>NC_092127.1:185435488-187835488 GCF_043159975.1 Macaca nemestrina
TTATTATATATTATGATATATATCTATATTATATATATCTATATACAGATATATATTATATATAATATATATTATAGATATATAAGATATAATTTTTGTATTCTGTAATATAATACACAATGATACTCAGACAATAAAATGCCAAAAACAGATATATGCCAAATTTAAATGTAAATTGTCTCTAATTGCGAAATTCCCAAGCAGAAATTAAAGTTGAAAGATTATTCCCCATTGCACTTTAAGTTCAAGAATATTAGTCTGAAGTTATTGAAGTTTGAACTCAAATTGTCTCTAGTTAAAATTTAAAGTCTAACATTAATTATTTTTAACTTTTTATTCTTTTCAGCTTTAGTTAGCAGGATTGCCAGATTGTCAATACATAGGTTAGGGGTGTGTGTGTTGGGGGGGGGGGTCCCTTTTGCAACTACCACCTGAGCTCTTTCTCAGTGGAATGGTATTCCTAGTGGTTATATTAATATAATACCTACTTTTATGAGTATCACTTTTTAATAATCCCTAAAAGTGAAATGCACACCCAGGAGTATCAAAGCATTGGATTTACATCCACTGAACTTCGAAACCAATGTTCAACTCTTAAAACAGCTATCCAGAAAATATCATGGTCCCAGAGCCTCTATTTATCTTTGACAAATACCATAGCTTAGACTCAATGATATCTGAATAAAGCATGACAGATGGAGGACAAAGAAAACAAATGCTTTATTGCTTTTGTGTTACTTAGATATTGTCCCTTTCTTCCAGTTGTCCAAAATCCATAACAAGTATATTTCAACTTGGTTGAGATAAATCCTCAATTCATGCCTAATTTTTGCTTTATCTATTAGTCATTTTTCAGGATAGGGGATGGTTTGGGTAAGGGTCTAGACATGCATACCGTTTGTAATTTGATTTTCTCTTTTGAGCCTTATGTTTCTGGTACTTCAGTGATGAGAACAAGATCTTTGCAATTATATAATATGCCACTTTAATGAGCTTAGGCATTTTCAGTTTTAACGGAATTGTCATTCATTGCCTACCTAGGCCTGGCCTGAGCGCTTTAAGCTGTAACTTATTTAGTGCATTTTGGTACACCCAGAACTCGCTGGCTGCCTTGAAGTTTAAAACAGCAAGGCCAGTATTTATTACAGAAAGATTCTTACCTCAATGATTGTCACGCATGTCTATGTTTTCTTTGATGCTGCTTAGGAAAACTTTTCCTATATAGTTTGCCTTGACCATAAGGCTCCTTCCAAGCCTGCTGATGCTCTTGCTGTTGTTAAGCTCATACCTTTGTTGAGTACTCCGCTGCCTGCCTATGTAAGCTAAATGTAGTTCGAAGCCAAGCTGCGGCTGAAGGAAGTCTGATGTTATCTCATCTGAGTCATCTCCATTTCACTGAGGCCAGAGTGGCCCACATTTATTAGAGTAGCTGTGTCTTCTAGGACCAATTATGAAGCCCATGGATTTTACTGAGGCCTGAGCATCCCCACACTCTAGTATGCCTCTAAAGATACAGTCATCTTCCTTGTCAAAGTCATCTAAAACTGCAGCCATCCATCAAGGTCAAAATAGCCTATGGACTGCTAAAGATCATTGGCTAAGATTCTGCCGTTAAAAGACAATTACACAACTTAACAAATCTGCCTAGTCTAGCACCTGTCTCCACCACCATCGAGATCAAAATGTTTGGCCCACCCACCGAATACCAAAATCCAAAGACCTGACACACCAACACAATCACTCCTCAAATATTTTTCTCCAAATATTATTTTCTTTCTGTGTCTCATTTCTTGAGTTTTTTTTGGTCCATCCACCCAATGTGAATATCTGTAGGTACCAGAAACCTCTATTCTCCGCTTAGGTTGTAAAAAAATATCTAAGAGATATAACAAAGAAATGAAAAATAGATGAAAAAATTGTATCTTTACTACTAATAAAAGCTAGGTGGATAAAAGGGCTTATGGGAGACATAACTGTAAATATCCACCTACACTCAGTAAACCCCAGAATTATCTGAACTCAATTTTCCAGTCACAGGCAACACTGAACAAGACATGTTTCTACAGGTAGAATCCCTGCCCAGGTAAGGGCTGGGGCATAAAGAGTCAGAGAAGTCCTTTCTCTGAGACTGTCTCACTACAAAAGAAGAAATAAGGAACTTAGTTGATTATAACCAGTTACTCTTCTCAAGTTACTAGTCACATGAATCATTCCGTCTCTGCTTTTGAAGGCAGAGGGAAACTGGGAGAGTTATGCTACTGGTGGTCTATCCAATATAAAGAAAATCCCAGGGTGAGAAAATACCATCATGCCAATTATAAATTTTACAAAAGTATAAGGTAACTATACATTGATCCAAGCTTTCTCTTTTATCCCTACATTCCTATCATGCATGATTTTATCTAAATCAATGTATTTGAATAAAGGTCAAATTTGTTGACTTCATATTCTCAGGTATTCACAGTTTATAGAAAAAACAACTTTTTTCCAACTATTTTCCCAAGCTTCTATGACATTTATATAATATCCGAGATTTCATTTATATTGACCCACCAAATTGTTTTTTTTTTTTTTTTTTTTTTTTTTTTTTTTTTTTGAGACAGTTTTGCTCTTGTTGCCCAGGCTGGAGTGCAATTGCGCAATCTCTGCTCACTGTAACCTCCGCCTCCCGGGTTCAAGCAGTGCTCCTCCTGAGTGGCTGGGACTACAGGTATGCGCCACCAGTCCCGGCTAATTTTGTAGTTTTAGTAGAGACAGAGTTTCTCCATGTTGGTCAGGCTGGTCTCAAACTCCCGACCTCAGGTGATCCACCCGCCTCCCAAAGTGCTGGGATTACAGACGTGAGTCACCGCGCCCGGCCCCAAAATTTTTTTCACATGTTCTGCACTATTCAGCCTGCATGCCTTTTTTAATGCCTCACCAGGCAGAAATATCACTTTCTGAACTGTATTTGAATCATACTCATTCTACAAAACCCAGATAAAATCCTAGTCCTTTCAGAAAACATTCTTTTAAATATGCAATATCCAAGTAGAATACCTTTTCTTATCTGTGGTCCCCACGGCATTTTGAATTAATAGTGTAGAACTTTACACTCTGCCTTACATCATCGATGTCTACCTTCCTATTTGTTTCTATTTCACAAAACAGTTTTATAAGTTTTTAAAGGCCCACAATCATGTACTTTATCACCTCTGAATGTCCACAGTGGCTGTTTGACTCATTCTGCATTATAACCCTCTGCTAATGTGCGTTAAGTTAAATTCATTGTTCCAAACATTAAAATTTATAAAAGAGAAAAATTTAAAAAAAGAAACTGTAAAAGAGGCATTAGCTTAGCAATCTGTATTCATCAAGTTACTTCACATCCAGTGGAGGGAAACCCAGTTCAAATCAGTTTAAATAAAAGAGGAAAATATTGGCTGATATAACTGGGAAGTCTAGTGGTTAAAGCCAGTTTCAGGCAGAAGTGGATTCATGTTTTCAGACATTGACATGATGGCTTCTTTCTCTTCTTTTCCTGACTCTTTGCTTTTGCTTCATTTTCAGACAGCTTTTTAAAAAAATAATAACAATGGCAAGGAAGCATCACCCAGCTTTAAGCCCACCTTAAACTTCTCCAGTTTTATTCATTCCAGAGCAAAACAGGCCCTTTTTCCCCTGTGTGTCCTGGAGTAAACTCGGATTCACTGTGTTCAGTTCGTGTGTCTCACTTGAACCATATGCTTCTGTTCTTGTTTTAGACGCGGGATCCTCCTTCGTCATCCAAGCTAGTGTTGAGTAGCCTGATTGTAACTCACTGTAACTTCAAACTCCTGGGCTCAAGTGATCCTCCTGTCTCAGCCTCCAAAGTAGCTGTGACTAGAGGTGGCACCACACACCCGGCTAATGTTTTAAATTTTTTGTAGAGACGAAGTATAACCACGTTGTCCAAGTTGGTCTTGAACTTCCAGCCTCAAGTGATCTCCCACCCTGGCCTTCTAAAGCGTTGGCATTACAGACATCAGTAACTGTGTGCATTCCATATACTTCAACTGGGATACTAAAACATTTCATCTGGATCTAAGGAGTTAAAAGTAGCTTCACCTGCACCTCTCTGAAACTATGTTATTGCTAAGAATGGATGAACTATTTTCTCAAAGGAAGGCATGCGTACAATAAGTAGTGTATGTCCATTAAATAATTAGAATGATGGCCACTCCTAGTGCTCCCATGGACTAGTTATTTGAACTTATGCTAGGCATTAATGCTCTTTTAAGCTTTTCATAAGATTTCCTGGGGATTAAATGAGACTTTAAATAAAGCACCCAAACCACGTAACACACTCTATAAATGCTAATTCCCTTAAGATACTTCCTGTACATATTTCTTAGGGTCATACATATTTAACATAAAGTCATTCTGAAAAAAATTAATAAAAAAGAAGAGAAAAGGGGATGGTGATGAATAGATGAGAAAAGACTACTGAAATATGTTATAAACAAACAATAATGTGAATGTCAGAGGCCATGTATATGAAATATTGCATTGAAATAACTTTGGGCTAAAATATATTGTTCTGTGAATGCAGCTAATAATGACAAGTGACAGCGCTACCTTGATTATGTCCTTTGCTACTGTGAAATCCATTGCACCTAGTATCTTTCCTTTATTTTTCAAAGCTTACATACTCAGGATACTTCAGAAGAAAATGTAGACATAAATGGTATTGGTCATACTGACATTCAAATAAGTACATTATCTTCTCCTTGTTGTCTTATAACTCTTACATCCATTGCACCACAAATAACTCTTTATACTGAAGAAGAATTCACTCAGGTTAACTTTTTCAACAAAGAACATATGCTTACATTAAATAAACAGGCACCTCTGCTTTCTAAATGGATTTAATATTGTTGAAAGATGTCATCCAATGGTGAGTGGTGACAATTGCTAAAGATATTTTTTAATGATATGGGCCAACATAGGAAACAACACATTGAGGGCAAAGCAGTTCTGAATTAATTCCAAATCATGACTTATTTGGCTCTTGTGAGCTATTCTTTATGCTGATTAAAAACCCTCTGTTTTCAGCCCTGTGCCCTCCACTCTCAATTCTGTTCTATAGTACAACTCCAGCTATCTTCATAATGACATTTTCCAGACCTACTTTTCTGATCATTTCATTGCTTAAGTTGATTGTAAATTTGCAGAAATTTTGTTGCCTCTTGTTAAACACAGGTTAGTGTTTTATATTAAAAACACAATTAGTAAATTTATAACATTTATGACTTCCTAATTAATTTGTTGGATGTGTATACCTTTTACAAGGCACTGTGCCAAGATTCAGAGATGCAAGAAGAGTAGCCTCTGCCCTGAAGGGGCCTCCAGTCTAGAGCTTGGTCTTGTTTCTGAAAGTATGATTTGGTGCACAGCAGAATTGCCATATACTAATACCTAATAAGGTAAACATGAATTGCATAGTCAAATAAACTTGGGAATCACTGGATTAAACAAAGTGAAATAGATTTTGCTATTGTAGGACTTTTCTACAACTTTAATATGCTAATATGTTTTGAAGAGCTCAAAAGGAAGTGAAATAATCAGTAGTTTCTGACTTAGCCAAAGAGAAGAGCCATTTTTGGAAGGGTGTACCTTGTAGAACTAAGGTATAGACAGTATACGAGTTTGAGAAATAATGCACCAATGGGATAATTCTCATCTTTTTGAGGAGGTGTGTTTTGTCATTTCTCTCCAATTTCCTCCTCTATAATAGCTGGCGAGAGACTAAGTCACTTCCACCCACTCTTTCTCCCTCTTCTAGGTCAAGTTAGCTTCCAGCTAAAAGAGGAAAATTGGACAGTTTCCAGAGCACTGTATTCATGAGCCAACCCCAGAGCAAATGATGCCTAGACATAGATATATGCTTAAGATATACACTTTTCAAAAGTTTTGTGTTATTGACAAATAATAATTGTACATATTTATGGAGTACCGTGTGATGATTTGATTCATGTGTACGTTGTGAAATTATCAAATGGGATTATTAGCATGTCCGTCTCCTCAAATATTTATTATTTATTTGTGGTGAGAACATTTAAAATATTCTTCTATAGTAAATTTGAACTAAACAACACATTATTAACTATAGGTACCATGCCATTCAATAGATCACCAGAACTTATTTCTCCCGTGTAAGTGAAACTTTGTACCCCTTAACCAATGTCTCCCCTTTCCTCATCCACCCCACCTCCGGCCCCTGATAATCACCATTCTATTCTCTACTTTTATGAATTTGACTATTATAGATTCCACATATAAGTGAGATCATATTGTGTTTGTCTCTGTGATTGAATTATTTAACTTAATGTCTTCTAGGTTCATACATGTTGTCACCAATGACAGAATATTTTATTTCTTTTTCAAAAGCTGAATAGCACTCCACTGTGCATATATACACATTCATCCATGGATGGACACTTAGTCTTTTTATTACCACCTGATCTGCCTTATGAGAAATGTTAAAATATACTCTTTTAAGTAACCATCCACCAGTTCATTGTGAAGAGACTATTCATTCTTTTAATGTATTTCTTGTGGCAATACTTTTCCCCTCAGAATTTAGTGTTGTTTAAAAGGATAGTGTGAGTAATGGAAGAGAGTAATTCCATATAAATCAACCCAGGAACAAATTAGGGTGATAGACTTAACAGAACAAGGGCCTGGCAATTGTAAATCCTTTGTGTTGTCTATTATTCTGTGAGTTTTTGTCAAGGCTTTCTCTAAAAAACTTACTGCAGATTATCATTGTTAACTGTGGATGTCTGAGGCATACTTTATCACTAGAAGAGACAACTTTTAAAGCTTGGAAGGAAATTCAGTGGGTGGTATTATATCTCTGGGTTTTTGTGAAGCAGTAATTTAGCTTCTTGAAGGAAACCAATTCAGATAAAATACAAACCACTGATACCACACAATGTCACTTATTACACTGAATACAATGTTCTTTCTGATGTTACACACCCATATAAACACCCATGCATACACATAGAGCACAAATTTATCCATATGGCACCCTGAATTTAAATCTTTACCAACATTAATGTTCTGAGTATAAATAATAGATAATAGCAAATGATAACAAATACAATTATCAAATTATCTTTTTTATACATTTGCTCTTGGAGATCTTATGTAATTTTTTTTCAGAAATCCTCATTTTGTCATTGTGATTACTATTAATTTCTTTTTCCATAATCTTACGGGCTGAATTTCTATCTCACTATTATGCATCTTCACCTGGATAGCTCTTTGGTGACTCCAAATCAACCAGCCTCAAATTGGACTCATAAACCTTCTCTTCCTAAAATACTCCTATTTTCATGTTAACTATCTTTAATTTTTCTCTAGTCCCTTTCCCCACCCTCCGGCCATTCATGCTTAAAATCTCTTTCTTCCCTTTTCACCTTGCTTGGACTGGTAGATGCTCTCTTCATTATCTAATAAAAAAGTCACAGATAAATCCAAAAAACATTTGATACAGGGAGACAACGATCTGAAACTTCATTTTGACACAAGCATTCCATTTAATGGGCATTATTAGACTACTGCTATAAGCTACATAATTACAATCTAACTGCATGACCTTGGGAAATTTATGTGACTTCTTTGTGTCTCATTTTCAAGAGGAAGTGAGAAATCTTAGCCTCTGAGGTTTATTGGGGGAATACAAAGAAATGATGTGTACAAACTTGCTTTGCAAATCGGAAATGAAGGAAAGTTGCAAATGACTTAGCCATATCTGTTCTATAACATCGCTGATACCACCTTAGTTTAAGCCGTTATGACTCTTTTTATTCTAAAATACTATTGCTGTAGACACTTTGTATCTCCCCTCAAATTCATATGTAGAAAACTAATTCCCAATGTGATGATCTTTTGAGGTCGGGTTTCTGGAAAGTGATCAGGTTATGTGGGCATAGCCCTCAAAAATGGAAATAGTACCCTTAAAAAAAGGGTGACCTAGAGAGTGACCTTTGCCTCTTCCACAATGTGAGGACACAGTGAGAAGTCATCTTTGAACCAGGAAATCGGCTCTCCCCAGACACCAAGTCTGTTGGGTCCTTGATCTTGAACTTGCCAGTCTCCAAACTCTGGGAAATAACTTTCTGTTGTTTATAAGGACAGTGTGGGTAATGGAACAGAGTAATTCCATATAAATCAACCCAGGAACAAATTAGGGTGGTGTTATTAAATGCAGCTCAACTGGACAAAGAAAAGTATTAAAATTTTAACAGGTTTTCTTTCCCAGCTCTGTGGGCTTCTTCACTAAGAATTGAGCTTCTATGCATGCATTCATTCATTCATTCATTATTTTGCAAACTTACTCACTTATTCACTTAACTAACATTTAATAAAGACTATAAAGGCAAATGACTCAACACTATGGCATGGGGTTGAAATACATACATAACCTGAAGTTTATCATTTGAAAAGCAGTGATCACACTTGCTATAGAGAGTTGATATGAGTTAAAGAGATAAGCCTACCAGCACAGCCCTTGACATCACGTAGCAGATGTTTGCTGTTGGTTACTATGCCTTTATTAGTGTTAATGGCTAAAATACACACATCCTGGCAACCCACCCTGTTTCCTCTAGATAGAAAACACAGTCTTCCTTATACAAACATTTTTTTTCTGCCTAAATAGCTAAAGCTCTATGATACATGCTTATACATAGGCATATTCATTATGTTCCCATGGATTTTGATATTGAATAAATAAACATTTAATGAATAAAACTTCCTGAAAATCATATCGACATGAAAGTAAATTGTTTTAAAGCTATTTAAAAACTCTTAAGGCAACAGGCTATCAGGATGCAGACAGGCAGCTTGCATTCATATCAACATCCATAAAATAGAATAATACCCCTTCCACCTATTTTTTTCCTAGGCACTTAGATTTTTCTAACCACTCATTTGCATTTACTTTGAATCCTTAAGGGGTTTTCAAAAATAGCTCCTTTATAGAAAGCAAATTAATCAACAGACATACAGCTCTCACTGGGAGCAACATCACACGGAACTTCCACATTGATGAATTCACGACTGCAGCAAACTCAGCCCTCAGCCCCCTTCATACACACACATACACATATTTACCTTCTCCTGCCTTTCCATGTGTCCAAGGAAGTTGGCTGAATAGGCCTGTTGGTGATGAATTACTTTGCAACTGCATTATGAAGTTAGAATAGAATTCAGTTCAACAGCTTGCTTTTCTCATATTTGATTAACTTGAGCTCACTTCTGTGGTTCCCTACAGTGCTTTCTATAAATATGTGCCAGAAGAACAACAATTCTAGTCATAATTTATAACAATCTGCTCCATAGACCCCAGTATATACCTCATATATACAAGACTGAAGTATGAAGATTGCAGGTAGTCAACTGTTTTTGACATAGAAAAACAGCAGTTTCTATGACTTTACTTAAGATAACAAATGTCATGACTTTGTAACTGTTTGTTCTCTGGTTTCTCCCACTGGTGGACTGAGAGCTCCTTAAGGATAGATGTGTCTTTTTCTCTTTCGGATACATGGCTCTAAGCACAGTGCTTGGCACAACACAGGTGCTCACCAAAGCTTTCAGATGGGACATAAACTGTCCTTTAGAATGTTCATGTGCCTTATGATGGATGAACTACAGAACACTCTTAAGTGTAGGAGAAGCAGGGAATATCAGAAAGGATAACTGAGTTATTCTCTGAGACCAGTGTTGGGTCAATAGAGCCACCACTTACTTTTCTTTAATTTTACAGAGGCATAATTGACAAATAAAAAAATTATGTATTTATTTTGTACAACATATTTTTATATACTTATGTATTGTAAAAATGAGTACAATAAAGCTAATCAACATACTCATTATCTCACGTAATTACCTATTTATTGGTGGTAAGAACATTTAAGAACTGCTGTCTTAGCTAATTTCACATATACAGTACAGTATCATTAACTACAGTCCTCAGGCTGTACATTAGATCTCTGAAACATATTGATCCTGCTGAACTCAAACTGTATGCTTTGACCAACATCTCTGAACTTGCCCCATTCCCTAAACATTTGTAGCCACCATTCTAGTCTCTGCTTCTGTGAGTTTGATTGTTTTAGATTCCATATATGAGTGATATTATATAGCAATTGTTTGTTGTGGCTTTTTCCACTTAGTATAGTGTCCTCCAGGCTTATCTGTGTTGTCACAAATTATAGAATTTGTTTCTTTTCAGAGGTGAAATAATATGTCATTGTATATACAGACCACATTATCTCTGTCCATTCATCTGTCCATGGAGACTTAGGTTGATTCCCTATCTTGACTGCTCCTAATAATGCTGCAGTGTACATGGGGTTGCAGAATTTTTTTAGGTACTGATTGTATATTCTTTGGATATATACCCAGTAGTGGAATTGCTGGATTATATGATAGTTCTATTTTTAATTTTTTGAGGAATCTCCACATTGACTTTTCTAATGGCTATACCAGTTTCCAATCCGAACAGTGAACAAGGGCTCCAATATTTCCACTTTCTCTCCAACACTTTTTTTTTTTTTTTTTTTGAGACGGAGTCTTGCTGTGTCACCCCGGCTGGAGTGCAGTGGCGCAATCTCGGCTCACTGCAAGCTCCGCCTCCCGGGTTCACGCCATTCTCCTGCCTCAGCCTCCCGAGTAGCTGGGACTACAGGCGCCCGCCACTGCGCCCGGCTAATTTTTTTTTTTTTTTTTTTTTTTCTATTTTTAGTAGAGACGGGGTTTCACCATGGTCTCGATCTCCTGACCTTGTGATCCGCCCGCCTCGGCCTCCCAAAGTGCTGGGATTACAGGCGTGAGCCACCGCGCCCGGCCTTTTTTTTTAAATTCTGGTCATCTTAATTCTGTGAGGTGATATTTTATTGCGCTTTGAATTTATGTTTTCCAGTTTATTGTGACAATGACATTGAGTGATTTGTGTGTGTACCTGTTGACCATTTGTGTATCTTCTTTTGAGAAATGTCTAGTCAAATACTTTGACAATTTT
Source organism: Macaca nemestrina (assembly GCF_043159975.1). NCBI lineage: Eukaryota > Metazoa > Chordata > Mammalia > Primates > Cercopithecidae > Macaca > Macaca nemestrina. The sequence goes on from NC_092127.1 coordinate 185,446,545, forward strand.
ATAATTGATTTTTTTTTTTTTACTATTAAGTTCCTTATATATTTTGAAAACTAAACCCTTAAGTGGGGGAAGGCAGGGCAGTCAGGGGACAAAAAGAAAAAAAAAAAAGATTAAACCCTTATCAGATGTATAGTTTGCAAATATTTTCTTTCATTCTGTATGTATATTCTCACTTTGTTGTTTCTTTCGCTTTCAGATCCTTTTTTAGCTTAATTCCATCCTATTTGGCTATTTTTTTGCATTTGTGCCCATGTTTGGGGGGTAATGTACAAAAAATGATTGCCTAGAACAATGTTGAGAAGCTTTTACCCTACATTTTCTGTTTTCTTCTAGCAGTTATACAAATCAGGACTCATATTCAAATCCTTAAACTATTATGAGTTTATTTTTATATATGTTTTGTGATAAGAATTCAACTTAATTTTCTTGTGTGTGAATGTATAGTTCTTTCAATACCATTTATCGAAGAGACTATTTTTTTCCCTATTGTGTGGTCTTAGCACCTTTGTTGAGAATCAATCAACTATAACTGTATAGATTTATTTCTAGACTCTGTTGGTCTCTTCTATTGGTCTATATGTTGATTTTAAATAAGTATCATGATGTTTTGATTTCTATAAATTTGTAACATATTTGGAAATCAGGAGTTTCATGGCTCCAACATGGTTATTCTTGTTCACAATTGCATTGGCTATTTGGAGTCTTTTGTGATTTTATAAAAATTGTAGGTCTTTTTCTGATTTCTTAAAAAAAAAAAGGTCTGAAGTTCTAAGATTTTGATGGGCATTTCATTGAACGTGTAGATCATTTTAGGTAGTATGGACATTTTAACAATATTCTTTCAGTGTGTAAACATGCAATATCTTCTTTATGTGTGTTTTCTTCAATCTATGTTTTATAGTTTTCAGTGTACAGATCTTTCAGCTCTTTGTTTAAATGTATTCCTAAGTATTTTATTATCATTTTGATGTAATTATAAGTGGGACTATTGTCTTAATTTCTTTTGGATAATTTGTTATTAGTGTGTAGATACACAAATTGTTATGATTTTTGTATATTTCAACTTTACAGAATTAGTTCATTAGTTCTATTTTTTTTATTTCCTTTAGGGTTTCTTATATAAAATAAAATTTTCTTAAAAAAATCTACAACTTTAATTTTTCAAATTTTGGTGCTCTTTAATTTTCATCTTCTCAATTACTCTTACTAGTACTTTCAGCACTATATTGAATAGAAGTGTAGAGAGTGGAAATCCTTAACTTGTTTCTAATCTTAAAAGCATTCAGTTTTTCTTACAGATTATGGCATCCACTATGGCCTTGCCACACATGATCTTTATTATGTTGAGTCACATTTATACTTAATTTATTGACAGTTTTCACCTGATGTAAATGACGAGTTGATGGGTGCAGCACAGCAACATGGCACAAGTATACATATGTAACAAACCTGCACGTTAAGCACATGTACCCTAGAACTTAAAGTATAATAATAATAAAAAATAAAAATTAAAAAAAATTGTTGAATTTTGTTAAATGATTCTTTTCTGTATCGAGATGATTATGTGCTTTTATCACTCATTCTATCGTTATGGTGTAACACATGATTGATTTGCTAATGTCAAATAATGTTTGCATTGCAACCACACACCTCACCTGATAAGAGTGTATGATCCTTTTAATATGCTGTAAAATTCAGTTTGTTAGTATTTTGTTGAGATGGTTAACATCTATCTTCTTTGGAATACTGGCCTGTAATTTTATTTTCTTGTTCTGTCCTTGTGTTGTTTTCATGTCAGTGTAATAATGCTGGCCTCATAAAATAAGTTTGGATATGTTCCCACTTATTCAACTTTTTGGAAGAGTTTCGAAGTATTGGTGTTAGTTCTTCTTTAAGTGTGACAGAATTTACCAATGAAGCTATAAGACTGTAGGCTTTTCTTTCTTGAGAGGTTCTGCTTTCTGATAAGATCTCATTACTCATTATTGGCCTGCTCAGATTTTCTGTTTCTTCCTGATTTCACCTTGATAGGTTGAATGCTTCTATAAAATTTTCCGTTTCTTCTAGAATATTCAAGTTTTGGTGGATAATTGATCATTGTAGTCTCTTATAACCCTTTGCATTTCTGTGGTAACAGTTTTATGTCTACCTTATTGTTTATGGATTTATTTGAGTCTTCTCTTTTGTTTTTCTTAGTCTAACATTTTGTCAATATTGCTCATATTTATACTAAATCAACCATTAATTTCTTTTGTTACTGTAGTCTCTGTTTCACTTATTTCTGCTCTGGTCTTTATTATTACTTTCCTTTTGCTAACTAAAGTTTGTCCTGCTTTGTCTATTTCATTGAGTGGTAAAGCTAGGTTGTTTATTAGAGATTGTTTTCTTAATATATACACTTATTGCTGTGACCTATCCTTTTAGAATGTCATTGCTGCATCCTATTGATCTGGTATGTTATATTTTCATTTTCATTTATCTCAAGATATTTTTTGATTTTCCTTTTCATTTCTTCCTTAAACCATTGATTGCCCAGAAATGTGTTATATAATTTTTACATATTTCTGAATTTTCCAATTTTCCTTCTATTATTAATGTTAGGTTCACAACATTGTGCTTTAGAGTAAATATATATATATAAATTTAATCTTCTTAATACTTTAAGACTTGTTTATATTTTAACATGTACTATATCCAGAAGAATGTTTTATGTGTACTTGGAAAGAATGTGTATTCTGCTGTTATTGAATAAAATGTTCTGTGTATGTCTGTTAGTTCCATTTGATCTGTAGATGCTGTTTGAGTCTGCTGTTTATTGATTTTTCTATTTGGATCATCTATGCATGGTTGACAGTGGGGGTACTGAAGTCCTCTAATATTATTTTATTGCTATTTATTTCTCCCTTCAGTTCCATTAACATTTGCTTGATAATATTAGATGTTTCAACATTGAATGTCTATTTATAATTAACATAGCCTCTTGATGATTGACCATATTATCATTATGTAATGACCTTCTTTGTCGCTTCTGTAGTTACCAAATCGAAGTATATTTATCTAATATTTGTAGCCAATACTGCTCTTTGTTTGATACCATTTGTATAAAATATCTTTTCTATCTCTTCATTTTTAGTCTATGTCTGTCCTTAAGTCTAAATGAATCTCTTATAGGAAGTATACACTTGGGTCTTAATTTTTTATTACTTTTAATTCGTGAAGCCACTCTGTATCTTTTGTTAGAAAATTTAATCCATTTACCTTTAAAGTAATTATAGGTAGTTAAAGACTGACTACTGCCATTTTCTTTATTGTTTTTATACTGTTTTGTAGTCCTTTTTTTCCCTCTTTTATTGTCTTGCTTTGTGATTTGAAAGATTTTGTAATGGTATACCTTGATTCCTTTCTCTTTATGTTTTGTATATCTACTACAGGTTTTCTTCTTTATAGTCACCATGAGGCTGAAATTAAACAACTTATATTTATAATTGTCAATTTTAAGATAACTTCAAATCTATATGAACATATCACAAATTAACTTCCCCTCTCCTTATATTTTATGATTAATATCACAATTTACATCATTTTATACTGTGCAACCATTAACAAATTATTGTAGCTGTAGTTATTTTGTCTTTTAAACTTTATATAATAGTTAAGAGTGATTTATGCACCAACATTACACTGTTAGAGTATTCCAAGTTTGAGTATACTCTTATCTTACTGTAAGTTTTATAATTTTATATGTTTTATTGTCATCTGTTAGTTCATTTTGTTTCAACTAGAAGAATTGCATTTAGCATATTTTGTAACATAGATCTAGTGGTGATGAACTGCCTCCGTTTTTGTTTGTCCTGGAGTGTCTTTATATCTCCATTTATAAAGAATAGCTTTTCCAGATGTGGTATTCTTGTTGGCAGTTTTTTATTTTTTATTTTACTTTTTCCAGAACTTCAAATGTGTCATTCCACTCTCTCTTGGTCTTCAAGGTCTCTGCTGAGAAATGTGTCAATAGTATTACATATGTTTCTTTATATGTGATAAGTTGCTTTTCTCTTACTATTTTCAAAATTGTCTCTGAGTTTTACCTGAGAATTTGATTGTAATGTGTTTTAGTGAGGGTCTCTTTGTATAAATATATTTGGGGTTTATATTTGGCTTCATGGATGTGGATGTTCTTTTCTCTCTCCAGATTCAGAAAGTTTATTATTTTTTTAAATATGCTTTTCTTACCTTTTTCTTTGTTCCTTCTATGTCTTTCATAATGCATAAATTAGATATTTTTATCGTGTTCTGTACATTACATAAAATTTCTTAACTCTTTTCATTTTGTTGTTTTTCCTCTAGGTGGGCAATTTCAAATAAACTCTTTAAGCTTGCTAATTTTTTCCAGTTTATTGAATCGGATGTTGAAGCACTCTATAAGATTGTTTATTTCCATCATTAGGTTCTTCAGCTCTAGAACTTCTGTTTGGTTTTGTTTATGGCTTATATCTCTTTGTTGAACTTATAATTTTATTCATATATTGTTTTCCTAATATTTATTTGTCAATCTGTTTTCTTGTAACTCATTGAACTCTTCCAAAACTATTATTTTAAATTATTGGTCAGACAGTTAATAGATATGCATTTCTTTAGGGCTGGTTACCCATGTTTTATTTTCTTTCTTGGGTGGTGTCATATTTTTCTTTTTATTAATAATCCTTGTGTCCTTACATTTTTGTCTGTGCATTTGAAGAAGTAAGCCACTCTTCCACGATTTACAGATTGGCTTTGTCACAGAAAGACAATGTCAACAGTCACCAGTAAGTCTATATAGATATTATTATGGATAGGCTGACTGTTGAGGTCCACTATCAAGCTCGCTGCAGGTATTCTTAGGAGGCAAGTCTGGTGCCTGACTCTGTTGGGGTGAGCCTGGTCCATTGGAGTGGTTTTGGAGCTTGGTTCTGTGTGGGTGGGCCTGGTAGTTGGCTCTGGGAGTACAGACCTGGATTCTGGAGTTTCAGGGTCTGGCCTAGTACTCAGGTTTGTTTGAGTCAGCCTGGCAACTGGGTACATCCATATAGACATAGACCATGTACCCAAGTATGTGGGGATTAGTCAAGAGGCTGTGTTTACAGGAGCTGGCCTTAAGCCTGAATCCACAGAGATCTGTCCTGAGACATTCTTTCAGCCTGAGTAATGTGGGCTAGCCTGGTGTTGGGGTGGGCCTGATGCTTGGGTCTGCAGGGGAAGGCCTGGGACCTGGGTCTGCAGGGACAGTTCTTAAGCCCTTGAGTCCATGAGGCTCACCTGGGTCTTAAGTCCACAGGGACTAACCTATAGCCTGAAGCCACAGGAGCTGGCATGGTGCTGGAACAGTCCTGGGGCCTGGGGCTATTGGATTTGCCTGGTGCTAGGGTTCATTGGGGTGAGGCTGGTGCTGGATTTCACAACAAGATCTGATGCTCACTTCACTCTCCTTTCTCCACACAAAGGGTATCATTCTCTACAATGTGCTGCCCAGGCTCAGAGAAGGGATATCATGTGTAATGTAAAAAATGATCTTCCTTCTCTCTTCAATGTGTATTTTCTTAATTCTCTTTTCCACTTAGGGACTGTATCTCTCACCTGGATTCCTTAGTTCTTGTTATATATTTTTGTGTGTGGATAGTTATTCAAACTGATATTTCCTTGTTCAATAATCAAATCAATTTGATTAGCAAGAAATTGACAAGTGCCTAAATCCCCTATTCTGCTATCTTACTGACGTCTGGCTAGCAATAGAGGCACTTTCAAATATGGGTTTTACTTACAGCTGGATATTCGCAAGATCTAGGCTCTTTCATTTAATCGTATTAATCTCATCATAATTCTTTCATCAGTTAGATGAGGCTGGTATATTATCAAACATTTATGATTATTTTTATCTATAGTTTTATCTATAGGGCATCTTTTAGTTTTCCTGCACTGCCTTTTTCAATAATCAAACAAATTTGATGCCTAAGAAATTATAGTTAATCTCATTTTATAGATATGAAATGGAGTTCAAGGTCATTTAGATAATAGACAGTGAAACTGGATTCAAGTGAAGGATGTATAGCTTCAAAGTCAGATGTCTAACCACATCATTATGATGTTCTCCCCCAGGTATACCTGGCAAAATAGAGATAAAAATCATATAAAAGGTAAATGCTCATACATCTTAAAAAATAACAATAGTTACTATATTAGGCCATTTTGCATTGCTATAAAAACAAACTTGAGGCTAGGTAAAAGAGATTTAATTTTCTCAAGGTTCTGCAGATTATATAGAAGGCATGATGCCACCATCTGCTTGATTTCTGGTGAGGCCACAGGAGCTTTTACTCATGGCAAAGGGTGAAACAGGAGCAGGCACATCTCATGGCAAGAGTAGGAGCAAGAGAGCAAGGAGAGAGAGGTCTCAGACTTTTAAACAACCAGACCTCGTGTGAACTAACTGAAAGAGAATTCGCTTATCGCCAAAGGGATGGTGCTAAACCATTCATGAAAAATCCATCCCCATGATTCACTCACCTCCCACCAGTCCTCACCTCCAGAATTGAGAATCATATTTCAATATGTGATTTAGAAGGAGCAAACATCCAAACCATATCAGTTATAATTGATCGTGCACCTATGTTTATGCTCTATCTTAAATATTTTATTTATTGTACATATTCATAAAATACATCTTGAAGTTGCCATTATTTTTACCACTTAATGAGTAAACTGAGGTTCAGGAAGAAATGATGGCCCACAGCAACTCAACTGTTATATAACTGTTAAAATTTAAATTAAAGTCATTTTTATTATATGCATCTTTTGTATTCCATTGTTTCACATTAATTACTGAAATGTAATTATATCAATTATAGTTAAAGACAAAAAACATTGAACTAAAGTATTTACATCATTCTTGTTTTAAGTATGTAGAATATAGAATCCCATAGATATATATATTCAAAATATGGTCCTAATATCTTAAATTGACCATCTAGTTTATTTATTCCTCAAAATTTCTAATCTATAACATGAGAATAACCCCAGCTCCATAATTAAATGGCATATCACACTTCAGGAGCTATGTGAAACATGCACATGGAAGACATAGTTTTCATAATTCTCACTGCTAGGGCATCACATAAACTAGCAGGTGTATTAGCAAAGTTTTTACTATTGGAAAAGTAGTTGTTATAGGAGATGAACCCCTTCTAGAAATTAACAACTTTGTCACACTTGTAATCCCAGCACTTTGGGTGGCTGAGGCAGGCATATAACCTGAGGTCAGGGTTTGAAACCAGCCTGGCCAACATGGTGAAACCCCATCTCTACTAAAAATACAAAAATTAGGCTGGGTGTGGTGACTCATGCCTGTAATCCTAGAACTTTGGGAAGCTGAAGTGGGTGGGTCATGAGGTCAGGAGATGGAGACCATCCTGGCTAACAAGGTGAAACCCCATCTCTACTAAAAATACAAAAAATTAGCCAAGTGTGGTGGCACGCGCCTGTAGTCCCAGCTACTTGGGAGGCAGGAGAGTTGCTTGAACCTGGGAGGCGGAGGTTGCAGTGAGCCAAGATTGCGCCACTGCACTCCAGCCTGGGTGATAGAGCGAGACTCCATTAAAAAAGAAAAGAAAAGAAGGAAGGAAGGAGGGAGGGAGGGAAGGAGGGAGGGAGGGAGGGAAGGAAGGAAGGAATTAACAACTTTGGATGGGACTGAAGGCTAAAGGTGGGCAATGTGTTTAACAATGACACAATCCCCAATTTTATATGGTTACAAAATGAAACTATAAGCTGAACCTGTTGAAAAGGTAGAAATATGAAAAATATGATGTTTTAAGGTTGAGCTCAGTTGCTTCAGAACTTGTGAGTTGTGTGTCACCTGCTACTGTTTCATATCAGGAAGGCTCAAAATCCTCATTTCACAAATGATAATGAGAGCAAATGCCCTCAATTTTATTGTTAAAAGCTTCAAGTAGAGGATGAATAGCAGTGTGCACTATAGAGCAAGTGGAAGGTACCTGGCACATTTGCCTGAATCTTTCCTTGGTCTCTTTATATGAAGGGGCTCTATTTCTTTTTAGATATCTTGTGATTTACTTATCTTTGGCTGTCTTGATGAATTGTAGTTTCTTGCTCTATCTCAGTGCCCTTCATTCTTGTGTGTCCAAAGACACCTACTTTAATATTGTGGGTTCATTTCTCACAATTTTTATCTTGGAAGTTATTCACTACAAATTATTTTGATTGAACAGTTCTCCCTAGTTTGAAAAATACGTTGTTTTGCACATCATGCAGAAGGGTTCTCACAGTAGCTATGCTCTGCTAACTAATTCTGCTGCTTTTTGAGGATGGGACTTGAGACTTCCTGCTTTTCCTAAACATCTTAGCTTCTCCAGACCCTGATTTATATTTTTATTAATTTCATAATCCCTAAGTCATGACACCCTTAATATTTTGTTCCAGTAATCTGAATTACTTCTCTAAATTCTCCATTGCACTCTATATTACACTATATGTGAGGGTATTATATATATACACACACAAAGTATGTATTTATATTATATTTAAGATTAAATTATCTTTATATGTAGCACTATATGTAGTGTAGTATATATAGTTGTGTTAATCCATTTCACACTGCTATAAAGAAGTAGCTGAGACTGGGCAGTTTATGAAGAAAAGAAGTTAACAGCAATTATGACCAGGAGGCCTCAGGAAACCTACAGCCATGGTGAAAGGAGAAGGGGAAGCAAGCAAGTTTTACCATGGTGGAGCAGGAGAGAGCGAGAACAAAGGCGAAAGTTCCACACACTTTCAAACAACCAGATCTCTTGAAAACTCACTCACTATCATGAGAACAGCAAGGAGGAAGCTCTCTCCCATGATTCAATCACCTCCCTCCAGGCCCCTTCTCCAATTTGACATGAGATTGGGGCGGAATGCAAACCCAAACCATATCAAGGGAATAATATATATGGTTGCTCACTAGATTCTAGACAAGGTCATTAGATTCTAGACAGCAGATACTTACCAGATTTCAATTAAGAAATTGTGAATACTGTGAAAAAGTTATTTATTTTATGAATAAAGTTCATATATTTATCTCCCCCAGAAGAGTTTAACTTTCACAGATCATACCCCGTATAGCTGGGTGTAGCAGAAATAACACCACTATTCTGAGATGAAAAATCTAGGGACACACCAGGGTCAAACATTTTTCTCCAAGGTCACAATCACACAGTTACTGAAAAGAGAGGCTGCAACCAGAACTCAGGTTTTCTGACTTGAATCTAGGGCTCCATCTCCTACTTTAGGAGTCGCAGGTAGGCACATTCATTATAGACACCTTTATATTTAGCCTCTCTTCTAATTTAGGCCCGTGTTTTCAGTATTATTCCTGGCAATTTAGATTGTATTCACTGTTGATATATATTTCCAAATATATGCGGTAAATTTACATGAATAAGATGCCTTGCTGAGTGGAAAATCTGGATTATTATGTCCTGAAAGCAGATCAGCACAACCATTATATGCACATAAAAATAACCTTAGGGTTGTTACTATGAATAATATGTTTTATCACCATTAAAGTAAGATTTAGACATTTAGCCTTTTCTCGCTTAACAGGCTGTTCATTTTAGTACAGGAAGACTCTTAATAAAAATGATTAATGAGGCAAATAGCTATTTTTTATGTACACTGTTTTTCTTCTTTCTAAAATTATGTCTCTTCTGAAAACTCAGCCTCTCTCTTTTCTATAAATTAAAGGCCACTCTTTGGTCCAAAAGAAAAGACAAACAAGTACATTCAAAAAGAGATAATCTTAAATATTGATGTTATCTCAGATTGTTATTGGATAAAATTCTCTTATAAACTCACCAGCTGATAAAATTAAACCTCTATGAGGTCTCTCTTCTTCTAAACAGTATTTCAGCTGGCAAAATGTCCAAAAATATATATGACCAGGGTTAATTCAAAGAAATAAAGCAGCAAGAATGAAGTAAGGAAGCCTTCCTTTTTAATTTAAAATTCATATAGAAAAGCAGGTTCAATAGGGATTAATAATCTCTTGAACAATCCAAATTTCCTATTCAGTACAAGACAGAATTACTTATTGCCAGTGATTCCCTCCAATTCAGTTCCTCCTTAGATATTGATGTACCATCCTTTGCTCTACGTATCCTCTCTTCCCATCGATAGACAGATGGTCAGGGAATGGGGCAAATATTTCTAGACAGAATGAGATGTCTCAGTTCTTAGGCCACCCAGGGATACCTTCATTGAACATTGTTCATAGTCAGCCTTTGAGCTGTCTCTCCCAGTGATTCTTTCCTCCCTGGTAATCCCCTCCTCCACTGAAGAGGGCTCACCTATGTAACCAATAAGGTATTTTGGAAATGGCGAAGTATGACTTCTGAGGCTGGGGCATAAAATACGTTGCAGCTTATTTCTTGCTTTCTTGGTTCATTCTTTCTGGAGAAAGCCAGTCATCATATCTTAAAAACACTTAAATGGTACTGTGGCTAAATATCTGAAGAACTGAAGTCTCCTGCCAATAGTCATGTGAAACAGCCACCTTGGATACGGGTCCTTCTGACCCAGTCAAGTCCTCAGATAACTGGAGACCTGGCCGACATCTTGACTGCAACTGCGGAGAGTTTCTGGGCCAGAAGTGTTTAGCTAACCTCCTCTCGGATTCCTGACCCTCAGAAACGGTGGTTATTTGTTACACAGAACTAGATATAAGAACAGAAGTAGTAATAAAACATTAATAAAACTATTTACATAGTACTTTTACTAAAACATTACATTTTTAAAAGATGAAACAGATGCTTCCTTACTTTCTTCATTCTTGCTGCTTTATTTCTTTGGATTAACCCTGGTCATATATATTTTTGGACATGTTTGAGAGCTGAAAATCTGTTTAGAAGAAGAGAGACCTCATAGAGGTTTAATTTTATCAACTGGTGAGTTTATAAGAGAATTTTATTCAATAACAATCTCAGATAACGTCAATATTTAAGATTTACTAAACACATTAAAGCCTTTTACCTTTTAAAAAGGTGTATCACCGCAAATATTAAATATTACTGGCAAGTCAGAAAATAGGCCAGAAAGGTTTATTGAGTAACCCAATGCCACATGGCTGATAAATGGTAGAGCATCAATTCAAACTCAAGTCTAGAGAACTTCAATTAATTACATATTTCATCAGACTATTTTCAGAGTTTTAGTGTCCACTATTCAGTTCAAACAGCTGACACACAGGTAGACATGGTAATCTATTCAACATTCCAAATCCAATTCCTATGTTCTTCCTAGTGTCTTGCAGGAAGGGTCATCAGAGCTATTTCTTGACTGTGATGCAATCTTTGATACATTACCTCTTCCCACCATTGACAGTCTCCCTCTGGGATCCAGCCACTCCTTCTCCCATGTGCCAGGAACATGGGGGTATATACCACACTCACCCTGGTTGATGTGGGGATAATAAATGGGTATGCAACAGCACAGACCCTTTTCTCAATTGGAGATTATGCTGACCTCAAGCCAGTTTCCACATCCTCTTCAGGCTAAGCTAAGGCCTATGTTGCAGCATCACTGCAGTTCAACTTCTTGTTCTACCCAATGTCATTTTACTCACCTCCCTAGGGTTTTTCTTTCACCTCCTCAGTGTTTTTGAAAACAATTCTCAACAAGTTTCCTCCATACAAATTTTTATTTCAGTCTATTTCCCATGTAACCTTTACCATATGTCTCAATTCTCAACTCGTTTTCTTATTTTTGAAATGATTGAGCTGGCCTGGATGCTTCTAAGACTGATTTTCACAGGGTGGTCCCAGTACCAACAGCATTTTTGTCATCTGGGAACTTGATGGAAATATAAATTCTCCTACTCCACCACAGGCCTCCGAATCTGAACTTGAAAGATGGAGCCACACAACATGTTTAACAACCCATCCAGATGATTTTGATGAACCATAAAGTTTGAAAATCATTGTTCTAAGATTTAATCTGGGTTGTTAAACCTTTTGGCTTTCAGTTGCTATCATATAAATGCCCCTCAGCTGGTTGATCCTGAGTCTTCATTGAATTGGATCACAGGCAATTTGAGTTTGACACAATGTAAAATCAGACTGCAATGCAGTAATTGTTCAATGTAGCCACTGGACACTAGATTCTAAATTTTGCCGGAAGGCAAGGTTTGCTCCAGGTAGGCTGGTGGGTACAAAAAGGTATAAACTTTAGCATAAGGAGATCAGTGCTTTATCATTATGACCATATGCAACCTTTCAGAGGTCGCTTTACCTTTCTGATCTGCAGTTTTCTCATGTTTATGATGAGTTTATCTGTTCATGCACTGCCTCCTTTACAGAATTGCAGCAAAAATAAAACGGTATGATTTGGAAAATAAAAGAAGCTTGCAATCACATGTTTTTCTTGGGGGAATGGAAGCTTACATTTTCTATAATGTTTTTAACAGTACACATGTGTATGATTATAAACACCAGTACTTACTGTGAAGCAGGTTTACTGGAACTGGTTAACTCCTTATCTGAATTTGATGAAACAGAACATTCTCACACACAAGTCATACAAAGCTCGTTTACTACATACAGGGACAAAAGAAGCCTAGGATCCACTCTGAACCAGTTGCTCAAGACTCAAGAAAGCTTCCCAAGGTGGATGCAGTCTTAAGTGCCTTGTACCACAACTAGAGCCTCCAAAAAGCAGTCCACCGTCAGTTACATACCTCAGAGGCAATGTGACTCCCTAGGAAAAGCTTGAAAAGACATCTTGCTCCTATGTGAGAGAGGCACAAAGCCCAGATTCTCCTGGGCAATTTCCCTCTATCTCAAGATGTTACATTCCCTAGGAGGGACAGGAACAGGGCCAAAGCTATTTCAGGTAGTTCCTCCTTACCTCAGGGTGTTGCATTACCAGCACATTCCACAGCTATTCTTAAGAACCATGGGTAAGGAAGGCGGGGAGAACTGGGGTGGTCCAAAGCCACTCAGAAGTATTCAGTATTCTGCACAGGCATGCATTGATTACTTATTATGACCTAGGCATATCATGATAGCATATAACATTTAATTTATTTAATTTCTTATAAGAAACATACATTTTACAGAGGGGAAAATTGGTAAGAAAGCTCCTACATATCAGATCTACTATTTCAACATAAAAATCTGTTTGCAGTCATAGTTGAGTTCTTATCCTTTAGTGCCTCCCTCATTTTCTGAAACAAAGGAATTTAAAGATTATTAATAATAATGATACTACTAATAGGTAACACTTTCATAGGTCTTACTATATACACATACATGTATGCGTGTGTATATATGTGTGTTTATGTGTGTATGTATGTGTATGTGTGCATTTATGTGTGTGCATATTTTTGTGTATGTGAACTGTATATATGTGTGTGTATATATGTGCATGCACATGGGCGTGAATATATTAATAGTTATTAATATTAACCTAAATTTACAGACTAAAATAAAACTAGACCACAGAAAGTTTAAATAGCCTATCCAAGGTCACACAGCCTTGTAGGAAGAAGAACTAGGATTTAAACCTCAGGAGGCTTGTTCTAAAGACTCTGAGCATCATCACTGTGCAATCTTGCCACTCAAAGTAAAATAACACCTTTCTGACATTATCTCAGATAAATTTACAGACTTTTGCACCTTATTTTTATCACTTTGGTGCACAGTAAACTATACATTTGATCTTGATGTGATAGGTTGAAGCATGGTGAATAGAAATGGCTTTTAGGGTTTGTCAAAGATCAGAGAGGAAGTATGATGGCTAACATGGCCAGTGGATTCAGAAATGGAAATTTGCATAAGAAAATACAATAATCATAGAGCATCCACAGTTCAGATTTCTTGAAATATAGTCTAGTTATTCTAAAGCCCATGTATTAAGTAAACGTGAAAATGGGCATGGTAGACATCTTTCATCATTACATCTTTTCTTCTTGGCTTATGGAATCTTTCAAAATCTGCTCATATTTTGATAGTTTTTCACATTAAGGGGAGACACTGTTGCCAAATAAACAACAATGACCTCTGGCTTCCTCAGACTTCTTTACTGTGACATAAATGTGACGTAGGTTTAGCTAATCAGAACTCATGTGAGAGGCTCATGAGAAGGAGAATAACATGAAGAAGTATCTATGAATGGGAAGAGTGCTCTTCTAGACAGGGTGTCAGAAAGGTCGGCTGTGATGAGAGCTCTTCATATCCTGTCCTGAATTTGATTAGTGGCAGTTGGTGATGACAGTGTTGTTTGTGCCACCCCAGTCTTCTAGCATAATGATGTTTACAGCTGTGCTATTCCTGGCCTCATTTTCTTGAATGGGTAGCATCTAATGCTGTTTCTCTGCCCTACTTGGAGGTTCTGTGAACTACCTAGTTGTTTTAATAAGCACTGTTTGCTAGCTAGGATCATGCACCGCTTATTCATTGCTCTATAATTAACCAACCCAACCAAAATGTAGTGACTTAAAACAACCACCATTTTGCTATTTCTCACAATTCAACGTCTTAGCAATACAGGTTGGGTTCAGAATGAAAATTGTTTTACCGGGCTTTTCTAAGGTCATTGCTGTGGCTGCCATTATCTGGGAGCTTGGCTGCAAATAGATGATAAAATATGGTCTCAAAACACATGACTAGCCATTATCTGGGGCTATTTATTGGAGCATCTAGGGATTCAGGACTCCTGAACCAAAATGAAGGTCCGGCTGCTATTTCCTTTGGCCCAATAACGAGATGCACATGAACTCAGAAGGAAGAGAGTTTTTATTTCTGTAACTGGTTACAGGGAGAAGGCCTGGAAATTATCACCAGACCAACTCAGAATTACAAAGTTTTCAGAGTTTATGTACCTTCTAAGTGATATGTCTACGTCTAATCGCACATTCATCTACAGACATAAGTGATTAATTTGTTTTAATCTAGAACTAAGGTCTGAGTCCTGAAGACCTTCCTCTGGAGTCTCAGTAAATGTCCTTAATCTAAATGGGTCCAGGTGCTGGAATGATTACCCTTATCTTGTCTCTTGTTAAATCAGGGAGGTTTGAAGAGTTCCTTCAGACTCTCAATAAGTTTGTTTGTGGAGGCCTGAGGAGTTTCTTCGGACCCCCGGTAAAACTTATTTAACCCTAAATGGGTCCTGTTAAGAATTCCTTCACTATTTTGTCATGTTTTAAGGCCCAGGAGAGGCCTAGGAAGAACTCTTGATGGGCTTTTGTTACACCGCAGCCTTCGTATAAGGGCACTGGGTTTTAGTATTTAACTTAACCACGCAGTCAGTGCTGAAACAGTTATGGAGGCCTGCCACACTGAGGCCAAAGCTCAGAAGTCACTTACCACTGCTTCTCCCACTTCTGTTGGTACCTGATGGTAGGATATTAAGTCAAATCTTAAGGATCTTTTAATCTGAGTAAGAAAAACATACTCTAAAAAGTAATTATAAAACTGACCAGATATAATGGAGGTAAACGTTGGGGATGGTGATATCACAAGCAATACAGGAGAGGATATAGCAGAGGCAAAGAGGCGTGAAACAGAGTGGTGTGTGTAATTGCAAATACTGTGGCTTAGCTGGAGTGGATATAATGACATGAGAAGCAGCTGGAGATGTGGACAGACAGGAAAAACAAACAAAAAACAAGGAGCAAGTTCACAAGGGTCCTTCTGTGATAGGAAAAGGAATTGGACTCTGACTGAACAGACAGAAGTTTTAATCAGTGGTAAAATCTGGTGACATTTTTGCTTTAGCATGATCACTCTGGCAACCATGAGGAAGATAGATCTGAGAACACCAAGAACTTGCCTACCCTGGGGAAATCCCAAGGGCATCTTAGAGGCATCTAATGGTGTGTGTTTCTGGTTTACATCAAATACACATCCTGGAACACTGTCCACCTGAATATCATTAAGTTGTATTTATGCACAGTTTGAACTCCTAATTGGAAGTGTTTACATATGTTAAGGGTGGGATATTTGATTTGTCTTTTTCTAGTTTCTAAAAAAAATTTTTTTAAAAAATGGTTCTTAACCTGTGCCTCCATAACTACTCCCTCTATACAAACAAATTTTAATTTAGACTATTAGGTCAAGCTATTTTCTACTCAAAGGCTAATTTGAGACTGAAAGATGAATCTAATTTTGTGGACAATATAAAAACCCGTATCAATATGCCACCCACAGTCCCATGTATTTTACCGTGCTTACTGTTGATTACTTTAAGTAAGTATCATTATTGATAATTACATGTTTATCAGAATACATATTTATGATCTGTTCTCACCACCAGACTGGCAGCCCCCTGAGAATAAACCATGTGGTTTTTCATTTATTGCACTCACACTTTTCTTCATGGTGCATGACACATAAAATCAATGAAAATGTGAGCATGATGAAACGGGAAGTAAACTCATGTTGTTTAAGTTCTGTTATAGAAGCTAATGCTGAAAAGAAGCTATGATGTAGTGGTGAAAGCAAGGTCTTTGGCATCAGATAGACTAGGATTCAAAAGCTGACCTTGCACAGATGGTTGTGTAACCTCAGACAATATGTTTTAGTTCCCTAGACTGGTCATAACAAATTACCACAATTGAAATGGCTTAAAACAGTAGAAATTTCTGTCAAAGTTCTGGAGGTCATAAGTCCAAAATCAAGAGCTGACAAGGCCACAGTTCCTACAAAGCCTACAGGAGATAATTTCTCTTTGGCTTCCCCAGCTTTTTCTCGTGTCTGGCATCCCTTGGCTGTGGCAGTGTACTCTCCAAACTCTGCCTCTGTCTTCATGTGGCCTTATTTCCTGTGTCTCCATGTTTGCTAGTTATCTGTCTCTTATAAGGAAACTTTTATTAGACTGAAGTTCTACCTAGTATGACTTCATCTCCATCCTTACTTTAATGACACCTACAAAGACCCTATTTTGATATAAGATCAGAATCACAGATACCAGGGATCAAGTCTTCGACATAATTTTTGTGAGGACAAAATTGAATTCATCATCATGTTATTTTTGGAGGGCTTCCGTAACAGAATCCCAAGGATTGAGTAGCTATAACAACATATAATTATTTTTTCAAAGTTCTGGGGGCTAGAATTCTCCAGCCAAGGTAGACCCAGCCTCTGGAAGCTAGGAGGAAAGAACCCTGTCTTTGAGGTCATTCTTTTAATTTATTGAAGGAAAACACATGTTCAAAGCCAGATGGTTTTATTAGCCTGTCATGTGGAATCATACGAATCTGACAGTCTTTGTTTATTTTATTCCATTTTTGTCCTCTTCAGATAAAGCTGGCAGCATTTCCGCTGCTGCAACTCCATCTCTGTTTCCTGGCCTCTGATAATATGCCTGATTAGATGCTTGAATTACACTTGTAGTCTCTTTATAAAAATAATTTTTCAACCAAACCGTTGATGTTCTCTGAACAACATTTCTCACTATTTTGCAATATGGATAGGCTAATAATTTTACAAATCTTCAAGTTCTGGTTCCTTTTTGCTTAACATTTCATTCACTTTATCTTTATTCCTCTGATATTGCTAAAGTCAGCAAAGAAAATCCAGGCTGAACTTTCAACCATTTGCTTAGAAGTCTTCCCAACTAAATATCAAAGTTTGTCAGTTTCCAATAACATATTCCTCATTTCCTTCTGAGGCCTCATCAGAATCACTTTGAATGTCCATATTCCTAACAATTTCTTCAGGGTAATCTAGTAGTGGTGAGAGATAATATGCATCTCAAAACTCTTCCAGGCTCTACCCATTACCCAGTTCCAAAGACACTTCTACATTTTAAAATATTTGTTATAGCAGCACTCTACTTAACACTAAAATCCGCTGTAGTTTGCTATGGCTGCCAAAACAAAATACCACAGACTAGGTTGTTTAAACAACAAAAAAATATATTTCCTCATGGTTCTAAAGTCTGGAAGCACAGGATCATGGTGTTGGCAGAGTTGGTTTTCTCTGAGGCATCTCTTCTCAACTTGCAGATTGCTGCCTTCTTCTTGTCTCTTTGCATGGTAGTCCTTCTGTGCACATACATCCCTGGTGTCTCCCTTTGTGTGTTAAATTATATCTGTCAGATTAAATTAGGACCTACCTAGATAATCTTGTTTAAATTTAATTACCTCTTTAAAGGCTATACTATGTTTTCAAATACAATCTTGTTCTGAGGTAATTGAAGTTAGGGCTTCAACACATAAATGTCGGGGGAAAACAATCTGTAATACTGACAAAATCTCCATGCAAGTTCAGAGATAAATGAAAGAAACATAGTAGGTGACATAGAGGAACTCCTCCTACCATGAACTAAACTAAGTTATTGAGTGTTGCTTAGCATGAATCTCTGAAATGATGATCAGCAACCTAATCACTTTTTGTGAGAAGCTCCAACGAGTGTGCCCTACCACTAGCCTTTAAAATCACAATGGGATTATAGGCTTTCTGCATGCCTCAGCCACATGGAAATAGCAAGATAGAAGATGATAATCAGCTCTGTGAGCTTTAATTTAAGAAGATAAAGAGAATCCACAGGAATTGTTAAAGACACCCCAAATCCCAGGGAGAAGAACATGGGCAAACACCCTCCATGACATTATTTGGCTGATACAAGTAAATGAAGCCCTGGTACATGAGAGAGGCAGAGAACCTCCCTCTGTGACTCACTTTTCATGGAGATCTAAGCAACCCAGTCTGAGGGAGAGCCCTTTGATTCTCCCACTCTGTGGAGATAACTTGGAGAGAGGATTAGAAACACTGAGAGGAAAAGACACCAGGAGAAGCTACAGGCATTTTCCCAGACCCAGGACTGAGAGAAAGACACCATTTTTTTTTTTTTTGTTATACTTTAAGTTCTAGGGTACATGTGGATAACGTGCAGGTTAGTTACATATGTATACCTGTGCCATGTTGGCGTGCTGCACCCATCAACTCGTCAGCACCCATCAACTCGTCATTTACATCAGGTATAACTCCCAATGCAATCCCTCTCCCCTCCCCCCTCCCTGTGATAGGCCCCGGTGTGTGATGTTCCCCTTCCCGAGTCCAAGTGATCTCATTGTTCAGTTCCCACAGAAAGACACCATTTTTAATCCAAGTGAATACAAAGTCAGGCATTTTTTTTTTTTTTTTTTTTTGTCAACTTGGCAGTATAGCCACACAGATATTTTAGTTTTGGGCTCTGGAGACGGGTAGGAGCCTTTACCACCAGAACTGTGGAAAGCACCTCAGCAGAAGGTGGTGAAATTGTGGTCTCCCCCATCACAAGCCATGAGCAGAAGGAGAGCTGCTACAGCTGCAGTTCCTTCTGGATGACGAGACTTGCAGCCAGGGCCTGTTTGATGAGCAGGCACATGTTTGTGTGTGTTATTGCTAGTTTCCCCAGCCTGCTTCCCTGAGATCACAGTGCAGTGGGGCCCTCTCTGCTTCACCCTCAGGCAGAACTCCAGGCATTCCAACAGCACTCTTACCTGGATTAGCAACCTGAGGGGCCACACCCTTCTTGTACAAAGGCTATGGTATAAAAGGGCCCTCTCTGTTCCATACCCAGGCATATCTGCAAACATGCAGAGCACTCTCTCACTGGAATCAGCAGCCTGATGCACCTCACCATTCCTGTACATTGATTTTAATGCAGTGGGTCCCTTTCTGCTCCACACTCAGGCAGGTATCCAGGTATTCAGAGAATCTGCTCACATAGACTAGCAGCCTGAGTCACCCTATCATTCCTGTGCAGAGATACTAGTGTACGAGAAGTGGAGTGCTGTTATAACAAATATTTTAAAAAGTGGAAGTGTCTTTGGAACTTGATAATGGGTAGAGACTGGAAGAGTTTTGAGACGTATGTTGTAAAAACCTAGATTGCCCTGAAGATACTGTTGTTAGAAATATGGGCATTCAAGGTGATTCTGATGAGGTCTCAGGATGAAATGAGGAACATGTTATTGGAAACTGAAAAACATTGATATTTAGTTGGGAAGACTTCTAAGCAAACTCTCTCTGCTTCATGCCCAGGCAGATCTCTAAGCATATGAAGTACCCACTTACCTTGTTCAGCAACTTGAGCCACTCCACCTTTCCTGGGCGTAGATTATGGTACAGCATTGCTATCTCTACTCCAAGCACAAGAGACAATTTCAGAGCTTGAAGACCAGTCTTTTGAACTAAGCCAGTCAGACATAAATAAAAAAAAAAATTCAAACAAATGACCAAAGTTTTAGAGAAACATGGTATTATGTAGAGTGACCAAACCTACAAATTATTGGCATTCCTGAGAGAGAAGGAGAAAAAGTAAGCAACAGGAAAAACATGTTTGAAGGAATAATTCAGGAGAATTTATTTAATCTTGTTAGAGAGGTAGACAAGATATAAGAAATAGAGAGACCATCTGAGATATACAATACAAAGTAAACATTACTGAGGCATATGGTCAACAGACTGTCCAAGGTTAATGCTAAATTAAAAAGCTTAAAAGTGGCTAGAGAAAAAGGTCAGATTACATACTAAGGGAAAATTATCAGGCTAACAGTGAAATTTTCAGAAGAAACCTTACAAACCAAAAGAGATTGAGAGCCTTTTTCAGCATTTTTAAAGAAAAGAAATGTCAACCAAGAATTTCATGTTTTGCAAAACTAAGCCTCATAAGTGAAGGAGAAATAAAATATTTTCCAGACAAGCAAGTGCTAAGGGAATTTGTTAACAATAGACCAGCCTCTCAAGAGTTCTGTGAGTTTTAAACAAGGACATGAAGGAACAATACCTGCTACAACAGAACACACCTTAAGTACATAGCCCACAGACCCTAGAAGGCAATCACACAATGGAAACTACAAAGCAATCAGCTCAAAACTTAATGACAGGATTAAAACCTAGTGCGTCAATATTAACTGTGCATGTAAATGGTCTAAATGCCCCCATTTAGAAGGCACAGAGTTGCATTTTGGATTAAAAAGTAAGACCCATGCATCTGCTGTCTTCAAGAGACTCATCTCACATGTGATGACACCCATAGTCTCAAAGTAAAAGGTTGAAGAAAAACCTATCAAGCAAACAGAAGACAAGAAAAAGCAAGGGTCACCATTCTTATTTCAGATAGAACAGACGTTAAACCAACAACAGAAAAATAAAATACAAAGAAAAAATACAAAACAAATATCTGATAAACAATTCAATTCAACAAGACTTAACTCTTCTAAATATATGTGCACCTAACATTGGAGCACCCATATTGGTAAAACAACTACTTCTAGACCTATGAAAAGACATAGCCACACCATAATAGTGACAGACTTCAACACCCCACTGACAGCATTAGACAGGTCATTGAGGCAGAAATCTAACAAAGAATTCTGGATTCCAATTTGGCACTTGATCAATTGGAGCTAATAAACATCTACAAACACTTTCTTCCATAAACTACAGAATATACATTCTTTTTATCTACACATGAAACATCCTCCAAGATTGAACAAATGCTAAGCCATAAAGCAAGTTTCAGTAAATTAAAAAAAAAAATCAGAATCATATCAACCATATTCTTGGACCTCAGTGTGATAAAACAGAAATCAATACCAAGAAGGTCTCCTGAAACCACATAATTACATGGAAATTAAACAAGTTGCTTCTGAATGACTTTTGGGTAAATAAGTAAATTAAGGCAGAAATCAATTTTTTTGAAATAAATGAAAACAGAGATCCACCATACCAAAATCTCGGAGATGCAGCAAAAGCAGTGTTAATAGGAAAGTTTATAGTGTTAAATGCCTACCTCAAATGTTAGAAAGATCTCAAATTAACAATCTAACATCATACCTATAGGAACTTGAAAAACAAGCACAAATTAACCCCAAGGCTAGCAGAAGAAAATAAATAACTAAAATCAGAATAGAACTGAAAGAAATTGAGACCCAAATACATATTAAAAAACAACAAAACCAAGAATTGGTTTTTTGAAAAGACAAAGAAGATGAATAGACTTCTAGCTAGATTAATGAAGAAAAATACACAGAAGGTCCAAATAAGCACAATTAAAAACAATGAAGGTGATATCACAATTTATTCCACGGAAATACAAAACGTCCTCAGAGACTATTATGAAGGTTTGTATGCATATAAACTAGAAAATCTAGAGGAAACTGATAAATTCCTAGAAACCCACAATAACCAAAGATGGAATCGGGGAAAACTAAAACCATGAACAGACCAATATTGAGTTTCAAAATTGAACCAATAATAAAAAAAATTAACCAAAAAGAAACATTCCAGATGGATTCCTAACAGAATTCTACCAGATGTACAAAGAAGAGCTGGTACTAATTCTGCTGAAACTAATCTAAAATTTCAAATAGGAGAGACTCCTCCTTACTAATTTTATAAATCTGGCCTCACCCTGATTCCAAAACCTGTCAAAGACAACAAAAAAAGAAAACTACAAATCAATATCCCTGATGAACATAGACACACAAATCCTCAAAAGTACTTGTGAACTAGTATTTTGTATCCAGCAGCACATGAATTTACTATAATAAATTAGGTTTCGTTTCTGGCATGCAAAGTTGGTTCAATACACACAAATCAATGAATGTGATTTACTACATAAACAAAATTAAAAACTGTATAATCATCTCAATAGACAAGAAAGGAGCCTTTGATAAAATCCAACATCCCTTCATGATAAAAACCCTCAACAAAATAGACATCAAAGGGACTTACCTCAAAATAATAAAAGCTGTGTATGACAAACCCACAGTCAACATCATACTGAATGGGCAAAATCTGAAAGCATTCCCCTTGAGAACTACAGCAAGACAAGGATGTTCACTCTCACCACTCCTATTCACCATAGTACTGTAAGTCCTAGCCAGAGTAATTGGGCAAAAGGAAAAAAAAAAAAAAATAGAAGCTATCAAAATAGGAAAAGAAGAAGTTAACCTATCTCTCTTTACTGATGATATGATATGATTCTAGACCTAGAAAACTCTAAAGATTCTGTCAAAAGGCTCCTGGAAATTATAAATTACTTCAGTAAAGTTTCAGGATACAAAATCAGTGTACAAAATTCAATAGCATTTCTATAAACCAATAATGTTCAAGGTGGGAGCCAAATTAATAAAACAATAGCATTTACAATAACCACAAAAATACCTAGGAATACATCTAACCAAGGAGATAAAAGATCTCTACAAGGAAAACTATAAAACACTGGTGAAAATTTATAGATGAAACAAATATAAAAGCATCCTATGCTCATGGATTGGAAAAATCAGTATCATTAAAATGGCCACACTTCCTAAACAATCTACAGATTCAGTGCTATTCTTTTTAAACTACCAAGGTCATTTTCTTCAGAGAGTTAGAAAAAAACTATTCTAAAATGCATATAGAATCAAAAACTAGTCTGAATATCCCAAGCAAAAAGAACAAAATCAGAGACTCACATTATCCAAATTTGAACTATAATATAAGGATATAGTAACCAAAACAGCATGGTACTGGTACAAAAATAAAACAAACACACACACACACACACACACACACACACACACACACAACATACACCAATGACACAGGTTAGAGAACCCAAAAATAAAGCCATACACGTACAGCCATCTGATCTTCAACAAAGCTGACAAAAATTAGCAATGGGGAAATGATAACTTATTTAATAAATAGTGCTTTGATTACTGGCCAGTCATATGCAGGAGAGTAAAATTGGATCCCTACCTTTCGTTATATGTGAAAGTTAACACAATTTAAATGTAAGATCTCAAACTCTAAGAATCCTAGGAAAAACCTAGGAAACACCATTCTGGACATCAGCCTTGGGAAATGATTTATGTTTAAGTCCTCAAAAGCAACTGCAACAAAAACTAAAATTGACAGGGAGACTTAATTAAACTAAAGAGCTTCTGTACAGCAAAAGAAACTATCAGCAAATAAACAGCCAACCCACAGAAAGGGAAAAAATATTCACAAACTATGCATCCAACAAAGGCCTAGTATCCAGAATCTCTATCTCTATATCTCTATCTCTATCTCTATCTCTATCTCTATCTCTATCTCTATCTAAATTAATACAACAAGCTAAAGCAACCCCATTAAAAAGTGGGCAAAAGACAGACACTTCTCAAAAGAAAACATTCAAGTGGTCAAAAGACATATAAACTAATAATGAAATGGCAGACCTAAATGCAACCATATTGATATGAAATAAATGTAATTCTTCTAAATACAGTGATCAAAAGCCATAGATTGCCAACTTGGAAAAAATGCAAGACCTGACAATGGACTTTCTACAAAATAATTCACTTTAAATATAAAGATACTGATAGGATAAGTGTTTTTAAAAGACAGTGCCTTAGTCCATTCAGGCTGCTATAACAAACTACCATAGACTGAACGAATGACTTGTTAACAACAAAATTTCTTTCGTATAGTTGTTGAAACTGGAAAGTTGAAGAGATCAAGGAACCCACAGATTTAGTGTCTGGTGAAGGTCTGCTTCCTGTTCTTAGAGTGCACTCTTCTTGCTATAACCTCATGTGTCAAAAGAGTTCTGTGGAGTCTGCTTTATAGGAAACTTACCCTATTTATGAGGTCTCCCTCATAACCTAATAACCCCCTTAAGGCCCCACCTCCAAATATCATCTCATTGCTGATTAGATCTCAGCATAGGAATTTTGAAAGTAACTCAAGCATTCGGTCTATACCAGAAGGAAAATGTGATACCATAAAAGAAAAAAGGCACTTGTCAAAATAAAGCTTGAATAGAAATTTTAGTATTAGAAATATTGTACTCTATAACAAGAAAAATTAGGAACAAAAAGAAAAATGACATAGTAATATAACAGCCAATTTACTAAGAATACATGAAATTTGTAAGTGTATATGAACCTATCAAGAGAGGTTATTACATGAAGTAAAATCTGATAGAACTAAAAGTATAAAGAAGCAAATCCAACAATTTTCATTAGAAATGTTATTATTCCTTGTTCAGTAATCTTCAGAACAAGCAGAAAAATAGAAAAATAGAAAGGATGTAGAAAATCTGAACAACATTTACAATGAATTCGATCCCTTTGATTTTTATAGGTGGCTCTATCAAAAGCAACAAGAGATAACTTATTTTAAGTGCACAATTTTGCACTTAACTGTGTTCACAGAATTGAACATTTGGCAAGATAGACTATATTCTGGAACACAAAATTCAACAAATTTAAAAGACGAAAACATCCGAATTATAGCTTTTTACCAAAACAGAATTATAACTGAAATCAGTAACAAAAAGAGGTCTGAAAAGTTTACAAATATTTAAAGGTTAAATAGACTTCTTAAAAAAATCCATGAGTCAAGAAAAATTCAAAAATAAAACTTGAAAGTCCAAATAAACATTTATATATATATATATATATATTTATATTTATTTATTTATATATAAAACCTTGTGAGATGCTGGTAGAGCAGTGCTCAGGGAAAAACTTATGTCATTAAATGCCTCTATTAGAATACATACTAATGTTTTAAATCAGTAATCACTCCTTTTATCTAAAAAAAACTAGAGACATAAGAGCAAAATTAAACTCTAAGCAAATACAATAAGATAAATAATAAAGATATTATCAGAAATCAATTAAATTGAAACAAATAGTAGAAAATACAATAAACTAAAGCTGGTTCTTTGAAAATATCTAAACAAAATGACTAATAAAATGTAAAAAAATCCAAATAACGAATATCATGAATGGAGGTGAAACTACTACAGACATTACAAACACTAATCAGGAGTAATTTCATACATCTTTAGGATAATAAATTCATTATCTTAATAATACTGTCTCAAATAGGCCAATTCTATAATAACACAAAGAGTTCACTATGAAGAAACTGATAACCAGAAAAATCTTATCTATAATAATTAATTCTTACTTTACTAACTTTCAAAAATAAAACCTCAGGACAAAATGGCTTACTCATTATTCCTACCAAATATTTTAGAAAAAAATCATATCAATGATGTACAAATTTGTGAAGAAAACAGGATGCATGTGCATATTCTGAACTCATTTTATAAATCTAGAATGGTCCAAAACAGACTCAAACACTAAAGATCACTACATACCAATATACCTATGAATATGGATGTAGATGCATGAGCGTAGATGTGACTTATGAATGTAGAACATTCAGAAGGTTAACAAATAAAATACAAAAATATGGAGAATAATGCATCATGATCAAGTACTATTTATCCTGATAATGCAGAGATTTACTATTTAAAAATCAATTAAATGTAATTTATCATATCAGCAGAATAAAAAATGTATCATCTCAATAGATACTGAGTAACTATTAAAATTAATTATCTGTTTATTATAAAAGCTGTTAAAACAAAAAGTAGAAGGGAAAATCAGTAACTTGATATGTTATGATGAGAGACTGCATAATCCCCTCCTAAGATTGAAATGAAGGATGTTTTCTCTTACCTCTTTAATTCAATATCATATTGGAGGTCCTAGGCAGTATAAAAGGGCAATCAATCAATCAATCAATAGGGTATGAATTGGAAAAGAGAAATTAAAACTGTCTCTATCAACAGATGGTATTATTTCTTGCATAAAAAGTGTCAAGCAATCAACAATAAGACCCTTGAACTAATATATTTCACAAGTTTTTAGTATTTAATATCAATATTTTTTTAAATGTTTAAAAATATTTACATATTATCAATGAAAAGCTTGAACTGAAATTTTTAAAACTAGCCTTCAATACTTATGTGTGTAACTAGTAAAATATGTGGAGAATCTTGCACTGAAAACTGCATTATGGTGATTTAAGGAATCACTGTATACTTAACTAGAGAGTTATACTGAGTTCACAGATTAGAAAACGTAAGATTCTTAGATGGCAATGCTTCCCAAATTGATTCATGGATTTAATGAAAGCCAAATCAAAATTTCAGCAGAAGTTTTAGTAATTAAGAACAAATTGATTATAAAGTTTATATGGAAAATCAAAGGCTTGAAATAAAATGATTTTGAAAAGTGAGAATGAAGTTGTAGAATTCATATTCCCTGATTTCAAGACTTAGTATATATTTGTAGTACTCAAGACAGTGTGTCATTGATGAAGCAATAGATACACAGACCAGTGAAGTAAAATAGAGTACAGGAAAAGTCTCTCTCTTTCTCTCTCTCTCTCTCTATATATATATACACACACATATACATATATCAGATATATATCATATATCTCATATATGATGTATATATCAGATATATGCCCCCCAAAATGATCTCTATTGTGTATCTCACACAAAAATGACTACAAATTGATCATTGACTTTACTGTAAAACCTAAAACTAAAAAATGTTATGGTCTTAGGCAAAGAACACAAATCATATATCTTTAATGTGAAATAAATAACAGGATCTAGAAAAAAGTAAATATAATTAAAATGTAACACTTCTACTCTTTGAAAGGCCCCACTAAAATAACAAGTAGACATGACAAAGACTCAGAAGGAAGTATTTGCAAAACTTATAGCTGACAAAGTACATATATAACAAACTTTCAATCTCAATAATTAGAAAATGAATAACCCAATTAAAACATAGACGAAAGATTTGAAAAATATCTCACCAAAGAATATATACAGGTGGCAAGTAATCACATAAAATACGTTCAACATTGTATATAATATATGATAATATGGTATATAATAAAATGATGTTCAACATCATATATTGACATATACATATATGTAGTTATTTTACATTCTATATTGTTGTTTAGATGTTTGTGCCTCCTCTAAAATTTGTGTTGAGACATAATCCCCAATGCAACAGTGTTAAGAGGTGGAGTCTTTAGGAAGTAATTAGGCCATGAAATTAGCCATAGATGGGATGGGGAACCTTATATAAGGGCTGGAGAAACCTAAGTAGACCCTCTTTTGTTCTACCATATAAGAACACAGTATTCAAATTACCATCTTGGATGCAAAGCCTGGGCCTTCATCAGACACCAAACCTGCCAATACCTTGATCTTGGAATGTCCAGCTTCCAGAACTGTAAGAAATGAATTTCTATTATTTTTAAATTACCTGGTCTGAGCAAGAATACAGAAGAGCTGGAACACTGTACATTGTCTAGTGAGCACAAAAATGGCACAGCCATTCTGAAATCAAACATATAAATATCATATGACCCAGGAATCTCACTCCTAGGAAATAACCAAAGAGAAATAAAAACTTATTTTCACACAAAATCCCATAAGTGAATGTATGCATTGACTTTATTCACTATCATTGTCATTTGGAAGTAATCCAGATACCTTGGATCTGGTAAATAGACAAACTGTGACCCATGTCTACTATGAAATACTATTCAGCAATAAAAGGAACAAAACTATTGATACAGGAAACAACATGGATGAATCTGAAATCTGTTTTCTTAACTGAGAAAATTCAGACTCAAATATATAACACCAGTTGTATGATATCCTAGAAAAGGCAAAATATAGAAACAGAAAACAGATCAGTGGTTGTTGGCAATTGTGGAGTGGAGGAGGAATTTATGACAAAAGTACAACAAGAGGAAAATTTTGGGGGTGGTGAAACTATTTGGTTTTTTGATTATGGTAGTAGTTATATGATTGTATGCTCTTGTTAAAATTCAGAACTGTAAAAATGTAATTTTACTATTATAAACAAGTTTAAAAAGTGAATAAATATCATATAATAGGAAGTGACAATGAAATTATGAATCTAGTAAATAAGACAAGAAATGGACTTTCTAGCTGGGTATGGTGGTACAAGACTGTAGTTCCAGCTACTTGGTGGGGTGAGGTGGGAGGATTACTTGAGCCCAGGAGGTTGAGGCTGCAGTGAGCTATGACTGTGACACTGCGCTCCAGCTTAGGCAACAGAGTAAGACCCTGTCTTAAAACAAGAAAAAAAAGAAAGAAAGAAAATAAAAAGAAGTGAAGATTTTCACTGGGGCAATATTTGTGGAAATAAACAAACATGAATAAATTCTATGTGTGTTTTTCGAGTTTCACTGACAGGTTTTGCAATGTTTGCATGTCGTGGTTGAGGGAAAATGATACCAGAATAGCATCTACTTTTTGTCTTAATCAGTGGGATGAGTCTTAAGGTAATTTACTGAGAACAGAGAAGGGAGGATAGGTTGACAAACAAACATTTTCAAGTGTATTTTGGAAACTTTATTAAATACCTACTCAATAACAGTATGTGGATTTTACCCACACAAATGAACCTATCCAATGGAAATTTTCTTAATTACTCAACGTAACACACATGCGCACGTGCAGGCACACACACACCCCCATACACATACACACAAACATACCCCAGCCTCTGCTACTAAAGATGAGAGGATAGTCTAGTTAACCAGGAGGTTATGAGAGTTCAGATAAAGTTTGTCCCCTGGCCTGGTAACAGAAGCACAAACTTCATATCGAAGACAGTCTTTGGCCTGAGCCTAGAAAAACAGGGAAGATCTGTCTCCTCTGAAAACAGGACTATAATAGAATCCCCTTTGCGTGCCAAAATTTGTATTTATTTATAATGAAAACAATTAAAACCATGTATATGCAATACTTCGTGAACAGTAATGTGCCATATAATAATTGTCTGTCCCACCATTACTGTTGTTAATGTGTGCATTATAATTCCCTCAATCCATGCACTCTTGCTGTTAAACCTGGGTTTTAAAACTAACATGTGTAACAGGATAGTGTTTCTTGACACCAGAATCAAATACCGTAGTGATGTCAATCTAACACATATTTTATGCTGTGGTATGTTTCATTGCTTTGGTCAGCATGTAATTAAGAAGCAGGACAGGTAATGGAACAGAGTACTGGTCTGGGACTGGGCAGATTTGTGTTCTGGATTTATACCTTCCATTAATTAACTCTGTGACCTTGGGCAAGGCTCCTTCTCTCTCTGGTCCTCAGATTTGCCATCTGTGAAGTAAAGATGCTGGATAACATGCTCTCCAGGTCCCTTTCCCATATATCGTTGTGTGCAATTATCTGAGCTGAACTGACCAAAACATTTCAAACAGAACTTGCCGAAGACTTTATAAGCACATGGCAGAGCCAGAAGAGAAAGTTTTCAGCAGGGGTTCTCACAAATTTGAGCCCTGTGGATTAGTGAAGGGAACCCGGCACAGCTGACCCAGGCCAGGGGGCTGCACAGGGCTGGATTGAGGCTGTGTTAACATCTGGCCCTGAGTGGTGACAATTTACTGAGGAAGATAATATAACAGATTGGTCTGGACTGAAGCTGTTATTTCAGAAGGTTATGAATCCCAAGCCCTCAGAACAGATTTTATAGACAAATAAATTATATCAAGAATAATAACAATGGTAGTCCAGTAGTTATTGTAACAACAGCTGGGTTAATTGTGTGTTTACTCTCTTCAGCACTCAGACACTATTAAAAGAAGTTTGTGTGCACAAACTCAGATCATCTTCTCAGCTCTGTATGGCACATACTATTATTACCCCAAATTTACAGATGAGGAAAATGCCCAGACAAGTTAAGTCTGTGGCTAAAAGTCACACACTAATAAGTGGTAGAACCAGATTTTTAAATTGAAACAGTCTATCTCTTTAGTTAGGGATTGCATTAACTGTGCTACAAAACACATACATACACACACACACACACACACACACACAAACCTTTTCATAGAGACATACATTGTTAAACATAGAGTACATTAACAAATTCAAACATTTTATCTTTATTTTTTAAATTTTTACTTTTATAGCATTTTACAGTAGCATACACCTGCTTCTGGTTCACCCCTTGACAGAACTAGGCATATCCCTGGAGACCCTGCTGAAATGCCACCCCAAATTACATTACTGACTCCTTCAGTGGAAGTAATTCTCTGATCTTCTGCTCTCTCACACCACTTTGAGTGTGTTCTTACCATTCCTACTCTTGTCAGCTTTATTTCAGTGATTACGTAGGCTCATGAAGTCTGCTTATGAAGTAATGAGTGTCCCAGGCTCGAGGCTGATGTTCCACACACTTTGATATACCCAGTCTTTTCTAATGTTCCTGGAATAAAGTAAGTGCCTGGTAAATGTTTTATGAATGAATGAATGAATAAATGAATAGAAAAATACATCATTTCGGCTGGGCGCGGTGGCTCAAGCCTGTAATCCCAGCACTTTGGGAGGCCGAGACGGGTGGATCACGAGGTCAGGAGATCGAGACCATCCTGGTGAACACAGTGAAACCCCGTCTCTACTAAAACTACAAAAAACTAGCCGGGCGAGGTGGCGGGCGCCTGTAGTCCCAGCTACTCGGGAGGCTGAGGCAGGAGAATGGTGTGAACCCGGGAGGCGGAGCTTGCAGTGAGCTGAGATCAGGCCACTGCACTCCAGCCTGGGCGACAGAGCGAGACAGACTCCGTCTCAAAAAAAAAAAAAAAAGAAAAATACATCATTTCAAATGACCCTTCCGATAAACCCGTGAGCTAAGCAGGCAGCATTCATCATCACCATTTTTCAGAAAATGCAATGTGTTTCAAAGAAGTAAAACATGTTCTTTAAGTTCTCTCCAGTAACCAAAAATGTGGACCAGACTGGAAGCCTAAGTCTTTTGACTCAGTCCAGTGTCCTGCTAGCATTGTTGCAATTCTCCCAGGAGCCTGGGATAAATGTGTGAAGATGTGAGTGCTTGGAGGTACTTTCAGGGTGGGAATAGGGACTGCAAACTCCCTGGACAGTTGTTTCTCTGCTTTGCACTGCTTGCACACCAACCAAAAAATAAGGCATAAATAACGATGGAGATTCCAGCTTTAGGGTTCTTTCATTCACTTGCTCACTCATTCATTCAATAAAATTTTGTTCTTTGAGTGCCTACTGATTTTCTGCTACGATTCTTCTTTTAGACTATAGCAAAACAAAAATAGATGAAGTCCTTGTTCTCATGGAGCTTATGTTTCAGCAGGGAAGACAGAAAATAAGTATATTTCCATGCCAGATATTATTTCTATTTTTCCTATCCACCAATAATAGACGCTTAGAGAAGATCTGGGGAGTAGATAACAGGAAAAGTAGATGAAAGGAAAATAATCACCCATAGAAGTTGAGGCAGTCAGTTGGGCAGACAGCCAAGGTGGAGTTTGCAGCAGCGACCAGGCTATCTCCTATGCATGCACATTCTTGTGGTTTTGCTGGCACCTTCTTTGCAATTTTAGTCCTTCTAAATTTCCTGAAAGTCGTCTAAGGCTTTGTCTAATCTTTGTTCTCCCAGACCTTCCAGTGGTTTTGCATGCGTTTCTTCTATTAAAATTTTTCTTCTTAAAATAACTACAGAGTTCTCTGCTTTCCTGATTGAACTTTGAATTATAATGTTAGGTAGCAATAAATTCAGTGAAATGTGAAGAAGTAGAGTAAGTGGATACAGTGTGGTAGCGAGTGAAGTGCTTGATTTCAGAGATCATAGAAACCTTGACTGAGGATGTATCATTTTCAGAGAGACCTGAATCAAGAGGCCATGTCAATATCTGAGGGTAGTACGTTTCACTCCTAGACGATGACAAAACAAGAGACAGATTGTGAGTACAAAATTGCTGTCTTCATGGCAGATCTTCAAGACAAATCTGGTTGTAGGAGTGTGAGAATAGGGAAAATGGGTAGAAGATGAGAGATCCAGGGCTCCATTCGTGGAGAGACTTGAGGGCTATGGCAAGGCATTTGGATATGATACTCAAAAGGATTTAGAGAAGAGGAGTGACATGAAGGAATATGGATGGGGCACTCCACCCCATGTCAACAGAGCCTGCATTAGTTTATCAACTGTGCTGCCATATTAACAGCTAATACATATGCAGAATTATAAAGTTTACAAAGTGATTCTGTATTATTCCTTCATTAGATCTTAACATTAACCCTGGTGGATTAATATTCTGGTTTTACTGGTTAGGAATTAGAAATTATGAGAACTTGAATTGTGGACCCGAAGTAAACAGGAAAGTGACAAAGCTGAGCATCAAATCCAGGTTTCCTGGGCCACAGTCAAAGACGCATTCTGTGAGGTCACAAGTGGCTTTGTTTCTTTCTTCTTTTCCCTTTCCAACTTTTATTTTAGGTTCATGGGTTACATGTACAGGTTTGTTATATGGGTAAGTTGTGTGTCCTGGGGTTTGGTATACAGATTATTTTGTCACACAGGTAACAAGCATAGAGCCTGATAGGTAGTTTGTTCATCCTGACCCTCCTTTTAACCTCCACCCTCATGTAAGCTCCAGTATCTCTTCCCTTCTTCATGTCCATGTGTACTCAATGTTTAGCTCCCACTTATAAGTGAGAACATTCATATTTGGTTTTCTATTCCTGTGTTAATTTGCTTAAGACAACAGCCTCCTGCTGCATCTATGTTGCTACACAGGACATAATTTCTTTTTTTATGACTGTGTAGTATTCCATTGTGTATTTGTACCACATTTTCTCTATCCAGTCCTTTGTCGATGGATATTTAGGTTGATTCTCTGTCTTTGCTATCATTAATAGTGCTGCAGTAAATATACATGTGCATGTGTCTTTATGGTACAATGATTTATATTTGTATGGGCATATATCTAGTATATATTGCTGGAATTCCTGGGTGGAATAGTAATTCTGGTTTAAGTTCTTGTAGAAATCTCCAAACTGCTTTGCACAGTGGCTGAAATAGTTTACATTCCCACCAGCAGTATATGAGAATTCCTTTTCTCAGCAACCTCCCCAGCATGTTATGTTTTGACTTTTTAATAATAGCCATTCTTTCTGGTGTGAGATGGTGTAGAGATTTGTGTTTCTCTAATGATTACCAATGTTGAACACTTTTTCCTATGCTTATTGGCCATATGTATGTCTTCTTTTGAGAACTGTCAGCTCATGTCCTTTGCTCATGTTTAATGACGTTGTTTGTTTTTTGCTTGTTAATTTGTTTAATTTTCTTATAGATTCTGAATGACTTTTGTGACATGAGAAGAGAACTGCCCTCTTTTCACTGATCAAATAATAGCAGTTATTAGTTATAGATCCTTTATATGTTGCAAGGCATTGCAAAGCAATGGACCCAAAACTTGATGCAGGCAGAATGAATCTGGAGTTTGTGTGGTTAAGGTCCATGCTATTCAGCAGTGATTTCCCAAATGTGCATTCAAAACAGCGAGGCTTCAGTCAACATGCAGATTCCAACTCAAGAGGACTGGATCAGGTCTGAGATTCTGGCTTTCTCACTAGCACTCAGGAGTTTCTAATGCTGCTTGCCCACAGGCCAGGCTCTACAACACAACACCGAGTAACTGATGAATCAAGACATAGCTTTGAGCCTACATTTCCTGCTTGGGTCTGTGAGAATAAGCTTATAATGACTTCATCTCATCTAAGGCCAGCAATATGCACTCAAATGTTTGAAAGGAAAAGCGATTTCTATCTTTTAACGTCAACTGGTTATCAACTAAATTTGAAATTGTTTGCTTTTGGTGCCAGAACATCTAGCTGTAAACAGTATTCAACATTTTTCTACACGTTTCTACCTTAAAATTCTAAATGTATCTATATGTTTTACTATGCTGAGAATAAAGATTTCGCAGATTGACTGTAGCCTATAAAAGGGTTAAACATTGTTATTTTTCTAAACAAGAATTTTTAAAGTAAAACAATTAAATATATTTGAAGAGTTAGAAAGAATACATACGTATTTTTGTGTATACGCTTCATTATAACTGAAGAATGATCTTAGATTAGAGGTTACATTTTATTACTTCAATGACTTTAAAGTATAAAATATGGCCATTTTACTGAATTATTGAGTACATTTAATTGCAGTTGTATACTGTGAACTATTGATCCAATAATTATTCATGTGGACTATTAAAATGGGTTGATTCATTTTTTATTTTACCTTTTTTAAGCAATGCTTATATATTATTTACAATTTGAGAGCTGGGATTAAGCTTTTTAGTACAATACAGTATTTCTAAAGTAGGGCAGGTCTTTGTGGGAGTCCAAGGTAACATTGTATAATCAAAAATTAAGCAACTTTAAATTTCAGCAGCCAAAATGTACCCCTTTTCTTCACTTAAATGTTTTAATTGCAGGGGTATTCACTGGGACTTATGAACTTTCCTGATATAAATGGAATATTTAATATGAAATATAAAATAAATATTTTAAGTGTTCTGCAGATTTCTTAAAAAATAATTGAAGGGGTGTTCCTTTTTATTTCTCTCTACTTGTGTTTGTGAATTTTTTTTTTTTTGGCTCCTAGTAAAGAATTTCTTCGTTAATTCAGCCATTTTTCCTTTTCTAAATTAAGAACAAAAGTATTGGGTCGGTGCAAAGGTTCAGTAAGGGATATTTTAAATATAACAAAATACTCTGTAGGTCTCGTGTCTTACTTTTGCTTTTATGTACTCTCCTTTGATCGGCAGTGCATCAAGCACATTTTCATGTTTAAGTGCTTATTGTGTATCTAGTTCTCTTTTGAGTGATGGGATACACTGACACTCATTATGTAACCACTATGTGCAGGTCAGGTAGCTGCCAATATTTTATGAATACCATCTCATTTAAAATAGTTATGTCATTAACTCCTTTGTATAGATTAATAAAAGAAAAGGGAAAGAAAGTCAATTGAATTTCCAAGGATGTAAATCCAGGAAGGAACAGAACTCAGATTCATAAGGTAGCTCTGATTTTTGCTGGAGTTTGTTTTCTTTCAACTCTACCATCATCTTACTTAAAATATTGTATGGTTGCTTTTCTCAACCAGGATGCAACCGTAGCACATAGGTCTTTGGCAATGGCCAGGAGACTGTTCCTTGCAGAGGGAGCAGCTTTAACACAAGAGTACAGAAGGCCAGCAACATGCCCTCAAATGTTTGAAAGGAAAAGCGATTTCCTTTCATGCTATATACAACCCATTTGCTGCTAGTAAAGGAGTTGGTTTTACATTTTACAAATGGCATAACCCAGACTTAACATACCCTCAGGAATGAACCCTCAGGTCTTGAGGTTTGGGGAGCCAGTGGAAGAAGGCAGACCTTGCACGACAAAGAAAGGAATTTAAATATTAACCTAGGAAGAAATGGACATATGTTCATCAGCTTAGTCCTGTGATCATTGCTATGACCGTATACGCATGTTAGGAAGGAATGTGAAGATCTATCTGGGAATGGAGAGGAATAAATGGCAAAGAAACTAATGAGTAGTTGAGATGACAGAGTACTAGGGTGCTAATTTGAGTGCTGCTCACACTTTCTTGTGCACTTGAGTCCCCTGGGGATGTTGTGAAGATGCAGATTATTATTCAGTAGGTGTGGGATGGGGACCCAAATTCTGTATTTCTAACGAGTAATGTTAATGTTGCTGTTCCATGGAACAGATGCTCCATAGCAAGAAATGAGAACAGTGATTCTCCAAGTTTGATCCCTAGACCAACAGCATCAACATCACCCCAAAACTGGTTAAAACTGAAATTCTCTGGTCCCACACTGTATCAATGTAATCAGAATGGCTGGAGTTGGATATAGACATCAATAATCTGTTTAAACTTCTAACAGTTTTATTGTTCAGTTTGAAAACGAGCCAGTGACTGAGTGGAGAAAGTGGGGATAGATGAAAAAAAGAAAAAAACACTTGTAATATGTATTTAGGAAGAAGAATCAATGGGGGTCGGTGACTAAGTGGAGCTTATTTAGATTCTGATTATGTAAAAAGAGTTCAGAATGACCTAATTTTATCTCCAAACCCTGCTTTTTTCCCCTTAAATATGAAAGTTTTAATAATCTTTCTGCTGATAGCATAGGTCATGCTTAGAAAAATCTAACGTCTTTTTTCAGGCAATTAAGCAATTTCAATACTCACTTTAATTAACAATTGTGCCTAAACAAAAACTTTTTGCATAAAAGAGCTTCTAATGAAACACGAAAATTAGTTAAGAAAATACAGGGTGGTAATATGGAGTAAGAATGATGGAAATGATGATTTCCTAAACAAATAAACAAAATTGCTTCCAATATTTATTGTAAACCACCCATGAAATATCTGGTAATCTAAATGGAATGAAAACATTCTTGCTGCTTTATATAATACTCTATTTCATGTTAGAGAAAGAACTTTAATTAGAATATCACTGGTGTCAAATTAGTAATAAATGTTTAAGACAAACTGAGATAACGGGACTATGAGAACACTGCCACTAATGTAAAATCTGCTGTAAATTGCCAGGAAATTTACATTTTCCATTAGCACACAGTCATAAGCATAAAAATGATAAAAGGTTACATACATTTTAGATGTTCTTTAACTCAGTTGAAATTATTGCAAAGAAATGGTGTATTTAACACTTAAAGTTTCTGGAGTTTAAAAATGCATCAGTTTGAGTCCCTGTACCTTTACCATTTAGCTGTGTAAATCTTGGGAATACTGTGTATGTTAAGTCTGGGTTATGTCATTTGTAAAATGTAAAACCAACTCCTTTACTAGTAAGCAACAAACGGGTTGTATATAGCATGTTGAATGGCAATGTGACTTTCTGAGAATAATGCTATGAAGGTACATATTAAAGATTCTCAGCTCTAGAGTTCTAAATGAATGCCCTTGGACAACAAAATCTGTGTCTCTGACTCTCAGATTCTTTATTTGTAAGATAAAGATGCAATGACTATCTCAAGAGTGGTTGTGAGAATTGTATGAGATAATGCAAGTAAATCGAGTGGCATGCAGAAGGTATTTCATAATAGCAATTAACACCATTATTAATGGACATGAAGATATTTTGTATACTCTGTGAACATTAGGGCACATTCTAATTAATTATTTCTTTTGTCTCACAAGCATCTTTCAGACACTTCACTTGATAATGTAGACACAACCATACTCTCTTTGGGGGAAAATGAAAGGGAAGAGTATCCCAGGAGCAAGTAAAAACTGCAAAAACTCATAGCATTTATTGACTCCATCCAAGCTCCTGTGCTAAGAGACTTGACCAAACTCAAGCACACTATGTAGCACCTTAAGGCTGTGGCCTTAGTTGCTACAGGCCCCTTTAAAATGCCTACCAGAGGAAGCTCACCTCTCCTAGGATAATCAGGTGTTTATTCCAGCCAAAACCTGACGATGGGCCTATAGGTCCCTTAACTGTTACTTTAGAAAGCTTGCAATTATAAACCCCTTTTCTGCTTCTTTGAGAAGTAAATCTTTTACCACCCAGAACTGATTCCTCAAGGACCCCAGAGTCGTCTCTTTGAAATGAGAACATTCAAGGGGATAACTCCAACTTCCCAGTCCCTTTGGGAAGGTAAGAACTTATTTTGGT
This sequence comes from Macaca nemestrina, assembly GCF_043159975.1. Taxonomy (NCBI): domain Eukaryota; kingdom Metazoa; phylum Chordata; class Mammalia; order Primates; family Cercopithecidae; genus Macaca; species Macaca nemestrina. Next base: position 185,484,937 of record NC_092127.1, read on the forward strand.
GGGAGCTTTGCTCTAACTTGTGCAACCATCTCCTATCACCACAGTGCAGCCAACGTGTTTTCCGTCCTGATGTGTGCCAATTAGCGAACCTGTATGAACTGGTCACAAGAATGAAACTGCCACTCCGTGCCTTCCAGTGCCCCTGCTTTAGTGTACCTCAGCTTTTAAAACGTCTCCTGCTTTTTGTTTTGGCAAATTTGAGCTCAGTTTGTACTAGACATTCTTCTATTCCATAGTAATGGTGACTAAATAACATCTGTCTTTACCACCATTAACTGGTGCGCGACTTTTTTTTTTTCTTTGGCATAAGCCATGGAACAGTTCAGAGAGGGAAGAGTGGAGGTTCCTATGAGTCGTTCTTTTGATGAGTAATAAAAATGAAATAGAGTGAAGCTTGTGGAGTTGATTGGACCAGACTTGGAAGACCTAATATTCCATAATGAGGAGTATGGAATACATTCTGAAAGGAATGAGGATACATAAAACTCTGAATGGAAGAGTTCCTTTGTGATAACAGTATAAATTCCAGGAATATTAGATTTGTCTGAATCTCTTCTCTCTGTTGTCTTTATCTTTTCTCTGGTATGCTGATTTATTACCACTCTTCTTCTCCGTAATCATTTAGTATTCATGCCAGGAAAGTCCTTCATATTGAATTTAAATACATCAAATCTAAGTTTCTATATCCATGCTGAATCTTGGTGGTTATATACCTGTTTGTAGACAGGACTTCTTCAAGCCAATTTGAACCTGAACAGGTGCTGCAGAATTGTTAAGGGTTCTCTAAATAGAGGAATTTCTGTTGATCTAAAAAAATTGTTCTGTAAATTTTTTTAAATCTAATATCAGAAATCAGCAACAGGGTATCTCGAATGCTTACTCATTATGACTTGCAAGGACTCCATAAGTCATCTGAGACATCTGCTCATTATATAAGTCCAAGAGTATTCTAGGAAATAATTTCTGAAGACCTGGACTTTTCTAAGCAATGAACTAGGGATATAATGATGAATAAGGTTCTATTACACTCTTAAAAGACACCACACATTAGAGAGAAACTTCAAACAGAAAACTGTAGTGCAGCATACACTTGGTTCCATTTAAGTAGTGCTAAAACTTATCTGATCACAAAATTGATTGAAGTTCTTGTAAAAAGTAGAGCTTACAGGTACCTCTTCTGGAAGTTCTCATTCAAATTTACTTAATTCAGGTCCAAAAATATGTTTTTAACAAGATTTATTTTTTTTCTTTTTGGTTTATTTTTTTTTGCATAATGTTTTTGTTTTTGATTTGGTAAATTTTACAAATATCGAATTAAATTTTTCAGGACATGTAGGAGTTCAAGCAGCCTAGGTGAAGGTGAATCTATTCTAAGCTTGGTGAAATCTCTGTTCCAAAATACAGAGACAAAAATATAGCTCATGCATTTGGGAAAAAGTAAGTCACTGGGTGTTTATGTAATTAATATGCAAATGCAAAAGAGGCTGAAGTTGAAGCTAAAAATGTAAGTATAGGACTGTCAACAAAGGTCCTTCTAAGTCTTGGCATGGAATTTTGGACCTACTTATTGAATGGCTTTAAACAGAGAGTTGACAAGTAACAGAGTGAAATCCAAACTAAAGATGAGTTGACAATAGTTTCTGGATTACTTAAAAGGCTCTATAGAGTAGTCCTAGAAAGCTCTGCTGAGGGTGTATTTTAACATATTATGGAAAGACTTTGGGGTTTGAAATCTGCCAAATCTGGACTCTTTTCTGCTACTGACCCTCAATGTGTGTAATTAATAGTGCTAACTTACTTCATCACTACAACAGAAATAGTCATAACTGCCTTTCAGATTTCTATGAAAAATCAATCAACAAAAAGCAGATGAACAACACAAGCCTCACGTGAATGTGGTGGTGACATGACTTGGGACAGAGAAATAGTGGAGCATTCGAAAGGCTGTGCATATGTTACTTGATTGAATTTTCATATGATTCTGAGATACTGATTGTTATGTTCATTGCATAAATGAAAAGGATGAGATACAGAAGAGTTACATATCTTGTCGAATAAGACAGAAAGAACTAAGGCAAGTAGCTGTCGAATAAGCCAGAAAGAACTAAGCCAAGTAGCTAGCCAAGACTTAAGCCCAGGTCTGAACTTCAAAGCTGCAGCTTCTCTTTTTGTCCACTTCACCCTGCCCCTCCCTGCCGCCAGACCAACCTGCCTAATGCCTAGAAAGGACTTAATGTGTGCTCTTTCTCCTCTACACGTCTTCTTCACCTTTTCCACACCCAGATATAGGCAGATAATATACTCGGATTGTACATTAAACCTCTGCTTGTCAACTTAGAGAGTTTGGTCTCCCCAATTAACTCAGTGCTGTTGAAGTATCAAACTATGCTTCACTTACACAAGCTTTTATGAGCACATGAAGACATAAAAGGTAGTATATAGTCATAAATCATTGTTTACACCACTGAAAAAACAAAAATACATTCTGTTTGATCCCTGCTTTTAATGGAAAAATATTATTTTGAGGGATGATGAGAACTGGCTCTGACATCAGAAGGTCAAGTTTCAAAACTTCAGGTCTATCACTTATTGTGTCTGTGAACGTGAAAATATACTCAAGTCTCAGCATCCCAATCTATGAAATGAAAATAATCCTAATATATATTTCATCACTTATTGTGATTAAGTTAAATAATCTCTGTACATGTAAAATACTTAGGGCCTGGTACATGGTACACAAGAGATTTTAACTGCCATTATTATCATTATCATTTATTATGATTATTATGATTATTTTTATAGGTTCTAATATGGTTATGGTATGAGACTTGGAGATAACTCACTACTTCTCAGGTAATATTGAGTTCAAGTTATAATAGATGCTAAAAGGGAGGTATAATTCTGAATGAGAACGAGGCTTGAAAGAGGACTTGTTGTTAGGGTAAACAGTGCCCTGGGTTAAAAATAAGATGATCAGATTTTAGTCTTGTGTCTGGAACAGGCTTGCTGGGTAACTTTGTTCCTTTTAGCTCTCTGAGCCATTCTTTTCCTCAGTAAAAAGGAACTCGTGATTCCCCCCCGGCTACTTCTCTCCTTGTGTTGCCAGGAGACTCACGTGGGACAGCATTTGTGAAACAGCCAAGATTCCTACTCACTTCCCTGGGCCCTTCTGCAGGCAGAGCCCCATAGGCCAGCACAGACCATCAGCTCTGGTTTACCCAGGTTCTCCAAAGACATGCAGCTCTGTGGCCATCTTCAGTTTGCAGAGATCTCCATTTCCCCAGAGAGCTCAGTGACTCTCTTAAGAGCTTTGATTCTTTCACACTAGTTTCATCTGGCCAAGTGTGTACTTTAAAGCCTGCCAAGCTTTGATCAAGGATGGTTGTCTCATGGTCTCATTGTCAAAGTCCTTTCCTCTATGTTCACCAGTATCCTGCTCTTTTCTGTTCCTCTAACATTTGGCTAGGCAGTCATCCCTTAGGTGTAAACATGGTCTGGGTTTCTCCTGTTCTTGTCCCACATTTATGCTCAGTTTGCATGTTCCCTAGTGAATTTAACTTCTGGATCCTCAAGTCAGATTTTCCAAAGATCTTAACTAAAGCCCCTAGGCCTCTTTCTAGTGTTTCCATCATTCAGTCCAATAACTCATAAGAATTTGTCTGACAGTATATGGATACTCTCAGATGTCAAAAGATTCCTCAATATAGAAAATCAAAATGCAATGTTAATGTTATTAAGACATAAGCATGATAGCAAATTGAGTCCTTAACTTGGGCTGTCCCCCAACAATGAAATTCCTGGGTTGATTGGCATTGATGCTAAACAGAGTTCATGCACTGATTCTCGTGAATCACAGGGTAAACGTGTGCACAACAGGCAGAGTATGGGAAACAGTGCAAAAGCCAAAATGTCAAAACCTCAGCTCCATGGCAAGTCCTTTTACCATATTGTTTCTAGATAACTTTCTTTGAAGCAGCTAAAATCATCATCATAAAATGATCATGAATACAATATCAGGAACATTATGATTTCTTAGTAAAGAGTTTAAAATGATGATGATGATAATGATAATCATAATGCATAAATCTTCACATTTTGACTTCTCAAACAGGCAGATCTAGTTTGAAATGCTTTAGTGAGTCATGTTGTGATATATTTATTTTGCTTTTATGGAAATTTGCAGGAAGCTCTTTCATAAGATAAAAGTTGGAGATATATGAAGCAACTAAAGCAAGATAATTGAGGACACTTAGTCCAGGAATAGGGCTACTTTGATACAAGGGCATAGTGTCTTAAATCTGAATGTGCCACATGTGACTGGCAACTCAATAGAAATTATTGATCAGCACTTATTTTGAAAGGCAATTTGCTTCCTCGTGTGTCAACCTCTACATACCTATCTCCATTTAGCAGTGATGATGCTCTATTTGTAATGGTCTTTCTCCTTATAATATAAGCTTCCCAAGGGTAGGAGCCTAGCAGTGATTTTTCACCTGCATACTCTCACCAGCTAATAGCATAACCAGTGGAAACCTGTGGCTCTACGAGAGAGAAGGAAGGAAGAAAACACTGACTTCTGCAGAAAATAAAACTCAAGCAAAGCACTCAGAACTGAGTGTTACAGGCCTTAAGACCATCAATGTAGTGGTTGAAGTCTCTATCAGAAATATTAATAAAGTCTTATTTTGTACAGATCCTTCATGCCTAAACTTGGACTTTAGAAGCTCTGCCTTCGCAGTCAAATCTGGACCACGTCTTACTGCATGGCCTTGAACAAGTCATATCATCTCTTAATTTTTGTTGATAAATGAATTTCCTCCTTAATGTTCCATTCTATCAGGGGAATTTGAAGATTAATTCATTAATGTACTTTAAGTGCTTCGATTAAATTGATTGTCATAGGCTGCAGATATTCTCAGCAGTCCCAATTTGGGAATAATTCAAAATCACTTCTTTCTCAACAGAATTCTGATAATTATCCCAATGTTCTCCAAGAAGTGCTATGATACAAGATCCATTTCCAAAATAATTAATGCTTCCTTTCTAAAAGTTAGTCTGGAGACATTAATATGTGCACTGTTCATCTCAGTCATCCCTTAGATGAAGCAGCCCAATGTTAAAACTGATGATGGTGCTTTAAAGATCAGCGATCCCTTCCCCACCTTTGCATAGCCAGGAGCTAGGGCTCAGGGAGATTAAGTAAATAATCCAAGTAAAAATAAACATTCTTTAGCAGGCTGGGTATGGTGGTTCATACCTATAATCCCAGCACTTTGGGAGGTCAAGGTCAGTGGATCACTTGATCTCAGGAGTTTGAGACCAGCCTGGGCAATATGGTAAAACCTTGTCTCTGCAAAAATTAGCTGAGCATGGTGGTGCATGCCCATAGTCCCAACTACTCAGGAGGCTGAGGTGGGAGGATTGCTTGAGCCTGGGAAGTTGAGGCTGCAGTCAGCCATGATTATACCACTGTACTCCAGCCTGGGAGACAGAGTAAGACCCTATCTCAAACAAACAAACAAACAATAACAACAAATTATTTAGCAGAAAATTAAGGATTTAAACAAGACTATTTCTTGAAAAACAGGAGCAGATTCCCCCCTCCCCCCGATACTATCCTGTACCCTCTGTTAAAGATTAAAAAAAAAAAGATTACCTAAAATATTGCGATTCAAGGTCTTATCTCCCATTAGTGACAGATTTTCTATATTATGATGGAAAAAACAGGCTTAGTTTAAGAATAAACACTGAGAATCAATAATATTTAAAACGTGTATAGTGCTTTGTGAATATTTTTACTTACACTAACTTATCTAACTTTTATAACCTTCTTGAAAGTTAAGAACTATTATTGCCTACTTACATGATATACTATCGTTTTCTGTGGTGGTTAAGAGTGTAGCTATGACTAATCACACAATGAATGTTGTACAACCATAAAAAGGAGACAGAGTCCTCGTACATGCTACAACGTGAACAAGCCTTGAAAACATTGTGCTAAGTGAAATAAGCCAGACAAAAAAGGACAACTATTGTGTGGTTACGCTTATATGGAACGCTAGAATGGGCTAATTCATAGATGGAAAATAGGTTAGGGATTATCATGTGCTGGGGAAAAAATGGTGATTTATTGCTTCGTGAGTTATGTCTGGGTGATAAAAATATTTTAGAAATAGGTAGTAATAATTATTGTACAACATTTTGAATGTCATTAATGCCACTGAAATGTACATTTAAAATGGTTAAAATGAAAAATTTTATTCTTTATATATTTTACCATAATCCCAAAACCAAAAAGGAATTGGTCCTGGAGCATATAGGGCCACCAGGCTTTGTACACTCATTCTGTCACTTCCTGGCTGTTTGACATTTGCCAGCTCCTTATCTTTGTGTTTTCCTTTATAAAATAAGGCTAAAAGTAATAATTGTATGTGGAGATATTATTATTAATAAGTTGAAGCTTAGACATAATTTCTTCAATTTCACATAGTAAATTCCTGGCAGCGTCTTAACTCAATCTTAGTTTCTTTCATACTCAAAGTCTGCACTCTTTTCACTTTTTACCAAACTGTTAAAATTTAAATCGTAGATGTCCTATATATGGTGTCAACTGAGAAATGCAATCATTATGTTCTCCAAACATTCACAATCACTTTTCAGTTAACATATTCATTGGGATGAGACTTAAACCCTCAGAGACAGATGTATAGAAATAAGATAGGGAAGAGGATCTCATGGAACATAAACTTAGACTTGATGTCTAATAGAGATTATGTACAATCACAGGCAAGCTAGTTATAACCTGGATTTTAAAACTTCAATTTTCTGGCATGTTCCTGTACTCTCAGCTACTTAGCAGGCTGAGGTGGATCACTTGAGTCCAGTTGGTCAAGGCTGCAGTGAGCTGTGATTCCACCACTGCACTCTAGTCTGGGCAACAGAGCGAGACCCTGCCTGAAAAAAAAAAAAATCAACTTTCTCTTCTGTGAAATATGTGATTGAAGAGCTGAGATGATCTCTTTGTTCCCATCTAACTAAAACTTTCCAAAATTTAAATAATATATACTTTTCTGTGTGTATCTGTGTGTGTTTGTGTGTAATATAGAACTTCTTTAATTAACAAAAGAGCCCCTATAAGACTGATGCTTAATATTTTGTTTAATAAAGGAGGAGATGTCAAAAAAGACAGTAAGAAGTTTGCACTAGGTCATAGCAGATATTAATTGCTGGAGATATCATACAATTCAGGCAATCTGGTTTCAGGGTCCATATTATAAACCATCAAACTGTGACTCATTGTAGAAAGAAATGGATATATGAATGTGGACATTATAAATGGATGGGAATTGATGATATATTTGACTCATTTGTCCTACCCATTTGTCAATGTGAGACAGCAAGAAATATTGATATGTCAGACGTGAGTTTAAATCCTGGACTATTATCTATCTGACCTTGGTCAAGTCACTCAGACTCCACCTGCAAAAGCTGTAATTTTGGAAGAGAAATATGTAATTTATAGTTTTCTTCTATGATTGTTTTTATAAAGACAATATATGTGGAATATCTGCCATAGAGTAAATGCTCAATGAGTGTCTATTGCCTGGCCATGGTGGCTCACACCTTGATATGGTTTGGCTGCGTCCCCACTCAAATCTCACCTTGAATTGTCATAATCCCCACATGTCAAAAGCAGGGCCATGTGGAGATAACTGAATCGTGAGGGTGGTTTCCCCATACTGTTTAGTGGTAGTGTGAATACGTCTCATGAGATCTGAAGGTTTTATAAACGAGAGTTCTCCTGCACAAGTTCCTTGCTTGCTGCCATGTTAGAAGTCGCTTTGCTCTTCTTTTGTCTTCCGCCATGATTGTGAGGCTTTCCCAGTCATGTGGAACTGTGAGTCCATTAAACCTCTTTCCTTTATAAATTATCCAGTCTTGGGTATGTATTTATTTGCAGCATGAGAATGAACTAATACATATGTGTACTCCCAGCGCTTTGGTAGACTGAGGTGAGAATCACTTGAAGCCAGGAGTTTGAGACGAGACTTGGCTACAAAACAAGACTCTGCATGTACACAAAAGAAAAAAAAGTAAATTAGCTGCATGCGGTGACAGGCACAAGTAGTTCCAGCTACTAGGAGACTGAGACCCGCTTGAGTCTGGGGCTGCAGTGAGCTAGGATTATACCACTGCACTCCAGCCTGGGTGGCAGAGTGAGACTCCCTCTTTAAAATGAAACAAAACAAAAAATAAGTGACCATTATGTTTATTGCCTGTTATGGCTGAACATGTCTAACACAGATCCACTGATTTACTTTGGCTACCTGCTCAGTTTTAACATTTGATTGAGTTACGCAATCAAATTAGACTTTTTGTATTTAATCTCTTATTTAGTGTTTCATTGATTTCACTTCTCATCTGTGAAGACTACCCCTAAATGGAGTGAAATACATTCATTCGAAGCCCACATGTATCCAAGTTAGACTTTTAGGGTTTGAGAGGGTGGATTAAGCTCTTTGTATTGCCCCAAATGCCCTGTCATCTGGACAAAATCTGTCTGTAAGGGTGGAATAATGTGCTCTTTCCTTGGTGGTATCACTTTTATAGATGTTTTAAGCTAGAAATGACCTTTTGCTTAATGCATGCCTCTTCTTTGAGGAAAGAGTAATGTTCATTAGCAGATTATTCCTGTTATTTTAACCTGAAGTGTTATATAAATTGTTTCTTATACAGCACACACACAGTGTTGAGTGTTCTACTAACTTCAATGGACATTTGAAAGAAATGAGATGTGGTCCCTATCCTCAAGACTCCCACAGACGAGCCAAAAAATAAGACAAATGGTATGCAGCAGTATTACCTGAAGGCAGTCACAATCTACAGATTTTCCCTGCTGCCTGTCAATACCTCCATACCGATTTTAAAAGCAATGACCAGTATTTGAGTAGGCATCTGCGATTTACATATTTCTTCTACAGGCAATGTCTTTTATTTTTAATAATAGCCCACTGGGCAGCATACAAATTAGCATTACCATTTCTGCGGCTTATAGAATTTATAAACATTCTCAGAGTCATAGGCTAATAAATATGAATAATTGAGCTGGGATAAATCCCCAATATTTGTAATAATCACCAATATTTGTAACCACTGAGCCAGTCATCTACCAATCCCCATTCTCTCTGTCTTGAATACCATTCTCTGTTCCATAGGTGCTATGTTTAATTAGGAAAGACATTATATATGTTCTGTCTGAAAAAGGTTAAATCGTCTCTAGAGTAGATAGGTTTTAATAAAATGGACAATGCCTTAAGTCAAAAGAAAATAAATCTGGATTTTGATTTCAATAATTGATAGGATAGTTTGAGAATGGGAGACTTTCTGGCTATTCTTTCATTCATCTTAATTTGTGATCCATATAGCTAATTTTTATTCATATGCCTATAATTATCACTGTTACTAAAAATTTTATGCATAAGAAATTAGCATTTCTGCAAGAATAACTTTTTCTGTCTAGGTATAGGGAGAGGGGATGCTGTGATACATACGAAATATTGAAGGTGTGCAAAGACCTCATATATTTGAAATTTTATCTTGGATTTGATCCTTGGAACCATCACACTCAGACACTCAGACATTGAAATCACTGTGAATTTCCCAGATTGGTGGAGAAGAGCCATCACTGATCAGTAGTATCTTTCTCAGTGGGCAGGCAGACAAATTTATTTCAATCCAGAATAATATTATCTTTTAAGGTAAGAAATTCCTCCAGAAATACCTTAGAGGATCCCCATGGATTAAAACTGGGAAATGATATTATGTCAAAGGTGTGGCTTCAGATCAACACACACACATATATATTACAATACGTACCACATCATTCAATATTCCTCTCAAGTTTTTTCATCAGCAAATTCAAAAAGGAGAATGCAGGGTTATGAATCACTAAATCCTATCTGCACTTTCTTGCTGGGGGTGATTAAACATGTAACTTTTGTGGAGATTATGCTTCAATTCATCCAGGGTGTGCCAGCTACTTCAAAGTGTGCTCACCCCAGATAAACCTTACTAGAAATAAAATGCATTATTTTTTCTGTATTGCTATGTTTGCCTCACTCTCTGATTATTTTAAACTTTCATTTCGTTTTCTTCATATTGATACTACAGTCAAATATAGCATTCTTTCTTCATGTCTACTTGTTGTGTCTAGTTTTCTTCTAGTGTTTCCTTTTGTTTAATTTTTTTCTCCTCAAAGATTCTGCTTTCTTTGTTTTCTTGGAAATTCTAATAATGTAATCAAGTTTGGTTTTTACTAAAGAGATAAACAGAATTTTCTTCTATAGAGCCAAATGGTGTATAAATGGTAATTATAGTCTTAAAGATAAAAAATATTAGTGGTGGTAATAATATATAAGCAATAACATTATAGGACAAGTTATACTTTTGTATATATTATCACATTTGAGTTTTGTTAAGTTAGGAAGAACAGATGGAATTTTATAAGTTCAAAAATTTGGTGTTTTATAAATGAACAGATTTAAATTATATAAAGAGCATTAAATATTTAAAGCATTGACTGGGCACAGTGGCTCACACCTGTAATCCTAGCACTTTGGGAGGCCGAGGCGGGTGGATCACCTGAGGTCAGAAGTTCAAGACCAGCCTGCCCAACGTGCAAACGGGACATTGCCAAGCCAAACCACCACTTCCATTTCTGTGATTTTTTGATTGCATATTCTCTTCACCACATTTCGTGGTTTTATCTTAAAATAAAGCAGCTTATTTTTAAGTTAAGGGATAAGACAACATTATCTACTGCTTAGAAAATGCATTTCTTGCCCCTGGGTGCTCATGCAATGACTGGACATTTTCCAGGGTATTGGCACATTCTAAAACATTCTAAAATATAGGTTGGTACCAGATGGCCATACATTTTGTCTACCATTATTTTTGACAATAGAGAGACAGTAATCATTTTTCTGGCTCCTGTTTTTTCTAGATATCTGACTTGATAGTTTGTTTATCAAAATGAGTGTCCCAGACCTGGTTTATAATGATGCTTTCTGCTATATGTTCTATGTATAGCTTAAATTCAGCTATAAGTAACCTTTGGTATTCGGTCTAAACATATTTATTCGTTTTGTTTAGGTGAGTAGACTCTGATTTCCAGCAAAATATTCTTAAGTCCACCTTGAAAAGGTGATATTCCAAATACTTTGAGCTATTGACTGGTTCATGTAACTATAATAAAGGAAAATAAGGTAATGCACAATCAATGAGAAGATTTTTATTCATTCCTAAAGCTTCTATAAACATGATCTATGACTTTACAATGCAAAACATTCCAAAAACAAATGCTAATTTACATGACTCTTTTATTATTTATTGAATTTTTTCTTTGACTTTATTTGATCTTTGCACTTTGTTCTACTCATTATAAGAACTGAAATCTTATGTCTTTTTCCTTCTGAGTAAACATTATAAATAATTCAAAATATTTCAATGCCAGAGAGGCATACTGGGGAAAAATAACTTGGTGTTTCACTCCATTTTGTTTGCTCTTCAGGTCACATAGGGTGGTGGTCTGGAGGGAGGAATAATTCACTTTTAAATTACTAAGATTTTATCCAAAGTTATAATACCTTTTTAAAATTTACATTGTGAATGTAAAGTTATACAAATAAAAAGGAAAATGAAATAGGTCACATAAGAGAGCTACAAGACATAGTATTAAATTAATTGAATAACTATAAGAATTAAAAATAATTGGGACTAAATCTACTTATATCAAACCAACATTTTTCGAAGCCAAGACGGAAAAATGGAAATGTTTCACAGAATACACTGTATATCCAACACTCCATTTTCTTATAGATCATTCATTTACTTAAAATATTTATAGCATTTGAATCTATACCTAGCAACGTGTTAGCATTAAAAATTCAGAATAATATGACTCCTGTCCTAAAGGATTTTCCTGTTAATGATTAGAATAACTTTGTATGCAAATAACAGAGTTGGTTAGGTATCACAAGAGAGATATCAATGAGTGATTCTATGAAATAAGAAAGAAAAGAAAGCATATCTCATGATGGAAAATAGTCAAGTTTAGCTGAAGAGGGAGGCATTGCAGTGGGGTGTAGAAGGATGAAGAAGTGTCCGCTTTGAGCATAACTGACCTGGTGTGCTAATTCTGGGAATATGAGTTGGCATGAGGAGTGAGTGTATTTTATGAAGATGGCAAGTGTTGGTTGGGAAAAGTAATAGCAATACAAGGAAATGACGCTAAGTTGACTAGAGAAGCCATACCTATTATGGGATTTAAGAAACATATACATGACTTGTATTTAGAGCAAGACAAAAGATAGATCTTGCTGTATGTTTAGATGAAGAGGCTAAGAGCAAAGATGTTTTGTCATAAAAATAGATGAGATACCTAAGGCTTATGCTCAGTGTTTGCTGGTCACAAAGTGACTACTAGGATGATCTTATTTATGAGCATATTTACTTAAGGAAAATAACACCATGAAAATAAAGGTCATTATCATTAATTTCCTGTAACACATCTGGTACTGTGATAGGCGTGTATACGCACTGAATTTCATTATGTGCAAGAAGGTTACAGTTTTATTTCCTGTTGTCACATTCATTCTCCAAAAGTAAAACTCAAAACTATTTACAATCCCTTGCCCTTCAGTTTGCTCTTCTGCAAGAATGACTTCAAAACAGCTTCCCTCATATATTGTTGAGAAGTGCAACAAGAAAAAAAAAGATAAAAGCAGTTAGAATTTGAACCCTATGGCTCTTTCGTAGAACGTTTCACTGTCTGTCATAAGAGAGGCAGAACTTCAGTTAAAAGAAAGATTTACTGAGTGCCTAATGGTGATGTATATTGAGATAGATACAGGATGGTGAAAATGGAGATCTTTGTCTTTGGAAGCCCAGTATAAATACTAATCCGGGGTTAAGCCTCAAAGAAATGAAGAAAAGAGGGTAGAATCAAAGATTCAGACAGAGTTGAGATAGACTGTACAGGTCATCCCAAGGTTTAGAGTTAGTAAGAACCAATACACATGCTAGCTACAAAAACTGGGGTTAAAATGCTGGGACTTGTGTAGTCTAGCATAATATTCTCATACATGATTTCGATACTGCTGTTTCATTTAAAAACTGAGGGATGCATCCCTGAATGGGTGGATCCCTTACAAATGTAAATAAGGATCTCTCCTGTTAGTTATTTTGTCACTCAATGATTTAAGCAAATAGGTATTAAGCGCCAGCCATAAACCCAGATGAGTTTTATATGTGGGAGTACATTGGCAAAGGTGGTGGGCAGAGGCTCTAGTCTATGTGATTACATCTGTGGGGAAAACAAGTAGCGTAAGGGGTACAAGGGAGAGGAGTATTATGAAAAGGAAGTGCAGAATATAAAGGATAACATTTTAGGTGGGCATAGTTTCATCTGGCACTGGGATCTTAATGATTTTCCTTAACTCTACAAAAATAATTATATATACTGCAGAGAAACGTCACACAGAACATCTTGACTTTGTAGCGAAAGGGCTTGGAGAACTTCATTAGTCTAAAACTATCCACATTTTGCTGCCTTTCCAGTCCCATATTTTGCTTCTTAATTACCACTATTTAAATGGCCTTTCAAGATCAGCTGTAAATTAAAATTGATCTACTGTCAGCAATCTCCGACAGTTGGCAACAGACTGTTGGTACAGATGAAATTCCAGTTGCATAGTGTCTTTCTGAGAAGACAAAAATGTAATGAAATGAGCCGACTCGGCAGCTTGGCACAAAAGGCAAAATGTGATTTTTTTCTCCAGTGGGAGAACTTAAATAACTAGCCCTGTTTGGAAAATGCAAATAAGTGTGTATAAATAAGGAACCAGAGCTTATGTCTCTATGTCCTTCATGAATACCTGTATAATCGTTTTCTTTTATCTAAAACACAATATTCTTTTTGAAATAAGGCTTAAGGATATGCTGATATGAGTATATATTTTGGAGTTAGAATTGAACTGAAATCTTGCTTTGTCTCTGACTAATTGTGTGATTTAGAGAAACCAACGACACTTCATGCCTCAGTTTACTCAGCTGAAAATGCAAGTCAGTAACTACCATATAGTTGTAATAATTAAATGGAAAAAAAATACAGGAAATGCCAATGAAATAGCTAGTGTAGTGCCTGGCACAAGAAAGGGCATATTAAAGAAAATGATGAAATCATATATGAAAGGTATGATCAGAACCCCTGAGTTATTCCTAGGAAGCTAAATCCCTATGTATTCATATTCTCCTCCAGCCTTATTATTTACTGACAGCAGAGCTGAGCTGTCTAAATGTGGCTAAGAAATGTCTTATCACCCCCTCCCCAACACACACACACACACATTTAGTACAGTCAGACTTTTGGCCTTTGCTCTTAGAGCCTTTTGATTGTAGATGAGTTCAACAAGCCTTTTCTGGAACTTTCTGCAGCAGCTGTGATTATATCTAAGGTAAATCCTATGTTAGAAACTATAGTTCTGAAACATACTCATCGATTTACCCCCACTCACATTTCCTTTGGAAGGGGTGGAAGATTTCTCAGTTGATGTTCTGGGAATGGCACCTAGTCACCTGGAGTGTCACCCTCCCCTCATAGTGCTTCATAGGACTTTGCAGAGTCAGGATGAGAGACTCTACTTCTGCCTTCTTGGAGAGGGGAGTGACAAAAGTTTTGTTTTCTCTCATTTTTATAAAAGTAACATACATTTTAATTCTCTAGCCTCAAAGGCTCTGTCATTGAAAAATAGCTTTTACCCCTTTCAGAGTCTCTACATATGTGTAGAAAGCAGTTCTGCTGTTTGGGGATGATCATAGTACCTTCTCTGTTTTCCTCATGGCTAAATCCCAGCATGTAGGGTTACGTTTGGTACATAATCAGCCTTCAGTAAATATTGGTCCACCAAATTTCATAATTATGAGAAGATAATATTGAATCTACCTAGGGATGTTGGGGCAAAAAATTCTCTGATGTTTATGCTTAACTGGGAACTTCTCCTTTCATAACCGCTTGATCACTTACATAGATTTCAGTACTGCCATTAGTTTTCGAGTTAGTTTTCCCTGGGCTGGGCTAGCCCAAGAATGTATGAAGGAAGAGACTTGTGTATTTTCCCCATCTTAAGTACACGTTATTCCTATGGAGCAGTGCCCAAGCTTGAAGGTGTTATAGATCAGATTTTTTTTATGTCACATGACCAGAGGCTACATAGCTGTGGGAAGACATAGCTTTAGAAAGAGGTGCTCCGGAAAGACATTCTATTGATAAAGGAAGGAGAAAGGTAAAGGAAGGTAAAGGTAAAGGTAAACAGAATTCAGGGGTTACTAAGGTCCTATGAAAATGACAGTAAAGAAGAAACATGAATAGCAGGCAGCAGGAATGATAATACTGTTCACTGACTTGGAATCCGTGCTGTGATATTGTTAAACTTGATTTTCTCTACAAAAAATACAAAAATTAGCCAGGTGTGGTGGCACACACCTGTAGTTCCAGCTACTCGGGAGGCCTGAGCCTGAAAGGCAGAGTTTGCAGTGAGCCAAGATGGTACCACTGCCCTGCAGCCTGAGTGATACAGTAAGACCCTGTCTCAAAAACAAAAATTAAAAAAAAACCTTGATTGTTAAGAAGAATATTGACTTTGTTTCACTCTACTCTATTAACAATATGCTAAATGACTATTACATTATAGGCATCAATTACAGAGAAGTATCCACAAATTGGAGCTCATTTGGTTATCTGAAAGGAATGGGGCCGGAGTAGTCAGGGATTTGGTCATAAGAAAGATAAATTAATTTGGGTTCTTTTAATCAAAAAGACAATTTGTTAAAAGAATATTGGGAGCTCAAAGAACGGATGGGCTGGAAGATAAAACTTGGAAAATGTGAACAGTAGTCAAGGGATCTCCATGTTGGAGAAGCAGAAACCCATATCTAAATACCACATTACAGGCACGGTTTGGATCATACCATTATAGCTGCAAGCACTACAATGAATCTCATCTGATAACTGTTGCAGTCTTCTTAATGCTTTTTAAAGATTAACAGTCCAAAGAACAAATTTTGATTGTGGCTAGTAGAAGGAAGACAAAGATCCTGGTTTTCCACAATGAGAACATGAATAGAGGGATGTTGTAAGGAATTGCTTCCTTAAAAGTCTACATACAGAGAGAGTTTTCCCAAAGGGCACAAAAACTTAAATGACAAAAAAAAAAAAAACCAACCAAACAAAAAATTGCACATATTGATAATGGTGAATCAGGTAGCAGGTCAGTCCCCAGGAAAGATCCATAAAATATTTACCTATAGATGATCTCATTGCTAACACAGAACAATCTTCTATTTCCTGTATTCAACCAGTTACCATGTCCTGTCAGTTCTGCTTCCTGCATAATTTTAAGTGTCTTCTGCATGTTCACTGTCAATATGTCATTAAGATTTGTATGTCTTGAAGAGGATAGAGGGATGGTTATGAATGGCTGGGAAACGGTAGTGTTGGATGGGGTGGGGAAATGGGAATGGTTGACGAGTATAAAAAAATAGAAAGAATGAATAGAACTTAGTATTTGATAGCAAAACAGGGTGGCTATAATCGATAGTAACTTCATTGTATATTTTTAAATAACTAAAATAATATCATTGAATTGTTTGTAGCACACAGGATAAGTACTTGAGGTGATGAATACCCCATTTATCTTGGTGTGATTATCATACATTACATGCCTGTGTCCAAATATCTCATGTGTCATATGTATGTATATACTATATACCCACAAATTTTTAAAAGTGTTAGGTTATATCTCCTGAAATATCTAATTTCTAAAAATACCTTCTTTATCAGCCCTTACACTTCTTCCATCAACTATCTACAATTTTTAAAATCAAAATAAATGTATTCTACATGCTCACACCATACTTACTCTTGTCAAATCAACTTCTCTTGAAAGACACTTTAGAATCTCTCTACTACATAGTACATATCCCTCACTTCACTCATCTTTACCTCGTTTATGCTCCAATGATGTTGAAGTAGGCATAATTCCTCACTCATGACCTAATTTCACACATTTGTGATTTTTGCAGATGCCAGCTCACTCTGGCTCATTGGCTTTGATATCTGACCCAATTTGGATACCCCCAAATTTATGCTCCTTCTTTAACTTAATCTTAAGCATCACTTACCGAGTGAAACTTTTTCTAACTTTTCCCTAGGCAGTCTGACATACCTTTCCTTTATACCCCATCTTTGGAACAGTTTACCTTAAAATGTAATTGCTTATATCTGCCGTTACGTTACATTATGATTTCTTCAAGCTTTTAAAGCATATCATTTCTTCTCTGTAGCTAGACTGCATAGCTTAGGACCTAGTGAATAGTGAGGTCCCCCAAATGTGCCCTGATTACATAAATAATAAACTGTACCATGATACCTCCTTGTCTGTGCCATTGCTCTCCTGTTTGTTTTAGATGAACTCTATAGCTGGAGAATAAAGCAATGCATTCTTTTCTCTGTTTTGTCTAAAGACTTTTTTCCCCTCTTTTCCATACAACTTCTTTCAAACTTTAATGAATGCACTTATTACTATTACCACAGCTGAGAGAATAGAGAAGAGAACAACAACGACAAAAAAGTCTCATTAGTCTGGAAAACTCCAAACACCAAAAAGGTGGTCCTAGAAATAATAATGAAATATTATTATAGGGCTTAATTTTTTTTTTTTTTTTTTTTTGAGACAGAGTCTCGCTCTGTCGCCCAGGCTGGAGTGCAGTGGCCAGATGTCAGCTCACTGCAAGCTCCGCCTCCCGGGTTTACACCATTCTCCTGCCTCAGCCTCCCGAGTAGCTGGGACTACAGGCACCTGCCACCTCGCCCGGCTAGTTTTTCGTATTTTTTAGTAGAGACGGGGTTTCACTGTGTTAGCCAGGATGGTTTTGATCTCCTGACCTCGTGATCTGCCCGTCTCCGCCTCCCAAAGTGCTAGGATTACAGGCTTGAGCCACCGCGCCTGGCTATTATAGGGCTTAATTTTAAAAATATTTTATACTCCTCATCACCTTTGATGTTCTCACAATCTTTTACTAATTCATTAGTATCTATTAAGTGTTTCCCATGTGTTAGGCTTTGTACTATTATGGAGAATAAATTAGTGAGGAAAGAGGGTATAGTTTCTGACCACAAAGTGCTTTCAACCCTTCTGGGCACCCAACAATGTGATAATCATGTAAAAATGGAGAACTCCAAAGGAGAGGCACAGGGCCCTACTAGAGCCCGTCTGCACAAAGTGTTACCCATAATACAATAAACTATAAATACAATTACTAATACAGTTAAGAACTAGGTTTAGCTTAGTGTCCATACGCAAAAGATAATAATACAAGTTGTACAAAGTTCTTAAAGTGAATCAGCTTATTTGTTCTTCATCGAAATGCTTTAGGGTGCATATGATTACCATCTCAATTTTACAGAAGGGGAAAGTGGGGCGAAGAAAACAAAGGTTAAGTAAAGTGTCTAATGACCCCTCAGAACATCAGAGATGTAAACGGTCATAGGACTCAGAGCTTTCTCTTTTCTTTGATGAAGTCTCGCTCTGTCGCCAGGCTGCAGTGCAGTGGTGCAATCTCAGAACTCAGAGCTTTCTAACTAGAGCCATTGCTCTTTTTTTATGAATGAGAAAGCTTAGGCTGAGATTAATTAATTAATGTGTCGATGACTATCCACATGTGGAAGTGTGGATCTGAGAAACCAGGTCAGCTGATTTCAACTCTCATGCTGCTTGCTCTGTTGCACCCCCTCCTGAGGTTGAATTTTCATTTGCCTTTTAACGCTTTGCTATGAATCTAGTGATGTGACCGTCTTACATGTACCAGCCTGATTAATGAATGATGTAATCCGATAATTACTGAGTAGCTGCTACTGCTCCAGACGTTGTTCTAATCATTACAGATACTATAGTAAATAAAACAGACAAAATTCTTCCTCACGGAGTTTACTTTCTAATAGGGGAAAGAGGCACCTGTAATCATTAAGAATATTCCATGTTTCAGATCAGAGCTGTCCATGCCTGTTCTCACCATGCATTCAGTACATTCGACACAGAATATCTAGTCAACAGTGTTTAGAATTAGTCTTGCAATAGCTGGTTCTGAGACTTGGGGTTTTTTAATGTTTTTATCCTTACCTTTTCTCTTTTAGAGTTTGCTCAGCTTCACAGCTAAGTTGTATCCTTGGTTTTCTGCTTTGAACTTGGTTTTCCTGTTTGTCAGGAAACTGCATGCTTGGCTAGTTCCATAAGAACTTGGGCATTCATTCATGCACAGTAACTGCCTGGCTCCTTGCACTGCTGTCCATCAGAGGCGTGGATGGACGTTCAGAATTCAGAGTGCTGCTGCCTGCGGGTGCCTGCTTGGTTTGCTGAACCTACCCTCAGGAGTAGTAGCTATTTCTTTGGCCTTGACCCACACTGTGGAGTCCCCCAGCGTTTCTTGGAGTGGTGACTGCCTTAATCTTATGTTACTGTGCTTTCATGGAGTTCATGAACAATCAAGAAGTAGTTCAGAATCCTAAATATCTTTCTCAAACAGATCTTAATTATTGTGTAACTACTTAATTTATTATTTTCCTCTTTTTGGTTTTGAAATTCCCAAGTATTCAAAAATGCGCATGTATTTTTATTATAAGAAAACACATTGCCGTATTAGGATTATGAAATTGTGGGTGACTTTTTTATTTTGTTTAACTTTGTCCTATTTTGCAAAAAAAAAAAAATAAGAACACGAACAAAATAATTATTAAAATGTTTAGCCTTCCCTTGCTTACTTATAAGGTATATCAGAATAATTTCCAACTCTCTTAGCTGTTCAAACCTGATCTTTTCAAAGATAAAAGGAAGATGTATTATTTATGGGATGCTGACCTAATGCTTTGTGCTTTACAATAGCAACCTAACAGATCAGCCCAATATCTGCAGCTGTATCCCCCTCCAAGAGTTGTATTCCTCCCTTGACATCTAGGCATTCAGGACTAATTGCCACTCTTAATTGTCTGCAGTTCTTTCCTGTAAGACCTATAAATACAAGCCCAAAGTGCTTTACAGACAGGCAAGACCCAGCAATCATAGAACGTCATTCAGTTGGAAGTGGCAATTAGACATTTTTAACCAGTTTTTTAATACAAAATGGAGTAATTAAAACTTGCACATTGAAGGAGAAAAACGCTTTTGAGATTATGTTCATTTTATTAAGCTATTTCAAATACTGAAGTTTATTGCAATGCATAGTTCTTTCTTTTTCTTCCTTTAATTGAATTTCTGGCACTAACAACTCAGCGAAATGAATGCCTGACCCATTGAAAAAGAGATTAAGTTATGTGGAGTGTTTATTTTTAATTGGTATTGTCCACGAACTCATACATATCCACTAAAATTGCATAGAATCAGATTTCACTCTTTGATCTAAATATTATGGTTCAGCCACTAAAATTATTCCAGAAATGGCTTAACCTATGTCAGCTTCACTTTTAGGTTAGTATCTCATTTTTGTTTGGAAGGTCAGCAGTTTCATGCATGGTTTGTTAATGCTATAACAAGACATTTGGTTAATAATAGGATTATCCAATATGACTCTATACCATATTTTATTTAGTTATTAACAAACTTTTATTAGTGTAAATACAGAAGAAATGTACATCATTCGATCCAGTGGGTATCTGTGCATGTTGAGTTACAACATCAAGATGGCTAAGTAGTGAAATCTGCATGGGTTTTGAAGAGCCAAATACTATGCTATCTGCTGCTAAGATTCTTAACATCACTAAATTTATTTTAATATATGCAAACAAGATAGATATGCTAATAAACTCTTTACCAATGAACTCCATTTGTGGTCTCAGAACACAGAGTCTACTTCTCTTTTATTATTCCCCTGGATTGAATTTCATTTTGATACCTGATCTTCAGTCTTTTGCCTTCTCTATTTCTTCCCTCTTAGCTATTACTACTCCGCAGCTCCCTAGAACACATTCTCTAGATTGCAAGATTCTTAACATAATCGCATCTGCAAAGCCCTTTTTGCCATGTAAGATAATATACTTACAGGTTGCAGATATTACAATGTAAACATCTTTGGGGTCTGTTATTCAGCCTATCACAAACTCATGAGCTAAGCTAAAAACAAAATAAAACTAATACAAGAAACATCCAACTAGGGACGATAATGTTAATATGTATAACTGGAAACATGGCTCATCAAAACTAACATCTAAACCTAGTCAATACTCTCTTGAAGTCGTGAAGAGAAAATAGGAGAAATTGACATGGGGAGAAAATTCAGAGTCCCTGTGAAACTGTCTGAGACTCCCTCTCAAGGACAGCTCCTGCTAGAAAATTCTCCAATGCCCCTTCATTTCCATCTGTGAATACCTACTACCTAAGATTATCTTAGGAAAATCTCCTGTCACAGACAGATTTATACCACACAGTTTAAGCCTGCCCATGTCTCCCATGCTTATGGCTTTTAAACTCATACCACAATATCCATTCACTAAAGAACAAATGAATAATTCTGGTGTCTGAGAGTTTTCCAAAGATTCA
The DNA here is from genome assembly GCF_043159975.1 of Macaca nemestrina. NCBI lineage: Eukaryota > Metazoa > Chordata > Mammalia > Primates > Cercopithecidae > Macaca > Macaca nemestrina. Next base: position 185,506,581 of record NC_092127.1, read on the forward strand.
CCAGAACTTGTCCTGTTTCAATTCTACAGCTCATAGATGAGGAAGAAGAATCAGTGCACAGAGCTAAATTATATATTTACACAAGTCTATACAATGGTATCTACAATTAATGAAAAACAATAAATTGAGTTTATTCCTGAATGTCAATATATTCTATGACAGAGGTGGGTTATCAACAAGGGACTATCCTGTGACCCCAATAAATAACTGACCCAGAGTTCCTTGAGGCTCTCAATTCTCGGTCTTTCTCTTAAGATTGAGTGTTGCCATCTAATTCCTTTAAAGCCCTCTATGGGCTGGCCTTTGCCTGTACTTTTCATCGGGCTTTAAACTGTCTTCCCTTTGCTTTCTATAATTTGGTACATTCATTTTCCTTTTATCCTCCTTATGTTCCAAGCACATACGTCTCTCAGTACCTAGGTCCTTATTCTTTCTTCCCTCTGTTGATAGTTATTTGCCCCTAGATTTTCTAAGAATGAATCCTTCTCATCATTAAGAGCTTAGCTGAAATTTTACTTCCTAAGAGAGACCTTCTTTGATAGCCATGTTCCATTCTTCATTCCTGAATTTCTCATCCTGGGTAATTCTCTACCTTACAATTCTGTTTTCTTTTATGCTTTCTTGTTTGGAGATAGGGTCTTGCTATGTTGCCCAGGCTTGCATGAAACTCCTTGGATCAAGGGGTCCTCCTGATTAGCCCTAGACTGGTTTTTATTTTCTTTGACAGGACTGATAACTCATTTCATGGGGAACCTAGAGAGCTGGGCAAGGAGTAGCGGGTGGCCACCATCATTCACGAATGTGAGACCTGCAATCAAGAAGCCATTATAATTTGTTCCTGGGTTTAATTACAAAAAAAAAAATGTCATTATCAGAAGTAACATATTAAGAGGGTATGCCAGGAGAAAGCAAGGATGTCCAGCCTAAGATATATTTCCATCTACAAACTAGATTAGACACTGAAAAGAAAAGCCAATCTCCAAGGGAAATGGACACGAAAAGAAAACCCAAGGGAAGGTGCAAAACAGGCAGTTGAGAGAAGCAGGAAGTGTTTCCCAAACCAAAGTGCAAAAGGCTGAAGTGCTTTTATTTTGTTTTCCCTCCTTCTCCACACCTTCTCCTCCCCCCCACACTCCCATCTTCTCCTTTTTCTCCTTCTCCTCTTCCTCTTTTACCTTTTTCTCAAATTTGTCAAGTTGATTGCTATGGCCACACTAAGACTGTTTTTAAAATCTAAAGCAGAGTTACTGTGATGAGCCAGGCATTATCCAAGTCATTTTGAGCACAGATATTTACAAAACTGTTACTTACCCTGTAGGAGCTTGTCATCTATTAATGTTTCAAGGTAAACCCCAAAACTCCCTGAAGGAAGCAGATCTATAAGAAATAAAGGATGCAGACAGGACTGTATTTCATAAATCAGCCATCGTTAATCAAATAAAAATAGATACACAGAATTCTACCAGGTTTAAAACTATAATTTCAATAAACAATGCAATTATTAAATATGTTACGGAATGGTGACCAGGCGGTAGTGTACTTATTTCTTTTGAATTGTCACTAAAATGGATCACTAGACAGATGACCATAAAAACTTTCAGAGAATATCAAATCCACCCTCCTATTTTGTGGAAGAGAGAACTGATAGATGAACTGACTCTCTCAAGGACCTACAAATAGCTCATGGCAATTCCAGGATGAGGGTCAATGCCCGGTATCCTTTTCATGTAACCACATTGCCTAATTTGCTGGAACAACTACTGTTCAAAGATTTGCCCTGTCATAATCCAGATGCTTAATGCATAAAAAGGTGATCCTGAGACTAGTGTTTTTGCATCAACAAACAACATGATACCCTTTCTTAACAGAACAAGGGATCTGTTAAAAATCAAGCATGTGGAATCAGAACAGAATCTTTCCCACAGACAATTCCTTTTCAACCTGCTTTAGTAAAATATTTTAGCATCAAAGTAAATAAGAAGATGTTGCTACCTAATAAATTGGGGCTATATTCTGCTAAATGACAGTCATCACATGAAAACATTTTCATTAGTGGCTTAAATGATATAGTACCTAGGAGGGGGAAGGCAGAGCCTCTGAGGCCAAAACCAATTTTAATTAATATGGGTGCCTCATTTTATCTTCCAAGTTGTATAGCAGGAATTATTTATACCCTTTTCCAGAGACTTTCAAAAGGAAACCAGTCTTCCATAAGTTATCAAATTTCAGGAAAAAAAAAATAGTCTGCTTTAACCATACGTGAGATTATTTCTTCATTTTTGTAATGGAATGATGATAACAATTTCACAGGGATAGTGAGAAAATACAATAAGAGTAACTGTAGATTGGTCAATGGATACATAATTTCAGTTAGATAGAAAGAATGAGTTTGAGAGACCAATTGTACATCATGGAAGCTATAGTTAATAATACTTTTAGTCTAGAAAAATGCTAAGAGAGTGGATGTTAGGTGTTCTCACTATAAAAAATAGTGAGATGGGAAGTAATGCATATGGTAATTAACTAGATTATTTGCTCCACAATGTATATACTTCATATTGTACTTTATAAATAATACAATATTATCTGTCAATTTAAAATAAGTAAATGGAAAAAATCTGGGTCTCATTTTTTAAAAATCATTTACACAACAAAGATTATGGCTTCCACTATATTCAAATTGTAAATTCTGATCAACTTTTAGTAACATTCAAAGTTACAAATCCTACAGTTGCTTACAATTGCCTTTGGATTTAAGGCTAACTTTTTAGCGAGAAAAAAAAAGTTTCTCTTTTTTCTCTCTAAAACGTGCAAGGAGGTCAGTTAAGAGACCAGAGTCTAATCTTGTCTTTTTTGCAGCCAATCCAACTTTTCACCTGTCCTGGACTAATGCACTATTTCATTTGAAGAATGAGAGCCAATGCTCGCCAAAAAGAAGAAATTTAAAAGGATTCAAAATAACATGACTAGGAAATCAGAGAGTTTTTTCAGGTGAAGGTTACACAGGAAGGGCTTTGGATTATCAGCAGGAACAGGATAAGTAGAGAGGACAGAAAATGTTAATATTTTAAAATGATTAGCAACTCTGTGTACCATATGTTCTCCCTTATGTGTAAGTGTTTTGATATTTTAATATCGTTGTTATCTGCTTTAATCTGTTTGGGGTTTGAATTATTTTGCATATCCATAGTCAAAGAAATGGAGTTGGTAAGAATTTTGGTAAGATGTACACAGAAAGGTAATCTTTGTCTATATAAGTGAAATCTTCTGAAAATATTTATTTATTTTATTTATTTTTTATTATTATTATACTTTAAGTTCTAGGGTACATGTGCATAACGTGCAGGTTTGTTACATATGTATACTTGTGCCATGTTGCTGTGCTGCACCCATCAACTCGTCAGCACCCAACAACTCGTCATTTACATCAGGTATAACTCCCAATGCAATCCCTCCCCCCTCCCCCCTCCCCATGATAGGCCCCGGTGTGTGATGTTCCCCTTCCTGAGTCCAAGTGATCTCATTGTTCAGTTCCCACCTATGAGTGAGAACATGCGGTGTTTGGTTTTCTGTTCTTGTGATAGTTTGCTGAGAATGATGGTTTCCAGCTGCATCCATGTCCCTACAAAGGACACAAAGTCATCCTTTTTTATGGCTGCATAGTATTCCATGGTGTATATGTGCCACATTTTCTTAATCCAATCTGTCACTGATGGACATTTGGGTTGATTCCAAGTCTTTGCTATTGTGAATAGTGCTGCAATAAACATACGTGTGCATGTGTCTTTATAGCAGCATGATTTATAATCCTTTGTTTATATACCCAGTAATGGGATGGCTGGGTCATATGGTACATCTAGTTCTAGATCCTTGAGGAATCGCCATACTGTTTTCCATAATGGTTGAACTAGTTTACAATCCCACCAACAGTGTAAAAGTGTTCCTATTTCTCCACATCCTCTCCAGCACCTGTTGTTTCCTGACTTTTTAATGATTGCCATTCTAACTGGTGTGAGATGGTATCTCATTGTGGTTTTGATTTTCATTTCTCTGATGGCCAGTGATGATGAGCATTTTTTCATGTGTCTGTTGGCTGTATGAATGTCCTCTTTTGAGAAATGTCTCTTCATATCCTTTGCCCACTTTTTGATGGGGTTGTTTGTTTTTTTTCTTGTAAATTTGTTTGAGTTCTTTGTAGGTTCTGGATATTAACCCTTTGTCAAATGAGTAGATTGCAAAAATTTTCTCCCATTCTGTAGGTTGCCTGTTCACTCTGATGGTAGTTTCTTTTGCTGTGCAGAAGCTCTTTAGTTTAATGAGATCCCATTTGTCAATTTTGGCTTTTGCTGCCGTTGCCTTTGGTGTTTTAGACATGAAGTCTTTGCCCATGCCTATGTCCTGAATGGTACTACCTAGGTTTTCCTCTAGGGTTTTTATGGTATTAGGTCTAACATTTAAGTCTCTAATCCATCTTGAATTAATTTTCGTATAAGGAGTAAGGAAAGGATCCAGTTTCAGCTTTCTACTTATGGCTAGCCAGTTTTCCCAGCACCATTTATTAAATAGGGAATCCTTTCCCCATTTCTTGTTTCTCTCAGGTTTGTCAAAGATCAGATGGCTGTAGATGTGTGGTATTATTTCTGAGGACTCTGTTCTGTTCCATTGGTCTCTATCTCTGTTTTGGTACCAGTACCATGCTGTTTTGGTTACTGTAGCCTTGTAGTATAGTTTGAAGTCAGGTAGTGTGATGCCTCCAGCTTTGTTCTTTTGACTTAGGATTGTCTTGGAGATGCGGGCTCTTTTTTGGTTCCATATGAACTTCAAAGCATTTTTTTCCAATTCTGTGAAGAAACTCATTGGTAGCTTGATGGGGATGACATTGAATCTATAAATAACCTTGGGCAGTATGGCCATTTTCACGATATTGATTCTTCCTATCCATGAGCATGGTATGTTCCTCCATTTGTTTGTGTCCTCTTTTATTTCACTGAGCAGTGGTTTGTAGTTCTCCTTGAAGAGGTCCTTTACATCCCTTGTAAGTTGGATTCCTAGGTATTTTATTCTCTTTGAAGCAATTGTGAATGGAAGTTCATTCCTGATTTGGCTCTCTGTTTGTCTGTTACTGGTGTATAAGAATGCTTGTGATTTTTGCACATTAATTTTGTATCCTGAGACTTTGCTGAAGTTGCTTATCAGCTTAAGGAGATTTTGGGCTGAGACGATGGGGTTTTCTAAATATATAATCATGTCAAAATATGTCAATCATGTCATATACAATCATGTCAAAAATATTTAAATATACAATCATGTCAAAATATACAATCATGTCATATACAATCATGTCAAAAATATTTATTTTTGATTATTTATGTTATGTTATTTATTTATGTACTTACTGAGGTCGAAGTATATAAGTATCATTGAACCAAGCAATTACTTTGAAAGCAGAGTGATTCACAACTAGAATTTCATTTGTCTACTTTAAAAGTAACTGACTTCACTTAAATATGCCTGAATCTCAATTTGTGGTAACTCAGTAACTCACTGAAATAAATGGAATAACAACATGCCCATTACAACTCTGCACACATTCTATGGTGTTTGGGTAGTGACTTATATTTTAAGTGTATATATATATATATATATATATATATATGTAAATAAACATTATATATACATATAAAAATACACAAGTGTACATGTATAAATATACACAGGTGTATATTTACATATGCATAGATAGTGAATCTGTGAATACATTTTAAAGCCATTAGATGCAGTTGCTAAATTCATGAGAGATGATGTGCTAGGTCTGAAGAAGGACATAGCATATTAGATATTAAAATAGAAGTGGATGATAAAATGAATAGACAAAAATGACCTAGTCTTCTAGGAGCCAAGGGTCTTTGAATAGCTCAAAGAAATCCTTCAGGCTGGGCGCGGTGGCTAACGCCTGTAATCCCAGCACTTTGGGAGGCCAAGGTGGGCCGATCACGAGGTCAGGAGATTGAGACCAACCTGGCTAACATGGTGAAACCCCATCTCTACTAAAAATACAAAAAATTATCCAGGCGTGGTAGCAGGCACCTGTAGTCCCACCTACTCAGGAGGCTGAGGCAGGAGAATGGCATGAACCCAGAAGGCGGAGCTTGCAGTGAGCTGAGATGGTGCCACTGCACTCCAGCATGGGCAACAGAGTGAGACTCCGAAAAAAAAAAAAAAAATCTTTCATCATTTTCCAGGACGTAATTTACTCAACAAAGCGAATTGTTTTTTCTCATTGAGAGATATATTTGAAGAAAATAATAGGCTCACTTCTTCCCTTGACTAGGAAAATGACCCCCTGCTTTCAGTAAAATTTTTGTTCAGGTCTTTTTCAAGATCTATTTGTAATTCAAACAAGCTATCAAATATTTGCCCTAGAAAAAGACTTTTTTCCCTTTTATGAGAAAGTCAGAAATTGAATGTTTCAAGAAAATGTTACTATCTTGAAAAAGCATGGAGTCTTCTATTGACAGAGGGTGGCTGTAAAGGGAAGATGATGTGCTCTTAACCATGGACTGACTGGGGACACTTGCACTTACTAGGTCTCCTGACACTAAACCGATTTTGCCAAACCCTATCTCTATTGGCATTCAAATGATGCTGGGAGAAATAGCCCATAAATTAACTGTTACTTAAATTATATCACCCTTTGTACTCTTTAAGCTTTCAGAGTATATATGTTGATTTATCAGATTTTGCTCATGTGTGCATTTATTCATTAATTTATTTAAAAATTTATTTAAAAATTGAAAATATTTGTTAAAACCCTACATGTGACAGGCATTTAGCTAGGCCTTAAACACACATCGTGACTGTGATAGGGCTTCTGACTCAGAGGGGTTTCCAGAGTCTAAGAAGCGAGGCTGATTTGTAAGCAGAGTGAGTCCATGCTTCAGTTCCATTACTTTCAGCATACCTCTGTTCATTGAGCATTTCAAATGTGCCAAGCAACATGCTAGGAACTAGAAGTACAATACAGAATGAAGATGTTTTTCTGCTCCTTGTGAAACTTAGTCCATTGGGGCATACAGATAAAAATAGGTCATTTTAGAGTAATACTGTTTGAAGAAGAAATGAAGTTTATTCTGAGCAGGAGAAACAGACTCAACCAACAAAAAGCATAGCACTATGTAAATTGAATGTTCATATGGGGTAATAAAATAATTTAATCTTCATAATGGTGAACGGTAGACCCTACCAGGGCAGTTGTTTACTTCATAGACTATTCTTCAGCTTAGAACTGTCCCATAGGTTAAAAATAAACTGCTTCTTACAGCATGAGATTAGAAGTTTCCAAAGATGGCCTTCCTTCAGGGCTTTTTGAATCTGAATTATACAGAGAAGACAATATGATGGGGTTAGGACCCCATGAATTCTAAGTTCGAGACAAGAAAACCAGAGAAAGAGTAGGAAAAAGGAAGTTAGGAAGATGCCAGTTAGCTGAATTGGCTACAGTGTATGCATGTGCTGGCAAAGAGAGACAAAACCAGAGGACCCAAAAGACAGACAGGAGTAATCGTAATGAACAACCTAGCTTCCTCACATGAGCATCTGAGATATCTTGGAGGTGCAAGTATAAGATAGTGACATGAAACTATCTGGATTCTATATTTTCAATATTTGAACATCTGTTTCCAAATTCTTACTCAGTCATAGATTTCAAATATCAGAATATTGTGGGCTGAAAGTTTATTGGTTTCAAGTGAAGGACAGATGATGTGGTCCTCAATGTGAACAGCTGAGATGTGAACTACCAAAGAGATATTATGGCTTACAGGAAAACCAAGGCATACTTTTCCCTCTAAAGTGAATATCACTCATTATTTGATACTATCTATTTAAACCAAATGCATAAATCCACATAGTTATGTGGTATAAATTACTTTTAATCACAGAGCCAATAATTCAACATGATGTAAAACACAAATTTGTATATTACAGTATTCGTGGAAGAAAGAAGAAATGGAAGGTAGAGAATGATTAGGTAATGAAGGAGAGAAGGATAAGTAAGCTTTCATAATAGGTCCTTCTATTTGCTTTATTATTAGTTATAATTTAATTATATTATACAATTAAAATAGCTATAATAGCTAAATTAATAACAAATATATATTGTCATAAAATGAAGTTTACACAGTGAGAATATATTTTTAGAATCTCTACTACCAAACACATGCTTAATATACCCAATATGTTATAGTTGAAACTAAAAGAAGTGGGTGAAATTAACTTGATAGGCTTATTTATAAACAGGAAGCTGGTGTGTCTTGTGAAAAGTCCATCAGGTAGATAAGAGAAGAAAAAAGGCTAGGCCTAGGAGATTGCATTTTTATTTTAATGTTCTTTACTGCTGAAAGGAGAATTTTCATATTGCAAAGATAGTGTAAACTGATATGTTGAATATTTTCCCCAATATTACTTTCTCCAGTAGTGTCACCAATGAGCCAAGTGTCTACCTTGAAGAGAGGTAAAATAAGAAACTGGAAACCAAACCAAACCAACCAAACAAACAAACAAAAAAGGGAGATCAGAATACATAAGAACCCAGGGTGACATAGGTACAGTATAAATTAGATATAGAATGAAGGATTCCAGAGTTGAGGCTGACACAAGGCAAGCGTGGGAGGAGTTCACCTTCAGTGAGGCGTCTGCTATGCGATAGTAGAATGGGTTAAAATTCAGAAGAACCCCCAGGACTGCACACATGCTTTCAAACACATTGCTTTAAGAAGTAGCGATGTTAAATCTGGTAGCATGTTAGTGTATAAATACAAAGATGTGCACATTTAATGCATGAATTTGAATTTTGACAACACACACACTCATACAGTCATGCATTGCTTAATGACCAGGATGCATTCTGAGAAATGCACCATTGTACAAACATCATAGAGTGTATTTACACAGGCCTAGATGGTATTGCTACTACAAACCTAGGCTGCATGGTATAGCTTATTGCTCTTAGGTTACGAACCTGAACAGCATGTCGCTGCACGCAATACATTACACAGTTGTAACACAATGGTAAATATTTGTGTATCTAAACATAATGGAGGTAAAGTCTGGAATGATTGGAAATAGCTATAATTTAGGAGAGACATTAGATTTATAATTTCAATTACTAGAATTTCAGCTTTATTCTAATATTTACATGGTGGTTAATTTATACAGAATTAATGTATTATGCACATACTATGTACTTGACTGTCTTCTAGAATAGGAATTACTATCCTCAACAGTTCTGTCTCTCAAGGAATTAATGACATACTGGGAAAGAGAGACAAATAAAAAAAATCAATTGTGATGCAGAAAATGAGAGTTTCTAAAGGGATGACTCAGTGGTGCCATAAGAATAGAAAGAAGGGAAGCCTAATCCCAAAGGGAAATGGCCAGTCAGTGCTTTCCAAAGATAAATTTATACTGAGGCTTAAAAGAATAAGAGTTAGATGAGCTAAAAATAAAGTACAGAAACTGGTAACAGTTGAGATGGCTTTGAACATGAAGGCAAAACTATGAGGCTGCTGAAGGAAGTAGAGGCATTATCATGAACCTGGGAATTCACATTAAGAATAATGCAGAGCCCTTGAATGTTAAGGAATAGAGTGGTGAGACAAGATTGACAGTTGGAAACCAATGCATTTATTTCGATGTGAAGAAGTAAGCAACAATCAAGACCAGTGTGTTATTAAGATTTGCTGCATAACAAATTACCTCCAAGCTTTGCTACTTAAAATAGCAATGATACATTCTCTTCAGTGTAGCTTCAGGTCAGTTGGAGGGCAGCTGAGCTAGGCTGGTCCCAGTATGAGTTCTTCCAATCCATGTGTTTCTCATTCTTCTTAGGCCAGTGGGCAAGCTGGGCATGTTCACACAGCGATAGCAGAGATGCTAAAGAGCAAAAGAAAATTAATTGTATCTCACAGACTACTGCCTCCTCCAACATAGTAGCCACTTACTACATATGGCTATTTAAACTTAAATTTTAATTCATTAAAAGTAAATAAAATTTATAATACAATCCCTTTAACTGCAGTAGACACATTGCAAGTGTTTCATTGCCAGGTAATTAATGCTACATTTAATCACAAAGAGATGAATATTTCCATTATGACAGAAAATTATATTGGTTATTCCAATATAACATTTTTCTAAGAATGAGAAAATCTACTTGCTTACGATTTCCACTTTACAATGCCCATATTCAAAAGTTCCAGAGACTTGTCAATATGCATCTATCAATTATTGTGGATATCACAGTGACAAAGGGTGAAGAAAAGCATTCGGCGCACTATGAGGCCATAGCAAAGGTGTGGATACAGAGAGAAGACTCGGGATCACATAACCTAGGAAGCAGTTGTTATGTTATTGTGAGGGGTAGTGGTGGCTGTGATAAAGAAAGTAAAAATGGAGAGAGAGATAATTTACTACCTGGAGAGATACTAAAGAGTGATTGTGAGTATGACTTGATGATCAATTGTTTTGGATTAGTGGAAGAAAGCAAAAATGATGTCCAGGATTTTTGCTTGGACAACTAGGTAGACAGTAGTACCAAACACTGAGCCAGAAACAAAACATATAGTTGAATGCTTAATGAGATAAAGCACACTACTTCTAGAGCAGTGCAGAGTACTAGAATAATACAGTACTTGGTTCAAATTATAGTATTTATTAGTAGTGATGTTATTGTTGTCATCATTTCTTATGTGCCTATTATTTCCTTCTCCATTCTCCAGAACTGCTCATATGAATTCGCTATTCTGATTAATACTGTTGCCGTCCACTTAGGCTCCTAAGCACATAGCAGATTTTCAATAAAAGTTAGTTGGTTTTTTTTGTTGTAAGTACATGGTGGATCAATAAATGTAAAACTTTTTTTTTTCTTCTAAAAGCAGAGGAGAGAGCTCTTGAAAATGAATTCCTTGAGTTTTAAATTCCATTTGAATGTTGTTACTTTAAAATGTTGTGCTATAGTCATCAAGATTATACTTTCTTTTATATACTTTGGTTATGTTTCAAAAAATCAGCTCTTTGGACTAAAGTTCTCTCTCTCTTCATTCACTCAGTGCATGCTGATTTACTAATCCAAAGCTTACAGGATCCTTTAAGAGTCAACACACAATCTTTTTAGCAAAATCCATACCCTTTCTGCGAAGTTTGAGAAAAATAAAGCATTGAATCTCTTAGGCATGTGTCTAAGCTTTTTGCTTATTTGTTTATGGATTGCTTTGTTGCAAGGTTAGAGGATTGTAGAGGGAAAGATAACTTAGTGAGAAGCCAATTGCTCTGTGGGATGGATAAGCAGACTTTTTATAAAGTCCAAGTTGATCCCTGTGTTTGCCCTCAGCGTTTATCTTTAGTTTTCTTTACGTTAAAAAACTTCAAACACAGCGTGGCTTTACTGGATTTATGAATATCTGTAGTAACTGATAGATGTGAATCGATAACTCTACAGAACTTTTGAATCTGGGCATTAGATTTTCTAATTCTAAGAAAAATAGTAAAGGAACAAAGTTTCACTTCAGGATAAATAAAACGAAAAGTGTGCTAATACTTATTATGTGCTTATTATATTACCTGCTTACAATTTGTCAGGTCCATTTTACCTTTTTACCTGTCCTGTGATTTAGGAATGTCAAACTGTTTCCAGATGCAGAAAAGTGGGGCTTGGGTGTTTTGTATAATGAGCTGAAGATCACATATATATTATGTGGTATAAACTAGATTTGAACTCAATTCCGACTTTCAAGTTTGTGTTCTTAATCAATTTGCTACACTACGAGACATCTATCATTATGACAGCATGTCCCAGTTTTAATGAGTCCATACTAATTTAAATAAATTTTAATATTAAAGCTCTATTTTCTTGAGTGCCTTATTGGTTTCGTATACACTTTTATCTTGTTATTCACAAGATTTTCATCAGAGTTGCCCATTTTCCTGAGATCAAATAATTAGAAAGTAGTGGTAGAGCCTTTTCTGAAACACAGTTCTCTTGAGTCATATTTTATGCACTTCCTCCCTTCCTGGATTTATTTTTAATTTTATTGCAATAAGCACACTTAACATGAGATCTACTCTCTGAAGAGATTTTATGATATTGTTATCTGCACAGTGTTATACAGCAGATGACCAAAACTTATTCATCTTGGAGAACTAAAATTTTATATCTATTTATTAGCCCCCATGCCTCCAGCTTCTGTCCAGCACCATCCTGTTCTTTAGTTCTAACAGTTTGACAATTTTAGGTATTTATGTAAGTGGAATCATGCAGTATTTGTCCTTGTATAATAGCTTATTTCATTTAGCAAAATGTGCTTTAAAGTTCAGCTCTGTTGCCATATATTGCAGAATTTCTTCCTTTTTTTAAGATTGATCAATATCCCATTGTACGTATACATGGGCCAGTCACAGTGGCTCACATCTGTAATCCCAGCACTTTGGGAGGCTGAGGCCAGTGGGTCACAAGGTCAAGAGATAGAGACCCTCTTGACTTTGGGAATGGTGCTGCAATGAACACAGGAGTTCTAATACCTCTTTGAGATCTGATTTCACAGGGATAAGAATAGTCTCTTCAAAAAATTATGTTGGAAGAATTGGATATTCACATGCAACAGAATGAAATTGGACATCTGTATAACAAAATTGGCAAAAATCAAAAGAAGTGGATTAAAGATTTAAATATAAGATCTGAAACTGTAAAATTTCTAAAAGAAATCATAGAGGAAAAGACCAACTAAATAATCGGTTTTCACAATGATTTGATGGATATGACAACAAAATCACAGGCACGTTAAACAAAAATAGACAAGTGGAGCTACATCAAATTAAAAAGCTTCTTCACAGCAAAGGAAACAATCAACAGAATGAAAAGCAAACCTCCAGAATGGGAGAAAATATTTGCAAACCATATATTTAATAAGGGATTAATTTCTAAAATGTGTACTCCTACAACTCAATAGCAAAGCAAAGAAATTTTTTTAAAAAATGCTAATATGACTAAAAAGTGAGCTAGGGACCTGAGTCGGCATTTCTCCAAGAAGACATAAATATAACCAATAGATATATGAGAAGAGATTTAATGTAACTTGTCAGAAAAAAAGGCAAATTAAAACTACAATTAGATATCACCTCACACCGTTTTAGGATGGTTATCATTAAGAAAAGCAAAAGACAAGTGTTGGTGAGAATGTAGAGAAATGGGAATCCTTGTATACTGTCGGCAGGAATGCTAAATGGTACAGCCACCAAGGAAAAACAATATGGAGAATTCCTCAAAAAATTAAAAATATGACTACCATGTGATCTAAAAATCCAACTCTTCATTTTTATCATGGTTTTGAATTTAGGAAGATATGAGGATGCACATGCTTCTTGACTTCAAAGAGCCAGGGTATTAAAAGAAGGAATAGGACCCATTTCTGGCTCTTTTTTGGAAGTGAGCAATGATTTCAATTATGCTTTCAAGAACTAAGAAGAAATTACTCTCTAGTAATGTCACCACTTCCTGCCTTTCTGTCTTGCCCCCTTACAAACTTACAAGGAGAGTTTTTGCAGAAGACTGTCTTTCATTATTTCAATGAGATTTAATGCTGAAAACACTACATACCACTTACAAACCATACAACATTGGGAAAGGCACATAGTTTATTTTAACATCACTTTGTTCATTTTTAACAATAAAACCTATCTCACAACATCCCTTTAAGCAGAAATGAGCTAAATCCTGGTGGTTAATTAAACTCACATCAAGACATAATTGACAAATTGATCTCCAAAACCGGATTTTTATATCAGAAAGGAGAATGGTAGGTAATTAATAATAACAACAGTTAAAAACTAATATGGCGTCTTCCCCCTTTTTTCCTACTTTTTCATTCATTCTATTTCTTTTTCTTCTTCTCCCTGTATCTCTTTTTAATCACTTCAGTTCAAAATCAATTAGATGTCTCCAAGCAAGGTAGGCACTTGGGGGTTGAGGTTGATGGAGGGGTGTGGAAAAATGAAGTTATGGCCAGGGCTGTCTATCAGAGTTGGACAACCACAGGGTAGAGGTAGGGCCCACCAATCCTGGTGACTAGAGTGACGTGTCCAAACCTCAGGATTTTGAAGTGCCTGTTTGCCCATTGGGAGGGCAGGTGCCTTGGGGTGTTGTAGCCTTAGCCTAGCAAGAGTGAGGATGTCACTGTAAGAAGAGACGTCCTACTGTGTGCAGTGTTGGAGACTATACAGGGGGATGAGGGTGTCTGCAAGGGGGTGAGAGTATCTAGCAGGGGTGTTAGGAGAGTCTTTACATACACGGTGTTTACTTGAATGAGTGAATATATTAAGGAAAATGGGATTTAGGCTTCTCAACATTAGATAAAGCTGTAGCACACCTAGAGTAAACACTGAGATGAATCCTGAGGTGTTGGGATGGAATTGCAAGTACTGATGTGAACTTTTCAGATACATAGATACATGGATGCAGATGTCAATGTGAGTGCTTTGATACATGCATATATCCCCTTGATCTACCCAGTGCAAGTGCCTGAGAACAGCTATATCCAAGAGCAGGGAGTGAGCACATATCCTGAGCTTAATTTCCAGACATAATTCTCTGCTGAAAAAAACAGAGCTTCTTAGAAAAATTACTGATTCCAGAGTTAAGACAGGGAAAGTACAAGATGAATCAGAACATCTCATTGTGCCAAAAATAAGAATTTGCTCCAAGAATGATAAGGACCCATGTGAAAAGGACACAGAAGAGACTCCCAGTAGGCAAATCTGGGAACATTTAAATATCACTCATTCTTAATAGATGATAATCTATTGAATAGATTAAGAATGATCTATATGCTTATACTGTAGTAAATAAATATTACTATATTTACTACAGTAAATAAATTAAAGTACATAAATTGAGGATGTGATATTTTATCAACTCCAAGTACCTCCCCCAAAATACATATCCATTCAAAGGAAATTTTTTAAAAACAACTTTCCAGCAGAGAATATTGGCAGAGATCACATTTGTTAAATGATCAAAGTGAACATCACCAGTAATGGGGCAAATCAAAACTGTATCATCCAATAGGCTGCAATGAGATGAACATAACATTAGGTCTGTGATTTGCTTGTTAAAGATGCATAAATGGAAACTAATCCTGAGGCAACATCCCACAATCCCAAATCATGGACACTCTAATAAACAAACAACAACGAAACCTCAAAGAACTGTCCTGTAGTCTTCAGATGTGTTGAGGTTATGAAAGTCGGAGAAGGTTGAGAAATTTTTTTTGCATCAAAGAAAACCAAAAAGAAATGACAACTAAATACAATGGGTAAATATGGACTGCATTCTTTTGTCATAAAGGATATTGTTATAATAACTGGTAAAACTTGAATGGGATCTGAGGATTAGAGGGCAGTAATGTGCCAGTGTTAATATCCAGATGTTCATGGTCATATTGGAGTATATAGGAGAATTCCTCCTTTGTAAGAAATCCACAAGAAAGCGTTAGTATTTACTGAATATTTTCTACCTACTAGAAAAGTATACTCTATTTAACGGCTTTATATGGTTTAATTAATGTGTATCATCATATAACCCAATGAAGTAGACACCATTATTATTACCACTGCACACAAGGGAAATTGGAGAATACATGAAGACAGGAGCTGAACAGTTTTCCTGGTTCCAAGACCATCTCTTTGTCACTAAACCACCAATCTCCATTACTTTTTGGCAGAAGTTGCCTGATTTCCCAAGGTTTCACAGCCTGTCTGTAGCAGAGCTAATATACTGATTTCTTCTATTTTTTACTCTCAGCTCTTTAAATATGTCACAGTTGTTTTTTTTTCTAATTATTATTTCACTTTAGGTTCTGGGATACATGTGCAGAAAGTGCAGGTTTGTTACATAGGTATGCATGTGCCATGGTGGTTTGCTGCACCCATCAATCCATCATCTAGGTTTTAAGCCCCACATGCATTAGCTATTTGTCCTAATGCTCTCCCTCGCCTCACCCCTCACCCCCTGATTGGCTCTGGTGTGTGTTATTTCCCTCCCTGTGTCCACATGTTATCATTGTTCAACTCCCACTTATGAGTGAGAGCATGCAGTGTTTGGTTTTCTGTTCCTATGTTAGTTCGCTGAGAATGAAGCTTCCAGCTTTATCCATGTCCCTGTAAAGGGCATGATCTCATTGCATTTTATGGCTATATAGTATTTCTTTTTTTTTTTCTTTTTTTTTTCTTGGTCAAGAGGTTGTGTTTTCTTTTCTTTTCTTTTTTTTTAAACAATTTTATTTTAGATTCAAGAGTTACTTCTATGTTACATAGGTGTATTGCATATTGGTGGGGCCTCTAGGTAAAATAGGTAATTTTTCTTTCTTTTTTTTTTTTATTATACTTTAAGTTCTAGGGTACATGTGCATAACGTGCAGGTTTGTTACATATGTATACTTGTGCCATGTTGCTGTGCTGCACCCATCAACTCGTCAGCACCCATCAACTCGTCATTTACATCAGGTATAACTCCCAATGCAATCCCTCCCCCCTCCCCCCTCCCCGTGATAGGCCCCGGTGTGTGATGTTCCCCTTCCCAAGTCCAAGTGATCTCATTGTTCAGTTCCCACCTATGAGTGAGAACATGAGGTGTTTGGTTTTCTGTTCTTGCAATGGTTTGCTGAGAATGATGGTTTCCAGCTGCATCCATGTCCCTACAAAGGACACAAACTCATCCTTTTTTATGGCTGCATAGTATTCCATGGTGTATATGTGCCACATTTTCTTAATCTAGTCTGTCAATGATGGACATTTGGGTTGATTCCAAGTCTTTGCTATTGTGAATAGTGCTGCAATAAACATACGCGTGCGTGTGTCTTTATAGCAACATGATTTATAATCCTCTGGGTATATACCTAGTAATGGGATGGCTGGGTCATATGGTACTTCTAGTTCTAGATCCTTGAGGAATCGCCATACTGTTTTCCACAGTGGTTGAACTAGTTTACAGTCCCACCAACAGTGTAAAAGTGTTTGTTTCTTCATATCCTCTCCAGCACCTGTTGTTTCCTGTCTTTTTAATGATTGCCATTCTAACTGGTGTGAGATAGTATCTCATTGTGGTTTTGATTTGCATTTCTCTGATGGCCAGTGATGATGAGCATTTTTTCATGTGTCTGTTTGCTGTATGCATGTCTTCTTTTGAGAAATGTCTGTTCATATCCTTTGCCCACTTTTTGATGGGGTTGTTTGTTTTTTTCTTGTAAATTTGTTTGAGTTCTTTGTAGGTTCTGGATATTAGCCCTTTGTCAGATGAGTAGATTGCAAAAATTTTCTCCCATTCTGTAGGTTGCCTGTTCACTCTGATGGTAGTTTCTTTTGCTGTGCAGAAGCTCTTTAGTTTAATTAGATCCCATTTGTCAATTTTGGCTTTTGTTGCCGTTGCTTTTGGTGTTTTAGACATGAAGTCCTTGCCCATGCCTATGTCCTGAATGGTACTACCTAGGTTTTCCTCTAGGGTTTTTATGGTATTAGGTCTAACATTTAAGTCTCTAATCCATCTTGAATTAATTTTCGTATAAGGAGTAAGGAAAGGATCCAATTTCAGCTTTCTACATATGGCTAGCCAATTATCCCAGCACCATTTATTAAATAGGGAATCCTTTCCCCATTTCTTGTTTTTCTCAGGTTTATCAAAGATCAGATGGCTGTAGATGTGTGGTATTATTTCTGAGGACTCTGTTCTGTTCCATTGGTCTCTATCTCTGTTTTGGTACCAGTACCATGCTGTTTTGGTTACTGTAGCCTTGTAGTATAGTTTGAAGTCAGGTAGCGTGATGCCTCCAGTTTTGCTCTTTTGACTTAGGATTCTCTTGGCAAGGTGGGGTCTTTTTTGGTTCCATATGAACTTCAAAGCAGTTTTTTCCAATTCTGTGAAGAAACTCATTGGTAGCTTGATGGGGATGGCATTGAATCTATAAATAACCTTGGGCAGTATGGCCATTTTCACGATATTGATTCTTCCTATCCATGAGCATGGTACATTCTTCCATTTGTTTGTGTCCTCTTTTATTTCACTGAGCAGTGGTTTGTAGTTCTCCTTGAAGAGGTCCTTTACATCCCTTGTAAGTTGGATTCCTAGGTATTTTACTCTCTTTGAAGCAATTGTGAATGGAAGTTCATTCCTGATTTGGCTCTCTGTTTGTCTGTTACTGGTGTATAAGAATGCTTGTGATTTTTGCACATTAATTTTGTAACCTGAGACTTTGCTGAAGTTGCTTATCAGCTTAAGGAGATTTTGGGCTGAGACAATGGGGTTTTCTAAATATACAATCATGTCATCTGCAAAGAGGGACAATTTGACTTCTTCTTTTCCTAACTGAATACCCTTGATTTCTTTCTCTTGCCTGATTGCCCTAGCCAGAACTTCCAACACTATGTTGAATAGGAGTGGTGAGAGAGGGCATCCCTGTCTTGTGCCAGTTTTCAAAGGGAATTTTTCCAGTTTTTGTCCATTCAGTATGATATTGGCTGTGGGTTTGTCATAAATAGCTCTTATGATTTTGAGATACGTTCCATCAATACCGAATTTATTGAGTGTTTTTAGCATGAAGGGTTGTTGAATTTTGTCAGAGGCCTTTTCTGCATCTATTGAGATAATCATGTGGTTTTTGTCTTTGGTTCTGTTTATATGCTGGATTACGTTTATTGATTTACGTATGTTGAACCAGCCTTGCATCTCAGGGATGAAGCCCACTTGTTCATGGTGGATAAGCTTTTTGATGTATTGCTGAATCCGGTTTGCCAGTATGTTATTGAGGATTTTTGCATCGATGTTCATCAGGGATATTGGTCTAAAATTCTCTTTTTTTCTTGTGTCTCTGCCAGGCTTTGGTATCAGGATGATGTTGGCCTCATAGAATGAGTTAGGGAGGATTCCCTCTTTTTCTGTTGATTGGAATAGTTTCAGAAGGAATGGTACCAGCTTCTCCTTGTACCTCTGGTAGAATTCAGCTGTGAATCCATCTGGTCCTGGACTTTTTTTGGTTGGTAGGCTATTAATTTTTGCCTCAATTTCAGAGCCTGCTGTTGGTCTCTTCAGGGATTCAGCTTCTTCCTGGTTTAGTCTTGAGAGAGTGTAAGTGTCCAGGAAATTATCCATTTCTTCTAGATTTTCTAGTTTATTTGCGTACAGATGTTTATAGTATTCTCTGATGGTAGTTTGTATTTCTGTGGGGTCGGTGGTGATATCCCTTTTATCATTTTTTATTGCATCTATTTGATTTTTCTCTCTTTTCTTCTTTATTAGTTTTGCTAGCAGTCTATCAATTTTGTTGATCTTTTCAAAAAAACAACTCCTGGATTCATTGATTTTTTGGAGGGTTTTTTGTGTCTCTATCTCCTTCAGTTCTGCTCTGATCTTCATTATTTCTTGCCTTCTGCTAGCTTTTGAATGTGTTTGCTCTTGCTTCTCTAGTTCTTTTAATTGTGATGTTAGAGTGTCAATTTTAGATCTTTCCAGCTTTCTCTTGTGGGCATTTAGTGCTATAAATTTCCCTCTACACGCTGCTTTAAATGTGTCCCAGAGATTCTGGTATGTTGTATCTTTGTTCTCATGGGTTTCCAAGAACATCTTTATTTCTGCCTTCATTTCGTTGTGTACCCAGTAGTCATTCAGGAGCAGGTTATTCAGTTTCCATGTAGTTGAGCGGTTTTGATTGAGTTTCTTAGTCCTGAGATCTAGTTTTGCACTGTAGTCTGAGAGACAGTTTGTTATAATTTCTGTTCTTGTACATTTGCTGAGGAGTGCTTTACTTCCAATTACGTGGTCAATTTTGGAATAAGTGTGATGTGGTGCTGAGAAGAATGTATATTCTGTTGATTTGGGGTGGAGAGTTCTGTAAATGTCTATTAGGTCTGCTTGCTGCAGAGATGAATTCAATTCCTGGATATCCTTGTTAACTTTCTGTCTCATTGATCTGTCTAATGTTGACAGTGGGGTGTTGAAGTCTCCCATTATTATTGTATGGGAGTCTAAGTCTCTTTGTAAGTCTCTAAGGACTTGCTTTATGAATCTGGGTGCTCCTGTATTGGGTGCATATATATTTAGGATAGTTAGCTCTTCCTGTTGAATTGATCACTTTACCATTATGTAATGGCCTTCTTTGTCTCTTTTGATCTTTGATGGTTTAAAGTCTGTTTTATCAGAGACTAGTATTGCAACCCCTGCTTTTTTTTGTTCCCCATTTGCTTGGTAAATCTTTCTCCATCCCTTTATTTTGAGCCTATGTATGTCTCTGCGTGTGAGATGGGTCTCCTGAATACAGCAGACTGATGGGTCTTGACTCTTTATCCAGTTTGCCAGTCTGTGTCTTTTAATTGGAGTATTTAGTCCATTTACATTTGAGGTTAATATTGTTAGGTGTGAACCTGATCCTGCCGTTATGATATTAACTGGTTATTTTTCTCATTAGTTAATGCAGTTTCTTCCTAGCCTCGATGGTCTTTACATTTTGGCATGTTTTTGCAATGGCTGGTACCGGTTGTTCCTTTCCATGTTTAGTGCTTCCTTCAGGGTCTCTTGTAAGGCAGGCCTAGTGGTGACAAAATCTCTAAGCATTTGCTTGTCTGTAAAGGATTTTATTTCTCCTTCACTTATGAAACTTAGTTTGGCTGGATATGAAATTCTGGGTTTAAAATTCTTTTCTTTAAGAATGTTGAATATTGGCCCCCACTCTCTTCTGGCTTGGAGAGTTTCTGCCGAGAGATCTGCTGTTAGTCTGATGGGCTTCCCTTTGTGGGTAACCCGACCTTTCTCTCTGGCTGCCCTTAAGATTTTTTCCTTCATTTCAACTTTGGTGAATCTGGCAATTATGTGTCTTGGAGTTGCTCTTCTCGAGGAGTATCTTTGTGGCATTCTCTGTATTTCCTGGATTTGAATGTTGGCCTGCCCTACTAGGTTGGGGAAGTTCTCCTGGATGATATCCTGAAGAGTGTTTTCCAACTTGGTTCCATTTTCCCCCTCACATTCAGGCACGCCAATCAGACGTAGATTTTGTCTTTTTATATAATCCCATACTTCTTGCAGGCTTTGTTCATTTCTTTTTCTTCTTTTTTCTTTCGATTTCTCTTCTCGCTTCATTTCCTTCATTTGATCCTCAATCGCTGATACTCTTTCTTCCAGTTGATCGAGTCGGTTACTGAAGCTTGTGCATTTGTCACTTATTTCTCATGTCATGGTTTTCATCTCTGTCCATTCGTTTATGGCCTTCTCTGCATTAATTATTCTGGTTATCAATTCTTCCACTCTTTTTTCAAGATTTTTAGTTTCTTTGCGCTGGGTACGTAATTCCTCCTTTAGCTCTGAGAAGTTTGATGGACTGAAGCCTTCTTCTCTCACCTCGTCAAAGTCATTCTCCGTCCAGCTTTGATCCATTGCTGGCGATGAGCTGCGCTCCTTTGCCGGGGGAGATGTGCTCTTATTTTTTGAATTTCCAGCTTTTCTGCCCTGCTTTTTCCCCATCTTTGTGGTTTTATCTGCCTCTGGTCTTTGATGATGGTGACGTACTGATGGGGTTTTGGTGTGGGTGTCCTTCCTGTTTGTTAGTTTTCCTTCTAACAGTCAGGACTCTCAGTTGTAGGTCTGTTGGAGATTGCTTGAGGTCCACTCCAGACCCTGTTTGCCTGGGTGTCAGCAGCAGGGGCTGCAGAAGATAGAATACTGCTGAACAGCGAGTGTACCTGTCTGATTCTTGCTTTGGAAGCTTCCTCTCAGGGGTGTACTCCACCGTGTGAGGTGTGGGGTGTCAGTCTGCCCCTAGTGGCGGATGTCTCTCAGTTAGGCTACTCAGGGGTCAGGGACCCACTTGAGCAGGCAGTGTGTCCGTTCTCAGATCTCAACCTCCGTGTTGGGAGATCCACCGCTCTCTTCAAAGCTGTCCGACAGAGTTGCTTGCATCTGCAGAGGTTTCTGCTGCTTTTTTGTTGTTGTTGTTGTTGTTTAGCTGTGCCCTGTCCCCAGAGGTGGAGTCTACAGAGACTGGCAGGCTTCCTTGAGCTGCTTTGCGCTCCACCCAGTTCGATCTTCCCAGGGCTTTGTTTATCTACTTAAGCCTCAGCAATGGTGGGCGCCCCTCCCCCAGCCTCACTGCTGCCTTGCTGCGAGATCACAGACTGCTGTGCTAGCCATGAGGAAGGCTCCGTGGGCATGGGACCCTCCCGGCCAGGTGTGGGATATAATATCCTGGTGTGCCCGTTTGCTTTAAGTGCAGTATTGGGGTGGGAGTTACCCGATTTTCCAGGTGTTGTGTGTCTCTGTTCCCCTGGCTAGGAAAAGGGATTCCCTTCCCCCTTGCACTTCCCAGGTGAGGCGATGCCTCGCCCTGCTTCAGCTCTCGCTGGTCGGGCTGCAACAGCTGACCAGCACCGATCGTCCGGCACTCCCCAGTGAGATGAACCCAGTACCTCAGTTGATAATACAGAAATCACCGGTCTTCTGTGTCGCTCGCGCTGGGAGCTGGAGACTGGAGCTGTTCCTATTCGGCTATCTTGCTCCACCCCCCGGCTATATAGTATTTCATGGTATATATGTACAGCATTTGTTTATCCAGTCTATCACTGATGGGCATTCATTTGAATTGTTTCCATGTGTTTACTATTTGTAAATCCTTCATGACCAAAATACACCCCACCAGATGCCATCTTCAACACTGGGGATTGCATTTTAACTTGTGATTTTGAGGGAACAAGTATCCAAACCATATCATTCCACCTCTGGCCCCTAAATTGCAAAATATAATAATCTCTTCCCAATAGTCCCCCAAAGTCTTAACTCATTCCAATATCAAGTCCAAATTCCAAAGTCTCCTGAGCACTTTCCTTCTACCTATGAGCCTGTGAAATCAAAACCAAGTTATTTACTTCCAAGAAACAATGGTGATACAGGCATTGGGTGATCTTTTCATTCCAAAAGGAAGAAATTGAACAAAAGAAAGGGGTAATAGGCCCCATGCAAGTCAGAAACCCATCAGGGGAATCATTAAATCTTAAAGCTTCAGAATAATCCTTGGCTCCATGTTCCAGATTCAGGGCATGCTGGTGTAAGCGTTGGGCTCCCATGGTCTTGGGCAGCTCCACCTCTGTGGCTTTTCATGGTTCAGCCCCTGTGGCTGCTCTAATTGGTTAGAGTGGAGTGTCGGTGGCTTTTCAACACTGAAGTTGCAGGCTGCCATTGTCTCTACCATTCTTGGGGCTGAAGAACAGTGTTCCCCTTTCCCACAGCTTCTCTAGACAGTAACCAAGTGGGGACTCTCTGTGAGGGCTCCAATCCCATACTTCCCCTCAGCACTGCCCTAGTGGAGTATCTTTGTGGAGTCTCTGCACCTACAGCAAGCTTCTGCCTGGGCATCTAGGCTCTTCCGTACATCCTCTGAAATCTAGGTGGATGCTGCTAAGCTTCCTTCACTACTGCATTCCACATGCCTGCAGGCTTAACACCATGTGGAAGCCAATAAGGCTTATGGCTTACACCTTCAGCAGCCCTAGGTGTACCTGGGGGTCTTTGAGCTGAGGCTGAAACTGGAGCAGCTGGGATGGGAAGAGTAGCCTCCTGAGGTGGTGCAGGGCAGTGATGCCCTCTTCCTAGTTCACAAAACCATTCTTCTATCCTAGGTCTTTGGGCCTGTGATGAGAGAGGCAGCCTTGAATTTCTCTGAAATGCCTTCCAGGCCTTTATCCCATTGTCTTAGAAATTAGCACCTGCATCCTCTTTAGTCATGCTAATCTCTCTAGCAAGTGGTTGCTCTGCATACTACTTAGATTCTCGTCCTACCACAGGGCCAGGCTGCAAATTTTCCAATTTTTATACTCTGCTTTCCTTCTAAATATCAGATGCAACTTTAAATCATTTTTTCCTCCTGCTTCTGATGTAAGCTGTTAGGAGTGGCCAGACCACACCTTGAGTGCTTCACTGCTTACAAATTTCACTTAGAAATTAAGAATAGACTAGATCATCCACTCTTAATTTCAAACTTTCATGGAGCCCTAGAACATGGACACAAGGCATCCAAGCTGCTCTCAAGGACATAACATGGGACCCTTTGCTCCAGTTTTCATTAACTTCCTCTCTTCCATCTGCAACCTCATCAACTTGGCCTTCTTCTCAGTCCATAATTCTATCAACACTTTGGTCACAGCCACTTAACAAATCTCTGAGAAGCTCTAAACTTTCCCTTATCTTCCTGTCTTCTTCTAAGGCCTCCAGACTTTTCCAATCTCTGTCCATTACCCAATTCCATACTTGCCTCCACATTTTCAGGTATCTTTATAGCAACACCCAACTCCTGGTATCAATTTTCTGTCTCATTTCATTTTTGAATTGCTATAAAAGAATGCCCGAGGCTGAGTCATTTATGAACAAAAGAGATTTAATTGCCTTACTGTTCTGCAAGCTGTACAAGTATGGCTCCAGCATCTGCTTCTGGTAGGGCCTCGTGAAGCTTACAATCATGGCAGAAGGAGAGGGGACTGTCACAGGGTGAAAGTGGGACCATCAGAGAGGAAAGGTGTCAAACTCTTCTAAACAATCAGACCTTATGTGAACTCAGAGTGAGAACTCACTTATTACTACAAGGATGGCACCAAGATTTTCATAAGGAATCCACTCCTATGACCCAAACACCTCCCACCAACTTCCACTTCCAACACTGAGGATTACATTTCACCGTGAAATTTAAAGGGCACAAATATCTAGACCATATCAAGTCTCAAGTTGTGTTTTGCCATACCTCCCAAGTAACCTGAAAATTCCCAGTGATAACAGGACTTATTGAAGCTTCCTTTGATATCTCAAATATCTTAATAGTGCATGAAGATTAATAAACTTTTTCTTGCACAGGGCCTCACCCTCTCCTTGCCTAGTCTACCAGGCTGCCATTATATCAGCATCATTTCTAGCAGAGATAGTTGTATAAATGTTATTGAATATCTATGTTATCATGATACTTCAGCCTTACATCTTAATATCAGTGAAAATAAATGATCAGGCAGGAAACTTGGCTCCAGATTATTAGGCTACATTGTCATGTTAAACAAAATGACTGATTTCAATATGCTTTCCTGTTAAATGTGTGTATGTGTGCATTGTGTGTATGGATGGATGTTTGTACAGCTATGTATATCTATGAATTGATATCAGTTACTTTGCCTTGACATATTCGTTTGTTTCCATGCATATGTAAATCAAAAAATCGTCATCTCAAATAATTCAGTAAGCCAGTCTTTGGAGCTATTTACATTAGACCATGGCTCTATATTACGACCACAGCCTGCTATCACAACACCACATTCTTTCCCATAAAGAAGTTTCCAATCTGTTTTGAGCCCAAATTCTCAAAGACATTCATCCATTCTTGCTAATGTACTAAATTGATGAGTGCCTAGGACAGACTTGTGAATTGGCAAAGTCTTACTTCCATAAGTTTGTTGTTTCTTTCAGTATGTATCTGAATAATGAGAAAGAATGCATTCCATAATTTTTAAATAGTGCATAGCAGTGCAATGTGAATCCCCAAATCTGTCCTCTAGTAATTTGATCACCTAGTAAGATACATTATATTTAATTAAAATAAAACAAGAAATGCAGTTGGTATAGTTGATTCATATTAAAATTAAAGAGGCAAGTATTTCTTAAATATTTTACTGAGTAACATCTTAAAGAAGTGCAAATGCTACAGTGTTAGCGTTACTTATCTGAGAAGCATCTTAGTGTCAACTTTGGATTTAAAAATATTGATTTTCTCCACATCTCACAATATACCTTTGTAACAAACCTGCTTATGTATCCCTTGATTGTAAAATAAAAGCTGAATACAAATTGTTGGTTTCGAATCTTTTGATAGATCCATGGAAAGTTATACTCTCCCAACTTTTCAATCTCACCATCACCAAACTGGGGGAAAGATGGAGGGCAAATCTCTTTTTATTGGAATTTCATTAAGGTTAAAAGATCTAATGACTGTAAATCACCCCACATAGTAAATGCTCAATAAATGAGGGATATTATATTTTTGTAATGCTTTGTGCCTAGTGAAATTTCTTATCTGTACAAAAACTATGAACACAAAAGTAACCAAAACCACAAGACAAAAATAATGAAAATACAAACTATCCCCAAATGTTTTCATTCTCTTATTGAATGCTTATGACCATTTCACTGGACAACTGAATTACATTCCCTTAATGGTTTACATCATGTGGTTCCTCCCTTTGTAGGTAAGCATTAGGTTATAATTCTATTTTTCTCCAAAAAATGTGCAAACTTTTCTCTGCTTAAAAGACAAATTTGGGAATGGTCACCTCAGTTCAATTGGGAGCTTTGCTGAATGAAGCCCAATAAGAGTTGCTCTAGTTCTGGTTTGCTTCTACTCTAGAAGATACTAATCTTAAGATCTTTTTGAAAATTTGTGCTTTGATATTTATAAACCTTCTGCTTAAAACTTTAGTCTGTCACCTTGTGTAGATCTAGAATTCTCTAATTTTACTCAAGGAAATCAGCCATGTCTTTTAGTCTTCCCAAGTCCCTGTAAAATACTCTGCTGGTGTTTCTGTCACCCAGAAGTAAACATTGGTGAGTGCAAACCCAAGACTTTCTTGCTATTTTCCAAGTTCAGCATCAAGAAATTCTTTTCAGAATGTCTGTACAAGTCAAATCACTTATTCAAGACTTTCCCATGCTGTTGAGTCTTAAGTCTCCCCAGTTCGCACTATCCCAGAAGATTCCTGTTGCCTTCAAATAGATACATTCTGTATTTTACTAGTTTTTGGAGAAAGGAATACTTTTTTTGTACTTTTCTAGTTGTCTTTCTGTATTTTACTGATTCCAGACAGGAATAACCGTATCCTGCTATCAACTCCCTCCCATTCAAAAGTCCTGATTGGTTTTTTGTTTTTGTTTTTGTTTTTGTTTGTTTGTTTGTTTGTTTTCAATCTCTTGTGACTACATATTTTATTTACTTACTATTTCTTGCATGGCTATTCTCTATTTTAAATCTGACAATTTTGATAAATTCCACAGAAAGTTTAATCTGAGGCTTATTATTTTTGCTGTCTTATTAATCGATTGAAAGCCAATTCACATTATGTACTTTGATAATATTTGACTGCAAACTCAAATGTACTTGATTTTAATCTATGAGAGTCGTAATGTGCTTTTATTTGCAGTGTTTTTTCCAGAGAAGCTTTGTTTCTGCCAGTGTCAGGAGGCTCAACCAACTTGGGATGATTCGAGTTGTCCTTGAAATGCCCAGCTTAATCTAGGAATCTCCATTTCAGCTCACCCATCTTGCAGCTGGCCCAAGAATTAGCTTTTTAAATGCAGCATTAACTGTCGTTTACCATCAGAAATACCTGCATCCTCCTTTCTTATTGTGGTTTCAGCTCATTTTTGCTTTTGCTCTTTTCATATTTTGTTGTGGTTGGGTTCCTTTAACAAATTAAGATTCTTTCTCTTGAATAAGTTATGTTCTGTTGAGATGATCCTTCAGGATACATAATCAGTCTATCATATTAGCAATTTTTGAAGAAGGTAAAGTTTTTGCCAAATTGTACTTATGAAGCAGAAGTAATGGGAATTTTCAATGAATTGAGCCACACAAAATAAATAAATAAATATTCTGTTACATAAAGAATTGCTATGTGTCATATCTAAGGATATTGTAAAAAAAAAAAAAAAAAGAAAAACAGAAAAATCATACTCCTAGGGGGAAAAAAAAAAAGGGGGGGGGGCCGGGCGCAGTGGCTTATGCCTGTAATCCCAGCACTTTGGGAGGCCAAGCAGACAGATCATGAGGTCAGGAGATTGAGAACAGCCTGGCCAACATGATGAAACCCCATCTCTACTAAAAATACAAAAATTACCTGGGCATAGTGGCGTGCGCCTGTCATCCCAGCTACTCAGGAGGCTAAGGAAGGAGAATCGCTTGGACCTGGGAGGCAGAGGTTACAGTGAGCCGAGATCACACCACTGCACTCCAGCCTGGAGACAGAGTGAGACTCCATCTCGAAGAAGAAGAAGAAGAAGAAGAAGAAGAAGAAGAAGAAGAAGAAGAAGAAGAAGAAGAAGAAGAAGAAGAAGAAGAAGAAGAAGAAGAAGAAGAAGAAGAAGAAGAAGAAGAAGAAGAAGAAGAAGAAGAAGAAGAAGAAGAAGAAGAAGAAGAAGAAGAAGAAGAAGAAGAAGAAGAAGAAGAAGAAGAAGAAGAAGAAGAAGAAGAAGAAGAAGAAGAAGAAGAAGAAGAAGAAGAAGAAGAAGAAGAAGAAGAAGAAGAAGAAGAAGAAGAAGAAGAAGAAGAAGAAGAAGAAGAAGAAGAAGAAGAAGAAGAAGAAGAAGAAGAAGAAGAAGAAGAAGAAGAAGAAGAAGAAGAAGAAGAAGAAGAAGAAGAAGAAGAAGAAGAAGAAGAAGAAGAAGAAGAAGAAGAAGAAGAAGAAGAAGAAGAAGAAGAAGAAGAAGAAGAAGAAGAAGAAGAAGAAGAAGAAGAAGAAGAAGAAGAAGAAGAAGAAGAAGAAGAAGAAGAAGAAGAAGAAGAAGAAGAAGAAGAAGAAGAAGAAGAAGAAAAAAAATATTCAGTTGTATTCAGTTGTGAGCAAAAATTGGCAATTTTAACAAATTAAAACTATTAAAATGGCAACAACATAAAAAAGAAAAATGAGCAAGAGCTATACATGCACATAATGAAAAGTAATTATGTGAATTATTGCAAAAAGGTAATAAATACATTGAATACTCTCTAACTCTTTATTATTCGGGAAAATGCAAACTTGAGTTCTTTCGGGAAAAAGGACATTACTTCTTGCCCTTTTGATCTTGGTATTGGCCATGTGAACAATTTTGGCCAATGGAACATGAGCAGAATGGCAGCATAATCTAGCCTTCACTGGCTGAGATCATACACTAGATAAGCATTTATATATACATACAATAAAACATTTATTAGATACTTTGTAAAACATTTGTGAAAAAATCCTAGCAACAGTTTGTAATGGCAAAAAAAAAAAATTATTTAAAAAAGTGGAAACAATCTACATTCCCGTTAACAGAATTATGGACAAATGAATCGTGATATATCTATTCAATAGAGTCTTCCAAGAAAATAAACATAATCTGCGTTACACACAATAACACTGATGAAATCTCAAGAACGCAATGCTAAACAGTAAAAAGCATCAACTAGAAAATGTATGATTCCGTTTATATGGAGTTCAAAAACACGAAAGAAGTGAATTGTTTAAGAATGTGAGATCACATTATGAAACTATAAATGAAAGTAGAGAACTAAAATAAAAAATAGTCAAGGGGGTGACAGTAATGAATAGTGTTGCATGTCACCAGAATCTCCCTGCCAGGAATGTGGGCTGCTGACAATAGAGTCTAACAGACTCTGAAACAAAGAATCAAATGAAATTAGTTTAGTTATGAGGTAAAGAAAACCTTAACACAGTGGGAAGGTGAACTGAGGAAGGAAAAAGAAACAATCAAGGGGGTAATTGAAGCTTCACCCCATTGTGAAACATTGAAACACTGCAGTGCCACGAAGTTTGAGTTACTGCATTCCTCCCCCAATGGAGGAATAAGAGGGCTTCTGTATTTTTATACCCACTGCTCTCATTCTTTAAGACATTCTCATAAGACATTCATTCTGTGGTGCTTGTGACTGACCAAGCAGGTGGCGAAGTGAGTTAAAAGATGCCACACAAAAAATCATGAGCTAAAAAAATGTTTTCTATCATTTGGCAGTTGGGCCAGGATCTGCTAAAATGCTTCTTTGAAGGAAACATGCACACTGGACTAATCAAGATAAAAATTATAAAATACAATTTTAGGAATAAAAATAAGGAAATATTTTTAAAAAATAGCCAGAGACATTTTAAAATTCATTGTCTTATAGAAAAGAAATGGATTATAAAATTAAAGTCAAAACACAACTAGCAATTTGTATTTGTTACCATATTTAGAACATCCATTAAGATAAATTTCTTACCACATAAAAAACTTACATCAATTAATAAATGTATGAGAATGCATACTTCCTTTCATCATCAACAATATTATGTGATATTGAAACTATTACTTGTGTTATTACCTATAAGTTTGTGTAGACCATCATTATTTTACTTTTATTTGATCTTTTAATGAATAAAATGTGCTCCAATTTATTAATTAAAAGGTCAAGTTAAAGTAAAACAAAAGTGAAGCAAATAAAAATTAAAATAATAAGGGCATATACAAACTTACAGGTAATAACACAAGTAATAGTTTCAATATCACATAATATTGTTGATTATGAAAGG
The DNA here is from genome assembly GCF_043159975.1 of Macaca nemestrina. NCBI lineage: Eukaryota > Metazoa > Chordata > Mammalia > Primates > Cercopithecidae > Macaca > Macaca nemestrina. The sequence continues at coordinate 185,536,953 of NC_092127.1, forward strand.
AAGTATGCATTCTCATACATTTTTGGAGGAAGAGTAAATTGATGCCATCCCATATTTTGGTTATATTTATCAAAACACCAATTTTTTTCAAATGTTCTATCAAAACTTAAAATGTATAGAATCTTTCCTTCAAAAAGATCATTTCTTGAAATTTTTATTTTAGTTATACTCTCCATGTGCACCACAAGGTATGTACCATTGTTGCAGCAACAAAGGAATATCAAAATCAAAATCAAAGGAAGCAAATATTTATTAGATTAAAAATACTAACAGTTTTGTTCCTGGCTAAAGAAACTAGTAATTTAGCAATGGGAGAAAACAAGTATTAAAATGTCACCATTTACCCTTTCATACAGATTAAATTTTGTACCATGTATGTTTATTTCTATGTCACTTATGACTGGAGAATGAAAGTCAGAGAGAGAAAATCTGGCATCCTTAATCCAAACTATGAATTGACTCAGAGCTGGAAGAATGGTATTGCCCTGGTGTGGTGGCTCATGCTTTTAATCCCAGCACTTTGGGAGGCCAAAGGAGGAGAATCAGTTGAGCTTGGGAGTTTTAGATCAGCCTGGGCAACAGAATGAGAGCTCATCTCTACAAACAAATTTAAAAATTAGTTGAGTGTGGTGGTATGCACCTATAGTTCCAGCTACCCAAGAGACTGAGGCAAGCAGATCACTTGAGCCCAAGAAGTTTAGTCTGCAATGAGCCATGTTCATGCCACAGCACTCCAGCTTAGGTGACAGAGTGAGACCCTGTCTCTAATAATAATAATAATAATAATAATAATAATATAATAAATAATAGTCTTGGAGGCTAAGAGGGATAGCTACATGGAGCCAAGATGCAGGAAATGCAATAGGTAACTATCTTTAGCCAGAAAATACTAACAAGAATGATACTCTTGCCGTGCATATTTCTGCAGTGAGTGAACACCAAAACTGGAAAAAGAAAACGGACATTTTTCTAATCATTTCCCATGAATCTCTCATCTTTGCACCACTGACTCCAAGACTGAAGTTCCAGATAGGAACAGTGATTGAATGAAGCCAGGGTATCTGTCCCTGGCTGGCTGTTAAAGGCCTTAGAAAGAAAGGATAATGCCCCTTCTGTGTCCATACCTGGGGGCTGCATACCACAAATCTCTAATATCACACACAATTGGAGATCCACTAATGTAAAATTAGAATTAGATTCTGAGACAAAAAAATCAATCACTACAATTATTTTTCTCAAGTGAAAAATAAAACTGTTAAAAATAGCTTTGACAATTAGTGGAACACTGTTCGGTATTTTGCAAAATCATCTTACATAATAGCTCCATTGATGTCTCTATTCCTGAGTTATTTCTATATAAGAATTTATCCTATGGAAAACTGAGATCACGTTGGTGTAGTTGGAGAACACGTACATCCAATTCATTTTCCCCTGTGCGCTTCATGATGTTAATTTTTCTGTCCCACAGAGATAATGTTTCAGAATGATGTCTGGTGTGATTTTTCTCTCCTTAGTTCCATGCTGTTCTGATTGTTTAAAAAATCTTTTAAAGCAATAGAAACTACAGTCCTCCCTTAATCTTTTTTCACATCATATATGTTACCTATTTTAGAGAATTATCCTCACCTCCTCTGTGTGTGTTTGCTGAATTTGTATATATTACGTTAATTTACGAAGCCATTACCTTTCTCATGACTCCTGTGGAGCGTGTTACCTTCAGAAAGGACCTTTCAGCTTTCTGATTGATCTCCTGGGAGGCTTGCATTTCCAAGTAGAGAAATGTCTCCTTCAAATATGAAATATGGTTCAGATTTTCTACCTGAAGGCCATGAGCTTGAATTCAATAATTCTAGAATCTGCCTCAGAGCATGAGCCTCAGAACTGCATTTGTTCATTTGTGTTATTCTCTTGGCCAAAAAGATGTAGACATAAGATGCAGTGTTAGCTGGCACTGCCTTCAGACCCCTGCCTTTTCTGGCCACTTCCTTCGTAGTCCCCAGGTTTCCTAGTGACGGGAACCTGGAGATGCTGCTCTAACTTCCTGAGCCTATGAGTCCTCATTTGTTTTCCATAGCAGTTGTACTAATTTGCCTTTCCACCAACAGAACATATATGTGGCATGTGGGAGGAAGTGAAAGCAATGTGGGGCAGGGCAGTGAGAAGTGATGGAGGGTTGGGGGCTGGCCATCAAGAGGGCCCGTGGAAGCCTGTAACACCAAGCACACTCAAATTTAGCGATGGCCTGATACAGGTAATGGAACTTGGCAGTAGTATTTTCCATCCTCTGATAGAAATTAAAGTGTGCAACTTGGAAAGCAAACAACAAAAGTTTAAAAACGAAGCTGTGTGTGGAAACAACGTGAGACTACGTAATTGTACGCTGCCCTACTTCCCACCCTAAGCTCACGGCTTCCATCCTTCACTGCCACCTCGTGGAAGAGAAGAACATTATTTAGGGCATGTTTGCTGTAGGGCAGAAATATTAACACTTTTATTTTAATGCCTAATGTTTAATGTTCCATTATTGGAATGCTAAGCATGTGTACTGCTCAAGGTCATCACCAAGGTCTGATTGCAAAAATTCAAAAAATTGCATCCTCAGGCATAAATGGGTTAATACTCATCTATTATCTGTTTTTATCGTGTGTTTCCTCCCATCAGGTGGTAGGCAGAATACTGGAAGAATACATGGACAGACGAATCCTCCATGTCTTTCTTCTCTTTCTATATCTCTCTTTTTTCCTTTTTATTCTTTTTCTTATTAGAGTTTAGTTGTTTTATAAAATGCTCTATTTTAAACATATTTTCCTGAACATATTACAGTGAGTTTAAAGCCTGTGTCCAATATCTTCAATACCTAGGTCTCCAGTGGATTTTTCGTATTATATTCTTTTGTTTGGTTTCTATTGAATAATTATTTGTTTGTTTTCTATTTTATCTTGTCTCTTGTCACACCCATTGATTTTATGGAACTGATAAAATTCAATTCCATCTTGATATCAGAAATAAAAATTGTTAGAGACTAAAGATGATGTCTTTATCTCAGAGGACTTATCTTCTTTTAACATAGAGTGAGACTATAGGATATATAACCTTGGCTTAATGGGAGACTGAGATAATTTGGGGGATAGATTTTAGTATTGAGGAAGCCTGGTCTATTTCAGTTGCCTCAACTAAAACCCTGGGTCTTACAACATGGTCCTATCTGGCATAGTCCTATGTACTACTTAGAGTTCTGATCGGTTTATAATATCTGGCTGCCAATTTCTGCCATTTTGACTTCTTCATCTCTTACCTAACACCACTCAAAAACAGGAAAATGCCCTCAGGGTACGAACAATGCCAGAATGTGGGCTCATCTCTCTTGTTTTCTCTGAAATCTTGGCCTTTCAAAGTTTGTTCATCTTGGTAGCCAATAAGTCAAGATCTTGCCTCTCCAGCACCATGTCTGCCACGTTTACAGTGGAGCCTCTACTTTCCGGTTGTTCTATTATTCTACAGCTTCAGAAGCAGAAAATTTCTCTGAGGAAAAGGTGTATAGTATAGAATGAGGGGCCCACCTCAGTATGTTTCACTTCACTTGAGGGTCCTGCACATTCAAATCCTATCTGCCTTTGTTGCTCCTTTTGCCTTTTTCCTCATTTTGAGTGGATTTCAGCTACCACGCTGGGGAAGGTAGCTGGTGTGATTTAAAAAATTCATTGAAAAAGTAGAAGGTTCTTTACAACCATTTTGTGTTTCTCCAGTTTTTGTTGTAGTAATGGGAAGGTAGAATCAGGTTGAGGTTTGTGACCTGTCTTTATCTCTTACTCTTTCTCTTCCACTATTATTGGCTTGGCTGGCTTCAAGATTTCTCTGAGGTCTGTGAATGAGGTTATTTAATATGTAAGGAAACAAATTATATCTTTGTAACTAAGCCATTTGAATTACTCTATTGTCATACTGCTATAAAGACATACCTGATAGTGGGTAATTTATAAAGAAAAGAGGTTTAATTGACTCACAGCTCTGCATAGCTGGGCAGGCCTCAGGAAACTTACAATCATGGTAGAGGCAAGAGAGAAGCAAAGTCACACTCTACATGCAGGAGGTGGCAGGAAAGAGAGTGAACAGGTGAAAGGGGAAGAACCCCTTATAGAACCATCAAATCTCCTGAGAACTTACTATCATGAGAAAAACATGGGGCAAACTACCCCCATGATCCAATCACCTCCTATCAGGTCCTGCCTTCGACACATGGGGATTATGAGGATTACAATTTGAGATGACAATTGGGTGGGGACACAGAGCCAAACCATATCATTCTGCCCGGGCCTCTCCAAAATCTCATGTCTCTTCACATTTCAAAACCACTCATGTCTTACTAGCAGTCCCCCAAAGTCTTAATTCATTCCAGCATTAACTCAAAAGTCCATTGTCCAGAGTCTTATCTGAGACAAGGCAAATCCCTTCTGCCTATGAGTCTGTAAAATCAAAAGCAAGTTGGCTACTTCCAAGACACAATGGGGGTACAGGAATTGGGTAAATGTTCCCATTCCAAACTGAAGAAATTGGCCAAAACAAAGGGGCTACAGGCCCCATGAAAGTATGAAACCAGATGGGGCAAGTCTGAAACCAGGTGGGGTAGTCGTTAAATCTTAAAGCTCCAAAATGATATCTTTTGACTCCATGTCTCACATTCAGGTCACAATGATGCAAGAGGTGGGCTCCCATACCCTTGGGCAGCTGCACCCCTGTGACTTTGCAGGGTACAGCCTCCCTCCCAGATACTTTCATAGGCTGGCATTGAGTGTCTGTGAGTTTCCAGGCACATGGTGCAAGCTGTCAGTGGGTCTACCATTCTGGAGTCCGGAGTACAGTTGCCTTCTTCTCACAGTTTCAATAGGTAGTGCCCCAGTGGAGATTCTGTGTGGGGGCTGCAACACCACATTTCCCTTCTGCACTCCCCTAGTGGAAGTTCTCCATGAGGGCTCCACCCCAGCAGCAAACTTCTGTCTGAACATCCTGATGTTTCCATACATGCTGTGAAGTCTAGGCAGAGGTTCCCAAACCTCAATTCTTGACTTCTGTGCACCTGTAGGTTCAACCCATGTAAAAGTCACTAAGCCTGGGGACTTGCATCCTCTGAAGCAACTGCTTGAACTCTATGTTGGCTCCTTTTAGCCATGACTGGGATGCAGGGTACCAAGTCCTGAGACTGCACAAAGCAGCAAAGCCCTGGATTCGACCCATGAAACCATTTATTTTTTCCTCCTAGGACTCTGGGACTGTGATGAGAGTGGGTACCATGTAGACCTCTGTCATATCCTAGAGACATTTTTTTCCATTGTCTTGGAGATTAACATTTGGCTCCTTATAACTTATGCAAATTTCTGTAGCTGGCTTGAGTTTCTCCCCAGAAAATGGGGTTTTCTTTTTAACTAAATCATCAGGCTTCAAATTTTCCAAACTTTTATGCTCTGCTTCCCTTTTAAACATAAATGCCAATTTCAAATCATTTCTCTCAAGTTCAAAGTTCCACAGATCTCTAGGGAAGGGGCAAAATGTTGCCAGTCTTTTTGCTAAAGCATAGCAAGAGTGACCTTTTCTCTTGTTTCCCAGAATTTCCTCATCTCCATCTGAGACCACCTCAGCCTGGACTTTATTGTCCACATCATTATCAGCATTTTGGTCAAAACCATTCAACAAGTCTCTAGGAAGTTCCAAACCTTCCCACATCTTCCTTCCTTCTTCTGAGCCCTCCAACCTGTTCCAACCTCTGTCTGTTAACCAGTTCCACAGTTGCTTCCAAATTTTCAAGTATATTTATAGCAGCAGCCCACTCCCAGTACCAATTTGCCATCTAAGTCCATTGTCATACTGCTATAAAGACTTCCCAAGACAGGCTAATTTATAGAGGAAGGAGGTTTAATTGACTCACTGTTCAGCATGGCTGGGGTAGCCTCAGGAAACTTACAATCATGGCAGAAGGAGAAGGAAACACATCTTTCTTCACATGGCAGCAGCAAGAAATGCCAAGGAAAAGGGGAAAAGCCCCTCTTAAAACCATCAGATCTCATGAGAACTCACTCACTATCACAAGAATAGCATGAGGGAAACCATCCCATAATCCTATCACCTCCCAACAGGTCCTGTCCTCAACACATGTGGATTATGGGGATTACAATCCAAGATGATATTTGGGTGGGTGCACAGAGACAAATCATATCACCATTCACTCCAGATAGTCTGTTTCCAGGACTCTGCTTTGAAATATTCAGTGCTTGCAATGATTGGAAAATGTCATCCTTTGAAACTCACTTTTTTTTTTTTTCTTAATACCAATTCTTTTAGGAAAAAAGCTCGGTAAGAGTCATTATCGTGTAGGATATGACCATCATTGGGTTTTAGCAACAATACTGTCAAAATTTCCCCAAAACTTCCCCAAAACACAAATAAAAGATCTTTTCTGTTTTCTATGTGCCAAATCTATAACGGGCCTTTTTATCCTCTCATGGGACTTCCAGGATAATCTTACATAGTACCTCCATTTGAGATACATGAAAATTAAGTCTCTAAAAACCACAATCTGGGCTGGCTGCAGAAGCTTATGCCTGTAGTCCCATATTTTGGGAGGCCTCAGGGGATGGATCACTTGAACCATGTGTTTGAGATCAGCCTGGGCAATATGGTGAGACACCCCATCTCTATTTAAGAAGAAAAGTAAAGTAAAGAAAACCCACAGTCTGTTCAGAATCACCCAGCTAGGCTTGTGCTTCAAATTTAGGGCTGATCACATTATTTGTGCAATGTCAACCATAGCAATATTTACCCCCAATTTTTTCAGGGAACATGCATGCAGTGTGAGATTAAGAAGTTTTCTATTAAAATAAATGTTTCCATAATGAAATTATCTTGCCTAGTTGGGTGATTGCACACCTGCTGTGGAGTGAATAGTGTATCAGCATGTTTATAGCCCTAAGACCTCCGATAAAAAACACCAACCTTAAATACTCAGAAATTTTCAAACTTATTTGAACTCAGAATACTTTTCTTATGTGATGCCTTTTAACATTACATGGCCTACAAATGTTCTATATAAGCACTGTTGAGGAATGTTAACCACATTGTGTAATTTTGTAGTTTTCATACAGGTTTTAGCACACTCCCAGCTCACCAGAAAGAGAATAGGATCAGAGAGGGGCAGAGTACTAGAAAAAGTATTTAGCTTTCTAGAATCTCCAACAAACAAATTGTAGTTTAGAGTCAAACTTCTCTCCCATGAAGAGGCAAGAAAATCATCAGGACCTCTAACCAAAGTCTGGGGGTAGTGATCTGACTAATACAGTGGGGTAAGTTCTTCTCAGAGGCTCTCAGAGGGTATGGGGTACCGGTCCTCAAGGCAAATTGTCACAGAGTCTGCTATTACTTTACTTGCCTTTACTAGCATTAGCTCAGGAAGTGGTTGGGCTGAGCCTTCATCTGAGATTCACTGGGGGAATTTAGGTTTCACTGTCTCTGTCTTAATTTGGTCTTTAAGTCTTTATCCATATATAAAATAGGGTAATGGTACTTCTACTGTGATGTTTTTAAAATATATGTATAAATTCTTTGGCATTCATTCCACTAAAGAACAGTTTCTATGTCCACTCTCCTTGAATCTGGGCCAGGCTTAGTGTCTCTCTTGTAACCAGAACAATGAAGCAGAAGTGATGCTGCATAACTTCTGAGGCAAGGGCGGAAAAGGACAGGAAGCTTTCTATTTGTCCTCTTGGAAACTCACTCTGGGAAAACCAGCTGCAGTGCAAGGTCTGACTAGCTTGAGGCCAACATCCTGGAGAGGCGATCTATAGGTTCACACCCCAGTTGTGTCTCCAACCTGACAGCGAGCACCAATGGCTAGCCATGCAAGTTCATGATCTTGGAGATCCAGACCCTCTGCTTTTCTGGTAACTACAGCTGCAGCCAACAATTGGCTGCGATCACATGATCAGTCTCAAACAGGAGCCTTCCCTACATGAAAGTCTTCCATAACTTCAAACTCACAAATTTGTGAATCAAATAAATTGGTTGTTTTCAGGTCTCTAAGTTTTTGGTATAATTTTCTGCACAGCAGTAGTAACTGAAACACCTACATCTCAGGGTCATTTTAAGAATTAAATGAGATAATAAACATAGATCACTAGAGTGGTCATTGCTCAACACAAAGTATATTGCCAGTACATCCACATCCAGATGGTTCCTTGTTTACCAACCGATACACTAGTCCTCAGGAGAAATTGTTATAAAAATTGACTATTTTTGTAATAAAAATAATCTGAAAGGTTAGAAGTAGTCTAAGAGGTCTAAAGTAGTTTTCTGAAGAAGTTCATTGTATCAAAATGATAATATTTAGTATCCTGTTTCTATATTTTTTCTATTATTCGAAATGTAACAAAGGAGTTAAATATGTGCATAACACAATAAAATAAGAGATATTTAATTTGGTATGTAGATCAGGGTTTTTCAACCTTGGTATAGTTGACACCTTGGCCTAGGTAATTTTTTGGCCTAGGTAATTTTTTGCCCTGGGCCTGGGGATGTCCTGCACATTTTAGGATGTTTAGCTGTACCCTTGGCCTCTACCTACTGGATACCAGTAGAATCTTTTGCCTATAGTTGTGCGACCAAAAACATATTTTTTGCCCAGTGTCCTTTGAGGGACAAAACTGGCCCCGGTTTAGAACCACTGGTGTAGATTGTGGTGTTGTAGAGGCTAGGTGGATCATAATTGGGGGTTTATATGTTATTTCCAGATGAAATTGGCATTATTTGCAGAGTCAGAAGGTAAGGCATGTCTCTAAAACTGTTTTCTCTCCCTCTCTAGCAGACTACCTACAGCTGAATTAAAATATTGTGAATATTTGGTACTTGAGAAGTCCTTTCTCAAGGAGACTGGAGCGAGGGGGGAAGAAATGCTTACAGCAAACCAGTACATTTTTTCCTAAGTAGGGGCCATCAAAAGTAGAGCTGTATAGACAACAGGCTAGGAAGGAGTGTGGTCACTGAGAGACCAGTATGAGGACAGAGCACAGGAAGAACACAGAGAGAAGGTCACAACAGAAACAATTTAAACAAAAGTAGTTTATCTGGGTACAGGACTCTCAGAAAGGCTCAATTGCCAAGGCAGGGTGCAGATATTAGGCAGAATTGAGTTCAAAGGCAGTGTGCTGCATTTTCATTCAGAAAGCTAAGTATTTATTAAAACTATCTTATCAAAGAATATATATGCATTAAGGAAAATGTAGTTAACCTTGATAAGTGAAAAATGTCACTTATCAAAAAATAATCCATGTGAAATCAGGTTTTTTTTTTTTTTTTTTTTTTTTTGAGACGGAGTCTCGCTGTGTCTCCCAGGCTGGAGTGCAGTGGCGCGATCTCGGCTCACTGCAAGCTCCGCCCCCTGGGTTCACGCCATTCTCCCGACTCAGCCTCCCAAGTAGCTGGGACTACAGGCGCCCGCTACCACGCCCGGCTAATTTTTTTGTATTTTTAGTAGAGACGGGGTTTCACCGTGTTAGCCAGGATAGTCTCGATCTCCTGACCTCGTGATCCACCCGCCTCGGCCTCCCAAAGTGCTGGGATTACAGGCTTGAGCCACCGCGCCCGGCCGAAATCAGGTTTTTTTAAAAAAGTGTAGAATACAATAATTGCATAGAAATATACAATAATGTGTACAGTGGTGATTTCTGTCTATGAGATCTTTTAAAATTTTATTTCTTAGGGTTCTCTGTAGTTTTTCAATGTTTTTACATGTAGTTATTTTGTTTTAATTAAAGATAGGGGATAACAAATCATAGGAAGGATTGAGTTGTAGGCTGCGGCAGTGTTTGGGGCCATAAAGAAATGTCACAGGATGAAAAGAAATAAAGTGTACTCAATAGCAATGACATAGAATCAACGTAAATGTCCGTCAATGACAGACTGGATAAAGAAAATGTGGTACATATACACTATGGAATACCATGCAGCCATAAAAAAGAACAAGATCATGTTCTTTGCAGGGACATGGAAGGAGCTTGAGGCCATTATCCTCAGCAAACTAACACAGGAACAGAAAACCAAATACCACAGGCTCTCACTTACAAGTGAGAGCTAATTGATGAGAACACATGGACACATAGAAGGGAACAACACACACACAGAGACCTTGTGGAGGGTGGGAGGAGGGAGAGGATCAGGAAAAATAATGAATGGAAACTAAGCTTAATACCAGCATAACAAAACAATCTGTACAACAAACCCCCATGACACAAGCTTACCTGTATAACATACCTACACATGTATCCCTGAACTTAAAAGTTAAAAACTATTAAGTGTGTTTTTCTGATGTCCAGAACTTTTTTAACATAAAGGTACACCAGTCTAGGAAACCTTAATCCCTTTGTTATTTCCTTTGTTGACTGGACTCTGCCCTGTTAGTTGTGCATAGCTGCCAGATAGAAAAGTGAATTCAAAGTGATAATCCAGTTGATCAGAAAGTGGCTAAGATTGTCTTATTTTTTCATGTATGCACTAATTTCTTATTCCTGTTTTTAACTATGATCCACAAAAGGGAATAAAGATGCACTAAGTGTCTAGAAATAGTAAGACTAGGTATAAATATTACTGTATGATTTTTGAGCGATTGAATGAACTCTACTAGATTCCAGACGTGGGTTTTTTTATTTAATCCCCATACATTTGTCAGTGAGATTTTAGTATTTACCCTTTGCAAATTACAGAAACAGGTTGAGACACATTAAACAATTCATTTTAGTTCCTGACCTGGTAAGTGGCAGAGCCAGGATTTGTAACAAAGGATTTGTATTGATTTGTCTGAATCTAAATCCCGACTTTGTCCACTGTGCCTTGCTGCCAGTAATCATGTGAAAAATTTTGCTGAGTGAATTTATATATTTTTGACTTCTGGGGAAAAACAAAAACAACAACAACTTATTTTCTATGCCTTAAAACCCAATGTCAGGCTTCAAATTTCATTTATTTCTGAATTTGAATTTATTTGCCTCCAGCTCCTTAAAGAGTCAATTAAAGAGAGCCTAAAGTTAGTGAGACTTTGGTTTAACATTTCAGCACAGCCTACGCATTCTATCTGCAAACTCCATCACAGAAGAGTGAAAGTCATCAAATTTCATTTGTTATAACATTAGTTTAGGAAGATATTTCCCCCTCACCAGCTAAATTGTCTTTTACTTTGTATACTGTTTCTATTTTTCAACAATAACATTACAATGTGTTCAATTCTAACCACCCTGCTGCTCAATCCTTTATAAACCCAAATAAAGAAATAGTTATATAACCAAGAAACATCAAAAAGTAAATAAAAGGCAGATATTGCTTCAGATGATTCTCCATTCGTTGAGGACAAAAAAGCAATTTTACGTTTTATATTTTATATTTATTATTGTATTATTCTTTTGTTTACCTTGTAACAAGTGGAAGCCTGATAGCATCTGTTACCCTCCCACAATTTAATTACATATTCCATATCTTTATTCTCACTTGGCACTGTCTTTGCTTGCCTAGAGCTGTCTTACCCACCACTTCCAAGTTCATCTTGCATGATTTTTGTAATTGAGTGCGTGGCAAGTTAGCTACCTCCATCCTTAAATTGAACATTTCATAGTTTGAAAGCACTTCTAATAAACTTCCTTGAATCTGAATCCCCATTAGTTCCCCATCTTCCCCTGATGACTCAATTATCTCCTCAGGGGAGAATCTGTTCAGTACCAAGAATTACCTTTCCTCCACAGAGGGGGCCTAGAAACAATGGCTCTGAAACCCTCTTTCTTTCACTCTGTGTCTTCGATGCATAATTTATATTTGTGACAATCTGTTTTCTGTTTTTCCTGATTCTTAGCATTGAAAACTATATAAAGAATATATTCACCCTATCTCATTACTTTCCACACAGAGCACTGAAAGCCTCCTAGTCCTAGGTACCCCTTGGATTCACCTTCATTCAGGGTTAGAAAACAATAATGAACTTTCTCCTATTGTTTTAAGGTGTGTCTCTTCTTAGTCAAAGATTTGTTATTCATTAAAAAGTTAGAAGCTTTCTAGAAAAAACAAAGCACTTTTTTTCCTGTGCCATCACTTTTCTTAATATGAAAGTATTACCTGCCAATTGTAGAAAAAAAAATAGAAAATGCAGAGAAGAATACATATAATCTGCCCTAAACTCCACCATCATGAGACGAGTAATTGAATACCAAATCAGAAACATGCACTCATACACATACAATAAATTGGACACTATCTGTATTGTAGGCACCAATAGTATACTACTAATTCATCTCTTTCATCACACACGTTTAAAATCTCATAGATGCTATGCACCGTGAGTGCTCTTTCCTTAATTGACTGTATATAGAAGTTCCTCAGAGGTATCTCTCATTTGGGTTGAGAGGTTAATAGGTTTTAAAAGAGCAGAATTATGGTGACAGATACTCAATATTTAGTGAGTACCTTCTAGGTACCAAGCACTGTGTTGGTCCTGGGTTGACAAAAACATAGAATGTGCTTTCTGCTTTAAAATAGTTCATGAAGCAATAAAGCAATAAATACGGTATGAAGTAGGTCCTAAGATATTAAAAATTATGCTTTGAATTCAAAAGAACTTTTGTTTAAATCTCTTGTTTTTCTTGCAACTATTGCTGACTTATGTTTATGTTGTTGTAAAGAGTAGAACACTGTCATATTCCCTTATTACATCATTTGAGAATAAAATGTTTAGTTTGGTTCCTTATAACGAAACCTGGATTTGAAGCCCAAGCATACAACCTGAACTTGAGTTGATGATAAATAACAATTCTGTAAAAGTGGATACTTAATTTGGGGATCACTAATTTTCGTTGTATTGTTCTGCTGAAAAACCTCTATTGGTTCCCTGTTGCTAACAAATGGACATGTCTTAGGCAGGATTCCCATCTCCTTCAAAATTTAGGTCCATTCTTACCTTTTCAAGTATATTTTCCACTCCTGTTACCCCTGGGTCCTGGTGTTCCAGTAAACATGTTTTGCTATGTTCTGTTCATGCTCAATTCTTTCTGTCTTCTCTTTTCTCCTATGGTTTCCTCTGGAATACAATTCACATGCCCATGTGACTTCCACTCTCCAGTTGACTAACTCCAATGCACAGTCCTCTCCTCTGCGAGTAGTTGGTTTGACTGAAACCCCATGAAACTTTAATGGTGGCTCTGTAGCATGAACCTCTCCTCCCCTGGTGGACAATGAGACTCTTCAGAGAAGAGCTTGAAGCACTGCTGCTTCCTTCTCACTGCCACACATGTAATTGGGACTCAGATGTGTCGAAATAGTGAATTAATTAGTTTCCTTTTCTTACAGCACATCTTTGAAATGATTGCCCAACTATATTGATTTTAATATGCTTCCAAATATAAAATAATATGGGCTACAAAGCAAACTGAAATATGAATGTAAACAGAATAGAGTAAAAATCGTGACATAAACTTATAAGACAGCAAAATGGAATGTAAATATATATATTTATATTGTGGGATATATATGTCTCACAAATGTTCAATATAATAACCTGCAGAAGAGAAAAAATAACTCCTCCTCATGTTCATCTTTTCTGTCCAGAATAATTTCCTTTACATAAAAAGGCATAACTAGTATATTTTAAGTGTTTTTAGCACTAAGATTTTGAGACAGTCTATTAGAGTGAGAAAAGAATTAGACTTCAACAAAAAAGACGTTCATTCAAGTCCAACTTTCTAACATACTGTATGGAAACCTTGCAAAACTCACCTGACCTTCTATGTCAATTTCTTCACATGTATTATAGCAACGATATCAAGAAATCATGGAGAGGATCAATAAATATATTTTTGGTAAATTTTCATAGTAAGTTATGGAACCCTGCTATAAACATGAGGTATTATTACTGAAGCAAGTACCATTTTCAAGTTATTTGTGGGTTGGAAATCATTTTTTAACAGAATTCAAAACGAATCTAGAAACTAAAATTGTGATTTTCTTTAAAAACAACAATGGAAATATCAAAATATTCTGAGACTCATCCCTGAATTAAACTGTGTCATTCCACTGCAGCCTCTGAATGATAGATAGGCACACTGTTCTTCTGTCTTAGCTCAAGCATCAGTTTGTGTTTGCTGATGATTTTGTGTGTTGAGTTTGATTACTGTTATTTCTACTGAATAACTCTGACATCATAGTGATGGTTTTGCCTTAGCTGAAGGTCGCAGCCGTCTGTAAGGAGTGTCTATAATGCATGTCACTATCCATAACTGCAATTAACCCTCTCTCATGCTGCATTTCTTCCATTCAAATCTTTATACCAATACCATAGCCTTTTGCCTTTTAAAAAACGATAAGAATAGTAGTCCTTCAATCATTGAATGACGAGTTAGTACATTGTAGCTCTCTGTGTGCAGCAAAAATGACAGGACATGTAATGTAAATTACACAGAACAAAGGCTTTGAGGCAGGGAGACGCAACCTGAAGTCTTAATGTCACCTCATTGACCTTGAAAAAGTTATCTCAATAGTGCTCAATTCAACTTCATCTACAATACGGAAATAAATGAGAGCATTAATGAGCTCATCGGGTTGTTGTGAGATCTTTAAATTAACATGCGAAAACTCTTTATAAACTATAAGATAATGCTCAAATATTATTTATTATATTGTAAAACTGCTTTCAGTTCTTTAGTAAGGCTAAATTGGGGGCAATATTTTTAGAATTATTGAATGAGAAAGATTTTGGAATTCCTGAGGGTGGTAGCAACACACAGAGAAATGGCTTGTTAATATCCACTGGGTAGAGCAGCAGAGTGGCATCAGGACCATAAAGAATGCAGGTGACAAGTCATAGCTGCTTGCCTTCCAGGAGGGATCTAACCTGCCTCTAACTACCTGGCTCCAGAACAACACAGTTGCATCTCCAGTCCTGACTGCTTAAAGCAGGTATTCCCCTGCTCTCTCTTAATCTTTGGCATCTATATGATATCCCAACACCTGACTCATAGCAGATTATTTTCCTCTCTGGAAAGTGACCCATATGGTACCTGCCAGGCAGCTGTACTGAAAAGACTGTGCCTTAGGCCTGGGCCCAAATGTCTTGGGTTTGACCGCTGTCTCTGACATTGGCTGATTTAGGAATTTGGTAAAGGAACTCCATCTTCCTCAACTTGGGTGTCCTCAGTTTTCAGAAATAAAAAATTGGGCTGGGTGTGGTGGCTCATGCCTATAATCCCAGCACTTTGGGAGGCCGAGGCGGGCGGATCACGAGATCAGGAGATGGAGACCATCCTGGCTAACACGGTGAAACCCCATCTGTACTAAAAATGCAAAAAAAATTAGCCAGGTGTGGTGGTGGGCACCTGTAGTCCTAGATACTCGGGAGGCTGAGGCAGGAGAATGTGAACCCAGGAGGCAGAGCTTGCAGTGAGCCAAGATCATGCCACTATACTCCAGCCTAGGTGTCAGAGAGAGACTCCATTTCAATAGATAAATAAATAAATAAATAAATAATGAAAAATTACATCACAAGGACTGAAATAATGGTTAAGTGTGATAACTGGAAGTGCAAAATAATTGCCTGATGACACACATTCAAAATAACAGCAAGTCCCTTCAGAAGTTGTTGCCTTCTTTCGAAACTTCATGAGATTCTTAATTTTGCATTGTCTTCAGAGGACTTAAAAAAACCACAAAACTCATAGTGCTATGCAGAGATCTGTAATAGTTGCTTAAGAATAATTTCAAATTCCAGTTCTAGCTTACTGGTGAATAATACCTTCATTCTAATGACTCTTGTGGCACAGAACAAACACCAGGATGCAACTAGGTGACAAGCCCTGACACATGTTATTTGGGGTTTGAGGCAGGTTAATTGCTGAGCTTTTGGAAATAATATCAAAGTGAAAATTACATTAGTCTCATTGAACCCAGAGTCAGCATTAGAGAACCCTAGGATCTGAGTCTTCATAGGATGTGATCCTAAATTGCAAAGACTGTGTTTCAGGAATTTTGTCTGGGGTCCATGAATCTGCATGATTAACAGGCATCCTGAATGAGTTTGATTGTTGTTGTCCAGGGTACAGGAACCACATTTTAAGATGCTTTATAACAATTTTTCACAGAGAGGCTAGCTGTAGCCCCATGACAGTAAAGCTGGTGAATTAAGTCTGCTCAAGTAGCATTAATGTTATCTCCCATGATAGCGGAATAGAAAATTTATGAAAGTGGCACAATCTGCTGAGGCATCTGGGATTGCTAATTTCATCATCTTGTGCTATTTTCAGGTGCTGAAAGAATAGAAACAAAGTTCGATGATGAAACAGCTTTTAAAGCACAACCAAAGCCTGGTATTTTTTTCCCAGCTGGTGAAATAAGATCTACAATGCATTTTTAAAGTTTTGTACATTATTATTGTGCCTTCCACATACAACAACATAAATGTAAAATTGAGTGAAAAGTGAATGTAAAAAGAAAAACTAAAAATAATGGCATTTCAAAGCTTAAAGTAAAATATATTGTGAAGAAAAATATTCATAGATTTTACTGTAGAAAACCTTTCTATAAAACAAAAATCTTATAAATGTGTTAAATGATGAATTATAAACCAGAAAAATATTTGTAGTATGTATTAAAAATTAGGTGCACATATATTTTTATATAAATCTGAGTCAACAGAAATTTGTATGTACTGCAACAGAAAAAAGAGAAAAAGATCAAAATCTTAAAAGAGGAAATACAAATATTAATAAGCAAAGAAAAATATTTAATCTCATTAATAGCATTTGATTTTCTGAGAGGTGCTACAGAACATAATAAAATTCATCCTGGAATTCTCAATCTTTTCCTCTTTGCTACATTTAGCATGATTTGGAAGTCGAGAAGCAAGGGAGCTTTCAGAAATTGCTATCACCTGATGTGAGTCCCAAAGAATCGATGGAAATCAGTGAGATGAAGACAAACTCTCTAGCCAATGGAAATCACACTGAGAAAGGAAAGCCTGTGAAAGGAGTATAAAGGCAGGCAGCTTCAGGTTGCTGCAGAGTGAAGTGCATGGGTAGAATTGCCTGAAGCTGAAGCTGAAAGGCAAGACAGGTGACTGAGAGTCTTAAATGGCAAGCTATGGAAATGGTTGTGTAATATGGGCAGGGAGACATTTTCTAAAAATGAACTAAAGTGCTGCCGAGCGCGGTGGCTCATGCCTGTAATCCCAGCACTTTGGGAGGCCGAGGCGGGCAGATCACAAGGTCAGGAGATGGAGACCATCCTGGCCAACATGGTGAAACCCCGTCTCTACTAAAAATACAAAAATTAGCCAGGCATGGTGGTGGGCGCCTGTAGTTCCAGCTACTCGGGAGGCTGAGGCGGGAGAATGGTGTGGACCCGGGAAGCGGAGGTTGTAGTGAGCCAAGATGGCGCCACTGCACTCCAGCCTGGGCGGCAGAGCAAGACTCCGTCTCAAAAAAAAAAAAAAAAGAAAGAAAGTGCACCTTTAGTCCCAGCTACTTGGGAGGTTGAGGAGGGAGGAACATTTGAGCCCGGGAGGTCAAGGGTACAGTGAGCTAACATCACACAACTACACTCTACCCTAGTCACAAAGCAAGACCATTTCTCAAAAATAAAAAAATATAAAAAAGAAAAGAAAGAAATACAAGACAGAGCAAAACAATAACAAGCAACTGAAAAGACCAGGCTATCCATGTATTTTTCTGTTTTTATTCCTGCATCCATTTTTGCAATAAAAGTTTATTAAGCAATGACCATCTGCCTCTTTTTCATAAACTATGAGTCAAATGATGTCATTCACCTGTTCAAAGTCCTGCTATGTTTTGTTTGGTTTCACCCACCTGCCTCAGTTAAAGTCATCATTATCAGTATAGTTCTCAGAACCCTACCCAAACTCATATAAAAAGGGAATCAGATAAAAGTGAATTTGAGCCTGTAATCCTAGCAGTTTGGCAGGCCAAGACGGGTGTTTGAGATCAGCCTGGCCAACATGGTGAAACCTCATCTCTACTAAAAATACAAAAATTAGACGGATGTGGTGGCTAATGCTTGTACTCCCAGCGACTCAGGAGGCTGAGGCAGGAGAATCACTTGAACCTGGGAGGTGGAGGTGCAGTGAGTCGAGATTACACCACTGCACTCCAGCCTGGGTGACAAGAGCGAAACTCCATCTGAAAAAAAAAAAAAAGTAATTTTAAATTAAATGGAAGGTATTAGTTTATTCTTGGGAGCTGTATCAAAACAATGGAACGAAATGTTAATATCTCCCCACCTACCAAGCCCCATTGGACCAAACAACCTCTCTTCCTCCTTTGAAGCTCTAGCCTATGGATGTTTATCTCCAGAGTCACTTTAGTAATCAACCCATTGCTTTTAAGGATAAAGGGAAACTTGTTTATGAGTATAGAGGACTCTTAAGACTCTCCTATATTCAGTAGTGGAGAATTCCAGTTCCAGGATAAAGAGTAGCGTGAATGCCTCTTGCATTACCCACATCTTATAGGAAAATATTTGCATGTGAAACCGAAATTACTGGGCTCTAGGAAATGTGTAATTCCTGCCATGTTAAACAGCTAAGGATAAAGGATATGGAGTCAGTCTCCAGTGGTGGATTACACTGAGCAAGACCTGGGTCTCTAAGAGAGCAGAACTTGCGAGAATGCAGTAGCGGTATTTTGCAGAAGCGAGAAGCAACCCAAAGATGAAATGAGATGTGAGCCGATTGGGCACCAGGTGTATTTGTTTCCTAGGACCTACTGTAACAAATTTTCATGACCTAAGTGGCTTAAAACAGCAGAAATTTACTGTCTCACAGTTGCGAAGGATAGAAGTGTGATTGTCAGGGTCATCCTCTCACGGAAGTCACGAGGGGAGAATTTGCCCCATGCCTTCTGGCTTCTGGTGGTTCCTGGCAATTCTTGGAGTTGCTTGGCTTGTACACTTCTCACTCCAATTTCTGCCTTTGTTAACACAAAGCGTTCCCCCTGTGTGTCTCTGTATTTGTGTCTCCTCTTCTTGTAAAGACACCAGCCGTATCAGATTAATGGACCATTCTATGCCAGCATGACCTTATCTTAATTTGGCTACATTATAAGAGTCTTAAAAAAAAAAAAAAAAAAGATTACATTCACAGGTACTAGAGGTTAGGACTTGAACGTCTTTTAAGGGGACACAATTCAGCACACAGCACTAGAAATCACTCACTTTTGGGAAAAGTCAATATGATTTTTTTTTTTTTTTGACCTGTGTATACTTCCTGGAATTCATTGGGAATCCCTGAGGGAGGAAGACCTGTATACACAGCCAATATGGCAGGCAGGGTCTTGGGCTAGATTTAATGCGATTGAGAGAAGGAAAAGAGGTTGCATTTTTACACTGTGTTTTATGAAGAAATTGTAGTGATTACAATGAGAAAAGAAGTAAGGGGGTTACTTCCCACCATTATAAATGACAATCTATGCCCATTTAATGTGCAGTAATATTTCCAGATGACTCCTGGAGGATAATGTGATGGTGTGGCCATCAACAGGTACCCAGTCGTAAGTTGAATCTCAGAATTAGAAAATGGTTCAGAAGAGCAGGTTCTAGTTCCAGTTCTGCCACTTACTAACTGCACTACCTCAGAGTGGTCATGTAATTTCTCTGCGTCTCAATTATCTCAGCTAAATCCAGGTCTAAAAATGCTTATTCTGCCTAACCATTGGGTGTAGAAATGCTCACTAGAGGTAATCCCATGTTAAATTTCTGAATAAAACTTAAAGTGCATGAGAATGCTTAGAAACTATTCCCAATTTAGTTTGTCTTTTGTTTTCTAAATCTTTCTTTTTTCCAGGATGACTTGATACTATCAGAACAATATTATTTTCTAACAATACAACTTATTTTAATATATTATTGCCATCCCAAGTAAGTTATCCTTAGATCGATAAACCCAAATATTGGTCCTTAGCTCTTGATCCAAAATAATGGTCAGAAAGTCTGCAGCATAATAATCATAATGATGATAGTAAGTGCCACATGAGGCTTAAACCTATATCCTTGAGTTAGATATGATACCATAAACATCTTTTAACCAAGCTTACTTGCTTTAAAACACAAACACCTATTTATCTACACATAGACAAGATTTGCAAATCTCACAGAAATGCCAGAAAGTGATAAAGCTGTATTTGGTCTCATAGAAGCTTAGTAGTAGCCCAAGAACCTGAGAGTTGGTAAGTGTCAGGGGCAAGTTTTGTGCTATATGTATTATGTGTGACTTCAGATCCTATGCATTTAAATTCAAGCTTTAAAATTCTGAAGTCCAAGAATTGTTTTTTTTTCTACTTGCATTGCATATAGAAATGTTGCTTGTATAACATTTCATAGTGATTAAGTCACTTTTTTGTGATGGATTGTTATAGATCATTATGAATTATGGAATGAATGTGAATATTGTAAAACACCATTTCAGAATCTTTCTAAAGGATTACTTGATTTTTTTTCTAATTTGACCAAGTAAAATGATATGCTAAGTTAAAGAATCTGTAATATAAAATATGTCTTTGTCCCTAGATGTCCTACTAAGCTGGAACATGGAGATTTTTATTTTTTAAATAAATGTACTGCCTATTGTATTTTACAAGTATTTATTTAAAGTTTATTTATTTAAAGTCATAGGTAAGAATTGAGTGAAGTTTTCTTTTTGGTGATGTCTTTGTCAGTTTAGTTATACCAATTGTTCTAGCCCCAAAAGTGTGCTTGCAGATCCCTTCCTCCCCTTTTTTTTTGTATGATCAGAAGTAATTCATGTAACCTACAAATAATTTGTTACTTGAAAGTTTGAAAGCACCCACCTATAAAACACTGCCTGGAGCAGACATTTTGAGGTAATATGATAGTCTTAAATATTTTCCCTTTCATTGATCTTTTCATTTTTTCCTTTCTTGAATCAATTTGCAAAATTAATATTGTGTTGAAAATTATTCATTAAGTTTTTCCAACTTAGCATAGATTTCAATTCATTTATATTTTAAACATCTCATGTGTCTATCATTATATTTCTCTTTTCTAATGTTTGAGTACTACTGAATTATACTTGATAACATTTTCCATAACCTCTCTTCAGATCTATGTTTTTATCCTTTTAAAATTTTTATTTATCTATTTCTTTCCTAGAATTCTGAGATAATGTCTCATCTTTTTCTTGACCACTTCACCATTCTTAACTATTGATTCTTCTGTCCACTGAAACAATTATAACTTTTCATTAAAATCATCTAAAGAAAAATGTTTTTTTGTGAATATTTCCTAAGTTCATAATGTAGTTTCTTTATAACTCTGTATTTAATTTCATGTGTGAGTAAAAAAAGACAAAAGCTTTTGCACATTATAATATACATGAACATAGAAAACCAAGTTTCTTCGTATTCTAAAAGGAGTCTGAGTCTTCATGAGCTACCAACTAACTGCTGGTAACCAAGCAAGTAAAATCACTGAATCCAAATCCATTCCAGTTGACATAATGTGATATATAATTACTGGACCTTTAGGTAAATGATTAATCCTTCAAGTTTCTAACCATTGCCCTCTCTTCTCCAACAGAATCTGGATTATGAGTGTGTCTCTGCAGTTTAGAACAGTTGGCAGCCTCATTTGCAGAGAATCTTCCAGTGTCCCTAGTCCCAGAAGAGGAGCTGAGTCAGCTACTTTTTCAGGTGACCACTGAGGCACAATCTCCCCAATCCCTGGAGTTCTGCTCCAGAAAATAGCAACTGTTTTAGCTCAATCTGAGGCTATACTTGTAACATCAAATTTGGTGGTGATGGTGGTGGGTGCAGGCTTAAAATAAGAGAATCTAAATTGGAAGTTATTAAATCTTCCCAAAATAGTATGCTATTTACATCTTGCTGAGTTAAATTTTTTTCTAGCATTTTGTCCTATTTTTTTTCAGAATATATATTTTGGAAGAGTATCACTGTTGTTATAGATATATCATGTATACATAATTTTTTCCATTATCATTACACAGTGACATTGATGCTCTCTTCTGGAAATAGTTGAGTTATACCAACAATGATAGCATACTGACAGTAGGGATGTTTACTTGTCTATCCACACACTATTGTCTTGCTTCTAATAGCACAACTTCTCATTTCTGGGAGAGACTTTATTGCATATTATTGAGAGAAGCATAATTCACCCATATTCCCTTGCTTCTGTCATGAGGATGGGTACTTGACTAAAACTGACTAATACGAATGTTCCATCCTCTTTCCCACAGTAATGTGTGTAAGGAGGGATGTTTAACCCACTGTACAAAGATGCTAGGAACAATGACAACATTTAAGAAATATTTAAATTGGATTTTTTTGCAGTCATTTTCCTCAGATACATGGAGAAATCTGTCTACAAAAGGTAAAAGGCAACCTACAAAAAAAAAATCAGTGATACCAGGTATGAACAAATAGGGAATTGTGATGCTATTATGTCAGCTCCCATTCCCGTTCCACCTCACTTCAGATTTGGTTCTAAAACCAAATCAAACCACGATCTTTTCAATTATAGTCTAAATATATCATCTGTTTTATCATTAAGACAGTTTTCATTGGGTTTTAGATACTAAGGACTAAAAGAGTTCTCATGAAAAAGACAAAAGCTTTTGCACATTATAATATACATGAGCATAGAAAACCAAGTTTTTCATATTCTAAAAGGAATCTGAGTGTCTTCATGAGCTACCAACTGCTGGTAACCAAGAAAGTAAAATCACTGAATACAAGTCCGATCCAATTGATATAATGTGATATATAATTACTGGACCTTTAGGTAAATGATTACTCTTTCAAGTTTCTAACCATTTCCCTGTGTTCTCCAACAGCATCTGGATTATGAGTGTGTCTACGCATTGGTTGGCAGCCTCATCTGCAGAGAATCTTCCAGTTTCCCTAGTCCCAGAAGAGGAGCTGAATCAGCTACTTTTTCAGGTAACCACTGAGGCACAATCTCCCCAAATCTTGGCTGGAGGCCAGGTAAGACAATGCTGCCCACTCCAACAAGGCATGGTGAAGACATCCCGGGCAAACTCATTGCCAGTGTCGCTCCAGCATCAAGACTTTTTCTCAGTACATTTAATGGCATCAAAATATGCACCCCACGTTTTGCCATGCCCTCATCCCTCCCCCTGGGTTATTTCCAGGGAATAGTTAGACTACCAGTGTTGACTCTTCTTGTTGCGGGCCCATTGCCCTTTTACAGTGGGTATTTTCTGACAAACCCTTTACTTATTCATATTCCTTCCTTAATATACTTTTAAAATCCTTTTTAAGAATATGGAGATGACTCTTTGCTGGTTTATAATACTGGTGCAGATTTCTATTTTTATGACTCATTATTCATTTCAACGAGCAATTGGGAAATGGGATGAAGCCCGGATCAATTATGTTCAATTATTTCCTTTGCTTGGGAGTCCCATGGAGCATTTTTAAGAAGAAAATCTTTGAAAACAGTTACAGCTTTCATAATTATTTGTCTATTCAGCTTTTCTACTTGTTATTGAGACACTTTAGGCAACTTGGATCTTCTGAGAGAGAAAAAGATCCTTTTCACTGGGATTTTCAAACTTAACAGCACAGAGTTGTACATTTTACTTCCTTATGATGTTGAAATCTCCACAATATCTGCTGTTATGTCTCCTCTTATATCTCATTTCCTGACAGTCTCTTGTTTCCCTTTTGTGGATCCAAGTAGTCAACACTGCATTCAATTCATTAAAGTTTCCTAAAAAACAAATCTTGAATTTGTTTTTAATTTACCTATTATCAGTTTGCAAATCTTACTTTTCATATTTATTTACCTGGATTAACTTCATTTACTTTTAATTTTCTACATCTAAAGTTAAGTTCTGAATTCCACTATTTTTGTTCTTTGTGTAATTACATCTTTCAGAGTCAGTTTTTTTTTTTTTTTTTTTTGGCTAATGCAACCATAAATCCAATTTATTCCACTGATCATCAAATACTTAATCACCTATATCATGCCAACCACTGTGCTAGACACTGGAGCTAAAGTGGGGAAAATGAATAAACTGGCTTCTTTTTCAAATGTCATTTAAATTTATGTGAAAGATAGAGATATAAACTATAAGTGAATCAATAGTTGCCAAGTGTTAGAAATGTGAAGGAAATAAAGAACAACATTATGATGGAAAACAAACAAACAAAAAAAACAAAAGACCAGTTTCTAATTTACATAGGGTAGCCTTTAATGTTCCTCGGGACAAGGAAATATTGGGCCAAAGGCTGGAAGTGGAAAGGGAGATGGCATGGGAGAGAAGTTTAGGTCAGTGCAGCCTGAGATGAATGAGCAGGGGTAGGTTTCCATGAGATGAAATTGATAATACACACTAATTCACACAGACTTCAGTTTTCCAGTGTCCCTCATCACTGTCTTATACTCACAAGGCATTTTTGTTTTCAAATCTTCCACTCTTCCCTTCATTTCCAACTCCAACATATCTTCCATCATTCTCACAATAAAGACATCACTTTTTACATTTACAGAGGAAAACAGAGACACCAGACAGGAATTCTCTCAACTTCCAGCTAGCACACTTGCAAAACAAACATCCTTGCCACCCTCTTTCTTTCACACAGGAGGAAATAGCATCTTCTCTACAATGATCATTTTTGTCTGTATGACCCGTCTTCCTAGGAACTCGTCCAATCACATTCAGAATCATTATTCTGTATCTTTTAATGGCCCATCCCCTTAGCTTTTTTCTTTTTAGTTAAATATACTAAATTATCTCTCATGTAATTAAACTGTCCTTCAGTTTCTCATTTCTCTTCATTGACCACTTTATGTCTCCCTTCCCTTTTAGAACTGTTTTGTTTCAATAAATATCTTTAGCGCTTTGCTAAAACTGTCTTTTGCATATTGCTAATATCATCATTCTTGCCAAAATTATTGGAAAATATTCAGACTTTGACGTACTTGATATACCTCAAATATTTGATCAACAACTATTTCTTCAAACACTCTCTTCACTCTGCATCTGGAATGCTAAAGATTTATTCTCCACTGTCCAATGTCAATTAATTTATTTTCATAGTTATTTTCTCTTTCCTTACCTTAACTGTTTTTGTTACTCATGATTTTATCCTAGAGTTGCTTCTCTTCATTCTTTCAGCAGTTCTTTACCAAGCACCCTACTATCCACTGTATAATCTTCTCCAGTGGCTTTAATTTCCCTAATTACACCCCACCATCTATTCTGTGATAGCCTATCTCTCTCTCTCTACCACCCCCCCTTCTGTCTCTCTCTCTCTCTCTCTCTCTGTCTGTCTCTCAGTATTAAAATTTGCATAAAACTCTACTTCTATTGAACAACACTTGGGTGTCCCCTGGGCATAGCTATATGAACATTTCTAAGCATTCTAGAATCATCGTCTTTCTACTCTTATCTGCTTGTGCTGTAACATCCCCTCTTTCAGTAAATGCCATCTTCATCTAAGTCATTCTTTATACCAGAAATTTGAATGTCATTTAGCAGTCCTTCTACTTCCTTAACTCATACAATAGATTATAAGGACCCAGTGACTCTGTTTCCCAAGTGTGCACCACATGAGTTTACTTCTACTTCAATCCATTTTTACACAATTCTTTATGTCAAGTAATTGTCCTCTCTCAAATTTTCCATTTATTTATTTGAAAATCTTTGTTAGAGTGACAACTATTTTCCAATCTCTATTCAAGGTTCTAGCAACTTATCAGCAAACAAATCAGATGAACATTTCTGCTCTTTCAAGGCTCACATTCTAGTGGGGGAGAGGGTGAAATTAGCAGTAGGTATAATACATTATTGAGGAGCATCATTACAATTGCTAAGTGTTATGGTAATTTTTGGTCACAGAGAGGATTAGGTAAAACATATTTAGTTATTCTAGTCCATTTTAAGCAGATAATATCTTAACTTCAGTTATATCTGTACATTTTTTTTTTTTTTTGAGTCAGACTTTCACTCTGTCTCCAGGCTGGAGTGCAGTGGTATGATCTTGTCTCACTGCAACCTCTGCCTCCCAGGTTCAAGCGATTATCTTGCCTCAGCCTTCAGAGTAGCTGGGATTACAGGTGTGCACCACCACACCCAGCTCATTTTTGTATTTTTAGTAGAGATGGGGTTTTGCCATGTTGGCCAGGATGGTCTCAATCTCTTGACCTTGTGATCCACCCGCCTAGGCCTCCCAAAGTACTGGGATTACAGGCATGAGCCACTGCGCCTGGCCATATCTGCACTTTTACTTCTCTCTTTCCACATACTTTATGTTATAGATGATAACTGTTACCCATTTTCATGTTATGTATACATTAACAATTGTTACTATCGATATTATTGACATTTCTGTCTTTCAGTTTTTATGCCAAAATTATGAGTAGTCTGCATACCAACATCACAGTAATATAGCATTCTGTATTTGTCTTTAGAGTTACCTGTATGAAGTGGGTTTTATACTTATGTATGCTTTTATTTTTTTGTTTAGTGTCCACTTGTTTCAACTTGAAAATCTCCCTTGATCGTTTCTTGTAAAGCAGGGCTGCTCGTGATAAACTCCCTCAGCTTTTGTTAATATGGGAGAGTCTCTATCTCTGCATTTTTTTTCTCCTGCATATTTAGCAGAGCATTTTTACAGATATAGAATTCTTAGTTGAATTTATTTTTCTTTAAGCACTTTGAATATGCCACTCCACTTCTTTCTCGACAACAATGTCTCTGCTGAGAAATTCACCGAAGTCCTTTGGGAACTTTCAGCCACTTTTGTCCAGTTACTTTCAAAATCATCTCTGTCTCTGACTTTTCACGATTTGATTATAGCGTGTTTTAGTGTAGACCTTTTTGGGTGGGTCCTATTTGGATTGTGGGTGGCTTTATGAATCTGGATGTTCATTTCCTTCCACAGATTTGGAAAGTTTTCAGCTATTACTTTGTTATATGTGTTCTCTGCGTCTTTATCTTTCTATTCTTCTTTTGGAACTCCAGTAATGTGTCTGTCAGTTCAAATGATGGTGTCCCTTAAGTCCTTTAAGCTTTCTTCATAGTTATTTATTTTTCTTTTGTTATTATTTTTTGTTCTCTGACTAGTTTATTTCAAATGATCTTTCCGTGAGTTCACTAATTATTATTCTTGATCAAGTCAGATGTTTAAGCTCTCTATTAAATTTTTCACTTCAGTTGTTACATTCTTCAGCTCCAGAATGTTATTTTGGTTTCTATCTATTTTTCATGCTTTAACTCTCTTAGTTAATACTCTGATTTTTTTCCTGTATCATTTTTCTTATTTAATTTAGTTTTCTATCAGTGCTGCTTTTTAGCTCGCTGAGCTTCTTCAAGGTGAATACTGTAAATTCTTTGCAAAGCAATTAATGACTCTGAATTTATTTAGGGTTAGTTACTGGAGATTTATTTCATTAGTTGTTGTCCTATTTCCCTTCTTCTTCATGTTCCTTGTAGTTTTAAAGTGATGTCTGTGTATTTGAAGAAGTAATCACCCTTTTCAATTTTTCCTGACAGGCTTTGACAGGGAGAGATCATCATCAGTTATTAGCCTGGGTAGAAATTCTGGAAACCTCTCAAATATTTTTCCATGAATGCACATGTTTCACTTTTCTTTCTCTTTCTCCAGGGAGAAGTTTTAGAATTTTGTGCCATAATTCAATCCTGCAAAGTTGTTATGGGTGCTTGAGTGTAAGGTGAACTTTTCTCTTTTATTCCTTAAAGAGATGTCTCAAGAGTGTGTGCTTTGTCCCAATCCTACAAAGCAGAGGCAACTTCTGACAGCAATGCTGTTTGCCGAGATTCTTGATGGGTGCTGAGATCCATGAAGGCTAGTACATTATATGCAGGTTAGTGTCGTGGACATTGACAACTGTGATCAGTACTGGGTGCTGATGTCTGTGCTGCCTCCTGGGGGCACCACTGCTGGAGGCCACACTAACTCCTGTGAGCCATATAGCAATTTGTGCCAGCCCTGTGATCAGCACCAGTGCTAGGGGATTGTGCTGGCTACTGGGCACATGTATACTTTTGACTGCTGAGATTCACCTTTCTCTCTGCTCCATTTTAGCCACCTCTATGTATTCCAACTATGAAAGGGCCCCAACCACCCTGGGTGAGTAAAATCAATAGTGAGTCTCTTGAATAGTGCCCCCAAAAGGGCATCAGTTACAACTCTTGCTCTTTCCTTGTTGGACAAATCTCTGATCAAGACTACTTCTCTTGGCACTAAAGTGTGCTGACTTGGGGAAGCATGAGATGTTGGCAAAGTGAAACTTATCTTCTTACTTGTTCCAATGTTACTTCTTGGTCCTGTGCTCTTTGGAGTGCTGCAATTTCTTATCTGGATTCTGAGGTTCTTACAAAGGTATTCTGGTTGATAAATAGTTGCTAAATTCGTGATTCTATAGGAAGAAGATATCTGATACCTCTTATTCTACTA
This sequence comes from Macaca nemestrina, assembly GCF_043159975.1. Lineage (NCBI taxonomy): Eukaryota > Metazoa > Chordata > Mammalia > Primates > Cercopithecidae > Macaca > Macaca nemestrina. The sequence continues at coordinate 185,565,455 of NC_092127.1, forward strand.
TCTGGCTGGCATCACTCTCTTTCTTTTTTTTTTTTTAAACTCCCCGGTGATTTTGATGTTAAACTAAGGTTCTGAACTACTGTGTAAGAGTTCTTAACCTGTGCTTCATAGGCCCCCAATTTGGAAATAAAATTATTTAAAAAATTTTTGTTTTCACTAACCTCTAATTTAAATTTAGCTTGTCCTTCTATTGTGAACTTAGATAACTAATCACAGTAATATATGCAGTATTTGTGACTTTGCTACTGAGATAATTTATAGATGAGTTCAGATTATTTTAAAAATGTTTCAGATATCTTAAGATTATTTATATTCATTATTACTCTGCTATCCTGTTATTTATGATACCTGCCACTAGATATTGTTATTTCATACATTAATAAACAAACATCTGTATTACTATATTACAAATTGGTTTTATGTTAATATTTTAATAGTTACATGTAAATGTAACTGTAATTTCTTGCTATCTTAGTTATTTATTTTATGCAGCTCTAACATTACTTTTAGGAGAGAAAGGATCCATAGGATCAATTTCATAGTCCAAGAGTTCATATAGAAACTCTTAAGAACACAGAACCTTAAGAATATTTTCTAAGGAGACCTTTCCTTTTCCAGGGGTCCTAGTTCACAGACAGCCTAGGCGCAGCCAGACAACCATCATCAGCAAAGTCATCTCTAATCACACAGTAGGCTGCACCCTTGTTAGCCTAAAAATCTATACGTTGAGTTCACTAACAACACTAATTTCAATTTTTCATGTAGATCTTTTTATTAAGGCCTGTTTTCTTGAATCTTCAACCATTTTCTGTTGGTGTTACATTTCCAAGTTACATTCCACAAGGCCTCATTGCTCCAAGGGTACAAATGAAAAACATTAAAATTAGAAAGTCACTTTGTACCTAAAGATAATGCACTTTCATCATCTAGTTATAACATTTTTGACAGTGTTTTCCAATTTGTTCAGTGAACAAAGCCATAAGTATTTTCTTAATTTTAACTCTGCAAAGAGAGTCTTACCTTTAATTCCACTATAGAACTTATCAGTGTGAGTATTTTCAAATGTTAGGTTAGACAAGTTCTTTATCATTCAAGAAGACCTATAATACTCTTCACAAAAATTTTGAGGGGCCACCTACAAACTGCTAATATGCCGGGCTTGATTTAATCTTCAACTTCTTTATGAACTTTGACTTACATTCTAGGACATAACCAGATGTGATGTTTCTTCTCTTAATCTGGAAACCTATAGAAGCCTGTCCACAAACTTCTTTTCTAATAATAGTGATATTTAATTTAAAAAATCTAATGAATTTCAGCACCTCAGTGAATAATAGTATCAATTAGGATTGAAAATACTCAAATCAGTTTTTTTAAGGTGATCCTTATAGCATATGAAAAACACTGAAATTCTGTATTTGACAATATTTTCATCAAAATTTATATTTGAGTCTCTCTTTAATATTAACAAATAAGTGATGTTTCCCATCACTTGTCATAAGAAAGTAAAAGGCAGAAAAAAATCACCACTTGTGCCCAAAATGAATATGTTCCATTTGTTCTACCCACGTCTGATCTAACTCAGAGCAAGGAAAACAACTAGCAAAGATAGGTTAGAAATATTATTTAGCTTTAGTGTAGCAGCAAATTATAAATTAGTTACATTTTCATTCACTGACTTCTCTTTATGCCTTGTTCCTTTAAAACTCCCCCAATATTTTGGATTCTCCACAGAACTGAATTCTCAATATGCCTGGAGAAATACAAAGGAAAGACAAAATAACATAAGAAAAGCATCCTAAAATTATCATCAAAAATCTAACTTGGTATGATGGTTAATTTTGTGTGTCAACTTGGCTAAGCCATTATACCCAGATATTTAGCCAAACATTATTCTAGATGTTGCTGTGAAGTTATTTTTATATAAGATCAATATGTAAATCAGATGACATTGAATACAGAAAATTTTGGGACACATCCAATTATTTGGAGGTCTTAGTAGAAAAAGACTGAACTGCTATTCTTTTCTAGGTCTCTACCTTACTGTCATCCTCTGAAATTTTTAGATGTGTAATTGTAAATAATCATATAGGCTAATTTCTTTTTATTATTATTATTATTATTATACTTTAAGTTCTAGGGTACATGTGCACAACGTGCAGGTTTGTTACATATGTATAAATGTGCCATGTTGGTGTGCTACACCCATTAACTCGTCATTTACCTTAGGTATATCTCCTAATGCTATCCCTCCCACCTCTCCCCACAATAGGACTCAGTGTATGATGATCCCCTTCCTGTGTCCAAGTGTTCTCATTGTTCAATTTCCACCTATGAGTGAGAGCATGCAGTATTTGGTTTTCTGTTCTCGTGATAGTTTGCTGAGAATGATGGTTTCCAGCTGCATCCATGTCCCTACAAAGGACATGAACTCATCCTTTTTTATCGTTGCATAGTATTCCATGGTGTATATGTGCCACATTTTCTTCATCCAGTCTGTCATTGATGGACATTTGGGTTGATTCTAAGTCTTTGCTATTGTGAATAGTGCCACAATAAACATGCGTGTGCATGTGTCTTTATAGCAGCATGACTTATAATCCTTTGGGTATATCCCCAGTAATGGGATGGCTGGGTCAAATGGTATTTCTAGTTCTAGATCCTTGAGGAATCGGCACACTGTTTTCCACAATGGTTGAACTAGTTTACAGTCCCACCAACAGTGTAAAAGTGTTCCTATTTCTCCACATCCTCTCCAGCACCTGTTGTTTCCTGATTTTATAATGATTGCCATTCTAACTGGTGTGAGATGGTATCTCATTGTGGTTTTGATTTGCATTTCTCTGATGGCGAGTGATGATGAGCATTTTTTCATGTGTCTGTTGGCTGTATGAATGTCTTATTTGAGAAGTGTCTGTTCATATCCTTTGTCCAATTTGTGATGGAGTTGTTTGTTTTTTTCTTGTAAATTTGATTGAGTTCTTTCTAGGTTCTGGGTATTAGCCCTTTGTCAGAAGAGTAGATTGCAAAATTTGTCTCCCATCCTGTAGGTTGCCTGTTCACACTGATGGTAATAGATGCAGAAAAGGCCTTTGACAAAATTCAACAGCCCTTCATGCTAAAAACGCTCAATAAATTCGGTATTGATGGAACGTAACTCAAAATAATAAGAGCTGTTTTTGACAAACCCATAGCCAATATCATACTGAATGGGCAAAAACTGGAAGCATTCCCTTTGAAAACTGGCACAAGACAGGGATGCCCTCTCTCACCACTCCTATTCAACATAGTGTTGGAAGTTCTGGCTAGGACAATCAGGCAAGAGAAAGAAATAAAGCATATTCAGTTAGGAAAAGAAGAAGTCAAATTATCCCTGTTTGCAGATGACATGATTGTGTATTTAGAAAACCCCAATGTCTCAGCCCAGAATCTCCTTAAGCTGATAAGCAACTTCAGCAAAGTCTCAGGATACAAAATAAATGTGCAAAAATCACAAGCATTCTTATACACCAGTAACAGACAAACAGAGAGCCAAATCAGGAATGAACTCCCATTCACAATAGCTTCAAAGAGAGTAAAATACCTAGAAATCCAACTTACAAGGGATGTAAAGGACCTCTTCAAGGAGAACTACATACCACTGCTTAGTGAAATAAAAGAGGACACAAACAAATGGAAGAACATACCATGCTCATGGATAGGAAGAATCAATATTGTGAAAATGGCCATACTGCCCAAGGTAATTTATAGATTCAATGCCATCCCCATTAAGCTACCAATGAGTTTCTTCACAGAATTGGAAAAAACTGCTTTAAAGTTCATGTGGAACCAAAAAAGACTCCGCATTGCCAAGACAATCCTAAGCCAAAAGAACAAAGCTGGAGGCATCACGCTACCTAACTTCAAACTATACTACAAGGCTACCGTAACCAAAACAGCATGATACTGGTATCAAAACAGAGATATAGACCAATGAAACAGAACAGAGCCCTCAGAAATAATACCACACATCTACAACCATCTGATCTTTGACAAACCTGAGAGAAACAAGAAATGGGGAATGGATTCCCTATTTAATAAATGGTGCTGGGAAAATTGGCTAGCCATAAGTAGAAAGCTGAAACTGAATCCTTTCCTTACTCCTTATATGAACATTAATTCAAGATGGATTAGAGACTTAAACATTAGACCTAAAACCACAAAAATCCTAGAAGAAAACCTAGGTAATACCATTCAGGACATAGGCATGGGCAAGGACTTCATGTCTAAAACAGCAAAAGCAACGGCAACAAAAGCCAAAATTGACAAATGGGATCTAATTAAACTAAAGGCTAATTTCTTAAACTCTCTCTTGCATATATATATACACACACATACACACACACACATATATACATATATATGCTTATATATGAATTATATATTTAATTATATAATAATAAATATCTGGGTATAATGGCCTAGCCAAGTTGACACACAAAGTTAACCATCACACCACATTAGATCCTAATTGATAATTTTTGGATGCTTTTCTTAGGCTATTTTGTCTTTCCTTTGTATTTCTCCAAGGCATATTGAGAATTCAGTTCTGTGATGAATCCAAATTATATATAAGATGTATATATCTTATATATAAGTATATATGTTCCTAAATATATTTTAGGATATATACAATTGGTGTGCTTCTCTAGAAATCCCTAACTCATACACTTGGTGATATAAAAAAGTCATATAAAGAAGAGTATTTCATTAATGCATATAAAGAAGAGTATTTCATTAAGTAGTATTTGCATTACTACTACTACTATTACTATTACTACTACTACTATGTGGTGGTAGTTATTTTGTCAGACCAGTCAAAATTGAGCTTAAAATTCTACCTGTTTCATAATTAAGAAAAATTGGCAGCTGGGCATGGTGGTTCATGCCTGCAATCCCAGCACCTTGGGAGGCTGAGGTGGGCAGATTGTTTGAACTCAGGAGTTTGAGACCAACAACACGGTGAAACCCCTCTCTAATAAAAATACAAAAATTAGCCCAGGAGTGGTGGCACATGCCTGAAGTCCTAGCTACTCAAGAGGCTGAGGCATGAGAATCACTTGAGCCTGGAAGGCAGAGGCTCTGTGAGCCGAGATTACACCACTGCACTCCAGTCTGGTGACAGAGCAAGACTCTGTCTCAAAATAAAGAAAAAGAAAAGAAAAAGTTGCTCCAGCAGTCACTGTGGCATTCCAAATGGTTTCCATTTTAGAGATCTCCATTTCACTGGCTTGCTAATATCAGTCACAGTACAATCATTTATTCAACCATGATTTATTGAGTGCCTCCGTATTAGTCTGTCCTCACTCTGCTAATAAAGATATACCCAAGACTGGATAACTTATAAAGGAAAGAGGTTTAATTGACTCACGGTTCAGCATGACTGGGGAGGCCTCAGGAAACTTACAATCATGGCAGAATGAAGCAAACATGTCCTTCTTCACATCATGGCAGCCCAGATAAGTGCTATGCAAAAGGAGGAAAAGCCCCTTATAAAACCATCAGACCTCGTGAGGACACACTCACTATCATGAGAACAGCAACGTGGGGGTAACTGCCCCCATGATTCAACTACTCTCACCAGGTACCTCCCATGACACGGGGAGCACAGCCAAACTATATCAGCCTCCTATGTGCAGGCTTCATTCTTAGGACTTATAATACTGTGAAATGAGACTAGATATTTCCTTGTGGAATTTACATTGTAGTCATGGGTATAAAACTACAAAAATAAACAGGGAAGTGAGGGAAATAATTAGAGATGATGATACGTATTTAAAATGAAATAAGCAGAATCCTGGGAGGCATAATAGCATAGAGTTATTCAGGGAAGGTTTCTAATGGAAAAAATAAAAAACTGATACTGGAGGACACAAAAGATCCAGTCAAGAGTAGAGCCAAGAGAACACTCCATGCCATGAAAACAACAAGTGCAAAAGCGTGGGATGGGACAAATCTTGAATTACCTAAACCTGCAGCTTCAGGTTAATGAATGAAGGAGGGATGCAATGGCACAAGATACGGGGCTTTCTGGGGCATGGAATGTGATGCAATTGAAACACCTCAAGCATAGGTGATAGGAGACATTGATCTGATAAGTTATTTAAAAATTACTGTTTACTGTATAGATAAGACTTTGTAGGAGGGTTCGAATGGAAGTTCAGTTGCTTGAACTTGGCTATTGCAGTAGTTCAAGCAAGAAATTATGGTGGTTTAAGTTTACTCTTAGTAGTATATCCGCATGGTACTCTTATTCTGTAAAGTGCAACAACTGCCTCTGAGATCACCAAGATTTCTTCAATGTAAATGTTGCTTGATGATTTGCAGTAGTGGCACATCCAGGGAACATAGCCTAAAAATCCTAAGAGACAGAAGAACAGCCAACTGGAAAATACCTCAAGGTTTTCCTTAACCCAATTAATTTTAAAAATCCAGGTATAGTATTAACTAAAGTGTGCTATGAATTTGTAATCTGAGTATAATCCTATAATATGTATGTATTATATGTTATAAAGTCCTATATATAATAATATATATGATAGCTTGATGAGATAATATGTATCAATAAAGAATATTTTAGCCTAAAATACACACCAGAAAACTTGGTACCAAGGTCTTTATTTTTTTCATGTAAAATAAAATTCAAAGTTAGGAAGTCATTTAGTTAGGGCTGGGTCAGTAGCTCAAAAATTTTAGAGCCAATATACTCTTGCCTTCTTCCCATGGTCATAATATGATTTTTGCACCTCCAGCCATCGTATCTGAATATATCTGGATTCAAACATTGTAAAAGAGAAAAAGTAAAGAGGTGGACCTACTGCCTATGTCATTAGTAAAATCGGTGCCAATTTTTCAATGTCTTAATACAGAGAAGCTTTATAAATGATTTCACTGTGTATAACCTCTATCATAGATTTGCCAAGGGAGAAAAGAGGTTGAAAGAAACACATGTCTACAGTTGTAATACTTGATTTCAGGTTTTATTCCAAGTTAATAGTACAAAATTATTGAATTGTTTTTATTGTATGACATTACATAAGTTAAAAAAGTTGACATTTAAATACAGATGGGCATAGTTTTAAATTATGGTTCAAACCACACAGCTTTGTGACCTTTTAAAAAGATATAGCCTCTAGAGTTTAGTTTCCTAGTTCATGAAATTTTGTAACAAGGATTAAAGATGGTGTTTATAAAGGATCTAGAAACCTACCTGTTATTCAATAAATGGTAGTTTATTTTTTTATTCTTTATATATCCACATATATCTCCAGTACCCTATTCCTATTTTATAAGCAAAGTGAAGTGTAAATTTTAAAAAGAAAAAAATGCAGTAAAATCTCAAGCCTAAAGTTGGTTGAAGCCATGTTGCATGTGTTTCTCCATCTGTAAAATGATAAAGATAGACTGGGCTGTCCCTTCAGTTACTTGCAATTTTAGTATTTACCTATTTCTAGAAGGTTACATATTTCAAGACAAAACAAATAGAAAACACATTGAACAAATCTTAGGGCAGTTGTATCCGGACACCTAGGTGGAGCAGATTACAAATTTGTGCAGTGAATTTGACCCTATTGTTTTGCCACATTAGGCAATAAGGGTAACAAGTTGTTTGAATTTACTAAAAAGAGAAAGCAGTTCAGTTTTGTCTTTGGATACATTTATTTTTTCTGGAACTAAACTCAAGTGGTAAGGTATTCTATGAGTTCTTGACAAAGGGTTCTGAAGAACAAAGTGGACAATATCTTTAAATGTGGTTTTACAAAGTATCAGAATGCAGTTCAACTGATTGAATCTTAGAGAAAATATCTCTAGAGGCAGAGAGAATTACTAGAAAATTGTAATGGAGTAGAAGTAGTTGTGTGTGGGCCTGAAATAAAGTGACCTAAATACTTTCCTGAAGCAAGGCTCAATACACTGAAAGCCTGGCTTAAGGCAGAGCTAAAAATAGATGAAGTTTCTTATAAAGGAGAAAAATAGCACTGTCTCCAAAGAAAGTGCCACGGAGCCTAATAAAGGGATTAGATAATTAGATCTTTTTTGTTAAGTAAACATTTTCCTTAATTTAGGGATGTGATGTGAGGTTATTGAAATCTCTTTTGGAGCTGACCTAGAATCTGTGGAAAGAAGGAAGGAAGAAAGAATAGAAGGAGGGAGACAGGGAGAGAGGAGGAGCAGAGAGTTAAAGAAGGAGGGAAGTAAGGAAGGAAATAAGAAAAAAAAAGAAATAGTAAAAGAATGAGCCTCAAATTTAGAAAGAAGTAAAGCTATCTCTTCATGCATAACATAATCCTATACATAAAAAATACCAAGCAATCTATTTTTATAAGTATGACATTTAATAAACCAATTCAGCAAAGTTTCAGTGTACAAGGTCAACATGAAGAAATCAGTTGTGTTTCTCTACATTAGCAACAAACAAGCCAATGATACCAAAAACTTCACTTGATGTATGATAGCATCAAACAGAATTAAATACATAGGGGAAGTTTTACCCAAAAGGTGAAAGACATGTACATTGAAAACAATACATTACTGAAATATATTAAAGAAGACCTAGATAAATGGAAAGATACCCTGTGTTTCTGGAATTAAGATTTTAATATAATAGTAATATTACCTAAAGCATTTCATAGATTCAGTGAAATCTCTATCAACAGGTTTTTGTTTTGTTTTGTTTTGTTTGTTTGTTTGTTTTTGTTTTTGGCCTAAATGGGAAAGTTGATCTTTAAGTAATATTGAGAAGGGAAAAACAAAGAAGGGATTCACACTGACTGATTTTAATGTTTACTACAAAACTACATTAATCAAAACTCTGCGGTATTGATATAAAGTAAGAGACAAATAATTGAGAGTTCAGAAATAATCCCATATATCTATCACCAACTTTTTAAGTAAGGGTGTCAAGATTATATAGGATTTTGATAAGAAAATGTAGTCTCGTCAACAAATGGTACTAGATAAACTAGATAGACATTTAAAGAAATGATGTTGGATACCTACCTCACATTGTGAAAAAGAAATACCTCAAATCAGACCAACAACCTAAATAAAAGAATGAAAACAATGACACTCCATAAGAAAACATAGAGGAAAATTTCTATGACCTTGAATTTAGTGATAGATTCTTAGGGCATCAAATGCATGAGCAAAAAAAGATAAAAATAGATACATTGGGCTTCATACAAATTTGAAACTATTGTGAATCAAAGTACTTTAATAAGAAATTGAAAAGACAACCTTCTGAATTAGAGAAAATTTCTTAAAATCATGTCTGTGATAAGGATCTAATATGCAAAATACATAAAGAACACTTGCAATTCAGAAACAAAAAGACACCTGTACCAAATATCACATGTACCCCCAAAATGCATACACCTACTGTGTACCCACAAACATTAAAAATTTTAAAAAAAGACGAGCAGTTCAATCAAACAGGCAAGATCTTGAATAGAGATTTCTTTAAAGAAGATACACAAATAATCAAAAAGCATATGAAAAGATGCTTGACATCATTAATAATGAAGAAAATGCAAATCAAAACAACAATGAGATATTTCACACCCAATTGGATGGCTATAAAAATGTAAATACCAGATATTGTCAGAGATGTGGAAAATTTATATGATTCTATATTGCTGGTGGAAATATAAACCAGTTCAGCCACTGTAGAGAACTTTCTGGTGATTCCTCAATATGTTAAACATGAAATTACCGTATGACACACAATTGCATTCCTAGATGGATACCTAAAGAATGGAAAGTAGGTACCCACACAAATATGTGTACGCACATTTTCTTAATGGTATTATTCATATTTGCCAAAAGATGGAAATAACCTGATGTCCATCCATGGATGAATGGATGAAAAAATTTGTATATGCATACAACTAAATATTACTCAGCATTAGAAAGAATTCCCATACTAATAGGTCCTTCAACAAACATGAACCTCAAAGAAAACATGTTAAGTGGAAGAAACCAGAGCGAGACACCAAAGGTCACATATTATATAATTCTATTCATATGAAATATACACAATAGGTAAGTCCATAAAAATCGAGTGGGTTAATGGTTACCTGATGCTCTGTGGACTAGAGCATGGGGTGTAATTGCCTTATGTGTATGAGGATGCTTTGGGGATGATGAAAATGTTTTGAAACTTTTTGGAACTAGATAGAGGCATAATATTTTGAATATACTAAATGCCACTAAGTCGTTCACTCTAAATGTATGGCATGTGACTTTCACCATTTTTTATGGGCAAATGATTTGAATAGATATTTCTCCAGGGATGATATACTAATAGTGAATGAACACATGAAATATAACTAGGTATTAAAGAAAAGCAAATCAAAGCACAATGAGACACCACTTCACACTCATTAGGATGGTTGTAGTAAAAAGAAAGACAATTATTTGTGTTGATAAGGATGCAGAAAATCATCCTCATATTTCTCTGGTGGTACTGTAAAATTGTACAGGCTCTTTGAAATCTAGTTTGGCAGGTTTTTCTCAAAAATGAGAACACAGAGATGCCACATGACCCAACAAATACACTCAGAATATGTAACCAAGAGAAATTAAAACACGTCTGCATAAAAATTTATGCACAGTTGTTCACAGCAATATTCATGGTAGCCAACAAGTGGAAGCAAGTCAAATGTCCATCAGCTTATTAATAAATAAACAAAATGTAGTGTATTCATACAAATACCATTTAGCCATGGATGAACTTTGAAAATATGCATTGAAAGATATCGAACACAAAAGGCAATATATTATTTGATTTCACTTATATGAAATGTCTAATTGGGCAAATAAATAGTGACAGAATGTAGATTAATGACTTCCATGGGCTGGGGAGAGTGGTTATGGGGTAGTCTCTGTTGATGGGTTTCTTTGAGAGGTGATGAAAATATTTTAATATTAGATGCTGGTAATGATTAATCACCTTTGTGATTAAACTAAAGTCTTAGAATTACTTTCAAAGGATAAATATTGTGCTGTGTGAATTATATCTGAATTTTTAAAATTCTCAAAAAAATTAGGTGTCTGAACTAAGTTTCCTTCACTCCCCGAAATCCTCTGCATTACTATGCTCTGATATTTTCAAGCAGAGACGTAATTAAAAAAAAAAACAAACAAACAAACAAGAAAACCATTACAAGCTACTCGAACCCTGATGAGATTCTCACAAATCCCTGAATAAGCTATCGTAGTCTAATTCAAACCTCCCTTTCATGGTGACTGTGATGAATGGCAGAACTCAATATTTGTGGTCATCTACAATGAATTAGATATATGGCGATTTGGTAAACTACAAGTACCGAGTCTTCATCATAATAGTAACAGTTAAGTGAAAACAATGACTGGACTTTATCAAGTGAGTGATGCAGGGAGGAATATTGAATACTTTGCTTTTGTTTCCAAGGCCCACATGGTTCTTTGTCTACTTGCCTTTGCTTCTTTTCCTCTCTAGTTCCTTAGCTGGAGTTAGTGTGTTCCTGACTTACCCCTGTCTACCTCTGGGGTCTGGATGGTTTTGTTTCTATTCGTTTACCATGAGAGTTTGTTGAACTCACTTGTGAGTCTTAAATTTGAATAAAATTACACGATAGTAGGGAAGTCACAAGGAAGTATGCTTAAATCTCAGTTCAAACCTTTACTAGCTGGGTGAGCTCAGTATAAGCATTTAAAGGTCTCTGATATTCAGTAGAAATACTAATCTCATAGGCTTGTGCTAAAATTCAATGAAATGTGTGTGTGGGCCCTACAGTTTCTAGCACAGATAAATATTTCTCATGTCCTACCTTTCCCTGTGGCTGAGTTAAGTACAACACACACAAACCCATACCACGGCCAATCCACAGAGCCTGTCTTGATCCTAATTCTGGTCTACTTTTCCGTAGATGTAAGAAAACAAATGACTGATCCCCACCCTCTTCACACTCCAGGCTGTTCCAGGACTACAACCCAATAAAGCCTCTTCATTCATCCTGAGGGCACCTGAGGGCAATGCATCCAGAGGGAAGTTGACAGAAAGGGAGGCTGCTGGGTAACCAGACCGTTGTGCAGGAACAGTTAATTATCAAAGCTGCAGGGACTGAGGAAAGGAAGAGATCAATTTAGCCTTGAAAATGCTGCCAGGGTGAAGGTAGAAAACTGAAGTGAGCTGATGCTTTAATGTGACAAAAGATTTCCATTAGATTAAATTTATCTTCCAAATTTAGAACAAAGAACAGCATGCTGTTTCTCTGAGTGAGCCTTAAAACAGTATGAGTAAAACAAAATCTGTTCCACATCCTTGCCAGCATTCTAGTAGGTGTGAAATAGTAGCCTGTTTTGGCTTAAATTTGCACTTTTCTGTTGACTGTGTTGAGCACTTTCTTTTAACATGCTTATTGGACATTCCTATCCCCTTTTTAGTGAAGTACTTTTTGAAAATATTTGACCATTTGATTGAGTTGTGTTTTTTTTATTTATATCAATTTTCCATATAATCCAATAAAAGTCATTAGAAGTTTCTTCTCAGAATTATGCCATTGATATCTTCTCATAGTCTGTGGTTCTCTTTTTTTATGCTTTATGTTGTTTTAAATTGATGGTAAAATGCATAGAATATAAAATTTACTATTGTAACCTTTTCTTGTTTTTTAGACAGAGTTTTGCTCTTGTTGCCCAGGCTAGAGTGCAAAGGCAAGAACTTGGCTCACTGCAACCTCTGCCACCTGGGTTCAAGCGACTCTCGTGCCTCAGCCTCCCAAGTAGCTGGAATTACAGGCACTCGCCACCATGCCCAGCTAATGTTTGTATTTTTAATAGAGACGGGGTTTCATCATGTTGGCCAGGCTGGTCTCCAACCCCTGACCTCAGGTGATCTGCCCATCTTGGTCTCCCAAAGTGCTGGGATTACAGGTGAGAGCCACCTCACCCGACCTGTTGTAAACATTTTTAAGTGTATAGTTTGGTATTGTGAAGTATATTTACATTGTTGCACAACCAATCTTCATGTTTTTATCTTGCAAATCTGAAACTCTATACTAGGTAAACAACTCTGTATTTCTTACTGCATCTAGCCACTGGTAACCACCATTCTGCTTTCTGTTTCTATGAATTTGACTACATACCTCATGTAAGTGAAATCATACGGTACTTATGGTTTTGTGGCTGGCTTATTTTATTTTGCATGATGTCCTCAACATTTATCTATGTGGTAGCATGGATCAGAATTTTCTTCTTTTTTTATGGCTGAATACTATTCCATTATATGTATGTGTATATATATATATATACACACACACATATTTACATATGTTTGCATGTGTGTATATGTATGTGTATATATGTATCTGTGTATATATACATTTTGTTTATCCTCTCATCCATTAATGGATGCTTGGATTGCTTCCACCTCTTGGCTATTACGAATAGTGCTTCATTAACAGAGGTGTACAAACATCCTTTTGAGACCCTTCTTTCAATTACTTTGCATATATACCCAGAAGTAATATTGCTGAATTGTATGGTAATGTTATTTGGAATTTTTTGAGGCATCACCATACTACTTTCCACAGCAGCTACACTATTTTGCATCTACTAGTGGTGAATAAGAGTTGCGATTTCTTCACGGCTTCACACTTTTCTGATTTTTTTTTGATAGCAGCCATCCTGATGGGTGTGAGGTGACATATCATTGTGGCTTTAATTTGCATTTCCCTGATAATTTTAGTGATGTTGAGCATCTTTTCATTATGTCTGTAGACATTTTGTATACCTCCTTTGGAGAAATGTCTATTGAAGTTATTTACCCTTTTTAAAATTTGATTATTCATTTTTATTGTTCTTGACTTACAGACATTTATTATATATTTTGAATATTAATTTCCCACCAGATGTATGATTTGCAAGTATTTCCTTTCATTCTATAAGTTGTTTCTCATTCTGTTTATCATGTCCTTTGATGCAAGAAGTTTTTAATTTAAGACTAGATTAGATTTATCCATTTTTTAATTTTCTTTCTGATTATTTTAATGTCATATCTAAGAACTCTGCCAATTCCAGTATCATGTTTTTGTCTAAGAGTTTTATACCGCTTATATTTATGTCTTTAATTCATTTTGAGTTAATTTTTACATATGGTGTAAGGTAAGATTCTAATTTCATTATTTTGCTTGTAGAAATACAATTTTCCCACCACCATTAGTTGAAAAGATTGTTCTTTTCCCCATTAAATGATCTTGGATCCCTTGTTGAAAATCATTTGACCATATACGCAAGGGTTTTTTTCCTAGGCTCTTTATTCTATTCCATTGGTTTACATGTCCGTCTTTATGCTATTTACTGCACTATCTTAGTCAGCTAGGGATGCTCTAACAAAATATCATTCAGTGGGTAGCTTAAATGAGAAAAGTTCATTTCTCTCAGTTCTGGTGGCTGGAAATTTCAAGATCAAGGTAACAGTAGTTTTGGTGTCTAGTGAGGGCCCATTTCCAAGTTCATAGACTGCAATTTTCTCACTATGTACTCCCATGGTGGAGAAAGGAAGCAAGTTCTCTTGGGATTCCTACAAGAACACAAATCCTATTTATAAGGGCTCCACCAGCATGACCTCACCTAACCTTAATTACTTCTCAAATATTTTCGTTTCCTAAAACCACCAAATTAGTAAGGTTTCAACATAGGAATTTTGGGGAGATATAATCATCCTAGCCATTACACACACTCTTTGGAATACGACAGCTATTTAATAAATTTTGAAACCAGGGAATATAAGACCTTGTACTTTTTCAAGATTGTGCTTGCTATTTGGAGTACTTTGAGAGTCCCTATAAGTGTCAGGATAGATTTTTCTATTTCTGCAAAAAATGCTGTTGAGATTTTGGCAGACATTGCATTACATCTGCAGATTGTTTTGGATAGCATTGACATCTTAACAGTATTAAGTCCGTCCACATGAAATATCTTTCCCTTTATTTGTGGCTTCTTTAATTTCTCTTGTAAAATTTATTAATTTAATTTTATTTTCTATTGACAAATTAAGAATTATATATATTATATATTTATGGCATAAAATGTAATATTTTGATATATATTCACACCGTGTGATGATTAAATCAAGCTAATTAGTAAATTCATCACTTCATATACTTATCTTTTTGTGGTAAAAGCATTTAAAGTCAACTTTTTAAGCAATTTTTCAACAGGAAATGTATCATTATTAGAATCACCATTTTGTGCAATACATCACTAAAGCTTATTTCTTCCATCTAATTAAAATTTTGTACCCTTTCATCAACATCTTCCCTTTCGTCATCCACCCCCACCCCCAGCCTCTTGTACCTACCACTTTACTCTCTATTTCTGTATATTCAACTTTTTCGACTTCACAAATTATTTAAATCATGTATTATTTATCTTTCTGTGTCTGGCTTATTCAATTAGCGTAATGTTCTCCATGTTCATGTTATCACAAATGACAGAATTTATTTCTTTTTTAAGGCTGTATAGTGTTCTTTGGTGTGTCTATACCACATTTTCTTTATCCATTTACTTAATAATAGACATCTGGATTTCATCCATATCTTAGCTTTGCAAATAATGCTGCAATGAACATGGTAATCCACATATCTTGTATGCATGCTGATTTCTATTTTGTTTTTAATACAAATCCAGAAGTGATATTGCTTGATCATGTAATATTTTTATTTTTAATTTTCTGATGAAACGCTATACTGTTTTCCATAAAGCCTTTACTAATTTACACTCCCACCGTCGGTGCATGTGTGTTTTCATTTTTTCACATCCTAGTCACAAATGATCTTTCATTTTCTAAATAACAGCCCTTTCAACAGGTGTGAGTTGATATCTCTTTGTGGTTTTAATTTGCATTTCGCTGATGGTTGGTGATGATAAAATTTTTTCATATGTCTATTGGCCACTCGTATGTCATCTTTTAAGAAATGTTTATTTATGTCACTGGCCCAATGTCTAATTGGGTTGTCTTTTTGTTATTGACTTTTGCTATAGTTTAGATGTTTATTGGCTCCAAATCTCATGTTGAAATTTGATCCCCAGTGTTGGAGGTGGGGCCTAATGGGAGGTGTTTTGGTCGTGGGGGCAGGTCCCTTATGAACAGATTAATGTGCTCCCTGTGGGTGAGTGAGTTCTCTCTCACTCCATCAGCTTCTGCAAGAGCGAGTTGTTACTGGAGCCTGGCAGCTCCCCTCTCCCTCTTGCTTCCTTCCTCGTCACGTGATCGCTAACCACAATGACTTGCCTTCACCTTCTTTGTTTTATGAATAGAAGCAGCCTGAAACCCTCACCAGAAGCAGACACTGGTGCCATGCTTCTTGTACAGGCTGCGGAACAGTGAACCAAATTTATTTTCTTTATAAGTTAACCATCCTCAGGTATATCTTTATACCAACACAAAACATACTGAATCAGAAATTGGTACCAAGAGGAGCATGTTCCTATAAAGATACTTGAAAATGTGAAATCAGTTTTGGAACTGAGTAATGGGCAGAGTTTGGAAGAATGTGGAAGGCTCATAAGAAGACAAAACAATGAGGGTAGGTTTGAAAGTTCTTTAAGTTTGAAACTTCTTCAAGATTGTTTAAGTGACTGGCACC
The DNA here is from genome assembly GCF_043159975.1 of Macaca nemestrina. NCBI lineage: Eukaryota > Metazoa > Chordata > Mammalia > Primates > Cercopithecidae > Macaca > Macaca nemestrina. The sequence goes on from NC_092127.1 coordinate 185,582,125, forward strand.
AAAATGCTGAAAGAAGTTTAGACAGTCAAGGCCATGCTGATGAGGTCTTAGGAGAAAATGAGGAAGTTATTGTCAACTAGAACAAAGGTAACCCATGTTTCCCCTTAGCAAAGAAGTTGGCCGCATCGTGTCCATGCCCTGAGGTTTGAGGAAGGCCAGACTTAAGAGTAATGACCTACCGTGTCTGGAGGAAGAAATGTCTAAGCAGCAAAGCATTCAAAACTTTTAACAGCTTATGATCAGATATGGGTGTGGAGGACTCACAAAAATGTAGAATTTATAATTGAAAGGGAAGCATAGTATAAAAATTTGAAAATTTTGCATCCTGGTTATGTGGTAGAGAAGGAAAGAGCATTTTTAGGAGAGGAATCCAAGGATGCTGTGATGAATCCACATGCTAGAGAGATTTGCATGACTAATTAGGGGCCACGGGGCAGGTGGTAAAAGTCAAGGCCCCAAAGCCATTTCAGAATTCACTGATACTGCCTCTCCCATCCCAGGCTCAGAGGCCTAGAAGGGTAGAATCATTTTGAGGGACAGACTCAAGGTACCACCTAAGGATGCTGCTCCTCACATTGTGGACATTCAGTCTCTAGCAGTGGCCCAAACAACCCCAGATGCTATTCAGGTCACCTCTGCCAAGAACTCAAGCAATTAGTCTTGGTGGCATGCATGTGGTACAACATCTGCAGGTGCCAAAAATGCAAGATTGGTAGAGGCTGTGGCTTCCTCCTAGATTTCAGAGGATGTATCAAAAAGCCTGGGGTCCCAAGAAGAAGCCTTCCACAGGAACAGAGCCAAAAGAGATAGCCTGTATTAGAGCAGAGTCTAGTAGAGCTGTGGTAACAGGGCTGCCATGGGGATCCTAGAATTTCAGAGCCAGTGGCAACATGCTATGTCAGCCTGGAAAAGCCACAGGCAGGCACCATATTCAAATCTAGAGAAGCAGCCATGTGACTGTGCCCCGCAAAGCCATGGGGGTGGGGCTGCTCAAGGCCTTTGGAGCTCAACCCTTGCACCAGTGTGCACAAGATGCAAGGCATGAAGTTAAAAAAATGTATCATTTTGGAGCTTTAAGATTTAACATCTTTCCTGATGGGTTTCAGAACTGTGTAGGGACTGTTATCCCTTTCTTTTGGCTAATTTCTCCTTGATGAAATGGAAATGCTTACCCAATGCCTGGATAGTCTCATAAATTACCCAGCCTGGGATGGGAAGGGCAGCATCACTCAATTCTGAAATACCTTTGGGGACTTGACTTTTACCACCTGGACCCCCATTTAGTCATGCAAATCTCTCTAGCAAGTGGATTGTATATTGGAAGTAAATAACCTGTTTTATATTTTACAGGCTTATAGCTGGAAGAAACTTACCTTGAGTCTCAGTTGAGACTTTCAACTTTGGACTTTTGAGTGGATACTGAAATATGTTATAACTTTGGGGACTATTGGGAAGGAATTACTGCATTTTTCCAATATAAGAAGAGCATGAGATTTGGGGGACTGGGTTCAAAATGGTATAGCTTGGATGTTTGTCTTCTCCAAATCTCACGTTGAAATTTGATCTGCAGTGTTAGAGATGAGATCTAATGGGAGGTTTTGGGGTCTCAGGGAGAGATCCCTCATTAATAGATTAATGCTGTCCCTCAGAAGTGAGTGAGTTCTCTCCTTACTAGTTTCTGAAAGACCTAATTGTTACAGAGAGCCTGGCAGTGACCCCCTCCCTCTTGCTTCCTCTCTTGCCCCATGATGTCTGCACATGCTGACTCTATGAACAAATTAATTACGTTCCCTCAGAGGAGAGCTGGTTGTTGAAAAGTGTCTGCCACATTCCCTCTCTCTTTCTTTCTCTCTTTCCATGTGATCTCTGCATAAAGCAGCTCCCTTTTACCTTTCCTTATGAGTGAAAGCAGCTTAAGTCCTTCACTAGAAGCAGATCCTGGTGCCATGCCTTTTGTGCAGCCTGAAAAATTTTGAGTGAAATTCACTTCTTTTATTTATAAATTACCCTGCCTTTAGTATTCCTTAATAGTAACACAAAGTGGACTAAGACACATTGTTTGGGTTCTTAACCTCCATTACCTGATGTATTATTTGCAAATATGTTCTCCCAATCCATGGTTTGTCTCTTCACTCTATTAATTATGCCCTTTGCAGTGTGGCAGCTTTCTAGTTGGACGTAATCCCACAGACTCTGGAGAAACTCACATGAGCATAAATGTATGGGTCTATTTCTGGGATCTATATTCCATTGGTCAATGTGTCTGTTTTATCCAGTGTTATGGTGTCTTGATTACTATAGCTTTGTAATAGATTTTGAAGTCAGGTAATAGGATGCCTCCAGCCTTTTCCTTTTTTATCACGATTCTTTGACTTTTCAGGGTGTTTTGGCATTTCATAAAATGTTAGAGTTATTTTTCTATTTGTGCAAAAAAATGGTATTGGCATTTTGACAGAAATGACATTGAATCTGTAAGTCTTGGGGTTCAACATCTTACTAATATTAATTCTTCCAATCCTTGAACACAAAATAATTTTCCATTTATTTGTGCTGTCTGCTTTTGTTGTTATTAATGTTTTATACTTTTCAGTATATAGATTTTTCCATCTGCTTCGTTAAGTTTACTCATAAATAGTTTTTTTTTTTTGAAGCTATTGTGAATGGATTTTTTGTTTTAGTTCTTTTTCAGATAGTTTGTTGTTAGTGTGAAGAAATGCTACTGAGTTTTATGTGTTGGCATTGTATTCTACAACTTTGTTTCTCAAGTCTAACGTTTTCTTGATAATTTTGATTTTTCTATATATGAAATTATGTTATCTGCAACTGAAGACAATTTTACTTCTTCCTTTTCAATTTAGATTCCTTTTGTGTTTCTTGTCAATTCTGTGGCTAGATTTTGGGATTGAATAGAAGTGATGAGAGTAGACATCCTTATTTTGTTTCTCATCTTAGAGGAAATGATTACAGATTTTCACTATTGAGTATGATGGTAGCTGCGAGTTTATCATACATTACTTTTGTTGTGTTGAGGTAAATTCCTTCTATGAAGTTTTTTTTTTTTTAAATCCTCAAAGAGTGTTGAATTTGATCCAATATTTTGCAGCATATATTGAAATGATTACATGTTTTTTTGCCTTATTCTGTATTACATTTACTAACATATATGTTTATATGTATATATATAAAAACATTTTTGCATCCCAGAAATAAATTATCATTAGAAATATTGGTCTGTAATTTTCTTTTCTTCTGGTGGCTTTGATATCAGGGTAATGTTGACTTACAAAATTACTTTGGAAATATTTTCTCTACTTCAGCTTTTGAAAAAAGTTTTGAGAATGATTGATTTTATGTACTTAAATGTCTGGTAGAATTCCACCATGAAGCCTTCTGGCCCTGAGTCTTTCTTTGAAAAGAAAGTTTTTTGCTGCTGTTGTTGTTGTTGTTGTTTTAATTAATTCAATCTCTTTACTCATTTTTCGGTGGGTTTAGTTTTTCTATTTCTCTTTAATAAGCTTGTTAGATTGTATAGTTTACCTGGTAATGTCAAAAGTATCAAAATCTAGTTGTAAATAATATATTCAAGTGAAAAGCTGAGAAGAGCCGTCTAGGAAACACAGACTCTGGAGAAATAGGGTTGGTGCTCCAAAGTTAAAAGATAAGGTCTTGCTTTTATAGGAAAAATAAAAAGAAATTTAACAGAATTATTATTATTATTATTATTATTTTGAGATGGAATTTCACTCTTGTTGCTCATGCTGAACTGCCTCAGCTTGATCTCGGCTCACCACAACCTCCACCTCCTGGGTTCAATCGATTCTCTTGCCTCAGCCTCCTGAGTAGCTGGGATTACAGACATGCATCACTACGCCTGGCTAATTTTGTATTTTTAGTAGAGATGGGGTTTCTCCATGTTGGTCAGCCTGGTCACGAACTCCAGACCTCAGGTGATCTGTCCACCTCGGCCTCTCAAAGTGCTGGGATTACAGGCGTGAGCCTCGGCGCCCAGCTGAATTATCATATACAAGGCTGGTTTATGAGTTACAACAACTTAGTTACAGTATTTTTTTCTTTTTTACATGGCTTGCTTTTATTCCATTTCCAAATTAAAAGAGTATGTTTAATATTCTATCTTAGACAATGTTATAATCATGAAGTCTTTGTATGAGAGAGGTAATAGGGAAGTTACCCTATAATGAAGATCAATAGTGAAGAGGGAAGGGGTCTTTCTTGGCACACTTAAGCCAATTACATTTCACAAAACATTGTAGGCAAGCAAGAAATAAGTCTAACATATAATCATAGAAACAAAAGTTACAGCTGCCTAAGTTACAGTGGCCAAAGAATAACTGCTTGCTATGTGACTCAGGACCCATAGTCATTTTTCTTTAGTACTCAACATAACTTAAAATTCCAACAGCTTTGATTTTGAATTGCTTATTTTCACAGTTCATAGTAGTCACTTATGATCCTTTACGTTTTTGTGTTACCAGTTGTAATATCTCTTCTTTCATGTTTTATTTTATTTATTTGAATCTCCTCTCTTCTGTCTAAGTCTGGCTGAAGGTTTATCACTTTTGTTTATCTTTTTAAAGAAGCAATTCTAAGTTTTACTCATTTTTCTATTATCTTTTGTATTAGTCCATTCTCATGCTGCTATGAAGAAATACCTAAGGCTGGGTAATTTATAAAGGAAAGAGGTTTAATTGATTCACAGTTCCACCTGACTGGGAGGTCTCAGGAAACTTACAATTATGGTGGAAGGCAAAGGAAAAGCAGGCATCTTTATCACAGGGTGACAGGATGGAGTGAGTGCAAGGAGGAGAAATGTTAGAGGCTTATAAAACCATCAGATCTTGCAAGACTCACTAATTATCACAAGAACAGCATAGGGGAAACCATCCCCATGATTCAATTACCTCCACCTGGTCCTGCCCTTGATACGTGGGGATTATGGAGATTACAAGTCAAGGTGACATTTGGGTGGGGACTCAGAGTGAAATCATATCAATCTGCCCCTAGGCCCTCCCAAATTTTATGTCCTCACATTTCAAAACACAATTATGCCCTTCCAACAGTCCCACAAAGTCTTAACTCATTCCAGCATTAACCCAAAGGTTAAGTCCAAAGTCTCATCTGAGACAAGGCAAGTCCCTTCCACCTATGATCCTGTAAAATCAAAACTAAGTTATTTACTTTCTAGATACAATGGGGGTACAGGCACTGGGTAAATACACTTATTTCAAATGACAAAAAAAATGGCCAGAACAAAGGAGCTACAGGCCCCATGCAGGTCTGAAATCTAATAGGGCAGTCATTAAACCTTAAAGTTCCAAAATGACCTCCTTTGACTCCATGTCTCACATCCAGGGCATGCTGATGCAAGAGGTGGGTTCCCATGGCCTTGGGCAACTCTGTCCTTATGGCTTTGCAGGGTAAAATCCCCCTCCCAGCTGCTTTCATAGGCTGGCATTGAGTGTCTATGGCTTTTCCAGGTGAACAGTGCAAGCCATCAGTGGATCTAGCATTCTGTGGTCTGGAGTATGGTAGCCCTCTTGTCACAGCTTCACTAGGCAGTACCCTAGTGAGGACTCTATATGAGATCTCCAACTCCACATTTCCCCTTTACAATTCCCTAGCAGAGGTTCTCCATGAGGGCTCCGTCCCTGCAGCAGTCTTCTGCTGGGACATCTAGGCATTCCCATACATCCTCTGAAATCTATGCAGAGTTACCAAGCCTCACTTCTTGACTTCTGTGCACCCACATGCTCAATACCCTGTGGAAGCTGCCAAGGCTTGGGGCATACAGCCTCTGAAGCAATGACCCAAGCTGTACATTGGTCACTTTTAGCCACAGCTACATCTGAAGCAGCTGAGATCCAGGGCACCAGTTCCTCAGGCTGCACAGAATAGGAGATTCCTGGGGCCTGCTTATGAAACCGTTTTTCCCTCCCAGGCCTCTGGGCCTGTGATGGGTGGGGCTGCCATGTGGGTCTCTGACAGGCTGTAGGGACATTTTCCCCTTTGTCATTTGGCTCCTCGTGACTTATGCAAGTTTCTGCAACCAGCTTAAATTTCTCCCCAGAAAATAGCTTTTTCTTTTCTATCACATCATCAGGCTGCAAATTTTTCAAACTTTTATGCTCTGCTATCTCTTGAACGCTTTGCTGCTTAGATATTTCTTCTACCAGATACCCTAAATCACCTCTCTCAAGTTCAAAGCTCCACAGATCTCTAGGTCAGGGACAAAATGCCTTCATTCTCTTCACTAAAGCATAGCGAAGAGAGAGACCTTTACTCCAGTTCCCAATGAGTTCCTCATCTTCATCTGAGACTACCTCAGATTGGACTTCATTGTCCATATCACTGTCAACATTTTGGTCAAAGCCATTCAACAAGTCTCTAGGAAGTTCCAAACTTTCCCACATTTTCCTGTCTTCTTCTGAGCCCTTCTTGTACTGATGTTGGGCTTAGTTCTTTTCTTTTTCCTTGAGGCTTGATGTTAAGTTGCTTATTAGAAACCTCTCTTATTTTTTGATGTAGATATTTAGTGATGTAAACTTCCTGCTTTAAACTGCTTTTGAAGCATCCCATAAGTTCAATATTATGTATTTTCATATTCATTTGTCCCAGGATATTTTCTGATATTTTCTTTGATTACTTCTTATATGCCTTGGTGTTCAGGATTGTGTTGTTTAATTTTCACATGTTTGTGAATTCAACTCTCTTTCTGTTACTAAATTCTAGTTTCATTTTATGATCAAAAAATATAATTGATATGATTTCAATATTATTAAATTTGTTAAGACTTGTGGCCTAATAAATGACTTATGTTAGAGAACATTCCAAGTACACTTGAGAAGAATGTGTATTCTTCTGCTATAGCATATAATTTTTTACACATCTTTCCTAAATCCATTTGGTCTAAAAAGTGTTGTTCAAGTCCACTGTTTTTTTGCTATTGATTTTATGTCTGGATGATCTATTCATTACTGAAAGTGGAGTCTTGAAATCACCTGCCATTATTATCTTGCTGTCTATTTCTACCTTCAGATCTATTGCAACCTGAGCATCTCAGATCTGAAGATCTGAAACTGAAAATACTGCCAAATCAAAAAAATGTATGAATGCCAACATAATGCTAAAAGCGAGTGCCCATTAGAACATTTTCAAGTTCAGATTTTTTGATTTGGAGTGCCCAACTGGTAAGTATATGATATAAATATTGCAAAATTCAAAAGAAAATATTTGAAGTCTGAAATACTCCTGATCCAAATCACTTTGGATAAGGAACATCTATAGTCAACCCATAATATTTGGTTTCTATATTCAGGTGCTCCAATGTTTAGTGCATTTATGTTTAAAATTGATATATTCTCCTGATGAACTGACCTCATTATCATTACATAATTATCTTCTTTGTTGATTTTTTACCATTTTTGACCTAAAGTCTTTTTTAGCCACCTGTTCTCTTTTTTTCTAATTATTTGTCTGATTTATCTTTTCTTCATCTCTTTATTCTCAGTTAAGTGTGACCTTAAAGCCAAAGAAGGTTTTTTTTTTTTTTTCTTTTTTGAATTCTTCCAGCTACCCTATGTAGCTTGATTAGGGAATGTAATCTTTTTAAATTTAACAATTATTGGTAGGTGGAGGCCTAGTACTGTTATTCTGTTAAATTTTTACTAATTTACAGTTCTTTTGTTTCTTCCAATGTCATCTTTATTTGTGATTTGTTACATTTTTAAAGGAGTATGTTTTGATTACTTTCTTTTTTGTATCTACTGGAACATTTTTATTTCTGCTTATTATAGGGCTTACATAAACATCTTAAAATTATAATACCCTAAGTGAAGCTGACAATAGCCTAGCTTAGATTACATAGAGACATTCTCTGCTTATTCTTCTCCCCCCCTTGACATTTATGCTATTAATTTTATACTTTATGCATATTTGTCTTGTGTATATATTAATCAATTTTATAGCTATAGTTCTTTTAAGTACATTTGTCTTTTAACTCTTATACTACATTTAAGAGCAATTTACACATAACTTTTAAATTATTAGATTATCGTGAATTTAACTATATATCTACCTTTTGCCAGTTACTTGTATAACTTTATGTCTTTTTGTATTGTTTCTTATTTTAGTCGGCTTCATACTGCTATAACAGAATACCAAAGATTAGGTGATTTAAAATGAAGATAAATATATTATCTAATGGTTCTGGAGGTTGGAAGCACATGTTCAAGAAGCTGACTTATGGTGAGGGCCTTCTTGCTACATAATTTCATGGCTAAGGGCAAAGAGAGTGCTAGAGAGATCAAGAGGTAAAACCTACAGCTTCAAGCTATTTTATAATCAACATTAATTCATTAGCTAAGGTAGAGCATTCATGACCTAAAAATCTCCCATTAAGTCACACTTCCTGACACCATTGCATTGAGGATTAAGATTCTAACGAGAGATTTTTGGGGACATAGACAAATCATAGTATATATTGTTCTTTGTTTAAACTCAAGGAACTCTCTTTATGGTTCCTTGTATGTCTGGTTTTATCATGCTAAATTCCCTTAGCATTTGTTTGTATTGGAATCCTTTATTTCTCTTTTATTTCTAACAAATACTTTTGCTGTTATAATATTCTTCGTTGACATTATTTAAAATTTTATTTTAGCCCTCTGACCGTGTTATTCCACTTTCTCCTGGTTTGCAGCTTTCTGTTGAGAAATCTCCCAACAATCTTATAGAAGGTCCTTTATATGTGACAACTTTCTTCTTTCTTGTTGCTTTCAAGATTCTCTCTTTGTCCTTGACTTTTGACTATGTAATTATTATGTGTCTTGATTATTCATTTTTAATTTATCTGTTTTGAATTGGTTTTCTGAGCTTCTTAATACATGTCTATATCCCTCCAAATATTTGATGGGCCTTCAGACAGTATTTTTTAATAAGCTTTCTGTCCGTTTTTTCTCTCTTTTCTTTGTGCTGCTTTCACAATTCCTATATTCATACATTTGATGGTGTCCTAAAAATCCCTTATTCTTCCTTTACTAATTTTCAATTTTTATTTTTTGGTTCCTCTAATTGGCAAATTTAAAATATTCTGTCGTCAAGTGCACTAATTTGTCATTCTGAATGATTGAATCTGCTTTGGAAACTAGTAAGTTTTTTTGTTCTGGTATTGTAGTCTTTAGCACCATAATTTCTGTTTATATTTTATAGTTTCTATTTCCTTTTTAACATTTTATTTTACTTATGCAGTATTTTTTCTAATTGCATTTCAATGCCTATCTGTATTTTGTAGGATCTCATTGGATTTTTTAGAAAGTATTATTTGGAATTATTTTTCAGATAATTTTTACATTTCCATTTCTTTGGGGTTAGATATTAGAGCTTTTTTTTTCCTTTGGTAGTTATGTTGTCTGACTCTGGTTATTCCTATAGCCTTGCACTGGTATCTGTGCTTGAACAAACAAATCTCTTTTTTGGTCTTATTGACTGGTTTGCCAAGTTAAAGTCCTCTTCTGTTAGGTCTCTAGGTTGGTGGGATTGGCTCAGAAATTACAGTTCAGTGGGATTGCATTCATGTATCTTGGCCGATGTTGAATTGACAGTGGAGACTACAGTTGGTGACCATTACCAGGGGCTTTAGTGGATGTGAGTCATATCTGGTCCCTGGGCAAACCAGACCGTCTCCAGGCCCTTGATCTGTGTGGGGTGCTTTCAGTGAGATAATGGTCCACTCTGAGATTTTAAGAGATATTTCAGATAACCATGAACGCTTATGGATATGGCTTCCTTCCAGTTTCTGGGAGGGCTCTTGTTGGATCACTGATGTGTCTCTGAGTTGGACACACTTCCACATCTATACTGAAATTGGCTGGAACTGAGACACAAGATTGTTTCATGATCTACAATTGAGACCGAGATTTTCAAGGCTGTTGCTGAGATTATAGATATATGTATCTCCTAGTGATTTCCTGGGTGAGCAGGCCTACTCTTACACAGCAGTCAAGAAGGGCTGTAGCCAGTTTATAGGGCTATTTAAAGATAAAAAATGAGATAAAGGTCAGGGCTTTACCCCATAGAAGCAATGCACAATGGGCCTCTGTCCAGGTCTCCAGGTGGGCAGAGCTACTTTCAGTGTGCAGACTAGTGGGGCCATGACCACGATCCAGGGCCATTTGAGATATACTGTGGTAGTGAAATTGGCAAGCCTACCATGGGAACTCAGACAGGCATGACTCCCAGAGGGAGCCTGGGTAATCAGAACTGCACCAAACCGTCTGTGAGGGGCTGAAACTGAGCTTCAAGACTACTTCAGAACTGATGGTGCGGCCAGTGGTGGCAAGTCTGTTCCAGTCGTACTAAGGGTGAGAATCTAAACAGACTTCAATGTGAGCAAGATTGCTCCAAAACTGTAGCTGAAAGGGGCTGAATCTGAGATTTAGGGCCACTTCAGGATCTGCTACGAAAGAGGTCAGCAAGCAGGTCCCTGCATGTGTTCTAGCAGTTTCCTGTATAGGCAAAATAACTTCAGGACTCCACCAGAGAAGTGTTAGTACCCAGACAGGGCCCCTTCTGGATCAGATCTGAGTTGGAGCCCAGTAAGACTATCCCCTTGGCATAGAGTGTTGCACCTTTCAGTGGTTCTTTCTGCCATTTGGATTGCTCTATGACTGCAACCAAGAGGGGCTGGAATTGAGTTTTCAGGACCCCTTCAGAATCTGCTGTTGACTGGAAGCTAGCTAGCCTATGAAGGCAACAACAATGTGCAAGTATCTCAGCAATTTTCTGTGGGGAGTACTCCCAGACTGTGGCAGAGGGGCTGGAGCCATGATAGAGCTCCTTCAGGATCTGTGTGGGACTGAGAGTGGCAAGTCTGGTGAGTGATAAACACGAACTTATAGACAGGAGAGTCTCCCAGCAGTTTCCTGTGGCTTTGGGATTACTGCCTGGCTGCAGCAGAGAATGGCTAGAGCTGAGACTGGGTCTCTTCAAGATCTACTGTGGACAGAAGCTGGCATATCTGTCTCAGAGGCTCAGATTGGCATGTCTCCCAGGGGTTCTATGTGTGAGTGGGATAACTTTTAGGCTGCAACAGAGAGGGTCTGAGACAGAGACGGAATTCCTTCAGTATCTGCTGTGGGATAGAGTCCACCAACCCTGTCCCAGTGGCACAAATGAATGAGTCTTTCTGGGTCCTTGATTGAGCTGTACTAAGATGGGCCACATCTGAGTGGGACTGGAGACAAAAGACATGATAACTTTTTAACCCACAGTGGAGACCAATGTCAGTGGGTTTGTCTGCCAAGGCACTAGTGTGCATGATTCTTCCTGGATGCCCTGACAGATGGTTCTGATACCAGATTCAACTACTCAACTTGAATCTATATGCAAGCATTTTGGGGAGTGAGGTTATTTCTGGGTCTGAATCCAGAGCCAAAATGAGCAGGTCTGCCACCTAGCTGTGGGTCTGGACTCTCAAAATGACCCTCTTAGGTTTGGGGCTCCATCAGGATTTCACAGAAATGCACCTTAACCCCAAGGCTCCCATGGAGAGACTTTATCCATGGATGTGTGCAGGCTTCTTGTTATGGGGAATATGAGTGAGTAATCACGTTGTCTACCATCTTTCTGACATCACCCCCCACCTTTTTTATTTCTTTCACAAATGTTTTGCAGTTTTCAGGGTGAAAGCATTTTTCCTCCTTGGTAAACTTTTCCAAAGTGTTTTATTATTTTGGTGCTATTATAAATGAAGTTATCTTAATTTGCTTTCCAGTTAGCTCATTTTTAAGGTATTGAAAAGCAATTGATTTTTTGTGTTGATTTTTTATGCTGTAACTTGACTAAATTTCTATATTACTTTTAACTGTTTGGGGAGGAGACATTTAGGGTTTTCTACACATTATATTATGTCATCTGTAAATAGAGATAATTTTACTTCTTTTTTCCAATTTAGATGCCTTTTATATTTTTCTTGCCGAATTGCTCTGGCTACAACTTCAGTACTATGTTGAATAAAAGTGTTGAAAGTAGGCATCCTGGACTGGTTCCTGATATCAGAGGAAAAACTTTCAGTCTTTTATCACTGAGTATGATGTTAGCTGTCAGATATTTTTTTTTCTTTTTCACTTATAAACACTGTTTTATTTCAGCAGAATTTTAAAATTTTGATAATTATATTTTATATGAAATAGATGAAAACTATTACATTTCCATATAAGGCATATATGTGTATATACTCATCATATGTGAATAATGACATAAAGACCCACAGATAGATACCTACATACATACAGAGATACATACATAGAAAGACATCTTTTTTGGTACTAAGAAATTTTTTCCTGCCATGAAGTTGATGACTATAGTTTTCTCTAATATTTATCCTAGAAATGTTAAGGCTAGAGCTTTTATTTAGGACTTTGATCTATTGAAAATTAAACTTTGTATTTGGAGTGAAGAGCGGGTGAGGTACATTTTCTTTCAAATGGATACCCATTATTTTCCAGCACTATTTGTTTTTGTTTTGTTTTGTTTTGTTTTGCTTGGTTTTGTTTCTTTCTCCATTAAATTAACTAAAACCTTGATAAGAAATGTATTGATGAGATGTGGGTGAGTCTATTTCTTTGCACTCTTTTCTGTCACACTGTGTATAGGCTCATCGTCATATCAGTGACTCACTATTGCCATATGCCTATGTCCTCACTAATGGTACATTAATATACATGTGTTAGGCTTACAGTAATTATTGAAATCAGGTCGTGCAGGTTCTGCAAAGTTTTTATCTTTTTTAAGATTGTTTTGCCTATTCTACATTATATGCAATGCCATATAAATTTTAATGATAATTTTAATGTTGATTTCTTGAAAACAGCATACTTTCTATTGGCATCAATTTGATGATAATGAACATCTTAAAAATACTGTCTTTCAATTCATAAACAAGGTATACTTCTCCATTTATTCAGGTATTTGTTGTTATTTTTCAGTGTATAGATCCTGTGTAGCTTTTGTTGGATGTCTTTCTAGGTATTAGAGGTGTGATCCTATCGTAAATATAATGTATTTATTAATTTAATAGTCTAAGTGGTTACTGCTAGTATATCAGAAGTCCACTGGTATTTCTATTTTGACTCTCTATCATCAGACTTTTCAAAATGCACTTATTATTTTAGCAGTTCTTTCTTCATTATTATTTATTATACTTTAAGCTCTAGGGTACATGTGCATAACGTGCAGGTTTGTTACATATGTATACTTGTGCCATGTTGGTGTGCTGCACCCATCAACTCATCAGCACCCATCAACTCGTCCTTACATCCGGTGTAACTCCCAATGCAACCCCTCCCCCCTCCCCATAATAAGCCCCGGTGTGTGATATTCCCCTTCCCAAGTCCAGGTGATCTCATTGTTCAGTTCCCACCTATGAGTGAGAACATGCGGTGTTTGGTTTTCTGTTCTTGCGATAGTTTGCTAAGAGTGATGGTTTCCAGCTGCATCCATGTCCCTACAAAGGACACAAACTTATCCTTTTTTATGGCTGCATAGTATTCCATGGTGTATATGTTTTAGCAGTTCTTTAATCTTCGATTTTATATTGAAATAATGTTTGAGTCACAAGAGTTGTAGGAAAAATACAGATGTCCCCTTTACTCTTTACTTAGTTTCTCCAATAACATCTTGCAAAGCTATACTATAATATCACAAATGGGTTAGTGACATTGATGTAGTCCATTAACGTTATTCATATAGTCCCAGTTTTACTTGTATGTGTGTTCACACAGACATGCATATATGAGTATGCATGCATTTGATTCTGTGCAATTTTTCTTTTCTTTTCTTTTCTTTTTTTTTTTTTTTTTTTTTTTGAGACAGAGTCTTGCTCTGTCGCCCAGGCTGGAGTGCAGTGGCGTGATCTCGGCTCACTGCAAGCTCCGCCTCGCGGGTACACGCCATTCTCCTGCCTCAGCCTCCAGAGTAGCTGGGACTGCAGGCGCCCGCCACCATGCCTGGCTAATTTTTTGTATTTTTAGTAGAGACGGGGTTTCACCGTGTTAGCCAGGATGGTCTCGGTCTCCTGACCTCGTGATCCACCCGCCTCCGCCTCCCAAAGTGCTGGGATTATAGGCGTGAGCCACTGCCCCCGGCCAAGTTTATCTTCTGTGTTGGCTTATGTATCCACCACCCCAGTGAAGATGCACTCTTATATACACATGCACACACACACACACACACACAAATGTCATTTTATATATATACATATGTATATATACATATATATATAGCAACTGTCATTACAGAGGTAATATCATTAAATTGTTAGTACTAAAAAATTTCAGAAATTTTCTAGTTAAATGTCTAATTTTATAGATGATTAAAACCTGAAAATACGGATAGACTTGTCAAAGATTATATACTAAATGAAAGAACAGAAACTAAAGAAAATGCTCTTAAACTACCAATTGTACATCCATTTAACTCACCTGCAGTTTGTTGATAGTCTAATATCTTTTACCATACAAGTGAAACATAATATTCAATCAGTTTTATTATCCAATTATTTTTTTTTCAATTTCATAACTGCATACATTATGGCAAGGAGAATGGGACTTCTCGAAGTCATTTTGAATAGTTTTAATTGACTCTCCCTGGAAAGAATGAGGGATAAATAAATATCAAATACTGTTAATATTTATCAGTTAAGTGTAAAAATAGCAAAAGATCTGAGGGAAGTGAAGACGAGAGGTCAAAGTAATCCCCCATCTTCTCCTCTTCCCTGCCCACATATTACCTCTCTTATACAATCGTAAGGTCCACGTCACTAGTATTTCAGGATTGTAACACACAGTTAGAGATTAGCCTAAAAAAGCAGAATATTTGGTAAGAGTGTAGAAAAAAGTTTATTACAATTTAACAAAAAATGAAGATTTTAAAAGAAGAAAAAGACAAAAACACTTTTACAAGCTTCAGAAGAAGCTGGCATGAGGAACAAGAGTTATGGTGTCATTGGTCGATTTTTTCTCTCTTCTTTTAGAAATAATTTGACATTTCCCACCCCATTGCTTTCTATAATTCAAGCTAAGGAGTATTACAGAATTCTGTCATCGTTTTTAAAAATAACATTTTTTCTTTTGTTTAGTTTTATCTTCTTCAAATGTCTGACTGCCTTTTTTTGATATCCTTTATTTAGCCTGTCTTCCCACCTTCATGGATTCAGTGTAAACGGCAATTTCAGCAGATCTGTGGATAGCCAATTTCCATTAACAGAAGAATGACTAAAAATAATAAAGAAAATCATAATAGCAGCTAACATTTATAGACCTGACTATGTGGTGGGCCTTCTCTAACTATAATTTCAGTATACAATTGTAGGAATCTTATGTGATAGATAATAGTGGTATGGATTTACAAAATTTGACTGTCAAACTGCTAATAACTTAAGAAGTTGGGCCCACAAATCCTGGTCTTTCTGATTCCAAAGTCAAATAATTTAATATATGCTACCATTGCTACACATCCTTAAAACAAAACTACCCTAGAATTTAAGTATGCCCAAGTCTTGTCATGCCACAGATTCATGCCTTTCCCTGCAGCAACTGAGAATCTCTGAACTCTTGGATGATGGCAGCAGTTGGTCTCTCTGGATGGTCCTCATTGAGGAGCTGGATGCAACCAGGGGTGAGTGCTGCCTAACAGATTTTCTGATCAATATTCTCTGCAGAGAACTTCTTTGAGGTAATCAGTCATGTTGGATTGATGCTCCCTTGGTAGAAGCATTAGTTGAGTGATTTGGCCAGGTCATTTTTGTTTTTCCTTGTCCTTGAGATTCTATCATATTATTTGTCATGCGTTGAATGCTAGTAGCAACGAGTTTTTCTAACTTAGTGTTTGCAAGCAAATTGTCTCAAACACAGTAGTTCCAATTACCTTCATATGTGGTCTGTATGAGTGTCAATGAAATGCAAGCAGGTTGTTCACACATTATTTATATAATCTACAAAAGACGTACACATTTATGTGGATTTGATGAAATTATTGTGCTGCAGTCATCTGTTGATTCCAAGATTTATCATTAGCTCTGTTCTGCTCCTTATAGCCACGCTGACCTCAATAGATGGCTTTTTACGGGCTTTCTTGGAAGCTGGGATTTTTATGATTCACCTGGCGGAAGCATAGGCAGGAGACTGAAGGGCCGTAAGAACATAGAAGTAAGGGCATTTGTCCCATTTTTTTCTTCTTCTTCAAGGTTTTTCTCTGGCAAGAAATCTGTGCTCTATAATTTTAGAACCCGTTTGGCAGACTCCCCTTGATTCTAATTTTCACTGGGCAAAGCCATGGACCTACCTTGAGATCTGAGGACATTGCCTTCTCTCTTATATTTTTATTTTGGAGGGTGGTAGCAGCTTACCTACTTTCTAAATTGCTTCACCACCTCCTGTGTGCCTGTCAACAGTTTTATCACCCAGGTATCCAATTCTTTACACTACCCTCTGTTTGAAAGGTGTATAGGTTCTGCTTTTCTAACTGTGGTTTGTTTGATGCACTTCGAAACTGGCTAGAAGCTCTTAAGTGAGGAGAATAGCTTGTGTTAGCTACTGGAAGGTGAGCTACATAATATCTAGCTGACCAGAATGGAGAATAGAGGGCTCAGAGATGGCAGATCTGTGAACTTAAGCAAGGATGAAGATACTCGTTATTTCCAGATAGGCCTGTTTTACATACATTGTCTGGACAAACTTATAAAATATTTATTTTATTCTTGAAGGTGTCCCAGCTTGGACAACAAATCATGTGGTCACTATATTGATGCTAAATGAAGTCCACAGTGACGGTGTAAGCCTGAGATTCTAGGCTCAGATGTGGTGGAACAGGCAGCACCAGGCTAAGATACCTGAGATATAATAAGCCTGCAGAGATGGCAGTGGTGGTGGTGGCAATGCCCAGTTAGGCTTGGCTGGTACCTAACTCCTTAAAAATTGCACAAAGAGGAGTGGGGGTAATGTGGACTGGGTCAAACAATAATAAAATGGAAGAAAGAATTCAGCAGAGCAAGAGAAATTGAGGACTGACAGGTTTTGTAAGCTAAATGTGGCCTCAATAAAAACAGACGGACCCAAAATGCAGACAGCAAATGGTGGCAACTCTGTGTTCACACTTGGTTAACTAGACACACCAGAGACCCCTCCTCGGAAGATGGATCTAGTGCCAATATTTTAAGTAACCCAGACTTGTCACTTCTCAGGAAGCCCCTCAGGAGAATCAAATGGAAGGGCTGTGGAAATGGGGGAGTCAAACGGGGTTGGGAATTCAAACAGCAGACAGGTTGCATTTTAAAGACCAGGTCTACCCCTCCTGAGCTTTTATTCTGCCACATTCTTCACTGAATAAGAATGACTTTTCCATTTTTGCTGCCAATCAGTTCAATATTTATTCCATCTACTCTACCAAATATTATTTTTTAAAGCACTGAACTATGGCAAGAGAAGACAGCTTTCAAAATAAATGATTATGTCCTAGAATTTTAGGAAGGTTGGGAAGTCATTTAAAAGTTTCTTCAAAATTATTCATCTGTCTCTTTAAAATATTGATCAGGTCTAGAGTTTCCTTTGCCAACTGTACTCTTTTAACAGAGGCATGGTTTTATGTGCAGTTACATTAATAATCCACAAATTTCATCTTCCAGATTCTATACTATCTTCCTTCCTTCTTTCCTTCCTTCCCTCCGTATACAATTTACTATTCATAATGTTCCTCTCCTGGAAAAGTGGCAGTTAAAGAAGAAGAAGTTAAATGGGAATGTATTATTTCATGATGTCCACAATCTAGAAATATGTAAAGAGTTTTTTAACAGATAACTATTGCATTAAAAAAGATATGTGCTAAAGTAGACATATGGACAAATCATATATAATTACACACAAAAAAAAGAAAAAGGGAGAGCTAAAAATTCACCTTTTTTTCTACTGTAGCCCTTCGCAAAGCCCATGTTTTGTTGTTGCTGTTGTTATTTTGAACATAATGTTTTTATCTTCATAGTCTTACAAGGAAGGTAGTATTTTTCCTTTTTTTTTTTTTTTAAGATAGAAAACTGAGTATCAGAGAGATTAACTTTCCTAAGATCAAATGGAGATAATAGCAGAGCCGGAGTCCCATCTAGGCTATCTTTCCTTACAGGTGACTGCATGGGCAACCAGAAAAGGATTTGAAGGAAAAGTGAGGCATAAGAATGGTCTTCAGATGCTACTTATTAGGTGGCCGGAAAGAGAAGAGCATTCTAGGTAGACAGAACAGCAGCAGCAAAGAGATGTTTTAAAATAAAAGGGCACATTTAGGTTAAAGGAATGAGGAAAAATTTGTACAGCTGACAAGCAAGCATTAATTCTTACTAAATCGTAATGTGTAGTGGAGTGGGGTGACGTGTGCTTTATTGAGCTGTTGATTTAATAAGTAATATGATACTAGAGTAAGCTGTTTCCATAAAGAGACAAATGACTTCTATATTTTTAGAGTTTCCAGTCACTATATTGTCAACAGAGTATGCCAGGAGAGCACAAGGGAGGATTTCAGTCTCCTGGAACATTTCATAAACTCTTCTTTAAATGCATCTTGTCTGCAGGGTCCACAGCAAAATTGAAAGAAAGTAATTTATTTTTCCAAAGTCTTATTGCTATTTAGAAGAAGTCTGATGCAAAACATCAAAATGAATCTCCAAACAAAGTGCTCTCTCATTATATTTGTTTATTGCTACAAAGTTAAAAGTTTCATTCAGAATTACAACATGCAGTGCAACACCACAGGGAATACCTATAGGCATCCTTGTTGTAAAGTGATTGTATCACCCTTAGGGCTCTATGCAGTGATTATAACTTACATTTAACACTACTTTAAGGTTAAAGTCTAGTGAAATAAAGATGTAATAACATTTTAAAACAATAGAGCTCATACATTGAAAAACAGTAAGTTATGGTTTTCCAGGAAAGGGAGGCTGAAGGGTATTTTAGCAATGGAACGGGATTGCTAAAGCAGAAAGAGTTGGTGTAGAACTATGTGAGGCATGGATGGAGTGGCTGCTAGCCATTCTAGGCCTACAACCTTTCTCCGTAAAGGGCCAGATAGTAAATATCTCAGGCTTTGCTGGACAAATGGTCTCTCTTGCGACTGTTTAACTCTGCTTTTATAGCATAAAAGCCTCCACAGACAAACAGTCATGGCTATGCTTCAATACTTAAAAAAATAATAGCAGGCCATAGTGTGCTGATCTTTGTTCTAAGCCAATTAAAACCTCATCTGATGCATACGCCCCATTCATAGCATTGTGGTGTGTTGTACATTAATGCATCTTAAGGAAGGATGCCTTTAACCATTCACTTTCTTATATAATTCCTTTTTCTATTGATTCTGGGTTTAACTATTTAATTTAGTTTGTTCAATGGGATTTCAGCAAATGTGGCATCAACAGAAGCTAAATAAGTAGTCGTGCATCAGTACTTGCCTTCCTGGAACTCACCTGTCACATGTTAAGGAGCCTAGTCTAGACTACTCTATAATGAGTTACCACATGGATAGAGATGCCCAACCAAAGTGCAACTTAAGTCTAGACAAGTTCTTAAGACCATCTTAGACCCTCTAGCCTCAGTTGAGCCTCCAGATGCTATAGCTACATGAGTGAACCCATAAAAGACCAGCAGAATAATTGCCTTTTTGAGTTCAGCCAGTCCACAGAATTTTGAGAAAAAATCCCACTAAGTTTTGAGGCAACTTGTTGTGTAGCAACAGATAACTGATAAATTAACTTCTACCATTTATGAGCATCACATTTCATGATACTCTTAAAAATCAGGTATGCAGTATGAAATTTGAAACTAGTAGACTGGGATTTGAATTTAGGGACTCAGCATCACCAGTGCTATGACCTAAAGTTAGACTCACACCTGTTTGCCTCTCACTTTGCTCATCTGAAAAATGAAGATATTAACAGCACACAGAGCTGCCATCTTCCCTGTGATCATCTTTAAAGTGGCACCTGACATGGATCAGAAAATGTGCTGGATGCCTTACGGTTCATATCACTAATTTTCAGAATTACCACTTAAATATAAGAGTTTATGTAAGTGTGTAAGTGTTTATATAAGTATATAAGTGTTTATGATGTAAGTATATAAGAATTTATATAAGTGTGTATTTTAAATATTGCCTAATTTTGCCATAGTTCCTTTCAAAGTGGTTCCAACAATTTGTATTATAGCCAGCAATGTGATTCTCCAAATATTCTTCTTTTCTATATATCATAACCATTTTGAAAATGTACCATACTGATAATTAAAAATGGTATATTGGGATTTTAATTTGCATTTATTTAAATTTATTAACATCCTTAGACATATTTATATGACATTTTAATTTACTTTTCAATGAATTCACTTTTGAGATCCTCAATTTTTTTTCTAAGTGTCTAAGAGTTTAAAAATAGATATTTAAGTAAATTAGCCCTTTGCCATCTGATATGATTTGGCTGTGTCCCTCCCCACCAAATCTCGTCTTGAGTTGTAGTTCCCATAATCCCCACGTGTCATGGGTGGGACCAGGTAGAGATAATTGAATCAAGGGCGCAGTTTCCCCATTCTGTTCTCGTAATAGTGAGTTAATTCTCACAAGATCTGATGGTTTTATAAGGGGCTTCGCCTTCACTGGGCACTAATTCTTCTCTCTTCTGCTGCCTTGTGAAGAAGGACGTGTTTGCCTCCCCTTCACCATGATAAAGTTTCCTGAGGCCTCCCTAGCCATGTTGAACTGTGAGTCAATTAAACCTCTTTTGTTTATAAATTACTCAGTCTCAGGCAGCTCTTTATAGCAATATGAGAACAGACTAATATACCATCTATGTGGAAAATAACTTTTGACACGTGATGTTTGTGTTGGACTTAACATTTTGTCCATTTGAGGATGCAGAATATATTAATTGTTTTATGTAGTCAAATTTAGCAATATATCTATCATTTTGTGCGTTTTGGCTATATTACTCAGAGAGGCCTTTCTCATCAATATTCTCAATATTTTATTTTTTTATATCATTTAGTATTTTGATCCTTAATACTTAAGTATTTTATTTATTGAGTATTTTTCACATAAGAAACAAAAGAAGGGCTGGCACTGGGACTCACAGCAGTGATCCCAGTGATTTGGGGGACCGAGGTAGGAGGATTGCTGAGGCTAGGAGTTTGAGGCCAGCCAGCCTGGGCAGCAAGCATGACCCCATCGGAAGGGAGGAAGGGAGGAAGGGAGGAAGGGAAGGAGGGAGGGAGGGAGAAGGGGGAGAAAAAGGAAGGAAAAGGAAGGAAAGGCCAGACACAGGGGCATGCACCTGTAGGCTCAGCTACTCAGGAGTCGAAGGCAGGAGGACTGCTTAAGCCCAGGAGTTCAAGGTTGCTGTGAGCTGTGATTGCACAGCTGTACTCCAGCCTCGAAGACAGAGCAAAACTTTGTCTCCTTGTCTCTAACCAAAAAACAAAGGAAGAAAAAAAAACAGGAAGGAAACAATAAGAAATATTAGGGTTATGGTGTTTAATTTATTTAGTTTGGGGATTTTTTAGCTCTCCTTGCTATGCCTGCCACCACAGATTGCAGCTAGTAATTTTGATGCTATTCATTCTTTCTCCACCTCTCATACTTAGCTGGGAATGTTTTAGAATTTGATAGTCTATCCTAATGATCTGTCTCTCTCAAGGCCTGAAATATAAAATTATTCTAACTGCTGGAGTTTGATCACACATTTTGATAGCTAATATGCTTGTCTTAAATTTTTTCCTTCAAACTTTAAATGCTAATGTCACATATAGATTTTCCCATATAAACTTTGGAATCAAATCACCTAGTTTCAGGAAAAAATAAATGTTTTTTCTTTTTTATTGTATCACATTAGGTTCACTGATTAGTTTAGAGAGAAATATCATTTTTACAATTCCAACTCTTGCTATCCAGTCATAAAATATGTCCTTCCATTTATTCATGTCTTCTCCTATGTTCCTCAAAAGAGTCCTAAATTTTATTCATGTGTTTTCTGAATCCCTGAAGTTCCACAGGTATTTAATTGTCTGCTACTGTTGCTGTTGCAATCCCTGTTGTTGCTGAAATGTGTTCTTTGTATGATATATCCTAGCTTGTTATCATTTGTGTAAAGGGGCACCATCGAGTCATTATTTGCCAGTGACATTACTCAGTATTATTATCATTACTAATGTTTTTCTTAATTTCATAACAGGTGAGTTGGAAGTAATTAAAATGTACTGTTTCTACTTCCTCTCAACACGGTAATCCTGCTGGTTGCTGGTTCAGTGCTAAACACTGAACTCTGGGACTAGACTCCGTGTGCTTAAAATCCTTACTTTATATTTAAGTTTCTTGACTTCTCTATGGTTCAGTTTTCTCATCTGTAAAATGGAGATAATAGTACCTTCTTCATAGGGGTGCCAGAGTACTAAGCAAGTTAATGTATGTAACATATTTAGACCAATGTTTTATGTTTAATAAAGACTTAACTGGTGTTGTCTCTCTCTTTACTATCTCTGGCACTCAGTTTCATCAGTATCACAGCAATAGGAATGCCCACTCTGATTTGCCTTTGAAGGGCAATTTAACAGTTTTGTGGTGTGGTGTAAATGAAAGTGCTTTGCAAATTGGCACTATAAAAATGCAAGATGATTGTAAACTGCCAGAACACAAGTGCGTTTTTTTTTATTATTATTATTTAGCTAGCATTTACTATGTCCTGGTAGAATTTGAGAAAAATGTAAAACCCAGATTCAGCTTTTGTCTCATTTATTAAGAAGTTTTTCATTTTGTCTTCCATGGGATTAAATCTAGATGTGAGATCCAGATCGCTGACTCGCAGTTCTTTCTCTACATAGTGCCGGAGAGAAATAGTGATGAGGATTATTTTTGTGAACAGACCAAGTGTCCCTTTACTGTAGTCCGGTTTTGTATGCAGAGCTGGAAGGAAACATACATTGTTAATAATACTTAAGAGATCTTAGTATCTATCTCATGCCAGACACTCTGCTAATTATTCACTACACTTTCTATTACACACAAAATTTAGTAAGTAGGACATATTATCATCTGTAGTCCACAGATAAGTTTACTGTATTAGAAAGTTTCAATAAAGTAACCAGACTCATACAATTGAAAGGTAGAAACTGGAATCTCAGTCTTCTGAATCCAGGGTCTGTACTCTTACATACTTCTTTAGACTAGGACAGGTGTGGTGTGGCTTTTCTGCCTTCATTTCCCAAGCCATTTCTCCTTTTCCCTTTAGAAATTTAGTACCTATAGTATCTATTCTGAATATAAGTATTTGGTCTTCAGAAATAATCTGGCATTGGTCATTTATATCTGAATATCAAGTGCAATCTGGTAACTTTTCACAGGATGAGAAGAAGGGAAAGGAGAATTAGCAATTACCGATCCTATGGCATTCATTTCATTGCCTCTTAGAGGTAAGTTTTTCCAGTTTACTTTATCATTACAAATAAAGACACTGAGACTCGCAGTTAATAAGTCATTTGCTCAGTGTCACACAGCTCAGTTCTGTGACAATGACTTAGATTTAAGTCACTGAGACTTAATTTTCTCGGAAAATTTGAGAGTGGTGTGTCCTGTTAAAGGAATGTTAGATGTTAGAGTTTCTCATTTGCCTTTCTGAGAGCAAAATAGAATAAGCCAGACTGCATTAGATGGCCACCTCAACTTGGTTCTTGCTGCCCCTTTCAATGTCTTGTAGATTCGAATGCTTAGCAGTTAAGAAGCATGTGCTGCATTGACCTTATATTAGAGGTATAAAAGCAAGAGATGGTCAAAACACTGATCTGCAGGTTGGAAGAACATTCACATTAGACTTATCCCAAAGATTGATAAAAGGGATTTACAGATGTGCCCATTTTAGCTCAATTCAGACAACAACTCTGAACCAAATAGGCTTCGGAGTTGCCCTTCAGATTGGCTGAAGCTCGTTAGGCCTGCATCATACTTTGGCTTCTTCTTTTGCAAAATATTTCTGTCTCTTCTTCCTTTTCTCAGGACGTTGATCCCTAACATATATTTGCATATTAAAATATCAATCTTAGTATCTGTGTCTTAAAAAAAATCACAGTTATTTTTACTGTGAGATGTTTGAGAAATTAAGTGTGAAGATAAGGATTAGTTAAAAATTATTTATCACCAATCTGGTCATGTAGACTCATCACTGTTGGTCAGTATAGTACAGACACATCTTGGTACTAGGTAGTGTCAAACTGGGACCAGGCACTCAAAGTTTGACAGTGCGAGTAACTGAACTCTGGAGGAAATAAAACACTAAATCCATGCAATTCTGGTATGCTAAGGTTAAGACTTTGGATCAAAAATAATGGGGACATTGAGTGAGTGTCCTTTAAAATTTTTAAAGTTCAAACTCCAAGCCTGTGGAAGTGGCTCATACTTTCCTATTAATATCTAGCACATCCTCATTATAAAATGACCAGGAAAAGGCTTTTACTTCTAACATTTCTGTATCCCCTTTAGAATCTACCCCACTACCCTTCCTGGCTCCTAGGTAAGCCACAACTGACAGTAGCAAAGTCATTGCAAAACTTGGCTCACTGACCAAAATGGGGTTATTAGGGCCCCCAAATAATAAAGACTATATGGTGACACTTAACTTCCAGAACTTAGATAGTTGAAACTATCATAATGAGAGGTAGGGTTGAAGTGGAAGAAAAATGGACTGACCTACACAGACTTATGGGGATGTTTAAAAAAACACAGTTTCTAAGGACAAAATAGATGAGTTGCCAACAAACAACACTCAACTTGTAACATTAGAAAATAATTACAGGCCTGGCACAGTGGCTCACGCCTGTAATCCCAGCACTTTGGAAGGCTGAGGCGGATGGATCATGAGATCAAGAGATTGAGACCATCCTGGCCAACATGGTGAAACCCCATGTCTGCTTAAAGATACAAAAATGAGCTGGGTGTGGCAGTGCACGCCTTTAGTCCCAGCTACTTGGGAGGCTAAGGCAGGAGAATTACGTGAACCCGGGAGGCAGAAGTTGCAGTGAGCCAAGATTGCGCCACTGCACTCCAGCCTGGTGACAGAGGGAGAATTCATCTGAAAAAAAAATAAAAAAAAAAAATACAAAGGATGTCCAGAAGGGTGAGGACAGTCACCTCAATTAAAAAAAATGTCACGAGCCTTTGGCAAATAGCCTCCAGAATTGTTAGTAATACTTTTCTGGTTTTTATAAGCAAACTGGTCTGTGGTAATTTGTTATAGCAGCCCAAACAGTCAAGACACCCTTGCGGTCAAGAGAATGGATCAAAAACAAATTGCATGTCAAGTGAGATGGCTGAAATCAGTGCCTCCCTTAAAGTACTAATGGATGCAGAAGTTGTGGGCCCTGACACATATCCATGTAATTTGTAAGTCTGGCCCTTGCACAGTGCAGATGGATCCTGGAGCATGCAGTTATCTGTGAATGTTACCTTATAGATCAAATAGGACTTTGCACACATGATTAAGTTAATAATTTTGAAATGAGAGATTTTCCTAAATTGTACTGATAAGTCCAATGTAATTGCGATAATCCTTATATAAGGAATACACGAGGAGCTAGACAGGGGGAGGAAGACTATATTGAGGGAAGCATAGACAAGGTAGTAGCTTTGAAGATGAAGGAAGGGGCTACAAGCCAAGCAGTATAGGCAAAAGCTGAAAAACGCAAGGAAAGGGATCTACCTCCAAAAGCCTCCATACGAAACCATCTCTTCCAGCACTTTGACATTAGTCCAGTGAAATTGGACTTGATTTCAGACTTTCGACACCCAGAAGTGTAAGATAAATTTGTGCTATTATAAGCCAGTATGTGTACTTCAATTTGTTACAGCAGACACTGGAAACTAATACACGATTTACTTTTGGCACTTTAAAGATGCTATTCCACTTTCAAGACTCTGGATAATGAAAAATACGTCAACTTTTGCATCCTTGTTCATGGTACAAAATGTCTTTTTCCTCTAGCTGCTTTTATATTTTGTTTCTTTATTTTGGTTTTCAGAAGTCTGACTATTAAATTCATTAATATTTTATTTCTGTATTATATTAGTTCGTTCTCACCCTGCTAATAAAGACAAACCTGAGACTGGGTGATTTGTAATGGAAAGGGGTTTAATGGACTCATAGTTCCACGTGGCTGGGGAGGCCTCACAATCACGGCAGAAGGCAAAGGAGAAGTAAAGGCACGTCTTACGTGGCGGGAGGCAAGAGAGCTTGTGCAGGGGAACTCCCATTTATAAAACCACCAGGTCCCTTGAGACTTGCTCACTATCACAAGAACAGTATTGGGGAATCGGCCTCCATGATTCAGTTACCTCCACCTGGCCCTGCCTTTGATATATGGGGATTATTACAGTTCAATGTGTGATTTGGCCAGGGGGCGGGGGGACACAGAACCAAACCATATCATCTGTGTTTATCCTGCCTGGCATTCACTGATCTATAGATTAGTGGTTTCAATAACATTAGGAATATTTCACTCAATATTTTTTGAAATATATTTGCTTGCACTATTTTCTCTTTTACTCCTTTATGAAACCCGAATTTCATAGGTATTACAATGTTTAATACTGTTTTATAATTCATCAAAATTCTGCCAGTTTTAAAAATCACTTTTCTTTTGATTAATTTTGATTACGTTGACTTCCTGTTCACAAATTCTTTTTTATACATTGTATAATTAACCATTACTGTGGTTACTACTGTTTTCTTTTTTTTAATTTCAGCTATCACGTGTTTTACTTCCAGGAGCTTCGTTTAGTTATTAAGGCTTTTATTTAAAAAAAAAAAAATCAGTTTGACATTCCTCATATTTTTCTGCAAATTCTTGACTAACTTTTTCTTCAAATTTTTAACATGTTTGACATAGTTACTTGAAAGTTCTTGTCTTCTTATTTCAACATTTAGGATATATAGAGATCTATTTTTACTGACTAATTTTCTCCTGACCATAGGTCATATTTTTCTTCTCTTCTGAATTCCTAGCAGTATTTTGTTCTGTGCTGGTATTCCGAATCATATACTGAAATATTTGAAGTTCTTTTATCTTCCTTTGTAGAATGCTGGATGTGGTTCTAGTGGGCAGTTAAATTATGGAAGGATTGTCTTGGTCCTGTGGTAACTTGGGTTTAGGCTTTTGAGCGCTATTTCAATCTTTCCTTGGTGCTGGGATTTAATGCTTAGGCTTAGGATGTTCTTACTCCTAAATCATGGTGCTTCTGGAATTTCAGTGGAAAGCTAAAGGGATTTATCAAAACCCTCTCCAAAGCACTTGGACAAAGCACAAAGGATGGCTTTTACTAATTGTGCTCGACCCTTATAGTCTCTTAGTTGTTGCTTTCAGCTGTATTCCTGGGATTCATTACCTGCACACACACATTTCTGGAGTCAAATAAGAATTAAGATGAATTTCTGTACAGATTTTGGAGCAGCTCCTTCTAAAACATCTTTCTGGTATACCCTCCCTGAATTTCTAGCTGCTTTAGTAATCCCAAAATCTAACCCCTTAATTCTTTGTCCTAATAAGACTATACTTTCTGCTTGAGCTCTCTTATCCTTGAACTTTCTGGACTGGAGTATACCCGCAGAGGGAATTCAAGCTTAAAATAAAAATAAGAAAAAAAAAAAAAAACCCACCCCAAAGCCTCAAATAGCCTTTTAAACCCATCCACCCTCATTAAGAACATTTTCTAGCTCTCCCACTGATGCAAACATTAACACTGGCTTAGTTTTGCGTGTGATAAGGTCATTTCAGAGCATATTCCATCAGAAAACCCCATCAACTTCTCTATCACATGGTTCAGCTTCTCTGTTTAGCATACCACAGAAGCTAGTTATAAATAATCTCTGGCTTCTTTGATCATCTCCCCTTAGGAATAGTACAGGAAACTCCATATCACCCTGTGGTCTGCATAACCTTTACTTTCTAGTTCTGTAGCATATTTATGATTATACTCAAAACATTTGACTCATAATGTGTATATGATCAAATACAATTTCTCCCTCTACAGAGAAATAAGTTATTCCATACAACTAGGATTTTTCAGAGAAATTCATGTTTGTGTGAGAGGTGGGGAACACATTAAGAAACTAGTATTTGGCCAGGTGCAGTGGCTCATGCCTGTAACCCCAGCACTCTGGGAGGCCAAGGCAGGGGCATCACCTAAGGTCAGGAGTGCAAGACCAGCCTGGCCAATGTGGTGAAACCTAGTCTCTACTAAAAGTACAAAAATTAGCTGGGTGTGGTAGTGGTGGCCAATAATCCCAACTACTTGGGAGGCTGAGGCAGGAGAAGTGCTTGAACCCCCAGGAGACTGAGGTTGCAGTGAGCTGAGATCTTGCCATTGCACTCCAGCCTGTGTGACAAGAGCGAAACTCCATCTCAAAAAAAGAAAAAAAACAAAAAACAAAAAAGAAACTAGTATTTAACTTCCTTATTTAAATTCTTCTATCTAATTTTAGGAACCAGTTGCTAAAGATAATCTGTACTGTAATAAGCATAATAATAGTAGTGATAGATAAGCTATTGCTATAAATAAAAATAGTGATAAAAGGATTAGATTTAGCCTCGCAAATTTAAATCTAATAAGACCATTAATATTAATAAAAGCAGCTAATGTTTATTGGGTGTTTACAGTGCTCTAAAAATTTTATTTAACTAAATCTCTTATTAAGCCTGTGAAATCATGAGATTTATAAAAACATTAAAATATCATTTAGTTCATTTCTGCAAATATAAAAAAAAGAGTATGACACAGTAGTCTCACACATCTTATCACCCATTTATCTACTAAAATTTTGTTAAATACACTGATTCTTGTATATACAGGGTAGAATAAAGCATTCCTGATGTCCTCTGTAATGACAGACTGAAATATAAACAAGTATATTACAATGGAGCATGTTATGCACAATTGCATACACAGTATAAAAGTCATACAGACAAACCAGGAAAAACTGGTTGAAATGTTGAACTTTTCAGAAAAGAAGAATTAAATCATCAGTGAATGTTTCCTGAAGTAGATAAGTGTCACAGATCAATTCATGTTCAAAAATACATAAATACATCTACTTTCTCTCCCTTCCCTTACCCTCATGTGCACGAAGTGCACCTTGATCTTGTGTTTGGCTAGCTGGATTTGCTCTGGCCAATGGACATTAGCAGAGGTGACCCAAAGAGAAGCATAAATACCGTTGAATGGTTAAGTTTACTTCCTGGAGCTCCTGAGTTTCATTACGAAAAGAACATGCTTCAGTTAATCATAATCTAAAAATGATGTGGAACAGTGCTGAGCCCAACCTGCATCTTGGTGGCAAGCCCAGCTAGTTAAGCCTGAATTAACTAAGTCCCAGTGGACTGGCAAATGTGTGAGACTAAATACTTTTGATGTATCCCACCGATACTTTGTGGCTATCCGTTTTATAGCAAAATCTGACTGATAGGGTAAACCAGTAGATTAATGCTCTTCATCACAAAACATATTTAATTCAATATATCTATTATCTTGCAAAGATTTCAGTTGAACCCTTATCAGGCTATTAGTTCCATCCCATTATTGGAACTAATACATATTGTGTATTTTCCTATTATGTACATGACTTACCTCTGTAATTATATAATGTTTTATTTCTTCCTAGAGTAAAGGGAGATACTAAAACTTCTCACCTAGATACAGAGTTGCATGTTTTTTTTTCCATCTATAATAAGCAGGGGTAAGAAAAAATATAAACAAATATATGAGAATACATAATCAGCAAAATATCTTCTTTTGTGTCAAGTTTAATTTACACTGAAAAACTCAGCAATTGGCTCTTACAAGATCTGATCACTATGCATACTTTCAAGCTATCACTTGTGCTTAATACAGAAAATACTTAAGGAATTAAAAGTAACATTTTGTTAATACAACTCATATTTTTAGTGTGAGCACATGCTATTTTAAAATGGTTTATTCTGACAGATTCTTATTTTCGAAAAGCAGCTAAAAGTGCCAAGGGAGATAATAAATGAATTTACCTCCCTTCACCTATCTCTTTTTGACCTTTATCAAAGTCCACTTTCTTCTCCTTTGGGGTAGAAAAAATGATTCATATTGTCTCCCTCAACCAAGAAAAAAAATCCGAAGAAAGAACAAAAAAAAAGGAACCTTCATCTGATGATGAAACAATAACTAATTGCACTATTAAGTAACCTACACAAACCTGGTGGAAAAAGGTGAGAGAAAAGATATTTCCTTGAGAAATATTCCCAAAGGTTTGATATTAATCAAAGTACGTGTGATTCAGAGAAAGAAGAAGAAAGACCTGAGGAAAGATAGGCCGTAAGGAGGCTTCATGGGCAGCACCCTGAGAATTTTTAAGTGTTTTAAGAATATATTCTCTGGGATGTTACATCCCATTAAGCAAGTCACATGAATGCCTTATAAATTAACACCAGAATTGTGTTAGCTTTGAGGAAGATAGCCAACCAAAAGCTCCTAGCACTCTTTCCCTACACACACACACACCAATGAATAAGCAGCTGCATTTTAATCAAAATAACTAACAGTACTTTAGAAGAGCAAAGAAGCAGCAAAAATCCTGTAAAGCACAGAAACCCAAGACGGCTTCATAGAGGAGAGCACACCTTGCCTCTGCCACTCTACCCCCCAATTCTGGAGCAGCCAAAACCAGGAGGAACTCACTCCTTTTCCTTAAGGGGTAAGCAAGAAGATACCGTCAGCCCCCATAGCCACTGTGGACATTTACAGTCTTCATCACTGGAGACTGCTGTAGTCCCCACAGGCTCTGAGCCCAGCAAAGGGAGCTCTCCAGAGCCTACAGACAAAGCTGCTCCCAGAGAGGTCAACACTGCACCCCATGCCCTCCCCACGGCCTGTAGTACTACTGCACTGCACCACCATCTTTGGACTAGAGTCACTGCTAGAGTGTGTCCTGCTCCAGGAGTGAGTGGTAATTGCACTTTCTATTTATGAGACCTTCCACCAATGCAAGATGCCCACCTGGTGTCATGCCATCTCTGAACCAAGCTGCTGCTATGCCTTATCCCCTAGGACCAAGACACTACAGAGCTACTCCATCTTTTTCTCCAGTCTCTGGTGAACCCTCCATTTAGGGCCAAGCTGAAGTGACACTGTGCTTCCCAGTGACCTCAGGTTTCTGGCACACTAGAGCAGTCATGCCTCCTGGTACCACTGCTGACAATGTGCCCCAGCTCCCAGGGATCTACAGGCTTCATTTACCTATGTTGCCACACTTTCTTGAGCCGAGCAGAGGTGCCTTACATCCCAGAGAACTGGAACCTTGGCTAAGCTGTGCCACTCCACCTTCCAGGCCAAACAGCCATAGTGCCATGCCTACATAGAACTGGACTAGCCCCCTGAGGTCAAGCTGTATACTTGCCTTGCCTTTCTGGGAAGCAGAATAATCACTGTTTTTCTCCCCCCCCACCCCCTTGGGCCCAAGCCATGTCTTGAGATTTCTGGGTCCTTCCAGTGGTTTTATCTTGCCTCACAGAGCAAAGGATACTACTGTGTCCTCCCATTCCAGGATCCACATTTACAACTTTGTGGTACCTCATCCCCTGGAGCCCAAGTGGTATTGTTTGTTCGTGGTCTCCAATTGCAGCTGTGCATTGCTCTCTGAGGCCCCAACCTCTAAAGCACCCCTTCTTCTTCAGAGTCAACGCCAGTGTTGTGGCCTTCCTGCCAGGGACAGAACCACAGTTACGTCATAACTCCCTGGGCCCAAGCTGCTGGGGTATGCCTCAGAGCAATAAATCTTGGCTTACTGGAAAAGCAGCATCCACTCCGGGCTTAGTTAGTGAACCTGTGCCTCATGTTCCAGGTGTTACAGGAGTTTCGGAAGACCCTGAGACCAGGAAACTGGCACCACAGTTTCTCTGAACACCTGAGCCCTGGATCCCAGTGCCTCTGTAGCTGCTTGTGGGCCATGCCAACCCCAAACCCAAGAAAAATCCATTCAACTATGAGTTCCAGTTATGAACCTTGAAAAAAGATTAGATGAATTGCTAACTAGAATAACCAGTTTAGAGAAGAACATAAATGACCTGATGGAGCTGAAAATCACAGCAGGAGAACTTTGTGAAGCACAAGTACCAATAGCCGAATCAAGCAAGTGGAGGAAATGGTATCAGATATTGAAGAACAACTCAATGAAATAAAGTGGGAAGATTAGAGAAAAAAGAGTGAAAAGAAACACACAAAGCCTCCAAGAAATATGGGACTATGTGAAAAGATCAAATCTACGTTTGATTGGTGTACCTGAAACTGATGGGGAGAATGGAACCAAGTTGGAAAATGTTCTTCAGGATATTATCCAGGAGAACTTCCCCAACCTAGCAAGGCAGGCCAACATTCAAATTCAGGAAATGCAGAGAACACCACAAAATACTCCTTGAGTAGAGCAACGCCAAGACTCATAACTGTCAGACTCACCAAGGGTGAAATGTAGGAAAAAATGTTAAGGGCAGCCAGAGAAAAATGTCAGGTTACCCAAAAAGGGAAGCCCATCAGACTAACAGTGGTTATCTCGTCAGAAACCCTACAAGCCAGAAGAGAGTGGGGGCCAATATTCAATATTCTTAAAGAAAAGAATTTTCAACCCAGAATTTCATATCCAGCCAAACTAAGCTTCAAAAGTGAAGGAGAAACAAAAATCTCGAGAGCAAGAGCAAGAGAGAGAGAGAGAGAGAGAGCGCCATAGACCAGTGGAGCAAAACATGGAGCACAGAAATAAATCCAAATATTTATGGTCAACTAATTTTTGACAAGGGCACCAACAGGACACAATGAAAAAAGGATAGTCTTTTCAATAAATGGTGCTATATGCATGAGAGTAAAATTGGACCCTTATCTTACAAGATACACAAAAATGAACTCAAAATAAATGAAAGTCCTAAATGTGAGACCAGAAACTATAAAACTGCTAGAAGACAACATAGAGCAAAATCTCCTAGACATTGGCCTTGGGAATGGCTTCTTCAATATCACACTAAAAGCTCAGACCACAAAAGCAAAAATTAAAAAATGGGACTAAAAATTTCTGCACAGCAAAATAAATAATAAATAAGATGAAACAGCAAACTATGAATTGTGAAAGAGTTGGAAACTATGTATCTGATAAAGAATATCCAACATTTGTAAAGAACTCATACAGATCAATAGTATAAAAACAAATTCATTAAACAATCAGTAAAAGGCCTGAATAGATATTTTCTTTTTCAAAATGTATATTGAAATGGCCAACAGGTAGATACAAAGGTGCTCAACATAATTAATTACCGGGGAACTGCAAATCAAAACCTCTATGGGATACTGATACGGGAGCAGGACAAGAAAGTGCTGGGAGAAGAAGGGTGGGTCCCTGACTAGGGCTCCACCCCCAGGGCTTGTGCCCACGAACATAGGTGAGGACAAGCATTTCTGTTTTCCTGCCCATATGTTGCATTTCCCAAGACCACCCTGGCCTGCCACGCCCCCATTCTGGCCTATAAAAACCCTGAGACCCTAGCGGGTATGCACACAAGTGACTGAATGTTGAGAGAAACACACAGGCAGAAGAAGACACAAGCAACTGGATGTCGAGAGAAACACACCGGAGTAAGAGCACAGCAACAGTTACGGGCAGATGTCGGCAAACTGGCAGGCCATCAACCAGTGGAATGATGCGGAGTTTGGCCTGAGTGGTTGGAGGGGAGTCCGGCCACTGAGAGGCCCAACTCCAGGCAAAAACCGCTTTCCCACTCCATCTCCCTTCTGGCTCCCCCATCTTCTGAGAGCTACTTCCACACCATAAAACCTTGCACTCATTCTCCAAGCCCCCATGTGATTCCATTCATCCAGTATACCAAAGCAAGCCACCCTGGAATACAGAAAGCCCTCTATCCTTGCTATAAGGCAGGGGTCTAATTGAGCTAACACAGGCAGCCTACTGACAGCTAACCTGAAAGAGCGCCGTGTAACACATACCCACTGGGGCTTCAGCTGTGAACATTCACTGGTAGACACTGCCATGGGGTCACAACCCCACAACCTGCCCGTCTTCATGCTCCCACTAGAGGTCTGTGCAGCGGGACACTGAACAAGTGAGCCATACCCCCGTCGCATGCCCTGAGAGGGGGACAAGCAAACTTTTCCCATTTCAATACCACCTCACACTTGTTAGGATGCCTATTTTCAAAAAGTCAAAGATAATAAATGTTTCTCAAGGTGTGGAAAAAAGAAAACTCTTATACATTGTTGATGAGAACGTTTATTGATACAGCCATTGTGGAACAACAGTGTGAAAGTTTCTGAAGAACTACCAGATGACTCATAAATCCTTCTTCTGGGCGTACCTTCAAAAGAAATAAAATCATCTTTATTTCAAAAGAAATAAAAATATCTGTACTTTTATGTTTATTGCAGCATTATTCACAATAGCCAAGACATGGAAACAACTATACTATAGCTAGATAGATAGGTAGATCAAGATAGATAGATAAATAGATAGATAGATTGAGATAGATAGATATATTTTATATGCATATATAAACTATCTTTCTGTTTTTAAAATGTTAAGAATTTTTATCAATAAAAGATGTTGAAATTTGTCAAATGGTACTATTGCATAATTGAGACAAACGTGATTTTATGCTTTGTTCTGTTAATGTGATGTATCATGTCAATTGATGTACATATGTTAAACCAGCCTTGCATACTAGTGATCACTCACACTTGGTGATAATGTATACACATTTCGATATGTTGATGGATTTAATTAATATTTTATTGAGGATTTTTACATACGTGTTAATCAGAGAGGCCTGTAGGTTTTGAATTTTTTCTGTTCTATATTTTATATATACATATATAAACATATATGTATATTATGTATATATAAACATATATATACATACATGTCTATATATATGCATGTGTGTATATATATGACTATGAAGTATAAGTGTGTGTGTGTACATAAAACTATAGAATATTATTTAGCCCTAAAAAAGAATGAGATCTTGCCATTTGCTACAATATAGGCTGGAGAACACTATGTTAAGTGAAATAAACCAGACACAGAGAAAAATCATACTGTATGATCTCCCTTCTACATAGAATCTTAAAAAAAATTGTTTATACAGATAGAAAACAAACTTGTTACCATGTTCGTGGGTTAGGGTGTGGGGAGGAAATGAGGAGATACAGATCAGAGGATCCAAATATGTAGCATGAACAAATCTAGAGATCTAACATACAACATAGGAATTCTAGGGAATAAAATTTTCCTGTATTTCTGATTCATGCTAAATGAGTGCATTGTAACTGCCTCTGCCACAAAAGCAAAGAAATGGATAATTATGTGAAGTGATGTGTATTTTAATTTGCTTCACTCTAGTAACCTTTTTACCTTGTGTATGTATCCCATAGTATAATCTTGTGTACCTTAAATACATACAATAATATTTTCCTTAAAAAAAATAAAGTTAGCATTGATTCTGACTTTCTTATTTTGGCTTGCTTAAAGGCTTTGTTTCAAGGTGGATAACAGAGTTCCAAAGGGAATGTGTGATGTTGTGGCTTGGGAAACTATCACTCCTCTTTCTCACAGTGCATATTCTTAGTATAGTAGTTCTGATTTCTGACCCAAGATATAAGTGATTTGACTTTGTCGGGACTTCCTGGTTTGGCTTTCTTCTCGGGTGCATCCTAAGCATTGGAACAGGAACTGGCAGTTAGAAGATACTCAGCAAGTACTGGTTAAAGAAGGGATTATGGAGTTCCTATTAAAGCTAATGCTCTAATCTCATATTTGGAAGAATTCTTGTAGTAATAGACTAAATAGAGATTCAGGAAGCAGTGAGACTTGTTAGAGGAAAACTGTAGAAATAAAGCCAAGATAATCTGCTGACTGGTCAGTGACACAGATAGTGAAGGTGTGAAGGGACAGAGAGAAAGACCTTGTAGAGATAGCCCTATTCTCTCTGAATTTCTTCCTGGCCTTAATGCAGCTGCCTTCTCCACCAAAAAATATGTATATAAGGAATGTTTACGTGTTCATTGATCCGTTCTTTTAACCAAGTTTTTTTTTTTTGTTTGTTTGTTTTTTTTTTTTTTTTTGCTTTGTGTTACCTCTAAATTAGACTCCAAGAGCATGCAGTTTATTTGGTGGGTGAAGGAAACACCAGTAGCAGGGGGAGAAAGGGGACAGAGAGGAGGACATGGCCACTGCCCATTGTCAACATGAAATCGTGGTGGGTGATGGGCTTAAATCCACTGAGGATTTAATAAACGTAATGACCAGACCAATTTTTATACCCAAAGGCAAATTTTTATTCTTATTCTGTTGTTTATCTCAAAATATGTCTAGCCACTATTTAATATCAGCTTGTAAGGTTTTTTAAAGAAAATCAAGAATTTTTTTTATATCTCAATGATATCAATATAGAGATGCTCCAAATTTAAATATATAAATCCATGCTCATTAAGATGTCCCTAGGAACACATTAAATTTCAAAGATTAAATCTCCTTGCAAGTTAAAACCCAAAGATTTCCAAAACTAAAGAATTAATTCTACAAATTAAATGTTTTCACCTTTTCAGCTAAAAATGCAAAACAATTGTTGTTCAGGTTCTTGTTTTGCTTAGATTTAGCCAGAGGGTGGCGTTCCTGATATCTGAGCTCCCTCTTCTTGACATGGCTATAATTCCTTCATAGCACAAGAACCGATATTAATTCAATGCCAAATATTACCTTACAATCAAATGAGATTAGAGTACATATGAAATTATTACAGCACTGAAATCTGACAGCAAAATTTAGAAATAAGATTGTCTCCAGATCCAAAAACAAAATTACTTTTCCAGATCTCAGTCTTCGGTGCTGCTAAATACCTAAAAATCAGTGTTATTTGTGGGAAAGATAGTAGAAGGAGATTTTTTTTTTTCTCTTTTACTCTTGCCAGGATGTCAGGCAATCTATTTCAGGATTACAACATTTATAAAGTACATCCCTTAATTCAGTCTTTAGCAGTATCCCAGTAAGAAGTTGATTTGGACAGAATGTATTTACCATATCTAAGGGGAAAAAGCATCCCATGAACACTGTTTCTCCTGGAGCAGGTGTTGGAAAATTATGACCCTAAGGAATTACCACTTTTTGGGCTGAGTGTGGTGGCTCTCGACTGTAATCCCAGCACTTTGGGAGGCCTAGGCGGGTGGATCACCTGATGTCAGGAGTTCAAGACCAGCCTGGCCAATGTGGTGAAACCCCATCTCTAGTAAAAATACAAAAAATTAGCCAGGCGTGGTGGTGGGTGCCGTTAATCCCAGCTACTTGGGAGGCTGAGGCAGGAGAATTGCTTGAACCCAGCAGGTGGAGGCTGCAGTGAGCCAAGATCACACCACTGAACTCTAGTTTGGGCAACAAGAGTGAAACTCCATCTCAAAAAAAAAAAAAAAAAATACCACTTTTTTTGTAAATAAAGCTTTATTAGAACACAATTATACCCATTCATTTACATGTTATAGATGACTGCTTTCTTGGCTTTATATAGAGACTATATGTTGTGCTAAACCTAAAATATTTACCACCCAGCCCTTCACAGAAGGATGTGCTGAGCTCTGTCTTAGTGGCCTTAAAAATGTTGCTAAGTTTAGAAAACCGTGATGGCGGGAGCCCAGGTCCCTGGATCAGAAGCTCGGGATCACATATGTTTATTTCCTGGCATGATTATTCAAAACCTATCAGTTTCCATTTCCTTCCATGCTTCTAAAATCTCCATGTTTCTAAAATCTCATTTCTTCATTGTTCATCAACTCTTGCTAATGGCACAGCCTCTACCGTGTTTGAGGAGTGGTCTCGTGCCACTGGAGCAGCTGTCAGAAACTGGCTATGGGATAGCATGGGTCCATGAAATTCTCTTGTTCTAAGCGTTTTTCAGCTGGAGAATCTTGTTCAGCAGGTTTCAGTACTGAAGGTGCTAATTATGTTCCTGCAATGTGTGCCATTGGGGGCCTAGCAAAGAAGAATGCCTCTTCTACATGTTCTTCAAGGTACTGTCTGCCTTTTCTTTTCGGATATTCCAGGCCTCAAGA
This sequence comes from Macaca nemestrina, assembly GCF_043159975.1. NCBI lineage: Eukaryota > Metazoa > Chordata > Mammalia > Primates > Cercopithecidae > Macaca > Macaca nemestrina. Next base: position 185,620,321 of record NC_092127.1, read on the forward strand.
AGTGTCTCTTGCTGCTACATCTTTGATTCTTTTATTCACTAGTGGCTGCACTTCTCAAGTTGTGCCTCTCTCTGCTGTTCTACTCCTTACAGAGGGCCTGGCTGTGGTTGTAGAATTTGGTCTTTTTCCTTCTCAAACACACATAAGCCTGGCACTTGTGGTCTGAATGGAACCCCTACTCTGTTTTTACTTCCCTTTTGCTTACTGCCTTGGATATTTTTGTTTTTATATATTCCTAAGTTATTAAGTTCTGAGTTGGCCAGATGTACCCAGTGTTCAAATTAATATTATTTACCACCTTGGGTTAGATAATCCCACTCAGGAGATTCTTCTCCCATAAAATAAACATCTAACACAGGCCTGGAAAATCTATTATATTTAGCATGGCTTCCCATTAGTATCCTTCACCTTTGCTTTCAGTTCTAATTTCATAAATTTCCGGAGCATCAGGACATAAGCATTATTTAAGTGCCCACTTACAACACCACAGGATCACCTTGAGGTTCACCCTGTAATTCTGTGAAGATTTCTGATTCTAATCAGTCCTTATACAATCGCCACCTTCCTTTAAGTGAGGAATGGGATCAAGTGCAGCCAACCTAGTACTGCTTACCAAAGTTTGGTACTAATAACTTAAAATGAAGCCCCCATGAGTGTTCTCAAGCAAAAGCAGGTGGCAGCCTCCTATATCTTCTTTCTTTCTTTTTTTTTTTTTTTTTTTTTTTTTTTGCCTTTTTTGAGACAGAGTTTCACTCTTCTCCTCCCAGGCTGGAGTGCAATGGCGTGATCTTGGCTCATTGCAACCAATGATCTTGGTTCACTGCAGTTCTCCTGCCTCAGCCTCCCAAGTAGCTGGGATTCAAGGTGGCTAACTTTTGTATTTTTAGTAGAGATGGGTTTCACCGTGTTGACCAGGCTGGACTCAAACTCCTGACCTCAGGTGATCCACCCACCTCGGCCTCCCAAAGTGCTGGGATTATAGGTGTGAGTCACCGTGTCCGTTTGCCTCCTATATTTTCTATGGCCCTAGTGCAACATGTATGTTATAGACGATTCCTTAATAGTTCAAGGTCTGTAACAGCCTGCACCCTAAAGACCTCACAATAATGACGAAAGTAAGGCTAATTTTGTTTTCTTTAAAATGCTCTTGTAGAAAAAGTGACATACTTTTAAAACTAGAATATTTTATAGAATGTTAATGAAAAGAGTCAAACTCTGTAAAATCTTTGAAGAGATTTATTCTGAGCCAAATATGAATGACCATGGTCTGTGACATAGCCCTCAGGAGATGCTGAGAACATGTGCCCGAGGTGGTTGGGATTTTATATATTGTGGGAGGCAGTGAGGGTGTGGGGGAGGGGAGACTTTCAGGTAGATTTTTAAATTTTCTGGTTGACAATTGGTTGAGTTTTTCTAAACACCTGGGATCAATGTGCTACAGAAAAGGGGTCTGGATCTAGATCACAAGAGAGGGTTCTTGGATCTTGCACAAGAAAGAATTCAGGGAGAGTCTGCAGTGCAAAGTGAAAGCAAGTTTATTAAGAAAGTAGAGGAATAAAAGAATGGCTACTCCATAGACAGAGCAGCCCTGAGGGCTGCTGGTTGCCCATTTTTATGGCTATTTCTTGATAATATGCCAAACGAGGGGTGGATTATTCATGCCTCCCCTTTTAGACTATGTAGGGTAACTTCCTGATGTTGCCATGGCATTTGTGAACTGTCACGGTGCTGGTGGGAGTGTAGCATTGAGGACGACCAGAGGTCACTCTCATCACCATTTTGGTTTTGGTGGGTTTTGGCCGGCTCCTTTACTGCAACCTGTTTTATCAGCAAGGTCTTTATGACCTGTATTTTGTGCTGACCTCCCATCTCATCCTGTGACTTAGAATGCCTTCACCATCTGGGAATGCAGCCCAATAGGCTTCAGCCTCATTTTACCCAGCTCCTATTTAAAATGGAGTTACTCTGGTTCACATGTATCTGACAATGGTACTTGGAGGTGGGGCTTTTGGGAGATTAGGTTACGAGGACAGAGAACATTTACGAATGGAATTGTTGTATTTACCATAGAGGCTTCAGAGAGCTCCTCACCCCTTCCATTATGTAAGGACACACGGTAAAGACAGCTGTCAACCAGAAAGTGGTCAGTTATCAATTATCAAATCTGCAGGTACTTAGAATTCCAAGCTTCTTCCCATTCTCATTCCCGGTTCTCATTCTCTCAGAACTGTGAGAAATAAATCTGTCATGGCCACGCAGTCTCTGATACTTGGTTATAAAAAGCTTGAACTGACTAAGACAGATGGGTTAAGTAGTGCTACAAAGTCCACTAGGCATCAAACCCAAGTATTTCCTTAAACTCTGATCCAATTCTCAAACAGTATGCTGACCCATCTCAATGAAACAGTTCAAAAAGATAAATTATAAGATAAATATTATCTGATAAGATAAATATTATCTATTCAGAAAAATTAATTATATTAATTCACTTTGGATAGTGGAATTACTTTGTGAAACAAAAAATATACACAACTGAAGTAAATTGGGCAGAACCTGGCACAATCACGATGTAGAAGAGTTATTTCCTTTTGTTTTTCTCTCTTTTCCACTTTCATTAATTATTCCTCATTCCCCACCTCACTGACCTTGCCAAAACCAAATTTTTGTCCTATATTTCCTCTCCATGGGTGATACTAAGCCACAAATTTTACAAAATTCCTATCCACGTTTGTTAATTCTACTCCTAATTCATATCCTTACCTTTGACATAAGTGGTATATCATGTTAGTTATTACTACTTTTATATAAACATTAATTTACATAAACTAATGTTCTATATTAGTTTCATGTTTTATACTCATTTTATATATTAGTTTATGTAAATTAATATGATTATATAAAACTAGTATAGAACATACAACTTTTATGTTTTTTGTCTCCTTCTACCACATTACTTCAAGTTTATATTATCTATGACCATATACTTGTGATAACTTATCACCTGCAACACCCATGCAGCAAAATTTATTTTCTATATTACACCCAAGAAAATATTTGATGATTAGATTATGTTATAACTGCCAGAAGGCTTCTTTCTGCCTGCCGCACAAAGAAAGACCATAGCATTGCAGTAAAGAAAGAGTTTAATAGACACAAGGCTGGGCATGCCAAGTGGAAGATGCAGTTAGTACTCAAATCAATCTCATTCAACACTTGTAGCTTACGGTTTTTCAAATGCAATTTGGAGGAAAGGGTGGTGGTTGCTAGGCTTACTACTGATTGACTGGGGTAAAGATGAATCATAGGAGTTCAAAGCTGTCCTCTTGCATGCTGAATCATTTCTGGGTAAGGCCACAGGAGCAGGCTTGGCAGGTACAGGTGGAGTCATGGGTGGTAGACATTCAAAAAAAAAACCCTGAAAAGATATCTCAGAAGGCTAATCTACTGTAGTGGTGTTAGGTGCAGGAATGGCTGGCCATCTATGACTATACCTTAGTGGAATTCAGGTTCCTCTCCTCCCTCAGCCTGATAGACTTTCATTAGCTTTACAAAGGTGGTTGAATTTTGGGGAAGGGCTATTATCATTTAAACCAGAGCCTAAATGTCTCTCTAGCTTGGTCCAAAATCCCAGGAATAATTAAGGGAAAGGTAAGATGGGGGTGGGGATGGGTTAGATCACTATACAGTTATTTTTACTGATATGATTCTTGCAAAGGTGGTTTCACTATTATTACCTACATGCTTAGAAATGGTTCAGTGATTGCCGTTTTCTCCCCAGAGTTAAGTCTCAGGACTACCTGGCTCATGTTTAACCCCTAAGCCCGACATTTTGTCTTTTTTTTTTTTTTTTACATGATTTGTCTTGCAGAAATGAATAAATTAGTGTATTACTTGAAAAAGGCCACATCCAGTAACCTATCTGACTGTTGTTCAACCATCGAGTCTCAGATGAAATGTTTTTGGGGGAAGCCTTAAGTTATATTGCAGCTCCCCACCTGTACATATCTTGCACCTATCTGGTGGTCACTGTAAGGTTAGTTTTCATACGAGATGTCAGGCTATTTCCATGGAGATGGTGCTACCTAACCCAGTGTTGATGCTGTGAAAGGAGAATAAAAACTTGGGACCCCAATTCACTCTGCCAAAAGAAAAAAATTAACCTGAAAGCTGAGTCATGCAAGAAGCTGCCTTCCCTTTTGTTTCTCATCAGGTAGTTAGTGATAGAAGGTTAAATATCCCTATAGGTAGCTACTCTATGTTCACCTTATCTTATGTAAAGTGCCAGTTAGTGAGTACCAGATGAATCCATAATTGACTATTCTCCTACCTACTCCTTTTCTCTTGCAATGTGTGGATTCAGTAATGTTACCATATCCTCCCTCTTTCTCATCTACCCTGCTTTCCCCCTTTAAATACTGAAACCCTCAAATTTATCTTTAGAGAAGAGCACAGATCTGTCTCCCTTGCATATTCCTTAACCTTGGCAAAATAAACTTCTAAATGGTTTGAGACCTATCTCAGGTACTTTTTGGTTTACAATGCAATGTCACACAGATCTCAGCAATGGCCCAAACTTCAGAGAAAGCATCCACTATAAATAGAATGCCCAGGCATCCTTGTTTTCCAGGATAGCCGTGGTTTGTACTTAATGCTTCTGCCTAAAGAATCCTGTAAACCAACAATAAAATTGTAAGGCCACCCAGCCTTCTGAGTGGACTTTCTTTTTGACCAGGGCGATTTTAAATTTTAACCAGAGAGACTGGTTGAGGTCATGGTGGTTAGTGGGGGTGGACCATTTCCCTTATATTTGTCAGACGCCTGTGAGCCAGAGAAACTCCATTTTAAATAGGAGCTGGTAAAATGAGACTGAAACCTACTGGGCTGTATTCCCAGATGGTTAAGGCATTCTAGTTCACAGGATGAGATAGGAGGTCAGTACAAATACAGATCATGAAGACCTTGCTGATAAAACAGGTTGCAGTAAAGGAGCCAGCCAAAACCAAAATGGCAATGAGAGTGACCTCTGGTCACGCTCACTGCTACACTCACTCCAGCCAGCTCCATGACAGTTTACAAATGCCATGGCAACATTAGGAAGTTACCCTATATGGTCTAAAAAGGGGAGGCATGAATAATTTACCCCTTGTTCAGCATATCATCAAGAAATAGCCATAAAAATGGGCAACCAGCAGCCCTCAGGGGTTGGAATAGCCATTATTTTATTCCTCTACTTTCTTAATAAATTTGCTTTCACTTTGCACTGCGGACTCTCCCTGAATTCTTTCTTATGCGAGATCCAAGAACCCTCTCTTGGTGTCTGGATCAAGACCCCTTTCCGGTAACACCATCACATTGTGGGGATAAGATTTCAAAATATCAATTTGGGGGGAGTGACACTAATATTTAGTCCATAATATTGCTTTGTTTTTAATTATTTCATTTAGAAAATGGGATGATAAAGCTTCCAAGGCATTGTCAAAAGATGAAATGAAATATGATACGTTGTTTGTTTAGCATTTTGCTTGATGCTGGATAGATTCTCCAAATGGTGATTGTTGTGGTATTTAGGCATTTACTTTCTAAAATGTGAAACTAGAGGACTGACAATCAAAAAGAAAAAATATCCCCTGAGCATTTGTTTATTCAAGTATAAAATTAAAATAACATAAACCAACCTAAAGGACATACGTTTCTAGTCATTTGGAATAACTGATACTGGATGTAATTTCCTTCTGTAAGTAGCTAGAAAACTGGACAAATATATAAAGCAATTATTTTCAGACAGCATAAAATAATGAGTGTTGGATTGTTAGCTGTGAAAGAAAAGAAGCAAATAAGGTGAATCGGCCTAGGTTTTGTCCTGCAGGTACTTTCCACAATGTGGTTGAAGGAGCAGAGGTCTCAGTTGAGAACATAAAAAACAGTTTGGGGAGGCTGAAACAGTTAGAATTTTCAGGATGAGTACTATAAAAGAGAGAGCAACACACACACACACCCCCTCTAAAAATCTGCATAGCTATCCCCTTGAACATATTGCTGCAACATAGAGAATGTGATTTGAAAAGGCCAGGCAAAGAAATATCAGAGTACTATTAGGTAAAGAATTCTCAGAGCTGGAAGATACTAATGTTGCTATGAGTCAGAGCGGTTTCACTGAACCCCTGAGACAGTCAGTAGAGACCTGACAAGGCTAACACTTCAGGGGTAGGGCTAAACAAACCCTGGGGTAGAAGCTTCTTAGAGCTGCCACATCGAGAGTCCAAAGGTCAAGCCATATCAATAAAATGTCAATGTCTTCCAAAGCAATGCTCTATATCCTTTTAAAGAAGATGAATTTCAGATGTTGGAAAACATATAATTCACAGTGTTTCCTATCCAATCAGAAATTATTAAGCATGCCAAGAAACAAGAAAAAAATAGGACCTACAATCAATCAATAAAAGCAGAGTCAAAAATGATAGAGAAGATGATGTTAATGGAAAAGGACTTCAAAACAGATCTTATAAATGTGTTTTGTATATATTTAAAGCCTATATATATATATATATATATATGAAGAAAATAGAAGATATAAAAGTGAACCAAATGGAAATTATAGAAATTCAACATTTAGAAAAAAAATTACTGGGTGAGTATAACTGCAGTTTAGATTCTACAAAGGAAAACATAAATGACCTTGAAAACACATCAAAACTGGCTTTTAAAAACTGAAGCAAACTGATAAATAAAAACTGATAATGAACAGACTTAATGACATGTGAGATAACATTAAGTGATCTAATGCATGTGTAATCAAAATGACCCAGGAGCAGAGAAAAAAAATTGCTTGAAGAAAAGTCTTTTTTTTTTTCCAGTTTAATGAAAGCCATAAACCATAAATCCAATAACTTGATCAGATCATGAATAAACTTTCAACCAAAATAAACATACAGAAGAGTACATTGAGGCATATCATAATTCAATAGACTGAACACTAATGATATAAAGAAAATGTTAAGAACATGTAAAAGTGAAAAGACGTTGTACCTAAAAGGAAACAAATATAAGAATGATCTGCAATAGATAATTTTATGTGTCTGTGTGGAGAGTGTTTTGGATGAGGCTGACATTTAAATCAGTGAACCTTGTGTTAAGCAGATTACCCTCAGAATGTGGGTGGGGCTCATAAAATCAGTTGAAGACTTGACTAGAACAAAAAGACTGGCCTCCCCAAGGAAGGGGGAATTCTCAGCAGCCTACCTTCACACTTCATCTGCATCATTGGCTCTCTTGAGTCTCTGCTCTATGGCCCCACACAATTCTGCAGATTTGGACTTTCCAGCCTCCATATTTGCGTACACACACACACACACACACACACACACACCCTATTGGTTGTTTCTCTGGAGAACTCTAATACTCCAGCAATCAATGCAAGCCAGAAGACAAGAGGCAACATATTGATGCTAAAAAAAAAAGTTGTGTACCTCAAATACTAGCTTCATCAACAATATGAAATAAAAATGAAGGTAAAAAAATTTTTTTAGACAAAAACAGTCTGGCAGAATCTGTTGCTCACAGGCCTGCACTATGAAAAAAGGTTAAGGAAGTTAATTAGGAGGAGAGGGAAATGGCTTCCAATGAAAACTTTAATTTACACAAAGAGATGAAAAGCATAAGAGATAAATATTTAGGTAAATAAAAATATTTCCTGTTTAAAATATTTTTAAATATAATTGACTATTTAAATAAGAAACAATAGTGATACATATTGGAGTGGCAGAACATATGGATAAGTAAAATATATGAAAATTGGGTAATAGCCAACTAATGGACACTAAGTTCCAAATTCTCTCTTCCTTGTGTATAATATATTAGGGAAAATCTTTTAAGACTTTACCAGATGGCCTGATATTAGGCTTAATCAGTAGAAACTGCTAGAGCATCACTGGAATACAAAAGCATTTCTCTTCCGGGCATGCTCATCCTGTTGGATGAGAGAGCACTTGTTTTTACCAGTGGCCAGTGGCCAGCAGCAGCAAGGCTTCCCTTTGGCAAGCTCCCCTTCACTCCAGAGGGCAGACATACAGCAAATCCTATTTGGATGACAACTCGCTAAACTTGTGAGCCATGAACACGTCCTCTTCCAACCAGTCTGGATTGCCTACTAGATTATGTCATGATCTATATTATAGAAAAACCTGCCTCACCTTCCACAGTAGAAAGTTGCAGCATCTCACTCAGCTAGATGTCAATCAATTCACACACAAACACAAAATTCTTGAATGATGGGGAGAACAAGTCACCTTCAGGAAATGATCTTACACCATTGTCAGAAGTAAACCCTTTATATCATCCTCCAAAGAGATTTATGGTCCTCAAAAGAGATTTATGGTCATTTGCTAGAGTGACCATGTATTTGGAAAAGAAAATACAGAGATTTGGCTGGGGAGCATAAGAAACAGGCTTTAAGATGTCAGTGCCTGGGAATCCAAAATGCCTTTATGACCTACCAATAAAAATTGGGGAAATTGGAGTTCACGGTCTTCAGGTAATAGGTCAAGTTTCATCTCAAGTCTTACTCACAGTGGACCCAGTTAGTGCAGAGACTCATTCTGTGTTTATTTCCAAGGAATTAAAAAGAGGATATCACTATAGGGTCCTAGGAGCATAATAGTGAATAATACTATCAATATAGTGTGACAAAAATTTCAGAAATGTAATTTAAAATGTGCAAGAGTTTTGGAGACATCAATATGAAAACAGAAGATTAAAAATTTTAATAGCTCTATGTCTAAAATAGAAATTGAACCCAAAATTGAAAGCCATTTTAAAATAAAAACATCCAAAGCTGGTTGGCCTTGTCAGTGAATTATCTCAAACAATTAGGGTAGGAATACCAATAGTACACTTTTTTAAAAAATAGAAGAATAGGAAATACTTTCCAATGCATTTAATGAGACCAACATTACTATAATACCAAAACTAACAAAAATATTACAAGAAAAAAATCATATTACCATCCAATATTCTTAATACACTTATATGCAAAAATCCTCAGCAAAATACTAGTTAATATTATCTAGAAATATATAAAAAGGATGATGCACCATAACTAAATGGGTATTATGCCAGGAATATAAGATTATAACATTCAAAAACAAATCAGTGTAGTTCAACACTTTAATGGAATAAAAAGAAGCTAATTACATGATAATTTCATAGATATGGAACAATCTTATGATAAGTTCAATATATATTCATGAAGATAATACTCAGCAATCTAAGAATAGAATAAAACTTTCTGAAATTGTTTGAAGACCTCTGAAAAACACACAGCTAATGTTATTATTAATGATGAAAGACTGAATGCTTTCCCCCAAAGATCATGAACAAGGTAAAAATATACCACTCATTTCTTTTACAATGACTAGCACTAAAAATGCTAGTCATTGTAACAAGCCAAATAATAATATCAATAACATAATGGGCATCTACGTTGGAAAACAATGTAACGGTCTTTGGGTATTTGTTATTTGTTTCATAGATGGTATGATTATGAAGCAAATTTTATTAAATTTATTTTTAATAGCTACTAAAATAAGTGAATTATCAAAGTTGTAGAATAAAAGATCAATATATAAAATCAACTATATTTCTATACACTAGTAACAATTGGAAATCAAAATTAGAACAATGTCATTTACCATAGTATGAAAAATTAAATATTCATAGATAAATTTGACAAAGTATAATCTGAAACAATGGCAAGTGAAATTTTAAAAATTTAAATAAATTAAAAGATTACTGAGTTCATGGCTCAGACAATTCAATATTTTAAAATGTCAGTGCTCCATAGATCAATGTATAGTTTCAAGGCAATGTTTATCAAAATTTCTGTAGAGCATTTTGTAGAAATTAAAAAACTAATTCCAAAATTCATATAAAAATGCAAGAAAATAGAATAAGTAAAACAACTTTGAGATATAAAAACATATTGTTTGAGAATTTTTACTATCTTGTTTCAAGAGCATTATAAAACTACGTTAAGCAAGACAGCATGCTATTGCTATAAATAAACTGGTAAAACAAATAGAAAACCCAGAACAAGAGCTACAAATTTAAAATCAGTTAATTTTTGACAAAGTGACAATTCAATGGAGAAACATAGTATTTTTAATACTTGGTACTAGAAAATGTGAATATTCATATGGAGAAAAAAAGAAAATGAGAGCTTTGCTTCTCACATGTCCAAAATGAACGCAAATTGGATTACAGACTAAAATGAAAAACCTAAAACTATAAACTTATAGATAAAAGTAAACCAGTAATGGAGATGACAAAGTGATGGTTAGGCAAAGGTTTTTAGACAAAACCCATTAACATTAAAAAATCGATAAATTGGACTTCATCAAAAGTAAGTATTTTACTTTTCAAAAGACACTGTTAAAAGAATAAAAAGATAAGTTACATACTAATATAAATGATTTAAAAGAATAAAAAGACAAGTCACAGGCTAATATAAGTGATTAGCAAATCATATATTTGTAAAATAATTTGAGTTCAGGATATACAAATAAATTTCAAAGGTCAATAAGAAATCAAACTAGTAAACAAACGGACAAATGTCTAAATAGACATTTCTCCAAATAGTATATACATACAGAAAATAAGCACATAAATAGATACCTAATGTAATTAGTTATTAAAGAAACCCAAATTAAAACCACAATAATATTTATATATATATGTATGCCTAAAATTTTAAAAAATCCAACCATACCAAATGTTGGTGAAGATGTGATTCAAATGAAATGCTCGTGAAATTGCAGGTAGGAATATAAAGTGGCACAACTACCTTTGTAAACAACCACCATTTAACTAAAAGCTAAAAATACACCTGCCATAGGACACAGATACTGCAATCCTAGGTATTTCAAAAATGAAAGTGTTTTTTTTCAAAAATGAAAGTGTTTTTTTTCAAACAAAGGCTTCTGCATAAATACTTGTAGTGGCTTCATTTTCATTTTCGATAATCAAAAACTGGAAGGAATGCAGTCTATCAACATGTGAGTAAACAAATTGTATTTTCATATAATGGAATACTCTTCAATAAAAAGAATAAATTATTGATATACATAATGATATTTTGGATGACTGTCAAAATAATTATATTAAGTATGTCGACTGAAGAATCACAAGGTTAAAAAATTTGCAAAGGAGAACTTTGTTTCTTCTAAAGGGTTGTATCCTGCAAAGTGGCCACTCAGACAGGCTAGGAAGCACAGTCTCTCACAGAATCTGGAAACAAGCACTTTGAGTGAGGGAAGAATAAGACCAGAATTTATGGTGAATAGGGTGGCTGAATATACATATTTAATAATCTATAAGTGGAGTCCTAATTATGAAAGGAGAAATGTGCACATGTGCAATTGAGCCTTGTGCTTCTTCATGAGTGGAATGATTTAAAAATAGCAGCATGAGCATGATCTAAAAGTGGAGTTTTCAACCCACTGACATCAAAAGGTGAAGCCAAGGATGCAAAAATCCTTTATGTGCATCCTCTCCAAACTAGTCTGGTGATCATGGTCAATTTTTAGGAAGAGCTGCACTGTAAATCTGGTGAGCTGTCACATCTCCTGTTGGCTTCAGATGATTGGCCTAAGGAGATAAAGGAATGTGTTTTACATTTTTTGTTTTTCAGAGCTGGTTTCTGTTTACTCCTTGGGAAAGCACTCTGGTTAAAGATTAATAAAGGGGAGTTATACTGAGGTGTATCCAACCTCCCATTCTGTCATGGCTGGGAACTCAGTTTTTGAAGTTTCTCTGGGTTCCCCTTGGCCAAGATGGAGATTAGGATTCATTCAGTTGATTTTGTTTTTATTTCTCAAGTGAAAAAAGCCACACCAAAAGAGTACATATTTTGGGATTTTGTTTATGTAAAATTTGATAAAATGCAAACTAATCTAAACTGACAGAAGCAGGTTACTTATTGCCTGGGTAAGAGGATTAGCAGTGGGGAAGGGAATGTGCAGAGATACGACAGTATGCAGGAGAAAACTTTTGGCTGTGATGGATATGTCCATTATCTACATGTAATAGTGGTTTTATAGGTGTATACATGTATCAAAACTTATCAAATTGTTTGCATATTTTTACTTTATTGTATGACAATGTTATTTCAATAAAGACATTATAAATGTAAAAACAACAACAACAAAAAATAGTCTTCAGCAAAATTTCAAACTTCCTTTACAAATCCCAGTTTTAAAAATGAAAAGTCAAGTCACACAATTGGAGTATACATTATTAAGTTTATCTGAAAAAGAACTTACATTAGGATATATGAATAACTCATGCAACTCAGTAGGAAAAATCAAGCAAGCCAGCTTTTAAAATGGACAAAAGACTTGAATAGTCATTTCACTGAAGAAGAATATGAGAATCTGGTAAGCACATAGCAGAATATTTAACATCATTATTCATTGAGGAAATACAAGTTTAAATCACAATGGGATGTCATGAAAACCTGCTAGAATGGCTAAGATATAAAAGACTTAGAATACCGTGTGTTTGGTTGCTATGTGGAACATTGTTAACACTCAACATATTTTACTGATGAAAATCTAAAATGGTACAACCACTTTGGAAAACAGTGTAACAGTGCCTTATAAAACCAAACATAGATATGCCATAAAACCTAAAAATTTGACTTATATTATGTAAGAAAAATGAAAATAGATAGCCTTACAAAAGCATGTACATGAAAACTGATAGCCCTTTATTCACAAAGGGCTCTGTCTTAGTCCCTTCTCACACTACTATAAAGATATACCTGAGACTGGGTAATTTGTGAAGAAAAGAGCTTTAATTGGCCATAGTTCTACAGAATGTACAGGATTCTGCCTCTGGGGAGGCCTCAGGAAACTTACAATCATGGCAGAAGGCAAAGGAGAAGCAAGAACATCTTCACATGCCGAGCAGGAAAGAGAGAGAAAGGGAAGGTGCCACACAGTTTACAAGAATTAGATCTCAGAAGAACTCTATCAGGAGGTACCAGTAGGGGATGGTACTAAACCATTAGAATTGCCTGCATGATATAATCACCTCACACCAGGCCCCTCCTTCAATACTGGGATTACAATTTGACATGAGATTTAGGTGAGGACACAGAGCCAAACTATGTCAGCCTCCAATGGAGATGCAACAAATCTTTAATAGTTGAATGTGACAGATGGACAGGAGGCAAAAAGCAAAGAGCGAACAGTTGGCACAATAAGAAACATTGGAAAATCTACGCAACTAATTGCCAGGTGAAAGAAACCAGACAATAAAGAATGTATATTATTCCATTTATATTAAATTTTAGAAGAGATAAAAATAATCTCTAGTGACAGAAAGCAGATCAATGGTTGTGTAGGGCCTGCCTTGGGGAGGAGATTGACTGTAAATAGGCAAAAAGAAACATTTTGGGGTGACAGAAATGTTTTCTATCTGATTGTACTGGAGGTTTCATGGATGTATATATTTGTAAACACTCATAGATTCATGTACTTCTAATGGGTACATTATATTTTATGCACATTTCCCTTCATTAAATTTATTGAAAACAGCAATAGCAGCATTGTATTAGCAACATTTCCCTTCGTTAAATTTATTGAATAGAACAATAGCAGCATTGTATTAGTTTTGCCAGGGCTTAATGGAGTCTTAATCAACATAAATTAATTTTGTCACAGTTCTGAAGGCTAGAAACCAAGATCAAGGTTTTGGCAAATTTGGTTTCTCTTGAGGTCATTCTCTTGGGCTTGCAGAAAAGCTGCCATCCTTCTGTGTCTTCATATGGCCTTTACTCTGTATGCATGCATCTCTAACATCTCTCCCTTTTCTTATAAGGACATCAGGCCTTTTGGATTAGTGTACAACCTTAATACTCACCACCTGAAAGACCTTATCTTCAAATACAGTTACATTCTGAGATACTGGGAGTTGGGACTTCAACATTGACCTTTGTGGGAAACACAATTTATGCCATTACATTTCACCCTCTAGACCTCTATATTTCTGTTCCTCTCACAGGCATAATGCATTCAACCTCATCCCAACAGTCCAAGAGTCTTAACCCATCGTAATAATCTTAAGTCCAAAATCTCTCTAAATATAATCTAAAGTGTATATGAGATGCTATTCATACTGAGGCAAAGTTTATTTCCAGCTGTAAACCTATGAAACTAGTCTAATTGTCTGTTTCTAGAATATAATGGTTGGACTGACATAGAAGAAGCATTTCCATTTCAAAAGGGAAAAGTCATGAAGGGAATCATGATTTCCAAGCCAGTCCAAAACCTATCAGGGCAGATCCATTAGATTTTAATGCTTGAGGGTAAGTAATCATTTTTGGCTTAGTAGCTGTGTCCTCTAGGTCCATGAGGAAGGCAGCCTCACCTTCCAGGTTCACAGGTGTGGCAATGTTGCCCCCTTCACTTTGTGTGGCATTCCTGTCCCTATAACCCTGTGTAGAAGCTCTATCCCAAGGTCCTAGGTGTCAGCAGCCTGGCCTGCAGAAACTGAGTTGGGCCCATCCTCTGGCTCAGGCAAAGACAGCTCCACCTTTGGGATCATTCGTTTAAAAAAAGTTAATTGGCAAATAATTGTGTATATTTGCAATGCATAATGTGATGTTTTGGTCTGTGTATACGTTATAGAAAGATTTGATAAAGCTAATTAACATATTTATTACCTCACCAACTTATTACTTTTTGTAGTGAGAACGCTATAATCTATTTTTTCCAGAATTTTGAAATATACAATGCATTATTATTAACTGTAACCATCATGCAGTGCAATAGATCACAGAAAACATATTCCTGTAGTCTAACTGAAACTATTTACCCATTGATCAACATCTCCATTGCCCCCCTTTGGTCTCTGGTAATTTTTGTTTCTCAGACTGACATGTTTTAGATTCCACATATAAGTAAGACTGTACAATACTATGTGTATTTCTTGGATAGGCCTCTAAAAGCACAAGCCACAAAAGCAAAAGTAAACAAATGGGATTGCAGCAAGTTAAAAAGCTTCTGCACTAAAAGAAAATAACAGAATGAAGACACAAACCACAAACTGGCAGACCATCCCTTGATATGAGACTGATATCCAAAATATATGAGAAACTCAGAAAACTTAATAGCAAAAAAACAAAAACAAAAACAAAATTGCGGTTTAAGACTTGGCAAAGGATCTGAGTAGACACTTCTCAAAAGAAGATATATGACCAGTATCTCTCAAACTCCACTCCCCAGCCACCCTAGCCTCTGGTAATCACCATTCTACAGTGTGTATATCCTTCAAAATATCATGTTGTATATTATTAACATATATAATTTTGTCTGTTGATTAAAATTAAAAAATAAGAAGAGATATGAATAGATATGACATTTAAAACAATGCTCAACATTTTTAATTATCAGGGAAATGTAAATTAAAACCATAGTAAGACATCACTTCACACCTGTTAGAATGACTATTATCAAAAAGAGGAGTGATAACAAGTGTTGGTGAGGATGTGGAGAAAAGAAAACCCTGGACACTGTTAGTGGAAATGTAAATTAGTGCAGCCATTTTGGAAAAGAGTATGGAGATTTAAAAAAAAAAAAAAAAAAAAAAGTAGAATTTTCATATGACCTTCCATTTCCTTGCAGAATAACTTTGGTTTTTGTTGTTGTTGTTGTTGTTATTGTTGTTTATGTGTGTGTGTGTGTGTGTTTTTAATTTTTTTTTGCAGCTGAGTACCTCTATTGTCTTATCCTATAGAATCCCAGAAATATATATCCTTACTTTATTTTTACCATCTCTTTTCCCGTTAACCCAGGCCAGCAGTGTTTCTTCCAATAAAGCTATCTTCATTTATAGCCTTGACTTCTGCTGACATGGCTAATTAGACCTATGAGTGACACCTGTCATTGTTTCATGGAGTAATTGTCCAGCCACACCCTTGGTATTCTGTCCCAAACATACTTGTTCATTTTTTAAAGTATGGGATGAGAGAGTTTTCCAAATATCCAAGTGTTGGTTCTTTTCTTCTTAATGATTTATTTTCTATTTATCTCACTCCTCCTGCATTTTACTATAAGCAGCAAAGAGAAACCAAGTCATGCCTTCAGCATTTTGCTTAGAAATATCCTCACCTAAATATCCAAGTTTGTCACTAATGTGGTTTGGTTGTGGTTCCAAATCTCATGTTGAAATATAATCCTTAATGTCAGAAGTGGGGTCCGATGAAGGGTATTTGAGTCATGGGGCTCAGTCACCCTTAGTACCATGGTCCTGACCATGGTAATAAGTGAGTTCTCACTGTTAGTTCATGCAAGATCTGGTTGTTCATAAGAGCCTGATATTTCCCCCACCCTTGTTCCCTCTCTCACCATGTGACATGCTTGCTCCTTCTTGTCTTCCACCATGCGTAGAAGCTTTTTGAGACCTCACCAGGAGCATATGCTAGAGTCATGTTTCCTGTAGAAGCCTGCAGAACCATGACTGATAATAAACTTCTTTTCTTTACAAATTACCCAGCCTTAGGCATTCCTTTATAGCAATGCAAATGGGCAAACAGTCATAATGTCTACTGTCGACAATACACTAGAATACAATTTGGCCAAGTTGGTTGTCAGTTTATAACAAGAATCACTTTCTATCTAGCTTTTGATACATTTTCTTCGTTTCTATCTGATATTTCACTAGAATCACCTTTAACATTCATATTCCTTTTCACAATTTCTTCAAGACAATCTAGATGTTTTTCTAGCATACATCTTAAAACTCTTTCACCTTCTTCCCATTAAAAAGTTACAAAGCCCCTTTCATATTAATTGTGGTTCTTTAGAGAAACAGAAACAAAAGAGTGAATAAACATATATACACTTGAAGAAATTGGCTCACATGACTATAATGGTCCAAACTTCAATAGAGTCTACTGTATTGTAGGCACATTTCTCTTAGTTGATTCAAATGTAACAATAGCACTTACTATGCAGGATTATTTGATAAATAAATGATCGTTTTTTATGATGTACAGTTTTGACACATAATGAATGCACATTTAATGACAGTTTATTTTATCTATCTACTGGGTTTTATAAGTAAACATGGCTCCTTTGACTGGTTGTCTTTTTAATTTATATTCTTACCTCATGAATTTATATTCTCAGTGGAAAGTCAGTCTGTTTACTCAGAGCTCATGAGATTAATCAACTCAAATTATGAGTCACAAAATCTCATGGATTCTTAGCATATTTACACAGCAGATGATAATTTTGTATTCTTGAATACATTAAATCAAGCCAAAGGTCTGACATGGTGAGCACTGGGATTTCTAAAAGACTTTGTTTTTCTTTTCAGAAAACTGATTGGGGCAAACATATCTCGAATCTAACAGCTAAAGCCAGATGTACTTAGGAAAGAGCTCACAATCTATGGGCAGATTGAACAGCATTCCCTGCACCCAACGAATAATATAAATTATGTGTCCAGTAAATAGTTGTTGAATATATTCTTGAAGAGCCGCTTTTTATTTCATTTTTATAAAGCAACACAGCACCATCTTCTTTATAATTATTACCACTGTAATTCCATCTGATTAAATTGAAACAAACTACTATGTCATAAAAGATTCCTCTTTTCAAAGAGTTTATAATTGCAGTAGAACAAAGAGAAACCATGCTTATTTTCAGAATATAGTTGAACTTTAGAGGATGTTACATGATTAAGTGACAAAATCAGTGCTAGGAAAGAAAATCCAAAGATGTTCAGTAAACAGAAATATCCTAGTGGAGTATAGTAGTCAGAATGTTTTCGTAGTACAAGGTCACGATTATAACCCCAAAACCATGAGGAGGTAATCAACTCAATTATCTTAAAGCAGAGATGTCCTGCATACAAGACAACTTTTGAATAAAATATGCCTCTCCAGCAAGATTACATCTTCTGTCTAGCTGTATTTTCAGAAAAACCATAATTCATTTCCTAATATTATGCCACTTTGAGACATAATAATATTTGGGATTGCAAGATGTTTTATTTAGAATAGCTATATATTGCTTTACTGGCCTATAAAAACAAGTTTATGTTTATTATATTACATGCCGATATTGGTGGGGGACAATGCTCCATTCACTTAGGAACCAAGCTGATATATATTCCATTATCTTGCAGTTGCATCAACTGGAATGCAAGAACATCTAGGTCTCCACAACAGAGGAAGAAATAGCCATATGATTAAGCAGACAGCTCTTATACACTTTTAACCAAAAAAGTATATTCTCACTACTGTTTACAGTCCACAAAACATGTAGTCACATGATCCTAACTGTGAAGAGGTTAGAAAATATGGGCAAGTATTTAGAATGTGTCTTTCTGATTATATCTCTGCCCAAGATTGCTCCCCTGATCAAATAATCCTTTACTCCTTTCTTCTAACATGTAGAACATAAATAATGTCTTTCCCAAGGTAGGCAACTCAAGTTCCAAGATTGAGCCAGGAAGCTCATTATGCTCAAAGTCTGAAATCTCCAGATACTGCACAATAGTCACTATAAGTCCATACTTCTTTCACTCAGTCTAGACAACTACGAACAAGAAGCCTAATTGTCACTTACAGACATCTAATAAAGAACAGAGAAAGAATAATAGGTTAGTTATGGTTCTTCAGAGAAACAGAACCAATGAGAGAGAGAGACAGACAGACAGACAGATGGATAGATACTCGTCTATTTCCAATTGGTTTCAGTCTCAATAACTCATTGTAAGTTGAAAATATGATAAAATGCATTTAATACACCTAATCTACTAACATTATTCAGGTTAACCTTTTCTAAACATTCTCAGAACACTTACATTAGCCTTCAGTTGGGCAAAATCATCTAACACAAAGTTTAACATATAATAAAATATTTAATGCTTCATGTAATTTATTGACTATTATACTGAAAGTGAAGAATAGAATTATTGTATGAGTGCTCAAGTATAGTTACTATTGAATGGATATTGCTTTCATATCTTCATGAAGTTGAAAAATTATAAGTTGAACCATAAGTCCGGTTGGTGTGTGTGTGTGTGTGTGTGAGAGAGAGAGAGAGAGAGAGAGAGAGAGAGAGAGGAATTGGCCCACATGATTATGGAGGCAGAGAAGTTATATGATCTGCCATCTACCAACTGGGGAACCCAGAAAACTGATGGGGATTACCTCAGGTGGTAGATGGCAGGTATGAGCCTAAATGCCCAAGAACAGGGATCACTGACGTCTGAGAGCAAGAGAAAATGAATGTCAGAGGTCAAACAGGAAACCAGTTTTCCCCTCCTCCACCTATTTGTTCCATTTAGGACCTCAGTGAATTGTATGATGGCCACCCTCACTGGTGAGGGCAATCTTCTTAATCAATGTATTGATTCAAATGCTAATCTCTCCCGGAAATAGCATCACGGTCACAACCAGAAATGTTTTGTCAGCTATCTGGGTATCCCTTAGCCCAGGCAAGTTGACACATAAAATTAACCATCACAGGTAACTATGGTAAATACTCCCATTTAGAAAGATAAAAATGAGAGGACAGCTTCTCACTGATCCTTAGCAATTTTTACATACCACTGGTCAGACACTGCATGCTCCCTTTACCCAGGTATGAACCTGTTTCTTAATTATATTATGATTGTACCCTTTAGAAGGATCTCCTTTACCTACAGGACTCCATGATCCTTAGCTCCACCTTATTGATGTGTCTTTGCTTCCCACTATCCTCCTTTACTACATTTGAAGAGAGTGTAACGGAATATATCCTCCTTGAACTGTACTAATTTTGTACTGTTTACTTTTCAATCAAAGAATTGTTGACTCTTAAGAATTTTTTAAAAATAACTTTTAGTGTAGGGTGGATGAGTTTTAACAGTTCAGGTTTCTTTAAAAAATCAGTGGGATTATTATGTATTTGATTGATTCCAGTCAGTTCCATGTTCCAGTAACCATTACTGGATTTCTCTGTTGAAGAAAACATTTTTTTACTGTGCTATATTTCAGTGATTTATCACCAGTGTGTTCTCTCTCTCCTTCTCTTCCTCCTACTCCCTCCCACCCCCTACCCAGTTGATGCCATGGTTTCCAAAAGGAAAACCATATTCTTAATATGACTATTGCACTGAATAATTTTTATTTAACATAAAAATATAGTGGGGTCAGTATATTCTTAATTTAAATTTTTGGCATTAAGCACTTAACCAGTTAAGAGATTTTGGATGTTATTGTGACACCTTTACTCTAAGATTTGTCTCTGAGATGACTCGTTTTTATTTACTTTACATTTTTAACTTAATATATAATGCACATAGAGTACAATTTAGCCAGTGTAGTTTACAATTCTCTGAGTTGTGTCAAGCACATGTGGGAATGTAATCACCACCAAAATCAAGATATCGAACAGTTCAATCACACACACACAATACTTATTCCTCCCTTCTTGTTAAACCCTCCCAATGTAGAGCTGCTGTCAATAACTGATCTAGTTTCTGTTACTATGGTTTTGCCATTTTCACAATGTCATATAACACAAATCATATACTATCTAGCATTTTGAAGCCTGCTTCTTTAATCTAGCACAGTGAATTTGATATTTATTTTTAGTTGTATATATATCAGTAATTTGTTTTCATTTATTTCACTGCATGTGTATACCACAGTTTTTTAACCCATTGTCAAGAAGCAAGACATTGAATTTGTCCAACTTTTGATGATTTTGAATAAATCTTCTACAAACATTCATGTTCAAGTTTTTATATAAATTTAAGTTTTTACTTTGTTTAAATTTCACTTGAGAGTGTAATAATGGGTTACATGAAAAGTATATGTTTAACATTGGAAGAAACTGCCAAACTAGCTTCCAAAGGAGTTCCATTTTGCGTTTGCCTCAGCAATATGTGAGAGTTCTAATTGATCCTTATCCTTGCCACCACTAGGCATTGTCAAGTTTTTATTTCTTTTTGTTTTGTTTTGCCATTCTAATAAATTTTAGTGGTATCTCATTGTGGTTTTGGTTTGCACTTCCTTTATGACTAAGGGAAGTATGTTGGACATATGTTCATGTACTTATTTGCCTTCCATATGCCTCCCTTGTTGAAGTATCTGTTTACATCATTTACCCATTTATTAGTTGGTGATTTGTTTTCTTATTATGATGTTGCATGCTGAGTTAGTTGGTATTCCCCCTTCCTCTATTTGGTTCAAGACAGAACAGTAGGGTAAAATGCTTTTACTCTGCTATCTTTTAACTGGAAATTGTGCTTCTGTGTTTTGTAAACGGCACCAAAACTGCAAACTTTCACAGTCTCCATTGTTTCCTTCTACCTGAGGGATAGAACACACAGATTTCAGCTAGGAACATGTTAATCCACAAAAATAGACTAGATTTCTCCACCTCCTTTCAGCTAGATTTGACTCTGTGACTAAGTTCCCACCAATTAGATGTACGTGGTTGTGGTGAAAGCATCTTTTGCAAGTAACATAAAAGTGAGAGAACCTGCTCTTTGTCCTTTTCGTCTTCATGTTGACTAAAATGTGGTTTTGGTGGCTGGTGCTCCAGCATCCATGTTGGACCTGAAACAGCCTGAAAGTTGGTAGTAACTGATGGTGGGACCACAAAATAAAAGGAATATGAGTCCTGACAATAGGAAGCCATCCTGCTAGTTTTCACTGCTTAACATGAGATGCACATTAGCTCATTTAAAGCAGTTTATTTTGGCTTCTTCAGCACTTGTAGCTGAGCTAAATCCAAGTCGATAAAGGACCAAAGGATGGATGAGCATCTATAATCCCCAGCACTTTGGGAAGCTGAGGCAGGAGAATCCCTTGAAACCAAGAGTTTGAGACCAGCCTGGGAAACATAGTGAGACCCTATCTCTACTAAAAATAAAAATAATAATTAAAAATGTATTATCCACACATAGTCGTGCCACTTGTAGTCCCAGTGACTCAGGAGGCTGGAGGAGGAGGATTGCTTGAGCCCAGGAGTTCAAGACTTCAGTAAGCTATGATCACAACACTGTACTCCAGCTTGGGTGACAGAGTTAGACTCTGTCTCAAAAAAAGAAAAAAAAAAATCAAACCAAAAAAACAAAAAAGAAAAGAAAAAGAACCCAGACAATCCAGATTTCCAGATTTCCAGATTTCACACTTCAGGGAAATTAGAATCTCCTCCCAGGTACATAAAACGTTATAGATCAGAAAAATACATAAGTAGTAGAATTATTCCAAAAGAAAATCATTATTCAAAGACAGGGATTTTGTTAGGCTATCCATCTTTGAGATGGTAATGTCAGAACCTAGCTCTAAAGACAAAGGATAAAGAATTGGTTGCAAGGTGGGGGTATGTAGAGAAGTGAAGGTATAGGGGAAAAACTTTTTGTTTTTGTTTTTTTTTCACTTGCATAATCTAGTTACGCTTAGTTGTGTTTGAATATTTGGCCATATTTATTTAGTTACATATTTAGTTATACTTGAATATTTGGCCATATTTGGCTAATATTAGTTTTCTGAAACCCAATTCTTATGCACAGGTTTAAGTTTAGGGTGAGGGTTCACCTGTCTCAAGGAAGGACTGCACAGTGCTCACTGCATTAAACTAGAACGTGGAAGCAGCCACTAAGTGCATAGAGACTCAGCGCTCCTATGATGCTTGTAATGTACTCTATTCTACAGGTACTCACCATTATTGTGGTCTGTATTACTTTTTTTTAAGTTTTACTTTATATTTGAATGTACCCTCAAGATTTGTTTACACTGTAGATTCCCATTGCTTGGTGAGATCAGAGGTTTGCAATAATATTTGCTCAATGAATAGAAAAATACATCACCCTCATCTGAGCATCTGGCTATAGCCCTACCTTTGGAATTTTTTAGGTATATGCTTAATATTTGTCCATTCATTCGACATGCCCTGGCCTCAGATGAGGTGGGATTCACCCCTATTCCTTGGCTGAGGGCCATTGGCAGAGCTCTTGCCCAGCTTGTCTGTATTCTAGCCCCACTGGAAAACAAAGGAGATTCTGACACATAGTGCCTGAGTACTAGGCGATGTGTGGCTGAAGAGTACATGTAAATGTTCCAGCCACTGAGGACCTCACACACTGTCCCTGGATACAAAGAGAAAGACATGTAACCACAACACTCTCTGACAGTAAGAAGAGCAAGTGAAGTGCGTTTTGATCATAGAGAGAGAAAAAATTCAGAGTGTGCATGAGATCAGGGAAAGTGAAGGTAAAAAGTTTACTCTTGAGTATGTCATTCAAAAGGCAGATACTGGGAAGTCTTACATTCCAGGAACGTGGACTGACCTGATTAGAGGGGAGTCAAACTGCAGCGTGAAATGGTCCCATTTACCTTTTCTTTTGTTATTTTGCTGTGTCAGCTATACTTGCCCAGATGTTATTTGTCCATTCAGAAAGAGATTCAGATGACCATAGGCAAAAGCCTTCAATTCTCTGTTCTGGTTTCAGCTACAATTCTCCCCTTTCCTGTTTGGAGTCTGGGTTCTTAGATAAGTCTCCTACTAATACCTTGGACATATTTTCCAAGCACATAATTATTTTCACTCTAAAAAGATGTTGTGTTGAACTCACTCTCTGACTCTTTGTGCTTTTGGTACCCTGGCTATATTACCCATTCCCTTACTACTTCAGCAAGGATACCTGCCTGATCTCCAAATTAAAACGCTTGCATTTTTTTTTTTTTTCTGGAATGTTTCTTTTGGCTTCTGGAACATATGGGAGGTGAACACTTCACACCTCATGGGGCAGCCCTCAACCGTACATGGATGTGAGTTAATGTATAAAACCAGTTTCATAGACCCTCAAATAGAATAGAGATATGTGCCCTATACAAGCTTCCAGAGTTTACCAAGTGGAATTGACCTGCATTAGTGTTGTCTAGAGGAACAGAATTAATAGGATAAATGTATATATAAAGAGGACTTTATTAAGGAGTATTAACTCACATGATCACAAGATAAAGTCCCACAATAGGCCGTCTGCAAGCTGAGGAGCAAGGAAGCCAGTCCGAGTCCCAAAACCTCAAAAGTGGAGAAGCCAACAGTGTAGCCTTCAGTCTGTGGCCGAAGGTCCACGAGTCCCTGGCAAATCATTGGTTGGCGTAGATCAAATAGTCCAAAAGCTGAAGAACTTGGAGTCCAATGTTTGAGGGCAGGAAGCATCCAGCATGGGAGAAAGATGTAGGCCTGAGGACTCAGCCAGTCTAGTCCTTCCACGTTCCTGTGCCTGCTTTTATCCTAGCTGTCCTGGCAGTTGATTAGATGGCAGCCACTCAGATTGAGGGTAGGTCTGTCTCTCCCAGTCCACTGACTCAGATGTTAGTATATATTGGCAGCACCCTCACAGACAAACCCAGGAACAATACTTTGTATCCTTCACTCCAACTATGTTGACACTCAGTATTAACCATCACCATTGCCAATGGCAAAACTACTCTGACAGTGCACCCTGAAATGTTGCTTTCTCTTCCATTTATTTTTTTTTACTTTTACTATTATATATGACATGAATAGAGATTTAGTGCAAAGAAATAATTCTCCCATTTCACTGCATCCCTGTTCACTAATTAGGTGTTTTTATTTTCCCGTGCTGTTCCTCATATGCATTCATAACTGTATTTGTATTGATCCTTATCTAATTTAATTTATGTTCTTTTTGTTACATAATATTCATTATTTGTGGTTGCATCATGTTCTTCTTGAATTGATGTTCCTTTTATTTCCTATATCTCCATTCATCTACCTGGGGTTACTTCAATTTCCACATCAACACCTTATACTTGAAACTTCATCTTAGTCTATGTTTATAGGAGAATGAAAAACTAGACACTCAGGTTAAACATTTATTCTTTCTCCAAACATGGTAGATACCAACCCATGATACAGGTCTCTTGGGTGTTACCTGAGTCTGCCCAGAGAAGCTATTTCTACTTCTCTACCACGTATCTTAAAAACAAACAAACGAAAATGTAAATGTAGCTCATTCATGATACTGTAACTAGTTCAAGGTAGAATTGTAATATTGCTGCTAAGGATCTATTGCTTTGATCTTTTACAAATTAAATGAACCTACTTTTTATTTATCCACGTCTCTAAATTGATTGAACAAATATACAACCAAATTAGCATGTGATCCCAAGAGAATCAGATCTAGATATACACATTAAATTAGAATTCCTACCTCATTGGGAAGCATCAATTTTTCGTTGGTTTTAGTTTCTTCTTGGAAATTTCTGTGTGAGTATTTTCTTCCAGGTGGCTGTGTATGATCTGATTTTTCAAACAATCAATTCTAAGCTAAATGAAGTTGTTTTCAGTATATTTGTGAAGTCACCTACCATTCATGTTTAATAAGAGTCAGAAAAACCATGGTGGCTGTGTGAAAAATGCAAGATCGCTTAACTCTTAAAAGCTATATAAATGTGAAAATGACCAAAAGGATAAGTGAAAATAATGGAGAAGCTCAGAGACTGGTTTGCCTCTGAAACTGATGTAATAGTTCAAAGTGATTAAATTTGTTAATTACCATTTACGAACTCCATTTTATTTGAGTTACCCATTAATGTTGTAAATATAGCATGAAATAAATATGCTGGGAATATCCCTGGATTTTTTCTTTAATGATAGATTGAAGAAAAGACTTGCTTCCTGTGAATGGGAGAAATAGACACCCATTAGCGCTATTCTTTGTGAAGAGAAAAACTCAGTTTCAGAGCTATACTAGGATGAATGGCAATAAAGGTGATGTAACACAATTTTGCACTTTCTATTTTACTTTCGTAAGTTTAGGAAGGGTGTTCCTTCTTGTGGGAAGAAGACCATGCACCAATAGAATGCAGGTGTGAGGAAACAAATTCTTCTGTGATTGGTTTTCTTGCCTTTCAATTTTTCTGAGATGTCTCCTGATGTCTCCATGCAGCCTTTCTTCCCAAGGCTAGACACCCATATTTCTTTCATTTATTATATTTGTGAACTGTATTTCAGAACATCAAAATCTGGTCACTTCATTATGTACTCTTGTCTACCACTCAGAAGGAAACACTGATTTCTGGTATTGTCTGACGGCCGACTCTGATGGCAGGAAAGGTTTGCATTTACGACATCTGGATCCCTCCATCCAGCATTAAGAGAAATTGTAGCTCCTGTCAGGGAGGGATAATGAGGCACAAGAGAGATGCTTGGGAAGAAAGATTTCAATAGGTAAATAGAAATTTGATTCTCATAAAATGAATATATTGCCCCACAGAGGCAGAATCGTAAGATGATCCCCAAGATTCCTGGTTTTTGGTGTGTGTTCATTTTCTCCCAGTTATTCAATCAGGTACTAATGCAGGTGCTGCTGCAAAGGAATTTTGCAGGTGTCATTACGGTCCCAGATTCTCCCTCAAGGGAAGGCAGTTATCCTTGGTGAACTTAACCTAATCAGGCAACCCCTTCGAAGATATATTAGAATCTTCCTGGAAAGATATTTTAAATATGAGAAGAATTGGACAAAAGGGAGATTCTCCATTGCTGGCTTTGATGATGGTTGTATCTGTGCAGTAGGAAAAGATAGGTGGACTCTAGGAACTGACGGTGACTTTCAACCAAAAGTTAGCAAGAAGACTTGGACCTCAGTCCTACAGCTGCAAGGAACTGTATTCTTCCAATGACAGAATGAGCTGGTAATCAGGCTCTTCCCCAGAACCTCCAGATAGAATGTAGCCCATCTAACACCTTGAGTGCCTGCCCCTGAAGGGAGAACACAGTTGAGATCTGCCTAGACCTCTGACCCGTAGAACTCTAAGATAATAAATGGTGTGGATTTGAGCTGTTACATTTGTGATAATCTATTATGAAGCAATAGAAAATAAGTATATACCCACAAACTCTGAGAGAGCGTCACTCTCTTTCCTGGCCTAGCAAAGCACATGTCACTTGTTACTGAGGTAGTTTGCTTGTGTGCTAGTTGCCCTCAATTAATTTTGAGAGCTTCTGCTCATACAAAATACACAGTAGCATATTAAGAGCCAGGATCTGGCATCAGACACTTTGAGTTTGAGTCCTGATTCTGCCACCTTCTATTTGTGTGACCTTAACCCTCTGGCTGTCAGTATTATTATTTTTAAGTGGATAAAATAGCAGTACTCATAACCAAAAACTTATTTTCATGATATACACATAATGCTTAGCATGTACCTTTGCCTATGTTAGGTAACTAATAAAGTATAAATGAATGCACAACTTAATAGAATCCGAATTTTAAATTAGTGAGCATTTAGTGAATACTTTATTTCAGCCACACTGTAAAAAATTTTTTAAAAAATGATAGGATGGAAAAATGTCAAACTCTTACTTGAAAAGCCCTTCTAATGAAATAGGATAAGCTGACACATCTGCAACTATATCACCAACTAATGTGGCCAGTAAAATAGTAATCATGAGATACTCGTAGCTCTAAGGAAGGAATGATGCACTCCCGGCTTCAATGGAGGTAAGAAAGGGAAAGAAATGGCTTTCTTAGATATGTTGACATTTACCTTGGGATTTTTTTATAATACTTTAAGTTCTGGGATACATATGCAGAATGTGCAGGTTTGTTACATAGGTATACACGTGCTATGGTGATTTGCTGCACCCATCAACCCATCATCTACATTAGGTATTTATCCTAATGTTATCCCTACCCTAGACTCCCACCCCCAGACAGGCCCCAATGTGTGATGTTCCTATCCCTGTGTCCATGTGTTATGATTGTTCAACTCCCACTTATGAGTGAGAATATGTGGTGTTTCATTTTCTCTTCTTGTGTTAGGTTGCTGAGAATGTCCTTTTCAATGTCCCTGAAAAGGACATGAATGCATCCTTTTTTATGGCTGCATAGTATTTTATGGTGTATATGTGCCACATTTTCTGTATCCACCCTATCATTGATGGGCATTTGGGTTGGTTCCAAGTCTTTGCTATTGTGAACAGTGCCACAATAAACATACGTGTGCATGTGTCTTTATAGCAGAATGATTTATACAGGCAACCTACAGAATGGTAGAAAATTTTTGCCATCTATCCATCTGACAAAGGGCTAATATCCAGAATCTACAAAGAACTTAAACAAATTTACAAGAAAAAAGAAAAATCCCATCAAAAAGTGGGCAAAGTATATGAACAGACACTTCTCAAAAGAAAACATTTATGCAGCCAACAAACATAGGAGGAAAAGTTAATCATCACTAGTCATTAGAGAAATGCAAATCAAAACCACAATGAGATACTATCTCACACCAGTTAGAATGGCGATAATTAAAAAGTCAGGAAACAACAGATGCTGAAGAGGATGTGGAGAAAGAGGAATGCTTTTAAACTGTTGGTGGGAGTGTAAATTGTTCAACCATTGTAGAAGAAGTGTGCCGATTCCTCAGGGATCTAGAACCAGAAATACCATTTGACCCAGCAATCCCATTACTGGGTATATACCCAAGGATTAAAACATGGGTTTTAAAGAATGGATACACATTAGCCAAATAGCCAAAGACTAGAAAACATTCTAAGCAGACCAAGTCAATTATACAAGTTTTTGAGATAATATTGTAGAAAATATTAGACCTTATTCAGGTTGTAGTGGCAAAAATAACACTTAACCAGATTAAGGTCACAAGATGATTTATTGAATTATTTTAAAGCATATCTGAAGGAGAATCTCACTTTAGGCATGGTGAAATCCAGGGACTTATGCAATGCTGTGAGGGACTTCCCCACTCTCCCCCTACTTCCATCCCTACCTCCCCTCTCTTCCTTTGTTCTTATTTTTCCCTGCTCCCTCTCCACTCTTCCTCAGCTTTTCTCTTGACATTTTAACTTTTTTCTGAGGCAGAATCACTTCAGCTGGTGGAAATTATGATTTATAATTCTATGCCTAGGTCCTAATGATTGACAGGCTAGAACAAAGAAAGATTTTCTGTTTCCCAACAACCATGCACCAGTTTTCAAAAACAACCTCCACTGGTCTTTATCTGCCCACCTCAAATTCTACTGTGTGGCCTACTCATGTCCCACACTTATCTTGGTGGAGGGAAAGCAAGGTATTGCAACTGACAATCTCCAGGAAAGCACATAAAATGGGGGATGAATGGCTCAACTATCCAAAGAACTGCTTAGGCTAGTCACTAAGTTAAATGCATGGAGAAAAGGTGAATTAGGAAAACTAACCACAATAAAGGGGAATCAATTTTGGCCAAGTGGAAACATATAGAAAATGTAAAAGATTTTGTATCATTGGAGCCCAAAGTGGGAGGAGTTGAGGTGGAAGGCAATAAACTAGAAATGGGTCAAATTGTGCTGTATCTTACACCACATTAAAAAGTTTCAACTTCATTCTGCGGGTAAAGTGGCATCTAAGGACTCTAATTAGTGTAAATAATTGGTTGAATTTCTAGTTTCAAACTATGATATTGATTTCCTGGTGGAGAATGAACATGGCTGATGTTTGCCGGGGTTTTTGGAAGTCACACAATACTAGAGGCTCTCAATCCAAACTAAGGTAACAGCACTCAGCAATGGAAGTCCAAAGACAAGCCCTATAGGAACTACTCAACATTTCACTGGCCTTCCACTTAACATTCATCTTCTTTAAATGCACAGCTGCACACAGTCACATCTTCTAACACAAAGGTCAACATGAAATAGTACTCTCAAGTAGCACATCAAAACAGCCTTTTGAGATTTGGCATAATTGCTTGCTTAAGTGCTTGTATATTACATGATCTTGCTTTCAGAAGTTCAACATTGCTGCCAATTCTCCTTTTTTACAATTTCTTTTCTAAAATTTTGCTAACTTCCGATAGCTAAAGATTTCTTTTGTGCAGGAGAGCCTCCAGACTATTATTATTTTAGAATTTTAATTTCAGTGTCTCTGCATAATTTTATACCTTGAAAAATTCATTCAGGGTAAAAAAACTGCTGCATGAGCCAGATCCTTATATTCATTTGTTCTTTACTTCACTAATACAGTCAGTCACCAACTTATTCATCATCCATCCGCTGTGTACAAGGCTCTATAAAATGTAGTGTGGTTTCCAAGATGGAAAAAACCAAGTGTCCAACTATTGAGAATTTAGAGTGTATTGGAAAAGTGGCAAGGTGTTCTCCATGATTTTCTATAAGGGAAAAGGGAGCCAAGATCAAACCCTACCATAAAAAGGTGTAATATCTGAAAGCTATTGCAAGATTTCTTTTTTTATAATGGGTGAATATTGCAGAATAGAAAAAAAATGCTTTTGCCTGAAACTTGTTGCCCAAGGCACACGTAGACTCACAAAGTCTCAAAACGGTTCAGTTCATTTTCTTACAACCTGTCACAGGTGGGATTCTTCAGAAAGTTGACTCACATGGAGATCTGCATGAGGAAAGGTTATTAGGAGGTCCTCTTGGAGTTAGCATCTGTGGAAGATAAGGGAAAGATGAAGAATTGAAGAGAGAGAAGTCAAGGAAAGATTCAGTCTCGAGGGACACCTTACCCAGCTGTGTGGGGAGTTCTGCAGATGGGACCACCCTCCAGGGCTGTTCTGTGTTGGAGTAAGAAGGCCAGGTCTTTACTCCCCTGTTTCAATCAGTCATTGAATACTAGCCACCCCAGAAAGGCTGTAACCTTGAGCAAATAGCCTCTTCAAGTGAGACAGTCCTCATGGGAGGCTGATAATACAGGGTTATCTGCTGGAAGTTCTCCTGGCACCTGGTTTATGAAGTTCTTTATTTCTGAATCAGGATCTGTGAACCCCATTATAACATCCACTATACCAACATTGTCTGTGAAATTGTGTAGATGTTAGATGGAAATACTAACTTTTGTACCGTTTAAAATCAGTTTTCACTGAGCATTTACTTAGGCTAGGAACAAAGTTAAATGAATGGAGGAAAAGATCTCTGAATCAGAAGCACCTGCACAGGATGCTTCTATGAGCATGATTTAATCTTTTATTATGCTTTGCTACTAAAATTTGCACAGGATGCTTCTATGAGCAGGATTTAATCTTTTATGCTTTGCTACTAAAATTAGGAATTGGTAAAATTAGAATTTTTAGTATGAGCTTTATCCTGATACACACCCCAACTCTCCCAATATGTCAACCATAACTTAATTTCAAATCCAATTCTTGAACCTCAACACTAAGTCAAAATACTACTAATACTAACTAAATTTATTAAGCATTTGCTCTGTGCCATGTACTATTCTGAGCACTTTTACATGCAATAACTCATTTCAGCCTTACAGAGATTACCAGAGATTTACTGGTGTGTATGATATGATCTTCAGCTTATAAATGAGGAAACCAAGGTACAAACGGGTTCAAGCACCCTTCCACAGCTGCATAGCACTTAAGACAGTGGAAATTTGAAGCTTAAACACATTCTCTGCCATTGAGGACCTCAGCATTATAGAATCTTGTAGTTGAAGGATTGTATTAATAGCTAAGGGGTTTCCTTTTTTTAAAAGAGGAGAAAAATATAGAAAGTAAATAATTTCCAAAAAAAATGTGTTACATGTTGACTTCAACTAGATACACCTATATAAAACATAAATATATGTGTCATTTCAAATTTTAAGCAGGACAAGTTACTTCTGCTGAATCCTAATTCACACACAGTTATATTTTGAGTTCTAGATTTACACATTTTCTGATAAAAATATTAATTATAAATATAACATGCAAAATATTATTCTACTTCTGCATGATTTTTCACCTTAAAAAAATCTTTCTCCAAAATTGTTTCTTCTGTGAAAAATTGTTTTCTCCAAAAATTGTTTTCCTGTGAAAAATGTCCAAATCCTCCCTTCAGGGTTTGAAAGTTTTCCAAAAACTTGAATTCTTCTTGGCAGAAGGCAGACTTTCAAGAGAAAACCAAATGCATAATAATGAGGGATGTCTGTGTAATCTTTTTTTATTATTAAAAAAATAAATAAAAAATTGTTAGTACTGGCTGAAAACTTTATCTTATTTTACCAGAACTGTTTATGAGTCCTATTAAATTTTATTCTGTCATTAGTCAAGGCATGCTTTTTTCAGCTTTCCAAAAATCCTTGAATAAATGATGGACTGACTGACCTTACTCTGTGAATTCACTCAATAAGCAAAGCACTTACTATGTGCTGTGGGTGCTGTTAGGTCTTGTGGCTCAGAGGTCCCCAAATGTTTTGGCACCAGGGATCTATTTCATGGAAGACAGTATTTCCATGGACTGGGGGCAGGGGATGGTTTCGGGATGATTCAAGCACGTTACATAACATCTGTCTTGTACTTTCTTTCTATTATTATTACATTGTAATATATAATGAAATAATTATACAGCTCACCATAATATAGAATCAGTGGGAACCCTGAGCTTGTTTTCCTGCAACCAGACAGTCCCATCTAGGGGTGATGGGAGACAGTGACAGATCATCAGGCATGAGATTCTCATAAGAAGCATGCAACCCAGATCCCTCACAGGCACAGTTCACAAGAGGGTTTTTGCTCCTATGAGAATCTAGTGTCACTGCTGGCTGATCTAACAGGAGGTGGAGCTCAGGCACTAATATGAGCAATGGGGAGTAGCTGTAAATACAGATGAGGCTTCACTTGCTCAACTGTGGCTCACTTCCTGATGTGCAGTCCAGATCCTAACAGGCCATGGACCGGTTGGGGACCCTTGCTGTGGATGCGCATGGAAACAAAGTGGAAGCTCTGCCCTAAGTAGTTCATGATCAATTGAAAAGAGACATGTAATAAAATAATTACAATAAAGTGACAAATAATATTCATATCTAAAAAGCATGTTTAGAATAATGGAATGAGAAATGAGCAATTCAAAATAAAGACCAGTAAAATAGCAGAGTTTTATTTTGTTATCTGAGCATTCTTAGATTTTCTTTGTTTATTCCTCATCTGTATCAGTAGTCAACAGATTTTTCTTTAAAAAATCAGACAGTAAATATTTTAAGCTTTGTGCCCCATAAGATTTCTATGGGAACTACTTGATTCTTCCACCGTAGGGCAAAAGCAGCCATAGATAATATGTAAACAAGTGAATGATGCTGTCTTCCAGTAAATCTTTATTTCTAAACTAGACAGCAGTCTGGATTTGGCCAATGGGCTACAACGCACCTACCCTAGTTCTACATGAGCTTAAATTTTGGTGTCCTCAAGGCGGGGTGCAATGACTCATGCCTATAATCCCAGCACTTTGGGAGGCTGAGGCAAATGGATCACTTGAGGTCTAGAGTTCGAGACCAGCCTGGACAACATGGTGAAACCCCATCTCTACTGAAAATACAAAAATTAGTTGGGTGTGATGGCAAGTGCCTGTAATCCCAGCTTCTTGGGTGGCTAAGGCATGAGAATTGCTTGAAACCCAGAGGCAGAGGTTGCAGTGAGCCGAGATCACGCCATTACACTGCAGCCTGGGTGACAGAGTGAGACTCCATGTCAAAAACAAGTAAATAAAATAAAATAAATAAATGTTGGTTTCCTCAATTTGGGGATTATTTTCTTCTCACTCTATATTCCCCCCTTAGGTGTTGCTACCTACTTCGATGGTTTCAAAGGCCATCTGTTTTCCAAGATATTCCAAATGCATACTTCAGACTTGATGTATCTTCTGACATCCAGATCCATTTATCTAGGTTCCTGATGAACATTGTTTTCCTAGACTAGCTCACATTTCTGTCAAAATTAAGAGAGTTCATCTCACCATCTCCACTAAGCCTCTCACCCAGACCTTGCTCTGAATACCTTTCTCTCTTTCCAAAAATAGCACTTCTAGCCACCTTTTGTTTATTAATTATCCAAACTGCTTCCACATTTTTATCTTTTTTCTTTTCTTTTTCCATTCACCTATTTGCTTAAGCCAGAAAACTAAAAGCCAGACATAACACCTCCTTCTCCATTACTCCCCATATTAGGTTTTCAAATTCAGTTAAGTATAGCACTAAAATAGCTCTCAACTATAATCCCCTCTGTGTATCACCACGTTCACACCACTGCCATACCAAGTTACCATCACTTCTGGCATGGACCGCCTTGATGCCTTTGTAAAGGGTTTCTCAGAATCCAGTCATCCACTCTTATGCTCTTCTACTACATGTTATATCCATTCTAGAATTTCTTTTTTATGGGAGGGAGACAGGGGCATGCTCTGTCATCCAGGTTGGAGTACAGTGGTGCGATCCTAGCTCACAGCAGCTTCGGCCTCCCAGGCTCAAGTGATCCTCTCACCTCAGCCTTCCGAGTAACTGAGATTACAAGCGTAAGCCACCATCCCCAGTTAATTTTTAAATGTTTTGTAGAGAAGGAGTCTTGCTACATTGCCCAGACTGGTCTTGAACTGCTGGCCTCAAGTGATTCCCCTGCCTTGGCCTCCCAAATCACTGGGATTACAGGTGTGACCCACTGTGTCCAGCTTCCAAAGTGACCTTTTTGATAAGACCTCTGATTATGGTCATCCCTGCTTTAAACCTGTCAAAAGATTCCTTGGGCTCTATGGATAGATCCACATCCTTATTACTCTTCCCACACTGTATCCTTAGCTCATAACCATGTTTATTAGTTTCCTAGGACTGTTATAAAAATAACCAGAAATCTAGTGCCTTAACACACATTTATTAACGTATAGCTCTAGAACCCAGACATCTGAAATGGGACTCAAAGCTAAAATCAAGATTGGAAGGGCTGTGTTCTTTCTGGAGGCTCAGAGGAGAATTCATTACCAGGCCTTTTTCGGTTTCTAGAGGCCCCATATTTACTGCTGTGTGGCCTTCAGTCAGTAATCATGTATTTCCGATCTCTGTTGCTTCCAGTGTCACATCTTCTCTTGCTCTGCCTCTCCTGCCTTGCATAAGGACTCTGTGATTCCATAGAGCCTGCCTGGATAGTCCAAGATAACCTCCTCATTCCAGCATTGATCTTCACTTAGTCACACGCGTGGTGTTTCTTTGCCAAAAAGTTAGCATGGCCACAGGTGCTGGAGATTAGAGCATAGGCTTCTTATGGGGGCTGTTCTTCTGCAAACCAAACTTCATCTCTCAATTTTCAGGCTCCTAACACACTGGCCTTCACTATCTCATTGAAAGCCGCTATTTTCTCCTCCTCCTCCAAGTCCTCTGCACATGATATGTCCTCTCTCTGAAATTCTCTTCCTTCAACTCCGCCTTTGGCTAACTCCCAATGACCCTTAATATATTAGTATACATATTTCTTCTCCAGAGAGAAACTTTATTTGACCCTCTTAATCCCTTTAAAGTTAAGTTAACCTTAATTTATTCTCTTATATCCTCCTATATTTTTGTGTTTTCACATGTTTCAGAGTTGAAC
Source organism: Macaca nemestrina (assembly GCF_043159975.1). Classification (NCBI taxonomy): domain Eukaryota; kingdom Metazoa; phylum Chordata; class Mammalia; order Primates; family Cercopithecidae; genus Macaca; species Macaca nemestrina. The sequence continues at coordinate 185,655,707 of NC_092127.1, forward strand.
TTAAATTCCAGCATAATTATTTCTTTGAGGTCTGGGCACTCCATTAGATTGCAAGCTTACTAAGGGCAGAGCACTGTCCGTATTTACCACATGTTATACTAAGCACCTAACACATTGTACCTGCTCACCAAATATGAATGGAATTAGTCAACAGTTTAATAAAAATATCAATTTATTAAAACATTAATATTTCAAAAAGGGTAATGAAATATTACCCTTTGATCATAATTTTAAATGATGACTAATTTTAAAGACAGAGTATCAGGGGATCAAGATATGTTTTAGGAGAGGGGAGCATCTTTTGTGAAAGTTTGAGTAAGAGGACATTGTTCAGGAATTACAAATAATTTGAAAAGACTGGAAGATACATTCCCATAGTTGGTGGTGGCAAAAGTAGGACTAAGATGTAAATAGAGACCAGATCATAAACTGTCTATAACATTTAAGATGCCATCAGTGGCAAATAATAGGTAACCTAACCTAAGGCACTTAAGGAATACAAGATTCTAATCAGTGTCTGAAAGTAAACTGTCCTGGATCAGATTCAGTAGCTCAAAAGTATTAGGGTACTGGGTTTGAATCTTGGGCATTCTCTTGGTTTTTCTCTCATTGTTGCAATGGCTGCCATAGCAACAAATATTCTTAGTCCCTCAGAACAATGTCCCAGATATGGAGGGAGAGAATGGGAGAAAAAGGTTCCTGACTTGCATTAAGCTCCTCTTTTTTTGTAAAGGAGAAAAAAATATTTCCAGAAGCTCCCAGTAGATTTTTCATTTTGTTTAGGGATACCTATTTAGCAAATAAAAATACAAGATGCTCAGTTAAATTTGAATTTCACGTAAGCAATAATACTGTTTAGTATAATAATCAGAACATACTTATACTAACAAAAAGTTACTTATTTGAAATTAGGATTTTACTGAGTACTATGTATTTTATCTGGAAATTCTACTCTTACTTCAATAGTGAGAGCAGGATTATATATGCTCACCCCTAGACTAGTCACAGGTAAATATTAATGTGGATGCCATGATGAGCTTAGTTTCCTGGGCCTGGGCACATTGCCAAAATATGGGTGTAGTTAGCAAAGTCAGGAAAGACTGGTTGTTACATGAGTACAAACTGTGTCAGCCACAGGATCTGTGTAAATTGGTAAGGTGGTTTTATTCCTGTCTGTAGATGATGTAGAAGTGTTGAAGGATTTAAGCAAAGAACTGATATAATTAGTTTGGAAATTCGTGTAAAGATATCTTCTCTGGTAACGTGCAGATTGGTAAAATTAGAGGAAGAGATATCAGATAAGAAGCTATGACATTAGATGTGTTAAAGAATTGTGAAGGCACTTGAACCTAAGAAATAGCAGAAGGAATTTAGAAATATGTAAGAGGATTATATATGCATATTTATTGATCATAGTTGTCAAGATTTCAGACTTTGGACTAGAAATGTTTTTGCGTTATATTTTGGCTTTGCTGTAAAATATGTGTGTAAGTTTCTTTATCTTACTGGCCTTAGTTTCCTTATCTCTAAACATGAAGATAATAAAACTATGTGATTTATTATGGCATTGAATGAGGTTTCAGTTAGTCAGGGTTCTCCAAAGGACACACACACATACACAGTGTGCATGTATATATATTCTGCCCACTTTATATAAACATTTGTATGTGTGTGTGCGTGTGTGCATGTGTGTGTGTGAAAGGGAGTTTATTAGGAAGAACTGGCTCACATGATTACAAAGTCCCATGAGAAGTGATTACAAGGTGGAGGATGAAAGAAGCCTGTAGCGTGGCTCCCCAGGAAGCTAGTAGCATGGCTCAGTCCAACTTCAAAAGCCTCAAAACCAGGAAAGGTAACAGGACAGCTTCCAGTCTGAAGCTGAGGGCCTGAGAGCCCCTGGAAGGTTTCTGGTGGATCCCAGAGTCCAAAGGTCAAAGAACCTGGAGTTTGGTGTCCACAGTCAGGAGGGATAAAAAGACTTACTGCTCTGGAAGACAGAGACAGAGAGAGAGAGAGAGATACACAAAAAGGAAGCCAAGTAACCTTACCGCCCTCTTTCTTTTGCCTGCATTGTTCTATTAATAGCTGCACCCATGGTAGATTGGATGATGCATAGTCACACTGAGGGTAGTCATCGTCTCTCAACCCACTGACTCACTTGTCAATTTACTTTGAAAATTCCCTCACAGACACACCCAGAAACAATGCTTCACCAGCCATCTGGGCATCCTTAAATCCAGTCTAGTTGACTGACAACTAATATTAAAAACAAAGTGAGCCTAATATGCATTTAATGGATGTTAGCTGCGTTTATTATTTTGGTTTTACTGTTAGTTTTGTCATGCATTATGACAGGTATGATACAGCGTTGAAGATAAAAGATAAAAATTCTCCCCAACCTGCTCTACCCATGATCTTTCCCATCTCAGGTGATAACAACTCCTTCCTTCCAGATGCTCAGAACAAAAACTTTATTGTTACCACTGATGTCTCTTTCTCTTACATTCTATATTCAGTTTTGGGGGGATTCCTTCTGGCACTCAGAATATATTCAAAATGCATCCAGAATTCTGCCATTGCTCACCACTTCCCCTGCTGACCCTCTGGTCTGAGCTGCCATCATCTCAGTGGATTGGGGTGAGTATTGCTCTAATAGACTTCCCTGCTTGTACTCCAGTTCCCTGTTGTCCATGCTCAGCACAGTGGCCAGGGTGCTTAACCACTAGGTCAGATTTTGCTGATTTTTGCTCATTCCTGCAATGGCTTCCCACTCTACTAAAAATAATAGCCGAAGTATTTAAACTACATGACTGATCCCCTGTTTGTTCGCCGACTTCACCAGCTGTGGCTCCTTTGCTAACTCCACTTGGTCCTGGTTGATCTGTCTGCCCAGGCTACTCTTTCTGCAGATATTTAAATACCTCATTGTTTAACTCCTTCGAGTTTTCCTCAAATCACACCCACTCAATGAACCCAACTTCAGCTACCTTATTAACAATGTCAAGCAACTATCACCAGCCAAAGTGCCATTCAATATTCCCTTCATCTATTGTGTCTTTTTATCTGTTTTTCCCATGGCCCTGATTGTATTCTAATTTACAACATAGTTTACTTATTTGTTATAATTATTGTTGGTTATGTGACTCTTCCTGTCTAGTTAGAACATCTTTATATGTTTTGTCCAACGACATATCAGAGCACCCAAAACAATGGGTTTTGGGTATTCAATACAATGCAATGACTAGTAGGTACTCAATAAATATTGGTTAAAAATACTAAGTTTTTACCATATGTGGTCACATATATGTCATTCACTCTTGCTCTTTATGTTTTAAAAACAAATAACTATTAAATACTTACTCTGTGTTAGGCATAGTTCTCATTATTTTGCATGTTATTGAATGCTTACAAGAATTTTGTGGTATGCATCTTTCCTTAGCAGTGAAACACAGTGGTTAAAGGCAGAAATTAGGGATATAGCACAGCAGAGAAAATCTCAGAATTTCAAATTATTATGCACGGATATAAGTCTTGGCTCTGCCACTTACTGGGTATAATGCCTTGAGCAAGTGACATAACCCCCTCTTGCCTCAGTACCTAGACTTTCTCATTTGGGAAACCAATACAGTCTATTGTAGTACAGCCCTCATAATACCATTGTTACTGTAATGGAGTTAACACATCTAAAGTATTAGAATGACGTCTGGAACAGAGTATACACTAAACTAGTGTAAGCTATTATTCTTACAATTAATATTTTGTCACTTTTTCACATTATGGACGTGAGACTTAGAGAAGCCAATTAACTTGGCCAAGGTCACATAGATAGTGAAGAGGCATTTAGGCCTTTGACCCCAAAACTGTGCTTTTAACCACCATGCAACAAGAAACACAAAAAGAAAAGTCTTTTGGGGGGAAATATAATGAGTTGAAATATGGATTTTTGTATCTTCACCCCAGGATATTTTCCACCTAAATTTAGACTTCCTAGAAAATATCAGATTTCTAGCTATATGTTTAATTTTCTCTCCAAGCTGGCATAAAGCAGACTTGATCTTTGGAAGACAGCAGGGTTCGTGTGATTATTTTCATGGCCTTTGCCAAAAGTCAGTCATTTAAACATCTTCACGGCACAAGACCAACTGCTTTATACATCAGCTGCTCTGTGAAAAAGTTGAAAATGTGATAGATTTGCTGACAAGCATATTTTATGTTTGATGTGCATATATTTTTTGCAATGATAAAAATAGCAGCCCTTAAGAGTTACTGAGTAGTTTGTTTTCCCTTCTGTCTCTTGAATATTTTGATCTTAAGAAAGAGCAGATGTCTTGCTCGTTTTCACCTGTGTTTCCAGTTTTAGCTTCCACAGTATGCATTGCTTCATTTATAAGAAAATATTCCTACCTACTGTGTGCAAAGTTGAATGTATGTTGTCTTGTGGGCAGACTCAAAAGCATCAAATATTGCATTATAATCTGGTAGGAAAAATGGAAAACCATGAATGTGTCAAATCTAGCAGTAACACCTCAGTGCAAGCCATAGTCATTCTTCACCTAAAGCACTGCAATAGCCTACTCATGCTCTCCCAGATTCTCTAAGCCATTCCACACTTAGAAGCCAGAGTGATTTTACTGCATTGCATACCTAACCGTGTTTGTCCTCCACATAAAATCTTTTAATGGCTTCTCATTGAAGTAAAATCCAAAATCTTTTCCATGACCAGAAAGGTCATGCATGATCCTGCCCCTGTCAATCTTTCTTAGACCAACTCTTACTAATGCCCATGCTATTCTGCCAAACTAGACATGATTTATATCACACCATCCAAACTTGTTCTGGACTCAGGACATTAGTACTTACTGTCTCTATATATTGCATGTTCTTTTCACAGATTTTCATATAAATAAACTCCTCAATACTTAGAAGCCAGTTATATTTATTTTTGTATTGAGGCCACATAATAAATATTTTCAGTTATACAGAGAAATTCTATGCCTCTTATTCTCTGCTGTATCCTCATTGTTCAAAGTACCAATCAATTATAGGTGCTCCCTAAGTGACTGTTGTTTTCTGATTGACTGACTGATGAACTGACTATGAATATATCTGCAAAAAAAGTAAAGGTTCCTCAGTGCCAATATAGAGTCATAGAGAAAATGTTAGGGATTCCATGAGAGGGTGCAATCAGGATAGAATGGTTATCGTGGACTGGTTCATTGAGAAAGAATCTGCTGAATCAGATCTGGCATAGGTAGTATCATTGTTATTTTTGTCATGGGTAAATATTTAGTGTCTGCTATGTGCGAAACAGTATTCTAAGTCTATTCTAGAAACAGTATTTAATATTCATAAAAACTCAGTGAGTTAGGCGCAGTGGCTCTCACCTGTAATCCCAGCAGGTGGGTCACTTGAGCCCAGGAGTTGGAGATCAGCCTGGGAAATATGACAAAAATGCATCTTTACAAAAAAAAAAAAAGAATTACGCTGGTGTGGTGGTGCACACCTGCAGTCCTAGCTACTTGGGAAGCTGATGCTGGAGGATTGCTTGAGCCCAGAGGTTGAAACTGCAATAAGTGTTGATCATGCCACTATACTCCATCCTGGGCAGCAGACTAGACACTTTCTGAAAACAAAACAAAGCAACAAAAACAACTCAGTAAGTCACTTTTCATTTTAAAAGCTACGACTGAGGGCCAAAGAAATTCTGACACATACAAGTTGACATCGTGAGCAGCAGAGCAGGAATTTGAATCTACACAAACGGTAGACTCCTTGCATTCAGTGGCTTTTCTACACTGGATTTGGACAAGTGGGGACAAAAGAAAAAGCCAATCTAGTTGGAGGAAAAAGTGTTATCACACGCAAGGAAGAGGGAACATCTAAATACCATATCAGGAGTATGTTAGTTGGTGAACCAAAGGGATAAACAGGAAGTTTAAAAGTCAATTGGAATCAGATCATTAAGGGGCTTCAGTAACAGGCTGAGATGTTAGAGTGACTGTAGAACACAGAAGGCATGGGAGGCCTTTGGAGAAGAAGTTGGTATGGGCTTAATCTGGGCTTTATCTGAATCACTATTCATTTTACAAGTATCCGGGTTTTAACTTGTAAGATCACTCATTTGAAAATCTTGTTCGCGAAGGAACAAAGTGAGAAGGGGTCTAGGGTCAGGAAGAATAATTAGGAATTGCAGTGTTTAGGACGAGAAGCAACTGATCTTTCTCATACTACTACTAACATGTTTCCCCAAAGAATTGTGGCTCAAAAATATTTCATTCTCAATAATTTTTATATTGCCACGGTCAGTATTATTAGCTTTATTTTGCAGGTAAAAACAATTTAATTTAAAATAATGATATTCAGGAAGGGCAAGTGATTAAAAAGCCCAAGATCAAATGATGAGCATGACTGAGAAGGGAAGATTTTCACGAAATTGTTAGGCAAAATTGGTTAAGTTTCCCCACTGAGGGAAGCATGGTTCCTGCAGCGCTTACCTCTCATCAAACAGCTCTATGTTGAGATCCTTTGCTGGTGCTGTCTCTATCTCACAAAGCTGCAGAACTGCCAGGAAGCAAGGAGCAAGAACATCAGAGCCCAATTCCTGGTTTTGAATACCAAGCCGGGCTTTCTATCTATTTCTCTCTAAAGAATGTATTTAACAGTACTTTGTCTCGGTTGCAAAGAGCTGTTTGTTTTCTTAAATCAAATCAATTAAATTGCGTAAAGTGCTTAGACCAACTCCTCGTATCAAATAAACTCTCCCAAATATTTTACTGTTGATGATACTTACAATAATTCTGCAAGCGTTACTATTTTTTTAATACGTGGGAGAATTAAAGCTCACACTAATGATGCTGTACCTCAGGAGTATTAATGCCTGAAAACAAAACAAAACAAAAAAAAACCTTGTGAAGAATAATAAATACATTTTCATTTCTTCTGGAAAATGTGAGCAATATCGCAAATGGGGAAGACTGGCAACAATTGTTAAATTTCCCTATACCAAAATATGATAAATCCACATTTCCTTTTCACTGTGAGGGGAGGATGATAGATGATAAGAAAGAGGTTGTGGGTCTCCCAGAACAAACACATTCACAAAAACCCACTGGCCAGGCCCTGCTCTTCAAGAACACTGCCTTAGCCAGTCTTACCCACTTCCTTTGATGTCCTGCGTCTGATTTGGTCAGGGTTCAAGAATACCCCTGGAGTCAAGCAGACTAGATCAGAACTTTGCTATTCCTTTACTAGCTGCGTGAATATAAACAAGCTGCTTAACCTCACTTGACCTACATTTTTTCATATATATATAATGAGCAAAGTGATTCTTAACTTCGAAGAATCTTCAGGTTCACAATTTACCGTGTAAATGGGTGCTGTGCTTAATAATGATTACAGAAACATTAGCAATCTCTATTTCTTGGTACTTACGGGTATTCCAAATATTCTGGATGATGGAAGTAGTTTAAATTTGAGGTGAATGAAAGCATTTTCTTGAAATACTGTTAATATAATTATCCACGTTTTTTCTTTTTCTTTTTCTAATCTTCATTTTTTACTTTCTCTAAAATTCTGTCTTTGCTGTCTCTCCCTGTTTGTTTCATCCATCCTATCCGAAGAGATGTTGTCAAGATGCAGTAAGATCTAGGAGAATGTCAAGCACAATGTGTGGTAGGTTGCGATCACTAACCAGCAATTCTAAGTCTCATCAGACAGGTCACATAAATTTGCTGAACCTCAATATCATAATCTCATAATATACCGTTTGCAGTTATGTAGCAACATTTAAAAATCAGTGGATAGAAAACTGCCTTGCACATAACACAAGTTGTTAGTTTCCTCTCCCTTTTCATCTCTTTTATCATTCTTCTGTCTCTGGATTGTCAAGGGACACTATTTCTCATTAGCTGTCTCAGCAGATATTCTTAAATGTCCTTGGGACTCAACATATACTCTGGGGAAGCATCAACAAAACCAAGAATTAGTGGATGAGGTGACCTGAGATGGGTTGAACTTTCCTAAAACCTTTGGGAGCACTGTGGGGACATGCACAAACCCAGCATTTATTCAATAATTTCCATTATTAATGCATCCAAAGCCTTGTATTCTCTTGAAGCAGTGGCTTCAAGGCCCACAGCCATCTCCCTCCACCTCCTCCCCTAAACCACTTCTCTGAACTTTGATCTGATGTTCCTATCATTTGCTCTGTTCCAGCCACTGCCAAGCCTTCCAAGAGACCTACTTTACCCTGGAATTCCCTTTCCATCCAGGGACTCTTAACACACACTCTGGGCCTAGTATGCCTTTTGCCCCCTTTTCTTTCTTATTTTTCTTTGTCACTTTTTACCATCTGACCTACCAATTTATTTCATGTATTTCTTTGTCTGTGTCTTTCATCACCCTCTATCCTATGAAGCCCGTGAGGCAGGGACGTGGTCTGCTTTGTTTACTGGGTCCAGCATGTAGAAGTTGCTCAGTACATACTGCCTAATGACTGAATGGTCAGAAGCATTTAAACTTGTTCATTTAATAATCACGTTGTGAAAATGGGAACAGCATGGTGAACACAAAGAGGTATTCCATGAAGTGAAGACACTGATCTTAAAGAAAACAAATACTAAAATAATCGCGTGTTATAACTACTCTTGATCCTAGCACTGTACCTCCTCAAATACAATCCTTGCCCTTCACTCTTTCTGGAATACTTGTGCAACATCGCAAATGGGGAAAATTGGCAATAATTATTAATTTTCCCTATACAAAAATGTGATAAATTCCCATTTCCCTCTTCACTGAGAAGAAGGTAGGATGATAGATGATAAAGAAGAGGTTGTGAATCTGGTCTGTAGTATGTTAGAGGGTGCCTGCCCCAGCAGGCTCCTGGCTGAGTTTTGCCAGTGGAAGGCAGTAGCATGAGTGCAAAGGCCAAGAGAAGGGAGAAACAGGGCATTTACTAATTTACTTGCTTCTCTGCCTCAGGCAGTGGTTGCATCTTCTCTATGCTGTGGGTTCCTTGTAGCTCCTTGGTGACAATGTCTGACTTGTCTCACTTTCTACCATTGTTTTCTCAGCTCCTCCATCATCTGTGCAGCCAATGATATTCTCTCATTATATTTTCTCCTTTGAAATCTGAAGGCACTTGGGGCTGTTTGTTTGTTTTTTCCTTTTTTGCTTACACTCTGACTGGCGATGCTGAGTGCTCTTCTGGGAAGGCGTATCTGTGAAGCACGTTACAGGGCCTCTCCTGGCCCAGTGGAGCTGTCCAATAAGAGGGTTTCCTAAAGCAGCGACAGATTACTCTTTGAGAAGGGGAACATGAAGAGGAGTCAACAACAATAGCAAGGGCAGTGAGCCTTTGAGAAAATGAAAATGACTTACGTGAAGGCTCTGTGCCAGGGGATAGTTGAGGTTCACAAATGACAGCACTGCAGAGCACATAGAATGAGTAGATGAAGTGAGAAGCATTTGGTCAGTCATCCTGATTCCTGCTGACAATTCATAGGTCTTTTTCCTGTAGTTCACGAAGCTCCACAGAAAAGTTTTAATCAAGGAGGGTTAAAGTGGTGTTCTCATCTGGTCCGTACTTTGTAAAGATAAGTAACTGCAATAGATAGGCTGCAAGATGCAGCCTGGGCGACCAGGTGGGAGGCTGGGGCTGCAGCCCAAGTGCCGGGGCCGAGTGGTTTGGCCCAGGATAGTGGTTGAGGCTTAGATGGGAAGAGAAGAGCCAGAAAACAGCCCAGTCCTGAGCTCATCTCCTCACTCTTCCTTCCTCTGCAGACTGCTGGCGTGTTCTCTTTGTTGCTCAGTCTGAGAGGTGCTGCCAGCTCCAACGGCTTTATTTTTATGTTGGCGCCTAAAAGCCTCACCTCAAAGAGAGGAGACTCTGGAGACAATGTGAAGGACAAGCAGGCACAGAGATACTTCCCTTCATCCACCCTTCCCACAGACCAGCTGAAGCAAAAGTTCAAAATAACTCCAAGCTGTTAGGAAAAAATTGCCAAAACCACTCCTCTTTCTCATGTAGTGACAAAGTGCTGCAGGGCCTGCCACGTTTGATTGTTCTCATTCTAGGCCTGCTTCCCTCTTCTCAGGTGGGCTAACTTACTTCCTCAGCTTTGCTTACATCTGTCTCTCGGGGTATTTCTAGGGGCTCTAAGACTAATCTGGTCCTCTCAGTAAAGACTTTTTGGGAACTACTTCTATTGCTTTTTGCAATGTTCCCTGTCACACAAGAGCAGTTTTCTGCCAGTGCAGAAAACTAGAACCAAATGATACCAACTAATAAATAAGGCTATTTCATGGTTGGCGAAGAAGCACTAGACTTGAAACCGGACAGTGTTTTACTGAGGTCACGCTGTTACTCCATCACCTTGGAGAGATCAACCAAGAAGCGGAGGCTTTGTGTCACAAGTGTAATATTTACTCACAGATACTGGACATAGTGATGAGACAGGCACCAGGGCTTCATACACACTGTTCCATTTCAACCTCCCAGTGACCCTTAAGAGAAAGGCTATTTATTTTGTCCATTTTCACAAGTAAGGAAACCAGCTCAGAGAGATTAGGGAACTGGCATGAAATCACACAACTGGCAAGTCATAGGGAGGAAATGAAACTCAGGTTTTCTTATCTCAAATCTTTGTTCCTACTATGACCCCTTCAATACAAGCTAGTGCCAGGAACATTGGGGTGAGAGCCAAAAGGATCTCAATCTGACGACTGCTTCTCTGCGTTGCCAGCTGGGCGATGTCAGGCAGGCAGCCCAGCCTCCCTGTGCCTTCCTCTTCCTTATCTGTGAAATAATGATGCTTTTATTATTTTAACTCATACTAAACCTTTTGTTGCAGTGTAGACCTTTACAAGATGCAGGGGACTGTGGAAGATTTCATGAGACAATTCATAGAAAACATCTAAACTGCGCTGTGGTCTGCAATTCAGATTGTACATTACGCGGAAATTTATTTCAGCCTTGTCTCAACTGTGCAACTCTAAATGCTTCACTTAAAACCTCTGAGTCTCACACGTGTACAGTGGGGTCAAATTTGACTTACCTAGAAGTTTTGTAACGAGGATTAAATAAAAATAATGATCATACAGAGCAACCCACATGTGGTAAGTGTATTCTCCTCTCTTTAGGTAGGACTCACAATCTTTCTATTTAAGCACTATCTGTCTATCTACCTCATGGTATAATTGAGATTATCCCCTTGATACAATTAGTGTACTGGAGAAAAAAAAAGCTCAAAAAATACTATATGGATGCTAAGGATTACTATCACTAAATTAAACTTTGAATTCTGTGAATAATTAGAAAGAATGAGTAATTAATGTCATATACTACATTACCTAGTGTTTTTCAGTTGTATATTCAGGGCCCTTAATTTGATGAGCCATTATTTATTTTTATGTATAAAAGACCAGTGTATTGCTTATCTTGTCTCTTTATAAGAATTGTTGATCCTAGCAGAAAGAAGAATATTTTTTAAATGAGCTATAACCAGTGGATATGAATGCAAATTCATAAACTCTAATATTCTTTCAGTATCTTTTCTTCATCATTTCACAATTGTTATTCCATGTGCTGATGATCAATCCCCTATTTCCGGGTGATTGCCTTATTAATGGCAGAATGATGAGAAAGGAATTAAATATTTGCACTAGGGGCTATGCTTAATTGAGTTCCTTCTCTGCTTATTGCAAGCTTCTGGTTTTGAAATTAAAACCAACAAAAATGATGCCATTTAGAAATATAGCTAATATGTGAAGTTGTTTAAATATGATAGAAATTCTACAGAGACTTGGACTTTGAATTTCATGTTCAGATATGTGGTGTAATTTTAGAAACAAAGTGTAATTTATTTCTAATTTTAAAAATTATCCAAGTTATATTGAGTTTATACATTGTCACCAAAACTATGTCAAAAACTGAGGGGTGAAATAAAAAACAATATAAACCCAATAACAGTTTAACATACCATATCATCTAATTAACTTACACAGCATCTTAAAGAAGGGTCTGTCTTTATTCTTATTAGCAGAGACTAAACTGAAATTCATTCATTTATTCAAGCACAAATATTTATTAGGACTCCTTGTTTGACAGCAATATACTTGATTCTGGGGATGTAACTGTAAACAGAACACTTAAGACCTCTATTCTCAATCTACTATTATTCTAGTAGTACAAATAGAACATGAAAAAGTAAATGCATGAAGGACAGGTAACTGTTAATTGTATTAAATGTTGAAAGCTGAAGATAAGCCAACTATGGGAAAATTCTGGAAGACTCCAGAGGGAGAAGCAAGTGCAAAGACCTAGAGAAGGAAGAGAAGAAACAAAGGAGGCAGGCATGACTGGAGCCAGCCAACAAAGGCATTGCATGGGGGACACATTCAGAGAGGTGTGTAGGTCGAGGTCAGACCATGCAAAGCTCTGTAGATGATGAAAAGTTACTTAGATTTTTTTCCATTGATAATGGGGAAGTAATGAAAGAGTTGAAGCAATGTGGTTATTTAATTTTTAAAAAAATGTTACTTTGGCTACTATCATCTAGAAAATGGACAAGATAGAGCAAGAATAGAAACAAGGAAATCAGTTAAGATGCTACTAAGGTGGTCTGGGAGAGAGATAATGTCAATGTGTGTTAGGATAGTGCTATCGGAGGAAATGATACACAGTGGCTTCTAGAAACAGGGCTGGTGTTATATTAGATATGGGAGGATGGACGAAGGGATAAATTATAGATTTTTCCCTTTAAATACTTGATTAAACCCAATTTCACTTACTGGCAAGAACAACTCTGGACATTAAAGATTTTGTTGCTTTTTATAACTATTTTTTTATTTTTTGACAGGACAGGAAGGATTAACTGTTCCATTTGGACATATTGTTTGAATGTAAAATGTAAGTTAAATAGACAGTTGAGTATACACCTTTGAAATTCAAGATCTTTATCTTACACGTACCAATTCGGGTTGTCATTTTCTTAGTATATTTAAAAACATAGGCCAGCCTGAGATCACCTAAGGGGAGAGTTTGTATAAGGAAAAAAAGAGTCCCTAAATTTGGGGCAGGGGATTTTTGATAGTTAATTTATGTGTCATCTTGACTGAATTAAGGAGCACACGGGTATCTAGTTAGTCACTATTTCTGGGTATGTCTGTGAGGATGTCTCTGGATGATACAATATTTCAGTCAGTGGATTCAGTGAAGTAGATGTCCCTCCCCATTACGGGTGGGCATCATACAATTTGTTGAGAGCCTGAATAGAACAGAAGGCAGGAATAGAAGAAATTTGCCCCCTTTTTTCTTCCAAACAGTTTGAACTGAGATATCTCATTTCATCTTATTTTGCACTTTTACTGGGATTTACACCATTGGCATTCCTAAATTTTAGGCCTTTGAACTCAGACTGAATTGTACTACTGGCTTTCCTGGGTCTACAACCTGAGGACAGCAGATCTTGGGACTTGTTGGCTTCCACAATTGCATGAGCTAATTCCTCATAATAAATCATATATATATATATGTATTCCTGTTGGTTCTGTTTCTCAGCATAACCCTGGCTAATACAGGATTAGAGGCTTAGAGAAGATAAACAATTTGCTCAACATTTCATGTCTAGTAAGTGGCAAACTTAAACCCTACCTCACTCTAAAGCCCATGCTTTTATGTCTTATTGCCTATTAGATGATATTTTAAGAGAGGTTTTAAAAATGAATAGACTTTTGATATCCAGGGATGCGGAGAAGGGCACTACAGATTAAGGATGCCATAATATTTATAGCACAAAAGCTGAAGAGGGCAGAGAGTGCACAGAGAACGGTGATCTTGTTGTTCAGTTGGTTTTAGCATAAGGTTTTAGGGGGAAATATTAGGAAATAAATTCATCTAGTATGCAGGGAAATGGGGGAAACCTATAGGTCTTCTCTTCACTGACTAGAGATTTAATAGAGGTGGATGAAATTCTAACATATCAATTCCTAAATACAAACCATCATGCATTTGGATGTTTTACTGTTATTATGTATGTGATTGCATGTGAAAGATAACTAGTACTTCTTCTCTGTGACTCCCAAAGGTAAGAGACATTTTTCAGAGAGTTAGGTTTACACTCAGTTGATAAAATAGTCCTGAAAATGTCTGACCTCTCTAAAGGGAAGAGTTTCAAGAAAATCTCAGTAACCACACATGTCCAAAAACTCACTGGATTTAGCATTCAGGAAGAATGTTCCTTATTTGGCAGCATTTTTCCCTTTAAATGTTCCAGTAGATGGCTAGCTTTAATCCCAAATAGTCAAACTATTTTTGTTTGCATGTTATTTTGAGAAGCCTTTGTTTTTCTCCATTCCTGGTATAGTTTTACATTTATTATAATTACTAAGATATAGGAGTAGAGAAAGAATATACTTTTATCTTTTCCTTATTGCTGTGTGTTTATGGCCTCGTAGATAAAGACTTGCTGAGAGACAAGTCAGACAGGAGCATAGTGCTTTACAACAGTCAGGAAAAGAATTGGGAAGAAGGGGAAAGAGGGTATAGAAGTAAGAAAAAAAATTGATGGACATTTGCATTCACTGCAATTATATGAAATGAATATGCAATCAGTGCATTATTTTCATCTATTATTAATGTTGGGTCAAGAATGTGGTAGATGTAGATGTAATATTAATTACAATCATTCCTATGAATTGTTTAATTCTGCCTATTTTGTTATGCAACAAGATAAAAACAACTATGTTTATGAAACAGGCTAACTTGGTTGAAAATTTTACTTAATTTTATGTAGCTCTGTTAAAATTGTCTTCATTACAACAGATTAATGTTTAGAAAAGAACATGAGTTTTGAAGTTAAAACTTAATTTGTTGAGCTTGCGTATCTGCAAATTATGAGCTATGGGACCCCTGACAAGTAGTGTAACTTTCTTCAGCCTCAGTTTCTGATTTGCAAACTCAGAATTAAATATTATTGTCTTGTTTCAACACTTAAAGACCAAGTGAGATGATAAACGTAAACGATCATGGTGCCAAATTCAATGAAAATCACTTCCTTTTCATTAAAATGAGATTTGGTGAGAGAAAGCGCCATCTTTTGAGGTCTTGGATACTATGTTAGTTGTTAGGGTTATCATAATAACATACCACAGACTGAATGGTTTAACCAGCAGAATTTTATTTTCTCACATTTCTGGAGGCTAGAATTTCTAAATCAAGAGATCTTTGATTTCTTCTGAGGCCTCTCTTCTTGGCTTGTAGATGGCCATCTTCTCCTTGTGTCCTCACATTGTCTTCCCTCTGTGGGTATCCTAACCTCTTCTTCTTGTCAGGGCACCAGTCATCTTGTATTAGGGTCCACCCACATAACCTCATTTTATTTTGATGGCCTCTTTAAAGTCCTTTCTCCAACTACAGTCACAATCTGAGTTACTGTGTGTTAGTATTTTAACATATGAATTTTGGGAGACATATAATTCTGCCCATAACAGATGGATTTGGGATGAATAGGTTTAGATAATTTTAAGTTCTGGTGTGAGTTTTTGTACCTTTGTTCATGCTTTCAAATTGAAGTTTAGTAAACAAAGAACAAAGCAACCAAATTCAAGCTTTACTAGGAATGCAATGAAATTTAACCAGGTGAGTTAGAATATTTGACATTAAAAGCAGCATACAGAACAAGTGAAAAAGAACAAGATAAGATCTATGTGTGAGTGTGTGTGAGTTTATTTGTGTATGAATGTATTTGTGTGTATGTGCAAAGGAGTGAGATTGTGAGTATATGTGAATGAGTGATTTTTGTAAGTTTGTGGATGTGCACTGATGTGAGTGTTTATGTGTGTCCCCGGAGTATGAGAGGAGAGATGATGTCCTCTGAGAAGAGGAACAATGCTATGAGTAAGCACATGCAGTTGAAAGACAGGTACATAGCATAAGTGGCACCACAAGAGAACAATTAAAACACAGTTATGCTACCATATGATGGCATGAGTTCTTACCTCCTTCTTCCTTTTGGAGTTGAGAGGAGGTTTCTTGTTTGTTTGTTTTTGTTTTGGTTTTGGTTTTTTGTATAATTTCAGCTGAAGCTAGGTTGAAGTACTGTATTAGTATGTTTACATGCTGTAATAAAGAACTGCCAGAGACTGGGCAATTTATAAAGAAAAGAGTTTTAATTGGTTCACAGCTACACATGGCTGGGGGGGAGCCTCAGTACACTTATAATCATGGCAGAAAGGGAAGCAGGCATGTCTTACGTGGTGGCAGGCAAGAGAATGTGTGTGAAGGAGACACTGTCAAACACTAGTAAAACCATCAGATCTCATGAGAACGAACTCACTATCACAAGAACAGCATGGAAGAAACCACCCCATGATCCAATTACCTCCCACCTGGTCCCTCCCTTGACACATGGGAATTACAGGGATTACAATTCGAGATGTGATGTGGGTGGGAATACAGAGCCAAATCATATTATTTTCACCCCAGCCCCTCCCAAATATTATGTCCATTTTATATTTCAAAACTAGCCATGTGTTTCCAACAGTCTCCCAAAGTCTTAATTTATTCCAGCATTAACTCAAAAGTCCAAGTCCAAAGTATTATCTGAGACAAGCACAAAACTCTACCTAGGAGTCTGTAAAATCAAAAGCAAGTTACTTACTTCCAAGTTACAATAGGGGTACGAGCATTGGACAAATTCTCTCATTCTAAATGGAAGAAATTAGCCAAAACCAAGGGGTTATAGACCCCATTCAAGTCCAAAATCCAGCAGCGAAATCATTAAATCTTAAAATTCCAAAATAATCTCCTTTGACTCCATGTTTCACCTCCAGGTCATGCTGATGCAAGAGGTGGCTTCCCACAGCTTTGGACAGCTCAGACCCTCTGGCTTTGCAGGATTCAGCCCCTGCAGCTGCTCCCATGGACTGGCATTGTATGCCTGCAACTTTTCTAGGCACATGGTGCAAGCTGCCAATGGATCTAACATTCTGGGGTCTAGAGGATGGTGTCCCTCTTTTCACAGCTCCATTAGATAGTGTCCCATTGGGGAGTCTGTGTGGGGACTCCAACCCCACATTTTCCTTACACACTGCTCTAGTAGAGGTTCTCCATGAGGTCTCCACTCCTGCAGCAGACTTCTGCTTGAACATCCAGGCATTCCCATACATCCTCTGTTGACTTCTGTACACCTGAAGGCCAAACACCACTTGGCAGCAATCAAGGCTTGGGGGTTGCACCCCCTGCAGCAATGACTTGAGCTGTACTTTGGCCCTTTTAGCCATGGCTGGAGTAGCTAGGATGCAAGATGCCAAGTCTCGAGGCGGCACACAGCAGCAAGTCCCTGGGCCCAGCCCACAAAACTATGTTTTCCTCCTAGTTCTCTGGGCCTGTAATGGAAGGGGCTGCCATGAAGATCTCTGACGTACCCTGGAGACATTTTCCCCCATTTTCTTGGCAATTAACATTGGATTCCTCATTACCTATACAAATTTTTGTAGGCGGCTTGAGTATCTCCCCAGAAAATGGGTTTCTATTTTCTACCACATGGTCAAGCTACAAATTTTCTGAACTTTTATACTCTGTCACCTCTTGAACGCTTTGCTACTTAGAAATTTCTTCTGCCAGATATCCTAAATCATCTTTCTGAAGTTCAAAGTTCCACAGGTCTCTAGGGCAGGGGCAAAATGCCACCAGTTTCTTTGCTAAAGCATAACAGGAGTGATTTTTACTCCAGTTCCTGATAAGTTTCTCATCTCCTTCAAAGACCACCTCAGCCCGGACCTCATTGTCCACATCATTATCAGCATTTTGGTCAAATCCATTCAACAAGTCTCTAGGAAGTTCCAAACTTTCCCACATTTTCCTGTCTTCTTCTGAGCCCTCCAAACTGTTCCACCCTCTGCCTGTTACTCAGTTCCAAAGTTGCTTCCACATTTTCAGGTTATCTTTATGAGAGTACCCCACTCTACCGGTACCAGTTTTCTGTATTAGTTCATTGTCACACTGCTACAAAAAACTGCCTGAGACTGAATCATTTGTAAAGAAAAGAAGTTTAATTGATTCACAGTTCTGCATGGCTGGGGAGGCTTCAGGAAACTTAGAATCATGGCAGAATGGGAAGCAGGCACATCTTATGTGGCAGCAGGTAAGAGAGAGCATATGAATGAGGAACTATAAAACACCTATAAAACATCAGTTCTCGTGAGAACTCATTCACTACTGTGAGAACAGCATGAAAGAAACCACTCCCATAATCCACTCAGCTCCCATGGGTCCCTCCCTGAACGTGTGGGGGATTATGAAGATTACAATTCAAGATGACATTTGTGTGGGGACACAGAGCCAAACCATATCAAATACCTACATCCAGTGCCATGATATGTAGTTGGCACAAGCTTGCCAACCAAATGAGCACCTGGAAAGGGGTATATGGAGGGATAAAATTCAGCCTACAGTCTGCCTGCCAAGCCATGAGCCCATCATGGAACTATCTCCTCCTGAGGAAAGGAGTGCTTTGTTTTGTTCTGGATTTTTATCTCTTATTTGAATAGAGATGCTGAATAGGCACCTCATAGCCTTGACTACCCCAGTGCCTCTGGCCTCACTGTCATCTCCAGAACCTAGAAGGGAAGGGCCAATAAGGCAAGAACATGTCTCTAGAATAGCCAGTACTGCATCTCTTATTTTATACACTATGAACCATAAGAATTGACTCACAATTTTTAAAAAAACTATTAACTAAGAGAAAGTAATATCCTGCAATGGTAGACTGTTAAAGAGAAGATAGGCTAATCCCTCCTGACAGTTCTGTGTTATTTTTTGAGAAGAAACACTACTCTTATAAAGACAGAACTGTGAGTAATGTAGCTTCTCCATAAATGTACATGTATGATAACTTTTGACTACTTTCTTAAAATATATCCCAGATTTCAAATCCTGCTTTTATCCACGTCCCATGGTTTTTTGCTGATAGATTCAGGATTAATGTTTCTGCAAAGTAACAATACACATCTCAAAATACATCAGCCTTATCTTTCTTATCAAAATACATCTGATATCAGTTAGAAGGTCAACATACTTTCTAGGCATCCTGAGACCAGGGTTATGATACCAAACTTCTGGATAATCTTGAGAGACACCAAGTCCTACTGGAACTAAAACCTTATGATCCCAAGCATGGCCCTTGAAAGCAGCATTTTATTGCTGCTAACTTGAATCACCCCTCTGGTCTGCATTTTTTCATTTAGAAGAAAAAGAGACTATAATATGCAAATAGTCTACTCTTGCAGATGTATAGGAATGTATGGTATACAGTAAATGGTATACCATATATTGGTATAACAAACATTGATGGTATAAAGTAAACCATCAAATGTATATGAATGAATAAATAACAGGTAATATGCATGTTGTTAAGATGTATTGAGATGGTATTATATCTCCAAAGTATTAAATCTTTAAAAGATAAAAGGACTTAACATTATTATAATACCTAATATATACATGCATATATAATACATAACATAGCATAATATAGAAATATTATAACAATATAATTAATAACATAATACAGCAATATTATGTTATAGATAAAAAGATTGAGATGAAAAGATTGAGATTAAAGGAAATTGTGGGGTTTTTCGCTTTTCTGTTTACCCAAAGCCTGCTTCTTGGAAACAGGTTGGAAATTTGAATCAGATCTTTCTTTTACCCAGTCCAGGGCACATCTATTATTTTTTCCAACAAATACATGTATGAGAAGCCCATCATCTGCAAATGTATATACTAGAAGCTGCAAGAAAAATACCACTATTGCCAAGAGAAAATATGCCAGTGATTATTTCCCAGCAAGACTGGGAGACAGCAATCGTGGCTGAGCAGTGGTGGAAGGCAGCTGGAATGATGAGCCCAGTGTATCTCCCTGATGTTTCATGTGACATTTCCCCACATACCTCTGAGAGGATGATGGATCTGCAAACACTCCAGGTTTACATTAAAAATAATGTATATTAATACTTCATTATTAAAGAAGAGTGTAAAGTTTTCTAATCACATGTGATGTTCAATTTTTATTTTATGAGAAAAATAATTTAGATTTTAAAAGCAATATTCTAGAGGCACTAGAATGCCAGGTTAAAGATTTGGGGATTTTTTTTCTAAAAAATAAAAGTAGATAGAAATGTATCATCCATTAACACATGGAACCTAGCAGTTTCTGAGCTTTCTCACACATGTCTTGCTTATCCACAGATCTGGCCCCACCTGACAACGACCCATCATTTTAGCTTTGTTTCAGGCTCTAAGATTCACCAATAGACTAAGGAGATTTAAGGAGCAGTGGTTCAATCACTAAGGAGATTCAGCACCAAAGCAGTGCATTTTCTTGGTCTGGCTTTTGGCATTAGCTCCAGTAATTCTATTCAGGACTCATTCGTGTTACCGTATCTCCCCATTCACATATCCACTTCCGGAGCTGGGTATGTATTTGAGCTTGAATCACTACCCAGTATATCAGCAAAGTAAAGGAGACCTTTATTATTTGAGCACAAATGGGGAAAGTCCAGATCCCCATGACAGCAGGATTATATTTGAATCCCCCAGCACATACTAAATAACAACTAAGCATATCTTAAGTACTGACCAAATGCTAAATTATATTCTCAGTTAGGAGCAAGCTAATGCTCTCAGGCTAAATCCAGCCTGCTGCTTATTTTCATAAATAAATTTTATTGAAACACATTCATGCTTCTTTATTTACTTATTGCCTGTGTCTGCTTTGCTCTGAAACAGCAGAGTTGAGTGGTTACGAAAGAGATGGTATCACCCATTAAAACTACAGTATTCATTATCTACCTCCTTATAGGGTGTCTGCTAATCCTTGTTCTAAGCTTCGTACCTAGGTTAATTCAATTTAGTATTCACAATTTCATGATGTAACAATATTTCCACATGTAAGTTAATGAGGTAAAGCTGTGACAAAGCCAAAGATTATATAGCTAAGAATCAGCAGAGCCAGGAGTTAAACTTAGCCCATCCACTCTGGAGTCTGTGCACTTAAAAACTATAAAACTATAGTTGTATATATTTTTACATGTAAAATAGCTTTATTTAAATATAATTTACATGACATACAATTCTTCCATTTAAACTAGACCATTCTGTTATGTTTAGAATATTCACAGAGTTGTGCAAACATCATAACAATTTTAAAGCATGTGCCTAACCCAAAAAGAAATGTTACACTCATCAGCAAGATATACATTTTCTCCACATCCTCCTCAACAATTTTTATTACCTCTCTTTTTAAAATAATCATCCCAGTGAAAGTCAAGTGATATCTTATTGTGGTTTTGATTTGTTTTTGCCTAATGACTAATGATTTTGAGTATTTTTTTCAGGTGCTGCCTAGACATTTCTATATCTTCTTTGATGAAATGTCATTTGAGAATATTTGTTCATTATTATTTGGATTATTTATTTATCATTGACTTATAAGAGTTATTTGCATACTCTACAAGTAAATTCTTCAGATATATAATTTACAAATATTTTATCTCATTGTGAGGGTTGGTATAGTATTAGAAATGCAAAAGTATTTAATTTTGATTATATCCAAGTTACTCTTTTTTTGTCATTTGTGCTATTATTGTTATATCTAAGAAAGTTATAGCTTTCCTTTTTATATTTAGGTTTATGATCAATTTTCCATTAATTTTTGCATAAGGTGCGAAGAAGGGGTCCAACTTCACTCTTGCATAGGAATATCCAATAGTTTTAGCATCATTTGTTCAAAAGATTATTCTTCCTCATTGAATAGTGTTCTCATGCTTTTTAAAAATCAATTGATCATAAATGTATGAGTTTATTTCTGGACTCTCGACTCTATGTATCTATTTAATCAGTAACACAGTCTTGGTTAGTATAGGTTTATAATAAGGATTTAATCAAGAATTGTGAGTCATCCAACTTTGTTCTTTTTCAAAATTGTTTTGAATATTTTGAGTCCTTTGATTTGTGTATCTACTTCAGAATGTTTATTGATTTCACCAAAGTAGCCTACTGGAATTGGAAAATATTGTGTTGAATATATAGATTAATTTGAGGAGTATTGCCATCTTAATATTCCATCCACAGTTCCATAAAATTAGTATGTCTTTCCATTTCTTCAGGTATCCTTTAATTTTTAAGTATAAGTTGTAGCTTTTAGTGTTCAAGTTTTAAACTTAAAAAAATCTTTAAAATTTTTAATGTTTTCTGTACTAACTTGAATTGTGTTCTTGATTTTATTTTGGTTCTTTGCAAGTATAGAAAATACAATTAATTTTTTTGGTTGATATTTGCATTAGTATGCTCTCATGCTGCTATGAAGAAATACCCAAGACTGGGAAATTTATAAAGAAAAGAGGTTTAATTGACTCATAGTTCCACATGGTTGGTAAGACCTTAGGGAACTTACAATTATGCCTTAGGAAGGCACCTCTTCACAGGGTGGCAGGAGAGTGAATGAGTGCTGAGCAAAGGGGAAAAAGCCCCCTTTAAAACCATCAGATCTCGTGAGAACTCTCTCTGTTACTATCACGAGAACAGTATGAAGATAACTGCCCCATGATTCAATTACCTCCCACTGAGTCCCTCCCAGGACATGTGGGCATTATGAGAACTGAAATTTAAGATGAGATTTGGGTGGAGACACAGCCAAATCATGCCAGTATTATAGCCTGAAACCTTGTTGAACTTGTTTATTAGTTCTAATAACTTTTAATGGATTTCTTAGAATTTTCTATAAGCAAGATTTTGTCGTACAAGGCTAGATATAGCTTTATTTCTGATTTTCTACACTGGATACATTTTATATGTCACTTTTACTTTTGTGTAATTGCATGGCTAGACTGTTAAGCACAAAGATTGATATACATATATAGCCTTTATGATGATGAGAAAGTTACTTTCTAATTTTAATATTTTGGGTGTTTTTATTATAAAAGCATGTTAAATTTTGTCAAAAGATTTTTTTAATTATTTGAGATTATCATGAGGTTTTTGTCTTTTATTTTATTTATATGTTGTATTACATAAATGTATTTTTGGATGTTAAGCCAACACTGAATTCCTGTGATATAATCCATTTAATCATAGTGAATACTTTTTTAATATGCTACTGGATTAAATTTGCTAGTATTTTTAAAAGTATTTTTGTGTCTATATTCCTAAGAGATACTGTTCTGTAGTTTTCTTTTTTGTAATATCTTTGTCTGGTTTTAGTATTAGCATAATACTGACTTTATAGGTGGAGTTGGGAAGTGTTCCCTCTTCTTTCATTCTTGGAAGAGTTTGTGAAGAACTGATATTAAGTTGTGTCTATATGTTCATGAGAATTCACTGGTGAATCAATGCGAGCCTGAGTTTTACTTTGTGAAAAGTTTTCTAATTACAATTGCAATCTTATTATTTCATATAAGTTCATACAAATATTCTATTTCTTCATGAATCAGTTTCAGTAATTTGTGTCTTTCTAGAAAATTTTCCATTTCAACTGTATTATTTAGTTCTGGCATAGTATTATTTGATAACCTTGCTTTTTAAAATGTATTTAAGGCCAGCAGTCATGACCATTCTTTCACTCTTGATTTTGGTAATTTCGGTCTTCACTCTTTTTTTATTTGTCAGTTTAACTAAAAGTTTGTCAAGGTTGCTGATGTTTACATAAAAAACAAACCTTTCCTTTTGTTGTTTTCCGTTATTGTTTATTTTTCAATTAATGGTCACTCTAATCTTTTTTAGGTTAAATATTCTGCTTGTTTTAAGGTTTCTTTGTATTTGTTTCTCCAGTGTCTTAAGATGGAAGATTAGGTTATTAATACAAGATCATTCTTTAAAAATATAAACATTTATAGTCATAAATTTCCCTCTGATCAATGATTGACCATCATCCTGTAGATTATGGTATAATGTGTCTTCATTTTCATTCATTTCAAAGTATTTTTTATTTTCTTGTGTGTTTTTTGACCCATTAATTATGTAGAAATGTGTAATTTAATTTCCACCTACTTATGAATTTCTCAAAATTTCTTCTGCCTTTGATGTATAATTTCATGCCATTGTGGTTGCAAATCATCCACTTTATGATTTCAATTATTTTAAAGTACTGAGGCTTGTTTTATGACTTAGGATATGGTCTATTCTGGAGACTGTTCTATGTATACTTGAAAAGAATGTGCATTCTGCTAGTGTTAAGTAGAGAATTCTCTATAGATGTCTGTTAGGTCTAGTTTGTTTGTTCAGTACTTTGTTCTAATGTTGTTCACATCTTCTATTCATTATTGAAAATGACATATTAAAATTTCCAACTTTTATCATAGACCTGTCTGTTTTTACTTTAAATTCTTTCAATGGTTGTTTATAATTGTGACATCTTTATGATGGATTGCTCATTTTATCATTATAAAATGTCTCTTTTCATCTCTAGTAACATCTTTTGTTTTAATGCCTAGTCTGGCGATAGTAGAGCCACTCCAGATTTCTTAAGGTTGCTATTTGCATAATATATCTTTTTCCATCCTTTACATTCAAATTATTTGTGTCTTTGAATCTAAAGTGTGACTCCTGTAAAAAGCATTTAGTTGGTTATTATTCTTTTTTAAGTCTGACAATCTTTGTCCTTTGATCTGATTGTTTAAAGCATTTGCATTTACTATTATTATGGATGTATTTGGATTTATGTCTTCATGTCACTTATGTGTTCTACATGTCAGATGCCTTCTTTGTTCCTCTGTTCTTTCTTTATTGCTTTCATTTGCATGTGTTAAGATTTTCTAGTGTAACATTTTAATTTCTTTAATGATTTACTCAGTATACTTTTGAACTATTTCCTTATTAAGTTCTGTTAGAATTATAGTAATTTAGATCCAGTAAGATATAGAAACATAAATGCTATACATTCATATTTCCTTTTCCTTTGTTTGTGCCAAAATTGTTATTCACATTTTATCCTCATAGATAGCATATATATTATATATTATATTCATAATAGTATGTTATTATAATTATGACTTTTATATAGTTTTAAGTCTTTTAAATAAGTTGTGAGAAGAAAGAAGATCAAGTATATACTACTGATCATTTATTATTGATCAATTTTGGTTCCCTTGATTTCATCTGTGGATTCAAGCTACTCTCAGGTGTTACTTTCTTCCTCCAACATAGCTTTGCTCCCCTTCAACTCCTATGTGATGTTTATGTCATACATACATTTCTATGTTATAGACCCAACTACAAAATATATACATATTGTTTTCCATATTTACTTTTCAAATCAGTTAAAATAAATGAAAATAAATATTGATTTAAACTGTCTTCTATAATTACATAATTACATTTACCATGTTCTTTTCTTCTTTATGTGACATAAATTATATCTGGTATAACCTGCTTTCAGTTTGAGGAATTTCCTTTAGTATTTTCTCTAAAGCAGGTGTGTTAACTGCAAATTATGTCTGGCTTATCTGTTTATTTTGCTTTCATTGTTAATAATAATTTCCTTGAATATAAGGTCCTCCCTGGACATTTGTTTTCTCTCTTTCAGCACTTGGAACATGCCATTCTCCTAGATTATTGGCATCCATTGTTTCTGATGAGAAGTCAGCTGTTATCCTTATTGAGGTTTCTTGTACCTCATTTAAGACTTGTATGTGTTAAGTGATATTTCTCTTGATAATTTTAAGATTTTTCTCTTTGCTTTGGCTTTCAAAATTTTGATAATGCTGTGCTTTGTTGTGGATCTCTGTTTTAATTTGTTTTGGAGTCTGTTGAACTTCTTGGATATGTATATTAAATTGTACATCAAATTTTGGAAGTTTTTAGTTATTATTTTTTAAATATTGTTATGTTCTCTTTTCCTTCTGATATATATGTTCATCTGAGTCTCTTTTCCTTGTTTTCTTCATTCTTCGTTTATTGTTACTCTTCAAAATGCATAATCTCTATAGGTCTATTTTCAAGCTTTCTGATGCCTTTTTTCTCCCACTTCAAATCTGCTTTTTAGCCCATTCTATTGAAAACTGATCTAAAAAATTCTATTGTATTTTTTATATTGGTTATTGTAGTTTCTAACAACAGAATTTTCATTTGGTTTTTATTTATTATTTATTTATCTTTGATATTGATATTTAATAAAACAATGTATTCACATCTTTACTTTTTAAATCATGTTTTTTTTTTAGTTGTTTGAATGTATTTATAATGGTTCCTTTGAAATTTTTGTTAAGCTGGCTATCTGGGCCCCTCACAGACAATTCCTGTTTTCTCTTTTTCTCTGTTGATGGTTAAAAATGTCGTGTTTCTTTGCATGTCTCATACATCTTTGTGTTGAAAATTGCACATTTTAGGTAATATAGTGTTGCAGCTTTTGATACTGGTCTATGTGTTGTTTTTTGTTTTTGTTTTGTTTTGTTTATTACTTGCTTATTGGTTTCTTGACTTGGATGTACTATTTTTGTGAAGTATCTATCCTTTGCAGTGTGAAACCTGTCATGTCACTTTTAAGAGTATGCACCTTTGGGCATGTGCACAGTCACTCTGAGTTGACAGTAACTTTTAGCAGGAGTTATGTCACTCTCTTTTTCTGTAATCTCTCTGTTAAGCTCTTTGCCTCTGTTGATAACACACCCTACCCTTAGGTACCACTAATGCTGGTTGTTTGCTTTATTCTTTCTGACGATGTCCTGAGGCATAAATTGCTCCACAGTCTGATCCAATTAATCTCAGGCCCTTTGCAGATGTAGTTCCTGAGGTCTGTATTTGAGGTTTGTTCTGACACCAGGATAGCTCTTCTTAGACGTTTCTTTTCCCACTCATCTCCTGTAAACCAGAAAACCTAAAGTTTAGCTTGTTCTCATAGATCTACTAACCTTCTCTTAATTCCTTAACACTTCTCTTTGCTTTTGAGAGTGCATTTAGGTTTGAAATTCTCCAGACTCTTGAAAATAAAGGCAATTCCTTTGGTGAAAGCTTTGGAGACTTCTTTATGGCTTGGTTCCTGTACCCTGGGCAAAATCTCTGAGCCATTGCTGGTGGTAGGGAAAATAATGAGCTTTTCTTAAGAGTGACACTCACGTTTGATAAGCATAATGCTGGATGATATTAACCTCTGGTCT
This sequence comes from Macaca nemestrina, assembly GCF_043159975.1. NCBI lineage: Eukaryota > Metazoa > Chordata > Mammalia > Primates > Cercopithecidae > Macaca > Macaca nemestrina. Next base: position 185,682,857 of record NC_092127.1, read on the forward strand.
TTTCACTTTGTCTTGGCTGGTGTGGAACTGCTGCCACATGAACAAGTTATCTTGAGGCCGATTGGGTCATCAGTATATTCAGTTTGTTGCTTGTGGGGTGGAGCCTCCAAACTATCAGCAGGGATTGTGTGGTAGAAGGCAGCCCTGACCCTCTCAGTTGCACCCATCTGGAATTTAGCCTTTGTAACATGGGTTAGGGTGGGATGAGAATCACTGGCACACTGCTCCTCCCAGGGAGATATTATAGCCTTTAACTGGGGCCTGGAGGAGAGGGAACCCCATCTTCCCAACAATATCTGCCAAGAGTGGTGCTTCCATTACACTGAACTGGGGGAACTGGGGAGAAAAGGAGCAGATAGTGTCTTAAGTGCTACAGAGTCTTGCTATTCTTATTGATATTTATTAGATTTTTTTAAAGTGTTTATTTTTTCTTTGATCTTAGGATAATTTCTAGACACTGTAAGTAGTTGATTTCATTTTTTGAAATAATTTTTCCCAGTTATGGTTGTTGCATTGTTGAGCTTCTTATGCCATAATTCCATGAAAATAAGGACTGGGAGCCTATTCTTTTAAACCATGTGTTAAATAAGCCAAATCTCACTGAATGCATGACTGCTGACTTAAAGCATGCATGAACAAATGCTATGAGAGGCCCTGGATCTGCAATACACATTGAAGAAATTTTAAGTCGTGATGGCAATGGGAACTTGAAACATCTTTAAATGTAGAGCTTGCTGACCTTAACGGTTTTCAGTGTGCTATGTGGCACAGATGACACTCTGAGCTGAACAAATGTTGCACTTTCAGACACATCCCAGCATGTCTAGAGTAGAATCACTTTGCATGGAGGAATAAAGAGACTTAGGTGGAAAGATTCTTCTTAAAAAAAGCGAGACATCCAACAAAGATTACTGGAATTCCATACATGAACAGAAACTTCATGGTACATTCCACATCAGGATAATTTTGGGAGAGCACTATTAAAAATCAAGAGAGCACTATTAACAATTAAGCCAGGCAATATGCATAAACCTTGACTGTTCTCGGCAAACAGAATGTGAAGCCACCCACTTGTGTGGCTCAGTCTCATACTAAGCATCTTGCATATAGAATAGTGAGATGCCATCAAGACAAGTTCATATAAACCTTACAACAGAGTGGAGGAGAAAATGTTAATCAATTAACTATATAAAAATATAATTGTTAACTCTGATGAAATTATGAAAGAAAATGATGAGGAGATCTGAGAATATTTACTGGGAAAATCAAATATAGGCTTGGAATTCAGAGAGAGTTTTCCTTAGGGAGTTTGAACAACTAGAAAAAATATATATATATGTATATGAATAGGCATCAATTAAATTAACAAGAAGAATGAAGAGAGCACCACGCAACAGGAAGAGCAGGTGCAAGAGACAAGTTCCCCAGGTAGAAGGAACTTGACAGACTCAGGAGAAAGGAAGAATGGTACAAAATGAGAATGAACAAAAGCCAGCAACCAATTATAAAAGCTCTTTTATGCTATGGCAGAGCTTTGGGAAATCACCAAAGTGTTTTTTTTTTTTTTTTTTACATTTGTGTGTGTATGTGTGTTTTATTTACATTTGTGTGTATAAGTGTGTGTGATATGTGTGTTTTATTTACATTTGTGTGTGTGTGTGTGAGAATGGTATGTGTGTATGTAGTGTGTGTGTGTTGAATATTCCTCCTTAATGCAGGGAATAAAAAAATCTTGAAGCAGTACTCTCATGATTGGAGTCTGTAACAATAAAATGGAGTGTTTAAAATATTATTTACCATCACCTGTTTTATATCCAATTACATAGACCACAAAGCATTGGTGCCATGAACTCAAAATGTCTTGCAGAATTCTAATGATAGGTTTGACTTGTGATTTTGTTACAGCGTCTACTCAAATTGAAGAAGGGGCTGGAAAATAACCTGACCCCCTTCTACTTCTTCAGACCATTGTCATCGTGCAGACCTGTGCTCTTGTTCATGACACTGTCATTTACATGAATTATTTTCTAGGAAGCTATTTTGTCCCTGGCACCCCACCCTGTGGATATGTCTGGACATGTAAGAAATGAAAGGAATTTAAGCATAACGTTTTCCCTATAGACTTTCATTTCACAGAGTTCTAGTTAACTATGCCTAGTTTTACCTAAGAGCACCCTGGTCTTTGTGGATGGGAGTAGAAAAGAAGAATGACTGTGACAGGGAGTCCCAGAAATACAGCAGCTATCTTACGGAATCTTAGAAAAAACCATATATGCATTCTAGGATGCGGGTTGTATTCAGGTCGACTCCACTTTTCTTATTCATTTGAGTAAGCAGGGAGACCAGGCACATACTTACTATGGACAATTACCAGAGCCCAAGATTCCATCATCTATAGGTAGAGAAAACTACTTTTCCACTGTAGGAGAAGAACGGGAATAAATATTTGTTAAAGAATAACCCGAATTTTCATCTAGCCTGAATCAAATAATTCCTTATGAGGTTGTTTCAAACACAGAGCAAACACCGATGGTGATCATATCAGAACTATTCTCTCTAGCAGACAGTGTGCCCTTGTCCTCATGAATAACCTGACCCAAATTCTCCAAATTGAAATTTGAGAGGCAACTTGCAAAATTCATCTTTGAAAATCCAAAATGAAAGATAAAAAGGTATTGGCACTGCCTTTACAATCTATTAGTATTATTTGTGAGTTTTTCACAGCCCATGCAATAATATCCCGAGCTTTTTTCGGGTACTTAAAATTATCAAGTTAATTTACAATCTACAACTTTCCTTATAATGTGGCTTTTGCCTATAACACAATCCCTGTCCTAACCTTTGACATTTAGATGAATGCATTCTCATCTTTCAAAACTGAGATCAGTAGACTCTTTTCTTGGCATATAACCAGTGTTTGGAATTTAGTAAGTGGCTAATAGTATTTTTGTTAAATAAATACTCATATCTAAACCCATTATTTTGCAATAAATTAATTTGAGACCCAGGGAAAAAAGTGACTTATTCCAAGTCACACAGTCTCCTTAAAAAATATCCAGAAGCAGCGACAAATAGATGCAAACTTCAGGTTGCCAGTGATCAGCAACATGAATCTACTTGGGTCCTTTTATATATACTTTCTGGTTAGCTTTTAACAAATAGATTGGCTTATAAGGTCTTGATTTTAAAAATATTTCTTTAATAACTTAAGACTACGATACTCTTAAAGTCACCTTCCTCATTTTCAGGTCTTTAGAGTAGAGTGAGTTTTGGTCCCCTTGGTCTTTAGTTATATTAAAAGCATTTGGCAGAAAAACACATTTGCCATAAGCCCAAGATATGGAGTGGGATGAACCTGCTGTCAGATAAGGTTTATGACAAGCCATGGAATATCTTGCATATATAATCACATGATTGCCATAGGCAAATGACTAGAAGCAGGGAAAATTTAACTTGATCTCATGAACATCTGAGGAATATTTTCCTCCCTGGGATGTATTTATCTTTTTTTTTTTTTTTTTTTTTTTTTTTTTTTTTTTTTTTTGCCTTCCACACCCTATCTTTCCTTAGACTTCCCCTCTACCATTTATTCCAGGTAGTTCAAATTGGCTTATTCCCCTGTATAGCTAGGCTTCAGGAGGGGTGTGGAACTCCAGCCTAGGCATTAAGCATGTCTATCTCCTAGCAAAGAAGGAAGCAGTGCCTGACACAAACCATTTCGAAAAGATTCAATTCCACAACTTTCCCTGGAACTCTTAGGACAGGGGATCATCTTTCTGCTGATCTTGAATATAGAAGAATGCTCTTAACATGCAAATGACTCCTCTCCTGACACCAAATCAGTCCATCAGAACTGACAGTTGAATAACTCCTAAATCATTTAAGGCCATCACATATAGTGATCTCTGAAGCCAGACCACTGAGAGGAATTCTCATTTAGGTGAGCTCAAATTTTTGGTTCTTTTCTTTCAGTGGTTCGAATGTGCTATCTGACATTTGCAAATGTGAGTGAGGTCTCTTGCTATTCTGAGGAACTCTTTAAGGAGGTCTCAGAGACTGAAGATAAGACAGTCAGGGGAGGAAGGTGGGTTATGTGCCACCCATAAAGGCAGACATAAGGGGAAGAACAAGCAGGAACATGACACAGGTCCAAAAGGTCTGAGCAATGAGCGAGAGTCTCCACATGGGAGCCAGCAGGGAATGTGGCACCATCCTTCCCCTTCTTTTGCATAGCATGCTAGTGCTTGTAGTGTACTCCTTTATACAAGATCCTATCTGCCATGGGGGTAGGTATCAGCAGCCAGACTCTACAGTCAGTACTCAGAGACTGATTTTCCTCAGATTGTATCATTAGAAAATGGTACGTCCAGAACAAATAAGGTCAAGCGCCTGTGACAGTATGGGCCCTCAATAAATGCTAATGATTTTCCTTTAAAGAGAAACAAAGGGGAAATGACAGGATTATCACATATACAGTTTCAGAAGTTAAAAGTAGTATGGTATATTTGGGTGACTGACAAGTAGTTTGGATATAATTACAGTAAAGTATATGACAGAGAATGTTTAAAAAAAAAAAACAAAAAATGAAGAGATGTCAGTTGAGGCCAGGCTGTGGGGTTCTATGAATGCTTTGTTAAGAGGGATATACTATGTTCTTGAGGAAAATAAAGTATATTAAAGCAATTTGTTTAAACTTTCATTTCTTCCTAAATTTAATTCAGGGCTTGTACACAAATGTAAACTGTCCTGCACCCTAGCTCAGAACTCTCACTTTCTATGTAATCTAAAATAAAAAAGTTACATCATTAAAATCTATTTGGGTAGCTTTTCAAAAAAATATTTGCTTAGTATACTCTGTTTTATTTATTTAGCAAAGGGGAATAAGGAGATAATTTTCTAGCTTGGACTTTATTTAACACCTGATAGGGAAAATCAAATAGTCGTTCTTCGTGGGATGATTTTGAAACTAATTTTCCTACACAGCATAGTTTCAGATCTGCCACTAAGATGCTGTGTGATTGTGAGGAAATTATTATTTTTTTCTTCTGGACTGGAATCTCTTTACATACAAAATAAAGGGCTTGGATTTGACTTGAGCTCTGATAGACGGTCTATTCCAGGTCCAGTATTGTAATTAGGAGTACATGAAATTTTATCAGGCATGGTGGCTCATGCCTGTAATCCCAGCACTTTGGGAGGTCAAGGCAGGCAGATCACTTGAGATCAACAGTCTGAGACCACCCTGGCCAAGATGGTGAAACCCCGTCTCTACTAAAAATACGCACACACAGAAGTTAGCTGGGTGGGGTTGTGGTGCACATCTGCAGTCCCAGCTACTGAGGAAGCTAAGGCAGGAGAATCGCTTGAATCCAGGAGGCAGAGGTGGCAGTAAGCTGAGATCGGGCCACTTCACTCCAGCCTGGGTGACAGAGTAAGACTCTGTCAAGAAAAAAAAAAAAAAAAAAAAAATTGTTCTTAGTGAACAACCAAAGTAAGTGTATCTAGGGAGGAGGCACTCATAAACATCCCCCAGGGAGCCAGGGTTTATAATTTAGAGTGGACTCATCTCTGGGAAGCAGATGATACCATGATTGTGTGCACTAAAACAAATGATTCATCCTGACCCTTGGCCATGGGCTTTACTCATGGTTAACTGATGAAGATATGCTTTTGTTAATTTTTATTTGGTTGTTCTGCTGATTGAGTCCTTATTTTGATTCTGTGAATGAATGTAAGTTGTCTGGAGCCAGGCCATCTGACAGATGTCTCATCCTCTTTTGATTTATCTGTGCTACTTCCCTTATTTGAAAGAGGGAATTCCGCAAGTGGAGTAATAAATACAGTGATTTACTGATAAATGAATTGATTTATTAATAGAAAGATTATTTAAAGAAATAGTATTTCAGTCTTAAGCTCAGTGAATGTTAGGAGCTGATTTCCACTGCGTATTTCTTGCCAACCCTTTTCAAGGGTAAGAACACCTCACAGAATCATCTGCTTTGATATAAAACCAGATGCATCAGCTGCTTGACTGGAAATGAATTTGGAGTAACTCAGGCATGGAACACGAATAGGCTAATTCAAGTACTGTAGAAGACGTTAGCCCTTCTTTTATTTGACATTCATTCCTGCCATTCCATTTATCTCAGATTGGTATTTGACACTTTCTTTTAGGATTTTACATAAGCTGCATCTTGGCATGCACATAATTGAAACAATGACGCATATGTAAAAGCACTACTATACATCATATGTTTCACTGTTTACTTAGATAATATCAAGCTTACTGAGCTACTTAAGAATTTTCTTTTCACAACTTTTATGGAAAATATATTGTCACTCTTTACCCTGATGTTATGGGCTGAATTATCTTTTTCCATAACTTAATATGTTGAAGTCCTAGTCACTACCTTAGCATGTGATTTTGCTTGGAGATGGCCTTTAGAGAAGTAACTAACGTAAAATGGAGTCATATAGGTGGGCCCTAATCCAATATGACTGGTGTCCTCCTAAGAAGAGGAGATTATTGGCCAGGTACAGTGGCTCACGCCTGTAGTCCCAGCACTTTGAGAGGCCGAGGTGGGTGGGTCATGAGGTCAGGAGTTCGAGACTAGCCTGGCCAACATAGTGAAACCCCATCTGTACTAAAAATAGAAAAGTTAGCTGGGTGTGCTGGCAGACACCTATAATCCCAGCTGCTTGGGAGGCTGCGGCAGGAGAATCACTTGAGCCCGGAAAGTGGAGGTTGCAGCGAGCCGAGATCATGCCATTGCACTCCAGCCTGGGCGACAGAGCAAGACACCATCCCAAAAAATACCAAAACCAAAAACAAACAAACAAAAAACAAACAAAAAAGAAGAGGAAATTATAATATAGACATACTGGGAAGAGACTGTGAGGACACAGCAAGAAAGTTGCTGATATGTAAGCCAACACACACACACACACCATACATATATCTATACATATATGCAGGAATATATGTGACATGTGGTATATATAACATATTACATATATATGTATACATACACATTCATATATGTACACATACATATACATACATGTTTTTATATACATACGTATATATGTATTTATAGATTCTTTCTGCCTCCAGTTTCAGCTAGCAGTTAGTAGTGTTGTGATGAACAGCATTTACATGTCTCCCGCTTTATATTTTTGCACGGTGTTTGCACTTCTCCTCTATGAAATTTCTGTGTATGACCCTTTTATACTGTTCTTACTACTTTCCTTATCATTTTGTTGTAATCTATAGATTAGGCATTTTATTCTTTAATGTGGTTTATTTACTTCAAATATATCTTTGTCCTTCTAAATTACTCCTCATTTTGATGTGAACAAGTTTTTCTTTTTATTTTAAATGTCCGGGAATATTGTTGTTTTCTATTGTGATTAATTTACTTGATGATCAGCTCAGAAAATTTGCCTCTATTCCTGAATTGGATAATATTTGCTGATGATTTTCTAAAAATTTTACAACTTATTATCTTTCCAATTTTGATATCTGGGATGTAATTCAGTTTATGCTGTGTGTTTATTGTTATCTTTTCTGTTTATTGTTTCTAAATAACAAGTAGTCTTCGAATAGCTAAATAATTCAAATTTATTTAGAAACAGCTCTTCCATTCCACACTATTTTAGATGTGTACATACATACATATATATGCAATATACATATATTTAACATTTTACATATATAGGTAAATATATATATTTCTTTGAGCCAGGTTGTATTTTTAACTCATTCTGCTATATCGACATACATATCTATTCCTATATCAGAATCAGACTTATTTAAATATAGTTGCTTTACAATATGAGCTAATTGCTAGCCCTATTAGCATTCTCTTCTTGGTATTTTTTCATACTGTGATCCCTTGATTGAGGTAAACTTTAGCATCATTATGTAAATATTTAAAATAGATCATGTAACTTATAGTTATGAGTAAACACATGAAGTCAAGTAGACAAGTTATTATTTCCAATAATTTTCCCAAGAATATGGTAAGCTAGTATGTTGCATAGCCACACATCATTTTCTCTTCTGGAAAATAAATAACCTTGTCTTAAAAGATGAAATTTTGCTTCTATTTCTACAATATCACCTCCATTTTGGGAGGAATCATAGGTAGTTTGGACCTCTGTTCTCTGTCCTCTGTATCTATGAGTTTTCTCAATGTCATTTTTTTCTAGCTTGTAGGATACTGGGGAGAAATATCTTCATTTTCCATTAGCATTACTAAGTGTATATTGTTTGAAATTGATTTTACTTCCCCATGGATTTTCCAATTGTTGTTGCTATAACATGGTGGATTTTCTTGCGGTTTTTACGTATTCATGTCTGTCATATTCTCTCTCAGCTTTTATCTTGATTGTTGTTATTTTATCTTGCACCTGCTTATGCTCTAACTCTCTGACATTTTGTTGTAGAACAAATACATAGTTTTATGTCTTTTTTTAAATAAACAACCTAACTTGATGCATTTTATTAATGACCACAGACTTTACATTTTCTATCAGTTTGCTTGAAAAAATCTTTTCCCATATGCCTTGTATTCCCCCAAGCCTCCTTCTGAGTTCTCTCTGTTTTATAGTGCCCATTACATTTTTTGTTTCTGTTTGACTTTCTCTTATTCTCTTGTGTATCTATCTTTGCATCTCCCATGGATCTATGTTTGCAAACATGTCAGGGCCAACAGTTGGACTAACTCCAGTGCCCATAAATCTTGTTCTGCCTACTCTGACCCATTTACTCCTGTTACAATGGTATCCTGTCTGGTTCAGAATTATTCCAGATTTTTTTTATTTTAATAGGTATTATTATTAATATGAGCATGAAAATAAACCTGGAATTGTGACAAGGATGTGGAACAACAGCAATTGTCATGCATTTTAGATAAAAATGGTATACTTTGGAAGACAATTAGGCTGTTTCTTACAAAACTAAACTTACTCTCACTATATGATCCAGCAATTAAACTTCTTGGCATTTCGCCATGGTACTTGAAAGCTTCCCCTGCAGAAAAACCTGCACACATACTTTTATAGCAGCTTTATTCGTAATTGTCAAAACTTAGAAGGCACAAGATGTTCTTAAGTCGGTGAATGGATAAATAAACTTTGATAGATTCAAACAATAGAATATTATTACTGGATGCAGTGGCTCACACCTGTAATCACAGCTATCCAGGAAACTGACATGAGAGGATTGCTTAAGTACAGGAGTTCAAGACCAGCCTGGGGTACATAGTGAGACCCTTTTCTCTAAAGTGTTTTTTTAAAAGCTGAGCTTGGTGACACACATCTGTAGTCCTAGCTATTTAGGAGGCTGAGGCTGAAGTGGGAGTATCACTTGAGCCCAAAAGTTTGAGGATGCAGTAAGTTATAATCATATATGTGAATAGCTACAGCACTGCAGCCTGGGTGACAACGCAAGACCTTGTATCTTAAAAAAAAAAAAAAAAATACATGCACTCCCATGTTCATTGCAGTGCTATTCACAATAGCAAAGACATGGAATCAACCTAGTGTCCATCGATGATAAATTGGAGAAAAAAAATGTGGTATGTATATACCATGGAATACTTTGCAGCCATAGAAATAATGAAATAATGTCCTTTTTAGCAACATGGATGGAACTCCAGCCTGGGTGACAGAAAGAGACTGTCTCAAAAAAAAAAAAAAATGATATTAACTGTAACTGTTTTATAAGTCCACCAATATAATAAAATCTGTTGGTCAATTAATACATACATAAATGAAAACATATTTTGTACTCATCTTCAATCTCTAACCCACTTTGAATAGTAAGTCCAGTGGTCAGTCACCATACAATCAACTCCTTCACTGTCGACTTAGGCCAAGGCAAAGCATCTTATACTGACGACAAATTGGAGAGTAGGATAGGATTCCTTTTGCCTGTCATCCAGTACTCTGTTTTCAAATTAGCTTTATCTTCTTCTAAATTAATGTTTCTTAAGCCATCTCTCAAGAAAACATCTGCTGTTCACCATCATCTGAATTATGTGAGAACTCATTACAACCCCAGATTCAGAGGAAGCACTACTGTAGATTTACAAAATAACAGGGATGGGGTGGGGATGAGAGAACAGAGAATTTGTAATTGTAACAGATTCTTGAGGGCCATCTAAAATTTGACCTGAAAAATTTGAAGCCATCTGTAATTCTTCTCCATTGTCCATCTGTGGCATATTTAATACACTACATGACTGTATGTACAGCCTTACGGCTTTTTCTCTCTATGTCAAAAAAAATGGACTTCTTCCAGGACATAGAGTTTATCCTTGTAGCCCACATATTTTATCTGATAAGAATGGAATTTATAATTGAATGTCAAAGCATAGCAAACAACGAAGGGAGGGAGAAAGGTGCAGAGGGGAAAAAGCACATCTATTATTTCTTTTGTTAGGAAATCATTTCTTGACACTGATGAGGATGCTACCCATTATCTAGTTAACACAGATCCTACAACTCTAAACTAGGGGCAGGGAGGGAAGTTGAGCTACAGCCTTTGCTGCGTTGATCCTGAGAAGGCCTGATGTTTTGAGTCAGAGTGAAATGTAGACATTGTTTAGAGTTATGTTTCACCAATCAATCCCATTCTACTTGAATTTAGCAGAAACCTTCTGGGTATTGGTTTATGGTCTTTGGTTACCAGTTATGAAATTCTATATATGAATATTCATAGTTTACACTTTGCCTTGGGCTTTCAAGTTAGATGTTTTTTAGTTGAAAGAGATTCAAGTGATGCTACCATGCTTCCCCCTTAAATAGTATTCTTCCGCCAGGTCTGTTATTGAGAGCACACAAAAGAAAGAGGGAGAAAAGAGCCAAAGAAAATCCCATTAGTATGCTGACATATATAAACACTTATGAAAAAACAGTACTCTTTCCTAAAAGGGAGAATTCCAAAGGAGTAAACTTGGGGTATCTACATGAGTTTTCATTTTGTTATTCATTTAGCTTTTAGATCGTTAGATTTCTGGTAATGTATTCAGGTTGATATTTTCATGATACAGTGGATCAGTGTCCTCAATTTAAGCAACCCATAGTTAGAGGAGAATCTTCTTCTCTGATGACATAGTTGAAGTCATGTGATGTAACACATTGTTTATCGTAATTATCAAATATAACAGTGATAAGCATGATGCATCCTTTCATTATTTGCTATTTTCGCAAACCTTTCATATATCACAGAACTACTGATAAACAGTGAACTCTGAGAAAAAAAACAAATGGAATAATGAAAAGTAGGAACAGTCAGAAAGAAGGCTGAGGCGGAAAAATGAACTGAGAAAATGTTATTATGTTGGGACATTTGGGAATCATCAATGAATGTTTTTTTTTAACTCAACTTCCATTGACTTTTCAGAAAACTAGCCAGATTGCAGAAAAATTAGAAAGCCTTTGCTGTTCCCCAGGATAAGAATCCCCAAGCCAAGCCCTGAATGTTCCCTGTGATTTTCTCATTAGTGTACTCATGATGCTTTTCCCTTCTTTGAATGGACCACCCAGCACCCCATGAATCTTCAAGATCATCAGTCACAATGGGACCAGTTCCTCCTTTGTTCACCATTGCACGTCTGGATTGACAGCATTCTTTAGCATATCCACATTGGATAAAGCCTAGGTTTCCAAATTGCAGAGTGAATTGAAGACAGAAAATTATCTTGACGTGGTTTCTATTTTTTTTTTTTTTTTTTAAGAACGTCTCCGCGTGAGGCGCAAAATGCATCCTCTGCTGTAAGCGCTTCACGGGGCAGTTTTTCAAATTAATGCAGTTTAACTATTACATTAACTTAATGGCTATTTTCCCCTACTTTAACCATGTTAAATGTGCCGGCAATAATGAGCTTCTAATGCTGTCTCTTTTAAGTCTCAGAGGCATCTTTAGAGCTGCTGCTTATCTCCTGGATCATAAAGCTGCATAATTTAGTATTCAAACAATTCATTTAAAATGGAAACCCTCAGAATTACCATAAGATTACTCAGAACAAAGTGATCTTAACCCATCGGTTTGGTTTATCTCCAGTTACCAAATTGGCAAATGAAAGTGAGGTAAATAAAAATGTTGGACTGAGCTTCAATTTGCTTCTTTTGAATAGTAGCCTCTATTTTCAGGGATATTAATATAGGTTTGATAAAGTGGGTGCTCTCAGTTGGCATCATCCCTTACTAGTTGTGACAAATCAGGACTTTAATCTTGTTCTAGATTGTTAATGTCAGAGCTACTTCTTGCACATTATTGGCTTAGTCTGACTTTAGTTAACTCGTTAACTTATTTCTAATTTGAATCCTAGGAAAAGTTTTTGCCACAGGTTGGAGTGACCAATGACTTTTTGAACATCTAAAATTTTGTCATTTAAGAAGTTTTCCAATTGCTTTGGGGGAGCTTTCCAGTTGCTAAGGCTTGCTAGAGTACTTCAATTTCCAGGATATCCTGAATTTAAAAATAAACTATAGATATATCAGAATTTCCTGAATGTCTAAAGATGCTTCAACCCTACTAGAGAGTTTGAGTCTTAACAAAATTCTCCTGTTTTTCAAACATATGTATAGTTTATTTTAAGGAAAAGGTGAATTTTTGCACTGAATTTAAAATTTTTATTCTGGAATTTGAGTGGCAACCTGGTTTTGACTTGTATCTCCATACTGGGGAAGGAAGGCTATTTTTGTGATATAAGTACTATCGTTCAGCGTGGCATTCCCCAAGGTGTGGCATTTGGGACCCTAGTAGGTGTTGCAGAAGTAAAGGAGAAGTACTGTATAGACAGTAGAAATGATGTGTTAATCAAAGTTAAACTTGTTTTTTTCCAAAAATACTTTGGCCATGTCAGATCCTGGAAGAGCCTACAGTAGAGATTAACACCATTTTGTAGGAAAGGGCCAGATAGGAAATGCTTTAAGCTTTTCAGGACAGATGGTCTCTGTTGCAGCTACTCAACTCTAGTATTGAAGTACCAAAGCAGTTGTAGATGATATGGAAAGGAAAGGGCATAGTCGTATTCCAACAAAATGTATTTATAAAAGCAGATGCCGATTTGCCAACCTCTAGGCTGGGGACCATGAATCTCTAACGGAATAACTATTTATTTTACCATGAACTCTTCTTATTTTACCATGAACTCTTCTATTTGTTTAGTTTGAGCATCATCTTGCAAAACTATCATGTTTAAGAATATCCATTGGGATAAGGTAGTAAAATGGGAAGAGTGAGCTTTAGGATCAAAGTGAGAAATGCTATAGTCGTAGTGCTTCCACTTGATAATCTTACAAACTTTGACAAATCACCTAATTCTTACAGCCACAGTGAAAGCTTTGTGAAGTAGGAATAACAATTTGTGCTTTATATAGCTGGTCTGAGGGTTAATGTTTGTGGCACATGCTTGCTGTCAATAAATATGAATCCCCTTCAAACAGTACTTTTTCAAATACTATTGTTATTGAATTCAGTGCATTTTACCTTTGTGGCTACTTCTGTTTTTCTTTAGTGTCCAACAAGTGAACATGCAGTCTCCTAATGTGAACTCTCTAAATGTGCAGTGAGCCAATGCATTGTTGTCTCCAGTCATGAATCACTTGGCATTTTAAGGTGTGACTGGACTTCTGTTGAAGCAATTTGGCTGATTTTAAAGCTCAGGGGTTCTCTTTAATTTTCTTGTTGAAAGTTTATGAAAACATGCTGGAAGTTTAAATCAGGGCTTGTCATGTCACTCACTTTTCTCATTATTATTTTTCGAATAGTATTAAGCATTTATAGAGAGTTCAAAATATGGCAAGCCCTATTTTCAGATTTTTCTATGTATTAACTCATTTAATTATCAAAATAATCCTATGGGGTAGTTACTAATCTTGAACCAGTTTTTAAAGAAACTGAGGCACAGAGTGACTAATGGGGTGTCCAAGGCCACACTGCGGATAAGCAGAATACCCAAGATTCTGAACCGGGTGTTCTGCCTCAAAGCTGGCTGTACCAACTGCCCCTACTCTTTCTCTACTTTGGAGAATAATTTAGTGACTTCCTCAGGAGAATCCTTATTGAGCGTTTGCTATGATACCTCGGCTCTTCCAAATGAGATTATTTTATAACTTGGAGGCAGTGTTGTATATGTACATTACCCAGGCTTCAAGGTTAGATAAATCTTGATTGAATTTGACTCCACCACTCACCATGTGACCTTGTGGCACTTAGCATTTCAAAGCTTCAATGTCTACAAACAAAAGTTGAAGAAAATTATACCTACCTTGTCTAATTTTTGAAGAAAAGATTAGTTACAAAATCACAGTCCCAGATACTTAAGAGGTCTGATAAGTGCTTTCTCAAGTGAATCCCTGAAAGCCAGTAACTGTAATTCTAGGATGCACTTGAGAAAAAAACAAAAACAACCACCACAGAAAAAAAAAAAAAAAAAAAAGAAAAGAAAAAGAAAAGAGCGCTTTGACCCCAGCAAACCTTCCCTTCTCCTTTGAGCAACTTCCTTTTTTTCTCACTAGCAATCCAGTGTTCTCATGCCAAATGTTTTCAGCAAATAGTAGTTATTTCCTTGCATGTGATTAAGATTGAATTTAAAAATCTCTTTTATGATGACATCTTATTTCATCTTCAAAAAATCTGAGGAAGAAAATCATTGCTACCCCATGTGTAAATAAGAAATCAGATGCTTACAACATAAGTTACTTATATAACCGACCACTAAGGAGAGGTGATACTGAGTTCTCACTCCAATTCTGAATAGTAGCCAACATACAAAAATGCCTCTATAATTGTCTTTGTTTACTAGAATCTAGCAACCGTGAAATGTGCTATAGGCACAACAGTATGCAGGCAGTCTTCCTTAATGAACTTCAGAAAATTTCCTTTTTCACTAATGTGAGATTTCCCATTCACTCCGCCAGTCTTCCTCAGGTAGATTTTGATCTTAGAGCCTTTTTCCAATCTTCAAGAAAGAAAGAAAGAGAGAAAGAAAGAAAGAAAAGAAAGAAAGCCATATCTATTTATGTACATCTAAGTTAGAAACTTCAAACGTACAAATGAAAATAACTAAAACACTACACACAGACGAAGTTGCATGTATGGTCTTTTTTTTTTTTAAAGGATATTCACATTTGTTAATTTCTTAGACCATATATAACAATTGGGTAAGATAAAAAGGTGTATATTTTCCTGTTCACAGGGGAAGAACAGAGAGTTAGCCAAATTAAATGTCTGTATCTAAAGTCTCATACATTTGAAGTGGCAAAACGGAAACTAAAAATGGCCAAGGACAACATTTAGGATTGGCCCATTCATTAGCCATTGTATTCTCTTTCAAGTTGGAAAGGTTAGGATGCTGTAAACTTCATCTCGATAGCCTCCCTTGCTGCTAGGGCTCTAGGTGATCTTAGCAGACATTTGGAAGACAGGAAGAGGTTGGAGGCTATTGTCTTAAGACCCTGGCTGTGAGTGCTGACTCACAAGGTAGTGGATGAGGTTTTCTCACAGCAGCTCTTCAGTGTGTGTTCTCCTCCCTGAGTCTTGAGAAGTTGACGCTAAGGGACATTCCTGATGTGGCTTCCTGATCTGAGGATTTTAGTTGCAGTCACCATTCCTTGCTTACAGGTATCTGTCAGCCTCCTTCCAGGAGAGCTCTGATGGGCTCACAGAGGCAGTAGCTCCCCTCCTGGATGGGTTTGGAATTGCAATGGAACTCGCTGGGAAGGGTCAGCCTTTAACTTGCGCCTTCAGGCTTTGCAGTTTTGGAAGCACCCCGTTTCTCGTATGAAACCCTTTCCTGGTCAACACTTTAGTGCTTTCTGTTCCTTGTACTAACATCATATACCATTCTAGGTAACCCGGGAGGCAGAGCTTGCAGTGAGCCGAGATTGCGCCACTGCACTCCAGAGCGAGACTCCTTCTCAAAAAAAAAAAAAAAAGAAAGAAAGAAAGAAATGACCTACTTTGCATTTTCTTAGGATCAATGCACTTCCTCCTTAACTTGTAGCTGAGAGAACTTAAAGCCTTCATAGGTATATAGAGAAATGAGGGTAAAAAAAATAAAGAAACATATATGGGATCTTCCTCTCTGTTCTTGGGTAAAGTACGCATAATACCCCTTTAGATTCATAGATCATATTATGCTTTATGAAGTATTTAGACTATCTCATTTGATTCATGCAAAAGACCTCTGAGATCATCATGGCAGATGTATTAATTCATATTACATTTCTACCCATTAGAAAGCAAGGACCTTTAGGAAGATGGAGGATGCTGTTATTTTCTCTCTCTATGGATATCTTTAGCACCTGGCTGTGTCTAGCACAAAGTGAGGCATATTACTAATAAAAGTCAAATGAATTAATTAGCAAATTAAATACTAGAAGGCTAGTATTTTGCCACAAAGAGAGAGTAAATGGTCAAACAAAGATTTTAAATCCAAATCCTATGTTCATGTTCATAAGAGAGCAGGTCCATTAATGGAATTGATATAATTCCTCGAGAACCTGCATGACACTTGTCAGGCAAAAGAGGCTATTGTGGGGTGAGATCCAAGAAACTCAATACATTCCCTAGACTTAGATTCAAGTCTAGCTCTGTCACTTCTTAGATTGTGACAATTCTCCAGAGCCTCAGTTTCTACACATATAAAATGAGAATGTCAATAGCTACTTAACATATTAAGATTTTTTTCCTTGTGCACTTTTACACATGTATAGATGTGCCCATTGTTAGCCACAGATGGATTTTGCAATACTTATCATTACATTTTTTAAAAAAGGAAAGGCGTGAAGCATAAATTCGAATGGGCTGAGTACTGATTTGGAACCATTGGCATTCTTTTAAAGTCTTCATTTACTGTTTATAATTTATAAGGAGCACATACCGCCCACAGCATTTTGAAGATTATGCAAATGTAGCCTAAATGTATCTCCTATATTCAAAGAAGTTGCTATCTCCCACATGTCTGCCTTACTGTAGCTGAGAAAAATCACTGTTTTGCCAAGATCCTAAGTTAGAGCCTTCTTTGAACCCAATTTGTATGGCAGAGGAAAGTGAACTGCAGTTCAAGTGATGGGGCGTTGGAGTCCGGGACAGACCTGCTTGGTATTCTCCAGCAATTCAAATGTCTCAGAGGATCTAGATTTCATTCTTTATAAAATGAAGAAGTTGGAGTTGATCTTCATGTTCATGTCCTGCTCTGTGATTCTTAGATTTCAGGTGTGTGTATGTGTGTATGTATGTGCGTAGTTTTTAGTTTCATTTTTTAGGTGTATTTTTGGAGATCTTTATTTAAAAATTCATTTATATGGCAATCTCAGCTATGATCTGAATCTTACAGTAAAATAGAAATTCTCACTGAAAGAGGAAATGAAACACCCTCAGAAAATAACTGAAATAGATGAGAAGTATCTTTATAAAGCTGCATACAGGTGAAAGGCCTTGACTTGATTCTCTGAGATTTCAAACTCTCTAAGTTATTACCTGAAAAAAATAAAGTGAAGTCTCTGGCAGGACTTGACTTCTATAAGACTGTACAGGTAAAAGCTGATCTAATCTTCCAGACTCAGTTACAATCCATAATCACTAAATCCCAAATAAATGAGTCGCTAAAAACTTATAAGAATGTCAAACTCACATTTTGTGTGAGTTTGTGTGTTTTCACATTTTATGTGAAACTTATGTTTTGTGTGAGTTAATGTATTTTTGCATTATATAACTTTCGTATTTTATAATTTCACCTCTTTCTCTGTTTTAGGTATTAGACATATTTCAAAAAAACACATGATCCTGGTATTCTCGTTTTCCCGTCGTAACCAGGATTTAGCCTGAACTCCTGAGTAGATGAAGGGAGACGGTTAGGTAGTATCATAGCATGGAGGATGGCATGTTTCTGGCCAGCAGTTGCCATCATTCTTCAGATGGCACCTGCTGAAGTGAGCACTCCTGTCTGGTCCTCTCTCTCCTTCACCTATTCATGCTCATATGACCTGAAATATCTGTGTTCCCATCTGTTTTCTGGTCTCTGGATGCATGTTGACATCCTCAGTGCGATCTCTTTGTCCTGGTCTGTTGGATACTGAAGACCAAACACTACCCCTCTCAGCTAATTTTTGCTCCCTCCCCCTAAAGATACTGAAAAGCTAGCCATGGTCTTGAACTTTCTAGGAATGAAGGATCCTGAGCATAGCTGCCTCTTGGCTTCTGTATTACTCCTGGTCTGCTTTCAGGCTGTGATTTTAAGAAGACTTTTTTAAGGAGGTGGCAACATGGCATGTTCCTTCCTGGGATTATCTTCCCTTTCTCTGCCATTTGGAGCTGACTATTGGGTAGTAGCAGGAAGGGACAGAGAACAGGGTGCTTCCCACAAGAATATGATCCTGTAGTTCTCCCATCTGATTGTCATCAGTCTCCTTTATTTCTGGGATCTAGGTTTTATGTCTCTTTGGCCATGAGAAGAAAAGCTGGCTCAGGAAATATTCCAATTCTATTGTATGAGCCAGAATGTCTGCTTCAGGAATTCAAAAGCTAATAAGGAGACTATTTTGTTCTTAGAGTCCAAATTTTACGGAGACAATAGATACAATATGAAAGGGGTACAGAAAAAACAATGGTTACTACTTCTCAGTGGTATCCCAAGGGTATTGTAACTGTATAACTTTTCTACTGATTATTAGGCAAAATACACTTGGACTGGTTGGAAAGAAAAGGGTCGTTGTAAAAATTCCTTTACTCCTCTGAACTTGCGTAGGAAAAATCCCCTTAAAAGAGAAGCAAAATGTTGAATAGTACACCTAAAGTAGATGAATTGTAAAAGCTGTCAGAGAATGAGAGAGCTTGAGAGAGAGAGAGACAGAGAAAAAAGAGAACAAGAGAAAAAGGGAGAGAAAGAGAGGGAGGGAGGGAGAGTGAGAGAGTATTACTGACTTCATTAATGTGAAGGGTAAGGTCATGGAAATCTCCCAATTTGGAAGTCCCTAAGCAAAAGGAAGTAAGTCATATATTTTGAGAAGAAAACATGTATGGATTATTATTAATGAACATAAACATAGCAAATTTTAAAAATAAACATTTAATCATTTAATGTTAATATATATTTGAATAATAAAGTACATGTTTAATAAAATTAATTGCAAATATTAAATATTTAATTATTTAAGAAATTAAATAATAAATTCACTATAAGAAAACAAAATATTGTTTGCCAAATACTTCATTAAATATATGCATCACATCTTTTGATTTTCACAATGCTTTGAAATAAGTGACATTTGTATTTTACAGATAAAATACAATGAATACATGCAAAAATACAAATTCAGAAAGTACAATGGCTTAATCCAAATCACAAAAGTAGTGAGATACTGATAAAATTAGGGTTTCACAGCCAGGTCTGTCTGACCCCAAAACCAATGTTCTTTTCAGGCCACTTTATGTGCTGACAGCGGGCTTGGAAGAGAAACCTGACCTACAAATTATAACCCTGAAAAAGCACTTGTTTTGTTTTTCACAAAAGAAGATCACAATTTTTAGCATGAACTCTGTTTTGCTGTTCAGTTTTTAGGTGCATTTAAAATCTGTGCAGCCATGATGAGATGAGACAGTTCCCAGCCCTGCCTCCAAGGATGTGTGACAGGGGCATGGCTCACTATTCAGCTGCCGGAGAGTTCAAACCCCTTAACGGAGAGGGAGCAAGCAGACAAACGGGTGCAGAAACCAGGGTGAGCGCTTCTGGGCTGTGGCCTCATGGCAGCGTCTAGGGGTGGGTATCTGTGACTCCCCAAACCCAAGTGAGTGCGTGTTACAGTGCACCCTTTTAGCCTTGCTGTCCACAGATAGCTTAAGCATTAGACAGTTCAGTGGACCCTTTTGACACCCAGGTCCTTGTCTGGCATCCAGGAAGAATCAGGTTGTACATGGACTTGAAGGATGAATGTAGGGGTTTTATTGAGTGGTGGAAGTGGCTCTCAGTGGAATGGATGGGGAACTGGAAGGGGGATGGAGTGGGAAGATGTTCTTCCCCTGGAGTTTGGCCATCCAGCAGCTGATCTCTCTGATCATATCTAGCCAAACTCCTCTCGGTGTTTAGATGCTCCTTCTCTTCTCTCCTTTTCTGCCATTCTGTTCTGCCATTTGTCTGCTCATCTGCTTGTCTCCTTGTCTCCTGGAGCCTGGGGTCTGGGGTTTATATGGGTGCAAGATAGAAGGCATGGGGGGCCAAAAGGCAACTTTTGGGGCACAAAAACAGGAATGTCTGTTCCCATTTAGGGCCATGGGTATCCAGGCATGTGGGTGGAACTTTGTCATGGAACTGCCTTCTTCTACCCAGTATTTCCATTTCTCCTGTCCATATTGATATCCCACTAACAGTCATAAAGTATTTGGATGAACTAGCCTTGACCCTTGGAATTTCCATTTGGTAGCACTTTCAGATATGTTCTCACAGTACCTACTGAGTCACTTGAAGAATCAGTTTGGAATAGAGTAGAATGTTATATAGTTAATAACAAAGATAGTTAAGAAATAACTGAATTTTTTTAAAATGTGTTTTTTGGCCAAAAAATAATTGTGATAAATAGCGGGGTTAGTCTGTACTGCCTCTGGTTCTCTCAAATTCTCCTAAAGAGGAAGAAACTCAGCCCAGAAAATTTTAGGGAACTCAACTCCATATTAAGAACATGTTATCATTAGTTATTGCATGATTTGAAGCTAAGTCATCCTGTCATATTTGTCGTATTTACTATTTATTTCCTACTTTTTGTGGGGATATGCATTTATTATTGTACTGAATCCGTACCCATGTACTAATACCATCCATTTTGAAGACAAAGAAAATAAAAATGGTATCAGATAAATGCATTAACTTTCCTAAGTTTCCATATCTAAGAAATGAAAAGTTTGGGATACCATTCCAAGGTCTGCTTTGTTGTACATCCAACAATCTTTCCCTAAGGCCATGTTTTGACTATTTTCCTGGTACTTGCCTGTGACACTGAATTTAATCATAGAATTTTCAAATTATCTATTTAAAACACCAAAAGTCACTTTCCAGAATCCTTCTTATCAATGACCTTCTTAGCAACGGTCTCTGAATGCTGGTATTCTCATTTTCCTGTTGTACCTAGGATTTAGTCTGAACTACTAAGTAGATGAGAGGGAAGGGTTAGGTAGTATCATGACATGGAAAATGACATGTTTCTGTCCAGCAGTTGCCATCTGCTAAAGTGAGCAGTCTTGTCTGGTCCTCCTTCTCCTTCATCATCCATGCTAACATCAGCTGAAATACCTGTGTTCCCGTCTGAATCAGTTATTTGTAAACTCCAATTCTATTGGATATTTTAAAATATTCTTTTTCTTTTGCAAAAAATTTCCATTTTTCCTGTCTACAACTCTTGAGCAGAAAATGTCTTTAAAAATATTTCTGTATATTTTGCCCCCAATAATGGTACTTAGCATGTACCAGGTATCTAATAAGTTTATTTAATAAACAAATGGATCCTATGTGTGAGAGATTAAACTAACATCTGAGATACAAATGTAACTAAACCTCGATTCCTATCCTCAAGAGGTTTATAACTTGGATTGGCATGCATATGTATTTGCATTACCATAACACAATAGGTCTGGGGCGAAGTTTGATTTGTGTATAAAATGTTGTGGTCTCACAGCAGGGGTGAGAAATTTGAGAAATATTGAGAGTGGGAATCAAGAATAACACTCAGAGTTTTAGCTTTCATGCCTGGGGTGGGTACTGGTTTCATTTCCTGAGAAGGAATATCAAGGAAGAAGAGAATGGAAGAAATGGAGTATGAGGTTTTATAGAAGTTACCTTTCATTACACATCATAATTAGCATGATCACTGACTTAAGGACAAGGCAGAAAAGGAAAAGTGGAGCTCAAGAATGGAGTCCTGGTGAAGATTAAGTTACAGGAAGAGGTGTCATGGAGATATAGAGAATACTACTCATGCACCCTGCAGCACTAGTGTCATCAAGGGGTCTTAAAGAGGTTGGCATCTGATAACTGCAAAACTCTTAATATTAGTTTGTTCTCATGCTGCTAATAAAGATATACCAGGGACTGGATCATTTATCTAGGAAAGAGGTTTAATGGACTCACAGTTCCACATGGCAGGGGAGGCCTCACAATCATGGTGGAAAGTGAAGGGGAAGCAAGATACATTTTACATGGCAGGAGACAAGAGAGCTTGTGCAAGGGAATTCCCATTTATGAAATCATCAGATCTCATGAGACTTACTACCATGAGAAAGGGGGAAACCACCCCAATGATTCAATTATCTCCACCTGGCCCTGCCCTTGACTTGTGGAGATTATTACAATTCAAGGAGAGATTTGGGTCAGGACACAGCTGAACCATATCATTTTTCCCTTGGCCCCTTCCAAATCTCATGTTCTCACATTTCAAAACTGATCATGACTTCCCAATAGTCCCCCAAAGTCAAAACTCATTTTAGCATTAACTCAAAAGTCCACAGTGCAAAGTCTCATCTGAGACAAGGCAAGTCCCTTCTGCCTATGTGTGAGCCTGTAATATCAAAAGCTAATTAGTTGCTTCCTTGATACAATAGAGGTACAGGTATTGGGTAAATACATCCATTCCAAATGGGAGAACTTGGCCAAAACGAAGGGCCTACAGGCCCCATGCAAGTCTGAAATCCAGAGGCAGTAAAATCTTAATTCTCCAAAATGACCTCCTTTGACTTTATGTCTCACATCCAGGTCACACTTTTGCAAGAGGTGGGTTCCCATGGTCTTGAGAAGCTCTGTCTTTATGGCTTTGCAGGGCACAGCCTTACTTCTGGCTGCTTTCATAGGTTGGTGTTGAGTGTCTGTGGCTTTTCCAGGTGCACAGTCCAAGCTGTTGGTGGATCTACCATTCTAAGGTCTGGAGGACAGTGGCCCTCTTCTCAAAGCTCTACTAGGCAGTGCCCCAGTGCAGACTCTGTGTGGGGGCTCAGGCCCACATTTTCCTTCCACACTGACCTAGCAGAAGTTCTCTGTAAGGGCCCCGCCCCTGCTGCAGACTTCTGCCTGGACTTCCAGGCATTTCTGTAAATCCTCTGAAATCTAGATGGAGGTTCCCAAACCCCAATTCTTGACTTCTGTGCAACCAGAGGTTCAACGTCACGTGGAAGCCTCTGCATTGAGAATCAGTGCAAACGTCTGCATTGAGAGATTAACCAGACTCTAGCATGGCTTTTGGCAACTTAAGGTCATGTCCCTGGGAAGAGTCCATGCCTATCCCCCTTTCTCTTAACAAGCCTGTCTGAGAAAGCTCAAAACTGCCAGGATAACAGGATAATTTATATCTGTTCCAGTCAAAGCTTAGTGATAGGTAGATAGGGCCCTCAACCCTCTTAGAAAGCAATAAAAAAAAAAACTTGAAATAACAAGGAACCACCTGTTTTCTTTGAAAAGCAGACACCTAGTTCCATAGACCTTAACACCTTAACTTACACCACAGCCCTCTGTGATAAAGACAGGAGACATTTGTTTCTTCTCCAGATAAGCACCAATTCACAAATCCAATTGGCCTTTTCACATGAATCAATCTCCCTTGAAAACTTTCCATGCCCTTCCTAAAGGGCATACCCAGCCTTTAAAAAGTCTCCAGGCTTTGTTTCAGGAAAGTTGAGTTTGGATCATGCTGAATTCTTCTCCTTATTGCAATCATTATTGTATAAAATCTATACTTATCACCGTAATTAGTGTTCAGTTTTGTTTATCTTTGACACTGGACAAGAGAAAGAGATGATGCTGTTCAGAGTCTTTTGTATGTAACAGTCCTTACAACCCACCCTATTGTTTAAGTATAATTGTCCACAAACTACATAGGAGGAGAGAGAGGCATAGAAAAGCTAATTTGACCAAGCTTACACCTCTAGCAAATGACAGCTTGGTCTTGAGCCCACACAGTCAGATTTCCATTCTATATATTCTTTACTGGTCTTTCTTAGGTCCTTAAAGGCTGCTATTGAGAGGAACAATCATATAAGGGCTTTGGATTTGGGACTACATGTGACACTTTGAGGAACACTTGACTCTCATGGAAAGCAAGTCTCAGTAGAGTGATATGGACAGGAAGTATGCTTTTAAAAGTTCTTATCAGAGGCAAAGAGATAAACTCTGTGGTAGCTTTGGAGTGCTGGGAATAGTTTAAGAGAGATATGCTTTGAAATAATGACTGTTAAAATCCCTGTATACACACACACACACACACACACACACACACACGTATGCAAATATAATATATATATATTTGACAAAATGGAGCTAGTGTAGTAGGGATAGATGGGCCTGGGATGAGTTGCCGATGACTGCCTTTATGTATATAGCAAGTGAGGCCATACTATTATTTAGAGAGACTTAAACAGGAAGGAAATACTATGATTTAGAGAGGACTTAAACAGGAAGGCCATATTATGATTTGGAGAGACTTAAACAGGAAGGAAAGGATCAGTAAATTAATAAAGAATTCAGCTAGCGATGATATTAAGGTAATGTTAAGCCACTAAAGAGAATTGAAGCTGATATTCAAGAGCTTCAGCATCTTTTGCCTAAGTTTTAATACTCTAAGATGTATTTGTAACTTGAACCATATTACACTACTTTTTTCTTCTTTCTCTCTTTATTTCTTGGATTTTCTTTTTCCTTTTTTTTTTTTTTTTTTTAAATTTTGTAGGTCAACTAGTTGAATATCAGCAATTTCTTGTGACTTAAAAGAAATGTTATTAGGAATTCTATTAAAAATAATAATCCTGGTATTTTACTTTCCAATAAATTCTCACTCATGAATTTGCTATGTAAAACAGTTAAAGTTTAATTGTGTTTCTATGTTGAAGAGAGGATGATTGAGAGTGAATTCTGGGAACCGAAGTCATCTGTGCTCTGCCCCCTCGTGTTGGTGCTACTGTATCATGCAGTGGCTTTGATGGGGCTAGTCTGGAGAACTACTGCAGTGGAGGGCAGGAGGGAGGAACCTAGAAATGCAGAAGTCTGGGTCTAGATCCATGTTCATCTCAGTGACCAGGTCACCATTCTGTATTATGAGTCTCAGCTTCTTTAGTATAAGATGAGAAGAGATGGTCACGTAGCTTTTAAAGTCCTTTCCCACTTTATCAAGTGATCTTTAAAGCAAGCCCCATAATTAAAAGAAAACAGTGCCCTGTATATGAGTGTGACTTACTGTTGTGTAGATAATTTCTGGATAGTTTTTCTCAACCTGATTTGATGGATGACAAATTGGCAACAGCATGAAACTTCTACAGATATTAATTTCAAACCCAGATAGAAAAACTTTGATCCATCTAAGCCTGGAGACTTCTTGGCTTGATAAGTGTTTCTATCTTCTGAAACCACGAGAGAGGCTAAAGGGAAAAATTGTTACATCCGTCTTCCATCTCTACAATTTCACCATACTGTGTTCCCTTTCCTCATCTGACCAAAAAACCCTTTATTTCCAAAGGGAATTACTGCTCATTTCACTTTGCTCTTTAATTCTCATAAAACAAAAGGTGATTCATGTATTTTTTTTGATCCTGGTTCATGAAAATCCTTAACATCAATTATTGAAGAGCCTTTCTGTAAAAAGTACAGAAAAAAAATCCTTTCTGCTTTAACTTTTCACACTGAATTTGGGAAGAAAAAACATGTCTTATAAGAGAAAGCACTTAATGGCACTGATTTCAAATTAAACATGAACCCAATTAATGCAGATTTTTCCCCTTACCTGATTTGGGGGGCTGTGGGTGGAAGGAAGGTCTTTATAATGAATAATATATAACTGAGACTCATTTTCAAACCTGGGCTTGTAAACATTTATTTGTGTAAATGCATATTTTTCCATTCAGAGAATGCATATTATAAAAGCTGTTCTGCTCTATCAGTTATAGTAAATACATGTTCTGAAAATCCCCCAAATACCCAATTTTCTGGCAATGGGAACTATCTTATTAAAATGTCATTTTAGTTTACGGAGTATTGCTAGAAAAATAACAGTTATGAAATAGGCAATTTCCTACTTAGTGGAGAAGCCCTTTCAGAAGCAAAATTGATAGAAGGGGGAAGTTGCTGTGTGCCACAAGATCCCCATGGTTGCAAACTCCCTTGCTGAGCTCTGAGGGACATCAGCCTCATAAAAGTGCACCACATGGATTCAATACATCAGACAGACTTGGAATTGATCTCAACTGGGTGACACTGGACATTCATGTAAGCCTGAGTTTTCCCATGTTCTTTGAGGTTATTGTTACTACTATTATGCTTCTTGGGAAAATCAGTAGTGTTTTCATTTCATTTTACTTTATTTTCTAGGTAATATGTCCATAAGTTTAATAATCAAAATTATAAATAAGTATATAATTATAAAAATCTAATAAACCAATACATAATAACTCACTATAGATATCCACCTGTACCTTACAGCTTCACCATCTAAATATTGGATATCTTTCCATCAACTACATCAGTGCTCCTTATTTTTCTTTATATTACATTATATGCGTACACCATGACTTATTAAATCAAACCATACATATGAATGTTTAGGCCAGGAGTGTCCAATCTTTTCACTTTCTTGGGCCACATTGGAAGAAGAATAATTGTCCTGAGCCACACATAAAATACATAAACACTAACAATAGCTGATGAGCTTAAAAAAAATCGCAAACAAATATCATAATATTTTAAGAAATTTTACGAATTTGTGTCGGACTGCATTCAAAGCTGTCCTGGACCACCGTGGCTCACAGGCCTGTGGGTTGTACAAGCTTGCTTTAGGCAATTTTCAGTTTGTTTTAATCAAAATAATGTTGAAATGAGTAATCTTGTACCTTGTACGTCGATTCATCTACAGAATTAATTTCTAGAAATAGAACTATTGGGCTTACCTATAAGAATTGTAAGAATCAATAATTCTCCCAGTTATTTTAGACTTTGCTTTTGTGGTAACTAAGTTTCTATATGTATATAGGCCTATTTCTAGTCTTTCTATTCTAGTTATTTAATGTGGCTTAAATTCATGTAGCAGTTCAAATACTCTTTTAATAATGGTGTCTTTTTAATACTTTTAATATCTGCTCAGGTAGTCTTTATTCATTAATAATTTTGATTCATATAATTTTCTGGATATTCTTGATTCATTTCTTTTTTACCAGAAAAGTTATTTTTTAATTTTATTTTTAAATTGTATATAAATTTATTTAAGAAAATACATACTTTCTTATGATGATAACTATATTATAATAATTTTACCAATTTTAGCTGCTATAAATTTATTCTATGTCAGGGTTTATAAATTTTGATAATAATGATCTTTGGATGTAACTTAACCTTAAAAATCTTAATAAGAAATCCCTTCAACTTTGATGAGACATTAGGGCTCTAGGACTTGAAGCTAAAGTGACCATAAAAACCTTTATATGGCTTTTCTCATCTGCAATTTGATTCCTGGTGTCGAGCAAGAACATCTTTCTTCCGTCCTATCGGACTTGTCTTCCCTGGTTTAATTTTATTTATCTGATTCATGCAGTAGAGATGGTGCACAATCACAATCCTTTTACCATGAGAAAACAAAGTCCAAGCAGTTTGCTTTTTTAAGTTTTGAGAAAAATTGTGTTTCTATGTTCTCTGATCAGATATTTACCTTTATACACATACAGGTTCCTTTTTCTATCCCACCACAACTAAGACTGATCTTACCATCCAGTGGTTTAAACAAAATTCTGTTTTTGGTATCAAGTGTTTTAGATGGACAGTTCTTCAAACCTGATTTTCAAAAGAGTCCATAAGCTTTATGATATTTTAGACTAATTATTAACTAGAACAGAAAATTTGGCCTTTTAGGTTTACAGTGATTGTATCTTATTCTATGATCCCACTGAATGGGCTCATATTAATGCTATTTGCTTTTGATTATTTACAATCATTTTATGTAATTAAAATTAGAAGACAAAAAATATTAGCATTTTTATAGAAGTAATATTACATTTATAGCTTAATTTGGGTTAATTTGAATTACTTACAACATTTAATGTTCCTATCCAAAATTATAATACTTACTATTGTATCTATCCATAAATATAGATTGTAGAGAGATAGATAAATAGTAGATATAGATAGATAGATAGATAGATAGATAGAACCCCACTATATGACTGAATTCTCTAATTAGTTGCAATGATTTTTCAGTTGATTATCTTCAGCTTTCCAGATAAACGATAATTTTCCTGCCAGTAGTGATTGTTTTAATTCCTACTTTCTCATTTGTAAACTTTTATATGATTTCCATTATCTATTTATGTTTGCTGTTTGCTTGTGTTCAGATATATAATTACAAGTGGGCCTTCTTGTTCTTGACTTTAGTCAGAATATTTTGTGGTTTTTCTTCTATGGATGTTGGCTTTAAGGCTGAAATGGAAATTTTGGATTATCTGAGGAATACTTATATTCTTAGTTTATTTTTTAATCAATAATTGATGTTGGATTTTATCAAAGGCTACTTTAATGTCTATACATGTAATCCTATTTTTCTGTTAGTAATATGATTATTTATATTAAAGTATTTCTTCATTTTGATTCATTCTTATCTTCCTGAATATTATGTAATGATGCCCTGGTTTTAAAATACTGTTAAAATCTGCTTGCTAAAATTCTGTTTATAATTTTTGCATCACATTTTTCTTATTTAATTAATTTTGGCTGTTTCCTCCCATTACAATAAAAGGTCCAAAGGGAGTTATTGCTATCACTTTAGTCTTCTCCTAAAACTCTTGCACTGGAAATTATGCCTAGAACATTGTAATTGCTCAAAAATAGAGATTTTTTTTTCATTCAATAAATCGACATTTTTTTCTGTTTGTGTTTTTTGTTGGAGTTCACCGTCAAGTTATGTACACTGCATGTAAGACTCTGAAACGATTTAAATAGTGTTGAAGTTATCTCTGTTTTAAAGTTATAGTTTAAGTCAGAAGGTTTATCTTAGAATTCTAAATGTGGTTTTGCAGCAGTTAGAAAATTTTATGTGGCTAGGTTAAGAGACACTTCCTTTAACATTTCAAAACAGATTTCTATCTTAACACAGGCTGCTTTTTTAACTTTAAGTTCAGGGGTACAAGTACAGGTTTGCTACATTGGTAAACTTGGGTCATGGGATTTGTTGTACAGATTATTTCATCTTCCACTTACTAAGCCTAGTACCCATTAATTATTTTTCCTGGTCCTTTCCCTCCTCCCACCCTACACCCTCCCAAAGGCCCCATTGTGTGTTTTTCCTCTGTGTCCATGTGCTCTCATCATTTAGCTGCCACTTATAAGTGAAAACACGTGGTATTTGGTTTTCTGTTTCTGTGTTAGTTTGCTGAGAATAATGGCCTCCAGCTCCATCCATGTCCCTGCAAAAGACATGATCTCGTTCTTTTTTATGGCTGCATATGAGTTTATTTTTTAAATGTCTATGTAATAGTGAACCATATTTGTATGTGTCAATTTTTCTATCTAAAGTAATACATGTTGAAAATTTGCTCATATACATATATGAAGCTTTTTCTCCAAATATTGAACCATATTTGTAGAAATACCATATATCCATATATCTATCCAATATATAAAAACTATCTGGAACTAATATATTCCTAACTAAACTACACCAACAACAATAAATAAGTCACACTATTCCTCTTTAAACAATATAAAATTTTGTTTTTCTTGTTTTTATAATTGATAGAAATGGAATTATACTATTTTGTGGTCATCTATGATATTTTAGCTTAATTTCTTTCTAAATTCACCCTCTTTGTTGTGTGTGGTTGTAATTTATACAATTTCATTGCTGTACAGTAATCCATCCATTGAGTTGTTAGCAGTTTCTTGTTAATGTGAACAATCCTGCTATACATATTGTTGTCCATTTCTTCTGGTATTCAAGAATTTCTTTACAAGCTATTTCTACAAATGGAACTGCTGGTTTGTATTATGCAACTGCTCAACTTTAAATTCTCATTTGTTTTTCAAAATGTTTGTAACAATTTACAGTCTCACTAGCAATGTACCAGGGTTAAACTTAGGGAATATTCACGACTAATATTTGGTATTAGCAGACTCGTTAATTTTCGCCAATCTTGTATGTAAAATGCTTTCCCAATGTTGTCTCCACTTAGATTTCCCTATGTACTAATGAAATGGAGTTCATTTTATTTGCTTTTGCTTGCTTCATATGTTTATTGCCCATTTTCCTTTCTTCCTCGTGCAATTTCAGTCAACTACTAACTTGATTTCTTTAGTGGGTATGGTGTTTTTCAGTTATCTTCTTTTTCTTCTTGTGACACTTGGCAATTTTTAAATTCTCAAATATCTTCTGAGTTGTAAACATACTGGCATACAGTCATTCACAGGTTTTTTTTCTTTTTAAAATTTGCCTTATCTCTGCTTACAGTTTCGCCTTTAATCCTAATACTGCTTCTACGTTTTTCTTGTATTTCACCAAAGACTTGTTTCTTTAGCCTTTTATTTGTCTTCTAATAGAAGACTTTTTGCTTCTGTTGGGCTTCACATGCCAACACCAACTAGAGGCCACTTTATCCCTCTTAAGGGTCCCCAGCTTAATTCAGGAATCTCAGGTTTACCACCCTACGGTGCCAGATAGATCGGATGCTCATATTGGGATTTGAGTTCAAGAAACTCTTGCTTTATATGTTTGCTTATCTCTTCCTCTTCTTGGTTTTTTGTTCCTTGGTTTATTGTTGTTCTTGTCATTGTGGTGTTTTTTTTTTTTTAATTTGACACTTATGGAGGTTCTTTAATTACTAATGAACCAAACAGTACTCTAGAAATAATATTTTTATAATTGTTGCCGAAATAAGTGTAGTTAGCAGAAACTTTTCAAAGATATCTGCCTAACACATTGTTAAAAAATCAAAGTATCAGGCATTTATTTTCAAAATTTCTGAATATAAAATTCAAGTGTATCTCTTGTAATTATCACACAGATTTTGCTTCATTGTAACAAATTTTCTTAAAAGTGAGTTTAGTTTATTGATATTTATGGATACGCATATATAATAAGTTTTACTTCTGTGAGTTCATTATGTATAAAGTTTCTGATTTTATACCCTATAAAGATTTCTTCATTATAAATCTTTTCTATCTTTACTTTTTAGTTTTTTCTGAATCTGATATTTTGGAAGGCTTGTATGTTGGCTACCTTAATAATCATAATTTGTATAAAACATCCTTATATTTCTATTTCTTATATTTTCTTAAATTTCTATTTCTGAAGATTGTATATATTTGTTGCTTATTGACTAAATTGAACAAATTAAGAGCTCACAATTAAACATTGCCAAACAGGTAAAGGAATTGGTTATAAATGAGTAACAGTAAGAAAAAATAATGAAGAACATATTTAAGGTTCCCTGAGGAGTTCAGATATTGAAGTTGTCATACACAAAATATGGAATAACTGCTATGTTGAATGGTTAAAAAAGATAGGTCATGTGTGGTGGCTAATGCCTGTGATCCCAACACTTTGGAATACCAACATGAGAGGATCATGTGAAGCCAGAAATTTCAGACCAGCCTGGGGAACTGAGTGAGACACTTCTGCCACCACTCCCGATCTCTAAAGAAACAAAAAAATTAGCTAGGCGTGGTGGAGTGAATTTGTAGTCCCAGCTATTCAGAAGCCTGAGGTGGGAGAATCACTCAAGCCCAGGAGTTCAAGGCCTCAGTAAGCTATGACCACACCACTGCACTCCAGCCTGGTGACAGAGGGAGACTTCATCTCTAAATAATAATACTACTACTAACAACAACAACAACAAATTTGAAGCCAAAGATTGAGTAAAAACAGAGACCATAAAAATGTTGGGCAATTATGATCTAAAAGGAACTCTTGAATATAAAAATAAATAAAATTAGAAAAATGCAAAATCCTTGTATTATTTAGCAGCAGGTAAGACATAGCTTAAAAAAAATAAATATCAGACAAGATCAAGTGCATTCACAAAGATATCATTGTAGAAAATCATGATATAAATACACGCATAGATAGATAGATAGATAGATAGATAGATAGATAGATAGATAGATAGATAGATAATTATTCAATCTTAAGGAAAAAGGAAATATTGCCATTTGTGACAACAGGAATGAACGTCATGGACATTGTGCTAAGTGAAATAAGCCAGACACAGAAAGACAAGTATCACATTATCTTTCTTATATGTTTAATCTGATACAGTCAAACTAATACAAACAGATAGTAGAATGGTGATTGTCAGGACAAGGAGGATGTAGAAAAAGGGAGATGTTGGTAAAGTGCACAATTGTATACTTGAAATTTGCTAAAAGGGTAGATTTTAAGTGTTCTCACCACAAAGAAAGAAAGAAAGAAAGAAAGAAAGGAAGGAAGGAAGGAAGGAAGGAAGGAAGGAAGGAAGGAAGGAAGGAAGGAAGGAAGGAAGGAAGGAAGGAAGGAAGGAAGGAAGGAAGGAAGGAAGGAAGGAAGGAAGGAAGGAAGGAAGGAAGGAAGGAAGGAAGGAAGGAAGGAAGGAAGGAAGGAAGGAAGGAAGGAAGGAAGGAAGGAAGGAAGGAAGGAAGGAAGGAAGGAAGGAAGGAAGGAAGGAAGGAAGGGGAAGGGAAGGGAAGGGAGGGAAGGAGGGAGGGAGGAAGGAAAGGAAGGAAGGAAAGGAAGGAAGGAAGAAAAGAAAGAAAGAAAGACACCACCACCACAACAAAAAATACTAGCTGGGAGTAATGGCATACACCTGTAATCTTAGTTACTCAGAAGGCTGAGGCAGGAGGATCACTTGAGCCCAGGAGTTTGAGGCTTCAGTGAACTGTGATTTGCCACTGCACTGCAGCCTGGTGATAGAATGAGACTCCATCTCATTTAAAAAAAAAGAAAAGAAAAGAAAAAGAAAGAAAGAAAATGGTAACTGTAAAGTAGTAGTAATGCATATATGAATTAGATTGATTGTGGGTATTATTTCACAATGTGTTTATATATCATATCATCAATGCCTTAAAAATATACATAGTTTTATTTGTAAATCATACCTCAGTAAAACTGGAAAAAATAAATATTTTAATTATTATTTTTGCTTAGAATACAGTACAGAGAAGCAAGTAAATGGAAAATATTAGACCATTATTAAGGATACAGAGGACAGGCTGCAATATTTTAAGGAGATAATTTTTTGGTGATTAGCTGAGGCCTCTAGAGCCAGTAGCCATCAAACAACTAAGCACCCTGGTGAATAGCAGTGGATTTTTCAGCTTGTCAAGTCTTCACCTAACTGCATCCCAGTAGAAAGATAGAGCTAGAACCAATAAGCTAAACTGTTTCTGAATCCCTGACCTACAAAAACTGTGAGATAAAAGTTTGTTGTTCCCAGCTACTATGTGTTGAAGTAAATTTTTATATGGCAATAGACAATACATTGTTTAGTGTTTTGTCAGCTTGGCCTACTATAACAAAAGTACCACAGACTAAGTAGCTGAAGCAGCATGACTTTATTTCTTTTTCTTTTTTCTTTTCTTTTTTTTTTTTTTTAAGGCAGAGTCTTACTCTGTCGCCCAGGCTGGAGTGCAGTGCACAATCTTGACTCACTGCAAGCTCCGCCTCCCGGGTTCACGCCATTCTCCTGCCTCAGCCTCCGGAGCAGCTTGGACTACAGATGCCCGCCACCGCGCCCGGCTAATTTTTTGTATTTTTTAGTAGAGACGGGGTTTCACCGTGTTAGCCAGGATGGTCTTGATCTCCTGACCTCGTGATCCGTCCTCCATGGCCTTTCAAAGTGCTGGGATTACAGATGTGAGCCACCGCGCCCGGCCCAACGTGACTTTATTTCTAACAACTCTGGAGGCTGGAGAGTCCAAGAGGAAGGTGCTGACCCATTTGTTTCTCTGGTGAGAGCTCTCTTCCTGGTTTGCAGGCAGGCGGCCATCTTCTCACTGTGTGCTTAGTTGGCAGAGAGGGCAGAGAGGAAGCAAACTCTTCCCGTGTCTCTTCATAAGGACCCTGATCCCACCCTTACGACTCCATCTAAAACAAATTACTTCCCAAAGACCCTATCTCCAAACCTATTCCCACTGGCAGTTAGGTCTTCCACATTTTAATTTGGGGGAGACACAATTCAATCCATAGCAATACAAGAAAAACATTAACCTTCGAATATATACATGAGCAATAACTATTAATTGCATTAAGTGCAGAAACTCCTTCAAAGCCGCAATAACATCAATGACAGATTTCAAATTAGTTGGGTCATTTAACAGAAGCATTCTCCTCCAGAATTTGTTTGATTTCTTTCTGGAACATGCTCATGTTATCACTGCCTTCTTTTTTTCCCTCTCTCCTCTTGCAGATAATTTTTATAAGTAAGATTATTCCATTGTTTTTCACTCAGAAATATGGTATGGGCATCTTTGCAATGTAATGTAAAAAACAAACATGCCTCAAATTCTATACAGGCTACAGAGTATTCCATTAGTCAAATAGCCATCATTTGTCTACCCTATCCAATATTGATGAGCATTTAGCTTGTTTCCATTGCTTTGATTAACAAAAGTGAGATGAAAATCTTTGTACATTAATCTTTGTAGTACTGCTAAATTACTGCCTTAGGAAATGTTTCTAAAAGTATAACTGTAGAAGCCATGGACATAGCATTTCAAATGATTTATTTTTCTCTTCCATTTGCAAATTATATGCTCATCTTTTTCTGGAGTGATACGTTTATACCCACACACCAAAAAAAGAAAAAAAAGGAAAAAACTATGTTAACTTCCTCCCTAACTCACTTCAAACATATTTTTATGTTTCTTGGTTTTATTGTTTATTCAGACAAAGGGTGAGTTATGCTTGACGTTTCCTTCATGTCATGCTTTTAAAAATGTATTAGTTTTATATAACGTCAGATTAGTTTGTAGCACTGTTTGCTTCCCTCAATTTTATGACATTTTCTTTGAATTACAAAAGTAGTACATAATTTTGTAATAAGAATAGCTATAATAGTATAAAACTAAATTTGGCTACAGGCACCTGACGGTGCTTACCAGCAAAAGGAGAAAACACACACTCTTTGTTGTTGTTCTTACTTCCCCTCCACCATTCTTTTCTATTTTCTTGTTTCAGCAACCAGATATGTCCACTGTTGGAGCAGTCTTATGATTCAAATGGGTAGGGCTTTTGATAGCATTAGCCAATGTCGTCTCAAGAGAGGGAAAAATGCACACAATTTAGAAAGTTGGTTCAATCCTTTCCGCTGAGAAGATCTTGGGAATTTCCACAGAACGATAAGAAACTGACTATCCACGAATACCATGGATACTGATTGGGCTTGTATAACCATGTGGGTGAATCTAAACACTGGGCACTAGCACAGAGGCCACGAGAACCTAAGTGAATATCTGTATGCCCAAGCTAGAGAAAAGGACCTTCGAGACACCAAATGCTGGGACCTAGGCAATGTATTAGCAAAGTACAAGCAAGCAAGAGTGTGTCATCATTTTCTTGGACAGGGTCGGTCAAGGAACAGGAGAAGGCCCAAACAAATGTTCGAGTTTGGACTCCTTCCTTTTTGTCTTTGGGTAGATGGGGATACCAAGCAAATTGAATTATATCACGTGTTTTTAATTTCAAAAACGTGACATCTATGATATCATGACTATCATAGAATATTGATGCCCTTGATACTCAGATTATTTCATTCATTCATTTATTCATCAGTTCCTCCAGTTAGTAATCCTTGGCTTAATAAACATTGTGAATTGAATAATGGACGGACACAGAAACTGCTCTTGCAAAGCTTAGAGTTGAATATGGATGGCAGGTATTAAGATATTACAGAAATCCGTACATAATTTGTCCATCATCCAGAATGAGAAGAGTACCTGAACAGACTCATTATCAGCTTTAGCTAGTCCTTATCTACTCAGGATCTCAGTTATACATCAGTTCTTAGAAAAAAAAAAAAAAAGGTGGCCAGGTGTGGTGGCTCAAGCCTGTAATCCCAGCACTTTGGGAGACCGAGGCAGGTAGATCACGAGGTCAGGAGATTGAGACCATCCTGACCAACATGGTGAAACCCCATCTCTACTAAAAATACAAAAATTAGCTGGACATGATTACGCGTGCCTGTAGTCCCAGCTACTCGGGAGGCTGAGGCAGGAGAATCGCTTGAACCTGGGAGGTGGAGGTTGCAGTGAGCTGAGATCATGACACTGCACTCCAGCCTGGCAACAGAGCAAGACTGTCTCAAAAATAATAATAACAAAGTAAATAAAAGGGGGTGTCATTTATTTGGTGATTTTGGTAAGCATGAAAGAAAAAAGGACTTTGCCTGGTCTTACGTAATATAGTGACCTCCTTTGCCACCCTTTGCCTTGCTTTCTTTATCTTACCTGTTTTTAAATAAATTTTTTGTAATACCTTTTTCTTCTTAATTAGGATGTCAACTCCGTGAAGACAGGAACTTGACTTTCTTCACTATTTTATAGTACTTAGAAAAGTTTAAAACAATTTTATGTGCTAAAAAATATGTGCTGAATAAATGAATTGACTTATTTACTAACTCAGGGCTGTTGAGCATGTCAGTATCTGAACCATCATATTAAAAAATAAATGAGAAAATCTTGAACACATGTCATATTTACTTCTACAAAGGCTGGATGTTAAGGACTGTGAGACATGCAACATTTAACTTCTCAATTCCTTTTTCTTCTCAATCCCAGAAACACTTCCTTTCCTTCTCTTTAGCCAGTCAGAATGTCCTGACTCTAGACTTGAAGCTCTTTGTGGCAGCAGCCTCTTTCCCTTCGCTCTAAACTCAATGCGGATGCTTATCCCTCCTGTTCCTGTGGATATACACACTGCGGGTCTACATCTATAGATGGACAGTGCAGCTTTGCTCTAATGTCAGTGTTCTTATCAAGGCACAGGAAAGACATATCCAAGTTGAGAGCGTGAAAGTAACTCTGCCCATAGTCATTAAGAAACCCTTTCCCTCTTTTAACACACTTCCAAGTCTCGTGGAAAGCTGTCCTTAATTGTATTCCCACAGCTTCTGTTACTTAATCTCTTATGTAAGATTTAATGTTTTTGCTGAAATACAGAGATGTCTCAATGTTCAGTTTTTATCTCAGGCAAACCCACTGAATACAACTGCTTGCTACCCAAAGCCTTCTTTCTGTCTAAGCCACTATGAAAGGTGAGTTCTCCTTTTCCTGTTGGATGTCATCTGAATGGGATTCCCCCACTGCTTATGCCCAAACTACAATCGTTTGTATTACAACGATCACTTGCTCACTGTAACTTCAGTAGCAGGCATTAAAGCTGTTTTCTTTCTTGTTGAGATTTTGCTATTGAACTCTTTCATTTCCTCTTAAGTAGGTATTACATTGTGCACCATCATACAAATAGACGCAGCATATATTTGTCAAAAGAAGGTTCAATGGGAGAACCTTTCTTTGATTCTGAATTCTTCTAATGCTACTCTTTTCTTATTTTAAAAAAGATTATCTCCTTTTACTTTTTTCCAGAAGGTGTAGCTGTTCAGTTTAACTCAACTTCTTACCTCCATTTTAGCAAAAATTTGTTGAACATGGACTACAAGATTTACATTCGATAGTCTGGATAGAGAGATTCTTTCCTTATTGATCTAATTAATATCCTTTTCCTCAAACTCAGATGTTAGCCAAAGGTTTTTTTTTTTTCCTTTTTTTTTTAATACAAACCAGCAATATATTGATGGTAAATTATAATTCAACTGACATTTGCTACAGGAGTCATAAGTGGAACAGTATTTATGGGAAAAGCAGTGTAAGCTTGCCTAGACCAGACTTGCAGACCCAAATAACATCTTCCTTTTTTAGTTCTCTCAGATATAAAAGTGGTCAATTTCATTTATGAAAATGAGCCAACTCTAGAAATGTCAACAGCGTTTTTGGTTGTGGAATAGATCCCTGTGTCATGAGTACAAAGAGTTTGTATTTTAGCCATATCGGAGGCTGAGCACGGTACACAGTTCCAAGGTTGGCTGCTAAGCCTCCTCATCCTAATTAGGAATTGTGTCCCCTGGTCTCTGGGAACCTCACATTGTCAGCTGATTCCAGAGAACACTTAAAATATCTAAATTCGGCCGGGCGCGGTGGCTCAAGCCTGTAATCCCAGCACTTTGGGAGGCCGAGGCGGGTGGATCACGAGGTCAGGAGATCGAGACTATCCTGGCTAACACGGTGAAACCCCGTCTCTACTAAAAATACAAAAAAATTAGCCGGGCGTGGTAGCGGGCGCCTGTAGTCCCAGCTACTTGGGAGGCTGAGTCGGGAGAATGGCGTGAACCCAGGGGCCGGAGCTTGCAGTGAGCCGAGATCGCGCCACTGCACTCCAGCCTGGGAGACACAGCGAGACTCCGTCTAAAAAAAAAAAAAAAATCTAAATTCATTAAAAGGAATGGTTATTACAAATCACCTCCTTTCCTTTGACTTTACATACAGTCACTCTACATCATTCAGGCATTGAATATCCATGCTGTGAATTATTAAGTCTTTCATTGCCTCATCTCCATCTTGATGTCTGACGTCTGCCTTTTTGAAAGTCATTAGAAATTTCACTGAGGTGGACAAAGAAAAAGATAGGTAGCATATGTCCCTTAACAGAAGATCTGTTAGAAAAAGTGCTAGTATATTGAATAACAACATCCATATTTTTAAGTATATGTAATGGTTAAAGCAATATGGTAAATCTAATAAAATAATGATGGTGGTCACTTTTTTATGCAATAAGTATTTATCGTATGTATGTGTCAAACACAAAAATAGACACTCTTAATATAGTGTTGACAAATAATAATAAACAGTAACCCATTCTTCAGAATCTTGCATTCTAGTTGGGGAAAAAAATACAAACAATAAATATGCATGAAAATTTTAGATAACTATAAGCACTAAAAGAAAATAGTAGGATAGAGGGTCATATGATCAGGGAATTTCTTTTTTGTTTTGTGTTTTTTGTGAGACAGGGTGTCAATCTGTCACCCAGACTGGAGTGCATGATGCAATCACAACTCACTGCGGCCTCCACCTTCCAGATTTAGGTGATCCTCCCACGTCAGCCTCTCAATTAGCTGGGACTACAGGAGCATACCACCGTGCCCCGATAATTTTTGGTATTTTTTATTTTTATTTTTTAGAGGTGGGGTTTCACCATGTTGTCCAGGCTGATCTTGAACTTCTGGACTCAAACAATCCACCCACCTAGGCCTTCAAAAGTGCTGGGGTTACAGGCATGAGTCACTGTACCAGGCTGGGGATTTCTTTAATAGTGAAATAAATGTAATGTTCAATTCTGACATGGAAATACTTAAACAATTAAAGAATAAATGTGACCCAACTCAGCAGCAGGTCAAATAAGAAGTTGGGTCACTATATCACGTAGTAATTCCACTCCTAGATTTATACCCAAGAAAATTTAAATCCTTTATATACACAAAAATACATACACAAAATGTGTACACAAATGTTTATAATACCAGCATTCTTAGCCAAAAAGTACAAACAAGTCAAACGTCCATCAACTTAAAAATAGATAAACGCAATGTGGTCTATACATGCAACAACGTCACTAAACTTTATAAACACTATGCTAAGTAAAGAAAGACAAGCACAATAGGTCACATACTATTTATATAAAGGTTATAAAGTTATATATACTGTTTATATAAAGCTCCCAGAATTGGTAAATCCATAGAGGTAAATATTGGAGTAAGAGGTTGGCAGGCTAGAGGAAGAAAGGAGAATGACTACAAGTGGGTATGGAATTTATTTTTGGAATAATTCATGTTTAGAAATGAGATGGTGAGGGTTGCACATTTGTGCGAATATTCTAAAAACCATTGAATTGTACAATGTGAAAAGATGAGTTTTATGATATCGTGCATTATATCTCAATGAAAACAAACTTGGTACCTTGTTTGCCTGCTGAAGAAATAATATTTTCCAAACCAAACTTTGATTATGTCATTCACCACTTTAAAAATCAGTTTCTCTGTGTCTATAGGACACAATTCAAACACATAGGATCAACACCCGAGTTCTTTCTTTGTGTGTAAGACAAAGTCTTATTGTGGTTTCTCAGGCTGGTCTGCTTAGCTCCTAACCCTCTGGTCTCAGCCTCCTGAGTAGCTGGGATTACAGGCACATGCCAGGGTGACTGGCCTACAAATTCTTTATTATCTGTCCTTTCCCTAACTCTCCAGCCTCATCTCCAGCTACTTCTCTCTACCAGTTTCTCGAGTCATAAAAAAGACTTGCATTTGCTTTTATATGCCATGAGCTCTGTGCACATTAAACCTTATCAACTCATGCTTCTTGAAATAGTTTCCCCCACTCCTTCACCTAGTTAAATGGACTTGTCCTTCAAAACAGAATACAAATGTTATGAAAGTGACCTCCTTCAAGAGCTCACAGCCTAATTTAGAAACACTTGCCCTCATGGTCCTGTGGAATCCTCTGAATGTCATAGACCTTTTTCTGAACAGTGCAACACAGAATTTATAATACAGTGAGTTCCTATTTCTCTACCCCCTCCTTTACACCACGTTCTCTGTGAGAGCAGGGATCATTCATGTTTTCCTTCGATGTATCTCAACACTTGTGTGAGTGAACTGAGTGTTCAGTAAAAATATTGTGACTTGAATATGCATATGTTATTTTTAAAGTCAAAAAGAGTGAATGAAGTCATAAATAGAGTGTTAAAAAATAATGGAATATGTTCTGAACCATGGTGAAAACCTAGATTTATATCTTGGAGGGGGAAGCCAAGGACATCATAGGTAAGAAAATATGGTTTGTTGGGAAGATAATTCCCTAACTTATTACATGTGAATCCATTGTATGAGGACAACCATAAAATTCATTGCCCATACCAGACCATTTATAAAAGTAAAGTAGGATGCTATTATGCTTATTCTGGGTCAACAAATGTAAACCACAACTTTCCGGGGCAAACCAAGATGATGTGGCCCTATCAAGTTTTATTTTACCCTTCAATTTTTTTCTGGGTATTGAAGTGACTTACAGATTTTTGCTGTTATAAATAGGTTTTTTTCCCCAGATAGCTCATGACTCACTTCCTCATTTTAGTCAATTTCTGCTCAAATGTCACTTATTTAGAAAGGTCTTCCTTGACCTCTGAAATAGCTCCATCCATAATAATCTATGTTAGTGCTAATCACTGTCAGACTGCCCAGCGAGAATGCAAGGTCAAGAAGATAATGGCTATTTGTCTGCAAATTCTGGAAGGGTATCCAGATCATAGTAGGTGCTCAATAAATACTTGCTTATTTAATTAACAGATAATGCTATTATGAGCATTCTTGAGTCCAAATATTTTATCTTTTTAAAGGATTAACTGATAGGAATCAGATTAACAAATAAATACCTTTACAAGACTCATTTTATGTTGCCAATTTTTTGACCAAAAGTTATAACAAATTTTTAGTGATAAAGTTTAATTTTTATTTCATCACATCTTCACCAATATCTTTGTATGCTCACTTGTTACGTAACAAAGTTTTGGTCAGTGAC
This sequence comes from Macaca nemestrina, assembly GCF_043159975.1. NCBI lineage: Eukaryota > Metazoa > Chordata > Mammalia > Primates > Cercopithecidae > Macaca > Macaca nemestrina. Next base: position 185,724,478 of record NC_092127.1, read on the forward strand.
ACACTGAATATATGATGGTGGTCACATATGATTGTAATATTGTAGTTTTTCTATGATTTTTATGTTTACAAATGTTTAGATACACAAATACCATTGTGTTACAGTTGCCTACAGTATTCAATACAGTAACCTGTTGTACAAGTTTGTAGCCTAGAATCAGTAGGTTTATACCATACAGCAAAAGTGTATAGTAGGCTATGCCATCTAGATTTATGTAAGTACACTCTGTAATGTTTGCACAGTGACATAATTGCCTAGTGACATATTTCTCAGGAGATAGCCCTGTCATTAAGCCTCTGCTTGTACATGCCATGACTGTATATTAAATATGATGACACATGTATATTTTGGCCAATTTGTTAGGCATAAACCACAACAAAACCAATAAAACCTCCCTTTCTGATATATCAAGACCACACTAGTTTGATTACAAACCAAAATTCTTTAATAATTTTCAATAATGAGGTTTATTTGCTCTATATTAACATTTGAAATGTGTACATTTTTATGAAATACCCGGTCCAGGGATTGACAACATTTTACAGATTAAAGAAGATGACTTGCTGAGTTGATAGTTGACAAGCCAACATAGGTCAGAGGGAAAAACCTATCTTGTAGGAATAGGGAATGCTTTTATTTTAGGAAAAAAAAAAAAAAGAAAGCTTGGCTGGGCATGGCGGCTCACGCTTGTAAACCCAGAACTTTGGGAGGCCAAGGCGGGTGGATCAGGAGGTCAGGAGATCAAGTTCATCCTGGCCAACATGGCGAAACCCCATCTCTACTAAAAATACAAAAAATTAACCAGCCGTGGCGGTGTGCAGCTGTAGCCCCAGCTACTCAGGAGGCTGAGGCAGGAGAATCGCTCCAACCTGGGAGGCAGAGGTTGCAGTGAGCCAAGATTGTGCCACTGCACTCCAGCCTGGGTGACAGAGCAAGACTCTGTCTCAGAAAAAAGAAAAAAAAAAAAAAAAAAAAGCTTATCAAGTAGAAATGAAAATAATTACATAATTTGGTCATATTGAGAGACATTGTGTGGATCTACCAGAACATGGAAAGATATAAAGAATATGGTTTATATCCTTCTGACAATAAGAATAGTTAAATAACTTTATTGAAACTGCATATATACTATGTTTCCCTAATGAGAGGACCCCCACCTGCCTGTAATTACATTATTACTTTTTAATTATGTGAAGATGGAGTAAATAGTAAATAAGTGGTAGGGCCTTTTGGAAAAGGTGAGGAAAAGAGTTGGGGAAGGTGAGGAACAAAGAATATGTGGAAAAGGTGAGGAAAAGAGTTGGGGAAGGTGAGGAACAAGACAATGAAGGGGAGAATTTGAGTCCTGTGTATAAACTAGTTGCCTTAAGCTTATGTGCAGGAGTCAGCTGATGTCAACATATGGCTTGGCACCTCAATTGAGTGGGAAGGGCTCACAGAGTGTGGGCTCTACCCTGTACTCCTTGCTTATTCAGTTCATCCTCAGCTCCAGCACAGCCTCACCAGTGCAGAGGACAAATGACGCTCATGAACTTGCTCTATCCCATTCAGTCCCCAGATCCATCAAAATGCAAAATTCCCATCAGTGATTGATCTGGGAAGACGGGGGTGAGTCTTTCACCAGCATATCAGTAAAAGACACATAAAGAAGTTTTTAGGCACCAAATGTCCACTGAGCTTCTGCCTTCTTGTCCCGGGCCCATCGCAGAGGTCAGTCACCCACCTCTGGTCTACCCATCCTTGCTACTGTTCATGGTAGCTTCCTATTAATATAGGAGCTCCCTATGTCAATTTATTCCATAATAACTGTTCTTCCTGGCCACAGAGCTAGTGTCTGCTACAAATTATACTCTTCAATTCACTACACAAACCTCTGTCATTGACGGCTTATGTGCCACCATCTAGAATTTGAAAACATATAGCTAGTGCTACTGAGGTCATGACAGTAAACATATCTTTTAATAACAGTAAATGTTAACATAATGAATTAATATACACATCTAGCTAATGTGCTTGTATGTCTGTGGTGTGTGTGTGTGTATGTGTGTGTGTTCTGTTCTGTGGTCAATATTGGAATATAAAGTTTTCTCTTTCAAAGTAAAGTGACTTTGCTCATTAAACAAGCAAACAAAACCCAACAGATAAAAAGCCCTGTTATAGTTCGCTCTTCCTTAATTTCAGAATAAAATAAAACTTACAGCTTAGCATTAATTACTTTCATGATCTAACCTTCACCTACTCTTCCAGACTGTATTATTCTGTTCTCACATTGCTATAAATAAATGCCTATGCCTGGGTAATATATAAAGAAAAAAGGTTTAATTGGCTCATGGTTCCACAGAGTGTGCAGGAAGCATGACTGTAGAGGCCTCAGGAAATTTACAATCATGATGGAAAGCAAAGAGGAAGCAGGCACTTTTTTTATTATACTTTAAGTTCTAGGGTACATGTGCACAACGTGCAGGTTTGTTACATATGTATACATGTGCCTTGTTGGTGTGCTGCACCCATTAACTCATCATTTACATTAGGTATATCTCCTAATGCTATCCCTCCCCCCTACCCCCTCACCACAATAGGACCCGGTGTGTGATGCTCCCCTTCCTGTGTCCAAGTGATCTCATTGTTCAGTTCCTACCTCTGAGTGAGAACATGCGGTATTTGGTTTTCTGTTCTTGCAATAGTTTGCTGAGAATGATGGTTTCCAGCTGCATCCATGTTCCTACAAAGGACACGAACTCATCCTTTTTTATGGCTGCCTAGTATTCCATGGTGTATATGTGCCACATTTTCTTAATCCAGTCTGTCACTGATGGACATTTGGGTTGATTCCAAGTCTTTGCTATTGTGAACAGTGATGCAATAAACATACGTGTGCATGTGTCTTTATAGCAGCATGACTTACAAGCCTTTGGATATATCCCCAGTAATGGGATGGCTAGGTCAAATGGTATTTCTAGTTCTAGATCCTTGAGGAATTGCCACACTGTTTTCCACAATGGTTGAACTAGTTTACAATCCCACCAACAGTGTAAAAGTGTTCCTATTTCTCCACATCCTCTCCAGCACCTGTTGTTTCCTGATTTTTTAATGATCGTCATTCTAACTGGTGTGAAATGGTATCTCATTGTGGTTTTGATTTGCATTTCTCTGATGGCCAGTGATGATGAGCATTTTTTCATGTGTCTGTTGGCTGTATGAATGTCTTCTTTTGAGAAGTGTCTGTTCATATCCTTGCCCACTTTTTGATGGGGCTGTTTGTTTTTTTCTTGTAAATTTGATTGAGTTCTTTATAGGTTCTGGATATTAGCCCTTTGTCAGATGAGTAGATTGCGAAAATTTTCTCCCATTCTGTAGGTTGCCTGTTCACTCTGATGGTAGTTTCTTTTGCTGTGCAGAAGCTCTTTAATTAGATCCCATTTGTCAATTTTGGCTTTTGTTGCTGTTGCTTTTGGTGTTTAAAACATGAAGTCCTTGCCCATGAGCAGATACTTCTTATATGGCCAGAGCAGGAAAGAAAGAGAGGGGAAGGTGCTACAGACTTTTAAACAACCAGATCTCATGATAACTCATTCTCACCGTAACACCACCAAAGGGTATGGTGTTAAACTATGAGAAACTGCCCCGTGATCTAATCATCTCCCACCAGGCCCCACCTCCAACATTGGAGATTGCTATTCAACCTGACATTTGAGTGGAGACACAAATCCAAACCATATCACAGGCTTATGTAATACTATGCATACCCTTCCTTATCTGCTCTCCCTTCTGTTTTTTCCTCTTTTTGAACAGCTACTCTAACCACCATTGTCTTCTCCAGGTACCATAAGTGCAATAACCTGAATGTTTCCACTATCAAATCTTGACTCATGTCCTTCTCCCAATCTGTCTGCTCCTCACAATCTTAGCATTCTGCAAAACTCAGCTCAGATAACATCTATTATGAGATGTTTTTCCAATTTTCTGACACAAAGTAATCATACATACTTAGGCTTTTAACATTGCCAAACCTCTCCTTAGCACTGATTTCACTTGATCTTCAAGCATGTTTGAGTTTGTGCCTCCTCCAGTGTACTGAAAGTTCTATGAAGTGAGAGACATGGTCTCATTCACTTCAGTTTCTCCCAAGTGTTACGCAGACAGAAAACTCTCTAAAACACTAATGCTCTTGAAGTTTAGCAAATAGAATATGAAGTTCATGTTATAATAAATAAGAAAACTAATGTTTACCAAGGAAACACTGTGTCTGGCACTTCAAAGTGTATTCTTTATCTATTCCTCATATATATTTGGGACATGTTGGTGATTCTTTTGGCTCTTAAGTTCACTTGAGTTAATAGTTGTCCTTGAATTCCATCCTCTCATTTCTTTTTTTCTGCATTGACACTTTCTTTCCTAAGATCTGGTTGAGAGAGAACAGTATGATGTCATGCCATTGTTACAAAGGTCCCTAAATATCATTTATCACTCTACCTTGTGGACTTTCTGGGGCTTTTCAACAGACAAGACTATCTTTATGAAGTGCTCATTACTTTGCTAACAGTAGCTCATCTGCCACAAACTGTTTTACCTCCTGCAGCTGAGCGAAGAGTGAAGGGTAAATTCCTTGAGATGTGAGTTTTAAGTGTTAGTTCAAACATCATGATCCATAATTAAGCTGAATTTCAAAGCAGGAAGCAAATGTATACAAGGTAGAGATTGCTAGATGCAATCAGTTATCTCCTTCTTAGTAGCATAATTTGCTTTTGTGAGGAAAAAATATATGAGTCCATAATCCCAGTGGTAGGAATTCTACACAAACCCTGGAAAGCGGAACTGTAGGAAAGCTTCCTCTTCCTGAAGCCAGAAGCAATTTGGAATTCTGTGTGTGTCCCCCCCATGATCCAGACCCCTTCTAACAGGAATATTCATAGGGTTTCTAATATTGGAATATATTTTACCTAAAATAATTGTTGATCTAGTATACCCTTAAGTTTTCTACAGAAACAAGGTAGACCAAAGGACACTTGCAGCTCCATGAAGACATGTGAGATTTTGCATCCCTTTATGATGTGGAATGACAGGTGTAGGTTAATGGATGACTCTATGAAAACAACAACAACAACAACAACGACAAAAAAAAAAAAAAAAAAAACGAAAAATGGAAAGCCAACCATGTCATTGCCTGATGGTATAAAATAATAACACATTTTCTGTTTTATGATGGAAGGGTCATGTGGCATAAGTACTCAATGTTCCTGCCAAAAGCATCGATCCAGATGGAAATATTAATTATTTGACCAGATGTGTGACAATGTCACTCTGAAAGGTGGTTTCAGTATGCTGTACTGACATATATCATCACAGAAATTGCACTGCTAATAGAATGTATCTGAATTAGTGGCTCTCCAGTGGGACCTCAATCATTTTGAACCATAAAGAATGTAGGATTTTAGAGCTAGAAAAGACTTTAGATCCTATATAGTCTGAAAGTCTCATTTTATACAAGAAGCAGCTAAGGCTCAGTGAGGTAAAGTGTATCACATGGGCCTGTTGAGTTATGTACGGCAAAATTGAGAATTGATTTTAGACCCTGGAGCTACCTAACCATACAACTATGCTCTATGATCTTAATTCAATTTCCATGTATTCCTCTATTTGACTATACCCAATGTATTGTTTAATTCATTGACATCCACTATGTGACTGGCACTGTACAAGGCCGGGGGTAAACACTAGTAAAGAGACAAGATTTCTGCTTTTGAGAGTGCTTACCTTCTAGTGGCTAGTGTCAAACAAAAATGAAATATACTGGACCAAAGATAGGTACAACGAAGGAAGTGCAACAAGATAACATCGGAGATAGTGCCTGGATTGAGGCAGCTGCTTTTGGTAGGGTGAAGAGGAAAGGATGTGCCATTTTGGTTCATACTCATAAAAATGATGAAAATAAGCCAACAAAGTGATGAAAGATGTTTCCAGGCAGTGAAAAGACCAAATGCACAGTCCGTGTGAGCTTGGAGAGGAAGAGGAACAGATGAAAGAATAAGATGGCTGCAGCACGTTGAGCTACGGAGACCACGGACCATGGTGGGAAGAGAGGAGTAGAAGGTGGCCAGCTCATATGAGACCTGGTGAGTTGGATTTTATTCAAAGTGCAATGAGAAACCTTTGGGGGAATTTACTCAAAGCAGCAATAGACTCTGATTGGTAAGCACCTATTGTGCATAGTCTATTCCAATACATGTACTTTTGTGGGCTGCAGAACACTCTTGTAACAGACACTATAGAAAACACCTCCCACCCACTTTTATATTCAGTTAAAATTTACTCAAGTTCCTATTTTGAGTTAGTGGTCAGCTTGTAAAACCTTCGAGACAAACCTTTAGCTGAATAGTTCATCTACTTCTTGTTGGTTTTTCTTTTAATTCCCAGTTTCTCTTCTTGTTCACATTTTGCATTAACATGGTATACTTGTTAGAATTAATGAATCAATATTCATCAATTGGTATTAACCAAAATCCACATAGTTTATTACCATTATTGTTATCATTAAAATGTATACTTCGTGTTGTTGTACAGTCTATGTGTTTTGACAAATGCAAGATGTCATGTACCCACCATTGCAGTATGATACAGAAGAGATCATTGTCCTAAAAATGCCCCGTGCTCCACCAATTCATTCCTCTACCCCTACCTGAAAACCCTTGCTAACCACTAATCTTGCTAATTGTCTCTATAGTTTTGCGTTTTTCAGAAAGTTTACAGCTGGAATAATACAGTATGTAGCTTTTCCAGACTAGCTTTTCTTTCTCACACAAAAAATTACGTATTAAGGATTCCTTCATTTTTTTAACCTTGACATCACATTTCTTCTTGTCATTGAAAAATTATTTTATTTATACACATGCTATAGTACGTTTATCCACTAATGTTTGGAAAGGTATCTTATTTGCTTCCATGTTGAGGCAATTGTAAGCAGAGCTGCTAGAAACATTCATGTATAGTGTTTGTGTGAACACCAATTTTCAATACATTCAGATAAATATCTGGGAGTATGATTCCTGTATCATATGATAAGAGTATATGTAGCTTTGTAAGAAATGGCTAAACTGTCTTCCAAAGTGGCTTTGCCATTTTCATTCCCACCAGCAATGAATGAGAGCTCCTGTTGCCCCACATCCTAGCCAACATTTGGTCTTTTGAGATTTTGGCCATTCTGGTAGAAGCGTAGTGGTATCCCGTTGTGTTAATTTGCAACACCCTAATGATGTTGAGTATTTTCTCCACTCGTTTGTTTTTAAAGAGTAAGGTATACATTACTCATTCCTATAATAATATAACCACATAATAAATATAAGCATGGTGATGCTGTATTATTTCTGTTTATCCACTATATATTTAGCACCTACTGCATTCTAATGTCTGAGCCAGGCACTAAGGAAAGAGGGTATTCAGACAGAACCTCCCTTTCTTCTAGGAGTTTATGGTCCATCAGCAAAGACAGACATATAGAGAGCTGTGGTAATAGGAAAGGCAGGGGTTATGAGAGCCTCAGGAGCAGGATCCAATTCTTTCTTAATAGGTTCAGAGAACTATCTAAAGTAAAGATTTCTACATCAGAGTTAGAAATTAAGCAGAAGAAGTTATCAGTTGATGGTCATGAGGTAGAGTCCAGGGTTATCCAGTCTAATCTCTGAACAAAACAAGTAGAGTTTGGTGGTGGTGTCATGTTAAACATGCACTGAGAGATGCATGGATCTAATATAGACTAATATTAGGAAGAGCTGAGCAATTAAAGACAGTTAACCTATCTAAGTTAATTTTCCAATAATGTAGGCTTATTTAAATATTAAGTCCACTTATTATAAAAGTTCATAGCATGTATAAAATACAAATAGTTTTGGTGGCAATGTCATATGGTTTTAGCACAGTTTGTATCTTGTCTATTTTAAAATAGCTTTTTAAATTATAATTTTATTACATGATGGAAATATAACAAATACAAATGTGTAAAAAATTACATAAGAATCTCATACTCACTAATTATAATTATTTATATCATGATTTATATTTCATGCTTTTAACATGTATGTGTAGATATATGCATTAGCAAAATTGATCGCTTAATGGTAGTTCATTTTATTAAGTAGAAGGTTGCAACATCATTTTTAATGACTTCTGAGTAATCAGTCTATGAAATGAACAAAGCATGATTAATGTACAAATTCTCCCTTGAAGGTTGGTTCAGACACTTCCACTTTTCCATATTATGAATAAGTCTGAGGTTAAACTATGGTATAAAATCTTTGGAAATCAATTCATTTATTTTAGGAAGCTAATTCTTTATGAGGTTAAATTGTTGGGTCAATATGTGTATGCTTATTTACTGTGATAAGTATCAATAAGTAATTAAACAAGTCTATAGAATATGAGAGTAATGATAGCATATATACATACATTTATATAATGCACATGCACACATATATATGGATGTTCATTGTTACTATCCCTGTTTTTTCATTTTACTCTTTGCCAGTATGATAACTAGAAAATGTCTGTATTGCTTTATTTTGTCCTAATTATCTCCTGCCTGGTCCAATATTATATTTCCCAACCCTTTCTCTTGCTTCAGTTTTTGTCACTGACAACCTCTTCTCCACAGAACAGCCAAAGGATATCCTTAAAAAGTGTCTGTCTTATCACTGCTCCCACCTAAAATCATTCAATAAGGTCTTGTTGCTATTATAATGAAATTTAATTGGTCCTATTAGATAGAATTTCTCCCTACCTGCCTAACCCAATTTCGTACTCCGCCTATCAACCCCTTCCCACTGCTTCTCCATCCCGCCCTCTTGCATTTTACCCACAATGTTCTTCTTTCTGTTCCTTAGGATCTTAAAGTTGCTCCCGTGCTGCCTGGAACACTGTTTCTGAGATAGTCCATGACTGACATCTTCTCCTGATTCAGGTCTCAGTTTACATATCCATACTCCAAAGGGGTTTTCCCTGAGTAGTACACTAAGCAAGGGAGCCTCTGCTCCATTCCAGTGGCTCTGTGTCAGATTATCCTGTTTTGTTGCATCAATACCGCCTACTGATATTGACATTATCTTGTATTTCTGTTTCCCATTTGTAAACAAGTGCCTGGGACATTGTCCTGGTTCTCTGTTCTGCTTCCACACTAGCACCTAGGTTGTTCCTGTCATATCATAATCAGTACACAATTGTTGAATGATTGAATGAACTTTTAAAAACATATTAGAAAAATCACTTTTAATACATGGTTTATTTCTGTAATGAATTCATTCCATTTTTGTTACTTCTGTAATTGATGCCTATTCATAAACTTTAGTCCATTATTCTACTAAGTATCCATCTTTTCTTCTTTCTACTTATAAGAATTCACTGGCATACAAGTAATACTCTTTTCATGACATTTATTTTAAATATTTCCCAATGATTTGCCTTTAACTTTTTATAATGACTTATTTGGTACACTATTTTTTACATTTTTACTTGTCAAATTTATTAGTATTTTTACTTTTTGCCTTCTGACTTTGGAGTTCAACTAGTGAAGTCCTTTCCTAAGAATTAATATCCATACATGTCTATATTTTCTCCTAGAGATATTGTACTTAAATTTTAATTAACATATTAACAAATGTATAAATTATTTTTTTGCAGATGATGATATCCTAACCAAATTTTATTTTTTCCAAAGCAACCTTGTTCCAATATGTTTTTGAATAATCTGTTCTTTACCAATCATTTGAATTGTGAACCATCACTTTCTAAACTCAAAAATATGGTTCAGTCTTTGTTGTCTTTTCTATTGAATCATTTTACTTATTTGTTCCTAGATTGTCCATCACTTTCTAAACTCAAAAATATGGTTCAGTCTTTGTTGTCTTTTCTATTGAATCATTTTACGTATTTATTCCTAGATTGTCCATCACTTTCTAAACTCAAAAATATGGTTCAGTCTTTGTTGTCTTTTCTACTGAATCATTTTACTTATTTATTCCTAGATTGTTATTGTTCAATTTTAGTTATTTCAACTTCATGAAATTTAGCAATAGTAAGACAAGGCATTCCAATAGTTCTATATATTTTTGTTATGTTGACTCTTCTGGATTAGCTTAAAGATATTTTACCAAACTGGCCCAAAAACCCCATTGACACTAAAACTGAAATTTTGTTTTATTTGTTATTATTAATTGTGGTAGAATAGAAAAATTTGTACATTAATTCTTCTTAATCAAGTCCAGAAACTAAATCTCTACTAATATCTTTTAATGTAGCTTGGGTATCCTTCATACTTTTTAATATTTTTAAATTATAATCAACAATTCCTGAATATAATATATCTTGATCAATTTATTCTCAATTTTTATTTCCATTTAATATAGAATTTTATGTCTTGAAGTGGTTACAGTATAATAAAGAAAATGTTTTTTGCCTCAAAAATTAGTCATTTACTGGATAAAGAAAATGTGGTACTTATAGAATACTATGCAACCATAAAAAGGAATTAGATCATGTCCTTTGCAGGGACATGGATGAAGCTGGAAGTCATCATCCTCAGCAAACTGACACAGAAACAGAAAACCAAACACATATTCTCACTCACAAGAGGGAGTTGAACAATGAGAACACATGGACACATGGACACAAGGAAGGGAACAACACACACCAGGGCCTGTTGGGAGGTGGGGGGCAGAGGGAGGGAACTTACAGAATGGGCCACTCGGTGCAGCAAACCACCATGGCACACGTATACCTATGTAACAAATCTGCACGATCTGCACATGTATCCTATTTTTTAAGAAGAAATAAAGAAATTTTTAAAATTAGTCGTTTAATTATTACTACTTGTTACCACACACTTTTTAAAGCCAAATCTATTGGATTTTCATTGTAAGCATTCATACTATTTCCTAATGGTTTGTGTAAATTTTTTTAGAAAAAAAAATGCTGAATAACAGAGGTAGTAGCTGGCTTCCATTGTAATTGTTATTTCAGTCTTATTTTGTCACATTTTCAAAAGAATCCTTCTGACCAGAATTATTCAGAAATACTTTATTACTGATTCATGTTCTAGATTATACACACAATTTGTTAAAACCTGCAGGCGTTTTTCTTTTTAGCACTATAGACCTCTTTGCCCTCAACTAAGTGTCTCCAAATTGCTTAGTGTGTGATTTTTTTCTCCTTTGCTCTTAAATCTTATTATTCTATCCTCTATCTAATATCATCCATCACAAGCCTATTGTGATTTCTTCATGCTACTTCTCAACTCCTTCAAATAATTCTTTAGGTAGAGGATATTCCCCTTTAATGTAGAGCCAAATGAAGAAACATTTGAAAGCTATTTACTTTTCAAATTAATTATTTAAATTAAACTTAATTTGCTGCTATGCTATCATTGAATATGTTTATCAGATGTGTAACCATCAGGCAAATGAACGAGTGATCATATGATCAGAGACGACTTAGAGGATCCATGTAAATAGATCATAGTTGAGAAACATTGTTTTAAAGATAGTTCTAGTATCAAGATTGATCCTATGATAACCTGTCCCCTGCATCTGCTCTCCTAATTTAAAGGTGCCTGTAAAAATTCAGAATTAAAAAATAATGTAGAAGGGTTGACTCCTTTGAACCATACATACATTTAATAAATTGGGAAGAAATAACAACTATTTACTCTGTCTTACCTGCTTTCTGTGATACACTTCAGAGTTTACTAGAGATTAACTTTTCTTTGTGGTTTACTGATCGGAGTGTATAAAAGAGAGAAGCTTAAAAAGAATAAATAAACGAAAGAATGAAAAACCAATGAATAGATGAAAGGAAGGAAGAACAAAGAAGCATAAAGAAACAGAGAAGGAAAATAGCATATTTTCACTTGCTGGAGAGAATAAAAAAGACCAGATACTCTCAGATCACCCTGATAACATTATCCTGAGTAATCTTTAAAAATCATAACAAATTGAATAAAGGCAACCATAGAAAGCTGTGTGTGTTTGTATATGCAAGTGTGGCACAAACACACACACACACGCACACATACACACAAACCCCTAGCAACCACTGGAAATTAAATACTGTATTTTTATGGAGGCAGCTCTCTGGTTTCATTGCCATCATAATTTATTAAAAATCTCCACATCAGCATCTCCGTTAACCTTCTCTCAGTGGAAGTTTTTACAAAGGTTTACAAAAGAAATAAATGCTAAATATGACGACTATTGCAACTTTGTACCTCTCTTTGAAATCTAACAAAATGGGTTTCTAAACAATGAATGTACAGTAGAAACAATGCCAACGGATTTTAAACAGCCATCTGGTGTAATTATTCATGCTCCCTAAAAATAGGCTATTTGAAAACGTGCGAAGTTCCTTTCTGATATAATTCCATGGTCTAACAACACATGAGCTGGCAAAGAGAAACTAAAGAGGCTTTCAACAGGCAGGTCTAGTTGTTTAACTTCTTTTGTTGTGCAGAAAAAGACCCAAAACTTAGATTTCAAAGACATGTTGTACATCTTCATCTTCCATTTTCAAAGTTATCCCACTGGTGCCTTTCCTCCCCTTGCTATCACTACTGTTGATGTGGGTGCTTATTTCCTCCAAATTACACAAAAGCAAACAGATCCCTAGTTCATCTCAACTCCATCACCTACCTCTTCAGTCAATGCCCTATACTGTTTTGCATTCATCATTCACTTGTTCATTCATTAAGGAACTTTCATTGACAGTGTATTAAAAATGTCTTTTTTATAGTAACAATATTCCTTCTTTAATTGAGACAATATAAACATCAAAAACAAAGTGATTTGCTTTCAGTTTCTTGGATAAATAATGGTAGAACTCAAAAGAATAGAGGCCTCCTGAAAACTGCTTATTTCTGAAGTTGTTTCTCTGTTTTTGTTTTTGTTTTTCAAATTTAATTTGAATCAAGCTCATACATTCCTTAAGTTAGAGAGGCTGGGTCCCCCACACAATATTTCCAAGTTCATCTAATATCCTATTAAAACAGCCCTATTCATGCACCTTTACCATCTACTTTTTCTTACTTTTCTATTTTGATTAGTTTAATTAAGGAGACTACACTCTAACATAAACATGGACAGCTTTATTATCTCAAGAATGGCTATAATTGTATTCTAAGCTCTTTCTCTTGTTTTCAGTAAGACTTGACTGAAAGTTCCTAAAGCTTAGAGTATAACTAAGGGCATAATCTTCTATTTCACAATCAGCCCACCTTTCTCTATGTTTGATCAGGGTTTGAAAGGGAAAAAGAAGCCCCCTTACATGCTCAATTATGTAGTAGGTGTGGTAATGTGTCTGCCTCATTCATGATGATCTCTGGCATCTCCAACTTATCTTCCACTTATTCAATGTATGTGAATGGGAATCCTAATGGTGGAATACTCAAGCACAATCCTTTCTTCTAGGCATAAGTGTCCCTTGTGGCCTAGGGCTGCTTTTCTCTAGCTTGCAGTGGGCTCCCACTCTCCTGAATACCCAGTTTCATCCACTCACATTCCCTGAGCACTGGCAGAACACATCTTCCCTTCATCTCAGGAAACAAAGAGGGAAATACCACCCTTACCAACTTTTCTTTCTCTTTTTCCTTATCTCTTATAGTTACAGGGTAGGTTATCAAACCTTCTGGCTCCCCAGTAATTCAACCTCAACTCAGTATGTATGTTTTATTTTCCTTTTAAATTATACCCCTGAACTTGGAGACTAACTCATTAAAGTAACACAAATAATACCCCCTTCAAAGATGTCCACACCCTCATTGTCAACATCTGTGAATATGTTACCAAATATGTATTAGAACTCTTCAGAGAAAAAGAATATGTCTACACACCCACATAGACACACAGAGAAAAAGAGAGAGAGAGATAGACTCCTGTGATGATTATGGAGGCTAAGAGTTCCCTCTCTCTGCCCTCAAGCTGGAGACTCAGGAAGGCTCATGGTATAGTTTTAAGGCCTTAGAGCCAGAGAGTTGATGGTATAAATTCCAGTCCAAGCCTGAAACCCTGAGAACCAGGAGTACCTAGAGCGAAAGCAGGTTAATGTTCCATCTAAGCAGTCAGGCAGAGAAATGGCTAATCCAACCTTCCTTTTCCTTCTGTTCCATTCAGGTCTTCAACTGATTGGGTGAGGTCTGCTCACATTGAGGGGTGCCTTCTTCTTCTTCACTCAGTCCACCAAGTCAAATGCTAATCTCTTCCAGAAACATCCTCACAGAAATGTTGTTTAATGAGATATCTGGGCCTGCCATGACCCAGTCAAGCTGACATATGAATTTACCCTGACACATGGCAAAAGAGAATTTGAAGTGGTGATTAAAACTATGGACCTTTAGAAGGGGAAATAATTCAGAATTATTCAGACTATCCAATCTAATCATATGAGCCCTTAAAAGCAGAGGATCTTTCCAGGTTGAAGTAAAGAGAGAGACTTGACAAAGAAGATAAGGTTACAGGTACTAATCGACTGTTGCTAACACTGAAAAGGGAGGAAGGGAGCCACGAGACCAGAATGAAGGTGGCCTTCGGAGTCTTGGAACAGCTGCCTGCGAACAGTACAAGGAAACTGGGCTTCAATTCTACAACACTGAGGAGCCGAATCATGCCAACTCTCTCAATGAGCAAGAAAACAGATTTTTCCTTGGAACATCCAGACAGGATCACAGCTCTACTGATACGTTGATTTTAGTCCAGTGAACTCTGTGTTCAAATTCTGGCCTGAAGAACTATACGATAATAAGTTTGTGTTGGTTTAAGCTGCTAAATTTGTGATAATTGGTTCTAGCTGCAGTAGGAAACTAACGTATTATTTTCATGTGCTCCCTTCCACATACAGGAATATTGTAGTTCCATTGGTTCTTCTAAAGTGGCACCTTCTGGGCAGTTGTATGCAATAGTCCAGGTTCACAGCAAGCACCTCTCTGAACCTAGAACACAGAGTTCTTAATGCCATTTTCTGAGATATGATCTCTAATTCCCAATTCGAAGAAAGTTCTGTTATTTCTATACAAAGCATCCTCAGTACTGTATTCCATGAGAGAATGTTACCCATCTGTGATAGTTAATTATACGTGTCAACTTGATTAGGCCACAGAATGCCCAGATGTATGGTAAAACCTTATTTCTGGGCTGTCTGTGAGAGTGTTTCTAGACGAGATTAGCATTTAAATGGATGAACTGAGTAAAGCAGATGGTTCTCCCTAATGTGAGTAGGCATCATCCAGTTTGTTGAGGACCTGGACAAAACAAATGGGCAGAGGAAGGTTGAGTTTACGCTGCCTACATGGTTGAGTTGGAACATTGATCTTTTGCCCTTGGTGCTCCTGGTTCTCAAGCCTTCAGACCCAGATTATAATCTGTACTACTGGCTATCCTAGATCTCCAGTTTGCAGACTACAGATTGTGGGACTTTTCAGTCTTTATGCTCACATGAACTAATACTTAATAATAACTTCATTTGTGTAGATTAATTGATCTATGTTTGTATCTGTCTTTACTGGTTCTGTTTCTCCAGAGAAGCCTAATACAAAATATTGAATCTATGTAGCATTTTCATGACCTTATATTGCCTGCATCATGCAAAACATATTGTCTAGATATATGTGTTCATTTTAGAAAAAAATCCAAGTCTTATTCATCCCGAAATCTTTCATAAGGCATCCATGTGATTTGTCACAGATATGCAATATTTCACTTTTGAATGAATGAATGAATGAATAAACAAAGAATATTGAAGCAAGTTTTCTTTTTTTTAATTCCATCCCTCCTTTTTTTAGTTAACATCTTGGAAGTGAGATTTTCCCTGCTCCCGCTCTACCTCTCCCATCATGGGTCTTTCATTTTGGTGTCTCACATACTTTATTTCAAAGATCACTTCTTCCAAATAGCTTCCTTTCTTACCACCTCTACTTGCAGCTCTGAAACTTTTATATCTTATATTTTTAATTTTATAAATTAATAGAAATTATAATCATAAAAATCCAGTGGTTTTCCAATCTAAACAATGGAAGGAAGGAAGGAAGGAAGGGAGGGAGGAAGGGGAGGGAAACATGTAGGCCTCTTCCCTTCAGTTTCCACATCTATACAATAGACACAATATCATGAAATGTACAATGTTGTTATAAAAATCCAAAGAGGTGTAGTCTATGAAGTATGTGAAGTGAACAACCTATAACTAGTGTCCTTCTTATCCTTCCACTGTTTTTGTCTTGCCTTGCAGAAGGCATGATAGATTGCCTTAATTTCTCTAGTGACATAAAATTTTCACTGGCGTATCAGTCATTCAAAGAAGAATTGGTACCAATCCTACTGAAACTATTCCAAAAGACAGAGAAAGAGAGAATCCTCCCAAAATCATTCTATGAAGCCAGTATTATTCTAATACCAAAACCAGGAAAAGACTTAACAAAAAAAGAAAACTACACACCAATATCCCTGATGAACATAAATGCAAAAATTCTCAACAAATTACTAGCTAACCAATCCAACAGCATATCAAAAGGATAATACATCATGATCAAGTGGGTTTCACACAATAGATGATGGGATCATTGAACATACACAAGTCAGAAGAAGCCATACATCACATAAACAGAATTAAAGGCAAAAATCATATGATCACTTCAATCAGTGCAGAAAAAGCATTTGATAAAAATCCAACATCCCCTTATTATAAAAACCCTCAACAAAACAGGAATAGAAGGGACATACCGCAAATAAATAAAATCCATACATGACAAGCCCACAGCCAACATAATACTGACTGGAAAAAACAGTTAACAGCATTCCCTCTGGGAACCGGAAGAAGACAAGGATGCCCACTTTAACCTCTTCTGGTTTTTGTTTTTTTTTTTGTTTTGTTTTGTTTTGTTTTGTTTTTTTTAAGACAGAGTCTTGCTCTGTCGCCCAGGCTGGAGTGCAGTGGTGGCGATCTCAGCTCACTGCAAGCTCCGCCTCCCGAATTCGCGCCATTCTCCTGCCTCAGCCTCCTGATTAGCTGGGACTACAGGCACCCCCCACTACGCCAGGCTTTTTTTTTTTTTTTTTTTTTGGTATTTTTAGTGGAGATGGGGTTTCACTGTGTTAGCCAGGGTGGTCTCAATCTCCTGACCTTGTGATCCACCCGCCTCGGCCTCCCAAAGTGCTGGGATTACAGGAGTGAGCCACTGCAATGGGCCCACTTTAACCACTTCTATTCAACATAGTACCGCAGTCTTGGCCAGAGCAATTAGAGAAAAAAATAACGGGCATCTGTGCTGGAAAAGAGAAGTCAAACTCATTTTTCACCAATGTTATGATTGTATATCTAGAAAACCCTGAAGACTCATCCAAAAAGCTCCTAGATCAGATAAAGAAATTCAGTAAAGTCTCGGGATACAAAATCAATATACATGAATCAGTAGCACTGCTATACGGCAACAGCGACCAAGCAGCTGAGAATCAAGAACTGAATCCCTTTTGCAACAGCTGCAAAATAAAATACTTAGAAATATACTTAACCAAGGAGGTGAACAATCTCTACAAAAAAATCTACAGAACACTGATGAAAGAAATAATAGATGATACAAATGGAAACATGTCCCATGCTCATGGATGAGTAGATCAATACTGTGAAAATGACCATACTGCCAAAAGCAATCTACAGATTTAGTGCAATTCCCATCAAAATGCCACCATTATTCTTCACAGAACTAAGAAAAGCTATCCTAAAATTTCATATGGAATGCAAAAAAGAACCTGCATAGCCAAAGCACTACTAAGCATAAAGAACAAATCTGGAGGCATCACATTACTCGACTTCAAATTATACTACAAGGCTATAGTTACCAAAACAGCATGGTACTGGTACAAAAATAGGCATGTAGACCAATGGAACAGAAGAACCCAGAAATGAACCCAAATATAGCCAACTGATCTTCAACAAAGCATACAAGAACATAAAGTAGAGGAAAACTGGCAAGCCACATGTAGAAGAATGAAACTGGACTCTCATCTCCCAACTTATACAAAAATCAACTCAAGATGTATCAAAGACTTACATCTAAGACCTAAAACCATAAAAATTCTAAAAGATAACATTGGAAAAACTCTTCTAGACATTGGTTTAGGCAAAGAATTCATGACTTTGGGGACTAGGGGAAAGGGTAAGAGGGAAGAAGGATAAAAGACTACATACTGGATACAGTGTAGACTGCTCAGGTGACAGATGCACAAAAATCTCAGAAATCACTACTGAAGAACTTATTCTTGTAGCGAAAAACCACCTGCACCCCCAAAACTATTGAAATATAAAAGAAACAAAATTGAAAACAAAGTCACTTACAGTGGATATTTTTGTCCAAAATGAAATGAATGTAAATTCCTGGATTTATTCCTGGATTCTCTATTCTGTTCCACTGCTTGGTGAGTCTGCCTTTATACCAGTATCATGCTGTTTTAGTTACTATAGCTTTGCAGTATAATTTGAAGTCAAATAATTGGATACCTCCATCAATAAAGGTAGATCAGTCCTTCATGGGAAAAACAAATCAAAACAAAGAAACCCTGATGTGTAGCATTTGCTGACTTTCTGATTTGACTCCATGGCAATTGTCAAGCTACCAACATTTGATGTCAAGTTCACAAATAATAGTCAATTCTCATGATCTAGGATTAGCAGGCTACAGTGTACCATGGAACTTGTAGGAAATATTTGACTAAATGCAGATATATATAATTTATTAAATAAGACATCTCAGACAACAGGGATAGTTCTGAAAGTAAATTGTAGCTTCTTGAACAAAAAAGAATGGTGAGGATTTTTGCAAGCTATAAATGGAAACTGTTCTTATTTACTTGGAATAAGAAAAAAGCCCAATTATAAATAGGTAAGCCGTTTAGAGTCAATGATTCAGGTGCTTTAAATTAAATATGAAAGTAGAATATAAAAGCTGTATGGGAACTTAACAATCAAAATCATCTTCTTTATTTTAGGGAAAAGCATATTGAATGCAAAATAATTTGTCTGTTACAAACAGCATGTTTATTCTATAGCCAAGAATATAATTTCTAGATATATTGATGGTTCTGTGTTTACTGCATCAATAGCTTAGGTGAACAAAATGAATCAAATGATCTAAGAAGAATAATATTTACCTTAATACTGTTGTATATTTTTATTCTTCAGATAAGTTTTTATGCTATGTCTTCAAACCATATGCATTCATTCACTCATTGTGCATCTATTCAACACTTACAGAGTATGTGCCTACTACTCATCAGGCCCTATTTCAGGGCATAGAGCATATGCTAGTAAATAAAACAGACAAATTAGAAGCTGGAGGCATCAAATTTTTTGACTTCAAATTATACTACAAAGCTATAGTAACTAAAATAGCATGATACTGGCATAAAAGCAGAACTCATAGACCAATGGAACAGAATAGAGAACCCAGAAATAAATCCAAGCATTTCCAGTCAACTCATTTTTCACAGAAACACCAAGAACCTCTTGGGAAAGGTCAGTTTCTTTAATAAATGGCTCTTGGAAAACTGAACATTCACATGCAGAAAAATGAAACTAGACTCTCCCCATTTACAAAAAAAAAAAATCAAAATGAATTGAAGATTTTAATGTAAGACCTGAAACTACAAAGCTACTAGAAGAAAACATTGGGAAAATGCTTCAGGGCATTGGTCTGGGCAAATATTTCTTGACTAAGACCTCAAAAGCACAGGTAACTGAAGCAAAAATGAAAAAATGGAATTACATCAAGCTAAAAAGCTTAAAGGATAAAATTAACAAAGTGAAGAGACAGCCTACAGATTCAGAGAAGATATTTGCAAACTCTTCAACTCACCGGCAATTAGTAACCAGGTTATATAAAACAATTTTTTTGCTTTTTTCTAATTAAAAGAAAAGTTACCTCAGTTTTTCACTTCTTAAACATAAATGGAGCTACCTTTTTTTTTATACGGAGTCTCGCTCTGTCACCCAGGCTGGAGTGCAGTGTTGTGATCTCAGCTCACTGCAAGCTCCGCCTCCCAGGTTCATGCCATTCTCCTGCCTCAGCCTCTGGAGTAACTGGGACTGCCGGTGCCCGCCACCATGCTCGATTAATTGTTTGTATTTTCAGTAGAGACAGGGTTTCACCATGGTCTTGATCTCCTGATCTTGTGATCTGCCTGCCTCGGCCTCCCAAAGTGCTGGGATGGATATTGCTATTTATTTTAAGCAATTGTGTTGAATTAGAACTATACTGGGTGTGGAAGGAGTATAAATTTGCCATGTGATTTCCAAATGGAGGAAAAGCTACTGTCAGCATGTGTTTTATTTTTAAATTTACACTATAGTATGATTTTTCCCCAACATTATTTTTACCTTGCATATACTGGAGTATTTATTTCATCTTTTAAAAGGTTATGTTTCTCGAAAAAAAAAGGCAACCCAAAAGCAAAAAAAAAAAAAAAAAAAAAAAAAAAAAAAAAAATCCGATTAAAACTGGTCAAAAGCCAGGCTTGGTGGCTCGTGCCTGTAATCCCAGCTACTCTGGAGGCTGAGGAGGGAGGATCACTGGAGTCCAGGAGTTTGAGGCTGCAGTGAACTATAATCACATCATTCCACTCTTGCTTAACAGGAAAAAAGGGGGCAAAAAATCTAAATAGACATGTCTCAAAAGAAGACATACAAATGTCCTACAGGTATATGATGAAAAGCTCAATATCACTAACCATCAGAGAAATGCACCAAAACCACCATGAGATATCATCTCACTCCAGTTAAAGCCATCTTTATCAAAAAGACAAAACAAAACAAAACAAATTCTGGTGAGTACTTGGAGAAAGGCGAATGCTCATACATTGTTGATGGGAATGTAAAGTAGTATAGCCACTGTGAAAAACAGTATGGAGGTTCTTCAAATAAATACAAATAGAACTACCATGTGACCCAGCATTCCCACTGCTGGGCACATACCCAAAAGAAAACAAATCAGTATATCAAAGAGATATCTGCATTCCCATGCTTATTGCAGCACTATTCACAGTAGCCAGAAATGAAAAGCAATATAAGTGTCCATCAACAGTTGAATGTATAAAGAGAATGTGGTACATATACATAATGGACATAATGGAATACTATTCAGCCATAAAAATAAAAATAATGCATTCCTGTCATTTGGGACAATATGGAAGGAAATGGAGGACATTAAGTGAAATAAGGCAAGTGCAGAAAAACAAGTGTCACATATTCTCACTCACATATGCGAGCTAAAAAATCAAAAAATTACTTTGTGGATGTAGACAGTAGAATGATGGCTACAGAGGCTGGGATAAGAAATGAAGAGAGGGAGATCAAGAAGGGTTGGTTAGTGGATAGCAAAATACAGTTAGATGGGAGTAAGATCTAGTGTTTAATAGCACCAACAGGGTGACTATAGTTAACAGTGATTTCCTGTATATTTCAAAATAACTAAAAAAGTGCATTTGGAGTTTTCCCAACACAGAGATGCTAAATGTTTGAAATGATAAATATTTCAACTACCATGATTTGATCATTATACAATTGTATGCTTGTATCAAAATATCATATGTATCCTATATTATGTATCCAAAAATTAAAAATATTTTAAAAAAACAGACAAGTTCCCACCCCCCAAAAAACCGGATGTTACTTATATTAATGGGCCTTGCATTCTAGTTGAATTTGTTTAATGACAACGAAGAAAATGAAGAATTATAAATTGTCAGGAAGACAAGGGTGAAGAGGAAAGATTAGTAGAGAGAATATTATAATGGCCCAATACATAGTTATGTATTGGTTAAAGATTTTGAAGGAAAGAAGGTATTTGAAGGTGACGTCTAGGTTTTTGACTTGAACAGTTGACGGAATTATAATGTCATTTATTGGAACAAAAAAATGTGCAGAGATGTTGAATTGAGAGTTCTTCTTTAAATATATTAATTGTGACATAGCTCTTGAGCATACAAATGATACATTGACTCTGAAGCTCAGGTAACAGAGAATGGCTTTAATTTGTTTTGTGAGTGTTAAGCATACAGTTGTTTTGGAAATCCGCAAAACTCAATAAGTTCATCTAGGGAATGATAAGAGAGAGAAAACTGTCTTAAAATATGAGCTCCAGGCTACTGCAAAAGCACTCACTGGAGTACCTTTAAATAAATTGAGACACACTGAAAAGTAAAATACACACACACACACATATACATATACACAAAAAGGATGAAGGAGGAATGGAGAAAGAGAATCACTGACTGTTTTATACATCTATTAGGTAGTTTTCAGACATCATCTCATTTAATTTTCATAAATATAAGGTATCTATAAAAGACAAAAAAAAAAGATTGAGGAAATCTGCTGGTAAAATGTGTGAAAAATTGGGAGATATTAAACAAATAAAATGTTTTAAGATAGCAGAAGTTTCATTTCTGCCCAACCCTGCAGACAAGTAAAATAAAATGAGGACTGAGACTGACCGTTGGATTAACCATGCAGCGATCACTGGCAACCTTGACTAAAGCAGTTTCAGTGGTATGGTGGAGAGAAAAATAGGATAGAAATGGGTTCAAGGAAGAACAGTAAGTGAGGATATAAGGACAGCGAGTAGAGTTTTTCTAGTATTTTTTTAGTATTTCTTGTAGTTTTCTCTCAGTGATCTAGAGAAATTAGGAAGTAGCTAAAGTGACAAGAAATCAAGAGAGATACTACATAATGTTTGGTAACATCCAGCATTGCATAATACAGATGTTTCTTGTATTTTGATCTGTAACCTTAACTCACTTATAATACTTTATATTTCAAAATAATAAATAACATTGATATTAAAATTACTATTTAAGGAATTTATTCATAGTGAATATTGTGGCCTTATATTCACACAATTGTAGAAAATACTGTTTAATTTACATGGATGCATGTTGTCTACTAAAGACTACATAAAACTATGTTAATTCTTCTTTAAAAAAATACAGATGTTTCTGCAAAGAATGTTGGATGCTCTGGGAGGGAGGAGGATAATCACAGAAGTGAGAAATATGAGTACACAAGAGCTTATGGGATCCAATGCACGGACCAAGAATTTGGTCCTCCATGGGAGAGGGGACAGTAAATCTATTGCAATGGGAAAGGAGTTAGGAATATGTAGAAAAGGGGGAACAAAAGGCTTAGATACAGATAGATTGGTGAACATGAAGATGTGCAAGTTAGAGAATTCCCATATGGTTTTTCTAGTGAGATACAATGAATTTCAGAGGGCAGCTTGGAAGTTTTGATGAGACTATGAAGAATTGAGGATCAATTTATTCTAATCCAGAGCTATTTCAGTAAATAACCCTGGGAAAAGAGTGAGAATAATGAGAGGTTCCCATTTGACCTAGGAAGACAACTAAGATGTAAACTTGATGAGGTTAATCCTAATCTTCTAAGAAAAAGTAGATAATCAGTTCTTATAGATTGCTTCATGAGCAAGGCCTCTTATATTCTGTGTAACAGTGAAGTCTTCAGTGCTATGAGGAGGCAACTGTTGATAAGATTCAGTTGAGCTCTTTGAGTTCATTTTTCAATCTCCTTGAGGAGCAAAAAAAACTCTAGGGATCTTCTTTAAAACCAGATCTACAGGAGATAGTGAAGCCAACTGGGAGAGATAGTCTAACCTGGAGCTTCTGTGAATATGAAAAGCTCAAAATTAAACTTATAAAATCTTTCTTATATGAGGCATCTGACCTATAGAAAGGATTGTAAAAAAAAAAAAGAAAAGACTCATTGTCTTAGTCCATTTGTGCTGCTGTAACAAAATAGCACAGACTGTATAATTTATGAACAGTAGAAATTTATTTCTCATTATTCTGGAGGCTGGAAAGTTCTAGATCAAGGCACTAGCAGAAGTGGTATCTGGTGAGGGCTGCTTTCAGCTTCCAAGATGGCATCTTGTTGTTGCATCCTCTGGAAGGGAGGAGCACTGCCTTCGCACATGGCAGAAGACCAGGAGAACAAGAGAGTGCTCCCTTCAACTTGGAGCCCTCTTAAAAGGGTGCTAATCCCACATGTGAGGGTGGAGCATCATAACTCAATCACCTTACAAGACTGCAACTGTTAATTCTATTGGGTGAAGGAATAGTTTCAACATAAATTTTAGAGGGAACACATTCAAACAATATCACCTACCAATATTATTAAAATAAGAATGCTGTTTTCACATATTCTCTACTGTTGAAGCAATGATCAGAATTGGAAATCAGTCAAGGCTATCTCTCTGCCAGGATGGGTCTTCAGAGTCCTGTACCCGCCACACTCTGATCAGCCACCTCCTATGTACTGGAGTCAGCATGAGAGAAGAAAATGTCCTGAATACATCTCTGCCTTCAACACACCCCCATTCTGCTGACACATGTCTCAGAAATGAACTCCTGATTTCCCCTCAACTCCGGCACACCAACATGCTTTCCAAATCCTAATCCCAGCCAATGAATCCTTGTCTTTTCTTATAGACCAAATATAATGGATCAACCTACTTGGTCAGTTCTAAATTTAAAATGAATCCAGAAATTTCTTCTCTTTTCGTTGCTTCCATCGCAACTCCTGGGCCCAAGTTTTCATCATCAGTAGCCAGGATTGCCATAACTGATATCCTTCTGCCCTTTAGCCCAGGTAGTCTATTTACAACACAGCAGCTAGGACGATCCTTTAAACAGGTTTAGATCAAGTCATGTCACTGCTTTGCTCAAACCCTCCAGGGAGTTTACATCTCATCACCTGGCTTCATGACCTGTGGTCCTCCCCTCTCTGATGTCAACTACCTTCCCTTTTATCCTCATTTAATTTTAGCTGTGCTGGCTTTTCTGTTCTTCCCTCTTCCAAGAAACGTTTCACTCACATAGCAAGGATCTAACTCCTTCTCCTCACTGCTCTGCTGCTGCCTTTTCATACAGCCTTTCATTATGCCCTCCCAACTTGATGTTGCAGCCACACCCAACCACCTCCACCCTGCACACTTAATCCTCTTAATGCCCTTTACGTTTTTCCTGACATTTATTACCATCCGACGTACTTTATATTTAACATACATTTTGTTTATTGTTTCCACCCACACCCCCAAAATTATATAAATTATATTCTAAGAAAGCAGAGATTCTGATCAATATTTGGTCTCCAGCACCTAAAAAGTCCTCAGTACATAGTAGATTCTCAAAGAATAAATGAAGGAATTAATGAATTTGCAAACTCTGATGTACGCAATGCTCTTACCTGAGCACAATTACTTTTTAAAATGCAGCATGCTTGTGGAGTTCAGTTTGATCCAGTTTGTAGTCATCTAAGTGAAAGTTTCCTCTTGGAAGTAATTCTATAAGCCATCAGCTCTCTTAGGGATGCTTTTATCAGTTATGAAAGCAAGTTTTGCCACTCATCAGCTGTTTGCAGGAGGACTGAGCAGACCTCTCTGTGCTCAGCATTGGAAGCCTCTCTCACCGCCCTCCTGGGACATGTGCAGTTTCAGGAGTATTTCTTGCCTGCTGCAAAGCTCCCTGTTTGGCTCTGCCATCTGCATCAAAAAGGTCACCTCTAGTTACTTGTTATTTCAATATGCATCCCACTTCAACTATTTTTCTCCTTCACTTTTTTCTTCCCTTGACCTGAGTTAATCCACTCATTGTCTGCCTCCCACTTGGATCAAACCCCCCCTTCAACTTTAGTTCTCGTTCTGGCTCTGCCTTTGCAGACCTCCACAGGGATTTTGCAAGAGTCAGTGTTCAAAGACCACTTTTTTCAGGTCCAGGCTCAATTGTTGGCCAAAGAACAAAGAAGAGTGAGCTACTTTCCAAGGAAACAGCGCTAGTGCTGAGTAGTCCTCTTTCTAACAATGTCCCACTTGTCTGCAGAAATCTGAATCTCTGTATTAAGAAAAGGAGGGGGGGCGGAGCAAGATGGCGGGGGATGGAGCAAGATGGCCGAATAGGAACAGCTCCAGTCTCCAACTCCCAGCGCGAGCGACACAGAGGACCAGTGATTTCTGCATTTTCAACTGAGGTACTGGGTTCATCTCACTGGGGAGTGCCGGACAATCGGTGCTGGTCAGCTGCTGCAGCCCGACCAGCGAGAGCTGAAGCAGGGCGAGGCATTGCCTCACCTGGAAAGCACAAGGGGAAAGGGAATCCCTTTTCCTAGCCAGGGGAACTGAGACACACAACACCTGGAAAATCGGGTAACTCCCACCCCAATACTGCACTTTAAGCAAACAGGCACACCAGGAGATCATATCCCACACCTGGCCAGGAGGGTCCCACACCCACGGAGCCTCCCTCATTGCTAGCACAGCAGTCTAGATCTAACCGCAAGGCAGCAGCCAGGCTGGGGGAGGGGCGCCCGCCATTGCTGAGGCTTAAGTAGGTAAACAAAGCTGCTGGGAAGCTTGAACTGGGTGGAGCTCACAGCAGCTCAAGGAAACCTGCCTGTCTCTGTAGACTCCACCTCTGGGGACAGGGCACAGATAACAACAAAAGCAGCAGAAACCTCTGCAGACGCAGACGACTCTGTCTGACAGCTTTGAAGAGAGCAGTGGATCTCCCAACACGGAGGTTGAGATCTGAGAACGGACAGACCGCCTGCTCAAGTGGGTCCCTGACCTCTGAGTAGCCTAACTGGGAGACATCCCCCACTAGGGGCAGTCTGACACCCCACACCTCACAGGGTGGAGTACACCCCTGAGAGGAAGCCTCCAAAGCAAGAATCAGACAGGTACACTCACTGTTCAGCAATATTCTATCTTCTGCAGCCTCTGCTGCTGACACCCAAGCAAACAGGGTCTGGAGTGGACCTCAAGCAATCTCCAGCAGACCTACAGCTGAGGGTCCTGACTGTTAGAAGGAAAACTATCAAACAGGAAGGACACCTACACCAAAATCCCATCAGTACGTCACCATCATCAAAGACCAGAAGCAGATAAAACCACAAAGATGGGGAAAAGGCAGGGCAGAAAAGCTGGAAATTCAAAAAATAAGAGCGCATCTCCCCCGGCAAAGGAGCGCAGCTCATCGCCAGCAACGGATCAAAGCTGGATGGAGAATGACTTTGACGAGATGAGAGAAGAAGGCTTCAGTCCATCAAACTTCTCAGAGCTAAAGGAGGAATTACGTACCCAGCGCAAAGAAACTAAAAATCTTGTAAAAAAAAGTGGAAGAATTGATGGCTAGAGTAATTCATGCAGAGAAGGTCATAAACGAAATGAAAGAGATGAAAACCATGACACGAGAAATACGTGACAAATGCACAAGCTTCAGTAACTGACTCGATCAACTGGAAGAAAGAGTTTCAGCGATTGAGGATCAAATGAACGAAATGAAGCGAGAAGAGAAACCAAAAGAAAAAAAGAAGAAAAAGAAATGAACAAAGCCTGCAAGAAGTATGGGATTATGTAAAAAGACCAAATCTACGTCTGATTGGGGTGCCTGAAAGTGAGGGGGAAAATGAAACCAAGTTGGAAAACACTCTTCAGGATATCATCCAGGAGAACTTCCCCGACCTAGTAGGGCAGGCCAACATTCAAATCCAGGAAATACAGAGAACGCCACAAAGATACTCCTTGAGAAGAGCAACTCCAAGACACATAATTGCCAGATTCACCAAAGTTGAAATGAAGGAAAAAATCTTAAGGGCAGCCAGAGAGAAAGGTCGGGTTACCCACAAAGGGAAGCCCATCAGACTAACAGCAGATCTCTCCGCAGAAACTCTCCAAGCCAGAAGAGAGTGGGGGCCAATATTCAACATTCTTAAAGAAAAGAATTTTAAAACCAGAATTTCATATCCAGCCAAACTAAGTTTCATAAGTGAAGGAGAAATAAAATCCTCTACAGATAAGCAAATGCTTAGAGATTTTGTCACCACTAGGCCTGCCTTACAAGAGACCCTGAAGGAAGCACTCAACATGGAAAGGAACAACCGGTACCAGCCATTGCAAAAACATGCCAAAATGTAAAGACCATCGAGGCTAGGAAGAAACTGCATCAACTAACGAGAAAAATAACCAGTTAATATCATAATGGCAGGATCAAGTTCAAACATAATAATATTAACCTTAAATGTAAATGGACTAAATTCTCCAATTAAAAGACACAGACTGGCAAATTGGATAAAGAGTCAAGACCCATCAGTCTGCTGTATTCAGGAGACCCATCTCACATGCAGAGACATACATAGGCTCCAAACAAAGGGATGGAGGAAGATTTACCAAGCAAATGAAGAACAAAAGAAAGCAGGGGTTGCAATACTAGTCTCTGATAAAACAGACTTTAAACCATCAAAGATCAAAAGAGACAAAGAAGGCCATTACATAATGGTAAAGGAATCAATTCAACAGGAAGAGCTAACTATCCTAAATATATATGCACCCAATACAGGAGCACCCAGATTCATCAAGCAAGTCCTTAGAGACTTACAAAGAGACTTAGACTCCCATACAATAATAATGGGAGACTTCAACACTCCACTGTCAACATTACACAGATCAACGAGACAGAGAGTTAACAAGGATATCCAGGAATTGAACTCATCTCTGCAGCAAGCAGACCTAATAGACATCTATAGAACTCTCCACCCCAAATCAACAGAATATACATTCTTCTCAGCACCACATTGCACTTATTCCAAAATTGACCACATAATTGGAAGTAAAGCACTCCTCAGCAAATGTACAAGAACAGAAATTATAACAAACTGTCTCTCAGACCACAGTGCAATCAAACTAGAACTCAGGACAAAGAAACTCAATCAAAACCGCTCAACTACATGGAAACTGAACAACCTGCTCCTGCATGACTACTGGGTACATAACGAAATGAAGGCAGAAATAAAGATGTTCTTTGAAACCAATGAGAACAAAGATACAACATACCAGAATCTCTGGGACACATTTAAAGCAGTGTGTAGAGGGAAATTTATAGCACTAAATGCCCACAAGAGAAAGCAGGAAAGATCTAAAATTGACACTCTAACATCACAATTAAAAGAACTAGAGAAGCAAGAGCAAACGCATTCAAAAGCTAGCAGAAGGCAAGAAATAACTAAGATCAGAGCAGAACTGAAGGAGATAGAGACACTAAAACCCTCCAAAAAATCAATGAATCCAGGAGTTGGTTTTTTGAAAAGATCAACAAAATTGACAGACCACTAGCAAGACTAATAAAGAAGAAAAGAGAGAAGAATCAAATAGACGCAATAAAAAATGATAAAGGGGATATCACCACCGACCACACAGAAATACAAACTACCATCAGAGAATACTATAAACACCTCTACGCAAATAAACTGGAAAATCTAGAAGAAATGGATAATTTCCTGGACACTTACACTCTCCCAAGACTAAACCAGGAAGAAGTTGAATCCCTGAATAGACCAATAGCAGGCTCTGAAATTGAGGCAATAATTAATAGCCTACCAACCAAAAAAAGTCCAGGACCAGATGGATTCACAGCTGAATTCTACCAGAGGTACAAGGAGGAGCTGGTACCATTCCTTCTGAAACTATTCCAATCAATAGAAAAAGAGGGAATCCTCCCTAACTCATTTTATGAGGCCAACATCATCCTGATACCAAAGCCTGGCAGAGACACAACAAAAAAAGAGAATTTTAGACCAATATCCCTGATGAACATCGATGCAAAAATCCTCAATAAAATACTGGCAAACCAGATCCAGCAGCACATCAAAAAGCTTATCCACCATGATCAAATGGGCTTCATCCCTGGGATGCAAGGCTGGTTCAACATTCGCATATCAATAAACATAATCCAGCATATAAACAGAACCAAAGACAAGAACCACATGATTATCTCAATAGATGCAGAAAAGGCTTTTGACAAAATTCAACAGCCCTTCATGCTAAAAACGCTCAATAAATTCGGTATTGATGGAATGTACCTCAAAATAATAAGAGCTATTTATGACAAACCCATAGCCAATATCATACTGAATGGGCAAAAACTGGAAAAATTCCCTTTGAAAACTGGCACAAGACAGGGATGCCCTCTCTCACCACTCCTATTCAACATAGTGTTGGAAGTTCTGGCTAGGACAATCAGGCAAGAGAAAGAAATCAAGGGTATTCAGTTAGGAAAAGAAGAAGTCAAATTGTCCCTCTTTGCAGATGACATGATTGTATATTTAGAAAACCCTATTGTCTCAGCCCAGAATCTCCTTAAGCTGATAAGCAACTTCAGCAAAGTCTCAGGATACAAAATTAATGTGCAAAAATCACAAGCATTCTTATATGCCAGTAACAGACAAACAGAGAGCCAAATCATGAATGAACTTCCATTCACAATTGCTTCAAAGAGAATAAAATACCTAGGAATCCAACTTACAAGGGATGTAAAGGACCTCTTCAAGGAGAACTACAAACCACTGCTCAGTGAAATAAAAGAGCACACAAACAAATGGAAGAACATACCATGCTCGTGGATAGGAAGAATCAATATCGTGAAAATGGCCATACTGCCCAAGGTTATTTATAGATTCAATGCCATCCCCATCAAGCTACCAATGAGTTTCTTCACAGAATTGGAAAAGACTGCTTTAACGTTTATATGGAACCAAGAAAGAGCCCGCATCTCCAAGACAATCCTAAGTGAAAAGAACAAAGCTGGAGGCATCACGCTACCTGACTTCAAACTATACTACAAGGCTACAGTAACCAAAACAGCATGGTACTGGTACCAAAACAGAGATATAGACCAATGGAACAGAACAGAGTCCTCAGAAATAATACCACACATCTACAGCCATCTGATCTTTGACAAACCTGAGAGAAACAAGAAATGGGGAAAGGATTCCCTATTTAATAAATGGTGCTGGGAAAATTGGCTAGCCATAAGTAGAAAGCTGAAACTGGATCCTTTCCTTACTCCTTATACGAAAATTAATTCAAGATGGATTAGAGACTTAAATGTTAGACCTAATACCATAAAAATCCTAGAGGAAAACCTAGGTAGTACCATTCAGGACATAGGCATGGGCAAAGACTTCATGTCTAAAACACCAAAAGCAACGGCAGCAAAAGCCAAAATTGACAAATGGGATCTCATTAAACTAAAAAGCTTCTGCACAGCAAAAGAATCTACCATCAGAGTGAACAGGCAACCTACAGAATGGGAGAAAATTTTGGCAATCTACTCATCTGACAAAGGGCTAATATCCAGAACCTACAAAGAACTCAAACAAATTTACAAGAAAAAAACAAACAACCCCATCAAAAAGTGGGCAAAGGATATGAACAGACATTTCTCAAAAGAAGACATTCATACAGCCAACAGACACATGAAAAAATGCTCATCATCACTGGCCATCAGAGAAATGCAAATCAAAACCACAATGAGATACCATCTCACACCAGTTAGAATGGCGATCATTAAAAAGTCAGGAAACAACAGGTGCTGGAGAGGATGTGGAGAAATAGGAACACTTTTACACTGTTGGTGGGATTGTAAACTAGTTCAACCATTATGGAAAACAGTATGGCGATTCCTCAAGGATCTAGAACTAGATGTACCATATGACCCAGCCATCCCATTACTGGGTATATACCCAAAGGATTATAAATCATGCTGCTATAAAGACACATGCACACGTACGTTTATTGCGGCACTATTCACAATAGCAAAGACTTGGAATCAACCCAAATGTCCATCAGTGACAGACTGGATTAAGAAAATGTGGCACATATACACCATGGAATACTATGCAGCCATAAAAAAGGATGAGTTTGTGTCCTTTGTAGGGACATGGATGCAGCTGGAAACCATCATTCTTAGCAAACTATCACAAGAACAGAAAACCAAACACCACATGTTCTCACTCATAGGTGGGAACTGAACAATGAGATCACTCGGACTCAGGAAGGGGAACATCACACACCGGGGCCTATCATGGGGAGGGGGGAGGGGGGAGGGATTGCATTGGGAGTTATACCTGATGTAAATGACGAGTTGATGGGTACAGCACACCAACATGGCACAAGTATACATATGTAACAAACCTGCACGTTATGCACATGTACCCTAGAACTTCAAGTATAATAATAATTAAGAAAAAAGAAAAGAAAAGAAAAGGAACCAAGAGGTAATATTTGTTGAAATCTACTTTGTTCCAAGGATCGTGCCTAGAGCATTTTTTATAGTGTCAAATAATTAGGTGGTTAGTAATCAACTCCATGTAAAATGAGGCATTAAAAAAAAAAAGAAATATGATGATGTCACTGTCATGCTCAAAACCTTTCATTGACTTCTTATTTTGTGTAGACTAAAATCCTAACTACGGCCAACTGGGGCTTGTACATCTGCCTGATCTCATACACCAATCCTCTCACTGCTCTCTTACCCTCTGTCACCCATGGTTAGAACTCATGTCTTTTTGCAAAAACTCCAGTGTCTATGCATTTACTGTTTCTTCTGCATGACCTGCTCATCCTTCTTCCCACACATAATCCCTTGGTTCCTAGTATCTCTCATTCCAACTGTCATCTCTCCTGGAAAACCTTAGCTGACCATTCTATCTGATGGCTGCCAAGTCTGGAAACAGAGAAAACTGTGTAACAGAGGAAAACATCGAAGATGGTCTATCAACGTAAAATAATGGTATTTCAATGGCTACATCTTATAGGCAACTTGTATTTAAGTCACATCCCTTCAATTATCCCTAGTTCTTTATTTTACACATTTCTATACATTAAATGTGTTTGTTTTCATCATTTCTGTGCCTCACAATAATATCTGTTCCCCGAGGATGGAGCCTCGCTATGTTTACTGCCAGCTCCCTGGGGTCTAGAGGCATGCTGTTAGAGAATTGGCAGCAGTTAACTCTGGTGGAATGAATGAACTGAGCAAGTAGAAGTGCAGGCAATGTAAATAACATGTTCAAGTTCACAGAGCTACTAAATGGTTTAGTCAAAATTTGAAGCAAGTTCTGATTCCAAAGTCAACATTTCTTCCACCACTACAGATTGAATTCCCTTTCTTGTCTTGTGGTCGTTTAAAACTGTAAAAGCAACAGGATATGAATGGAGAGGATAGTCAACAATGAACCTAAAACCAGGCCACTGGCAATGAAATGGAAGCAGCCCTGGTATAAGGTGAGGTGATACCACATCAGGAGGGAGCAGAGACTTGGGAGTCCCAGGGAGCCATGTCCATCACCTACTTCCTACAAGTTTTGAACTTGAGTATTTGTGTTGACTTTCAGTTTCTTCAGCCACACAATAAAAACTAGAGTAACTTGTAAAATGATCATATTATCCATCCAGCCTCTGAGACTCAGACATCCTAAAATCAAATTCTGATATCATAATACAAACACTGACCATGACCAAATAATTTGAACTTGTTAACCCAATTTAAATTTAAATTAAGATAATACAAATTAAATTAGAGATGCAAATAATATCTTAATGTAGGTTCATCAATTGTGAATAATGCAAGACTGTTGGGAAGTGTCAATAATGAGGAAGCCTGTGCACAGATACATGGAAAATCCCAGTGCCTTCCTTTCAGTTTTGCTGTGCAACTAAAACTGCTCTAAAAAAAACAAGTCTTAGGCTGAGGCGGGCGGATCACGAGGTCAGGAGATCGAGACCGTGTTGACTAACA
The DNA here is from genome assembly GCF_043159975.1 of Macaca nemestrina. Classification (NCBI taxonomy): domain Eukaryota; kingdom Metazoa; phylum Chordata; class Mammalia; order Primates; family Cercopithecidae; genus Macaca; species Macaca nemestrina. Next base: position 185,758,134 of record NC_092127.1, read on the forward strand.
AGGTGAAACCCCATCTCTGCTAAAAATACAAAAAAAAAAATTAGCCGAGTGTGGTGGCAGGCGCCTGTAGTCCCAGCTACTTGGGAGGCTGAGGTAGGAGAATGGCGTGAACCCAGGAGGCAGAGCTTGCAGTGAGCCAAGATGGTACCACTGCACTCCAGCCTGGGCTACAGAGAGAGATTCCATCTCAAACAAACAAACAAACAAAAAAAAAAGTCTTTTTGTGAAAAAAGTATGCTGGCTACAGAGAAGATGCTGATACTCCTCCCTGTTGAGGAAGTCCCTGATGATTGGCATTTCTACAGAAACCACTTGGTATGATTGTAAGTTATAAACAAACAAAAGCCTCACATATTAAAATTCAAAAACCTAGTAAAGAAGGTCACCCCCTTCAGTGGCTTTTAGGAGATAAAATGGGATTAGGGCTCTCTCTTTTCTCTCATCCAAGCTTCATCTTTATTCTCACACATTTTATAGAACATAAATTATGATAAAAATAGCATATGAAAGATAGAATAACTGTGTGTTTATTCATATTATCTAAATTCCTTAGCACATTGGTCAATTTATGCAAGTAGTTTCGTGCTACTACAAGTTTTGCGTCCTCTTTTTCTTTGTCATCATCATCGTCGTTGTTTTTGTAGGAGATACAGAAGTATTCCTTTCTTGAAGACAGAGACTATTTCCTATGTATACTTCTCATCTATTGCTCTACTAGGAGAATTGAAAAGCACTACTACATGCTTACAAACTTTTTTTGTGTTAATTAATTATAAACTATTATAATAATGTGAACTTGTAATATGGCTTCATATCAGTTGTGCCTATGACTATATACTGGAAGATTTTAGTGGAGAAATCTAGCAGTTTTTGATGTTTAAAAATAATCAACAACACTGATTCTTAAGCTTTAGAATCACTCATTCCACAATATTTTGTTGATCTTCACAACAACCCTGCATAGCAGGCAGGTAGGTGATCATTCTATTCTGTTTGGTCCTCATGGAAGCCTTCCCGGGCCTTATCCATTTCTCCTCCCATGATCTTTCATATTTCAAAATTCTCAATGAACTTCTTTTACTCATCTTCTATGTTTTAGTCAATACATATTTAGAGCTAACAAAATATTTTCTAAACATTTCTTAAGTGCCCACCACGAAAGATCTAGAGATAAATGAGCATCAACTTTGGAGCAGGAAATTTGGATTCTAGGAGAAACAGGTACGTGAACAGCATAACCCCAAATTCCTCATGCTACCCTTGCCTGCAGGTACAGTTGGATCGATAAAATAATAAAAGCAGAAAATCCTCCTTACCTCAAGCCTCATCTACAGACTCAGCAGAAATCTAGCCCCAGAGATTCTTAGTCCACATAAATCAGGATCACCTGCTCTGTACTTCTTGGCAAGGCATATTTGCCAAAGGGTGGGCAAAACATGGACTGAGGAACCTCATAAAAATCCCTGAAGTGGGCCGGGCACGGTGGCTCACGCTTGTAATCCCAGCACTGTGAGAGGCCGAGATGGGCAGATCACGAGGTCAAGAGATCGAGACCATCCCGGCTAACATGGTGAAACCTCGTCTCTACTAAAAATAGAAAAAAAATTAGCCAGGCGTGGAGGCGGACGCCTGTAGTCCCAGCTACTCGGGAGGATGACAGGACAATGGCGTGAACCCAGGAGGCAGAGCTTGCAGTGAGCCAAGATCGTGCCCCTGTACTCCAGCCTGGGCGACAGAGAGAGATTCCATCTCAAATAAATAAATAAATCCCTGACGTTCATAGAAAAGGATTGTTTCGGGAAGCAACAGCTCAGTAAAGTGCAAGACTGCTAGGAATTAGCTCATCAAACCAAATGGTGATAGACGTTTCGAAATAGGAGAATTTTAAATCACAGTGCTTTCAATGATAGGGAAAAGTTAGAGACAAAGATATTCTTTAAGGAAAATAATATATTGTTAAATCCACTTGAGTACTACCTACAAACTAGGTTTCTTCACACATTCCCCTAGCATCTTTCCATCTAGAAAAAGACATGCCTTTGCATACATAGGACTTGTAAAAATTCCTTTAAAAGAATTAGATGGGTACTGTAAGCTCTAAGCTACAAATATAGGTCAGTTTTTTTTAAAAAAATATACTTAAAGATGACTTTTGCACAGAGAATCCACTAACACCCATGCCTTCAATATTCTCTGCTTGAAATTTGGAAAGGTGTAAGTATGCGTGCGTGTGTGACATGTCTTTCCACTAATCAATAGCCTATCTAAAATGCTTCAGCAGCCAAGTGAAATGGAGACTAAGGACATCCACTGAGACAAAATCAAGGGAAATGGTGAAGAATGATGCCTCTTAGGCTAATCTAATTCAGCAGCCAGTAGCCAATGGTTGGGGCAGCATTTTGCCCTTCTCCCCTTGAGGATACCAGTTTGTGCATATGAGAAGCATTTAGGGATTTCAATAAGAAAGCGCCTCTCTTGTTTGGAGCTGATTGACTGGTACTGCACCCTGCCATCACTTCATGGTGTCTGCCTTGACTCTCATCATTTGATTTTCCCAACAACTCTATAAGGTTTGTTATGTTCATTCTATTTCATAAGAGAAGAAAACTGAGGTTCTAAGAGTTTAACAAAAGGACCCGAGCTTTCAGAAGACACTAAGTGGCCAGATTTGTATTGAAAGCCCAGGCTCCTCTAACTAAGAGCTATAAGAATTGAGAGCACACGTTTGCTATTTCTGGTAGGTAACCTGTCTCCTGATATCCACAGCATTGTGTAATCCCCTCCACTGGAAGGTGCACAGGACTAAATAACTCACTTTTCATAAATAGAATACGGCAGAAGTGATGGATTTTCATCTTTGAGGTTAGATTTTACAATAGTGTCCTCTGGAGGAAGCCAGCTGCCCCGTCATGACAGAGCTATGCAGAGAGGCCTACATGAGTGAACGTAGGAGATCTTTTGAGATTTTCTCTTAACCAAGAGAGTGAGGTGGTAAAGATTTTCCAAGGCCCACCAACAGCCACCAAAATAGAACTTTTTAAGTAGAGACTAGAGATGACCACAGCCAAGACTGATATTTATTATCATTATTATTATTATTATTATTTTGAGTCTTGCTCTGTGGCCCAGGCTGGAGTGCAGTGGTGGGATCTCGGCTCACTGCAACTTCTGTCTCCTGTGTTGAAGCGATTCTCCTGCCTCAGCCTCCCAAGTATCTGGGATTACAGGCCTGTGCCACCACACCTGGCTATTTTGTTTTTGTACTTTTTGGTAGATTTGGGGTTTCACAATGTTGGCCAGGCTGGTTTTGAACTGGCCTCAAGTGATCCGCCTGCCTTGGCCTCCCAAAGTGCTGGGATTACAGACTTGAGCCACCGTGCTTGGCCCAGGGCTGATATCTTGACTGAAATTTATAAGAGACCCTAGCCAAAACCACCTAGCTAAACTACTCTCAAATTCCTGATTCCTAAAATCTGGATAATAAAAGGTATGTTGTTCTCAACAACTGCTTTTGGGGGGAATTTTTAATATAGCAACAGATAACTAATATGATATTGCTCTAGAAATCTACTTTTTTGGTGTTACTGAAGTGTAATGAATAATATATGTCATTTCCAAAAACTTCATCATTATAATTTCTAAGAATTTCAGCATTATACAAAATTCTTGTGAAGTACATGCCACCAGTTTAAAGACAAAATAAATTTATGTATCATAAAACATAGCAATAGGTGATATAATTTACATGAATCATGACATGTTTTAGCCCCGACTTAATTTACAATTAAAGATCATTTACCTACCATGGTGATAATGCAATAAAAAGATAAGAGTGGATGACAGATTCATTTAGGAAATTAAAAGATATTGACTTTAGGATTGATTTTCTTGGTACATGGGGGTGAGTAGCCAAGAAATACCAGGGATATGGAGGATGTTTACATTTTTATCTTAAGTGCGTCAAAATGGCTTTTAGATATAATTTTTGGCTAATTTGGTGAAACTAAGAGAAATGTAATGTAGAGATAGAGTCAGACCTATTTCTGTTTTATTTTCCAATTTTTATTTGACCTCTAAATTTCCTCTCTTCTACTATTTCCTATCTCTTAAGAAACTTAGATTTTAAGTACCATTTTCTGGATTTACAAAGTATATCCTTTCCAAGAACTTACTCATTTATTACATGCATGTGATCCCTGTGAGTGAGGCACTATGCTCACTTTATAGACCTGGTGAGTTCACGCATTAAGAAGAAGTAACAATAACTTATCTGATTTATGTGACTAAAGACAGATTAATCGGTGACTTTTACATTTCCAATTAAAAATTGTTTGTCTCCTATGTATATTTATTTAGGGTTAAGGATGAATAGCTTGTTAATTTACTTAAAACTAGAAATTTGAAAGTTTCTCAGATTATGTTATAGTTTTTTTTAAATTCTTTCTTCTCTTCAAGCTGTAAGTCAAGCTGAAATATTGAAGTTGATCAGAATTAAACTGCTGTCTCCTGGATCCTGTACAACATTCCCCTCACCATGCAAATTTAGTCAACAGAAGGTCAGGTTCAAAACCCTAAAACAACTGTCATGGTAATGATTTTGAAGTAAAGAAACCTCTGACTGGGACTGCATCTAGACATGGTTACCCAGCTAGACTTGGCTATTTAATGATTCTGCCCTCTTGACAGTTGCTTCCATCAAATCAGTTGTGTGATAATCTACTTTAGTTGGCAAAGTAATTTATATTCCCAGCCTATGCAAACATTACAATAACATTATTACTCTTGAGATGTTTACGTTGAATTAAAATTCATGTAACATAAAATTAACCATTGTATCTTATTTGTTTTTTATTTATTACTAACTTGGGGGAAGAAGTTCAGAGGATTTTTTATAATAATTGTATAAATGTATGGATATAATGTAATGTGTTTCAGTACATGTATACATTGCAAATTGATCAAATTAGGCTAATTAGCATACTCACCACCTCAAAAGTTATTATTTCTGTTTCGTGAGAACATTTAAAATTCTCTCTTTTAGAGCCCGCATCTCCAAGACAATCCTAAGTGAAAAGAACAAAGCTGGAGGCATCACGCTACCTGACTTCAAACTATCCTACAAGGCTACAGTAACCAAAACAGCATGGTACTGGTACCAAAACAGAGATATAGACCAATGGAACAGAACAGAGTCCTCAGAAATAATACCACACATCTACAGCCATCTGATCTTTGACAAACCTGAGAGAAACAAGAAATGGGGAAAGGATTCCCTATTTAATAAATGGTGCTGGGAAAATTGGCTAGCCATAAGTAGAAAGCTGAAACTGGATCCTTTCCTTACTCCTTATACGAAAATTAATTCAAGATGGATTAGAGACTTAAATGTTAGACCTAATACCATAAAAATCCTAGAGGAAAACCTAGGTAGTACCATTCAGGACATAGGCATGGGCAAAGACTTCATGTCTAAAACACCAAAGGCAACGGCAGCAAAAGCCAAAATTGACAAATGGGATCTCATTAAACTAAAGAGCTTCTGCACAGCAAAAGAAACTACCATCAGAGTGAACAGGCAACCTACAGAATGGGAGAAAATTTTTGCAATCTACTCATCTGACAAAGGGCTAATATCCAGAACCTACAAAGAACTCAAACAAATTTACAAGAAAAAAACAAACAACCCCATCAAAAAGTGGGCAAAGGATATGAACAGACATTTCTCAAAAGAAGACATTCATACAGCCAACAGACACATGAAAAAATGCTCATCATCACTGGCCATCAGAGAAATGCAAATCAAAACCACAATGAGATACCATCTCACACCAGTTAGAATGGCGATCATTAAAAAGTCAGGAAACAACAGGTGCTGGAGAGGATGTGGAGAAATAGGAACACTTTTACACTGTTGGTGGGATTGTAAACTAGTTCAACCATTATGGAAAACAGTATGGCGATTCCTCAAGGATCTAGAACTAGATGTACCATATGACCCAGCCATCCCATTACTGGGGATATACCCAAAGGATTATAAATTATGCTGCTATAAAGACACATGCACACGTATGTTTATTGCAGCACTATTCACAATAGCAAAGACTTGGAATCAACCCAAATGTCCATCAGTGACAGACCGGATTAAGAAAATGTAGCACATATACACCATGGAATACTATGCAGCCATAAAAAAGGATGAGTTTGTGTCCTTTGTAGGGACATGGATGCAGCTGGAAACCATCATTCTTAGCAAACTATCACAAGAACAGAAAACCAAACACCGCATGTTCTCACTCATAGCTGGGAACTGAACAATGAGATCACTTGGACTCGGGAAGGGGAACATCACACACCGGGGCCTATCATGGGGAGGGGGGAGGGGGGAGGGATTGCATTGGGAGTTATACCTGATGTAAATGACGAGTTGTTGGGTGCTGACGAGTTGATGGGTGCAGCACACCAATATGGCACAAGTATACATATGTAACAAACCTGCACGTTATGCACATGTACCCTAGAACTTAAAGTATAATAATAATAAATAAATTTAAAAAAATAAGAAAATAAAAAAATAAAAAATAAAAAAAAAATTCTCTCTTTTAGCTATTTTGAAATATTCAAACATTGCTATTAACTATAGTTACTGGGCTGTACAATCAAACACCAGGGTATACAACTCATCAGCATTGAGCACATTCATAATATTGTACAACCACCATCTCCGTCAGCTTGCAAAACATTTTCTTCACTCCAAAAGAAAAACTTACACCTGTTAAGCCGTCACATGCCATTTGTCACCCCGCACTTCTAGCCTCTGGCAACCACCCATCTGCTCTATGGATTTTCGTATTCTGGATATTTCATACAAATGAAATCATACACTCTGTGGTTTTTTGTGTTTGGCTTTTCCACTTAGCATAATGTGCCTAAGGTATATCCATATAGCATGTTTCCATACTTCATATCTTTTAATGGCTTAATATTCCAATGTTTGTATTTATCACATTTTGTTCACCTATGTATTTGTTGATGAACATTTGGGCTGTTTCCACTTTTTAGATATTGTAGGCAGGGCTGCTATGAACATTTATGTACATGTATTTGAGTATTTGTCTTTCAATATACTAAGTGTCCTATAGGATTTTTTTTTTGGAGACAGAGTCTCCCTCTGTTGCCAGGCTGGAGTGCAGTGGCCCGACCTCGGCTCACTGCAACCTCCGCATCCCAGGTTAAAGCTATTCTCCTGCCTCAGCCTCCCAAGTACCTGGGATTACAAGCGCCCGCCACCACTCCCAGCTAATTTTTGTATTTTACTAGAGATGGGGTTTCACCATGTTGGCCAGGATGGTCTCCATCCCCTGACCTCGTGATCTACCCGCCTCAGCCTTCCAAAGTGCTGGGCTTACAGGCATGAGCCACCACAACCGGCCTGGATTATTTTTTAAAACAGAAGGGGGTTGGCAAAGAAGTGACCAGGAATGCCTGGAGGGTTTCAGTTGAATGTACTCTCGCATGATTTCTTATTCGCTTGTACTGTTTTGTGAATTTTCTCACCATTACATCTGCAGAGTTTATAGAGATGCTTGGAACACAGTAGATATTTTCTAAATATTTTTGATTATCACAAGCTTTATTTTCTTGCTTCATGCTGCTAGTATAACTGTCAAAAATATTGCTCAGCTAATTATTTTTAATTTAAAATGAGAGCACCCTATCTTATCTAGAAAAACAATTTCCACAATTTGCTTAAAATATTTACTTTTCTACTCTCTCTTTTATGAACTTTCACACTTTATTAGATTATCTACCACCTACTACTTTCTTATGTGAAGCTTGTTTTCCTCCAAATCTTTGGAAGTATTTCCAAGGGAGTCTCTAAATAGTAAGTAGAGAAGTGCCTTGACAAGCTTGAGAGATTTCTGTATTTCCTGTTATTGTTAGTGATACCCTTGTTATTAGCATGTTTTATATCTGTCAATTATGTGTCATGTGTTTTGAATTATGTAAGAAGGATTTTACAGCAGCACATATAACAATAGGATAGTTAGAACATGCTGCTCTTATTCTTCAGCTGATTTGTTATTTAAACTGAACCCAGTGGAAAAAGTCGCTTGTATTTTTCCTCTTGATTTTATGCTTTCCTTTGCATTCTTACAGAACCAAAAGGTTTCTTTGTAACATATGACTGTTCTAAAGAAGAAAAGTGCCATAATATTTAAACTTACATGAGAATACTTTATTTTGAAGCTATCTTACAATAAACGAATTTTTCATAATGGTAAAAAACTGGTATTTTTTTGTGAGACACGGGAAAACAATAATTTTTCTGCATCCTAGGCACAAAGGTCTGTTTTTAAATTTTTATTCTCTAGTTTGAATAGGAAGTCAAGATTTGGAAGGAAACAGGGCTGAATCTTATGATTACGGATTCAGGACTTAGAAAACAGGTGTTCATCAAGCTGAAAAGAAAAAAAAAAAAAGAAAAGATATAGTCAAGCTTTTCATAGAACCTGTAGAGAAGCCAAGGCTTGTATTTCAGTCATCTGTACAAGAACAATGAGTTATGTTTCAGAACACTTTGTTCATTTGTTGGAGTATAAAAATAGAGAAAAGGATGGAAGAGTGTCTTAGATCTGTCTTCTTAGAGGGTTCTACTGCTGAAGCTAAGATGGGGTAAACATTTTAAGTCTGGATGAATAATTATTTGCATATTTTAATGGCCTTGCCAAGTAGAATCTTCATAGATTTGTGTGATGACTATTTAATTAGCAGAGTGAATGTGTTCAAGATGATCAATCCTCTGGCCCGGGACCATTCCTGTTTTCTCTGCTTTTCATGAGTATTCTATGAAATAAATGAGTTAGATGAGTATTTTATGAAAAATACATTTATCTCAAAAACACTGAGGGCACATACCCACATTTCCATCTTTCAGCTTCTGTTTTCCTGTCACCTGCATCTGAGGATGTGGATGAACTTCACCTCAGGACCATCTAGTTTCTATACAAACCCTCATTCATGCTTGAAGACAATTCAGAACAGCACAACCCAACATTGGGGTCCTATGAATTGTTTGGCTTCTTAACTGTCCTCGACTCTCCTACTTTGGTTTGGAATGCTAATTTTATTGTAGATCCCTCTAGAAGGGGGCAGATACAGCTTGCAGACCTCTCCAGATCTGATGAGAAGGGTAGTTACTTCAGCTGGATACAGGATGCATATGTACTTAGCCACTGTTTCTCAAACTATGAAACATATATTGCCTCTGGTACATATCACTTCAAAGTTAATTATCAGTTGTTTGAAGGTTAAGTTTATTATAACCTTCTAGTGGCTATGACATAGGTATATGGTAATATGCTACCCCCCGCCCTCCACTGAAGGACTCATCTATAGTCCAACCCTAATCACTGTAACCACTACTCCATACACTTCCTATTCACTTAGCTCTTGACATTCTGTCTTGTCAATCTCCCCGTTATTTCCTACCTAGTACCACCTAATTTAAGGTGTCCTGTCCTAGGCTTCACGAGTGATAATAACTGCAAGGATGTGTAGACTAGCTCAGGGTTGTCACAGGCCCTGTGCCATGACCTGTTCAGAATATTTACTTGACCCTGGCTTTTCGAAATTCTAGCTTCGTTTTGTGTGTGGCTCTTTTTATGACAGGTTTGCTACTCCAGTCATTGTGAAAGTCAGCCCTGATTATCTGACTTGTTGCTCAAATGTTGGCTCTTACATTACTTCTCCCACTATAGTTTCACATTTAGAAAGTCAGTGTTTCCCATCTCATTCCTACTGAAGATCAAAACAGATCCCTTTATTCGGTCCTCGATACCTCAACACTGCCCGTCGCAGAAGAAGAGGGATTATTTCCAGTGCAAGTGCCTCTTCTTGCTTCTAGTCTCCTCTTTTTCACTCTCCTCCCTCTTTTCTATCTCCTTATATGTCCTTGATATACATTGAGGGATTATTAATGAATAAGTAAGAACAAACACACAAACAAATGAAACACGTAAATAAAAGTATAATTTCTATCGTTTTGAGTTCTTTAGGGGACTCACAGTCTTAGCAGGGAGAGATGACATTAATAAAATTCAACAAGCACTAAGGCCACAAACAAAACACCCCATATGTGGAAAACATAGTTGTAGGCATAGTTTGTGTGGGAAGATGAGGCTAAGGAGAACATAGAAATAGTTCTAACACACCCTGCTATTGAATTGCCACCTAGTGGGGAGAATACAGATAATTCATGGCAGCTTAGAGCAATGTGTTAGAAATTTAAATGTGATTGCAACAGGCAGTGAATAGGAAGTCAGTTTACTGAGGTACTTGAAAAATATTTCCTGAACAAGGCATTTAAGCTCAACCTGAAAGGATGAATAGAGTTTTATTTACCAGAGAAATTGGAGAATATTGCAAGATTGATTTCATTAAGCAAAATGCTGTAAAAGCATCTTGTTGTCATGGGTGTTTAAAACTTAATAATTCACCTGGAAGATGTAGATATTTTGATTAAATGGAATAAAGTATGCAGTTTTATTTAAGTTTATGGGTCAAAGATAATTGTTACAATTTTTTCACAATTATCAGCAAAGTCTTTAGTCATCCATAAACATCAGCCAACTGAAGTACAGCAGAGATAACCTTGAGGAAATTAGCATGATTCAGTAGGAATTAAGCAGCTTGGGTTACTAAGAACATTTTTACAAGATGGATGGGCACAGATTTTACTGTTGGATCAAGATGTACTGTTGCTACCTAAATGCTATGTGACTGGCTTTTTGACAACAAACTTAGGGAGAAAATATGATAATGTCTCATTTACAGATGAGAAAAGCAAAGTAAAAGAAGGCAAGTGATTTGTTGAAGGTCATAAAAAAGGTGGTCTGGAATAGAAGTTAAATTAGAACAAGCTCACTCACCAAGTCGTTCAACAATTTTTAAATATAACCAGTAGCTTGGGAGTTTCTTTCTGTTTTCCTTTTAGGACTAGAACACCTCCCTACTTAACTCACATTAATTCTTTTGTGCTTCTGTTATGTCCTTATCTCTTAATTCTCCTTGAATGTTTTGTATTCTGTCATATTTCTCTGTCTGCACATGACAATATCTATCTTTTTCCCTTGTATTGAATAACTTAATCCCCACAGCAATCCTGTGAAGCAGGGAAGAAATGCTGTAGTTATTTCTGAGATGAGGAAAGTGAGGTTTGAAATGTTAAATGACTTTGTCAAGGGCATCAGGCTTCTATGGAACAAAACAGGAAAAAAAAATTGGACTATTTTTACTGCAAAATGCAGCATTCTTTCAAATCCTTATATGTAGCATTAAGCTGTGATTATGTCTCAGAAACATCCCATATTTATTCAAATTATACTTTATATTTAGACCAACTTTACATTTACAGAAAAATTGGGAATATAATACAGAGAGTTTCTTTCTATCTACTCTTTCCACATAGTTTTCCTTATTGTTACTATGTCACCTTTGCATGGGAATTAGTTACAGTTGATAAACAAATATTGATACATTATTATTTTCTAAAGTCCACACTTTAATCAGATTTTCTTACTTTTTATTGAAGACCTGTTTTTCTTTTTGTTTTGTTTTTCTGTTTCAGGATGCCTTATTATATTTAATCTTCTAAGGCTCTTCCTGGCTGTAACACTTTCTCGGACTTCAACAAGACTTATCACTGTTGATGTTGACCTTGATCACCTGGCTGAAATGGCATTTGTCAGATTTCTCCTCTGTAAAATTACATTTTTGTTCCCTTTCTGTGGTATACCCTTTGGAAGGAAGTGACTATGAGGGACCCACACTTAAGGAATGAGGAGTTATGCTCCCCTTCCTAAGGATAAAATAGCTACAAAAATTATTTGGAATTCTTCTGCATGAAGACATTTATCTCTTCTCCTCTATTTATTTAGTCAGTCATTAATTTATATCGGTTGGATGCAAAGATATTTATTTTATACTTTGGGCTATAATTTAATATTACTTTATTTTGTTGTTCAAATTGCTCCAGATGTCAACATTGCTATTGGTTTCTTTAAAGTAAAATTCAAATTTAATTTAATTTAATTTAATTTCTTTTTTTTTTTTTTTTTTTTTTTTTTTTGAGATGGAGTCTCGCTCTGTCGCCCAGGCTGGAGTGCAGTGGCCGGATCTCAGCTCACTGCAAGCTCTGCCTCCCGGGTTTATGCCATTCTCCTGCCTCAGCCTCCCGAGTAGCTGAGACTACAAGCACCCGCCACCTTGCCCGGCTAGTTTTTTGTATTTTTTAGTAGAGACGGAGTTTCACCATGTTAGCCAGGATGGTCTCGATCTCCTCAAATTTAATTTAATTTCTAAATAATAATTCTTTGATATGTAGGCAATTGATTGACTTACATATTTGCATATAAATATATATAAAGAATATTTACACAAATATAAAGAAACATATAAAAATGTAAGAAATGTCTATATACATATATAGAAAATATATATATAGAGAGAAAAGGTTTAATTGACTCATCGTTTTGCAGGCTGTACAGCAAGTATGGTGCCAGCATCTACTTCTGGTGAGGGCCTCAGGAAACTTTCAATCATGGCAGCAGGTGAAGGGGAAACAGTATGTCACATGGTGAGGGTGGAAGCAAGAAAGGTGGCTTGAATGTTCTATATTAACCTTATATTCTGTGAGATTGCTATATTTGTCTATTAGTTACAAGGAGTGCTTTTGTCCACTTTTCCTAATTCCCTACATAGACAATCATGTCATCTGTGAATAAAGATTTTTTGTTTCTTCCTTTTAAATCTGTATGCTTTACTTACCTTTTCTTACCTCATTGCACTAGCTAGGACTTCTAGCGCAATGTTGAATAGGAGTAAAGAGAGAAGACATTCTTGCCTTATACCCCATCTTGGGAGAAACAATTAAGTTTCTCACCATTGAACAGACGTTAGCCAAAGAACTTTTGTAGATGTTCTTTATGAAGTTAAGGAAGTGCCCCTCTATTTTTAATTTGCTAAGAGTTTGTATCATGAATGAGGGCTAGATTTCATCAAATACATTTTCTGAGACAGCTGATATGATCATCTTATTTTTCCTCTTTAGCTTATTGAATAGGTTAACTATAATGATTGATTTCCAAATGTTGAAACTGCCTTCAATACCTGGGTTAAAGCTCACTTCACCATGGTGTATAGTTTTATTATATATTGTTAGATGCTAGTTACTAATGTTTCTTTAGGAGTTTTGCTGTTTGTGCTTATGAAAGATGTTAGGCCATAGTTTTTCTTTTTTGTAATTTTCTTTCTGATTTTGGTACTAATGTAATGCTGGCCTCGCAGAATGAGTGATTTAGAAAGTTTTCCCTACAACTCAATTTTCTGGAAAAAAATTATAGAGGATTGCTGTATTTTATGTTATTATTTTATTAAAATATTTGGTTCAATTTAAAAGCATCTGAGCCTGGTGCTTTCTTTTTATGGAAGGTTGTTAATTATCAATTCAATTTTATTAACATAAATAGGTTTATTCAAATTACTTATATCTCCCTGTGAATTTTGGTAGTTTGTACCTTTCATAGAATTGGTCCGTTACATGTAAGTTGTCAAATTTGTAGGCAGAGTTACAAATAGGATTCAGTTTTTTCCCTTTAATGTCTCAGGATGATTGGTGATGATCTCCTCTTTCATTTCTGATGTTGGTAACTTGTGTCTTCAATCAAAATTGTTTATTGGTCTTTTGATAAAAACAATTTTTGATTATGTTCATTTTCCCTTTGTTTTACTATTTTCAATTTAACTGATTTCTGTTCTAATTGTTTTCTTTACAGTTGCTTTAAACTCCAATTGCTCTTTGTATAATTTTGTTTTTAAATTTTAATTGCGAGAAAACAGGTGGCATCCCCAGGCACCATTAGACTGCGAATCAATGCTCAGTATTCAACTAAGTTTTTCTGTTTCTTAATCAGTCAAGACTACAATCCAAGGGACCAAAATTTCTTCTAAACTTTTAGAGAACGTGTTATCTTTTTTTGGACATAGATCACAAGTCAAATTTCATTGCTGTGTTCTACCAGTGTGTTGTGTCTCTTCTATGCCAGCAATCACTTCTTGACTGTACAAAATATTCCATTAACATTTAATGCTTCAACCACACTCAACACAGTATTTGGAATGTAGGAGATATTCAATCAACATTTGTCTAATGATTCTGAGTCATGTACTGTGGTGACCTAAAGATGGTGTAAGGCAAACATCAATCCCTTCCAAGTAGAAGTAGCATGCCTGGTCAGCTCATTTCTAGAAGAAAAATACCTTACACACATACAAGGAGGAAAAACAGGGAAAGTTAATGAAAACAGCAAATGTAGAAGAATGCTTCCTTTTCCAGAGTCACAGGAAATCTGTAATGGGGTGATAAAGCTACCACACCTTTACCCCAGTCGAACAGTAATAAATATTTTGATATGTAACTAGGAGTTTATTATAACTTTGCCACTATGGTAAGATCCACCCTCGGTTATCTGGAATGAATGTGCATCCAAAGTCCATATCCATTTCCTTTGTTTGGATATAAAATAGAAAACACTGCCAAAGGGGAAAATCAGGCCATGTACAAAAGCAGCGGCTTCTAAAAGGCAGGGCAATCTGCTTTTATAGTTTAAATTAGCGCTGTCCTGAACATGAAAAGAAAATTAAGTGAATCATTTATAACGTCCACATACAGGAGTAGGCAGGTGATTCTCATTCACATAAGTCATCGCCTACCTTTTCTGAAAAAAATCCCTTTTTTTCTGTTAATTATTTACTTAATCTACTCTTGTCTTTCCTTTCTGAGGGGAACTAAAAACAATACAGTAAAACCAGTTTGCTTTCCCTGTAGGTATCTGAGATAAACATGAAACAATGTAGCTCATCAGACTGAGCTTATCATGCAGCTGGTGGGCGAGAGTTCATTAACTATTCCATTCAGTCATCAGTGTTTCCGAATGATCTATTCTATGTCAGGTCCAAACCATGTGTTTTATGTTGGTTACATAGTTTAGCTAAAAAGCAAACTGATATGGATTGTGTCCCCACTCAGATCTCACCTTGAATTGTAATAATCCCCAAGTTTCAAGGGCAGGGCCAGGTGTTGTCTTGGTAATGACAAAGTCTCATGAGGTCTGATGGTTTTATAAATGAGAGTACCCCTGTACAAGCTGTCTCTTGCCTGCCACCACGTAAGATGTGACTTTGCTCTTCCTTTGCCTTCTGCCATGATTGTGAGGCCTCCCCAACCATGTGGAACTGTGAGTCAATTAAACCGCTTTCCTTTATAAATTACCCAGTCTCAGGTATGTCTTTATTAGCAGTAAGCGACTCATACATAAACCAAACAAACACCATATTAAACTAGAAAAGCTCTCTAAAGAATGATAGAACATGGCAAAGCCAACATTGAACCCAGGCTATCTAATCTCAGTGCTTATCCTTACTGACTTTCACATATTATGGACTTTCTTTCTCATGTAATATTTAAAGAATATTAGATGTAATGAATGCCTGGTCTGGAATATTTGGTAAATATTTCCTGCATGAAGAAACTAGTGAAAGATAAAATAACTTTCAATAATATTAGAATACTAAAATTATAAATACAATCAAATAAGACTTTCTATTGTCAAGAAACTCTATTGCTGTGGGGGGGGGGCATAAATCTTTAATTTTTATGTAATCAGATGTGTGACTTTATACAGATTAACCAACAGTTGCAGGAACCCAAAAGAAATAGCATTAAGTAGGCCTGGAGGTAGTGAGATAGATTTATAAAGAAAAGTTGACATTTGAGTTGGACCATAAAGTTGAATATGATTTTACCAGATGAAAACTACATAATGGCATTCTCCGCAGCTGGATTGAATATGCAGACATTGAGGTAAGATGCAGTTCGGTGCATAAAGGGAACAGTTGGTATTTCTAGGTAAATAGTGAATAGAGTTCATAGTGGCTGAGACTGTCAAGAGATATCATTAGGAAAAGTCTAAACTTAGATTACTATGACCGTGTGAATTTGAGGGTAATGGTGCAGTACCAGGCCTGTAACAGGTGTTCAATAAATGATTTAGAAATGAATCCTCTGATCTTTCAGGTAATGAGGAGCCCCTAGAGTGTTTAATTACAGTTAAACCCTACAAAGATCCTACTAGCTCCTGAGTAGTAGAAAAAGAAAAGCGCAAGAGAGTAGAAGGGAGTCTGTGCTCAAGGAGAGGTACTGACTGTAAGACTGAGGTTCGGAACCCAAGAAGCATTTCACAGACTGAACCACAAGGATTGCTTATGTATCGAACGGGAAGGAAAGTGACAGTCTCCAACACATTCTATGTGATGCTATTTTCAAAGGAGGAAAGAATAAGGAAGTCCATGTCTGACACAGCTATACAAATAATAATTTTTATAATCATACGTATCCCCTAGTGAGTAAGAGTGAAGCCAAAGACCTTAGAGGAATCCCTGCTGGCACAGATATGCATAAAATGATAATAAAAAATAAAAACAGGATGTTTCTATGGTAGCCTCTTACATGGTTTCTTCTCTATCATCATTTAGAATAAAAGTGGCAACTAGTTTTTCTTCAAAAAACATACATAATGAACAGAAGAGATATCTTCCACTGCTTTTCTTATTAGAAAAAAAAAAAGAAAAAACCCACAAAACTCTTCACATAAACAACTCCCTTTAGTCCATCCACCTCTCCTCCTTCCCCTGACTAGGAGAAGTGTCCAGACTCCAACATGGCTTTTATTAGACCAAGACTATGTTCCTAGAGTGACCCCAGCATACCCCCACCTCTTAAAATACCTGCCTGAAAAGATTGCCAAAGAGTTTACTGTTGGTTCTAGTCAATATATGAACATGGGCTGACTTCCCATTTTCTTTAGAAAACTTACAATTTAACATCCTTTCCCTGCCCCATTGAGATGCATCTCTTGTAACCCAGGAATGTCTTTCTCAAAAACCTGGAAGCCATCCTTTTGAAATGTAATTATCGCCACAGATGGAAACCCTGTCTCCCAATCTCTGTGATGTTAAGGGTAGGAGCCTAACTTCAATAAACACCTTTAGCAAACACAGATCTCTGAGTCACATTGGCCACCCCCAAGCAGCATTTTAAAAGCCTCCTTCCTATCTTTTGTTTCAATGAAGTTAAGCTCAGTTTATAGTAACCTCTCTCTGTCCTACTGCAATAACTGGAAGAAAATTTGTCTCATGTCAACATGAGTTCAGCGCAAAATTTTTCTTTTGCATGAGCTATCTGTATACTTGCCCTCTACCCTGCTTTGAGCAGCCCTTGACATATACAGGGCAATCTACAAATATTTGTTGGGCAATTTTAAAAGTAAATGATTTATTTTTAAACTTAACATTGCTTCTGAAAAGACATTGAAATATTTCAAGCATCGTCCTTCCAATTTGGATATTTTTTCTAATTAAAATTAGGTTTTGCAAGTCATTGTGTTGTCTCTGATTGTTTACTTGATAGCAGGGAAAGATATCCTGTCTCCTGCAGAGGGGATTTCCTCTCCTACACTGCTGATTAGAAGATCAAACAAAATGACCTCCACATCAGTCTTTGCCATCATACTCATTTGAGTTCTGATTTTCCCTTGATGTTAGAAGTGATTCAATTCATAGCATACATGGTGGTATATTGTAATAAGGAAGTGAGTTTGGATCAAAGGGTCACATTTAGTTGAAGCACACAATGACTGCTTTTTTGACTGTTACTAAGGTTTGCTTTGCTCCCACCAAAACTCCTGTTAAAATTTGATACCCAATGTGGCTGCAGATGGGTCCTAGTGAGAGGTGTTTGCGTTATGAGCGTGGATCCTTCATTAATAGATGAATGCCCTCCCATGAGGATTGAATGAGTTCTCACTCTCACTAAAATGAATTAGTTCCGGGATGAGCAGGTTGTTAAAAATAGTCCGACTTTCTCAGTTTGTTTCTCTCTCTTCCTTCCTCTCTTGCCATGTGACCTCCTTACACATACCAGTTCGCTTCCCTTTTTGCTTTCCACCATGATTTGAAGCAGCCTGATGCCTACAACAGCTGCAGATGCCCAATCTTGAGCTTTCCAGCCTCCAGAATCATAAGCCAAATAAAACTCTTCTCTATAATCAACCCAGTCTTAGATATTTTGTTATAGCAACACAAAACAGACTAAAACAACTGGATTCCTCTTGTTAGACATTTTCATCTGAAATCCCTACATCTCCAGGCATTGGAACTGGCTCCTGTATGCATATATATTTTAGACCATGTGTTAGATAAGTACTTCAGAACAGTCTTGGCTCATCATGCATTTCCTGAAACCTCTAGTAAATATTGCAAACTACTGTCATTCCAGTCACTCCGTTGGACATTAAGGATACAGATGAAAGACTCAAGGAACTCATAGCTTGATTAAAAACAAGTTATATCAGAGAATAATAGGAACCATGAAAGAAGTAGAAGCACACAACACGGGCAATCACCTGTTTGAAGGTCTATGACCTTCTTGACAATCACTGAGTGAGATCAAATCGACAAGAATCTGCACCTAGAGTTCTTTTTAGGTGAAAAGGCACTTACTTTCAACAATAAACTCAGAAGGGAAAAGAAAACTTTACTTCAGCCGCTAGATGATAATATGAAATAGATCCATCATATATATTAGAATAGCAGCTTATTTATTCACGCTGACTTTGGTCTCATGTCGAAGAAGGTCAAAGCACTCTTCCCATTTGCCCTCTGTTAAAAGCTTTCAAAAATGACCCGATGAAAGGTGGGGTTGCAGAGTGGAAAGGATCAGTTCTTTAGAATTTATAAATGCACTAAAATAGAATTCAAACTTTTGCTGCAGTACATTACAGATATAGAAACCTAGAATTGTAAATAATAGAAATGTGGCATCAGAGGCCCCTTTGAAATTATCTGAAGCTATTTTAAAAATTACTTTATAGTGGTGGAAACTATTCTTATAAAAGCATTAATAATGGGCCCAAGAACTATTTAGAAACAGAACTGTCCTAAATTCAGCTTTGGGGTGCAGGGAAAATATAGGCAGATTCTCCCTCACATTTGAGATTTTCTTCAAAGTAAAGGGGTTCCATCAGCATAAAACCCCTGCCTCTGTTTGCCCCGATCTTTCCTCCCATGGGAGATGGATTGCTTATCTAATTAGTGTATGCAAAAGCAAGCCCAGGGCATATTTAGCCAAGGTGCTCCCTTCTTTTTCTTTGGGGCAGACCTCCTTACGTAAGGCATGAATTTTTATAGCTGTTGGCTATGCAGTGAGCTCATTCCAGAGACCAGGCAGTCTGGGAATGGACTATGGTGCCCCATGGCTGCCGGGATGAGAATGAAAACTCTAAACTCTAAGTTCAGCATTGGGAGGCCCACTTGACCAATATTTTCTCCATTAGTAATAGTAATATTTTGATCTCTTAATAGGATCATGCTGATAAACTAACGCTTGACTCTAGGAAAAAAAATCAGACTTGCAGCATCTGCAGACTTCTGTGGTATAAATACCTCCACCTAGACTCATTTCATTATGACCATGACGTCAATGAATGAGGACTTGAAAAGACATGCACACAATTAGCTCTCATAAGGTTACACAAGACAGATTCAGCTCACACTGTCTCTTTCCCATCTTAGTCTTTTACCTCATTCCTCAATGGGTGCAGAGCTCAGAGAGAAAAAGTGTTATTTAGCAGGCTCTCTCAAACACCAGTATTTAGATTTCTTGATTTATAGTCAAATGCATTTCCCACTATACCACAGAGTCACTTGGAAACTGGAGTTTCACTGCTCATTATATAATCAAGCATATAAGCAGTTTATATATAAATATATATAGTGTATACCTAGTATATAGTGTCTTGTATGTATGTAGTGTATGTATTTGAATGTACACAAATATGTAGTGTGAGTGTGCATATATGTACACACATGTAGTGTGTAAAAATACATATGAAGTGGTTGCATAGGTATACATATATTGTTAAAACTTACTGAGCATTTTAAATGACTGGATTTGAGCCTATGTAAATTTTACCTCCATAAAGTAAATTTTTAAAAGTTAATTTGTTCACTTGAACAAAATAGAAATATTAGATTAAATGAGGCACAGAAACCACTGAGATGATAATGGGTGGTTGTTTTATTGCATCTGAATCTTCAGCTTGGCTTAATTCCATGCTTTTATTATGTGACTTTGCTATTACTTCAATGATGTTGAGTGCCCATTTGTGCTAATTTGTTTTTTTTTAAAAAGAGAAATAAATGAAAAACAACCGTGGAACATTGCCAATAAAAATTGTTATTCAAAAAGAGTGATACAAATAGCCAAATGGTGTACCATCTATAGACATTAATCTTCAAGCTGTAACAAACACCTCTGATTCTTGAACTGGCTGGGATATTTTGATGAGATAAAATTATACATTACTTGTCCTTGGCAGCAGATATCAAACAGTTGAAAATTGTATTAGGTTTATGATTAAGATATTACTTTGACATCGAAACCTCTTAGTGGACTAGATCTCAATTAACTTCCTGAACTCCTGGCTCCTTAATTGATCATCTCACCTTTGTATTTTAAACAGAAGTTTGTAAATACTATTTTTCTTTTCACCAGAGCTGTGACTTCTGTTTTCCTCCTTCCCCTGGGCTATATTGCCAAGTTAATTGATATCATATTATATCTCCATCACTGGAATTATAACCATCCGGCTTCTGGATACACATCCATATATATTATGCATACACAAATGTTAAAAAACCTGAAATATATACACACATATATATTTATATATGCACATATATACACATACATATGTACTTATGTATTTTAAGTTTTTAGCCTAATAGTTTATATCACAAGATACTTTTATATCGTCTGAAATATCTGCATCTATTACTGAATAAAATCACCTGATGTTTAAGTTACATTTTCAATTACATATAAGTAAACTCCTACAATAAGCATATATAGACACATTTGGTCATGCGGAGGTATTCATGATTGACGAAAGTGCTACTTTTAACCAACTGCCTAGAATTTGCACTCCTGTCTCCTAACTGTCCCTGTAGGGAGCGCTCCGTTCACAGCAACAGGGCTGCCATTACTGAAAGCAACTCTGAAACTGCAGTTTTTGAGGAACTGCCTTTGGTGCTGACACTTCTCTATGCTAACCAGTGACAACGCTTGGCAAAATCTTGGTCCTTTGAGAGTTCACTGAATATCTCGAAACTGCCAAAAGAGTTTGGAATCAAGAATAATGAAGATGGCTGATGGGAAGCTGTGGACACTGCTTGAAATCAGTGACTCCGTGGTACTATAGCACCATGAGGCTTTATTTTGCTCTGCGGCTTCTAACCTGAGTCTGAAGTCAGGGCCAAATGCAGAGTTCACAACATGCTTTGAGCAAATGCATATGAAATCTCTTAATTGCCTTCTTTGGCTACACTAAAAATATTTATAATAATCATTGGAAGCACATTCACTTTTCTCTCTTATTTTTAACCTCTCCTGGAAGATCCCTGATTAATGAAAATGGAACACAATAACTCTTCAGCTTGACAAAATGTAGTCTATATTTTCTATTTCACTTCCATGGAATTACAATTTTAAATCTTTATGTACCTTAAATGTGAATGGGGTACATAACTCCTATGACCCGAAGTTTTGGTGAAGATGAAGTGATAACACATGTAAAACACCTGATCCGATATCTGCATAAAAGGTGTGTGCAATATATGTTATGATCTTTTCCCCACTCTTCTCTCCTTCACCTAATAAAACTTTTGGGGTATTCCAACATTTGAAATGATTTCGTTAATCAAACAAATGATAAATGTTATATAATAATAAAAAAAAACATTGCAGCCAATTTCTACCCATCTTAAAGCAGAAATGCCAACAGTTTTAGGGATTTTTGTGCACTGCATGTAACACTCTTTTGTTCCCACACAGAAAACTCTTTAGCTTTGTCTAATACCAACAAAACAGCTGAACGTGAAGTAAAACATTTTTGTAACATTTATATCCTTACATTTTGGTAGGTGATGATAAAATACGGAAGAAAATAGGGGCATTTCAGACACATTTAAAAATAGAAACATATTTTGAGTTGATTGGTTGAAAAATGATTTTGTTTTATTCTCTTAATTTTAGGGATGACAAAGAAAACTGGTAAGCAAAATATAGGCCAGGCTTTTCAAACAGTATCTCATTTCAAAAAATACTGTTTGAAAATAAAATACTGTTCCATTTCAATAATGAAGAGAAGGTGCTGCAATGCTAATTATGCAGTTTGAACTGAGCTTGTACCTGAGCTGAAGTTACAGTCCTGAGGATCCCATTGCTTCAGGGGTCTCCCATTTACAGGCAATGTGTGCTCAGTGTGCACTACACAGTGACTACATTGTGAACACAAATGGCAGAATTGCAGCATTTGCATGAACCTGCCAGTCTATGCTGCATTTTCTCACACAGGGTTCATAATAACCATAAAAACTTTTTTCAACCATACTATTCTACAGGTAACAGATGAAACCGCCCTTCCAAAGGAGTGACTGTTTTAAGTGAATAATTTAATTATATAGACGTATTTTTGTTTCTAAGAGGAAGGCATGGTTTTGATGTGTCTGTTTGGGAAAGTGGACCAGAATTGAAAAGGCATTCTGAGAATTCCTTGACAAATGTCATGTTTTGCTTGATGATTTGCATTTACGGAGGAAAGCTTAGAATGGCCTCACCAGGCACCTGCAGAGGAGATTCTCACCATTTATTTTTTATTTTGCATCCTTGCTCTTACATGTAGGAGCACTGCCTGTTGTGTCTTGCTACAACAGGAGTCCCCCATCTCTGGGGAGTGGAGATTCTACCTCTTTATCTTAGTTGGCATTAATGTTACATTTCCTGGAATTATTTTTGAGGAAGTTGAAAAGTCTGTATGGGGGGAAGGTGGGAGGGAGAGATGATTTAAGAGCTAACTGCATACATCTGAGGGAGAAGATTTGTATGGCTTTGCAAACACTTTAATGGAACATTGGTGTGGAAAGAGTCTTCAGGATATGACCCTGATGGCCTGGGATTCAGATAAGAAGAGTAAGTGTTCTCAGAAATAAAATCATGTGAGAGTATATGGTAGAGAAATGGCCATGCTCAAAATGAGACATGGGATTTCTGAAAGACAAGGCATCCGAGAGATAAATCTTTCAGATTCTTTGAAGGGTGGAGCTACCTAATATTTAATTATAAATTACGTGTTGATTGGATCTTTGCTGTTACCTACCTGGCATTAACTCCCAAATTTAATTAAATTCTACTTGAAGAAATGATCCTGTCAGAACAGTGCCTTGAGAAAATCAAAGTAAAATAAATTTTGTTTAATCTTTGGGTCAATTTTTGGTACTGAAAAAGAGAACAGCTATAAGAAACAAAAGGGGGAAAATAAAAAGCCGAGAGAAAGCCAAATATTGAGTAGGAAGACATTATAAGAAACACAAGCTCTTGTAAATGCTGGAAAATAGTAGGAAGTGAGTGAGTGATGCTGAGTTGTCCACTATTTCTATATGAAATTGGATTCATTTTCATTAAGTTCTATCATTCTGTGTAAGTCCAGTCTAGAAGGCTTGGGGATGTCTAGGAAGATGACATGTTGATAGCAATTTCACTATTTCCACTTTGGGTTTATTACAAGATTATTCTCAATTACCTCTACTTTTTCAGATGTGGACATAGCTCTCCAGAGGCTAAACATACAATCCAAACTCCTAAGAATGCTATAAAAAACGTAGAGGCCCAACCTTCTTTATTCACCTCATTATCTAAAACTTTCTCACCCACACTCTATGTTTTAACAGTTAAGACTTTTCAATAGTCCTATTTAATTTTAAAAAAATCCAAATTTGATCTCTGAAACAACAGGAGGTAATGACACCATTACTGTAGAAAAACAAAAACACTTTTGAGATGGCGTTCACAATACCCTTCTTCTGGGAATAAATTAGTATTAGTGATTTTCTGCTGCAGTTTAATAAGATTAAGCTATATTCACCAACCCACCAACCCAGTTGACTGCCAGCTTACTGTTAGTCAAGAATCCAGTGCCCTTTAAGGAGACTTTCTTTTCTTCTAGTATTTAACATGATTATTGATATTTAATAGATAATCTAACAAAGCTACCTGTTCCTTCTCTTGCCTGGTGAAATACTAACCAAGAGTAAATCTTTGAATTGGCCACTGGAGGCTTTTAAAAAAATCTGTCCTGCAAGACTAATAAAACACTGGCCAATGCTTATAACTAAATTGTCGGAAAAGTTTTCTTTAATATATGCCGGACAAAATTATAGTTGCTTCAAAGCAACCAAATGCAAATCTGGAACCCAGATATTGCTGGAAGCTAGAATTACAAAACATGTTTTGGAAAACAAAACATTATGTATATATTAATACATACACATAAAA
Source organism: Macaca nemestrina (assembly GCF_043159975.1). Taxonomy (NCBI): domain Eukaryota; kingdom Metazoa; phylum Chordata; class Mammalia; order Primates; family Cercopithecidae; genus Macaca; species Macaca nemestrina. Next base: position 185,782,639 of record NC_092127.1, read on the forward strand.
ATAATAGATAATATTGTGAGGTTTGGGAAAATATATCTTAGAATTCCCTGTTGGAGTATATTATCCACCTGCACTGTATGACATAATAGCTACTAGGCATATGTGGCTATTTAACACTGGAAATGTTACTTCTACTAATTTTTTTTTCTAACACTTAAACCCTTACATTTTGCAGATATAAATGTTGTACATTTTGCTGTAAGTATAGAGTACATTTGATTTTAAAAACCATTACTAAAGCAGAATTCAAAGCATCTGACAGTGTTTATATTGATTACATGGTGAAATAATATTTTTAATATATTAAATTATAATACATTAATCAGTAAAATTAATTTTAGCTTTTTCCTATTTTTTGATGTGACTACAAGAAAACTGAATAATATGCAGGTAGTTTGCATTTGTAGTACACGTTATATTTCTGTTGGATCTATTATAGATGATAAGATGTTTTCCCACTTTGAGTTTTTATTTCATTTATTTTTACCTTTCCTCTTATCTTTAAGAGGGCTTGCTAAAAATTGTGGAGGAAGTTTTAACTCAAGTTGGTGTCAGATGGTAGTAAATGGAGCCTTCTATCTCTTGACAAACTAACAAAGAAAAAATTTACTGGAATTAAAGCACTGCGATATTTTTTTTTGGTTCCAGTTTTTCAGCAAATGTTTACCAAATTTCTAATATATACTAAGCACAGTGCTCCATCCTGGGGATACAGTGAGTAAGCATGAGGGTGTGTTTTTCTCCCCTCTTTGCAGAGTAAGTGCATGACAGGTATAACACTTATGAACAGCAGCATGGAGCAATATCATACAAAGAGGTCCTGTGTGATGCTATTGGGAAATATCCAGTAATCTTGGTGAATAACCCAGAGAAATAACTAGATTGGAGAGTTTTGAAATGGACTTTCTGATATAGTATTTTTTTATCCTGATGCCTTGGGATGGATATATATATATATATATATATATATATATATATATATCTATACATACATACACCAAGGAAAGAGGAATTCCAGGTAAGAATTCTCTTTAGTTAAGGGTCATTCCTAGAGAGAAATTCAGCCAAAAGTCATCAGTAGCCAACCTTTGCAAGTATGAGTCAAAGAGAGAAGCAACAAACTTTCACTCACTGCCCACTGAAAACATCTGAGCTTGAATCAGATCCTGGGCTTTAATTTGACTAAGAGTCCTGAATATTCATACGGCCTTAACTTGAATTGTAGTTATTTGGTTATTACCTGGATCTTTAATGTCCAAAAGGGATGAGGAGATGGGATCTTATCTAACACTAATCAGGAAAGTTGTGGAATTGTTCTATAATTCTAAACAAGAAAAAGTACCATTCTAGAGAGTAAATTTGAAGTAGCAATGGAAGCAAGAATGAAACTAGCTTTTGTATTTACCTTTGAAAGCCTAGTTTGGTCAATGAAAGCAGTTTCACATTTGGTATTATACTGAAATTACTAGGTCACAGGCATGCTTCTCTGCTCTCATTTTAAACTCATTCAAACCTTAATGTTTCCATCTTCGTGTGCTGAAAAATGATTCAATGTTGGGTATACACTAGTCATGCAATACAGATGTTTAAGAAATGAATAAATACTTTTAAAGTGTGTTTGTAAGTGTGTGTAATGTTTGTGGAAAAGATGTTATTTAATAAAAATTTTAGAATACATACCTGAGCCCGGAATATATTCAGTAAATATACTTAACAGTTGGGAAGTTGGAAAGGTAATTTGTCATAGTTTATCAGCAGCAATGAACTGCTAATCCCACATAGAGTTCAGAGGTCTAAGGGAATGAAGTGTCTTATGCCCTTATCAACACTTATGAGTGAATATTTAGCAACTAAGCTAATCAGAAAGGGCTTACATCATCAGAATTAATAAGGATTTAAGACTCTTGATTGAGTCAAGGGAAATTTTTCAAAGTTATCTGCCACGTGCTATTGATCTCTCAGCAGTTCATTAAACACCTGAAGCAAACACTGCCGTGAGCCAGCAGGACAGTGGATGGAAATGCTGAAGATTTACAGCTCCAGTGAATCTCATCCATCAGGTATATTCTTTGCCTCTTGTCCAGCCCCAGCTTCATCCCAGACTATTTTTATTTTAACTTCTGTTTTAGGTTCACGGATACATGTGCAGGTTAGTTATGTAGGCAAACTTGTGTCATGGGGGTTTAGTGTGTATATAGTCACCCAGGTACTAAGCCTAGTACCCAACAGTTATTTTATCTGATACTTATCCTTCTCCCACCTTCCTCCCTCAAGTAGGCCCCTGTGTCTGTTCCCTTCTTTGTGTCCATGTGTTCTCATCATATAGCTCCCACTTATAGGTGAGAATATGCCATATTTGGTTTTCTTTTCCTGCATTAGTTAGCTAAGTATGATATCCTCCAGCTACACCCATGTTTCTGCAGAGGACATGATCTCATTGTTTTGTATGGCTGCATAATATTCCATAGTGTATACGTACCACATATTCTTTTTCCAATCTACTGTTGATGAGCATTTAGCTTGATTTCCTCCAAGGACAGGATCTCATTCTTTTTTATGGTTGTATAGTATTCCATGGTGTATATGTACCATATTTCCTTTATCCAGTCTGCTGTTTATGGACATTTAGATTGATTCTAGGTCTTTGCTATTGTGACTAATGCTGCAATCAACATACATGTGCATGTCTCCTTATGGAAGAATAATTTACATTTTGGGGAGTATATACCCAGTAATGGAATTTCTGGGTTGAATGGTAACTTTGTTTTTCAGTTCTTTGAGAAATTGCCACACTGCTTTCCACAATGACTGAACTAATTTACACTCCCACCAACAGTGTCTAAGCATTCCCTTTTCTCTACAACCTCATAAACATCTGTTATTTTTTGACTTTTTTTTTTTTTGAGACAGAATCTCACTCTGTCACCAAGGCTGAAGTGCAGTGGCACAATCTCAGCTCACTGCAGCCTCCGCCTCCTGGGTTCAAGTGATTCTCCTGCCTCAGCCTCCTGAGTATCTGAGACTACAGGTGCCCATCCCCACACCTGTCTAATTTTTGTATTTGTAGTAGAAATGGGGTTTCACCCTGTTGGCCAGGATGGTCTCGATCTCCTGACCTCATGATACACCCTGCTCCGCCTCCCTAAGTGCTGAGATGCATGAGCCACCTCTCCTGGCCTTGACTTTTTAGTACTAGTAATCCTATTGCAGACCTCTTGTCCCACTGTTTGTTGCTATTTCCTAGTCCTCTCTGTATGCTCAGAAGGTCTCTTAGTGACTGATGGAAAGTCAGGTAAATAGAAGGATATCCAGTACAAAGGTTGAGAAAATCATGCAACATGATGGCCTTTTTCCCTAAAGCATATTTGGCCAGAAGAGAATTCTGGATGGGAGGTCAAACAGTGTTTTCCATATTCTTTCCATATTCTTTTGTTAGTTCACCTATTTGCAACCTGCCCCACTCCCCACCGTTGCAAGTCCAAGTTAAGCCATGCCTCTTATGAAAAATCATCCACAGCCACCCTGTCTCATAGCCATATGCTAACTGCTGCTAATTGCATAATACAGGTGCATCCTTTAAGATACCAGGAAATACAAAAATTAAAGAAACATCATACTTAAGCACGAATAAAAGTTAAGGGTGATATTGAAAGTTGGTGAAGAAATTAAAATTACTTAATTTTTCTTTTAAGTAGACAACAACTGATAGACATATCCAATCTCCTAATTAAATAATGGCAGTTAAGTAGTACATGGAAGAAAGAAGATAGATAAAAAGATAGACAGACAAATTCAAAATTATGTTTAATAACCATGTTTCCATTAACAAGATCCTCTTTTTCTGGATCATTTACCAATTTACCAATTAGCCACCTACACTGCCAACAAGTTTGCTACCTAATTGAGGAGAGGAGACTAACAGGAGCCAGGCCACAACGTGAGAGATGACAGCCTACAGTAGGTGACATCTGAACACAGAGTCATGACACAGCTGAGCCCAGCTCTGAGGGAGGCACTCGTTGCTGGCCAGGAATATCAGCAGAAGGGACTCTTTTGGAGCTAATGCTTATGACAGGCTGAGTTGTGTCTCCTCTATATTCATACATTGAAATCCTAATCCCGAGTATCTGAAACTGTGACTATTTTCAGAGACGGGGTCTTTTAAGAGATAACTAAAATGAGGCTTTAGGGTGGGCACTAGTTCAATATAACTGGTGTCTTTATAAGAAGAGATGTGGACACAGAAAAAGAGGAAAGACGATGTGAAGATACAGGGAGAAGATTGCCGTCCATAAGCCAAGGAGAGGGGCCTTCAAAGAAACGAAACCTGTCAACACCTTGACTTTGAACTTTTAGCCTCCAGAATTGTGAGAAATTTCTGCTGTTTAAGCTACTCAGTCTGTGGCAGTTTGTTACAGTAAAACTAACAAACTAATATGGGGGGAAGTGCCTGTGAAGGTAGCCTACATATATGATACATTAGCAGGATCTGAGATTATCAAGTGAAACAAAGTAGGGGGAGAGAAACTTTTCTAGGGAGAGCAGCACATGCAAAATCACAGCAAAGACAGAAGGTACAGGGCATTCAGACGTCTCTAAGTGCATTTGACTGGAGGCCAGGATGGATACAAGATGGCAAGATGAACCTGGGGCTCTAAACAGAGTTCAGATCTCAGAGGGCATCAAGTGATTGCTCAATAGGAGCCACTGACTTTCTGCTGAAAGGAGAAAAAGAGTGCTTTGCTGTTGAGGATGACACACTGGTCAAGTTGAATTTCACCCTCTCTGCCTACCCCAGACCATGGTTATTATTCTCTGATTCATGGCTCACCACTCTTCTCACCTCTAATGGGGAAAAGCCCCATGGAAGAACTCAAGAAGAAAGCCACCTTACAAAGGGGCATTAATTAATTGGCAGGGAGTCTGAAGGGGTGCTAGAATAGATTGATCACAACAGATGGAGATAAGTCGCTTGAGGAAGTGAACAGCTGGATGGATCTATGTTTCTTTTCCACGATTGCAAATTTATAACAAAATTAATATAACTTATCACCAGAGATTGATGGCATTTCAGAAGCAATGAGCAACCACATGGGTGAAACATTTTATTATGTATATATGAACACAGTCATTAATTAAAACAAGTAATGCTCTTACAACTATGGAATGGATGACTGGATATGTCAACAGAATTCAGCTATAGACAAATATTATTTGATATATACAATTTAGAGTTGCATATTTTGTAAAGTAAGTTTTGTTAACAAAGAAGACTAAGTCATATATTTTGGAAGATAAAGCATTTAATAAGGATTAAATCCATGCATTCAAGAACCATACTTTCCTGGCTCTAATTCTACTTCTACTATTTATCAGTTATTTAATCCTCCAAAAGTCACACAGACTCTCAGAGCTTCAGTTTTCAATTTTTAAAGTTAAAATAATTCTAAGTATTGTACTTTACATATATATAATATATATATATATATATATTTTGTATATACGGGGTATGGTCATGCATGTTTGTAATCCTGTTTACTTGGGAGGCTGAGACAGGAGAATCGCTTGAACCAGGGAGGTGGAGACTGCAGTGAGCCAAGATCACCTCGCTGCACTCCAGCCTGAGTGACAGAGTGAGACTCCGTCTCGAAAAAACAATTAATAATAATTATTATTAACTCATTTTAGTGATCAGGAAATTGAGGCAGAGAGTGGTTAAATAACTAGCCCAAGGTCACAGAACTATTATAGTAAATGACAAAGCTGAGATGCCAACCCACGCAATTTCTCTCCAGTGTGTATATTTTCATTATGCTCTCCAATTCCATATGATCATTAGCACCCTCATTATTATTGTAACTTCCTGGTATAGGCACACATTATCGGTTCATTAACCTACTTGAATTCCAGGTCTTTGCATTAATCCAGTCTCACCTTACACTGCCTTAAGCAGGTTGTCTCTTAAACGAGGCCCTGGTTCTCGCTCTCCTATCCAGGATTCTGGCTGGCAGTTTCTGCCCTCAGTCTCAGTTCCTCTTCATAATACCTCCATCTGAATGCTCACTGGTAGCTGAATTATGGCGTCTGATAAATGCTTCTCTTGCTCAGTTCTTTAGTCTTGCTTTGGGAACATTTCTGACTTGATTCGGTCCCTTCCCTTAAAGCTTCTTTTGGGGGACACAGCTCCCCCATGAGTCTGTAGCTACTTTCTCCTGATTGGCACCAGTCGACTCCTCCCAGTACAAATGTCTTTCTTCCCTCTTCTCTAATATGTAAAACTTCTTGCTTTCAGACAAGATAAGGGAGCTTTATGTAAAAATACAGGGGGAGTGAAGGTTGAGAACCTGGGCTTTGGAGTGGGGAGATTTCCATTTGAACCTCGGTCCTACCATTTATCATCCACTCTGCCATGCGGATGACACTCCTCCCTCCCTCAAGGTTGCTTTAGATATTAAGAGAGATAACATATGAAAAGGCTTTAACAAAAGTCCTAGTATACAGTAAGTGCTTAGTGAACGTTATTTTTACAATTTTAATTTTAATTGTGCTAATAGCACTATAATTTATGTTTTCAGAAATACCGTATGTAAAAGCGGCAAACAGCAAGCCATGTTTGATCATGAATTTCTGCTACTTACAACCTTCGGAAACTCCTAATTGCCTCCTAAATGGGTTTCATAAGTTGGCACCTTTTAATCTCTTTAAACATGTAGCCTCCCATCTCTCCCTTTATGCTTTATACTTTAATAATAAGTGACTTACTCTTTCTCAAAAAACACCATATATCTTTGCTCAACATAGTGTGCCATTTATTCCTAGAATCTCCACCCACTCATGTTCTCATCTAGAATGTTCCTACTAAAGCTTGTAAACCACTGCAACAAGAATCTTCCTTCCAGCCTTTTCTGAAAGCCCAACACTATCTTTCCCAATCCAAGAAGGGAGTGATCTTCTATGTGCCACCAATGTACCTTAAAAGTTTGTCTCATAGCAGATGCATTTATCACATGTTGTTCCTTCATTCTATAACTTTTACCAGGTCTGTTTCCATGCAGACTGATCTATGGTTGGATCAGTAAGTGTGTCTAATTCAGAAGCTAGTGTTAGTATGTCCAATTGCTCACAAATGTAAGTTTTGTACTCCAGTCTACCCTTATTATTAATAACGGGTATATTTTGGCTTTTATTTGCTTGAAACTTTATTTTTCAGTGAGTTTGTCATCCAGGTCATGGCAAAAGGAATGTTACCCATTTAGCTTCTCTAAAATAACTCTGATGTGTGGGCTCTGCACCTTGAGAAATGAGCAAGGTGTAAAATTTTGGAAACAAGTTATGCATGGAATGATTTTGGCTTTTGGCAGAGCTTAAACAGATGCTTGTAAACTGTGCTTTTCTAAGCACAGGCCATGCTGGCTCTTTTTTTTTAATCTTAGTGACTTGCCACTTGCATTACACAGTGCAGCTGGTTTTTCATTGTGGAGTTGGCTTTACAAATGTGTGGCATGATCTAGGGACTTTGAATCTTTGAATCGTTGGAATATTTTCACCATGGCATGTTACTGCAGGCTATTGTGACACTGGCCAGGGTTCTGTGCTAGCTTATGTAGAAGGATGCCCCAACAAATGGGAGTCCCAACAAATTTGGAGCCTACCTGCGGGTACAGGTCCCAGCACCATGATCTTGACCGGTACTTAGTTTATGTGCATGAAGAACAGGGACCATGCAAAGAGTAGTGACCTCAGAGTCATCAGTTAAAAGGGTCAGCTGAGGCAAGAGTTTGATTAGAGACAACATATCATCACTAAAGAACTTTTAGGCCTCAGTGGTTGAGGAATATATGCCGTGCTTAGTCTGAAAGAAAGTGAATTATGAGTGTGTTACAGAGCACAAGGGTAGTTCTAGGTTGAAATTGTTAACACCAGACCTAGGGAAGAGGCTAAATTGGCTGCCAAATTTTAGTTAGTATTCAAGTTGAGGAAGGAAATTGCAGGTCTAGAGCCAGCACCAGCGTGTAAGTCTGTTCTCACACTCCTGTAAAGAATATCACCGAGACTGGGTAATTTATAAAGGGAAGAGGTTTAATTGACTTACAGTTCTGCATGGCTGGGGAGGCCTCAGGAGACTTATTATCATGGCTGAAGGTGACATAGGCATGTCTTACATGGCAGCAGATGAGAGAGAGAATTGAAGGAAGTGAAACCATCAGATCTTGTGAGAACTCACTATCACGAGGACAGCATGGGGGAAACTGCTCCTATGATCCAGTCACCTCGCACTAGGTCCATCCCTCAATACATGAGAATTATGGGGAATACAATTCAAGATGAGATTTGAGTGGGGATACAGCCAACCATATTAACCAGCTTTTCCATGGGGTCAAGTTCAACTAACTCACCCTCCCACTGTCAACACTATCTGGTGATAAATTAATTCTGCATCTCTTAATTACTTATAAGAGGGGAAATCCTCTCAAAGAAGGGATATTTTTATGTCTTAAAAATTTCAAAGATAAATGAAGGAGAAGCAGCCTTAATATTTCAGAACTGAAAAACGCTTTGTCATAAGAAAGTTTGGGGAACTCCATTTACTTCGTAGAACCCCCATTCAGCAGACAAGGAAGCCAGGAGGTTGGGAATGTTATGAGTGGAAAAGCAAGCTCAAATCTATTCTGACTTACCAGGCAGTATTTATAAGTAAATTTTATTGATATAGTAAAACAATCCAGAATTAATATCTTGGTGAGAAAGTTTTCCAATTGAGTTAAAATTTCAATTATTAGATTTTTAAAAAATAGCATGAACTGAATGATATGCCAGCAAGGTCTCCACCAAGATATCCATCTTCTTTCAGCACAATACTAAGTTTCTGCTGCAGTCTTAGGCAATACAAACGATCTGGTTGAAAATATTTTTCTCTGTGAAACCTCTTTTAGAAGCCATGATGGATTGCTCTGTTTATCTACTTCTCAGAATAAATGCCATAGCTATGATAATCTTTTCTTTAATAGTAACTTCCTGGAATTTTTTAAATAGTAAAGAACATCAGAGAGTCAATGCTAAACAAATACAACTTCTGAGACCATGAAGAAGAAAATACACCCCTTCCAATGCGAAAGAGTTTGATTTTCAAATGCTTAGAGATCACTGTCTCATCCAATGTATTGAGAATTCTTCCAACTGAGACCAAGTGGCCAAAAAATTAAATGAGTGGGAACTTTAAAATCTTTTAAATTTTAACTCACAGGTACCAGAGAAAAAAACTGATTTGAACCTTAATTCTTTGGAAGCATGATATTTAGACTTTAAGTTGCAAAATAATGTAATCTCTCTATTTTAATATTGCTCCAGTAATGTTATAGTAGCAAAAAAAATGTTATTTAAATGTGGGTCCTCTCATTATTGATATTTTGTGATTGGAGTATAATTATGTTATCACTCAAAGTCAAAATTGTTCTCCTACTAGGCTATTTTGGCAACGTTACTTATAAAAAAATGTGAGCCAGAAAATCAAGTAGAGATTACATTTTCAGCCTTAGAGTTGTTTTAACCAATGTGCTCTTCTGACCCATTTTAGAGTCTACAGGGGCTGGGGAAGGTCAGTTCAGTTCATTGATAGTTCTAAAGGGTATTCATTCCAAGAAGTATTGTTGGCATTGGATGTGGGACCGCATCTGGGAACGGGAAGAACTGGCCTGTTAAACTTGTGTTCTTTTCCCTGGGCAAGAAAAGCACAGTTCTAAGAGAACACAATGTGGAGGAAGGAAGGAGGGAAATACTTCTCCTTTCTTGTGGATTGAGATCAGTTAGTCAAACACTCTGCTTCTCTCTGTCTCATCACTCATTACATCACAGAAAAGTTACTGACTAATCTTAGAGTCCATTGGGAAGTAATAAACTACATTCTTAACACAATTTCTTTTTCTTTTTGGAGAGTCTGAAGCCTATATTGCTTTTTGTCATATATTGCACAGTTTTCTTTCCTTGAGAGCAGAGGCTTGTAAAGGGATAGCAATACCTGCAGATGGAAGAGTAAGGCTTTCTAATTTAAAGGCAGGACCCAATAGCAAAGGGTCTATCTGCATGAGAAATGTACTATGTCCTCCAAACTCTGCTTTCTCATTGATAAAGGTGAGATAACTGCTTCCATCTAATGATAAGCTAGTTTATTTTTGAGAATTGTTTCTTCTGCACCATCAAACACACAGAGTAGGGAAAATTTCAGGATCTTGTGCAGAAGGAAAAGGACCTAAAATGAGTCAAAGCTTGTTATCTGGGATGGATGTGCCCACCTATGGGACAGTAAGGAGAGGGAATACAGGGTGGCCACGATTACGTGGGGTGTGATAATTCAGGATGCTCTTTGCATCTTGAAATAACTCTGAGTCAGCATCAATTGTCCTTGTGTGCCAAGCTTAAATGAGGCAATGCTGGAAATGGGGCTGACTTGTTCCATTTGTGTGTGTGTGTGTGACATCACCCCAAACTGCTGTTTAGTGAGAAACAAATCCTGAATTCATTAATGCTTTTTATTCTTGCATGTATTTCCCTACAGATCAAGTCCTGGAGAAGTTCAAGACAGTCCCCATGAGGCAGTTAATGGTGAGATAGCCTGGGACTATACAATTTTGTGAATCGTGCCCAGTGAAAACACTCACAAATATATCAGTCACCCTTATCAATCAAGGCCTTTTTGGCTCAATTTTAAGCTTACCTAGAACAACAAGAAACTTTGTCTACCTTTGAACATGCTGAACTTCAGCTGATTGAGGTCTCCCATATTTTTCTACTGGACTGATCAATACAAAGACAAGCAGCACTATCACCTCTTTCATTGTAAACATATTTCTCTTGACTCAGCCAAGCATCCCACTAAAACCTTTCTGTGTGTCACAGTACTGATGTGTTCTCTATGTGAAGCAGAAGGAGCAATGGCGTTCTCCTGGACTGGAATTCTAGGCTGGACAGTGATACATACTACAATATTTTTAAATTAATTTCCTGGCATGTTTAAGCCTCAGGACTTTGTTATGTAAACTGAAACATCACTGTAGTTTCATGTTGGTTATTACGAACAGCAAGACTACAACTCTGAAGCCACCCTACCCATGCTCAAGTCCTAGTTCTTCCTCTTATTAGCTCCAAAGACCTTACCCAAGTTAAATAACTACTCTATGTCTGAATCTCCTCATCAGTAAAATGGATATATCAAGTGTATTCCTATATCATAATGTTGTTCTAATAATAGATGAGAGAATAAATTTTAAGTTATTAGAGTAGTGCCTGACATATAAGTAGTGCAACACAAATGTTGTTACTAGTTTTAACAGATAATACCCTCAAATCTTCTGTTTGGCATTGAAGACTCTGCATTAATGTATTAATCTGTTTCTTAACATCCACTGCATGTACTCTAGGGCAGGGGTCTCCAATCCCCTGGGCCATAGACTTGTACCTATCCATGGCCTGTTAGGAACCAGGACGCAGACCAGGAAACCAGTAGCAGGTGAGCGAGTGAAGTTTCATCTGTATTTCTGGCCGCTCCCTCTTACATTATCGCCTGAGCTCCACCTTCTGTTAGATCCGCCAGCCATTACCACTAGATTCTCACAGGAGCATGAATCCTATTGCGGACTGTGCATGGGAGGGGATGTAGGTTGCACGCTCCTTATGAGAATATAATGCCTGATGATCTGCCGTTGTTTTCCATCGGCCCCAGAGGAAACCGTCTAGTTGCAGGAAAGCAAGCTCAGGGCTTCCAATGATTCCACATTATGGTGAGTTGTATACTTATTTCATTGTGTATAACAGTGTAGTAATAATAGAAATAAATTGCACTATAAATGTAATGTGCTTGAATTATCCTGAAAACAGTCCCCCCATCCCAGTCTGTGGAAGAATTGTCTTCCATATAACCGGTCCCTAGTACCAAAAAGGTTGAGAACCATTGCCTCAGGGAACACAATATTTGCCAACATCGTAAGGTCAGGCCCGTGTCTAATCCATTGTTTTATTTCTAGTATCTATCCATGCTATCTATGTAAATATATATATTGAGTTAGTGAATTAATCGATGCCACACTAAAATTTACCCTTGATCTATCTTTGTCAGAGACATTTATATTTCTGTGCCTTTATGTTCATAAATGTTACTTTCTGGGTGTTCCTCTCCCACTTCTTTCCCAATATAACTCTGACCTGTGCTTCAAGGTCTAGTTCAAATGTCATCTGTTTAATTAAGATGCTTTATCTGGAAAGGGCATCATTGTTCTGAAGTGAGAGAGAAATGAGGGGCGGAACTGTAGCAACGCTTTCCAAAATTGTGCCGGAACAGAGCCCAGCAACATGGAACAGGGGCAACAGGACAATATGGGGCTTGTGTTCATCCTGAGGAAGGTTTGGGGGACTTTAGCCTTGCCCCTCAAATCTCCTTTTGATAATCCAGAAACTTTTGTTTTTGGTGCACTTATTCTTTAATAGAAAAACCTAAGAGTTTCCTTGTTGCAAGTAGAGATCATAAAAATACGTTTAGAATATTTTGCTAACTTTCATGTTGGTTCTATAACTCACATTCTAAGTTACAATGTTGTATTTTATATGCCTATAGAGCTGCATGACAAGTTCTCTAAATCCTGGTCCAATCCAAATGCTTACTCTTCACTCCTCCTCTAAAGAAATTCTAGAAACATCATTGCTTGAAGATGAGGCAAAAAAAAAAAAGTTAACACAAGAGAACTGGCACTATGTTTCTATATGCATTAAAACAAGAAAATGTATCTTGCTTTCACATTACTTCTTTGTCAGAAAAGCATTAAAATCGTCGTTGTATAAATAAGTAAACAATGGAGGCACAGAGGTTGCAACAATTAAAAATAAAATGAAAAAATAAAATGTAACGAGTTGAGTGCAGGGCAAAAATTCTGAAACCTACTCTAATTATTACAAAGTTGGTCTTTTATTCACGGTATCTTAATGTTAATGGAAAGTAATCTGTATATTTTAATTCCATGGCCAAGATAATTTAGATGAAAGTGTTGCAAGTCCTCATTATTAATAACCACCCATGAATATTATGACAAGATTTAGTTTTTTGCCCTGTAGTTATAGTTCAGCTTCCACATTCAAGCTGGCCTTTAATTTCTTAAACCCCATTTTGGCTAGGGAGAAAAATATCAGGAAAGAAAAATACAGCCTTAAGGGAAAAAAGTATAATAATTATAGTATTAACTCACAAGAAAGCTTTGTGCTATTAATCTGGAATCTGGGCCTTTAGCCCACATATCCTTAACATAAATACCCTTTTATACAGATGAAAAGTGCAGAAAACTGAAATCTGAAAAAGTCAATTATTCCCGAGCATTCTCCAAAAGGGAGAAAAGCCAGTACTTTACGCCAACTGGCAACTTATATGAGTCTAAAATTGAAACTTTTTTCACTGTTTAAGTTCTAGAACAGTGGTCCCCAACCTTTTTGGCACCAGGGACCAGTTTCATGGAAGACAAGTTTTCCACAGACTTATGGGTACAGGAGGATGGTTTTGGGATTAAACTGTTCCACATCAGATCATTAGGCATTCGATGCTCATAAGGAGTGTGCAACCCATATCCCTCACATGCGCACGGTGGGGTTCACACTCCCATGAGAATCTAGTGCCCTGCCGCCATTGATGTGATGGGAGGCGGAGCTCAGGTGGTAATGCTCTCCTGCCTGCCACTTACCTCCTGCTGTGCAGCCCAGTTCCTAACAGACCGTAGACCCACACCAGTCCATGACTCGGGGGTTAGGGACTCCTGATCTAGAAGGTATCAGCATGATAATATCCTTTTGAATTCATTTATACACTGAAAGCTTATTATATTGCAGCTACTGTTTCAAATACATGGCATAAGATTCCTCACGTCCATGTCTTTTCTATATAATTCTAAACTCCCTGAACAGACTTTTTGGCAGAGAGGTGGAGGCCTGATCATCTGACTCCAAGGACTTCCCAGGGATTTTCAAAGTGGGCCCAAGGACAGAGAGTCAAGCCCTTTTCCAAAAGTGGCAGCTACAGGGCATGTGACTCAAGGGATGGCAATCATCATGTATTTCAGCATTTCTGGAAAGGGAGAGCATAAAATGGACATGCAAAGTCAGCAAAGACAAAGACAAGAAATATGAAGACAGCTCTTGGGTAGTTATGAAAGTACTGGGATCCTTCCAATCTATTTTTTTTCTTTTTAAATAAAATATTTCAATTTGTATTTATGCCTCTTTAAATCAAAACTTGCCTTACTTATGCAAGAGTCTAGTAGTAGGGAAGAAAAAGCACGGTATCTTGTAGTAAGTGCAATAACAGAGAAATCTAGGGCACTGTGGGAGTTTAGAAAATAATTCTCTGCAAGAGCATTGGGAAAGCAATATTTACTGGGAAGGTGTGCTAAGTGATAATTTTTTATTTTGTTTTTAGGTGTGTTGATTTGTTTTAACATTTTGTAGAGAAAATCTGGAGTTGTGGGTGGGAAAGCATACAACATAGGCACGCTAAGGACTTTAGGAAGAGGAGGAAATTATCAGGATAAGCCAGAGTTGAGAAAATATGAAACACAAGAAAATTCATAGTGATCGACAATGGTGAAAGCAGAGGCTCATGTTGAAGAGTAAGAGGAAATAAGCCTTTAAGACACTGTATCTGAGTTCTTAGTTGTAAATACTGTAGAAAAGTATGTATTGGATCAAGCAAAATGGCTCACTTGCTTGAAATATGGGGGAATAAATCTGTGTAAGTATAGCTGATCAGCTGGTTTCCTGACAATTCTTGGATGGGTCATCCTAGTCCAGAGCATCATGGAAAATTGTCCACACAGCTTGAGTGATTAATTTAAGGGTTTACACATGTCTCAACTCAGAAATCCAAGCTCTACCCAGGACTGTTCTAACAGCAGTTCTAAAAGACTGTTGCATTGGAGGCCAGGAAAATGTGAAGCTAGGCCGTGTTTGGACACATACTCTATCATATGGAGAATATCAGCCTATAGCAGGTAAACAAGAGCCCAGCACAGAAGAAAAGGCAGAGCTACAAGAAGACAGTGCCACATTTTTTTCATTGGAATCTATGTACCCATAGGTAAGATCCACTCATCCTTCTGAAATACCGTATTTTGATCAATTTGGCTCCAAGGGGCTTCTGTTACTTGCAATGTAAAATATACCAATTACACTCTGAAGCTGGAAAGGGTCACAGTGTGTTTGTCCTATTGGATAAATGCATATTCGCTTTGCAATTCATGTTATAAAATTGATTTAAGAGCTAGGAGACAACACAGATAACATGTGCACCAGCTTACATTGTGTCACAGATGAGAAAATTGAGAAATAAAGCAGGCAAGTAGCTTTCCCCATACAAGTTGAATTGATACCAGAGAAATCTCTTCATTAGCAATTGGTAGGTATTCTATTTCACAAGAGTATACATGTGCCATTAACTATGCATGATTGCATATGTGTACACACACACACACATATATATATGCACACACAGAAGCATATATATAAACGGCAAAAATCATGTACCATATATGTTTGTTATATAGTATGTTCAGACACACATGTATAAACCTAACGTAATTAGTACTATCGACAGTGACTCACTTGACTTCAGAGTGGTTACTTTGCACAATGAGAACAGAATAAATATATATGAACTTTTGAATCACTGGGTATAGCTCATTGACCTGAAATGACACCATGGCAGAGAGGGCTTATTTCAGGGTAGAAGATCCAAATCAATTCTTCGTATAATTTTATCTATTGCTCTTTTCAATAATTTAGATGTTGTTATTTCTTTGTTTCTTTAGGTGTGTTTCCATTTTACTTTCAGGATGACACCACGAGGTCTAGGTGATTGCTTAAGCTCATTACTCAGGGTGCCATATCACTGCTGGTTAGAATATTTCTTTGGCAAGTGTTGTTACCTTACCATGTTCACCAACTTTATATAGCATACTTGGTTCAGATTTGGAAGCACTGTTTTTTTTTTCCCCCTCATTTAAGCGGCTTATGATTAGGGAGGCTGACAAGAATTTAGCATGAGTAAGCCTCTGGCAGTGAGAACAGAACTTCTTAATGCTCAGCAGTTAGCACCAAAGATATCAGCACTTGACAATGGAATTAAACTGTCTTTTGACAACAAGAGTT
Source organism: Macaca nemestrina (assembly GCF_043159975.1). Lineage (NCBI taxonomy): Eukaryota > Metazoa > Chordata > Mammalia > Primates > Cercopithecidae > Macaca > Macaca nemestrina. Next base: position 185,798,812 of record NC_092127.1, read on the forward strand.
TATGATGACAATCTAATTGTTCTTTCTCCCAAAAATATCAAAGAGAAAACTGTCCTGTCCTAGCAGCACAAGGAAGGAATAAAGAATATCAAAATCTTACTATGTTTCATGCACCCGTTAGAAAATATTTTTTTAAATTACAAAAATTAAAAATGAAGCTCAAGGAAAATTTAAAACACTCCAAATCCAATTGAAAAAAATATTTAGAAAGAATGAATTTTTCTTTTTTTTTTTTTTTTTTTTTTGAGACAGAGTCTCGCTCTGCCGCCCAGGCTGGAGTGCAGTGGCGTGATCTTGGCTCACTGCAAGCTCCGCCTCCCGGGTTCACGCCATTCTCCTGCCTCAGCCTCCCGAGTAGCTGGGACTACAGGCGCCCGCCACCTCGCCCGGCTAGTTTTTTTGTATTTTTTAGTAGAGACGGGGTTTCACTGTGTCAGCCAGGATGGTCTCGATCTCCTGACCCCGTCAGGATCGATGGTCTCGATCTCCTGATCTCCGCCCGTCTCGGCCTCCCAAAGTGCTGGGATTACAGGCTTGAGCCACCGCGCCCGGCCAAGAATGAATTTTTCAAAAGCTGTAAAGACTTGATCATATAGTAGAGGAAAGAACAATAATTTTAGAATGCAATAGTCCTAGAATAAAAAACAATAATAAATCCTGGATTTATGATGTTTTTATAATTTATCAACATAATTTTCTAAGCATCAGTCACACCTCATATGTCTTAGATTAGGATTCAAAATTTGAGGCATTAGTTTAGAGCAATTATGTCCTAAAAATATACAATATCAGAGAAACATATGTATTGAAAAAGAAGGGAGGTAAGGAAAGAGGGGATGTCACCAAGTTGGTCAGTATTTGTTGTCAAGCTCAACGTATAACACAAAAGCATTCTCAGGCTCTTCCAGATGCATAAGACAACCTCTTAGAATTGAAAGATGGTTTAGGCATCATCTACCTAGTGTTTCTACAAAATTCATGTCCAATGTGTATTATTGCTGGGCAGTGACAGATCCAGTTCAAGAATTTTATCTTATATGTGAAAAAACAAAAAAATGGTAAAATAAATTGTTCAAGGTCACATGAAGTTTTTTTGTCAGAACTGGTTCTAAATCAGGTCACTCTCCACTCTAAAGCCATTTTTTTTTTTTTTTTTTTTTTTTTTTTTTTTTTTTTGTCTGAAGCAACGTCTTCCCAATTAATCACTCTCTGTTCTTCTTGGACTCCACATAGCATCCTAAAGAGCAAGAACAGCTCCTCTCTTATATTTATATTTATGAGGGCCCACTCTAGTGCCAACCACAGAGTAAAACATAAAGTGACTGTTGTAGGTTGAAATGTTTCCCTAAAAAGCCCATATGTTGAAGGTCCCTAATGCTTCAAAGCGTGCCTTTATTTGGAAGTAAGGTCATTGAAGATATAGCTAGGTAAGTTAAGAAGAGGCCATCCTAGAGTACAATGGAACCCTAATCTAATGTGACTGGTATTCTCATGTAAAAAGGAAATTTGGACATGAAGGTGCACACACACATACACATACACACACACAGAACACCATATGAAGATAAAGGCAGAAATAAGAATGATGCTTCTGCACAGCAAGGAATACCTAAGACGGTTAGACAACTACCAAAAACCATGCAACGGCCATGGAATGGAATGTTATTCTGCTATATAAAAGCAGAACATTATAGAATATGTGACCACATGATGAACCTGGAGGGAATCAAGCTAACTGGAATAATATAGTCACAGAATGATAAGTGCTGTATGATCTCACTTACATGTGCAGTGTAACAAAATCAAATTCATACAGGCAGATAGTAGAATGGTGGTTACCAGGCAGGGATGGGGAGCAGGGGAAATGAGGAGCTGTAGGTCTGAGGATACAAACTGGCACTTATGTAGGGTGAGTAAGTTTAGAGGTCTAATGCATAGCGGGAGAATTATAGTTAATAATATTGTATTGAATATTAGAAATTTACTAACAGTAGATTTCAGACACTTATATCACACATACAAACAAAAAGAGTAACTATGTACACAGATGGATACGTTAGTAATCGTTTCAGTATGTGTATATATATATTAAAACATCATATCATACACCTGAAACATATATAGCTAAGCAGCAGCATAACACACATAAGAAAAATAAGCCTAGTTACATCTATCTGTATACTTTTTATGCAAAGACGCCATTGGGCATGAAACCACATAGAAATCATGTGAATAAGAGCACACTACACATAGATTTTTTGACTTTAGTTTTCTCATCTCTAAATTTGTATAATAAAATTTTACTTTCAAATTTGTTTTAATGGTTAAAAAAATGTACACATGCAAGGAGAGTTATCAGAAATGGACAGCCTCTCAAATTCTGTCAATTTTGAAATGGAAAGATGGTTCTGATCTTATTTGTGTGAATCCTGAAGCATCAAAATAATTCACATTAAATTTTTTTAGTTAGTTACTCCCAATTTGATAAAACGAGTTCATAGCATTTTGGGAAATGAGCCTTGACAACTGTGTCCATCAAGAAATGCCCTCTAGTGGACGTTTTATCCCCACTCAGAGGATACTCGGGAGGATCTTTGTCTTTCATTTTTTTCTGTGGCACATTTTACAAGTTAAAAAATACATATTTTTTTCAGAACAGTCATTAATACATTAATTTGCTTCTTGAAATTTACTATCTTCAGATAGATTACATAGTGTTTTGATCAAATTATCTAAAACAAATACTGGTAAAATACCTACTAGTAACTCATACATCTGGATTTTATTACTGATTCTAAGGGTGACCTTCAGCAAAATCTGATTTCTTCATATTCTTTTCCTCTACTTGAAACATGAGAGTTCAAAATACCTAACATCAAGTAGTCTAGCTGGAGAAATCTCAACTTTGTATCTAATCATAGTACACTTGATTGTAAAGAGAAAAGAAGAAGCCCCTTCTGTAATATTTACCTAGGTATATCCTATACATCTAGTTTCAATAAGCAGAATAAATGTTGCATATATTAAATAGTCTAATTCAAACATACTGATTTGAAAGCAAGACTCCTTTTGTATATACTGTCATGTTTTATATTTCAGGGGGAAAAGAGTGAAGATTTGAGAATCAAATTTTACCCTGGGGAGTCCCTGATATAATTCCAGTTTGCCCACTTCAGAAGATTAATCTTGAAAAACTTAGGGAAAGAAAAAATGTGTAAAGATGGCTTTAAAGAGGAAAAGGTAGAAAAATATAAATGTAGTAAAATAACAATTTAGCTACAAGAACTGAGCTACAATTTGTTATTCAGACTGTAGAAGAAGATATTTATGAGTTTAGAATATAGTCTATATTTACAATATTTGTATATTTGTTCTCTTATTCTTGTTATTTCTATTTTGATTTACTTTTATCTAATGTTATATATAATGTATGGTACCTATATATAACTTACAAAAGTGAAAAAATATATAATAAAATATTTTGGGATGCATGCTGTAAATCTGATAGTTAAACATGATCAATGAGTCTTTGAAGCCCAGAAATAAATTTATGCATTATATATACAGTAACCTGATCACCAGTAAGGATGCCAAAAAGACAAAATAGGGAAAGGAGAATATTTTCGACAAATTGTTTTGGAAAAACTAGGTACCCCCATACAAGAGAATGGATTTGGACCCTTCACATACGCTATACACAAGAGTCTACTTAAAATGGATTAAAGACAAATGTCAGACCTGAAATTATAAAACTACTGAAAAAACAATAGGGAAAAAACTATACGACATTGGTCTGGGCAATGCTTTTTTGGAATTGAACCCAAAAGCTCAGCCAACAAAAAACAAAAATAGACAAATGGAAATTCATCAAACTAAAAAGCTTCTCCACAGCCAAGTAAATAAGTAATAGAGTAAAGAAGCAACCTGTAGAATAGAAAACAAAATTTGCAAGCCACACATCTGATAAGGGATTAGTATCCAAAATATATTAGAAACTCAGAGAACTCAATAGCAAGATAACAACCTGATTACAAAAAAACTGAACAGGGGATCTAAATAGGTATTTCTCAAAAGAAGACATAACAATGGCAAACAAGTATGTAAAAAATTTCTCAACATCACTAATTAGGCAAATGCAAAGTGAAAGCACAATGAGATATTACTTCACGCCCATCAGGATGGCTATTACATATATAAAAAGACAATGTATTGGCGAAGATATGAAAAGAATTTAAACATTTTAGTACTATTGGTGAGAATGCTGACTGGTAGAGCCATTTTGGAAAACAGTAGGAAGGTTTCTCCAAATATTAAAAATAAAACTATCATATGGTCCAGCAATTCATTTTCTGTGTCTTTGTGTGTATACATACATACACACACACACAGTCAATAAATGATTGAAATAAGAATCTCAAAGAACTATTAGAATGCCCATGTTCATTGCAGCACTATTCACAACAGTCAAGATATAGAAACAAAGAAATATTACTCAGCCGTTAAAAAGAAATGAATTATACATTTGTTACAGCATGAATACAGCTGGAAGACACCATTCTAAATGAAATAGCCAGTCTCAGAAAGGCCAATACTGTAGGATTCTACTTACATGAGGTATCTACAATTTTCAAACCCAGAAAATCAGAGAAGAGAGTGGTAGTTGCCAGGGTCTGGGTTAGGGGAAGGAGGAGTTGTTATTCAAAGGTATAAAGTTTCAATTTATGCAAAATGAATCAGTTTTGCAGATTTTCTGTACAACATAGTGCCTATAGTTAACAGTACTGTATTGAGTATTTAAAAATTTGTTAAAAGAGTAGATCAGATGTTAACCATTCTTACCACACACACACACTCACACGCAAAAGAGACATAAGAAAATTTTTGGTGGTGATGAATGCACTTCTACCTTGATTACACGAATAATATCATAGATGCATGGGCATGTCCAAACTCATCAAACTGTACAAATTAAACATGTGCAAAGTGTTTTGTTTGTTATCGATTATTCCTCAATAAAGATGAGGAAAGAATGGAAGGGAAGGGAAGGGGAGGAGAGGGGAGGGGAGGGGAGGGGAGTGAAGGGAAAGGTGGAAAGAAGGAAAACGAAATCATGTAGGTAGCATTATGTGCAGGTGAAAGTTACCAGGCTTTCGGAAGACAGGTAAGGTCTTCTCACTTGGAGATTTCTGAAAAAATAAAAAAAAAAAAAAAAGGAAATAAGTTTTAAGGAAATGTTAAGCAGAGTTGCACACTAATGTTACAGTTCAATGAAACTGACAGCAAATAATCAGACATACAGTCATTTCCACAATACCCAGAGTAAGATTTTTATCTGAATATTTTCTGCTCTCAGTTTATATTTTACGTGATTATCTGCAACTCTGAATTTATGTAATGATATCTTAGTCCTAATTCAACATTCTGTAGTATAAAAACAACAACAGATTGTGGCTCAGAAATAATAAAATCCTAAAAAACAAGTATGGTAAAAGGTACCCTTTATGTCCAATGGGTCATTGTAATGTAAGCCCAAGTAGGCAGATTTCACAGGTGTGGTTTGATTGACGATAGTCTTGCTCCCCCGCCCCTTTCTCTTGAGAGTAAGTGAGACTTTTTCTAGCTGCATTGTTGGTCTACATGCAGCATACTGGCTAAATTTTAGGGAAAAGTGTCCCTTCCTAGAAAAGAGAGCACAATTTGGCCTCCATATGATACATCACCCATGATAAATATGTATGTGTGCATACTATATATATATATATATAACAAACATATTTCTTGCTTAGACACATCTTATCAGACAATGTCAAATAATCGTGAGCCCTTTGATAAAATATTAAAATGTTAATCTTTAAAACGTTTATGGAAAATAGGAAGGAAAGGGAGAGGAAATAAACAACAGTATTCACTAACGTTTAGTTATGCATTTGTCCTTAATATTTTCTTGGGGGTATGTTTACAATTTGAAATTTCATGTTCCATGGACAAGCTTCAACCACATCTGACATGTGTGCCTTCCAAACGAAACGCAGTAGATGTTTGTTTCTTTTCTTTCACACTAGAAGACACAAGATATTTGCAGATGAAATATCATTGTGATTGTCTCTGAAAGCTAAATACATATCCAAAAATGTTGATTGCAAAAAGCATTTGGGTGGCCAATGTTCCCATAACTTAAAGAGTCTGGGAAAGCAAACTAATGCTTATGAGTACTGTAAAATTAAATTCTAAATAGGTGTATTGTTGTTCTTATGATAATGTCACTACCAGTCTCCCTATGTGTACTGCTGTGGGGAGAAAATATAAGATTTTTCTTAAAAAAAAAAAAGGAATGTTCAGAGACTATTAGGTTAAATTAAACATTGCTGTAGAAAAATAAATGTTAAGTTTATTGATTCATATTTCATGACAGAAATGATGTCAAGGTCCCATTTCAAGGCCCCCATACTTGCTGTTCCAACTGTCTGGAATGGTGTCATTCCCAAATACATCTAACTCTTTCCTTTGGCCCTCCAGGTCTCTTCAAATGTTACCTTTCTCAAAAGTCTTCCCTGTCTACCTTTCCTAAATTTACTACCTCTTACCCCAATATCACATGTGTCCTGCTACTCTATGTTATCGTTTATCACTACCTACAAACCTATTATCTATGTTGCTTGTTTACTATGCTAATGATAGGTTGTGTACTGTCTGCCTCCTCCACACGGAAGAAAGTTCATGAGAAACATTTGTTTATTGTGTTCACTGTTACATCTCCACGTTCTAGACTAAGGCCTGGCATATACCTGGGGCTTAATAAATGCTTTTTGAATAGTACATATAATTTTATTTGTCTCTCACAACCAAGAAAAGTAGATATTATCTGTGCCCTTAGCTAAATAAACAGAGCACCCAAAGATAGTAAATAACTTACTCCAAACCTCAGAACAAGGAACATTCTCTGAGAGATTAAATATGGAAAAAGGAGAGCGAGGAAGCTGGATGACACAGCTGAGGTGGGCTAAGAAGAGAGGTCAGACTTGTTATGTGGTTACTCAAGGAGTTAGGGAGATGTCAATGGAGAGAAAGCAGGAAAATGAATTTTAGATCTTAGCAGAGATGGACAGAATTACAATGCAACATCTATGGACAGAGGGAGTTCCTGGAAAATGGAGATGTTCAAGGACGATGTGAATAATCAGAATTCAGGGCTGTTGCAGTGATGATTATATTCTGAGAAGGAACATGGATCAGATGTTTTTCAAGGACCCTGCACGATTTCCAAATATACATTTTTAATAACACTTGGCTGCCAATGACGCCAATTACTAAGCTTCTCTGGAAAAAGAAAGGCTGGGATTTCCAATAGAAGTAACAAAAAAATCACGTTGTTCTATTTTGAAAAACTAAATTATAGCTCCAAGGAGAAAGCTTGGGGACGATGGAAATAGCCTTCACAGAGCAACTACTGTACTGTGCGAGTCACTCCACTCACATTTTCTATTTTTCTGCATATCCCCATTTCAAATGAGGATCCTAAGATTAGAAGTCAAATGACCTGCTCAAGGTGAACACAGTGAGAACAGTGCAGATGTAAGATACAAGGAGCCTTTCAACTCACTCCCAGCTCTATACTTTGCCAACTATGTCCTAGCTAGATTTGTTAAAAATAGGAAATAAATTAGTTCAAAAATATAGATAAATGAACAGAGAACAACTTAAGAGTATTTTTGTGGCTCAGATACAAAAATCTGAAACTTTGTAAATTAGCTTTGCTTATCTTAGAAGAACAATTTAAAAGTATTTAAAACCACTTGTGATGATGAGTTCTGAACTTGAGCTAAGCAGAATTGAAACAAGCATGCACCAGTCAGACTGCATTGGCCATTTTTTTTTCCACATTAGAAGTTGAAAAATGGTTATATGTTTCAGAATAAAACATTCCAGTATATTCATAACTTGCTGTATATTTTTAAAAGATAGGTAACTTGGTAACTTGGTTGATTGATTCGTTTATTACTCATAATTTTGTTTTAATATATCACTATGTTTTATACAGCTTTATGTTTGTCTTTTGAATTTTTTAATCATAAAGAAGCAATGACTCTATGAACTGTAGAAATTAGAAAAAAAAATCCTAATTTACTACTCTTAAAATCTTTGCTCTCCAGGAATAAGCTGTGTTTATCAAGCAACTTGGTATGGATTTATTAGTCAGCTAATAATGCAACAACAACAAACAGTTATATAGTATTTGTTCCATGGCTACACTTTCCTATATAATTAATTTAATCTTCACTTCCAATACAACATACTATTGCATTTCCACTTAATAACAGTGGAAACTGTGGCAGAGATGTTAAGTAATGTGCTCAAGGATACACAACTAGTGTTATATTTAGCACTGGACTAGAAATTTGGGGGAAGTAAAAAATTCTATTTTAGATGTATTACCCATCCTTAAAAAACAAAAAAAACCCTGAACTACTTGATTATTAAGTCAATTAATACATGAGTGAATGAATGGATCAATAAATTACATAATTAATAAAAGAGCCAAAGAACAATGTATATTATATAATCAAATCCTATCTTTGTGGTGACTAAATTGAATTTTTTGGAAATCTACAGACAAAGGAATACAGAGGAGCATTGGTGTTGCGGGGAAATGAGGTAACATGGAGCTTTATAAAAGCAGAAGTAATCTAATTAATTTAACAAATAGATATTATTCACATCATGCTGGAGAGTCATCGGACTACATTTTGCAGCTATAGAAACATGTGTGGTATGTACTCAACATATGTCTAGTGGGAGAGAAAGACTGTAAACAAATAATTGCAAGAAGGTTTGGTTTAGGCGATGGTCGAATACCAATAAGATGTAGAAGTCTTACAGAAGAGAAAGGCAAGACTGAGTGTTTTTTAAAATATTGATAGAAAATGCATATGGATAACATCTGTAATTCAATTAAAATTACCATTCGTGGCAAAGAGTTCTTGTGCCAGTGTCCTCGTGCTTTAAATTTGCTTGAACTCATTTTTTAAACTTCAGTGAATGTTACACCTGAATGTTGTATACACCCCATAAATAGGAAATGGACTTTAGATTGGTTTTCTGTTTTCTATGAAGCCAAATGTCATCTATGTCATTAGAGTAAATTAGTGCTCTAAGATTATTTATTTAACTGGAAAAATATGCAGATGCCAAATATTCACATGAACATTATCATGTGAATCTAATTTCACATTTCAGAGAATCTATCTATACCAATGGCACAAGAAGGACTACTATGTTAAAATAAACATGTTTTGTAACTGAATTTCCCTTGCACATCTGTTTTTATATATTTGTATATTATTCATCTTTTAAGAAAGTAGGAGATTATTGAGATTTAGCATTTTAAGTGGAGATGTGTCTAAGGGACTCAGAACAAATGTCAAGAGTGACATCTAAGAGCACAATTACTTGCTTAATGATTCATAATTTGTGTCCAGCAATGCATGCTGTGATGGACGGAAGTGTTAAATACTTGTAGTGAAGATTTCAGATGATACCACCACAACAAAGGGCATTTAGATAAGGCCAGAAATCAGAGGACTTTTACTAGTTATCAAAAAATTGAAACGGCAGTTGATGAAGATTCAAAAAGTACAGAAATTAAAATTTGAAAACCTCCAAAGATTATCAGACAATATAGCATCTGGGAATGGAATTAGAGTGGCATAGAAAATAATTATTATGTCAAGTTCTATTGTGGGATTACATTTCTGTTATTAAACCAATTTGGTCCTTCTTTGAATCCATAATGCTCATTTTGAAATCAATTATGTAGTTTTAGGGGAGGTGGAAATGAAGAAAGAGAATGATATTTTTTAGTTACAACTAAATTTCAACAAAATTCTAGGCTTTTAACAATGCAATGAGTTAAATGTGAACACTCTCCTTAAGAGAAAGAACACATTTGAAGACATCTTTATTTGATACACATAGAGTATGCACAATATTGTCTTACAACTTGTGTATCCTTCTTATATATGTTACCGTAATGTATGTATGTGGACCATTTCTGAGTGAAACCAAACAATGAGTAGTATTTACTGGTGAACAAGTTCATGTAGTGGACCTTTTCTGTCCAGATTCACTGAATTCCTCCTTTGCATGCAAAGCAGCCCATAATCAGGTGCCAGAATAGTTAATTGAGAGTCTACCTATCAAGAGAGCAGAATCAACTAGAAATTGTATTTCAAATCAAAAGGATATTGCTAATTGTCATATTGCTAACTATATGCACTTTTTGAATATGAATATTTAAGCCACATTTTCTTTTCTTTTTTTTTTTTTTTTTTTTTTTTTTTTTTTTTTTTTTTTGAGACGGAGTCTCCCTCTGTCACCTAGGCTGGAGTGCAGTGGCTCAATCTCTGCTCACTGAAACCTCTGCCTCCCAGGTTCAAGTGATTCTACTGCCTCAGCCTCCCAAGTAGCTGGGATTATAGGCACGTGCCACCACACCCAGCTAAATTTTTTTTGTATTTTTAGTACAGACAGCGTTTCAGCATGTTGGTCGGGCTAGTCTCAAACTCCTGACCTCGTGATCCACCCGCCTCAAACTCCCACAGTGCTGGGATTACAGGTGTGAGCTACTGCACCTGGCCTCATTTTCTCTGGAGTTAGCCTGGATAGCTATGTAGGATAGTTGGGATACAGCTAACTTATCCCATTTTGGAAAGAGCTCTTCTTCAATAATCTAGGTGGTGGCTTTCCTCAGTTTACTTAATTTTGCTGCTTTCAGCATCATCTTGTTAAAAATAGGGTTTCAGAATACCCATTTTTCAAAGTGATACCTAGTTTCATTTTGTCCCTTTCCAGCTGTTCCTTTTCTGTTTTTGCTGAATCTAATACCAAAGCCCTTACAACTCATCAACCAGGGTAAGAAGCTGTCAGTTTCTAAGAGAGAGTGATCCAAAGAATCCCTGAAATGATTATAGAGAATGAAAGTGAACACAAGTATGGGATTCTAAACAGGGCTTTGCTTATCAGCCCTTTATCCTCTTCTGAAGGGACTCTAGTTTATTTACAGCTAAGACCTTGGAAGAACAAGTGGACTTAATTTCTGCCCACTGAATCCTCAGCATAGTATCTATGTAGCCTCTCCATTCTGCTTTTACCCTCCAGTTTGTAAGGTGTCCTTCATAAACAGGACATGTCCTATAGAACATCCTATGGAAACATGTCCTATGGAAACATGTCCTGTAGAACATCTGTGTTTACTTGTTCCTCACAGAGATTAAAAAGGAGAGAATCAATATACAGCCGTTCCAGTTTATCAAAACTAAACAAGCACTAAACTGTACCTTTAGTAAACAGAAGAGGAGTCCTTAGACTAACCCAAGTTTTCCTTTGACATGTTTCTTCTAACGTGCACACCTTTTCCGAGAGTGAAGAGGCAGTCTATTTGGATAATAATAGAATCATTACAGGCCAATATTTAGAATGTGCCTGCACTTTACAAAAGAACTTTTGAACGATCAGGGAAAGCAACAGAATGCATTGTCAAACTGTGCACTAAAAAATAAAAAAAGTTTAACAGTAACTCAAAAGCCAAAGTGTTCTCATGTCTAAAGATGGATTTCCCTGTCAACTCAGTGCCCTGGTCCCCTTACGCAGTAGCAGTAAGTACAATTTATTAATCAATTGAAGGGTGAGAAAGGCCATTGCTAACAATATATCTTAAAGGATAAGGTATATTCATTTAATTTCAAGTAAACTCTAACGTCTTTACATGTGGTAATTCAACTTATGGAGTCTTTATTTGTATCTCTACAAAGAAAGAATCAAGTAAAAAATGTAGACAGATATTCCCATGTTTCAAAGAAAGAAGAGCAAACACTTTGTGTGATTATCTGGGTATATGGAATACTTATAAATGAATTTTTTAATGGATGCATTTGCAGTATCATCTACGTATGTATGTATATTTCCATTTAAATACTTATGATTTTCTAGTGGAGCATCAAAGTGTATTAAAACTCATTAAGAGGTCAGAAGATTCTGGTTTAAGCTCTAACTCTGATAACAACCACAAACTTTTGAAAAAGGCAGTTATTCTCCCCTTTGCTCACCTTCCACCTACGCCAGGCTTTCCTGGAACTTTCAGTAGTGTTCCCCAAAACAAGACCATTTCAATCCTTGAAGTGCTAGGAAGCTCCCTGCACTAGCAACCACCAAACATCAAATTTAACCCATTTCTTGCACTCTTTCCTATTTTTCCCTGTGACTATGAATGTACTGTCCTTTGTATCATTTTCCCATCGCTACACAACAAATTAGCACATAAATAAATGCTTAAAGCAGCACAACTCCTTATCATCTCTAAATTTCCCTGTGTCAGAATTTCTGGGATGTCTAGCTGGGTCCTCTGCTTCAGTATCTCACTGGTCTTCCTCAAGTAAGATGTTGTCTGGGGCCGAGTTTTCACAGCCAGTTCCAAGCTCATTCGGTTTGTTGGTAGAATTAATTGCTTGTGACTAAAATGACTGTGGGCCTCAGCTCCCTGCTGGCTGTTGACATGACACAAGGGGCCACTTTCAGCTTCTAGAGAGTGGCTATAGTTCCTTGCCATGTGACCCTCTTGATATGATCTCTACCTCAGGAAATCTTACTCTTCCAAAGCCACCAATGTATAAAGACTCTCCACAGGAAGGTCTAGGTACCTCTTGAAGGACTTTCACCTGATTAAGCCAGGCCCACTCAGGAGGACCTCTCTTTGGATAAAATAAACTGTCTACAAATAAGAATAACTTTGTTGCTTTTTGTTTCCTATGTACTTTTTTACATTTTAACTCATTTTATTACATAGCAACTCAAATATAACATTGAATATATTTGTTACCACAAATATATTCAATTTTTAATTTTTGTTCTCGTTTTTGGCTGGAAATAAAGTACAGTGCTTCTAAGCATCAAAATATGTGTTTACTTTTGATTTTTAAATAATTATCATCATTAAATTTAGAATGTTTATCTTTCTGCTATTAGTTTGTTGTGTGAATTTTTGAAAACACCAAGGAGTATAGATTTTCTTAGTATGTTACTTGCACCTATAAAATGACTTACTCTTTAATACCTAATGTAATATAATTAATTAACATATTTTATGATCTTGACCATATATATGTCCTTGTAATACATGTCACCCCATATTTGGTGTATTTAGAAATTTCTAATATTTTTTCCTACATATGAATGAATTTTGCCCATAATTTCCATTTCCATGTGTCACTTATTCTGTTTTGGTTTTAATAACTAAAATGAGTTGGAAATTTTATTCTGTCTCTATTAACCTAAAATGGTTTTACATGATAAAGATTACCTAGTTTTTGAAGTTTTATGAAAGCATCAGAACTTGCTATTAATATTTAAATTCTTTTAGGTCCTATATTTCTTCTAAAATTAATTTGTTTTGTTTGTTTTTTAGTTTGGTATTTCACTTAACTGGAATACAGTTGTTCATGTTTTAAAATTTTTTAATCTTATTTTTTAAAGTCTTTTCTTAATAAAAAAGACCAAATACTCAACTATATGCTGTCTACAGGAAACTCACCTCTTGTTTAAGGACATACATTGATTGAAGATGAAGCCATAAAAAAGGATACTTCATGCAAATAGACACACTGATCAATGGAAGAGAATAGAAAGCTCAAAAATGAACCCATATGTTTATGGCCAATTGACTTTTAACCAAGGTTCCAACAGTACACAATAAGAAAGACATGATCTTTTAAAAAGGCTGTTGGGAAGATTAGTTATTTACATAGAATGAAATTGAACTTTTTCTGATACCATATACAAAATTCAACTCAAAATAATTAAAACTTAAACATAAGATATAAAACTATAAAACAAGTAGAAGAAAACAGGGGAAAAGCTATACAATATTGGTCTAGCAATGATTTTTTAGAATTGAGCCCTAAAATTCAGACAACAAAAACAAAAGGGATAAGTTTACTTAAAACTAAAAAACATCTGCACAGCAAAGTAAACAATTAACAGAGTGAAGAGGCAACCTACAGAATGGGAGAAACTATTTGTAAGCCATACATCTAATTAGAGGTTAATATACAAAATATATTAGAAACTCAAACAACTCAATAGTAAAAAAACAAATAACCTGATTTTTAAAATGGCAAAATACCTGAGTAACCATTCTCAAAAAACAGATATGAAAATAGCCAATGGAAATGTAAAAAAAAAAAAAAAAAAAATGCTCAACATCACAAAATATTAGAAAGACGCAAATTAAACCTACCACCTCACAATTGTCAGAATGGCTACTAGCAAAAAGCTGAAAGATAACAAGTGTTGGCAAGAATGTGAAGGAAAGGGAAACCCTAGTACACTGTTTGATGGGAATATAAGATAGTAAAACCGTAATGCAAAAGAGTATGGAGGTTCCTTAAAACACTAAGAATAGAGTTCCCTTATGTTCTAGCAGTTCCCCTTCTGAATATATATCCAAAGAATTTGAAATTGGCTTATCGAAGAGATACCTGCAATCCCATATTTATTGCAGCATTATTCATGATCCCAGATGATGGTGTCTATCAACCAATGAATGGTTAAAGAAACTATGGCATATATACACAACAGAATCCTATTCTGCCTTTAATAAGAGAGAAATTATGTCATTTGTGACAACATGGATGAACTTGGAAGGCATTATGCTAAGTGAAATAAGCCAGACACAGAAAGACACCACATATTCTCACTTATATGTAGAACCTAAAAAAATCAAACACATACAAGCAGACAGCAGAATGATAGTTACTTGAGACTATAGAGTAGTGGAAATGAGGAGCTGTTGGTCAAAGGGTACAATAGTTAGATCGGAAAAATAAATGATAAGTATTTGAGGTGACAGGTATGTTAATTAGTTTGATTTAATCTTTCCTAATTGTATACATATATCATACATCACTTTGTACTTAATATTCAATTATTTGTAAATATCCAATAAAAACTAAGAATAAAATTTAAAAGACTGCAAGAGGAGAAAACATTTCTTTGTAAATAATGTTAGTGCTTAATTTTTTAGAATAAAAATGTCAAAGAGAAAACATACCTTTTACATAATTATTTTTAAATTTCAACTTTAAAATATTGTAAGAGGCAATTAAAAAAGTAAAGTTTTACATCCAGTTTAAGTTCCATTTTGATGAAGATGAAGAACTTTGGAGTCTAATATTTCAGAGATTCATCTCCAGTTCATTTAGTGACAGTGAGACTCGGCCATATCTCTTCACCATTAGACTTCTGAGATTTTTCCTCTGTAAGATGGGAGGAAAAATATTCACCTGATACATTAGGTATGACTTTTAGCTAAGTTAATTTATGCACAATGATTAGTATAGTTCTGGGTCCATACTAACGGTTATTTAAATTACAGCTTTTTGGTGATTTTAGCAATAATTATGAGGGGAAAAAATGAGAAATTTAGTAGTGTTTTGTGTTCATAGCTGGTGTTCATTTTATTCACACAGGAAGTGTAGGGTGGCAGGAAGAATAACAATTTTCATCTCAATTTCATAGATGAGAAGTCTAAGACTCATCCTGGCAAAGTGTTTCATTCAAGGACATGTAGGTAATCAGTAATACAATCAGGCCTGGAATTGGTACTGAGTTGACTGCAAACTCAGTGTGTTTTAACCTCAATCTACTATATTTTAGTGCCTCTGAGTAACTTGTCTTTTGCATTAATACTCTAAAGATACTTGAGGGAAAAAAAAGAGGTGTGTAAGATAATTTGAAAAGAAAGCAATTGAAAAACTGAAGTCAAGAGGGCAAACTCTGAAGACAATACACCGGTTCAGAAAAATGAAGGGGCTATTCTAGTAACTCACTTGTGTAGGCTGGCAGGGACAGACATAAAATGCAAGCACACGAGGTCAAGCTTAAAATAATAAATGCCTGCGAGGCGGATTCCTCATTATTATTGTTATTTAAACAAAGACCCACAGCTGTTAACTGGACCTTTGGCCTAAATCACAGGCTTCTTTATATGTATGTTGTGAATTTCGCTAAAAGGGCTGTTTTAAGTTCCGTTTTAAAAGAAATGAAAGTTAAACACACACACACACACACACACACACACACACACACATTGAATAGAGCTCAAATTTGTTCAAAGCTTCAAGGTTTAAAAACTTAATATTCTCAGTTCTCTACCTTTGCCTCCCAAAGTGTTTAAATAACAAGGAAACAAAGGAAGAATTGCTACAGATATGAAATGTCAGCTAATGCATTCCATTTTGTAGAGGATCTCAATGTTCATTCAAGGAGAATTGGGGTAAAGTGGGAGAAAAATGTTGAGAGAAAAGTTAAGAAATTAGTTGTCATTTTAAACATCAGACCTTCTATCAGGTACTTCATGTATCTTGGTTCACATATTTTAGTCAATAACATTCTTAGAACAACTTTGTGAAGCAGATATCTTCCCCTTAAAGACGGTTGGCAAACAGCAAACTGTGGTCCAAAGACCAAACCCAGTCTGCCATCTATTTTTATAAATAAAGTTTTATTAGATTATGGCCACCCTCATTCACTTACATATGGCTTATGGCTGCTTTTGAGTTATAATGGCTGAGCTGGGTATAATTCTGTAACCAAGAAGGTATGTCCAGCAAACAACATACCTACAATCTGGTCCTTCTCAGATAATTACTGTTGAGTCTTTGATAAGGAAACTGAGACTCAGTGAAAGGAAATATTTTGTTCAAGGTCAAACAACGTTTTGTTCTTTGGAGGTAAGGGTTGATCTCAGAGTTTCCTGGTTCAACTTGTAATGAAACTCAAAGACTTCTCCAGGTCGAGCCAGAGGTACTTTCCCTTAAAATTGTATGAAATGGTTTCTTAAAAGAAACCATACAATTTGAGAATTTGAGAATATAATTTCATCTTAGAGAACCTGGTGTTGTCATGGGGGAAATGTGCTTTTCAGCATCTGAAAGACTCAGGAGAGCACTAGGTCCCCTCATACTTGCTGTTACTAACCCCTATTTTAGTTGGTGAAAATTAAATGAGGAAAAGTTGATAGTTATGTTCTGCAAACCAAAAAGGAAATATTCACATGTGTGATAATAGTTTTCAGTGCCAGGTCAAAGTTTTGTTTCTTTGCTAGAAAATGTGTTCACTTTCAAAGGATTTCCTTTTAAATATGATGCCTCCTGAGGATACATTTTTTTAAAAAATTTCCTATTACCCTGCCCAGGCAGAAGAGGTGAAGCAAAGCTGCTGACTTCAGCCTCAAGCCGATAAGGAGGAGAAGAGCTTGGTAGGCAAGAGGAAACATCTGGCATGAAAATGTGAATTTGTGAACCAAGTGTGTGTCTCTTAAAATGTTCCCATTAAAATTTGCCTTGCATCATCTATAACTTCCCACTGATCATGAGTTTTTGGATTTTTACCCCATGAGATCATCCAATCAAAAGGCTATGAGAATGTCAAGTTAATAAATGAATGTATAGTGAAAAAAGCTCACAATCTTCTGCCCAAAACACACTAATTCACATGCTGCTGCCTTACCAAAAAGCTGTGTGACTGTGCAGCTGTGCAGGGACTGAAACATCAGTGTCCTTATTTTAAAATGGGGACAACTTCTGTCCCCACCTGCCCACTGAGGTGTCGTGAGGATCGAAACAGATAATGCAGCAAACATTATTTAAAGCTGTTAGAAATCATGCAAAGTAAATAAACACCATCTATATGACTAAGATGATGATGATGATGATAATGAAGACAATAATGGTAAAGGTAATCAATCCAGGACATTTTCTTTTTTCTTTTTTTTTTTTTGAGAGAAAAGGGGTGCTGTTAATAATTATAATTACTCTGGGACAACCCTGTTAAATCAGGATAGCCCCCAAAAAACTGGGGACAGGACTGCAGCCACTCTTTTTAAGCTGATCTTAACGTGTTTAATTGCTGAAGATCACATCACAGTCTGGGGCTAGAGAGGAAGAATTTATATCTCTTTCCAGCAACGTGGTTGATCTAAGAAAGCCTAACTTGAAAAGAGGATGGGGGAAGAAGGCAAGTGGAAGGATTGACCCTACAGCCCCACCATTGCTAGTTACTTAGTACAAAGTCATTTCTGATTAGATAGATCTACCTGTGTATCTCTCAAGCCCCTCAAATTCAGTGCTTTCAAACCCAGCTCTTCTTTCCACAAACTTCTTTTCTAAAGACTCCTTTATTTATGAAGTTATACTAAAATACCCTTTTCCATTGACTGACCCTTATTTTATCTGGCAGAAAGTTTGTTACTTTTGCCATCTAAAACTGATTTAAGTTTCCCTTTGCTTGTTCAAGCTGACTTTCACTGATTCTGTTCACATGGCTTATCATACTTTACCTTAGATATTACAATACCCTTAATCTGACTTTTCGGCTGGTAGCTCCCATTCTTCCAACTTGCCTGAGTTCTCTGTCTGTTACTCTTAGAGCCATCGGGCTTAATCATTTCTCATCATTTTCTCTTCCATACTTGTACACGATGGTATAATAGGTGTATCTCTCACAGTGCTTGAACCCTGTGCACTTACACTTAATTTTTGCCCAACATTCATACACTACCCTACATAAAAAAGCTATTTGAGATTACAGTGACAAATCGCACAGGGCTTGAAACAGAATACAGACTGAAAAACTCCTCCTTGAATAGCAGATTGTGTATACACATTTCTGTGAATATCCACTATATGCCCAGGGATGATGCTAAATGCTTCGGACTCCTACACAAAGAACAAGGAGAAGGAGAGAGAGAAGGAGAGGGAGAAGGGGAGGGAGGGAGAAGGGGAGGGGGGGAGGGAGGGAGGGAAGGGAGGGAGGGAGGGAGCGAGAGAGAGAGAGAGAGAGAGAGAGAGAGAGGAGGAAGAGGAAGAGGCGGCGGCAGAGGAAGAGGATAAACTTTCTCAAGAATTTTTCTTTTTTTCCCATAAAGTTTTGTCATAATGAAAGTCTTCTGGGTATATTTACATTTTCACCCTCAATTTATACATATAGGGATGATCATATCTGACTTTCTTGGAAAGTCCTGCTTTCAAAAAGCATATTGCATACTATAAACCTATAAACCACCGCCACTGTGATAGATATTTAATATCTAGTTCAGTGGATCACAAACCCATTTATGTGATAACACTCCTGGAAGTCAGAGTCTCTTTATAGAATTCTGTGATATGATGGTTTTATCATATATTTAATTTCATCATGTAAAATGAGAAAGTATTTGCTATCAGAAAATGTGATTTCATGACCGCATGGTATATAAAAGTCATCTTATTATGATGGGCACTAGAGAGAAGGTAGCAGACAGCTTTTCAACCAAACTGTCACTGCTTTTGTTTTTGTAGTTGTTGTTGATGTCTGCTTACTTACATTATGTGCAATCAGTTTTTTTCTGTTTGCACATGAGAGTAGCTAACATTATCAGAAAGAAATTAAGGAAAAAGACCTCAAGACTGACATAATTCGAAAAAATTAACTTAGCTTTTTCTCTGTATTTGCAACACATTTGTATGGCCAACCACCTTGCTCCTGTACTCTGCAGGCATATAATTTAAGATTTATTAGCTCAAAATCTTAAATTTAAAAAAATCGGATTTATTTCATAATTGTTGCCCATTATGAAACATAATTTACTACTAGATCACACTCCAAGTGATATTCTTGCTTGTTTTTTTTTTTTTTTTTCCTCCAAACCTGAAACGACCAAAGAGGACACTTAGTGATTTCGGAAAAATGAATAGCAGAAATATGAACCAGCTACATGGATGAAACGTATTCCATAGCTGAGCCCTGAAAGCAGAATTAGTTAAGTCATTGGCTCAAAGCAATATGACTAAGGTTACTAGAGGATATGGCAGGAACGGGCTTTATATTTATGGTATATTTAGTGTGAAAAAGAAAACTGAGGAGAAAGGTCATTGAGTGGGTTACTTTGTATTGTAGTGAAACCTTGATATGCTGTAAAATAGGCAGCACCAAGAATTTTGAAGAACTCAGGATTTGGGGTCAGAGAAGCAGGCTGGAATTCCAGCTTTATTGTATTTGGCAGTCAATTAACTGCTGCCAGTCTATGTTATCTTTGCTTAAGTGACAATAATAATAACTGCATATGAATGTGTGTGTATGTATATATATATATAATTACCTCACTGAATTTTATCAGGATTAAATGTATAATTGTTGTATGCAAAAATTGTTGACAACCACTTAAATACTAACACCAACAAACAGAAACTATAAAAGTGATGAATCATATTATATGGTTATTTCATTTTATGTTGACATTTAATACACATAGAAGTTTTAATTTTTTTTAAAAAAATTACACATATGGTAAATGCATTGAAGAGATCAGACTTTGGTGATATGAACTAGGTAAGATTCAAGCGATAAGTATCTCTTGGTGATATGAACTAGGTAAGATCCAAGCAATAAATCTCCAGGTATTCCCTCGGATATGGAAAAGCGACACCAATGATACTGTTTCCATCAGCACCGCAGCTTAATTTATTTTCATGATATAGTACAATGTTTTCTTTCGGAAGTCTGAAAACCCTTTTATTGGAAAATTAGGTCATTACAGCTATTGTGTTATTTCCCTCCACCTTCCTCCAATGTGCTGATCAAATCGCCCCCAGCTCAGGAAATCATCAAACAAATGAGAATGCTTACTACACACACTTATGTGTCCACAGCTGCCCTTGAATGATTTTTGTATCTGTTACCATTGTGGTTTCAAGTAACATTTTTCTCATTTCACTTTGGATGATGTCCTCCAACAAATATTTGCATGTAAACGGTAAAAAGAAATTTTTTTTTCTGATCTAATTATATGATGCTTTTACTTTATTTTCTCCTCCTCAAATTTAAGGATGCTCAGTGACCATAGGAAGAAGGTACTGGATTTTCAAAATAACATTTGATGAAAGCAATTGCCATGCAGTGATGAGCACAGGTTTGGGAGGCTCAAGACCTGGTGTCACATCCTGACTCCAATTTGTGTAAGCTGCGTTGCTCTGCTCAAATGATTCAAACACTATGAACTGCAGTGGCACATTGGTAATACCTACTTCATTGGTATGTAAGATTTGAAAATGTTCATAAACCACCAAGCACTATGTAAGCATTAGTTATTCTTATTATGACTTTTTTATTCCTTCTATAGGGAAAAGAGTCCTAGAAGTTATAGCTAGGAATTCTAGTTACTATACAATTCCGTAAACAATGTTGTGAAAAAGCTTAAATTCTAAGATCAAAGATAATATTTATTCAGTAGGGTTTATATGTATGTGTATATATATATTTTTACTCAGAGCAAATATGGTCAATAAAATGGGTTACAATTGTAAACACAATGACCATTAGTGTTTAAAGTACAAGTCAGCCTAGCATGTAAAATAACTTTATTGAATAAAATCTTTCCAGCTACATAATATCTAAAGGTTACTGTGTTAATACACACACACATGGAAATAGCATTGAAAATAAAATAAATGAAGATGTTATTAAGTTCAAATGATGATGAAATTGCCCCCAAGAAATGGAAGTAGGTAAGCAGTAGAGAGCCAGTGGTCTTCTGAAGTCTGTAGCCCTGGGGCCCTGCCCAGTCTCAGGTAGTCCCCTCAATTCAAGAGAAATTTAAATGCAATGGACTATAATCCAGGTCTATATATTTCCAGATCAGGTTATTTTCCCTTCTCCTTGCCTAGTGCAGATAACAAAGTTTGGTTCTGAAATTCCCCAGTGGACTGTTTGGCCTGGCTTTGGGCCCCCACATAGAGTGAGAGAGTAGCCATGCAGTGAGGGCTTTCACCCCAGGGAAGGTGATGGTTAACTATTCAGAAGATGTGCGCATGAGATAGGACAAGTCTTTGCTTCATAAAGTGTTCTGTGTATTGTGAGTTGTTTCACTTCTCTTTCTCCCCATATCAAATTATAGTAAGGTCTAAAAGTGAATAACAAAAAACAGACTTCACAACACCTTTCTAAATGATTCCCGGGAGGAATTCCCACCCAAATTGAGAACCTTGTAGTTTTAAGATGGTTGTTGCTGAGGTCAGACTCTTAAGAGCAATCTGAGAACCCCTTTCTTTCATCTGAACTCAGACTATGCCTTTAGACACAGAAAAAAAAGTGGTTTCAGTGTACAAAAGCTGAAAGGCTATGTTGTAGACATGTAATGTTTCATGGACTGCAGGGTACCTGAAGCCTGTGCCTATGTACAGAAAAACCATGTCCCTAATTATAGGTTGATAGAGGCCACGATTTAACTTTCCAATCCCTCAGAAAAATATAAAGGCCTGCGACCTTGCCTACCAGCCAAGGAATGTGTCTGGTCTTAGGGATAGCAAAAGACCTAGGAATGGAGAATTTTATGTTCTTGTGGGCAGGAGGTGCAGTAGGAGAATCAGCTACCAGGGATGGCCTACAGCACAGTGGAGATCTCGTGTGCAGTGCTGGAAGCAGTGGCAACAGCATTCAGGCCCTCACTAGATTAAGTCTGCAGCTTCATTTGTGCAGTGGTTCTGGTTTAGGAGCCTCTCCTTATTTCTGTTCTTTTGAGTCTGATTCTCCAATCTTCCTGGAAATCTATGAATCATTCCCTATCTTTTCAGTAAGCATTTTTTTTCTGTCTAAAGAAGCATTCACTTGGTTGTGGTATGGACTGCATGATTATGTCCCCTTCCCACTCAAAAAAAATACCTATATGTTGAAACCATAACGCTCAATGGGATGGTAGTAGAAGGTAGGGCCTTTGGGAGATGATTAGATCATACAGGTGGAGTCCTTATAAATGGGATTAATGCCCTTGTAAGGAGAATTATAAAGAATTTGCTTCCGCTTCCTCTGCTCTTAGTCATATGAGAAGACACGGAGAAGACATCCATCTGGAAACCTTCAGGAAGTGGATCTTCACCAGACACCAGATCTGCTGGTACTTTGCTCTGGGCTTCTCAGTCTCCAGAACTGTGAGAAATTGGTGTCTACTGTTTAAACCACTCAATCAATGGAATTTTGTCATAGCATCCTAAACTGTCTAGTGAAGTTTTGTATTGTTTCAACCTAAAGCCCTGAATGATGTGAATGGTTAACCATTTATAAACCACTGAAGGTGACTCAGCACATTATCTTGTACATGGTGAACCACTCATACCAGAGGTTAGTAGGTTTTTCCAGTTAAACCTTCTAATCATGCAGCAGACATTGGCTGTGCACCAATAAGTGCCAGGTACAATGCTCGGTGCTGGGGATACAAAATGACACAAACCCAAGTCTCACCCAGGAGCTCATCATCTCCTAAAAACAAACACACAAAAAAGCAAATCTATACATTTATGTGTTAGTACTAAAACAGAGGTATGGTCCAAGATTGATGTAAACTGATGATCTTAGTTCTTTGTTGGTTATACACATTGAAAATATATTCTTACGGTTTATGATCTTTTGTTTCACCTTTTAAGGTGTCTTTGATGTAGGGTTCATTATATTGTAATTTGTAGTTCTGTGTCATGTTTAGAATCTTCTAAAATCCAGGATTATTAAAATGCTTACCTATATGTTTTTTGCCTAAATGTTTTAGGTTTTCCATATATTAAAAATTAATTTAGCAAATGTTTTCTTGAATCTATTGAAGTGATTTTATGGTTCTTCTCCTTTAATGGACTAATGAAGATAATTACTTTAAAAGATTTTTTAATATTAAACTATACCAGCATTCCTGGCATGCACCCAAATGAGTCCTGAATCTTTCATCTATTACTGGAATCAATTTGTTAATATTTTGTTTAAAATTTTACAACTATGTCCATAATTGGAATTGCTATATAATTTTCATTTATCATCTGTCTTGGCTTGGTTTGATACCAAGATTATCTCAGCTTCATAAAATAAGTTCAAGTGAATCATCTGTTTCCAAGCTCTCTGGAACAGTTTGTTAAATTTGGAATTAATTCCTATCTTGAATTATTTCTTGAAACTTGACTATAAAACCTTCTGAGTAAGCTGCCATTTTTGTGAGTAGATTCAGCCATTTATCTCTTAAGAATCATTGTATCTCTGCTATAATTACATATCGAATATAAAAAGCATTAATTGTACCACTTATTATACACCTCCCCACTGCTCTTATTCTTCATTCTAGTTCTTCTCTCAGCAATTCACCTTCTTTATGTGTTTTTCAGAAATGGCCATTTTCAGGAGAATGGCGTGAACATGGGAGGCAGAGCTTGCAGTGAGTCGAGATCAGGCCACTGCACTCCAGCCAGGGCAACAGAGCAAGACTCCAGTCTCAAAGACAAAACAAACAAACAAAAAAACCAAAAACAGAAATAGCCATTTTATGTACTGTCTGAACTGATCTCATCCAAACTTCTTTTTTTCTATACCACTAAAGAAACTGAGAGAATGGAGCATATCTGGGTTCAGGAAATGACCCTTCCATATATTCAGGGCAATGATGGTTCCCCTCTTACAGAACACATGCACTATCCAATTCCTGAGTGTCCATTGAGAGAATATAAGGTCTTTTCTGCAAAATCATTTGCCAGCATTCAAAAAGCAATTCTTATATACTGACTCAGAGCCAGGATCTGGGATGAGTAAAGAAGGTACATGATCCTCCTCCACCATTAACCTTCAATGTTTCACAGTGTATTAGTTCATTCTCACATTGCTATAAAGATACTACCTGAGACTGGGTAATTTACAAATAAAAGAGGTTTAATTGACTCACAGTTCTGCATGGCTGGGGAGGCCTCAGGAAACTTAGAATCATGGCGTAGGGCAAAGGAGAAGCAAGGACCTACTTCACAAGGCAGCAGGAGAGAGAGAGAGTGCACAGAGGAAACTGCTATTTTTAAAACCATCAGATCTCACAAGAACTTCTTCATTATCATAAGAACAGCATGGGGAAACCATCCCCATGATCCAATCACCTACCACTAGGTTCCTCCATCGACACACAGAGATTACAATTTGAGATGAGATTTGAGTAGGGACACAGATTCAAACCATATCATTCTGCCCTTGGCCCCTCCAAAACCACATGTTGTTTTTTGTTTGTTTGTTTGTTTTTTCACATTTCAAAACCAATCATGCCTTTCCAACAGTCCCTCAAAATCTTAACCCAGGGTTAACTCAAAAGTCTAAGTCCAAAGTCTCCTCAGAGACAAGGAAAGTCCTTTCCACCTATGGGCCTGTAAAATTAAAAACAAGTTAGTTACTTCCAAGATATAATCGGGGTACAGGCATAGGGTAAATGTTCCCTTTCCAAATGGGAGAAATTGGCCAAAACAAAGGAGCCATAGTCCCCATGCAAGTCTGAAACTTGGCCAGGCAGTCATTATGTCTTAAAGCTCCCAAATCTCCTTTGATTTCATGTCTCACATCCAGGGCACACTGATGCAAGGGGTGAGCCCCCAAGACCTTGGAAAGCTCTGCCCCTGTGGTTCTGGAGGGTACAGCCCCTGCAGCTGCCTTCATGGTCTGGTATTGAATGCCTGTGGTTTTTCCAAGCACATGGTGCAAGCTGTCAGTGGATCTACCATTCTGGGGTCTGGAGTATGGCAGCCTTCTCACAGCTCCACTAGGCAGTGTCCCTGTGCAGACTCGATGTTGGGGCTCCAACCCCACATTTCCCCTTTGTAATGCCCTAGCAGAGGTTCTCCATGAGGGCTCCACCCCTCCACCAGACTTCTGCCTGAACATCCAGGCATTTTAACACATCCTCTGAAATCTAGGCAGAGATTTCCAAAGCTCAACTCTTGTCTTCTGTGCACCCACAGGAGCAACATCATATGGAAGCCATCAAGGCTTGGGGCTTGCACCTTCTGAAACAATGGCCTAAGCTGTATCTTGTCCCCTTTTAGCCATGGCTGCAACTAGAGTGGCTGGGGTGCAGGACACCAAGCTCCAAAGCTGCACAGAGACGAAGGGCCCTGAGCCCAACCCACAAAGCCATTTTTCCCTGCTAAGCCTCTGGGCCTGTGAGAAGAGGGGCTGCTGTTAAGATCTCTGACATGGCTGGGCATGGTGGCTCAAGCCTGTAATCCCAGCACTTTGGGAGGCCGAGACGGGCGGATCCCGACGTCAGGGGATCGAGACCATCCTGGCTAACATGGTGAAACCCCGTCTCTACTAAAAAATACAAAAAACTAGCCAGGTGCGGGCTACTCGGGAGGCTGAGGCAGGACAATGGTATAAACCCGGGAGGCGGAGCTTGCAGTGAGCTGAGATCTGGCCACTGCACTCTAGCCTGGGTGACAGAGCGAGACTCCGTCTTAAAAAAAAAAAAAAAAGATCTCTGACATGCTCTGGAGACATTTTCCCCATTCACTTGGCTATTAACATTTGGCTCCTCATTACTTATGCAAATTTCTGCAACCAGGTTTAATTCCTCCCCAGAAAATGAGTTTTTTTCTTTATAGTCAGGCTTCAAATTTCCCAAACCTTTATACTCTGCTTCACTTTTAAGCATAAGTTCCAATTTGAAACCATCCTTTTGTGAATGCATGTAACAGAAAGCATTCAAAACAATACAGCTCATTTCTTGAATGCTTTGCTGCTTAGAAATTTCTTTTGCCAGATACCCTAAATTATCTATCTCAAGTTCAAATTTCCACAGATCTCTAGGGCCGGGGCAAAATGCTGCCAGTCTCTTTGGGAAAGCATAGGAAGAATTACCTTTATTCCAGTTCCCAACAACTTCCTCATCTCCATCTGACACCACCTCAGCCTTGACTTCATTGTCCATATCACTATCAGCAGTTTGGTCAAAACCATTCAACAAGTCTCAGTAAATTCCAGACTTTCCTACACTTTCCTGTCTTCTTCTCAGCCCTCCAAACTGTTCCAACCTCAGCCTGCCACTTGGTTCCAAATTCGCTTCCACATTTTCAGGTTATTTTTATAGCAGTACCCTACTCTGGTTACCAATTCTCTGTATTAGTTCATTTTCACACTGCTATAAAGATACTACCTGAGAATAGGTAATTTATAAATACAAGAGGCTTAATTGACTCACAGTTCTGCATTGCTGGGGAAGTCTCAGAAAACTTACAATCATGGCAGAAGGCAAAGGAGAAGCAAGAACCTTCTTCACAAGGCAACAGGAGAGAGCACAGGGAAAACTGCTATTTTTTAAACCATCAGATCTCATGAGTTTTCATATTATCATGAGAACAGCATGGGGCAAACTACCCCCATGATCCAATCACCTCCCATAATGACCCTCCTTAGACACGTGGGAATTACACTTCAGGATGAGATTTGGGTGGGGATACAGAGCCAAACCAAACCATATCACACAGTGTTTTGGGAGGTGGACAGTTGATACACCAATAATTAAAGCAATAAGGTAAATGCAGAGACAGGAAGCAGGCAACCCAGAAGACGCAATATCCAAATGCCTAGCGATGAGATGGTGCAGTTGAGGAGTCAATTTGTCCTCTAGATACCGGAAACCAACATTTTGCATAGGACTATTACACTTTTAGCACTATACATTCTTTAACCCAGAAACTCCCTCAGTTCCTGGCAAACCAGGTCAATTGGTCACTCTATCTAGACCTTCAGTGCCTAGCACAAACTTGTCCAAACTTACAGCCTGTGGGCTGCATGTGGCCCAGGATGGCTTTGGGTGTGGCCCAACACAAATTCATAAACTTTCTTAAAACATTATGAGGTATTTTTTGTAACTTTTTTAAAGCTCATTAGCTATCTTTAGTGTTAGTGTATGTTATGTGTGGCCCAAGACAGTTCTTCTTCTTCCAACGTGGCCCTTGGAAACAAAAAGATTGAATGCCCCTGGCCTACCACTATATAGGGCACAAAGATGAAATCCAAAGGGTATACTTAATTAGTTGACATATGATCTAAGTAATCATGAACAGTAAGTGTTAACCAAGCATATGGAAAAGGGATTGCGAGGCTGTCTGGAGGAACAATGCAGGCAGAATTGCTAGAGAACATGGACATGGTTTGAAATTGTAAGTCATCCTGTGTGATGGAAGGAGCAGTGAGTATAGGAAAAGAGTTGGTGATAAGACTGCAGAAATAGACAAGGTTCAGATGATAAAATTCAGGTTGAGGAGTAAGGGCTTTATTTTATCCTATAGTCAATAAGAGGATTAATAGGGAGGCATTAACAGAGTCAGCTAGCTCTGAGATAATATGAGCATAGGAGTGAAGAATCCAAATTTCTTTACATATTTGTATATATAGGCATCTTTGTATATATTTGCATTTTGTATACATAGACATTGAATTGCCTGTTTTTGTTTTCAATCAGGACCCCATGTATGACAGAAGAAAAAGTCTCAAGTTGGAGTTAAAATTCTCCTGCATTCTGATCAGATTCTGCTACATTCTCCATGTGACCTCGGGCAAGTATCTATATTTCTCCAGACTTAGGAATTCTAAAAGGGAATTCTTAAATTTTAAAAGGGAAACAGTGGTAGCTATTTCTAAGTCTTTTGTAGAAGACTGTGAGAAAATACCTACAGACGAGCTCTGAAAAATGTCAGGCAACACAGAAATCTAGGTTTGGAATTTGGAGTTGGAATGACTAATAAATTGGATGGCTAATGGTGTAAGAGAAAAATGACTGAAAAAAAGGAACCATATTCATTAGCAATTGAAGTTACTCTTGAATTGGCTGTGCAACTTCAGCAAAGCTATATAATAGTCCTATAACTTGAGATAACTCAACAATAGCACAGATGGTCACAATTAATGTTAATTATAGATAACTGACACATGATATGAATTGGCCTATGATCCCAATACAAAAAAGAGTCACGTTTTACCTGACATGGAAGTTGGACTAACTTACAAAAGAGTTAACAGTCCATGAGTCTGATATAATATGTTTGATTAAATGGTGCCTATCAAAACCTCTGCTACTGAATTCCAACAAGCATCTCCCTTGCTCCCTGAGTGAGCCTTTATCACCCTGGCTATCAGCACTGTGAACATTCCATTGTTTCTATTTTCTTTGAGATACAAACTTCTAGGTGCAAGGGGGCTGCAAGTGTTATTTTCACCTATGTATCTCCAAATACTGCAATCACCTTACATCTGGCCCATTTCCATGATGTCTGCTCTAAGAACCCAGTAGCATAAAGGTCATGGCTTGTTTGTTAAGAAATTCTGGGTCACTTTGGTTTATTTATCTTTTTATTAACATAAAGTTAGAAATTATACCACGTCTGTTTCAATGAACAGAATGTTTGTGTTCCTCCCCACCAAATTCACATATGTTGAATCCTTAATCCCAATGTGATGATATTCAGAGGTGGGGCCTTTGGCTGGTAATTAGGTCACAAGGGTAAAGCCCTCATCAATCGGATTAGTACTCTTATAAGGAGAGGCCGAGGAGTTAGATAGCTCTCTTTCCTTCCTTCCATGTGAGGCTACAAGAAGGCCGCCATCTGCGATCTAGAAGAGGACTCTCATGACAATCTGAGCATCCTAGTATGCTGACCTTGCATTTCCAGCCTGTAGAGGTGTGAGAAACAGGTATCTGTTGTTTGTAAGCCATTCAGTCTGTGAGACTTTGGTATACCAGCCCACACTGGTTAAAACATCTGTAAACATAGCTCACTCAGAATAACAGAACTCAAAATAAGCACGTGGACCACAGAGGTCATATGAGTTGAGGATCCTTGCATCTTGTGTGTCTCGGGTTTTGGTCTCAGGTCTGCTGCTAACTGCTGGTATAACCCTAGGTAAGCCTCTTGAATACTCTGGAGCCTGAATCCTAGTTTTTAATCTGTGAATTGAAGAAAGGTAATTTTATTTGTTTCACCCATCTGCTGTTCTATAAATAAATGAATTATGGTAAACGTGCTTTGTAAACTAAAATGTTTAGCAGGGATATGAGACTTTTAAAAAGGATGAGAAAAGTTACAAATTTTAAGTCAGAAGTTTGATCTTCTACCTCCATGTTGGGAAATGATGGACGAGGCATCATTAGTATCTTAGAGGAGTTCAGAGTTTCGCTCTCGAGTCAGAGTGCTGAGGTTCAAATCACAGTACCACATTTTGCCAGCTATGTGTGTGGTCTGAGACAGGTTACTGAACACATTATGTTTCAGTTTCCTCATCAGATAAGTGTGGGTGATATTAATTGGTTACGATATTAACATAAGAGTGTGAATATATATCAATAGTCTATACTATGTAGTTGATCTGAGTGTTAGGTGAGTTAAAAATCTGCAAAGCCCTGTGATCAGAGCCTGGCACACTGACATTTCTCAATCTGTGGTAGTCATTATATTTGCTTCAGTTACCTTTTCCAAAATCAAAAAGACTAGAATACCTCTGCCTAGAGCAAAATATAATGAATTTTAAAATACTTTATCAACTTCAAAAGACAGTTCAAATTTCAGTAGTATGTACGAATAAATACTGATGAAATGCATTTTGCTCAGCAGGGTGGAATTCCTGGATATTGGGTCACACACACATGCACACATACACACATAGGGCCAAACCCACTCACACACGGTTACATACTCAGACACACAGACACACGCACACACACACATACAGACACACTCTCATACACATGTACAAATGCACTAGAGTTCTGATCTGCCTCAGCGCAAAATCCACTTCCATTTTTGAATGTTAAACCTGGAGGAAGAAGAACTAGGGTCTTCTGGAAAATACACAATTTAATTTGTTTTCAGGGAGTCCCCTATACCCCAGAGATCATTAAGCTACAATTTAGAGTTATTAATCTTGAACAAGGCAACTCTTTTTCCTTTTTGGGTACTCAGTTATTTCAACTATAAAATGAAAAACTTGGTACATAAGAGTCACTCTATGAATATTTGTGGAATGAAAATTAAATGATCAAAAAGTAAAATCATGAGAAATTATTATTGCTATGATGTGTTTATTATGACAAAATCTTTTGAGGGTGCATTTTTTAGAAAAATTCTGTTATGCAATGATTCCCAAAGTCAACCCAGCCCACAATTACCTTTTTTTCTGTAGATTACCAAAATATTCATAAAACTCAATAGTTAGGAGTGAATGTGTGTGAAAAAGTTTGTCCATGAGACTCCAAGTCCTCTCTCTTGGGAATCTCAGGCCTCTCGTTCATACACTCATTCAACAACTCTTTGCAGAATACCTCCTTTATATCAAAAATTGGCTGATAGACAATGATAGAAAAATGAAATCGACAGGTTCCTGATTTTAAGGCTCACAGTCTAAAGGGAGAGTGGGAAGATATACAGTGGGTGTGGCAAAGACTTTCTGCAGGTGGTAATGTTTCAACTGATGGAAAAGTAAGCAGGAATCCATCAAGGTTTTAGGGTGTTCTGCCAGTGGGGTGCAGATTGCCAGAGACTTTGTTAAGTAATGCTCTATGTGTACACCCGAAGTGCAGGAGCATTGCTGCCATGGACCATGGGCAGAAACTCAAGGAGACTGAGCCACAAAATGCAGTAACACTTAAAGGCCTGTCTCTGACATGAAAAATACCATCTGCTAACACCTAATTGACCAAAGTATGTCCTATGGCCAAGGTCAATGTCACAGGGCAAGTCACATGTCAGGTGAACCAATTGTTTAATCTTATTGAGGAAAAGGAGTAAAAAATTGAGAACAAAAATATAATCTTCCATACTAACTTTATTAAGCTGATAATTTAGTAGGACCAATGAGCTTCGAATAATAGGAGGTGAGATTAAAGCCTAAAGTAGGGACAACACCTTGTGATAAACATAGTTCACACAGGTAAAAACCTGGGAGTTCTTTAACACTTTATTTTCTCCTTTCCCCAAAAGTTAGCCACTTTCTACTTCATGTGAATTCCATTTATAACACTTAATAGTGCTTTGCAAAGTATCTTACATAGAGTTGGTATTCATTGCATGTTTGGTAAATGAATGCATGTATGATTGAATAAATATATGACCATGCTGCCAGCCATTTCTTGCAAAGTCTGTTGAAACTAGTCTTGAAGAAAACTTTCTTCAAGTAGGTCACGTCCAGCTATAAGAAGGAGACAGTCAAATGGAGCACAAGATAGGCCCAAGGATTTGGGATGCTCAAGTTGTGGGTCAGAGGCCGATGATACAAACAGGAACTGGGAAGACACAAAATAATACGGAGCAGGGCCAGGGAGCAGCATGGGCTCTAGAAGACTGACAGTCACCATCACACTCATGGGAAAGGAGAGGTCAGAGAGGGCCAATGGGCCTGCTGGGTAAACAATCAGGATTTGAAGATTCAAAAGAAATAAAGAAGATGATTGTAAATGCAGAACTAGAGTTCACAGAGAAGCTGTGCAGTGCACTGGAATAAATACTAAATTCTGGCTTCAACTCTGTTCCTGACTACTCTTAGGCTGTTATGCAAATCATTTTCTCTGTATAAGCCCCAGTTTCTTCCTAGGATAAATTCCTCCATTACAGAGGCTTTTGTGAAGCTCAAGTGAGACGATATATATGGACATACTTTGGAAATGACAGAATGCCTAATAAAGGTGAGAAGTTGGTATTATTTTGCTCACTGAAGACATTGGAAAGAGAGTGATCGTGAAAAAAATGTCAAGATGCCCCTGATATTTTTAAGTACTCATTCACCTGTCTGCCTCCACGAATGACTTATATGCTCTTAGATTATTGAGATGTCAATGTGTTCTCTATATCCTCCTTGTAACTAGCTCATTAGCTGATTCCATGTGGTGTACTAAGTATTAAAGCAATTAATAAAATAATTGCAAACAACCTTAGTGCTGGCCTCTTTGTAACCCAATTTCCCAATGACAGTGATTTTATAGCTAGATCCCTTCCCCCCACCCTCCTTAGAGCTGGGACTCCTGCCTTTCTGACAGAGAAACCTAATGATACAATTCAGTTTAAAAATTTCTTAACTCACTAAAGTCTAGAAGAACGAAAGCTTGATATTCAACACTATTCAACATATTCTCTCTTCTCCCTACCTTTCCCATTTCATCTTCCACAAACGCATACAGAGCCACTGAATTCTAGAAATGCTCCACACTCTTTTCAAGTCTTAAAAGCTTCACTGCTATTCCTTGTACCTGGGATTTTCTTGTCGTTTCTCACTCGACCTCTACCCAGTAAACTTCAGTTTACTCAAACAGTCAAAGCTTACACATCTATTTTCCTCATTAGCCCAAGACAGAGTTTCACAGTCTTGTCTCTGCTGGCAACCACCACATCTCCTGGAGTGACGGGTATGTGAGTGTTCTCATGGCTAAAATTACTTGTGTTTATTTCTTATCACCAGCACCCACTGCAGTGCTTAGAAAGAGAAAACATGCTCAATATACGTTTAATGCAAAGACAGAAGAAAGAGTATTACTTTTTCCAGTTGTAGCACAGGAGATATTCCTGAGAGGACGTCTAGGAAAGCATTTCCTATGGGTCTTTACATAGTGATCCCTATGGCGTAGAAGGAAAAAATAAATAATAATATTAAAAGATTCTCAATTTTGCCCAGCCCTCAAGAGCTTATTTCCTATGGAACATTGACTGTATGGAATTAAATTAGATTTTATCAAATAGTAATTTGCCACATATGTAATACATGAAGGTGTGTGATTGATGTGGAATCTTGAAAAATCATTCTAAATGTCAGAAGGACAAATGGATTAGTAGAGGTATAATGTCTGGTCATAGATGTGGCTCTGTATTAAGTTGGCAAAATCAAAGCCTTACTTAAAGGTAAACTACCTCACTCCTTTCTTAAGTGTCATTACCAGTAAGACCAGCATAGTGGAAACAACTCAATTGTATTGAATTCAAGCTATTTAATCGGCTTCCTTTGACTGACTCTTCAGAGCATTTGTTACTATCCTTGTTGGTAAATATGTGACCCTGGATGTTTTATCACTTTAATTTTTGTATCACTAGAAATTAAGTGTATTTTAATATTTGATATTTAGGACCAGGCTCACATCTGTAATCCCAGCACTTTGGGAGGCCAAGGCAGATGGATCACTTAAGGTCAGGAATTTGAGATCAGCTTGGCTAACATGGTGAAATCCTGTCTCTACCAAAAAACACAAAAATTAGCCAGGTGTGGTGGTCCATGCCTATAGTTCTAGCTATGAAGGAGACTGAGGTAGAAGAATTGCTTGAACCCAGGAGGAGGAGGCTGCAGTGAGCCTAGATCACACTACTGTACTTCGGCCTGGGTGACAGTGTGAGACGCTGTCTCAAATAATAATAAAATATTTAGTTTTAATATAACTAGAAATGAAACTTCCCATAGAACATAAATGTATCTTTTCCTTGCCTTTTTTTTTTTTTTTCCATTTTAAGGCTATAAGTTACTGTCATGAACTAAACTGTGTGTCTCCCAAATTCATGTGTTGAACCTCTAGCTCCCTATGTGACTTTTTTTGAAGATAAAGTTTTTTTTCTTTTTTGATTTTTGTAGGTACAGTCTTTAAGGAGGTAAGGTAAAATGAGGTCACAAAGATAGGTCCCTAACTGAGTAGAACTGGTGTCCTTAGAAGATGAAGAGATACTAGAGCTCTCTCTCTCCCTAGTGCACACAGCAAAGGTCAGACAGAGAGGCCTCATCAGACACCAACTCTGAAGGCACCTTGTTCTTGAACTTCTGACTTCTAGAACCGTGAGAAAATAAATTTCTGTTGTTTAACCCACTCAGTCTATGGTATTCTGTTATGACAGAGTAAGTACACCAATATAGCTACATAGAGTGGAATACATAGAATTTAAATTTACATTGCAATATGTTTTAACATATGCATATACTCATATAACCTTTCCCCAGTCAGAAGAGAACATTTGCAACATCTCGGAAAGCCTGGCCTCTCTGCCACCTCCCAAGGCAGTCTGGCTTCAAACTCCCACCCGGGGCAACTGCTACTCTGATTTCTATCTCCATAAATTAAGCTTTGCCTATAACAGAATTTCAAATAAATGAAACCTTACAATATGTACTATTTTGGTCAACATTATCTTTTTAAGATTTGCCCATGTCATTTCATTCATACAAATATTGATATTCCTGAATGGTATTTCATTTAATAAATATGTCATACTTTATTTATTCATTGTCTTGTTAATAGATATTTGAATTATTTTTATTTTTATTTGTATATTATGAATAAAGCTGCTCTGAACATTCTCATAAAAGTCTTATTGTGGTATTTGTTTTTATTTCTCTTGTTGAAATAACTAGTAGTGGAATAGTTTGATTACTGAATATTTACCTTTGTAAGAAAGTACCATAGTACTGCAAAATGCTTGTAATGTTTTACATTTTCTTTTCTTTTCTTTCTTTTTTTTTTTTGAGACAGAGTCTCGCTCTGTCACCCAGGCTGGAGTGCAGTGGCCAGATCTCAGCTGACTGCAGGCTCCGCCTCCCGGGTTCACGCCATTCTCCTGCCTCAGCCTCCCGAGTAGCTGGGACTACAGGCGCCCGCCACCACGCCCAGCTAGTTTTTTTTTTTTTTTTTTTTTTTTTAGTAGAGACGGGGTTTCACCGTGTTAGCCAGGATGGTCTCGATGTCCTGACCTCGTGATCCACCCATCTCGGCCTCCCAAAGTGCTGGGATTACAGGCTTGAGCCACCGCGCCTGGCCTGTTTTACATTTTCAAAAAAAAAACAAAAACAAAAAACTGTTTTTATAGTTCCACACTCTCACCAACATTTTGGTGTAGTGGCTTTAGCTATTCCTGTGGATTTGTATTATATCACAATTTGATTTGAATTTGCATTTCTCTGATGATTAATAATGCTGAGCACATTAAAAAATGTAATGTGCTTATTGGTCTTTAGGTATCATTCCCCTTTTTTTTTAATTGCAGGAATTCTTTTTTTCCTGCAAAAAGTTCTTTCTCAGATATCTGTGCTAATGATACATTTTAATTTTATTAAAAGAGTCATTTGATGAACTGAGGAATTTAATTTTTATAAAGTTCAATTCATTACTTTTTAATGTTTTCTGGAACTGTACTTTCAAAAAAGTCTTTATCTACTTTGCCTTGATCACAGAGATGTCCTTCCTGTTTTCCTTTAAAAACCATAATTTTAACCTTAAAATTCATGTGTCAGATTCATTCACATTTACTCTTGTACATAGGATGAACCAAGGGCTGACAATAGTTTTTTCTTATGTCTATTGATTTGATTCTGCAAAACTTATTTAAAATTATTTAAAAAGTGGGCAAAGGATGTCGGATATGAACAGACATTTCTCAAAAGAAGACATTCATACAGCCAACAGACACATGAAAAAATGCTCATCATCACTGGCCATCAGAGAAATGCAAATCAAAACCACAATGAGATACCATCTCACACCAGTTAGAATGGCAATCATTAAAAAGTCAGGAAACAACAGGTGCTGGAGAGGATGTGGAGAAATAGGAACACTTTTATACTGTTGGTGGGATTGTAAACTAGTTCAACCATTATGGAAAACAGTATGGTGATCCCTCAAGGATCTAGAACTAGAAGTACCATATGACCCAGCCATCCCATTACTGTGCATATACCCAAAGGATTATAAATCATGCTGCTATAAAGACACATACAGACACATACACACATATGTTTATTGTGGCACTATTCACAATAGCAAAGACTTGGAATCAACCCAAATGTCCATCAGTGACAGACTGGATTAAGAAAATGTGGCACATATACACCATGGAATACTATGCAGCCATCAAAAAGGATGAGTTTGTGTCCTTTGTAGGGACATGGATGTAGCTGGAAACAATCATTCTCAGCAAACTATCACAAGAACAGAAAACCAAACACTGCATGTTGTCACTCATAGGTGGGAACTGAACAATGAGATCAATTGGACTCAAGAAGGGGAACATCACACACCGGGGCCTATCATGGGGGGGTGGGAGGGATTGCATTGGGAGTTATACCTGATGTAAATGACGAGTTGGGTGCTGGCGAGTTGATGGGTGTAGCACACCAACATGGCACAAGTATACATATGTAACAAACCTGCACGTTATGCACAGGTACCCTAGAACTTAAAGTATTATAATAATAATAATAATAATAATAAAAGATTTGAACAGACTTAGAAAAAAAAATGTTAATTTTCTTCCTTGGTTTGTTGCCTTTTGTTGAGAATTAATCAACTTGATAATTATAGGTACATTTGTAGAAACCATAATCTGTTACATTAATCTATTTGTTTATCTTTATGCAAAATTCACACTCCTTTGATCACTGAAGCTTTATTTTAAATTCAATTTTGTTCCTTTTTAAAACAGTTTTGGCAATTATAACTTTTGAAATGAATACATGACTTTTACAATGAACGTATGACTTTCAAATCATTGTGGCAAAATCCTACTGTAATTTTATTAGTGTTGTATAAAATCTATCAATCTGAAAAGAACCAACCCAGGAACAATATTCAATCTTCAAAGCTGTTAATATGGTATATTTTTGCATTTATTTGAATCTTTAAATTTATTTCAGCAATGCTTTATACTTTTTATTAAGTTTTATAAATGTGTCCCTTAGTTTATTCCTAACTTTTGTCATCATTATGTTATTGCAAAAGCTACACATACTATTTGTTTGCTTGTTTGTTTTCTTATTGCACTGGCCAGGTGCTCCAACACAATGGGGAAAGCAATATCCCTCTTAATGGATGGATATTATTGTCCTGTTTTTTATTATGGCTACACTATTAAATAAGATCTTAGCTGAAGATTATTTATACAAGTCTTTATCAGACTGAGGAAGTTCCCATTTATTCTAAGTTTGCTGAGAATTTGTATTAAATATTTCTGCATTTATTGAAATGAAACTAAATACATTAGTCATTTCAATAATCTGTTAATATGATAATGTATATTGATTGACTTTGCAATGTTAAACCAACCTTGCATGCCTTGAATAAATGTGACTTGATTACAGTCTATTATCAGACATAACTTGTTAATATTTATTTTAAGAATTTTTGCATCTGCTCCTGAGAGAGATCCGTCTTGAGATTTGCTTCATTGTAATATCTGTCTGGTTTTGTTGTCACAGTAATGATAGTTCACAAAATGAATTGGAAAGTGCTTCCTTCTCTATCTTCTGAAAAAAAGACGTGCAGTACTTTAAATATTTGCCTGAATATATTAAGGAAGCTATGTATGCCTAGAGTTTCCTTGACTAAAATATATTTAATCAGAAACTAACTTTCTTTAATAGATACACAGCTTTTTCTATTTTGTCTTGAGACAGTTTTGGGAATATGACTTCAGGGAATTTTTCTATTTAATTTAACTTGAAGAGTTTATTACAAAAGTTTTCATAATTATCTTTTGAGATTCTTGTAATATTGTTAGAATTCTTGGTGATGCTTTCTCCTTCATTCCTGATATTGATAATTTGTGTTTTCTCTCTTTCCTTGATCATTTAATCTAGAGGTGTATTAATCTTATTGGTCCTTTCAATGAGTGATGCTTTGTTTTTGTTGACTGTTTGGTATTCTTGTTTATGTGTTTTTATTTTCATCCTTATTATTTCCTTTCAGTTATTTAATATCAATTTACCTTTCTTTTCCTAGTTTCCAAATGTTTAAACTTACATTATTAATCTTAAACCTGTCTTCCTTTTTAATTAAGTCATTTGAAGTTATAGATTTTTCTCCAAGCAATACTTTAGCTTAATTCCACAAATTTTATCTAAATATTATAGTCATTTTATATTAGAAATTATACATAATTAATTTTAAATTATTTTATCTTGCATTATTTTGTATTTAGTATTGATTTAATTATAAATAATACTATTATAGATTATTACTTTGTTCCAGTTTATTACTAAACATTTTGGGTATTTTTAGAAATATTTAATTGGCTTCTAATGCAATTGTATTATGGTCAATATGTTTGCTTTAATTTTAAAGATTATTGAAACATTTTATTGTCCAATATAAGGGCTATCTTGATGAATGTTTCTGACATTTAAGAACAACATGCATTCTGAGATCTCTGTTGCCAAGACCTAAAACTAGTTCCATTTATTTGTCCCGTTTTTCATGTCATTGTTGTTTGCACAAGCAAAGAATAATTCTGAAATCCATTATCCATAATAACCAAAATGGAAGTGCCTTTTTGTTTGTCTTGAAATTTAATACTAAATCATAGACATTTCCATGACTAGCAAGTAGCTCATAATCTTTGGGCTCTTATTCCAGAAACAAAGATATACTCTGCATCCTGAAATATTTGTTATTTGAGTGGATGTGGAAAAAACAACAACCAATACAGATTATGGACTAACTCTAGAGGAAGGGGCTCTGGTGGAATATGGGAGAGCTGCAGGCCACTTTCCACACAATCACTATTGCCAGGTTGTCAGTCTGAAAAAATAAAAAAATAAAAAATAAATTAAATTAAATCTCTTGCAAGAGAGACACAGCTATTTAGCATCTCAGAAATAAAACAGAAAAGTCTAAAAACAGAGAGAACATTCCCTGGTGAGTTAGATGCAAAGGCTAAGGAGAAGAGAAACTAGGGAACGCATAAGATCAATAATATCAAAATAACCACACAAGGTTTAGTTGTCTTCTGTTAGTAATTCTTGTAGTATGCTCTAATGGCAAGTTGTGTGGTAATCGCTAGAGTTGCTTATTAAAAATGGGCATCCAAAGGCCCCACCTGTGCCTTTTAATAACAAAGAACACTGCCATTTGCTATTTGTCTTGAAGCATACCGAGTGCTTCCAATGGATTATCTTATTTAATTTTTATAGCCACATTATAGGATAGTTCTTATGAAAAACAACCACTACAAAAAGAACCTGAGGCTTAGATAAGAACTTTGTCTTCTCCAAGTTCACAGAAGCAAGTAGTGGAGTATGCGAATCTCATGCACACTAAGGTTTAGAACAACTGGTTTAGGGGTTTAATGAAATGAAAATGACCCCAAGATGATAAAGGGATAATGAATACAGTGTGTGGGATAGAACTACACAAAAACTGCAGTCGGTAACAATATTACGATTGTGCCTATTTGTACCTGATCTGCTCTTCTTTGTTCATTCTTGGAAATAAATCAAGGGGGAAAGGTGTCTGGAAGCCAAGGTCAGTACCCACCCAGGAAAAGGACTTGGCCACATAGCTTGTCAGAGTTTTAAATCAGATGATTGGCACCTGGAAGACTTCCATCCTAGCAGGAGAGCAGAGTCCCTACTGTAAAGTTGAGGAAGAAGTTGCATATGGATAAACTTTGGTAGACAGGTAGCATAGTGATATACTAGAATGGGCCCAGGAGGAGCATCTACCGGGAAAGTGTCATGCAAAACAATTCCAGACCCGACGTGCCAGTGGCATGAATAATAGTAATGTTCTCCTTGCTGTGGTTAGGTTTGTCATTGTGTACAGAGTTTGTTCTTTCCAGTGGGTTCTTGGTCTCGCTGACTTCAAGAATGAAGCCGGGGACCCAGTGGCAACCGGCTCCGGACCCCTTCCACGCTGTGGAAGCTTTGTTCTTTCGTTCTTTACAGTAAACCTCTCTGCTGCTCACTCTTTCGGTCCGTTCCACCTTTAAGAGCTGTAACACTCACCGCGAAGGTCGCGACTTCATTCTTGAAGTCAGCTAGACCAAGAACCCACCAGAAGGAACCAACTTCAGACACATGACCACTGAAGAGGAATGAATATATAGGTGAAAGGATCTCAGGGAAGCAGCTAAGGGGGCTGTCAGAAAGATTTTTTCCCGCTTGGCTTACCGCAAAGAACTATCTGTTAGGGAGACCATACATTATTTGGGTTAAGTACATGCGTATATGAGTCAAATATGTACAAGTTGCAAACATGGGTTTGCATTTACCAACTCCATAATTCAGGACATTTTTAACCCTTTCTGAGCCTTCAGTCTATAAAATGAAAATAATTCTTTTCAGAGCATTTTGAATAATTAAATTAAATCATATCTAAAACACTGACAGTCAATAAATGTTTATCCCCTTATACTGTTTTAGAGAAATAGTGCTTACAAGTGTGTACTGTGGTGTCACTGGCCAAAGGAAGATGTCCAGGTGGTACATGAGTCTCTGCCCAGAAAATTCAGGAAGTCCCAACTAAATGGAAGAATAGTCAGGACTCAGAGATCAGAACAAGCAGTGCATCTGGAATCTCTATTTCAGGCAAGATTTCAACCTAAAAACAACTGTCACGTGTCTTTGAGATATCCGACTTGGATACTAAGTGCCAAGAACAGGAAACATGATTGATATTGAAGAAAGAAAACACACATAACAGCTGATTCAAGGAATCTTTTTATCAGTGCAGAAGCCAGTGAGCCTGGCAAAGGCAAAGGCTGGCTGAGATTAGGGTTCCTTAGCTACTTGTTCCTGAGACAGAACTTCTCAAATAAGTTTAAAACTGTATTAGTTATCCATTGCTTTGTAATGGATTTTGCCAAAATTTACCAGCTTGTGGCAACAAATATTTCTTATTCCACATCATTTTGTGGGTCAGGAATCCGGGAGTGGCTTACCTAGGTGGTTGTGGTTCAGGGTCTCTCATGAGGTTACATCAAGCTGTTGGCTGGGGCTGCAGTCTTTTAAGTTGTTGACGGGACTCAGCTTCTCCCCAGCTGCTGGCTGAAGGCCTCCGTTTCTCACCCTATGTATCTCTCCATAGTCTGCCTAAGTGGTGACATGACAACTAGAGCAATAGATTCTGGGTGATGTCACACTACGTTTATGACATGTGATTTCTGTTTAATTCTATTGACAGAAGTTAGTCACCAAGTCCAGCCCACATAGGATGGCACAGGTTTGCACAAAGGTATTAAATCAGGAGACGAAGCTATTTGGCACCTTCTTTAAGACTGGCACCACAGGAATTGTGGTGCCACATTTAGGGTCTACTGTTTTTTCTTGGTGGTGATGAAGGGGTAATTACAAGAAATGGAGTTACAGGAAGGCTCAAATACTGATGTTAAAAAGAGCTCTAATTGTGTGTAGGTTCTGACTATTTAGCTTTCGAATATCAATGCCTATTCTCATCATCTGTGCACAAGTATTTCAACCTCTGAATTACAGTTTAAGAGAATTCCTTTTGTAATTTCATGTAAATTGTATGTTTTGTGTTTTTTAAAAGGAAACATATTCATTGTTTAAAAAATAGAAAGGAAATAAAAGTTCTCTGCAATCACCTCACCCAGAGATAATCACTATTAATACGCGGATGAACACTTTAGACATTTCTAAACCATATAAACACATATAACTATATATTATGTAATTGTACATAAATTTACAATAATATTGCACCTACTTGTAAGCAATAGCTTTTTTCATTTGATGGTATGTTATGAGCTATTTTCCATGTCAATAAATATAACTCCATACCATCATTTTTAGTGGCGGCAATATGTTGCATTGTATGGATGCTCTATAATTACTCCTCCGATCACTTGTTATTTGATATTAAAGTTGTTTCATATGTGTGTGTTTTATAGAAATAAAATGCACGGCTGTAGGAATGCCCAGCTTAAGCCAAACCCAAATTATAATGCTTTCATTATCATTGCTTTCTGTCCTTTTCCATACTTTTTTATAATACAGTGAAAATGTCAGTGTTTCTCAGTTATTTGTGAAAGATTTTAAATATTT
This sequence comes from Macaca nemestrina, assembly GCF_043159975.1. NCBI lineage: Eukaryota > Metazoa > Chordata > Mammalia > Primates > Cercopithecidae > Macaca > Macaca nemestrina. Next base: position 185,841,469 of record NC_092127.1, read on the forward strand.
TTAAGGATTTCAAGAGGCCAGAAAATGCAGAGAAATGTGTAATACAAGAGAGTTTTCCTGCCTTCTGGGTAGTGTGAACTTTATTAATTTGATAAGATCCAGAGCTTATATTCTCTCCGTTCTCTCATCTTATATAACACATTGAAGATACAAAGAGACATTTAACAATCATTGGTGAAATTAGCTCCCCAGACAAAACCTTGGTTTAAAAATGCACTGAGTACCAAGCACTTGACTCCTGGCTGTATCTCAGTTGCTCCATGCTTAATCATTTCTCCCCATGAAAGTATATAAAAACTACCCTTGGATCACATAACTATGGTGACCATATCATTCATCACCCAAATGGGACACTTTAGAGAGTAAAATCAGAATTATTAATAATTATATGGGACAATTGGCATAACCAAAACTGTCCCAGGCAAGCTGGGACATACAGTCAACCCAAATAGATCAGTTAAGGAAACTGAGGCATAGATTGCTTATGTGAACTATCAGAACTCACAGCTAGTAAATTACACATCGCCTGTTCCAGATCCATTCCCTTATCATGGATTTCTGGGTTCCCGAATATCTTTGCAAGTTTGTTCTCTGCAGGTGCCACTTCTTCCTATTAGGTGGGATCTCATGTCTTTATTGGAAATGCTTACTTTATTGGAAATTACTTTCTTTATTGGAAATGCATATATATATGCACACACACATCCAATATATTGGATATATTATATAAATATAATAAATATATTTGTATGAATATATATAATATCTATATATGTATGGATTTTTATACATATGAATACATCTATATTTTATATATGGATATGTGTATAATATGGATGTATTTCTCTTTCCCCAGATGTAATAAACAACTATTAAATAGTGAACGTCTTCTGCATTTTCATGGAATAGAGAAAAGTGCAGAGGGGTAGTTCATAGGTCCACCACTAGAGAGAGTGCTGGCCAAGAGTTAGTGTCTGTAGCCTGGAAGTTCCGTGCTTTATGAAAAAGGAACAAGAGTGGAATTTGTTCCCTTATGTCTCCAGGAGAATGAGAAACTTTTGTATACAGCAATAGACTCTTTCTCCCTACTTCTATATCAAACTTTGGTTTTTTTTTGTTTTTTTTTTTTTTTTTTTTTTGGCTGTTGACTGAATTCTAACATCTATCAGTAACTTTTGCTGCTCCATCTGTGTCTTTTTTTCCCAGAACCCTCTACTGTTTCCTCCTTTTTCTCAGGAGGGTCCCCCATTCCTCACAGGCCTCCTATCCAGTTTAGAGAGTATTTGAGAGGTTTTGTGGTTGCATTGTCTTAGAAAAGGAGCCCACATCGAGATCCCTTTGCCTCCACTCTTAAGCTGATTCGGCACAGTGACATCTTGAAACTGGACACACTACTAAAGCACGTCCTGCTCTAGGGACCAGGGATTATTGACTCTTTTCAGCTTTGAGTGCCTGCTGTCATTCCATCACATTTCCGTGAATGTCTGGAACACTATGGCCTTGGCTGCCTACAGCTTGGATCTGACAGAATTATTGAGATCCTAGCATCTAAATCTACACAATACCTCCACAACCTCTCTGCAGGAAACTGATGGATCTGCATAGAAGGGAAGCTGTTGAACAGTCAACCATGCCACTGCATTTGCCCTGATTTTCTGGAAAGACCATCACACAGCTAGCCAGCCTGCTTGTGCATATATAGCTTGACAGTCAGCCCAGTGGTTACCCAGCCCCGCACAGAGAGCCCACCAGATACCCTGTTGGCCCTCCATGCCCACTTACACTGGGCTAGAAATCCAACCTAGTGCCCTCATCCTCAGCAAAAACATGTCACCACTATCACAAACCTCTGCAGCTTAAGTCATTGAGGCAATCCCAGATATCACTAATGAGGATAAAAACTGAAGAAACTGTATGGAGGCCACACTACTGAGTCCAACCGAAACCAAAGCCAATGCACCATACCCAAACAACCCATAGGACTCATCTATGATTTACTCCATAAAATTAGAAAAAGCAACCCTTCCACTAAATGCATAGATATCAACAGAGAGACATGGGAAACATGGAAAAAGGAGGAAAAATAACTTCTCCAATGGAGCACAGTAAGTCTCCAGTAACAGACCTCAAAGAAAAAAAATTTACAAAATGCCTGAAAAACAATTCAAAAATAATGATCTTAAGAAAATTCAGTGAGATATGAGAGAACATAAACAAAATTTCAATGAAATTAGGAAAACAGTTCATGATTTGAATGAGAAATTCAACAGAGATAGGTATTATATAAAAATAAAGTCTTGGAGCTGAAGAATTCAAAAATAGAAATTTAAAAAATACAATTGAGAGCTTCAATAACAATCTAGATAAAACAAAAGAATTTTTAAACTTGAAGTTTTTTGAAATAGCCCATTCAGAAAGAAAAAATAATAATTTAAAAAGAATTAAAAAGACTATAAGACCTCTAGGACAACATTAAGCAAACAAATATTTATGCTATCGAATTGTCAGAGGGAGATGAAAGGGAGAAAGGCATGAAAAACCAATTTAAAAAATAATAGGTAAAGACTTTCCAAGTCTTGGAGAAATATGGGCATTCAGATCCAGGAAAAGTGAAGGTCTGCAAAGACATAACACTCAAAAAGTTACCCTTTAGATCACGTTATAATGAAGCTGCCAAAAGTCAAAGACAAGATAAAGAGACAATTCCAAAAACTACAAGAGAAAAGCATAAAATCATGTATAGGGGCTCAACATAAACCTTATAGGCCAAGAGAGAGCAAAGTGATATATTGGAAGTGCCAAAAGGAAAAAAAAAAAAAACAAAAACAAAACGCCAGCCAGTAGTACTATATTCAGTAAAGATATAATTGCTATCATGAAAACACATGAAAGTATAATACCAATAGAAATAAATGCATAAATCAAACTCAGAAGTATTCAGTGATATGGTGCTATGTAAATCTTTCATGCCTCTAGTATGAAGATTTAAAGTCAAATGGTAAAAACAACAACATACAGGTTTACAATAGTCTATTATAACTACAAGACTCTATGTTAGCCCCATGTTAAGCATAAAGAAAGAAATTACAGCAGATGAATGAATGAAGCAAAGAAAGGAAACAAAGCTGAGCATGCAGAAAACCACCATATTAGAGAGGCCAACAGCAAAAGAATAAGAGAGGAACAAAAACCTACAAAACAACCAGAAAACAATTACCAAAATGAGAGGAATATTTCTCGACTTATCAACAATAAACCTGAATGTGAATGGATAAAATTTCCCAACCAAAAGAGGCAGAGTGGTGAATAATTTTTTAAAGACCTTACTATATGCTGCTTATAAGAGACTCCTCTCCCTATTAAAGACAGACTGAAAGTGAAGGAATAAGATAAGATACTCCATGCAAATGGAAACCAAAAAGCAGAGAAAGTAGCCACTCATTTCAGATAAAATAAACTTTAAATAAAAATTTTAAATGAGATAAAGCAAGTCATTGTGTAGTGATAAAAGGAGCAACTGAACAACAAAAATAACAAGTGTGTATACATATATCTATGTACATATATATACATATAGATGTATATATACACACCCAACACTAGTGCACTCAACTATATAAAACAAATATTATTAGATCTAAAGGGAGGGATCGGCTATAACACAATAATAATAAGAAATATCAATACCCAACTTTCTACAATGGACAAAAAAATTTAACAAACATCAGGCTTTAACTGCACCAAATGAATCTAACAAATATTTACGAAACACTCCATCCAGCAGCTTCAGAATATGTATTCTTTTTAACTATACAAAAAATATTCTTCAATATAAATGATATGCTAGGCCACAGAAGAAGTATTACAAATTTAACAGGATAAAATTAAATCAAGTTTTTTTAACCACAATATTATAAAACTAGAAATTAACAACAAAAAACAACTTTGGAAACTTTCACACAAATACTTGGAAATGAAACAACATGCTCTTAAATAACCAATGGGTCAGTGAAGAAATTAAAGGGAAATTTTAAAATAATTATTTAAACAAAAGAGAACAAAACTATGTTATCTCAACACCTATGAGCCACACAGAAACAAAAAAAAATTCTAAAAAAGATGTTTGTAGCAATAAGCACATACATTAAAAATACTCACACCTGTAATTCAAGCACTTTTGGAGGCTGAGACAGGTGGATCATGAGGTCAGGAGATTGAGACCATTCTGGCTAACATGGTGAAACCCCATCTCTACTAAAAATACCAAAAAATTAGGTGGGTGTGGTGGCACGTGCCTGTAGTCCCAGCTACTCAGGAGGCTGCGGCAGAAGAATAGCTTGAACCTGAGAGGTGGAGGTTGCAGTGAGCCAAGATTGCGCTACTGGACTCCAGCCTGGGTGACAGAGCGACACTCGTTCTCAAAAAAAAATTTAAAAAGAACTTTAATAAATAGCCTAAAGAAGCACCACAAGAAACTAGAAAAACAAGAACAAACTAAACTACAAATGAGTCGAAGTAAGAAAATAATAAAGCTCAGGGCAGAAATAAACAAAACAGAGATGAGGGCAATAAGCAAATAAACAAAACAGAGATGGGGAAAAAAGAATATTAGCAAAATTTTTTAAAAGGTAAACAAAATTAACAAACCGTTAGCTAGACTAACTAAAAATAAATAAATAATAAATAAATAAATAAAGATGTGAAGAAGTAAAATCAGAGGTGAAAAAGAAGACATTCTGAAGCATATCACAGAAATACAAAGGACTATAAAAGACAATTATCTACTACTGTACACCAACCAATTTGATGTCATACAAGGGATGAATACATTTCTGGATACATAAAACCTACCAAGATTAAATTATAAAGAAATAAAAAATGTGAACAGACCAAAAATGATTGAGACAATTGAATCACTAATTTAAAAATCTTTCATCAAAGACAAGCACAGGACCTGGATGGCTCCACTGCTGAATTCCACCAAACATATAAAGAAGAACTAATATAAATCCTTATTAAATTATTCCATAAAATTAAACAGAAGGGGAGACTTCCAAACTCGCTTTACAAGGCCAGCAATACTCCGCCTCCAAAACTGGACAGGTACACACAAAAAAAGAAAACTACAGATGGTAACCCTGATAAACATAGATGTAAAATTTATCAACAAGATACTAACAAATCAAATTAAATAACACATTAAAAACAGCCTTCACTATAATGAAGTAGGACTGATATCAAAGATACAACAATGGTTCAACATATGCAAATTAAGAAATGTAATACACCACATTAATAGATAAAAAGACAAAACCTTATGATCATTTTAATAGACGCAGAGAGGTATTTGACAAAATTCAACATGTTTTATGATTAAAACTCTCAACAAACTAGGTGTGAAAGATACGTACCTCAACAAAATTAAGGCTATAGATAGCAAACTCTCATATAACATTACAATGAATAGGAAAAAGTCGAAGGCTTTTCTCGTAGCATTAGGAACAAGACAAAGATGTTCAGCTATATGGCTTCTATTTCATATAGTACTAGAATTTAGAGCAATTAAGCAAGAGAAAGTAATAAAGAGCATCCAAATTGGAAAGGAGAATATCAAATTATCATTTGTAGATAACGTAATCTAATATATACAAAATCCTAAAGATTCCACCAAAAAACTGTTAGAACTAATAAATGAATTTAGCAAAATTGCAAGATACAAAATCTACGCAGAAAATCAGTAGTGTTTTTATATGTTATTAGTGAACTATGTGAAAAATAAATCAAGAAGCCAAATCCATTTACGATAACTATTAAAAAACCCAAAGATACTTAGGTAAAAACTTAAATAAAGAGAGGAAAGATCTGTGCATGGAGAAATACAAAATGTTGATAGTAGAAATTAAGAATGAAAATAAATGAAAAACCCTATGTTCATCGATTGAAAAACATTGTTAACATGACCCTGTTACCCAAAGTAATCTACAGATTTAACACAATGTGTATTAAAATACCAATAGCATTTTTTGCAGACATAGAAAATACAAGAATTCATTTGGAAACACAAAAGAGCCTGAATCACCAAAGCAATCCTGAGCAAAAAGAAAAAAGCTGCAGATATGATACATCTGACTTCAAAATATATTACAAAACTATAGTAACCCAAACAGCAGGGTGCTGACATAAATACAGACACATAAATCAATGGAATAAAATAGACAGCCTGGAAATAAATGAATGAGCCTGGAAATAAATGAATACACCTATAGCCAACTAATATTTGCCAAAGGTGCCAAGAACACATATTAAAGACAGTCTTTTCAATAAGTAGTGCTGGGAAAATTGGATATACGCATGCAGAATAATGAGACTAGATTCCTACCTCTGACTATATACAAAAAGCAATTAAAAATGAATTAAGGACTTAACTATAAGACATGAAATTATAGAAGTCCTAGAAAAAAATCACAGGGGAAATGCTTCACAATATTGGCTGCAAAAGAATTTTAAAATTATACATGAAAAGGAAGGCAACAAAAACAAAATTAAACCAATGGGATTATATCAAACTAGAGATATTTTATACAGCAAAGGAAACAACAGAGGAAAGAGAACCTATAGAAGAAAATCTCTTTCAAACTATAGAATTGACAAGATGTTAATTTTCTTGAATATGTACGAAACTTAAACTCAACAGCAAAAAGAATAAGTTGATTAAAACATGGCCAATATACCTTAATAGACATTTCACAAAAGGAGATGTACAAATGGCCAAAGGTATACAAAAAAATGATTACCGTCACAAATCATCACAGAAATGCAAATCAAAACCACAATGAGATATTACATCATGCCAGGTAGAATGGTTGTTATCAAAAAGACAAAAGAAACCATGTGTCGGCAAGGATGTAGAGAAAAGGATGCATTTACATATTCTTGGTGGGATTATAAACTAGTATAACCATTATGGAATACAGCACGAAGGTTCCTCAAAAAATTAAAAATAGAACTACCATATGATGAAGCAATCCCATTACTGTGTATAAATTCAAAATGAAAGCAGCTGGAGAGGAGGAGGTGGAGCATGATGGCTGAACAGAAGCCTTCAGCAATTGTCTCCACTGCAGGAATACCACATTTAACAACTATTTACGCACACAAATAAATACCTTCATAAGGAACAAAATTCAGGTGAGCCATCACAGTACCTGGTTTTAACATTATATTAAGAAAAAAGGCACTGAAGAGGGTAGGAAAAACAGTCTTGAATCACCTACGTCACCCCATCCCTTTTCTGTGGCAGCAGCCATGTGGTGTGGTGTGTAGAGAGAATCTATTCACTTGCAGAAGGGAGAGGGCAGTGATTATGGTAGTTTGCATTGGAACTCTGTGCTGCCCTGTCACGTAGAAACACAGGGAAGGACTCAGCTGGCTTCCATTGAGGGAGAATTTAGACAAGTCCTAGACAGAAGTGAACAACCCATCCCAAAAAGTGGCTCAGTTTCCAGCAGGCCCTGCCCATGGGCAGGCTGGTCTTGAACTCCTGACTTTGTGATCCACCCACCTCAGCCTCCTAAAGTGCTGGAATTATAGGCATGAGCCACCACGCCCGGCCAGATGATGTAATCTTATATGTGGGAAAACTTAAGACTCTACCAACAAAAACTATTAGAACAGATAAACAAAGTAAAGTTGCAGAATACAAAATCAACTTACAAAAATCAATAGCATTTCTATATGCCAACACTGAATAATCTGAAAAATAAATCCAGAAGTAATAGATAAAAATTGTGGTACATAGAAACAATGGACTACTATTCAGCCATTAAAAAAATGAATTCCTGTCATTTGAGACAACACGCATAGAACTGGAGGATGTTATGTTATGCGAAATAAGCCAGGAACAGAAAGACAAACTTCATATGTTCTCATTTGTTTATGGAAGCTAAAATTCAAAACAATTAAACTCATGGAGATGGAGAGTAGAATGACGGTTACCCAAGGCTGGGAAGGGTAGTGTTTGTAGGGGTTTGGGGGAAGAGGAGGTGGTTAACGGGCATAATATATTCAGAAAAATACAGTTGAATAGAATTAACAAGATACAGTATTTGATAGCACACCAGGGTGACTACAGTCAATAATAATTTATTGTACATTTCAGAATAGCTAAAAGTGTATAATTGGATTGATTTTTTTTTTGGTAACACAAAGGATAAATGCTTGATGTCATGCATATCTCATTTACCCTTACATGATTATGCATTGCATGCCTGTATAAATATATCTTATGCATCTCATAAATACACCTACTATGTACCCACAAGTATTAAAAATAAAAAAGTTTATTTCAGCGCTATTTACAGTGGGCAAGATATAGAATCAACCTAAGTGTTCAACAATGGATGCATGGATAAAGAAAAAGGGGTATATATACTCGATGGAATACTTCAGCCATAAAAAGCAGTGAAATTCTGTAACGCAACAACATGAATGAATCTGGAAGGTATCATCGGAGTGAAGAAAAGCTAGGCACTGAAAGGCAAATACCTCATCTCACTCATATGTGGAATTTAAAATAAAAGTTTTTTAGGCTGAAATCAAAGAAGCAGAATGCAGAACAGTGATTATTAGAGATGGGGAAGTGGGGCAGAGGAAGAAGAATGCGGAACGACTGTGCAACAGGTACAAAGCTCCTATTAGGAGTAATAATTTCTGGTGGTCTGCAGCACAGTAGGGTGACTATTGTTAAGAGTAAAGTGCTTTACATTACAAAATAGCTCGAAGAGAAGTATTCAAATGTTCTCACCACAAATAAACAATGAATGAGGTGATAGGTACACTAACTATCCGAATTGAATCATTATATATGTATCAAAACATCAAATTGTACCTCATATTTTAAGTACGATAAAAAATGTGTCAATTTACAAAGAAAGGACGGGCGCAGTGGCTCATGCCTGTAATCCCAGCACTTTGGAAGACCAAGGCGGGCGGATCACGAGGTCAGGAGATCCAGACCACGGTGAAACCCCGTCTCTACTAAAAATACAAAAAATTAGCCGGCCAAAGTGGTGGGAGCCTGTAGTCCCAGCTACTTGGGAGGTTGAGGCAGGAGAATGGCGTGAACCCGGGAGGTGGAGCTTGCAGTGAGCCGAGATAGCGCCACTGCACTCCATCCTGGGCGACAGAGACTCCATCTCAAAAAAAAAAAAAAAAAAAAAAAAAAAATTGGACTATTCCATATTCCTTAACACAAAGAAAAATTCAATGTGAGCCTGAAAACAGTGACTAAGAATAGATCATATTTTATGTATGTCAGGCCTCGGAGCCCAAGCCAAGCCATTGCATCCCCTGTGACTTGCACATATACACCCAGATGGCCTGAAGTAACTGAAGAATCACAAAAGAAGTGAAAATGCCCTGCCCCGCCTTAACTGATGACAGTCCACCACAAAAGAAGTGAAAATGGCCGGTCCTTGCCTTAGGTGATGACATTACCTTGTGAAAGTCCTTTTCCTGGCTCATCCTGGCTCAAAAAGCTCCCCCACTGAGCACCTTGTGACCCCCACTCCTGCCTGCCAGAGAACAACCCCCCTTTGACTGTAATTTTCCTTTACCTACCCAAATCCTATAAAACAGCCCCACCCTTATCTCCCTTCGATGACTCTCTTTTCGAACTCAGCCCCCCGCACCCAGGTGAAATAAACAGCCATGTTGCTCACACAAAGCCTGTTTGGTAGTCTCTTCACACGGACACACATGACATTTTGGTGCCGTGACTCGGATCAAGGGACCTCCCTTGGGAGATCAATCCCCTGCCCTCCTGCTCTTCGCTCCATGAGAAAGATCCACCTATGACCTCTAGTCCTCAGACCAACCAGCCCAAGGAACATCTCACCAATTTTAAATCGGGTGAGCGGCCCCTTTATTACTCTCTTCTCCAACCTCTCTTACTATCCCTCAACCTCTTTCTCCTTTCAATCTTGGCTCCACCCTTCAATCTCTCCCTTCTCTTAATTTCAATTCCTTTCATTTTCTGGTAGAGACAAAGGAGACACGTTTTATCCGTGGACCCAAAACACCTGCGCCAGTCATGGGCTGGGGGAAGGCAGCCTTTCCTTGGTGTTTAATCATCGCAGGGATTACTCTGATTACTCACCCACATTTCAGTTGTCTGACCACGCTGCAGGCACACCTGTCTTGGTCCTTCACCTTTAGCAGCAAGCCCCACTTTTCTGGGGGAGGGGCAAGCACCCCGACCCCTTCTCTCCCTATTTCTACCCCTTCTCTGCTTTTCTGGGGGTGGGGCAAGAACCCCGACCTCTTACTTTTGCACCCCGATCTCTTATTTTTGTGCCCCAATGCCTTATTTCTGCTCCCTGACCCCTTTCCTGCTTTTCTGGAGGACAGGAACCCCTGAACTCCTTCTCTCTGTGTCTCTACTCTCTCTTTTCTCTGGGCTTGCCTCCTTCACCATGGGCAACCTTCCACCCTCCATTCTTCCTACTTCTCCGTAGCCTGTGTTCTTAAGAACTTAATTAAAACCTCTTCAGCTCACACCTGATCTGAAACCTAAATGCCTTATTTTCTTCTACAATGCCGTTTGACTCCAATACAAACTCAAGAGTTGTTCCAAATAGCCAGAAAACGGCACTTTCAATTTTTCCATCCTACAAGATCTAAATAATTCTTGTTGTAAAATAGGCAAACAGTCTGAGGTGCCTGACGTCCAGGCATTCTTTTACATATCAGTCCCTCCCTAGTCTCTGTTCGCTTCTCCCAAATCTTCCTTCTTTCCCTCCCGCCTGTCCCCTCAGTCCCAACCTCAAGAGTCGCTGAGTCTTTCCAGTCTTCCTTTTCTACAGACCCATCTGACCTCTTCTCTCCTCGCCAGGCTGAGCTAGGTCCGGATATTCCCTCAGCCTCGGCTCCACCACCCTGTAATCCTTTTATCACCTCCCCTCCTCACACCTGGGCTGGCTTACAGTTTCCTTCCGCGACTAGCCCTCCCCCACCTGCCCAGCAATTTCTTCTTTAAAAAGTGGCTAAAGGCATAGTCAAGATTAATGCTCCCTTTTCTTTATCTGACCTCTCCCAAATTAGTTAGCATTTAGGCTCTTTTTCATCAAATATGAAAAACCCAGCCCAGTTCATGGCCCATTTAGCAGCAACCCTGAGAAGCTTTACAGCCCTAGACCCTGAAAGGCCAGAAGGCCATCTTATTCTTAATATGCATTTTATTTTATTACCTAATCTGCTCCCAACATTAAATAAAACCCCCAAAATTAAATTCCAGCCCTCAAACCCCACAACAGAACTTAAAGAATCTCGTCTTCAAGATGTACAATAATGGAGTAGAGGCAGCCAAGAAGCAACTTATTTCTGAGTTGCAATTCCTTGCCTCCACTGTGAGACAAACCCCAGCCACATCTCCAGCACACAACTCCAAACACCTGAACCGCAGCTGCCATGGGTTCCTCCAGAACCTTCTCCCCCAGGAGCTTACTACAAGTGCCAGAAATCTGGCCACTGGGCTAAGGAATGTCCACAGCCCGGGATTCCTCCAAAGCCGTGTCCCATCTGTGCGGGACCTCACTGGAAATCGTACTGTCCAACTCACCCAGGAGCCACTCCCAGAGCCCCTGGAGCTCTGGCCCAAGGTTCTCTGACTGACCCCTTCCCAGACCTTCTCAGCTTAGCGGCTGAAGACTGACGCTGCCCCATCACCTCGGAAGCCTCCCATACCACACAGATGCTTTGGGTAACTCTTACAGTGGAGGATAAGTCTGTCCCCTTCTTAATCAATATGGAGGCTACCCACTCCGCATTACCTTCTTTTCCAGGGCCTGTTTCCCTTGTCTCCATAACTGTTGTGGGTATTGATGGCCAGACTTCTAAACCTCTTAAAACTCCCCAACTCTGGTGCCAACTTGGACAATATTCTTTTATGCACTCCTTTTTAGTTATCCCCACCTGCCCAGTTCCCTTCTTAGGCCAAGACATTTTAACTAAATTTTCTGCTTCCCTGACTATTCCTAGGCTACAGCCACACCTCATTGCTGCCTTTTCCCCCAGTTCAAAGCCTCTTTCACATCCTCCCCTCATATCCCCCCCACCTTAACCCACAAGTATAGGATAAAACCTAATCACCCTTACCCAACTCAACGCCAATATCCCATCCCACTGCACGCTTTAAAAGGATTAAAGCCTGTTATCACTCGCCTGCTACAGCATGGGTTTTAAAAACCTATAAACTCTCCTTAAAATTTCCCCATTTTACCTGTCCAAAAACTGGACAAGTCTTACAGATTAGTTCAAGATCTGCGCCTTATCAACCAAATTATTTTGCCTGTCCACCCTGTGGTGCCCAACCCATACATTGTTTTGTCCTCAATATCTTCCTCCACAACTCACTATTCCATTCTTGATCTTAAAGATGCTTTTTTCACTATTCCCCTGCACCCTTCATCCCAGCCTCTCTTTGCTTTCACTTAGGCTGACCCTGACACCCATCAGGCTCAGCAAATTACCTAGGCTCTACTGCTGCAAGGCCTCAAGGACAGCCCCCATTACTTCAGTCAAGCCCAAATTTCTTCATCTGTTACCTATCTCGGCATAATTCTCATAAATACACACTTACTCTCCCTGCTGATTGTGTCCGGCTAATCTCCCAAACCCCAATCCCTTCTACAAAACAACTCCTTTCCTTCCTAGGCATGGTTAGTGCGGACAGAATTCTTACACAAGAGCCGGGACTGCGTCCTGTAGCCTTTCTGTCCAAACGACCTTACTGTTTTAGCCTAGCCCTCATGTCTGCACACAGCGGCTACCACTGCTTTAATACTGTTAGAGGCCCTAAAAATCACAAACGATGCTCAACTCTCTACAGTTCTCATAACTTCCAAAATCTATTTTCTTCCCCCAAACATCGCTCAAGACAATGCTTATGCTGATAAGGTAGCTAAAAAAGTAGCTAGCATTCCAACTTCTATCCTGCAAGGCAGTTTTCCTCCTTCACATCGGCCACTCCCACCTACTCCCCCGCTGAAACTTATACCTATCAATCTCTTCCCACACAAGGCAAATGGTTATTAAACCAAGGGAAATATCTCCTTCCAGCCTCACAGGCCCATTCTATTCTGTCATCATTTCATAACCTCTTCCATGTAGGTTACAAGCCGCTAGCCCGTCTCTTAGAACCTCTCATTTCCTTTCCATCATGGAAATCTATCCTCAAGGAGATCACTTCTCAGTGTTCCATCTGCTATTCTACTGCCCCTCAGGGATTGTTCAGGCCCCCTCCCTTTCCTACACATCAAGCTCAAGGATTTGCCCCTGCCCAGGACTGGCAAATTGACTTTACTCACATGTCAGAAAACTAAAATATCTCTTAGTCTGGGTAGACACTTTCACTGGCTGGGTAGAGGCCTTTCCCACAGGGTCTGAGAAGTCCACCACGGTCATTTCCTCCCTTCTGTCAGACATAATTCCTCAGTTTGGCCTTCCTAACTCTATACGGTCTGATATTGGACCAGCCTTTAATAGTCAAATCACCCAAGCAGTTTCTCAGGCTCTTGGTATTCAGTGAAACGTTTATATCCTTTACCGTCCTCAATCTTCAGGAAAGCTAGAACAGACTAATGGTCTTTTAAAAACATACCTCACCAAGCTCAGTCACCAACATAAAAAGGACTAGACAATACTTTTACCACTTTCCCTTCTCAGAATTCAGGCCTGTCCTCAGAATGCTACAAGTTCCAGCACATTTGAGCTCCTGTGTGGACACTCCTTTTTATTAGGTCCCAGTCTCATTCCAGACACCAGACCAACTTAGACTGCACCCCAAAACACTTTCATCCCTACTGTCTTCTCTCTAGTCATACTCCTATTCACTGTTCTCAAATACTCACAATGCCCTGCTCATGTTTACACTGCTGGTTTACACTGTTTCTCCAAGACATCACAGCTGATATCTCCTGGTGCTATCCCAAACCGCCACTCAAAATTCCCTCTTAAAGTAAATAAATAATCTGCTGGCAGGGCTATGCTGAGCCTCCTTGGGCACTCTCTAATTAGATGTCCTAGGTCCTCCCAATTCTTAGTCCTTTAATACCTGTTTTTTCTCCTCTTATTCAGACCTTGTGTCTTCCGTTTACTTTTTCAATTCATACAAAACCACATCCAGGCCATCATCAATCATTCAATATGACAAATATTTCTTCTAACGACCCCACAATACCACTCCTTACCACAAAATCTTCCTTCAGCTTAATCTCTCCCACTCTAGGTTCCCATACCGCCCCTAATCCCGCTTGAAGCAGCCCTGAGAAACATCGCCCATTCTCTCTCCATGCCACCCCCCCAAAAATATTGCGCCACTGCACCACTTCAACACTATTTTGTTTTATTTTTCTTATTAATATAAGAAGGCAGGAATGTCAGGCCTCTGAGCCCAAGGCAAGCCATTGCATCCCCTGTGACTTGCATACCCAGATGGCCTGAAGTAACTGAAGAATCACAAAAGAAGTGAAAATGCCCTGCCCCACTTTAACTGATGACATTCCAGCACAAAAGAAGTGAAAATGGCCGGTCCTTGCCTTAGGTGATGACATTACCTTGTGAAAGTCCTTTTCCTGGCTCATCCTGGCTCAAAAATCTCCCCTACTGAGCACCTTGTGACCCCCACTCCTGCCCGCCAGAGAACAACCTCCCTTTGACTAACTTTCCTTTACCTACCCAAATCCTATAAAACGGCCCCACCCTTATCTCCCTTCGCTGACCCTCTTTTCAGACTCAGCCCACCTGCACCCAGGTGAATAAACAGCCATGTTGCTCACACAAAGCCTGTTTGGTGGTCTCTTCACACGGACACGCATGACAATGTGTTAATGAGAAGTACACACAGGCCCAAGTTTTCCTTATGTTTGTTCTCTATTTCTCGGACATCTGAAGGAAGTACATAAGATACGGGAGCATGAAGAGATCCAACTTCACTTCAGGAATTCTTATTTACATTAGAAGAATTAACTGTGAACGATTTCTTTTTCTTTTTGTTAATTTGAAAGTCACTGTCAGGAGCTTGGAGAATCTTGATTCTATCATGGAGGATAGTTAACACTCCTTGTTGCATGGCATCAGTGACTACCTATGTTCCTGTAACCATTTCTGGGTTTAATTAAAATGTTGAACACTGCAGGGTTAAAGACAAGACCATCAGATGCATTACTAGGGAACTCTGTCAATTTTACATTGATTCATTAGTTCTTACCTTATGATTTATGCAATCCCCTATGAAACCAATTATTACACTGTCACTTAATGCACATTTCTAGATCTTGAACATGATGGACTCATGAGATTTTTTGGAAATGCCTTCTTAAATCCAGGTTAAAAAATGTGTGTCTATTTCTGAGTCTAAAATACCTGTCAAAAATTCTAGTAGGTTTAGTTTGTTCTGACTCATTCTATGAACCAGTGCTGTGTTTTAATGGCTCCTACCTTTTATCTAAGCATTGATCTGTTTAATAATTCAATACATTTTTATTTCTCGTTTATTTTGTGATAAGCATTGTGCTAAATACTTGTTTCAAATCACTATCATTGAATATTTGGTATCTGTGTGGTCTCCTTTTTAAAAATTAAAAAAAAAAATTTGCTCACCAAGTCTTCAAGAACCTAGTTTCCCCAGAATTCTTAGCTAATCATTGCCAATGTTTCTCTGATATCAACTTCCAGACTTTAAAATAAATATCAGATATATAATTTATCTATCACAGACTAGACACCTGAACTCAAAATTATCTAAAGCTAAGCTATGTTTTTAATTTTTTGCTGATGAGTTTCCTTCTCTTGGGACCTTGTTTTTCCTCTACTTCTCCTTTGAGGATCATATGAAAGTCTTTTGAACCTTTCTATTGACTTAGATTAATTCTGTAGCATGTCCTCACTTCTGTGTTCTAGGTTATTTCTTTTATAGCCCATCCCCAACTTTTGGTATTCTTGGAAATGAGAAAAGGGGGCAGTAAAAAGTGCCTTTTAGGCATTACCGTGGCTGCTCTGTCTTCCTCTGAGTGATATCTTGCTTCTCTCTATGATTTTTATGGGGATAGTCACTTTTTTTTTTTTTTTTTTTTTTTGGATACAGAGTCTCACACTGTTGCCCAGGCTGAAGTGCAGTAGAGTGATCTTGGTTCACTGCAACCTCCACCTCCTGGCTTCAAGCAATTCTCCTGCTTCAGCCACCCGAGTAGCTGGGACTACAGGCACGTGCCACCACACCCAGCTAATTTTTTGTATTTTTAGTAGAGATGGGGTTTCACAATGTTGGCCAGGATGGTCTGGATCTCTTGACCTCGTGATTCTCCCGCCTCAGGTGTGAGCCACCAGCACCTGGCCCACTTTTGTTTTTTGTTATATAGGCACAGTATTTCCAACAAGCCACAGATATTATTGTTTCTGTACTTGAACCCTTATGCCTTAGTCCCAATTACAGTAGCCTTAGCTACCTGTGACATCTTGTTAGGTTATATCTACTGTGCTATGCATTGATGATCCTGCTGAGTATATGCAGTAATTCTAGTATAATAAAATAATGTTTCCGGGCAAGATTATATATAAAAATCTTCAAAGTCAATTATCCATTCAATCTTAATAGTTCCAAATAATGACCAGAAATCATATGTGGTTCTATAGTATCAAACCCCATGATTTGGAGGGGCTATTTGTGTATGATTTTTGCGAATATTCCTTAGTAAAATTGTCTATTTTACCTCAAAATCCTGCCTTTGGTTACCTAACAATGGGTTATTTTTAAAAATAATTTGCAAAATTGCTATGCAAGAATGTTTGAAACCACACACTACAGTGAATATTGATTGAGATTGAGTACCTACATCATGAAAAGCTGTGTCTTTTCCCAGAAAACTTACTATGAAAAAAAGAAATAAACAGCAATTAAAATAAAACAGAGCCAAAAATGCAGGCGTATCTCAGAGCCCTAAGGTTATTTTGTTTTGTGTTACTTTTCCTTCCCTTTAATTTTTCTTTTCATATTTCCTTCTAGAAACCCTGTCTCCCCAAGAGAAAAAGTCCTCATTGTTGCAAGATCACTAAAAGATTTACAGAAGAAATGTGCTCTTTTGTTTTTGTTCTTCATTCATCTTCTTTCCTTATGCTAAAACAAATACATTTGCATTCTGAAATCAACAGCATCAGTCAAGTATGCTTTTCGTAGACTAACCTCTAAAAAACGGTTTCTTTGAACCTTTTGGAGGCTTTGATGGTAAAACTGAAAAGTCCCAAACTATTTTCGTTCATCCCACTTGGAATACATCAGAAATTATGTTGCTGAAATTAATGCATGCCAGTTAGTCTTTTGTCTTATTGGCTTTGTGTCAATTTCGTCAGTGGTTTTATTTGTTAAATTGTGCACATCCTACATGACTTTTTTTTTCTTTCTTTCTTTCTTTTTTTTTTTTTTTTTGAGACGGAGTCTTGCTCTGTCACCCAGGCTGGAGCGCAGTGGCCGGATCTCAGCTCACTGCAAGCTCCTCCTCTCGGGTTCACACCATTCTCCTGCCTCAGCCTCCCGAGTAGCTGGGACTACAGGCACCCGCCACTTCGCCCGGCTAGTTTTTTTGTATTTTTTAGTAAAGACGGGGTTTCACCGTGTTAGCCAGGATGGTCTCGATCTCCTGACCTCGTGATCCGCCCGTCTCGGCCTCCCAAAGTGCTGGGATTACAGGCTTGAGCCACCGCGCCCGGCATGACTTTCATACAGAAAGCTCCTCTTGTTTCATGTTTATTTAGGGCTTCCACTTGAAATATTGCATTCTTAGCCTCGCAATTCTCCTGTGGTAGAGGCAAGGATGGTATTAATATTTCCATTTCACAGATAGTGAAATGTATATTTAATTGGAATTAGCAATTTGCTAATTGGGCTATAAGTCACCTAGCAAAACCAGAACGTGAACTCTGGTCTTATGATTGCATATTCAGTGACATTTCTATATCTCCTTGGCACCAGATCCAGCATTAAGTAAGGAATACGGTTAATGGCTATTCCGTAACCCAAAAATGTCTTTCTAAGTCTGCTTCATCTTGAGGGCATCACCTCATTTTCACCCTTCTTTTTGTACACATACTTTCAAAAGTATTGTTCAGTGACAGATAATGCTGTGGAAAAAATAGCAGGAGAGGCAATACAGTTTTTAGATGGCCCAGAATCTAAATCTCCCCATCCCCAACTAAAACAAAGAGAGCAACTAAAATACCTAAACAAACACGAATGGACAACTTACAATAAAACTGGGTGATTGGATAGCCCCATAAATCCCCAAAATGTAAGCAGGTGTGGACAAACAACCAACAGCTGTGAGACTCATGCTACACAGCATCTGTGTGGTGGAAAGAGACTCATGTGACACCAGCATCTGTGCATAGAAAGAAGAGAGAAAAATGGGGCACCTGGAAGCTTCAAAACAGAAGAGCTGCAAAATTGCCACAGGTATTGTTGCAGTTTGCATTACCAGGAAAAAGACAATGAGAGGGATATTTGCATAACAGGCTTTTTTTAGGAAGTGATTTTGGGATCCATACCTATGGAAGGGAGGGAAGAGAAGTAGCACTGGGCAGAGGGAGTGGAGCTGTAATAGAATTCTAAAGAGGGCTTCAGCAAATCTCCTGGGAGCTCTGGAGTTGGACTGGATAATTAGAGTTGTTCTAAGATTGGGCAAGGTTGCCTGGATGTTATTATTTTTCCACATTGATTAGCCATTAAGTAGGAGCTAATCCTACAAAGCTTTATGACCTTGGGTGAGTAAGATTATTTTAGCTGTGGCAATCCCCACAGTGAGTCGTAACAGATGGAGGCCCATCTTTTAGCAATACTTTCAGCAGCTGAAAGAATAAATCTTTCATTCCTGAAGAGGAATTTAAGCAGTGCTTCACTGAGTCACCAAAAGCACTTATTGGGAAGTCTGAGTATAGTAACCAATACTGGGAGTCTGTTCCATAGACTTCAACATAGGGGTGAAGTAAGGGTTCTACAGTAATGCGTTGGAGTGGTCTGAGACCTGTGTATGCTCTAAACTAAAGACTTGAAGCTCCATACTAGGACAAAGCCATATGCTAAGAAATAGTTGCTGAAAGAAGACTACAAATTGAGCAGAACAGGCCAAACAGGGACAAAGAAAAGAGAATACCCCCAAAATATTGGAAGATACCATCAGAAAGTATAAAGCCATTTTTTATTATATCAAAATATAAACAACAAAAATAACAGCAAAAGAAGATGCCCTAGGGTAGTTAACCTTAAAGCAGCTATTCTATCCCACCGTCTTCCTTTTAAAAGTACTGGAAAAGTAATTTTATGCAAAATGAGAAACACAAAAGAATTCTATATGAAGTAATTGTAAGAAAAAGAAAATACAAGGAGCAGAACAAAGTCTGTACAGACAATGAAATTCTGCCAGAACATATGTCTATAAAACAGATTTTTATCTGCAAACTATTTTAAAGCAACTTAAAGAAATTGAGAAATTAATAGAAGCTTTGAAAGAAACTGTTAAGCAAAAGAAGTTCAGAAATGATGTGATTGGAGGAGAGGAGTGTTTGAAAAGCACAAACCAAAAATAAAATTCTAAGGCTCCCCAACCATTTGAATGAACTTCCTCCTCAGCCAGGGCACTCTAAAATTTAACCTGAAATACTGGTTCAGGCCATGACCTGAAGTGGGCATCAGCCATGCCTCATTATCCCCTCTAGCTTTAACATCAACACAGACCTTAAATCTGATAAAACTTATGGCCAAGTTGGTTTTACCAAGAAATGTAAGTTTGTTTTAACACTTGATAATAAATCAATGTAATTTTTCATATTAATAGACTATATATAAAATATGATGATCTCAAGAAATACAAAGTATTTCATAAAATTCAACATCCATTTATGTTAAAAGCTTCCAGAAAACTAGATATTAAGCAACCTTTATCAAGCTGATGGAAAGCACCTACAAACTCTCTAGCCAACAACAGTCTTGATGTGAAAGAATGACTGTTTTCCCTGTAACACTGAAACAGTACGAGGATGACTGGTCTCTCAATTCCTATTCAACATCCTACTGATATTTTTATCAAATGAAATAATTCAAAAGGAGCCAAATCATGAATAAGCTCCCACTCACAACTGCTGCAACGGGAATAAAATACCTAGGAATACAGCCAACAAAGGACGTAAAGGACCTCTTCAAAGAGAACTACAAACCACTGCCCAAGGAAATAAGAAAGGACACAAACAAATAGAAAAGCATTCCACCCTCATGGATAGGAAGATTCAATATCATGAAAATGGCCATACTACCCAAAGTAATTTATAGATTCAACACTATTCTCATCAAACTACCATTGACATTCTTCACAGTATTAGAAAAAGCTACTTTAAAATTCATGTGGAACCAAGAAAGAGCCCATATAGGCAATATAATTCTAAACAAAAAGAACAAAGGTGAAGGCATCATGATACCTGACTTCAGACTACTACATGGCTACAGTTGAACATGCAGACTAATAGAACAGAACAGAGACCTCAGAAATAACACCACGCATCTACAACCATCTGGACTTTGACAAACCTGTCAAAAGCAAGCAATGGGGAAAGGATCTCCTATTCAGTACATGGTTCTAGGAAAACTGGCTAGCCATATGCAGAAAACTGAAACTGGACCCCTTCTTTACACCTTACAGAAAAATTAACTCAAGATGGATTAAAGACTTAATGTAAAACCCAAAACCATAAAACCTCTAGAAGAAAATCTAGGCAATACCATTCAGGACATAGGCATGGGCAAAGAATTCATGACAGAAACACCAAAAGGCCATCTGAAAAGGTCTAATATCCAGAATCTACAAGAAACTTTAACAAAGGCCTGAAAAGATAGTCAAGAAATGCAAGAGATGGGGTAAGTACATTTGAAGGGGTATAGGCCACCATATAAAAAATAAACTCATAATTAATCAGAGATATAAATATATAACTTAAAACTATAAAACACTTAAGAAAACAGAGAATATAATCTGTATAACTTGTATAACTTTGGGTTGGCACAATATACCAATTCTAATATTTAAAGTCAATTCTAATATATGAAATAAATTGGCAATACCAAGCTGATTTAAAGCAACACGAGCTCTCATTCACGGCTAGTGAGAATGCGAAAATGGTATAATATAAAAATATAAAGCAACATGAACTCTCATGGTTAGTGAGAATGAAAAATGGTATAGCAACTTAGGAAAACTGTTTGGTATTTTCTTATAAACACACACTTATAATATTATCCATTAATTCTACTACTTTTAAGTATTTATCAGGGAAAAATGAAAATACATGTTCAAACAAAAACAAATAATGTATGTGAAAGTGCTCATTTATAATTGCCAAAAACCAGACACAACCCAAATATCTATCAAGTAGGGAATAGATAGAATATGGTAAATCCATATAACGTAATTGATTTAGCAAGCAAAGAATACATAAAAAAAAAAAAGGACGCATCTCAAATGCACTGTATTAAACAGAAGCCAGATTTAAAGCTACAATATGGTCCTGATGATTCTGATTATATGACATCCTGGAGAATGAAAATGATGGACATATAAAAATATATCAGTTATTGCAATGGGCTTGCAGAGATGAAGGAGAATGACTCCAACAGAGTATTCAAGAATTTTTGGGGGGTTCTACATCTCCTTTGTGGTGGTTGGTACATGAATGTGTCTGTCAAATGTTATAAACCAAACATCAAGAAAATGACTTTTATTCTGACCAGAAATGGCATTACAGTGGCATCACAATAAATCTGATGGTGGAGAGAGATAAAGAAGGAGATAGAGAGAAAAACCAGGTCTAACCCATTGGTAATCTTGTGTGTAGCGAGTGAAGAAATGAACATAGTCTAGTAGAGGAAATTGAGGAGGAAAAGTAAGGTACAAAGAGAATTGAGAGTGGTATCTTGAGAGCCAAAAAAGGAATATAGTCTCAGATGAGATAGACCACTACATTATGCTGTGATAGGGTATGCAAGGAGACTATTAGCTGCTGGACTTAGTAATAGAGAAGGGACTAGGAGACAGACAAGAACATTTTCAAGATCTGGTGGGTTAATAATGGGTTCAAGAAAAAGGAGATGTGCAAATGAAGAGTGAGTAAAGAAAACACTTTTTAAAGAGCTTTACTGTAAACAAGCAGTGGAGTGGGACTGGAGCCAGAAGGCAAATGAAACCAAAGATTTTGTTCTGTTGTTGTTGTTGTTGTTGTTGTTGTTGTTGTTGTTGTTGTTGTTTGAGACAGAGTCTCGCTCTGTCGCCCAGGCTGGAATGCAGTGGCCGGATCTCAGCTCACTGCAAGCTCCGCCTCCCGAGTTTACACCATTCTCCTGCCTCAACCTCCCGAGTAGCCAGGACTACAGGCGCCCGCCACCACGCCCGGCTAGTTTTTTGTATTTTTTTTAGTAGAGACGGGGTTTCACTGTGTTACAGGATGGTCTTGATCTCCTGACCTCGTGATCTGCCCATCTCAGCCTCCCAAAGTGCTGGGATTACAGGCTTGAGCCACTGCACCCGGCCTGTTCTGTTGTTTTATGATAATATTGCATGCTGTTAGGTTGATGTGAATGATCTAACAAAGAAAACAACAGTGATGACACAGGAGAGAAAAGAATTGCTGAAGTGAAAAACTTGAATAAATGAGAAGAGGTGGGATCCAGGTCATAATGTAGTCCAGAAGAATTAGAAAAGAAGATACAGATCTGGGAGAATCTGAGAAGTCTTGTTTTCAAGATAAGGCTGGTTCTTGCTCAAGGTGGCCTGTCTAATTTGGAAAAGGATTCCACTGGTATTGCAAGGTAATGCCAGAGGTTACAAGAAGTAGTATGAAGTGCCAAAGAGATGGAGGTAATGAGATCTAGATTGGAGGTCTGAGTAATAGACAAGGAATTTATATTCAGGCAAAACCTGAAAAGATAGTCAAGAAATGCAAGAGATGGGGTAAGTACATTTGAAGGGTATAGGGAAGTAGGCCATGCTCAGAAAGGTAGACAAGAGGCTTACCCGTAGGCATTTGGAGTTATACTACAAAATTTAATATTACATCACTGGATTTGAACCAATAATCAACTGTGAATCACACCTAGCCAAGACTTCTATATAATGTCAGGCTTTGCCAAGATTGACTAAGAAATTAGGAGACCCTGGGCCTGTTATATGAAGGTTAAGTGTGACTATAGCTAATGAAACTGCAGTTGCTAGCAGTGTTAAGAAAAATATTTATTGACTTGGTTCTACTTGTTTTAATGGATATTTAAAATATGTGCAAAGTGCAAGTGGATTGATTTTGAATGTCATTAATTCTTTGCTAGAGTATTGAAGGAAAATGGCAAGCACAGAACTATGGAACCGTAACAGATAAATCCTTTCTGAATCCAGTATTAAGCCATTCTTAAATGTTATTCTTATTCCATGTTAAAGTCCAGATATTTTTCCCCTTTTGGAACACCTCATTGAAATGATGGAACTTATTGGAGGAAAATGTGATTCAATAAGTGAAAGTTTATTCTACATCTGACTTTTCAGGAAGTCTAAAGCCTCATTTATACTTTATCGTAGGTTGTAAAGTGCTTTAAATTATTTGATATGTTATTCTCACAATGAAATGATTTTTTTCCTCATTTTACAAAGCAAACGTTAAGACCCAGAGAGATGAACTGCTTTGCTTTAAAATACCAAGCTAATAACAGAGCCAGAGCGAAACTCCAGGCATTCTACATTCAAATCTAATGATAGATCTGCTACAACTGTGTATCACATCATTGACCAATCATTGCAAACGTGTGGGGTATGTGCACAGAAAATTTGCATTCTCAGTGCTTGTTGCCAAATACGATTTGGTGGAATGTCTGAGGAGTTCGTATTTTAACTTCTTCAACCTATCTGAAGATTCTATCCATCACATAGCTTCATTCAACTCCACGTGGTGGCACACAGGGTCGTTTGGGAGCTTCCTTCTGCACACTGTGCCTAACCATAGAACCCTGAGGAAACAGTGTGTAATGAAAACAGCACAAGCCTTGACACAAGGAAGCATCATCGCAATGCCTGCTCTGCCACTCTCCTGCCAAATGGCCTTCAGCAACTTAAGTCGTCTCTCTTTGAGCCTCTGTTTTCTAATTTCTAAGAAACTGACCTAACCTACAGAATTGTTATGAAGATGAGAACATACCACACTCAGCCAATGCTGTTTCTTACAATGACCAGAAATAAAGCTTTAGAAACTAAAATGTGGCAAATATATACATATATATATACACACACACATATATATGAATAAAAAAATCACAATTGAAAGAATGTGGTAAAAAGCAAATGAGCTCTGCAATTCATCTGTAAGTTCTTTTGGTTTAAAATTTCATTTTAATTTTGGCACAACATTAGCAATCCATTGAAAATATTCTGAAATAACTCATATTCAGAGTTATTAAAGAAAGTTGATGGGTTTCACGCGCACGCTCGCACACGCACACACACACACATCCACCCACCCCTGTAGGTTGTGCGTTTTAGCAGACCTAAATGTAAACTTCTGGAATCCAAAATAAACTCCAAGTTGGTGATATCTAAAATAAACCCCAGTATGTTACTGTCTGCAAAAAAGAACTGTGAGAAAGTCTGTTCAGAGGATAATGATAGTGACTCAAATCCAGCTTGGAAGCGAGGCCTTCCGTGGGAGACAGAAGATGAGGGGTAATGTGGGGTGATGTCCTGACAACAGCAAGTCAGAGTGTCACTCCAAATGAAGCTCATTAATTCTTTTTGCCCCAAAGCCTGAACCTTATCATTGTCCCTCTCACAAGAGGCTTTGCTGGAGGCACCATGCCTCTTCTCTGCAGAGTTCTTTAACTTGCTCAAGATACTTCAATTTTGCAAGTTGAGTTGAGGACACCTGGTAATGAATGATTCAAGACACACAGGTGGCCCAGGACTGGGCCTGGCAGGCATATTCCTGGAACAGCGCCCCCGTGAGGATCCTATATGCAGAGGGAGAGCAAGCCAGTAGTTAGATTCTTGCTTAGTCAATTATGCATAATGGCTGTCAGTTAAGTTCTTCTGTTTGTGTCCTCATGGAACCTGGGGAGGGGAGGAACCAAGGCTGTGATGTGCTCAAGGGTAGCACTCTTACTTTAGTGGAAGCAGCTGCAGCCCAAGACTTGCAAGCTGAGTCTTCTCTCTGCAAACAGAAAATTCTGTTTGTTGTCATATACAGAACGAACTCCTTAGCGAGACTACAATAAGATCTTCGTAGCCGGGCACGGTGGCTCAAGCCTGTAATCCCAGCACTTTGGGAGGCTGAGACGGGCGGATCACAAGGTCAGGAGATCGAGACCATCCTGGCTAACACGGTGAAACCCCGTCTCTACTAAAAAATACAAAAAACTAGCCGGGCGAGGTGGCGGGCGCCTGTGGTCCCAGCTACTCCGGAGGCTGAGGCAGGAGAATGGCATAAACCCGGGAGGCGGAGCTTGCAGTGAGCTGAGATCCGGCCACTGCACTCCAGCCTGGGCGACAGAGCCAGACTCAGTCTCAAAAAAAAAAAAAAAAAAAAAAAAAGATCTTCGTGATGCTCATTTGTCTCTCAGCCTGAATTTCCTGCAAATTTTCTACATGCATTGGGTGCTTCAACAATGGAGGGTGACTGGTAAAGGTTGAATTGTGTCCCCAGAAATTCATATGTTGAAGTCTTAACACTAAATACCTCAGAATAGGACCGTATTTGGAGACAGGGTCATTATATTTAATGATATATTTAGTTATGATGGGGTTGTACTGGAGTAGAGTAGGCCTCCAATCCAAGACTACGGTGTCTTTATAAGGAGGGGAAATTTAGACACAGAGGCACCCACACAAAGAGAATACTATGTGAAGATGAAGGGGGCAAGGATTGGGGTGATGCTCCTAACACGTTAAGAAATACAGAAGATTAAAGACAGATGCACATGTATGTTTATTGCGGCACTATTCACAATAGCAAAGACTTGGAATCAACCCAAATGTCCATCAGTGACAGACTGGATGAAGAAAATGTGACATATATACACCATGGAATACTATGCAGCCATAAAAAAGGATGAGTTTGTGTCCTTTGTAGGGACATGGATACAGCTGGAAACCATCATTCTCAGCAAACTATCACAAGAACAGAAAACCAAACACCGCATGTTCTCACTCATAGGTGGGAACTGAACAATGAAATCACTTGGACTCAGGAAGGGGAACATCACACACCAGGGCCTATCACGGGGAGGGGGGAGGGGGGAGGGATTGCATTGGGAGTTATACCTGATGTAAATGACAAGTTGATGGGTGCTGACAAGTTGATGGGTGCAGCACACCGACATGGCACAAGTATACATATGTAACAAACCTGCACATTATGCACATGTACCCTAGAACTTAAAGTATAATAAAAAAAAAAAAAAGAAAAAGAAATACAGAAGATTGCCAGAAAAATCATCAGAAGCCAGGGATGAGGCACGTAACTGATTTTCCCTCAACATCTTCATAAGGAGCCAACCTTACTGACACCTTGATCTGGAACTTCTGGCCTCTGGAACTGTGAAAAATACAATTCTGTTATTTAAGCCCCCCAATCTGTGGTCCTTTGTGATGGCAGCCCTAGCAAATTAACAGAATTATTTTGGCCTCCAAAAAGGGATATTCTCAAATTCTAGCATTTGCATGTGTGTTTTCAGATCATCAGGGAGTTTAGGGAACAAGGTTTAGAGCCAGACAGAAGTGGCTGTGATTTCTAGCTTGACCACTTTCTGATTGTGTCATTCTAAACAAAACACTTTGGAGCATCTGCTTGGAAATTTTGAATCACAGTGGTTAACATTATGGCCTTGGGCTTCACAAAGATCTGGTTACACATTCCAGCCATTCACCCGCTGAGTAGCCCAGATATGTTGCTTTTCCTGAATGTGTTCTTGTTCTTATAAACAGTACAATACTTACTTTCCAGGAGGCTTGTGAGAATTCAATGTCATAATGCACAGACATCTCAAACTTGCTGCTTTGGCGTCATCACTACTCATAAGGAGGAGGCAGGGATTATGTTCTCCTGGGATTCATTTCTCTTCTGTTTTATCTGGACTATTATGTTTATCCTGCAGATTCCATAGAAGGGCGTCCTTCTCAAGAAAGTCTTGCCAGTCTGGTCAGCTGTGACCTATCATCTCACAATGGCTTGTTCCTAAGAAGTGCGTGCACCCACACTCATGCCCACACATGGACACTCATATTAACCTGTTTTTAAGTAGCTTATGTACATGCATACTCTCTCTGCTAGACCATGTCTTTTGAGGCAGAGATTTTTTTCATTTCCATATATTAGCTTTGTACAGAATAGGTTTTCATTAAATATATGATGAATTGATAAATGAATGAATAAATGAATAGCAAGTTTCCAAGTAAGTTTCAGGAGGGAGTTCTATTTTTCTATTCTTTTCCAAATATCCATGGCTGTTTCTTCCGCTGCTGCTGCTGTATGGCACCCTACAGAAGGAAAATTTGAAAAGAGATGCCTTCCAGGGGTGGGAAAGACACTGGTCAGAAGAACCAAAGTGGACTCTGGGTAATGTATCCCTTACAGGTGGCTAGATCTTTTACGTTACAGTACTCTACCTTTATGAAACAGTCTTGTAAATGCTATCTAATTTAAATACCACATCATTTTACTAGATAAGCCAGAAGGATATTACTTCTCTATGTACCAGTGAGGAAACTGAGGCATATAACTTCTCCAGAGTAACATAAGCTAATCAGAGACAGAGCCAAGTCAAGAGCACAGTCTTCTAAGATGGCCTCTTTTTTGACTTTTCATCTTACTAAAACTTGCTGACTTTGATTTCATAGGGCTGATTTCTTTTTTTTTTTTTTTTTTTTTTGAGACAGAGTCTCGCTCTGTCACCCAGGCTGGAGTGCAGTGGCCGGATTTCAGCTCACTGCAAGCTCTGCCTCCCGGGTTCACGCCATTCTCCTGCCTCAGCCTCCGGAGTAGCTGGGACTACAGGCGCCCGCCACCTCGCCCGGCTAGTTTTTTGTATTTTTTAGCAGAGACGGGGTTTCACCAGGTTAGCCAGGATGGTCTCGATCTCCTGACCTTGTGATCCGCCCGTCTCGGCCTCCCAAAGTGCTGGGATTACAGGCTTGAGCCACCGCGCCCGGCCCATAGGGCTGATTTCTAAAATAAGGACTTAATTAGGCTTCTAACTGAGACCATCCAATAGATGTCTTAGTAAAAGTCATCATGTGTGGGTTCTGAGGACTGGTTTTCTGGGAACAATATGCCCTTCGAAGATAGGAACCTAAACATAACTCATTCAAGTGGTGGATGAAACCTCCAGGGCTGTAAAGCAAGATTCTAGAGCAGAACATCAGGTCAAGAGTAAAAGATACTTCCATGAAATCCTAATGATGGTCCTAGCTCTGAATTATTAATTGGTTGATAATTTTCTTATCTCTCTGAGTCTCAGGATTCTTATCTGCAAAATGGAAATATGATCTGCTGTAATTCAGAGTTCATGACAATTGATTGTGATACTGAAAATGAAGAGTACCCCAAACGTCTGTGGCAAATATGTAAAAGACTATTAACCTTGTCTTAGTAACATTAGGTTCTAAAAATCAACAAATACAACTAAAATTGTATAAGCTGAAATGACTCCCCAAAATCTTTTGGGAAAGTACAAAATTAAACACTATTATTTTTTTATCCACCTAACACAATAAGCTTTCCCTCCTGTATACATACAAATTGGTCTCTGTTTCCTTGAGCCATAGAAGACATTGTTAATTTTCTTCTAAGGAATGTGTGAAACAGGAAAAAATATGAATATTTACTACAAGAATCAGACAACTGAAGCAACAGCACATTCCTCTCTTACTTGTCACACTCAATCAAGGACATATTGAGAGAAACAGAGAAATGAGGGGGAGAATCACCTGTGCTCTATTCATTGTCATATTCCATCTCTCTCCCCCTTCATTATCATTATTATCAATATCATGATTATTATCCTGTCATTTGCCAGCATGCATAGTTTAATCATATAAATCATATGTGTGTATGATGCGAGATCATGGTGTTTAGAAATCAGAAGCCCTCAGTTGTAACTGAAGTGAATACTGTGAGATGAGCCTCCAGTCATTATTCAAAATGCAGTGACTCAGTGCTTCCCATTTTAGATCGCACAGCCCAACCCCACCTAAGATATAAATCCTAAGGTTTATAAATTCCATCATGTTTTAGCTTCCCTGAGATTTTTGACTCAGCTTCCTGCCCTGCCCTCATCACGTTCTAGTGACATTCCAGTGGCTGTTAGGGAAGACAAAGTATAGGATCTGAGAAGAGCAGCGTCCAAGGTAGGAATTCGCAGGGGTGGATAACTCCCATCTTGGTGGTTGTGCCAGCCTGTTCCACATTTAACACACAATGCATGGGACTTGCAGGTTGTGTGTGTGTGTGTGTGTGTGTCCTTTAAATACACTGAGTTGTATTCACAAGCTGAATGTAAAGAACTAGCAAACATCTGAACTGAGCTTCTTTGGACCAAACTAAGACTCAAAGCAATTTTCCTTTTAGTGATTTCAGAATAGACACTGATCAGGTTAACTTCTGCAGACCCTTCCCCACCTTGGGGTGGTAGGGTTTCAGTGGGTAGCAGTTAGAGCTCGGGACATACTAGTAAACCAAGGTAGATGCCAGGCTCTGCTCAAAAGCCGCCACTGAGAAGAGTTTTCCCCCAAACCACTTTTCTCAACACTGGGCTCTTCCTTCCCCACTCTTTTCACAGGATTCCTGTTTGCTATTTCAGAGATACTATGGTTCTTATAGACAGTGGCAGCAGGCTCCCAAATCTTCTTCTTGCTTTTATTCTCAGCATACTCCAATTTATCTCCCACACTGTAGCCAGAGGTAGCTTTTAAATTGTAAATTTGACAAAGTAATTTACTGCCTAAAACCTGTCAGTGTCTACCAGTTACCTTCAAGACAGCGTTCAAAATCCTTAAGAAGCCTTTCAAATCACTTGGCAAGCCAGCCCAAACAACCGTCACGCTTTATCTCTTACCACACCTTCAGAGAGTGCTGCCAGATTAAATTAGAAACAGAGAGGAGGCCAAAAAAAAAAAAATGGCAAGAACATATAAAAAACAATTTCCTCTGCTTTCTCTAACTATATGGAACTCACATATAATCTATGTTAAAGCCATTGCCTCTTCACCGCAGTTCTGTTAAAGAAGAAAACCCTAAACATCTGACTTTTCACTAGATCATTAACATTTAAAGATGGGAAAGACACAAAGCAGATTTTCTACACCTTTCGTGAAGACCTACACCTCCTTAGTCTTTAGGAATCCAACTTTTTAAAAAATCTGATTTAAAGGTGACCGGGCTACCTGCCCTTGTTTCTATTTTTCAGCGTCCTTCAGAAAATCTGTGTTAGGTTCAGTAAGCATGTAATGAACACTGAGGCTTTCGTGCCTACGTATTACTGGTGCTGAAATGGATTCTGAGTGAAATTCTGATCTACTTTATCCAGTCTGAGTGAGTGACGGTGTTACATGGTGTAACAGTATCTATGTTTCTCTGCAAAAGGCAATCAGTCGTCGGCTTAAACTCAGTTTGGCTAGTGCACATTCAATTAAAAAAAAAGTGGTCCCTGAGCCTCACTACCTTCCTAGAGAGAATCAAGTCACAGAGAGAGAGAGAAAGAGAGATACATATATACAGAAGATTGGCAGCTACTGTATATAAACCATTTGGAAAACACCATATTGGCAGACCGTCTGCAGATATGCAGCTGACAAAGCGGGCGGTTGTTGAACTGTAATAACCAAATAAGCAGAAATGAGACACTTTCTGTAAATAATATCATTAAGCACCAGATAGATGATTATGCTCAAGTGAAATGCACAGTGCATACTTTTTATTTAATACTGAAAGCATTTCCAATTACTTTCCATCAATGTTCTCATAAAAGCTTACGTATTATAGTAGATGTATGTAATCTGCTAAGTGATTTGAAAGTAAAATATCTGATCCAGACTCCAGAAACTAGAGTGGCCAGGCCAGATACACAGAAGAACTTCTACTTTTGCCTGGAGGATGAGATAATATTGCACGTTTCATTCATTTAATTCATTCAACAAATGTGTATCAAACCTGTAATATATGGCAAGTACATTCCTCAGTGCTGAGGATATATTACTAAGTGAATCAGAAAATAATCAAATTGATATCATAACGGGACTGACAGATAATTATGAGGCCAAGATTTATAAGAACAAGATAATTTCTGTGATAAGTACTATGAAGAAAATGAAGCAGAGTATAACAAAGAAAGGGGTGACAGCTAATTTAGATAACAGAGGCAGGGAAGGACAATTGATAAAATAGAATATCAAAAGCCATGGAATGAAGATGCTGCTTAGAATATCAAGACCAAGAGAGCCAGAGACACCCACACCCCCGAAATTTCTTGCCAACCCAAAATGAAAAGGAGTAACCGTGATTTCCTATTTCACAAGAAGGTACAGAAAAATAGCTAAAAGAATAGAGCCAGAAGACTTGAAAAAAATATAATAATGGCAAGTAACTTAACATGTCTACCATACAATAGACAGTTCCAAAGAAGTTTTCAAGCATTTTCTTGTTTCTCCTCATACTGGGAATGTCAAGGAGGTTACTAATATTATTCTTACTTTACTGATAAGAAAAATGAAGCTCTGAGCTTGATTTTTCCTTGGGTTACACAGCTAACCAATGGCAAGGCAAAGTCTAAAACAAGAGGAAGCAAACTACTACCAGCAGGCTCAATCCAGTTGGCCACCTGCTTTTGAACACAAAGTTTTAAGGGAACACAGCTTCACTCATTCATTTGACTCCTGTCTATGGCTGCTTTCAAGCTAGAACAGCAGAGATGAGGAACTGCAAAGAGATGGTAGGTATTGCCATGCCTAAATTATTTACTATCTGACTCTTTTTTTTTTTTTTGGCCAATCCTTGATCAAGAACAAAAGTTTTCTGATTTTGAGTATAATTTACCTTCCTGTACGTGACACTGTATGAACCTATTTCACGTTTTCATAATCTTGATCCCTAATTGGAAGATTGAGTCCTGGAGGAAAAGAGCATATTTTCAGTGTTGTATCCTGGAAAAATAAAATGCATTTAGTAAACATTTATTGTCATCACTTGATTTACATTAAAACAAAAGACAACCAAGTCACAAATTTATGTATACATTAAAAATTTTTTAGCAAATCTAGCTATTCTTTTATATTCTACTTATTTCCTAGTGCATCCAGATTACATTTTCAGCACTCAAAAGAAGGACCAGTCCATATTTGCATAATGAAAATCACAGACAAAATTTTTAATCAATGTGTCATTTGTTTTAAGTACGGTTTCTCAGTGATACAGGAGGAAATAGATGAGAATGGAAAATTAAAGAAAACAACTTAATTTCATGTCTTAGAAAAAAATTAGTTGACCTTTGAGTATTCAGTTTCTTCACCAGGACATTACTTTAAGCATTTCACAAAATATGATTACTAGTAAAAACTTTGAGTTTATCATTAGTTATTTCATTCATTCATGAAACATAATTAAATGCTACTCTAGCTCTTTATTGTTGTATAATACATTTCCTCATAACTTAAGGCTTAAAGTAATCATAATTATTTATTAGTGTCTCTCAAAATTCTGGGGTTTATGTTCAACTTGGTGTTTCTTACTTTTTGTGCATTTTTAGCTAGACAGTGAGTAGTATTGAAGTTATGCCAAAAGCCTCTATAACACATGCCTGCTTATTGACATTGACTACTGGTAGGGATCAAAACTAGGAATGGAACACTTACCTATGGACTTAACCAGGTAACTGGTGTGTCCTTAAAACAAGGTACCTGGGTTTCAATATTCACTATCCCAGGAGCAGGAAGTCAAAGTGACTAAGTACCCTGGGCCTGAAAGCTGTCAGAGGGTCCCTTTGTCTATAATCTATTAGAAGCACAGTCACAGAGCCCAGTTTCAAGGGAACATAGACCCCATTCCTCAATAGGAGAAATACCAAAGAATATCACAGTAAGTTTTTTAAACCACCAGAGGCTGGCCACCAACTTCAAATTATGAACATTTCTCCAAAATGCAAAATATACTCATTCCCAAGATCTCTTAACAATTTTTTTTTTTTTTTTTTAGACGGAGTCTCGCTCTGTCACCCAGGCTGGAGTACAGCGGCCGGATCTCAGCTCACTGCAAGCTCCGCCTCCCGGGTTTACGCCATTCTCCTGCCTCAGCCTCCCGAGTAGCTGGGACTACAGGCGCCCGCCACCACGCCCGGCTAATTTTTTGTATTTTTAGTAGAGACGGGGTTTCACCGTGTTAGCCCGGATAGTCTTGACCTCCTGACCTCGTGATCCGCCCGTCTCAGCCTCCCAAAGTGCTGGGATTACAGGCTTGAGCCACCACGCCCAGCCTCTTAACAATTTAATAGCATATTGGTGTCAGACTCATCCTCAAGGTTCAAATATTTTTATTTAAATTAGTTTCTTAAAGTGCAGATCCTTGGCTTCTGGTTTCTCTCAATCTAAAAATGTATAAACTGGAGACAAGTTATCTGACCACTGCCCCCATCCCTGCTCCACACCACACTCAAAATTGAATTGTGGAACAGATTCAGAATAACTGCTACTGACCGTGTCTTAGAAAAAGAGAAAACAGAAAGCACAGTTACTGGTCCATAGCAATTCTGAAATCCAGCCAGACACATGTTCTGTAGGGCCCTTTACTCCTTCATAACAGTGATTCTCTCAAACTTTGGCCCTGTGCTCAAAGTTCGTGGTTCCTTCCTATAAGTCATTCATCATTTTTCATAAGAAAATTGACTTTGCAACGAGTAAAACTTCTCAACCTGCTTCCCAACACCCTTTTCATTTTATACAGCCTCTATTTCTTTTCTTCCAAGTAGGTGGTGCTTCCACCAGAAATTTATTTTAAAATCTTTGTGAATTTTTTTTTACTCTTATGTGGGTTCACTCCATTAGACTTAGCCAAATCACCAAGCTCTTTTAGGAAAGCTCTTTTCCACCTTGAGTTTCTTGTGAAGCTGCTGTTAGAAAATAAATTTTTGGAAGCCCTCTTGTTTAATGGAAAGGACCTGTGAGGTGTCACCTTAAAATCCTCAGAGGCTCTTTTATTTCTTTGAAAGTTTTTGTGAGCCACTGCTTAAATTATTATCAGGTGACAGAACATCCTACCCTGTATTTGATCTTTGACCTAAGCCGTGTGTAATTTTAGAATCATTTGCTGTCTGGAGAGACTGGGAATTGAAAACGGCTTTAATTTAAAACACAGCAAGCCCTGAATGCTTTTTATTTAGCATTTTACCAACACACTGGCTGGAAATCTTAACTAGATCCTTGAGATCTTTGGCTGCATTTCCTAATTATGACATTAACACAAGTGACAGTATTGGTAGACTTTGCCAC
Source organism: Macaca nemestrina (assembly GCF_043159975.1). NCBI lineage: Eukaryota > Metazoa > Chordata > Mammalia > Primates > Cercopithecidae > Macaca > Macaca nemestrina. Next base: position 185,876,064 of record NC_092127.1, read on the forward strand.
CACACAAGTATCCTCTTTCCTCCAGCTTCCAGAAACATTATCCCATTTTTACTTTCCTCTAAGCCCTGTATGACAGCCCTCTTGAAATATTTTAGGCTTTTACTAGCAGCCTCCTCAAGGTCTTTCTATCCCTTCCCCATTGCTCAATCTCAAAGCCAATGTCAATTTTTAAAAATTATGGTAGCATACCACATTTAGTATTGTAATTTATTCCAAATATCTATTTTTATAACAAATTATCCCCAAGTTAATGTTTCAGTTTCAGCCAGACAGTTGCTAAGTTCAAGACATTGCAAAGGTCTCTGCACTTTCATGTCTAGCAGGTGATCCACTGGGACTTCGGCTGGAGCTAATAGGTGGATCATTTATACACAGCCTCAGCATGTAGCTTGGACTTTCTTCCAGCATAGTTGAGTTCTAAGAGCGAATATTCCAAGAAGCAGGAAGTAAAAGGTGCCTTTCCTTAGGCCTTGACTCCAAAACAGGCACGGTGTTACTTCTGCCATATTCTATTGGTCAAGAAATAGCAGATCACAGATTCAAATGGAGGATACATAGACGTCACTGCATGTCACATAATTTGGAGGCTGGCTTTTTTAAACTTTCACAAGTTGCAACCATCTTTCAGAAACTAGTTTATGCACTTTTAGATGTTATAAAAAATAATCAAGGCATGCAGCATCTCTTTGAGATTGTAGTCTAAGATAGTTTTGTTTTGTTTTTATCATGTCAAGTTAATTAAGCTATACCTTTCCAGAATCCCCTTCCTTATACAAATCCAGATTAAGTTTGACACAAGGAAAATTAATCATGATATAGAATGTGGAAGTGAAAGAGCCATTAGTATCCAACAAATGTTGATTTCTGGTGACAAAAACATTGCATGTTTCATGTTATTGCTGAGGTTGTTGCTGTTGTGGGACAGTAGCTGGGCTTGGAGTAGCTCCATCACCTTTGCTGGATTTCCTCTTTCATCTTCTCTAAGTCTCGAACCAGATGAGAATTTAGCCTTGTGGCAAAGGACATCATCTTCTTTTTATGGCCAATTGCATTGCTGATGTTGGAGGCAGTGAAGATGTGGGTTCCTGTTTCCTTCCAAGGTTCTTGTTTTCTTTCCAGATTCCAGTTGTTCCTTTATGTTCCCAGTTTCACTTTTATATATTTTCCCTGACTGCTGGCTTTACTGACCTTCAATGACTTTAGGTCTACTGCCAGATGCTGAAGGAACAACTTTTCTTAGACTTCTTCACCTCCCACAATTATGTGTGGCTTACCTCCAAAATCAATCCTCTACTTCATATTACTTATAGTAGGGCTGCTTACCTGGTAGAAACCAAACTAACTCAGGCAGAGAATGATGAGTAAATTATTACATTTATAATACAGAATAATATGCAAGATATGTAAATGAGTAACTAACTATAGGATGAGCAAAGCTTTCACAGAAGTGACATTTTATCTGGGTCCTTTTCATTTTTCCCAATGCAGAAAAGTCAGGGCATAGTATTCAAGGTAAAACAAACAACATTGATTCCACTGACTTTCAAGTAATTGACTTTAAATAAATCACCTTTATTCACTGTAGCTGGTACTTCCTTCAATCGTATACTTTGATTGTCACTAGACTTTTTCTGTTTAAACAGCATATGAACTTCCGTTTGATCAGGAAAGCCTTGGGATCTGTAAAACCTTAGTCACAACTCCTCCTTCTGATTTTTTTTTCAAACATCTCTATCGAAAGCTGTTATTTATTCCCGGCCATGACATGGCCAGGATAGAGAAATCTTAATAACTTCCTAGTTCTTCCTGAGCTGGCTCTCTGTGACTTTGCTTGATTACCCTATTTGTAGTGCATTCCCAGAACTTCAGGCACACCATGCACAAATGTGTGTGTCTTTATAAAGCACTTTCTCAAAGGGAGCATCAATCATTGCTCAAGCCAAATATAGAGTGCTGCTGTTACGGAAGAGTTATTTATGAAATTGCCATCCCTGGGTTTCAGCCTCCATTATGTCTCAACAAAACTGTTGGACTTGGAGCAACTTGTATAATTATCATATGCCTCAATTTCCACAACTGTAAAATAGATAATATTATCCTTAACAAATGCTGTTGGGGTTGTTGGTGATGGTGTTGGTTGAATTAAAATGAATTTGAATAAATTAATTAATTTTAAATTAAAGATTAAGTAAAATGTATCCTTTTGTTCAGTATCAGCCTTTGTTTCTATCCCATTCATGTTGGGAAGTAAGAACACTGCAACCTAATAGTCTAGAATTTTACTCCTTAATCTCAGAGTTTTATTTCTTCCAGCGCTACTGAGGATTAGAAAGAATGTATATAACACAACTCAGATACTGTCTAATGAATTCATTATAGGTGCTCCACGTAAGAGATCCAGTTGGATCTGATGTAAGTTTGAGATGGTTTAAGATGATTTAATATGATAGAAGGAGTTACTCCAGGGAATCTAGGAGCAGTGATACACTGTCTTGGATGCCTGCTTCTTTCTACAAACTATTGCTCTAAATAATAAGGCAAATAAAAGGCAGAACAACACTTTACCAGTAGCTGGATCTCTGTCCCAAACAAGAGATTATAGTGAGGTCTGATGCACTGTGTGGAGACAGAGTTTATTGAGAATTAAGACCAGGGTAGCTTCATTCACTCTAAGCTTAAACTTGAAACTCACCATCCAAAGTATTTCACAGAGCGGTGATGGAAACAAAAGTGAATACAGAGAAGTAGAAATCATGGGAGAGTGTACTTGTGCCCATATTAACTCTAGACTGGCCTATGCTTTCCCATATACAACCGTAAACCTGAATCCAGCATTTACTTAGAAGAATAAAGTGTACAAAGAAAGAGATGCCTAATATGGCTGGAACACTGTACTATTACTTCTCTGGCACGTGGAAACAAAAGTTCAGAGAAAAACCATACATGAATGTATCCCAACTTATATATAGATATAAAAAAATATATACTTTAAAGCTATTCCTTAGGAAAATAAAGCCCATTCAGAGGTCCCAGTGTTAGGAAATCTTCCCGCACTGGTATCAGGAAAGAGGATAGTGGAAACTGTGTATTTAACCATGACTTATTAATAACATTATCTCATGAGTAGTTATCTTCATTCAGTATTCATTTTACTTATTTGTTTTTCCTTGGTGAAACGGACCAAGACACTTTGGTGTTCATTCTAGTTCTGATGTGAGGTAGCTGAGTGACCTTAAACAAGGTTTCTCTCTAGCACTCAATTTCTACATCCATAAATAGAAGGTGTGAACCAGATAATTAGTTGTTTCCTTCTCAGAGCTAACATTCTGGTAGATAATCTAGTTACCTAGCTTCCTGTAAAGTACTTTTAAAAAATTAAAAGTATGTGCTTTTATTCTCTAGGAAATAGTTTTGCACCACACTCTTTAGTTTAAAACTCTCTGCGGCATGATTTTTCTTTTAACAGACACAAAATCTTGGTGATTTTGCAAAAGTTAAAAATAGAGTCTCTTTGAAAATAGGAGAGTCACGTTGTTTATAAATAGCAGGCCTTCAACTCTGCAGCGTATTCGGTCAGAAAGAGCAGTTTAAACTGAAATGCAGAGTAAAAATAAAACTACTTAACTAGTTTTGCAAGAGTCTAGCTAAGAGATTTAGATTTCCTGCCTTAGCTAAAGAAAGGTCTGGAGATGAAAAATTGAGGATTACCAGATTTACTGCCAACAGGAAGGTGCATCTTTAATAATTGCCTATTTTATAAAGAGGAGAATGAGGCTTAGAGGAATTATTTTTTAGGACTGTGCTCAGAAAAGTGGGAGGCTTGGATGAGAATCTGCTTGATTAGCTCTTTCCATTCCATCATCCCCACTTCTGAGACAATCGTGGAGCACACTGCGTATCCAACCACATTCTTCTCACTCAGTTAACCCTAAACTAAAATATGAGACTGAAGGCAGGAGGATCTGTTATCACTGAAGCATGTCTGCAGAGAGGTCCATAGATTAATCAATTAGATAAAATGTATTTATCAGAGATTTTATGCATGGTGTTGTGAAATAAACTTTATGCAAAATGCAGTCTTTGGTGCCAGGATGCCTACACACTGTTAAGGCAAGATCTTATCAAATTAAATGTCAGAAATATATAGTGCCCAAAGAAATACATAATATTAATTTCTAAGCATTCACCTTGTATCTGGCTGGTGGTATTCCATGAGAACTTTATTTTATTTCCTTTTTGCTTTTCTGAATATGTGCGACTTTTACAAATGTTATGAAATGCACTATATAAATTATCCAAGAAGCAGTTTTCTTAGATACAGATATAATCAACTTCAGACAAAAAAGGTATGGTTGCCTGACTCTTTCGGTGAATTAGTTTGTGGTATTTTCAATAGACTTTAATGTTTAGAGAAATTTTAGATTTACAGAAAATTTGAGTAAAAAGTCCAAAGTGTTCCCATATATATTCTCACACCCATCCCCTCAGTATCCCCTGTTATTAATATATTGCATTGATATGGTACATCTGCTGTAAATGATGGACCAATATTGTGTTAGATAGAGTTTACTATTGGTGTCGTACATCTATGCTTTTTGAAACATGTAAGACGACATGTATCCTCCATTATAGTATCATCAGAATAGTTTCATTGCCCTAAACATATCCTGCACTTTACCTCCTCTTCATACCTCCCTCTCTCCCCCGACCTCTGGCAATCACTAATTACTTTTACCGTATTCATAATTTTGCTTTTTCCAGGATGTCATATAGTTAGAATCATACAATATCCTTTTCAGAATGTTTTAACTTGGCAGTATGCATTTAATGTTTTTCCATGTCTTTTTGTGGCTTCATAGCTCATTACCCTTTATCTCTGGATAATATTCCATTTTATGGATGTACCACATACATTAATTCATGTATTGAAAATCATCTTGGTTACTTCCAAGTTTGGAAAATAAAAGTAAAATTGCCATAAACATATGTGTGCAAGTTTTTGTGTGGACATAAGTTTTCAACTCATTTGAGTGAAACTCAAGGAGCTAAATTGCTGGATTACATGGTAAGAGTTTCTTTAGTTTTATAAGAAACTGACAAACTTTCTTCTAAAGTAGTTGCCATTCTGCATTTGCACCAACAATGAATGAGAATTCCTATTGTTCCACATCCTGAGCTACAATTGGTGGTGTCAGTGTTTTGAACATAAGCCATTCTAGTAGGGATATCATGGTATCTTATTTTAATTTGCAATTCCCTGGTGATATATGATGTTGAGCATCTTTTAATTTGGTTTTTTTTTTTTTTGGTCATCTGTATATCAGTGAGTTGCCTGTTCCCCATTTTTAAGTGGGTTGTTTAATTTTTTATTGTTGAGTTTCAAAGAGTTCTTGGTATAATTTGATTACTACTCCTTTTTATGTAATATGCATTTTCAAATATTTTCCAGTTTTTAGTTCATCTTTCTATTCTCTTAACAGTTTATCTTGCAGAATAGAAGTTTTAAACAATTTACTGAAGTCCAACTTATAATGATTATTTTCTTTCATGGATTATGCTTCTAATGTTGTATCTAAAAAAGTCAGGACCACATCTTAGGTCATCTAGTTTTTCTCTACTGTTATCTTCTGGAATTTATAATTTTTCATTTTACATTTAGATCTATGATTGATTTTGAGTTAATTTTTATGAAAGATAGAAGATCTGTATCTAGATTCTTTTTTTTTCCTATATGTGGATGCCCAGTTGTTTCAGCACCACTTTATTTATTATTACTATTATTATTATTTTAAGACAAGGTCTTTCTCTGTCACCCAGGCTGGATTGCAATGGCACAATCACAGCAGACAGTAGCTTTGAACTCCTGGACTCAAGTGGTCTTCTCATCTCAGCATCCCAAGCAACTAGGACTACAGGTATGTGCCCCCACACCCAGCTATTTTTTTTTGTTTGTTTTTGCAGAGATGGCATCTTGCTGTGTTGGAAACCATCCCAGACCAGGTGTGCATGTGTGTGTGTGCATGTGTGTGTGTGTGTGTGTGTAGGGTGGGAGGGTGTTCAAATGTATTCTGGAGAGCTGGGAGTACCAAGGGTTCATAGGACTGCTATACTACTTTGTATAATCCAAAGGGAGGAAAGTCTCCAACAATGAAAACGCAAGGTACATGGGCAGAGTTAATGAAGCATCACATTGGCCAAAGTAATGATAAGAAAATGAATTTGCTGTTGCATATGAGGGCAATGGTTTGTAAGGTAAAAAGCGTAAGAGAATATCCCACTGCTTTTGTAGGCAGTAGAACTCTTCCTGACCTTTTTTTTCACTGTTGCCCTTTCAAAAATCCCACAAGAGGGACTGCCTCAGAGAATTCACCCATGTATTCATTCATCCAATAACTCTTTTTATGGGCCACATTATACTCTGCCTACTATTCTAGACGCTGGGGGATATATGTGTGAAAAAGATAGTAGAAGTTCTTCTTCCAAAGCACCATATACTGCTCCACACTGTAAACTTCTTTAAATGCTTTTGTCCTACCATTGCTTCAATAAGCAATTCAAATTTCCTTCTCTTATTTACTGACACAAATATTCCTTTAAACCACCTGCCATCCCTGTGCACTTCTTAACCACTGGTATCTTAATTCAGTTTTCTCCTTTGACTCAAGAACATCTGAAACATTGTTTTCTACCCTCAACATCATGAAACCCTAAACATACAGGTTCCTGTCTTGCTGCTGGAGTGGGACATTTGGATTAGTATGTGACATATTGTACAAATGCAACTAATGCATTTACCTTTGAGTTTTCTGCTGGTTTTAAAGATTAAACATATTTCAGTTCCAGGAGAAAACGGGATGAAGTGTCATGAAAAAGGTAGGGTCATTCTGTGAATTGATCCTCTGGGGGAAAGGGCTGTGATATGGTTTAGCTGTGCCTGTACCCAAATCTCATCTTGAATTGTAACTCCCACAATTCCCATGTGGGAGGTAATCGAATCATGGGGATGGATCTTTCCTGTGCTGTTGTTGTGATAGTGAATAAGTCTCATGAGATCTGATGGCTTAAAAATGAGGGTTCCCTGCACAAGCTCTCTCTTTGCCTGCTGCCATCCACGTAAGATGTGACTTGCTCCTCCTTGCCTTCTGCCATGATTGTGAGGCCTCCCCAGCCATGTGGAACTGTGAGTCCAGTTAAACCTCTTTCTATTTTAAATTGCCCAGTTCTGGGTATCTCTTTGTCAGCAGTTTGAAAACATACTAATACAGGGTGCTTCATGAACTGGAATGAAGGGAACTTCTAGAGAAGCCTATGCAGGACCTGGAACAAGTGCCTCACACCCAGGATATCACACAAAGAGGGGAGGCTGGGAACGTTGTCAAGGCAAGAAACTACTGTGGACCAGGCATTTTAACTGCAGTTTTTCCTTAACTGAATTATCAAAATAGCATGGAGATATAGCTGTTGCTGTCCTTCACTAAGGCTCAAGAACACCAGGTAATTTCCCCAGGGTTACGTGGTTCTTTGTTGGCAGAGCTGGAATTCAAACGGAGGTCCGTTCTCTATGGTTTTAAGCTTTTAGTCTTTCTGTTGCTACACACTGCCTCTCAAAGGTGGCAAGACATCCAGAACAGAGCTTCTATTTCAGTTTGTAAAATAACACACTATCGCAGGTTCTGTTGCTGCTCTGCTCACCTCCCTTGTCACTAATCATCTCAGCACCTGCCAACAGTCTCTCACTGCAGGCAGGTAGGGCTCTCTACCTGAGGGCTTTTTCTTAGCCTTCACTATAAGATGGAATTACTGAGGGTTGCTGCTTTGGGAGTGTCCCCCTACTACTGACAGATACAAATTCAAGGACAAGAAGCCCAACTTCCTCAATCCCCAGGTAGAATAACTCTGTGATAAGCTCTACGGAGTTCCCTGGCATAGTTGAACTCAAGTTGTCCACACATTAACTCAAGTTCTAATCTCCTTCAAAACACACCTTTTATTTGCTTCTTACCCCGATTTATCTACCTTCCTCCTTCCCTTACTAGTGCTTCCTGGGATCATCTCCCAAATTCCTAGACACACCCTTTGACTCAAATCCTAGTCTCAGGAGCCAATTCTGTATAAACCCAAATAGAAATATACTTTTTACCTGAGACATAATGAATGCAGGAGAAAAATTTGACAGATGGTAAAAGATCTTTAAAATTAAAGGTATACCTGCCTATAGATGAGCTTCTCATTCTGTCTCGTGCTTTTATTTTTCACTGCTTTTCCTTATGATTAGCATACTTTTGATAACATGAAAGCATTCCTCTTTTGTATCAAAGGAAATACAATCTAAAAGTGTTTGAGGCAGCGCTAGGTTGGGATTTAAAGAGTGAAAGGCTAAAACAGTCCCTGACAGATTCCTGATTGTGTTCCTGAGTTACACTTTGCTGAAAGAATGGGTCTACCATGGGAACACTCAGCGGACAGTAACCATGGAGGGCCTGGATGTACCAACATGCTCCCACCATGATCTGGTTCAAGGTCAGGCACATCTGGTAGAGATGCAAGAATGTGTTTCTCAATGTATCTTTACATAGAATACAGGATCACAAACCATCACTTCTTGGAGTTTGTCCTGTGGACCACATTGTCCATAGCTAAACACTTTCAACAGTCATTCTATTGTGAGTCTTTTCATAGTAATATTTTTTGGAGGGTAGGAGAGGGCCCATCAGTCATGCTAATTAGCTACCATCTTAACCTGCAGTAATAGTGATGCATGGAAATACGGGTTGGCAGTGAGTCTGAGAAATGTGTCCAAAAAGAACAAGCTGACTGTGTCAGGGTTGGGATTAAGGGTAGGGGCTTAGTACCTGAAAAGTAAAAGCGCAGCCTCTTAACAATAAATTTTAAACCTAGACATCCTAATAGAGGAGGCTGCTGATAATGTTAGGACTTGCTCTCATGAGAGAGGGATAGGAGTAGCATAAGTACATTCCATCGGGGTTGTAATTAATTCAGTAAGTTGTGGGATGGATAGAATCTATCAAGAAGCAGCAGGGGAGTGAGCTAAGATGAGTTGGGTAAAACAGAGGAACCTGGTGTGAACAGTCTCTGATGACCCTACTCTCCTATTTTGGAAGGCAGTGAGGAGAGAGCCACTGAGCAGGGGTGACAAATCTTCTGAGGAAGAGATGCTAATTCTAGCTCTATGCAACTAGAAGATGTTTCTTAACCTCTCTGCACCTGAATTTTCCAGGCTGTCAAGCAGGAATCTTAGTATGTGACACAACTATTATGGGAATTAAAATGAGATACTGTTTATCTAATTCATGGAACATCATAGACAATAAATAGCAGTTCCTTTATTATTACACACAATAACCATTCTTGTGGAATTGAATAAAACCCTTCTTACATGAGTTGATTAAAAGATTCAATTTTTTGGCTGATATACAGAATATCCTCTGAAGATGCTTTAAAAAAAACTGAAATGAGAAAGCAGTCATTGTTGTGCTCAGAATTTATTAATGCATACAGTTAACTATGCTAGACAAAATGCTTAGCTCCCAATAGTGCTTACCATTGTAGACAAGATTATTCTGTCACAGAGGCAGAAGGCTCAGTTAGGGGAGATATGTCTCATTCAAAAAAAAAATGGAATAATTTGATAAAGTACCTTTCAGTCTTGGAAAGGAACAGAGACCTCAGTTTGTCTGTTGTACCATAGATCTCATGGAAAGGGGGTTCCAAAAGAAATAAACCTGAAATTTACAGATAAAATCAATAGAGACACCTGAAAAGTGCAAGATGACCCCGGAGAACACCTTCGTTCTGGGAGGATGCATCTCATCTCATCTCTCTGCAGACTCAGCCCAGCCCTTGGTGTCACATTCTTCAAGTGATGGCATCAACAACATTCATTTTTCTCTCCCTGCTTCTTTTGAGTCTTGTGTCAACACACGGTAGCTGGTGAATCTCCTCATTATGTTTCTTAATTTCAATAAGAATGTATCCGGTCCAACTCCTGAGAGCATCTACATTCATTGCATTCTGTGGGGAAGGAGAAGTCAATCTTTCTATATTGATTTCTATGAAAATGAAGCATGAAGCTAGAAGTACTTTTTTTGGCAGAAAATGATTTTACAAATACAACTCCCTGCCTAAATATACTGAAAGAATAAGGATCTCTAATTAGTTTTCTAATGCAATTGTGTTCTTATAATATAGGTTCCCACTCTCAAAAGAGTAATTACAAAAATAATTGTATTGAGAAATGAGGTAGCTCTTTGCAGGTAAGGAGGTTCCTCTTTTACTGAATGTCAATCACTAGATATGCTCTCTCTTTAGAAAGAGATCAAAAATAGAAAAGAGAAAAAGTAACAGACAACAACAAAAAACAAATAAATAAAAACAAAACAAAAAGCCGTTCTGTGGCACTATGCATGGTTTGTTTAAGAAAAGGCCTCCAGGAAGGCTCTCAATTGAAGTTCATTGAAAGTTTAATTGAAGTTATTAAATTACAGCTTTTGGCAAAAAAATAAAAAATAAAAAAGATTGAGCAGTAATTTTTGAGTAATATATAAGCAGATTTCTCTCTCTCTTTTAGTGATTAGATTTACCATGTTCACTCTCAGCTCTTTATAAAAAGGCATAGACATGCCACTTTGAAAATAGGGGTGGATGTTTGTTCGTTTCAAGGAAAGGTTCACAGAGGATATTAACTGTCCAAAGGTACTAAATTGCTACTAAAAATCATAAAACTACATTAAGACACATTTGATTATGTTTACGTGTACACGTCTCTCTACATATGTATTTATTTATACACTTACTCACATATATTTCATATATATATATATGTGAGATATATATATATATATATATATATATATATATATATATATATATGTGAGTATGATAGAAAATTTTACATTTTACATTCTTCAAACCGAGGCAAAGACATCATCTTCACTGACATTGTTTAGGGGAAAGCTAAACTCTTTCTTCTTGCACAAATCTTTTCTTTCTTCCTCAGGTAGGAAATACATTTGCACTTGAATTCCTGAACTGCCAGAGCATGTTCCACTGTCAGACCGTGCTGAACATTCACGGTTACATAATTCCTGAACATCTATTTGTATGTGAATAATTCAAAGTGCTTTTGAAGAAATGCTCATAAATGCTTAATGAACAAGAAAATATTTGTGAAGGGTAAATCTGAGAGATGGGATGGAGAGGCTCATGCATTCGCTCACAGTTTTGAAGCCAGTAATTAATCAGAGAGGACTGGAATGAAAGTAGTGTAGCTACATGTGAGGTTGCCACCTCCCATTCACGCCCTTACATTTGTGTGGTAAGAAAGAAAGCACGTGATGAAAACAGGCTCTTGCGTATTTTCTTACTCAGTCTTTGGCCCTTTATCGTATCTCAGGACTGGAAATCCTGCTTTAAAGAAAAGCAACTTTAGGAATTGACTGTGTGGATACATGGGGAAAAGCATTCTAGTCCAAGGACCGAAACTTAGGTGTTGCATTTTATTTGAAAAATCATTATTTTCTTTTTATTTGTTTATTTTGGTAAAAGTCCCATTAATCCCAGATTTACCTTCTATAAGTGTGTACATTTCTGGGGGTCCTGGTGTCTGTCAGGTCGTATGTGCTCAAAAAATCTTTGTATAGTCGAAATCGGAGTCAAAGCATAATGGCTTTACCTTTCTAAATCTTCTTCATTTTCCTTTTTCTCTTTCATTCCAACTAGAAAGCAGCTAAGATAATTATAAACTTGAGTCTCTAGTTTCCCGCTGAACCACACTGACTCTCAAGATTATAGATGTTCTTCTTCGTCACCTTAAAATGCTTCCTCACATACATTACCTAATTTCATTTTTACAGTAACATTTTCAGTTGTGTGTGAACAGCCATTTCTATAGATTAAATATATGTAGGTCTGACAGGTTTGCTCAACCACTAATTGGAAGAGTTGAATTTGAAACCATATCTTTGATTTTAAATCAATATAATTTCTCAGATGCTGTTTCATCATGAGGAAGTAGGCATAAAAGGGATAAAATTATTACATATAAGTTTCCTGGCATTTAGAAAATATGTAGTAGATGATAATGTTATTATTATTTTGCTGGTAGTAATGCAGTATGTGGCTCTGGCTAACGAGGAGTTATATATACTAGAATTTCAAAATAATCAACAAAGTCTGTTAATTAAAAAATAAACTTTGTTTAGAGGCTATGACTAACTTCGTTATCAGAGAATTAGAGAAGGTATTAACCCCAGTTCTAATGTAATGCCCACCTAAATGAGTATAAGTCAGTAAAACTGAAGAATCACAACAAGATAATCAGGAAATCGTTCTCGACCCCAATTATAATACTCAGAAGGGGATAGGATGAGGGAGTGGAGACATTTGAGCAGATGCAGAGAACAAACATTTTATGAATAATAAGGGAGAGACTTTCCATCAATGCTAAGTCCTGAAAGTCATCTTTTTCTAACCAAAGCCAGAGGCGTTGGTAACACTCCCACAGAGGACATTTTGAAGAAAGCGATCTCAGAATTTCTGCAGAAGACTTGTTCACATAGAAGGAGTGCCATACCTTCATTATTTCCAGAATGTGTGAACTAGCAAATAAAACAAAAATAGCAAATTTTAATTGTGAGACATTGCAAAATTGGTCACAAAAATCTTTTCATGTCTGCAGCACACTCTCTTGTGCTATGTGGCAGTGCAAATCACCTCCATGAAGGTATCCCGTAAAACTGAGTTGGCCGTGTGACTTCCTTTCGTCAGCAGGGCTTCAGCAAAACGCTTGAAGTAGAGACTTAGGGAGTACTGTTGCACTGAGGCTATCCTCTTGGCTGTTCTTGGAACCCTAAGGTTGCCCTATGAAAGAGCTCAAGCTAGCCTATTGGAGCCAGGAAGCCAGACTGAGGAGAACCAAGGCATCCCAGCTGACAGCCAGGCAGTTACCAGATGTATGAGAGAGACCATCTCAGGTGCAGACATCAGCTTGTCTCACAGCTTACCACAGACGCGTGGGAGACCAGATCAGAAGAAATATCTGAGCAGCCTCCAGTATTGTGAGATGCAGAAAATGGCTGTTGGTTTACATCTCTAAGTTTTGTGTTAGTTGTAATGCATCATAAGCTAATAGATATAATGCAAAGTACTGAGACCGCATGAAGACTGAGCCAGCAAGGTCTTTATAAAAAGATATCAGAGAAATTTCAGGTAGAATGATTGAGAAAGTGTCATGTTTAGTTAGGACACTGGGCAGCGGCTAGATCCAGAAAATCTCTTCTTTGTGGTGGGTAATGTTGCACAGCTTGTTAGAGAGAGAGAGCTGAATAAGTTCCTCATGCTTAAACTCTGCTCCTTAGGATGAACAGCCTCTCTGACCTCTCAACTGCAGTTTTTTCATCTATAAAAGAAAACATAAAGTCATTTTCCCCCCTTATATTGTCAACTGCTTAGTACGCCATCTGGGATCTCAGGAAGGCTCGATAAAATTATGGCTGTTTTAGCTTTGATGATTATAATAATGCATTCTGGGGTAAGAATTCTACTCTCAAAACCAGAACTTCCTTTCAGGAGCTACGTGAGCTCTGGATCATGATTGGACACACGCTGCACAATCAGGATTTACATGTTCTGATAGATTGAAGAGTTTGAAAAGCGCCATCACAGGGCAGGAGACTGGGAATCAGGAAGCAACAAAACAAAGATTTAAGGCTAATGATTTAATGGGGTGGGGATTCATATGAACGCCAGTCACACATTGAAGCAATGCTTATTTGCTTCCTTGTAACTTGGAAGTTCCACTACGTAGGTTTAGAGAATTAGGAACAAAGCCACTGAAATTTGATTAGTCTAATATGTTTACTTTTTTTCAAAGGATTCTCTTATTGTCCATAGAAATTTTCCCTTAAAGTTCTACATTCGGGGATTAATTTAATATAGTGAAGTAATATTTATCTGTTAAAGAAATGAACTATAGATGGATAGATGGTTAGATCTTGGAAACTTATTTTAACAGCGCTTTTATAAACTTAAATAAGCAGGAAAATAAATAAGCTCGATTTTCTCTCAGACACATACTTAATGGTTAAAAAGAGTCATGAGACTTTTGCTTCTAACCAAATAATAATCTAGATCTATTTTAAAAATAAAAAAGAAAATTAAAGAAACAGTGTTCTACGCAACATGAAAATGATGCGAAAAAAATCTTTAGAAATACATTTATATGAATAAACAAGGTTGTAAGAAAATACTAGAAATCCTCAGGGCTCAAAATGATGTAGAATTCTCACTCGTGAGTAATAAATTGTCAGTGAAGCTTGCAGATGCCCTACAAGTGTTGTATAATCCCTGCTCAGCTTGAGCCTTCTTTACAATACAACACATCAAAGGGACACAAGGCAAGACCCTAGGCTTGTGAAAGGGGAGCAGTTGGCACAGAAAGGCTGAGAATAGGACCCCATAAACCCAGGACTTTATGGAACCCCATTCTCAGTGAACATCCAGACAACAAAAAATCTAACCTTGATGTCCGTATGAGTTATCTTTGGGAATAAATGGAAGAGAAAGCAGAATTTTTCTACAGTTTCATACAGAAAAAATTTCAAACTTTTGGAAAAATATTATGCCAATAAGACCTCCTAAATAATAACAAGCATAAAATGGTAAGTAAAAGACTGATAAATGCAATTACATGGAATATTAAAATTTACTTGATCGAAATTAACTATTAACAAAAATAGTGGAGAAAGAAAAAGAAAACTTGGAATAGTTACCACACTTACAACATTTACAAATGATTTTTGAAATCAGTAAAAACAACAACAACAACAACAACAAAATTACCTAATAGAAAAACGGCCAAAAAACATGAACTATGTTTTAGCAAAATGCATGTTGCTAAAAAATGAAAATATGCCAGCCAATAAATAAATAAATAGCTAAAATGATCCATTTCAATAGTAATCTGGAAAAAACAAGTTACAAACCACAGTAAAATAATATTTTAGTCTGGGCATGGTGGCTAATGTCTGTAATCTCAACACTTTGGGAGGCAGAGAAAGGAGGATCCCTTGAGCCCAGGTGTTTGAAACCAGCCTAGGCAACATAGGGAGACCCTGTCCTAACGAAAAATTAAAAAAAAATCCCTGAGAAATTGCCACATTGTCCTCCCCAATGGTTGAACCAACCTACATTGCCACCAACAGTGCAAAGGCATTCCTATTTCTCCACAGCCTCTACAGCGACTACTGTTTCTTCACTGGTTAATAATCACCATTCTTACTGGCGTGAGATGGTATCTCATTGTGGTTTTGATTTGCATTTCTCTAATGATCAGTGGTGATGAGCTTTTTTTCATATGTTTGTTGGTCAAATAATTGTCTTCTTTTGAGAAGTGTCTGTTCAGATTCTTTGCCCAATTTTCAACGTAGTTGTTTGTTTCATTTCTTGTAAATTTGTTTAAGTTTTTTGTAGTTTCTGGATATTAGACCTTGTCAGATGGATAGGTTGCAAAAATTTTCACCCATTCTGTAGGTTGCCTATTCATGCTGATGCTAGTTTCTTTTGCTGTGCAGAAGCCCTTTAGTTCAATTAGATCCCATTTGTACATTTTGGCTGTTGTGGCAATTGCTTTTGGTGCTTTAGTCATGAAGTCTTTGTCCATGCCTATGTCCTGAATGGTACTGCCTAGATTTTCTTCTAGGGTTTTTATGATTTTGAGTTTTATGGAGTTGATTTTTGTATAAAGTTTAAGGAAGGGGTCCAATACCATTAGACCCAGCAATCCCATTACTGTGTATATACCCAAAGGTGTATAAATCATTCTTTTGTAAAGCACATGTATGTTTATTGCAACACTATTTACAACAGCAAAGACATGCAACCAACCTAAATGCCCATCAATGAGACTGGATAAAGAAAATGTGGTACCTATGCATCATCAGATACTATGTAGTCATAAAAAGGAATGAGATCATGTCCCATGGAGGGAAATGGATGCAGCTAGAAGCCATCATCCTCAGAAAACTAATACAGGAACAAAAAACCAAACACCACATGTTCTCACTCATAAGTGGGAGTTGAACAATGAGAACACATGGATACAGGGAGAGGAACAACATACGTCAGGGCCCGTTGTGGGGGTTGGGAGAAAGGGAAGGGAGAGCATTAGGACAAGTACCTAATGCATGCGGGAATTAAAACCTAGATAGCAATTTGATAGTTACAGCAAACCACCATGGCACATGTATACCTATGGAACAAACCTGCACCTTCTGCACGTGTATTCTGAAACTTAAAGTAAAATAAAATTTTTTAAAAAATTAAAAAGAAATAGCCAGGTATGGTGACGTGCCGAGTATTCCCAGCTACTTGGGAAGATGAGATGGGAGGATTGCTTGAGCCAGGAGGTCGAGGCTGCAGTAAGCAAGTTTTCACCATTGCCTTCCAGCCTGGGTGACAGAGAGTCATCTTGTCTCAAAAACAAACAAAAAAAGAAATAACATTTTATAACTTCTAAATGGGCAATAAAGTTAAAAGTCTGACAATTCCAAAGTTTAGCAAAGATGTGGGAAAATGGGAGCCCTTCAACACTAGTGTTATCAGTATAATTGGTAAAACTACTTTGGAAAGTGATTCAACATTACCCATAGATGTTTAAGCAAATATATGATGATTAGCAATTTTACTCCTGGATAAACTTTGCTTTCTGTGTCATGAGAAATATGTATAAGAATGTCCTTGTTCGTATCATTGGTAATAATAAACTTGAAGATTATTTAGTATGAAAATGGAGCCAAAGTCTGGCAATAGACACAAAAGGGACTACCATATGGCAATAAAAGTAATTAATTAGATCTGCATGTATTGGCATGAACTAATCAAAATATTGAATGAAACAAAGTAAAATACGGAATAAATCTAGAATGATAGTTAAATGAAGTTCATGACCACATAAACCTAAATGACATGTCATAACCATGGATAGAGAATAAGGGATCACATTGAACTTAGAATTTATGCCTTCATGGAAAGCATGGGAGTGAGATGAGGATGGAGAGCTTAGGACCTTCAACTCTATTGATGATACTTGATTTCTTGAGTGGTGATGACATTCATATGTTTATGACATTGTCCTTCATAAAGATTTCCTGCTTATGAAACATTATATCATCAATCTTTTATAAAACGACTTGAAAGGCACACACCAATTATACCAAAATCATACTGTCATTACCTCCAGGGAGGGGAAAAAGAAAGGGATTTGCAGATAGCAGGCAAGAAAAAGTAACTCTGTGTCATTTAAATATAAAAGTTTGGTCCTTAGCTCAGTCCCTCCTCATCTAAACATACTTCTTAGGTGATTTCATCTACTTCAGTCCTTTGAATATAATTTATATTACAGTGAATTAAAAATCAATATTTCCTGCCTGGTGTCTCCCGGGAATTCCAGCCTCAGATGTCTAGCTGCTTATTTACCATCTCCTCTTAGATTTGTAATAGGTATTTCAATTTTAACATGTCCAGAGAACACGCGGCAATGTTTCTCTGCAAAGGGCTTGGTAATCAGTCTTCCCTGTTTCATGATGGACATCACCAACTGGTCAACTGCTGTGCCAACAACGAGGAGTTACATGCTTTATGGTCTGTTTCTCTCTCTGTGGTCTTACCTCACCCAATCCATCAGTAATACTGTTAAATTCTAGTTCCAAAACCCACAAATTCATTCATTTCTCTTAGTCTTCACTCTTACCACTGTAAACTAAGTTACCATCATCTTTTGCCTGGACCACTGCAAGAGTCTCCTGACTATTCTATCTGACTCCAAAATTGCCCTCCCATAGGCCATTCTTCCGAAATATTCTGAAGAACTATTTTAAAGGTAGATCATATCATGTCACTTCTTGATGCAAATCCCACAATGGAATCCTACTGCACTTAGAATAATACCCTGGTTCGCCAAGCTTTATATCTGGCTTCTGCCCATACCTCCTGCTCCTTCTTATCCCATTCTTCCTCACTCACTACATTCTAGCCCCACTGGCCTTCCTCCTGCTGTTGACAATTAAGCAAGCATATCTTGCCCTTAATATGTCAGTGCTAGGTTTTCTTCCTAGCTGGGGCTCATGCTGTCCCTTACTGTCATTCATGTTGGAGCTTAAGGGCCACCTCTCAGTAGGCCTGCCCTGAGCACCCATCTAAGGTTGTCACCTAAAAATTCTCTGGAATTGCCTCACCTTAATTTTCTCCATAGTTCTTATGACTGTTACATAGATTTGTTTAAATACTCATTCTTCTTCTCTCTCTCCAAAAAGTAAAATCACACACATGCCTAACACTGATTATGTGCCTGGCCCTTTTCTGAAAATTACAAGCGTGTTTACTCAGTTAGAACTCAGCACAATCCTTCAAGGTAGGTGACATTATTATCCCCATTATACAAATGAAGAAAATGAAGTATGGAAAGATTAATTTACAGCTACCAAGCACCACAGTCAAGACTTGAACTCAGAAGGCGGGCTCCAGAAACCAGACAATACACCCCTATACTCTACCACTTCCTCTGTGCACACAAGTCCTCTTGTCTTGTGTTTTTCTTATTTTTTTTTCTCTCTCTCCATTGTCACCACTTAGAACAGGGTATGGTACATTGTGACTACTGAAAAAGTAATTGTTGAATAAATGACAAATAAATATATTTTAAAGAAAATGCATGCTGATATTGCTTGCTGCACATACACGCGCACACAACAAAATTCTGTGGGACCTTGAACAACTCAAATTTAACTTATCTCTGTTTCAGGTTTCTTCATCTGCAAAATGGAGATAATGATTTAGCCTATAATACAGAATGGTGGGGATTAAATAATTTAATATGCATAAAATATTTAGTATAGGGCTTGTGTGTGTATATATGAATATTATATACGTAGTCAATAAATGTTAGTTCTAATAATGAAGATGAAGATGAAAATAATGATGTCTAAACATGGATGGTAGGAAAATTTTTTTTACTTTCTACTTTTCTTCATTTATCAAATTTCCAAATGTATAACTATGTTATCTAAATATAAATATCTGCGTATCTATTTTATTTTCTAAGTTCTTTAGTTATTTGTAAGAGAAACACCTAAACTGGCGGGATCCCTCCGATGTGATCATCACTTTCCTAGCTTCAGAGCTGCCTAGAGCACATCTGCGTCTCCTCAACAGAATCGTGTCTTATTCAAAACCTGTCATCTGGGGCTGCAACATGTCAGGATTCTTCTAAAAGCAGGGGAGGCCGGGTGCGGTGGCTCAAGCCTGTAATCCCAGCACTTTGGGAGGCCGAGACGGGTGGATCATGAGGTCAGGAGATCGAGACCATCCTGGCTAATCTGGTGAAACACCATCTCTACTAAAAAATACAAAAAACTAGTTGGGCATGGTAGCGGGTGCCTGTAGTCCCAGCTACTCGGGAGGCTGAGGCAGGAGAATGGCATAAACCCGGGAGGCAGAGCTTGCAGTGAGCCGAGATCCGGCCACTACACTCCAGCCTAGGTGACAGAGCGAGACTCTGTCTCAAAAATAAAATAAAATAAAATAAAATAAAATAAAATAAAAGCAGGGGAACAGAGGTGAGATCATAGCCCAGAAGCATAAGAATATAAGATGTTCACATTCTACTGAAGAAATGATGGGATATAGTTTGGCTTTGTGTCCCCACCCAAATCTCATCTGGAATTATAATTCCCACGTGTCCAGGGAGGGACCTGCTGGGAGGTTATTGGATCCTGAGGGTGGTTCCCCCAAGCTATTCTCATGATAGTGAGTGAGCTCTCAAGAGATCTGATAGCTAAAAGTGTTTAGCAGTTCTCTTTCACGCTCACTCTCTCCTGTTGCCTTGTGAAGAAGATGCCTGCTTCGCCTTCAGCTTGCACCATCATTGTAAGTTTCTTGAGGCCTCCCCAGACATGCAGAACTGTGAGTCAATTAAATTTCTTTTCTTTATAAATTAATCAGTCTCAGGTAGTTCTTTAGAGCAGTGTGAAAATAGACTAATATGGAAAAATTGGTACCAGGAGTGTGAAAACGGACTAATGCAGATGGCAAGCAAACCAGGGCATGGTGTGTGCTGAGTTCTATGATAGGGGAGCACCAGAGGGCCCAAGAGTAGAGTCACCATACCCTGGGATGCCCATGTGTTCCCTGGTGCCAGGATGGTCAGGTTTAGAATTGGAACATTAGTTTTACAGGGCCACCTTGAAAGTTTGTCAAGATCTACTCTTTTATTCTCAATCACTTGCAGAATTCTAATATGTCAAGCAAAGGCACTAAAAGTTTGTCTTTTCCCTATGATGATGGTCTATTTCCATTTCCTCACACAACAACCCTAAGAAATAGAAAGTATTACATCCATTTTATGAATCAAAAACGAAGGCAAAAAGGTTAAGGATTGCACAGCTGATAAGAAGAGCAGTTCCAAAATCCGTGTTCAAAGATCACAGACACCTTGAAGTCAGAAGTCCCTATGCCAATTATTAGCAAATGTCTTTGGGCAAGTTATTCACTTCTTAGTTTGCCCATCTAAAAATGGCCTAATAAACATTCTACGCACTATTTCTGTAGGGACTACATGGCATGATTCACACAATAGTGCTTTATAAACTATACGGTGGTTTAAACGTAAATGGATAATCACAGAAAGCAACTATTAATTAGTTACTTTAATAATACAATAGTTATAGAATCATTATTATCAATAGCCATCTTAATGTTTTTTCAGGTTATCTTAAATAAGGGCAATAACTAGGCTAAAGGATGAGAGCAGAGAGGAAATAAGAACTATTTTAGACTCCAATTTTAGTACTTGATCAGAATCACAAGTCGATCCTTCAGGTGGGCTTGTGATTCAGAACAGTGGTGAGGAAGGGCTGGGGGACCATTCTTGTTCCCCTATTTTAGCATCACGTACAATATAAAAAGGATGTACTCAAGAGTGGGGATTGGACTCAACAAGTGGAAGCTCAGACTGAGGCAGGTTCCATCCCAGTCCCAGAAGCACTTTGTTACCTTAGATATGTGATGTATATATTCTTTGTTTTCATTTTTGTGTGATTATAAAAGGTAGATATTACTATTGTTTATTTTCCATAAACAATTTCTGTTAAGAGTTTGGTGAATATCCTTATTTATCTTTAAAAATTTATAGATGATAATTGCTCTTCTAAAGCATGTATTTTTTAATTTAATGAAAAAATGTGCACACTTTCTCACATCACTTAATATTACTTTAATATTATATATTACTTTACTAGAGAAATGTATCGCAGTTGGCTTAATCATTTACTTTTTATCAATTTGAAATTGTTTTTAATTTCTCATAATTGTAAATTATAAAACATATTATTATTATTTTTACAAGTATATCTTTCAATATCCTTAGAATAAATTCCAAGATGCCTAATAAATTCCTAGATGCATATATCCTGGGACAAAAAGCATCTTCACCTTTACAGCCTTGGCTATTTACTGGCAAAATGCTTTACTGAAAGGTTAAACTATTTAAAATTTTACCAGACACTTGTGAGTGCCCATTTTCCTTTGCTTTTTTTCAAATTTGAGAATTATAGGTTTAATACCTTCTCATTTTAATAGTGCTTCTGTTTAATTTTAAAAATAATAGTAAGGTTAAACCTTTTTAATAATGTGCTTATTACCTTTGAGATTCTTGTTTGTAAAGTGTTTTCAGGAATCCAGAATGGCATTTACTACTGTCTGTAGGGCTTTCCTCTTGGTTGTGCCATGGATCCCAGAAATAATTACTTATTCTTGCTGGCCCATCTCTATTATTTCTCCTGATTTTCTCTCCTAGTTAATGGCACATATTATTAGTCTAGTTAACTAAGGCCCTCTCCAAACTCCATTAGATGTTCATTTCACTCTAAGCAGGCATCACATTTTGATAATTCTACCATTTAAACATCTCTCATCCCTGTTTCTGCTGGTCTATCCCCAGTAAGACTGTCCTAGGAGAGTTGCTGATCATTTCTCAAAGAGGCATTTCCAGTAGCTTCTCAGGAGGAATTAGAGCCTCAGATTCCCTCCCACAACATGGCTGTCCCTGCTTGTGCCAGAACGATTTTTTCAAAGTGCAAATATGCTTGTGACGATTCTCCTTCCTTTCTCTTTGTGCTCCTGTGGAACTTTATATGAATGTCTTTGATATTAATCTTCCAGTGAGTTTTGGATACCTAGCACTGGTAGCAGGTAATGGGGTTTTAGGTGTCACATGAATGGACACCTTTATTTCACTACTTAGGTGTATTTGTTTTAAGGCAATTGAAATATTACGATGTATCTAATGAATGATAATGTGTATTCTTTACAAATGTTTTACGATTAATAAATAATGAAAAGATTGATTGAATATGTCCAAACAATTCTCCAAGATGAAATATCAGTTACTAAAATTTGTGAAGCTCTGTTTCATGTTGTGGGGTTCATTGTATTACAGCTGTACTTGGGGCTTGATTTCTGATGAGCAATGAGCTCCAAGGTACAGGAACTCTCTTTATGAGTTGTTTATCCTAGGCATACATTCTTAAAACCCAATACATTTTACCTAAATAAAAAATGAATAAATAAGAATATTAACCTTATTTTTTCTCTTTTTACCTCAACATTTATTCTTTGATCAATATTGACTAAGATTTTGTGAATATGAATGAAGTAGAGAAGATAAATTTGTGAGCGTGTTTCACCCTTCTCTACAATTTTATAAGTACCCAAGGTCCATCTTTTCCTTTTGAGTCTGTGAATTCCTTACCTTTCCACATCATTTTACTGATACCTATATGAATCATATTTGAGATTTTTCAGGGCACCTCTTTTAAATATTCAATTATGGTATTAACAATTAAACTTGGCTTACAATGGCAGTTATGCATCGTTTAACAATGAGTATATTAATATTTTCTGGGAAACTTATCATTAAGTGATTTCATCATTGTTTGAATATCGTAGAGGGTGCTTACACAAACTTAGATGGTAATACCTGCTACCCACTCAGGTTATATGGTACAGCTTATGGCTTCTATGCTACAAGCCTGTATAGCATGTTACTATACATAATACTGTAGACAACTGGTAGCACAATGGTAAATATTTGTGTATCTAAATTTATCTAAACATAGAAAAGGTACGAAAAAAGCATAGGGCCTATTGAATTCACTGCAGAATACTATCACTTCATTATTATTTTATTTTATTTATTTATTTTGTAAACACAGTACTTTGTGAGCCTGCAGTGGCAGATCACTTGAGGTCAGGAGTTCGAGACCAGCTTAGATAACATGGTGAAACCCCATCTCTACTAAGAATTTAAAAATTAGCCAGGTGTGGTGGCACACACCTGTAGTTCCAGCTACCCAGGAGGCTGAGGCAGGAAAATCACTTGAACCTAGGAGGCAGAGCTTGCAGTGAGCGGAGATTGGGCCACTGCACTCCAACCTGGGCAACAAAGTGGGGCTTCTTCATCTAAAAAGAAAACACACACACACACACACACACACACACAATACCAATTCTTAAGCTATTACAAAATATTTAAGTAGAGGAAATTCTTCCAAGCTCATTCTATGAAGCCAACATTACCTTGATGTCACAATCAAAGAAACGAAAGAAAGAAAGAAAGAAAGAAAGAAAGAAAGAAAGAAAGAAAGAAAGAAAGAAAGAAAGAAAGAAAGAAAGAAAGAAAGAAAGAGAAAGAAAGAAAGAAAACAAAACTACAGGCCAATATCTCTGATAACTGTAGATGCAAAATCCTAACCCTCAATAAAATACTAGCAATCAATTAGAATGGCTATTATCAAAAAGACAAAATAATAACAAATGCTAGCAAGGCTGTAGAGAAAGGGAAACTCTTCTACACTGTTGATGGAAACATAAATTAGTACAGCCATAGCCACTATGAACAACAGTACAGAAGTTTCTTAAAAATTTAAAAATAGAACTACTATGTGATCCAACAATCTCATTACTGAGTATATATTCAAGGGAAATAAAATAAACATGTCAAAGAGATATCTGTATTTCCACGTTTACTGCAATACTATTTACATTAGCCAACATATAGAATCAACCTAAGTTTCCATCAGTAAATGAATGGATTAAAAAAAAAAAAGTGGTAGGCTGGGCGTGGTGGCTCACACCTGCACTTTGGCAAGCAGAGGCAGGCAGATCACGTGAGGTCAGAAGTTTGAGACCAGCCTGGCCAACATGGTGAAACCTTGTCTCTACTAAAAATACAAAAAAATTAGCCAGGCGTGGTGGCATGTGCCTGTAATCCCAGCTACTCAGGAGGCTGAGGCAGGAGAATCACTTGAACCCAGGAGGTGAAGGTTGTAGTGAGCCGAGATCATGCCACTGCACTCTAGCCTGGGTGACAGGGTGAGACTCCATCTCAAACAAACAAGCAAACAAACAAACAAACAAAAAACGTGGTATATATACACAGTGAAATACCATTTAGCAAACAAACAAACAAAAAAATGGTATCCTGTCATTAGTGACATGCATGCATAAACCTAGAGCAAATTATGTGAAGTGAAATAAGCCAAGCACAGAAGGACAAATACTGCATGATCACACTCACACACGGAATCTGAAAATGTTGACCTCATAGAAGCAGACAGGAGAATAGTGGTTACTAGAGCTGGAGAGAATGAGGACATGGAGGATGAGGAGATATTAGTCAACCAGTAAAAAGTTCTAGATAGAGACGAGAAATAAGTTCTGGTGTCCTGATGCAGAGTAGGGTAACTGTAGTCAACAATAATGTATTGTCAGCTTCCAAACAGCTTGAAAAGAGGAAATTGAATGTTCTAACCACAAAGAAATGGCAATTGTTTGAGGTGATGGGTATACTAATTACCTTGATTTGTTCATCAGACAGTGTGTATATGTATCAAAATATCATCCTGTGTTCCATAAATATGTGCAATTATGTTTCCATTGAAAACAAACAAAACAGTAAAAATATGGCATAAATGAGAAAAATCGTACACCTGTATAAGGGAATTCTGGTGAACGGAGCTGACAGGGCGGGAAGTTGCTCTGGGTGGGTCAGTGAGTGAGTGCTGACTGAATGTGAAGGCCTAGGACATGACCACACACTGCTGTTGACCTTATCAACACTGGACACTTAGGCTACATTAAATTTATTTTTAAAAATATTTCCTCAATAATAAAGTAATCTTTGCTTAGTATAATTTTTTTTAATTTTACACACTTTTAACTTTTTAACTTTTTGCTTATTTTGTAATAAAACTTAGCTTAAAATACAAACACCTTGTATAGCTAGCTGTACAAAAATATTTTTCTTTATATCCTTATTCTCTATGCTTTCTAATTTAATTGTTTTTACTTTTTAAACTTTTTTATTAAAACTAAGACACAAAGACACACATGAGCTAAGGCCTACATAGCATCAAGATGATCAGGACGTCGCCAGGTGATAGGAAGTTTTCAATTTCATTTTAGTCTTACAAGTCCACCGTCGTATATGCGGTGAATGGTTGACTAAAATATTGCTGTGTGGTACATGACTGTATATGCATTCACAGATTATCTGTAGAGGGGAAAACTCATTTAATATCTTAATAAAGTATAAATAGAGTTTGGCCTCTAGGCCTTTATAATTCCATTAACAGAAAATAGAACACTACTTATTCATTTGTGATCTCCACACTACATTTGAATAATGGGGAATCTCCAGGGGTTTAAGTTTGGAACATATATCTGTATGTGACAGAGATGAATACCTAGATGCTTTGAGCCCCAGATATAATAAAGAGCAAAATAAAATGCAGCCGGAGCCCGGAAATGCCCACCATTCCACAGTCCCTTAAGTAGAGCTTTCTGTATTGTACAAAGCTCAACTTTGGAAGAGAAAAAATACTCTGCAGGCGAAGTTCCCCATCACAGTATTCCTCTATGTGAATGGAGATTCACTTGTAAGTCACAGACAGAAATATAGCTCAAATGGGTATAAGCCTAAAAGATAATTTTTGCCTCATGTAATTGAAAACCTTAGTGGTACCTTTGGCTCAGGCATGGCTGGATCTAGATGCTCAAATAATGTCAGTGAGAATTAGTCTCCTCAAACACTTTCTCTGGACTAGAGGCCCTATAAAAACTTTCTGTCATCTGGCTACGGTGAAACCCAGTCTCTACTAAAAATACAAAAACGTAGCTGGGCGTGGTGGCGGGCACCTGTAGTCCCAGCTACTTGGGAGGCTGAGCAGGAGAACGCCATGGACCCGGGAGGTGGAGCTTGCAGTAAGCCGAGATCACGCCACTGCACTACAGCCTGGGTGACAGAGTGAGACTCCATCTCAAAAACAAACAAACAAACAAACAACAACAACAACAACAACAAAAAACTTTGTGTTTTAGTTTTGCTCTCCCACAACATACAGCAAGTTTGGCAGCTCCAGGCTTATCTTATTGTTGCAACGAATAATCATTTTGGAAAGAGAAGATCTATTTGAATTGCTGCATGTACTGAGATGCAGCAGGGACCATCAAATGAATGGTCCTTTTGGAACGTCTCCTGATATCTCCAAGTAGACCACTTGCTGAATATTTATTCTGTGGTTACTTTACTCAACATATTTACTGAGCACCTAATGTGTATCAGATAATCTGTTACACAGTTGCATGGCAGGTAGGTTGCTCTTGTATTCCAGTATTTTGCGGGAAGTGCTGGAAGAATCATGGGCATAGTAGGGGCACGAATAATCCCATAGATGCGCAAAGGGCATCTAAGCCACTCTGAGGAGGTCAGGAAAATAGGAAGGACATGTTGGAGTCACTTAGATAAAGAAACTTTAAAACTTGACCAATCTTTCCTGTTATTTTGTGGTAGTTGTGTTTGCTCTCATCCCTGCAACTACTGGCTTTATTAGCATCTGGGGGGTCTGTAGGGCAGCCTTCATATAGAGAAGGCACAGCTCTGCCTAGAAGGTCTGTTTGTCTTTTACCCGGGGGAAATAGTATTTGGAACCTAAAAATACATTTTTCAAAATACTTCTCTAATGTATGCAAATTTGTTTTACATTTTATTCATTATTTATTAATGAATCATTTGGTTATTTCCTTTGGCGAGCAGAATTTTCCAGTATTTGAAGATCTGAATAATGTAGAGATAACTAATAATGTTATTTTTTTCCAGTATGCGTATTTCTGACGCAGAAAGATTCTTACTGAGGGAAAATAAAAACCAAACATATTAAATTGCCGTTGTCTGGAAAATGTGATGGGAAAATGCTCTAGATTAATTGGAAAATTAATGACGAGGCCAGGAATAAAGTAATAAAACACTGTGATCTCTCTGTTAAGCCAACAGCAAAAGGGGCAAGTTGGCAGAACTGGCTTCTTGTATTGGTCTTCCACTATTCAGTAGGTGAATTTGGAACTTAAGCCTTTAGTTTCTCTGTCCCATCCCTTCATTATAAAAATAAGGACGTCAGGCCGGGCGCGGTGGCTCAAGCCTGTAATCCCAGCACTTTGGGAGGCCGAGACGGGCGGATCACGAGGTCAGGAGATCGAGACCATCCTGGCTAACCCGGTGAAACCCCATCTCTACTAAAAAATACAAAAAACTATCTGGGCGAGGTGGCGGCGCCTGTAGTCCCAGCTACTGGGGAGGCTGAGGCAGGAGAATGGCGTGAACCCGGGAGGCGGAGCTTGCAGTGAGCTGAGATCCGGCCACTGCACTCCAGCCTGGGCGACAGAGCAAGACTCTGTCTCAAAAAAAAAAAAAAGGACGTTTTGGTGCTGACAATAGAGCGATCAATGAATCCACCAAATTAGTGTCAAAGTAAGACCAAGCAAAGTGTTTTTTTTGTTTTGTTTTGTTTTGTTTTTTGACAGAGCCTTGCTCTGTGGCCCAGGCTGGAGTGCAGTGGTGCCATCTCGACTCACTGCAAGCTCCGCCTCCCGGGTTCACGCCATTCTCCTGCCTCAGCCTCCGAGTAGCTGGGACTACAGGCGCCCGCCACCACGCCCGGCTAATTTTTTGTATTTTTAGTAGAAACTGGGTTTCACCGTGTTAGCCAGGATGGTCTCGTCTCCTGACCTCGTGATCCGCCTGCCTTGGCCTCCCAAAGTGCTGGGATTACAGCTGTGAATCACCGTGCCCGGCCTTGCATTTCATTAGAATAATTAATTTCTGTGGTTTTTAGAAATCTCTAATCCCAAGATGATACATGATCAAATCAACCAGGGAACATACTATAAGTCCAAAAGCTACACACAAAAAAAATTGTTTTGTACAAATTAGACTAACAATAAGGACTGAAATAAAGGAAAACCAATAATACCAATTCTTAGAATACTGCATGATTTTTATACTTACATGAGTAATTCCATAGTTTATAAGTTTCCTAGACAGAGTGCTTATATTCAGGCTGCGGCTAAGTGAATTCACATGAGGGCCTCATTGACTGTTGTCAGTATCTGTTCTGGTTAGTCACAAACTGGGCTAAGCCCGGGAGGAGGAGGTTGCAGTGAGCCGAGATGGCGCCACCGCACTCCAGCCTGACAACCAAGTGAAACTCTGTCTCAGGAAAAAAGAAAAAAAAAAAAAGAAAAAAAAAAGGAAAACTGGGAAGGGGACCGCCAAAGTGGATTAAGAATAGCCACAATGGCACATGAATTTACTAATCCTTCTATATAAAAGACTGGGCCTTAGCATATTCAATATAAAATATGGCCCTAACCAGATTCAAAGTATTGCAAACGTTCTAAATCTCAACAAATAGCTGCTTGGAATCAATGTGCCTTTTTACAATGCTCCCTGCAGGAGGTAGCAGTGCCATACCCACTTCCCATGGACTTTTTGTTTTCCTTTCATTTTTCACTTTTCAGAACATTTGTTAACAAAGATGTAATCACATCACAAAAAGCATATTGCCTACCGAGTTGATAAGGTCTCACCAAAATGAAGCAGATTTTTCTCCACTCTGTCTTAGCATTTCTAGAGACTGTAAATCAGAACTTTGAAACTGTATTTACTATTTTTCTGCTTCCAAATTGAACACCACTATGACCTGCTGATCTTCTCCCCCCCGCCCCTTTTTTTTTTAAGATGGAGTCTAGCTCTGTTGCCCAGGCTGGAGTGCAGCAGCACAATCTTGGCTTACTGCAACCTCCGCCTCCTGGGTTTAAGCGATTCTCCTGCATCAGCCTCCTGAGTAGCTGGGATTACAGATGCCCGCCACCAAACCCAGTTAACTTTTGCATTTTAGTAGAGACGGGGTTTCGCTGTGTTGGCCAGGCTGGTCTGGAACTCCTGACCTCGTTATCCACCCGCCTCGGCCTCCCGAAGTGCTGGGATAGCAAGTGTGTGCCACTGCGCCCAACCTTCTCTTCTTCTTATTTAATGTATTTACATATTACCTTGGTTATAAGAAGAGACGCAGTGGATAAGGCTATCTGTAGCACATCTGAATTCATCCACTCTGGTGACAAACCCTTGGAACTCACTATTGGCCTTTGGGGGGATCCCTGAGTAAAATCAATGTTTAGAGTTTTAGAGAACGATTCTATCAACCACATATGGACTGCTTAACCTTCACCCTCCCGAACAGCACACGGTGAACTGTTGTATTACACATGACGGTTGTGATTTAGTGGAAAGAACATTAAATGTGGAGTCCAACCAAACTGTGTTCCAGTTTGACTTTATCTACAAGCTAAATGAACAACCTTGACAGAAGCTACCTAAGTTCTCAGTATTCCAGTTTATCTACTGCAAATGTGCTGTTATCTGGCCAGTTGACTCTCTGACTTGTCTAACAGAGCACAATCACTGCAAACTGTCCATGGACGGAAACAAACCAAGAAACGAGAAATTAGTTCCTTGCCTCTTTCCAACAATGTGCTTCTTTTCATCACATTATTACACTTCATGTAGTCTCAAGGATGTCACCTCACAGCCACCCCTCACTGTTCACAGAGCAACACCAGTGTAATGCATCCAAGCTATCATCACCCCTCACTTGGACCGAGGCAAAGGCCTCATACCTGGCCTCCCTTTGTCCACAGTTGCTCCTAACAGTGCTTCCTCCATGGAGTCCCCACAGTAATCTTTCTTAAATGTTCATGAGATCATGCCATTCTCCTGCTTAAAATCTTCCCAAAGACTTCCCCTCAGACCCTTAGTGTGTAACCCGAAGTCTTTGTTGAGTTCACAAGGCTCCGCAAAGCCTCACCAGCACCTACCTTTCTGACTCCGTCTCTTACCATTCTCCTCTTCACCTCCATCTTTCAACCTTGCTGGTCTTCTTTCTGTTTCTCAAGTACGCCAAGCCCTTTTTCAACCCACCCTGTGGCTTTTGCACACTCTGTTCTCTTCTATGCATCTTTTCTCTGTTCTCTACTTGGATGACTTCTTGTCACCTTCAGATTTCAGATCACTTCTTCTGAGAGACCATCTCCAGGTACCCTTTCTGAAGTACTCTTTCTCCAGCATCTGTAACTTTCTTGGCAATGCCCTATTTATTTCCTTCATAGTACGAATCACAATCTTAAGTTACCTTCTAAATTTAGGCTTACCCTTCATTGTCTGTCTCTTCCCATTACAGCATACGCTCCAAGAGATAGGTCATCTGACGCATTCATTGCTCGATCCTTGGTTTCTCGAAGAGTGCTTACACTTAGTAGGCTCTGGAAAAACATTTGGGAATATACGGCCCTTTGTAATTAACCCCAGGATACCTCTTCTGGATCACCAACCACCTTCCTGTCTATGTTCCATCATCACCAACAAAGTTGATCACTTGGCTCTGAACATTTGTTTTTTTCATGAGGAAAATGCCTTTGCATTGCCTCATCTTGCATACACATCTTTGGAGATATGCTCCATCAGCATCTTCTCCCAAAAGCCTCGACATCCTCTCTAAATTGTGTTATGTGGCCTTTCTCCATGATCATATTACCTAAGGCGTATCTTTGGTATTTGCTTACCAAGTATATTAGAATGCTTGTGCAGAGTTCTGTCTCGCCTCCACCGTTTTATACTCTGCCATAGGCCAGAGACAAACTTAAAAAAAAAGAAATCTGTGTATTCACAATATCCAACAACCTGCCTGACACATAGCAGGTGCTAAAAGAAAATGTAAAAAACACATAAAACACATGGGAATGAGGGAATGGGGCCTCATAAGTCAGCTAAAACAAGTAAAAGAATTAAACACGTGAAAGTAGCAGGAAAAAGGCAATGAAGTCATCTCTTTGGTCATTTCCGTGAGTGTCTACCTCTCATGAACATTATTATGTGAGGATCTGTCGTATTCTAGAGATGAGGACCTATGAAAAATATAAGCACATTTGCAATGCTCTGTGCACTCAACATAATTTTTTTCACTTGTAGATCCCCAGTAGGTAGAGCACTAGATGAGCTACAGATGAAATAAACAAGGCAAAGTTTATTGTCCAAAATCAAACAACCATGGAAACGACAAAAACTGAAATTTACACTCAAGGTTTTTTCTATAAGCCATACACGTGTATGGCTACATTTTGTTCCCTCTCCCAGCCTGGAAGGAAATCATGGTGCATTTAATACACATGCTCTAAGTCGAGGCCTAAGTGCATTAGGCCTTTTACCTTTGTTGGATTGGTGGCCCAAGTTAAATTTATTTGTTCAATTGTTTCTCATCAACTGTTATTTTAAGTTCCAGGGTACATGTGCAGGATATGCAGGTTTGTTACATAGGTAAATGTGTACCATGTGCTTTGCTGCACCAATCAACCCATCACCTAGGTATTAACCCCAACATCCATTAGCTGTTCTTCCTGATGTTCTCCCTCCCCCCAGCCCCCTAAGGCCCCAGCGTATGTTGTTTTCCTCCCTGTGTCCATGTGTTCTCATCTTGTTTAAATTTTTGACAGAGAATTTAATATTATGGTGTTTCTGTCTCCCTGATGAAATTAGAGACGATATAACACAATTTTCAAATGATAAAAATAGAATTGCCTAATAAAAATTAGAACTTTATTTCAGGCTAAATTAAATTAACCAAATCACAGTGAATGCTGGTGGAGCCTTCACGGATTTTCCATTTCAGTAAGTCTTTAAATTGTTTTTCAGGTACCCAAACATCTGAGACACAAGATTTTTTTTCAGAACACTATCAAACCTGAAATTTAAAATAACTAAGTGCCACTTATATGTAGCCATACAGTAGTGAATGCCAACTGCTTAAGACATCGTGTGTGTGTGTGTGTGTGTGTGTGTGTGTGTGTGTATTTCCAACACCCTGCCCCAGAGAAAATCCAGCTCCTTCATTTAGTCTACAAATCATCAGTTTTTCACTAGAGCCTTCACCCACGTATTAGCTAATCCAGGAGGAAGGTGACTAAATTAAGGATAATGTAGCAACCTTTCACTGAGGCGGTCATACCAGGGAACCTATAGGTAATGGTTGTTCTAAAAGTTCTTATCCAAGAAGCCATAGGGGTAGAGGAAGAAGCTCACTGTGTCCTCACAGAAGCTGTGGGTTGGGGGAGGTCCTCGGGTGCACGCAGTACATCCTCTGGGTCCTTGGTGGTCCACGCCTGCGATGGCTACACCAGTTGATTCAATGGATTAGTGGATCATTATAGAATGATTATCTTATTCACTGATCCATTGAAGAAACAAGTATAGACAGTGGATTAGTGGTGCACTGCCTCTGAACATGTTTTGGAAACTGTGTGAGCACCTCTAGGAGTCCGTGGTTCTGACACTGAGTCCAGAAGACTTCATCTTTAAGGACTCCTTATTCTTCATTCCTTGCTTTCAAAAACTTCATGGGGTCATCTGGGTCTCCTGAATGATACATCCAGGCCCTGGGGAGACAGGGATGCTGCTACTTGTTCACTGTCCAGCTGCTTCCCACAGATGCAGCCAACAAGGACTTGTGTCATCACCTTGCATCAGCCAGCACGAGACTGTGATGGCTACAAGTAGGGTTCTCGTAGAAACTTGTGGTCCCCCACATGTATGTCAGAGAAAGCATGGCACCACCCAATTTGTTGCCAAGCTTTCCCATACCTATTTGGATTTTTAAAGTCTTTATCATCTGCTTAGGTTCCTTATCCATGGTGGGTAGGGGGAGAAAATTAAAGACCCTGGATCCTGATCTACTTCTTTTACTAAGTCCTTTTTTCCTCCTATTTATAGGAAATTTAAAAAAAATCAAAATTTAAAATTATGTACATTAACATTTCTGTTCTAATCGAAAACTCTATCATTATTCCCTTTTTTTTTTTGAGATGGAGTCTTGCTCTGTTGCCAGGTTGGAGTGCAGTTGCACAATCTCGGCTCACTGCAACCTCCGCCTCCTGGGTTCAAGCAACTCTCTGCCTCAGCCTCCCAAGCAGCTGGGATTACAGGCACCTGCCGCTATGCCCAGATAATTTTTGTATTTTTAGTAGAGATGGGGTTTCACCATGTTGGCCAGGATGGTCTTGATCTCTTGACCTCATGATCCGTCTGCCTCAGCCTCCCAAAGTGCTGGGATTACAGGCATGAGCCACCGCGTCCGGCTCATTATTCCATTTTTCTAATTGAAGTTTATCGTCATTCCATTTTTTCCAATGGAAAATTTATCATTTTTTTCGGTGAAAAAAAATGTATTTCACCAATAAGGTATCAAATTTCTACATTATTACAATTTAAAAAATACTAATCTATCCAGCAACGTCATTTTAGAGATGAGGCCCAAACAAACTTTGCGAATTTCCTAAAATCTCAATTCTGCTCCTTACAAAAATTCTAAGGGGCACTAATATTTCATCCCCTAAATTAAGCGTAGATGGTCATTTGAATAATGAGAATTAGGGATTGGGTAAGCTATAGAAAAATGCAAATTTTAAGAGCACATTGGGTCTCTGAAAATCTCTACCTTAGGATTTTGGGTATCTGAATTTGTATAATTTAAGATCATAACACGCCCAGGAGCGAAAATGCATTCCCTTATTCACTAATCAGTTCATTTGACCAGCCACTCACTCACTGTTTCTTAATTCATTCAACAAGAATATGTTAATTATCCACCTACTATGTTTTGACCACAGTGCCAATAAATGTTTAGGGTTATTGAAGTATACATTTAATAAAACATGGTCTTTTCCAGCAAACAAAACTAAGGGAGATAGAATATGCAATACATGTTTGTAAGTACTATAACTGAGATATTGAGAGAGTGCTAGGAACACAGAAAAGAGAGAGATTAGCTGGAACACCAGAAGAGCGACTATATAGGAGATAGCATTTGAAAGGACCTGCAAGGAAATTTTTACTGAATGCTGAAAGCCATAGAACTCAAAGCAAGAGCTAAGGTGTAGGGACACAAAAAAATGGAGCACTTTGTATTGAGGTGTCCTTATTTTTTAACTTGGAGTTTCTGATAATAGCCAATGTCAGTAACCTTCTTTATATAGCAACCTTACTATTTAAAGCAAATCAATGACATAGCATGCTGGAAATAAGAAGTAGATAAAAAGTAGACAGATGACAGGAGTTCTGGATGTATGTGCTTGTTATGCCAGACTAGTTATGTAAACTTGGGTCAGTTAGCCTCTCTGAAAATAATTTTTTCCCAGAACAAAAGTTTTTAAATTATAAGGGATAGAGCAATAATAACAATTAAATGATAGCACCTTAAGTTATTCAAGGGCTACTGTAAAAGTGTGTTTGAAGTTACTATCACATATTTTTAAACCAATTAATTCTCACAATAACACTATTATGTAGAGGCTCTTATTTTCTCCATATTCAAAATAATAATCAGTATCAGTGGATCTCAATTTTTTGAGACATAAGAAATACTTAGTGGTGGGGCTGGGTGTTGCTAAAAACGCTGTTTCATGAACTGGCACTACTTCTTAGAAATTTTATTTACCAGATCTGTGGTTATCTGGCTTGCCTTCTCCTCAGAACCACCTGGAAGGATTTTCAAATGTCTGAGGCATGGCCTCCACCCAGATAAATTCAAGCAGAGTATCTGGACGGTGGTGGTTTCAGTTTATGTATCTCCCCAAAGGATGCTCACATGCAGCTGCGATGGAGAACGCTTGCCTTAAATCTGCTCATCCAGCCTCCAGATTGGTTCTGCTGTGCTATGGAAATCCCTGAGTGTGAGGAGCTATAGATGAAGGAGGAAAAGAGAGGACGAGTTGCTGAGGTAAAGGTAATGAAGGCTGAGGAATGAATGGGGAAACCCATTCTGAAGATAGGAAATTAGAAAAAGGCTGTGTGATTTGCAGATGAAGGGAATTGAGGAGGTGAGGTTTTAGATTGTTTATGTGAGCAAGTTGAGCCAGTATTGCAAATTGAAGACAGATTTGTTTTTCCACATACCATGAATGAAATTCAAGATATTGGAACCCAGGCTTAACTATAGAGTTAAACAAAATCTTTTATAAAAAGTAGAAATCCCATCACTTTTAGATAGAGGCAGTGGTGCCTGGAGCGGGAGGGAAGAAGAAAGCTGAGAGTTCTGAGTAATAAAGCAACAGGAGGTAAGCTTGCATTTGGATCTTAATTAACATTTTTATTAAAAATCATGGAAAAAAAGATTAAACAGAAATGAAAACAGAGGACGAGAAACCTGCTGTTGATACTTAATCTTAAAGTGCTAAATACACAGATTAGAAGAACAACAACAATGCAAATTTAACTAAAAATCTTAAAATGTCAAAAAAGGCATGATTATTCATTCCACCAAATAACAAAGAATAAAAGGATACCATTTCTGTAGAATGAGTGATGGCAAAAATAAGGAAAAGTCAATCATTCCCTTGGGGGGAAAAAAAAGAATACTTTTGTTTTAGTCCACTTCTAAATTGTCTTCATTTTTTCTTGCCTTGAGCTCCTTCGACTCTGAAAATGGAAAGAGCAGATACACATGTGGGTTTGAAAGTAATATGTAGTCTATATATTTATGTAAATTCTGTCTAATGTTCCAAACAACCTTATAAGATAGGCACTATTAGATCCTTTTTATAGACGAGAAAACTGAAGCTCAGAGATGAAGCTCTAAGACGATACCTGTTCAAGATCATGTGGAACGTGGGAAGATGGAATTCCAGTGTAGGTCAGTTCCAAAGCCTGAACTAGCTCCACTTTAGTCATCCAGTAAGTGTGGACCTCATGTTGGAAACCGGAGTTAGAATTTCAACCCTTCACCCAACCTATGTGTAGCAATAGACTTGCCACACTTAACTACCACACTCACCACTTGTTTGAGATTCAATTATCTCAGGAAGGAAATAAGGCAGATAATAACTAGCTTCCATGATTGCAGAGGTAATTGCACAGGGTCAGGTCCATTAAATCACCTTTGTTCATCATTCTGTTGCTAAATTTTCAAACATATAGCAAAGCTGAAAGAACTATACCGAAAACATCCATATATCCATAAACGGAAAATCTGTCATTTGCATGTTACTATACTTGCTTTATGGCATGTCTGTCCATCTGTTCATCACTCCGTTCATCAAACCACATTGTTTTAAATGTACTTTCTAGTAACTTGCAGACATTGGTACACTTTACACATCTGAAGTTGGTTTTAAATTCAAAATGAACTTTAAAAATGCAAGGATCATCATTATTAAAACTATACTTCTTATTATAATAATTTCTTCTGTCACATTGAACAGTCCCCGTCATAACTGCCTGTTTCTTGTTGTGATAGTATTTGTCTACTCTGCTGTGTTACTGGGCTACACTTCCTAACAGCTGAGGAAAGATAAAAGCTGAAGTTCATACGGCTCACGTTTTTGGTTTGCCCAGGCGCTATTTGTCATTGGAAGACATACCTGCTCTGTGGTCTCAGCACCACCTAATTCAGTCTAGTTCATCCCTACTCCAGTTGCTTTTTTTGTATCTGATCATTTTCCAAAGTATAGCAATGATAATGTGTGCCCCATGTAGGGAATTTACTAGAACATTCCTACAAGGGCAGGGTAGGAAGGAAAAAGAACCAAGCAGTTGCCATGGATAGTGTCAGTTGCTTTACATTTCATTCTACAATATACAGGTGAATAATACATTTCTAAATTCTTATATATAATCAAACATGTACAATATATTTCACCTATAATCAAATTGGTTATAGATTTTTCATCACTTCGAACACAATATGCTTTCTTGCCTTTTCAAAGTGGTTTTTAATTTCTCCTCAATTGACAAGTGTCCACATGACCTCTCACCTCTTCCCTTTGCAACTACTTCACCCTCCTCTAGGATGACCAGTGTCTTGTACATGTTCCACCAATGCCTTCTCCAGACCAGTGACAGTATAATTCTATATGGAGAATTACACAGTACCTATGCCAGGCCAGTGACAAACAACACTTATTGATTGTTTATGTGTTGTAATACATATGTAATTATATACATTTATATATTGTATAAGTACATTATATACATGCATATATAGTATATATGTGATGTATACTATAATACTTTTTATATGTAGTATAATACTATGTATATATAAACAAATATACAATATATAAAGTACTATATATAGTACTTATTACTTATACAATATATGCATAGTATTATACTATATAAAATTATTTATATAAAAATAAGTTTATATTTAATTTTTTATAATTTTTATAAGTATATACAATACATTCATAGTATTATACTTATTGTATAAATACAATAGTATTTACTATTGTACGATAGCATTATACTATTGTATAAACACAATAATATTTACTATTGTACGATAGCATTATACTATTATATAAGTATAATATATACATAGTATTATACTTATTGTATAAGCATAATAGTATTATACAATGTTATTATACTATTGTATAAGTACCATATACAATATATACATAATATTGTACTCATTGTATAAATACAATTGTATTATACAATAATACTAGTGTATTGTACTTATACTATATATATTATATTATATATACATTTACATAATGTATAATATAATGTATATATTGTATTTGTATCATATGTATTTATATATTGTATTTATATCATAAAACATTAATATCATAGAATATGTACATATATTTCAATATGTATGTATATAGCTAAATTTCATATGTATGAAGAATACATGTATAACTATGATACATAGATAAATACTTTTATTTACCTTTCATTCATAAATAAATATAATTCTATTTCATCAGTGAATCCAGAGGTTATTTTTATTTCAGTGAAATGTTTCAAAAAAAGAAAAAAGAGAGACTCGCCAAATCTTAAATACAGCAGAATAGAATAGACCAATGCCTCTAGGTTAATTGAGAAAATTGAAGCTACTTGCATCAGAAAGGTGAGGGAGCCAGTGGATCTTAAGGAGGCAGTGGTGTGATGTGAGCTCTCACTGCAGTTACTGAGAAAAGGTAATCATTGCCACTGTCATCCACACACCACATAATCTTATCATCTGACTAAGGAAAAGAAAGTAAATATCACCTCTAAACATGCATATTTTAGCCTCCGTGGAGGTGCTAAAGAATGAAGTGAACAGTCACGAATTCGAGAGAAGTGCTCTGATTCACACATTGACATCTGGCTTGGCTCCATGCAGTCTTCACAAAATGTGCAACAAACTCCCCAGAAGCTTTCTGAGTGTTGGCAGTGGCACCGGGAACGAAGCACGAAGCAAAATATTAACATCTCGCACAGCAAGTAGGTCACACCCTGTGAATTTCAGGAACAAAGTGCCTCTGTTTCCCCAGAGTGTACGCAGCTGACACGGCCTCCTGCTCAGCTCATTACCGATGCTCTGATGACCTCTCCCGGAAGAATGTGCTGACTTGTGTTGGCATTGAAAAGATGCTCAAAAGATCAAAACAACAAAATCATGTGAAAACAGCCTCTGCAGACATGAAACACTTCTGTTCAATGATGCCTGAACTGAGGGCGGCTCAAAGAGGTGTTTCCCACGGAGAGTTCTAAGTCAGTGTCGCCTTTTGCTGTGAGTGCCACGGCATCGGAGACAGATAAGAAGTTGGCGAAACATATGCCAGATCTCAGGGATGGTTATATCTCTCCAAAGGAAGATTGGAGCTTCGGAAAAACTCAGAGGCTGCCTCCCCAGGATCTTAGCACGGTCTCAGTGAGAGTCACATTTTTCTGCTATCCAAGTCATAGGTACCTTCTCTAATGAGAAAATTTACAAATGATATAAAATTACTTGGCCTCCTTTGAAATCATCGACCTCCATGACAAATTTATTTTCTTTCCCTGCGGTGGTTAACCAATTAGAAATTTAGCACCAGAAGGGGTACTTGTTACAAATGCAGAATCCTAGACTTTTTAATTTATTTTATTTTATTTTTTAATACATGACATGTGTCTCTCGGTTTGCATGCATTATCTCTCAATGCTATTCTAGACCCAGGCAAGTTAAATACTATTGTCCCCCTTTCACAGGCTATAAGGCTGAGGCTTGACAAGGTAAATCATCTTGTTTCAGGTCACAACATGTTAAGGGACTGCATGGCAGATGTAGCATTAAAAACCAGAGCTGTCAAATGCTAAAGCTTGGACTTTTTTCTATGTTGCATGCATTTGGTGGCAAAAAAGTATTAATCATGATTTTTTTATGTTCTAAAAATATGAGTTACATAGGAGATATGTTTTACAGCAGTTTTCTCAAACTTTAACACAGGAAATCTTATTAAATGCAGACTCTGATTCACCAAATCTGGGCTGGGGTCTGGAATGCTGCATTTCTAGCAAGCAAGTGTTGGCAGTGGCACCGGGAACGAAGCACGAAGCAAAATATTAACATTTCGCACAACAAGCAGGTCACACCATGTTGAGTTTCAGGAACAAAGTGCCTCTATTTCCCCAGAGTTTACGCAGATGACATGGCCTCCTGCTCAGTTCACTACCAATGCTGTGGTGACCAGATTGGAGCATGAAGGTTTGGAGCATGTAATCTCAACAAATAAGACTCTAAGCCCTTGTAGATACAGTGCCCGAGAGTATTTGCACTAAATAACAAAAGTGGCGGGTTCTGCTGAGAATCAGTGTGTGCTTTTTGTTTGTTTGTTTTTTGGTCATCGCTAATGATCATTTCTAAATTCATTTTCACAGAAGGCACATTAATTCCACTTTATTCAACCCATCAACAGAGATTCAGTGGCTATCTATAAAAATGTTCATAGCTAACATTTGTCAGGTGCTTTACACTTTAAATGTCTTTTTATGGGTGATCTTATTCAGTTCTCACAAAAAGGAAACAAAACTAAGTACACATTGTCAGTGATTTGATTTTAATGTGATAAGTTTAAGATTTGGAGAAATTAAGTAACACACAGCTGACATGTGACACAGATTATATTAGAATATACATTTTTCTCACTCCCAATATTATACCAAAGTGTAATTTGTGAGACGTCGATGGAAGGTGTATTCATTTACTGGGACTGTCACAAAGTACAGCACACTTGGCGGCTTCGATAAAATGTATTGCCTCACAATTCTAAAGGCTGGACATCCAAGAACGAGGTGTTGGTAGGGTTGACTTCTTCTGAGGCTGTGAAGGAGAAATTGTTCCATCTCTCTCTCTTAGCTCCTGCTTGCTGGTGGTTTCCTGGCAATCTTTGTTTTTTGGCTTGCAGATTCATCGCCCCAGTCTCTGCCTTCATGTTCACATGGCATCTGTAGGTGTCAGATATGGTTTGGCTGTGTCCTCACCCACATCTCATCTCGAATTGTAGCTTCCATAATTCCCACATGTTGTGTGAAGGACCCAGTGGGAAATAATTGAATCTTCGGGATGGTGTCCCCCATACTCTTCTCGTGGTAGTGAATAAGTCTCATGAGATCTTACGATTTTATAAGGGCTTTCCCTTTTCGCTTGGCTCTCATGTAAGATGTCCCATTGTTCTTCCTTCCTCTTCTGCCATGATTGTGAGGCCTCCACAGCCATGTGGAACTGCGAGCCAATTAAACTGCTTTCCTTTATAAATTATCCAGTCTTAGGTATGTCTTTATTAGCAGCATGAGAACAGACTAATACAGTGTCTGTGTCCACATTTTCCTTTTTCATTTAAGAACTCCAGTCATGTTGGATTGGGCTCACCCTACTGCAGCACGACCTCATCTTAACTCATTACATCTGCAACAAACGTATTTCCAAATAAAATCAGATTGTATAAGGTGCTGAGAGTTAGGACTCCAAATAAGAATTTTGGGGGTAATACAGTCACACTATAATTTATAACACAATTCATAACATAATTCGTGTTGCCTGGCCCCATCTCAGAATTGCTTATGATCAACTTGAGCCAACAGTGGGGCACAGAGGAAAATCATGACCCATAAAGGGCAGGCAGGACACTTTCCCAGTGAGTCTTGAAGAGTTCTGAGAAGGAGAGAGCTAGTATTCCCCTGGGAAGAGCAGGGCAGCTTTGATGAACAAGTTGGCAACCCAGGTTACCCCTGGGTATGAGTAAAATTTAGAAAGGAAACTGAAGAGTATCGCAGCTGACAAGAAAGTGTTTTGCCAAAGAGAAGAAGAAAAGCAACCCTCAAACCTGTTATAGACTTTTTTTTTCAAACCCCAAAACAGGAAATTAAAATTAGAATCAAATAACACTGATTTTATATTTATTTCTGGAGGCAAAATAAAACAACTTTGAAGTCTAGTCTTAGTTTGTAAAATGAAAATACCAACTCCAATATTGTAGGAGTTGTCTTTAATTTTTTTTTACAAAAAAACAAAAACAATATATGTCAAAGCGTGTATCTAACATCTAAATACACATCTGGGGTATGTTGCTAAAAATAAAAAAAAAAACTAGATGTGAAGCAAGAATGAATAGTTACTATTATTGCATTCTAGAATCTAGGTGACTTGATTTTTACACTTGGAAATTATAGCTAGTTTTTTGTTAGATTAAAACAAACCCACTTTTTGTTTATAGGCTTGTGGATTTCAGAGGTCACGTCATCATATTAATTGACAGAGGATTTTGAGACTCCAGCAAGGGATTGTATTTAAACTCCTCTAGACAGTTTCAGAATTTGCAGTTCTGTGTGTGAAAATAACTCTTTCCCAG
Source organism: Macaca nemestrina (assembly GCF_043159975.1). Lineage (NCBI taxonomy): Eukaryota > Metazoa > Chordata > Mammalia > Primates > Cercopithecidae > Macaca > Macaca nemestrina. The sequence continues at coordinate 185,918,181 of NC_092127.1, forward strand.
TGAGGAGAATGACATCTTTGGGGAGTTGTCTTTGAAAGGATGTAGTCACCAAAATTCACAAAGAAATATTCACACCCTGAACAGGGACTATCTCACAAGATAAATAGCCATGTTCAGGCAGAAATGCATTTTGACAAGGTCAAAGACTCTCTCCTTATTCCTGAGGCCCCTGTTCCCTGGGACTCCTGAGGTTCCCTGTCTGAGTGGAGGAGCTTAGGGACCGGTGGAGAGAGATAACTCATTAATTCTGTCAGTAGCAAGTCTTCACCTCTTAACTTTCATAGACTGTCTTAAGTAAAAGATGAGCTGTTCTCTATGTTCTTATTCCACTCACAGAGTGATTTAAAAACAGGCTTTTCTATTTTCAACTCATACCGTCCTCTTCATCTGATATTCACAGGCCCCATAAATCTACCTTTTCCCCACTTCTTCCAATGTCTAATCAATGTCTCCCCTGCAAAAAGCCTCACCTATAATCAAATTGGTTATGTATTTCTCATCACATCAAACACAAAATGTTCTCCTGCCTTTTCAAGGTTGTTTTTAATTTCCCTTTCATTGACAGCTGTCCATGTGACCTCTCACCCCTTCCTTTTGCATCTACCTCACCTTACTCTAGAACAGCCAGTGTCTTGCACCTATTCCATCAGTACCCACACTAGGCCACTGACAGGCATTACTGAAGAGTCACAGCACAACATCCTATCCTGCTAAGCTTGGATGGGTATTGACAGAAGTCTTTCTTCTTCTTCTCCTCCTCCCCCCCTCCTCCCCCTCCTCCTCCTCCCCCCTCCTCCCCCCTCCCCCCTCCTCCTCCCCCCTCCCCCCTCCTCCCCCCTCCTCCCCCCTCCTCCCCCCTCCTCCCCCTCCTCCTCCTCCTCCCCCCCTCCTCCTCCTTCCCCCTCCTCCTCCTTCCCCTCCTCCCCCTCCCCCCTCCTCCTCCTTCCCCTCTTCCCCCACCCCTCCTCCCCCTCCCCTCCTCCTCTCCCTCCTCCTCCCCCTCCTCCTCCTCCCCCCTCCTCCTCCTTCCCCTCCTCCCCCTCCCCCCTCCTCCTCCTTCCCCTCCTCCTCCTCCCCCCTACTCCTCCTCCCCCTACTCTTCCTCCTGTCCCCTCCTCCTCCTCCTCCCCTGTCCTCCTCCTCCCTCCTCCTCCTTCCTCCTCTTCCTTTTCTTTTTTTTTTTTGAGACGGAGTCTCGCTCTGTCCCCCAGGCTGGAGTGCAGTGGCCGGATCTCAGCTCACTGCTAGCTCTGCGTCCCAGGTTTACACCATTCTCCTGCCTCAGCCTCCCAAGTAGCTGGGACTACAGGTGCCGGCCACCACGCCCGGCTAATTTTTTTAAATTTTTTGTAGAGATGGGGTTTCACCACGTTAGCCAGGATGGTCTCGATCTCCTGACCTCATGATCTGCCCGTCTCAGCCTCCCAAAGTGCTGGGATTACAGGCTTGAGCCACCGTGCCCGGTCCCTTCTTCCTGTTTAATACAATTGTCCAGGCAAAGATTCTGATGGGCAGAAAGATACAAGTGAAAGAATGGCAAGGATAGAAGTGAGAATGATGAACATGAATACTATTTGTAGAACATTGAGGGATATATCCTGGGTAAAGGGAGCACAGATTTCAGGTTCATGAGAGACCTGATGTGAGTCTAATTGAATGACAGGAATTTGACACTCAAATCAAAGGCAGTATTCAGGAGCATTTTAAACTATTTTTGGTGTACAAGATGGTGTACCAAGAGTTTCCTATGTGCTTTCTCACTGATGCCACTCCACAACTTGATAGACTATTATTGCTCCCATTTTGCAGAGGAGGAGCCTGCATCCCACATAATGTATTCACCTTGCTCAATTGGCAAGAGCTGAAACAAATGCAGTATTCTTCCTACAATGCCATTGTAGGAAGGTGGAGACAGTAAACAGTTAAGTTTTCCTGGTTTCTTATAAGAAACTTGTTAGCTCTCTTGCTAACATTTTTAGACCTTCATTTTGCTCATGTTCTCCTAAATTGTTTTTAAACAAATTTTTAGCTCTTTATAAAACAAATTAGGTACTTGAGAAAAGGGAGAAAAATGTGATAGTTTATGATGAAATTACATCAATGTAAACCTGAAATTTTCCAAACTAGAGAAATTATGTTACTGCTGGTCAAGTCTCTGGGTGAAAAATACACCATTTGTATAGGATAGAATCTTCTTGATCGTTTATAGGCAAGTCTACCCAAATCATGGCTGATTTATCATCCACTACTTAATTAAAGTTCCTTCTAATAGGCTTTGATAATTGCAGGCATTCATTATTTTCCTCAACATAGCCAAGAAGTTTGACAGAAAATTTTATCACATGCATTTTAGTTATCTTCTTGACCATCAATTTCTATGAGAAGACTCAAAACTTCAAGGAAGATACAGAAGCCACCATCGAGCTCAGTGAGAAAGACACAGCCCAGAGTTCTACAGATGTCATCCATTCACTAAACACATATTTATTGTTTGCCTGTGTGTGTCAGGCATTATTATATAATCCTGGAATATAAGAGTGAACCTTGGTCTTATAGCATTATATTCCAGGAAGGTAAGACATAATAAGACATTAATATTATCAATACATAAAAGTACACAATAAAATATTTGGAAGAAAAAAATAGATGAAGACAAAGGGGATAATGAATGCTGGGATGAAGGGATCTTTGCAATTTTAAATAGGGAATTCTGGGTAGGCCTCATTGAGAAGATGTTATTTGAGCAATGTCTTGAAGCCCATTTGAGTTAACTATGTTTGGAGAAAGCATTATCAAAGTTCCTCTTAAAGGCCAACTTGGACTGGGTTGAATCGAAGAGGAATACATCTGGGTTTAGGGTTAGTTTACAAGGAGAAGCCAGTTAATGTGTAGTATGCAGACTGGGCTGGCTGGGCAGAGAAAGCTAGTAGTACATAGAAGTATAAATAAGCTCAAGTAAGTGGTGAACAATGAATTTCAGTCCAGAAGAAAGTCAGAGATACTTGGTGCTTCTTGAAAAGCAGTACCAAGTATCAGACGTAAAGGGCAACCTAATTTTATTAGGCTGTTAGGATTGCCCTAGCAAAGTACCACAGACTGTGTGACTTGAAAAGTAGAATTTATTTTCTCACAGTTATAGAGGCTAGAAGTCTAAGATCAAAGTGTTGGAAGGTTGAGTTTCTTCTGAGACCTCTCTCTCCTGCTTGCTGATGGCTACTTCTGGCTGTGTGATAACTTAGTCTTTCCTCTGTATGCATACACCTCTAGTATCTCTCTGTGTATCTAAATTTCTTCTTCTATTAAGAACATTAGTCCTGTTGAATTAGGGTTTCCTAGTCTCTCCAATGGTCCCATTTTAACTTAATAACCTCTGTAAAGGCTCTATTTCCAAATACAGCCACATTCTGAGTTACTGGGTATTAGGGATTCGGCATATGAATTTTGAGGAAATACAATTCAATCTATAACGCTGGTTTCAATGCAAACAAGTGAGCTGAGATCAGAAGCCAAAATTATTAGAAGGAGGTCATGAATCAGAATTCATAATGAGAGTTCAAGGAGGTAGTTTTAAGTCTAAAATTTCTGGGCTGAAAAAAGTGAATTGATTAGGATAGTTGGTGGCAAATTAACCCACAATGCCCTAGAGAGCTGCTTTTTATTTGTCTACAGTAACAATGTGGGAAGAACAACAAGTTGATGGATGAATGGTGACATCTTCAAGGGGAACCAAGGCAATGAATGAATATATCCAATAAAACGATATGCTGAGCAAATGATAAAGTTAGGTATGAGGCTAAAAGTATGACTAGGTTTCCCCAGGAGGCATTTTGTATGATCCATTTTTCTTTTTTAAAGGCATTTGGTGTTCTGAAATGGAGTTGGATTCCAAGGAAATAACAGAAAAGAGGAAAAGGGGAAGGTAAGGAAAGAGAGAGAGGAAGAAGGAGGTGGAAAAGAATAAAATAAAGAAGAGGAGGAGGAGGAAAAAGAAGAAGGAAGAAGGAGAAAACAGAGAGGGGATAAGAAAGGAGGAAGAGGAAAAAGCAGAGGAGAGGCTTCAATAAGAGGACCACACAAAGGCAGGGAGTTGAATTACACAGAGTTGAGGTATAGCGTTTGCTGAAGGATGGCTGAGAGATAGAAACTTACAGAAATAAATCAGAGAAGACACAAACAAATGAAAAAACATTCCATGTTCATGAATAGGGAGAATCAATATCATGAAAATGGCTATACTGCCAAAAGTAATTTATAGATTCAATGCTATTCCCATCAAGCTACCATTGATTTTCATCACAGAATTAGAAAAAAAAAAAAAAAAAAAAAATGCCTGTAAATTAACATAGAACCAAAAAAGAGCTCTTATAGCCAAGACAATCCTAAGCAAAAATAACAAAGGTGAAGACATCATGCTACCTGACTTCAAACTGTACTATAAAGTGACAGTAACCAGAATAGCATGGTACTGGTACCAAAACAGATATATAGACCAGCAGAAGAGAAGAGAGGCCTCAGAAAAAAATCCATACATCTACAACCATCTGATCTTTGACAAAGCTGACAAAAACAAGCAATGGGGAAATAAATCCCTATTGAATAAATGGTCTTGGGAAAACTGGCTAGCCATATGCAGAAAACTGAAACCAGACATCTTCCTTACACCTTATACAAAAATTAACTCAAGATGGATTAAAGATTTAAATCTAAGACCTAAAACCATAAAAATCATAGAAGATGTAATCCCAGCGCTTTGGGAGGCCGAGGCAAGTGGATCACCTGAGGTTGGGAGTTTGAGACAAGCCTGACCAACATGAAGAAACTCCATCTCTACTAAAAATACAAAAATTAGCCAGGCGTGGTGGCGCATGCCTGTAATCCCAGCTACTTGGGAGGCTGAGGCAGGAGAATCTCTTGAACCCAGAAGGCGGAGGTTGCGGTGAACCGAGATCACGCCTTTGCACTGCAGCCTGGGCAATAAGAGTGAAATTCCATCTCGGGAAAAAAAAAAAAAAAAAAAAAAAAAAAATCATAGAAGAAAACCCAGGCAATACCATTCAGCAAATAGGCATGGGCAAAGATGACATGACTAAAACACCAAAAGCAGTTGCAACCAAAGCCAAAATGGACAAATGGGTTCTAATTAAACTAAAGAGCTTCTGCACAGCAAAAGAAACTACCATCAGAGTGAACAGGCAACCTACAGAACGGGAGAAAATTTTTGCCATCTAGCCATCTGACAAGAAGCTAAATTAATCCAGAATCTACAAGGAACTTAAACAAATTTACAAGAAAAAAAAAAACCATCAAAAAGTAGGCAAAGGATATAAACAGACACTTTTCAAAAGAAAACATGTATGCAGCCAACAAACATAGGAAAAAAAAATAGCTCATCATCACTCGTCATTAGAGAAATGCAAATCAAAACCACAATGAGATACCATCTCATGCCAGTTAGAATGGCGATCATGAAAAAGTCAGGAACAACAGATGCTGGAGAAAATGTGGAGAAATAGGAACATTTTTACACTGTTGGTGGAAGTATAAATTAGTTCAACCATTGTGGAAAACAGCATGGCGATTCCTCAAGGATCTAGAACCAGAAATACCATTTGACCCAGCAATCCCATTACTGGGTATATACCCAAAGGATTATAAATTATTCTACTCCAAAGACACATGCACATGTATGTTTATTGCAGTATTATTCACAATAGCAAAGACACAGAACCAATTCAAATGCCCATCAAAGATAGACTGGCTAGAGAAAATGTGGCACATATATACCATAGAATACTATGCAGCCATAAAGAAGAATGAGTTCATGTCCTTTGCAGGGACATGGATGAAGCTGGACACCATTATTCTCAGCAAACTAACACAGGAACAGCAAACCAAACACAACATGTTCTCACTCGTAAGTAGGAGTTGAGCAACGAGAACATATAGGCACATGGAGGGGAACATCACACACTGGGACCTGTCGGAGCGTGGGGGGCAAGGGAGGGATAGCATTAGTTTAAATACCTAATGTAGATGACAGGTTGATGGGTGCGGCAAACCACCATGACACACGTATACCTATGTAACAAACCCTCACGTTCTGGATACGTATCCCAACATTTAAAGTATAATTTAAAAACACACACACACTAATTGGTAAATAAATAAACATTATTTATGTGAAATAGATATTACTAGTAAAATACAAGTTCTCATTTTATTTATTGGGGTTCAACTTGCTTCTCATTAAAAAGAAGGAAAATCTGCTGTTGTGCCTAAATGTCACTAGCAAAATCTCCTACTTTTAGTACTTAAAAAAAAAAAAGGAAAACTATAAAAGATGAAGGGACTTCCAAGATGTCACAATCAATATATTTTAATTGTTCCCAGAGGAAGTTGTTTTTGTTTCTTCTTGTTTTTCTGTAGTTTGTTTTGGGGGGAAAAAAAGTATTTGCTTATTTATACTTCATGGGAAAAGCATCATTAGCATTTTGTATTTTTTGGTAGGCTTTTCTTCTTCCCTGGGAATTATTTTACATCTGAAAGGGCATTATTCCTCAATGCATAAAGAGAAAGATTTCAGAAAACCTTTTCTCTACAGCTCTCCCCTCACCCCTATTTTCTTTTCCCAACCCACATATACATAGAGTCTGTGATAAGAGGCCAAGGAACAACCACAGACATTGAGGGCATTTGATTTCTAGTCTGAAAGTCACATACTTTCCAGTAATGACAGCCCTTCCTGCAGGGAGTGGCTGCAAAAGGTGGTCACTGTCAGAGATTCCAAAAATGAACATGGGAACTTATATTAAAGAACACTCTTCAGATGGATGTAATTGAACATGTAAATTGGATTTACACACTCAGGTTTTGGGAATAGTGACTATAAACACAACATAAGACTCGCATTCACAAAATTATAGAGGACTATATACATACAAATCAGCTCTCATGGAATCTTTGAAAATGAGATTGCATTTCTTCAGGATTTACCACACACTCCATGCTGGATAACTGCAGCAAATCGAGCATAGCTGAAAAAATATGAAATGCCCACACGGCTATTTCTTTTCCCTGGAGGTGAGGGGTTTGCAGGTGAAGTTTTTACAGAGTGTTTAAAATGTAATGCAAAGGAGATCCCTAATTTTTTTCTTTTTCCCATTGGTGTTGTAGTCTGGATAAGTCACACCCTTTGGCATTTGCATTGATACAACAAGAACATACCATGCAGCACAAATAGGCTCATTTCCATAAAACGAACGGCCTTTTAAAATTAGAAAATGTATAATTCATTTGGGGTGGTTATTACCGCTTTTGGGATGGATTTAGACTTGTATTTAAATGCAAATAGCTGTATTTTTTTTCTTCCATTTACACATAGGAAGCCACAAAATTTAGGAACTCGAAGATACAACCTTATTCTTAACTATGACTTCCGGATTACAATATCAATAACTAAAGAGATTTGCTTGGTCCAGTAAAGTTTGCAGCTGAGTTTACCATCTTAAATTTGGTCTTCTTCACTTCCATAACAGAGTACCCATTGTGCACAGGAGGAAAGTGAGGCCCAGACAAGTTAGGTGACATCTCCGGATTGCACACTGAGGATGTGGCAGAGCTCTAACTTCTATCCTGATCATGGGGCAAATGGACAAACATAAACAGCTAGAGAGAGTCAAGAATGGGAACAAGGTAGCCAGAAAATGGGTGAAAGGGAGAGAGAACAGAGAAGCAAGAAAAATTTTAGAAGGCAGAAAATATCTAAACAAGGAGGGCCAAGAAAACTATTGAATAAGAATGCAGCACTTTGCCTGTCACCTCTGACCCTCTGAGCTGTGCTCCAGCTCCCTGGTATTTATAGATGGAAAGGCTAGAGAATCTTTATGATGAGTCACTGACCCTAAAACCTGGTACCTCCTATTCAACTCTGCTGCTTATGCATCCTTTATTTGAGCAGGCTGTTTATCCTGTGGTCACCTAGGCAGGGGGACATATCTCTATGCCTTCTTCTGAAACATGTGGCTCATGTTTTAGTCATTAATGCTGTAGCTCCACAAAAAAGCCTTGTTTCTGATTTCTGGATTTTTGCATATCCTAAGAAGTTCTCACTCTATCTTTGTCCCTACTCCTGAATACCCTCATTCTTCCTTCATCTGGCCAATTCCTACTCATTTTCCAAGACTACACTAATGCTGGAGTCCTCTAAGAAAACTCCTGAAATTTACTTCCATCATCAACCAGTCTAGACCACCTCTGCTTTCTCAGCCCTTATAGGTCAGTGGGAGCCCGAAGACTCTACAGTTGAAATATCCGCTTCTCAGCAGCCTTCCCCACTGGGCTGAAGACCTCAAAAGCAAGGGTCCATTCTTCTGTATCTGCATATCTCCAACCAGTGCTACAGAATTCCATACATATTTATGGAATCCTAATTCTGCTGATACTATCTGTGTGACATTGGACAATTACTTAACTTCTCTGAACCTCCATATACTCATCCGATAAATGGACCTACAGTAGGGATAGCGTGAGTCCTACATCCACTTGTAAAGGTAACCTGCATGGGACACAAACAGGTCTCAACAAATAACAGCTATTATGATTACTATTGCTAACTTGAAGTTGATAAATAGATATTTTAATACTAGAGACCCTCCTTCAGATTTTGTCATTCAGGCCTTTAGATATCAGTCCAGCCATCAACTAAATTCTTTTCTATACAAAATATCCCCATAACTCTAGTCCCAACTGTGCTACTATTATCAAGCCTGTTTTACAGAACAGAATCATCTGGTCACCCAGGGCCTTTTATTTCCCCAGCCTCAAGAAGTCTATTCAAATGTTAACATTTATTCTACAATAAACCAGCTTCACTGGGGTATCTGTGAAACCACCTTTGCAAAAATTATAACAGTGAGAAAACTATGACAGTGAAAGGGACCTTACTTAACCAACTTCATCTTGTCTTTAACTCTAAAACTGCCCTTGGTCATTCCTGGGCATGGGTCAAGCTAACTTTCAGAGAAATTTAGTTTACAGGTTAAATGATAATAGCCCTTCCTAAAACTAAATTGCCTTTGTAAAACTGAAGAAAAGCCATCAGATTAGTAGGATGAGAAGGGCCTGAATTCTGCTAAAATCTAGGCTTAGTTAAACAATAACCAACTGTTGTTCCAGAGATCACAAAACTTGCAACTTCCCCACATACTCCTGTAAATAACATCACTATTGTAGAACCTAAGATTAGCCCTTTGAAATGTCTTTTCAAGTATTTGCATTTCTGATGACCAGATAGCCCCACCCAAAGCAACAACTCCTTTGTGGCCCACACCCAGCTGATTCAGGGCAGGAGGACCATTTTCGACACCTCTATGATTGCACCCCAACCAATCAGCAGTACCCATTCCCTACCCACCTACCCATGAAACTATCCTTGAAAAACTCTAGCCTCTGAATTTTTGGGAAGGCTGATTTGAGCAATAATAAAACTCCAGTCTCCTGTGTAGCTGGCTCTATACATATTAAACCCTTTCTCTATTGCAGTTCCCTGTCTTGATAAATTGGCTCTATCTGGGGACTGGGCAAAGTAAATCCATTAGACATTTACATCTGTTTGTCAGCAATGGCTTGAATGATCACTATTCCCCCAGAGACTGAATTAAATCTGCTAAGTTTTCCTTTTCTCTGTTCCTCATTTTCTTTTTGGCCATATGAGGAGGTTGGACAAAACAGATTCCAACTTTCCTTTCAATTCTAACTGCTGATTCTCAAGACAAAAAGCGTTTCATCAGGGACTTAATTTAAAAAATACCTGATGTAGCCGTGGAACCTGAAAAGCCTCCTGGTGGAAGAATCAGGACTGAGAGGAAGCACCTGTTTGAAATTGAACGTGACACTATTCTTTTCTGAATCTTCTATCCTCATCTGAGAAATAAGTGGCAGGTGGCTGCATGGCTCTAATGTGGGTCTACAACTGTTCCCTGAGGGCACGTAGAAGATGTGTGGGGAGGTATGTTTATTGTCATACTCACACAGTAAGTGAGGCTGGGATGCTAAGCTACTCACAGTGAGGAAAACGTTCCTGCATGCTGAAGGACTGTCCTATTGAAATAGAATTGTCACCATTGAGGTCACCTTTGCATTGTTTCAAGGATACCTATAGGATATTCCAACTTTAGCATTTTGTAAAAGGCTAATTGAAATAATAGGTGCTCAATACATTTGTGTTTAGAAGAGTTTTTCAGTTTTGCAATGCTGTGACTTTTATAATATTGCATAACTCTAATTATCCTTGAAATTCTGTTCTTGACCTATATTAAAAAGTAGCAACATTTTTCTCCTTTTAAGCACTTGGTTTCCCGAAAATGCTCTGCACACTCATTTCCTATAACCTTTCCTTCATGAGCCTACATCATAGCCTCACCACATCTCAAAGTTCCAGCTATCAGAATTGGGGGAAATGCAATAGCTAGGGACTGATTTGTGAATTTTAGTCTATAATTAAGCTGTTTACATCTTCAGTTCTAGGAAGAAAAACTGAAGATGGATCACCTCGGGCTCTGGCATCACTAATTCTCCTATTTATAAAATTATCTTTAAAAACATATATAATTTCCAAGTTCCTTCTTTGTGTCAAACACTGAAGTAGAAGTTTTCCAAACATTATTATTAAGACAACACTTCACTTGCAGATTATTTCCCCATTTTCAAAATGAGGAAAGTATGTTTTAGTGAGATTTGTACATTTGCCTAAAATACACAGATACTAGTGATGGATCTAAGTTTAAACATACATCTGTTCAAATCTGTTTCAGAGAAAATTATATTATTACATTCTGTCTTCAGTTAGATTTACAAGTTTGGTGAGCAATTTATTATTTCAATCAAGAAAAAGCTGTGAAATTTTTTCATGTTTATTCTATAGGGATATTAAGAGTATGCAGTTTTTTTTCAATGATGATGTCTATTTGATACTGCTACATACTTTTCAAATATAATTTTAAACTAAAATATTTTAAAATGTATTTCCCCACAAAATTCCCGCTAAGTTCCAAGTAGTCTGTATGACTCACAGTCCCCAAGCCCCAGTTCGTAGAACTGAGAACTGAAAGAGGGTCAGAGAAGTGGTGAAGCCTGGAGGAATTGTCGGAAGAGAAGATCATGCTTGCTGGGGAGTTCAGAAGAGCTCCCACAGCATCCAGAATGAATGAGTTGTGAATTCTTGGGTGCATTTTCTGCCTCACTGAAGTGCTGATTGATTTGGTTTGGTTCTGTGTCCCCACCCAAATCTCATGTCAAATTGTAATTCTCAGTGTTGAAGTGGGGCCTGGTGGAAGATACTTGGATCATAGGGGTGATTTCTAATGGTTTAGCACCATCCCCCTAGTGCTGTCTTGTGAGTGAGTTCTGGTGAGATCTGCTTCCTTGAAAGTGTGTAGCACCTTGCCTTTCCCTTCCTCCTGTGCTAGCCATGTAAGACATGCTTCCTTCCTCTTCATTTTTCACCATGATTATAAGTTTCCTGAGGCTTCCCCAGAAGCAGAAGTCTGCACAGCCCTCAGAATCATGAGCCAATTAAATCTCTTTTCTTTATAAATTACCCAGTCTTGAGGTAGTTCTTTATAGCAGTGCAAGAACGGGTCCTTAGGCTGATAAATGTTTGAGAAGGGGGTGGGAGGGAAGCCCTGAACAGTAGCACCTGCTAATTCCTCTGGTGTGAAGATTTCCTCCATGTCTATCTATAGCCCCTGGCCCACCCTCGTCACATAGTTGGGCAGAGATGTCCTTGATGCTGACTCCAGCACATCACTCCCTGCATCCCATGTACTTAAAGTGGCAGTGGGCTCACAACTCTCATTCGTTAGTCAGAAAAGGATGTGATAAACTTTGACACCATGGGATGAGCCTGGCCACATTCCTGCATTTGCATATTCATGGACTCACTCATTACACTGAAATTGTGATGCCAAACTCTATACCAGGTACAATGTCAAGACCAGGAGGTAGAAAGGTTCAGAAAGGTGACCAGGAGCCAGATCCACCAGTTAGGAGTGGAAGACAGGCACAGACGCAGACAGTTACAATACAGAGTTCTTAACTCTTTCTTCACTATTTACAGTTCACTGTTTCCTCACTTCCCATTGCCCTGCATACCCTCACACCCACCTTCCCCAGCTTAGATTCCATGAATACACTCTACTCTGCCTTCGCTTCCTTCTCTCACTTGGTAGCTGCAAAATGCAGCTGACACGTTTAACTGTTTCCAGGGAATTGCCAAAGAACACGTGACAAGCAGCAGATACCATGCTAAGCAAGCAAGCTATATGTATGTCCTCATTTAACCCTCACAAACAATCTTACAAAATGAGCCGTATTATAACCTTCATTTCAGAGGAGAAACTAAGGTAGGAAGAGGTCAAATTACTCATCCAAGGTCGCACAGTTCAAACATGACAGGCCCAGAATTCTGAATTAGAATACTGAACTACTTTTAGCCTCACACAGTATCTGAAAGGGCAGTGATCTGGTGGAGGGATTACAGTATTCGAGAAAGTGGGAATACAAAAGAGAGTGCTTGAAACTAGGCATTAAGATATCAGGATTTTAATCCCAGTTCTGCTAATGAGTCGTCAAGGGACTTTACAATGTCACTTCCCTTCCTGGGACCTCGGCCCTTCATCTGAAAAATAATTGGGTTGTAACTATGATATCTAAGTTTACAATCCAGAATCCTATGAGATGGTTTGTGCCCGCACTACGGAAGGCATCTGCTCCCTTACAAACCCTTCATGAAGAGCATAAACCCTAGTGGAGGGTCCCTACCATGGGATGAAACGAAAGCGCCCTATTCCTACTCTGTAAAACAATAACAACTTTATGTATTATAGTAACAAGGACAATGCTGTTATTATTAACAATCCCAACCATAACTTTCACTTACTGAGCATTTAGAATGTGTCCAGCATTACGGAAAATGTTTCCCTAGGCATTATGTAATTCAACCTTCACAGCAGGTTGGTTAAGCAAGTATTAGCATTAGCTCATTTTACAGATGGCAAAGCAATGACTCACAAGGGTTAGGTAACTGGTGCTGTTTCCTGTTGGTTGCAAATGATATGATATGTTATTTATTCATTTATTTATTTATTTCTATTTATTTATTTTTTTTGAGACAGAATCTTGCTCTGTTGCCCAGGCTGGAGGGCAGTGGCACGTTTCTGGCTCACTGCAACCTCTGCCTCCCTGGTTCAAGCTATTCTCCTGCCTCAGCCTCGCAAGTAGCTGGGACTATGCCACCATGCCCGGCTTTTTTTTTTTTTTTTTTTTTTCATTTTTAGTAGAGACGGGGTTTTACCATGTTGGCCAGGCTGGTTTTGAACTCCTGATCTCATGATCCGACTGCCTTGGCCTCCCAAAGTGCTGGGAATACAGGCATAAGCCACCACACCTTACCTGATATGATATTTATAATGTTGCCCTAAACCTCACTGCACCCCTAGCTACACTTACATGCGGAATAAAAGATGAGGGAAGTGAGGAGAGCTGCTAGCGAAGGGTTGGGGGTTGAAGATGGGCTGGGAATGCAATAGTTACCATGTGTCTGTTGTGCATAGTAATTATTACTTTAAAATTCTAAATGCTTCACACATGTTTTTAGGCAAAATCACAAGGTTCCTCTATTATGATCGCTCCATTACAATCCTTTGTAGCCCTTATTGCTTCTATTTAGGTATCTTGTGGTCATTTCTGTGGACCACACTCTATTTTTTCCCACATACTCAGCTTACAATATTATCAAGTACACCTACCAATTTAGAAACCTGCATCCTGAAAGTGACATTTTAAAGTCTGGCTTTCACCAGGTCCCTTAGACCGAAACCATTCCCATGAGTGGTGACTTGCAGCTCTTGAGTTCCGTTTCTCACACACCCTTGGACAGGAAGGTGCCTCATCGGTACCAGGGTGTTGTCTTTCAGCTTTCGGGGAGAGCTGTGACTAACTATCCAGCCCGGCCCTCCAAGGAGGCTACTTCCTGGTTCAGCCCAGCTCTGAGACTCCTGCAGAAAACGGTGCATTCACCAATGGGAAGTGATGGGCTCCTGGCCTTGAGGGTTACTGAAATAACTGTAATCCTGGAAGGTAGAATTAAGGTTTGTCCTCATCTGTTTCATAACATTTTGTATCTCTTCTTGCCTCATGCATATCTGTACTGCAATCATTTGATTTCAAAACATCCCGGGGCAATGCAAAAGCCAGGTTTCGGGACAGACATGCCATATTAACAGGTCATGGTTGATTGTGAGCTGTAAGGTTTGGGCACATCCGTAAGCTTGCTGAGTCTGTTTTTTCTTCATAACATAATACTAACTATACATACTCCACAGGATGTTTAAGAGTCTTAGGTGATCTCACGCATGTAGCTACCTTAGGGTAAGGTTGGCCCAACATATCACTGTTACTCCAAGATGAGTAATATGAACTTTCAGCCTACAACACTACCAAGAGAACTAATGAAATGCCAGGCAACATTAACAGAAATGTGGTGACCAGGAAAAAGACAACGAGAGTTATGGTTAAAGTTAGCTGGTCAGATCAAACCTGAATCCTGGGGTCTCCTCCAAGGATTACACACCGAAAGTGATTTTGGCAAGCAGACACACAGTCAGAGGACAACGGCCAACACTGGGGAGGGGATAGAAATAAAAATAAATGATGTTAGAAAAAACTGAGATAGTTTATCTAAAGTAGGCAAAAGTTGAGAGTGCAGGAAAGTTGTCATAGCACACAGAGGGTGCCACTATGAGGTGCCAGGCTTAGTAGGTAACAGATACAGAATAACTGGGCTTAGTAGATAACAGGTAAAGAAGAAGGTATTCCAGCTCAAAATATAAAAGAAGTTTCCTAATGTGTTGACCTCCTTCAGCCGTCAACAAATCCTCCTAGCCCAAGAGTTTCTCTTATGCTATTGAGTCATACATCTGCATATTTTACTTGTATCCTCTTAGGCAAATGAAGGCATATACATAGTTTTACTCAGCAAAAATATTCATGAATAGCTGTGCATACATCAAAAGTAGATATGAATCATCTTTTATCATTGGCCTACATTAATCTCCTGTGAGCGCTCTAAATAATTCAACTTTGATTTTCCTGGGACCAGGTTCAATCAGCCAGGTGCTCTTCCATCCAACATTAATGTCTTATTTTGTCTACTCAAGAAGGAAACCAGCAGTTGTCCCTTTCTCTTTTTCTGCATAATCGATTTCCTCTTTCTTTGGGATCAGTCCGATTAAAATTATATATTACTTTTTCCATTAAAAAAAACCCTGACTTGATTTTGTATCTTAACCTCCAGTTATTACCCCAGTATTTGACCCTATTTACAGTTAAATTATTCGAATAACGGTCTACACTACTCTCTCCAAATCCTTTCCTCCTGTTCTCTCTCGAGCTCTCTATATATATCTATATCTAATCTATATCTATATACATCTCATATACATATATATGTATACATCATATACATATATTTGCCTACTAATCCACAAATGTTACTTCCGTTTTATTCACCAAGGCCTTCCGTATTACTTATTTAATGCCTAATTCTCAGTCCATCTGGCTTGATTTATTAGCACTTTTTATTTATTTATTAGCACTAGATCTGTCAGTCTTTCTGGCCACATTTTCTTTACTTGACTTTCAGTCAACACATTCTCCAAATTTCCTTCAGGGCAGGCATTTTTTTAGTGACTATGTTGTTCCTTTTTGCCCTTAAGACCTTTAAATGAGTCTCAGTTCTTGGATTTCCTTACTTTGACCTGCTTTTTAGGGGACATTTAGATGCCCAGTTTTACATATTATTCCTGTTCTGGAAACTCTCAAATGTGCATTTCTAGCAAGGATATCTCCCTTGAACCCTGACTTGTAGGTTCAGCTGTCTACTTGACATCTCCCTTAGTGGGGGAAGAGACATTCCTAACTGGGTATATCTAAAATTCACTTCCTGTTATTTCCCATGCCCTGCTCCACCTCTCCATCTCAACTAATGACAACTTTATTTTCTTAGTTGACCAGGTAAAACACTTCAATGCATTTGTAAACTCTTTTCCCTTACCCTTCAGATGCAATTCATCAGGAAATCCTGTTGGTTCTCCCTTCTTCATATATCCAGACCCGACCATTTTTAGCACATCTGTTCCTTGACTCAAGCCATCATAATTTCTCTCCAGAGCATTGCAATAACTTCTAAGTGATCCTCCTTCATTTTACACATGAGCCAAGAATGCTTTGTAGTCAGAAGCAAGAGTAATTTTTTATAAACGACAAATCGGGTCAGGCACGGTGGCTTATATCTGTAAGCCCAACACTTTGGGATGCCGAGGCAGGTGGATCACCTGAGGTCAGGAGTTCGAGACCAGCCTGACCAAGATGGCAAAACCCCGTCTCAACTAAAAATACAGAAAAATTAGCCAGGCCTGGTGGCATGTGCCTGTAATCCCAGCTACTCGGGAGGCTGAGGCAGGAGAATCACTTGAACCTAGGAGGCAGAGGTTGCAGTGAGCTGAGATCAGGTCACTGCACTGCAGCCTGGGCAAAAGAGAGAGACTCAATCTAAAACAAAAACAAACACAAACAAACAAACATAAAAATAAGTAAATGAAAGATAAATCGGATTACATCATTCTTCAGTCCAAGGGTGTCCCAGCTCATTCAGAATAAAAGCCAAATTCTTTAAAATAATCTGCAAGTCCCTACGCGAACTGTCCCCATGACCTCTCTGCCCTGCTCTGTGTTCTCCCTCACTCTTCTCCAGCCACACTGGTCCCTTGCTGTTTTATGCACTCATCAAGCATGCGGTTGCCTTTTGGTTTAACACATGCTCCTCCTTTCTCCAGAACTGTTGTTCTCTCTCAATTTCCATGGCTGCTCCTTCACCTCCTTCAAGTCTTTACTAAAATATCACCCATGCCTTCCCTGACTGAGCACCTTTTTCAGAGGCACACCTTTCCCTGTCCCAGCACTGATTAGCATCATTCTCCGCTTTGTTTTTATTCATAGACTTGGTCATCATTAAGCACATTTTATTTTTGTTTATTTTCTGTCTCTTTCCTCCTGGCTACTCAATCCTATAAAAAAGGAATGTTTTCTTCTTCTTCTGTTCTCTACTCCATCTTTAGCACCTAGAATAAGCCTTGAATTGAATTGTTGTTTCAAGCCACACTGAGGCGAGAGGAGAAAGCAGTTATGGGAACGCAGTGAGAGTTGAAACTGTAGGAAAATGCTGCCCACAGGAGCTGCTGCAATCCAAGAGGAGCACCTTGGCTGTGGCCAAACTCCCATGAGGCAGACAGGGAACCCTAGGAACCAGTAGCTCCCGGCTCTTCTTCCTTTGATCTCCCATTCCTTGCTGCTATATCCCATTGACCAATTCCAACAGGAAGCCAGAGCATAAAAGCCCATTTGAGGCAGTCCACACTAGGCAGTCTCTCAGGATACCTTTCAGAGTGGACAAAGGTAGAGAGTGAACGTGGAGAGGCAGACAGAATGTACCCTGAAAAATCAGAAAATAAGCAGCGAATTAGAAAGAGATGCAATGCCTTCATTTTAATTATAGAAATCACTGGATTGTCTTCAACTGAATGAATTTGTGGTACCTCTGTGATGAATGAAGGGGACTTGGGGAGGAGATATTGAACCAGAAGTGTGTTTTGTTCTGCTTTTATTTACCTACCATAAGTTACTTTATTGAACAAGAATGACATTAGAGAGTATGCATTTGACTTAGAATATCTGTCCCAAAAGGGATTTTGGATGGCTTGCTTAAATGGACACAATGCAATAAGTAGAAACATAAATTGCATTGAAGCACATTGCACTTGAATACAGAAATGCTGAGAAGGGCAAAATTCTTTACTAATGTTTTCCTGGACTATTCTAATGAGCAAAGATTGTGTTAATGTTGGATTTTGGCTTTACCCTATTTCCAAACAACATCAGCCCGCTGAACAAGAATTTCACAACTCCTGAGCATTTTTATTGTGCTTGCAATTGCCTGGGACATCAAAGCCCTGGAGCCCTGGTCTGCAACTGCCTGAGGCCATCTGTGACTTTGGCTCACAGCTGAGCCTCTCATGACCCTGTTTACTTTCAGCTTAGATATGCTGTCTTCCATTTGATGATAGTTTGATCTCAAACATAAACCAAGTCCTAAACCTAAATTAAATGTGTAGATTAGACTAAGACTCGACATTTCTTCAGTGTCACATTTCCCTTACTAAACAATCTGATAATCATTTACTCAAGTTTATAGATTTCAAGCTAAAGGTTGTAGAAATATCTAAACATCATTCTACAGTTAAGCAAGCAGCAAGTCCTATTGCATTAGTCACTAGATCAAATGTGAAAAGGTCTCCAGGAGAGGAGAATGTTTGAAATGTTTTGAGACTCAGCCCCACCACTTTCTAACTGGTGAATCTGGCTAAATTATAAGCTTTTCTGGGCTTGATCTCTCATCTGCAGAATGGGAATAGTAACACTAGCACTTAGTTTACTGTGCTGTTATATGAGGATTAAATGAGTGAACATTTGAAATGCTTAGAATAGTGGCTGGCACAGAGTAAGCACCCTATGAGTGTTGACTAAAATACATTACTATATTTTCAACTTTCACTTTACAACATTTTCTCACTGATTCTGCTAAAAAAAATTAAGAGGTTACTAGTAGCTTTTGAGAAAAGTATAGTCTGTTATATAAGGATATTTATGTGATATATAAGATTGCATTGCTTTCACAAAATTGATTTTTAAATCTAACTGGTAAAATAAATAAATTAGGAGAAATAGTAGGCACAATAATGCTTTCCCACAACCCACAAAAGATGTTCATTCCCTAATGCTTAGGACCTGTGCATATGTTTGTTGTTTGTTCTTACAGAAACAGGGTGATCTGGTTTGGCTGTGTCCCCACCAAAATCTCATCTTTAATTTTAATTCCCATAATTCCCACGTGTGATGGGAGACACCCAGTGGGATGTAATTGAACCACTGAGGCAGGTCTTTCCCATACTGTTCTCATGATAGTCAATAAGTCTCACGAGACATGATGGTTTTGTAAAGACTCGTTCCCCTGCACACGCGCTCTTGCCTGCCATCATGTAAGACGTGCCTTTGCTCCTCCTTTGCCTTCTGCCATGATTGTGAGGCCTCCCCAGCCATGTGAAACTGTGAGTCCATTAAACCTCTTTCCTTTATAAATTATCCAGTCTTGAGTATGTCCTTACAGCAGTGTGATATCAGACTGATACACAGGGCCTTGGAAGATGTGAATGTTGGGATCTCCAGATGGGAAGATAATCCTGGATTATCCTGGTAGGCCAAATATAACCCTTAAAAGAGAACAACCTTTCCCAGCTATGGCCAGAGGGAGACTGACTATAGAAGCACAGTGGGCGAGATGCAACATTGCCAGCTTTGAGGACACAGAAAGGGTCCATGAGCCAATGAATATGGGTGGAGTCTAGAAGCTGAAAAGGGCAAGTCAACAAATTCTTCCCTGGGTCCTCCAGACAGCTTAAGTTTAGGTCAATGAAACCAGATCTTGACCCATAACTGACGCATACCTGTATGATCATAAATCATAAATGCATGTTGCTTTAAGCCACTAAGTTTGTGATAATTTATGATAGCAGCAAAGACAAAAGTAATACAGGAGATAACAACTGGCTCATGAAAGTATTCTCACTTTAAATAATGTTTTCAATAGTATTTGTATATCTATATTAATTTGCTTTTATTGGGAGGTGTCTGTGAGTAATTGTTTTCATAATGGGTTTGCCCTGTTTACATTTCACCTATCCTTCAAAACTAAGAAATTGATATACCAGGAAATAGTGAAGAGGCAATGTGATTTAGAGTCAGAGATACCCGGGCTTAGAGTTGCCAGATTAACCAAATAATATTTTTAAAGTATGAATATATTCCGTGCAATAATTGCAACATACATATAATTAAACAACAACAGCCGAAAGAGCATGCATTATTTATCAGAAACTGAAATTTAACCAAATGTCTTGTATTTCACCTGCCAGTGCTACCTGGATGACAATCATGTATGTCATAAATATAAATGAACCCTTAGGCCAGTGAGTCCCAAACTGGGCTGGATATTGGAATGTCCTGTTAGAGCCTTTATAAATCCCAATGCCCAGCTGGTGATTTAATTAAGTAAATCATTATCTCTGAGGGGAGGACAGAGGAATGAGCATGTTTCAAGTTTCTTAGGTAATTCTCAATGTGCAGGTAATAACTCACACAATGGTTCTGTGACTATATCGTATATGGGAATTACCCAGGGAGCTTATGAATATGTGAGTTCCTGGTTTTATCTTAAAAGATTCTGATTCGGTAGGACGGGAGGAAGGGGGATTCAAGAGCTTCCGTTAACCAGCATCTCAGGTGATTTTGATGAACTATCAGTGACTCACACTTTAAGAAACTTAAAACGTCTTGGAACGTGTGGCAACCATTTTAAGTACAAGGAAACTCACTGCACAGGTTTTATGAGGATCATTTCACTTAGGTGTACACACTGTAGAAATTTACTTTACACGAATTGCTAAAAATATAATTGTTGGATTCCTTTTCTTTTTCCTTAAGTTCTTCAATTGCCTTAAAGCTTTTCTTAGTTTCTTTAGCTCTGTTGAACCCCACCTCTCTCCCCTATCTTCCTGTAGGATCAGGAGTTTATGCCACGTAGCTGAATCCAAGTTAAACTCATCTTAAGTTATTCTCTCTGATTTCAGGGTGGTTGATCCTGCCTTCCCCATGTGTCTACACTTTTCTATTCATTGGTTGAGGAAACAAGGATCACCTACTTGGTTTTACTGTTTAATCCATCGAATGATCCTGAAAGCTTGATGCTTTTGTCTGCATTGTCTGACACAATGCCATGTCTTCATATGATTTCCATCTGGAATTTAAAACTCAGAGAAAATTGTCACAGCAAAGGCAGACACACACAACTCGGTGTCTTTCTGTCTTCGGGACCAATATGCTTTCCATAAAGTACCCCACCTCTCCTGAAACTAAGCCAGGGGCTGATCTCATTTTTCAAACCTTTTCTGTTACTACCCCCTACCAAGCCCAGTTCCACTCCCCCATGAGGTTCAGCGCACAGCAGTCATTTGGCAGTACATTCCCATGGACTGAATGACCCATGCATTATGGGAAACACACTAAGCTCGGAAGAAAGGCTTTTTCCTCCTTTTCCTTAATTCTTGGCGCCTGCACTTTCACAATTCCTGCTTGGAAGGACATGAGTCCAAGAAGGCCGGCATCTGTCCTTCTATGCCGGGGCCACCTGGGGCTTGCCTGAATGGCCCAGGCCCACTGGGTTTGAGAGTCAGGAAATTACTGCCTACGGGGTCAACTAGGCCCTTCATAGAAAAAATAGCTGACATTGTTCTGACCATGGGGAATAATATCTACAAATAGCCTAACGTTGTTTGAAGGAACAATAGCAGCACAAATTACTGCTTCCCCCTGGGCCCCACCCCACGAAACAGATAGGGCTTTACTTGTTACAAGTAACAAACTCGAGTGTTTCAGTTGATATAAGGAACATTTAACAAGTAGAACACCCTGGATTCTATGTGTGTTTTCCGTTTCCCCAAGTTCTCTGACTGATACGTTTTGTATATGGGCAAGAGCAGAGATTTTGGTATTGGAAGGAACTGTGTTCGAATCCCAGCTCTATCACTTAATAGATGCAAGCCTGTGAAAATGTATTGTAAACATTTTCGAGTTTCTATAATCAGGAGGCACTCTAGTGGCGGTATTGCTTTGTCTTTACTCTGTACCTAGAAGTTGTGTGATTCTAAGAAAAGTATTTCTATCACTCACTCTGAGGGAGTTCCAGGGTCCTTCTCAGGACTCTGCCAGAGACAGCCTTCAGCTGAACAAATGACCACAGGTATCAGAGACAGAAGGACAACTGTGGTGCAAGCTGAGGTTTGTTGTCACAGGCACTCGAGATAGCAGAAACATGAGTTAGTCAGTCTTCTTCTCCATCTGACGTAGCCTGCATGTCACCAGGACACATCCCTGAAAGGAGAAGGGTATGCAATACACTGACTTGTAGTGAATAGGAAGCGGGAGCCTGCCTCGGGGTCTAGACTCAGAGGATACAGATCTTGGGACACAGAAACTCAAGGAGGCCACCTTGGCCAATTACAATTTAAAGTCAAAGTTGAGGTGTTGCCTATCCTTTAGCCAAGAGATTATCTTCTCTGTGTCCCTCAATTTTATTATTTTGAATAAATAGTATTTACCTCTGCAGATGACACTTATGAAGTATGTGACATTTTCTTATAATCATTAACGTTTCTTCCAAATCTTTCTGCTATAGAAATTTCATGTGCTGACTGTGAAAAGAGGCAGAAATGTCCTGCCAAGATGTAACCTGTGTTGGTAATATGTCAGGCTAGCCTCAGTTTTCTCATCTGTAGAATGGTAATGAAATTATAATATTCATGGCAAGTACTAAATGTGACTGGTTGTAGAAAAGTGCTTTGTAAATTGTAAAGAACATAGAATGATAGTTGTTTCTTTTTTCTTTTTGTTGTTTTATTTTGTTGCATTTTCTTTTTCCCCAGTCTTCTGTCCTAATTCCCACAGGGCAGACAGTGTGTCAAAGATGGTAGTGGCTGCAGCTTTCAGAAACACACTATCTGTGAAAGTCCACTGGGGCAGCCAGGGGGAGCTACTTGCAATTAGCCTTAGGAAGCAAGTCCCAACCAGCTGGTCTAACGTTACTCATCAGGTAACTCTCAGCAAGCAAGAGATTTAGAGTTGGTTTGGCAACAGGATCAAGACAGAGTCGGCAACCTAGTTTCTATTGAGTCAGGAAACACAGGTTGTATAATGTTTCAAAAGGCCAGTTGGTACATTGTCAGAATTTGTTTAATAATATACTTTATGATATTTATTTTTTCCAGTGTGTGTCAGGCAGCATGCTAGGCATTTGGAGTATAGGGGTAGGCAAGACTGAAACCATCGTTTCCCTAACACAACTAGCAGAGAATTAAAAAATTCAAAAAACCTACAAAAAGATAAGACAAAAGTTTATTGTGGGCGTATATTATTGTCCTGGGATTTTTTTCTTGCAACCTTACCATTCCATGATTTTGAATGGATATGATCTCTCTCTTATCTCCAGCATTTACAGATGTACAGCAGGAACCAGAATATGTCAGGTTTACATAGGTGTATATTGCTTTTCTCCTGAATCAATTGATATTCCTTTGGGATGAGGAGCTAGGGAGACAAGAAACACCTAGGACTTCCAGCTTCTCCCTTTCCTTGTTCAATTAGGAGCCTGGTCAATAATGGATCTCAATACACAGAGGGAAGAAGAAGGATAAAGGAAGCTTACATTATGGCTCAGCGCAGTGGCTCACACCTGTAATCCCACCACTTTGGGAGGCCAAGGCGAGCGGATCATGAATTCAGGAGATTGAGACCATCCTGGCCAACATGGTGAAACATGGTCTCTACTAAAAATACAAAAATTAGCTGGGTGTGGTGACACGTGCCTGTAGTCCTAGCTACTTGGGAGGCTGAGGCATGAAAATCTCTTGAACCCAGGAGGCAGAGGTTGCAGTGAACCAAGATCGCACCACTGCACTCCAGCCTGGCAACAGAGCGAGACTCTGTCTCAGAAAAAAAAACAAAGCTTACATTATCATTTGAGCTGGATCCAGCAATACCTGAAGCCAGGAGAACCCTAGGACCTGCCTCCTAAAGTAGTGATCATTGGGTGTTTTGTCTTTTGCTACACACACACACACACACACACACATACACACACACACACACGAGTCTTAACTGACCATGCAATTTTTTTTGGAAATACGGTATGCCTGCCCCAGAAACTAGGCCTCCAGCTCTACCAGATGGCTAACTGGAAGAGACCCTGGAAGGAGCCTTCAGTGTCCTGCCAGCACAGAAATAAACCATCTGAGCTCCTCACCTGGCTCAGGCCAGGTAACAGGCAACCTGGGCTGGAGAACCAATGGCCAGCCTCAGCAGAGCTGGTGAATCAATCCTAAGCTTCTTGGTGTATACAGATGGCCCTTCATGTGAAGCTGGTCATGGAGGGCTCCAAAGGGCTTTCCCGTGTCAGCACCTAACTGTCCCAAAGCAGCTACCCCTCAACTTCCCCATCCTTAACAGAAATACCTAGCAGAGGAAGTAGCATGCCACACTATTCCCATTGCCTTTACCCCCGGCAAGCATCACTGCTTCCTGCAGTTAAACAGTCTACCACCCACATCATGTAATGCTGGTTAAAGCTCTTAGCACAATACCTGTGATATCACAAGCAAGTAATGAAAGTCAACTATTCCTATTAAATGATCATTATGTGAAACAACTAAAAAAGTCTAAAAGCAGTATGTGAACGTAAATCCTGAGTGCAAAGAAATAAATTAATTCAACTACTGTTTACTAAGAGCCTGTGCATGCCAGGCCCGGTTATAGGGACTGGTGAAATAGTTGTAGACACGATTATATAAGGTTTCATATAAAGGGAAATTACAAATAAGCCCCCCAAACAGCATCCTTGTACTTACAGATTTTATGTCCTGCTGGGGAAAAAAAGACAAGTGAAAGTCAATAAACAAACATACCACGTAATTTCAGATGGAATGAAGTACTACGAGGAAATATAAACCAGAGGAAAATGATGGAGTAATAGGAGGTCACGTTGGGGAAATGCGTTTTAGAAGTGGCTGTCAAAGTAGGTCTCTGAAGGTGTGGAATCTCAGAATGAGGCCAGGGAGTGAACTCTATAGAGGTTGGGATCATGAAAATTCACAGAACCAGGAGAGAATGCAAAGATTCTGGTACTGGAATAGTCTTGAAGTATTAGAGGGACAATAGGAGGCCAGCATGGCTGAAGAACATTGAGAGAAAAAAAAGTCAAACAAGTGAGATTGTAAGCAAGCAAGGGCCTGAGCACATGGGTCTGCTGAAAACAGTAAAGTCTTTGAATGTTTTTTCTAAAGGAAATGAAAAACCATTAGAGAGTTTACACAAAGGAGTGATATGATACGATTTACATTTGCTAAAGATCATTATTTAGTTTGCTTGGGCTGCCATAATAAAATGTCACAAACAGCGTGACTTAAGCAGCAGCAGTTTACTTTCTCACAGTTAGGGAGGCTGGAAGTCTGAGATCATGGTGTCTCTAGGGTTGAAGGCCTCTCCTTGGCTTGTAGATGGCTCCCTTCTCCCTGTGTCTTCATGTCGTCTTTCCTCTGTCCACACAGCACGTGTCTGCATCCAAATTTTCTCTTCTTATAAGGACACCAACTATGTTGTAAGGGCTCATGTTAAAGACCTATCTGAACTTACTGTCTGTTCAATAGTTGTATCTCCAAATACAGTTGCATTGTGAGGTACTGGGAATTACAACTTCAGCATATGAATTTTTGGGGTCACAATTCATTCAGCCATAACAATTACTCTGGCCACTCTGGGGAGGATAACTGCCTGAAGGAGGCAGTGGTGAGGAGCAAAAACAAGGTCAGTTGAGAGGCTATTTCAACAGTCTAGGTGAGAGATAATAAAAGCTTGGACTCTGGTAGGGTTACTAAAGAGGTGGTGAAAAGTGATCAGATTAGGGGTATATTTGAAGTTTCAACTGACACAACTTGAAAGTAGGTTGATAGTATAGTACCAGGAAAAAGTAATTGAGTGAGTCATGTTGGTATTTATCAAGATGTGGAAGATTAGAGGAGGAGAAAGTTGGAAACACAAGGATCAAGAACGGCATTTTGGACATTGTAATGTTGACATGCCCATTAGAGGTCAAGAAAGATATTGAACATGGAGCACTACCGAAAGGTCAGAGTCCTAGTCACTGACACATAGTTGGTCTGTGAAGCCATGGGCTTGGGTAAGATCTCTAAGGTAGGTAGTCTAGATCAAGCGTGTCCAACCCACAGTCCATGGATCACATGCAGCCCAGGATGCCTTTGAATGCAGCCCAACACAAATTTGTAAACTTTCTTAAAACATTATGAGATTTATTTGTGATTTTTTTTAGCTCATCAGCTATCTGTAGTGTTAGCGTATTCTACATGTGATCCATGACAATTTTTCTTCTTCCACTGTGGCCCAGGGAAGTCAAACAATTGGACATCCCTGGTCTAGATGGAAAGAATGGCTGGCCACAGAGCCCTGTAGATACTAGTGTTTCAAGGAAGAAAAGAGGAATAGAACCAATCAAAAAAGACTGAGACATAGCTCCTGAAGGGGGAGAAGCAAGAGAGCATAGGACTCATGCAGCCAAGTGAAGAATATTTTGAAGAAAGACTGATCATGCTATATGCTGCTGAGAGACTACAGAGACACTGAATCTAAAGGAGCTGAAGAATTGGCCCTTGCATTTGGCAAGATGAAGATTGTTAATGACCTTTACAAAAGACATCAGTGTTTGTCAGATAAAGAGAGACCAAAAAGTGAGAAAATGAATTCAGCGAATAAATGTGTTGAAGACCTTTGCTATAACACAAAGCAAAGAAATAGAACAGTGTTGGGAGGAAGTTTTGTCAAAGAGAGTTTGGGAGTATTTTGCTTCTTAAGGTGGGAGATATTAGAATAGGTTATTATTTTAGCAAAAAAAAAAAAAGAATAATTCAGATGAAATAAGGCACGAGACAATTTCAGGAAAAAAAGAATTATGAAAGAAAAAAAGAAAAAAAACCTTAAATAGCAAAAGCAAATGGAACCCAGTATACACGTGACAGGTTTGGCCTTGATAAGAGCAGGAGCAGTTTATAGTAGGAAAACGTAGATGACTTCATGTGAGCCGAATCTTACTCTAGTGTCTGAATCTATGTGGACCCCTGTATATGTCCTTTTCATCTCATTATCCAAGTTTAAGTAGAATGTCCTGAATTTCCTAACTCTGTCCACAGAACTCACAACAAATAGCTAGAATTAGAAACTTTCTTTTTTTTTTTTTTTTTGAGATGGAGTCTCACACTGTTCCCCAGGCTGCAGTGCAGTGGCAGCTATCTCAGCTTACTACAACCTCAAACTTTCATGAAACCCAAGAATAAGTACTTAGGAAGTCATTGACCTTGCTTGGCTCTACAAAGTTTTCCATCAGTTCTCTATTCCTTGCCTGGTATACTTTATTTTAGCAGTAGACTTCCTGGTGTGCTTTGGACTCATTGAAAAGCCGTAGCGCAAGTTAATCAGTGCCTGCCTCCTAGTTAAGAACTGGACTGTGCTATCAAAGGTCAGATGACAGGCAAAGCGAAATGACTGCCTGGGACTAAGTATAGAAAATCCCCTGAATGAAAAGAAGAACAAGAAGAAGAACATGAGAAACAGGTTTTAATGAGTGCTCTTCCTTGAAACCCAGTTCTTAGGAAGTTAGCTTCACAATTATTAAGTATAATATTTTCTTCTGAAAAGAGCTCCTGGTTTAAGAGAGAAAGGCCAGGGTATGAATAGCAACTCCACCCCGTGATCTGTGTGTCAAGTATTTAACCCATCTAAGATTCCTTCTCTCCATGGGTAAAATGCTACTAACAAGCATCCCTCAAGAGGAGGAGTTTGGAGGTTAAAAACGTCTATAAGTAGAAGTCTTGGCAGGTGCTCAATTAGGGTCTATTTCCTTTAAATGTATCTTCCTTGTTTAGGTTAATTAAGTGTATTGACCCATTACCAAATGGCCTAATAAACTAAATTTTGGCAAGCACTTAATGAATTTCAGGTAGTTTCAAGATATTATGTGTGATACATTAATCACAAAATTTCCCCTGTTCTCCGGGAGTTCATTATATTCCAAGTGATAGGGTGACAAGTAGAGAATTACTACATGTTAGTTTACAATCATGCAGCCATTGCCATCATCCCTAGCATTTACTTGGATGGCAGAAGGTTGAGATTTTGAGAGCGATCTGCAGCAATAGACTAGAGGAATCTGTATTATTTATGTAATCAATGAATTTCCATGCAGGATTTTTTGAGGGAAACTCCCTATTAAGGTGCTATGGTAACATATATGAGATGGAGTCCCTCCCCCCTTATAGGAATAATGTAATTCAGAATCTCAATCAAATCTACAGTCATTAAGTCATTCAGCACTCTTCTGGGTGTCTGAGTGCAGCAGTATGTGATAGTATCTACTGCTGCACTCAAACGCCCACTACTTCAAATACAATTATTTAAGGCCTTTTGCAGATGGATCTTATGTGCAAATGGGAAATATAAATTTTATAACTAAATATATACAAATCACATCTATATTTAAATATATACTCGAAAACATAGCAAGAACAACAGAGATGAACTTCAGACAGGTTGTGTGTGATGCCAAAATCCATAGACTTTCCACTATACTAGGTCTGTAGGCCATATCCATCCTAGGTCTTGTTTCTATGCATAAAATTTATTGGAACACAGTCCTGCCCATCTGTTTGGAGGTTATCTATGGTTGCTTTCCAACTGCAACAACAAACTTGAGAGAAGTTGTAATACCCACAAAGCCAAAAGTATTGATCATGTGGCCTTTTACAGAAGAAGGCTCCTGGCTCTTATGTTATACTACGCTGGGCACAACATAAACAGAGCCATACAACCAACCACATCAGTTAGGCCAGTTATGGCCATAAGCAACCAACAGCCCAACTAAAAAGTGGGGGAGATTATATATGTCTCAAAAGACAAGGAGTTGGCAGTAGAATAGTCTCATCGTAATTATAAAAGTCAATTGCCATCACCAGTAGCATAGATTGTTCTCTTCCATTCTTACATCTTTGGTCCCCATTTTCTCAGGATAGCTGTCCCAATGCCAGATGTCACATGAAATGACAATGTCCAGAGGAGAAAAAAAACAAGCAACCATACCTTGTGTCCCATTTTAAGAATGAAACAAACCTTCCCAGACCCTCCAGGTAGAGATCACTCTTTGTTGTTTCTTTGATCAAAATTGTGTCACATACTCTATTTTCTTTGTTTCTTTTTTTTTGACAGTCTTGCTCTGTTGCCCAGGCTGGAGTGCAGTGGTGCAATCTCAGCTCACTGCAACCTCTGCCTCCCTGGTTCAAGAGATTATCAGGCTTAGCCTCTTAGTAGCTGGGATTACAGGTACATGCCACCATGCCCAGCTAATTTTTTTATTTTTAGCAGAGATGGGGTTCCATCATGTTGGTCAGGCTGGTCTTGAACTCCTGACCTCATGTGATCTGCCTGCCTTGGCCTCCCAAAGTGCTGGCATTACAGGTGTGAGCCACCACGCCCAGCCCACATGCCCATTTTCAAAACAATCCCTTGCCAGAATAATAAGATCAATATGACTGGCTAAGTACAATCATGACTCACTCTCTGAGGCTGAGAAGCGATCCACTTTTCCCTGAAATAGAAGACTTCCCCCTACCTGATGAAAATTGGGTGTCTGTTAGAAATGAAGAAGGGGACAGAGAAAGATATTAATCGTATCTGTTATATCAACAGAAATAAATAATAGACATTTTTATAAAATATTACAAATGAAGCACTGAAATGTAAACTCTATGAAGGGAGGAATTCTTATCTTTCTGGTTCACTGCAGTAGCACCAGGGTTAAAATAGTGCTTAGCATAGAGTAGGTGCTCAATAAATAAATAAATAAATATTGATGAAAAATATGAGTGCATTTTTGAGAGTTGGGGAAGGAACCACAATAAATCTAAGTGAAAAGCTGTTATACAATGACAAGATAACAGTGCAATGCCATATTGCTATAAACTTTGGTTTGAGTGATCCCAGCCATCCACATAAGATAACTGGCAAGTGAACACAGGTGAAGAGAAATTCTAGGAGAGAGTGAAAATCCAGCTGGAGAATCATGGAATTCAAGGCCCATTAGTCCATTTAAATCACAGAAAATGTCCTTACCTTTGTCACTGGGTCCAGAGTACAACCTGGACAGAGGGAAAATTTTTGTGATTGCTTACCTCTCTTATTTCCTCATATGCTGACAGCAGCCTAAAAGAAACACAAGACTCTCACATAGAGAAATGGGCCACTTTCAACAATATTTACCTTGGCTATCTCAATGCTTGGTTGTGTAGGTTGCACAGAATTAAATAATTCAACAACTTGAGAACTTTTATTACACATATTCATGATCTGTGAGACACTGGACTAGGTTTAGGGATAAAAGAGTGAACAAACAGACAAGTAAAAAGCACGTAAATCAGCATAAAAGAAAAACGCATCAGGGAGGGGTTTCTGGAAAATGTTACTGCTCAGTTGAGGCCTGCAGAACGACTGGGAAGTTAGCCAAATTAAGAAGGGTGGAGGAGGCAGTCGTGCAGATGGAACCAGGCACCCAGGCTCTGAAATGAGTGTGTGGCATGCCCACGAGACACCGCGGATCTGAATTAGGGGGCAGCAGACCCAGGGATGAGGCTTAGCTCTGAGTTAGACCCAGTTACTTCATTCATTTATTCACTTATAAATAGAGTCTCTCTGAGGTTGAAAGACACCCAACCCTCCTTAATTTTTGGATAATTGTGATGTACGAAAAATAGACAAATACTCAAAAATATTTTCATTTAATAACGACTCATTTTACGGAGGAAGATATTACTATAATAATTATTTGAAAATGAGGGTTATAAAACAATTTGTTAGGTCACTACAGCAGGAGTTGTCAGACAATGGGTCATAACTATAAACTTCTACGAGAAACCTTCCCCCACCCTCAATTCTGTAATTTTATGTATTACTGCATATATAATTTCATTTGGAGACATTAACAAGAGTCTACATTTGAGGACATTGTTTACTGTAAAACTCAGGCCTAACAGTCTTCACTCAAGTACCCAAGTCAATGATTCATTTAAAAAATACCTACTATGGGGAGAACTTTGTAAAGGCTGGATGTGGAGACGATGGTGGAAAAAAAACACGTATGGGACTGTCCTCGTGGATCATAATATTTATCTTTTCAGGAGAAATATACATATTCAAGAAACACAAATGATTCAATTACTTCATATAAAGTTAAGTGTTTTGAAGACAAAAAATCTATCTTTAGGTCTCAGTGTCTGTATTTATAAAAAGAGGGGGTGATAAAAGACTCTCTTAATGGACCCTGAGGTTACAAGTAAGACTGGTTAATTAGTCTACGGAGAGGAATGCTGCTCGGAGCAGGTTAGGTGAAAGGCATTTGGAGATGGTTGCTGCAGCAAAGGGACGGGGGATTGCTCAGGAAACACAAGGCAGAGCTCAAAGCATCTACTCAAGTCCTAGAAGTCTTGGAAAATAATAGAGAAATAGAGAAAATAATAGAGAAATAAAAAAGAAATGGTAGAAACCTCCTTTATAAGCATTGTTTCCAGAGAAGTTTAGAAGACAAGGGGAATCTGAGAGGCAGCCATCTGCGTTTTGTAACGTCACAGTTGAGAAAACTATGGTCAGATTCACCAGAGGTGAACAGACCCGCCCAGTGCAGGGAGTGAGTCAGCAGGAATGGCATTTTACGGAATCCGGTAGACTCACTGATTTTTCCAGAAATACAGGTTAGCTGAGTCGGAAGAGTTGCTTCTCCAGCCAAGGAATTCCCCGTTGCATGTAAATGTTTTTCATCCAAAAGGATGAACAGAGTAGGAGCTTGACCTTCACAGGTCATGAGTCTAGACCTCAAAGAGATGGATGTGTTTATCCGATGAATAATGCTAGCAATAAACAAAAAAGAAGAAAGAAAGAGGTTGTGGATAACGCATGAGGAAAAATGACTCTTACTGCCTAGAATGAATTACGAAGTATAAGATCTAAAGGAGGGCTGGGCGCGGTGGCTCACGCCTGTAATCCCAGCACTTTGGGAGGCCGAGGCGGGTGGATCACAAGGTCAGGAGATCGAGACCATCCTGGCTAACATGGTGAAATCCCGTCTCTACTAAAAATACAAAAAAAATTAGCCGGGCGTGGTGGCAGGAGTGGTGGCGGGCGCCTGTAGTCCCAGCTACACGGGAGGCTGAGGCAGGAGAATGGCGTGAACCCGGGAGGCGGAGCTTGCAGTGAGCCGAGATGGCGCCTGGACGACAGAGTGAGACTCTGTCTCAAAAAAAAAAAAAAAAAAAAAAAAAATTTTTTTTCTTGAAGTGTAACTTCTATCTAGAGGGGCATCAGAGCATCTTGTGATTTTTTTCCCGCCATGCCCTCTCTGAACCAAATTTTAGGTCTTTAGCTTCCCAGAGCAAAATCCCTGGGAAAAGCTGAGAAGGCCAAGTAATTAAGAAGCGGGACTCTAAGCAAGTATTCTTGATGTCCAAGCTAAATGACAATCATTTAGCACTTTCGGGAAAATGAAGAGAACCTGACTCCTTGTTATTCCTCCACCATTGTAAAAGGAAGCTTTGATATTTCTTTGCAATACCACAGCAGAAACTTCGTTAATTATAATATTATGCTTTTTGACAATGAAATGAACCTCCAGAAGTAGGCTTATTCGTTAGGATTCTAAGTGCCTTTTAATCTCTGCCATCAATGCTCACTTTCCTTTTCACCCTTCCCAAACATTCCTAGGTAGATATGCCTCCAAAATACGCACAGTTTGACCACATACTTTTTATCTTGTGTCTAATATTTCCACTATCTCAACTTACAACAACAGCAAAATTTCAATAAACTCTGTATTAACTAACATTTTCTAAATTCCTTTTTTGAAGAAAAGGTATATTCCTGTATTTACAATTTTCTACAAGAGCTCATGATGATGGTAGTTCACCCTGGAATCTGTGCTTTTTAAAAATAATTGTGTGATGCACTTATTAAAACACAAACTATTTTTAGGACTTCAGAGTTTTCAGGTTGCATTCAAATCCATTATTTCACCTTGTTTACTCAGCAACTTCGGATTCCAGCATGTGGAGCACAATTTACTTAGGCGGAAATGGAGGCCCAACATTTCTAAATGACTTAAGAAACTGAGGCCCAAAATGTATAAATGGTTTGCTCAAGGCCATACATCTCCTAACTGATAAAAATACGCATGCTATCAATCAGGATTTAGAAGAGCAAAACCCATGCTCTATCCATAGTGTTGCTTATTAAGAAGAAATAAGCAAATAAATAAATTAGTAAACAAAAATAAATTTTAAAACTAGCATATGAATACCCTCCCCAATTAAAAGAATATCACATATCTCATTTAAACCTGAGAAAATTTTAATGAGCTGATAGAATTAGAATCCAAAATTATTGTGAGCTGAACATTTAATACTGTAGTTCATATTATTTCTGTATTGTTTCTCATTTAGGCCATGAGTTTCTTCACCCTGAGGTTAAGGATTGTTTTATTAATGTCTGTGCCCAAAAATCAATATGTCGAATACATTAGATGATTAACTTAGAATGAGGAAAAAAAACTTTAATATTTTGAAGCAATAAAGATTGGCTACGATCTCATTCCTTCCTAATATCTAGGACAATTTTCCATGATTCATTATGGAACTCATTCTGGCTCCACGTCAGAGAAAAAGAAACAGAATATTTGGAGTCCAGACAGGCTTCAATTTAAATCCTAACTAAACTACTTACTAAATGTTTTTATAAGTTTCTTAACATCAATTAATTAAGAATTAGGCCTCTTACCCAACTTCAGTTTTTGTTTGTTTGTTTGTTTCATTTTTCAAATGAGGATAATAATATCTCCCTGGTGGAAATGCTATAAAGATTAAATACATGTGTAATATATTTAAAGCACGTAGCTAAATGACAGGTAGCTCTTATTTATACACTGTCGTTAATAAGAAAACTCATTGCAATAATATTGCCAAATTCTTTTCTAAATTGGCTAAGATACATTCTGCAAAAAGCATTGGCCTGATTTCCTACTCAATATAAGGTCTTAGACAATTCAAGGTCTTCTGGGCCTCAGATTCTACTTCTGTAGAAGAAGAAGGAAATAAAACAAGTAGAAAAAAAGGAATTGGATTTCATGACCTCAACCACCACTTTCAGCTCCTGACATTCATTATTATATAACTTTTGTACATAACTCTATTTTTACAAGTAACATTTATTGGGTAGAGAAAGTTTTCCTGGTTATATTGTGCTTTGTAAAAATCTCAGCTCCGGTTCACATCAGCAAATATGATTTCTGACAGGAAGTGGACTATTTAGTTGATCTCTGGAGGTTGAGAGAGATGGTGTTGATAGTTGCTCAGAATAAGATATGAGGATGTTAAGGAATAAAATAGGTGAACACAGACAGGAGACAGGAGCAGAACTGGATGAAATCTAACACTTTAGCTAAGAGAGTACATATGGGAAATGGGTGAAGAAATCTGTGTAAATATGCTGAAGGGCATTAAAGACAAGAATAAGTAAATAAAATTTGATATTAAAAATGATGAGGAAGCAAGTAAATCATTATCCCATTTGCGTTACCAGGAAGTGGTCTTTTTTCAGATACTCTTTCCCTCTAGCACTTAATTATCAACAGAAACCTTTGATACTAAAGAATGAAGGTCATACATGGAATTCTAATTCTGTTACTCCACATACTCTTCCCAATTTTGAGTCATCAAATGAAATTCTCATTGAGCGTTCACTTCAGGCAGGGCATACTATTTGATAGCCTTTGCAGGGGGATGTTAGTGAAGGTAGCCGACTCAACATTGGAACATATACATTCAAAAGATAATGACTCTGCAGACTCAGATTAGGTAAGGGCAGTTTCTAGGTAAAGGATAGGTTTCGGGGTGGGGGAGCTGGAGTTTAAGTTGGCTCCACACAGTGATTCAGGGACAAAAGATGATGGCAGATTTGCCACCTCCAACAGGATGCTTGCCTGGGTGGAAAAATAAAATGTAGGGGAATGGATGGAAGATTTTCCTGGACCAAGCCTGGAGGAAGCTCACATCACTTCTCCCACACTCCATCACAGTGAGATTTGTTCTGTAGTCATACTCTAATGCAAAGAATGCGGAAAGATTTGGCCAAGCTCTGTGACCAGAGAAAGAGCATACAGAGCGTTCAGTGAGCAGGCTGCCCCAGGGGCAGAAGGAAGCCTAAAGGAAACTGCAGCACAGCCGTGGATACAGGCATGTGAAGAAATGTCTTTCATACATGGTGCAGTGTATCCCACATAATCAGGGAAACCTATATGCAAAGGAGACTGAGAACGTGAAAGTTGGGGTGGATAATTAATTTGCAACCAAGACGAGTAAGCAGGAACAAGACAGACCTAAAGGGATGTATTCAATACAGGAAATTTTCATGGTATAATCCACAGGTGACTTTAGTAAAACACAGCTGAAATGAATGTAAAATACCTTTCCCAGTTGCAAACAGAATCTTCTGTTAGGTTTTCAAGATATCCAGAGGTGAGAGTAAATTACCCACTCATCAGAGAAAACTTTATTGTGTGCCTTCTCCAAGGAGCATCCCTGTCACTCTGACCCCTAGCATGCTTTCAGTGCACTGACAACAGATTTCCATTGTCCTTCTGTCTTCCATAAGTACAGTGTGGCAAGAATGCTTTCCCTCCTGTTTACCACTCTATCTCTAGTACCTAGAATGGTGCCTGGCACAGGCTTCAATTAATATCTGTTGAATGCATCGATTCAACGGATATTGATTGAATGAGTGAGATCATTCTTTGGTGATCTAAACAACAATGGACTAACAGAAAGTCAAAGCCAGAAAGGATATTAAGAAAAACTGAGTTCAAACTCTTTCTTTTCTTTCTGCGTCAGAGTCTTGCCTGGTCACCCAGGATGGAGTGCAGTGGCTTGATCTTGGCTCACTGCAGCATCTGCCTCCCGGGTTCAAGCGAGTTCCTCAGAGCGATTACAGGTACACGATACCATGCCTGGGATGTTATGTTATGTTATGTTATGTTATGTTATGTTATGTTATGTTATGTTATGTTATGTTACTTTTAGAGATGGATTTTTGCCATGTTGGCTAGGCTGGGCTTGAACTCCTGGCCTCAAGTGGTCTGCCCACCTTCCAAATTGCTGAGATGACAGTCATGAACCGCCCCACCCAGACTTCCATTTTTCTTAATATAGAAAGTCTGAACTCAGTTTTTCTTCTCCAGTTTTTCAACCTCCAGGCTGAGGTGAGCTGCAGTGAGCTGAGATTTCGCCACCACACTCCAGCCTGGGCAACAGAGCAAGACTGTCTCAAAATGAAAAAAAAAAAAGAAAGAAAGAAAAAAAAAAGAAAACAAAAGGAAAAAAAAGAAAGAAAGGAAAAAGAAAGATGATCCCAGCACTTTGGGAGGCCAAGGTTGGCAGATCACTTGAGGTCAGGAGTTCAAGACCAATCTGGCCAACATGGTGAAAACCCATCTATACTAAAAGTACAAAAATTAGCCGGGTGTGGTGGTGCACACCTGTAATCCCAGCTACTCAGGAGGCTGAGGCAGGTGAATTGCTTCAACCTGGGAGGCAGAAGTTGCAGTGAGCTGAGATCACACCACTGTACTCCAGCCTGGGCAACAAATGAAGTGGAGTCTCAGGGGAGGTAACAGATTTCTCCAAGATGACATACATATTTTTAAATGCAATGTAGTGCCTTTCCACTATGCTATATATGCTAACAAGAATATCATGATATCAAGAATATTATAAATGGCATCAAGAATATCATAAATAATATCATGTAACCATAAGCAGATTCTTGGAGACTTTGGATATTTTTGCACTAACTTAAGAAAATGTAATATTGACACATACTGTTATTTGCAAAATTCATGTGGTGTTAATTGCCACGCAGTAGAATATTTCCTTTTCTAATGCTGCATGCCTAGCATGAGAAGCAAATGTGAAAGCTATATGACAGGAAATGATTGAGGTCCTTGTAACATAATGAGTCATCAAAATCAAATAGATAAGCACCTCCCTTGACTCTCACTTAGGCAATTGGGAAAAACATAAGCACAAGGAAAGAAATGCAGTGATACTAGAGGGAGTTTAATTTCCTTGTAAATCGTAATAATACGAAACAAAAGTAAATTTTTTAAAAAGTTGAAAACTATCATAATTTTAAAAGAGAATGATACAATTCAGCACTCACAAAGGTACAAGATAAGAAACATCCCAATATTGTGTGGAAATATCTATGAATGGCCTATTTTGTTTTTGTTTTTCTTTTTTGACCTAACATTTCCATTTCTGTGCGTGTGTGTGTGTATATACATATACGTGTTCCATATTTGTGCATGTGTGTGTATATATACATATACGTGTATATGATAAAAATACTAAAATTATGCCATATATAGACATATGCAAGGACAGTTGGGATATATTTTTACTGGTCAATGAGAAAAATATTAAAAAGATGCCTTCAAAAACATAAAACTCAAATAATAGAGACAGCAGGGATAGAAGGCTATATGCTTTATTCAAAGCAAGTGCCCTGGTTTTAATCCTATTTTAGTCATAATTACACTTCAAAATCCTTAAAAACTCTGTTAATTCTAGGATCTATAAAAACAAAGATGTTCTTCTGCCAACTTTGTACCCTCATGTGACTAATAAGGTGAGAAAGATAAAGCTTTTAAACAAACATTTACAATTCAACGTGCTAGGAAGAAGATATTGTGCAATTACAGAGAAACAAGTTCTATTGGATGAAAGAACGAGCTGACCTCTTTAGGCCTCAGTTTCCTTATTTAAAACATAACCATGACTGACATTTTCCAGTGATATTTAATATAAGAAAACTTGTAAAACTATACCTTATCCACAGAACACAAAGAGCATTTCATGCAAAGCAATGCATACTTTTGATTTAAAATGTCTTTTAACAATACTTACGAAGGAACACATTAGCTTAGTATTAAAGTTTAATACGCAATCAGCATTGAATAACATTACAAATGTTAAGTGAAGTTATAAGACAAGGTGTACAATTTAGACCAGAGACTTTTGGAAGATTTCACACGCTTTAGCTGGTGACAGGTTCAATGTTGATGCTATGTGCTCATGTGTCAGGATATGCTTTGTTACCTTTTGAATATTTTTGGAATGGTCCAACTTTTGTTTAAGACAGATTGTCCCACATAATAGAAGTCATTATCTTAATATATTTGATAATTTTTTTACATTTCTATTGAATTATTTATATCTCTGAGAAAAAAAAATACTACGACTGGTGACTTTTTTTTGCCCCTAGAACTTATTGATACCTCTTCCATGACAGGATTGAATTGCTAGTCTTCGAAATCCCCAATTCCTTTTTTGTTCCAAAATAGGAGGAGGTACAGCCTATAACATCCTTTGTAGATCTAGAACTCATAAATGGAAAACCCCATTTGCCAGCAGGTGGGATTTATCTATTAAAGCATGTATACATCAACCCCTCCAACCATTCTTACATTAAATCCATCAGAAAACAGATGTTTATTGAGTCTGTACAAAGTCCAAGTCCTTTTTTATACACTGGTGTATACAGTGTAACAGCAAAATCTTTGTTCTCAGGGTACGAGTGCACACATTCTAGTAGAAAATGTGAACACTTTCTGTGAAATATGTGAATACTTCTAGTGGAATCCTTTAGCTGAATAATTACACAAATATATAATTACGTATTGGGAGAAGAACCATAATGGAAGAACACAAGAAACTACTGCTATAATGTATAACCAGAAAATCTGACCTCAGGAGGAGAGTTTAGGGAAGTGTAGTTTGCTTGAGCTGAATTTGGAAGATTGGAAGAATGACCAGGTGTTCATTCTATTCAGCCATTCTTGCCTGTTCCCTGTTCCTCACACACAAGAGAAATACTCCTGCCTCCGGAAATTTGGGGCTTATTTTTCTCTCTGCTTGGAAAGCTCTTACAGAAAAATCTGCACGGCTAACTCCCTCACCTCCTTCGAGTGTTGCTCAAAAGGTATCTTATCAATTAAGCCCATCAGGGTATCTGTTTTTAAAAAGGCATTCTATAGCATTCTAACACTTGATACTCCAAATTCCCCCTATACTGCTCTATTTTTTTTTCCATGACACCTTCAAAGTTACCATAATTTTACTTTGTTGGAAGTCAATTTTGTAAATTAACATGCTAGCTGTAATTTCTATGAAGAAAAATGTTTTCTCCGCTTTGTTCACTGATGCATTTGAAGTATTTAAAACAGTGCTTGGGTATCGTTGCATGTGTTTTAAAAGTTAATTAGTAAATTGTTTAATAAATAAATTGTACTGAGTTATGGTGAATACAAAACATTAACAAAATGTTTAAGAGGCAGCTAACATAGTATCTAGAAGATAAGCTATACATTTAAATGAATATATTAGGGAGAAAAGAGTTAAAATCAATTATCTTACTTTCCATATGCCGAAGTCAAAAGAGAAGAGTAAAGTAAACCTAAACTATGTAGAACAAAGGAAACAACTAAGACATAAGAGGAGATAAATGAAACTGAAAGCAGAAAAGAATTGAGAAAATCAGCAAAAACAAAAGTTGCTTGTTTTAAAAGATCAATATTGATGAACCCATAGCTACACTTAACAAGAAAAAAAAAAGTAACAAAATCCACAACTACCAATTATCAGAAATGAAATAATGAAAATCAATATTTTATAGATATTCTGAGTTCAGTGAGCCTCTCTAGCAAATTAATCAAACCCAAGGAAAAGGTGTGTGAACCCTTATTTACAGCCAGTTGGTCAGAAGCACAAGTCACAACCCGTGCTTGCAACTGGCATCTGAAGTGGTGAGCAGTCTTGCGGGACTGAACCTTCAACCTGTGGGATCTGACACTATCTCCAGGTTGATAGTGTCAGGGGTGAGTTAAATTGAAAGACACCCAGCTGATGTCTGCTGCAGAACTCGTCGCTGGTGGAGAGAAATCACTCCATGCATTTTGGAGACCAGAAGTGAAGTGTTCTGTGTTGTGTTGTCGTGGGAGTAGCAAATAACACTTGTTTTTTTTTTTTTCCTATTTCTCTTAGAGCAGCCGTAGAAAATAAATACAGCCATACCTATATTATAGAAGGAGTCATTCCTGGGGATTCAATCTGGAACCCAATAATTCTATGACCACCTAGTACTGCTCATTAAGTCCCTTTTTGCACAGATTTTTTTCTGTTTCCTGCAGTGAAGACAGATTGATTCAGAAATGCACTGATCGGGAAGTCAGAGAAGGTGGCTTTCTAGGCTCAGCTGTTTTGCTCCTTGGCTTTGTGCTTTGAGTAAGCCGTGTGACTTCTATGAGTCAACATTTTCAATCTATAAAGCAAGCATTTTGCATTAGATCGATGATTTTTTAAATGGCAATACCAAAGATTGATTTAGGTGGATGTGAGTTATTTTTATTTTTATATTCACATATAAATTTTTATTTTCCATGTTTGATGAGTGATAGTGGTTTTCCAGGTCTGGCAGTGTCTTAAAATTTCCTTAAAAATAAATAGTCTAGAATTGTTTTAAAATAATAATTTAAACAAAATATCATATAGATTCAGGGAGTCTTTTGATATGGTTAAAATAGTGAAGGTGGTGTGAGAAAAACTGAAGTTTAGGAAACAGTGAGAGAGAAAATGCCTGGCTTCTTCTCTGCACTTATCCAATCAGTAACCAATTTACTTATTCATTTATTCATCCATTAAATATATAAATATTCATGAGCATCTTTCAAGCACAAGGCCCCAAATAAGAGCACACTAGGAACACAATAATGAATGTGATACAGTCCCTGACCTGAAATACCTGAGTGGGGTAGGGGAGACAAACTTGTTCCAAATGGTAATATGGTATGCTTGGAACATTAACAAGGACATAAATATGGTCCTACCAGTTTCTACTTTTGGAACCTCCAGGCTTTCCTGAAATTTATCCTCTTCAAAAGCTACCAGAATGATCAATTTAAAACACAACTCTAAGCGTGACACTTCTTTTGTTTAAACCAGCTCTTGACAAACTGTGATCCCAGAGCAAACACATTTTACTGTCTCTTTCTGTAAATAAAGTTTTATTGAAAGTTGTGCTGGAACACAGCCATGCCCATTCATTTCATATTGTTTATGGCTACTTTCACGCTGCAAAGGCAGAGTAAAATAGTTGTGACAAAAGCTTCAAGAAATCCTAAAATATTTACTATCTGGTCCTTTATATAAATGTAATCTCTATTTTTAAATCCTTCTTCTCCTTTCAAAATACTTCTCTCACAGATCTGCACAATGGGACTTGGCTTTGATTAGAATATTTCCCGTCTTTCCTTTGGTCTCCCAACATTTCCATATCTCATTCATCTGATCAAAAAGCCATTGGCTGTGCCTTTCAGGGCTATGACCCTTATTTTGAAAGAAAACAATACCCTCTCCAAGGTCTGAGGAGGCTAATGTCAAGCAGCGCTGCCAAGTGTTTCCATATTCGACACATGTTCTTCATAATTTTCATTTTGGTGTGTTGGTTATTTCCTTTTATTGAAGTTTTCTTTTCCTTTTTTTCTTTTTCTTTCTTTCTTTCTTTCTCTTTTTTTTTTTTTTTTTTTTTTTTTTTTTTTTTTTTTTGTTGCTGTTGGTAGTAAAATTTAAAGAGGGCAAAAAGTAAATATTCCTTCAGACTGCCATCTGAAACCAGATACAGCTTGATCAGGTTTTTCAAGTCTGTATCTGACACAAAGGAACATGTTTCTTGAGCTTAAAAAGTGTGAAGTCTGGCATTGGAGTACTCAATACAGTTAGGTTGAATGAATTAATGCACAAATCCCCATCATTTCACAGATGCAGAAGCTGAGTGAAACGTGTCGATTTGGAGTCTGTTCCAGAAAATACCAATCAACCATTTGACCTGTTATATTTCAGGAGGCTCTTGAAATAAAACTGGCTCCTGCATACTTTCCTGCGAAACGCCCTCACCAGCAGCCGCCAGCCATGGCACATTTGCTTCCTTCCTGTGCGTCTCTACATCGAACACCCACTAGTCAAGACAAACCCGAGAGGGGAATTATAACTCCCAGGGAAAGAGGGGGACTCTAGAGACACCAAGAGTAGGGCTGCAATTTCAAACTGGGTCATGAGGCCTCAGGGACCTGTAGGTGGTGAAGCTCAGCTCTGCCAACAGACATTCCAGCCCTGCAGAGGTGTGGGAAAACTGGTTTCTGTTTCTGTTTTAAAACCTTGTTATATTCGAACTATCTCTCAAAAGCAATAGTCCGCTGAGCTTAAGTCTTATACTGAAACCTTTAAAATAAGCAAGCATGTTAGTTATAGGATGGTACTTGGCACCTAATGAGTCATCTTTTGCATGTTACGCAAATTTCAAGACAACACCAGATGTTGGGGGAGGATCACTCTCCAGAGAGGGGAAAATTACTGTTTTCTGATTTTTAAAAAATGATAAAAACTATCGCTTACAGACAAAAACTATTAAATTTGGGGGTAATTATTGCTTTCTCTCTGTGTGTGTGTGTGTATGTGTGTGTGTGTGTGTATATATATAATATATATTTTTCTTTCTGTGTGTTCATGTCTCATATATATCTTATTAATTACTGTAGACTCAGCACTTAGTCTACTTTGTGACATATATGAGATACTAAAATATTTGGAGAAATAATAAGTGAATGAATGTGCCACTACAGACACAGAAACAGTACTAACCCAGGGAGAGGAACTGGGAGGAACAAATGGAGAGCTTCATTCAGTCACCTGGTAATAGGATGTTTATACTAGAATATTCTAGAAACATGTCCCTAAGGACTGTTAGGTAGGACCCACTGTATCTGAAGCCTATGAACCCAAAACGAGTGTCGTGTGGGAAGACTTTGACTACTGTCATATAAATGCCTGAGAGAAATTTCGAATAGATGTCACAAACTGTCGATTCAGCCACTGTCATGATTTTTAAATAAATATTGGTAGCCTCCTACGGTTAGAGATAGAAGAGGATATACATCCTCTCCCTAACAATCTGGCAATCAGTCACTGTGTTACAATAGAAACAAGCCTTAGTCCAAATTCCTCTAAATGTTTCAAAATTTATAAGCATGGCAAAAATGTGGTTCAACCTATTCTTATAAAGAAGTCCTCACTTGCCACATTCAGGTACTCAGATAAGCACTAAAAAGAAAATAATTACTTTGAGGTTTTAAAGTTGGTGCATTGGGGGGGCGGAGCAAGATGGCCGAATAGGAACAGCTCCAGTCTCCAACTCCCAGCGTGAGCGACACAGAAGACCAGTGATTTCTGCATTTTCAACTGAGGTGCTGGGTTCATCTCAATGGGGAGTGCCGGACAATCGGTGCTGGTCAGCTGCTGCAGCCCGACCAGCGAGAGCTGAAGCAGGGCGAGGCATTGCCTCACCTGGGAAGTGCAAGGGGGAAGGGAATCCCTTTTCCTAGCCAGGGGAACTGAGACACACAACACCTGGAAAATCGGGTAACTCCCACCCCAATACTGCGCTTTAAGCAAACAGGCACACCAGGAGATCATATCCCACACCTGGCCGGGAGGGTCCCACACCCACAGAGCCTCCCTCATTGCTAGCACAGCAGTCTGTGATATACCGGCAAGGCAGCAGTGAGGCTGGGGGAGGGGCGCCCGCCATTGCTGAGGCTTAAGTAGGTAAACAAAGCTGCTGGGAAGCTCGAGCTGGGTGGAGCTCACAGCAGCTCAAGGAAACCTGCCTGTTTCTGTAGACTCCACCTCTGGGGACAGGGCAATAACAAACACAGCCGAAACCTCTGCAGACGCAAACGACTCTGTCTGACAGCTTTGAAGAGAGCAGTGGATCTCCCAACACGGAGGTTGAGATCTGAGAAGGGACAGACTCCCTGCTCAAGTGGGTCCCTGACCCCTGAGTAGCCTAACTGGGAGACATCCCCCACTAGGGGCAGTCTGACACCCCACACCTCACAGGGTGGAGTACACCCCTGAGAGGAAGCTTCCAAAGCAAGAATCAGACAGGTACACTCGCTGTTCAGAAATATTCTATCTTCTGCAGCCTCTGCTGCTGATACCCAGGCAAACAGGATCTGGAGTGGACCTCAAGCAATCTCCAACAGACCTACAGCTGAGGGTCCTGACTGTTAGAAGGAAAACTATCAAACAGGAAGGACACCTACACCAAAACCCCATCAGTACATCACCATCATCAAAGACCAGAGGCAGATAGAACCACAAAGATGGGGAAAAAGCAGGGCAGAAAAGCTGGAAATTCAAAAAATAAGAGCGCATCTCCCCCGGCAAAGGAGCGCAGCTCATCGCCAGCAATGGATCAAAGCTGGACGGAGAATGACTTTGACGAGATGAGAGAAGAAGGCTTCAGTCCATCAAATTTCTCAGAGCTAAAGGAGGAATTACGTACCCAGCGCAAAGAAACTAAAAATCTTGGAAAAAAAGTGGAAGAATTGATGGCTAGAGTAATTAATGCAGAGAAGGTCATAAACGAAATGAAAGAGATGAAAACCATGACACGAGAAATACGTGACAAATGCACAAGCTTCAGTAACCGACTCGATCAACTGGAAGAAAGAGTATCTGCGATTGAGGATCAAATGAATGAAATGAAGCGAGAAGAGAAACCAAAAGAAAAAAGAAGAAAAAGAAATGAACAAAGCCTGCAAGAAGTATGGGATTATGT
This sequence comes from Macaca nemestrina, assembly GCF_043159975.1. Lineage (NCBI taxonomy): Eukaryota > Metazoa > Chordata > Mammalia > Primates > Cercopithecidae > Macaca > Macaca nemestrina. The sequence continues at coordinate 185,962,785 of NC_092127.1, forward strand.
AAAAAGACCAAATCTACGTCTGATTGGGGTGCCTGAAAGTGAGGGGGAAAATGGAACCAAGTTGGAAAACACTCTTCAGGATATCATCCAGGAGAACTTCCCCAACCTAGTAGGGCAGGCCAACATTCAAATCCAGGAAATACAGACAACGCCACAAAGATACTCCTCGAGAAGAGCAACTCCAAGACACATAATTGCCAGATTCGCCAAAGTTGAAATGAAGGAAAAAATCTTAAGGGCAGCCAGAGAGAAAGGTCGGGTTACCCACAAAGGGAAGCCCATCAGACTAACAGCAGATCTCTCCGCAGAAACTCTCCAAGCCAGAAGAGAGTGGGGGCCAATATTCAACATTCTTAAAGAAAAGAATTTTAAACCCAGAATTTCATATCCAGCCAAACTAAGTTTCATAAGTGAAGGAGAAATAAAATCCTTTACAGATAAGCAAATGCTTAGAGATTTTGTCACCACTAGACCTGCCTTACAAGAGACCCTGAAGGAAGCACTAAACATGGAAAGGAACAACCGGTACCAGCCACTGCAAAAACATGCCAAAATGTAAAGACCATCGAGGCTAGGAAGAAACTGCATCAACTAACGAGCAAAATAACCAGTTAATATCATAATGGCAGGATCAAGTTCACACATAACAATCTTAACCTTAAATGTAAATGGACTAAATGCTCCAATTAAAAGACACAGACTGGCAAACTGGATAAAGAGTCAAGACCCATCAGTCTGCTGTATTCAGGAGACCCATCTCACACGCAGAGACACACATAGGCTCAAAATAAAGGGATGGAAGAAGATTTACCAAGCAAATGGAGAACAAAAAAAGCGGGGGTTGCAATACTAGTCTCTGATAAAACAGACTTTAAACCATCAAAGATCAAAAGAGACAAAGAAGGCCATTACATAATGGTTAAGGGATCAATTCAACAGGAAGAGCTAACTATCCTAAATATATATGCACCCAATACAGGAGCACCCAGATTCATAAAGCAAGTCCTTAGAGACTTACAAAGAGACTTAGACTCCCATACAATAATAATGGGAGACTTCAACACTCCACTGTCAACATTAGACAGATCAACGAGACAGAAAGTTAACAAGGATATCCAGGAATTGAACTCATTTCTGCAGCAAGCAGACCTAATAGACATCTATAGAACTCTCCACCCCAAATCAACAGAATATACATTCTTCTCAGCACCACATCATACTTACTCCAAAATGGACCACGTAATTGGAAGTAAAGCACTCCTCAGCAAATGTACAAGAACAGAAATTATAACAAACTGTCTCTCAGACCACAGTGCAATCAAACTAGATCTCAGGACTAAGAAACTCAATCAAAACCGCTCAACTACATGGAAACTGAACAACCTGCTCCTGAATGACTACTGGGTACATAACGAAATGAAGGCAGAAATAAAGATGTTCTTTGAAACCAATGAGAACAAAGATACAACATACCAGAATCTCTGGGACACATTTAAAGCAGTGTGTAGAGGGAAATTTATAGCACTAAATGCCCACAAGAGAAAGCAGGAAAGATCTAAAATTGACACTCTAACATCGCAATTAAAAGAACTAGAGAAGCAAGAGCAAACACATTCGAAAGCTAGCAGAAGGCTAGAAATAACTAAGATCAGAGCAGAACTGAAGGAGATAGAGACAAAAAAAACTCTCCAAAAAATCAATGAATCCAGGAGTTGGTTTTTTGAAAATATCAGCAAAATTGACAGACCACTAGCAAGACTAATAAAGAAGAAAAGAGAGAAGAATCAACTTGACGCAATTAAAAATGATAAAGGGGATATCACCACCGACCACACAGAAATACAAACTACCATCAGAGAATACTATAAACACCTCTACGCAAATAAACTGGAAAATCTAGAAGAAATGGATAATTTCCTGGACACTTACACTCTTCCAAGACTAAACCAGGAAGAAGTTGAATCCCTGAATAGACCAATAGCAGGCTCTGAAATTGAGGCAATAATTAAGAGCCTACCAACCAAAAAAAGTCCAGGACCAGATGGATTCACAGCTGAATTCTACCAGAGGTACAAGGAGGAGTTGGTACCATTCCTTCTGAAACTATTCCAATCAATAGAAAAAGAGGGAATCCTCCCTAACTCATTTTATGAGGCCAACATCATCCTGATACCAAAGCCTGGCAGAGACACAACAAAAAAAGAGAATTTTAGACCAATATCCCTGATGAACATCGATGCAAAAATCCTCAATAAAATACTGGCAAACCGGATTCAGCAACACATCAAAAAGCTTATCCACCATGATCAAGTGGGCTTCATCCCTGGGATGCAAGGCTGGTTCAACATTCGCAAATCAATAAACATAATCCAGCATATAAACAGAACCAAAGACAAGAACCACATGATTATCTCAATAGATGCAGAAAAGGCTTTTGACAAAATTCAACAGCCCTTCATGCTAAAAACGCTCAATAAATTTGGTATTGATGGAACGTACCTCAAAATAATAAGAGCTATTTATGACAAACCCACAGCCAATATCATACTGAATGGGCAAAAACTGGAAAAATTCCCTTTGAAAACTGGCACAAGACAGGGATGCCCTCTCTCACCACTCCTATTCAACATAGTGTTGGAAGTTCTGGCTAGGGCAATTAGGCAAGAGAAAGAAATCAAGTGTATTCAGTTAGGAAAAGAAGAAGTCAAACTTTCCCTGTTTGCAGATGACATGATTGTATATTTAGAAAACCCCATTGTCTCAGCCCAAAATCTCCTTAAGCTGATAAGCAACTTCCGCAAAGTCTCAGGATACAAAATTAATGTGCAAAAATCACAAGCATTCTTATACACCAGTAACAGACAAACAGAGAGCCAAATCAGGAATGAACTTCCATTCACAATTGCTTCAAAGAGAATCAAATACCTAGGAATCCAACTTACAAGGGATGTAAAGGACCTCTTCAAGGAGAACTACAAACCACTGCTCAGTGAAATAAAAGAGGACACAAACAAATGGAAGAACATACCATGCTCATGGATAGGAAGAATCAACATCGTGAAAATGGCCATACTACCCAAGGTAATTTATAGATCCAATGCTATCCCCATCAAGCTACCAATGAGTTTCTTCACAGAATTGGAAAAAACTGCTTTAAAGTTCATATGGAACCAAAAAAGAGCCCGCATCTCCAAGACAATCCTAAGTCAAAAGAACAAAGCTGGAGGCATCACGCTACCTGACTTCAAACTATACTACAAGGCTACAGTAACCAAAACAGCATGGTACTGGTACCAAAACAGAGATATAGACCAATGGAACAGAACAGAGTCCTCAGAAATAATACCACACATCTACAGCCATCTGATCTTTGACAAACCTGACAAAAACAAGAAATGGGGAAAGGATTCCCTATTTAATAAATGGTGCTGGGAAAATTGGCTAGCCATAAGTAGAAAGCTGAAACTGAATCCTTTCCTTACTCCTTATACGAAAATTAATTCTAGATGGATTAGAGACTTAAATGTTAGACCTAATACCATAAAAATCCTAGAGGAAAACCTAGGTAGTACCATTCAGGACATAGGCATGGGCAAAGACTTCATGTCTAAAACACCAAAAGCAACGGCAGCAAAAGCCAAAATTGACAAATGGGATCTCATTAAACTAAAGAGCTTCTGCACAGCAAAAGAAACTACCATCAGAGTGAACAGGCAACCTACAGAATGGGAGAACATTTTTGCAATCTACTCATCTGACAAAGGGCTAATATCCAGAATCTACAAAGAACTCAAACAAATTTACAAGAAAAAAACAAACAACACCATCAAAATGTGGGCGAAGGATATGAACAGACATTTCTCAAAAGAAGACATTCATACAGCCAACAGACACATGAAAAAATGCTCATCATCACTGGCCATCAGAGAAATGCAAATCAAAACCACAATGAGATACCATGTCACACCAGTTAGAATGGCAATCATTAAAAAGTCAGGAAACAACAGGTGCTGGAGAGGATGTGGAGAAATAGGAACACTTTTACACTGTTGGTGGGATTGTAAACTAGTTCAACCATTATGGAAAACAGTATGGCGATTCCTCAAGGATCTAGAACTAGATGTACCATATGACCCAGCCATCCCATTACTGGGGATATACCCAAAGGATTATAAATTATGCTGCTATAAAGACACATGCACACGTATGTTTACTGTGGCACTATTCACAATAGCAAAGACTTGGAATCAACCCAAATGTCCATCAGTGACAGACTGGATTAAGAAAATGTGGCACATATACACCATGGAATACTATGCAGCCATCAAAAAGGATGAGTTTGTGTCCTTTGTAGGGACATGGATGCAGCTGGAAACCATCATTCTCAGCAAACTATCACAAGAACAGAAAACCAAACACCGCATGTTCTCACTCATAGGTGGGAACTGAACAATGAGATCACTTGGACTCAGGAAGGGGAACATCACACACAGGGGCCTATCATGGGGAGGGGGGAGGGGGGAGGGATTGCATTGGGAGTTATACCTGATGTAAATGACGAGTTGATGGGTGCAGCACACCAACATGGCACAAGTATACATATGTAACAAACCTGCACATTATGCACATGTACCCTACAACTTAAAGTATAATAATAATAAATAAATTTAAAAAATAAAAATAAAAATAAAGTTGGTGCATTAATATGACAGAGGATGAAGTCACCTTTCTGGCCAGATCAAACAACAGAATCCTTCAATATATGGGACAACTGAAGTTAGCTCTAAACGTAAACTTTCTGAAGATGACTGACCATGAAGCTTCTGGATTTTTATCCCACATTCATGCAAGGGCATTGTAAATGTCTCACTAGGTATTTACATCATAAATACCTTACTAAGGGTCTTACCTTACTAAAGGCATCATAAATGCCTTACTAGTCATCCTCATAGTTTGAACATTACTTATTTCACCAATGAAAAATTATTTCTAATATGTCGTATTTGCCAATTGATCAAAATTAATGGTTTCTTTTGTATAGCTTTTGATAATGATATCTGAAGCACTTACAGACAACCACTATGGGCTGTTGGTTTCTGATTCAGCACTTCCTATGCAATTTAACTGCCACCAAAATGTAGATTAAAGTTAATTTGTAAATGTATGTGTTTGTGCATATATATATATATACACACACACACGTATATATGTATATACATAACAGTATTTATACCACAGCATTTTAAATTACCATACAAATGATGTACAAAAATTCAGGGCAACTAGGTAAAGCTGAAACTGGAGCAAAACTCTAAACTTAGATTTAATGGTGATGTCATAATTTGATTAATTCATTTGTACAATAAACTCGAAAAATTATGTGCCAGTAAAACTCGTTTCATTGTAGATACCCTTTGACTCTCTGGATGCAATGCATTAAGGGTAATGTACTTTAAATTCATGCTTCAGTGTTTTCGTAAACACATTTCTATAAAAATATTAAAATAGAGGGGCTCCTCCCTAACTCATTTTATGAGGCCAGCATCATCCTGATACCAAAGCTTGGCAGAGACACAACAAAAAAAGAGAATTTTAGAAAAATGTTCCTGATGAATATCGCTGCAAAAATCCTCAATAAAATATTGACAAACCAAACCCAGCAGCACATCAAACAGCTTATCCACCATAATCAAGTGGGCTTCATCCCTGAGATGCAAGGCTGGTTCAACATACGTAAATCAGTAAACATAATCCAGCATATAAACAGAACCAAAGACAAAAACCACATGATTATCTCAATAGATGCAGAAAAGGCCTTTGACAAAATTCAACAGCCCTTCATGCTAAAAATTCTCAATAAATTCAGTATTGATGGAACGTATCTCAAAATAGTAAGAGCTATTTATGACAAACCCACAGCCAATATCATGCTGAATGGGCAAAAACTGGAAGCATTCCCTCTGAAAACTGGCACAAGACAGGGATGCCCTCTCTCACCACTATTCAACATAGTGTTAGAAGTTCTGGCCAGGGCAATCAGGCAGGAGAAAGAAATAAAGGGTATTCAATTAGGAAAAGAGGAAGCCAAATTGTCCCTGTTTGCAGATGACATGACTGTATATTTAGAAAACTCCATCGTCTCAGCCCAAAATCTCCTTAAGCTGATGGCAACTTCAGCAAAGTCTTAGGACACAAAATCAATGAGTAAAAATCACAAGCATTCTTATACACACCAATAACAGACAAACAGAGAGCCAAATCATGAGTGAACTCCCATTCACAATTGCTTCAAAGAGAATAAAACACCTAGGAATCCAACTTACAAGGGATGTGATGGACCTCTTCAAGGAGAACTACAAACCACTGCTCAATGAAATAAAAGAGGACACAAACAAATGGAAGAACATTCTATGCTCATGGCCAGGAAGAATCAATATCATGAAAATGGCCATACTGTCCAAGGTAATTTATAGATTCAATGCCATCCCCATCAAGCTACCAATGAGTTTCTTCACAGAATTGGAAAAAAATAAAGTTCATATAGAAACAAAAAAGATCCCGCATTGCCAAGACAATCCTAAGCAAAAAGAACAAAGCTGGAGACATTATGCTACCTGACTTCAAACTATACTACAAGGCTACAGTAACCAAAACAGCATGGTACTGGTACCAAAACAGAGATATAGACCAATGGAACAGAACAGAGCCCTCAGAAATAATACCACACATCTACAACCATCTGATCTTTGACAAACCTGACAAAAACAAGAAATGGGGAAAGGATTCCCTATTTAATAAATGGTGCTGGGAAAACTGGCTAGCCATAAGTAGAAAGCTGAAACTGAATCCCTTCCTTACACCTTATACAAAAATTAATACAAGATGGATTAAAGACTTAAATGTTAGACCTAATACCATAAAAAACCTAGAAGAAAACCTAGGGAATACTATTCAGGACATAGGCATGGGCAAGGACTTCATGTCTAAAACACCAAAAGCAACGGCAACAAAAGCCACAATGGACAAATGGGATCTAATTAAACTAAAGAGCTTCTGCACAGCAAAAGAAACTACCATCAGAGTGAACAGGAAACCTACAGAATGCGAGAAAATTTTTGCAATCTACTCATCTGACAAAGAGCTAATATCCAGAATCTACAAAGAACTCGAACAAACTCACAAGAAAAAAACAAACAACCCCATCAAAAAGTGGGTGAAGGATATGAGCAGACACTTCTCAAAAGAAGACATTTATGCAGCCAACAGATAGATGAAAAAATGCTCATCATCACTGGCCGTCAGAGAAATGCAAATCAAAACAACAATGTGATACCATCTCACACCAGTTAGAATGGCAATCATTAAAAAGTCAGGAAACAACAGGTGTTGGAGAGGATGTGGAGAAATAGGAACACTTTTACACTGTTGGTGGGACTGTAAACTAGTTCAACCATTGTGGAAGACAGTGTGGCGATTCCTCAAGGATCTAGAACTAGAAATTTTTGACCCAGCCATCCCATTATTGGGTATATACCCAAAGGATTATAAATCATGCTGCTATAAAGACACATGCACACGTATGTTTACTGTGGCACTATTCACAATAGCAAAGACTTGGAACCAACCCAAATGTCCATCAATGATAGACTAGATTAAGAAAATGTGGCACATATATACCATGGAATACTATGCAGCCATAGAAAAGGATGAGTTCATGTCCTTTGTAGGGACATAGATGAAGCTGGAAACCATCATTGAGAGCAAACTATCGCAAGGATAAAAAACCAAACACTGCATGTTCTCACTCGTAGGTGGGAATTGAACAATGAGAACACTAGGACACCAGAAAGGGAACATCACACTCTGGGGCCTGTCATGGGGTGGGGAACGGAGGAGAGATAGCATTAGGAGATATACCTAATGTAAATGACAAGTTAATGGGTGCAGCACACCAACATGGCACATGTGTACATATGTAACAAACCTGCACGTTGTGCACATGTACCCTACAACTTAAAGTATAATTTTAAAAATCCTCAAAAAAAAAAGAAAAAGAAAAGGAATCATACTGATTTTTAACTCAAATAACTGTATCTCAAGGGCCTTAGAAAAACTTTTTTTCTGATCGCTAAGCAAAATCAAGTTACCACCACCTACTGGTTGCTATGTACTGGTTTTGAACTTGTCTTTGGATTATTAGAATTCTAAAATTGAACATTTATAATGATACAAAGTCATAGTGGAGACGATTTAACCTGTTGGGTGACAATTGTCCATCAGCCTCTTATATTTCTGCACATCTTCTGAGCAAAGGACTAACGTTTTTTTTCCAGACTGTCATTTCTAGTACTTGTGTATAAAAAAGAAAGAAAAAAGAAAAAAAAAACTGCCCTGGGAGAGAGAGAGATTTTCTCCTTCTGGAGCAGATTTGTTTACTTTTCTGGGTAATAAAAATAATGTATTTTTCTATGGCAAAGATTAGGCAGATTTTCTACAGTCTCTTGATATAAAACTGAGGCTTTCTAATCTCTGGGATTTCTTTTCTGAAACATACTCTACTGTATGATAAGACAGTATTTTCTCCTAATTTTCTTGATCTTTGAAAATGGAGGCTTAGGGAACCAGTGCAAAAATAATATTCTAGCCACTGATATAGCTGTGAGTATTACACTACCTTTTATCTCTGACCCAGGACTGTTGTGTCTCCTTCCAGTCTCCATGAAACCGTGGCAGGCTAGCTTGTTAGTTTGCAAGTAGGGCGAAACCTAAGACTGTCCATAATGTTTACATCCCCCTATCCGTCATTCCAAATATAGAAAAGAGTAAAAACCATTCACACTTTAATTTCCTAGTGTCCAAAGACAATTAATGTAAAAGTGGCTCCAAATAAAACATATAAGACAATTTGACAACTGAAAACTGAAACCTCCCTTTCACTGCACCCTGAGGCACCATGGAACAGTGCAAAGAGCATCATAGGACTGAGAATACAAAACCATGAGTCACGAGTTCTAATCCTGATTTGGAGACTCACTAGCCAGGGGACTTGGGATAAATCTTATACTCCTTAAGGGCCTAAGTTTGTCCTCCATAAAATAGACAAACATTGCATTTACCCCATAAAGCTTTGGTTAAAGACAATTGTATTATATATGTAGATGTGCAGCAATGAGCCTAATACACACTCAGCAATGGCTAATATCCTTTATTTGTAGTGACTTAAATGTTTTGGCACTTGGCTTCTAATTTTTTCACTATAATAAGATGAATTATACTTTCATACATTTTTACATAGTCATATATTATCATAAAGTCTGGTTATCTACTCAGCATTCCTTCTCCAGTCTAACAGAACCCTATTTTATTCAGACAGTCAAGCCATCCTCAGTTCCAGAGATGGATCCCTAGTAGTCTAAACCAATATGTTCATCACATTTGTGGGTAAATGTTACTGGTTCAAAACTGAATATATGACCTTAGATAACCCTGTCAAACTGAAAGGAAAAATGTAGGGGCTATGGTTGAAGAAAGTGTCATGAATTGAATCATGTCCCCTGGAAAAAAGATTTGATGTTCTAACCTCAAGCATCTCAGAATATGACCCTATTTGGAAATAGAGTCCTTAAAAATATAATTAGTAAAGATGAAGTCATACTGAAATAGAGTTGGTACCTAATCCAATATGATTGTAAAGGTGTGCCTTAAAAAGCAGATGACCACATGAAAAAACAGAGACCCAGAAGGAAAACAGCATGTGACAACAAAGGTAGAGACTGGAGGTCTGCCGCTACAAGCCAAGAGCATCAAAGGTTTCTGTCAAAACACTGGATGAAAGACGCGAGAAGCATTCCTCTATAGCGTTCAGAGGTAGTGTGATCCTCTCAACACCTTGGTTTCAGAACTCCAGCCTCTAGAACTGGTAGACATGCATTTCTGAATTCTTTTTGTTTGTTTGTTGTTTTTGCGTGTGTGTTAAGCTACCCAGTTCGTGGTACTTTGTTGTAGCAGATTTAAGAAATAAATACAGGGCTGGGCGCGGTGACTCATGCTTGTAATCCCAGCACTTTGGGAGGCCGAGGCGGGCGGATCACAAGGTCAGGAGATCGAGACCGCGGTGAAACCCCGTCTTTACTAAAAACACAAAAAACTAGCCGGGCGCGGTGGTGGGCGCCTGCAGTCCCAGCTACTCGGGAAGCTGAGGCAGGAGAATGGCGTGAACCCAGGAGGCGGAGCTTGCAGTGAGCTGAGATCGCGCCACTGCACTCCAGCCTGGGCGACAGAGCGAGACTCTGTCTCAAAAAAAAAAAAGAAAAGAAAAAAGAAACAAATATAGGAAGATTTCCTCTTTTCCTAAAGTAGGAGAACAGAAATAGCAGCTATCTTGTAACCGTGAGAAGACCAAACCTGAGGATGAAGCAGATGCAAGAACAAGAAGGCCGAGAGTTATGATGGAGTCTTGACCTTCCAAGGATGAAATCTCAACCTTTTTCCATAAAATGGTATTCTTTTTTACTGAACAAGCCAGTCTGAGTGACATTTTTCTGATACTTTCATAAGTATGGGAAACACACACACACACTCTCTCTCTCTCGTGTGTGTGTGTATATACTTTGGTTTGGTTGTGTGTATATATATACACACACATACACATACACAGACATATGGTGTAGTATGTATGTTTGCATATATATACATATATATTTCATATATATGTTACACAGACATAAGTGTGCTGGCACTTGATTTAACCACCGTTTATGGTTGTACACGCATTATCTGTGCTGTTCTCTGTTTTATACAAAAAATTTAAAATAGTTTTCTTTCCTCTAACTTTAAGGCTCTTAAGGATCAGTGTTAGGTTTTGTATTATATAATATTCTGAGCTGTCCTTATGGTTTGTACTTTATACGCCCTGATTCTGTTTTAGCGCCTACCACTCTACTTGGTAATTATTCATTAAATTCTGGTGTCCCTCTGTCTGCTTGTGAAGCCAGAGCATGTATTCTAATGCTGTATTTATAGCACCAAACTCAAAGTATTTAAGCAAGCAATGTTGGTGGAATGAATAAAGAATATTTGCCATTCTTTTCTGAAATCTTGAAATATTATTAACCAGCTCTCCTCTCATTTTTTTTTTTTTAAATTGCGAGTCTTCCTTCTGTCTGTCACTCACAATGACTCAGACAACAATGACATGCTCCATTTATTTCAAGCTTTCATGCCTCAAAGTTGCCAGGTAGACTCAGCATTGGAATAATGATAGGGAATTCTCTCTTTCTGTTAGTGTTAATAATATTCATGGCAAAAAGTATAGAATTTTCCCATGAGGAGAAACCTCTTTCCTTTTTTTGTGAGTATGATGAATGCTCAGTTATGAATGCTCAGTTATGGATATGGCTCTGTAGTGACATATTGCAAAATTATTTTTCTGCCTTTCATGATATAATTTAAACTCTTTGCTGTAGCAAATGATGTCCCTTTTGATCTAGACAACTTAGATCTTCTGATTTCCCTCATTTCTCCTTATTCTATTAATTGGCTGCCATCTTCATTGACCCAGGACTTTCCTGGTTTTAGCACTCAAAGTTCCCTGTCCCAGGAAAAGTGTCCGATCTAACAAAGACTGTTAGTCACCGTTTTTGGTTTCTCAACTTCCCTCTATTTGACTGTGACATGCCTCAAATAATGGAGTGTAACATCTATTTGTTTTTGGCACATGGTTGGCACAAAGTGTTAATAAATAGGCAAATTAATGACTGAATAAAAGGAGCATGTTATAGAAGAGTTTTGGTATCAAAAAGATGTGGACTAAAATCTCAGATCAGTCATGTTGGACTATACAACTGACTTCATGTTTACTAAGCCTCAGTTCCGTCATGAGCAAAAGGGTGGGCGGGGTGGGGGAGGGGAAGAAGAATAATAAGAGCTACTTCATTGACTTGTCCTAGGAATAAGATGAGACTATGAGCTCCTAGTAGCTTGTAAATCACTTGCATGCAAAGCTGTGCTGTGTTAATTATAGCAATCTCACATAGGTACCCAATAACTGCCTGTGTAATTAGAGTAATACTTTATGCAAAATGCTTAGAGCACAGTAGATGCTTGCTAAATGAATGCTCCTGTTAGTGTTGTTATTAACATTAAAATGAATGACAAATATCTTGATTACCCAAAATATACAAGTTGCTGTGCTTAGTTTGGGAGAGATGAACCTGAGGAAAATAAGGTGTACTCTGGTTATAGGGCTGGAGCTGTGCTCGCTTTGCTACAATGCAAAGCATGATTTGATAACTCCCAATTAGAAAATGGAGCTTCAGGCACAGAGTATGTATTCAATGGGACACAAATATAAGTTAATGAAAAAGTAACTGAGTAAAAATATGAAAGCTTGAACTAGTACAAAACACAAATACTTTGAAAAGTGAGAAGTCCTGAGTTCCCATCCCTATCCTGCTTGTACTTAGAGTGTGCTTTCAGGAGTTTAATTACTCTCGCTGGTATAAATTCCTTATTTTCAAAACAGGGCAACTTAGTCTCACTTTGTTATTTGTTACCATTGTTAATAGTCAAATACATTTTTCAGACATTAAATTTCCCAGCTACAGAAGTTCTTCCCTTGTGTTGTTAATGCCTCCCAATATGGCTAAGCTTGTGCTTAACTGAGAATGTAGTGTGAGCCAGTCAGAACCCAGGGCTTCTACTATTCACGTAGCAAGATAAACCAAAGGATACCTTAAACCACAGTTAGGCTAACTAAGCCAATTTAATCTTTTTAATACCTGCTGGGAAAAAGCAAAATGAACCGATACTTCCTTGTTGAACAAACTTCCTGTTGCTATGGCTAGATCATTTTTTATTTACCTAAATAGTCACAGAGGGTATTACTGAATTAATAGGACTCTGAGTTCCTTGGAATTTACTCTCAAGAGCCCACCTGTGTTAACATAGGCACACTATAGAAATAATTGCCAAAGCACGAGTTAGAAGTAAATGACCAGGCTATCTGACTGTGAGATGAAAGCCGGTGATGAGTGAAATTCCTGGGAAACTTGGCTTTTCCTAACTTTTGAGATTAGTCCTTATTCCTGCTATATTGTGAGTTAAACCTTCTCACAGATAAAAAGCAAAACCAGAAATCTATTGCCATGAAAATAGGTGTAAAAGAAAGCCTGGGTAACGCATCATATATTCAAGTTCTCCAACAAGCACTGGCTCCTTTTCTTTCTGTCTGCCACTTTTTCATGCATTAGCCATTTATTCTAAGATATTCATAGAGCATCAGTCATAGACAGGGCTGGACGCTAGAGATAAAGTTGAGAGTAAAATCAAGCAGGAGTTTTACCTTCAGAGAAATTGTGTGGGGAAGTAGATCTTTATCCACTAGGCATTCAGACAAGTCTGAAAGAGCGAGGGAGAGGGGCACATGCTATATAGAAAAGCACACTTCTCCTCAGTAGCTTCTACAAGTGGGTTCTGGCCCATTCCTAGAATTCAGAAACGATGTCTAGACAAAGACAAACCTGCACAAATATGACCAGGAATGAGGTCACGGAGGATGGGATGGAGGAGCTTTCCAGGACATAGGAATAGCATTTATTGCATTGGTGCAGAAGTAATTACAGTTTTTGCCAATGCTTTTAATAGAAAGAACCTAGGAGTGGGGAAGAGTATGGCCAATGCAGAGAGCTGACAGAAGGCCAGTGTGGTTACAGCCAGAAATAAGGTACAAAATGAGACTAGTGAGCAGGTAGACATCAGAGTAAGAACAACATTATTGACCGTTTCAAGGAGCTTTGGCACTTTCCTACAATGTTGAGAAGACAACAAAGACACCCTCTTTTAAAAAGAGGGTGCTAGACAATTAGATTTACAGTTTAGACTTTTACTCAGGCTGTGTTGCATCAATTAGCAAAAGGCCAGAACAGATGACAGTAGACTGGTTAAAAAACTATGCTCATGGTTGGTTGGACTAATGAAAGAGTGATACAAATGTAGAAAAGTGAATGAAGTTGGAATACGTAAAAAGAAATGTTATTTGAGTGAAAAATAACAAAAGCATACCTTAAAAAACTGTGCAAGGTTTGAAGGCCCTGCTAATAGCCACCTCCTTCTCCCATGCAAAAGAAGTATCACATGTCAAATCACATGACATTATTATATTTGTAGGTCAAATAAATGGCTGGATATTGGCAATTTCATAGGGTTTTCTCTCTTTGACAGGCATTCCTTACTTGATATCCATGGTGATTCAACCCAGTCAGTGAAACATAAAATATGGACTTAGGGGCACACACATCCTTTTTCTATTTAACATGTATACTGGGATTTCTCTTGCTATAGGCATCTGTAGGTTCAGGCTTCTGACGAAACAATGGCTCATCAGAAAGCTTGGTTCAACACCTTTCTTTGATGGGCTAGAAAATTGCTTGAGAAAGGTTAAGAGACCTTAAGACTAAATAAAATAGAATAATATAATGTAACATAATAAAATATAAAATAAAATGTAATAGAATCCTTTGAGCACTAGCTAAAAGTAAATCCTGAAATACTGGAGAATATTTTTGTAAAATGATTCAAGTAGAATACTCTGACCTTGAGGAAAGTGGTCTGCAAGACTTAGGATTGCAAGGATAGAGTTAGATGCCTTTCCAAATCAGGAGAAAGGGGACACCTAGAAGAATCAGAATGACTACAGAATCTGGGTGGATAAGGATACACCCGGTGGATGCTCTGAGGCCTTGTCAATCTGTTGTTACTTTTGTGACAGAGTATCGCTGCATGGCACCTTTTCCTTAGAGTACCATTCCCACACATCCATTCAAATAAATTCACACTCTCATCTCCACTGACCCGTTTGTCAGACATACCAAAATGTGGGCTGACCCACATGACCTTTGTGCTGAAAAATATATATAATGAGGATCATTGGGCCTCACTCTGACAAACCTGGAGTAACGGTTATCCTTTGTTTTTCCTTTTCTTCTTTATCATAATCATATCAACTGAACCACATCTGCCATTCCGAAACATAGACTTTGTTCTGGAGAACAGGAGGGACATGCAGAGCTGTTGTTTCAGATTCTTCAAACAGTCATTGAGACAAGATCCTGATCCATAGAGACACAAAACTCTATGGAATACCTGCTTTGTGCTAAATTTGGAACAGAAGTAGTTTCATGCAACACCCGTAACCTCCTTTAAGCCATTGAACTCGAAAGCAACCCGCCCACTCACACAGCTAAAATGTAACTATCAAGATTCCTCCAAACTTGTTAATTAAGATATATTGTATTATGGAAAAATGCAAAGAGAGTGGATGTTAAGTGTTCTTACCACAAAAATGATAACTACGTGAGGTGATGCATTTGTTAAGCAGCAAGATCTAACCATTTCACAATGTATATGTACTTTAAAGCATTATGTTGCTGGGCACAGTGGCTCAAGCCTGTAATCCCAATACTTCGGGAGGTCGAGGTGGGTGGATCACCTGAGGTCAAGAGTTCGAGACCAGCCTGGCCAACATGGCCAACATGGCAAAACTCCATCTCTACTAAAATACAAAAATTAGCTGGGGGTGGTGGCCACTGCTTGTAATCCCAGTTACTCAGGAGGCTGAGGCAGGATAATCACTTGAAACCGAGAGACGGAGGTTGCAGTGAGTCAAGATTGCTCCATTGCACTCCAGCCTGGGCAAAAAGAGCAAAATTCCATCTCAGAAAATAATAATAATAGTAATTTAAAAATAAAAACAAAAAAGAAAGTATTATGTTGTACGTGATAGATATACAATTTTTTTCAATTAAAAAAAAAAGACTTCAACCCAAGTCTGTGCATCTCAGGAATTAGAGACTAGTCACTTCCCATTCTATAATGTTGCCAGAAGGAATCTAGCTAGCATCCTTCTCTGGAGATCAGCTAGTTATCTCCAGGAATTCACTCTCTTTATCATCCTTTAGACTTAGCCACAATGTTTCTCCCTCTGTGGATACTTTGGTTAGGTTTCTTGGAGGGCATTAAAAAAAAAAAATTTGAGGGAAGCATCATCCAGTTAAATAATTGACGAGAAGCTAAAACATGCCATATTGTTTTCAGGCCAACACTATCCCAAATGAGCTGGTTGCAATGAACTTGTAAACACAACAAAGAAAACAGAATTCGCATAAGTTCTCTGCTAAATTCTCCCATATTGACACTCGAACATCAGGGCTATGAAACACGCAGGAGATGTAAGGGTGAATCAAAGTGCACTCCTTAATTTGTACCACACCAACTCAACAGTAAAATGTGATTTAATTTACTATATAATTTGCTTGTTCAACAAAGCTGAAAGATAACTCACTTAGTGCCACTTTGCTTATAAGTAAGCCGGTAACTGGCGGTGAACTTCCAGTGAATGGTTTTGTTGTTGATGCCAGAGAAAGCTGTTTGAGTGGAAAATACACAAAATTAAGGGCCTGCTGCTGTAGTATTTGCAATGCACTTCCTTTGTCCTCATCAAGTTTATTTCTGCAAAGAGGCAATTTCAGCCCTTTGTTTTTCTAACTCGATGAAGTCACTACGTCTTGCTCAGTGGCACACGGCTAGGGAAAAATGCATTCAGCCAAATTTAGAACCATTTGGAACTCACGAGTTGTGAATTTTGAACCAAACTTGAATCTTTTAAAAGCTCATCTGTTCCACAAAGCATGCCAGCTCGGCTAACAGCCTTGCAGCCTGGGCTGTCCTCTGAGGGCTAAGCTGGGGTCCCCAAGTCCCTCATGTTTCTCCCAATTGACAGATTGGAGTATTACATGGTGCAAAAGCTTAGATGCAATGAGATAGGTGTACTACAAAACTCCAAAACCTACAACACAGAAGCAGAGGTACCCCAAAAAGATGAAATAGAGGTCTCTTTTGTGTTTTGCCAATTTCTTAATATTTTCTATATGTCCTTAGAATCGATTTGTCCTTTTTGTCCACTAACACCATTCTAGCATAGACCCATATTAGCCCCTATCCGCACTAAGCTTCAAAACCAGTCTCACTCCCACAGGTCTCTCCCACCTACGGTTCATCATGCGTATTCTAATCAGATCAATTTCCTGGAATTTCTGCTTGCACGTCTCATGCCTCTGCTCAAAGTCCTTTTATTTATTTATGTGCTCACTTGTTCTTTCATTCATGAGTCTCTCCTGAGCAGCTCGTGTGCACCAGCAACTCCAGCAGGGAAGCTAGAGTATCTGGTGCACAGGGACTCTGGGACAGGAAGCCCTGAGTAGAAGCAGAAACAACAGCCAGCCTTGTATTTATGCAGGTCAGGTTTTTTGTTTATTTGTTTGTTTGTTTTTTAAATCTCAGTGTGATATGTGTCCTGAGAAGAGAATCGCACTGCAATGTTAGGGGTACAGGAAGGTCTGATGAAGGATACCCAAGGCCTGAATCCCAGAGGAGAGGTTGTCCTCAGGGAGACACCGGAGTGCAAGGGAGGAAGAGTGGGAAAGGAAGAGTTGTCTTAATAGAAGAGACAACCTGTGCCAAGGAGTGGAAAACAAGAGCATGACAGCAGCTCAAGCGACCTCATCTGGGTCACAAACTCCTTCACAAAGCCTGCAGGTGTGTGCATGTCTGAGTGTTAGCAAGCAGGAAAGCAGTGTTGATGATGGAGTGCTGCAGGAACAGTGGAAGAAAGTGAAGCTGGAGAGGAAAGTGGGTGCCAGTTAATGGAGGCCCCATGACTGCCTGCTAATGAGCTTGGACCATGTCCTGAAGATGTGGAGCCATTTTACCTGATGATTCATCCTCATCTACAGATCACAGTCCCAACGTCTTGGCCCAGTATTCAGGGCTTCCTATAATTTGTTTCCAGCCTATCTAGAAAAACTAATCTGTCATTATTTCCAGGAGCAGACATCTTCACCCAGCTAATAGATATATAGAGAGAGCATATCACAGCCCTCTGCCTCTGGTCTCCACATAAGTGTTCACAGCACTGGCCTCCAACTAGAACCCTTGCTGGCATCTATTTTTCAGGGGTGTGTGGCCTGTTGATGTCTCCTGTATGTGCTCCTTAAACAAATACTGTGCATCTAGCCAAGCATAGAAATAGCAGTTAAGAGTTCATTGATTCATTCAATAAATACTGAGCTTGTACAGAACAGAAACTGTCCTCGATACTGAAGCAACCATAGTAAATAAGACAAAGCCACTGTCCTCACAATGCAAACATGCCATATTTGGAGGAAGAAAAACAAGTACATGAACGATTCAAATATAACTCAAAAGAGAGCAATATGATGGAAGAAATACGTGGAGCCACCAAAAGGCACAAGAAAGAAGCCTAATTTGTACTTGAATCGTCAGGGAAGGTTGCCAAAGGAAATATTATCTGAGCTGAAATCTAAAGGATTAGTAAAAATTAACAGAAGAGAATGGGAGAATGTGTTAGGCTGAGGGAGAAGCACACACACAAACCAGGGACTAGAGATGTTGGTGCACTTAGGCAATAAAGCCATCTCAAACTGGCTACAGCATGCAGTGCAGAGAGAATAGTCGAGCTGCTGTGAAAGGAGAGGGAAGAGCAGAGTGGGTAGAGATGCTGCTGCATAGCAGTGATGCTGCTCAAGCCAGCTTATGTGCTAAGTCCAAAATTGTCTTCATCTCACTGCCTATTTAGCAAAAGAGGCTGAGTAAGCAAGAGCTAAGTTGAGAGGATGGGGATCAGGCATAGAGAAAGGACTATATTCCGTTTTGCTGTGGAGGGTTCAGTCAGAGAGGTGGGAAAGACTATAGGGAAAGTATGCAAACCTTCTGAAAGGTAGGAAGGTTCTGCAGGGCCTCAGGGGAGAATAGCTGAAGGCAGCCGTTCTATAACCCTGAGGCAGAGGGCAAGGAGTAGGCACAAAGGAGTGTGGGGGAATTTATCTTAAACACGCTTGTTTACTTACGTTGACCAGGAACTGACCTTTGATCATTGGTGCGCTTGATATTCCCTGAAAGGGGAACAATAAATGTTAATTACCTACAGGCTGTGTGGGCTCCAGGTTTTCAGCATTGTGCCTGCACTGAATAAAAGCAAGCAGCTCCAGCTTCTTGGGGCTGCTGTCTGGCCATTAGAACCAGACAGTGACCTAGCTGCTCTAATATTGCACACCTGTGTCTGAGTACTCATTTCATCCATCCACCGGGGTCTGCAGGACAGACTCGGCATTTTTCACCAAAGGCTGCAATGATAACCGTAATGCAGTGATTATGATGCAGTGATGAAAGGCAGCTGCTGTCGTTTCCGAGGTGGAGGGTGCTGATGATCTCCTGCCCCACATCCTGTAGCTCACCTGAAGCTACAGGCAAGGTTTTCTTCATACACACATCTTCCTACCTGTAGGACCTATATCTCCATTGCTCTTCTTCTGGAAGCAAGCCGGCTTTCCCTAAAGCACACAGGAAGCAACTAAAAGGTAGTGAAGGGATAAGGAAGCAATATTCCTGGGGAGAATCCTTAACCAACAGAACATGAGAGTCAGTGGATGTGTGCCTATCTCCTGAAACTCCAGGTGCCTGGTTCCAGTTCTCAGCATGCTGCCAGCAAGATGAGCCCCATTTGTCCAGGGCAGTGACCTGATTTATATGGCTTTCCTCCATCCTTTCTCTGACTTTTTCCATTTTTCTCACTTTTGATCCCAGGAACCACTTTCCAAATGAATTACTGGAACCCAAATCCTGGTCTAGGGGTCTGATTTTGAGAAATACAGTCTTCAGTACTGTCACCTGACCTAACATAGGCCTCCAGAAGTAAGTTCCTGTCACTTTACCAACTTCCAGGACAACCTTCACAGTTTTTAAGGGAGGTGAGACCGGACATTAGTGCTGAATTGTAAAACTGTCCTTTCAGTAGGGTGTGTGTGTGTGCACGCGCACGCATGTGGGTAGAGCTGTGGTGCAAAGTAATTTTGTTACCAATGTCATGGTCAATAGAGTTTATCACACATCTGCTATAGAGGGTAGCTATAGGGGATGATTGCTTACATAGAGGCCAAATGGAGACAGTGACAATTGCCCAGAGAAAAGATATCGAAGGCCTTAACAATAGCAGTGACAGTGGTGACGGAGAGGAGGAAACAGATTGCAGACACATTGGGAGGACTTAGTTACTCCTTATCATGATGGGTTCTGGGTCTCCCTCCAGAAAAACATGATTGACACAATGAGAATAATAATAATGTAGTGAGAGTCATGCCAATGCCCTAATGAACCTGAGCATGATGTGCCCAGAAAATCAATTTCCTTGGAATAACTCAAGCAAAGCAAAACATACAAAGAGTACAAAGAGTGCTAGGCGCTAAGCATGCAATTATAGTTTTCTGAGTTTAAAATTATGTTTGGGTATATGGTGCACAATCTCTAAAATATAATTACTAAGGAACATAGTTTAATTTGTATCAGTCACAATTTACGGCTTGTCTATGTTTATAGAAATGATTATGGTTTGAAGCTTCTTGTGCCTTCCTTGATGCATAAAAAATGATTATCAAGCCTTCAGCAGCAGCCGCCTTCCCTGAGAATTGGCAGCAACGGGCCCTTTAATCAGGAACAAGATCCTACAGAGCCAACGTATGCAAATATGCAATCTCAGAACAACAGCTCACTTTTTATAATGAGAGAGTTGGAAAGAACCATAGTGAACCACAGGAGCAAGTGCCCACCTAAGAGAATGCCAACAATTCATGGTTACTAAGCATGGAAGTCTATACTCCCTTCTACATCATCTTGCCACATCCAAACACAAGCCAGTTTCTGCCATCAACGTAGCATGTTAATATTGTCATTGTTTGAAATAAACTGTCATATTGATCAGCTGCCAGCCATTTTTCAAAAGACTTTATGAGAAGAGACTCCAGAAGGTTTTCAACTGTTGATGATTATTCATCAATGCTGCCATTAACTCATACATAATATGACCTCAGGCACACCATTTAACTGCTTTGGGTTTCCAATTTTCTCATTCTTGTAATAAGGGGGTTGAACAAAAGGCTTCAAAAGGCCCCTCTAGCTCCCAAAGATGATGTCTCCATATGAATAGAAGTATGATAATTCTTTGAAAAGCTATTCAATGTGAGTATACACATTCACACATCATAGATGCATGCATACCATATTTTAGCTGTGAAATCTCAAACGAAATAGGATTTAACTTATACATAAGAAAGAGACAAAGAAATACAAACAATGAGTTTGCATGGCCTTATGTTTAATATGTCACTTAGATGCAGCTTTGGTGTCCAAATTTGTCAAAAACTTTACCAGAATAGATTCTGGTAGAAAAGATGTGAAACTTACAGGCATGCGTCTCTTATTATGGGGCTGCTCCCACCCGCTTCCTAAAAGCAATCCGTCTGTTAGGTCAACCAGCGGCTGCACCCTGTTCTTTGGAAGGTAGTTATTTTTTTTTCCACAAGAGTAAAAGGTATTGAAGAGAGCCAGAAGAGAAGTGCGAATGCTCTTAAGACAATACTCAGATCTGAACATCATTATTAGGAGGCATTCAGACAGTTCTTCATAGGCTCAAAGTGCTCCCCAATCATCACATTAATTTTGTATGAGCTGAATGCTATGGAATGTGTTACACTACACCCTGAAGTCGGTTTGAAAACTATAAACACTTCCTTACAGGATAATTGTGTAAGAAGTCACTTTCTCTGAGCTCCTGAAGAATAGTATCTCCCAGGGGACTTATTTTTCAGCCAACCGCAGGAGTCCCAAGAGCAGAAGGGGTTGGTTGGGGTCATAGACTACAAATGCAGTGTTCAGTAGGAGGATCAGTGGGTCATTGAGATGGAGACATTTGAGCAAAGATGTGCAGAGGAGGCAGAATGCGGCCATGAGGATACCTGAGGCAGGCGCAATTCTAGAAGTGGGAAGATCTGAAGCAAAAGCTCTGAGATGGAAGCCTGTCTGATGCCTTTGAGGAATATCAAGGCCAGTGAGGCTGGAACAGAGTGAGTGAGAAAAGAGTAGGAAGATAAGTTAGAAAGGTAACAGGAAAGTAAGTTTACAGAGAATCTTAGACATTATAAGGGCTTTGGCCTTCATGCTGTGTTAGGTGAGAAGCTACTGGAAGGGTTTAAGCAGTGAGTCATGTAGTTTGTTTAAAAGCATCACCCTGGCAGTGCAGTATTGGAGCAGTCTGTACAGGGGCAAGAAAATGATCAGGAAGATCAGTTAGGAGGCAAATGTAGTAGTCCAGGAAAGAGGAAATGGAAATAGTGGCTCAGAATAAATAGTTCAATAGAGGAGAGGAAGATGAGATTCTGAATATACATTTTGAAGGGAGAATTAAGAGGACCTCAATTCTGAAGGTTTGAACGTGGGATATGATAGAATAAATCTGAATGATTCCAAGATTATTGACCCGTACACCAGAAGGGTGGAGTTGCCATCAACAGAAATGGAGAAAACTGTAAGTCATGGAAGATAAGTCAAGGATCTGGGAAGAAAATGCTAAGTTTAAATGGACTATTGGAAACCCATAAATACATTCCAGGTAGACAGTTGGATATACAAGTCTACAATTCTGGGCTAGGCTTAAATATTTTATTACCAAAAGCATCCAGGTAGAATTCAACAACAAAACAAAAAATAACAATAAAACTATAGTAGGGCCCAGAATATCCCCCTTCTTGCTATATCCCCCAAAGAAATGAAATCAGCACCTTGTAGAGATATCAGCACTCCTGTCTTCATTGCAGCATTCTTTACAAAGCCAAGATATGGAAGTAATCTAGAATCTATTGGCAGATGGATGGATAAATAAATTTTAGCCTGTGTGCACATGCATGCACACAGGAACACACACAGAGGAACATAATTCAGCATTACAAAAGGAGATTCTGCCATTTGCAAAAACATGGATAAACCTGGAGGACATTATGGT
The DNA here is from genome assembly GCF_043159975.1 of Macaca nemestrina. Lineage (NCBI taxonomy): Eukaryota > Metazoa > Chordata > Mammalia > Primates > Cercopithecidae > Macaca > Macaca nemestrina. Next base: position 185,985,691 of record NC_092127.1, read on the forward strand.
AAGTGAAAGAAATCACAGAAAAATATGACGTGATTTCATTTATGAGGACCCTTAAAAAAGTTAAATACATAGAAAGAAAGTAGAATGGCGGTTGCCAGGGTCAGGGACTAGGGGGATGGGGAGATGTATATCAAAAGATACAAAGTTGCAGTAATGTAGGATAAGTCTAGAGATCTAATGTATAGCATGAGTACTGTAGTTATTAATGTTGCATTGTTTATTGGAAATTTGCTACAAGTAGATTTTAGGTGTTCTTAGAAGGTGGTAATTTGATGAACTGTAGTAATCATGTATATGTATGTCATGTATATTACATGTATATTTTGTATATATGTATATCAAAACATTATATTGTCCACCTTAAATATAGACAATAAAAATAAGGAAAAAAATGAAGCCATTAGACTGAATGAGAGAAACACAGAGAAGTGAGGATGGAAAGAAAAGAACAAAGTAGCAGCCTGGATCCCTGAGGCCTTGCAGGCTGGAAGGAGACATTAGAAAAGTACATCATCAAAGAGCCAAAAGGCAGCCACTGGAGGTAGAAGTGAAACTAGGAGAGGACCCTGCTGAAAGCTAGGTGAAGAGAGGACGGTGCTGGAAGCCAGGTGAGGAGAGGACGGTGCTGGAAGCCAGGTGAGGAGAGGACCCTGCTGGAAGCCAGGTGAGGAGAGGACCCTGCTGGAAGCCAGGTGAGGAGAGGACCCTGCTGGAAGCCAGGTAAGGACAGGATTTCAAGGAAGAAGAGGGAGTGATGGTATCAGACATTGCTGAGAAGCAAAGTAGATGCACATTGACAACTGATGACTGAATCAGACTGAGAACTGAGGGTTTCAGGAGGAGTCGGGAGATGGAGCCAAAGCTTTTGCTGCAAAGGGAAGAGAGGTGGTACTTGTTTGGGAGAATGTGGTCAGGAGGAATTTTTTTTTTCTCTGTTTTAAAGATTAAATAAATAGCAGTACGTTTGAATACTGAAGTGATGAGGATAGAGGAAATCTTTAACTATCAGCAGAGAACGGAGGTTTCCCAAAGCAATGTGTGCTGCAAAAAGACTGCCTGTTACTATGGTTAACACCCAGGAAGTCAGGGTATCTGGTGTGAAGGCCACCAGGTGTGCAGACAGTGAGGTGGCACTGGGTGACATTATTTACCCAATCTGCCATTCATACTTTACTATGTCTCACACTCTCTGCATACTGTTCTCCCACTGACTCTTCTAGGTGCAACCCACAAGCTACTTTGTTCAAACTTGAGCTGTCCAGTTACCCTCTGAGGTGATTATGAAAAAAATCCTAAAGTCTGGCTGGATTTTTTTCTTTCAACATAAAACTAAACATTTGCTTAAAGCACAAGCAAAATAGTCATGAGACAAGAGAGAAATTCAAGGTCAACAAGCTTTCTTTAGAATTACACAGCTAGGAAATTTAGTTTAAAAGGTTGTTTCAATTTTGGAAATTCAAAATAATAAAATTTTAGTTTGAATTGCACATAAGAAGAGAATTGCCATCATGTTTTTAGTGCAGATTAAGTCACAGAATCTTAGTCTTCCCCTGCCCCAGAGCCACGTGTTCTGGTCCCATGATAGCAGCCTAAAGACAGCACAGGAAAGTCACATTTCTGTAGCTGCTGGTAGAAGTGACTAGAAGTGCAAATTCGAGTCTTGTCAGTGGAGAGAAGCTGCAAATAAGATCAGAGAAACCATAGCTGATGTCAGTGTGCATGTAAAAATATAGAGTCGGAGATCCACGAGCATCAGCAGCAGTTGAGAAAAAGTCAGGAAAATTTTGACCCTCTTAATCCCCCATTGCAACCCCTCATTCCAATCTGCATATCTAGAATACAATTCTTTTTTCTTTTTCTTTTCTTTTTTTTTTTTGAGACAGAGACTCTCTCTGTTGCCCAGGCTGGAGTGCAGGGGCACCATCTCGGCTCACGGCAACTTCCGCCTTCTGGGCTCAAGCAATTATCCTGCCTCAGCCTCCTGAGTAGCTGGGATTACAGGTGTGCACCACCATGCCTGGCTAAGTTTTGTAATTTTAGTAGAGATAGGGTTTCACCATGTTGGTCAGGCTGGTCTCGACCTCCTGACCTCGTGATCCGCCCACCTCAGCCTCCCAAAGTGCTGGGATTACAGGCGTGAGCCACCGTGCCTGGCCTGGGATACAATTCTAATGCCTCCCCTAATGTATGAGACCCATTGCTTGCTCACTTATTGGCCTGCTTCCTTCTTTGTATCCTTGAACCCTAATTCCACCATGGGTTATATTTGCTCACCCCCAGATCTCTGCATGTGCTGCACTCCCCTTACCTGACATGCCCATCATGCTTGCCTGTGTCAAGTTAACTCTTTTACTTTCAGGTCTCAGAAGAATGGTGACTTCCCACCAGAAGGCTTCCTTGACACTGTAGCAATCTTGGAACAGCCAACACTTACACAGCTGTTACTATTCATGAGTTACTATCCTATGAATATCATAGAGATTGACACACTCAACCCTCACAAACAATATTATGGTTATTTTTATTTTCATTTTACAGACGAGAATCATTATGCACAGAGAGGTCAAGTAATTTTTAAAGTCATACAGCTGATGAATGTCAGAGCCAGCATTTTCAGAGTCATGCCCAGCCAGTCCACATCTGGAGACCCACTCCAAAGCTATATTCTAGGATGTCCTTCATAAAAGGGTGTCGAAGTTGCAGATTTCAGCAGGTTTATTGTATTATTTTTCACTTGTAAACAGTTTTCCCACGGGACCTGAGTGTGCTTATAAACATGTAAACTCTAACCTCCTGAAACTGGGTGTGTGTGGCCTGGTTGCTAGAATCAACTTCAAATGGCATCCTATGCTATCTTAAGTCAGGTAAGAAAATAAAAATACATTTAGTTGGATGATTTACTGATAGAAATGTAGAGTGGCTGCTTTATCCTCCTAGTATTTAAAATAACTCCCTAAACATGTCCCGGTCATTACCACTTGTGTTGATTACATGGAAAATTATTTCACACAGAGGCTTCTTAGTGTGCACGTTGGTTAGGTTTATTTTGCTTTAAGGTCTATGATTTGACTCATTAATTCATTCATTAATGAAGAGTCTAGCTTTTGGCCAAAAACCTATGTAAATTATAGAGGCTCAACCTGCCAGGCTTTAGAGAGGAAAGCTGCCCCACTCACACCAGGCTTGAACTCAGCCAGGGTATCACAGTCTTTGGAGCGAGTTGCAGTCGATGATCCAAGCCCTCCTAGTGAGGTCTTTGACTGGTCGTGCTCTTCTCATATTTGCATTTCTTACCCAGGCACCATTATTCTTCTTATTTTTTCTCTATTTTTTTGAAACTATGTCTCCCTCTGTCACCACGATGAAGGGCAGTGGGGCGATCTCAGCTCACTGCAATCTCCACCTTCCGGTTTCAAGCAATTCTCCTGCCTCAGCCTCCCGAGTAGCTGGTATTACAGGTGTGCGCCACCACGCCCAGCTCATTTTTGTATTTTTAATAGAGACAGGGTTTCACCATGTTGGCCAGGATGGTCTTGCTCTCTTGACCTCGTGATCTGCCCGCCTCGGCCTCCCAAAGTGCTGGGATTACAGGTGTGAGCCACTGCGCCTGGCCTACCCATCCTTCTTCTTTTCCTTTTTTTCCTTTTCTTTTTCTTTTCTTTTCTTTTTTTTTTTTTTTTTTGAGATGGTGTCTCGCTCTGTGGCCCAGGCTGGAGTGCAGTGGTCGGATCTCAGCTCACTGCAAGCTCCGCCTCCCGGGTTCACGCCATTCTCCTGCCTCAGCCTCCCGAGTAGCTGGGACTACAGGCGCCTGCCACCTCGTCCGGCTAATTTTTTGTATTTTCAGTAGAGACGGGGTTTCACCGTGTTAGCCAGCATGGTCTTGATCTCCTGACCTCGTGATCCGCCCATTTCGGCCTCCCAAAGTGCTGGGATTACAGGCGTGAGCCACCGCGCCTGGCCCCCATCCTTCTTCTTATCTGAGGTATTGGTGCCAAGGTCCGCTTCTAAGCCCTTCTGCCGAGGGAAGACGTGAAGAGTATTTCCCCCAACTCAGACCTAATACTCAGTCTTTTTTTCCTTTTGTGGCCCTTTCTCTCTTTCCCCTCCCGATCATGAAACTGTAGGAGACTCTGTTAAGGGTTTGTCCTCAACAGTGAGAAAACTCCCATGTCTGCGCTAATCACCTGACCCTCCACTCATGCGCTGTTTCATGGCGAGGAATGGAATAGGAAGAGCCAGCATTTTCTCTAATGTAGACCATTGTTTAAGTAAGTGATTAAAGGCTTGTTATTTCAATTTTGACTTGTTGCTTTAATCAGCTACTCTGGTGACTGACAGTTAAGCGCTGAAAATTCATTCAACAAATATTATGTCTTCTTAATAGTATTTTGTGAATACAGACACACACACGCTATATTATATACGTATATATAAAAATAAGTATATATTATCTGTATATATAAAAATACTAAGTATATTATATATGTATATGTAAAATATACTGTATATTATATATGTATATGTAAAATATACTAAGTATGTTATATATATATAAAAATACAGTGTATATTACATATGTATATATAAAATATACTAAGTATATATTATATGTATATACAAAATGTACTAAGTATATATTACATGTATATATCATACATAAGTATAGAATATATGTATATAATATATAATATATCAGTATATTATATAAAATATACTGGTATATATTATATGTATATATAATATGTAGTATATATTATATATAAAATAGGTATATATAAAAATAGGTATATTATATATAAAATATATAGTATATATTATATGTATATATAAAATATATAGTATATATTATATGTATATATAAAATATATAGTATATATGATATGTAAATATGAAATATATAGCATATATTATATAGTATGTATAAAATATATATTATATATTACATAAGTATATATAATATATGGTATATATTATATATAAAATATATGGTATATGTTATATATGTGTATATAATATATAAGTATATATAATATAGCATTATAGATACCATATAAAACTATATATCATATGTATGTGTATATATCATATACATGTATATGTGTGTATGTATTCAACATACATTAAATCCACAGAAAGCCAACACTCTAAGAAAGAACCTCTCAGGCTCAACACTATTAACAGTTTGGACCAAATGACTCTTTGGGACATGGGGAGGAGGCTGTCCTATGCATTATAGCATGTTTAGTAGCATCTCTGGCCTCTACCCACTGGGTGTTAATAACAACCTCCTTCCCCAGCGGTGACAACAAAACGTCTCCAGACATTGTCAAATGTCTTCTGGCAGCGGCAGAGGGGGCAAAATTAACCCCACTGGAAACCGTGAGTCTAGAAAGTTATGTCAAGCATGGGTCTAAGTGCTATAAATATATTAACTTCACAACATCCTTATGAAGCAAATACTATTATTATCCACTTTTCATATGAGAAAAACAAAGCATGAGTTTATTAAACAAATGTGAGGTTCACAGCTAGGAAGAGGTAGATGCTGGATTTTAGCTTAAGAAATATATCTCAGATTCAGGACCCTCAAGACAGACCCTCAAGACAGGACCCTCTCACTGCAACATGTGAGAGACTGTTCTGAGAACATTAACAAAATGAGGCTAACTCTGTTAGGCGTTCAGTGAAGGCTTCAGAGAAGAGCCATCATTTGAACTGAGATGTGATAGAATTACAATTCTGTAAGTCAAAAAGGCTGTGCACACATTCAACACCCAGAACCAATAAAAATCTTCAGCACTGCTCTTTCACCAGGCAGGTGAACTCCCACTCTGTGTGTGCACATCTCGCTCACTTCCCTTTCTCTGCATATCCTTATCACATCCACCTTCTCTACATAGATGTTCCTGAGACTCTCTAAGAAGAAACTCTTGACACATCTTGCCTGAGTTATTCTTTTGGCAATAACCAAATTCAGCCTCCTGGCATCTCGCCCAACATTTTGTATCTCTTACATAACTTAGTTGGTAATCTGTCATCCAGTCCTTTTTGCACAGGCACTATTTATGGCATGATAAAAAGAACATTTGCTGTAAAGATAAACGCCATTGATTTTGAATCCAAACCAGACACGTCCCTCATCATTATATTCAATCTCTCAGATCCTTCGTTTCCTCTCCTATACAATCGAAATAATAATACTCCTCTAATAAATGTGGCAAAGTACTTAACTTTCTCCTCAATATTTATCTTCTGTATAGTGTCTTGCATAATATTCAGAAAGGTGCTTCAGATGTCTCATGAATTTGCTTCAGACTTTGCTGAATTATGCATATGGGCTCAGTGTTAAGAGAACATAATAGCAAAACAAACTTCTTGATAAGGGAAAAGACAGAAGGAGATGTAAAATATGTGCAACCATCTTTCCAGGCCCTCATTGTGGAGCATCACTGGGACACCCACGCTCCCAACTGCAGACTTCCCCCACCTATGCTAATATGTTCGAGGCATGCCCTGAAGTGTTTACTACTAAAAAATGAGAGAGTCTTGAGTCTCAAAAATATAAGAATTTAAGTTAATTCAATATGGATAAATGAGCATTGCTGACACTCCTAAAAATTAGTATGACCAAAGAAAGAGAGTGATAGCAGTCAATCTGATTCTCCGTTGGCATGAGTGTTACTGTCTGCACTCAGTTTTTGTTAAAAAAAATTATTATTCGTTATATGTTCCATAGATCTCAGCTCACCTCAACCTTCACCTCCGGGGTTCAAACGATTCTCCTGCCTCAGCCTCCTAAGTAGCTGGGATTACAGGTGCCTGCCACCACGTCTGGCTAATTCTTCGTATTTTTAGTAGACATGGGGTTTCACCACGTTGACAAGGCTGGTCTTGAACTCCTGATCTCGTGATCCACCCGCCTCAGCCTCCCAAACTGCTGGAATTACAGGTGTGAGCCACTGCGCCCTGCCCCATAGAACAAATTTTAAGAGGATTTTGGAGACAAATCAGTTTTAGTCCTACTAGCTGTTTGACTTTGGGTAAATTAACTGCTTAGTCTCAGATTTCTCATCTATAAAAATAAGAAAAAAGCAGCAGCTGCCATCAATGCACCACTACTCCAACTGCCTTTAGACTTCACCTTTAATAAAGACTTATACAAATCGTCATTGCAATCCCTTCCTGGGTCTTTTCCTGGGCAAGGGGTTCTGAGATCAAGGACAGAGAAAGTTCTGAGTGTAGCAGATGTTAGAGACCCGGGAAGCCCCTTACCCAAGATGACTGGAGAGTTGGTTGAGAAACATCCATTCACTCTCACCCCTTCACTACTTTGAAATTTCTCTGAAGCAATTTACATTGTATCCCAGAGTTCTCCAACAGCATTATCTTGCTACACAGGGATAATTCGCTTGAGAGAACATCATTTATTTGCGGCTTTTCTTTCTTTGTCTTACTTCCTCACCCTCCTACCTGAAAATCCTGGGATCCTTCAGTTTCTGAAAGAATGCAGAACACAGCAGAGGATAATATTATGTAACATCTGAGTGATTTTATGGCATAGGCTTGGCACACTTCTTGGCCTAGTTTATCGGTTTGGATTCAATCCGAAATCAGAAGCCGTTGGAGATATATCTGAAGCAATTTATTGCAAGGAATCAGCTTACATGATTGTGGGGCTAACTAGGCAGGTCTGAAATCTCCACGGCAGGTTGCTGGGAAGGTTGGCTGGAACTCTTGGGCAGGAGCTGGTGGTGCAGTCCACAGGCAGAACTTCTGCTTCCAAAGGAAGTCTCAACAATGCTTTTAAGACCTTTCAACTGGTTGAATCTGAGCCACCAAGATTACTTAAGGAAATCCTCCCTTACTTAGAGTCAATGAATTATGGACTTTAATTTACAAAATACGTTTATAGCAAGCGTTGCTTATTAGTTCATTGAAAAGTGGGGATTGAAGTCTAGAGAAGTGAACATATTAGACCATCAGACCCATAAGTGCTCAAAAATTGTCAAATTATTAGTTTTCTTTACCTTGTGTTATTAAAAATAACTATATTTTGTTCGAATATATTTAATTATAGTTTATTATATAATATTTGTAGGAAAAATGTATAAAAAACAAAATAATACTCGTTTACAAGTCGTCCATGAAAAGATTACCCCACTGGCCATGCATTTTACCTGCACCACAATGCCTCTGTTTTTACCCCCTTACACTGCATACCCTTCCCTTAACAGTCTATAATGAGCATATTCTTATCTAACAGATTTTTTTAGGACTTTAGATATTCTAATAACTATAAAGTATTTTATCATTTATATACATCATTTTATTAATTTTATACTCTTTGACAGTTCTTCCTCCTTTGTACTTCTTTGCTGGATCTCCTTGTATATAAATATTTACCTGCATGTTAGGATAAGTTCCTATTTATTAACTAGTCTAGTTGACTCTTGCAACTTGTTCTGCTAGAGGAATAGTTTCTGACGCCCTAAAGCATCCCCTATATGTACTGAACTAACCTCTCTCCTACATATCTACGATGGTACTACTAGTTTTGGGGTATCCTTGAGAGATGTTGGAGAAGAGTCACTGAAGTCATTTTCTGAGTACCATGATTCAGATGAAGATACCCAGCGAAGAAAAGCTGGTAGAAGATTTGAAAAGGTGACCTAATTCTTTTAAAAGTTTGTGGAGATTAAAGTTGCCAACTTATTCCCTTCCTCTACAGATTTTTAACAGAAATTTTATAAGTAATTTATTTTTAAAATCTAGAAAATAAGAAGACAGATCAATGGTTGTTCAATATTACTGGAAGAAGAGAGTGTGGTTATCAAGGAGTAACACAAGGAAGTTTTTCAGGTGATAGAATTTTTCTGAATTCTGATTTAGGTGGTGGTTAAATAACTCTACACGTATGTCAAACTCTACATCTGCACGGAAAAGAAGTCAATTTTACTGCACAATAATTTAATGAGAAGGAAAAAGAGGAAAATAGGATAAATAGAATGAAAAACAAAAAAAAAATGGGTTATGGAAAGGATTTTGTGCAGGAGGATTAAAGCGCAGTCTTCTGAAAGTTTAATGCCATAATTTAGAGCACTAAACATTTCAGTTTTCCTCTGAATCTTTAGATTTAAGGACTTCAGAGTTTAGTATCATCATTTACAACCAAATAAAAAATTATGATTTCACTTTATACAAGATTTCTCTAAATGAAACAAACTTTCTCAGTAAAAAGATCAATCTTTTCTACATTGATTATTTTCAAGTGAGAATTTATTTACATTTTTAATATTCATTTTCTAAACATTTTCCACATTCACACTTAGATTAAAATGTTCAGCTAAACATTCAATCATTCATATGCATAGTCATCAAGAATTGCATAAGGAATTTCAGCATCATGTTAAAATATGGAAACTCAGTAGAAATTTTGAAGTTACCTTAACGCAAAACTTAATCACTACATTTTATTTTATAAGTTTGGCGGACAGAGACTAGAAGCTATAGCTGCCTTGGTTTTGGACCCAGGAGATCCAATCTGTTCATTGGCTTTGACCAGCCTCTTGGGAAGATTTAAGGTGAGGTTTCTGCAAATAACTGAACCAACATCTGTGAGCTATGATAACCTTCTGAAATCTGCGTTCACATGTTGTAAAATGGTCCTCACCTGTTATCAATGGTTCTGTATTTCTGTTCTCAGGCGTACAGGTTCCTTGGGTCAACCCTGCTTTTCCCTCTTTCTCGCTTATGGTTCTCAAGAATTGTTGTAGAATGTGCTGGAAATGCAACATCCTGAGATAGACAGGGACTGACTGGACCTGCCTCAGTTCTGTTACAGTTTCCCCCAAAACAGGATGCCCTTCACTGCTTTAGCCCAGAGGGTCATGTTTCCCACAGGGTATAAAACCCAGAGTGGGCTTCTTTCTGAAATCCCTTAGATATGGTGCAAGTGAGGAATGGGCTGATGAGACTCCATCTGCCCTGGCATCTTTCCTGAGCCTTGGGGTCTGACTCGAAATGAATTCCAGCCTTCTGTTGTCCCTAGCTGCCTATCTGAAAGTAATAAATCTGCTTCATGTAGCTTGTGTGTGTGGGTGTTTTGTCTGACTGGACTCAGACAAATTGCTAACCGGTGCACAGCAAACCTGCTTAACCACATGCACTCTCCTCCACATCATGGACAAGGGTCTTTGAAGTTGTTTCCAACCCCTGAGGGCTGTGAAATCTGTGGGGTAAAGAAGCTTTTCCTTATGGCTCTTGAGATTCACAGTAAATAGATGGTAGAGTCTCATTCAAGCCACTCTATTTTAAGGTGCACTGCGTTGCCCTCTGCTCTCCCTCCTCACCTGGCACTAACTTCAGAAAATTTTACTTTAAACGTTTTAGCAACACTGTTTGTTCAGCTATTTGTTTTGGTGGGAGAAGACAGATGAGCACAAGAGCAAGATTTCAAGGTATTCTAAGGTGATTTTAAGAGCTAGAAAGGCCTTCGTATGTCACTTCTCTCTCTGTCTCCACCTTCGTCTTAGTCCAAGCTTTCTTCATCTTGCAGACATCTTTTTATGGGTGTCTCCCAATCCTCCTGTCACATTAATATGATTTCTCCAGAGATGTTTATCCCTTTTGTGAGTGATGCAGGCAAAGACAAGTCCAAGACAAAATAACTGGCCTTCAAAGGGCAGTCTCCAGCAGGTGTAACTTAGAGATGGGAAGTCCATGGACTCTGAAGTGTTTTCTGCCAGTGGCAGTTAGGAACAGCCCTGCCAAACACAAGGCCAGCAAGATGGTAGCTTAAGACCCCAAGCAGAAGATGAGTAAGTGTTTGCTATAAACCCACTTATCTGATGTTAATACTTAATCCTCTATGTCTTCCTCTTTCACATTCTCTGGTACTATGACGAGACTCAGTGAGGATTAGGAGTCCATGGGTAATATCCCTCTTTCCCTCATGAGTTTGAAAATAAGCGTAAGAATCAGGGGAATGAAGATCCAAAGAATCAGCTTTCTAGCTAACTAAACCAGTGTGAGAGGACATGGACACACATCTGCAGCCATGTGAGTTTGCAAACTTTCCCTTGAGTTAGCAGACTCCCCTGTACAGGTGCTGGCATGGATGGACCACTCCAGGCCTTGCCTGCAAGGGCACAGCAGGGAGACAGACCAGAATGCACGTGTCCAATGCAGAGGGAGTGGGCTGCCCCAAAGATACCTGGCTCCAACTCCAAAATTCACTAGTCAGAGAGGCAGCCCTCCTCCCATGGAAAAGAATGAGTGAGGGAAGGAAGAGAAACCTGGAGTGGTACTTCAGCTGAAGTTCCCCACTAAGGCTACCAGCATGCCAGGGAAATTAACATGCATCCTCTCCCTGCATCCAACCTGCAGACCCTGGGCCTTTTATAGGAGAGAGGCACATGTAAGATGACACTTAAGCTAAAGTAGGTGTTACCTCCAGAAGGCAGCTTGGCTGTGCCAGGGGAGATGTCAAGGCTAGCAAGGAGAATGTGAGGGTATTGCGCACTTAATTGCGAGTCCTGGAAATTCAGAGTTTTAGGTTGTAATGTCATGGTGGGAATGTTAGTAACTTAATGGCAGAAAGACAGAAATCATTTCTTGATACCACTATACTCCCAGAAAAAAAAAATCTGCTATTTTAAAGTCATGTGGAGTATGAGATAGCCTGTAAAATAACCCAGGACCCCCCACGGGGTAACTGCCTCCAGTGTGCTCTATTTTATTAATATTAAGGATGGTGGAAACTCCCTTTAAGGGCAATGCAAACTTTTCCACCAAAGTATAGGTGTGGACCAGCTGGTGGGTGAAAAAAATGAAGGTGTCGGAGACTGAGAGCCTTAAAAAGTCGGCAACATGATGGCATTCCTTTCAAGTCCCTTATTTACTCTATCTTAAAAATTCACAAGATTTTTGACAGTCTTTCACACAATACTTTCATTTTTGCTTTGATATAAAAATAGGACTTAAATTACCCACCATTAAGAAAATGGATGCTTTCTGGGAGGATGTGGTGTGCTTTGCCCTTGGTCCTGCGCATCCCAGGCAGGTCTCTGAGTAACTCCCCAGAACTCATTCTGTCATACACAGTCTCAGGCTTGACACTCTTTATATGCAGTATCCATTCATCTATCCATCCCACAAATATTTACTAGCAATAATTATTCATAAGGCATTCTATGTGTAAGATATAGTCAAAATCTGAAGGAGTGATGACTTCTAACAGATGAGTTTAAAATTTTCAATAAAATACAATAAAAAAACAAATGCCACCTGCCTTTTCCAGTAATTGGTAGATAGTAGGCATTTTTAAAGGTATTTTATATCATTATATATTTTCATTATTATCCTAAGAATGCATTGGGAACAAAGGCAAATAATATTGGATTTTCACTTGGAAAGAAAGGAGAATCTTAAGAGTCTTAGCCAAACAGAAACAAACAAACAAAACAGTTGATGGGAATGTAAATTAGTTCAACCATTGTGGAAGACAGTGTGGTGATTTCTCGAGGACCTAGAACCGGAAATACCATTTGACCCAGCAATCCCATTACTGGGTATATACCCAAATGAATATAAATCATTCTATTATAAAGATACATGCACGCGTATGTTCACTGCAACAGTGTTCACAATAGCAAACACATGGAATCAACCCAAATTTCTATCAGTAATAGACTGGATAAAGAAAATGTCGTACCTGTACATCACAGAATACTATGCAGCCATTAAAAGAATAAGATAATGTCTTTCGCTGGGACATGGATGGAGCTGGAAGTCACTATCCTCAGCAAACTAACACAGGAACAGAAAACCAAACATTGCTGGTTCTCACTCATAAGTGGGAGCTGAACAATGAGAACACATGGACACAGGGAGGGGAATAACACATACTGGGGCCTGTCAGTGGGGTGGGGCATGGGATGGGAGAGAGAGTGTCAGGAAAAATAGCTAATGCATGCTGGGCTTAATTCCTAGGTGATGGGTTGATAGGTGCAGCAAACCACCATGGCACACATTTACCTATGTAACGAACCTGCACATCCTGCACATGTGCCCTGGAACTTAAATAAAATAAAATAAAATAAAATATAAACAAAGAGAAGAAAAACACAACAGCAACAAACATTCCCTAGTGCCCTGTTATTGTGACGTTCATTAGGTTGAAGATCTTTTAGTTAATAAAATAAAAATCTGTTGCCTAATCTCAAACAATACTGCACGTAAGAATGACGTAGCTTAGCTTAGTTATGTCTAGGCATACTCATTAACTTTTCGATCTATTAAATAATGTTACACCAACAAGGACATACACTCCTTAAATTGGCAATTATTCTGTAGCATCTTTGCTCAATAGAAATACAATGCAAGACACATGCACAGTTTTAAATTTTCTTTTCTTTTCTTTACTTTTTTTTTTTTTTTTTTTTTTTTGAGACTGGAGTCTAGCTCTGTCACCCAGGCTGGAGTGCAGTGGCACAATCCCAGCTCACTGCAACCTCCACCTCCCGGGTTCAAGTGATTCTCCTGTCTCCCCCTCCTGAGTAGCTGGGACTACAGGCACATGCCACCACACCTGGCTAATTTTTGTTGTTGTTGTATTTTTAGTAGAGACGGGGTTTCACCGTGTTAGCCAGGATGGTCTCCATCTCTTGACCTCGTGATCCACCCACCTCAGCCTCCCAAAGTGCTGGGATTACAGGTGTGAGCTACCACACCCAGCCAGGTTTAAATTTTCTAGTAGCACATTTAAAAAGTAATAAGAAACAGGTGTATTTTAAAAATAAAATATATCCTAAATATGGCCATTTCAGCATGCGTCAATATGAAATTATAAATGAAATCTTTTATATTGTTTTCTATTGTATTCAAAATCCAATGCATATTTTATACTCACCCATATCTATATCCCAACTAAATGCATCTCCTGTGCTCAATTGCTGCAGTGACTCGTGTCTGCCATATCGAACAGTGCAGGGACAGACTACAAGGCTTTAGTTAGAAGTCCAAGAAATCTGCCATGAGGAGCTCATCATTAAAATGAAAGAAGTGTGTGTTTAAATTTTATTTTAATCGTGGATACTGATAATCACAATACTCAGTGGAATTCATTCTAAATTTGTTGACTTCTTAAGCAGCATAAATTAAACAATATTAGTTTTGGGTAAAAGTAGTAGTTATGAACGTCATAAAGGGCAGGTCTGAAATAAATCAGTTATTTGTTCTTATCCTGAGTGGTTCTGTATTACTAGGGTTTTTGGTTATTTCTGTTGCTAAGAGCTTTTATTTTCTGTCTTTTCCATTATTATCAGGGCCTTGTATACTCTTAACTTATTGCCATGGTGTTTGGTTCCTTACTCTAATATACACGCACATACACACACACAAACTTACACTCTATAGAAAATGTTATGATATGTGTTAATATGTACATAAAAATAATGTCTTTTTGGCGAGAGAGACTGAAATGTTCTCCCATAAGTAAAAAATGCTTTGTCAACTTCCTGTTGCCTCAGCTAACCTCAGGATAGTGGTAGTTAGAAGATACATGAAGTTCTTTCCAGTGAAGAATTACAGTGTTTCTTTATTCGAATGTTTACTTATTTTGATGTGTCATATTTAAATATACAAGGCAGTTTACCAAAATCCCATAGAAACTATCAATGCTTTTTTAGAAAATGCCATTTGAATATAAATACATTTAATTATTTCTCATAGTATTAATTATTTTTGAATACAGAAAGACCCGAGGATATTTAGAAGCTTGTTTTTAGAAATATAATACCCATGGAGGTATTTAGCTCCCCTCTGAGAGTTTAAACATCTCATTTTTGTAATCACATTATTAACACTGTCACTACAAAGAAAATTTCAAGAAATAGAATAGCTATTCATTGGGCACCACTCAGCATAAAAGTACAATAAATTCATACAACATAAAGAATGGGAATACAACTGAGGTAACAATAACAATATGATAATGGCATATGATCATATAACATTTATTCTATTAATACAATAGGAACAATAATATAATAGCATAATATATAATGTAATAATATAATATTAACACATGCTACTATTATAATAATGTAACATTAACTGCTTAGTATATCCCAGGTAGTATGCTAAATATTTTATATTCATTTCATCCTCTAATCCTCACACTGACCTTGGAAGGTATGTGCACTTATTCTACAGAAAGGAAACGGGCAATCTGAGAGTCATGAAGCTGTGTAGTGATGGAGCTGGGATGAAAGAAAACACACTTCTCTCTGACTCTAGATCCAAACTCTTAACCATTGTGTCACACTACCACATTTTGTCAAATTACATTTATTGGAGGAGCAAAGTGACCAAAGAAGGAGAATGACTATAAAAGGTGTCATTCTAATCTAATCAGTGTCATTGCCATATTCAGAAACCAAGTCTTCTTACTCAGGGCCATGTTTATTCAACAATGATGGTCTGAGTTTATTAACCTAATCACAGGATGTTTTTATAAATGTCAGTTGTTCTACAGCAAAGAAAAAACTATTCTTGTTGCAGCATTATTCACAATAGTCCAGATAAACTAATTGGCCAGTGACAGATAAGAAAATGTGGTGTATGTGCATATATATGCCAGTGACAGATAAGAAAATGTGGTGTATGTGCATATATATGCCAGTGACAGATAAGAAAATGTGGTGTATGTGCATATATATGCATACATATATGTGTATATATACATTGTTTATATTTTATATCTGTATCTATATCTTTATCTATATATAATTCCACCTTAAGAAAGGAGACCCTGTCATTTGCGACAGCATGGATGAACCTGTAGGACCAGGTGCAGAAACACAAATACTACGTGATCTCACTTATATATGTAATCAAAAAAAGTTGAACTCACGGGAGCAGAGAGTAGAATGGTGATTGTGAGGAACTGGGAAGAGGACAAAATGGGTTGATGTTCGTCAAAGAGTACACAGTTTTAGTTAAGCAGTTGAATAAGTTCTGGAGATCCAGCGTAAAGCATGGTGGCTACAGTTACTAATACTATATTGTATACTTGACATTTACTGAGAGAATAGATCTTTAATGTTCTAACTACAGGTAGAAAAATGGTAATATTGAGCTGATGGATGAGTTATCTTGAGAGTGATAAACAGTTCACAATATATACATAATAAAAGCACCACGTTTTAAGCCTTCAATATGTCCATTTTTAATTTTTCAATTCTTGTGATCTTTATTCACATGCAATTCCAATCAGGTGGTTACCTGGGCAGAGTCTGTAGTCTCTAAGACGTCTTCCTTGTCTTTAATGAATATAAACACAGATGTTCTGGGCTCTAATTCCCCTTCTATCACTTCCTTTTGCACACTAGGGTTTGTAGGTAACCCCTGAGAATATCTGTCTCTTCACCCATATGTAGAGATATGCAGCATGGTGACTGGATCACCAGTACTTGTCAAGATGTGTCACAGTGTGGCACTAGGTTTGTCACACTAATAAATAAATTAAATAATAAATATTTATTCCTTTGTAAACTGTTCATCACTTCTTCTTAGTTGTCATTATATGCTTGTGTTTATTCCCAGTTTTGTGCCTTGACCTTGAGTAACTTTATCTTCCTTCACCAATAAAAATTCAATGGATCCCTCAAGGCTAGTGTAATTTTGTTCACTTTCCCAGGCAATACTGAAATCAGCCTTCTTCATATACACATTGTGCATTGTGAAGTGGTCACCTGCATATGTATCTGTTCTTTTGTGAATAGCATGAGACAACCACACTTGGTTGCAATGCCAGTTCATGCGCTGAGCCTTACACAGAGGCTAGGGTCCTGATAAAAGATAGGTTGCTAACAAGGTATGTGACCTTGAGCAGACACCCTAGCCTCTGAGGCCAAAATCTCTCAAAATAAAATAGGGATAATGCCTAGGATTTAAGGGTTAAAGGCCCAGCTAAATAAAAGAGAAAATAAAAAATTGTTAGCCCCGTATCCCTTCTCTGAGCTCTACATATTCTCAGACATTCATTCCCTTGACTGCTTTTCCTTACCTCCCACATCCTATGGATTAAAAAGTCCTCTGTGGTTACTTCCAACAAACTTTGTGAATTGAACTATTTCTTAACAATTTTATCACTACCCTACCAAGGCAAGCCACTATATTCTTTCATCAAATTCTTCAATAGCCTCCGTTCTTGCTCCCTTACTGTTTATTTTCACTTTAATATATAAATCAGATCATGTTACTCTATGATATGGTTCGGCTTTGTGTCCCTACCCGAATCTCATCTTGAATTACAATCACTATAATCCTCATAATCCCCATATCAGGTGGATGTAATTGGATCATGGGGGTGGTTTCCCCGTGCTGTTCTCCTGATAGTCAATGAGTTCTCATGAGATCTGATGGTCATAAAAGGGACTCTTCCCCCTTCCCTCCTCACTCTTCTCCTTCCTGTCACTTTGTGAAGAAGATACCTTGCTTCCCCTTCACCTTCTGCCATGATTGTAAGTTTCCTGAGGCCTCCCCAGCCATGCTGACTGTGAGTCAATTAAACCTCTTTCCTTTATAAATTACCCAGTCTCAGGTAGTTTTTACAGCAGTGTGAGAATGGACTAATACACTTTCCTACTCAAAACTCTAATAAAAAGTGTAGAACGCATTATGATATGGTCTGGGTCTGGGTTCCTGCCCAAATCTCATGCTGAAAGGTAATCCTCAATGTTGGAGCGGGGACATGGTGGGAGGTGACTCGGTAATCGGGTCAGATTTCCCCTTTGGTGCAGTTCTCATGAGAGTGAGTGTGTTCTCACTAGGTCTGGCTGTTTAAAAGTGTTTTGCACATCTTCCCTCTCCCTTCCTCCTGCTTAGGCCATATAAGACATGCCTGCTTCCCTTTCACCTTCTGCCGTGATCCTAAGTTTCCTGAGGCCTCCCCAGCTATGCTTCCTGTACAGCCTATGGAACTGTAAGCCAATTAAACCCCTTTTCTTTATAAATTGGCCAGTGTTAGGTATGTCTTTATAATGGTGTGAGAACAAACTAATATATATTATAAACAAAATTTAAACTCTATTGCTATGGACAGAGTCCTACATGGTCTGGACTCTGCTGATACCTCCAACTTCATTTCACACCAATAGCTCAGTCAGTCGATGCTGATTATGGGACTTACTGCTATTCCTGTAATTCACAAATACATTCCTGCCCCGGGGTTTTTTTAGTCCCAGTTCCATCTGCCTCCCTTTTCATTATTTACAAGGTTTTCATTCTCGGTCCCATGAGGCATTTTTATATATTTCCACTTGGGAGAGACCTTCAGTCCCTGTGACAAGCCAACTAGTCTCCAATTCCATTAGTCTCTATCCTTTACTCTCCTTTATTTTCCTTCATAACATTTATTTCCAAGTATAATTATATTATTTA
This sequence comes from Macaca nemestrina, assembly GCF_043159975.1. Classification (NCBI taxonomy): domain Eukaryota; kingdom Metazoa; phylum Chordata; class Mammalia; order Primates; family Cercopithecidae; genus Macaca; species Macaca nemestrina. Next base: position 186,004,138 of record NC_092127.1, read on the forward strand.
TCCATTTGTTTGTTTATTGCCAGCTCACTGTCCTAAAATAAACAAACTATAGAGAATAGAGACTATACCTTTTGGACAATGTTAAGAGTGCCAAGTAGGTTGCTTATACTGTGTGCTCAATAAATAAATAGTCTTTGAATAAAACATAATAACATGTGCCAATAATAACCACTATACAGATTGATAGCAATTATAGCATTTTACTGGGCATGTCCATTCTAATGTCTGTGTTCCTCATTTCCCTTGGAGGATGAGAACTGTGGCTTACTGATTCCTAGTGTTTCTGCCATCTATGGCATGTATTACATAATTAGAAAATATTTAGTAGTTTAAATACCACTTGCTAATTGTCAAGCTTTGTATCATTTGAGTCTCAGCAATTCAGTGAGAGAATCAGAGTTGCTATTATTTCTATTTTGCAATGGAAAAAAATGCCAAGAAAGGAGAAATGTTAAGTCCATGGCTGTATCTAAAATGAAAGACAGAAAGGGAAATGCCAGATAAGGCTGGAGACATAGGTTGCAGCCAGATGGGGAAGCACTTTGTATACCATGCTTAGAAATTTGGACTTTATCCTGTAGTATATCGCAAAACAGTGACTCAAATTGCCAGTATAATAATCACATTCAGTTTCTTATTCCATATAACAGTTCTGAATCTACACTTTCCATTTATGACATCTAAACATGCCATTCAACTGAAGAATTGGCAAATCTCTTCTCTATCCTGTATTGTGTGGCTGGCCAAGTACTTCCCCTATTTAATTCAGTGAAACTCCCAGTGGTTTCCATCAGTGCAAGGTCTAAAAGATTAAATCAGTTCAGAATGTCCTCTTTTATATATATCTACTAATCATTTACTTGTTCATACATCCACATATCCATTTAGTTGATTATTCATATTTACTGAGCACCTATTGTAGTCCAGAAACTTGAGCTCAAAGTCAAGTATTAAGTTTTAAAATGGCTATATATATAACTACGTACAAAACACATATATATTTGAATATTTCAGATAGGTAGAAAATTTTATTCAGAAGTCACAACCATCACTCATGTGGCACTTACAATAGCCACAAAAATTAAGAATATAAAATCGTAAAGTTTAAAATGCTATATAATCGACTCATTCCCAATGTAAACAAATGTACTGTGTGTATTCATGGAATGCTTACTATGTGCTGAGCATTAGGTATACAAAGATAAGTAGAAAGCTTATGCTTTCCAGGAGCAGGTCTATCTGTTTTAGCATTGGTGGGAGTGTAGGCTGAGCAAAGGGAAAATATGAGCAGGCAGCCCTCACCATAGACTCATGGGAGAGACACCTTTATCATCACCCACCACACTTTACAGATGAGGAAAGTGAAAGTCCCTAGTTAGCCAAAAACCAAAGACGACGTTGTAAGTGGCAACACCAGAATATGAATATCGTTTACCAGCTCTAAAATCTATCCCTCTTTATATATATGTATATATATATGTCAATCCCTCCATAGTCAGAGACCCACCCAGGTCAAGGAACAGAACATGGATCCCACCTTTCAATGAGAAGAGAGTCAATAACATGTTGTAAGAACAGCGTGGGGAGTGAAAGATCTTTACCGAGCCATCTGGGGGAACTACAAGAGTTGCCTCGGATGCAATGAGAAGAACACAGCATCCCTTTTGAGATATTTCTGCTTAAAATGTATAATGTGAAACTAATTATGGGGAAATACATGACAAATCAAAACTGAGAAACATTGTACAATTAACTGACCTGTATTCTTGATACATATCAAGAGTATGAACTTTAAGGAAAGACTGATGAGCTATTCCAGCCTGGAATAGTTTAAAAAGATGGGGCAACTCACAGCAACGTAGGATTCTGAATTACACGCTTTCACCAGAGAGGACATTATTGGGACATTCCTAAAACTTTGCTGGAGTTTGAAGATTACATGATAGTAATGTATCAAAGGTTACTTTCCTGATTTTGATATTATTATGGCTATGTGGAAGAACATTCTTGGTCAGAAGGAATAAATACTACATTGTTAAGAGGAGATGTGGCATCAAGTTAAAAATCCTCAAAGTTCTTTGTTCTACATTTGCAACTTTTCAGCAAGTTTGATATTTTTGTAATAAAAATTTTTTTGTTTGTTTAGAATAAGCAAAGCAATACCTAGATACCCCAGGTCTTATCCACCAAATCTAGCTAGAAATGTGTGCCAAATCTTGATTTCCTTTGGAATATACAAAGACCAAGGACAAGAGGAAAATTAAATCACAACCTTAGTAAACATGTGTTCTATTGGAGTTTATTGTTGATTTATTATTTAGTTTTAATTTGGAGAGAAACTAGTACCTGCCTTATGCTCCAATCAGAAAGAACAAAACTTGTTTCCTAAATAATTCACACTTTGATTGACTAAGATCACAGCAGGTAGTTTAGAATAATCAGTTCAAAATATGTCATAATATAGTTTTTCAGAAGGATCACACAGGGTCAGAAACTTTCAACAATCTATTTATTTGTGTTATTCTCTGCTTAGAAGTTCTGCTATTCAAGTCAAGATTATGCTTAGGTGTTTTCAACTTACAAATATCACCTGTTACTATAAATGAAGTTTGCTCTTAATTGTTCATTAAATTTTTTATGCTTATAAAGCCACAAGATCTGCTAGTTAATCTTTGAAAAAGAAAACCTGATAGAGAATAAAATATATTTTGAAAATAATATTATTGAATGATAATAATAATGTTTAAAGCCTCAAATCTAACACATTTATTTTGTGTATATTTTCTTTAGTTTTCATGTACATGAAATGTCTTCTTAGAAGCTGTGGAATATCTACACCACTTTTTATTTTTATTTTTTCACCTAATAAAGCATTGCAAGCAGTTATCCATATTGTGTATGATTGTCATAACTGTCATTTTTAGTGGCTAATAACTCATCTCCTCACTGCAGACTGGTTTGCTCGGGCTTCTCTCCCAACACAAGCTTTACTTCTAATTCAAACTTTGCCTTTCCAAATGATCCTCAACTCCTTGACAGTGATCTTTCCTGCCTTTGAACATTAGCCACATTTAATGCATTTCCTCCAGTTGAAACTTGTCATACATCACCAGTGTTGGAAAGTCTTTTCTTCCCACAGAGACCTCTTTTGTCCAAACTGGCATCCCCTAGCCTCATGTGGCCGTATAAATTTAAAATTAAACTAATTAAAATTAAATGAAATTTAAAATTCAGTTTCAGAATCATGTTGGCCACATTTCTACTGCTCTATCACCACATGTGACTAGTCCCTATTATCTTAAAGACAGGACAGATTTAAAAAAACTTCCATCATTGCAAAAATTTCTTTTTTTTCTTTTTAATTCACAAATAATAATTGTATATATTTATGTCATGCAATGTGACATTTCGATATCTTTTTACATTGTGGAATGATTTAATCACACTGAACTATCCTATCCATCACATCACATACTTATTATTTTTTGAACATTTAAATATACTCAAGATGTTTAACAGATAGTGCCTCCCTGGATTGTGAGTATCTCACAAAGCATTATGTTTTAAGAAGTGAGTCTTGAAATTCCAGGTGCAGGTAAAGGTGTCTGGAATGTGACATTCTCATTCAGAGTGCAAATTGATGCAACCACTTTTGAGAATGATCTGGTGATATTTAGTAAACTTGAAAATGTACAATCTTTACTATGATCGTTAATTTTATGTACGAACTTGATTAGGCTTAGGGATGCCCATATAGCTGGTTCAACATTATTTCTGGGTGTGTCTGTAAGGGTGTTCTGGAAGGGATTAGCAAATGAATCAGTGGACAGAGCCAAGAAGCTCTGCCCTCACTCATGTGGATGGACCTCATGGTATCTATTGAGGTCAGACTAAAAACTCAGAGAAAGAACAAAAGCTCAGAAAAAAGGAAAAATTTCTATCTCTTCTTGAGCTGGGTCATCCATCCTCTCTTGCCCTTGGACCAGGACATCTCCTGCCCTTGGTCCTGCCCTTGGTCCTGCCCTTGGACCAGGACACCAGTGGTCCTGGTCTTTGGGCCTTGAACTCAAGCCAGGACTCACATCACTGGCACCTAGTTTGTGGACCTTCAAACTTGGATTAGGATTACCTTAGTTCTCAAGTCTTCAGGTTTGGACTGGAACTACACCACAAGCTTTGGTGGGTCTCTAGTTTATAGATGAGAGAACATGGAATTTCTCAGCCTTCAAAATTGAGTGAGCCAATGCCCCATAATGAATCTTTTTCTATGCATCATATATGTCCTATTGGTTCTGTTTCTGTAGAGAACCTTGATTAATACATTTATCAATTTCACTTTTCCACTTCCACATATATACTCAAGAAAGAAACTCATGCTCACATGCATACCATGACTTACAAAAAGGTTCATTGCAGCATTTTTATAAAAGCAATGAATTATAAACAAAATCTAAACGTCCATCAATGGGGTATGATTAAATAAACTGAGGGATATTCATACGAGAGAATAATATATATACTTAAAGTAAATGAAATAATTAAACTTGTTTCAGGATGGAAAGATATAAAATACACAATATTGAGTGAAAAAACAAAACGGTGAATAAAATGTGATGCCATATTATAAATATTAAGGCTATATATTGTGTGTATACACATACTATGTTGTAATAATAAAAACCATGGACAGGGTGGACATACAACAGATCGATGATACTGCTCTCTATCATGGTAAATAAAGGTGATAGGGAGAGCAATGAGACGAGGAAAATATATGGGATGGAAACAGCATTTGTTAAAGAGATCAACAGAATTATTACAGCTAACATTTTAAAACTATGAAAAGACCATGATAAAACGTTAACACTTGCTAATAATGAGTGGTGAACAATTAGGTATATTTTAGGCTATTCCTTAAATTGCCCGTCTGAGTTTTACCTCCCTGCTTCCAGACAGCATTCTACCCTTTCCTATCTCAGAATGGTAGAATGTTCTTACCAACTGGGCAACACATTTCCTTTTTCTCTTTCAAAAAATAATTTTACAAACTTTTATTTAAAGAGAACAGATACTCCAAGGTGGTGGAAAATAGTAAGTGAGGAACACTGAGGATCCAGACTAATGTTTCTCGAAGTGTGGCCCATGGACTAACAGTATCAGCATTTCCTGGGAATTTGATGGAAATGCAAATATTTAGTCACAAGTAAAACCTACTCAACCAGAATCTCTGGAAGTGCAGCTCAGCAGTCTCAGTTTTAAAGTTTCTGGGTCATTCTGATACATGCTTTTGTTTGAGAACCACTGTGCTAGGGAAAGAGTAGATAATTTTGACTTAATAAGACTGGTAGTAAATATTTTAGGTTTCATTGACCAAAAGCCAAAGGGATCAGAACATACCCATTGAAAAGAGAGAGCAAGCAGGAATTGTTAAGGTACAGCACCCCTGCCACTGGTAAAAGGGGCTCATTCACATCTGGAAGCAAATTAGATTAGCAGTTATTATTTCTGGGGTGCAGAGCTCAGAGGGTTTGGGCGGTGGCTTTCCTTCCTCCCACTGAAATCTTTCTTTAAAAAAACTAAGTGTAGATATACAATGCAGTCAAGAGACTCAAACAGGGACAGAGATGATGACATTGAACATCTTAGTTGTTCTGTGGTTGCGATGTTTAGTTTTCCTGAGACCCACGATCCTGGAAAATAGCAAGGCTTAAGATATCTCCCCACCCTCTTTTGTGTTAGGAAAGGATTTACTGCAAAGAACTACACTTCTCCAAACAACTTAGGCGAGATTCAGAGACCACTCTCCAACTCTTGCTTATTGATGACAAGCCAGATATAGACACTTCAAATGCCCACTTAGCCTCATAAATGATTAGCTGAAATTTGGTACTAATCTGCTACACACAAATTCACAGTCTATGATAATCTGCAAACCCACACTCTTCTGTCGTGTAAACTTTCTATTACAATAGAATGTTAGAGGTCTAAAAGGATTCTTAACTTTGCATTCCTAAAATTCAGAAAGACTAAAGATTTCATCTGAGTTTGTATAAGTTTCTTGTTGTGATTATACCTTTCTCTGGGGAAAATATTCAGAGGTTTCCTTAGATTCTCACAGATTTTTCAGAACACTTGTAGAGACTGGGAGACTTTCAGAAATGGCAAACTAAGAAATCGGGCAGATGCTCTCCCCAGCAAAGCAAAAACTTAAATAGTAAAAAGTATTTTTAAATATCACTTAAAATCTCTGAACTTGTCCAAAGGGCATATAGCAAATGGCAAAATATCCAATCAAGATGATCTACTAAATCATGGTAAGAAAACCAGGAGTTTATGACATTGGGAAAATGAATAAAATCAGCAGTGAAAGGGGGCCATTATTACTGAGCTAGTATCGAGATTTATCAAGTAACTGAAAATGGAACTACCATCCATCCAAGCAACCCCACAACTAGGTACCTACCCAAAGGAAAAGAAATCATTATGTAAAAAAGACACCTGCGCTCATATGTTTATTGCAGCACTACTCACAATGGCCAAGTCATGAAACTGACCTAAAGATCCATCAGTGGATGACTGGATAAAGAAAATATGGTATGTATACACCATGGAACACTTAGCAGCCATAAATATAGAATGAAATCATGTCTTTTGCAGCAACATGGATGGACCTGGAGGTGATTATCCTGAGTGAAATAACTCAGAAAATCAAAACCTACGTTTCCTAACTTATAAGTGGGAGCTAAGGACTGAGTACACGTGCACATAAAGACGGAAATAATAGACACTGGGGGCCCCAAAAGGGGGATAGCAGGAAGGGAGTAAGGGTTGAAAAATTAGCTATAGGGAACAATATTCATTGTTTGGGTGATGAGTACACTAGAAGCCCAAACCACACCATTATGCAATAGATCTATGTAACAAACCTGTATATGTACCGTTGAATCTATAGTTTTTTTAAAATAAAAATAATTATTAGGGTCCTACATAAAAACTGAAACAACAAATTAGGTAGCTCAGATGAAATGGACAATTCCTAGAAAGACACAAATTACTAAACTTATTCAAGAATAAATATAAGATTATAATAAATGATACAAGTGGAAAAATTGAATTAGTAATTCTATAAACTTTCCATTACAAGGAAACCCTAGGCCCAGTTTGTGTCACTTCACTTCCACCAAACAAAGATGTAAAATGATTCTTCAGAAACTCTTCCATGGAATAGAAGAGGAAGAAGTACTTCTCAACTCATTCTATGAGGCCAATATTATCCTAAAAAACAAAACAGAAAATAGTATCACAAGAAAATTGCCTGCCAACATTCCTTATGGGCATAGGTACAAATATCCTCAACAAAATACTCGGCAACCGAATTCAGCAACATCAAAAGTAAATAAATAAATAAAGAGGTTAAGTCATGATCAAGTAGAACTTATCCCCGGAATGCAAGTTTGGTTTAACTTCTGCAAATTAATGAATATAATTTACCATATTAATAGAATAAAGTACAAAAAAAAATGGTCATTTCAACAGGTATAGAAAAAAAATGGAAAAATGTGATACCCTTTCATGATAAAAACACTCAACAAACTAGAAATGGAAGGGAATTCCCTTAACCTTCTAAAAGGTGTCTATGAGAAATTCAGATAATATCATACTTAATGGTGAAAGAATGAATGCTTTCCCCTTAAGATTAGGTACAAGACCAAGACAAATATATCTGCTTCCATGACTTTGATTCATCATAATACTGGGGTTTATAGCCAGGGCCATTAGTCAATAAAACGAAATTTAAGTTACCCACATTGAAGAGGAATAAGTAAAATTATCTTTCTAAAAATGGCGTGGCTTTGTATATAAAAAGTTCTCAGAAATCCATTGGCAAAAAAATAGAACTAATAAACTCGTTCAGCAAAGTTTCAGGATATAAGATCAAAATGCAAATATTAATTGAATTTTACACATAAAAAATGAGCATTTTGATATAAAATTAATAAAATAATTCAATTTACAGTGGCATACAAAATAAAATATTCAAGCACAAATTTAATATAATAATAATAGTGTTTTTGTTTTTGTTTTTTTTAAACACAGGGTGTCGCTCTTTCACCCAGGCTGGAGTGCAGTGGCACAATCATGGCTTACTGCAGTTTTGACTGCCTGGGCTCAAGTGATTCTCCCACCTCCATGCCCTGTGTATGTGGGACTACAAGTGTGTGCCACCATGTTCAGCTAATTAATTTTTTCTTTTTCTTTTTTTTCTTTCTTTTCTTTTTCTTTTCTTTTTTTTTTTTTTGGTGTATGTAGAGACAGAATCTCGCTATGTTGCCTAGGCTGGTCTCAAACTACTGTGCTAAAGTGATCCTCCTACCTCAGCCTCCCCAAGTTCTGGAATTACAGGCATGAGCCACTACACCCAGCAAAATTACCAGTAGATGCAAAATTTTTGTATAAAAACAACAAAATATCATTGGTAGAAATTAAAGACCTACATAAATAGAATAACATCACATTATCATGGAATAAAAGACTTAATATTGTTAAGATGGCAACACTCCCAAATTGGTCTACACATGCAACACAATTCTTGCTGCCTTTTTTTTTTTTAGAAATTGACAAATTTTTCCTAAAATTATTAGGAAATTCCAAAGTACCACAAATAGCCAAAACAAAGAACAAAGTTAAAGAAAAAAAGTTGGCAAACTTGCTTCCAACTTTCTGACTGATAAACAATACAAAGGTACAGTAATCTAGACAGTGTAGTGCTGGCATTAGTATAAATAGATAGATCAATGGAATGGAATTGAGAGTACAGAAATAGTTCCTTACATTTATGCTCAATTGATTTTCAAAGAAGTTGCCAAAAAATTTAACGGAGAAAGAAGAGACTTTTCAATAGATGGTGCTAGAACACACACAAAAGAATTAAGTCAGACCCTGACCTCACACCATTCATAAAAATTAACTGAAAATTGATGTGTTTATTTAGAGACAGGGTCTGGCGTTGTCACCCAGGCTGAAGTGCAGTGGTGTGATCACAGCTCACTGCAGGCTCAACCTCCCAGGCTCAACTGGTCCTCCCACTTCAGCCTCCCTAGTAGTTGGAACCAGAGGCACACGCCACCACAGCCAGCTAATTTTTGTATTTTTTGTAGAGACAGGTTTTGCCATGTTGCTCAAGCTGGTCTCAAATTCCTGGGCTCAGGTGATCTGTCCACTTTGGCCTTCCAAATTGCTGGAATTACAGGCATAAGCCACTGTTCCCAGCCTAACATAAATTTATTGTAGACCTAACTGGAAAAACAAACACCATAAAATTATTAGGATAAAACAGGCATAAATCTTCATGACTCTTTTTAAAAGTAAAAACTTTTGCACTGCAAACAATACTATTAAGAAATGAAAAGCAACTAGCAAAATGGGAGAAAATATTAACAAACCACATATCTCCTTAGGACTTTTAAGTAGAAAAATGTAAAAGATGTATAGAACTCAATCATAAAAAGACAATTCAATTATAGGAGAAAAAATTTAAATTTCTTCAAAGAATGCATACAAATAGTCAATGAGCAAATGAAAAGCTTCTTAACATCGTACGCTGTTAAACACGCAAGTAAAAACAATAGCGATATCACTTTATACCAATTGACTGGTTCTAATAAAAAAAAAAAAAACCCACATGATTACAAGTGTTTTGTAAGGTTGTGGAGGAATTGTAACCCTCATATATTTTTGGTGGAAATGTAAAATGATACAGTCACTTTGAAGAATAGTTTGACAGTGCCTCAAATTATTTAACATAGAGTTATATGACCCAGCAATTTACTCCTATGTATACATTCAAGAGAATGGAAAACAGATATCCACAAAAACTTGTAAACACTGTTCACAGGAGAACTATTCATAATAATCAAAGAGTGGGAACAATGCAAATGTTCATCAGTTAATGAATGAACATATAAAATGTGGTATATCTATTTAGTGGGATATTATTTGGCCATAAGAAGAAATTATTTGGTAAAACATGTTAGGAAACGAATGAACCTAGAAAAGATTATGCTAAGTAAAAGCAATCACAAAAGACTCAAATATTGTATTATTCCATTTCTGTGAAACATCCAGAATTAGCAAATCAATAGAGACAGAAAATAGATTAGTGGTTACCTAAAGCTGAGTGGGAGGAGAAAGTGCGAAATGATTGTTAATGGATATGAGATTTATTTTACAGGGGAAAAGTGTCCTGAAATTTATACAGATGTTCCTGGACTTATGATGGAATTAAATTGCAATAAACCCATCATAAGTCAAAAGCACATTTAATACCCTGACAAACCCATCATAAAGTTGAAAAATGGTCAGTGGAACAATCCTAAGTTGAGGACTGTCTGTATTGTGGTAATGGTTGTGTAGCACTGCACATATTCTAAAATATGTTGAATTATACACTTTAAATAAGTTAATTGTATCCTATGCAAATTATATTTCAGTAAAACTGTTAATAAGAAGTTGTAGTTAGTGGCTACCGCGGATCATAGATCATAATGAAAAATGGCAGATAAGCAGTCCTGTCTCAAAACAACGGCGGATTAGGAAAGTTTAGTCATTTGTATACTTTATAATAAACCAAATACAAGTTCAGCAGACTTCTAACATCCTGCACACTCTTTCATCCCCAAGCTTGATTTACCCCAAATGTCACTCTTCTCATGGGGTATTTAGAGTCTTGCCATTTCAGAGGTATTTTTTTTTCTTCCCATTTTGCCTCAGAACTATCCTTTACAAACACAAAGCATGACATCATATATAGAGTTGTTCACATTCCCTACCAGGTGGGAATCAATCATGCCATATGTAGTTTTGTTTCAATTGTATCCACCAAGAACATAGCAGCTTCTCAGTAAATGCTTGTGCAAAAACAGGTAAATAAAGTCCTCCATCAGTGGTTGAAAATTTGTGTACAATCAGCTACCATTAGACAGAAAACATACTTTGCTTCATGTACATAGATGTTTACCAAAGTAAACTGGTTGCCAACATTTAAATGTTGGGCATTTCCTCATAAAAACCCACATTTCTAGGCTCTTGAAAATTTGAAAAAAAATTGGACTTCTAGTCCCACATGGTAGCAGTCAATGGAATAATTGCTGTATCCTAATTTGCCACAGCCCCCACCATTCTTGTCTATACATTCATGCATTTTCATTTACTTATAACATTTACATTGCTTCCTGGTCTATGCACACATTTGATATTATGTGATTTCTGTGTTAACCTGTAACACATTATACAACTTTCAATGAAAAAAATAATTCTATTTTTGTTCTCTTGAAATTGCCTTAGGACTAAGACTGCCATTACAATGGCCCCAGAGCTTCCAGATGACGTGTAAGTGAAACAAGTGGATGAGTCATCAGAACCTCTGTGCCTGTCATTCACTCCAGTATCAATGTTTTAAGGTGCACCTTCCAGCATGAACCTTCTGAGTCACTGCTTAGAAAGTCTGTGGTTACCAAATTATTTAGTAAATAATTTATCTTATTTTTCTCACATTAGTAAAATTACCATAATTTTGTTTTCCTTTTCTGTTTATTAATATCTCTGGGTTCCACTTGCAAGTCCAGAAAACTTTCTCAGGAAGCAGGCTAACTCTGAAGCCATTCTCCTTCCTGTCCTGTTCAGAAATTCCTGTTCTTCAAGTGGACTCATTTCCTTTCTGCCACTGCACCTGTTACTCAACCACCTTATATGCAGAAAGATAAGAAGGGTGACCCCACCTTCTTATCACCATTTAAGTATTCAAGTACTATGTGTACACTGATGGCTTCAAACTGTGCATTTGTATCTCAACCTCTCCCCTCAGCATCCAAGGCACACATCCAGTGTTGATGTTTAATCTTAATTTTGATATCCCATGGGCATCTCAAATTTGAGGTTTTGTTACCATTATCCACTCCACACATACGGTCCTCCTGTAGTCTTTCCAAACTCAAACTGGCAACCCCATTCCAGCCTAAGCAACTTCCAGCTGCCTTAGAGGCACAAAACTCTGCAGTCTCCTGTGATTCCTCTCTTGCTCTCACTCCCCACATCTTGCTCATCAGCAAATTCTACTTGCTCCTTCAAAATGTATCTGAATTTCCCACCTCCACTCCCAACTCCTGGTCCATGCCAGCCTCTTCTCTTAACACTGCAAGAGCCTCTACAGTGTCTTTCTGCTTCTGGCCTGCTCCCACATCCCTTTCAGTGTGTTCTCAAAATACCCATCTGAGAAATTCTCATGAAATATGTCGCATCTCACTCCTCATGCACTGGCTTTTCCATTTACTCCAGACTGCAAGCCAACAACCTTGCAGTGGCCTCAAGGCCGGAGATGATCCAGACATATATCCTCTCTCCAGACTTTTCCGTGTCCTGTTCCCCAACTTCCACTCCGCTGAGTGGGACTCCTGATAACCATGGAATGTTCTTTTCTCAGATGTCTGTGTGACTAGTTCTATGTCTCTTTATTCAAATTCTGCTTTCTCTATTAGGGTTCCATAGCTACCTCTTTAAAATTATTCCTCCCGTACTTCTGATCCTCCTTACCTAATTTACTTTTTGGCTTAGCAGTTGTCACCATCTTTATATTTTGTACTATATATTATATACATCCTATATATACACACATGCATATGTGTATACTTATATAATTTTACATAAATTTATAAAATTATATAGAAACATTTATATTTTTATTTATATTAACAAATTATATATAAAAGCATATATTTACTTTTATGTATTTTATTTGTTCATATATTTTTTCAGATTCACTACATTTTGCTTATTCAATGAGTGTAAATTCAACGTCTATCTCACTTGCCAGAATATGTAATCTCTGTGAAGACAGATACATGTATTGGTTGTGTTTCCAGCTGAATTTCCAAGGCTGAGAAAAGATCTGGCACTAAGAAGGCTCTCAAGAAATTGAATGAGCCACTTCAGCCACATCCCATTGGCTAGAAGCCTGTTGCAGGGACCCTGATCTAACTGCGGGGTACCCTGGGAAGTGCAGAGGGAAAGAGAGAGGTGCTGAGCTCCAGTCATCTCTGTCATTTATAGGACATGAGAATAATCAGTGCTGGTCCAACCTACCACCCGTACTGCATGTCCAGTGCTATGCTGCCACATCCCACTTGCATTCTAGATCATTCCTTTCAGTAACTTGTACTTTTCTGCCCTTCATTTTCACCTATCTTGGAGGCTCTCTAAGGCTGGGCTTGCATTTGCCATTTTTGTTCCTAACTCAAGCCACCTTCCAGTCAGGGGAGAGGTGGTGCTGGTAAGAAATGCCTGAGGAGACAGCCTTTCCTTCCTCTATTGTGAGGGAAAGTACCACTTCCTTCTTTAAATAAAGGCAAATTAATTTATTATTAGAAATTTGGAAACTTTCCAGCCGTGCGCGCGAGCGCACACACACACACACACACACACACACTCTTTTAAAATGCTCCATGTGCTTTATCCCACCTCAAGACTTCCTCAAGCTTGAAACTACCTTAATCCACATCCTGCCTTTAAAATAATAGATTTGCCTGAGACACACTGAACTAGAAATTCACCAGTGGGGCAGAGTACAGACAATAAGAGGCCAGACACTCCGAAAATTAGAAAAAATTTCCATACAAAGAGTTGAAAGGAGAAAAAATACATATTTTTTTTCTGGACACATTTATTACATCCCAGTAATTCCAAGTTCCAAGACAGTGAAAACTTCACCCTTATGTCACTCTACAGAGCCTAACACAGTGCCTGACTCACAGGAGAAGCATCGTATTTACTTGCTGAATGATTGAGATGAATGCTGGTCTGTGTGCTTGGTTCCATATCTATATATTCAGAATCTGATTCATCTGTGAAGCTTATTATCATTCTATTCTTCTAATAAGAAAACAAGAATTCCCAGAGGCAGAGTAACTGGCCCAGCATTGCACAGGGAGTAAGGAATAGAGTTGGGAATGGAGTTCTATTCACTAAATGTTAATTCTTTTTCACCTTCTTTACCACTTACAGCCAAATTTTCTTACTTTTTTCGACGACATCCCACTGTTTAGTAAGTTAGTGTGAGCTCATGGCCAATGCCTATGAGAAGCTTTGCTTGGAGACAGCCAGCACAGAGCAATCAGCTGCATTTGGAATGCATTGTTCTGAACTGATACAATGAGTTAATTAGAGTTAGTAGGGCCCTCTGATGCCTTCACACAAAGTATGGAAGGAGAGGTCTGGAGATCCTGTGCCTGTTCTGTTAGAAAAAGAGAAGTAGGGACCTACACAGATGTCTCCTACGCAGCCACAGTCACCGATCTACATGTGCTTATCTATAGGGAGATTGATAATTATTATGTTAATCAAAGTAGCCAGCTTTGATCTCCCACTTAGTGCCTGCCAGCCATTATGAATTCAGTCTTTTGTCTCACTTAGTCCTCATATAGCAGTTAAATGACTTGCTCATGGACACACATATCAAGGTGTTCAAGTAGGAATAGCAGTCATTCCAGATATATCTAATGACAGGCACTGATACTTTCACCTCGATGCTGGAAACTATGCATGGACATCAATGTATGCAAACAGACAAACACACAGACTCACGTGCAGACATTCTGCAAGCATGAAATATTTGAAGGCTCAGCAGATTGGAGGGCTCCGCATGTTAAGAAAGAAGACTCATTGTTTTCTAATACCCCATTTCAGTCCCAAAACAGTGCTCAGAATGGAGACCCAGAGGTGTGGCAGGGAAGAAAGAGCACCGGCAAAGTAGAAATTCGTACCTTGTAATTTGACTGTAAGTCACCCTTCAACTAATACCTAATGTACACAGCTTCCTATGAAACAATTTCCTTATTAATGTCCCTATTTCCTCCCTCTTTATTTATTCTACTCATTTTCCAGTGGTAGAGAAGGTGAGAAGGAATTAACATTTAGTGAACATCTATTGTCATCTGAGGATTTACATACTATCTCATTTAAGAGCCTTTGGGAAATATGTACGATTGTCCCCATTTTACAGATTAAGGGACTGAGATTCCAAGCAGAAACTCTCTGGAAATCACATATCTAGTAAATGGCAGAGAAGAAAGAGAAGGCAGGTATCTGTGCCTCTAGAACCTATGCACTTTCTCTTACACTTTGTAAATTTCTCAACTAAGATTGATTGACTTCTGACTGTATTTCAGCACTGTTCAAAGTTCTTGACCTGAAGTCATGGCATCTGGTCCTCATAAAATCCTCCAAGGTGGTTTATGTTATTTAAAACACGGTGACAATGAGGATTAGGTTGCTAAAGTGATTTAACAAACATCATGCAGCTGGAAACTGTAGAGCCAGAATTCAGGCAGGCTGATTCCAGCACCCGGGATCTCATGCATTATGATATGCTCCCTCCAGAATCGTGTATGTGTGCTATACGTAGCACAGTTAGCAGCCGAAGAAAGAGACTAGCTCAGAGCAACATTTACTTCCACACTCTCAGTATATCAAAGGAGCTGTTTCTCTGGAGGAAAGAAACCCAACTATGTCTGAAAATATGTGTTTGTGTCCATATCTGTTTTTTTTGCATTTAAGACAGCCGAATTAAACATAACCCTGAATAAATGCCATGTTAGGACAAGCATGTTTTGGGGAGGGAAATAATTTATTAGTTGCTGCTAAGCCTGTCTTTCGCTCAATGGTTTCCTACATCTGTGTGGATTCAAGTCAGGAGTTATTCCAGAACATTGTTTGTCATGTAGATAAACCGTTGGCAATATATTTGTTATATGCTCAGCTCCATGCATGATGCCTAAATGCTTTACATCCTTGTTGATATTAAATTGAACTAAGGAGGTTCTACTTTAACCGTAACAACAATTTCCTTTTATGACTATTAAGAAGAGATTATCTGGGGCCAAGCTAGGGAATATTCGAGCAAGAGATTCCTCCAAGAACAGAATTCTAAAAGAAGTCAGCTTTGGGGCTTGTCCAATGGAGAGAGTGTTACCAGCAGATCTTATTCAAGTATAACTCATCCAGAAAAGCTAAGCCAAAATCAGGATGGAGGGAGACAGAAGCAAATGTAATGGATAAGAACAACATTCGAGTACAAAACTTTGTAAGGCTAGAGAGACGTGGGACTGGGGTTATTTAGATGACAAATATTTTCTAGGAGATAACCATTAAAAAAAGGTAAATGGAACAGGAAGAAGCAGGAGAGCATAAAACAGAGGTTGTTGAGCACTGGCATACCTTTGGAAAATACAGATTGACAGAATTCAGCCTGGACAGTTGCTGTGTCGAAAAAGCACCAAGAGGATGTGAAGACCCTGTACAGGTTGTCTTGGGTGAGGGATTGCCTGGCACTGGGAAATATTCAGCTTGTGCCAGTTGCAACAGAAGCCTTCTTAGCAACTTCTCTCTGAAGCAACACAGCTTGGAGTGATCCCGAAGATAGGGATTGGAAGAAAGTAAGGCGGGGAAAACAGTGAGGGAGAAGGAATTAGACAAAGAGGGACTTGATCAGCCATGTGCAGCCAAACAATCTTCCCCTTTTGATCCAATAAAGGACAGGAACTTAGTTTGTCATGAGCAGGAATGACTCATAGTCATTGCTAGATAAGAGCTGTTCATTTTTATTCATCATGTCTTTAGCCTGAACAAGCCTCTCTTTAAGTTGTTGTTCATAAGGTAGTAATTACAATGTCCTCTACAACTCAATGATGGAATCAATGGCTACGCTGATAAGAAACATCATTGCTTTATGTCTTTTTAATGCTGCCTACTTTATTAACATAGAGAAGCTTAGTGATTACAAGCACTGACCCTAGAGTGAAATGACCAGGATATAAATCCTCGTTCACATGCTGTGTGATCTTAGAAAAGTAGCTCTTTCTTTCTGAGCTCCTGTTTTCATCTCAGTAAAACAAAGAATAAATATGAGAATCAGAGTGCTGTAGTAAAGGTTAAAATGTGTTAGTTATATACGTAGAGCACAGCGCATTGCATTTGATATGTTAAGCATTGAATAAATGATAGGAAGCCTTCATATTATAAGACGGGCTGTGAAAGTATCACCAAAGGTACTTTGCATTGTTGTTTTATTGTTAATGATGATGATGGTGACTGGTTTCTTTGTTCCCTTCGGTCCGGTAGTGGAAAAAAGTTATATCCTATAGAAGGTAAAAAAAAAATGTTGGCAAAATCACACATAGTGTTTACTATGGGTCAAGAATGATTCTATATTTCAGGTATTTAATTTTTACAAGCCACCAAGGGGG
Source organism: Macaca nemestrina (assembly GCF_043159975.1). Lineage (NCBI taxonomy): Eukaryota > Metazoa > Chordata > Mammalia > Primates > Cercopithecidae > Macaca > Macaca nemestrina. The sequence continues at coordinate 186,021,432 of NC_092127.1, forward strand.
AGGGGGCATGGTCAAAGTAGTGTCAATATCCCCAGGACTGACCAAAGAGCCAAACTCACAAAAATATCAGCGTCTTTCTCAAGAGTTGGAAGTCATTTAAATAAGACCATGTCTGAAGGTAAATATTTGTCTTATAGAGCTATAAAATTGTATTTACATATCACTCAATACAGTATGATGTTTCAAAAAGTATATAATATTAACTTACTTTATTGACCCCTTTCATTTTTAAAAGTGTCCAGTTTGCACAATAATTATATAGTCACATACATTATGACTTTTTTTTTTTAACAAATAAATCCAGTTGGTTTGCAATAAAAGTGACACACTGTAAAAGCTCTAAATGAGGCAGAAGTAGACTGTTAGCAGCAAGGGAAAGGGGTACAATTCTGATTCAATGATCTAGTCACAAATTTGGTTTTGAGTTTTCTAACAGTCATAGCAAAAATATTATATGGCCTGTGGTGTGCTACTCATTCACAAAAACAAAAGAAGTATAGATATTAAGTTTTTTCTAAAAGCAATTTTATACTTGAGAACTCCTACAGGAGACAGAGAACAATGGATGATGAAGAGTGGTAGGTCAAGCCATGATTAGTATATTTGAGCATGCTGTTCCCCTCTGCTGCTAATTTTTGGAATGTGTGAAAATGATAAATGGAAGGAATGGGATGTGAAAATCTATTTCTATCATGTTTGCTGGTGAGATATATAGAGATACATCTATATAAATATATAGGTATGTTTAAAATATATATTGAAGTATCAAGGAAGTTGTTGCATGGCCTTATCAAAGTTAATTTACAACACTACAGTAAAGTGAAGTTTCATCCTAAGGAAAAAAGTATATAGAACAGTAAACTAGATTTAGAAGGGAGAACAACAATTGTAACAAAAACCAGCCTTAATCCCAGAAGAACCATGGGTGTGTCAGTATCACACAGTGACTGTCCTCTACATCTGATCTGTACATATTTCTATCAAGTATGTTATACCAAGTCCTTGAATGACTCAGGCAAAATTTGAAACCCATCTTAAACATCCATCACTGAAATTCAATTCAGCAATTCAAATGAATTCATTAGACCTATATTCATCAGGACAGACCTTTAAAAACATCACATGAGTGAAATCAAAGCTAATTACAGAAAGACAAAACTCATATGATAATATTTGTATAAAATATTGAAAACGTCAATATATTGTTAATGAATTAAAGCTTTACTATTTGACTGGTAAGTTACAAATCAAGGTCGTCCTATTAATTGTCTTCTGGAAAGAAGGGTGTGATCTGAGATGGACTGGGCAGCAAGCATCAACGGTACAATAATGTTATTTTATTAATAACAATGTGTGAAACAGATATTATAAGATGCTAATACCTGTTAATTATAAATGGCAAGCACACAGATGGTTGTTAAATTATTCTCTTTTTGCTTCTGTATTGTGCAGTATTTGCTTTTAAAAATAAATCAAAACATACCTATTTAATATATTCATATTGAGAGCCAAGCACACCTGCTCTGGGATTCCTGAGCAGTTTGTGGGAACACAGACTTAAGGTATGAGAGGTGTTCCTCCGTCTGTCACAAACTACACTGCTTTGGCTACCCTAAGGCCCAGAGCAGTCCCTAGGAAGGACCCTGGGTGACTGGCATAATGAGATGCACACTGCGGAAGTGGAAGTCTGAGTCTGTGTCTGACCCTCCATTTAGATGCCCAGAAATATTTCTAGGCACTTTTAACATAGCCTGGGTTCCTCTTTTGACTGCACTGTAGACTGACATTTTCTGGAAACTTCCTTTAGCGATCTATAGAATAATGGATAAAGATTGTTCCAACCTGAGTGTTGGACACTTGGTAAGCCCTCAGTAAATTCGTCTAAGCAGCAATTGTTAACGATACCTAGATTTCCCTTATCTGAACTCAAACCATCTTATCAACGAGAACATACATCAAGGTTGTCCAACCTGCAGCCCAGGGGCCACATGCAGCCCAGTACAGCTTTGAATGCAGCCCAACACAAATTCATAAACTTTCTTAAAACATTATGTTTTTTGCACTTTTTACTTTTAGTTCATCAGTTATTGTTAGTATTCATGTATTTTATGTGTGGCCCAAGACAATTCTTCTTCTTCCAGTGTGACCCGGGGAAGCCAAAAAATTGGACACTCCTGATATACATGTTGAGAAATTCAAGTCCTAAGGTCATCACTACTTTTTTGAAGAAAAATGATTTGTGGGATGAAGATTCTCACACTCAACAGGTAAGATGTACATCTACCAATAATACGGATGTATGTGAGCCTGCTATCTTCTACTTGAAGAATCTCCATTATTAAATTGTCTCCATTGTTACATTTGTTAACCTGGCTAACTTTTTTTGTCCAATTAACTTAAATTATCCAATTGTTTCCACTGCTAAATTTGTTAACCTGGCTAACTTTTGCTCGTTCTTCAAAGCTTATGTTATCGGTTCCAGGAAGCTCCATTTCTTCTACCAGCATAGAATACCAAACCAAACCAGGTTTGGTTACAGCCCCCAAAATACCCTGGGCACATCTCTTTTTAAATATTCATCAGGTGGCTTTTGTTTTATTTTGGTAGCGAAAATGTAAGAGAAAACTTTCTGTTTTTTGAGTAGTAATGTATTTTCCCAATGCTGACATTGTACCGTGTATCTGTTGATTGTATTGCATTATCTTTCAACTTTACGTAGAGTTAAAGAAAACTCCCATCTCACATGCTGAGTAGATCTAGCTACAGAAAGTCTGGCTTGCTGACACTTTGTTTTTTTCTTTTTCTGGAGACAGAGTCTCGCTCTGTCTCCCAAGCTGGAGTGCAGTGGCGCAATCTTGGCTCGCTGCAAACTTTGCCTCCCAGATTCAAGTATTTCTCACGGCTCAGCTTCCTGAGTAACTGGGACTAGGGGTGCCTGCCACCATACCCGGCTAACTTTTGTGTGTGTGTGTGTATTTTTAGTAGAGGCGGAAATTCACCATGTTGGCCAGGCTGGTCTCAAACTCCTCACCTCAAGTGATCTGCCTGCCTCAGCCTCCCAAAGTGCTGGGATTACAGGCACGAGCCACCGCACCCAGCCTGCTTACACTTCTATGTAAGGAAACGACCCCAGCCTCTGTTGTCCAGTGGCTATGGCTGACAGGCTCAGGAGTGGTCAGCTAACAAAAAGACAACCTGCTCTTAGGGTGACCTCTGGCCTAGGGTCAGAACTGACACTTATTGTAGTTAGCATTTTTTTTATAGCTCAACAGGTACCATGTACTAGGCTGAGCACTTCCCATACATTTTCTGGTTTATTCCTCACAACAATCCAATGGGAGTAAAAACTATAATTCTCCCTATAGGGCTATGAGAAAATTAAGATTCTGAGAGTTTAGCAACTTGCTTAAGGTCAGAGATTTAAGAAGTGCTGGAACTAGATTATTATCTGAAGTCTGTGGGACTCCAAAGTTAAATTCTTGTGGCCTGGTGTGTAAAAGATAAGTCTTGACATCAAATTCCTCTCTCACAAATGTGGAATTGGTCAACATGGAGAGATCATAGTCATTATAATTGGGTCAGAAGTTAAGAGGATGTCTTATGTTAGAGCCCCATTCAGTGAGGCCATGGGAAGTCAGGAGAGAGTAGTTAAATCCATGCAAAGAAAGTTTGATGCCAGAGAGAGGAGAATGGAGAAGGTGTGCAGAAAGAGAAGTCATCAAGCCAGTGACAGATGACTATTAAGAGGTTCATGAGTTCCTCCAGCTGGGGGTCCTGGGTCCTGGGTCATTTTGGGACCTTAAGATTACTCTGTGTGTGTGTGTGTGTGTGTGTGTGTGTGTGTGTGTGGTCCTCCCAACCAAAAAATTCATCTTAAAATAGCCCAGAAGAGCATAGAGGAAATATATATTACATATATATTGCATCTCATGTTTGCGGTGTCAGTGAGGTAGTTTTCACTGTCCAATATTTTACAAACAAGGAAATTGAGGCTCAGAAATATCAAGCCACTTGCTTAACATCATGGTTTGAACCTAGGCATGACTGCCTTTGGAATCTATCTTCACAGGTTCCAAAATGGTTTCTAAGAATGATCTAAAGACTAGGATAGCATGGTGTCACTGGCTGAGATAAATGCTGTGAGACGGGGTAGTTTGACATTTTTGCCTCTTACTTATGAATCAGGCTTGAAACGGATCCTTGAGAGACTCTGGTCACTATGGTTGACAAGAACTGGGCTCATTCAAGGGTGAGTGGGGCAAGTGTATGCAGGTGGTTTGTGCATATAAAGGCATGAAATTGTGTGGGTCTCTATGGAAGTGTCAATAAATGGACATGCCTGGATATTTCTGTGCATGAATATATGCATGAACATATTTGTGCCAAACTATGGGAATGTGTGTGTGTGTGTGTGTGTGTGTGTGTGTGTGTGTGTGTGTTTAATCTGTTAAGTTCTAGGGTACATGTGCACAATGTGCAGGTTTGTTACATATGTATACATGTGCCATGTTGGTGTGCTGCACCCATTAACTTGTCATTTACATTAAGTATATCTCCTAATGCTATCCCTCCCCCTTACCCCTTCCCCACAATAGGACCTGGTGTGTGATGCTCCCCTTTCTGTGTCCAAGTGATCTCATTGTTCAATTCCCACCTATGAGTGAGAACATACGGTGTTTGGTTTTCTGTTCTTGCGATAGTTTGCTGAGAATGATGGTTTTCTGCTGCATCCATGTCCCTACAAAGGACACAAACTCATCCTTTTTTATGGCTGCATAGTATTCCATGGTGTATGTGTGCCACATTTTCTTAATCCAGTCTGTCACTGTTGGACATTTGGGTTGATCCAAGTCTTTGCTATTATGAATAGTGCCACAATAAACATACGTGTGCATGTGTCTTTATAACAGCATGACTTGTAATCCTTTGGGTATATCCCCAGTAATGGGATGGCTGAGTCAAATGGTATTTCTAGTTCTAGATCCTTGAGGAATTGCCACACTGTTTTCCACAATGGTTGAACTAGCTTACAGTCCCACCAACAGTGTAAAAGTGTTCCTATTTCTCCACCTCCTCTCCAGCACCTGTTGTTTCCTGATTTTTTAATGATCGCCATTCTAACTGGTGTGAGATGGTATCTCATTGTGGTTTTGATTTGCATTTCTCTGATGGCGACTGTGTGTGTGTGTTTTGATGCATAAAAGAAACTTTGTTATTAACAAAATCTATTGACAAAATAAAAATTCCCTGTCAGTTAGGCATTTGGCCTAAACCAGTTTCCCCAAGGTTTTGTTTTAATAGAATACATCAACTCTGTATTTGCCAAGATCTGAGCCTACACTAGATGGAAGAATTGCTTATTTCATTGACCTTGAGCTTTCTAGGGCTTTTTATCTTTTTGCTGATATGCTTAATTATAAAGAATTGAAAAAATTTCTAGGGATCCCACATGAACATCTAAATCATGAAATATAGTGGCATCACTAACATATACACAGTACTCTGTGGCTCACAAAGTACTTTCGCTTCTGTAATTTTATTTGACTCACATGACAAATCTGCGAAGGAGGCGTTTTTACATCACAGAAACTGAGGCTCAGGAACACAAAGCTATGCAGCCAACGGGACTCATTCAATGAGGGGTAAAAAGAGAATTCTAAGCCAGGTGTTCTTTATCCCAGCCTACCCTATTAAAAATGGGCCTCCAAAATGTTTTCTTATTTTACTCATTCTCTTCCCAGTAAACCCTCCTCTCTTCATTATTCTTAATTGGTTTCTGCCCAAGAGTTTTATGTGCCTTTTGGTAATGCACAGCTTCCTAGCCTTCATGTTGAGGAAGTCTCTCTCATCTCTTTATTTTGTCACTGTGGCCTAAAGATATGTCTTCAGCCTGTGTATAAACTCCTTTCAAGGCTCCCTCAGAGCTTTGCCTGGTTTCTATAAGACAGAGCGGTGTTCTCAAACGTGAGTAATATACAGATGCGTTCTGCAAAAACATACCTTCTCATGGATGCCACTCCCCTACCAAGTGTTGGCTGGATAATTTTATTGTAATGTAACAAATATGCATATACACAAACTCATTATAATCACCATAGGCTTATGGGTCTTATACTGGTATAAACCTAAAAATATTTACAAAAGTCATCACAAACAAAATTATAAGAGAATTATGATTCAAAAGATCAACATCAGATTCACATGCCCATGGATATGATTTTGCTAAAACTAAATGATTTGTTTGCATTATGACTATAGTATTGAAGGCTTTGGCGATGTGTGTGTCTTTGTGTGTGTGTGTGTGTGTGTGTGTGTGTGTTGTCTTTATCACTTTGGTGTGAATAATTCAAATCTTTCAACATTTTCTTCCATTTGACTTATGACTGTGTGAGTTATAAAGTCATTTGGTTTTTATTTGAAGCAAATGTATTATTTTCCTATTAAATTTGACTTTGGTTCTTTTCCCACAATTAAAATCATGTTAGCTGATGGCAACACAATGAAAAGCACACAAACATGGGGAAGGAAATTACTCAGCAATATGTAGTTCCAGAGTACTACAAATGAGGTTATGAAGTCCTCTAAATCATCTAGAATAGATTAAAATTAATTTTTAAAGATTATTTTCAAATCCATCACTAAATTTTTATTTTATTTCCTCTTTTTATAGATGGAGGGCATACAAATGCGTTTTGTTATGTGCCTATATTACACAGTGGTGACAGCTGGGTTTTTAATGCAGCCATCACCTACACAAGTGTATTTTTCTCCATTAAGTAACTTCTCTTTCCTCACCCTCTTCCTACCCTTCTAAGTCTCCAATGTCTATTACTCTACTCTATGTCCACAGGTATACATGATTTAGCTCCCAATTAATAAGTGAGAACACGTGATATTTGACTCTTTCTGAGTTATTTCACTTAAGGGAAAAATATTTTTAAAAAAATCTTTAGAGAGAACTCTAAAACAGCAATTGAATAAAAAACAGCTCTAGCAAAAGGAATATTGAGGTTTGTAGATTCCTATAGCCTAAAATAAGTTGGTTAAATGAGATGGAGCCTGCAGAGGGCACTTTCTAATAAATTAACATATGTCATATCCAAAATAGTCTTGTGACATAGCTATCTTTATTGCTTTTGCCTATCAGTTCCTGGGAAGTACAATAGCATATCTAATACCACAAAGCTACAAGACATCAGATCCAGGTCTGGAGCCAGTTTTTCTGACTTCAAGAGCATAGTATACAGAAAAGGAGACTAGAGGAGAGGTTGTGTACACCTGCTTAGCAGAAAGCAAGAGGGAGCTGATAGGGAAGGTATTCCTGGGAACTCTTAGACCCTAAGTAAAGCTACAGACCAGAGACTTGTAAAGTCTCCTTCAAAATAAACTGATGTGATTGTCTTCCCAAGGCTTTGTCATATTCAGATGACCAGTTTCGACTCAGATATTGCCAAGGAAAGGGTTTCATGATGGGAAGCTGAGTATTAGGTTGGTGCAAAAGTAATTGCCATTTTGCCATTACATTTAATGGCAAAGCAGTAATTACTTTCGCACCAACCTAATAATTTGTACAGTAGACTCAGGTACAGGAAGCAAAAACAAACAGTAAAATCCAGAGGGATAAATATGACCTGGGTGAAACTCTTCGATGTAGGACATAGAAAGTAGGCTACTCAAGTCTACCTTGATAAAAGATAAGCATGAGGAGGCATGGCTTCGGTCCCATTCTTGAACTGCCCAACTCTCCAGTGTAGAAATCCAGTAAAAGAAGGGCTCACATTTCAGAATGTAGGGGAAGGACCTCTGAATATTCACGTCTTTAAAAAGTGAAAGAGAACACTGGCAAAAACTGCCAAAAGCTGCCTTTTCAGGACGTAAGATGATAACAATCAAAGCAATATTTATTCAAGAAACACGGCTGAATCTCAGTAAGCACAGAACCTTGTAACCATTTCATGTGCCCTAATCTCATCAGTCTCCCAAGCTCCAAAGTAGTCACTAAAGCCAGAGACTTCCCACTGCAGTAGCCGTGAAGGTAGCAACATGCCTACGTGCCACTGGAGTGGGCAAAACTGGTGTGGACCTCTGAAAAGTCCTTCCCCAAAGGATCACCTCCATTTGATGGGTCTAGAGCTTGCTGAAAAGCTCCATTTTCAGAGTTAGTCTTTATTTGATATAACTCAAAGCTTGCTCAGCACTATCTACAGGTATTTGGCAAAAATAATCAGCCACGATCATTTAACATCACAGTTGCCACAGGAGCATTACCAGTTGTTACTAAGAAGAGTCTGATCAAAAAACTTAAAATTGAGTAGCTTGAAAACCTCACACATTTAATATCTTATGATTCTGGAGGTTAAAAGTTTGACACCAATCTCACTGGGCTAAATTGAAGGTGTTAGTTAGAAAGTTTCATTCCTTCTGTGGGCTATATGGGAGAAGGCATTTCCCTGCCTTTTCCTGCTGCCAGAGGCTGCCTGCAATGCTTGCCTCAGAATCCCCTCCTCCATCTCCAAATGAAATCAAGTTGCATCTCTTTGAAAACTCTTCCACAATCACATCTCTCTCTGACACTGCCTCCTTTCATTTTGAAGGACCCCACTACTGAGCCTGCTCCAATAATCCAGGATAATCTCCCGATTTTAAGGTCACTCAGCTAGCAACCTTGACTTCATCTGCAAACTTAGTTTCCCTTTGTCATGTTGTATAAATGACTCACGGGCTTGAGAAATTAGGATACGGACATCTTTATAGGGCTATTATTCTTCTCACTTCACCATTTGACCCAGCAATTTCATTCCTAGATATAGCCAAGATAACTGAAAACATATGCCCATTAAAAAAAATGTGTATAAGAATGCTCTAAGAAGCATTATTTATAATAGCCAATAAGTAGAAATTACCCAAATGTTCATGAACTATTGAGTGGATAAAATGTATTATATCTATCAACTGAAACATTATTTGCTCATAAAAAGAAATGAAACTTTGATACATGCTACAACATGAATAATCCTTGAAAACATTATGGTAACAAAATAAGCCAGATGCAAAAGGAAACTAATTATATAACTCCATTTATATGAATCCTACAGAATAGGTAAACTTATAGGGAAAGACAGTAGATTACTAGTTTCCATGGACTGAGAGAGGAGTCAGAAGTAACTGCTTATGGGTATGGAGCTTTGCATATGTGAGGGGTAAGGGGAAGAGTGATAAACGTATTCTAGAATTCGTGATCAATGCACAATTTTGTGACTATAAAAATCACTAAATCTGCCAGGCGCGGTGGCTCACACCTGTAATCCTAGCACTTTGGGAGGCCGAGATGGGTGGATCACCTGAGGTCAGGAGTTTGAGACAAACCTGGCTGACATGGTGAAACCCCATCTCTACTAAAAATACAAAAAAATTAGCCAGGCGTGGTGGCTCATGCCTGTAATCCCAGCTACTCGGGGGGCTGAGGCAAGAGAATCGCTTGAACGCTGGAGGCAGAGGTTGCAGCGAGCTGAAATCGCACCATTGCACTCCAGCCTGGGCAAGAAGTGCAAAACTCCGGCTCAATAGATAAATAAACAAACAAACAAACAAATAAATAAATCATACCCTTTAAAAAAGTGGACTTTATGGTATGCATTTATATTTCAAAAAAGACATAACAAAAAATTAGATAAAAAAATTTAGATACAGATTTGGAACCAAAGCTGGTAGATAGTGATTTTCTGTGTGCATGTGGTGTTTGGGAAGAGGGTTGTCACAAAGCATTTCTCCCTCAAGAGCCTAGTAGAGAAACCCAGTATGGGAATAGTGGTCATATGGACTCTTCCTCCTAGCCATCCTCTCATCTCTCCATTTCTGTCTCCATGAAACCCGTACCATTGTTTCCCACATTTTACAAGAAGAGAAGTTAGGCGTTGTTCCCATGACCACACAACTAACCAGTGATAATCTTGGATCTGAGTCTAGACTTGTCTGGCTCCAACACCTGTACTGCTTCCATTATAATAAGCAGCTTCTGAGCACTGTGCAATCATCACCTCTTACCAGGAGGTGAACTGAAATCAAAGCAACAACCACAATCACAAAAGGAACAATAATAACAACAATAACAAAGCAGGAACTGAAATCAAAGCAAAAACAACCACAAAAGTTTGCCAATAAAAAAGCGCTGCTTCCATTCACACATCATTGCGGTTATGGCCATAGCACATATTAATGATACTGAAAGTTAATCACGTGCAACTCCATTCTGAGTTTAGTCTAAAGTCTTTTATTTGGTTTGTGCTTCCATGATTATTATTCTAATTGGAGAGGGTTTCTGAGGACTCTCAGAGACCAAGAAAGCACTATATAATGCTGTTGATAACATTTTCAATCTTTCCCCTTTATTATCAATTAATATTTATAAGTATCTAGAAAGTTCACATCCCAGCATTTGAGAACTGCTTTATGAAGTGACTTGTATAGAAGGCACTGAATAAAGGCACTGAATGTGTGTGCATGCATGCAACTCTTACATCTGAGGTTAATTTAGGAATTTATTGGATTCACATTTCATTAACCCATTGGCAGAATGTTATATAGGTATGTGACCTGAGTCCTCAAATCCAAGCGTTGAGATATTAGTATTCATTTATTATGTGGGTAGGTCACTCAGGTGAAATGGTTCTCTGCTGTTAGGCTGTGGGGATGACAGGTAATAAATGAATAAAGCACAGTCTTCTGAGATTATTTATAAAGGCAAAAGTTGGCAGGACGCGGTGGCTCATGCCTGTAATCCCAGCACTTTGGGAGGCTGAGGTGGGTGGATTACCTGAGGTCAGGAGTTTGAGACCAGACTAGCTAACATGGTGAAACCCGATTTTTACTAAAAATACAAAAAATAGCCAGGCTTGGTGGCACACGCCTGTAATCCCAGTACTTGGGAGGCTGAGGCAGAGGAATCGCTTGAATCCAGGAGATGGAGGTTGCGGTGAGCCGAGATCACACCACAGCACTCCAGCCTGGGCGACAGAGTGGGACACTGTCTCAAAAAAAGAAGAAGGAGAAAAAAAAAAAAAAATATATATATATATATATATATGTGTGTGTGTGTGTGTGTGTGTGTGTGTGTGTGTCTGTGTGTCTGTGTAAAAAGGCTAAAGTATTTTCTACCTGCAATAAAAGCGGCTTACCCATCTTGGGCAAACAGATGTTATCAATACTTTTTACCTTGTTCTAAAGCTTTTGAGACACAGACATTATGTAATGACTTCTACTACAAAAGGTAACTCCCCCAGTGTGATAAATCATTAACAGTGCCCTGAGTTATGTGCTCGGTGTTCTCAACAATATGGGCCAGATGTATCAGTCACTTTGATCCCAGAGCCAGAGTTTAGACCTCAGATGAACTTCTGAGACAATCTGTTAAAAAGACATTAGGGATCTTAACAACCATCTAAAATTCAATACTTTCATTAAAAAGTTGAGGTCCAGGAAGGTTTACAAACATGCCTGAGGCCCCATATCACATTAAAGAAAGAGCCAGTTGAGAATCAAAGTTTATAAATTTATTTCCAACACCATTGAACACCAGACGTATGCTAGAAGCGGGGGATACTGGCTCGCTTCCAATACCTTACAGTTAAGAATAGATACAGCAGATGAATTAATATCCGTATAACAACACTACAGAGGCTCTGGAACAAACTGCCTGGGTTTCAATCTCTGATCCTCTGCTCATTCTATAGGGTAACTGATTTTCATCTCCTGAAAAATGGGAATGAATACTGCATCTATGTCTTAAAATTGTTGAATAAATTAATTGCTACAATACCTTAAAAGCTCTTAGAGCAGTGCCCAGCACACTGTAAGTAATCAGTATGTCTTAGCTATCATCACTATAAATGTCATCATCATTGTCATCATTACATGGACCATGATACGGACCATGATATGGAGTCTCGCTCTGTCACCCAGGCTGAAGTGCAGTGGTGCAATCTTGGTTCACTGCACCCTCTACCTTCCAGGTTCAAGTGACTCTCCTGCCTCAGCCTCTTGAGTAGCTGGGATTACAGGCACCCACCACTGCGCCTGGCTAACTTTTGTATTTTTAGTAGAGACAGGCTTCACCGTGTTGGCCAGGATGGTCTCAATCTCCTGACCTCATAATCCGCCAGCCTCGGCCTCCCGAAGTGCTGGGATTACAGGCATGAGCCACGACGCCTGGCCAACTAAAACGTTTTAAATCAACATTCAGATAAGAAGTCCAGGGTTGGGCGTGGTGGCTCACGCCTGTAATCCCAGCACTTTGGGAGGCCGAGGCCGGCGGGATCACCTGAGGTCAGGAGTTTGAGACCAGCCTGGCCAACATGATGCAACCCTGTCTCTACTAAAGATACAAAAATTAGCCAGGCACAGTGGTGGGTGCCTGTAATCCCAGCTACTTGAGAGGCTGAGTCAGGAGAGTCACTTGAACCTGGGAGGCAGAGGGTGCAGTGAGCAAGATTGTGCCACTGCACTCCAGCCTGGGTGACAGAATGAGACTCTATTAAGAAAAAAAAAAAAAAAAAAAAAAAAAAGTCCATACTCTAGCCTTGGAATCCCAACTAGAATTGGAAAAAAAAAAAAAAAGATAAAGGAAGGTGTAGCAGACTACAAAAAAAGCCCCGCAAAGATAACAACTCCTCATCCCTGTAATCTGTAAATGTTACTTCACTCAGAAAAAGTCTTTACAAATGTGATCAATTTAAGATCTCAACTTAGATGGATAGAATATCCTGTGATATCTACCTGTGCTCTAAATACAATCCTAAGTATCCTTATAAGAAAGAGGCAGAGAGTAATTGACAGTTACACAAAGAAGGCTATGCGAGGACCCCGCAGAGAGGGACACGTGATCGTTGAGACTGAAATCATGAGGCCACTAGCCAAGGAATGCTGGGCTGGCAGCCACCAGAAACTGGAAGAGACAATGAACAGATTCTTCCTTAGAGCCTCCAGAGGGAGTGCAGTCTGCTAACATCTTGACTTGGGCTCAATGATTTTGTATTTCTTCTGGACTCCAGAACTATAAGAGAAAAGAATTGTGTTGTTTTAAGTTATCAACTTTGTGGTATTTGTTACAGAAGTCACAGAAAATTAATGCAGAATACTTCCCTGGAAGAAGGGGTTTTTGAGATGTATACCATTGGATGTGTAAAATGTAGCGGGGCAAATAGGAGAGGAGGAATTGAGTATATAAAAGGAAAATGTCTGAGAAGCCTCTACGTTTGTAACTTTGTAAAGCTGGAGCAAAGATTATCTATAAAAGAGCTGTTGAGGCCGGGCTCAGTGACTCACTCCTGTAATCCCAGCACTTTGGGAGGCTGAGGTGGGCGGATCACGAGGTCAGGAGTTCAAGACCAGCCTGATCAACATGGTGAAACCTCAGCTCTACTAAAAATACAAAAATTAGCCAGATGTAATGGCATGTGTCTGTAATTCCAGCTACTCAAGAAGCTGAGGCAGGAGAATCACTTGAACCTGGGAGGTGGAGGTCGCAGTGGGTCGAGATTGCACCATTGAACTCCAACCTGGGCAATAGAGCGAGACTCAGTTTCAAAAAAAAGAAAGGAAAAAAAGAAAAAGAGTTACTGAACATGAGGCCAGGGAGGCACTAGGAGAAAGATTATCAAAATCATGTGTGCTTATCTTGAGTTTGAAGTTTATTTTAAAGGCATGATATTTGGGCATAATCACTTAATGCAAAAGAGGATGAGGAATTAACAACCGTGGTCTCTCCTGAATACATTAGAGCCAAATGTTTCTCTTTAAAAACAAAGCAAATAACCCCTAGATGTAGTAATGGTACTTGGAGAGGTGTGGGCAAACATATTCCATGTAAATATGTGACTCATCCAAATTGCTATTACTGAGAAGTTTCTTAGGAACTGGGCAGTGTTTGAGGCCTAGTAACAGCAATAGCCATAGAGATAATGCAGTATGTCAGAAATAGATTCTCTGAGAGTCAAGTCTGAGAATAATATCTATCTTGGCAATACCAAGTTAATATGAAATATCTTTTGGTGCCAAGTTAAAAACAGAGAAAGACCATTAGGCAAAGCACAACAAAAACCTGTGATTAATTAAGAGAAAACTAGTTGACTTCCCTCAAAGGGTCTATTTTAAACATAAATTGAAATAGAATATAGAATTGTTCTGGGTTATTTTTATTTTTTCATTTCAGTTTGATTAAAAAAAAAGAGTGATATTTATATCACTAGAAAAACTCCATGGGATATTGTGTATGCTATTTATAATGTTACTCTGCAATACAGCAATACTGGAGCCTTCTATGTGTTTCTCTGCAAATCCATTTCAAAAATAGCATTGATTTTCTAGAGGTTGCAATTTCTTTTCATTTGATGGTAACCAGATTTGTTCCCAAAATGACCTTTCCTGGACTTGAGGATATATTGCCAAAAGCAGGAGTAGATAACATACATTTCCAATAAACATCATGTGATCAGAAATCAATGGGCGTTCACTTATTGTGTGGTTACTTTCTTCAGTAACTAGTGTGACTTGGAAGAATCTCTGAATTGGGCTTGACTCTGCTGGAAGGGAAGTAAGTAATGATCGCTTGCCACTTGCCAAGCCCTACGCAAGTATTTCAGGCACATTACTTCTGTTTCTCCCGGCAACCCTATGCCACACTTACTTTTTCATTTCATATTATAGGAATCCTAAGCTTAAAGAAAAAAAAACTTGCAAGTGTTCACACAAGTTCACACAGAATTGGAATTCAAATTCAGATATTGTATTTAAACTCTTATTGGGCAAAAGGGAGTTATAATCCTAGGATTCTTTTGTTGAAAATCAATGAAAAGGATGCATGAGATATTTTTTTAAATGCCAGGATATAATTACTTCAGGTCCCATCACTTCTTAGAGTCCAGTATACTCCTGAGTTCATGGCAGAAGACATTAATGGCTCATCGGCCTTTCAAACCTAGGAATAACTTGAGAGATTTCACATAACTCATTACTTTAAAATTTATTGGACTATATTTAAACATGAAGAAGTGGAGTGAGTTGTCCATTAAACCCACATATCTACTACCCAGATTCAACAGTTACCAAAAGTTTGTTTTTTATAATTGATTAATTGGTCCTTTGTTTTATTCTTTTCCTGTAATACAAGAAAGCAAATCCAACTCACTTTTATTCCTACATTCTTTTGTATATATCTCTAAAAAAGATGGGCATAATCTCACATAACTATCACACCATGATAATGCCTAATATCACTCATTTCTTGATATCATCCAATATCAGGGCATAATCAAAATTATCTGCTTATCTCTATAAGACCCTTTTATGGTTATTTGGTGAAAACATGTCTACAAAACCAGAAAGCAATGTCCATTCATTACATGTAACTATTAACTCCCTCCTTTTTTTCTCTCTTTCTCTCTCTCTGTACACCATTGCTTTGTTTCGTTTGAAGTATTTTTGCAGGAGGTGATAGTATGGGAGCAAGTATGGTTTTTTTCATCTTTTCTGAATGGGAAAATGTATCACAATTAATTCATGGGTTTTAAACACTCGGTATGTCTCAATTGATTCTCTGCTTAATGCTCATCATTTCATCTTGAATCAGTAGGAAATCATTTAGGTTAGATCCTTGGTCGTGATAGCTTCTTTGCTTACTGAAACAACATAATATCCTGGGCTTGCCTTTTGTATATCAACCATTTCTCCAAATGGCAGTGGTTGCTTTTAATCAAGAAAGCTGATAGGAGAAGCATAGGGAATGAGACCAAAATTTGGACAGTAGAGGAGCTCATTGAAATGGGATGTCATTACTTCCAGGGTGTCTTTTTATATTGTAAAATATTTTAACAGCAAAAAAATTCATGTGCTCATTCTTGTAGTCCACTTTAAATGTAATATTTGAGGTTTATTAATCTAACTTTATTTTAGATCTGGGCTTCTTTTCTCATATGTGGAAAATCTTGATAGTCAACAAAATTAATTACTTACGCACTGTCCCAAAATTCATTAAATTGTTTTATACTAACAAGAAGAGAATCACTGCTAACAATTAGATCCATGTATACATCTTAAGAGTTTGTTGTCACTTTATTTCTCCTTAGAAGATATGGATGATTTTATTTGTCCTTAAAAGATATGGATGGTTAAAATGTAGTTTTCTAAAATAGATTGAAATCATTATTTTTCTGTATGTAGTTGTGGCACTAACTGGAAAACAGTTTCATTTCTCTTAGTTTATTTTGAGTTTCCAGAAATTGGTTTCTTTCCTTTTTAATTAGTTATATTGTTTGGATCTGTAAAACATTTTATAGCTCGAAAGCCAAAACTATATTCTAAGATATATGTAGAAAATGTTTACTTTCCTCTACTATAGATGACCAGGTTTTGTTAGATTTCGGTTTACCCTTCAGGTATTTAACAAACATAAGATTATGTTTATTATATTACTTCTGTAAGGTATATGTATCTCATTAATTCTCTTTCTTACTCAAAGTTAGCACAATCCCGAGTTGTGCCAATGTTGAGAACAAACAAAGAACCCAGCAACCAACACTGAGAAGGAGATGCTTGTACAGACAGGAGGAAAACCAGGAATGAGCGATATCTTAGAATTTAACTAATGAAAGTATTTCAAGGAGGAGAGAGTGGTCAACTATAGCAAATGTTGCTGTAAGTCAAATGAGAGTGAACTGTTGGATTTACCATTTTGGAAGTCATGTTTTGATAGAGTGTAGAGATGACCACCCAATTAGAGTATACTAAAGAAATAATGAAAAGCGGGGAGTTGGAAATATTAAGTGTATGCATCACTTTTGAGAAATTATTCTGTCAAGAGGAAGAGAAAACATGATAACTGGATGAAAGAAGTGGAGTCAAGTGGAATTTTTGTCTTAAGATGACAGAAATAACAGTGTTTTCATGTTGATGTTAGTGCCTTTGGTTAGAGATGACGGAGGCGGGGAATGATGCAGAAGAAAGATGATGCAGGGATGTCTTGAAAGGGGCATGAGGAAAAATCTAGTGCCCCAGGGGAGAGGTTAGTCATACGGAACAGCACGGACAACTTATGTGTAGAAAATAACAGAAGTAAAAATAGAGTTTATGAGTATGGGCAGTGGTTGCTGGATATAAAAGTTGAAGGAGTTTGTTCAAATTTTCTGAATGCCTCTATTTTATCAGAAAAAGAGACAATATGAAGGTCAGCTGAATGGGAAGGAGAGGGTAGAGATGCCAGATGTATGAGGAGAGAGGAAGTGGTATGAATGGGTATCAGCTGTTTCCTTCAATGCCCTTCTCACTCTTACTCTCCAAAGGACAATATGTGAGTGACTTAGTTTGTCCCCATCCAAAACAAAATATTGCCATGGGTGGTCTGTTGCAATGCTACCTCACAACGGATAAGTCTTGATAATATCAAACAAACTCATGGCCACCTGAGGCCAGAAATTTGTTCTATGCTATAATTGGTTATAACCAGAGTGGCGGGATTACAGGCTGCAAGTCTTGGGAACAGCAGGCTGAAAGTTCCACAGCCGAGTCCTCAGAGCAGAGGTGCTGTGAACAGAGCCACATGCCATGCACTGTCCACTTCTGACCCACAACCCGAGCTCCTGCTCTGCACCACCTGCCTTTCTCTTGTCAGTATCCTTCTTACAGCCTCTGTTTTAAGACTTTTCATTGTAATGAGAGTAAATTTGAGCAATTCCAAATGAAACATTCAGCTTCAATGGCTATAACCTATGAATCCACGGCCTCTTGTCTGAGGTGTCAGTGAGACTTGGTATCAGTGGGCCGGCAGTTAAGTCCTGTTGGCCTCTGAGTTCATTTGCTGGCTAATTAGGAAAAAAATGTTTAATGTACTACAAAGCTCAGGGGGAGCCCTTGACCAGTTTAAGCAGTTCTCATTTGTCCTACAGGTCAGACAATGGACTCCTAGGGTTTAGAGAGTGAGTTCTGTTGGATCCCAGAACATCAACTTTTCTTTTGTTTCATTTATTTTTGCAGAAGAAGAAAAGAAAACTGCACATCTTCAGTAAAAAATAGCACAGCACCAACCTGTGATCCTGATTATGGAAATTCCATCAATAATAACTTCAAGAAAGCACATTTTTCCTATTACTCTTTCAGGAAAAAGAAAGAACTGCTATAGATGTTTTCAGAGATAGTGCACGAGGAATTTCCAAAGAAAACTACATCATGGTGGAGTGGGAACCTAGGGGATGTGCTGGTCCAGTGCAAAGAGGACAGGGCTGGAGATCTGGAATGTGATTCATGTAACGAGTGTTTGACCTTAGGTGAGTCAGCGAACCTTTGTTTTGTCTTCTGCAAATGGAGATGATAATATAAACACCTCTATAAGAACTTGTTAGAATCCGTTGAGATATTGCATGCAATGCAAACTTTTTAAAAGAGTAAAGCTTCCTGTAAATGAGTTTGCCTGATGGCCCTTACCTAAATTATAATCCCTTGTCTGTGGAATCTGTTAGGAGTAAAGAAAGGATACCAGGGAGGGAAGGAGAAAAGAAGAAATGAAATAAAAGTGAGAAAAGAGAAGGAGAAAAGAAGGGAGGAAAGAGATCACCGGATGAAATCGCAGCAGGAGCATGGAGTGGGGAAGCAGTGGTTTTATAGAAAAGAAACTTAGCAGACACAACTTTAGCATTGCAAGCAAGGTTAACATCACAAATAATGTCATGGTGATGGCATGTGCCCTTCATACGGTATGTTAAGAAGGGCATGTCATCTCTGTAAAGGATTATTTCCTAAAACCCATAACTCCAGTCTAATCATGAGAAAAACATAGACAAACTCAACTTAAATGGCATTCTGCAAAATGTCTAACCAGTACACTTCAAAAGGGTAAAGGTCATGAAAGACAAGGAAAGACCGAGGAATTGTCACAGACCAGAGAAGATTAAGAAGCAGTGACAACAAAATACAATGTGGTGTTCTATAGACTGGATTCTGTAACAGAAAAAAAAAAAAAAAAGTGAAATAAGAATGTAGTCTGTATTTGTCAATAGTGTAAATTTACCAATAGTACCAGCATTGGTTTCTTAGTTTTGATAAATGTACAAAAGTGATGTAGCAATAGCAACAATGTAGGATATTCACAATAGGAGAAATAGTAAAGGATATAATGGAACTCTCTGTATTATCTATGCACCAAGAATTATTTATTTATTATTTTATTTATTATTTTCTAAACCAAAAATTATTCCAAAAAATGATTTATTTAAAAAATGTTTATATTCTTTGACCAAAAACCTCCATGTTTTGGCATTTATTCCAAGGAAAGTATCGGAATATTACCAAAGAAGTATTAACAATAAAATTAGATTGTAATTTATTACATGGAAAACTTAGAAATCACTTTATGTTCAAAAATCTGGAAACTGATACCAAATTAGGGGATACAATGTGATAGAATATTATCTAGTTATTAAAGATCAGTCTGTAGCAGCAGATCGGGGGTTGCCTGGGCCGGAGCATGTTGTGGGATTGACTGCAACTGGAGTCAAAGGCGGGAGCTTCCTGAATGATGGAAATCATCCTGATCGTGGTGATGGGCACATGAATGCTCATCAAAACCGTGTGTGCTAAATGGGTTCATTTTGTTCTGTGTGTCTTATACTTCAATAAATGTTTTTTTAATTAAGGGGAAAAAGACTAAAATAACCATGAAAATGACAATAAATGTGTATATATTTGTGTGGGTTTGCTTTGATTAAAAAATAAAATAGTTGCTGAAGCACCAAGCCTTAAATATTTGTGGGAATAAAGCATGCTATTAACGGATATGAATATAAATGTGATAGTGCTCTTCAAATTTCCAGAGAAGTATAAGGCACTAGCTCTATTATAATACTGTTAAAAGCAGACTCCTACTCCAAAAAAAAGATTCACTTGTTTTTGTTCAGTGAATCTTTGTCTTGCTTATAAAAGTAACAGAAAATAGCTGCATTAGAGGAAATTGTATGGGGAAGAATTTAAGAGTGCGTGCTATAAATTGAAGAGATCTGGGTGCAAGTCCTGCCTCTATGACTCACTAGACAAGTGTCTTTGGCAAATTATGTAGCTTCTAGTTTCTCAGTTTTCTTATCTTTAACATATTACTATAGAGTTGTTGTGTAAATTAAAGGATATAAAACTTTTATTTAAATATGTATCAATGTCTAGCTCAAAATATGTAGTATACACTAGATATAATTACTACTATTACAATACTATATTATTATTATTAGTGCTACTATGTCTGGCCACAGTAGACTGATAGAACGCCCAAGGCTATGGAACACCCAAGGCTTTTTCACCAATTTTTCCACCGGACAAGTTCTAAAACTATTCTAATGCTAGCTACACATTGAAGCACAGGTTCAGCCCTTGTCAATATGGCAAAAATATCTCATTCTCTCTTTCATCTACTCACCTGTCCTTAGCTTAGAGCAAGTACCTGGAGAGTACCTTACAGCTGGTCTCATTTTTTCTTCAACTCGATGAGACTTTCACCTCTTACCTTTTCAGAGCATATTTCAGAGGAATACTGCCTATATATAAAAATACTTCAGCCACCTGGATTTTTTATCTATCCATATTCTAAAAAATTATTCAGTGTGATAGATATTACCTGTTGTTTGGAGAGACAGAAATGGGTTTGGAAGGCAAAAGGACCTTGATTCAAGATATATTTTGAATTGCCAAATGATGGCAATATATCTTGGGCACATTGCTTTACATCCCTCAGCCTCAGTTTCTTTATTTGTCAAGTGTGAGTAATTTTATTTTCTTGTGTATTAAAATAAGTAACACAATTCATTCAAAATAGCTACAAGGTGACCCATACCCTTGTTAACAAAGTTAATATTTATAAAGTAATTGTAAAGGCTGAGCTAAAGTTTCGATGGTATTTTGATGATCCTATAAATGGGGACACAAGAATACCAACAGTCACCCCTATGCTCTTTCCAAGGCTGTGGCAGGACCTATTTCCCAAGGAAGGGTTACCTGGGGGGCACACGTCATGGTTGCGGTAGCTGCATAAACAACAAGTTCACTTTAGAGCAGAGTTCATGTAAAACTGGAATCCACCACTTACACCTGAAGCCTATGAAGCAACATTACTTGCTTTCAAAAATCATTTAAAAAATACTACGATTCTCAGTGTTTGCGGAGGGGGTTAGAAAGAGCACCGGCAGTTGGCCAAGGACAGTCCTGACTCTGCATACTTACAGATGAAGAGCAGGGTGTCAGACAGGCTGTAGAGGGGTAAGCTGGATCTGCAGAGGACCCTCCCAAATCTATCCACCTAGTAGTATGCAAAGAGGGCAAGAAAGATAGGGTAGGGGAACCCCCACTGACCTGTGACCATGCACTAGCTAATGTCCAGGTATATGACTATTTGTTTTATTTTATTAGTATATGTATACACTCTTGTATAGTGTATAGTGTATGTATTCCCCATATGTGTGTGTGTGTGTGTGTGTGCGCGCATGGGGCTAGAAATTAAGGGAAGGTAGTCAGGTAAGGAGATGGGTAAAGGCAGGTGTGGCAGAGAGAGAATGTGTTAAGAGTCCTCCTGCCCCTATCCGTAAGGCAGGAACACATCTAATCCTCCAGCAAGCCTTTGGTAGATGGTACTGCAGTTACCTAATGCATCCAGTTCCTCTCTTTGAAGCGTCAGGGTAGGATGGCATTCTCCTACCCGTCTGGCCAATCAAATGAAAGCAGAAGTGATGCACATGGCTGTGGGCAGAAGGAATTAATGACCAGCATTCCCTTCTCCATCCACCCTCAACAGGCTCCACAATTGTGGGAGCTCGTGTTGCTCTAAAGCAGCAAAGCTCAGCCACCGCATGAAGGACAGATGCCTGGGAGCACTTGGTCACAAATTGGACCTGGTGTAAATAAGTAAATCTTTGTTACTTTAAACCACTGAAATCTTGGGGGTTGCTTTCACAGTGTAAACCAGCATAACTTGACTGACGCCCAACCCTATGCCTCATCATTAGAGTCCAGGCAAATGAAATGATCTTTTAGCTCAAAGAACATAAATTCTTGTGGAGGAAGATGGATATATACAAGATACTCAGAATCCAGGATGAACCCCCCAAAAATGTTTGTTTCTCTCTTCCACCCCCAAATTCTACCTGTCCCTAGACCTCTGCCCCTAGTTGAATGGTGTGGCTCCATTAATGATGAGAAACTTTTCAACTAGTAGCCATTTATCTAGCACCTGTTTTTGAATACTATAGGTCGGTCTCCGTACCAGGAATGAAGGATGCAGCAATGCATGTCTGCAGTGGTGGTAGGGTGAAGGGGAAATACAGAATACATTTTTAAAAATAAATAATGTTTTATTTCTATAGTCCCGGCTACTCGGGAGACTGAGGCCAAAGGATCGCTTGAGCCCAGGAGTTCATGGATACAGTGAGCCATGATCATGCCACTTCTCTCAAGCCTGAGTGACAGAAACTGTCAAAAAACAAAAACAAAAAATAATGTACAATGTACTTAATGCTAACGATGTGAAAACAAAATGAAGCAATGGGATGGAGGAGAATAACAAAGATTGCTATTTTGGAATGGGTTATCAAAGATGGACTTTTTAAGGGAATGACATGAGCAGAGACTGATTTAGCTGGGTGACGGAGTCCTGCCAAACCGTGGGAAAGGCAAGCCGGGCAGAAGAATCTATTAAGTTTGTTTCTCACTCTAAACATCTGAGACCTCATGTGCAGATGATGACTTTTGGTGGCCCTGTGGATATTTGGAGCTGACTGGTGATAATTTGAGGATAGGCAAGTTCTGATTGTGACATTTCAGGCAGAAGAGCAGATCAGGTGTGAAATCTACAGTCTCCACAAATCCACAAGTAGGTGGTGACTTACTCCACTGGTGGTCTTGACTACTCGTGTCACCAGCAGAACTGGCAATATAACTTGAAGGGCTGGGTGCAAAATAAAAATATACAGCCTCATATTTTAAAGATTTTATAATTATTAAGATGACAGCAGCAGCACATTCAGCCTGGAGCCCTCTGGGACCATACAGATTGCACAACCATGAAGCCAACACTAGTCAGTGGGTACCCATTTCCTTAGGAATATGGTGGAAATGCTTGTGGCCAAGAGTCAAGGGGTTTATTTATGAATAAAGGTCAGGAACAGGATTGGAAATGATACCTGGTACCAAGAGTAAGGAAAGACAGAAAGCAACCTTGCTAGAGAGGGAAGCAGGTTGAAATAAGCAAGTAAACATAAAAAATATCCTAAAAGAGTGTATAGGTAAGAAAAAGTAAAAGAACATGGATATTTGCAACCAACGTGGCTTCGAAATCAGGCTCCACTAATACCAGTAGTTCATTGTTAGATGATGCACTTACTACCTGAGAATCTGTTTCCTCTCCTGTAGAACGGGAATAATTCTACTTACTGCATGTGGTTTTATTAAGATTAAATTTGTAAAAGAACTATTCTTCTCAATGAAGATCACTTTATTAATTCTCTTTTCAAACAAGAGGTCAACAGGAGAATAAAAAGAAATCAAGGTATCGTATGGATCAGGATTCATAGATGCCTAGAATCCCCTGTAGTCAAGTAAGTCTTCTTATCCATCCCTTACCATTCTGCATCCTCACCATGGCCTTCTCTCTTGGTATGAGCAGAAAATGTATCCTTTGATAGTAGCAGAAAGTGTAATAAGTAGTGGTTGGGATTCACTGGTTCATCAAAGGTTTGTTGCATTTCACTTAGTCATATATCCCCTTTACTCACTCTCATATTCAGTAAATATTTATAGAACATTCAGTAGGCACTGGGGACCCACAGCATGGAGATAAAGGATACATTTCTGTTCTCAAGGATGCCCCTGACTAGTGGGGCAGGAAGAGAAGTAAATAAATGATTGCAATGAAAAACAATGGATGCTAACAGAAGGGAGTCCAGGTAAGGTTCTGAAAGCAGTTGTCAGAGTCCAGGGGACCCCATAAGATTATAGGATGTTGGGAAAAATGTGAGCAGGTGATGAGTTAGAGCTCCCTATAAAAATTAGTAACAAGTATACTATGCAGCCATAAAAAAGGTTGAGTTCATGTCCTTTGAAGGGACATGGATGACGCTGGAAACCATCATTCTCAGCAAACTAACACAGGAACAGGAAACCAAACACTGCATGTTCTCACTCATAAGTGGGAGTTGAACAATGAGAACACAGGAACACAGGAAGGGGAACATCACACACCCAGGCTTGTCAGATGGTTGGGGACTAGGGGAGGGATAGCATTAGGAGCAATGCCTAATGTAGATGTTGGGTTGATGGGTGCCACCATGGCTAACACTGTGAAACCCCGTCTCTACTGAAAACACAAAAAATTAGCCGGGCGTGGTGGTGGGTGCCTGTAGTCCCAGCTACTCGGGAGGCTGAGGCAGGAGAATGGCATGAACCTAGGAGGCGGAGCTTGCAGTGAGCCGAGATTGTGCCACTGCACTCCAGCCTGGGCAAGAGAGAGTCTGTCTCAAAAAAAAAAAAAAAAGAAAAGAAAAGAAAAAGGGGAGGCTGGGCACAGTGGCTCATGCCTGTAATCCCAGCACTTTGGGTGGCTGAGGTGGGTGGATCGGCTGATGTCAGGAGTTCGAGACCAGCCTGGCCAACATGATGAAACCCCATCTCTATTTAAAAAAAAAAAATTAGCCTTGTGTGGTGGTGCATGCCTGCAATCCCAGCTACTTAGGAGTCTGAGGGAGGAGAATCACTTGAACCAAGGAGGCAGAGGTTGCAGTGAGCCAAGATCATGCCATTGCCATTGCACTCCATCCTGGGCAACAAGAGCAAAACTGTCTCAAAAACAAACAAAGAAACAAAAACAGAAAACAAAATCAAAAGCAGGAGCTCAGAGTTAGAGATTTGAAGATGCCAAACTGCTGGTTTTGAAGATGGGGGAAGGGGCTGTGAATAAAGAGGTAGAAACAGTCATAGGAAGCTATGGAAGCTAGGCAAGGGAATGGGTTCTCCGCCTAGAGCAGGCTTGTCTAACCCCAGCCCGTGGGCCACATGCAGCCCAGAACAGCTTTGAATGAGGGCCAACACAAATTCATCAGCTTTCCTTTTTTTTTCTTTTGAGACTGAGTTTCACTCTTGTCACCTAGGCTAGAGTTCAGTGACTCGATCTCTCAGCTCACTGCAATCTCTGCCTCCCAGGTACAAGCAATTTTCCTGTCTTAGCCTCCTGAGTAGCTGGGATTGCAGGCACCCACCACCACACCCAGCTAATTTTTGTATTTTTAGTAGAGATGAGGTTTCACCTTGTTGACCAGGCTTGTCTCGAACTCCTGACACCAGGTAATCTGCCCACCTCAGCCTTCCAAAGTGCTGAGATTACAGGCATGAGCCACCGTGCCTGGTCCCTAAATTTTCTTAAAGCATTATAAGAATGTTTTGAATTTTTTTATTTATTTATTTTTTTTTTTAGTTCATCAGCTATCATTGGTGTTAGTGTTTCTTATATGTGGCCCAAAACAATTCTTCTTCTAATGTGGCCCAGGGAAGCCAAAAGTTTGGACACTCCTGCTAGCGGTTTCAAAGGTAGCATGGCTGTGCTGAGATCTTGATATCAGCCCATTTCAGCTGCTAACCTCCAGAACTGTAAGAAAAAAAAAATGTGTGTTACTGTAAGTCATGTGGTAATTGGTTATAGTAGCCATAGGAAACTAACACACCAACCAAAGCCATCAAGACCTACAGCATCCCCCAGGCTTTCTGCAATGCCACACCTGCAGAAGCAAGTGTGCTTCATGTTTGGACAAGAGAAGAAAAATAGCCAGGGTTCCCTATGAGGGACAGTCATCCCTTCTCACAGAAAAGCAAACTGTATGCAGGCCAACCAACAAAGTTAGGAGCTTGTCGGCATCCCAAAAACGCTGGGAAAGACATGCCAAAGCATGGATGACTGGGGGGCACATGGGAGAGGAGGGCAGGGCAGGGTTGAAAGAACCTGAAAGAATTTCACCAAAAGCTGAAAGAAGAGGCAGCTGGTCATATATTAGCAGTTAATCAGGGGAAGAGAAACAGGGAAAGAGACATTATTTCAGTAATATCAAGGAGTTTGCATTGGTAGAATCTGGGAACAAATAACAATGATGATAATGGCTTATCACGGACCCTCGGGCGTGCATGGCTACAATCTTCATGTGTGTGACACTGAAATATTTGCCATCAAGTTGTCGCATGTGATACACAACTAGTATTTCACAATCACACAATGAGGTGAAGTGGAGGGCTGATGAGGCCACGTACTACGCTAGAGACAAATGAGACAAGTGTCTTAGGGAGAATACGAACACGGACAAAAGTTTATTGTTGAAAGGTGTGGTTAGTTCTCTAAGGAACCATAGGAAAAGAGTCTATTATTTTTCCCTCAGGGTCGGGGGTATGCCTCATCTCCTGGTGGCTGCTCACATCTTCCTTCTACTCTGATGCCACCTATTTTTACTCTTTCCACATTCACCAGCCCTGCGCTGAGTTCCACTTTAGGATTCTCTGCTGACTAACGCTATGTGTAACCTCCAGAAAGCTAATTACACCCCATATCTCAATTTCCTTGATTGGCTTAAATAGCAGTTAATTGATCAGAGGTTTCTGGAGATTAAAGAAAACTACCCATTAGTCACAAGAAAAAGGTTCTGTGATTAGTCAGATGACAGGAGGCTTTCTAAATGTAAGGCACGCCTAAAGTCGCTGACAGTCTTCCTGTCAGGCGCCGAACCCAGCCTGTTGCCTAGCAGACCCGTCTGAGCCCTGATTTATGCCGACAGCCCTAAGTGGGAAGCAGGTTGAACAGGGAGGTGTCCCTTGTGTGTCATTTAAAATTCAATATCTCTATTTTCATGACTCATTATTTCACCACTGAAATTGGGCTCAAGGGAAATCCATCTCTTCTTTCCTGGCTAATCCTTGCATCTCTTTTCTTCTTCTGAAGGTTGTCTTGCTTATATTATTTCAGGACTTATCACATTTGCAGTGCACTGTTGAGTACAATGACTACATCATATCATGTTTTTTTCTCCATGGAAGGTCTCCAGATCCCTTGACACTGAAGGGCCATGGCCATAGCAAGAGGATTCATGCGATGTGATGCAGAGTTTCTCAGGAAAAAAACAAAACAAAACAAAACTGCAAAGTAGGATTAACCAAAATTTGGCAATCAGATCAGGCTTGGTTAGGAACCCAGCATGATAGAAACCCTGAAAGTTTTAGATTAAATAATCTATCTATGCTATGTCTCATTATTTATCTCAATGGAGGGAAATGAACATTGAACTTCTTCTGCCATGTGTCTGGTCTCAGGCTATGGAATTTGTGTGCTGTATTTTATTTAAGTTTACTTAATTGTCCCAACAAGCTGTGGCCTCTCAGTAAGGTCATGACATAAGTATCATTATTCCTGCTTTGCATTTCTGAGAACCGTGACTGAAACAAGTTAAGTCACTTGTATCACTGATGAGAAGCATATTTTGAAAGCATTTCTGTCTGAGGCTGAAGTCTGGCCTTTTCTGTGACATCAGTTTGCTTATAAATCATTTTGGAAATCTGATACGGGAGTTTCCAGGAGCTTCGAAAAAGAGGGTTATTTCCCAGGCCAGGAAGTAAGAGATAAAGATAAGTCATTTTTACCTAAGAGTTTAAGTAATTCTCAGAACAACTCTATAACAAAGATATCAATCTCCTTATCTTGGGTAGGAGAAAGCTGAGGTTCAGGGAATTTAGATCCTTTGCAGGTAGAAGTGGTCAAAGTTGATGCTAGGATTTTACAATAGCCTAAAACCTGTTTTCTTCACTTTTTAAAAAAGTTTTATATCATACTTTATCCATCACATAGCCAAAACACCCACCAATATTTGGTCGCATTATTCCAGCCTATAGAATTCAATGATCCAAAGTACTAGATACCCATTCCTTTCTCCCCCCAGACATTCTTTGTCTCCAACTGCATCGCTGAGAATGTAAATGTCAAGTAAGGAGTTATGGGTCCTGTGACGTCGTCACTAATTCAGGCAGCATTACTTCCAAATATTATCCTAAGTCGATGATGGCTTACAAATTATTTTTTTCTTTTTTTCCAGTCCTCCACCAAATCAAATCCATCTGCTCTGCATTCCAATACATCCTGACACTGCCATCTCCAACCACCTCTACCACACCACCATGCTCCACGACATCACTCTTTTTCTTTTTTATATATAATAGTAACTTCTTGCTAATTCCCCTGCATCTGGTCTCTGTTTTTAGTGCCACTTACCTTTCCAATATGTATTTCTCTTAGCTTCTTCCTTACAAACAGAATCCTAATTTTGTTTGAAGCAATAATGTGTGCATAAGAAAAAACAAAAACAAAAACAAAAAAACTCCCCTGATTGATACTGTTCTGCCCAATGAGACATCAGCCGGAGTCTCTTGCTGATTTTTTAGGAAAGTTTTGTTTCCCAACCATTGGAATTTTTCTACCGTATTGCTTCCTTCTTTTTTCTGGAGTGTGGAATCAATGCCTGGGAACACAGTTACTATTTTGCAACCTGAATGACAAGAACCACATGCTAAAGATGGTGGAGCAGAGAGCTAGAAGACCTCGAGTCCTTCATGACTTCAAGGAACAGCTGCACAGGTCTTGGACTGCTTATGAAACTCATTTAATTTGCCTTGAGGGTGTTGAGCTAGAAGAAGGAGAGAATAAATAAAAGACCATTCATGGTCTCATGACCTCAGCATTAATCTTCAAGAAAACTTCACCTTCAAATCAATTAGTTTGCTGTCAAAATCATCTTTTAAATTGCAAGTGATAAGATTTGAATTGGCATGTATATTAATAAATTAGCTACCATAATTTGGTCCGTCATTGTAATAGTTTTACTATCTCTCAACTTAGCTGGGTTCAACTACATTTTCCAGATTGTCTATCTTGTGTTTTCCCAGTTAGGATGGGCTATGAGGAAGATTCTGGGAAGATTTTGGAAGAGAAGCATTTTGTAGCTAATAGTTTTTGTTACTGATCTGCTGACTCACTTCATTGGCATGAAGCAGCAGCTATAGGTCTGAGATTTCTCTGCCTTCCCTTAGATCACTCCTTCAGCTCATCTAATTCCCATCAGGTGTACATTTAGCTCTGTGATGCAATGGTCCTACCTTCTGCAGGACACCCTTTCCACTACCAAAGTCAGAGGCAACAAGAATGGATGGGCTTCAGTAGATTTTTGTGGTGCTCCATTTCATACTTATAGGGACCAGCATACTCATGATCTTCCTTTCCAGAGTTCCCCCCCTCTAGACTTTAGGCTTCACCAGCAGATATGGAGACAGCCTTTAGACACTGCTTAACCAGCTTCACAATTATATAAGGCCAGTTCCCTGTAACATGCTCTCTTATTATCTCTATCCATCCATCTATCCTAGAGGGGCTGCATCTTTGGTAAACTCTAACTGATACAGTCACTATTAGGTTGTAATTAATAATAAATACGGCTAACATGTATTGAACTACCTATTAAGTGCTAAGCACTTCTCTGAGTACTTTACACCCATTTTACCTCAGGACAGTCCCATCAAGTCAGGGACTATCTTCCTCATTTTACTGACAAGAAAATTGAAGCAGAAAGAGGTTAAATAACTTCCCCAAGTCACACAGCTAGCAAGTGGCAGAGCTGGATTCCAACCTGGAAAGATAGACTCCAGAGATCACATGTTAACTACTGCCCAAAATCGAGATCATGTAAACTTCACTGTTAGAGCTCATCTCTCCACTGGTGTCTTGACTTGGAATCTCATCATAAACGAAAAATAGTTTTCACAAGTGAAGCAGCACATACATGAGAGAGGTAAGAAAAAGCAGGCAGTGAGCATGCATTGAACAGTCTCTGTGTTCCAAAAACTTTGCTACCTGTTGTGACAGATGTAAAAGAAATGTAACATGTTCCCCTCTCTCAAAAATTTACAACCTAATGAAAAAGCTGATCTGGAACCTCCTGAGATGCTGTCCTTTCAACTCAGGCTAACCCCCACTCCAGACTAACCCACCTCATTACTCTATGGTTGCCCCGCAACCTGGCAAAGCTCTCGCCCTCTAACATTGTTTATGCTGGGTCTGAAGTGACCTTGTTTTGGGTCCTTTCACTCATGCTTCCTTATTTATTCCTGGGTTTGCTTATCTCCTGAAATTTTGCTTCCGTCTTTATTACAATTTCCAGGTACCTGACAGTGGGCTAGGTAGGATTGCTATAAGCCTTGATAGTCTCCCTTGGGCCTCATTTTGTTCTTCATCTCCAGATCCACCCTTGCTTGGCTGGCTTGGGTAACCAATTAGTGTGTTCAGGCTCCAACTCTTTTTATCAGGTGCAGGAGAGCTGCTCCCTCAATCTCCACCCCAATTACAGATCCTCAAGACCATCCATCTATACATAAACAATATCAGCAAATAAAGCAAGGAAGAAGTGAGTGAAATAAAGTGTACATTCACACTGACTTCAAGGAGCCAACCTTATGGTACCATATTGGACACTTCTCTGGGGCCAAATGTGAGGTGAGATTCTGGGGGCAAGAACAAAAAACATGAATAGATGCTCATAACAGAAGGAACTGCAGATAAAACTCAAATATAGTTTGAGAGGATGGGACAGAGTCAAGGAAAAGAGTGGACATGACAGATACACTAGTATGACATGTGACATATAATAACATATATGTAAATAAATAATAACAACTTCAAGTTAGACTTTTATAAAAGCAAATACATAAAAGAGGACTCAATACAGAACATGACAGAATCCAACTTAATTCTGACAGACTGTCTTATTGCCTCTAGACTATTTTTAAAAGGCCACATGCACCTCAAAACTTAGGTGAAGTGTCCTTAAATGGGCCGTCATGTATCCACCAGCTTCTCTGTATTGTCTCTCTTAAACTCATGACAATGGTTAGTAGGATGGGGAACAATGATTCCTATCCATGGATAAGTGAGCAAGTTAAATCTCAAGAGTCCCTAAAATCCAGCCACAATGAGATGGTAGTGAATTGAGCTCCTCACTTGAATTCATGGAAGTGGTCTAATAGAGTTTTGTACTCCCTATTCCTTGGAAACCATTTTTTTTTTAAAGTTATTAAGGTTGTTAATCTCATCCCTTTAATTGGCATTCTGTTTTCTTGAAAAGAATACCTGTCACACAGAGATGCTAGTGAGGTTAAGGAGATAGGGTCTTGGGCTGAGAGTCAGAGGCACAAAATCCACTTCCTTCATCCCTGATTCCCAGGGTGACCTTGGGCAAATGACTGAAATGATCTGTGCTTTCTGTTATTCCCTTTGTGAAGCAGAGGAAACTTAGCCTGTGTTATGAGCAGTGCAAAGAACAGGTGGATAAGACTGTAAGGGCTTCAGGTTTAGTGAAGAGAAAAATACCTGAGGGGAAAAAATTATCATGCACAGGCACAAAATGTAATTTATGGTTAAGCCTGAAAAAGCTGGGTGAAGTTCTCCTTGATCTTATACACAAAGGTACAAACTGGAAGATTCCTGAACCAATTCAGTAGTTGTTTTATTTCTAGATTTAAGTTTTAGCCAGCATGTGATTGATATATGTTTTTATCCAGTCTTGTAAAATAACCCAATCACAGAAATAAGAGAACTGAAATATCTCCTCCCTGATGTGGGAGTTAAAAAGTGTAGAGGTCAGATTGTACTTTCATTTTATTTACTTATTTATCTATTTATTCAGATGGAGTCTTGCTCTGTCCCCTAGGTTGGAGCGCAATGGCATGATCTCAGCTCACTGCAACTTCTGCCTCCCAGGTTCAAGCAATTCTCTTGCCTCACCCCCCTGAGTAGCTGGGATTACAAGTGCCTACCACCACACCCAGCTAATTTTGGTATTTGTAGTAGAGATGGAGTTTCACCATGTTGGCCAAGCTGGTCTTGAACTCCTGACCTCAGATGATTCACCTGCCTTGGCATCCCAAAGTGCTGGGATTACAGGCATGAGCCACCATGCCTGGCCAGATTGTACTTTTAGATCTGAGTTTTTGTGAGCGGACGGGAAGACTTATCTATTGCCCCATTTCCCCATGTTTATTCTCTCAGTATGCAATTGCTCAATACTCATATCACAGCAAGCATGTATAACATAGAGGCTGAGAGCCTGGTTACTCAGAGAGGGTTCCTGGGACCAGTAGTATACTCATCACCTGGGAGCTCAATAGAAATGCAGAGTATCAGGTTCCATCTCAGACCTGCGGGATCAGAATATGCATGTTAACACTGGTTTAAGCACTGGCTTAAAGTAAAGGCTTGAAGTCAAACTAAGTTCAACTAACAACTTGGCCTTTTACTTGCCAAATTATCTCGGGAATGAATTCGCCTTTATAAACCTCAGTTTACTGTCTGAAAATAAAGATAATAATAACACCTGCCTCAAAAGTCTGTTTTGAAAATTAAATAGAGCTTTACATTACACAGTGCCTAACATAGGGGTGACTGTCAATTTATATTAGTTAATTTATCATTATTTTTATTATTATTATTGTTAGTATTAGCATATGACCCCTACTTTATGAGAGACTATACCCATAGTCTAGAAAATATGGACTAATAGGTGTACAGATTTACTATGAGTACCACGAGACATTTTGTTCCAGATATTTGTGCCACAGGTCCATAGCTTTTCACCTATGAGACATCACCCAAACATTAAAACCATGTTTCCTATTTGCTCAAAAATGCGCAGAAACACTATCTGTTGGATGGATAATGGATATATAGAGAGAGATTTTTCTATTTTCATAAACATTATTTTGCTTTTGTTTTTGTTTTCCCCATTTTCTATTTGAAAGTCTTACTTCTGGCACCCACAATGCACCCACAAGTATCTGAGGCTCAGCTCCAAATCGAGGATCTAAGAAGTGGATCTCAGGTCAGAGAAAGACCCACAATTTGTAGTAGTATCAGTCAAAATGGAAACAGGCCAGAAACAGAACCTAGATATGCTGAATTGAAGTAGCTGAGAGTGGAATAGGAATGAGATGGGTTATGTCAAACCAGCTACTAAGGACAAATAAGACAAACATCAGATTTCACAAGGATCAGTTGGGGAAAAAGTCTGTGAAAAAATATGTTGCCTACATTGTTTTCCTTTTAAATCAACTTTTCTTTTTAACTTTTTCATGCTGTCTCTTCTCCCCCTGACAGATCTCTAAATTTTTGAGTTCCTCAAATTCTATCTCCAAACCCCTTATCCGCTCTCCCTGAATTCTTTTCTTAGGTGATTTTATGTAGTTTCCTCTCTTTAAATACCAGCAATACAGGAAGACTCTCAAATTTGCATTTCTAGCCTTGAGGACTCCCCGCGTCCCAGGCTCAACTTCCCGTTCAGCATTTTCACTTAAAAAATCAAATGGGATCCGAAACAGAACACTTGTTCACCCATGCCACCCCTGCCCCCACCAAAATCCACCATCAACCCAATTATCAAGGCCCCAAATTGGGAGGAATCCTTGATTTGATTTTTCTTTTCCTTTACCCTAATTCTGTCCATCAGCAAATTCTATGAGCTCTTCTTCCAAAAAGCATCCCAAATCTGATCTTTTGCTATTATCTTTGCCACTGAAATCCCAATCCAGGCCAGCATAGTTCATCCCCCAGATCCAGTGCCATTATCTTGATGATGGTCCTCATCTCCACCCACGTGTCTTACAGTCAGCTCTGCACACGGATGCCTGAGTGACCCTTATAATCAGACCGTGTAAGCTTCCCTGCATGAAATCATGCCCCAGGTTTTTTACTATGCCCTACAAGGCCCTTCACGAAGTGGCCCCTGCTTCTGTCATGAACTTCATCTCAGGCCACTCTTTCTCATCCCAAGCTCCAACCACACCGACCCTCTTGCAGCCCTTGGAATAAGCACACTGAGTGCACTCATTTCAGGACCTTTGTATCTGCTGTTCTTTCTATTCGAAGTGCCTTCTGTAAGCCTTCACATTACTGCCTTCTTCTTGTTATTTAGTCAACACAAATGTCATCTCATTTATGTTGAGATGATATTTGTGTGGAGCTTTTCATCCCCAGCAACTCCCTCAGGCACTCTTTAACTTATGGATCAATTTTATCTTTTTCACACACTTTTGAAAAATTAACATTATCTTCGTAATGTATTTTTGGTTGAACATCTACTTCTGTTTCTTTCTCTAGAATGTAAGCTCTTTGAGGGCAAAGATTATGTCTCTCTTGTTTGCACCAATACCTAGAGCATTGTCTTGCATGTAATAGGCACTTACTATACACGTGTTGACCAATTGATCTTGTTTTGAATGTGCAGGTTCAGCCTACTATATTTATGCTGTCTTATATCTGAAATCAGCTGACCTATGTGGTTAGCTTAAGAGCTAATGCTCGATGCTAATTAGGAAGCAGTGTGGTTTCTTGAACAACAGCTAAATATTTTTATGAAAAAAATGAAATATGAAGACAAAACTCTCATGTGCATGCCTTAGTTGTTCATTTCTTTAGAACATAAAGTCTGTTTGCACACACAAAAAAAAGGTGTATCCAAAAATGATTCCAAAAGAAACCATTGTTTTGTATTCATCAAAAGAAAGAAACTGTGTTTCACGTTGTTAAGCATGCAAGAATTTTCTGTGTTCAGTGATACTGGTAAGGCTGGAGAGTTGAAATGAAAATTTCTCTTGGGATAAAAGTAGTGAACTGAAAAGTAGTAAATCAAACACTCTTCATTTCTATTTCTCAGGGTCTGTGTATAGAAACCAGCATCTAATAACATCTACAGTGTACAAACCTGGGAGTATAAGCTTCATGAAGGCAAGGGCATCATCGATTATTCATTATCATTTTATTCCCTAGCTATAACTCAGGGCTTAGGATGTACTAATTACTTATTAAAACTTTGTTGAAAAAATAAAGGGGAATTCTGTTATAAATGACATTTTGATGTTGCTATTATGGGATCTTTTATTTCAGAAGCATCTCCAATATACTAAGTACTGCACTAGTGGCTTGTAATAAAGAATGCATCAGAAGAGCAGCACTTTATGGTGGACAGCAAATTGCAAGGAGCATCTGTAGGTCTTGACCCTTATATGAGATCTGTCTCAGTGTAACCTTGAGCAAGTCTCATAACCTCTTAAAGCCTCTGCTTTTCAAATAAACAGAGAACCCGGTGCTGCATAACAATAGCAGCTACATTTCTTCCTGGCACGAGCTATGAGTCTGACACTCTACAGGGTTTTCTACATGTGCAGTTTATTTTTATTTTTATTTTTATTTTTATTTTATTTTTTTTGAGACGGAGTGTCACTCTGTCGCCCAGGCTGGAGTGCAGTGGCCGGATCTCAGCTCACTGCAAACTCCGCCTCCCGGGTTCACGCCATTCTCCTGCCTCAGCCTCCCGAGTAGCTGGGACTACAGGCGCCCACCACCTCGCCCAGCTAGTTTTTTTTTTTGTATTTTTTAGTAGAGACGGGGTTTCACTGTGTTAGCCAGGATGGTCTCCATCTCCTGACCTCGTGATCCGCCCGTCTCAGCCTCC
This sequence comes from Macaca nemestrina, assembly GCF_043159975.1. NCBI lineage: Eukaryota > Metazoa > Chordata > Mammalia > Primates > Cercopithecidae > Macaca > Macaca nemestrina. The sequence continues at coordinate 186,057,020 of NC_092127.1, forward strand.
CAAAGTGCTGGGATTACAGGCTTGAGCCACCGTGCCCGGCCGAGTTATATTTTTATTATTAATATCGCCCTGAGGAGGTTATGGCATTTGCCCACTGTCACAAGTTCAAGGACTCTGAACTTGAACTCAGATCTTCCTGACTACCAAGCCCATGCTTTTGGATCTCCATCTCATGCTTCTCTACTTAGGCTGGCCATGTGCCCAGGTTTGCGTGGGAGAGTGCCAGCCCTGGCTGATCACCATTTGATATAGTTTGAATATATGTCCCTGCCAAATCTCATGTTGAATTGTAATCCCCCGTTTTGGAAGTGGGGCCTGGTGGGAGGCATTTGGGTCATGGGACAGATCCCCAACGGCTTGGTACTGTCCTTGTGATATTGAGTGAATTCTCGTGAGACCTGATTGTTTAAGTGTGTGGCACCTTCCCTCCCTCCCCACTCTCTCTCTTTCTCCTGCTTTCACCATGTGATGTGCCCCCTCCCTCTCCAACCTTCAGCCATGTGTAGGAAAAGCTCCCCGAGGCCTCCCCAGAAGCCAAGGAGAGGCTGATGCCATGCTTGTACAGCCTGCAGAACCATAAGCCAATAAAACCTCTTTTCTTTGTGAATTACTAAGCCTCAAGTATTCCTTTATAGCATTGTGAGAATGGCCTAACACACTTTTCCCACTGATCTTTTCACTTTGCAACTTGTGTTCCCTCTCCATTAGAGGCAGCCATCAAGTAGGTTCTGTTCCCCTTCCATCTTTACTACATCCTAGAAAGAGTACAGAATCAGCTGGCCACAAGGAAGCTGAAGGGGAGAGTGATCACTGCACTTTATTAAAGGAATTTGAGTGATATGGTGTGTTATGGAGAGTCAGGTAGCTTTGAAATGAACACATCCAAATTTATTTGCCAAACTGAGAATGAAAGAGCTAAAGTGGTAATAATGATGATGATGTTAATAATATTAGTAATATGATAATAATGATAATAAAAACAATAAACACAACAATCATAGGAGTAAATATAGTTTTCTAGCCTCAATAATTTAGACAATTAAGTGTTCATTCATTAGCAAATCCTTAATGCACAGTTACTGTTCATCAGAGAAACTGAGTGGCTTTGTGTACCATTCTTTTATGTGAATATCCTAATCTCTGAACCACTTTCTTCCCTCTTATCTGTAAAATGGGAATAATAACCTCCACCTAATAGAGAGTGATGTGGCTACTATTCAAAGAAAAAACAATTATTGAAGGAACCATCCCCTAGCTAAGCAAATGTTTGCCTCTCACTCTTTTAATTCAAGTACCATGGCATAGTTATTCATAAAAGTCAGTGTGTTTATGCATTCTTTCACTCAACAAATATTTATAATATGCATAATATATGTCAAGTACTTTTCCAGGGGTATGAAAATAGGGCCGAAGAAAACAAAGAAAATTCTTGCTTTCAAATTATTCATATTCTAGTGGGAGAATACAGGCAAAATACATAGTTAATGTAATACAACAAAAAAGGCAGTGAAAACAAATTTACAAAGGTGAGAGGATGAATAGCAATGGAGGGGATGGTGCCACTTTAAACAGGATGATCAGGGAAGGCTTTCTTCTGGGGTTGACACTGGAGCAAACAGGTGAAGCTGGTGACAGCGCAGACGATGCAGGTGCAGAGACAGAGTTTCACGTGGGGAGAGGAGTGTGTGCACATGGGCTGCGGTGGGAGTGGGGACCAAGGAACAGCAGGAGGACCTGTGTTGCTAGGAGAAGGAAGGCAGCAAGAGAAGTCAGAGGCAGAGTCATCAGGGCTGTGGACCATGGCAAGGGGCTGGTGATTTATTGGGATCCTATTCCCAGTGTGATGGAAACTGTTGGCGTGTTCTGTTGAAGGTCAGTTAATAAAGATCATTAAGACAGAGCTAGCGTTTGGGTGAATACTAGATGTTAAGCAGCATGGATATAAACCTTGTACCAAAAGTTACTTGCTGAAGCAAACCAGACTGGTCTTGACCAGGTCGAGAGACCGTGACAGCACAGTGGAAGATTCCACTTCCAAGGGAGTACCTTCAAAATGAGTTTTTATGTGGCAGATAGGAGGCCCCAGCTTGCAGACCTATCCAAGATCCATGATGGGACATGAGGCATTATGTGATCAGTGCAAATGAATCCTGTGGAGATTTCTTTCCAGCCAGTTGCCTTGAATGAGAAGACCTCAAACTCAATTGAATTCCCTGGGCCAGGCTAGGGCTTCATAGACACAATTTCATTCAGATCTCACAACAGCCCTGTGGGGTGGAATTTCCAATTCACACTTTGCCTGCGAGGAGTTGAGATGGGAGATGGTAAGTGATTTGCCACGTTCACAGCTAGAAAGCATTGCTTCCGAGACATGGAAGCCCACCTTCTCCCTACACAGCCCCTGTGTGTTTGTGAGCCCCTAGACACCTCCTCTTTGTCCCTTTCATCGTGCAGCAATAAAACCTGCCAAAGGATGACTTAATGCCAGTAATAACCACCTCCCCACTGCAGGGGCCTCTGCAGTTTACCCAGCTCCTTCACACTCATTTTCTTCTGCCCTCTGCGAGCCAGTTCGCACCCTCCCTGCATTTTATTTTCACAGGCATGGCAGGTACAGGATGTGATAAATACTCTGAACAAGGAAACATTTAGCCTAAGCCAACAATTATCGGCAGCATCTATGACGAATGACTTAATATAACCCTGAAAAGCACAATGTGATGACTAATTTGTGGTTAAAGGTAGTTGGAAATTTACTTCGTAAAAAATTACATGGAAGTAATGTGAAGTAACCCGATCAACTTTGAAAGAGAGAACAAAAAAAGAAAAGGTGGGGGGGGGGGGGCAAAAAAATACACACATAATGATTTACTCCTCTTTGCAGAGGTAGCAATAAAGATAAGAATTACAATCCCAAGAGCAGTTTGAGAGGGAGTGAACATGTTTCATTTTGCATACTGGATGCAGAACATGGATCAGAGCAGGAAATGTTTAAGTAAGAAAGCTCTGGGGCTCCATGGACTTAAGCAGACCCTTTGTTTTAGATGGGAAAGGAATCTTTGGCTATCTAGTCTCTACAGTTACCTGATGAAGAAACTGAGGCATACATACAGGATCTTATTTGGGGTCCATTGAGTCAGGGCCTTCTCCTCGGCAGGGAGGAAAACGCAGCATGTTTCCAGAGAAGGATGCAAACTCGGAGGTCCTGCTGGCCTGAGCTCACTGGCTTCCTCTGGGCCACTTGAGACAAATCACCTAACCTCTTTGAGACTGAAATGTTTTATAAGAAGACCATTGTAATCCCAGCACTGTGGGAGGCCGAGATGGGCGGATCACAAGGTCAGGAGATCAAGACCATCCTGGCTAACACGGTGAAACCCCGTCTTTACTAAAAATACAAAAAATTAGCCGGGCGTGGTGGCGGGTGCCTGTAGTCGCAGCTACTCGGGAGGCTGAGGCAGGAGAATGGCGTGAACCCAGGAGGCGGAGCTTGCAGTGAGCCGAGATCGTGCCACCGCACTCCAGCCTGGGCGACAGAGCGAGACTCCGTCTCAACAACCAAAAAAAAAAAAAAAAAAAGAGAAAAAAAAAGAAGACCATGAATGACAATACCAACTTCCTAGTGTTGTAAGAGTTAAGTGGCTTATTGCATGTAAAATACCCAACACAATGCCTGGCATACAGTAGGTTCACCAAAAAATGTTCATTCCTTTCTTCCTCCACCTAGTTATTGTCTTTCCCCGTGGAAGTCATGAAAGCCATATCAAGCCTTTCTTAGTTCTCTAACCAATTCCACACCTCAGGAAAAAAAAAAAAAAAAAGATTGACATTAACCTCATGTTTCATTTCTTAGACTGCTGTAGCAAACTATCACAAACTCGGGGGCGGAAAAGAGTGGAAATGTTTTGTTTCACAGTTCTGGATGCCAGACGTTTGAAATCAAGGTGTCATTAGGGTTGGTTTCTTCTGGAGGCCGCAAGGGAGAATCTGTTCCATGCCTCACTCCTAGCTTCCGGTGGCTGTGAGCAATCTTGGCATTCTCTGGCTTGTCAATGCATCACTACAATCTCCACCTCCCTCACCTGACCTTCTCCTCTGTGTCTATATGTCTGTGTCTCAAATGCCCTCTCCTTTCTTTCATAAGGATACCAGCTACTGGATTTAGAGGCTATCCTAAATCCAGGACAACTTAATCCTGAGATTTTGAAATTAATCCCATCTACAAAAACACTATTTCCTTTTTTCTTCTTTTTTTTTTTCTTTTTCAGATAGAGTCTCACCCTCTGTCACCCAGGCTAGAGTGCAGTGGCACAATCTTGGCTCACTCCAACATCTGCCTCCCGGGTTCAAGCAATTCTTCTGCCTCAGCCTCCCGAGTAGCTGGGACTACAAGTGTACACCACCATGCCCGGCTAACTTTTGTATTTTTAGTAGAGACAGCGTTTCACCATATTGTCCAGGCTGGTCTCGAACTCCTGACCTCGTCATCTGCTCACCTCTGCCTCCCAAAGTGTTGGGATTACAGGCGTGAGCCACCGTGCCTGGCCCCAAAACACTATTTCTAAGTAAGTTCACATTTACAGGTACCAGGGGTTAGGACTTAGACATATCTTTTTGGGGAAGGGACACAATACAAGCTACTAAAGAGAGAAAACAACTTGTGTCTCTTGGGGACCCTCTGATTTCTCATACCTAGTACAGTGCTTGTAACCTACTAAGTTTTCATTAAATGTATGTGGAATACATGAACACTGTCACTTTAAGACTTCCCCTCTGTGATCCCACATTCTTGCCAGATGGCCCCTCCAACCCTGAGAGCTGCAGCTTTCCCAACCACCTGATCATCCCACTGTCTGTACTATCATCGAAGCTCCACAGGAAGCCAGGCCCCTGGAAGGCACAGCTCAGCAGGACTGTGTGACTGTCCCCAGACAAGCTGCATGGCAAGGTGCCTACATGCTGTTCAGAAAAGCAGAGCAGGCCTTGTTTCTGCTGAGCTCCATGGTGACAAATGTCAGTGACAATGCTGTCTGCTTAGGTGACCTTCCTTCCCACAGGGACATTGGACATAGTACATTCATGATTACTAATGCCTCTGCCTCTCTACACCTTAACTTTGCTTATGAGTGTTCTTACTCTCCTGAATCTTTTTCTCCCTCCCCTTCCTATAGTGTCTTTATCCCAACTATCAAATTCATCCCACTCTAAATATCTTCCTTAACAATAACTCCCCAAATAACCCAATCTACTTTCTAGCTAAATATATACTTTCCTAAAGTTCCTATTTATTCTTTAAAAGATTTAACACAATAGTAAATAATGACGAGTTTAATTACTTGTATAATGCTCGGCTTCCTGAACTATCTATAAGTTACATGAGGCAGATCTTTGTCCATTGTATAAATAGAATGCATCTCCAATGCCTGGAGCTAGAAGATGCTGAATGTGTGGAATCGACCACTTGAATCTGCATGCCACACTTTTTGTCTTAGCCTTTAGTCCTCTCATTCACACTTCAATTTTCCAATTCCCCCTTCATTCACTGTAAAGTATGTTCATGATCTACATTATTGTACACAACAAACTTGGTTTCCCAATATCCAGTTCATCATTAAGTCCTATTCATGGAACTATCAAATAGCCATTGGCTTCATCTTTCCACACTAGTAGGTGGATCCTTCCTCCCTGTATTTGTTTGCTACAGCTGCCATAACAAAGAGAAGTGGCTTTAACAACGTAACGTGGCCCTAACAAAGATGGTGGCTTTAACAACATAACTTGTTTTCTGGAGGCTAGAAGTCTGAGGTCAAGGTGTAGGCAGGTTTGCTTTCTTCTGAGGCCTTTCTCCTTGGCTTCTAGATAAATGTATTCTCTGTGTCTTTATAATGTCTTCCATCTGTGTATATCCATGTCCTAATCTGATCTTCTCACAAGGAAACCAGCCATATTAGATTAGGGAGCACACTAATGACCTCATTTTAACTTAATTCCCTCTTTAGAAGCACTATCTCCAAATACAGTCACATTCTGTAGTACTGGAGGCTAGGACTCAAGATACAAATCCTGGTGGGTGACAAATTCATCCCTTCAGACTTCAGTTCAAACAGTACTTCCTTGGAGAGGTTTGCACTGATATTTCAAATGAGGTCAGAATTCCCCATTACAGCCTCTTATAGCAGCCTACACTGTAAATTCATGGCATTTACCATAGTGATAATTTCATATGTGTGTGTATGCAAATATTCTATTTATGTGTATCCCTCTACTAGATTATAAACTCCATGAGGGCAATGGTTGTGTCTGGTTTTTCTTGTCATTAATAGGTCCAGTGCCCAACATTATCACTTCTTACCATTCACTCTTTATTATCTTCATCCTTTCAATTTCTAGGATACCACAGTTCCTTTTTTTCTCTTTCTACTCCTCAAGACTGTTCAGGATTCTTCACTCTCCTCCTGCTTTTGACCTACCTCTTGGATATTGTTTCTTTGAGATTCTATCTTGATCACTTTCTCTTCTTGCTCAATGAGCTCTATCTGGGAAATTGTCAACACTCTCAAGGCTTTAGTAAATATCCTGTTCTCTTATGACTTCCAAATTTCTTTTTCTAGTGTGGTTCTGCCTTCATTGATTCATTCCTGTATTCCCTACTACCTACAAGTTATTTTAACCTTACCCACGCCTCAAAAACATGTTCAACAAAGCAATTACATTTACCTTTAAATCTACTCTACCTCTATTTCTTGGCTTACTGAATGGCATCAATGTACACCCAGTTGTTCCAACAATAATATATAGTACAGGATCCCATTACAAATGTAACAGATAAGAATATAAAGATTATCCAATCCAATTTCTCTCCAACATCTCAAACTCAACTCTGTTGACTCCTGTGTATTCCTTGGTTCATTTCTTAAATCAGACACTTACTATTTCTCTGTAGCCACAAGAATATTTAACTAATAAAAATCCAAATCACTTTTCTGCCTAAAACCTTCTCTTGGGACCCCATCCCAACAGGATACACATCTGTCTGTTTCGCCTGACTCACAGAACCCTACATGAGCCAAAACACACTTATCTCTTTACACTGATTTCTTACTAACTTTCCGATTTTTCTGCATATCCTGTTGTTTGGCTAGCCTAATTTCTCATCTGCCTTTGAAAAGGCCAGACTTCTCCACATTCCTGTATATACCTCTCAGACCTCACTTTAGAAGTGTGGATTTGCGGAGGAAGCCATTAGCTGTCACTCTTCTTGAGAATATCTCAGCTGCAGAAAACTGCCTTGCCCAAGGTCACACCTCCTTCCACGGACAGCCTGCATTCATTGCTGATCAACAATTCTAATGGGCCTTTTCAGCTCCAGAGCTCCTTTTAGTGTTGGCTAAAGAGTTTTATGGGGCTGTATTGCTGCTCACTTTCTCCTTCTGCATATTCCTACTTCTGTACTTTTCTCCACAGGTGTGGAACCCAAGGGAACTCCTGGATAAAACTTCTACTCTCTAATCTCCATCTCAAAGTCAGCTTCCTTGGGAACCAATCTGTGACAATGGATATTTGCAGATGTACCCTCTGCTTGAATAGCACTTCTGAACATTCTTTTCCCGCCCAAATTCTTTGCATTCGTCACATCCCAAGTCATATGTCACGTAGGTACTGCTGACAAAGTGAGTCACATTCTATTCTCTCCCACTACAGCACGTTTCACTTTTCCCTGATTCCAACACATATTACACTGCATTATAATTATTACTCAGATATTTTCATTTTCTTCTCTAGTAATTTTATACTCTTTAAGAATGTGGTATTAATTATCCATTGCCGTGTAAAGAATTGCCACAATCTTGTTGGCTTAATACAAATAACACTATTTAATATTCTTTTGCAGCTCTGTAGGTCAGATATTTGGGGGAGCTTAACTAGCCTTTTTGCTCAGGGTCTCCAAAGACTTAAATCAAGATGTCAGTCAGCCTGGCTCTTCACTAGAGGTTTTGGGAAGAATCCACTTCCAACTCATGTAAGTTGTTGGCATAATCTAGTTCCTTTTGGTTGTAGGACTGATTTCCCTATTTCCCCACAGCTATCAGTGGAAGTCAGTCTTGGGTCCTAAAAGCTGTCTGCTCTCCTTCTCACATGGCTTCCTCCAGCTTCAAAGCAAACAATAGTGCATCTGCCCCTTCTTGTGCTTTGAAACTCTCTGGCTCCCATTTTTGTCTCCTTTTTCTTCACCAGTCAGAGAAAATTCTTTGCTTTTTAGGTCTCATGTGATTGGATCAGGTCCAGATCAGGCCCACTAAGATATTATCTATTTTATAATGTCAACTGTGTCATACAACACCATCACGGGTGTGGTATTTCACATTCACAGTCATCACTTCTAGGAAGTAGAGCATGGATTCCTGGTGGAAGTTCTTACAACCGCCTACTGCAGATAGAAAGAGCATCTTATTCACAGAGTATGTTCATCAGTGCTCAGCAGAGCTTCTTATATAAAAAATATTGATGCTCATGTCCACTCTTAGGTTTAACTGACTTCAGCTTCCATGAATATGACACTATTAACTCTCTGGTCTTAGTTGCATGCATAGCCAAAAAGCAAAACAAAACAAAGCAAATAAGCCACAACAAAAAGCACCTCAAATTGCAAATAAGGAAATAAAATAACAGTAAGGAAGCAGAAACTAGACTGAAGGGCTCTTGTGATAAGCATTGACCCACAGGAGAAAAGATAAAAAATAAAAGGGAATTGTTATGAAAAGAAAGAAAACCCTGTTGAATAATCTAAGTGCAGTTTTTCAGTTTTGCATATTTTATAGTTGAGTCTATCAATCTCCAAGGTCAAAAAGTGACCAAAGTTGTTTTACTATTAAAATGCCTTGATAAGATTAATTTTAAACAGCAGTCTGGTTTGGAGCGGCAGAAATGCAATGCTCACTAGTTTGCCCCTAGAGTGTACTGTGATGAGCTGGCACTTTTGATTTGGGGATGGAGTCATTCACGTGATTCTATTTATGTATTTGTTTATGTAAATCATTGCAGTGTTTTCAGGATTGCTTTCTGTCTACATATATGCCAATGACTCTAATACTTTTTGGTAATTACAGCTTCCTCCCTTTCTCCTGCTGATTGCAGCCATTGCTTCCCTTTGTGCTTAGATGCACAAAGTGATGACAAAGGTGGACAATTGTTTCTGGCTACAGTTCACTGAATAAAACTCTTCCAATTGATTCAGAGCGCCGATGTCAAGCAAGAACCTATACTTCTTGACACTGCATTTTTTCCCAGTGAATAATAAATCACTGTGCTTCCACCAACAGATTCTTTCCCTCTGCCTTTCTCTTTTTCTCTACCATTAGTCATGCTGGTAGAGCTCACCGCCTGCCATTTGGCATGCCTCTGCAAATGCTCTTACCCATGTAGAGGTGGGTTTGGTTTCACTGAAGTTGGGGACATTGCTGTGCTTACTTGGGTCTGAAACCCACCAGCTGTAATCTTTTTAAAAGTATTTTTTGACTGTTCATACTTATTACAATCTGTTTTATTCTTGGTGCAAATTTTTCAAACATTTCTATTATTACATTTTTGAACTTCAGGTAACAGAAATATGCTTCAGAATAAAAGATACAAGTAGAAAATATACAGTGGGTAATCTTGAAGGGAGAACTAGTGTTAGCTAATTGACTTGTGTATGATTCATATACCATAGCTCCTTTAAATAGCCCAAGAAATCTAATAGTGAAAAGTATGCCTTGTGCTCTTTAAATAGGTGGAAAAGTTAGACTAAGAAAACAGAAGCAACTTGCCTAGGTTGCTAACCCACTAAGTGAAAGATCTTAGACTCGAAATAATGAGTGTCTGATTGTAATGCCCTCAACATTTTCCCATTTATGTTTCAACTTCCTACTTGATTATGCTATTTTATTTCATCTATGTATTCAACATTCAAAGAATCCCTACTATGACCCCGACACTGTGCTGGCAGCAAAGTATTCACACAGGCAAAGACACAGTACTGTCCCACAGATGCTCATAGACTACCATAATCAATGTCCATGCAAATAAATAATTATGATGCAACTTCTTCAAAGTATTGTAATAAAAATAGTTTCGATGTAGGTCTATCTAGAGCTACTCTTCCAATGCAGTAGCCACTACTCCTGTGTGGTTATTTACATTTCAATTTGAAAAAATTGAAAGTATTTTATCAATAAATGTAAGAATTCACCTTCTCAGTTGCAGTAACCACATTTCAAGGGTTTGATATTCACATATGGTTTGTGGCTACTGGATTGGACAACACAGAACATTTCTATCACTGCATAAAGTTCTTTTGTACAAGGCTAGTCCAGATGATGAGTTAGAAAAAACCTTACAGAAAGTAGCTCTTGAGCTGAGACTTGAAGACTAAATTAGAGTTTCCAGGCAAACCAGCAGAGCCAGGAGATTCCAGGCTGAGGAAAGAAAATGTGCCAAGGCAAGGAGATAGCACAAGAAGGTACAGACTGTCCAGAAAGATGCAAACAAATCAGATCAATTTAAAATTTTTGAAGGGTGAGCTGGCATAGGCAGCACAACATGGATTGACTGGAAGATGGGGGACTCTTCACTAATAATTTCCTAGGTCACTGTATGGGATATGTATGTCATAGGATGGAGTGCAGATTTTCTCTTATAGACCAATAGTTTTCCAGCCTTTTTAGTTATATAACCTTTTGTTTTACTTATCTAATAATATATCATTAGGAACTTCTATACAACAGGCAGATACAAATAGAAATGCTCAGTTCAAACAGGGCAGAAGTCTTTCCACTCAGGAACTTGTGGACCTCGGAGACACCCTCATTCCACCCTAGTGTTCTGAAAAGCTAGTGGGGACTCTAGAGCCACTGGAGAATTTTGACCATGAGGCAGGTGATCTGAAGCTGTGTATTTGGAAGCTCATTCTGCTCCAATGCGACAGACTGCTGGATGGAGATAGGACAGAAGTAGGGATGGATGAGTACAAAAGCAGGAAATAGATGAAAAAAAAAGATAGTTAAGTATTGTTTTTAAATAGGGGGAGAAAGGACAATGTAAGGATCTGAAAGAATCTGGAATACAAGGCAAAGAACAAACATTCACTAACAGTCTTCTTTTTTTTTTTTTTCATGGGCAATTTGGCAGCTGTTGGTATCATTTTTTACGATGTGGGATTCTAGAGGGACATTTTACTTATTGGATGATTGGTTTAAATTCTCTATTCTTCAAAAAATAGCAGGGCAGGGAGGGTGATGGTTTACATTTAGGCCTTGAGTTACTGCTCTGTCATTCTGTCAAAGCCTGAGGGAATATCAAAAAAGCCCTTCTATTCACTTCAATGAATAATGTATGTCGTATTTCTTTATTCTTCCCCATAGCAAACACCAATCAGAAACATCAGAAACAAACAGACCACAGGAAACCAGAGTCAAAACCGGCATTTTGTCAACTGATTAGATAGCAGTTAGTTTAATGCTAACATTAATCAAGGTCTGATTACTCCATTGTGAGGAGCAAGGACTTTGTGCAAAGATTAATACACAAGATCTGGTTCAGAATATCTCTGCAGAAACCCCCATGCAGTAATTAAGAAGAACACAAAATGAAGGTTATTGATCCGTTATGTTATTGAGAAACAACATAATTGATATGTTAAATCTTAATTGTTCATTCCAAAGTAAAAGAGACAGTTCTCACAGATCATTAGTAACAAGGTTTTTTTTTTTTTTTCTCTGTTGTTTTTATCATTTAAAACAAAATATTGAGTTCGTATGTTACCCTACTTCAAATAAGCATTGATTTAATTGTCAAGAAATCTTCATTTGTAAGTATTTAAAATTATCATTCTTTGGACAAATCTGAGGCAATAGAATTCAGACTTTGGAGTCAGACAGATTCTACTCATCTGGCTTTGGGGAATCAAGTATGTCATTCAACCTGTCTGGGCCTCAGAAATCTCTTTTATAAAGTGGCAGTGATAACGGCCTCCTCACCAATTTGTTAGAGGGATTCAGGGAGAAAGTCAGTTTCTCAGAGCCAGTCTAGCACACTGCCTAGCAGCAAAGACAATGGATCAAAACTGCTGTCTTTCAAACCCAGCTTTGCCACTGATTAGCTGTGCAATCTTAGAAACATTACTTAACCTCTCTGTGTGCCAATGTCCACGTCTCTAAAGAGGAATAATAGTAATAGGCATTTCTGACAGTGTTCTTGTGAGGATTAAATAAATGAAGTGTTTGGAAGGTGGTCATGAAAATTATGAACACTAGATAACTGTTCATGTATTGCTATTATTTGGAAGTGTTTAGGAACATAGCTGATTCTTAATAGATATCAATTGCAGCATTTCCCCCTTTACAGCTGGATGGTCAATGATTTAAACCAGAGCCCTTGCCTTTTTTTGTATATATGTGGAAATGAACAGGAAAGGAGACAAATTAAAGCAAGGTCTCGTGTCTGTTTGCCTTGTGCAATGGTGTAATCTCAGCTCACTGCAACCTCCGCCTCCCAGGTTCAAGCAATTCTCTTGCCTCAACCTCCCAAGTAGCTGGGATTACAGGCAGCTGCCACCATGCCCAGCTAATTCTTTTTTTTTTTTTTTTTTTGTATTTTTAGTAGAGATGGCATTTCACCACATTGGCCAGGCTGGTCTTGAACTCCTGACCTCAGGTGATCCACCCACCTCAGCCTCCCAAAGTGCTGGGATTACAGGTGTGAGCCACGGCGCCCGGTCTACCTTGTTCATTTTACATGGAGCTTCCAGGAAGCATCCTTTTGCCTAATTTCTTAATGTGAAAAGATAACATAGGAAATATGAAGAAAGCTTAATGGAGAAAGACAAAGATAAATAATTGAGAAATAAAGACTCAAGGAGAAATAGATTGCTCTAATCAGGAAACAGATTCCAATTCATATCTTGACAAAAATTTGAGGGCAACTTGCCTTCAAAAAATCAGAATAGGATGTTGGAAAAAAGAAACTGTAAGATAACAAGACATCTTGGGGGTTAAAAAATACTACATGTAAAATTAAAGGGAAAAAATACATGGGCAAAAGGTAAAGTCAAAGAAATTGCACAGAACTTAGAAACAAAAAGATAGAGAAGAATGTAAGAGAAGAGACAAATCCAGTGGTCCCAACATTGAATAAAAGGAATCCTGGACAAGAGTAATAGGGACAAGGCAGGGAAGGATATTACCAAAGATATAATACAAGAAAAGTGTCTAGAATTGAAGAAAATGGAAATCTTCAAATAGAAAATGTCCCAACCACAAGATACAGCCATACTTCCACTAGAATAGTTAATATTTAAAAATAAATATGGAAAAATGGAAAATACTAACTGCTGATGAATATTCAGACAAACTTACACTTTCATGCACTGCAAGTAGAAATATGAAACAGTATAGCCTCTTTGGAAAAAATAATTGTCAATACCTTATAAACATAAACAAGCGATTACCAGATGACCCTAGAGTCTCACTCCTAGTTATTTGCTCAAGAAAAGTCAAAATATCTGGCCACACAAACACCTGTAAATAAAAGTTTATAGCATCTTTATATGATATCAAGAAGCAACTCAAAGGACTATCAAATCATCAGCTGGTGATTGGATAAACAAATTTGGGTACATACCAACAATAGAATACTACAGTAATAATAAGAAACAAGCCATTGATATATTCAACAACATGAATAAATCTCAAAAGTATTATGTGACAGACGTGAGACACCAAGGTCTATATACTGTTTGAGTCTATTTATGTGACGTTCTGGCAAAGACAAAATAAAGAGATGGAAATAAGGTCAGTGGTTGTCAGAAATTGGAGATGAGGAGTTGAGATCAATTAAGAAGGAGCAAGAGGGAACTACTGGTGTTGCTAGAAATATTCTGTTTCATCAGATGATGATGAATACATGATAGTATACCTTTGTGAAAACTTAAACTGTACTTCAAATGAGTAGATTCAATTATTTGTCAACCCTTCAGCAAATATGATGTCAGTAAAAAGGAAAAGGCCCACTACGTGCCAAACAAGATGATTTTTTGAAAGCTCTCATTAGATATGTCATTTAAAAAATTCAGGCCAGGTGCAGTGGCTTACGTCTATAATACCAGCACTTTGAGAGACTGAGGCGGGCGGATTACCTGAGGTCAGGAATTCGAGACCATCCTGGCCAATATGTTGAAACTCTGTCTCTACTAAAAACACAAAAATTAGCTGGGCATGGTGGTGGATGCCTGTAATCCCAGCTACTCTGGAGGCTAGCACAGAAGAATTGCTTGAACCCAGGAGGCGGAGGTTGCAGTGAGCTGAGATGGCACCACTGCACTCCAGCCTGGGTGACAGGGCGAGACCCCATGTCAAAAAAAAAAAAAAAAAAAAAATTAGAACACTAATGATCAAACAAAGGACCCATAGTCTTCTGGAGAGGTCAGGATATCTTCAAATACATCAGGAACACTGGATGCCCGAAAACAACAGAATGGATTTCTGAGATGTAAGGGCAAAACAGTTTCCAACCCAGAATTTTATACACAGCCAAATTGTCAGGGCAGATAAGAATGAAGTTTATTTCTCACATACACTGTTAGGAAGTTCCTTGAGAACGTACTCTAGCATACAAGAAAATAAAAACAAGAAAACATGACCACCAGAAAGTGGTAAAACCAACACAGGGCAGTAGAAATGGGAAGTCTAGAGAATATTGTTAACAAAGCCATTTTACAGGGCAAATAGTCTGTATTGGGTTAAAAGAATGAAAAGAATGATCACCCCCTAAAAAGGCATAAATCAGAGCAGATAGTAAGGTTGGAAATGTAGAAAGAAGGGGCATAAGTAGGCTGGGCGCAGTGGCTCTGGCCTGTAAACCCAGCGCTTTGGGAGGCCGAGGTAGGCGGATCACTTGAGGTCAGGAGTTTGAGACCAGCCTGGCTAACATGGCAAAACACCGTCTCTAATAAAAATACTATATATATATATATATATATAGCCAGGCATGGTGGCGAGCAGCTATAATCCCAACAACCCAGGAGGCTGAGGTACAAGAATTGCCTCAACCCCAGGATGCAGAGGTTGCAGTGAGCCGAGATTGTGTAACTGCCCTCCAGCCTGGGTGACAGAGCAAGAGTCTCTCTCTCTCTCTCTCTCTCTCTCTCTCTCTCTCTCTCAGAAAGCACAATTTGCAAGAAAATTTTAAAAAAAGAAAAGAAAACCTTGCAAGAAAACAAAACTGAATAAGAAAATTGTGATCCATATTTGAAGCTATCATGAAATATTGGAAGAGAAACTCAGCAGGCTTCAGGAAGCACATTCCAGCGGGTTTCAAGCACACCTCCATGTCTATATCTGAGCATAATGTCGGGGGACAGGCAGGGTCAAAGAGGTTTCCCTTCATACTGGCAAACACCGAACGATGCTGACATCACTACATGCAAATCACACAGATTCGCTGAGAAAACTCACTGAAGTTGAAAATGAAACAGCAGAATTACATATTTGTGAAAAAAATCAAATTTGAGCATTTGGTGTAAAGAATTGATCGGATGTGTAAGATTTAATGTTTTCCTTTTATTATCAAAATGTAAATCCGGCACATAAAATTAACAAGTAATTGTGTGGAATTAAAACAGATTTGTTGGATATGATATAAACTCTAAGCATAAACATTTACCTGTTTCCCCACTATCTTCATCATTCAAGTGAAATTGTTAGCAGGAAGATATGCCAGGTTTATCTCTGGGACTGAACTATCAGCCTCCCCAGCCCTCCCTACCTCTGTATACAACACTGTACCTCTTAGTGTTACGGAGTTTGAGATGACTCTCTTAACAGGATCTTCATTTACTGATATTACTCGCTGACAGCTGGCTCTGATTCTGTGAATACATAATGTTCTTAAAAAATTGCTAGCTGGGCTTCAAGATATTATATTATCCTACCAGAATAAATATTATTTTAAGATCAGAGGAAGGTTCTTGTTCTTTGTTAAATTCCTTATTAAACATTTAGTGTTCATAAATTTGTTTAATATAGTTGCTGCCTCAGCATTCATTTTTAGGCCTGATGTAATTTATTTGAAACCCAGGCATGCCATGTCACCATGTAACCTCTGACCTAGTTATAATTTCCCCTCCCCTATGTGACTGATAGATTCTGCTTGTTCCTCATCCCAGTGATGCAAAACCCTGCATACCCACAGCTGCTGACTATGAGCAATCTAATCGTGAACCTCAGAGTCACGTAAATAAGTTCCTCCTTTCACACATATTCTCTTTAAACTAGCCAGTCCACAACCTCGTTGGAAAAGCCTAAGGGATAATGCCAATAGACCTTAATGGGGGCATAGTCCCACAGGTTGGGTCCTGTGCTGCCCCTGCTGGTTGAGCTTTTCACCTTCTCTGAACTTCCCATCAGCACCCGTAACCTCTCTGGGACATGTACAAAATATATACTCTTTCTATTTCATGCATTTTGGCTTCACTTTCTCATTATATCTCACCTGAAACACACACTCAAACCTAACATTTCCCCTATCATGGCTCTCCTGGAGAGTTGCTATCTTGGCTTGGGGTCACTCTCAAGAGAGAGCCCTCAAGACCAAACTCCAAAATATCATTACAACACTATTCTATTGGAAAGCAAAATTCTGATCGACTTAAGTAGCCTTGGTGGTCTATGGTAACTTTCCCGTACATCTGGATCAAACACATTATGTCCCTCGATCCACTTGAATAGTATGTATCCAAATATTCATCTCAGGTAAGAAAAATGGAGGTGAAATGTGCTTAAAGTTCCCCAGTTCACTTATACAGTGGTATATCAGTCATTCAGCAATGCTTTATCAAGCATCTAACGTGTCAGTCACAGTGCTACATAATGGAGACATGATAGTGAACAGCTCATTATGTGATCAGATTTTGTTGATGAAAACTCATTGTTGGCTACAAGACAAATACATTAGAGGGCCAAATGGCAGCTATTAGAAGGCAATTGGATGTTTAATTGAGAGAGAATGGAAATGTGTAAAATCAACACGACTTGATGCTTGGGGAGAGGAAGAAGGAGGTATCAAAGACGTCTCCCACATTTCTAAATTCTTATTTGGATGATGTTCTAAGGACAGCTTCTGATAACAATCATGTTGGGGTACTGAAAATAATTTTTTTTCAGGAAATCCCTGGAAAGCCTCTCATTAGGATGGGGAATTGCCGCAGGCACTTGGCTTATCTCAAGAGTTTGCATGCTCGTAAATTCATTCAACTCCAAGACTCACTAATTACACCCTCATATTTTAAGCTTATTATGGAAGAAATTCAAACCACATGGGCGTCTGTCTACAAGCCAAAATTTGCTCAAGATAAGCCAATAGTAATAACTTAACTTCAGGCCTCGTGGCTCTTGAACATATTTAAACCTTGATGACTTAAGAGAGAAGGAGGCTAATAAATAGCTCAGAGTTCTTTCCAGATGGAAAACAAAGATTTCCCTTTTCCTGATTTCCCCTTAAACTTGTCATTATTTGGCAGAAATGGTCAAAATAAATGCACCATGCTGCAAAGCAGCCAACACATAAGAGACCAGATAGCAGCAAGACGAATCCACTTGTCTAGGCAGACATATGCTCTGAGCACAGATGTTCAAGAAATGAAGGGTGTGCACTTGTGATAATGTATTGCATCATTTCTTTGACCCCAAGATAAAAGCAAACAAAAGAAGCAAAATGTGCCACTCATCAAGCTATAAAAATGAAACCTGCCACACGAGCTCTGATCTATCGCATGAATTCTCCTTACCAGAAAGATGGAGTATTTTCATCAGAATGCCAGCTATTCATTCCTTCTTCTGCCTACACATCTTTTTGAAAGAGGAATGTGGCCAGGGAATAGGAAAGAAAGGGTTTTAATTTAATTTAATTTAGCTAATCCATCAGACCACATTTACAGACCTATACCAACCTCCCTAAAGCCTGGGAAAGAGGGAACACCAACCAGCCTCTATTGCAACAACTTTGGACGTATCCCTTTACTTTCTGCTCATAGCAGCTCTACAGGGGTGCAGTTATCTTTCTTATATTCAGATGAAGGAGTTTACCAAGGTCATGTAACTTACCCAAGGACACATAGCTAGGATCGAAATCCAAATCTAACTCTGAAGTTCATATGGTCCTCTAATTCTCATTCATTCTCAGAAGTAGACAGTCTATAAAATACAAAGCTGTATGGTTATAGTATATGTAAATAAACAATGTAAAATGATACAATGTAGCTCACATTTCAATACTGGGTCAGGTAATGCTTTGCATAATACTATAGGGTTTCATAGGTGAAAACACAGGAATGTGAAGGGGGAGATGTACGTGTTTTGGTATCAGACCACAGTCTGTCACAGCTCTCACTCTTGCATGCTGTGCTACCCAGAGCAAATCTCCTAAGCTCATAGCTGCAGGTTCCTTATCTAAAAGATGTAGTTTTCTCATCTCATAGAGTTTTTGTGAGGATTAAATGAGATGATGTGGTTAAATTACCTGACAATATGTCTGGTACACAGTATCTGTCCCCAAAATGCCAACTTCATGTTACTTCAAGTTAGAGACACTGTGCCACAGACAAATAAAAGAGAGATTCATTAACCAAGTTAACATTCGAATGGCAAGTTTCAAAAGTTCTCATGATGAATGTATTTATAAACCAACCTATAGGTATGTATATGTCATACATATTTGAGTTTTTGTATTTGTTAAAAAATAGTTCCTTTTGAAACCTTGTGATAATTACATCTATCAGAGACCTACTTACCTAGTCCTCTGCTAGGGAAAAAAAATGTAATTTCTTATTAATGTCACCAACACAATGGTTGAAGCACGCATGTACATTTGCAGCCCAGCTCCCAGGAAGATGAGTGTAAATGCAGCAATTAGTAGCATGTTGCACTAGGCTTCAAAATCTTACCTGCCATTCTTATGAGCACAAGACCAATACTCAGACACAGTTGTGCAGAGAACAAGGTCATCTCTGGTTAAATAAAAATCAGTTTCCATTAAAAAGGTGAGAAACTGTAATTATAGAAAATTTACAATACGTAGGAAAAAGTACAAAATGATTCCCCAAAGATATTGCCTCTCTATAATGGTTGCTATGCAGAGATTGTTTATATTATTATAATTTTATTAAATGGACCCTGCCATTTTACTCAGCGTTTTCCTTCAACATCACAAGGTAATTTTTAGCAGAATGGTTGAGTCTGTGAAGACAGACTGTGATATCCAGGCTTCTCTACTAACCAGCTCTGTGTCCATGAGCTGATCACTCAGCTTCTTCAAGCCTCAAGCCTTCTCATAGGAAGTGAGGATAATAACAGTAACTACCTAATTATAGGGCTGTGTGAGGATAAAGTGAGATGATCCATGTAAAACTCTCAGAGTGCTGGGTAGAGAGTAAGAAATCAATAAGATTAGTATTATTTATAACTGGTAAGATGTTTTCAACTGAAAATGACACAAAAAAATTTCAATTGACTTCAGCAAATGGAAGCACATTTACTTTCAAAATGGTAGCCTAGACATAGACCTGACCAGAGGCTCAATCACTGGGGAAACTCTTGCTCTGATACAAGTTACGCACGTGGAGTGACAGGACAGCTGCAGGGATGCCAGTGCTAGCCCATTGCTTCACGGCTCCAAGGCGGCCTAGAGTGAGAACTTACTGCCCTCAGTGCCAGTTCACAAGTCCCAGGATTTTCATGATTGGATGGACCTGGGCCATTTACTTATCCAAAACAATGACTGTTGCTGAAGATATTTGCTGCTTTGATTGGCTGGTTGTGGTAGACTAAGTAATGATACCCCAAAGGTATGAATGTCCTATTCCCCAGAATCTGTTACCTTATGACAAAAGGGATTTTGCAGATATTATTATATTAAGGATTTTGAGATGGAACTATTATCCAATGTGACTACAAGGGTTCTTATAGCAGAAAAGCAAAAGAGTTAGAGGTCGCAGTACAAAAAGCACTGTGACAGTGGAATCTGAGATTGGAGTGATGTGGCCACAAACCCAGGGCTGCCAGAAGCTTGTGCAGGCTGGAAGTGGCAAGGAACATATTCTCCTTCCAGAGTCTCCAAAAGGAACTAGCCCTGCCTGCTGATGTTTCGATTTTAGTCTCATGAAAACCGCTTTGTACTTCTGACCTCCAGAACTGTAAATCACTAAATTTGTGTTAATTTGCCACAGCTGCAGCAGGAAAGCTAATACACCAGTCTGTGTCACAGTTTTCACCCACACTGTGCTCAGACTACATGATTGAAAATGAAGGAGACATGAATGCCCAGGAGGAAAGCAGAAATTCTGTTATTAGAAGAGAATGAATACTGGGGGCAAAAGTCCACAATGTTCAACCTATCAATATTGGTTTTGTTGCGGCTACTTTTTGCTGTTTTTTTTTTTTTTAATTTTTATTTTTTTTGTAAATTCTGCATATACACCATTATGGTAGCTGAATGAATTCTTGAGTAGCTTTGCCATAGTGTGTTTACTTATTCTTCTGCACTTACATGTTGGATCCTTGAAAGGAGTTGTCTTTCTTTGTTCACTCTGGACATGCATGATGTGGGGATAATAACACAGTGCGGAGAGATCAGCATAATAAGAGAGTGGTATGTGATTTTCCTATTGATCACTTCACAAAGAAGGTATATGCCAGTAGTAAAGAACTCGATCTTACAAATGCAAAACAGTGAATTATGACATATTAAATGCTAAATTTTCCTCTTTCACTTGTTCATCTTGAGGACCTCACTTTTCCTCCTTTGACTCTTGAATTCATAGTCTATGAAGCAGCTGGAGTTGAACAAATGGAGTGAGCTCAAAGCTGTCTTCTAGCTCCATTATTACATGGAACTAGATTGCAAGGGAAGCACATGGTCTGCTTTGGGGCACAGGGAGATTTTGCGGAGGTGTGTTGAAGGGTTCTGGACTCAGGCATAATAAGACAATATTACAAAGAGAGATGATCAAGAGATCAGAAGGACTAAACCGCAGGGCCAGCGGCACTACCACCTAGTCTTCTCTTCTGTGTGATGTAGCAACAGTGGAATTGAATTCTTGGCCAGTATAGTAGAGGAAGTTTTCAGTGAGAAAATGGTCTGGAGAAAACTGTTATTTTTCTGGAGTAGTAGTGATAGTGGTATATTAAAATTGCAAACAGAATAGTCTCAGAGCTTTTCTGATCCAAATTCATTCTGATAGTCTCTTATAAAGGGGTTTTGATAATCTGACAAAAACTTCACGGGCGATTTTGATTATCCCCATTTCCTGAGGTCATGTGGCCCAGAGAGCCCCATCTCTGCCCGTTGAAAACCGGCGTCCAGCTTACATTTAACTTCCTTTGTGGTTCTCCATCTTGATTCTGAATACCAGTCTCTGAACCGATTTTTCATATGTAGGGACCCGGTGGACAATGGAGAAAGGAGAAGAACTACCCCTGTCACCCCACTTTTCATCTATGGCCTTTTTGGGGACCAGAGCACAGGCAGAGCTCTATGATTATCTATAATTAAGATCACTTTTCCATCCCTGAAGCAACCTCAGACTGAGCGGCTTAGGCTACAGAGGCTGTCTGAAGTCTCAGAGGTACAATTTCAACTTCTCCAGTAAAATACATTGAAGAGAGAAGTCAAATTCTGCAACTCAAACCTGCTGTCTCTCATAGTGAGATTCTGGCCACTACAAAATATGGCAAAATTCAGGAACTCAATTTTCTCTGACATCCCAGCATCAGGTCCTGACAGGACAAGCTGTTTAATTATCTGTCTGGCAAAGCGGGACAAATATTTTTGTTGAGTTAGTGATGGTCAGTGGTGGTAGATGCTTTATCTACAGAAATGTCTATCATCTAGTCTCATTTTGGGCTGTTGACCAGCTATTTTCTAGGCTGCTGTAAAAATAAAACCATCTTTATTTTTTGTGGTACTATTTTTACTATTTATTAACCAAACCAAGCATGCAAATCACTGGAGATTTAGTGATTCAGCAAATGATAATAGAACCCTAAATAACAAGAGTGATGGGGGCACAGTAAATCTCTGCTTTATCTAAGACATTCACTTTTGAAACAAGAAATGATTTAAAAATTAGAAGACTGTGGCATGATTTTTACAAGAAAAGGAATAATTAGAAGAGCTATATTTATTACTCCATGTCAAGAATTATGCTACGTATTTCACATTCATTGTATTATTTAATCTTCACAACAAAACTTAGAACTATGTAGATTTTATGGAATTGGAAAAATGAAGGAAAAAAGCCAGAGTTCATTCAGTAAAATGATTTTTACTACCTATTCTAGTTTATATATGAAAAGTAAAAAGCCTCCCTCTGCCTTTTCTGGTACAACCATGACCTGTCTCTCGGTTTAAAGAATATTTGCATTCCCAAGCAAATATTCTAGGCTTCTTTCGTGACAGAGTTGAGGAAATGATGGTGTCTAGAATAGAGACTTAGTCATAACCACAAATCACTGTCTACCCAGCCACATGCTTCTCTGGTACATTTGGATTGTGTGATTTTGGACTTATTTTTCCCCACTGACAGAAACCTACATCAAATTGACAAAAGCCAGTGGTATTGTTAAGACCATAACGCCAATGAATAAAGAACTTAGTGAAAGCATCTTGGGGCACTTGACAGCTGAATCACCCAACAGGAAATATGCAGAGCTCTGTTGGCTTTTAAAAAATTGGAACAAGGGGTTTAGAAATGGTGTCAGGATACCTACTCTATCTCTATCTTTCCTTGGTTCTTCGGTCTCTACATCATACTCTATGGTCTGGCTTACTCCATGTAGCAGAAAACTTGTCTTCCCATGCCTGGAGAAAAACTGACTCACATGCATTCTGGTCTCAGGTTTAGAAATTGGCTCACCTTATGTTGGGTGCCCATCATCTAAAGTCAGAGAAATAGCTCTGTAAGATCGGGGTACCTCCAACACAAACAACACAAATGAAGTAGAAAGATAAAATGTTCCAGAATAGGGGGACTGCTGATCCAACAACACCTTTGACATGCTGTGGGAGGGCACTATGGAGGTTCACAGCCAAGAGGTGAGGGAGAAGCTTCTGGTAAGTCGAATGCAAACATTCCGGTGCTGCATTTTCAAACTCGAAGTAGGTTATTGTCAAGACCTCCGAGCTTGCATGCATTCATTTATTCATTTCTTAGACATTTCCTGGTGCTGAAATAGAAGGAAAAACAATAATAAGATATGATTTCTATCCTCAGCATTTACTGCCTCCCTGGAGAAATAGACAACTATACTAATGATGTCAGCATTGTGAGCCCAGTGTATTAACGAAGGCTCACGAAGGGTGGTGTTTTTCATGCTGTATGTTGAGACCCACTGGCAGGTCATTAAATCAATTTACTGGGCTGCAGACAGCATGTTTTAAAGGAATAAAATAGGCCAGAATATATCAGGGTGCGTTGTACTGCAGTGAAGATACAAGAGTTTGGTAAAACAATTGTGTTCTGATTGCACAGGAGGCTCTGTATATGCGGGTTTGTGTACCAGGTCATGTTGTAAAAGGCGTTTCTGACTTCAGGTCATCATCAAAAATCTTCAAATGTCATCAGTATAGTGTGAGTAGGAGCACAGAGGAGAGGCATCTAGATGAGATTAGTAGGAGGTAGGAGAGGAAATGTTTTCAAAGAAGAGAGCTCTCATGCTGAAACTTGGGCAGTCATTCCAAGAGAAAGAACAGCTTGTGAAAAAGGCCCTGAAGAGTGAGAAAGGAGGGAAGATTGATAAAGACCTGTGGCTGGAGAGTAGCAGAAGGAGCCTGCAATGGGTCAGGCATAGGGCTTGAGTCCCTCAGTCTGCCCATGCAGGAGGAAGGACTGATGCTGAAGAATAGGGAAGTGGGGCACATACTTATCATGAAAGGTAGAACGTGATAAGGATAATTAGGATAAAATGCTATGCAGCTTTAGAGTAGTCCAAGAATACCTACCGTTCCTTAGAGAACCAGAGATAGCTTTATTGAGGAGGGAACATTTGTGAGTTATCTGCAAATACTTTGAGTTTGGCTCAGGAATCAACTATGTAGTGTTGGTGTGGCTGCTATGGTGAGTCAGGTAAGTAGGAGAGGCAGACATTCCAATAAAGTTTTAGAACAAAAGAAAAGGGGGAGCTATCAAATTGGTACACAGCTACCCAAACCAATTGTAGTGCTTCTTTAACGGAGTTCTAGGTACAATGTCAAGTAAAGTTTAATTCACTATTTGACATTGTCCTACATGCACAGTGGAGGACCACATCCACAATCCGGCTGCCAGAACTTATATCCACCTACTTTCTCTGTGAATTCAGCCTAGTTGCCTAGTCTCTCTGTGCTGGGGCATCCATATGGCCACAAGTGGTATCTGTAGCAGCCAAAGAAGTGTGCTGTTCAGATTTTCATTTAAGAACAAACTTGCCTTTTAGTTGCAAGCAGGGCCATTTGCCACCAGGCTTCAGCTGCAGAGTGTTTGGAGTCTACTGCAGAGTTCGAGCTGACACGAAGATTTGTCAGAAGCCCCAAATCAGTGACAGAGCACAGCAAGAGCATTAGGGATTGGCCATGTTTATCCAAAGTGGAACTCTGCAAAAATGCCACCTTTTTCCTTGGGTTGCCCAAAATCTTATCAGAGCCGTATCAAAATTGGAGGCTAACTCTACCAATCCTGCCTCCTGCAGACTCTTCTGTTTCAAGCTATCAGATCTGCTTTGTGGTCTGAAGCCTTTCCTCATGCAACTCCACTTCCTTCCCCTTTGTCTGTCACAGGCGAAATGTCCCAAGAAGCCTCTTGCCCTCCTAACAGTGTCTGAGCATCTGCTTCCCTGAATGAACACAATACCTAAATGTTGGGCAGCCCCAGGTCTCAGTCCTTGAACTGCTACTCTTTCAACTCTCGTTTCCTGGATGAGTCAGCTCAGTTTCTAGGGTTTTTAATACCATTCTTACATTGAGCATTGCCAAATTTATGTCTCCAGCCTAAGCAGTCGGCTGAACTCCAGACACATATATCCAACCCGTATTTACCATCTCCACTGGATATTTAATAGGAAACTCAGACCTAATGAGTCCAAGTCCAATCTCTTGTTCTTTTCTCCCAAATATGTCCTTCCTTCAATCTTAAGCATTTTAGTAAATAGCAACTCCATATTCCTGGTTGCTCAGGGCAAAAATTCTGGTGTCATCCTTGATTTCTCTTGTTCTCTCATAACCCACATCCAATCCATCAGCAAATCCTGTGAGCTCCACATAAAAATACATACTGAACCTGAGCAGTTCTCATCATCTCCACCAATAAAACACTGTTTCAAGCCACCATGCCCTCTTACCTGGGTTATTGTAATAGCCTCCTATTGAAACTTCTTAGTTCTTCCCTTTTCCCACTCAAGCTATCCTCTTTACAGAAGCCAGAATATCCTTTTAAAATGTAAACCATATCATTTTCTGCACAAAATCTTCCAACAACATCTGTCACTCAAAATAAAGCCTTAATCCTCAAAATAGCCAACAAGGTCTTATATGATCTGGCCCCTTCTTCACAATTGCTTTTTGTTCACTCACTGATTTTAACCACACTGGTTTCATTGCTATTCCCTAACTACTCCAATATGCTCCTATGTCAGAATTTTGCACATGCTACTGTCTTTGCCTACAATATTCTTCCCTAAGATATCTGAATGGTTCTCCATCCTACCTCCTTCAGAATTCTGCTCACATGCACCCTATAAGTGAAGCCTTCTGCTGTGGTCTGAATATCTGCATCCCCCCAAAATGCCTATGCTGAAATCTAATCCCCGAAGTGATGGTATTAGGAGGTGGGAATTTTAAGAGGTGATTAGTAGGTCATGAGGGTGGAGCCCTCATGAATGAGATTAGTGCCCTTATAAAAGAGGCCCCAGAGAGCTGCTTTGTTCCTTCCACCATGTGAGGACAGTGACTATGCCACCATGTGGCAGTGAGAAGCCACTAGCTATGATCAGAAAGCGAGTCCCTCACCAGACTTCGAATCTGCTGGCACCTTCATCTTGGAATCTCCAGCCTCCAGAACAGTGAGAAATAAATGTCTGTTGTGTGGAAGCCACATGATTTATGGGTTATAATAGCCCAAACAGACTAAGACACTTTCCCTGAACTCTGTGCAATATTGCACTTCCTAGAACTCTTTTTCTCTTCTCTACTGACACTTGTTTATAACATTCTTAACATCTAATAAAATTGGCATGTTCAGTTTTTCTCATTTCTCTCCTCTTCTCTACTAGAATGTAATTTCCAGTATAATTTATATGTATTTTATTCCCTATTGTATCCCTGATGCTGAGTTCAATATCTTACACATGGTATGAAGCCAGTAAATGTCAGGTATATAAATTAATAAATTAGGATAATAAGAGTGCCAACCTGGTATATGGGTCATGACTCTCAGATAGTTGATGCAAATTACTTAACACAGTGCCTGGCACATAGTAAGTACTCAACAACTATGAGCTTGTGTTAACCTTAGTAATTATTCCTCGTCATGAATATATGTAAAGTAGACATTTAAATGGTAATGTCCATTCTCTGGACAAAACTTGACAGCAATGATTTGGGGTAGGGGCCCCAGAGTCCAGGCATCTCTCTATGAAATAATTTGTTCAAATTCTTTTACAGAAAACTTTAGGAGGAAGCAACCCATGCAGATGAAAGTAACTAAACTTAATCTACAAAATTAGAACTCTAAGTAGTTTACCATTTTTTGGCGGGGGGGACAGAGTCTCGTTTTGTCGCCCAGGCTGGAGTGCAGTGGTGCAATCTCGGCTCACTGCAAGCTCTGCCTCCCGGGTTCACGCCATTCTCCTGCCTCAGCCTCCTGAGTAGCTGGGACTACAGGCGCGTGCCACCACGCCCGGATAATTTTTTTCTTTTTTTTTTTTTTTAGTACAGATGGGGTTTCACCGTGGTCTCCATCTCCTGACCTTGTGATCTGCCCCCCTTGGCCTCCCAAAGTGCTGGGATTAAAGGTGTGAGTCACCACGCCCGGCCAGTTTACCATATTTTTAACAAATGCATTGTACTATACTACTGTACAGTAGATTTCTAGTGTAAATGCCAATCTCTTCCTCAATAGTGTGAGAAACTTTCGCCAGAGGTAATTGAAAGACAAGACTCTGGTTTGGTTTGCCTGGATTTCTCCTCTTTCATTGCCTAAGACTGACAACTGTGACTACTTTTTTTTTAACAGATGTTTTCAGAGTGTCTATTATGTCAATACAATGTCCTAAGCAAGGGAAATTTAACAGCTAACAAGATGATAGGCTTGGTTCCTACCTTCATAAAGCTTATAGTTTATCAGAGAAGAGGGGCAATTAAAAAGGGAATTAGAGTCAACAAGCGCTATAATAGTGAAAGTTCAGGATGCACGTGAGAGAAACTAACTTAGCTGGAAGCTGGGAAGAAAGACGGGAGAAGATTTGTCTTTGTTTCCCAGCAGAAGTGACATTGGAGAAGAGTGTGAAGTTACCCTGGTAAAATTTTTTACTAGAAGTTATTTTAATATTAGTAATACATGCTGCACACTGGTTCGATAAGGAGCTTGAGTTATTCACAGAGTTTTTCCTTTCATCTTCACAGGTGTACTTTGGAGCAAACTTGCATGCAATTATTGATTACCACTTTGAATTGTAATTAATTAGAGCTATTAAAAACATATATACATAAATATACATATGCGTATATATATACACACACACACAAACATATGTGTGTTTGAGCGTATTTGTAAGCCGTTATAATTTATCCATATAAAATTGTTTACTTTTATTTTAGGTTCGGGTGTACAAGTAAAGGTTTGTTATACAGGTAAACTCATGTCATGGGGGTTTGTTGTACAGATTATTTAATCACCCGGGTATTAAGCCTAGTACCCAATAGTTATTTTTTCTGCTCCTCTCCTTTCTCCCACCGTCTCCACTCAAGTAGACCCTAGTGTCTGTTGTTCCATTCTTTGTATTCATGAGTTCCTACCATTTAGCTTTGAATTATAAGTGAGAACATGTAGTATTTGGTTTTCTGTTCCTGCATGCATTTGCTGAGGATAATAGCCTCCAGCTCCATTCATGTTTCCACAAAAGATATAATCTCATTCTTTTTTAATGGCTGCATAGTATTCCATAGTGTATGTGTACCAAATTTTATTTATCCAATTTGTTACTGATGGATAAACAATAGGTTGATTCCATGTCTTTGCTATTGTGAAAAGTGCTGCAAAAACATTTGTGTGGATGTCTTTATGGTAGAATGATTTGTATTTCTCTGGGTATAGACCCAGTAATGAGATTGCTGGGTAAAATGGTAGTTCTGCTTTTAGTTCTTTGAGTAATCACCATACTGCTTTCCACAATGGTTGAACTAATTTACACTCCACCAAGAGTGTATGCATGTTTTTTTCCACAAACTTGTCAGCATCTGTTATTTTTTGACTTTTTAATAACAGCCATTCTGACTGGTGTGAGATGGTATCTCACTGTGGTTTCGATTTGAGTTTATCTTATGATCAGTGATATTGAGCTTTTTTCATATGCTTGTTGGCCACATGTGTGTCTTCTTTTGAAAAGTGTCCGTTCATGTCACTTGTTCACTTTTTAATGGGGTTGTTAGTTTTTCTCTTGTAAATTTTTTAAAGTTTCTTACAGATGCTGAATATTAGACCTTTATCAGATGCATAGTTTGCAAAAATTTTCTCCCATTCTGTAGATTGTCTGTTTGCTCTGTGGATAGTTTCTTTTGCTGTGAAGAAATACTTAAGTTTAATTACATGCCATTTGTCAATATTTGCTTTTGTTGTAATTGCTTTTGGTGTCTTTGTCATGAAATCTTTGCTGACTCCTATGTCCAGGATGGTATTACTTGCATTGTCTTCCAGGACTTTTACAGTTTTGGCTTTTATATTTAACTTTTTAGTACAACACGAGTTGATTTTTGTATGTGGTATAAGTAAGGGGTACAGTTTCAATCTTCTGCATATGGCTAGTCAGTTATCTCAGCAACATTTATCGAATAGGGAGTCTTTTCCCCCACTGCTTGTTTTTGTCAGCTTTGTCAAAGACCAGGTGGTCGTAGGTGTGCAGCCTTGTGTCTGGGTTCTATATTCTGCTCTACTGGTTTATGTGCCTGTTTGTGTACCAGTGATATTTTTTTTTTTAAGAAAACTCCTGGCAAAGGAGTTACTTTGGTAAACTTCAGGTGGCTTCAGGCAGATGAGAAATATGTAAAAGGGCTTGGAGCCTTGAGAAAACATGAGGCCTCCAAGTCTTAAAAGTTCTGATAGGCATTCTTGAAGGCAAAAAAAGGCTCATTAGTTGTGTTGCATGAACAGCTAATCCATAATGAGAAGAGTTTCTCAGAATCCTATTACTAATTGCAGAACATCCTCAATTTGTCTTTAATAAGTGTTCAAAGTTAACTTCGAATATCAATAAAGAAGTGTTTATTTTTTGACAGTATACTCTAAAAATGTCTGCTAATCACTTTTAAACCCCAGCTAAAATTATTTATCTGTCTTCATGGCCATACAACTCTGCCTCATTCAAGTCCATAGTTGGCCTTGAGTTTGAAAATTGACCTTGTTTCTAGGCTGCAGTATGTGCTTATTCTTCCTTCTCTTTATGGGAAAAGTTACTTGCTAGTGGAGGTGGAACTGAACATAGATTCTGAAATAGACACAATATGAGAAACTTGATACTTCCTTCCACTACCAAGCCCAAGCAAGGGATGCCGTACAAGGCATTAGGTAACCTCCTTAATCTCAGGAAATACACAGTAAAAAGGAAGTGATAAGGCCTATGTTTGAGTCAGTTCATGCTGCTATAACAGAATGCCATAGATAAAGTGCCTTAAGCAATAGACATTTATTTAGCACAGTTCAGGAGGCTGGGGTTCTGAGATCAGCATGGATGCTTTCCTCTTGGTTTACAGATGGTCGTGTTCTCACTGTCATGAGGACATGTCAAAGAGAAAGACTTCTGGTCCTTTTTAGCCACTTAAAAGGGCATTAGTCCCATACATCTGGGCTCTAGTCTCATGATCTAATTACTCCTCAAAACTCCACCTCTAAATATGATTGCATTGAAGATTTAGGCTTCAGTATATAAATTTTGGGAAAACACAAGCATTCAGTGCATGGCAGAATATAAATATCAAAATAAAATTTAAAAAATAGTAAAAATTACAAACTTCCTGAAATGATGAGGGAATTGCCCAAAGAATGTAATAGGAAATCAAGAGAGAGAACATGAGAGTCTGAAAGAGCACCTCAGAGGAAGAACAGTTTAACCTGGGTCATGAGTAAGTAATAGGATCCTGATAGATGTGTAACAGCTGGATAATCCAACATAGAGAGAGGAAAGGTGCCAGGGTGAGAACACAGAGGTGAGAAAGAAAATATAATTAAAGAGGTACAGAGAAGCCTGTGATTAGTGTTCTGGGGATCAGAAGAGACCCTTGTACCCTTCTCTATGCTGGCATAATATATATTCTCATTCATTCCTTCAAATATGGAATGATTATTAAATGTCTAGGTTTTTTTTTCAAACTTTTAGTATAAGATTTTAAATCAAACTAAGAAAAATATATTTAAAGAAGAAATGCATGAATTACAATAATAAGCTATTTTTTAAATAGTTTCAGCTATTTAAGTTTGAAGCTCAAGAAATTACATGTTTAAGTGCCTAAGTAGTCTTCAGTTGACTTTTAATTAACCTCTTTTGCCATTTCTCATCCAGGGAAATTGGAAAATATTTTATAGTCAAATAAAAACTTGCTTTATAAAAGAATTAAGCAAATTTGAGCCACTACGATAATCTTTCAAAACATCTGATATTTGTAGCTGAATCCGGTTAAATTGTATTTATTCTTTATCAGTCTTAGTTATCTTGGCATTGCTCTCGTATTAATAAGATTCAGACAAAGCCTAGCCTTGCAGTGTAAAAGTGATAGAGAAAATCATTTTCCCTAGTCAAGTTGAATCTCATTTGTTGTGATTTCTTTCCTTTAGATTCTGATGTTTGCAGGTGCTTTTTGTGGAACATTATTTAAAACATGTCCTCCTGAGTGTACAACAACCACTTCATGAGGATTATTCTTCTTCTACCCTGTTTGCTTGCAGTGGAAGTTTCATTCATTCAGCTTAAACTAAATTTCAATAAAGAAAAGGAAGAGGTTCATTTTTAACACTTCCCCCCTTAAAAAATAATAACAAGACTATGTTTAATTTGCCTAAAAATAGATATAGAGGTCATGGCATTCAGTTTTCACTTTGATGATTGTAAGGAGAGGCATCTAGCCTCCTTGATGTCCCAAATCATGAGTTTCTTACACCACCCATGTTAACTTGTCACCTAAAAGGATTAACCGTTCTATTAGAGTGGGCTAGGTTGTCCTGCAGTAACAAATAAACTTTATAATCATGGTGGCTTAGCCCAACAGAAGTTGATTTCTTTCACACACAAAGTCTAATGCAGTTGGCCTAGGATCCTGGGATGACTCTCCATCCAGTGACTCAAGGATCCAGGCTTTCTTCACCTTATAATATAGCCCCTTAACCTGTCACTTCTAAGGTTGCTTCAGCACAGGGATAAAGAGAGGAAAGAAGCAAACCAGACTGTAATTGCCTCAGCCTGGAAGAAACATGTGTCATTGTGCTTACAATTCATTAGCCAGAAAGAGTCACTTGGCCTCAACCTCATTGCAAGGAAGAGCGAGAAATGAAGGGGAGCACACGGAATGTGAGGTGAGCAACAACCATCCCTGTCTCAATTACATAGTTAATTACATTTGACTCTATGCTAAGTCAAATACAGAAGTTCATGGAAAACATGGAATTTTTATCACATCGAAATCACTGCCAAAAACCAAAGTGTACATGATTTGGAGACAGAGTATTTTTACCGCCCGGTTTGCCATATTTCAGGAATAAGACCATTGGCAGGTCCCACAGACACTCTGAGCCTCAATATCTTCATCTGTAAAGTGGAGAGAATGCTGGTATAAGTCAGTTGAGAGGACTATAAGTAATGACTGCAAAGCATCTAATTAAGGGCCTGCTAAGTGTTAGGTATCCAGTTTTAAAACTGGCAATTATAATTATTGTATCTTAATGACAATAAAATGGAGATATCATTATTATCATGGAAAATAATTAATTAGTTTTGTTATATTTAATTTATCAAGAATAATGCAATAAATTTTCAAATAAAAGCCTCCATGAGACTTCCTAGCTGAGTTCAGAAGCAGTTTTGACCCTGCATTTAATTTACTGTTAGCAGCAAATATGGTATATTATTACCTTCAGAATTTCTCATTTGAGATGAAAAAAAAAATGAGCTGTTAAAGTAATTGTAAAAATTTTAAAGGGGCCTCAGTGAAAGCAGAGAGGTGAGTTTCCATGGCGATATCTGAACAGTGTAAGAGAACGGAAGAAGGGAAGGGGGGCATTTAATGAGCAGTTACATGATGTTAAACGGTGTGCTTGGCACTTTGCATCCAACGTCAACCTAAACACAGGAAAATGATATGACATCAGTATGATTGTCACAGGTTTATGGAAGAGCAAACATACTCAAAGGAAGAGACTCTCCTAGCGGACCACCTAGATTGTGGCCCCAGTGCTGTATGACCTGCCTTTGCCTGTAGCTGGTGCCCAGACTCTCCTGACACCAGCGAATCTCCTGTAATTCATCTTCTTTCTAACCCTTCATGCTCAAGGTCTCTCATTTCCCTGGGTTTAGGGTCTGATTTGTTCCCAGCCTTTCTCAGCACTCCTATAGGCGTAACATACAAACCCCTGTCTCCAGCATGGCCTCTCACCAGGACAAAAGGTTCCTACTTCTTTGTGGTAACAGGAAAAAATGTCCTCAGATACATTGTCTTGGCTCTTTAGAGACAGTTCCTTCTTAGAGTAGAAAACCTATGACAAAACTGGAGGTGGTAGATTTGTGAACTCACAGTGCTCCAATCATCCTAGGAAGGGTTGGTTGGGCAAGAATTCTCCATGGGTACCAAATCTCTGGGGAATTTTGAGAATGGAATACTCGTATAGTCTCAAAAGGTCCTCCACCGACTGCATAGTGGTTGAAAAGGGGAAAAGTAGTAACTACACAGTGGCATAAAGAGACGGCACTTTGACAGTGTGATCAAAATTAACATTAGCAATAAGGAACAGATGGATGTCACATGCCTCTAGATGTGTGCATGGAGAGGGAACACCATCACTTATGAGTATCCCCATTGGGATGCATAACCTGAATCTGATCATAAAAAAGCTTCAGACAAACCCACATTAAAGAATATGCTACCAGGGTCCTGTGTTTATTAAAAATGTCAGTGTCATGAAAGTGAGAAATACTGAAGAAACTTCTGAATTAAAGGGAATTCAACAGACACAGTTGCTAAATGGACCAGATCCCGTTTTGAAGGGAAGAGGACTTGCGCATTATTAGGACGATGACAAATATGGCATATAAAAATGTAGATTAGATGAAAATATTATAACAATGTTAAATTTCCTAAATGAAATGCCATTGTGGTTAAATTATTTAAAAGAATATTCTTAGAGAATACACATGGAAATATAAAAAATAAAAGAACAAGATGTAGCTAATCTACTTTCAAATGGTATAGAAAACAATAATTTTAGAATGCATATTTCACACGCATACGTGTATGTGTATGTATGTATGTGTGCATTACTATATTTAACAATATTTGAAAGAGAGAAAAGGAAAAAAAATAGAGGATGATGAAGCAAATGTGGCAAAATGTTAAAACGTGGCGAATCTGAAAAAAAGCATATGCAGAAGTTCTCTAGAGGCTGTTTTTTTCCAGCAATTCAATGAGCTTTAGGAGTTTAAACAAATTGAAGTTTCTATTAATAGCTAGCAATTACTGTGTGGCCATGCTTTGCTATGGATTGTCCTAGGCAGATCACTGGCATTCTTTCTAAGCTTTTTCGTAGCTGTAGGTGTGGAAATTGCGTTTTCATTTTATTTTTAGATATGAGGAAACTGAAACAGGATATGCACCCCACAGGAAGTGTCAGGGTCATGGATTTGAATTCAGACCTGGCTCACGTCTTTGCACAACAGAATGAGACGGTGCATGTGATGCCAGGCAGGAAGAGGTAAGGTTCCAGCCTTTAGGGGCTCGTAGGGGCTCATACCCCATAGGGAGAGTAGAGAGGGAAGACAGACAAGTAGTTGGGTACACAGTGTGGTGTGGTAAGCACAGTTAAATTTTTTTTTTTTTTGAGATGGAGTCTCACTCTGTCACCCAGGCCGGAGTGCAGTGGCACGATCTCAGCTCACTGCAACCTCCACCTCCTGAGTTCAAGCAGTTCTTCTGCTTCAGCCTCCCACATAGCTGGGACTATAGGTGTGCACCACCACACCCGGCTAATTTTTGTATTTTTAGTAGAGATGGGGTTTCACCATGTTGGCCAGGCTGGTCTCGAATTCCTGACCTCAAGTGATCCCCCTGCCTTGGGCTTCACAGTTAAATTCTTCTAACCTGAATTTCTAGAACACCTACTGGGGGCTGTTGTCATGCCAGTCTCTTCTGCCACTAGAGACACATGTCCTGTCCTCCTGGAACTTACACTGAAGTGGATGTGACTGATGTTACAGTGCATAACTGCTGTGGTAGCACATAATAGGGAAATCTATCCAGACTACGAGGCTAAGGTTGGCTTCTTAGAGGGGATGTGAGTGTTGCCTTACTTAAGTTCAGAGGTGGAACAGCCTGTGAAATTCCATTCATCCCTGAGTTCTAAAGACTTGGCATATAGGAAATTCACAAGCTGTTGACTCTGGAAAAGTGAGATACATGTTTTCTCTACTCTGCAGAGTCTATACTATTCTTGAATGAATCAATGAGTGAATGAGTTCCCTTCTGTGATTCGTAAGGAACCCAGGGCAATGAGGTCTTCCAGGATGTCAGCCTCTCTGTCATCCTTCCAGGTCACAAGAAAGAGCCAGCAGGTTTCAGCAAGCCGTTCCCTGGCTGATCTGGTGGTGAGAAGAATTTGGGGGTGGCGGCATGGTGACTAACCACAGCCAGGGCGATTCCTGCACTCCCTGGCTTCCGTGTTTAGCTTTCAGATTAGAGGAAATGCTTCATCAGGAAAAGCTGCTTTGTTCTCTCTCGTTCTCTTTTATTTTTTTCCGAGTTATTCATCACTTTTTCAGTCCCTTATTCTTGGAGGAGAAAACAAAGCCATCTTGTTGAAGCTCTACCTTAGGTATTATTCTTGCCAATGCCTTGCAAAGCCAGCAGCCCAAATGCTTTGCAGGTCAGATACAAGGGCCCATTACCATCAAAGATTAAAATCAGCATAGCTGCAAAACATGAGGCTCTTGGTTTTATTCAGTGCTTTTCTTACATGGTCTCATTGCATTCACAGAGTAGTGTTACAGGAGGTTAGAGACCCTTGGAGATAAAACACAGGGATTTCAACTTTTTGGTGACGCCCCAAGAACCTAGGAAGGAGCCTCCAGGCCTGCCCTCTGGGAACAGGGGCTTCCTCCAGGGATGGGAAGCCCATCTGGCTCATCTCTCTGCCCTTGGCTTAGCTGACCATGCAACTGCAGCTGCTTGCTTGGGTTTGTTTCATGCATGACAGTTTCAGTTACCTTTCACTCGAGAAATAGATCTCCCCGCTAAAAGAAAAAAAAAAAAAAAAGAAAATGTTTGAAGACTATGGATCAGTTTCAATACCTTCATATTGTTGATTAAAAAACACAGGCCCATGTTGCACTGGCCGTCCCTTTGCATCTCACTCTGCGCCTCAGTGAGCTTTCTCAGCTGTGCTACGCCAATGGGCATTTGCAGACCTCTTTTCCATCTTTCAAATTGTTGGCATCTCTCAACTATTCACATTTGTGGATTAATTTGTTAAATATCTTTCATTGTTATTCTAGTGGAGTTTAAGGAGGAAGCAACAACAGGATATGTATATACATATACATATACATATACATATATATACACACATACACATATACATATACACACACACAGAAAGAGACAGAGAGAAAAGCGTTTTGCCTCATTGAGGGACTCCTCTCATTGCCTGAAATATTCACCAGAGACTTGGAGCTCCAAGGACTTGAGGAAGGCGCCACAGTGAGTGGTGGAGTCGAAAACTGGAGGATTTGGTTGAATATTTCTATCACTAGCGCCTGGACTCTTTCCCTTCCCCTGCCAACCAAACATCCAAGCATCTGTCCTTTCTACTATGTCAGGAAAAGGGATTTTATTTTGTGGAGACTTGAAAGAGGAATTCACTACCCTACTTAGAAAGAATAAGATTAAGTAAAGCTTCAATATCCCAAGGCAAATAAAGAAGTTATTGAAAATAAAAAATTAGAACCAAATACCATTGAAAGCCTAATTAGAGAAGAGCATTAACACTTCTCTCCTTAAGGAAACATTAACTGTTTTTTCAATTTGTATACCTTTTTTCCCCAACAAAAAGTGTGCAATTGTTGTTAATAATAAAAGACATGATAATTAAAAAACAAAAAAGCAAAAAACAAACAAGCAAACAAAAAAAGCACAGGCTCAGAAAGGGACAATCACTTGCCTAAAATCTCAAATCCACTTAGTCCTTAGAGGCAAAGAAGGAACTAAGTGTTAGTCTTGGGTATCACATCAGTTTCTTCTCCAGGGTATGCAATTGCGGTATCTGGCTCAGGTGACCACAGTGAATGTAAAAACCCAATGATTGACCCAAGAGGAAAGAAAAACAAATTTAAAAAGTCCTGACAGCTGCATTTCTGGAATGTCCCCACCCCTTCCTCACACACCTGTGGCTGCCTGAGCTTCTGACACTGAGTGGTTATGGGAGGCCTGGTATTTCCTTATGGCACTGCCACTGGTGCTGATGAACCAGTTGAGGCAGTCACTTTTACCTCCCTGAGCCTCACTTTCCTCCACCGGAAACTGATTTAGGGGACAATAGTTCAGCACTGTCTCTTCTGGCTTCTATGTTCTTCTGGTTAAGAAAAAACTAACAACATTTCCCCTTGTCCGGACTTCGCAAAAGATTGAACATGAGGCTTCACTGATATCCTTGATGGAAACATTTTCTTTCCAATGTAAAATGATAAAGCCTGGTCATGTGCAAGTTGCTCCCAGCTGCTGTGCCAGGGAGAGAAGGGAGGCATGCAATCAGCTTCCAGGTAACGGAGACAAGCTGCAGCGCTCAGGGCCCAACTGAGAAACATATAAAGAGTGATTATATAATGAGCGTGTGTGTATATATACATATATATATATAGAGAGAGAGAGATTGTTCTATCTACAGAAAAGAAAGATTTTTCTGTAGAAGATAGTTATCCCCTGAGAACCAGGAAAGCTGTTGATACAATTCACAGAAGTCAAAAAAGTCTCCAAACTACATGAAGTTCCCTTAAAAAGGTAGGCTTGGGTTTCCCTGGTCTATGTATTTTGATTTGCATTTCTCTGATGGTGAGTGATGATAAGCATTTTTTCATGTGTGTCGGCTGTATGAATGTCTTCTTTTGAGAAGTGTCTGTTCATATGCTTTTCCCACTGTTTGACGGGGTTGTTAGCTTTTTTTTCTTGTAAATTTGACTGAGTTCTTTGTAGGTTCTGGATATTAGCCCTTTGTCAGATAAGTAGATTGCAAAAATTTTCTCCCATTCTGTAGGTTGCCTGTTCACTCTGATGGTAGTTTCTTTTGCTGTGCAGAAGCTCTCTAGTTTAATTAGATCCCATTTGTCTATTTTGGCTTTTGCTGCCATTGATTTTGGTGTTTTAGACATGAAGTCCTTGCCCATGCCTATGTCCTGAATGGTATTACCTAGGTTTTCTTCTAGGGTTTTTATGGTTTTAGGTCTAACATTTAAGTCTCTAATCCATCTTGAATTAATTTTTGTATAAGGAGTAAGGAAAGGATCCAGTTTCAGCTTTCTACTTATGACTAGCCAATTTTCCCAGCATCATTTATTAAATAGGGAATCCTTTCCCCATTTCTTGTTTTTGTCAGGTTTGTCAAAGATCAGATGGCTGTAGATGTGTGGTATTATTTCTGAGGGCTCTGTTCTGTTCCATTGGTCTATATCTCTGTTTTGGTACCAGTACCATGCTGTTTTAGTTACTGTGGCCTTGTAGTGTGTAGTTTGAAGTCAGGTAGCATGCTGCCTCCAGCTTTGTTCTTTTGGCTTAGGATTGTCTTGGCAATGCGGGGTCTTTTTTGGTTCCCTATGAACTTTAAAGCAATGTACTTTAAAAGTCACTTTTTTCTCTCATAGAGAAAAAGGATGTTGTCTTACGGCTTCTCCACCTGTGCCTTTTTTTTTTTTTTTTTTTTTTTTGAGATGGAGTCTTGCTCTGTCACCCAGGCTGGATCCCAGCTCACTGAAACCTCTGCCTCCTGGGTTTAAGCAATTCCCCTGCCTTAGCCTCCCAAATAGCTGGGATTACAGGCACACACTACCATGTGTAGCTAATTTTTGTATTTTTTTAGTAGAGACAGGATTTCACCATGTTGGCCAGGCTGGCCTCGAACTCTTGACCTCAAGTGATCCGCCGACCTCGGCCTCCCAAAGTGTAGGGATTAATGGTGTAAGCCACCGCGCCCAGCTGGAATGGTTTTCATACTGTCTGCCTCTTCCTTCCTTCTTCCCTTTCACCCAGTAGTCTCTCTCTCCCAAAACAATACAACTTTTTCCTGCTTAATCCCTACTGAGAACACCAAGTACATTTATGTAAAAAATAATGACAATAGTAAAATTCCCGAAAACCATAAAAGCAGTTAAAAACAAAAGTTTGAAGTGTCGATGCTCCATGAAATTACACTAATGTGATGAATTCTAGTGTTGGACATCACCTTGCTCTTTCACGAGAATAAAATGCTATTGTATAAGTGGTTCATCTGTGTTTTTTAATGGTATCTATGGATCGTTTCCTTTCTGTGAAGGTACAATGTTTATTTTCATAGTCATAAAGAAAATTAAAGAATGTCTACACAAGTTTTAAAATTCAAGGCGTATGCTAATATTCCCACTTTCTTTTCCACTATGGCCAAAGAAAATTATATATATAAATTTGAGAATGTTACTGTTGTCATTATATAACTATATATATAATGTATAATACTTCAAACTTTTGTTTTTTACTGCTTTTATGGTTTTTGGGAATTTTTACTGTTGTCATTATATAATTATATATAATATATAATAAAATTATATATAATATAATAAAACTATATATATATAATTATATATACATATTTTGTTGTTGTTGTTTGTCTTATTGCAGGTTGATAATATTGACCAATTAACCAAGTGTAGCAGTCTGTCATATTTTCCACACATATCGTAGGTTAGAGTTGACCAGTCACATTTTTCCAGTGCACTTGCTATGAAGTGTGAGTGCTCCCTCACACCTGCTGAATCTGTGACTTTAAGCACTTTACTTCTCTGAACCTCGCTTTCTTCATATGTAAAAAAGAGATAATAGGACTTCATAAGAATGTGGGGTGGACTAAACAAGAAAACATGCAGGAGTGATGCCTTACATACAATGGGCTCTCTATCTGTGGTGATTCCCTTTCATCTCACCAGGCAGATTGGTCTGATGAGCTTTGTAGTGCGGGCGGCAAATATTGTAATTCCCGCTCTGTGGTGGAAGGGACTGAGCTCACAGATATAAATAAACTGAGCAAGATCACGCAAATGGTGTCAGTTTAAACCACTGTTGCTCCTTTGGGATTAATTGTGCCTCCACGAGATGTTTGGCAATGTTTGGAGATTTGGGATTGTCACAGCTGGGGAAGGGGACCATTTATACTATTGGCACCTAGTGGATAGAGGCCAGGAATACTGATAACCATCTTTCAGTGCACAGAAGAACACCCTATAGCAAGGAATTATCCAGAGTAAAATGTTAATAGTGCTCTTTCCAATTCACCTCACATTTTCCAAAATAAAGCAAAGCACCTTGTAAAATGAAAACATTATTTTTGTTATTTGAAAGACATGGTAATATAATAGAAAACTTTAAAATTTGAAGTATCTGAGTCTATTCTTAACTCTCCTACTTACTAACATTTAATCTGAAAATTTCAGGCAAAATGAACTCACCCGAGCCCGTTTCTCTATTTGCGCAATGTAACAGGGCATTTCAACCGTAAGAAATAAT
Organism: Macaca nemestrina; assembly: GCF_043159975.1. Lineage (NCBI taxonomy): Eukaryota > Metazoa > Chordata > Mammalia > Primates > Cercopithecidae > Macaca > Macaca nemestrina. The sequence continues at coordinate 186,097,289 of NC_092127.1, forward strand.
TTAAATGAATGGTTGAGTATGGTGCCAACATGTAGTAGGGGCCCAGTTCATGACGGGACAATATAATAATGACAGTAGATATGGGAGGAGATTAATGGAATAACTTTCATTTTTTTAACAAATATTGATTGAATTTCCATTATGTGCTAGGCACTGAAGATATATCTCAGTCAGTTTGGCTGCTATAATAACAATATCATTAACTGGGTAGCTTAAACAACAGAAATTTATTTCTCCCACTTCTGTAGTCAAGAAGATCAATGTCAGAAGGCTGCGTGGTAGAATTTGGTGAGGGCCATCTTCCCGGTTTACAGACAGCTGTCTCCTCATTGCATCTTCGTATGACGGGGTTGCGGGGGGAGAGAGAGAGAGAGAGAGAGAGAGAAAGATTGAAAGACAGAGAGAGAGAGGGACAGAGACAGAGAGCAAATGAGAGAGAGAGAGAGGGACAGAGACAGAGAGAGCAAATGAGAGAGAGAGGAAGCTCTCTCCTGTCTTTTCTTATGAGGGCACTAATCTCATCATGAGAACTCCACCCTTGTGATTTAATTACCTTCCGAAGGCCCCACTTATAAATACTTTTCCATTGAGGTTTAGGGATTCAGTATATTAATTTGAGGGGCACACAAACATGCAGTCGATCACAAGATGCAGAAATTAACCAAACAGAAAGAGCCCTGACATCATGGAACTTATATGGTGGAGGACAGAAAATAGACAAGCAGGAAAAGTAAGAAGAGAAGTCTCTTAATATAATGCAGGTGGTGGTCCTGGAGGTCTTCTAGGAAGAGGCAACTGGAATAATGATCTGAAGGGTAAGAAAGCACAGGAGTGAAGAGGAAAATAAAGGGTATCCTTGAGAGAAGAAAGAACAAATGCACAGACACTCAGGCAAGAGGTGTTTGAAGATAGCAAGCAAGAGGGTCAGGTAAACCCATGCACTGTCAATCTGAGTCTGCACTGTTTCAACCGATGATCAGTCTGATGTGCTCACTAGACTTAAGACCTCTTCAGGGTCAACATGAGAATGCCCATGTCTGGGGTACAAGGTTGTGGCTTTTCTGCAGAGAGACCATGCTTCCCCACACTGCAGCCTCTTTTACATCATGACTCTGAGAGTCTGCTGGACCACCAGCCCAATCAGAAATGTTCCATCCTCCCCTCATCTCAACGGGAGAGTTCTGGATCCCTCTAACGATCTCCCAGGTCTGTGGAGCTGCTCATACTGCCTCAGGCCCACTGTCCAGCCCCCTCCCTCCACAGATAGTTCTACCTCATCTCTGTCCCACAGATAATTCTGCCTCACCTCTGCCTATGTTGAAGGTGTCCTTGTGGGGTGCTTCTCCGGGACTGGTGGCCTGGAGAAGGATGTCATCCATTTCCCCACGTTCTGACTTCCCCAAACCTTCCTGAATCTTTTTAAAACTTCCTTGTTTCCCAGTCCACATCCCAAGCTGAGGAGAAACGAGGCCCCCATTATCTCAATTCCTGTATCTATTTCTGTCGCTGAGCTCTTTTCCAAATGTTGCTGAGGCCAGAAGAAGCACATTTCAGCCTTCACTCTGTCATAGCCTGAATCTCTCCACCTCAGTCATACGGAAAGTCAGCTCCTCTGGCTTCTGGTCCCTGCTGAATCTACAGAAACTCATGAAATTATTCATCCTTTTATCAAGGCCTGACTTTAATACTCACCTCACTACACAGGGTCTGTAACAGAACTCAAAGTTAATCAGTGATTGTTGTTCCAGGCAGGACTCTGAGGTGATAAACTCTATCGTTTTGGAGTTCTCTTCAACATGGTACCAGGGTACCTGAGAAATATGAATATTAGAGAAAGCATCTGAAAAAAAAAATCAAACATTTAAGTCTATAAAGCTGCATTATCCCCAAAAGATCACTTGCATTATTAGATAGAATTGTTTGCCAGACTGGACTAAATTTAGATTTTTCTCCATCACCCAGTGAAATGGGGGCTTCCGAGAAAGACTAGAAAGAAAATAAAGATATCCTTTTCTCACATTTTAGTGTATTGTGAATGCATGTGACCCTAAAACAGAAAAAAAAAATAGTTGCATTAATGTCAATCTAGAGAGTTCCCAAATTTGAGGTAAACAGAAAAATAGAATTGTTTGCTTGTTTCCCTAAATGAAAGAGGAAAATCAAATGGGAGGAAAGAATCCTCCCAAGTCGTCTGTGGGGCTTGGGCTGTATAGACACATTCTTTGTGCCTGTCTTTTCCTTTTCTTTATGTTTGAGACTGGCCCTCAGTGCCTGTCCCAAATTCTGAGAGCTGTCCTGTTAATTGCTGACTTGTCCATTTCTTGCCAAGAAGGCTCTGGCTCTAGTAACAGCTGCTGATTCTAGTGCCCAGGCTTATGATTAGGGTTGCCAGAAAAAAAAAAATTGAGATAAACAATTTTTTTATGAATATGCCCAAAATATTTTATGAAGCATACAACAGAAAATTTTTGTTTACTTGAAATTTAAATTTAACTGGGCTTGTTAAGTTTTCGCTTGCTTAATCTGGCAACCCTACCCTGAGCAATAGCAAACCCAGACCCTGATCACATGCCACGTCGAAAGGGAAGAGGGTGGCCATGTCACCATCCATCCACAATGGGCCTCATTTAAGACTGAGAGACGGAATTGACTTCACCTCCAACATTCATAGTTGTATACAGATAAATGTAAATATAATTACACTCAAAAATATATTCAAAACTGAGGTTTTGGGAGGAGAAGACTGAAAACACCCAGCCATCCTGGGTCTCACCATGGAAAGAGGAGTGCCTTCCTTCTATATAAATATAATTGAACTCGACAAGGGTCTCGTGAGTAGGTGTCATATTTATTTCACAAATGGGTAACTAAGATTCGAGGGGTAAAAAACAGTGTATTTTAGTTAAAAGTCACTAGATTTATAGCATTTAAGATAAGTATTTGAATTTCAGATAAACTCAGAAATGATTAGTATTTTATTTTAGTTTTTATTTATATTAATTTTATATTTCTAATTGTTGTGGGTATGCAGTAGAAGTAGATATTTATGGGGTACATGAGATTTTGGAACAGACAGGCAATGCAGAATGATTACATCAGGGTGAATTCATCACCTCAAGAATTTATCCTTTGTGTTACAATCTAATTATACTCTTTTAGTCATTTTAAAATGTACAATTAAATTATTATTGGTAATGGTCACCCTGTTGTGCTCTCGAATAATAAGTCTTATTCATTTCTTCTATTTTTTTTTTACCCATTAGCCATCCCAACTCCCCCCATATCCCTTCACTGCTCTTCCCAGAGTCTAGCAACCATCCTTCTACCCTCCATCTTCATGAGTTCAATTATTTTAAGTTCCCACAAGTAAGTGAGAACATGTGAAATTTGTCTTTCTGTGCCTGACTTATTTCAGTTAACATAATGAACTCTAGTTCTATCCATGTCACTGCAAATGACAGATTCTCATTCTTTTTTTTTTTTTTTTTTTTTTTTTTTTTGAGAGGGAGTCTCCTTCTGTCACGCAGGCTGGAGTGCAGTGGCGATATTGGCTCACCGCAAGCTCCGCCTCTCAGGTTCATGCCATTCTCCTGCCTCAGCCTCCTGAGTAGCTGGGACTACAGGCGCCCGCCACCACCCCCAGCTAATTTTTTGTATTTTTAGTACATACGGAGTATCACCGCATTAGCCAGGATGGTCTGGATCTCCTGATCTCATGATTTGCCAGCCTCGGCCTCCCAAAGTGCCGGGATTACAGGCGTGAACCACCGTGCCTGGCCGATTCTTACTCTTTTTTATGGCTGAATAGTACTCCATTGTGTATAAATATCATATTTTCTTTACCCATTCATCTGTTGATGGACAATCTTGGCTATCCTAAATAGTGCTGCAATAAACATGAGAGTGAAGATATTTCTTTGAGAGACTGATTTCCTTTCTTTTGGGTATATACCTAGCATGGGGCTGCTGGATCATCTAATAGCTTTATTTTTAGTTTTTTGAGGAACCTCCAAACTGTTCTCCATAGTGGTTGTACTAATTTATATTCACAGTGTATGAAGGTTCTCTGTTCTCCACATCCCTTCTACCATTTGTTATTGCCTGTCTCTTGGATAAAACCCATTTTAACTGGAGTGAGATGGTATCTCATTCTAATTTTGGCTTCCATTTCTCTGATGATCAATGGTGTTGAGGATCTTTTCATTTTTCTGTTTGCCATTTGTATGTCTTCTTTTGAGAAATGTCTATCCAAATATTTTGCCCATTTTTAAATCGGATTGTTAGATTTATTTTTCCTGTAAGAGTTGTTTGAGCCCCTTATGTATTCTGGTTATTAATCCCTTGTCAGATGGATAGTTTCCAAATATTTTCTCCCATTCTGTGGGTTGTCTCTTGACTTTGTTTCCTTTGCTGTGCAGAAGCTTTTTAACTTCATGTGACTCCATACGTCCATTTTTGCTTTGGTTGCCTGTGCTTTTGGGGTATTACTCAAGAAATCTTTGCCCAATCCAATGTCCTGGAGAGATGCCCCCATGTTTTCTTTGAGTAGTTTCATAGTTGAGGTCTTATCTTTAGGTATTTAATCCATTTTGGTTAGATTTTTGTATATACCAAGAGATAAGAGTCTAGATTCATTTTTCTGCATATGGGTATTCAGTTTTCCCAGCACCACATATTGAAGGGGCTGTCCTCTTCCCAGTATATGTTCTTAGCACCTTTGTCAGTAATGAGTTCACTGTAGATGGATGGACTTGTTTGTGGATTGTCGATTCTTTTTCATTGGTCTATATATCTGTTTTTATGTCAATACCATGCTGTTGTGGTTACTACAGCTCTGTAGCATAATTTGAAGTCAGGTAATATGATTCCTCCAGTTTTGTCCTTTTGGCTCAGGATAGCTTTGGCTATTCTGGGTCTTTGATGGTTCCATATCAATTTTAGGATTTTGTTTCTATTTCTGTGAAGAATGTCATTAGTATTTTTTTTTATAGGGATTGCATTAAATCAGTAGATTGCTTTAGTAGTATGCACATTTTATCAATCCATGAAATTAGGGCATCTTAGAAATTTTATGTCCTCTTTAATTTCTTACATCAATGTTTTATAGTTTTCACTGTAAAGAGTTTCCACTTCTTTAGTTAAGCTAATTCCTAGGTATTTAATTTTATTTGTACCTATTATAAATGAAATTCTTTTCTTGATTTATTTTTCAGATTGTTTGCTGTTGGAATATTGAAATGCCACTGATTTTTGTACGTTGATTTGGTATCCTGCAAGTCTACTAAATTTATCAGTTTTAATAGTTTTCTGGTGGTCTTTAGGTTTTTTCAAATATGAGATCATGTCATCTGCAAACCAGAATAATTTGACTTCTTTCTATTCAATTTGAATGTCCTTTACTTCTTTATCTTCTTTGATTGCTCTAGCTAGTACTTTCAGTTGTAGAGCAAGCTCAACTATGTTGAGCAACAGCAGAGAAAGTACTCCCAGGTATATTAAAGCTCCATTGTATTTTATTTGTGTCTTTTCCCTTGCTGCTTTTAAGATCCCTTTTTTTAAAAAAAAATTATTGACCTTTGCGACTTTGATTATTAAATGCTTTGAGGTAGTCTTCTTTGGTTTTATATAACCTTCTTACACTTGAATGTTGATATTTTTCTCTAGGTTTAGGAAGTTCTCTGTTATTATGCCCGACTGAATAAATTTTCTTCTCTATCTCTTCCTCTACCTCCTCTTTAAGGCCAAAAAATCTCTTAGATTTGCCCTTTTGGGGCTATTGTGTAGATCTTGTAGGCCACTGGTTTTTACTCTTTTTTCTTTTGTCTCCTTTGACTCTCTATTTTCAAATGGCCTGTTTTCAAGTTCACTAATTCTTTCTTCTGCTTGATCAATTCTGCTATTAAGAGACACTGATACATTCTTCAGTATATCAATTGCATTTTTCAACTCCAGAATTTCCACTTGATTCTTTTTTGTTATCTCAATATCTTAGTTAAATTTATCTGAGAGATTTTGGAATTCTTTCTCTCTGTTATATTGAGTTTCTTTTGAGTTTCCTCAAAACAGCTATTTTGAATTCTCTTTCTGAAAGGTTGCATATCTCTGTTTCTCCAGGATTGGTTCCTGGGGCATTATTTTATTTGTTTGGTAAGGTCATGTTTTCCTGGATAGCCTTGATACTTTCAGATGTTTGTCCATGTCTGCAAGGAGGAGTTCAGTATTTATGGTAGTCTTTGCAGTCTTGGCTTGTTTGTACCCATCTTTCTTGGGAAGGCTTTCCAGGTATTCAAAGGGACTTGAGTGTCATGATCTAAACCATATCTCTATTAGAGGGTACCCCAAGCCCAGTAATGCAGTGTTTCTTGCAGAACCGTAGAGGTACTGCCTTGGTAGTCTTGGAAAACATCTTGAAGAATTCTCTGGATTACAAGACAGATACTCTTGTTCTCTTCCCTTACTTTCTCCTAAACAGAGTCTCTCTCCTTGTGCTGGAGTTGGGGGTGGGGTGACACAAGTTCCCCTGTGGCCACCACCACTTGAATTGTGCCGAGTCAGACCTGAAGCCAGCACAGCCCTGGATCTTGCCCAAGACCTGCTGGAACCACTCCCTGACTATACAGCCTATGTTCTCTCCAGGTCCTGGGGCTCTACAATCAGCAGGTGGTGATACCAGCCATGTCTGTGTCCTTCCCTTTAGGGCAGTGAGTTACCCCAGATCCCAAGTGGGTCAAGAGATGCCATCTGGGAACCAAGGACTGGAGTAAAAACCTTAGAAATCTACCTGGTGCCCTATACTACTATGACTAAGCTGGAACTGACACCACGAGACAAAGACTTTCCCATTCTTCTCTCTCCTTTGCACAGACAGAGGAGCCTTTCCCCATGGCCGCCACCACCACAGGTGCACAAAGAGTACTGTCAGGCTACCTCTGGTGTTCGCTTCAGGTCCAAGGACTCTTCACCTTGTGGTAAAGGCTGCTAGGCCTGGGACTCACCATTCAAGACAGAGGACTCCCTTCGGTAACAGGGCAGGTCCAGAAATGACTTCCAACAGCCAGGCCTGGAAGTGGGGATCTCAAGAGGCTGCTTGGTGCTCTACCCCACTTGTGGCTGAGCTAGTATCTGATTTTTGGTTCTTATGAAGGTTATTTTCTTACATAGATATTTGTCAAATTTGGTGTTCCTGCAGAGAAAACAATTGGTGGAGGATTCTATTTGGCTATCTTGCTCTGTCCCTCTTTTAGAGTCCTGATTAGTATTATTAAATTTCTGATTTTATCTTTGGGAAAGTAATATGTATACTGTGAGTTAGATGAAATAGTCCATGATTGCTGTACACAGATTATCAAATAGCACTACAGAAGATATTCAAAAGATAATGATTACTGACATTAATTTCTATGGGCAAGTTTCCCATAAAGTGATGCCTTGACTTAGGTCACAGACTTGATATATAGGACACTCTAGGTCACATGAATAGAGTTGTTTAGTAAAGTAGATTTGAAGTCATGTCTTGTTCTCAGGTAATTCCTTCAGGCTAAGAATTGGCCTCCCATACAGTCCTATTTTCAAAGGCAAATTCCACTGAATTACTCTAGTAATACCTCAAGTTATGAGCCTCTTTTAATGAATTATATTTATTGAATCAATTTTCCCATAAACAGTGAGCTCTGGGGCCAAGGACATGCTGTGGTTTTATTATAAAGGCCTTCTTTGTGGATAGACCCATGCTTTGCTCATCTCTGAGAAAATGTGAGCATAATGTTGCCTGAGGGAATATCAACAAGAGTTAAGGGAAGGACATGGGAAAACATAATGAGAAATAAATGTTTGTTGTTTATAAGCCTCTCTGTTTATGGTCTTTTTGTTATAGCAGCCTGAACAGTCTAAGAGAGCTGCATTTTCTTAGGTAGTTCAAAACAGATAAGATAGTCGCAAATTATATCAATAATTATAAAATGTATATTTATGTCTGTATACAACCTATCAGAAAACTGTCAATGTTATAGATTTAATCAATTTCTTCTTTATTTATGTCAGTTAATACATTTAATGCATTTTACAGATACAATGACCTCTCACACATGAAAAAAATTACTGCAAATCAATTGAAATGGTTGCATTATCAATCAACTATTAATCAGACCAAAGAACCCAGTTGAGACTTCCACAGTGAGTTAAATGCTAGCAGGTATTTATCACCTAGGTTTCTCTTATGATGAAGATCGACAGATTGTGCCAATGAGAATGTTCATAGCCATGCTTTTTTGTCCAACCTGGTGTCTCTCTCTCTCTCTCTTTCTTCACTACATGGGTGTCATGGGGTATGTTATGGGCTGACTGATGTCCTCCCAAAATCCGTGTTTGAAGTTATAATCCCCAGTACTTCAGAATGTAACCATAATTTGAATAGAATCTTTAAAGAAGTAATTAAATTATATAATATCATTAAGATGGGCCCTAGTCTAATGACTAGTGTCTTTATAAGAAAAGAAAATTTGAACACAGACATGTACAGAGGGAAATCTCTGTGAAGACAAAGGGAGGCCAAGGCAACCTACAAGCCAAGGAGAGACACTTGAAACACATCCTTCCTCATAGCCCCCAGAAGGAACCAACCTTGCTGACACTTTGATCTCAGATTTCCAGCCTCCAGAAGTGGAGAAAATCAATTTCAATTTTTTAAACTGCCCACTGTGTGGTATCTTTGATACAGCAACCCTAGCTAACTAATATATGATGTTTAGCCTCAACGTATAACTTAAGTCATTGTGTAACTTTTGTATCTCTGTAAAATTGTTTGAGTCTTCCATAGGTTTTATTTGCTAGGAGATACAAGGCTAAGTTGATCTGTCAGTCTTCATCATAAATTTTGACCAGTCCATCATGTAGCAAACCCATTTACACTCTATCCACCTGATTCTTGTCTATGGCTCCTTGAGGTGATGGTCCCTAGCTGTTCTTAGTGTAATTTCTACCTCCTTTCAGATGCTTTTTGCTTCTCCTTCCCTAGTATGCACAGAGGTAAGTAAAAAACAAAATAAAACAAAAAACCAACTTTTTTTTTTTTTTTATATGGAGTCTGGCTCTGTCACCCAGACTGGAATGCAGTGGCACAATCTTGGCTCATGGCAAGCTCCACCACCCGGGTTCATGCCATTCTCCTGCCTCAGCCTCCCAAGTAGCTGGGACTACAGGTGCCCGCCACCACGCCCGGCTAATATTTTTTGTATTTTTAGTAGAGATGGGGTTTCACTGTGTTAGCCAGGATGATCTCGATCTCCTGACCTCGTGATCCGCCCGCCTCAACCTCCCAAAGTGCTGGGATTACAGGCGTGAGCCACCACATCCAGCCAAAAACCAACTTATTAATACCTATAAACATGTACTTGGAGAAACAAAACATATATACCAATAGTCCCCTACTAATTTTACTTAATTGGAAAATTGCATTCACCCTTTTTTGTAGCATAATTATCATCTCATACATTTTAATGAACTTATTTGTTCTTTGAATGTCATGGCTTTCTTATAGACTCAATTCATTCCAACTAGTTATAGTTTCTTTCTTTGGATGCTCAAATTGTTGCAGCTTGACTAGTGGGGGTCTTGTTAAGCTATCTCGTTTGTCCTTTCAGTACAGCTCTACACATTGCCACAATTTCCTTGTTTTCTGGCAGCCACTCCAGCTCATAATCTATCCAAATTTTGCGTCATCCCAAGACTCCCAAGGCATGGAATCAATTGTTCTCCAAGGAGCCTTGGTTCTCTGTAGTTCAAGAACTAAATAGTATTAGGGCATAAGATGTGGCCACTCACTGTCCATAAGCACTGGGGGACAGAAAGACAGAAAGAACTGAAAAAAAAAAATGACTTCTATACAAGGTCATGAAGTTCACAACTACATTTCTAATTTAGCTTTAAGATTAATCAATCATTTTAATTTTTTCCACTCCAATATGCCTAACTTAGACTTTAACCCATCACCCAAACTGTAATTGTGCCCCATTTTACTTTTAGTTTCTTTTTATGTCTCATTGACCAATGTGACTTTGTAATCATTTTATTGACCCTAAAGAATTCAAAGTACCTCATAAATGGCCTCTATTTATTCTCCCTCACCTGTCACTATATCTATGAAGCAATTCATCCCCTTATATACATGTCATGAGCATCAACACATTCCAATTTCATGGAGTTATGTTTTACAAGCTTATGGCTCAATTTTCTAAAGACGCAATTAACAGGCTGAGTGACCTTTACCTTCATCTATAATCTTAAAAAAATACTAAGTATGAAAAAGAAAAAGGTCTTGAATGTTATGATTCAGGATCGTGAAAAGTCCAAGATCAAATCTGCTTTGTTACTTACAGTGTCTTCACAGGATGAATATGGAGGGAAAGATGAGGTAATTGTTCTATAAGAAACAGGACACCAAACCTCACTCAGTCAGGTTTTTTCTTCCCCATCTGAACCTGAAGATTAAAAGAGTTAAACTGCATAAAAGCACTTGATAAATTTAAACCGTGTATAAGTTGTCAGAATTTTTATTACAAATTACCAACCATTATACTGATTGAATTAATTCAAGCATTAAGCTGTTAAGATGATCATATAAGTGCAGTCGGCAAGTCCTCACAAACTGTATATCCTGGATTTCCAGTTTAGTGCTTTATTCACCACATTATGCAGCATTTCAAATATGAAAATGAATTCCATGGATGAGAAGCAACCATTCAGCCATGGGCCAGGCTATCATCTTTGCCTGCACACCTCTCTGGAAGAGATTCAACCGGAAAGGCCCCACTTACCTGAGATAAAGGCCAGTCCAGGAAGGACTGTGGTGCCAGGTGCTTAACCCATAAACAGTACAGCACATGGCTGCATTAAGGTTGTAAGGCACACAAGGCTTCCTGGCCTATTTTATTCATTACAGTTTCCAGGGATAACACTCCAAACTCTGATTCAGAGGTATACCTTTGTTTTCATTCCAACATAGCCAAAGAAAGAAAGCTCATGATACAGCAGTTTAATTACAGTATGCAAATTTTTATGCTTCCATTTCCTTTTGTGTTATACAGGTCATACTTTATTTACAGGGAAGGAGAATACAGCTCAGGAAAGAGAGAGTAATCAAAGGGGGAGGATGAAAACAAACAAAGGACGCAGTCTGTACTCAATCACAGCGATGTGGTTGGAAGGGTGATAAGGGATAAAGGGACACGAACTTGCAGTCACAATTGCCATTATGTGACATCACTGATCAAACCTTTGCTTAAGCTATGTCTCTTTGGCTCAAGAATAAAGAGCATGCACTGCAAATAATAAATGATTCCTGTAAATTTACTTTTAGTTTACATACATTAAAGTGTCCTCTTCCTCTCCTCTTCCTCTTCCTCCTCCTCCTCCTCCTCCTCCTTCTTCTTCTCCTTCTCCTCCTCCTCCTCCTTCTTCTCCTTCTTCTTCTCTTCCTTCTTCTCTTCCTTCTTCTTCCTTATTCTTCTTGAGGCAGGGTCTTTCTTTGTCACTGGGACTGGAATACAATGGCATGTTCTCAGCTCACTGCAACCTCCACCTCCTGGGCTCAAGCCATTCTCCCACCCCAGTAGTTGGGACTAACAGGTGTGTGCCTTTATGCCTGGCTAATTTTGCATTTTTTGTAGAGACAGGGTTTCCCCATGTTGCCCAGGCTGGTCTCAAACTCCTATGCTCTAACCATCCTCCATCCTCACCTTCCCTAAGTGCTGGGATTACAGGCGTGAGCCACCATGCCCAGCCTCCTTTTTCTGATACACAGTTTTTGTTTATTTGTTTGAAACAGGATCTCACTCTGTTGCTCAAGCTGGAGTGTAGTGGCCACAATCATGGCTCGCTATAGTCTCACACTCCTGGGCTCAAGTGATTCTCTTGACTTAGCTTCCCATGTAGCTTGGACTACAGGTGTGTGCCAATCATAGTTAGCCATGGCTGGCTAATTTTTTGCTTGTTTGTTTGTTTGTTTGTATTTTAGCTGGGATGAGGTCTTGTTATGTTGCATAAGATGATTTCTAACTGGGCTCAAGGAATCCTCCCACCTCAGTCTCCCAAAGTGCTGGGATCACAGGCATGAGCCACTGCACCCAGACTGTTTTATGAGGTTTGGCAAAGGCCTAGAGTCATGTAGCTACTTTCTCAATCAGGATACAGAGTAACTCCAGTGATACACAACAAAGACTATTTCTTTATGTTCAAATACGCCATCTCCACCTATCCTGAATCTCTGGCAACTACTGTCAGCTCTTTATGCCCATAGTGTTATCTTTTCCAGAATGTCATACAAATGTGTAGCTTTATTCATTTAGTATAATGTGTAATGTATTGTGAATTCCTCCACATTTTTGTGTATATCTGTAATTTGTTCTTTTTTATAGTCCTATAGCATTGTATTATATGGATACACCAGTGTTTGTTCATGCATTAGTCAAAGAATATTTGGGTTGTTTTCATGTTTCTGTGACTACCAATGAAACTGCTATAAACATTTATGAGTTTTGTATGACATAAATTCACTTCGCTTGAATAAATACCTATGAGTAGGATTGTGGAATCATATGATGAGCATGAGTTTACATTTATAAGAAATTACCAAACTATATTATTAAAAAGTCAAGGGCCAGGAGCAGTGGCTTATGCCTATAATCCCAGCACTTTGGGAGGCCGAGCTGGATGGATCATCTGAGGTCAGGAGTTCGAGACCAGCCCGGCCAATGTGGTGAAACCCATCTCTACTAAAAATACAAAAATTAGCAGGGCATGGTGGCATGTGCCTGTAATCCCAGCTACTCAGGAGGCTGAGGCATGAGAATCACTTGAACCTGGGAGGCAGAGCTTGCAGTGAGCCAAGATCATGCCACTGTACTCTAGCCTGGGTGACAGAGTGAGACTCTGTCTCAAAAAAATTAAAAGGTCAAAAAATGACAGAAGCTGGCAAGGTTATGCAGAAAAGCAAACACATATATACGGCTGGTGGGTGTGTAAATTTGCTCAACCATTGTGGAAAGCAGTGTGGTAATTCCTCAAAGAGCTAAAAACAGAACATTCCACCCAGCAATCCCATTACTGGGTATATACCCAAAAGAATATAAATCATTCTATTGAAAAGAACATATGTATGTTCATTGCAGCACTATGCACAATAGCAACATGGAATCAACCTACATACCTATCATTGGTAGACTGGATAAAGAAAATGTGGTATGTATATATATATATACACCACATTTATACACACACACACACACATACACACACACACACATACACACACACAACAATGGAATACTATGCAGTCATAAAAAAAAGAATGAGATCATGTCCTTTGCAGGAACATGGATGGAGCTAGAGGCTCTAGAAGCTATTATCCTTAGCAAACAAATGCAAGAATAGAAAGCCAAATACAGTATGTTCTTACTTATAAGTGGGAGTTAAATGATGAGAACACATGGACACAAAGAAGGGAACAGACACCGGGTTCCACTTGAGGGTGTAGGGTAGGAGTAGGGAGAGGATCAGATAAAATGACTACTGTGTACTAGACTTAGTACCTGGGTGATGAAATAATCTGCACAAGAAACCCCCACGACATAAGTCCATCTATACAATAAACCTACACACGTAATCCCGAACCTAAAATAAAAGTTTTAAAAAAAGAAACTGCCAAACTGTTTTCCAAAGTGACTATACAATTTTGCAATTTCACCTGCAATGTATGAGAGTACTAGACTAGTAGAGAGTCTACAACCTCAATATCTCTTAATATTGTTAGGTATTATTGTTGTGGTTAATAGTATTATTATTGCAATTCTAATAGTTGTGGAGTGTCATCTTATTTTTGTTTTAATTTGCATTCACCTAATGACTAATGATGTACATATTTTCACTTGCTTTTGCCATCATATGTTTTCTTCAGTGAAATATCTGTTCAAACCTTTTTTCTAATTTTAAATAATTTTTCTTTCTACTGAATTTATTAATTTCTAAGCTTATGTTTTTTTGTTTTTGTTTTTGTTTTTTTTGAGATGGAGTCTCGCTCTGTTGCCAGGCTGAAGTGCAGTGACGTGATCTTGGTTCACTGCAACCTCCGCCTCCCGGGTTCATGCAATTCTCCTGCCTTAGCCTCCCAAGTAGCTGAGAATACAGGCGTGTGGCAGCACGCCCAGGTAATTTTTGTACTTTTAGTAGAGATGGGGTTTCACCATCTTGGCCAGGATGGCCTTGATCTCTTGACCTGATGATCCGCCCACCTTGGACTCTTAAAGGGCTTAGGATTACACTGCGCTCAGTCTGATGTTTTATTAAGTAAAAGCTACTATGATTGTAGTCAGAATCATAATACGTAGAATTTGAGTTAATGATAGCAATATGAAGCTAGATTTTAAGAAGTCAAAAGGCTTACGCTTCTAGATCACAGCTTCTCAGAGTTTAGTGTGCAAGCAAGTCACATAGGGATCTTGTTCAAAATGTGGGTTCTGATTCATCAGGTCTGGGTGGAGCCTGAGAATGTGATTTCTAATACAGCCCCAGGTGAAGCCAATGTTTCTAGTTGATGCAACACATTTTGAGTAACAAGAGACTACAGAAATCTGGAATCTGGTTCAAATTACCTTTTTAGAATCCCAAAGCTGAACAACACTCAGCATGTAATTATGTTTTCCTTTTTTTTGGAAGAAATAGAAACATGTAATTAACAAATACATCAAGATAGTTTTAGCTCCTTGAAGACATAGTGCAAACCTCTAGAACTTGAATAGGTATGTCACAAAGTCCCTGTAACAAAAACCTGTCCAAAAATTATGTTGTCATGTTTAATTGGTTAAAAAAAAAATCATGGGGGGCTCCTTTCATTGAACTCAATCCAACGAGAAAATAATTCTGTTCATCGCTCACTGGAATGATTTTTTTAACCCCAAAATATTTTAATGTAGTCATTGGTTACAGTCAAAACTTCCTGTGTCCTTCTCCTATAAACATTGGTGTGGGAGCGGATGAGTGGTGTTCAAATGGCCTAGGACCTTACCTAAATAGCATCATATACAGGGGATTGTAAATAATGTGAGTACTATATAAATGTTGCTTCACATTGCATAAGATATAAAATAAAGTGACGGTAGAAAAATCCTTTTATTTTGCAAGTCCTATTAGAGCCTGGAATTTTTGTCTCCGATTTTGGCAATGCAAACACTGGTCTTTAAGAAGGTAATTTGTATTTTAAGGAGTAAGCAATATGATCCATTGAGATTCAGGAAGAAACTATTAGAGTTTCTATTTTCACACATTTTTAAATTGAAAAACTAAGAAAATTATATTACACCAATGTTTACTACATCACTTGACACATGGACCTTCATTTAGTCTCTATGTCATAGACTTACCTTGAAGAATTTCATTTTGTATATAAGTTTGAAATATTTTGGGGACATCCAAACAAGGACGTCAAGGAAGCAGCTAGACAAGTGATTACAAGGGAGAGACGGGCAGATCCATAAACCAAAAAGGTGTCTGAATATAGAGGGGAGCAGATGGGACGCCTTTGGTGACAAAAGCAAGTGTAACTAGGAGGAGAGTGTAACATTTAGAGTTTTGGTACAAGAGGAAGAAACGAACAAGAACTGAGAAGGAGGCAAGGGTCAAGGGTGGCAACAGAAGCAAGCAGGTTTCCAGGAAAAAATGATAGCGTGTCAAGAAAGACTGATTAACCACATTAAATACTGCTAGAGGGTTGAGGAAAATGAGGGCACGATGTGCCTACTGGATTTGGTTACACGAACACTATGGTGACCTCAGGAAGACAGCAGCTATCTCAGAAGATCCCCTGAAAACTGGAAGCTGTGGGTCCATGTTTAAGCAAGGACATTCTCTCCTTTGGTTGTTAACAAAAGTTGATTTTATCCTGGTGTAAAGAAATACACACATCTTGTTTTAGTGTGCTCAATGTGAACATTTTTGAAAATCAAAGAAATGCAAAAGTCGACAAACAAAATATTTTTAAATCAATCACTAAGAATCCTATTATCTAAAAGCAATCCCTGTAATAGTGCTGTGTCTCACTTCTGTGCTTCCTCACTTGATACGTTTTTATTCTTTTAACTTATTCTGTGTAATTGTGATTATATTTTATGCAGCATTTTATGCACTGACTTTTTCACTTCACTTTTTAATAAACATTTTCCAAGTTTTAAATGCTTTGTAAGCATAATATACCATAAAGTGAGCATACCATGGAGATATTCATCCCATTTAGGTGGTTTCCAATTTGAAGGCTGTTATAAATAAAGCTGAAATGAGCATTTTTCTGTATAATCCTTTTCCCCAATTTTTCTAGATTATTTTCTTACAGAGAAATATCTGCAGGGAATTTTATGAGTTAAATGTTAGAAGGACCCTCAAACTCTAAGGGCCTATTTTAAATGAACACCTGTGTGCTATGGATTGAAAAGAGGAACCCCAAATCAATGCTAAAGTAAGATGATAAACCCTCAGTGGTTTTAATTCATTAACTCCCATGGACACACCTCATCCCAATTTCCTTTCTCACAATTTAGAATCTTACTTTTCCACTTCCTCCTCCGAGTTCATCTGGAACTTTCCTAATACTGAGCAGAAGAACATAACTGCCAGTAAAATGAGAGGGAGAAAGGAGAATAAGAGGCAACGAGAGAGAAGAGAAAAAGAGGGAATGGGAGGAGGAAGAGCAAAAAGAGGGAAAGAGAGGAACATAAGGCCACTTGGTGCATTAATTGGTATGATTTGACTGTGTCCCCACCCAAATCTCACCTTGAATTGTAATAATCCCCATGCAGGGCATGGCTCAGTGGAGATAACTGAATCATGGAGTGGTTTCTCCCATAGTGTTTTCATGATAGTGAACAAGTCTCACGAGATCTGATGGTTTTATAAGGGGTTTTTCCCCATTTTGTTCAGCACTTCTCTTATCTGCTGCCATGCAAGACATGGCTCTGCTTCTCCTTTGCCTTCTGACATGATTGTGAGGCTTCCCCAGCCACATAGAACTGTGAGTCCATTAAGCCTCTTTCCTTTATAAATTACCCAGTCTCAGATATGTCTTTCTTAGCAGCATGAGACCAGACTAATACATTAATTTTTTAAAAGCCTTTGAGTTTTGTGTAATTTATATTTTTCTCCAAACACTTCCATTTTTTTAAGGCTGGAGCATTGTCATAGAAGACACATCGACACATCAATTTTAAGTTATTTGACAACCAAACTTCTTTTTCTGTTACCCCACTTTCTCCCTTTCGAGAAACTCCTCTTAGTGAAGTCTTCGTGAAACGCTCCTGACTATAACTTAAAAAGAAAAAGCAAAAGCAGCTCTTCCTACCCTGGCCTGGGTCAACAGGAAGCTGGCACGTGAATTGGGCTTATCCAGTTGTTAATTAATTATGGGGTTTGTATCCTGAGACAGTGGCCCAATAATGCGGAGGCCTCAGCAGCCAGCTCATGCTTCTGTTGTGACCCCTGCTGCAATCTTCGATGATCAGCTCCCCTGTTGATTACCCATTCCTAAGTCTGGTCTTCCTGCTTCTTGTTCCTTCTATAGATCCCCAAGAACCTTTCCAATAATCTGTCTTTTTACCGAGTCCATCTTTGTTGCTTGTAAAGAAGCCTCTGTGTGAATCAGGCAGGCAGAACAGGGCCTCATTTAGAAATTTGGACTTTAGAGCAATGGGAAACCACTGCACGAGTAAAAACTTTCTGCACAGGACTGATTGCACAGGGGGAAAACAGAGACATGGAGGATGAGGGGAGTTAGTAAAAAAAAAAAAAAAAAAAAAAAAAAAAAAAAAAAAGGAAAGAACAGAGAGAGAGAGAGAGAGAAATGGGAAGAAGTAGAGGTCACACATGTGGAATTGCCCGGGAGGGCGGGGAGCAGCCAGAAGGCTTCAGAGAGGGGCCGACACATCGAGATCAAGAACATTCAAGGACATTCTCACTTGAGCATCACACACAGACTCGGGGGACCAGGAAGTGAAGACAAGGACTGAGAGACTGTAAAAACGGCATGTTTCTGAAAGCAATGGCAAGGGCAAATGAGGATGCCGGGAGAGACATGTTATGCCTTTCCTGAGCAACTTTGCAGGGCTTCATGTAGCTCACTTCAGGGCAACAGAAAGAATGAGCAGTTTGGTAATAATATGTCCTTCTGGCAGCCTCTGACTCCGCAATACTCATCTCCAACATATTCGACACCAAAAGGCCACCCCAGCATAGAGCCATCTCTCCTTCTTACCTTCTAGAAGAGAGTTCCTTAAACTTCACTGAGAAGATTCACTTGCAACTGTGGTTAAAAATTTAGCTTCCCGGCCAGGCGCCGTGGCTAATGCCTGTAATCCAGCACTTTGTGAAGCCGAGGTGGGTAGATCATGAATTCAGGAGTTCAAGACCAGCCTGGCCAAGATGGTGAAAACCTATCTCTACTAAAAATACAAAAATTAGCCAGGTGTGGTGGTGGGCACCTGTAATCCCAGCTACTCAGGAAGCTGAGGCAGAGAATTGCATGAACCTGGGAGATGGAGGTTGCAGTGAGCCGAGATCTGACTACAGGGCTCGAGCCTGGGCAACAGAGTGAGACTCTGTCTCAAAAAAAAAAAAAAAAATAGCTTCCCAGTTTTTGCCCCTGGAGATTCCGATACAGAGGGTCAGGGTGGGATCTGAGAAAATTTTTTTAACAAGTTCTATCACATAATGCTTGTCATCATAAAAGTGTGGAAAACACTACTATATAATTAGTTACTTGATGCAGGTATGTAATAGATACCTAGCAGGGTATATCAGGTGTCTATTGGAGCAGGGGCTACAGGAGAGGATTGGTTTAAAGTAAAAATGATGCTTTCCCTGCCATGGGAAGAATTACAGTCTTGTGGGATGGACACAACTATTTGTAACTAATTTGGATACAAGCCAAACTACAAGCATAGGGGTGACCGTCCAGTTAAGGGGCTATAGAAGACAGAAGACAGCATTGAAGGGGTCGATGGCAAATTGTGGAGACTTGATGAGAAAGGAGGCCTTTGACATAGGGCCTAAATGGACTTGGAGTAAAAATAAAAATCAATCCCTTTGAGGCCGGCACTGGAAAGAGAATATCCTGGAGGAAGAAGCACCTGGTTCTGGAGCTCCGACCTTGTTTTCAGATCCTCTCTTGCTTTGCCTCCTTCTCTGGTTCCACTATCACCATCCTGCTGGCCTCAGAGGGCAGCAATCTTCAAACACTCTGGCCCAGACAGAAAAAAAAAAAAAAAAAAAAAAAACAAAAACCCTTTCCATGAACTCTGCATTGTCCAGCTGAGGCTGAGGTAAGGCTGAAATTAAAAATAATGAAAATCAATAGGCCCTTTGCTAAATGCTGAAGAGCAGAAACAAGGAAATAAACAGTCCCATAAAATCAAAACTTCATCTAAGAGGCCCACTCCACCCACATGGGACCCCTAAGGAAAGGGAATTATTCCTGACTCCTTCTCTTCCTATGTCCTGATCTCCCTTGACTTGGCAGGTGCTATTTTCATCTTTGTCTATCATTTGGACTCCTAAAAGTCTAGACAAGGAGAAGGAGAATCATTCTTCTTGGATCCAGCGTCTGCCCTCCCAGGCCCAGCCTCCTGAGTTAGAACTCACCTCTCCTCCAAGTAACTAAGAGCGACTGACTTTCCTTTCTGAGCTTCAATTTCTTTATGGCCTTTCAAAGAACACCATGGCGACTTTGTCTGAAATCAGGGCTGGATGCTATCATTCATTAACTGCATAAATTCTGTCTAGGCATTTAACCTTTCTGAGTTACTATTTGTCTGTAAGTAAAATTAAAGGTTTACATTAGAGTTTAGCTCAGTCCCATTTCTGATCTGTCTATAATTCTAGGGACATCCACGGGCATGACTGAAATTGTTCATAGTATATATTATGCCTCAGTAGTAACGCCTTAAATGAAATAGCCTGAACCTAAAAGCTCAAGTCTAAGAGGAGGGCTCACATACCTAAACTCCAACATCCCTCTTCTTTTAGAGAGCACACCCAGTGTGTGGGAAGGGAGCTCTTGGATTCTCTACTTCTCTATGTGTAGTATTTAAAATGCATTAGGAGTGAAGGACTCCAGAAGACCTTTCTCTCTCTGGCAAACTTAGCTGCATGCAAAAATAGCATACTGGACAAACAGAAAAAGTGAGTCATCAGCTTCTCCTTCAGGCCCCCGCATCCAGTGTCTGAACCATTAGAAATGAAAAGCAGGATTCAAACTAGCCTCATGGCATCAAGCAACTTTCTAGGATCTACAAACCATAGTACTTACGACTTCCTTTTCATACATAATATGTGCACGGGGCTTTAGTATGATGATGATGATGATAATGCTCAAAGATGAAAAGAACTACAATGGAAATAACAAAATGGCTTGAGGTGTCTTCCTTGGCATCCCCCAAATCTATCCTTTTGCTGAAGTTCACACTACCCAATACACGTTTTTTTAATCATTAAAGGAGCATAGAGCATTAGATTCTACTTTAACGGGAGGTCTATGAGAACTGGACCTAGAAAATATAGAAAAAACAGAAGCTGGATAAAAATACTTCCCAGTGAGAGCACGGAAGTGACCAAAACTGGGAAACCATGCTCCAATGATGAATCAAAGTTAGAAGGCTTGGAGGGCAGGAAGCAAATATTCACAGCTGGGTATGGAACCAAGTCCAAAAGGAAGGCACAGAGGAGAACTGGCAAATTGGAGAAGATGGGTGAGCAGAAAGTTAGTCTGGGGAAATACTAGAAAACAGCTCTACTGGCCAGGCACCGTGGCTCACACCTGTAATCCCAACCCTTTGGGAGGCCGAGATGGGCGCATCACCTGAGGTCAAGAGTTTGAGACCAGCCTGACCAACATGGAGAAACCCCGTCTCTACTAAAAATACAATATTAGCTGGGCGTGGTGGTGCATGCCTGTAATCCCAACTACTCAGGAGGCTGAGGCAGGAGAATCACTTGAACCCGGGAGGCTGAGGTTGCAGTGAGCTAAGATAGCTCCATTGCACTCCAACCTGGGCAACAAGAGTGAAACTCCTTCCCCCCCGCCCCCCTAAAAAAAAAGAAAAAAGAAAAAACAGCTCTACTACTACTACTACTACTACTGATAAGCGGCCTTTTAACATTCTCATGGTGTAGGCCATGGAAACTGTCAGGAGTTCTATAAGTCAAGGCAACCTTTCAAAAAGAGACAGCAGGTTAGTGGGCATTTTTTTTTTTTTTAATTTTTTGGCTACATGATGTCATAGGCTTCCAGTTGAATTTGGTTTCTACCACTTAATTGCATATTGCTGATAAATAATTTACAACAAAGTTAGCAGCATAAAACACCACACATATATTATATCACAGTTTCCATGGATCAGGAGTCAGGCCTAGCTTTGTTGAATCCTCTGCCTCAGAATCTCATCTGGAAGCTGCAATCAAGGCTTCAGCCAGTGCTACAGCCTCACTTCAAGGCTGGACTGGGAACACATCCTTTTCCAGGCCCATTTGGTTGTTGATGGCATCCTGTTTCTGGCAAGCTGTCAGGTAGAGGGCCTTGGCTTCTTACTGGCTGTCGGCTAGAAGTTGCCCTCAGTTTCTGACTATGTGGCCTCTCCCGGGGACAGCTTACAGCCTGGAAGCTTGCTCCTCACAGCCAGCAGGAGAGCAATGTTACAATCACATCAAATATAACCATGTACCTGCAATCACATATATCCCATCTGCTTTGCCATATTCCATTGGTTAGAAGCAAGTTACAGGACATGTCCATACTCAGGCCAAGGGGATTATCAAAGAGCATGATTACTGGGAGACAGGGGTCATGGGGAGCACCTTAGAGTCAGTCTGTATGTCAGACATAGAGTTTCTTGTTGGTGTGTGCTATTGATGCTGCTCTTCTGTTCTCCTTGAGAAACCAAGCAAAGACAGCACAGTACTAGAAATGAGCTACCTCTCATAGTGAAGTATAGGCTGCCGAACCTGAAAATGGAGCTCTCTAGTCATACCAGGGTTAATGAGACACAGTTGTTTCTCCTTTCTGTAGACTACCTGCTGCATTTCCTTTCCCAGAAACCAAAGCCTTCATTTCCCCAAACACTGTAGACAGAAATCACTAACTAGATTAAATGAGGGGAGTAAGCAAACAGGGAATAGTATAAAGATCTACATTTGGGTTCCCTAAACCACCTGCACAAGTTGCAGCAGAGCTTGGCAAAAAAGCCTCGTGGAAAAGACAAGGGATTTGGTTGACTTGACATGTGTCAGCAGCATGATGCGGCTGCCAAGACCAGTGAAGGCAACTGGAGGCTGTGTTAGACTCAGTATAATTGGTGTAGACAGAGGGAGGAGACACGCCTTCCTCACTCTGTACTACTCTGACCACACATGGAGAATGATGCTAATGGCAGATCTCATGTGCTAAGAGAGACACGCATCAAGAGCACTTGCAAAGAGGACCCCCAGGAAACCAAGGACATTAAAACCATGGGAGATAATAAAATGGATAAGGACTGGGAATACCTATTCTGCAAAAACAAAATCCTAAGCTGAATAGTAGCATGGCTGTCAGGCACTAGAGGGCTGTTGTATGGATGAGATATTAGATGGTTTTATATGAGCCTAAGGGATATAACTAAAGCCCATAGTGGAAGTACGGGAGGATTCAATTTCTGCTCAGCGTAAGAAACATTCTCCAGTCAGCACAATTGCCATAGCAGATAATATATGCTTCTTATTGGAGGTCTTCACTGAGTCATTCACTTATTCCACAAACATTTATTAGCTCCCAAACTGCCAAGCTCCAAACTATGCAGACACCCAACAGAAAAGATGCATTTCCTGAATGCACCTTGAATAAGACAAGCAAACAATTTCAATACAAGACTAAAAATGCTAAATGCTGAAGTAACCAACAACCCCCAAACCTCAGATATTTCTTTCTTGCTCATGTCACATGTAGGAAGCCACAGCTCAGGTCCCATGGTTCTATGTGCCTTCTCATTCTGGGGACCGAACTGCAGAAAATTGGCACGGGAAAAGAGCAATGAAGCTGGTGAAAACTTATAATGCCTTTGAAAATGTCCTCTCGGAAGGGGCTAATCTGCTCACCCTCCATTGACTGAAGAATGTCACTTGGCCAAGCCTGGCACCAGTGACAGAAAAGCACAGGCGGCCACTGAAAGTCATATAGCAAGATGCAGGTATGTCTCTTCCTCTATGGAGACGCAGGGAGCAGATGATCAGGAAAAAATGAACTAATCAACTCTAATGCCTTTGGAGACATGCTGGGGTAGGTGAAAGAAAAATCTAGTCCTTTTCCCCAGAAGAAATCAGAGATTGTGTGGAAAAGATAACACTTCAGAAGGATCTTCGAAGATGGTGGCCGTTCTTCACAGGCTAGGACTATCACTGTCAGTTTCTAAAGTCACTATATTCACACATATATGCATTATGCAGAATCATACATTTCAATGTGAATGTTTATGAATGAGTTAGCACTGGTCTAAGCAGGATAGTTTTATTGGCTGGAGAGAAAGGTGAAAGAGTGAACAATCGAACTTTCCACTTGGGGAGAGAAATCTACAGAAATTTAAATGAGGTAAATGAAATTTTACAGTTGAGAAATTATAGCTGTGAAGAGCTAGGTTAATCTGGGGATGAAAGTGGGTGAATCAAGAGAAAAATATAAGAAGCTGGATTTAATTAAGAAACCTAGAAGGAAGATATTAAGAGCTGTTGTCCATGAGGAATAATACATGAAAGATTTTTCTGTCATTTTTGGTTTCAAAGGCCTAAATTATGGTTTTTCCATCCTCCCCACAAAACTGTATCTGTGAAAATTCCGCAGATAGAAGAATAACCATGCTGATTAAAGTTTGTTTATTTCTTTATAGGAAATTTTTATTGTCTGGCTACTGGGAGCAAAACAATTTTCACTAGGGTAGAAGATAAAAATTGTCCCTTTTTTCTTAACTGTGGCCAGTGAACCAAGGGAATTTGGATGAGACAAGAATGGGCACTTGGCCTAAAACACTTAATTGCTCACATTGTGCACCCTTTAATTTTTAATACATTTTATTTCTGCATTCAGGGAGTAGTTGTTACTTTGTTTTGTTGTTGTTGTTGTCTTCCTCTTTCCTCTGCTGCAAAGCTATTCTTCTAGAACTTTTGCAATGAACACACTAAATGCCAACTGTACCATGCAGTGCCTGTGAGAATAAGTGCTTCCTTATTCGTTTTCAGCTTGAAAACTGCCTTCTTCTTCTACAAGGAAAAAATACAATTTTAAAAATTAGTGTTCGGATCCTAACAAAATTATCACAGTATTTCCCACTAAAGCTAGTACTGGGGCACAATTAGGGGCCAGCATAGTGAGTTTCAGTACTTGTGAATTGGTAAAGTTGTTGTGCAAGGCAAAATATGTTGAATGGAAGTTAGAAGGCCTCTTTGGATTTCTGTGTCCACAGTTGCTAGCAATGTACTTTCGGCTAATCACAATAACACTGAACACTTACTCTGTGCCACATTTGACTTGAAGCTTTTATGGGTACTAACTCATACACTCCTCATAACAATATTATATGTGGGGAGCATTATTGTTTCTATTTTACACATTAAAAAATTGAGTCACAGCCACCTATCCCAAATATATAGAGACTTTTTAGAAATCAGTAACAAAAATACAAACAAGTCAATAGGAAACAATAGACGAAAGACAAAAATAGGCAAGTCATGAAAGAAGAGATCTGAACAGCCATTAAACACTGTAACTAATTAAAAGTAAACTAAACTAAAAGTATAGCTAAGTAAAAGTGTTCAACTTCATTTGTCATCACAAAATCCAGTGAAAACCAAAATGACACACTACTACCCACTCAAAAAAAATGGCTAATATTGCAAAGACTGATTCTACCAAAACCTTTGAAAAAAAAGCAGAGAAACATGACTGGTAGGGTATGAGTTGGCCTCACTTCTCTGGAAAGCAGTTCAACATTAACCACTTAAGTTGGGCATGTGAAAGTCCTGTGATATGACAATCTTACTCTTAGGTTTACACCAAACATATGCTTGAAATCGCGTACCAAAAAGCATGTATATGAGTATATTAGTCAGGGTTCTCTGGAGGAACAGAACAAACGGTATATATGTATATACGAAAGAGAGTTTATTAGGAAGAATTGGCTCACACGATCACAAGGCAAAGTCCACGATATGACTTCTGCAAGCTGAGGAAGAAAGAAGCCACCAGTGGCTCAGTCTGAGTCCAAAAGCCTCAAAACCAAAGAAGGTGACAGTGCAGTTTTCAATCTGAGGCCAAAGGTCCAAAAGCCCCCAGCAAAATCATTGCTGTAAATCCAAGACTCCAACAGCAGAAGAACTTGGAGTCTGATGTCCAAGGGCAAAAACCATCCAGCACAGGAGAAAGATGAAAGCCAGAGGACTCAGCAAGCCAACTTATCCCACGTTCTTCCACCTACTTTGTTTTTATCTGAGAGAGGACTGCTGGCAGTGGATTGGATTGTTCCCACCCACATTGAGGAACATGAGGTCTTCCTCTCCCAGTCCACTGACTCAAATGTCAATCTCCTCTGGCAACACTTTCATAGACATACCCAGAAACAATGACCAGCCATCTAGGCACCCCTCAATCTAATCAAGTTGACACCTAATATTAACCATCACAAAGAATGTGCATGAAACGATGATTTGTGAAAGTCCTAATTGGAAACAGCACAAATACCCTCAACAGAAGGATGACTAAGAATATTGAGTATATTCATACAATATGACATTATTCAGCAATGAAAATGAGCCTTAGCCCATGCAACAACATGGATGAACTTCACCACAACGTCAAAAAAAGGACTGAGATACAGAAGGATGCTATATGACGGTAGTGAAATAAAGTGTCAAAGATTGAAAAAGTAAGCTCTAGTTTTAAAATTCAGGATAGTGGTGACTTTGGGGAAAGAGGAATATTATTTCTATTTTTTGTAAAATTTCCCAATCAGCTATAGTGAACAGGTAGTAATATACAATGAAACAAATGCAAAAGTAAACTTTAAAAATTCAGCTTCACCCTTGAGTGCTGACATGTGGAGGTTGAAAAGCAATGCAGAGTCTTCTCGGGTATCATCTGGGCCTGCAAATGCTTCTTTCTCCCGTCGTGCTTTCAGCAAGTTCAGTGGAGAATTGTGCTGTTCGAAACTTCTCCATTGAAACTAAACCTGTGCTTCCTGGATGCGTGTACAGATCCCATTTCCTTTCTGAAGCTTCCCCTTTTCTGATCAGCCAGCTAGAAGCAGAACTCCCTTAAGCCCTTCCATTAAAGCCATGTTATTTCCATAAGTATGTCAAACATTTTGAGAGTTGGTACCCATTTCTAGAACACAGTAGTATCCATTTCCTGACTGTTTAAACGATTTAATAATTGGTAAGTGCTCAAAATTTGATTTGGAGTTATTTTACTTTCTTTATTCCCTATTATAACATATAATATAAAAGATAATGTAAAAGTCACACAAAAAATGATGAGAAAATGTTCTAAAACATGACTTCAGGATGCTGTTTCAAATGTTAAAAAATAACATTTTTTCTTTACTTTAAAACGAATTTTAACATTTTAGTATTTATGAAATGAAGATTATCTCAAGATTGATGGCGTTTTAGCACTGTTGTTGGTCAAGCAGTCTACATGATGTTGATGTCACTGCCTGACATTGATGGCCTTGCTCCTATTGGTAGGCAGACTTAAGCTGGCCTCCAGTGATCCTAACCTCCTGGTATTTATGCTCTTGAGTAAACTCTTCCCTCGAGTATGAGATGAACCTAGTAACTTGGTTTTTTGTTTGTTTGTTTTTTGAGACGGAGTCTCACTCTGTCGCCCAGGCTGGAGTGCAGTGGTGCAGTCGGCTCACGGCAACCTCCGTCACCCGGGTATTAGTGCTTCTCCTGCCTTAGCCTCCTGCGTAGCTGGGATTACAAGCCTGCGCCACCCACTCGGCTTTGTGCTTTTAGTAGAGACAGTGTTTTGCCATGTTGGCCAAACTGGGCTCGAACTCCTGACCCCAAGTGATCTGCCTGTCTCGGCCTCCCAAAATGCTGGGATTACAGACATGAGCTACCACACCCGGCCCTAGAAAGTTGTTTCTAACAAACAGAATATAGCAAATATAACAGGCTATCACTTCTAAGATTAGATTACAAAAAGACTATGGCTTCTATCTTGGGCATTCTCTTTTGCTATCTTACCTGCTCACTTTGATGAAGCCCCTATGAACAGAAGCCACACGACGAGATGCTAAGGGAACCTCTGGAACAGCCAGCAAGAAACTCAGTCCAACAACCTGCATAAAAATACATTCTACCAAAAGCCACACTAGTTAGCTTGGAGGCAGATCCTTCCCTGGCGAGCCCTGACATGACTGTAGTCCTGGCTACCACCTTGATTATAGCCTGGGACACCAGGAGCCAGAGGACTCAGCTAAGCTATGCCAAGACTCCTGACCCAAAGAAGCTGTGAAAGAATGAATATGTGTTGCTTGAAGGCATGAACTTTGGAGGTAATTTGTTATTCAGAAAAAGTTAACTAACACTCATGCTACCATTACTTCAGTTGAGAAATCAGTGTTATTTGAAGTACGTATGGTGAGTATAACTGCTCTTTAAAACATCATTTAAAATGCACTATGATTTCACCTTGGAATGAAAAGGTAGCATATATGAAAGTAAACAAAAACCAGAAACAGAATACTGGGGTATACTTGTAGCTTTATAAAGTCAATGTCCTTATTTCTAGGAATAACCAGGAAGTATATACTCTCTTGCAAAGCAACAACCAAATCTTTGTGGGACTGTATTAGTTTGCTAGGGCTACCATAAACACAGTATCACAGATTGGATGACTTAAGCAACAGAAATACATTATCTCTCAGTTCTGGAGGCTAGAAGTCCAAGAGCAAAGTGTCAGCGGGGTTGGTTCCATCTGAAGGCTGTGAGGGTAAATCTGTTCCACGTCTCTCCCTTTGGCTTGTAGATGGCTGACTTCCACCCGTCTTCACATCGTCTTTCCTCTGTCCTTATCTCTGTGTCAAAATTTTTCCTTTTTATGAGAACACAAGTTATGTTAAATTAGTGTCTACCCTAATAACCTCATCTTAATTTCTTTTTTTTCTTTTTATTTTTTTATTTTATTTTATTTTATTTTAATTTATTTATTATTATTATACTTTAAGTTGTAGGGTACATGTGCATAACGTGCAGGTTTGTTACATATGTTTACTTGTGCCATGTTGGTGTGCTGCACCCATCAACTCGTCATTTACATCAGGTATAACTCCCAATGCAAACCCTCCCCCCTCCCCCCTCCCCATGATAGGCCCCGGTGTGTGATGTTCCCCTTCCCGAGTCCAAGTGATCTCATTGTTCAGTTCCCACCTATGAGTGAGAACATGAGGTGTTTGGTTTTCTGTTCTTGTGATAGTTTGCTAAGAATGATGGTTTCCAGCTGCATCCATGTCCCTACAAAGGACACAAACTCATCCTTTTTGATAGCTGCATAGTATTCCATGGTGTATATGTGCCACATTTTCTTAATCCAATCTGTCACTGATGGACATTTGGGTTGATTCCAAGTCTTTGCTATTGTGAATAGTGCTGCAATAAACATACGTGTGCATGTGTCTTTATAGCAGCATAATTTATAATCCTTTGGGTATATACCCAGTAATGGGATGGCTGGGTCATATGGTACATCTAGTTCTAGATCCTTGAGGAATCGCCATACTGTTTTCCATAATGGTTGAACTAGTTTACAATCCCACCAACAGTGTAAAAGTGTTCCTATTTCTCCACATCCTCTCCAGCACCTGTTGTTTCCTGACTTTTTAATGATCGCCATTCTAACTGGTGTGAGATGGTATCTCATTGTGGTTTTGATTTGCATTTCTCTGATGGCCAGTGATGATGAGCATTTTTTCATGTGTCTGTTGGCTGTATGAATGTCTTCTTTTGAGAAATGTCTGTTCATATCCTTTGCCCACTTTTTGATGGGGCTGTTTGTTTTTTTTCTTGTAAATTTGTTTGAGTTCTTTGTAGGTTCTGGATATTAGCCCTTTGTCAGATGAGTAGATTGCAAAAATTTTCTCCCATTCTGTAGGTTGCCTGTTCACTCTGATGGTAGTTTCTTTCGCTGTGCAGAAGCTCTTTAGTTTAATGAGATCCCATTTGTCAATTTTGGCTTTTGCTGCCATTGCTTTTGGTGTTTTAGACATGAAGTCTTTGCCCATGCCTATGTCCTGAATGGTACTACCTAGGTTTTCCTCTAGGATTTTTATGGTATTAGGTCTAACATTTAAGTCTCTAATCCATCTTGAATTAATTTTCGTATAAGGAGTAAGGAAAGGATCCAGTTTCAGCTTTCTACTTATGGCTAGCCAATTTTCCCAGCACCATTTATTAAATAGGGAATCCTTTCCCCATTTCTTGTTTCTCTCAGGTTTGTCAAAGATCAGATGGCTGTAGATGTGTGGTATTATTTCTGAGGACTCTGTTCTGTTCCATTGGTCTATATCTCTGTTTTGGTACCAGTACCATGCTGTTTTGGTTACTGTAGCCTTGTAGTATAGTTTGAAGTCAGGTAGCGTGATGTCTCCAGCTTTGTTCTTTTGACTTAGGATTGTCTTGGAGATGCGGGCTCTTTTTTGGTTCCATATGAACTTTAAAGCAGTTTTTTCCAATTCTGTGAAGAAACTCATTGGTAGCTTGATGGGGATGGCATTGAATCTATAAATTACCTTGGGCAGTATGGCCATTTTCACGATATTGATTCTTCCTATCCATGAGCATGGGATGTTCTTCCATTTGTTTGTGTCCTCTTTTATTTCACTGAGCAGTGGTTTGTAGTTCTCCTTGAAGAGGTCCTTTACATCCCTTGTAAGTTGGATTCCTAGGTATTTTATTCTCTTTGAAGCAATTGTGAATGGAAGTTCATTCCTGATTTGGCTCTCTGTTTGTCTGTTACTGGTGTATAAGAATGCTTGTGATTTTTGCACATTAATTTTGTATCCTGAGACTTTGCTGAAGTTGCTTATCAGCTTAAGGAGATTTTGGGCTGAGACGATGGGGTTTTCTAAATATACAATCATGTCATCTGCAAACAGGGACAATTTGACTTCTTCTTTTCCTAACTGAATACCCTTGATTTCTTTCTCTTGCCTAATTGCCCTAGCCAGAACTTCCAACACTATGTTGAATAGGAGTGGTGAGAGAGGGCATCCCTGTCTTGTGCCAGTTTTCAAAGGGAATTTTTCCAGTTTTTGCCCATTCAGTATGATATTAGCTGTGGGTTTGTCATAAATAGCTCTTATTATTTTGAGGTACGTTCCATCAATACCGAATTTATTGAGCGTTTTTAGCATGAAGGGCTGTTGAATTTTGTCAAAAGCCTTTTCTGCATCTATTGAGATAATCATGTGGTTCTTGTCTTTGGTTCTGTTTATATGCTGGATTATGTTTATTGATTTGCGAATGTTGAACCAGCCTTGCATCCCAGGGATGAAGCCCACTTGATCATGGTGGATAAGCTTTTTGATGTGTTGCTGAATCCGGTTTGCCAGTATTTTATTGAGGATTTTTGCATCGATGTTCATCAGGGATATTGGTCTAAAATTCTCTTTTTTTGTTGTGTCTCTGCCAGGCTTTGGTATCAGGATGATGTTGGCCTCATAAAATGAGTTAGGGAGGATTCCCTCTTTTTCTATTGATTGGAATAGTTTCAGAAGGAATGGTACCAACTCCTCCTTGTACCTCTGGTAGAATTCAGCTGTGAATCCATCTGGTCCTGGACTTTTTTTTGTTGATAGGCTATTAATTATTGCCTCAATTTCAGAGCCTGCCATTGGTCTATTCAGGGATTCAACTTCTTCCTGGTTTAGTCTTGGAAGAGTGTAAGTGTCCAGGAAATTATCCATTTCTTCTAGATTTTCCAGTTTATTTGCGTAGAGGTGTTTATAGTATTCTCTGATGGTAGTTTGTATTTCTGTGTGGTCGGTGGTGATATCCCCTTTATCATTTTTAATTGCGTCGATTTGATTCCTCTCTCTTTTCTTCTTTATTAGTCTTGCTAGTCGTCTGTCAATTTTGTTGATCTTTTCAAAAAACCAACTCCTGGATTCATTGATTTTTTGGAGAGTTTTTTGTGTCTCTATCTCCTTCAGTTCTGCTCTGATCTTAGTTATTTCTTGCCTTCTGCTAGCTTTCGAATGTGTTTGCTCTTGCTTCTCTAGTTCTTTTAATTGCGATGTTAGAGTGTCAATTTTAGATCTTTCCTGCTTTCTCTTGTGGGCATTTAGTGCTATAAATTTCCCTCTACACACTGCTTTAAATGTGTCCCAGAGATTCTGGTATGTTGTATCTTTGTTCTCATTGGTTTCAAAGAACATCTTTATTTCTGCCTTCATTTCGTTATGTACCCAGTAGTCATTCAGGAGCAGGTTGTTCAGTTTCCATGTAGTTGAGCGGTTATGATTGAGTTTCTTAGTCCTGAGTTCTAGTTTGATTGCACTGTGGTCTGAGAGACAGTTTGTTATAATTTCTGTTCTTGTACATTTGCTGAGGAGTGCTTTACTTCCAATTACGTGGTCGATTTTGGAGTAAGTACGATGTGGTGCTGAGAAGAATGTATATTCTGTTGATTTGGGGTGGAGAGTTCTATAGATGTCTATTAGGTCTGCTTGCTGCAGAGATGAGTTCAATTCCTGGATATCCTTGTTAACTTTCTGTCTCGTTGATCTGTCTAATGTTGACAGTGGAGTGTTGAAGTCTCCCATCATTATTGTATGGGAGTCTAAGTCTCTTTGTAAGTCTCTAAGGACTTGCTTTATGAATCTGGGTGCTCCTGTATTGGGTGCATATATATTTAGGATAGTTAGCTCTTCCTGTTGAATTGATCCCTTTACCATTAAGTAATGGCCTTCTTTGTCTCTTTTGATCTTTGATGGTTTAAAGTCTGTTTTATCAGAGACTAGTATTGCAACCCCCGCTTTTTTTTGTTCTCCATTTGCTTGGTAAATCTTCCTCCATCCCTTTATTTTGAGCCTATGTATGTCTCTGCGTGTGAGATGGGTCTCCTGAATACAGCAGACTGATGGGTCTTGACTCTTTATCCAGTTTGCCAGTCTGTGTCTTTTAATTGGAGCATTTAGTCCATTTACATTTAAGGTTAAGATTGTTATGTGTGAACTTGATCCTTCCATTATGATATTAACTGGTTATTTTGCTCGTTAGTTGATGCAGTTTCTTCCTAGCCTCGATGGTCTTTACATTTTGGCATGTTTTTGCAATGGCTGGTACCGGTTGTTCCTTTCCATGTTTAGTGTTTCCTTCAGGGTCTCTTGTAAGGCAGGCCTAGTGGTGACAAAATCTCTAAGCATTTGCTTATCTGTAAAGGATTTTATTTCTCCTTCACTTATGAAACTTAGTTTGGCTGGATATGAAATTCTGGGTTTAAAGTTCTTTTCTTTAAGAATGTTGAATATTGGCCCCCACTCTCTTCTGGCTTGGAGAGTTTCTGCTGAGAGATCTGCTGTTAGTCTGATGGGCTTCCCTTTGTGGGTAACCCGACCTTTCTCTCTGGCTGCCCTTAAGATTTTTTCCTTCATTTCAACTTTGGTGAATCTGGCAATTATGTGTCTTGGAGTTGCTCTTCTCGAGGAGTATCTTTGTGGCATTCTCTGTATTTCCTGGATTTGAATGTTGGCCTGCCCTACTAGGTTGGGGAAGTTCTCCTGGATGATATCCTGAAGAGTGTTTTCCAACTTGGTTCCATTTTCCCCCTCACTTTCAGGCACCCCAATCAGACGTAGATTTGGTCTTTTTACATAATCCCATACTTCTTGCAGGCTTTGTTCATTTCTTTTCTTCTTTTTTCTTTTGGTTTATCTTCTCGCTTCATTTCATTCATTTGATCCTCAATCGCAGATACTCTTTCTTCCAGTTGATCGAGTCGGTTACTGAAGCTTGTGCATTTGTCACGTATTTCTCGTGTCATGGTTTTCATCTCTTTCATTTCGTTTATGACCTTCTCTGCATTAATTACTCTAGCCATCAATTCTTCCACTTTTTTTTCAAGATTTTTAGTTTCTTTGCGCTGGGTACGTAACTCCTCCTTTAGCTCTGAGAAATTTGATGGACTGAAGCCTTCTTCTCTCATCTCGTCAAAGTCATTCTCCGTCCAGCTTTGATCCGTTGCTGGCGATGAGCTGCGCTCCTTTGCCGGAGGAGATGCGCTCTTATTTTTTGAATTTCCAGCTTTTCTGCCCTGCTTTTTCCCCATCTTTGTGGTTTTATCTGCCTCTGGTCTTTGATGATGGTGATGTTCTGATGGGGTTTTGGTGTAGGTGTCCTTCCTGTTTGATAGTTTTCCTTCTAACAGTCAGGACCCTCAGCTGTAGGTCTGTTGGAGATTGCTTGAGGTCCACTCCAGACCCTGTTTGCCTGGGTATCAGCAGCAGAGGCTGCAGAAGATAGAATATTTCTGAACAGCGAGTGTACCTGTCTGATTCTTGCTTTGGAAGCTTCCTCTCAGGGGTGTACTCCACCCCGTGAGGTGTGGGGTGTCAGACTGCCCCTAGTGGGGGATGTCTCCCAGTTAGGCTACTCAGGGGTCAGGGACCCACTTGAGCAGGGAGTCTGTCCCTTCTCAGATCTCAACCTCCGTGTTGGGAGATCCACTGCTCTCTTCAAAGCTGTCAGACAGAGTCGTTTGCGTCTGCAGAGGTTTCGGCTGTGTTTGTTATTGCCCTGTCCCCAGAGGTGGAGTCTACAGAGACAGGCAGGTTTCCTTGAGCTGCTGTGAGCTCCACCCAGTTCGAGCTTCCCAGCAGCTTTGTTTACCTACTTAAGCCTCAGCAATGGCGGGTGCCCCTCCCCCAGCCTGGCTGCTGCCTTGCTGGTAGATCACAGACTGCTGTGCTAGCAATGAGGGAGGCTCCGTGGGTGTGGGACCCTCCCGGCCAGGTGTGGGATATGATCTCCTGGTGTGCCTGTTTGCTTAAAGCGCAGTATTGGGGTGGGAGTTACCCGATTTTCCAGGTGTTGTGTGTCTCAGTTCCCCTGGCTAGGAAAAGGGATTCCCTTCCCCCTTATGAGGCAAGGTGAGGCAATGCCTCGCCCGATCGTCCGGCACTCCCCAGTGAGATGAACCCAGTACCTCAGTTGAAAATCCAGAAATCACTGGTCTTCTGTGTCGCTCGCGCTGGGAGTTGGAGACTGGAGCTGTTCCTATTCGGCCATCTTGCTCTGCCGCCAGCTAACCTCATCTTAATTTCGTTACCTCTGAAAACACCTATCTCCAAATTTAGTCACATTTTGTGGTATTGTGGGCCACAACTTCAACATATTAATTTTGGCAGCATACAGATCAATCCATAAAACCATGTAAAGTAACATTTCGTAGGTTCTGGAGATCCAGATGTGTATGTCTTTGTGGGGGCCATTATTCTGCCGACATCAAAAGTGAATGATGAAAGAGAAACCATGGGGACCTTCCTACTGCTGCAGTATGAATGGCATGTCACCCCTGTGAATGGGACACAGCTATCAACTACAGAAATAAAATAATGTGCTCTGCACAAGGAACACCTCCCAGCCTTGATCATTCAAACAAAAATGGACCAATTGTTTGGTTTTCCATTGAGGGCCTCTTCTTCTTGCTCTGCCCGTTCAAGGTCACTTGCTTTGCAGGTAAATACAAGTCAACTCAGGAAACATCCACAGCTCTGGGTAATGGCACTATTTGAAACCAGTGGCAGAAGGAATATTCTCTGGATTCAGTTATTCAACATATATTGATGTACAATATGAATATATATTGAACCATGAACAATGAATAATGAACAATATTGAATACAACGTATATTGATATACAATACAATATATTGATGTACAATATGCCATAGGCCATATACTATTAGTGACTTTCAACTGAACAGTTACCCTAAATCTCAAAATATTCTATTATATGTAAATATCATTGTATTATTTTATTTAAAAAATGAGGTTCAGGGAGGATATGTAAGTGGATTTGAAGGAAAGAGATTCAAACATAGCAATATCTGACCCCAAAATCTTGTTCTTTGACAACATTTTTCTTTCACTATGATTTTCAAGCACCAGTGACCTCTGGAGCAGATGTTGTTTGTTCTCAAGAACTGCTCCCTTAAAGCAGGTGTCCCCAACCCCCGGGTTGTGGACCAATACTGGTCTGTGGCCTGTCAGGATCTGGGCAGAACAGCAGGAGGTAAGGCAAGCCAGCACTGCCTTCCTGAGTTCTGCTTCCTGTCAGGTCAGCGGCGGCATTAGATTCTCATAGGAGCCAGAACCCAACTGTGAACCATGCATGCGAGAGACCTAGGTTGTGCGCTCATTTATGAGAATATAATGGTAAATGTAATCAGCTTGAATAATCCCCAAACCATCCTCCACCCCACCCAGGACTGTGGAAAAATTGTCTTCCTCGAAACCAGTCTCTGGTGCTAAAAAGGTTGGAGACTGCTGCCTTACAGAGTCTGCAATACAGAGGTCATTCATTCAGAGTACTTAAGAGAGTTGAGGAGCTTTTTTTTCTGTATTAATTCTTTCTGAGGAAGGTAGAACCATCTGATTTAATTCCTTTTTGTAATAACAGCACACATACTTTCAGTGTGTACTCTGTGTCAGGAACTTTATGTGTGATAATATGAGAAGGGTATCATTATTTTCCCCATTTTCCAGAGGAAGAAACTGAGGTTAAGTAATGTGGGTGAAGTTATAGAGCTAATGTTGCAAAGCTAGAATCTGCTGGTTCCAGAACCTGCCCTCTTGGGGTTTGTGATGTTGACTGCATGTCTATTTTGGGGGAGCTCACTTCCTGTTCTTTTTCTACTTATAAGTAGGACCTAAAAGACATAGGCTACAAACACGATAGACTCACAAAAACATCAAGAAAAAGCCATAGCCCTGGTAACAATTAAAGAACAGGACAGTGCATAATGAGTGCTAATTATGGGCAAAGGATAAGTGAATTAGGAGCCAGACAAGAAAGGGATACAGAAAGCTCATCGGTTTTGCAGCTTGAAATCAGCCACAATGAATGATACCCCTCTTTCCTGCTAATGCAACAAAGACTGAGACAGATGAGAGCTAAGTATCTCCTTTATTACCAATAGAGGCTGTGATGGAGGGTATAACCGTGACAGAGCCAAGATACCCACTAGCTGAACCCCAGAACTAGGCACACTGACCCAGGGAGGAAGAGGCCACCCCAGACCCAGGTAGATCTCTCTCCTACAGGGAAACATCCCTGAGGAGCAGCAGAGAAGCCTCGCAGGCTAAATGCTCCCTGATGCATCTCATTCCCAAGAGGAAGGACAGAGCTGATGGAAGCATTTATAGCCATTCTTCCCCAATTTATCAATAAATAAGTCCCGCTATCTCCTGAGGCAGGCACAGTGTTTCTGCCAACTCAAAGTGGCTTCCAGGAAGAGGTGAATCCATAAAGACAAGCAGACTCCATAGCCGGAAAGGGCATTATATACTCCAAAGAATACACCAATACTTCTCTAATGTTTAGCTCCATGAGAATAAGGATACTGTCTCTAGCTTGCTTATGCATCTCCAGGGTCTACCCTAGTGCTGGACGGAGACTAAGAGCTAAAGAGTTAAGTGATGCTGGAATGAATGTGTGACCCTCGACAAAAAAGCTGATCTGAAACACCACATAAAATCAAGGGCCTCAACGTGAGATAAAGTTTGCTGGAAACTGCATCTCTATAACAGCTTTTATGTTTAAAGGATGATTATATGTGGGGAGAGAAAAATAATTACACTGAGAACTGAACTTTTAAGCATAGCATTTTCCTTTGTCAATTAGTTGACTCAGGGCAATTATAAAAATATCATGAATATGGGATTTAAATACCTTATGGATAGTTAAATTCCTGGAATGTAAGTACATGTTGAAGGCATGAAGAACTCAGATCTCTTCTTCATTTGAAGAAATGACGTAAAATATAGTGGAGTCCTCTTTCTAGTTTTAGGAAGTATATATGTGCAGGTAGAGAATGGAAGGAGAGAATTCTATCATGAGACAGGAAGAAAGCATAGAACTTGACTTTGACCTGTTTCTAAATTCAACACTATTAGTTGCAAGCTGGAACATAAAACCTTTAAGAAGTTACTTCTCTGTACGTAAAACTAGGGGAAAGGAAAGGAGAGTATTCAAATCTCTCAGCATACAGCTACTCAATAAATGTCATGTTTTTATTTGCCTCTTCATTTCTCTTTCTTGTTTCCCATACCATCTAATAGATTTTTCTAAGATTGCACAAAAGAGTTATTTTTCATTAGTTTACAGAATTACTTTACAATAATCATTATGGTGCATATATTGAAATATCCTAACTTGATTATTTTAAATATGAAAGCTTTTTTTTTTTTTTTAATTTAAGAACTAACTGCTGGTACATATACACCATGGAATACTATGCAGCCATAAAAAGGAACCTGACAGTGTCCTCTGCAAAGACATGGTTGGAGCTGGAAGCCATTATCCTCAACAAACTAACACAGGAACAGAAAGCCAAAAGTCACATGTTCTCACTTATAAGCGGAAGCTGAACAATGAGAACATGTGGACACAGGGAGGGGAACAACACACACTGCGGCCTGTCAAGGGGGTGGAGGGAGGGAGAACATCAGGAAAAATAGCTAATGCACGCGGGGCTTAATACCTAGGTGACGGGTCGATTGGTGCAGCAAACCACCATGGCACACGTTTACCTATGTGACAAACCTTCACGTCACATCCTGCACATGTATCCTGGAACTTAAAAGAAAATTAATTTTTTTTTTTAAAAAAAAGAACTAATTGCCTAAGCTTCAAAGCATTCTACAAAATATTTATTTCCACCACAAAGCAGGTTTATATATGTATATAAACTATATATATGAACTATATATATAAACTATATATAAACTATATATATGAACTATAGATAAACACTATATATAAATAAATAAATATATATATATATATATATATAGCCAGCTCTTATAAGTGTCATTGTAAACATTTCCAAAAGAACAGTGTTCCAAAGTCAATGGAAAGAGAACTCTACTATTGTCTAAGAGACTTCTTGTGGCATTAGTGCTATTTCAAATCTAGAATTAAAACAAGGCTTTGAAAGGAAAAGCCAGCACCAGTGGTTTTCAGGGACAATACGGAAATACTCTAGAGGACTTCAGTGGGGACTCCAAGACAGAAGGCAGCTGCTAGAAACAGCATGTGCTGACTGAAGCTGAGAGTTCAGAGTAGGAGGTAAGGGTCTGAGAGTCACAGTTCAAATGCTCCTTGGACCTTCCTATTACAAATAGAACTGGGAACTCATGAGAATGATTAGACTGAATTGTAATTTTTCTGTTCATGCACATCTGTGAGCTCCTAAGTAAGGGATTGAATTTCATTCTTCTTCATAAATCTCTACCCACATACCTAGCACAGAGGCTGCTGTTTGGGAGGTACCTAATACATATTGATTCAACCGAACTGATGGGCCTGCCAGGAGAGAAAACTTTTTTTTCTTCCTGAAGAGTGTGAGGTTCCCAGTATCCTTGAATAAGGCCTAAAAGAGCAAATCATCAAGATCTACTCATCAAAAGATCAGCCAGCTTTGGTCTCAAAATCTAAAATCAAAGAGAGTACCACAATTTGCCATTGCCCTGAAGGTATTCCAGCACTCAGCAGGCGCTAGTAATTTGAACAAGGGGACCCCTTCAAGCCTGCAATACTGCAATTTTTGTAGCACTGATATGTGTAATTTTGACCACAGTTTAACACAGGATAACAAATAAAAGCAGTATTTTATTTGTCTATAGTTGTTTATCTAACACAATAGACTATAAGCTTTTTTCTGAAATTGTATTTACTGTGATACTTTATCTAAATTAACTAAGTGTTCCTCCTCTGCAGTATCATCTGCACAGGGCCAAAGTCTCCATTAGAAGTCTTAGGCACATTGCCCAGAGCTTATGGTGCCTTGAATGCTTCCCAAAAATGATTTAATTTCTTTTAAAAATCAGAAAAATATAAACTTTTAGGTTAAAGAAGATATTTAAATAAAGAAGAAAATATATTCACCTGTATGCTAATGCAGTCATAAAATATAATTTTAGCTTGGCAAGGCAGGGAGCGGGATTCATAAAGGAAAACATCATAAAAGTCATAACTGGACCTTGTAACCACATCTGCCAAGATGTGTCAAAGTTGGTGTTATAAAGTAGATAATCTTGAAAATCCTGTTTTTGGGGAAAAAAAGTCAGTCCATTTGTCACAGATGGATGGATTGTTGTTACATACACAGAGACAAAATTGGGAGTTGGGATGGGGTGGTGGGGGAGGCAGGAGATGGGTGAGCTGAGTTGGAAGGAACAATGATCCTCCGTGTTTTATGACTGTGACCCTCATTTCCTCTCTCACTAGCAGACTGCTGTAGCTAATTAGCAAATCAAAAGAAACAGAAACAATTCTAGACCTCAGCACAATCAAATTAGTGGAGTTATTTGAGGATATCATTTTCACACAGTGCAATCATGCTCTCTTTGTTTTGGTCAAACGAGTGAAAATTATCTTTCAAACCCGACGCCCTTCCCTCTACCCAACTGGCTCTGTGGATAGTGGCATTTCCTATCTGCTCTCATAAGTTTTACAGATGATCTTTTTCTCTTAAGACAGGAATGTACAATGTACAATTAAACAATACCCAACAAGCTTCCCTTTTAAAAATACATTTGACTTTTAAGGTGATTCAGCAGTAAGAGCCATTAGTACATCATCTAAATCAGGGCTTGGAAAGTTTATTAAAATTGGATTTTTAACCTGATCCCAATTTCCTTTGCAGATAAAGAATCCCACTGGAGTCTTTAATATTCATGCTATTAACCTGAAAGATTCAAACAACCATGATGGGAAGAGAGGCTATACAGGGCTGCCCACTAGACTAAGGTTACAAATAAAATCCCATTGAGTCTGGGCAGGTAGACTACTGTGGATTCTGTGCATCTTCAAAAGGAGCAAATTCTCTCTTTTTCTCCTCTCCGCTTTACCTGACTTCCCCCTCTCCTATTACATATTTTGGGGGAAAGAGAAAAACTACAAAAATAGCAAACATAAGCACACTACTCAATTACATAGAGCACTGGACTAGGAGTCTAGTTTTTACTGGAAGGTGGTTTCCTCCTCTAGTGCTGTAATAAACTCCCTCAATTATAAAACAGGGAAGTCTGGGCTAATAATCTCTAAGATTGGTTGAGAAGATGCACTTTGGAGTCAGGTGAGAACTATTTGAATATCAATCCTACCACTTATTAGTATGTCACCTTGAATGTGTCACTAAACTCTTCTAAAGCTCTGTTTCCCCATTTATAAAATGAACAAAAGGTGCAGCTCATATGATTCATTTTGCATCGTACCTGGCACTGGAAGCCTTAGATACACGTTAGCTGGTATTATTACTGATCACTGCCCAAACGCATAGGTCAGTTGCTTTTGTTTCTATTTCATGCCTTTTCACTCCTTGAGCCTTTATCTTCTTCAGAACAATTTACAACTGTGTTAACTGATGCCTGTGAGTTTCTGTAAAGATAGGCTATGAGTGCTAGCCTTGTTTTTCCTTGACATAAGATTTTATGCTCCCTTAGGGCAATAGAGATGTCTTAATTTTTCATCTCTCCCTTGGTAACTGGCATAGTGTTATACACATACCAGGTGCTCAATAAAGACTTGGAGATCTTAAAATATTAGCAGTACAGAGATCTTCCACGAAAACCCTCTCATTTTTCAGTTGTTGGCACAGAGAAAAAGAGTCTTGGGCCACACATCTATGACTGACAGCCACTTCGCCAGTCCACTACCACCGTGTCTTCCAGGAGCCTCTATTCTCATGCCTCTGGCTTTGAAAGAGAAACATGTTTGACTCAAACCCTGCCTCCTCGAGGGAAGTTCCATTTACAAACTTTGTTTTTTCTTGAGAGCATAGTATATTTCAGATACCATACAGGACTCTGGGATTCAGATACCATGCAGGATTCATCATTAAATCATGATACCAGAGCTCAAAGCATTTATAATCTATCAGGGAAGACAGATCCCTAAATAGATGTTTCAATAATGTGCTTGTGTTGTTACAGGAGAGCTAAGCTCTGGTACTATATGAACTTCTGGATAGGAAACCTAACTCATGACCAGAAGACTTCAGGAAAAGCTATTTAGGAGCAGTGGCAAATGCCTGGACTCACACACAAAGCTAAGTAAGAACAAAATAGGCAGTTGATATTTTTATTTATCTGAATGTAAGAACATTGATTATTGAACAATGAACAATTGCTCAGATTTTAAAAGAAATGAGGAAAAGTAAAATGCTAGTCCTCAAATTCCTGTCACTTCACACATGTGCCCTGCAATCATTTCCTGCAAATGGAAACTTCTAACAAAAACTCTGGGCTGGAAACCTGGGGTTCCAGTTTCTTTCAAGGTCTTGTGGTAGGGAACTAAGTAGGTCAGTAACCTGCGTTTGACTTCCAGGGTGCAAACAGAATCATTGCTAACCCCCTTTGTGTCTCACAATGGGTAATGAAATTCATACTATGGCACCAAAGCACTTTGAACTCTTTAGAAAAAGTAATCATATCAACTTAGAGCATCAAAACTGCCCCGTATTTTGAAGGACTCATGATCTGCACTGTGCTTGGCTGCTGGTGGAAGCTTAAAGACACCAGTAATTGGCAGAGCTT
Source organism: Macaca nemestrina (assembly GCF_043159975.1). Classification (NCBI taxonomy): domain Eukaryota; kingdom Metazoa; phylum Chordata; class Mammalia; order Primates; family Cercopithecidae; genus Macaca; species Macaca nemestrina. The sequence goes on from NC_092127.1 coordinate 186,139,163, forward strand.
TATCTTAGACTTCCATTTGACCCTCACAACCTCACACATGATTTTACACAGCTTCCTGTAATGGGGGAGAAAAGCACTTCTTTTAAATCTAATGTTAGTTGAAATGCTAAGGCTTTCAAAGTGGGGCTTTAAAGTCACTTTTTAGAAATTGTATTTTTTTTTTTTTTACTTAATATAGACATGCCAACATTATTCTGACTGAAAGAAGTAGACAAGGTCATTCAACTCCTAAAAGCTTATTTTCCAAAAGCACAGTTAGGTCTCAGCTTTCGGGGTGCTTCCGGCTTTATCAAAAAGACAGAAAATACTGGTCACTGTGTTTCTTTCTCAAAGTGCCGACGGTAATCTGTGTATGAGATAAAGGGCCAATTTCCTATAGGAACCTTCTCTTAGATGGGAGAATATTTTTAAATTAAACAATGTTAGTGTAATATATTTAAAGGTAAATCACAAATTCTAAGTCTTCCAAATATTTATTTACTAATATGTAAGACATGGAAACTATAGAAATCTCATTAAAGGAAGTTACTTTGATGAAATTTGCTTTTTGGGGGGTATGATTGCTGTTCGCCCTTGAGGGCAATTTGCTTTGGCTCAGGTAAGCAGGCAAGCCCGTTTCTCCAAGGCGATTCCAACTCCACGCTCCTCAAAACCTTAAATCTTAAATTGAGTTATTGGGTGCAGGTCGGTTCTCCCACAGAACCTCCCAGCTTCCGGAACAGAGGGGCGGGGAAGAAAGACTCTGCTTTTTATTTCAGAGCTGACGTTTGCAATCCTAGTGCACTAGCAAAAAAAAAAAAAAAAAAAAAAAAGAAAAAAAGAAAAAAAAAGAAAAAAGAAAAAAGCTGAATTTTCCGCGCTCTTCTGGCAAATTGGCGTCCACTCTCTGACGCGAAACCAGAGGAGGAGTATTCAATGGCGACAGGGCGCTCTTTGAAGCCGGCTCCTCGCGGGGATTCCGGCCCAGGCCGCCGCCGCGGTCCCAGTCCGGCTGCAGAGAGAATTGGAGAGGATGGAACCTCCTGCTTCCCGCGGGGCGGAAGGAGCGCCAGCGCCTAAGGTGGGTCACCTGCCGGGAAGGGAACACTGGTGGTGCAGACGCACGTGGGAGGAGCACAGGTCCCGGGTACAGGTGCCGAGCTGGCGACTTGGGGAAGAGGTAGGCTCGGGCTCAGACCAAGCAGGCGTGAGGGAGTAGACCGGACGTCCCAGGTTTGCAGTGACGGCGGAATCACCCACCCAGCCGCCTCACCTTTCTGGAGCGCTGGTCCTTTCCCTTGGACTGAAACCCGAGGGGCCGCCGCACCGGGTGGGTGGGACCGACTACTCCAGGACCCGCTGTTGGAGCTGCGTGCCAGGCGGGGCTGTGCCGAGCAGCTGAGCACAGAGTGGAGCACCAGGCACCTAGCGGGCCGGACTCGGGTTGGCACCCAAGCCGGCCGGACAGCAGTGGGCGCTCGCGATCCTCCTCTGCCCAAAGCGCTCTCCCTCCGGGCCCGGCCTCCTCCGTCCCCTCCTTCTGCTCCTGCTCCTCCTCCTGCTCCTCCCCTCCTCGGGATTGAGCACCAAAACGCCCGCCTGCAAGGTCCTAGGCGCGCTGGCAGCCAGGAGTCGCCGCCACCACCACCGGGTCTCAGTGGGTGCCTGCGCCTTTTCCCCGCCCGCCTGCCCCGGGCCGTTCAGAAACTTGCTCCACCCGCCGCGGGTGCTCGGCAGTACTGCCCATGGCCCAGCCCAGGAGCCTATTTAGGGCGCGGGACGGGCTGGACAGAGGCGCGGCTCAGGTGAGTGCGGCGCGCGCGGGGTGGGAGAGTGGCAGGACGCAGGTGTGGGGGGCTCCGAGGAACCTTAGTCTGGCGTTCTGGACTTCGGGCAAGTGCAGAACCCAAGAAGAATCGGGGCTGGAGCAGGTGGAGTGGATGCAGAGGGAAGCAGGAAGAAGAGGCTGGGGATTTTCCCATCCTCCTCACCTCTTACCCTAGCACCTCTGCTCTGGAAGTCCCGAGGGACCGGTTGATCTGTAAGGACAGGGATCCGGATTTCTGACTCTTACTGGGTTGGGTGTTTTTCCCCCCAGCAGAGTCGGGAGGTTCGCTCCTGCCAGCTGCTTGGCGACCGCAGCTTCAACATAGGACCCTGTGGGCCAGCGAGAGCGCAGCACTCAACGGAACCTGGGTACCACCTGGGGCCAGAAACTGGGGCAATGACACAGCCCGCAAAAGTAACTCGGTCGAGGGAGCCTTTGGAGGTGGAGAAGCCTTGGTCGGGTTTGCCTTTGCATTTGGTTGGAGATAGGCATCTCCCAAGGGAGAAATTGAGGCGACAGCCCTGACAATAAGTAACCCCCAATGCTAATTACGTGAGGGTCTTTTTTTTTTTTTTTTCTTGTTACTTTTTACTGATATTTTTTCCCCTCGTGGGTTTCTATTTCCGGGCCCTTGGGCAGCGGATGGAGGTGAGGGATGGCGGGGCGCGAACCTGCGGTTGGAGCGCCTAGCCCCCAGATCCCAAGAAGGGTTTTATTCGCGGAACTTGACCTCGCCAGGTGCGCTCTACCAGCCAGGGGGCGGACCACGCGCTGCTCCTCCTTCTGGCCCCAGCCCGTCCCGGGAAGCGGAGGACAGACCCAGAACGTAGGCGGATGATAGGAAGAAGCAGCTAGAGCCAAAGCCGGGTGCCGGCGCGGGATGGGGTGTGCTGGACTCTTGCAGTTATTTGCCGGCGCTATAGGGCTTCCATCTCTTTCCCTCCCCCGGGAGCCAGCGATTCATCGCACACTCAGGTGCTCTCTTGGGCCGGGGGTTGCATCCTTCTCTCTTCCTCCTCCTTTGCAGAGCCAGTGGTACCCTTGCCTCGCCTTGCGCGAGTCTCGCTCCTCCCTTCCCCACAACGTTATCATGAGCTATTTTTTATCTACAACTTATGCCAAGATGCTTTTGGGGGGATTCTAGGGAGGCCACTCCAAATCCACTGTCTTTGCGCTGCGCTCCGAGAAGCAGTCTCTTGCTAGCCTGGAGCAGCCTCAAGGAGTGGCGGGGAGGGGAGCCGAGAACGGAGGAACCAGTCCGCCCTCTTCTCCTCCCTCAGCGCTAGCCCCGGAGGGAAACCCCACCACCAGTTCGGCTGCGCCTTCCGCCACTAGCCCAGGAAGAGGGTCCCCAGACGAGTCCCCACGCTCTCGCTCTCAGGCACTGGGTGCTCGGGGACTGCTGAGGCAGCAGCCTGGCACAGGCAGGATCCTTCATTTCCACCCGTGCGTTCTCGCTTTGCAGGCAAATCTCATTTTATGTTGTTGAAATGCTTCCACCCAAGGGTTAATTCCAGGAATTCCATCTTAAAAAAAAAAAAAAAAAAAAAAGGAGGGAGAAATAACCCAACTTCTTCTGCCGCCCTGCATTTCTAAAGCAAAGCGCATCCTTTGGCGTTCGGATTTTTTTCTTGCTTTCTGCATTCCTGGTAATTTTGGGTAACACTGGGTGCAATTAGAATAAGACTTACCTACTAAAATTCCAAGAAACGCGCGCTTGGCTGCAAATCCCTGCCTTACCCTTCCCTTTGTATATCCAGCGCTTAGATTTTCCCCCACAGGATTGCAGAAATAACATATTGAAATGGACCATTGTGTTACATAAGGTTTTCTCCAGCGTTAAGCGGAGAAAGAACAGCTTCTAAAAGAGTCTCTCCAGGTTTTTGGTTAGCCCATCTAACTCCTTCAGCTGAGTTTGTCAGGGATGGACAACTTCATGACTAAGCACTCTTAAGTGAAAGTGGTTAATTACAACAGCAGCATAGATGAAGATTCCTTAGTGAGGCTTATTAAGCTGTGCTTCTAGACTGTGGATCCTCTGTGAAGCCACAGGGTATACAATGCTCTGCAGTTTTAAGATGGGAGATTTTTGTTCTGAGAAGCTGGTGAGAAAGTGGCACCTTGAGATGGCATCGGAAAAAGCAAAGGGTTCTTTACTTTCCTGTCATTATGTCTAGGATGCAGCCTCAAGTCCTCCCAGGGTTCCCCCAAAAGTTGGAGCATGTACTTTTCTTATTAAAATAAGAAATTATTTTACTGGAAAAATCCGGGGGGCGGTGTCTCTGAAGGGAAAAGTCACATGGAAGCTTTTCTTGCCTTGAATTGAAACTTGATGTTGACTAGGAAGGGGCTGGAAAGATGGCCTGGGTGGTGTAAATGGTTTCATCCGTGCACAGTGCCTTTCGAGACCACGGCATCTACCCATGATGGCATATCCCCACTGTGGTTGCTAAATCGTGTCTGTCTATGGGGGCTAAGGTTTGGAGGAAGGCACGGTAAGATGTATTGGGTGTCCTGATGAAATTGAGCCTGTCCCCTGGGTCAGTGCTCAGGCACCAGGTTTCGGGGCCTGCATCTAAGCCTGGGTCCCTGTGTTAGAGACAGTTGTTGTAGGAGGAGTGGTAACATTTTAGCAGCTTCCAGGGAAATGCAGTAACTTTCCAGCTAGTGTTGGAAAAAATCAGGGCTAGTCCTCATTTTTTCCCTCAACCTGGCTACTTGACCTCGTGCTTTCAATTGAGGCTGCTCTTTTCTTACGGCAGAAGGCAAGAGAGTGCTAGCTGGATTTAAAGTTAACTTCTTAGCCCATGACCTTGGGCAACAATTTCTCCCTCCCTGAGCCTAAGTTTCTTCCTCTGCAAAATAGTGATGAAAAGATTATTATAAGAAAGTGAGAAAATGTATACGAAATGCATCTTGCTGATTATAGGACACTTGTGCAATTGTAAAGGGTAAAAAATACAAAAAAAAAGTTTTATCGTAGATCTATTTTAATGTTCATTTTAATTGTAGTTTGCATATGTCTGAGTAAATTACATATGCTAAACATTAAGTGGGAGAGATTTCATATAATTGGCCAGTGTCTTCTTGTGATCACCCCACCTGAATGCTACAAGCAGCGGGCCTCACTGCTTCTCAGAATGATTCCTTTCTTGTTTTCAGGATCACAGTCAATTTTTCGAGTTTTTTTCCTTTTAACATAATACATGTGACATGTCTTAAGAAAATCTATTTGAAGAGAAGGCCCTGATGTTAATTAATCAGAAAAAGGAGAAAAGTCATAAATGGGCAGTGACTCCACTGGGGAAAAGTAAAACACGACCAGTGTCACGAGATGACCCGGGCCCCCCTGGTCTAAATCTTTCATCAGTATAATGCACTGACTCCCCATTGCATTTTAGGTGTTGTTCCAAACTGTCTCCAGAACCTAACTCAGTGCCTGCCTGGCACTTAGACATTCAATAAGTATGTTTGGAATAAATTGAATGAATGATTGGACTGAATCTTCACAGCAACCCTGGAGAGCAGATGGCGTCATTTCTATTTTAAGGATTTGGAATCTGCCGATCGGAAAACTTAATTAATTTTCTAAAGGTACAAAGGATTCCAGACTAGAATTCAGGCCTGTCTGTTCTTATTCCACTCTGCAGTCGTGCCTGTAGTGCCCTCTCTCTTCAGACTCACTTAAAATCCTTCTAAGCAGTGGGAACCAAACATCCTATTGAGGAAACACAAGCTTCCCTTCGTAGAAGGGTTTTTTTGATGGGAGATGGGCCTCTTTCTCCTTGTCCATATCTCCCAGCCCTGAACTAGGGCTTAGTTGAATGATCCCACCTGGGGCCTGGAATCTTGAAAGACTAGCTAAAGGACACAGGGACACTGGAGTGTTTGTTTACCACCTTGGGTCATGGATCAAGTGGCATTGGCAGCGGTAGGCATGTCCCAAGCTGTGGTCCCAGAGGTGCCTTTTCTGCAACACCATCTTGACGTGCCCCTGGTGCCCAGGTTCCTTTCATTCCTTGTCATTTTCCAATCCTGGCTTGTCAGCTTCTCGGCAATTCCTAGAGGCAACCCACAGTCTTCAAGTGAATTCCCTTTCTCCCTGACTTAGCCAGAATTGCAACCTGCTGATGTACAGCTTCTCCCCATTCATCTTCAGGCCTGTCTCCAGCATGAAGCATCCTTACCTTCCTTTACCCTTGGGGAATGAAGTCTATAGCTTTTTCAGATCGTTAGAATAATATCTACTGGGCCGTAGTTTGTCAATAGTTATGTGCTACTACAAGAGGTCTAGAAAAATGAATACATTATTCTTCCAAGCGATAGCCTGAACATAACAGAAATAGATCCCTGTGGGCATCTTTCTTTTTCTCTAATACATGCTTTTTGGTAGTTTTCCAGCAGGGGTCGCAAACTCTAATGCCTTCAGCCAGGCAAGTAACAGCTTGAGTGGAACAGGACTTGGGCCCTGTGCCTGAGTAAGTGGGGGTTGTAGTCCAGATCCAGCACAGGGGTTGCAGGCGGGACTTCAGGTCTGCTCTTGCCAGATCTGGTTATGTTTTTTTTTTTTTTTTCCAAGATAGACTGTCAATTCACAGTTTTATGTGAAATCTACTCACTTTCAAGTGCCAGCAGCTAATTCAATATTCCTCAATAACACCATGTGGGCCAAACCAAACATTTCTGTGTGTAAGCCTTATATCTGTCACACAGGCCTCCAACGTATGGCCTCCCAGTTTCCAGGGACATAAGGGAAATTTGGAATATGAAATTCAGGAGAGTATGTTATTCAGAATATCGAGGCAAGAGTGTAGGGGCATGGAGTGCAGACGGTGCTCTGGTTAGTTACTGTTTACATTTACAGAGTGAACCTCTGTTCGGGATGTTCCTTCTTCCTATCTCTGTGACCGGTTACAGCAATCGCATTTACTCCTTTAACACATGTTTATTGAGTTCCAGCCATGTACCGCGTATTGTTCTGCTCACTGGTGACACAGTAAGGAACAAAACAGATGGAAGTCCTAGCCCTTGTGCTTATCTTCCGGCGGAGGAGACAGACAAAAAGCAAGACAGATAAGCAGAATCTCTCCTAGTTAGATAGTGATGTGCTAAGGATTAAAAAATAAATAAAAACTCGGGGAAAGTGATAGGAAATATCAGGATACTGGGGAGGAAACTTAGGCTGTTAGCCAGGGAGCTTGCAGTTCAGTCTCTGGCTCAACATAACCTAAAGTTAAGTTTCATTATCCAACATAAATATTTTCTATGTGGGAGTTTGATTGTATCCTGGGACTATCATCTGGTGCATAGTTTTGGATATTAGGCTATACTCTCAATTTTAATAAAATTGACTATTGAGCACGTTTATTTTCTGCCATGTACCTGGCATTGCATTACGTATTAGAGTACATTGATGAACAAAACCAATCAAGGAGTACGCTGCAAGGAAATTACAGAACAGCATGAAATACATTAAACATGATCTCAAATGATTAGGCAACTAAAGTGATTGAGGACTCTGGTAAGGATGCCTTAACTGTTGAGTTTTCATACTCAGAACTCTGACGTTCAGCAACCTTTTTTGACGGCATCTCACTCTTGTCGCCTAGGCTAGAGTGCAGTGGCGTGATCCCAGCTCACTGCAACCTCTGCCTCCTAGGTTCAAGGGATTCTCCTCCCTCAGCCTCCCAAGCACCTTTTTAATTGATCTTTTATTTTGTTCCAGGAACAGTTTACGTCTGTGCTTATTAACTTACTTTAGGCCTGCTCCCATCGTCCATGGAAATTTTTTTGAGGCTTCCATTTCTTTATCTGGCAATGATATTTTTATTATAAAATTTCATTTTGCATTATGAAAAGTATTTAGTTTTTAAAATGTGTTCCAAGTGTAAAGTGTGTTTGTGCCCTTTGAGACTCTGGTACACCTTCTTCCAACTCTGTCCCCACCTTTGCTATTGATTGCTGTTCACAAGGCAGTTGTGCAGGAGGTTAAAAAAAAGTTCTTGTCATTGGTGAATCTGCCGTTGAGTATGGGAGTCGGATAAATAACCGAGTCTCTGCCTGTCTCATGAGATGGACCATCTCAAGAATATTTCCCTTTCATCACCCTATTTCTTTCTTTCATAGTAACAATTTCTTCAGTAATGTAATTTGGTAGCAAGTATGTTTATGGAGTCACCTTGTTACTTGATTAGCTTATTTGCTTACTTTCTCACACTCTCCCATCAGAACATGTGCTCCAGGACAGCAGGGGCCTGGAAGTATATGTTTGCTCCAGTTCCTAGAACGGTATATTGCTCAGAAAAGAAGAAACAGGCAGCATTTCTGTCTGGGGGAGTTAGGAAACACTTCATGGTGGAAGAAATATTTAAGAAACGAGAGAGACATGGTGAGAACAGCCAAAGAAGAATGATAAAACACAGTCAAAATTGCATAGCCCTCAAGCCTTTGTTGAAAACTCATTTGTCTATTTTAGGGATTCCCAATACGGTCAGTCCAGCTGAATAACTGGCGTATTAATACAAGCCCTTTGCTGAATAGATCCTGGTCTGCTTGTGCAAAAGCACTCTGGCATGAAAAGAATGTGGTAGATAATTCCTTACTTTCACATAATGTGACAATACCCACAGCCTATTTTATCTCTCGTACCCAGTCCTGCGAGGGCCACAGGGGAGCCCTTACCATCTTCATTTGGTATTGAGGGAAACTGAGGTACAGGAATGAAGAAACTTTTCTTAGAGATGCCCAGAGTAAAGGGGGCAGACTTGATCCAGGGACAAGATTCTCTACCTGCTGTGAGCAGTTGGCTCAAGGTGGAGATTTGTTAAATCCCTGGAGAACTGAGTAGCCTACATTTTCTATAAGCAAAGAAATACATTTAGATTTGAAATATTCACATCTCCTTTCATCCCTCAAGAACTTCTATTTCAGCATTTTAGGTCTTGTCGAATTTCCCCTAGAATTCCTGCAGATGAAGTACTTGTACACCCTGCAGTAGGTTGTTTTATGTAAATGTCTTCATTCTTTAGTTTAGGAGGGTAAATCAAAGTTCTGTATCAGCAGTTAAAATACAGGGAGAGAAAGGTGATTTCAGATGCAGCTGAAATGAAAAGACATGCTTGCCTAGCTGTGCTCCGGAAAACACATACTTGTGTGGCAGGGAATGAGAGTGGGCTGGGAGCCTCCTCTGGAAAACTGGCTTGCACTTTACTTGAATTACTTCTAAAACCAGATCTTTCCCAGTGTCCTGGGTAGGAAGGAGGGGGAGGGTGTTGGTTACAGATTTCTGAGATTAGATTTTGCAGCTATTTTTGTGGTTGAAAGAGCATGACTTTGGAAGTCATTTATATTTGAATTTCTGGCCTTGTTCTTACTGGTTGTGTCACTCTGAGTAATAGACAATTTTTCTGGGCCTCAGTTTTTTTCCATACTCCCATGAGGATTGAGGGAGATGGCCAATATGTAGTGCCTAGCACAATGCTCAATGTGTTTTGTCTTGTGTAGATTTGCCAGATTTAGCAAATACAAATACGGAACACCTAATTCAATTTGAATTTAAGACAGACAACAAATAATGTTTTAGTATAGTATGTCTCAGATACTAAAAAGTAAAAAATGTGTCATGTTTATCTAAAATTTCAATTTAACTGGACATCCTGTATTTTATTAGCATCCCTATTCTCCTAGTAGAAGTTTTGAAAGATTCTTTTCTGAAAGTTCTTGTGCCATAGGAAGATAAAGAAAGCAGTGTAGTCTTCAAGATGAAATGACTTGTCCAGGGAGTACGGTCCAAGGCGAAAGAGAAGGGCTGTTTTCCTTGGTGAGCTAAGCAACAGAACAATCAAACCAAAGCAAGCTTATTTCTTTGCTTAAAAGGACCAAAAGAAGTGTAGACCAAAACAGAACTCTGGGCATTGAAGAAGTGAGCCCGATTCTTGCCTATGTCACCAAAGCACAAGCCAGATTATTCTCAACACCCTTCAAGAAGAAGGTATTTCAACCCTGTGAGGCCACCAGGGTAGTGTTCATTCCGCTAAGATAGAACCTGATTAAATACTAACATTGCTCCAAGCTCGTTACTGTAGGGCTGGAATCAGGAAGACTAGCCTCACGCAGGGTTCCACTGAGTACACTGAAGGGATCCTTTGTGCTTTGAAAACTCACACCTGAAATTGCTCCTGCAATAAAAGCTAATAAAACTGTTAGAGAGCTTTTCAGACTCGCTCCCCACAAATAGATGAACACAGATTATAAATTGAGTCTGAGATCTCTCCTGACTCCATGCTGTTCTGAGGAGGGCTGTGAAAATGTTGCATTTCCGTTTCAGGCGATAGTCTAATGCGGAACTAAATTAACAAGAGTTTTGTTGCATGTGGACTTTCCAAAGCAGAGTTTCATGCTTTCTTCAATAGTGAGGTATTGCTTATGCCAAAATAACGGGTTCCTCTTGCGTGTAATATCAGTGACTCCTCGTTTAACCTGAACTTCTTACTAGCAGGGTGTTTACGTGAAATATGGGCCAGAAAGAAGGTAGAACAGCATTGTGATTAGTGTGAAGGCTTTACCAGCCAGAGAGATATGGTTAGAATCTGCTATGCTCCTTTGCAGCCATGCCGTAAGAGGCGAGCTACTTTACAGCTCAACATCTCAGTCTCCCCCTCTGCAAAATAGGCTTAATTAAAACTATAGCACAGATTTTATTTCATGTGCATTAAATTAATAATTTATGTCATGCACTTATACAATGTCTGGTTTACTGTCAGAATTTGTTTTTTTAAAGATGCCATTAATGATGAGGGAAAGCAAGGAAGGCCTCTGGATTGCAAACTCAATGTTCTATCACAAAGACCACAGACTAATTTGTTTTATCAAATTATATTTTTAATGGGTTAAACGTGCCCCTACCATATATGTTTTCTTACTAGAAGGCCCCTACTTTTTCTTTTTTAAAAATTTTATTGTATTTTATTTTACTTTAAGTTCCAGGATACAAGTGCAGAACATGTAGGTTTGTTACAAAGGTAAATGTGTGCCATGGTGTTTTGCTCCACTCATCAACCCGTCATCTAGGTTTCAAGCCCTGCATGCATTAGCTATTTGTCCTAATGCTCTTCCCCGCTCTCCCGCACCCCCAACTGGCCCAGATGTGTGTTGTTCCCCTCCCTATGTCCATGTGTTCTCATTGTTCAACTCCCACTTACGAGTGAGAACATGCGGCATCACAAACTAAATTTTATGCGTCATATTCATGGGATAGCGTCTCAGTCTTTTGCCCTTTGTTTCTTTAGTCTTAATTTATATCATGCAAGTAAGCACTGTTATTCATTTTCTAGGCCAACAACTGAGATGCAGCAATGTAGCAAAATATGGAAGGAACAGTGAGAGGAAGATGCAGAAAAAGTACAGGGAGAGGAAGAGAAGTGGGGAGATAAGATGAGATGGACGGAGGGTGAGAGAAAGGAAGAGATACAAGACAAGAGAACAGAAAAATCATGAAAAGCAGAAAGAAGGATTTGAAGAGCATAGAAGTCCAGTGACGTTTTGTGACAGGGTGGTCTTCAGCAGCCCCTGAGTAAACCCCAGTGCAGCCAGGCCACTCCCTCTCCCTGCCTCAGCAGAGCTTCTCAGAACCCCAACACAATGCCTCATGACCTTGAGGGAAAAACATAGAAACTGTCGGGCTCCAACTAGAAAGCATATGGAGCATGATAGGAAAGGGAGCCATGTACCTTCTCCACAGTCTGTTTCTGTGACAGCTGAACATCACAGATGAAAACTGAAGACAAGGAACCTGAGTGCCATCTTGTGGAGGGACAAGCCATGGTGCCCCTGTGGGTCCTCTCACTGTGTGTGGGTTTGGTTTGGTTTTAATGGTTTGCATGGTGTATCCTGGCCTTCCTCCTGTCCCTAAGCCCCACCTCCTGCTCCGTGGGAACTGAGTCTTTCTGGGGTGATGAGTACATTGATGCCAGTCATTCTGTGATGCAGGATCATTCTTGGGGCCAGAGCTCCATTCGCAGTTTGAAATTCGTGGTGGCTCTGGGCACAAGAGACTTTTCCCTGATCCAAAAGGGAGTGTAGTATTTGAAGCATTTGACGATGGGGAAATGACTTGGCATCATTGAACTTTGGTCGCCTTATCTGTCAAATGGAATTATATTTCCTTATGGACTTTTGTTGTGGGAACCACATTTTATGATGTATGCAAAGCACCCGTGAGAGAGCTTGATATGTAGTTAAGTGTCTATAATGTGGCACTTAATAGTAATGATTATTTTTCTTGCTGGTAAGCCTGATTTTGATTGAAAAGCAGATTACAAATGTCATCATAGATCTAGCTGCTTATTGCCTTCGAGTCCACCGCTGCCTTCTGGCCGATCCTCCCCTCCAGGTGGCTAAAGTGCCACAGTGTCCCAAAGCAGCCGATCTCATCACTCTGCTCTAAAGTAGGAGGAGAGCAAGGTGCAGGGGGGCTGCGAGGAGGGGGGCTCTCTTTTAATCGCAGAGGAAAATCTTTCTCAAATGACAGAATATTTTCCCCTTGTGTCCCCTTGGCCAAAAGCTAGGTAGGTCACAGGCTCATAGATAAAATAATTACAGCATAGGAAACTGAGGCAGGAAGACATTTGAAGCAATGAAAAAGGAAAATGAATCGACTATGGTAACTCTGAATTGATCCTTCTTGCCTTCGGGCAACAATTACACTTCTGTTCGTATATTACAATTGGAGATTGATCCTGCTTAGCTTCATCACTTCTCTTTTACTGCGGTCTTCAGCTAAAACACAAATCTTATATCTTTCTGGCTTCTGTTTTGTTTTTCCTTCCCAGCTCTGTCATTTTTACAGCCATTTGCAATCTGCAATATTTCTCTATGTTAATCTCTCTTGCTAACCGGAGAAATCTTTGTAAAACACAAATATAATCAGGTTATTGCCCAGTCCTGTAATTCAGAAAGTTCCATGGATTTCCATTATTCATAATATTAACGTTTAACTGCAGGACTTTTAGATGCAGGAAGAGGTCAAGTCCCAGCCACATCGCTTCATCACAATATCACCTTGGGCGGGTGAATAACCTCTCTAAACTTCAGGTATTCTTCCATGATTTTTAATTATGAATTTTTCATACACTCATTTATTAACATTTAATTTGTTCTAATAGATAAAATTGTGGGAGGATGGGGACTTTGTCTAGAGCTCCCCACTCCAAAAATCTGTCTCTAATCTGGACCAGTGCCTGGTAGACAGTGGTCACCCAGGAAATAATTGCGGAGTGAAAAACCATGCAACCTAATGCCCTCCATTTCGTAGAATAGCCAGGATTAAATACGATAATGCATTTACTTATTATTTTAATTAGAATGCATTTTATTAACTTAGAATGTTTAATACACATAGTGGGTGCTTGAAAGCTAGCTCTCCTTTTAGTTTTTTTTTTTTTCCCCAGTAATAAAAGTATTGCTGAAATTCAAGTTCTGCAGGATGGTTCTCACATTCTAATTTATTAAGCCTCATCATTAGCCACTCTCTGTTCTGTACACATACCTCATCATCTGACCTCAGGACCACCCTTTGTTCCCAGATAAATCAGGAACGTGAGCATTCACACCCCTGCACATGCTGTTTCCTATGCCTGGAACTTCTGTACGTTCTCCTTTTTCTTATCAGGTTCAGACTGTATCATTCTTTACGGGCTGTCTAGCTCTGTCCCAATACACTGCTCCCTCTCCATGGTAAATCACTGCCTGTGTGCCTTTTGCCTTGGATCACTCTCTTCCAGGTACTTGATGGAACGTGCTTTCCTTCCTATTTGGAGTTCAACAGGGCCATGCAAAAGCGAGGGGAACTGATATGTGGTCACCTGGCCTGAAGCTTTTAAGAGCCAGCCCATGCTTTGTGCCTGATCTCCTCCCCACCGGCCTGGTGACTGGCACTATGCCAGAGAGTACCTGCTCTGTCTTTCTGCCTCTCTGAGAGACAGAGCGGTGTCCTGCCACCAACCCTCATGAGACAAACAGCAAAGGGGGGAGGGACAGAGATGTAGGTGCTGATCTCAGGCTAACCTGACATACCCTGAAGGAGGCACCACCTCTCCAGTCCTGGAGCTCTCCGACTTGCGCAGCGGGCATTGTTGTCATTGCTCATTGACTTGGCTGCATCCCTCAGGAGACAGCTCCCAGACAGCAGGACAGAACCCCGGTCATGCCCCTTCATGCCCCTTCACACCTCTTGTCCAGAGTATAAGTCCTCGATCCCTGAGTGAAATATGGATTTATGTATGGATTTATGTGGTGAGAGGGGATGAAAGGAGGGGTCTTTGGTCATGGTTGTTAGGAAGTGAAAGTACCATTATGATAAACAGAATTATCAGTCTTTGAGGGGAGGCGGATCTTTTCGCTCAGATTGCCTGAGTTCAGATTGGCAGCTGTCTTTTGTCATCTCATGAAGGGTTTAAAGTGACCTGAAAAAATGTCACCTGGGTAAGGTCAATGCTACCTGCACTCTGCCCTTCCCTGGACTCTCTCATAGGAGTTCGTACGTGCATCAGCCCTTCCCCAACCAGGAAAGCACCTGTTCTAGGAACGTTTTACACTTTCAGTCGTACTGGAGCAGCCTGCTCCTGCTGGCTTCTCACCCCCAGACAAGTCTCCTTAGCTGCACATATTTCCGCAGAAACACTCTCTCTGCAGTGTCATCGGGTCATTTGGTGACACAGACCACCAGGCCCTATTCATTTAGCCAAACCCATGTGTTTGGTTTAAGATTGTCATCACCTGCTACTTTTTCTTACTTTAATTCTTAAGGTTCTCTGCTAAAGGCAGCACAAAGGCTAATTACCTTATAATAGTTGTCCTTTAGAAACACTAGATTAAGAGCCACTTTATGCTTTTTATTCTGCTTTTCCTTTGTCATCTGTCTCTGCATAGCTATCAATAGAGCAGCATTTTTGTGCTTTCACTGGAGAATGTTTCTTTCTTACTCATCAATTTTCAGAATGTTGTTTCTTTCTTTACTTATGACAATTATTTAAGCAGACAAAAATAGCTGTCGTTAAACTTAAATTATTACTGATATTTTTCTTTCACTTTTCTCTTCAAGTTAGTATCATTGAGCTATTATTGATTGAGTGAATACTATTGAGCAATTATTTACTGTGAGTCTATCACATGTCAGGTGGGCTAAAATGTTTTTTCTATAATATTTTACTTAATTCCACCTAAGAAAACAGGCAAGACAGGGAAACTAGGCCCAGAGTGAAAAATAGCTTCTTCACGGGCATGTAACTAACCCAGAATGTAAACCCAAGATAATTTAAACATGATTGCTTTGATCTTTCTGCCCCATCCATTTATTTCTCTATTTCCCTATTTACATACTTTAGCATGGACATTAGTTCAAAGCGTTGAACTTTGTTTTTGTCCTCACCAGACCCCTGAGCTTTCCTCAGGTGCCTTCTCCATGAAGCATATTCCAAATTTCCTTGTCCCAACCTCCTTAACGTTGATGAAATAGTGTCTGTTCCACAGTTTCCTTCATCTCCTTGGAATGGTAGTGTTTGCTTACATATCCATCTTTCCCCCTTACACAGTGGGTTCCCTGGGATGGGACCTAATTTTCTTCCTGTATTTCTGGGCTTGGTTACCTATGACCCAAGCAAGTAACATCTAACCCTCGGGAGTGTCTGAATTTGCTGATCTTACATTGTGGGAGTGAAGAAAGGGGATAATAATTGTAGAAAGAAATCCTGGATCCTAACTTAGTGACTCACAGTATTAAAATTCTCTCTCTCTATGAATCTAAGCATTGGAAGAAAAACTGTGAAAAACCAATCCAGAAATTTCAACACAATTTCCAAGGCTTTATTTAACATGAACTACTGTTCTTTGGCCAAGCCTACTCATCTTCCTTGGCATGTTGGACACTAATCAATCTGTTGGTTTAGATTTGATATCAATCTGCAATACAAAGCCAGGCCTGAGTGTTCACACTAGCTAGTGGGGGAAGTAAATATGGTTGTTAAAGCATAAAAGCAATGGGACTGATTTGACCAAGGCAGCCACAATCAGTTTTATTCTTTAGACGCCTCTGAAAACTCATCTTTATGGTAGCATGCTATGGGCTGGAACATTTCAGGACCTCTAGGCATTGCTTCCTTCATTAATGTACTGATGACCTTGAGAAGGTTGTGAGAAGCAGGAAGTCTTGAAAACTTAGTTCATCATTGGAACAATCACACACACGTGTATATGTGTACACACACACACACACACAGAGAGACACAGCAATTATATGCCACAGGCCCCTCCTGAAAGGAGATGGAACCAGGACTTGATGAGTGAACCTTGCTGAGGTCCCGTCAAATGTAATGAACATGATAGAATAAAGATCTACATAGCCAAGGCTCTCTTGCCTGCAGTTATACTGCTCTGCAAGTGCCTGACTGCAGAAGCTAAGCATGGTCAGGCCTGGTTAGTACTTGGGGTGGGAGACTGCTCAGGAAGATCCATTGTTTTATGCTTTAAAAAAAAAGAAAGGAAAGAAGCCTATCTCATGCAGCCTCCTGCTTGTCCTTCATTTCTCCTCCCAATATCTTTGCTTTTCCTTCTTTCTCATTAAGAGTTAGAGGAAGAAATGCAGTTATTAACAGATGATAACTCATGTTCACATGGTTTTTGTTTTTATTTTGAAACACAAAGCAATCTATTTCTAATTGTAGCTCTGCTATCATTCTTCTTACCTCATAACACATGAATAAGACCAAAATGGTTTTCATGCAGATCTCTCAGTCCATTGTCTATGAGTCTCTGTGTTCTTCCCACAAGCATCCTGTCCTTAGCCCTCTCACAGCCCTAACCCTAATGTGATCATGGCTGTTTGTGTTTTGTTTTGTACCTTCTCTCTCTATTGTTCCCTCTCCACACCCTATACCCTGCATGGTCCCAAGCTGTTTGAGGGAAGAGACGGGGTGGGTGTCAACCGCGTCTCTAATTTCTTAGTGCCTGATGCACCGTACACTTATTTAGGCCTTGACTCTGAATTGTGGATACTCTCACACCCTGATACTTTACAAAGTTTGCTTCTCCATTTGCTAAGGAAGAGGCTGAGTGTCATATGTGGCACAAACCAGGAAACTAGACCCCCGTGGCAGCTCTCAGTCCTCGGCTCTTGTCCTAAGCAATTCTACTCACTCCCAGTCGTCCATACCTCATTTAAGCCAGCAGAAGCCTTAGAGCCAACTGCCTTCCTCCAGCCTAAAAGGTGATTAAGCTGCATGTTTGGTGTGGGGATAAGGGAAATCTTATCCCACCACATGCCCCAGGTTGAAAGGATTCTCTTCTAATGGTTATTGTCACTGATAAACTTTTTATAGAATACTTATCTTAGTTAATTAGGGCTACTATGACCAAGCACCATAGGCTGGATGGCTTATGAACAACAGAAACAGACTTCTCACAGTACTGCAGGCTGGAAGTCTGAGGCCAGGATGCCAGCATCCTTGGGTTCTGGTGAGAGCCCTCTTCTGGGTTGCAGCCCCTGCTGAATTCTCCTTGTATCCCCACATGGCAGAAAGAAAATGAGCCAGATTTCTGGCCTCTTATAAGGGCACTAATCCTATTCAGGAAGTCTTCACCCTCATGACCTAATTACCTCCCAAGGGCCTCACCTCCAATACCATCATGATGGGGATTCGATTTTAACATATTAATTTTTAAGGACACAGACATTCAGTCCATAGGAGTACAATGCTTTCTTATTTGCCTTGTTTCATTCTAGTAATGGTTAAGCATTCTTCATAGATTATTTCTCAGTCTAACTGATCCACCTCTCAATCAGGTCCTAGGTTCAATGAATATTCATTGAATGAGTGCTAAGTATGATCTGAGTAGAATCAGAGCAGCAAGTGCAGGTCGAGAGGACCTACCCAAGGAAACAGCCTCTTTTCCACTAAAGGCTGTATTCTTCCCCCTCCCCATCAAAAAGACCTCAGCAGCTTAGAAGTTTGATATATGGTGCTACCTTTAACCTATAAAATGTTAGACTGATGCCCACACTGGTGACAAAACTCTGTGGTTAGCTTTTAACAACAATCACTGTGGCTAGGAATTTTGGATTCCGTAGCTCTTGGAAAATCCTCTTGAAATTTTGGATTCCAAGAGAGCTAAGCTCTCTTGGGGTGATCAGCCCATATGTTTCTCAGTCCTCTGAAGCATTCATGTTTTAGATTGATCTTATATGATCTTAGAATTTATGACCCAATCATTTTACTCTGTAAATAAGTCTTAGAGTATCCCTGTGTCTTGCTCACCGTCACATGGAAGTCAAGACAGAACCAGGGACTAGACCCCAGCTCCTATTTCCCAGTTCAGCACCCTATTTACCCTGGTGCTTTGGCCCTTTCAAGCAAAGAAGACTTCATGGATATGCATATTATGTGTCTGAATTATTGATGACCTGAATTGAAGCTTTATCAGTTATTGGGATATGGAAGTCTGACAGTGACAAAAACTGAAATTTGGTGGGAGTTTTCTACGCCAGCCCTGCTCTTTAACAGTTTACACAGTCACATCTCCTTTGATCCCCATGACAATCCCACGAGGTTGGTGCTGTTACTATCCCCACATTTCAGATGGGAAGATGCACATAGAGGTCGCATGGCTTGCTCTTGGTCATATGGAGTCAGTATGGGTGCAGCCAGGACTCAAACCCAGGCCCTTAATCACCAGCCTCCCCACTCTGAACTCCTGTGATTTGTCTTGATGATTCCTAAACTTCTCCTTCTGGCATTACTTTATTTAAGTAATCATAAATAACATTTTAAAAGTATAAAATGTAAATCATTTTGCATCCACATGCAGAAAGAACGAATGACCAGGCCACTGATGGTTTAACTTGACATACACCATTGCATTTAATCTGAAGATAGTGTAATTATAGTAAGAGATAACAAGAAATTACAGAGAGGGCTGTGTGGAGTGCACGATCTAGGTGTTGTTTCTCTGGATAGATTACATGGCGTTTAAATATTTCAAGATTAGCAAGATGAAAAAAACAAGCATCTCCTGTTTAAAGTAAAGCTTGAGTCAGAAGCAAATGAGATACTAATTTATTTGTAGAACCTGAGCATCAGTATAATGAAATATTCAACTTGAATGACACTTTAAAAAAATTTCAAGCAAGGGACAAATGGAAATCACAGTGGTGTGTATAGGTAGGTGGGCCAGAGGAAATAACCATGTACTATTGCTTTATTCAGTGCTATCATATGAACTGCAACAGTGTTTTCAGAAAAGGAAAAATGTGGTCAATATAAAATCAAAACCCACTAGGGAATACTACTTGTATTATTTCTATGCCAGTTTTCCCTTTGAGCTCTTTCAGGCATAGATGCCGCTTTGTCATTGCTCTACCCCTGGTGTTTTTCATGGTGCCTGACAATACGAAGCACTCTCTTAAATGTTTGTTTTTAAATGATCATGATAAACCAAGACCACACGTATCTAAAAAGAAAGATAATAAAAAGCTCCTGGGCCAAAACTGAACAAAAGTTTCCAAGTTACGCCATTAACTTTTCTCAAGTCAGAGCCTGTACATAGTGAAGTGACATTGCTGAGATTTAAGTTCAGGACTGTATGCTTCATCCTAATGCCAGGGCTATTTTTCCTCTCCTTTTTTTTATTTTTCATTTTTTATTTTTTATTGTTTTTTTTTTTTTTTTTTTCCTGGAGATGGAGTCTCACTCTGTCGCCCAGGCTGGAGTGCAATGACGTGATCTTGGCTCACTGCAACCTTTGCCTCCCTGGTTCAAGCAATTCTCCTGCCTCAGCCTCTGGCGTAGCTGGGATTACAGGTGTGCACCACCACGCCTGGCTAATTTTTGTATTTTTAGTAGAGACGGGGTTTCACCATGTTGGTCAGGCTGACCTTGAACTCCTGACCTCATGATCCACCCGCCTCAGCCTCCCAAAAGTGCTGGGATTACAAGCATGAGACACCACTCTCGGCCTCCTCTACCCTCTTTCTAAATTTCTAGGCAGAGGACTGAAGTTTCTCAAGCTGTGGGTCCTGTAGCCTCATCCACACCAGCACCTGCCATGGCAAATCTTAGCATAGGCTGAGGTTTTCCTTGTACCCCATTTAGCTTTGTCTCCTACTGCCCTGAATGAATGCTCCCATGGGACTTTCTTCTGAGCACGGCCAAGTCTTCTCCGAGATTGTGTTCAAACATGGCCTTTGCTGTGAGGTCCTTCCAGGCCCTCCCTGACCCTCTGCCAGCTCCCATCTCTCTCCTCTGGGCTCTTGAGTTTCCACGGATGGATCTATGTCTACTCTGAAGTCTAGTCATTCATTCCTTCCACGTGCATCTTCCACATTATAAGGTGCTCCTTGAAGACAGGGATGGGATTATTTCGGTGTCCCCAGGAACTCAGTACAATTTTAGAAACATCGTAGATGCCTTGTAAGAGTTTGAGTGATCACCTACGGGCAATGCATAGACCTTAGGCATTGCTCTCTGCAGACTTGCCATTCAGTCTTTTTTATTTTTATTTTTTTCCTTTTCTTCACTTTACTTGGCAAGTTATATCCATTTATGAGATTCCTAAAAATCAGCACTTTTCACATAAGTATCCATAGTTGAGTTTTGAAAAATGTGAAGATCAGACCACTCTGGTCCCTGGTCTCTGACAAAATCTGCCAGAGTTGGCAGCACCTGCTTCTTTAGCCAAACCACACACACAGCTGCTTGCCACCATCTCCCACCAGCCAGCTGGCTTCATACATAGATGTCACCTGCCTAAACCTGGAAGCATTTGAGTGCCGCCCCGGAAAGACACACAATGGAGGAAGTCCCAGCCAAACTGTTTTGCTTTCCTATTTATTCTGAGGACCACGTACTAGTCAGCTAGGGCTGCTATCATCAAATGTCATGCAATGGATGGTTTAAACAATAGACATTTATTTCCCACAGCTTTGGAAGCTGGAAGCTCAAGATCAAGGTGTCAGCAGAAGTGGTTCCTCATGAAACCCCGTTCCTGGCTTGCAGAGGGCCACATTTTGGCTATGCCTTCACATGGTGGAGAGAATGAGAGAGAGAGAGAGACAGAGTGAGCTCTGTTTTATCTTCCTCTTCTTATCAGGACACCAATCTTGTCAGGATCGAACCCTGCCCTTACAACCTTATCTAAACCTAATCATCTAAACCCCCCCACCTCCAAATACCATCACACTGAGGGTTAGGGTCTCAACCTATGAATTTGGGAAGGGAAAAAACATTCAGTCCATAACAACCTGGCTCAAGGAATGAGACAAATCATCTCTCCCTATTTGCCCATTTCAGGGGAAACAATTTACTTCGGTTTGTATAAATTTATTTTCAGCTGTGAATTATTCCAATCTTCATTGCCCCCCAAAAAAGGACAGATTTTGGAGGGCACATAACCTCCATGTGTATGGAGGTTAGTAAGATGCAAATTGGGAGACCCATGTTTCTGAGTCAGTTCAGTCCCTGCAGGCCTGACCTTGGGGTTCTTGTTCTCTGCTTACCTCCGTTTCTCTATCTGCAAAATGATGAGACAGAACAAGATGATGGCACGTGGCTGTTTTGCCTCTGATGCTTTGTGTGTCTTTCCTGATCATTTCTGGGTTAACACAAAAGATTTGTGGGTACTCACCATCTGCAGTGTGATCGATGACCATCCACCCCATCCAGGGGAGCTTCTTTAGCTAAGATGGCACCTCTCAGAGGCTCAGTCACCCCTGGAGCAGGGGCTGAAGCCATGCACCCCAGAGTGGGCCCAAGGCAGCCCAGCTCCTGTCTCCTGTCTGTTATGGGGTCCCTCTTCCACTCAGTTGCACTGAGTAATAGGAGAAGCCCTGTCTGTCCGCCCTCCTGTCACAGAGCTCTGCTGCGCAGTGCCTGAGCCAGTGTGTTTCTGCTTCTAATGAAGGATTTATTTAGGTCACTGCTGCCTTCTGCGCACAGCAATGCAGATTAAACATGTTGAGAAGTAACTCCTCCTCTTCCTTCACTGGGGGCCTGCCTCACCACTGCACACACCTGGCTGCTCATCATTCATTCAGGAGCCCTTTCTGAAGGACCCACGGCCACTGCGTGCCCTTCCACAGAGAACTGAATTATTTCTATGTGTCACTGTCCTTTCTTCTTTGAGCCTCTGTCTGGTTGAGTCACTGCAGTACTTTGCATCATGAACAAATGTGTTTGACTAATTATCATCCCAGGATCCCATTTATAACACCCAGGATTTTTCTTTTTAAGGGACAAAAATAACTACCATGATTTGAGAGCTTACCACAGGCCAGACAGTATGGCAATACCCTAAGCATGCCACATGTACTATTTTATTTAATCCTCACAGTAAATATGTAGGGCCAGTGCATTCAATCTCAAGCTCCAAGTTTCAGGGCTGTCTTGCAGATTTTAAGTTACAGAGCTAAGATTTGAGACTGGGTTTTTGGCTGTAAATCCTGTTAATTCCCAGAGTCTTCCCTCCATCTCCTGCCTCCCAAAATACAAACTCGGCAGCCAAAATCATCCCTGTCTATTTTGTCTACCACAATTGTTTTCAATCCTAGAATTAAAAATATACTACCCCAACAACAGTAGGAAACAAACAAATAAAAATCAAAAGACCTTGCCCATCTCTCCCCCGGGGCCAAGAGTATCAGAATCTGAATTGGCACCCATATTCTAAGCTCACAGGGCTCTAGCCATTCCAAAGACTATCGAGGGTTAGATTAGCTCCTCTGGAAATTTATGAGGAATACAGAATCCCAGGCCTCTGCTCAGGCCTCTTGCATTAGAATCTGCATTTGTAACTGGCTTTCTAAGTGACATGCGTACATATGCATGTTTGGAAAGCACTTTGCCTGATGGTTGTAACTTGCAGCCACAAGTCTCTCCCAGGAGGAAATCTTTAGTTACCTCTCATGTGAACTTTTTATCCAAATCCTTGGGCCCTAATCCTTCACCTGATCTGGGGAATAATGTTGTGTGCGTTGACTTCAGACTACCTATGGGACAGGTTGCATTTATCATTCTCATTTTATCAAAGAGCACTTAGAGGTTCACAAATAACACTGAGATGGGAATCCTTCTCCCAGTGAGCACACCATGCTACCTTCCTTGGCTTGCCAAGGCATCTCCTTCCTTCGATTTCAGAGAATTCAATTTATTATCCAGTTAAACTTTTGTAAATATGGCACCTCTCAGACATGCAGAGAATTCAAGGAAGCATAGAAGTCTAGAGGAGGAGATATTCGAATAGTCCTCCTCTTTTTCAAGGAAACAATGGGGCCAATTACTCTAACTTATCCCCCACTGCATAGTAAATTGGTCCAAGAAAGCTTATTAACATTATGTGGCCTGACTTATGATCCTTTCTACCCTAAACTCTTTTCACCCCATTCCACCTCACAGCAATTACCATAAGGAAATCCAAACAAAAGTGAATGTCAACATTCGTTGAAGATTGACATGTATAAGCAATTTCAAGAAAATAAATATTTATGTAGGTCTTGAAATATCACTGTCCTCTCATAGACTGACAGGCACAAACTGAATCTATTTCCAATTTCACTGTTTCCAAAATGACCTGTCAAGGATGAAAATCTGACACCACTGCGAGGTGCTCTTCAGTAGCTGTGCAAAGATGAAAGTGAAGACATTTTTCGTTCTTAACAATGAAAAAATAATCTTATACTGTTGATTGTCCAGAAGTTTGGTAGACTAAAAAAAATGACAGTTCTGTTGTTCAACCTGTCTTTCTCATGTTTCAGTGTGTTCCAGAAAATTAAATCACTCAACACCATGGGATTCTTGGAAAGAAGCAGTTCTTGCATAACAGTATAATAAATCTCACACTTCTTCTATCTCATTGTGGTTTTAAGTAAGCTCTCCCTCGCCTGGAATGCAATCCCCACTGCCCAAGGGAAAGCATCACAATTCAAAGGGGACAAAGGCACACCATGGACTTTGAGGATGGCCAGTGGAATATTTTAGTTTGATATTACCAGGTTCTGTGACCTTGAGGAGGTCATTTAACCTTAACAGCATGTTTCCATTTCTGTCATGGCAGATATGAATATGAAAGGCAGGCCATTAACATTTGTTGAATGACTGTGTGCCAGACACTGTGCCATGTATTTGGCATGGGTCATCGTATTTAATTATGATGACACCCCTATCAAGAAGATTTAAGCTCATACTTGCAGAGGGGAACATGGAGCCCCAGAGAGGTTAGACATTGACTGAGGTCAGTTAGCAATAAGAATTCTAGCCTGGATCTACCTGATTGCAAAAATCTTCTTTGTTCATCTACTACTCTTCACCACATTTTTATTGCTTAAAAATATAAAATAAAATGAGAACAATCACCTCTTGTAGTGTTGCAAGTATTAGAAGAAATAATTTATACTCAAGTGCTTGCCACCTGGCACCCAGTGAGTGCTCAGCAGGTAATCTCTTCCCTTCTAACCCTTTTGTTAAATCCTATAAGTGACTTATGGTTGTATGTTTTGATCATCCCTGCTACCCTACAGGAGATTCCTACCTGTGACAGTGTGTCATCATCTCTTGTTGAGGGGCTGTGAAGGTGTCCTACAGACCGACAGATGGCAGGCATCACTGTTCCAGATTCATTAAATGTACCTCTTGTAAAATATCCTAGTTATTTCATTACATCTATGAATATGTTCCAGCAGTGGGACTGAGAGAATATATTATAGTTAATTACATTTGAAATCTAGGTCATGATGTGAATTATGTAATAAGGAGACATAAGGAGAAAATGAAAATATTTTTGAAGGGTTGTTTCATAGCTTCCCCTCCTTTTTTAATCCAAATATTTTCTAGGCTCTCAGGTGATGTCGCCCAATCACGATTAGAAATGCTGAGTCCCCCTTTCAACTTCTGCTTTCTGCTTGACTCTCTAGAGACAGAAGTTTCAAACCCTTAAAGTTTCTCTTGCTACTGTGTTAAAATATGTTCCCAGTACCTTCCAGCTATTTTCCCGTCTACTGCATTTGACAAGTTCATTCAGCAAACAAAATGTCTAGAACGTGCTATATACCAGAAATCATGCCAGGCCCTAGAGGATAGAGTAGAGCAAGGCAAGACCTCCATTTGGAGGAAAGGCCTCCTTGGAAAGGAGTTTGGATTTAATTCCAAGTGCAAGGGAAGCCTCCATCTGGAAGATTCTGTGGACTCTCCATTGGGTTTCCCATGCCTGGCATGTGGCTACTGTCTTCACAGTGGGACTTGAGGAAGTTCACTGTTGCTGATAGGAAGGACTTTAATCTTCTCAGTTCATGAAACTCAGGCCTTGGGTTTTCACCGTAGAACCCAGAATACAGCCTCCCTGATAGAGGGAAGTAAACAGAGAGGTAGCTGGATCTCCCTTTGGGACCTATTAACCCATCTATAAAAGGAAGGCGGAGGTTCATTGTGCCCATCTTAGCAAGTCTCAGGTTTCATAGAAATTCCGTCCTTCATCAAAGAATTGGTGCAAGGCACAAATATTCAACAGGACCAAAGAAGTCGAGCCAAGTTCATTAACAACTTGCTCACTATCTCTAGACATTGCCAAGAAAAGTGAAAGGGACAGTGAAGTACCTGGCTAACTTTCTAGACACACGACTTCATTTCTCTGAACCTCACTTTTTAAAATAATAACATGACTTACCTTGAGGACTTGCAGTGACGATTACAGCAAGCCCTGCATGGAAAGTTGCCAGCCTAGTGCCTGCTGAGTAGCAATTGCTGCAGACGGGAGCTGCGATCATTGCTTTTGCCAAGGTTGTGGCCTCTGCTTCAGGTGCTATGGAGAATTCTGTATCCATGCCCATGTCAGCCAAGGGCTTCAACTGTCAAAAGTTCCCATTTGTTTACTTTTATCTGGTTTGTTTCCTGAGGGAGAAGATCGAATTTGCCTTTGTGCTGCCTGCAGGTTCAAACCTGTCTTCCTGTTCTTCTCCTGTTTAGGAAGCTCCTAATCTGTGAATGGGTAGGGAATCTTGCTTTCAGGAAAGTGTGTTCCACACTTAAAGAGCTCTCAGATCAAGAATTGCAAATGTGCTCAGTGCTCTCTGTCTCTATGCTCTCTAACTCAATTGCCACCAGTCATATGTGTCCTTGATATGTGCTACACAGGTAAATATATACACACTTGGATTTCGAAGACTGGGTAGAAAAAATGCAAAATCCTTCATTAATTTTATATAGTGATTAGGCCAGGTATGGTGGCTCACGCCTGTAATCCAAGCACTTTGAGAGACCGAGACAGGTGGATCACTTGAGGTCAGGAGTTCGAGACCAGTCAAACCCCATCTCTACTAAAATTGTAGTACAAAAATTAGCCAGGTGTGGTGGCACACAACTGTGGTCCCAGCTACTTGGGAGGCTGAGGCACAAGAACCACTTGAACCCAGTATGCAGAGGTTACAGTGAGCTGAAATCATGCCACTGCACTCCAGCTTGGGCAACAGAGGAAGACTCTGTCTCAAAAAAGAGAAATTATATAGGTGATTATATGTTACAGTGATAACATTTTAGATATGTTAAGCTATGTGAAATATATGTTTTAAAATGTGACCTTTGGAAAATGTCTGAATGCATATGTGATACAAAATATATTTATATTGGACAGTCCTGACACACATTGTTTCATTTCCGTCTCAAAGTAATCATTTGAGGCAGGTGGAATTATTACCATTTTACAGATGAGGCAACTGAAGCTAAGAGAGGTTAAGTCACTTTGACCAGGGTCCAAACTGGAGACAGGAATCCTGACTCCAGAGCCTGTGCAATTCATTTGGACCCTTCTACTGACCAGAACAAATGAGCAAGTTTGACCCTGTACTGCATGTACCCTGTGTGTCAGCTGACACTGGAAGTTGGTGGTCAGGGAGTTGTCATTGCTGGGTAGATTTTGTTGGGTTTTTCTTCTTTGGAGTCCCCAATACATTGTCATTATTTTACATTACAAGCACTTACTCGAAAGACAGTAATAACAGCAACTAGACTACAGAACTGGAATTCAGGAGCCAAAAGTCCTGGGAACAGATTTACTATGTGACACTGGGCAAGTCATCTTGGGGTGTGAAAGGCAGGGACTAAGTGACCCCCTTCTTCCCTGATGTTTATAATTTCACTGTCAAGATCAAGGTGGCCCACAGGAATGGCTTTATAGGTTCACCTGAGCTTAGGAATCTTTTTGTTTCTGAGAGTATTACAAAAAGGACCAAAAATCCTTTCTGTGCCCCTGGGAAGTCCAAATTATAAAACCACAAGAGGAAGTTGGCTCCCAATGCCCATGGTGTGCATGTAATATAAAACAGGTTACACTATATTTCGATATTAATATATGTGTGCATACATTTACACACACACATATATACTTACACACGTTTTTACATATATACATAAAAGATACACATGGGGCATATTTATAAACATGATATATATGCTATATATAGTATGTGTGTATGTATATGTGTGCATATATACTTGCATATGTATATATAAGATGTTAGCCAATTTCTTTCTCTATAAGTCTCAAATATTTTTGAATGAAAAAGGTCTAGACATAAGTAAATACACTTTTAGAAAGGATTAAAGTACAAACAAGGAACTTTTAAGCTACTTAACTTCCCAATATGTTGTTGTTGTTTTCTTTCATGAAGGACAAACTATATTTAGTTTCTTCTTTACTGTGTGCTGGTAATTCCCCTTCAGGAAAGAAACCTCAGATGTACACTACACTAACCAGGATGCCTCAGGTTAGAGTGGAGGGAGCATAAACAGTCAGATAATATGAATTTCAGATCTGGCCTCTGCCTCTACACTTAGGTATCAAATAATATGAATGTGTTGTTCCCTGAGTCTGAACATGGAACTATAAGACGGGGATAGCAGGCCGGGCGCAGTGGCTCACGCCTGTAATCCCAGCACTTTGGGAGGCCGAGGCAGGTGGATCACGAGGTCAGGAGATCGAGACCATCCTGGCTAACACGGTGAAACCCCGTCTCTACTAAAAATACAAAAAAAAAAAAAATTAGCCGGGTGTGGTGGCGGGCGCCTGTAGTCCCAGCTACTGGGGAGGCTGAGGCAGGAGAATGGCGTGAACCCGGGAGGCGGAGCTTGCAGTGAGCCAAGATCGCGCCACTGCACTCCAGCCTGGGCGACAGAGTGAGATTCCGTCTCAAAAAAAAAAAAAAAAAAGCTGGGGATAGCAGTGAGCAACACACAGCATAGCTCTCTAAAGGGTAGTAGTTTGTCCGTCTCTCCCTTGACCAACCTGTTATACCTGCACACACACACACACACGCATACACACATACAGACACACCCAAACATGCACATACAATTGCATACATTCTCACATCTCAAATATGTAAGAGCCAAGCACAACTGGTACATTTGGTTGAACAACCTGGATGACTTGAGAAGGAAATGAAATTCAACTGAAACACCCTGAAACCATCAGTTGACTAAAGCAATTGACCCGTTAAATTGAGCTCACCAATCGGTAGAACCAACCTGAAACATCATCGTTCGTGGTTATCCTTTCTAAAGCATTCTTGATTTTTTCTTAAAGAGTTACATCACTGATCCCTCAGGTCCCTTCTCCAGTGCACTGTGGTTCTCTAAAGGCTTCTGTCTGTTTGATTACTTGCTCTTTAATATGTTTTTCTAAACAGATAACACAATATCTGAGAAAGATAGATCAGCTGGTTGATCATAAAAATGGATGTCCTGGAATTTGTTCTTCCTTTATTCATTCTGGACAAGTTTTAAACTGATGAAGTAAATTTTGAAGCTACTGTACAAAAGATGATGGGTCCTCTTGATGGAGAACATTTTTACTACCTTTGTAAATCCCACAGTCCCCAAGCCAGGCCTGTCTCTTACCCTTCCCTTAATGTGTTTTAACAGAGACGACTCAAGTGAGAGCATCCAATCACTTCTTTAGAGGACAACATGACAGACTGAGTATCAGCTCCTTGAAAACATAAACCATGGACTGGTCTGTCTTGTGGAACCCTGAAACATCTAGGCCAGCAGTTCCTGTGTCCTTTACTGCCTAAATGTTATAAATCTTAAATAGGTAAAGAGGAGAAGTTTTGTGAAAAAGAGGTGGTTGTGGATAAAGAACCCTGAGTTTAGAGTTTTCAATTTGGGCTCTGAATTTTGAAAGACTAATAGAATTGTGTCCTTAGACAAGGCTACCCTCTATAAAATGGTGGTGACAGGCCAGGTGCAGTGGCTCATGCCTGTAATCCCAGCACTTTGGGAGGCCGAGGCGGGTGGATCACCTGAGGTTGGGAGTTCAAGACCAGCCTGACCAACATGGAGTAACCCCATCTCTACTAAACATACAAAATTGGCCAGATGTGGTGGCACATGCCTGTAATCTCAGTTACTCAGGAGACTGAGGCAGGAGAATCACTTGAACCCCGGAGGCGAAGGTTGCAGTGAACTGAGATCGCACCATTGCACTCCAGCCTGAGCAACAAGAGCAAAACTCCATCTAAAAAAAAAGAAAAAAAATGGTGGTGACATCTGCCCTGCCTTCCTACCTTACAATGTAGGATTGTAGAGACAATAGCTGAGCATAGTATGAGACCACATTATCAATAGTAAAGCTTTGGACACGTGAAGGCTTTTTTGTACGTTGTAGTAATTTCACTTGTTTATCCCTCCAGGCCTACTTCAAATGTTTCCACCACTGTGAAACCATCCCCAATTATTTCAGGCAAAATGAATGAACATGTGTCTTCGTAGTACCCTACCTAAATTACAATCATAACATATATCACCCTGATGCCTATAATCAGGCTGCATCAATTAACTTTTGCCAATTTCCTGCTGCAATACAAATCACTCCAAAACTCAGTGGCTTAAAACCACAATCATGCATCTTCGCTTATGAGATGGGATGGCCGTATGTGTCTCTCATCCTCCCCCGGGACCATGGGCTAGCCAGGGCATATTCTTCTCATGGCAAAGGCAAGAGTGAAAGAGGGTGAGCCAAAACACACAAGACCTCTTGCAGCTAGGCTGGGGACTGATATGTTGTCTCATCTGCTCATATGCTAGTGGCAAGGCCAATTCAAGGGTTGGACACAGGGTGAAGAATTGGGACTAATCATGAAGTCTTTCATACTAATTTACATGCTTTGTTAGATTACAGCCCCTGGCTGGAAGAGCAGGGGGCAGGAACAAAGCCTGCTTCTATATCACCTACCCCTCTGCCAGGGACTGGTGAATAGTAGCTATTTTATTGATTTTTGCTGAGTTCCGAAGGGTCTTCCCAACCCTTTCCTTTATAGTAAGGGTTAGCACGCTCTGACTGGGGGGCCAAACCTGGCCCGGTTGTATGCAGCCAAACAGCTAAACATATAAATGATTGCAAAAAATAATAATAGTAAAAAGGAAAATAATATTTAATGACACGTGAAAATTACATGAAATTCACTCAGTGCCCATAAATAGAGTGTTCTTGGAACACAACCACACCCATTCCCTTGTGTGTTGTCTATGGCTGTATTCCATCTATAATAGCACGGTTGAAGTTGGAGTTGGCCTAAAGTATGTCCCTTAAAGCCTAAAATACTTACTCTCTGGCCTTTTGCAGAAAATGTTTGCCATCTGCTCCTGTATAGGATAAGAAACTGAGAGTCCCGGGGGGTTGAATATAGTCCTCACTGCAGAGTGGCTACAGAGTCGTTAGTTGAATTATTCCTGTCTTTGTTATATGTTAATATCTTCCCTTTTTGTTCCCTAGTAATTGAAAGCCTGAAAGTCCCATGTGCCACTGACTAGGAGGCTTCCGTCCTGCTGCGCTTCATGACCCAGCGACGAGCGGCCCAGTGAAGCCACCGTGGTGTCCAGCATGGCCGCGCTGCTCCTGGGCGCGGTGCTGCTGGTGGCCCAGCCCCAGCTAGTGCCTTCCCGCCCCGCCGAGCTGGGCCAGCAGGAGCTTCTGCGGAAAGCGGGGACCCTCCAGGATGACGTCCGCTATGGCGCGGCCCCGAACGGCTCTGCCCAGCAGCTGCCTCAGACCATCATCATCGGCGTGCGCAAGGGCGGCACGCGCGCGCTGCTGGAGATGCTCAGCCTGCACCCCGATGTGGCGGCCGCGGAGAACGAGGTCCACTTCTTCGACTGGGAGGAGCACTACGGCCACGGCCTGGGCTGGTACCTCAGCCAGATGCCCTTCTCCTGGCCACACCAGCTCACGGTGGAAAAGACCCCCGCGTACTTCACGTCGCCCAAAGTGCCTGAGCGAGTCCACAGCATGAACCCGTCCATCCGGCTGCTGCTCATCCTGCGAGACCCGTCGGAGCGCGTGCTATCTGACTACACCCAAGTGTTCTACAACCACATGCAGAAGCGCAAGCCCTACCCGTCCATCGAGGAGTTCCTGGTGCGCGACGGCCGGCTCAATGTGGACTACAAGGCCCTCAACCGCAGCCTCTACCACGTGCACATGCAGAACTGGCTGCGCTTCTTCCCGCTGCGCCACATCCACATTGTGGACGGCGACCGCCTCATCAGGGATCCTTTCCCCGAGATCCAAAAGGTCGAGAGGTTCCTGAAGCTGTCGCCGCAGATCAATGCCTCGAACTTCTACTTTAACAAAACCAAGGGCTTTTACTGCCTGCGGGACAGCGGCCGGGACCGCTGCTTACATGAGTCCAAAGGCCGGGCGCACCCCCAAGTAGATCCCAAACTACTCAATAAACTGCACGAATATTTTCATGAGCCAAATAAGAAATTCTTCGAGCTTGTTGGCAGAACATTTGACTGGCACTGATTTGCAATAAGCTAAGCTCAGAAACTTTCCTACTGTAAGTTCTGGTGTACATCTGGGGGAGGGGAAAGAATTTTAAAAAAGCATTTAAGGTATAATTTATTTGTAAAATCCATAAAGTACTTCTGTACAGTATTAGATTCACAATTGCCATATATACTAGTTATATTTTTCTACTTGTTAAATGGAGGGCATTTTGTATTGTTTTTCATGGTTGTTAACATTGTGTAATATGTCTCTATATGAAGGAACTAAACTATTTCACTGAAAAAAAAAAAAGATTTTTCTGGAGACGCTATCTTTTTTTGAATATAATTAACTTGCCCCCAACTCAAAATAGCTGTCTGTGTTGCACTCATTGCAAAATCTAAATTCTTTTGTTACTTAAAAAAAACCACGTTTTTTATGGCTGTTATAGTCGTCTCTCTCCCCTCTCCTTTCTGCATTGCTCTTTTTAATTTTCAATGTCTCATTGTGATCATCAGATTTATTTTTACTTGGATTGTAAGATTTATCTCCTTGATGGTTCCTTGCCATTTTTGGAGGTCACGGTTTTACCCATTCCCACGTGTAAACTTCAAGTAAACGAAGCAATATTCAGGATGGAGAAGCAGTTAGTGACTGGCTAGAAGTCCCTTGGGATCCATCTTGACCTCAAAGAATATTTGCATACGCTTCTGATCTCAGCAGTGGTTGAAACCTACAATAAAGAGGATTAAACCCTTGGCCTTCAGAACGATCTCGGGCCTGGGTACTTTGCCCCAAGTGGCAGTTGGCCTCCAGAAAGCCAATTAGAATAGAAAAGAGAAACTGCAAAATCTATGTGTGTCTTCATCCTGTAGGTTCTGTGAAAGGCTGACTAAAAGGGTAGTAGTCTTTTGCTTAGTTTAAAAGTGCTTACTTCCTGAAAGATACATTGGCATTATAGACATATATTCCATATGCACTGAGACATAAATATGTGTATGTTTCAAAATCAACTCTAAATTTGGAGTCCTGAATGTGAAAGAAAATGTAAACTCCCAAGGGTTGAAGTTAAAAAGAGAAAAGGGCAGAGTTGAGGGTAGCACCGAAGAGAGCCACTGTACCTGCCCCCAGAGGAGAGGCTGGAGTTCATTTTCACTTCTGCCCCCGAGCAGCCAGGTTGTTGGAGATGGTCACATAAACCCGTCTTATCCTCAGTTTTTTCATGCATTCTTCATGCAGTCAGCCTTTTACAAAATTAAACACATCGGATTTTAGTAAAAATAAAACATTTATTACAGTAAAAGAGAAAATACAAACAAGCAAAATAAACTGGTTTCCTGACATAGTTTATACCGAAGGAAAATGACAGAAATGGATATTATTAATCACCTCCTACACTTAAGAACTCATTGAAATTTCTCCAAGCCACCCCAGGATGCAGATATTATTATGGAAATTTCAAATAGGAGAAAATAGGTCCAGAGAACATGAGAAACTTGCCCAAGATCACATTGACTATAAACTCAGGCTTAGAGGCTACTCAGAGTCAAAGCACAGGTTATTTATGTATTTACTTTTTACCCAACTCTTTCTGAGCTCAGAAGGAAAAGCCCAGACTCAGAGCCAGTTCTTCCTGACCTGACTTGACATTTCTTCCCAGGTGCCAAGTATCTTCCATCCTAAGAGGTGTGTCCCAGCTACAGGAAGGGCAAGAAGCAGCCTCCATTTTTCTCAGCAGTGTTATCAGGGAAGTGAGTCACCTTGGTATGTTTCAGCAGTTCCAGCCTGACCTGACCTTAGCATGGCCTATGCCTCACCCCATATCATGCACAGAGAGCAGAGAGGATGCCTTCCTCTTTATAATCCATTAAAGTTGTCATTAAACCATCATCTCCCCCGGAGGAGGTAGCGGAAATATTTACAGCAGGCCCCTGGTGGACTGGGTACTTCTCAATAGGCAGACAGCCTCCCTCTGCAGCACATCGTTGGACCTTGCTTGTACCGTACTCGTTGAAGAGCTGAAGAAATAAGAGGGCTCAGAAAGGTTAAGTCGTTTCCAAGCCTGTTCAGGAATATGGTGACTGAAAGGAAACTGCAATGAGAGTCTCTGACTCTGAAGAAGATGCTCTTTGCAAATGGCCTGTATATTCCTGTGCCCTGACAGGGATGGTCTGGTTGAAGCGTGAACTGTTGTTGCAAGAGGCAGCGGGGAGGAGTGGAGGAAGACAGGACCGGCACATGGAACATAATCTAGCTGCTGGGACTGGCATAGTTGATGGAGGGCATGGTCCAGTGTAAAATGATTAGTGAATGTAAATCCAATGTTTTCATTTGGGGGTGCAGAGCTGTGGCTAAAGGAATGTTCAAATGAGTCTACCATGAGCAAGGGGTCAGAGGTCCTAGTGGCACTGTATGTTCATTCATTTTTGGTACAACCCCAGCCAGTCATTGAGAAAGTACACAGGGTAAGAAACCTTCACTCCAGATTTACCCAAGGTATTTATTAATAGATATCACCGAGCACTGTCAAATTCAAAGGAGGCCCTGTAGTAGACCCTGGCCTGTCCTGATAGGGCCAAAATGCAGTGACTCGGGAGCC
This sequence comes from Macaca nemestrina, assembly GCF_043159975.1. NCBI lineage: Eukaryota > Metazoa > Chordata > Mammalia > Primates > Cercopithecidae > Macaca > Macaca nemestrina. The sequence goes on from NC_092127.1 coordinate 186,173,368, forward strand.
TAATAGACACCCAGTCCCTCCCAAACATGCCTCCTACCAACTCCATTAACAGAGACAGATGTCAGTGGAAGGGGTGGGGCTCCTGTCCAGACCACTCCAGCCCAGGGACAGCCTGGGGGATCTAGGTGGGTCCTTCCAGAGAGGCAGCTGAGAGCAACTGAACCAAGCCTCAGCTATTAGATTTGGAATATTTACACACTTGACACTCCAGAGTCAGAACAGCACCTTCCATTTCCCTTCCTCCTGGAATCAGATAGGGTTGAAATCCTTTTAACACTATTTGGTTATCAGCTCACAGCCTGAAGGTTTGCGAGTTTAAGAAAAGTGACATGCCTCTGAGCACAGGGTGCTTTACTCCTTCTGTGCTGGGAGGCTTACCCAACTGAAAGGAGATGCAGGGTAGGGGAGGCCAATGCCTAGTGTGCCTGCTGCTTACAGGGGTGGAGTCACAGGTCACCATTATCCATTAAAATTTTACTTTTTTGAGCCCCTACCATATGCTCAACATGGTATTAAGTCCTCAAGAATATAAAAAGAAAATACAACAGGAACTAGTAGACATTAACTGTTTGTTCTGGACTTTAACAAAAATCCAGAGGGTCTTGGAGTACAAGGGGAAAGACATTTAGCTGTGTATAGACTGGGTGGGGCGATATGTTCCATGGTTTGACATTCAGTTCAGCAACATTGCTGAGAGAAATCAACTAGCCCCCTTATAGAGAAGAGGAAACTGAGGTTTTAAAAGTGGTCCTGGCCAGGCACGGTGGCTCACGTCTGTAATCCCAGCACTTTGGGAGGCCGAGGTGGGTGAATCATGGGGTCAAGAGTTCAAGACCAGCCTGACCAATGTGGTGAAACCCCATCTCTACTAAAAATACAAAAATTAGCCAAGCATGAAGGTGCGTGCCCGTAATCCCAGCTACTTAGGAGGCTGAGGCAGGAGAATCACTTGAACCTGGAAGGAAGAGGTTGCAGTGAGACGAGATGATGCCACTGCACTCCAGCCTGGGTGACAGAGCAAGACTCCATCTCAAAAAAATAAAATAATAATAAAAAATAAAAAGTGATCCTGACCTCATGTCACTTTTTTCAGAGGAAAGGATTCTTGCTCCCTCCAGGGAAATAGTCCAGAAATGGGAAATGTTGACATCACGTATCACAAAAGAAGTTGAAAAAGATCAGAGACCCTCTCCAGAATGTCATTTTTCAGAAATATTAAGAAATAGAGAATCTTCCCAGAGGTCGCATGGCAGGGCAGGTCACTTAACTTGTGGGCCACAGAAACCCTGACCCTCCTATGGGAAGGTTTCATGGAGGAATCGCCATAAAGCTGGGGCACGAATGGCAGTGGTGTCACCAGAGCAGGGCATTCTGAACAAGGGAAACTTGAGACATGAAGACAGTGGTCATTGGGAGAGACCGGGGGTAGAGGGTAGAGGTAGGCAAGAGATTTGTCTAAGTGGCATGTCAAATGTGTTAAACTCAATGAGAAGCTACTGCTTTCCAAGGCTGGAGTGCTGAAAGCTTACTTAGCAGGCACCCTTGTGAATTTGGCTCCTGTGCAGGTGTATCTGTTGCATAAAAATAACTATCATTTTTTGCACACCTGCCATGTGCTTGGTATTTTAAATATATTGCTTCTAACCTATATAACAACTCTAAGAAGTAGAACATGGGCTACTAATTTTACAGAAAAATAAACTCAGAAATTAAAGGGCTTGCCCATGTTGATAGAGCCATTGTTTCTTACAAATGAAATTTTGTCTTCGGTGTCTCTGTTCCTTTTCAGTCCATCTGTTTGTGGGTAAGTGGGGGATGACATAAAGCATATGTATCTGTCTATTAGGCAGAGCTGTAAGGGAAATTATGGGCATCTAGGATTTGGAGTTGGACAGTTAGGGTGACGCCAAGATCACCTTCAAGCAAAGCAGTGGCTGGGATTTGATGCAACAAGGATGTGACAAAACATGCTTCTAACTGACAGCAGCTCATTTTGGAAGACTGAGCCTGAGTTAAAGGCCAGAGCAACGTAACAGAGTTCTCCAAACAGCACACAATGAGAGAAAGCCAAAGCTAAAGAGGACATCACCAGATTTAGCTGCTTCACTAAAGTGTTTTGATGTAGAAAATGAACTTGGTGCTTTAGTTCTCCCTGATGTCAAGACCTTTATTCCATTTTGCCCAAATTTCCCAGTTAGATAACAGTAAAGAGAGAGAGCCGGAAGACCTGGGTGTGCATCCTAGCTGTATCAATCACTGGCCATGGGATCTTAGATTCAGATTCTGAGAACCTCCATTTCCTTCTCCACAAAAATGGGCAGATATGTACTATACTCTGTTTTGGGGAAAACTCAAATTCAATGAGATAAAGTAGGTAAAAACTATAAACTCAGTACATATGTTGTTTAGTGGTTAAAAACATTTGGGACTTTAGGAGACAGACCAAAACTGCTTTTGAACCAGTCGGCAGAAATGCACTGCCTTTTTTCCTCCTCTGCTTCCCAGCTATGTGACTGTAGCTATTGCTGTTAATGCTTCATCCAGACCTCATTTACCATGGAACTGCTCTCAACTGCGGCTGCCACAAAGATTGTCTTCTGGTGACTCGCCCTGACTATTTTCTGAAGGATTTCTCTTAGTTGGCAGGAGTTTCCTTACCTGAAGATGCCCGGGAAGTGTTGCCCACCCTACTCTCCTGCTTTCCTAGGGTTAGGGCATGACTAATGATTGACTGATCGATGTGGGATGGGGCAAGGGGGGTAGTAGGGTAACTGTTCACCCTCATTGCCTCTGGGCAGGACAACCTCTGTTGCGACTCATGCTCAGAGCTCCTTGTGAGATCAGGCTGAGGCTAGACTTCTTCTGAAACCCTACTTTTACTTATTTCTTCTCAAACTTCATCCTTTTCCCACATTACCTTACCCATTTCTTCTGCTACCCTATTCTCAGAAAATGTGTTTCCCAAGAATACAGGAATCCCCCCTCAGGCTTTGCTTCCAGAGCATCAACTCTAAGGTTTTAACCTTGCATGCATGTTTTCTTCTCTCTGTATTTTAAATGCATAATGTGATCAACCCACAGAGTTATCAGAATTCTTCCAATTAAATGAGATACAGCAGAGAATGAGTCTATTTTATTGGCTAGCAAATAGCAAAGTGTTAAATACAATAATGGATGAAATTGTTACCAAGTAGTAGGCTCTTTAATTAGCTTATCAGACTACCAAAATAGTATAATGCATCAATATCAAACTTAAATTCCAACTTCATAAAACAATTCTGGACCCAACAAAGATGAAGGTATTACTCCATCTTATGTAGCAATATGTTGTATTTCTATTGTTTGATAGATAGTCCACTTAGAACTAACACATGGATGTCTCTTCCTTTTGATTGCAACCCTCTGGCACTTAACACTGTGCCTGGCACATGGTAAGTAAGGAGTATTAATGCTTGTTTGTGGATTGAAGGGTAACTCTAGGTCAGCTGTCAGTTTTATGCGAAAGCCCCTTCTACCACATCCCAGTCTCATGATCTGGCCCACCTCCTGGAAGTACCCTTTCTGGCCCAGACACTGGTAGGTACTTTATAATATGCTGTTTTATGTAATCTTCACAAACCTCAGGGGAAATAATCAATTCAAGCTTCCTGTGTTTGCTTACCATTAGATCCCCAATAAATAGTAACAATACTTGACATAGGAGCTGTAAATATTTATTAATCAAAAAATCACCCTAATACCCAAGCTCTTTTCACTATGCCTTACTATATGACCTCTTCTCGAATACTGAAACAGTGGATAGTTCTCCAAGGTAACCCATGATATCTCCAAACTGGCTATTGAAATTCATACTTACTGTACCTCGACCTACATTCTCTCCTGAATCTGAGTTCTACCACACAGTGCCATAATGAACAGGTCTAATACCACTTTCTCACGTTGGCCTACTGAAAAGAGCTCTGACCTTGGATTCTGAAGACCTGAATTTAGAAGTTTATCTCCCAGCCTTTTTCACAGCTATGTGACCTTGGGCAATTTCCTTAACTGCCCTGAACTTCCAGTACCTTTCTGTAAAATAGGGATAATGATGCCTTCCTCACAGAGATTCTACGAACATTTTATGGAAAATGGACAATGGACATATAAGAGATCACAATTTCATAAACTCTGCAAATATGTAAAAGTAAGTCTTTCTAATTCCTATTTAGCTCTCATGACTGGTATCATCTTTGACAGAAAGTAAAGGAATAATACGTTTATTAAAACCTAGGTATTATCTCATTTAACCTTCATATCGACCTATAAGATAAATGCCACTATTTCACTTATTTTATATATGGATGGGGAACCAATGCACGGAGACATTAAGTAATTCGCCCAAGGTTACATGGCTAGTAAATGGTAGAGCCAGATTTGTCTCCTGCGTATTCTCTTCATAACTAAAATGCTTTACCTCTAGGCTATAATGCCTGTAAATGCAAAAGAGAATCTCTTCTCCAACATGTCTGTTCATAGAAAGAGCTAGAAAACAAAGAAAGCAAAGATAGAGATCAGAAACTTTATATAAATATCAGAAAAAAAGGCTGTGGCAGGCAGAATTCTACAATGGCTCCCTTGGTTTCCACCTACCTGTATACAAACCCTGCATAGAACCCTTGCCTTGAATGTGAGCAGAAATTATAAATAAGATGAGGCATTTACTCTCTTGGTTAGAGTACTGTACATGGCAAAGGTGATGGGCTATAAAGACATTGTGTTATGTAAGACTCCAACTTATCACACTGGGAAGATTCTTCTACTGGTTTTGAAGGCATCACGTGCCATGTTGCGAGAGTAGCAAGGGACTGCAGTGGCCAGTAGTAGCTGAGAGTGTCCCCAGCCAATATCCAACAAGAAAGCAAAGATCTCAATACTCCAGTTTCAAAGACTAAATTTTTCCAACAACAAGTGAGCTTGGAAGATGGCCTCAAGCTCCGTATAAGAAAGTCGTCTGACTGAAATCTTGATTGCTGCTTGGAAAGGCTACAGCAGAGGTAGGATGTGCTCGAACTCCTGTCACAGGGAAATTGAGATAATAGGTGTATATTGGTTTAAGCTGCTAAGTTTGTAGTAATTTGTTACGTAATAGGTAATTAATTCAAAGTGTAAGTCTATTATCTGGTCTATTCATCTTACCTCATGCTCACTTTTCTATATGCTCCCTTGAAAACAAACAAAATGTATGGATTTTTGTTGCCCAAGGCTTGCATTCCCATTGTATACTAACCAGAGCCTAATAGCAAGGTTATTCAGAGATGACAACTGTCAAATTTTTATTTATATTCTTTGAGATAAAACACACACACACACACACACACACACACACACGACTGCGGCTTCATCAGTTGATAGAGTTGAAAGGGAACTTACAGGTCATTTTAGCCAAACTTCTCTTTTTATAGAAGGATTTGAGGTCTGGAGGAGTAAAGTAATGTAGGTAGCAGCAGAATCCAAGGGAGATCTCAGAACTACTTTGTAATATCTATCACACTGTGTATCTGTTGTCTAATCCCTTGCTCTCCAAGTGAAGGTCTGTTGCTTACTGTGCAAACCAATGCGCCACACAGTTCTCTGCATAAAGCAGATACTCAGCTGAGAGTTGATTGAGATTATGCTCCTCATTTAGTAGCGTTTTTGGTGCAGCAGGAAAAACAATAATGGCTAAACAGACCGGGTGTTCCAGTTACCTAAGGCTATGTAACAAACCACTCCAAAACTTAGTGTATAAAGAAACAATCTATTACCTCTTATGGTTCTATGGGTAAATTGGAAACATCTGGGAAAGTCTTGCTTGGGGGTTTATCTGGTTGTAGTCAGGTGGTGGCTAGGACTGTAGTCATCTGAAGACTAACCTCATCTGGATGGCCAAGATGGCTTCTTTAATCACATGTTGGGATGACTGCAACACCTCCATGTAGCCAACTTGGGATTCCTCACAGCACGGCCAACTTAGAGTTATTGGTGGAACTTTTTATATGGTAGCTGGCTTTCCCTAGAATGTTCCAAGAAACCAAGGCAAAAGCTGCAAATGTTACATAGTGAAACTATTGCCACATTTAATGTTTCAACAAGGCCAGCCCAAATTCAGTGTGGGAAAAGACCATATAAGAGGCAGAATAATAGGAGGAGTGTTCACAGGGAGGCCCTCTGTGGAGACTAGCTTCCATACCTGGTTGTTCCTCGACAATCAAATGGACAGAACACCTGCTTAATGGTTATGTGGTCATACTTAAAAAGGGAGATTAATATAAGTGTAAGCTTTCAGGATATTAGTGTCCATTACACAAATGTAAGTTATCATTATTATAAGTCCTTGGGCTTGCTATGTAATTTCAACTATTTTGACCTAAGGAATGTGGCCAGTTCACTCCTCTTTTGATACTGTGTGATGGTGATTAAGTGATTTTGCATAGATCAATTTATTCTACAAGTAGAATCAGGCATGCACAGTATGTTGCTTCCCCTGAATTTTTTTATGGCTCCACCAAACCACGTGAAGAAAAGATACACTTAGAACAAATTACAGGCTGGAGTCAGCTTGGAAAACTTTGTGTTATATGAAAGCACAAACCCTGACAGACCTGCAAAACCTCTTAGACAATTTGTCAGACATAAAAGACTATTGCTGAGACATTTAACACTGGATATTAAAAGCTGTGCACAGCATTCAAAACACAATATATGGCAGACTCTATTTCCACTTTCTTTAATTTGGAAGTTCTATCTTTAGTAGTAATTTACATTTTCCACACAATTAAAGACTGTACCTAGTTCTGATTTGCACTTCAAGTATCCAATTCGACTGTGATTTACATTTTCTTCTCTGTTTATCTGTTTATTTTCCTCTCAGTCAGAAAACGAGGTTTTAAATTTTGGCATCATCACTTAAAATCTGGGTAATGATGGGCAAATTTGATTAACCATTTCAGAGGGTCAGTTGGCTGATATGTTAAATAGGAATATGATTTTATTTCAGGAATTGTGGCTCTTGAAGCCTATGAGCATAGCCAGGCATGCAGTAGATATTGAACATGTACATATTCACTGATCTTTTAATACACTTTTTGTTGGTTCATTCAAAGGGTCTGTAAATAGGAATTCACTTGCGACAATAGAACAGCCCTTCAGATATCATTGTACCACCATGAATGTCAAGGCCAATACATCTAAAAATCAATGAAATTTTATTGTGCCTCTAATGGTAACCACTTACGTAAGTTCAAGCCATGGGCAAATGTGATATAGTGGTATAGTAAGAATTATGCACAAATGCTCCTTGACTTACAATGGAGTTATATCCCAATAAATCTGATTTATTGAAATATCTTGATAAGTTGAAAATATTGTAAATCAAAAATACATTTAATATCCTAATCTATTGAACATCATAGATAAGCCTAGCCTACCTTAAACATGCATAGAACACTTACATTAGCTTAAAGTTGGGCAAAATAATCTACCACAAAGCGTATTTTAGAATGAAATGTTGAATATCTCATGTCATTTATTGAATATTGTACTGAAAGTGAAAAACAGATTGGTTGTACGAGTACCCACCACTAGCACATACAGCTGAAAGCACACTGGGCCTGAAATATGTTTGAAGCATTGAACTAAAATTAATTTTTGAATGATGGGGATGCTACAGCACCAGGGTCATCAATTTCTCTCCCTTCCAGTGAGGCTTAAGAAGAGCTGATAGAAGGCACTGGAACATGGATGCTTGTTTATGGGTCAGCAGCAATAGGATTTTTCAGGACTATACTAAATGTCAGTTTACCCCGGTGAGCATGTGGCTGAATGGGAACTGCTTCTCGCTGCCACTGCTCAGCCTTGCTAGAGAGTATCTTACTGAATATCACTAGACCAGGAAGATACCAAAATTCAAAATTGGAAATATGGTTTCTACTGAATTTGTATGGCTTCTGCTACTATCACAAAGTCCAAAAATAGTAAGCCAAATCACTGTAAGCTGAGAACCATCTCTGTGTTGGTCTTCAACTTGTTCTTGACATACAGCTTCTAAAACCCTTGGAATTTCCTAAGGGATAAAAAGCAATAAAGCACAGAAAGGAGCCTTTTGTTATTCAGAACAGGCCCCTTTCAACCACACCTGAGTTAACATTGATGAGAAGACTTTTGTAAAACTCCTGGATAACCACAGGATGGGAGGTGGTTGCCAGGGGAACCAACCACGTGATTAAAAGTTCTGAACTTTCAGCCCTAGCTCCCACACTCCCCCACTTCCGATCTCCATGAAGGAAGCGGGTGAAGAGGGACTGAAGATTGAGTTGATCACCAATGGTCAGTGATTTAATCAGCCATACCTACTTAATGATGTGACCATAAAAACCCAAAAGGACAGAGTTCAGAGTTTCCAAGTCGATGAACATTTGGGGGTGCTGGGAGGATAGCAAGGGCAGAGAGGCCATGGACACTCTGCACTCCTTCATTCTGCATCTTCCCATGGCAGAAGGTGGAAGGGCAAGGGACGGTGAGAGCAAGAGAGCAAAATATGCTGAACTCACTTTTAAAAGAAACCCACTCTTGTAACAGCTATTTCACTCCCTTGATAATGACATTAATCCATTCCTTCAGGCTGAGCTCTCATGACATAATCACCTCTTACGAGGCCCTGCCTCCCAACAGTGTTGCATTGGAGATTAAGTTTTCAACACATAAATTTTGGGGACATATTCAAACCATAGCATTCCATTCTTGGTCCCCCAAATGTATGTTCTTACAGTGCAAAATACATTCATTCTATCCCAATAGTCTCAGAAGTCTTAACTTGTTCCAGTCATCAACTGAAAAGTTCAAAGTCCAGAGTCTCATCTAAATCAAATATAAGTGACACTAAAGGCGCAATTCATTGGAGGCAAATAATTTTTCAGTTGTGAGCCTGTGAAATTAACAAGGTACACGGTTCCAAAATACAATGGTGAAACAGGCACAGAACAGACACTCCCACTTCAAAAGGGAGAAATAGACAAGAAGAAAGGAGTAACTGGGCCCAACTAAGTCCAAAACCCAACAGGGAAAACAACATTCAGTCTTCAATCTGGAGAATCATTTATTTTGACTCCATGTCCTGAATCCGGAGAACAAAGTGGGTTAGGAACTGGGTCCCCAAAGTCTCAGGCAGCCCCATGCCTAGGACTTTGCCGAGCACAATCCATCCAGAAGCTATCATAGGTTAAAATTTTGCACCTGCAACTGCAGGGCTCCTGGAGCTGCATTCCAGTGGCTTTAGAGTTCTGGGGTCTCAGGGGCTGTTCCACTCTCATAGCACCATTAGGCTTTGCACTAGTGTGTGCTGTCTGTGGTGTCTACTCCTGTGACAGGTCTATGTCCCCAGACTGTCCAAGACATCCTTTGAAATTTAGATGGAGGCCATCTTGGCCACACAGCTCTTGCATTTTGTTTGTCTGCAGAATTAGAATCGCATGAGTTCTCCCGAAGTTTATGGCTTGTAACTTTGGGAACGGTGGGCAAAGCCACACCTGGACTCACCTGAGCCACAGCTGGGGTGGCGGAGGGATGCTGCACCAGAATTCAGGGATCCCTGAATTTTAGATGTCACAGGGCAGCAGATTCTGAGGTTCCATGGGCACTTCTTTGAAAACCTTGCCTTGAAGTTTCTAGCTCACCTGGGATATCTCTGAAATGCTTCCAAGAGCATTCTCTTATTGTCTGGTTAAATGGAAGCTGGCTTCCTTCTATCCATATTAATCACTTTAGCAAATGGTCACTTGGCCACACTCTTAGTGTTCTCTCCCAAGCATATTTTTTGTTTTTTGTTTTTTGTTTGTTTGTTTCTTTCTTTCTTTTCTCTATTCCTGACATGTCAGGCTAAGCTTTTCCAAGTCTTTTCATTCTGCTTCCCTTTTAATTATAAATTTCCTCTTTGCATCACTTCTGACTTCTATCACTTCACTGTAAGCGGTTACAAGTAGCCAGGCAAGTCTTTCAATATCTTGCTTAGTAATTTCTTCTACCAAATATCCTATGAGGTTGGTGCAGATGTAATTGCGGTTTTGCCGTTACATCCAATGGCAAAAACCAGCCTAAGAGTTTATCACTCTTACTTAAATTGCACCTTCCATAAAGCCCTTGAAAATGGACACAGTTCAACCAAATCCTTTGTCAATTTAGGACAAAGATAGGCTTTATTTCGGTTTCCAATAAATTATTCCTTGTTTCTATCTCAGTCCTCATCAGAGTGGCTTTTACTGTTCATATTTCTACCAACATTCTGATCATGACCACATAAATAAACTTTAAGAAGATTCAGACTTTTCTTACAGCTATTCTCTTCTTCTGAGTCCTCCCCACAACAGCCCTTAATGCTCTGTTTATGGCAATCTAGGCTTTTCCTAGCCTGCTTTCCTAAATAATTCTAACCTGTGCACATTCCCCAGTTCCAAAGCTGCTTTCACATTTTCAGGTATTTGTTATAGCAACATCATCACTTGTTCAGTACCAATTTTCTGTCTGAGTCCATTTTATTTTGCTACAGCAGAATACCACATATTAAGTAATTTATAATAAACAGAAATTTATTTGGCTTATGGTTCTGAGGACTGGGGAGTCCAAGAGCACTTGAGAGCCTTAGTGCCATGTCATCCAATGGAACAAGGCATATAGATGAGGGTGGGAGTGAGAGAACATGAGGGGGGCAAACTCACTTTTCTAATAAATTTAGTCTTTGGTAACTAATCCACTCCCTTGATAATGACATTCATCCATTCATTAGGGCAAAGCCTTCATGACCTAATTACCTCTTGTTAGGCTCCAACCCCAATCATTGGAGATTGAGTTTCCAACATATGAATTTTTTGAGATACGTTCAAACTATAACACATATCTCCCATTTGTCAGCTTCTGAGTTGTATCTTTTATAATAAACTTGTAATCTTATGTAAAGCACTTTTCTGAGTTCTATACGCTATTGTAGAAAATTATTAAACCTGAGAAAGGGGGTTACTGGAACCTCTGAATTTGTACTTGCCAAGTCAGAAGCAATGATGACACCCTAGATCTTGATACTGACTTTTGAAGTGGGGGCAGTCTTGTGGGACTGAACCTTAGCCTATGGGGTCTGATACGATCCTGAGATCGTACGAGTTAAATGATTGAGTTAAATCATAGGACACCCAGCTGTTGTCTGCCAAGAATTTAAAAATTGTTTGGTGTGAGGGAGAAAAAAAGCACACATTTGATGACCAGAAGTGAAATAGTGGTGTGGAAGTTGAGTAAGTATAAAGAAAAACAATTTGTTTTATCCTGTGTAACAAACAAACACCATTTTTAAGATAATTATCAGGATTATAAAGATCATTTTGTTTTTCTGAAATATTCCAATGATGAAGCAGAAAAGGCTGATAATTTTCCTGTTTTTCCTTCTTACACACAGACAGATGCCGATTAAAGATAATTTTCTTAAAAAACTTGTTCTACTAACTAGTCGAGAAATTTACTTCTTCTTCTAAAGATGATTGTTAACTGTTTTTTAAGGATGTAAAATGACTATTTTCAATTATCTATCTTTTTTTTTTCATTTTTACCAAGGTGATTCCTTTAAAATTAAGTTTTTTCCCTCTCCAAAGGAAATAGCCCTACTTATTATTATTATTTTTTCTAGAGAGGGGGAGGATGGCAAGTTTGAAAAGGACAAAAAGAATTCTAAAGGTCAAGGGATATCTCAACCTTGCCCATCTATTTATTAAAATCCAATCTTACCCTTATTCACAATTGTCAAAATGTAGAAACAACTTATGTCCATCAACTGATGCATGAATAAACTAAATGAGACATATTTATACAGTAGAATATTATTTAGGCAAGAAAATGTATGAAGTTCTGATAATGCCCTGCAGCAAGGATGAGCCTTGAAAATGTTATGTTAAGTGAAATAAAACAGATAAAAGAATAAATCTCATATGATTCCACTTATATGAAATATCTATAATGGGAAAATCCATAGACATGGAAAGTAGATTAGCAGACACCGGGGCTGGCGGGTGGGCAATAATGTGTTACTGCTTAACACGTCTAAAGTTTCTGTTTGGGTGTTGAAAACTTTTAAGAAATAATGGTGACAAGTGCGCAACATTTTGAAAGCAATTAATGGCTCTGAATCATATATATAATCATACACATGAGATTAAAATGGCAAATGTATGTTATATAAATTTTACCATCATGTGAGTGTGTGTGTGTGTTTCTGTGTGTGTGTCCCAAAATAGGGGAAAACATTCATCTTGGGTTCTATGTGGACTTTGAATTTAATTGCAAGCAAGTCAACTATGTTCTTGACTCATTTGTAGGATATGCATAAAATCTTCTATAAAAATGCTAAATCTATGCATCACTGTTGCATGACAATTTCAGTTTCCAATTGCTGCATTATTTATCAGTTTATAGATGGGAAACAAACATGGTACTTAATGTGAAAAGGCCTAATTACACCCACATTTCATGTGCCTAACTTGTGACTTAGCTTCAAACCAAATAAATCATTTACACTTATAAGTTAAACTACTGTACAAGCAGTTTTCAATTTCTCCCGTCCTGAGAACTATGTTATTGCCTCTCTAAATCACATTGTTCCCAATCTACCTGTGAAATGTTCAGCAACACAACCTCAGCGTGAATGCATCATCAGTCAGCAATTTCCAGGGTGGAAATTAACCCCTTGCCCTCTCAGTTCTGTTAAACAAAAATTCCTGATCACGGGTTGGGCATAGCTGCCCAAACTGGAATAAGTACTAAATAGATGAGTTCCTTAATAGTCGAAAGCAGATAGTATACTTGAGCTGTAATAAAATTAACCAAAAGAATACATTAACAAGGGTTGGGTGTACCTTGAAATTCTTTTTGTTTTGTTTATCTCCATCTGACACACACAGGCTAATTGAGCAGGTATCACTTTGTCTTGTATGTCAACTTCCTGCTAGATAGTAAGTGAAAAATGTTATATAATTGGAAATAAGACTGACTATATATTTAACGTTACATAGAGTTAAGTGTATATATATGCAGTCTTACATGGAGAAAACTTGACAACTTAGAATCTGATTTGATTCCTTAAATAATAGTTTAGTTGTTTAAAGTAAGTCCTGGGCAACTCTGGGCATTCTCCTACTAGAGGCCAGTAAATAGGAAGTTCAAGGGATTTGGAGGCTGATCAAGAAATAGGATACGATCCTGAAAGGCTGTAACACCCAACAAGCCTTATGGGGCAGTACTTGGACAGGGTTGCATAACAGGAAAGTCCTTACAGCACGAGACCATCTAGTGGTTTGTGTGCCCAGTTGATGTTGCTGAACAGTAAGGCTGGGTCAGAAAGCTCCCGAGGGTAGCAGTTCATTCTTCTGAATTTGTAATTACAAGGCCCTATCTTATCAATGGGTAACGACTGTCTGGTGAGGTTTCCCGGAGTATGCAAAACAAACAGGCTACAAATGACTTGTTTGGGTTATATTTTAAATAACTGGATATGCAAAACATTTGACTTTGGAGCGAGTGGAGTTTTGAGCTCAGGGATCTCAGCTTTCTGCGAAGAAATAAACAACCCAGTAGCCAATACGTAGAGGCCATCTTTGGCTCACTTATATAACCACAAGAAACTAGAGTGTCTACCTTATATAGGAATGGATTGTTCATCTTTGAGTGGACTTCTGTCAACTCAGAAGATCCATCATATGGCTTGTATTAGTTTTCTATCACCACGGAAACACATTACCACAACTTAGTGGCTTACACAAGACAAATGTATTATCTTACAGTTCTGAAATTTGGATGTGCAAACTCAGTCTTGGTGAGCTAAAATCAAAGTGTTGTCAGGAATCTGTTCCTTCTGGAGGCGATGGGAAGACTGTTTCACACAGTCTTTTCTAGGTTTTAGAGTCCATTCTCATTTCTTGGCTAGCAGTCTCACATCAAGTCACCTTCCTTCAGACTCTGAACTACCTCTGCTTCCCTCAAGATTCTTGGGACCACATTGGGTTCACCCAGATAAGTTATCTCCCCATTTCAAGATTCTTACCTTTGTCATACCTGCGAAGTCCCTCTGCCATGTAAGGTAACATATTCACAGGTTCCAGGGATTAGGATGTGGACATCTGTGGTGACATTATTCAGCCCCCGCAAGGGGTGCTGGGAAAGACACAGACTCCAGGTCTGTGAGGAGCCTCAGGTTCAGGACACAGATAAAAGGAAGATCAGTGGACTCCATTCAAGGCAGCCTCTCAACTGCACTGAGTGACATCTGGAAGGGGGTATAGCTATTTTCAAACATACAGGTAGTGGGGATGAAATTTATGGTTTTAACAACTCAAGCTCTCCTAGCCCATGGAAGCATTCTGACTCCCAGCTCTCGAACAGTTTAAGAGATGGAGCCAATCAAGTCAGGCTTGTCTTCCTCAGGTTTCTTCCTCTTTGGACCATACTGTTCTGTGTTCCCTTTTCAAAGTTTGGGCCTCTCTGTACCCTAAAATCCCAGTGACTGGCAGGTGGCTCAGATGCGGTTCTTGTCCTGGTGGAGCTTATGGCCCGGTGGGAAAGACATAAATATACATGAAGACTCCATTTCCTTCCAGGACCCTGAGCATCTTGCCAAACTATTGGTTCTGCAGCCCATGCATTGACGCATAATTGCAGGTCTAGCCATTTCTTCTTCCAAGTAAAGTGCACAACCAGGTGCACTGCTCAATGTTCTGTTCATTGGGAGGTTTTCCCTTTACTACTGTCCTTCATGGATGTTCTGGAAAGAAGCTGTGGTGCTGCAGCTGTCCACATTTGGTGGTATCTGCATATTATGCAAAACCATCTGAAGCCAGATTCAACTGTTCTCATCCTCTGTCAACTGATCATAGGGTACTATCCATGAAGCCACAGGTGCAGGTTAGAAGAGAGAAGGCAGGGTAGACAGAGTAGGAACCATGGGCATTTGGGTCACTTCTTCATGTAATTTATTTATGCCTTCAGGACCTTCTTGGGCCTGAACCAGTATACAGAATTTCCTTTGGTGATGAAGTATTGTACTGCATGCCTAACCTTATGGCTTGGTAGGTCAGGTAACACCCAGTTCATGATAGGTAGCTCAGATACTTAGTGGCCCATAGTCAAGCATTCAGTTTCTACTAAGGCCTAATAGCTGGCAGAGAGGTGTCTCTCAAAAGGAGAGGAGTTTTCTGTGGATGATGGCAGAGCTTGCTCCAAAATCCTAAAGCCTATACTATTTGCCTATGGGGGCAACAAACATTTCCATCTGCTACTAACACTTCGAGCATAGGTTATTGTGAAACACACAATATGATTGAACCATTATTCTATAATTTGGATCTGAGGGGTCCAAGGCTTGAGAATGTCACCTAACCTGATGGAAGTAAGCCAGTGCCACATGAGGGCTGAACACACAAACCTAGAGTCAGGGTTATGGGTTCAAATCTCAACTTCTCTTCTGTCTATCTAGAGTGGAAATGTCACTAGACAGATAGAAGAGAGTTTGACCTTGGACAAGTTCTTTGACTCCCAGTGCTTCATTCCATTAGTGTTAGGATGGCGATGATAATGGCAATCTCTCACTGGATTATGGAGAGTTTAATAATTGAATGTATGGAAAACTCTTAAGAACTCTTCTCGTATGATTAGGTGATGAATAAATATTCATTATGATTGCTGCCTCATTTTAACTTAGCTCTCTACTCAAATACCTCCTCCCTATAAAGGTTTCCCTCACCACCTTATAACTTCTGATAACTTTTGATTTTCACTGTACTTGATTTTTCCTCATAGAACTGATCATTACTAGATATAGTAATAATGTATACTTATAGAATAAATAATATTTTAAATGTTGCCTCTTATGTTTAATTTTTTTTTTTACCAAATGTAATTCATTTAAATCATTCTACAGATATTAACTGACCATCTACTATGTGCCAGGAACCATTCATGGAACTAGAAATTTAACAGTAACTAAAAGGTAAAATTTTGTTCACTTTCTTTTCTGGTGTTGACTTACTGACCTTCACTACCAGGAGCCTGTCTCCATGAGGGTAGGCACGTTGTGTCTTCGGGTCATTCCTGAAAACTCAGAACCTAGAACAGTTGACTATCCCATGAAGTCAACACTTAGTGAATAAACAAATGAGTGAATGAAAAATATTTTTATCTGGCACATGGAAATTGCCACCAGGGAAGAAAAGAGGAGCAAACCTTGAAGCTCTTTAACACAGAGAGAGCTGGGTAATGGAATGCATCTGAGATTTCCTCCTTATGATTCTGCAGGGTGTGCACTTTATGTCTATTCTTAGTGTGGAAAGTGAGAATCAGAGACAGCAAACAACTTCTTCAAGGACACACAGTTAGATGCAAACAGAGTCGGAATTCTAATCCAGGTCTATTTGACCAGCAGCTCTGCACTTTACTTACTATATCTGTGCAGAAGAGCACTGAGTTACAGACCAGTAATGAGAAGAAATAGTGAAGGGTTGGTAAACACCTCAGTTACATAAGGAGCTTCTCTAGGCTGTGTGCATCACCCCACACTCCATCTAAAATAGATATTGGAGATTTTAAACATCTAGGGTTTAGATACCTGAAAAAAATAAATCATTTTAGTGGTTTATGAAAAAAGGAAGGAAGAAGAAGAGAAGCAGCAGCAGGAGGAGGTGGAGGAGGAGGAGAAACAGCAGGAAAGGGAAGAGGAGGGAGGAAGGGAGTGGAAAAGAAGAAGAGAAAAAAATGAGTAACCAGGCGGACATTTAATTGGCCTTTTGCTCACATCAGTATTTCATCCTTGGCCACCAATTGCACACTTGAAGTTGTTTACCTTCCTGGAGGGATTTCTCAATCGTTCATTGTGAAGGATTCCTAGCCTCTCCTCAGTGGACAGCCAAGAGCCTCCTCTCAGCTGGGAGCCTTCCTCCCCTTCACTGCAGTCTCCCTGAACTGCTTCCAGAGCCCAGCTTCTCTGGCCAGTGGCCAAGGACTCAAACAGGCACTGCTCTTTCAGCACAGAAACACAGAAACCAAGTGCCTTGGTACAAACAGAAAGCTGCATTCTTTGGCTGGGATCTGGGTGAGATAATTACCCCGCAAGGTCTTCCTCTCATCTAAGCTGTTGTTTAGCTAAACAGCACAACAGGGTTTGTGGAAAGTGCTGCATAAAGGTTCAGTTCATTCATTTGTTGAGCCTGTGATTAGTGACGGTGAGTCTCACCTCCCTGAGCTACAGATTTCCTTCTCTGAAAAGGGTCATAGAACTAGATTATCTTTAAATTTCTGGAAAATTCCAAAACATGATAATTTATCCTAGGTATGAAAGAGGAAAATGTAAGAAAAAGAGAAATTTGGTTCCTCCTCCCTGCCCCCTTCCCTTCCCTTCCCTTGTCTTCTCTTCCCTCCCTCCCTTCCTCCCTCCCTCCCTCCTTCCTTTCTTCTTTTTCTTCTCTCTGTCTCTAATGTATCAAGATTTTAAGTAAATAATTTCTGGATGAAATTAGTACCTTGAAATTTTGAAGTTCTCTTGGGTAGAAACCAGAAAGATATCCTCTAAAAAGCTGTAGACATTTTATTATGCTCTTTACATGACGAAGCTTGAGGACTCCTTTGCGGTCACCTTTTTCTCTGTTCATTATTTACAAATCTCATTTCTTGAGACATCATAGAGGAATTCAGCGATGGGTTTGGTCATGGAAACCTATTTTCCGTTTTCCATTTTCCATGCTACACTTGTTAGTCGTTTCGGTGGTAGGAGTTGCTAAGACAGTGAGTTAACCTTGTCTTGGCCTAGAGCTGGAGCCTGGTAAAAACTGGTGAAATTGACTTAGAATGTGTTCTGTGGTCTATACCTTATCATTGTAGAAATGGATAATCTTTTTTTTTTGAGACAGGGTTTAGCTCTGTCACCCAGGCTATAGTACAGTGGTATGATTTCAGTTCACTGCAGCCTCAAACTCCTGGGCTCAAACCATCCTCCTGCTTCAGCCTCCTGAGCAGCTGGAACCACAGGTACATACTACCACACCCAGCTGGAGATGGTTTTTGAAAGTTTGTTTACTGATATTTCCATATAGGAGAAAACACAAATGAAAGAGAAGCTGAAGACTCTGATTTCATTAGAGATATCGTGAAGTTCTGGGTAGAGAAAGACTTCTCTGGGGTCCAGTGAAAAAGTAGCTCCAAATGGGGCAGAGCCACTGTCCACATCCCAGCCCCCTTCCTCCTCAGATTTGGAGACGGTGGGGGCAAGTGGCACGAGGGATAATTATGCCAACGTCACCTGGATTCTCTGTTGATTTTGTGTGAGCTGGAAACACACTTTTGTGTGTAAACCCTTTGGGATTTAGGGGTGCTGCTGTTGTAACACAGCCAAAGCTTTACCCAATTAACATAACCCATAGGACAAGGGCAACGAGTGGACTAATCGTAGGCACAAGGTATTCTCTTTTTGCAAATGAAAGAAAGAATCAGAAGATGCTGATGAGAGGAAGGATACCCTGCAATCAAGTGAGAAGGGCTCAGTGTCACTATCCGTTTGGATTAAATGTCAGTGTGACCTTGCGTGGACAGAATTCATGTCTTTGGTGTATTCTGTCTCCTTGAAGCTTAGCAATGATTCGTTAGAAGGAAATGGAGGCTGGGGTTTGAGCCCAGGACTGTCTCACACTAAAGCCAATGTTCTTCGGAGCATGCAACACTGACTCTTTTTTTCCATTTTGCTCTGCTCTGGACTCTGTGCCTGCATATGCATCATTTTAATATATGTATAATTATATCATGTTATATATTTTATTATCATAGCACTAGAGATAATCAACTTTCCCTACTAAAGACTTTGACACATTCATAGCTTAAAAAACAACACAACAATAACTAGTGTTTGAAATACTTCACAGTTGGTCCTTCTATAAAAATATTCTTTTGAGTTTGAAAATCCTTAAGCTCTTTTTCCATAGCTGTGGGGGCTGGTAGGACTGAAAGGATTTCAAATGTAGAGGAATTTTTATTTCCTTGGCAATCTCATAATTCAAACAACTTTAACTTTTAAATGTCACACTTGTGATGTACTATAGGTAGTCATTAATAAACATGAATGGGTTTTTGAGGTTCAGAAAAGTGGCAGTAAATAAAGGGATGGAAACATTGACGGAGAGAGCAGGTGCATGCTATAGGGAGCTCCACTTTCCTTGCTGGCTGACATTTGCACAGAGTTAAGGTCAGCCATGTTGGCTGTGATCTTCACAGCCAGCAGGGGAGTTTTCTAAAAGTAAAAGGCTCCTGGTGTCATTCCCCACTTACACACCTTGATGGCTGCCCATTGATAGAAGATCATTTTGCTTTTTTTGTTTCTTGGCTTTTATTTTCAATGTAGCATTCAAGGCCTGTTGTATGCCTGGCCAAACTTAACCTTTACCGTCCTCTTTCCCTGCTTTTCTATATGTTGGGCTGCAGTTCAAGCCACAGGAGTGCTAGACACACTAGCCTGCATTCCCAAACAGGCCATCCCTTTTCACATCTCTGTGCCTCACTCAAAACATTTTCCTCCTGTTGCTTCCCAGCAATGTCTTGAGTGACTTTCAGAGCCCACCTAACACATCACCTGTTGGGATTGACTTCCCCTGGTATTCCACAATAGAAGAACTCAGCACATCTGTGACATCCACCAAGCACTTGACTCTCATCTGTAGGGAAGACTTTACCATTCAGTGTCATTGTCCCTCCCCAGCAGCTATGCCTTCACCACCTTGTTTTGTTGCATTTTACACAGCACTGGCGCATAGATGGTACTCAACAAATGTTTGTTGAAAGAATATTTAGATAGTTGATAGATAGATCACAGATATTGAGGTTCCTCCACATTCCTTAATTTAATATTTTCTTTCTCCACATTGAGCAGAAGACTCGCTTGTAAGTTCAGTGGTGTACTGCAGGGCAATGGGAACAGTCTTCCTGGGGTGCAGGCAACGAGGGGTGCAGGCAAAGAGGGGCGCAGTGTTTGTGTAGAGTTTAAAAACCGTAATAAAAACAATTAAAAGTGGGTCTACTTTTTGTTATTACCATGCACTTGTAATGCTAATCAATGTCACTGGTAAAATATCCCCCTCTTCAGGCCATTCCTGCCCTCTACCCCTCCTGGTTAGGCCAGGGTCAGGATCTCTCATTATTTCCTCCCCTATGCAGAATCCTTCTATCCTGTAACATGATTCTGTAGGGCTTCTCCTAGAGATCATTCATCCATTCATTCATTCAACACATGTTTATACAGTTTTTAATATAGAGCAGCATTGCTAGACAAAAATGAGCACAAAAGCAGTACTCTTCTTGTCTTAGAGCTTGAATTGCATTTGGGGGAGACAGAAAATAAAATGAGTATGTATCACATGCACACAAATACACACACATACACACGCTTTGGGGTGGTAATTGTTTGAGAACAGTAGCCCAAGATGATGTGACCCTGATGGAGGAGGGGTGCCTTCAGAACGGTTTTCAGTGGCAGCCATTGTGTCTGGGGTGGAGCAGGGTGAGATGAGGTATGATTGAAGAGAAGGGGCCAGAGATGTGAAGAGCAGGAATAATACTTGTAGCAGAGAGAAGAGCAAGTGTGAGGACATGGGGTGGCACACAGGTATTATAGAAAAACACCTGCCAAATACTCACAAGGACAACAGGCATTATGTTTCTGCTGTCTTTTAAATCCCATACTTAGACCTGTCTCTTCAGTTCACTTGTTGATATGGTTTGGCTGTGTCCCCATCCAAATTTCACCTTACATTGTAGCTCCCATAATTCCCACGTGTTGTGGGAGGGACCCGGTGGGAGACAATTGAATCATGGAGGTGGTTTCCCCCATGCTGTTCTCATGGCAGTGAATGAGTCTCACAAGATCTGATAGTTTTGTAAGGGGAAATCCTTTTTGCTTGACTCTCATTCTCTCTTCCCTGCTGCCATGGAAGATTTGCCTTTCACCTTCTGCCATGATTGTGAGGCCTCCCCAGGCACATGGAACTGTGAGTCTATTAAACCTCTTTTTCTTTATCAGTTACCCAGTCTCAGGTATATCTTTATCAGCAGCGTGAAAATGAACTGATAACACTTGTGCTCTTTGTAAACTCTCCTGATTTTTTACCTGGAGACAGGGTGAAGCCCGGCAAAAAGATGGAATGTGTTTTATCCCAGTGCCTGCTTTGATGTGGCTGACTCTTTTCGGTGGTAGTGCTGGGCATTTGGACACAGACAGAGGGTTCTCTGTCTCTCCTCTCAATTGTCATCCCTGGTTCTCCATCACATGGTCCAGATGTGCAAATGATAGGGCTCCAATAGCTCTCCATCCCCTCTCATCAGTATTTCATTATTAGAGTGTGGTTCATGTCATCTGGTGCCTTAATTCAACAGATAAAGCAACTGAAGCTCAGAGAAGCTGGGTTGCTGACATGGTGTCACATAGCTATGTAGTGGTAGTGATTGAGTGAATAATATGTGTCACCCTTCTCTAATCACAAAGCATATGCTGAACATCGTGAAAGTCACTTTACACAGACCATCTCTTCTCAACAGTCTTGGATGTTAGAGAAAAAAAAAGTGTAGTGAGGGAGCCTAATTAAGTGGCTTTTTATCAGACATTTCAATAAGAAAATCTCCTTCTCCTTTCTGTGTCTTATGTTATCTCCAGATACATACTCTCTTCAAAATATGTAGGTCCATTTTTATAGGTGCTTTTGAAGACAATGCTATGGAGATGTTAGTTTTTTGCTTTAATATTTTGCAAGCATCAGACCCATCTACATAACATCTGGCACAGCAGGCTACACTTTGTAACCATTAATACCCCAAGCCTGTGGGTCAGTAATCATTTGTGTAACTGATTCAGCGTTAGCCAAGACCACAGACAGTGCCAGAGAGGGTGGAACTGGAACCTTAGTGTGATATGCTTTGATAACCATTAACTAGCTGCAAGCTGAAAATTCTCCTTCTGGGCCTGCTATGCTGTTTGTTCTCTTCAGTTTGAAAAGTGATAAATGAAAGGGCTGTATGGGCAACCTTAAGAAATATATGACTAGAATAAAAAGACTTTCACTGAGGCCCATTGTGCTAGAAGCAGGTGGGGAAAGTTTATACTCTCAAAGCTAAAATAATTCCTAAGTAAAGGTATAGATAATTACTCAGACACTCTAGGAATATTTTACAGGTAATTGTGATATAAGTGAATGACTTTCACCTATCAAATTTATTTATATATATGTATATGTATATTTTATAAATATGTAGGGTTTAACACTGATGAGGATCTATCAATCTATCAAGTTGAGGATCTATCCACTTGAATCTCAAGTTCAAGTGGTGGAAATATTCAAGAAAGCAACTGAACCATATGTATCAACGTCCTTAATGGGGTGTTTTGGTGAATAATTCTAGTTCAAGAAATCTGTTTTTAGGAAATAACAATACCTGAAGGAAAGATGTGTAAACAAATATTTTATTAAATGATAGTGTGAAGTGATACTGAAAGCAATTGAAGTATCTATTAAAAACACATATGCTCTTATATGCCTTAAAATTATATATACAGTTGAGTCTTGAACAATGTGAGGCTTGAAGGCACCAATCCCCAGTGCAGTCGAAAATCTGAGTATAACTTTTGACTCCCCAAAACCTTAACTAATAGCCTACTCTTGACCTGAAGCCTTACCAATAACATAAACAGTTGATTGACATATATTTTGTATGTTGTATGTATTATAGATTGTATAATAAGCTAGTGAAAAAATATTAGAAGAAAATTATAAGAAAGAGAAACTTTTTTACTATTTACTCAGTGGAGAAGTAGACCATCATAAAGGTCTTCGTTCTGTTTGTCTTCACATTGAATTGGCTAAGGAGGAGGAAGAAGAGGAGGGGTTGGTGTTACTGTTTGAAGAATGTCAGAGGCAGAAGAAATGAAGGAAGCAAAAGGTGAGACAGGAGAGACAGGAACCCTCAGTGTAACTTCACAGAAATACAACTTAATTTAGATTTGATATTTTACTTTTTCATTTCTCCATGAATGTTTCTATATAGTCCCAGTCCTTCTTCTGCCATTTGCTTTAGTGTCAGTGCCTGTATCACAGAAGGGTTCATGTCATAAAAAGAAAGCAGAAGCAGTCTTGATTAACCAAAACTCTTCTTCCAGATTATCCACTGCCAATTTGTTTTCTGGCACTATTTTTTTTTTCCATCTTCTTCCACACCATTGGGCACTGGTTTGGGAGCACTCAGGTCCATCGATTCATCTCTTGTTAATTCCTCTGGTGTGTTGACTATTAGCTCCTGACTTTCTCCAAGATCCATATAGTGAAACCCTTCAAAACTGTCACCTCCCTTCCTTTGCCATATTCACAGTCTCTTTCATGACTTCCTGAACTGCCTCTGTCATAAATCTTGTGAAGTCAAGCACAACGTCTGGACACAGTTTTCCCAAGCAGGAATTTATTGTCTCGGGCTTTCATGACTTTTCTCATAGCAACGACAGTATAATTCTTCCAGACTTTCGGAATGTTCTGTGTCAAAGTTCCCTTCCACAGTGTTGGCAACCCTTTCCATAGATCACTGTGTGTAAGGAGCCTTAAAGGTTTGTATGGCCCTGGATCTAGAGGCTAAACTAGGGATGTTGTGTTTGGAGGCAAATAGATCACTTTGGCACCACTGTCAGTGTTTAACTCAGGAGGTTGCAGATGGTCAGAGGCATTGTCCAATTTCAAAAGAACTTTTGACAGTCCTTTACTAGCAAGGTATTTCCTGACTTTAGAAACAAAGCATAGAAGGAACCAGTCCAGAAAAAGGGTTCTTGTTGTCCGGACCTTACAGGTACACAACCAAAAGACTGTTGGCACTTCATATGGGTCCCATAGTATTTCCAAGATTTATGGTATTGCATAAAACACAATGAAAAATATGCAAGAATCGTAAAAGATCACTTTTTACTGTGATTTGCAATTTACCAGAGAGACAAACTGCTCAGGGGATATGATTAGTGTGTAACCCAGCATTTTAAGATGATACTGGTAACACACGAGCTTGCCTTAATTGCAACAGGAGGTGGCTACAAAATTATTACGATGGTACAGTATTACTACTGTTAATTGTATCCAGTTATAACTTAATACTACATCTTTACATTTGTTTGCCTTTCTCTTGATTGCAAATGGTGCCATGTTTTGTCTGTGTGTGCATATATTTTGCGAATTTTTAACTTTTCATAATAGACACAGATATAGTAGTAAATGATAAAATAGACTAGTATTTGCATATATTTATGTTTCATGACATAGTTAACCTTTCTTAATTGTTTTCAGTATTTCCAGGCAATGCGATTGGTCTGTGAGTTTTTTCAAATTGTCACTTCAAATCCCCCCCAAAATTTCCGATATATTTATTGAAAAAGATCTATGTATAAGTGGACCACCACAGTTGAAATCCACGCAGCTCAAGGCTTAACTGTCCTGCTTGAATGTTTTGCAAGCATCAGGCCCATCTGGCATAGCGTCTAGAACAAATCTTGATCCAGAGAAAATGCTCTACAACCATTAATATTTTAAGCCTCTGGGTTGGAATATCATTAATCATTTGTGTAAGTGATTGAACATTAGCCACACCACAAACAATATCAGAAAGGTTGAAATTAGAACATTAACAGGGTTTGCACTGATGACGACATTTTGCTGGCCCAGGTGTGGTTATGTAGAAATTCTTACACATTTCATGGTACTAGAGATTGATAATTGTTGAAATGTTTTGATACCTATGGTTAATTTCTGAGAATAAAACCCAAAGGAGGAATATGAAAACAAAGAGCAACAAGAGAAAGTCTTACTTCCAAAGATATACATTGTTAACATTTATAATAGTCAAGCTTATAAACAAATCAAGTTTTGTTTTATGTAACATAACTTACATAACAATTCAAATTATAAGACAAGGTTAAGTAACTCATGGCATAGAAACACAATGGTGTATTGTATAGTCTTTATAAGCACATGGAGTTTTTTCTTTCCAGAAAGCCACATAAAATATTGAAGAGTATTTTAATGTTAGTTGAAAAATATAGGACAAAAAGGATACAATTATAACACGTAAAAATATTATTCTCTGTACTAAGACAATATGTTATTCAAAACACGATTAACTGGGTGGGGTTTTCTGGTGAGGCTGCAGATTTCTTTTTTTCTTTTTCCATCCTGCCTTCTCTTCCACTCCCCACACAGGTTCTTTGTCAGTCATTAGAAATGAAAATGTAATAACATTAAAGATGTATAGTGTGTCTTTAGGGGAAATAAGCAACAGTCAATTAAGAACACATAAAGGCTATCAGTGCCTTATCAATACCCCATTCTACACACTCATGGAGAGCAGCTAGCATTACAAAGGAATTCACAGAGAGAGTGTGCTCTCCTAAGAGGTGATGAGGACTGAAAATAAAAATAGATTATTAAAAGACTTAGAAAAATTTTTGAATGAGAGGTGCACAAAAGATTGTTGAGCTCAGCTAGATATTTAGAAAAAACACTTAACTATTGAATTTGATTTTCCACAAAATGCCTCTCAAAATCATTGTCACAAAAGCGTCAGACTGGAAAGTAGCAGTGTCCAGATTTTTGGGTTTCTATTAAGTTCTGCCCTGTGGATTCGAAAGGCTGTTACTTGAAGAAATGGGTAAGATCATCTCTGTATGACTCCAAGGGGCTGCATCACCTCTCTAAGGAATATATATATATATATAAAAATATATATAAATATATATATATATATATATATATATATTTTTTTTTTTTTTTTTTTTTTGAGACGGAGTCTCACGCTGTTGCCCAGGCTGGAGTGCAGTGGCGCGATCTCGGCTCAATGCAAGCTCCGCCTCCTGGGTTCACGCCATTCTCCTGCCTCAGCCTCCTGAGTAGCTAGGACTACAGGCGCCCGCCACCGCACCCGGCTAATTTTTTTTTTTTGTATTTTTAGTAGAGACGGGGTTTCACTGTGGTCTCGATCTCCTGACCTTGTGATCCTCCTGCCTCGGCCTCCCAAAGTGCTGGGATTACAGGCTTGAGCCACCGCGCCCGGCCAGGAATATATTTTTATTAATTTAAAGCAGTCTGTGCCAGTGAGGATACCAACAGGAAATACAACAAATTTAAATTGAGATAATTTGGGATGAGTTCATTAAAGAACTAACTACAAAAGTATGAATGGGCTATAGTGGAACCACAGAACATATTATGAAAAGCTGGGCTAATAAAAGAAACAGTGGGAAAGACAGTTACCAGTACTCAGTAGTTTGAGAGTAGTAACTTCAATCAGGGCTACACCTGGGGCCCATGGAAATAAGTAGCCTGATTTCCCCCTCCTACCTGCCAATATCCTGGTGGATGCCGGCTAAATCCATGGGTCAAACTCAACTGGAAGCAAAAATGTAGTCTTGTCTATCAAGTGATGGGCATTTGGGTTGATTCTATGTCTTTGCTATTGTGAACAGTGCTGCAATGAACATATGCAAGCATGTGTCTTTATAATAGAATGATTTCTATTTTGGGGGGTGTATACCCAGTAAGAGGATTGCTGGGTCAAATGGTATTTCTGCTTATAGATCTTTGAGGAATTGCCACACCATCTTCCACAATGGTTGAACAATTTACACTCCTACCAACAGTGTAAAAGCATTCCTTTTTCTCCACAACCTCACCAGCATCTGTTGTTTCTGAACTTTTTAATAATTGCCATTCGGACTGGTATGAAATGATATCTCATTGTGGTTTTTGTTTGTATTTCTCTAATGATCAGTGATGGACACATGGTGGGGAACAACACACACTGGGGCCTCTCGGGGGTTGCGGAGGAGGGAGAGCATCAGGAAGAATAGCTAATGGATGCTGGGCTTAATACCTAGATGATGGGTTAATCTGTGCAGCAAACCACCATGGCACAAGTTACCTTTGTAACAAACCTGTATATCCTGCACATGTGTCCTGAAACTTAAAATAAAAATTGAAGAAAAAAATAAAAATAATGTAGTCCATAGAAATCAGCCTCCTGGAGGAAAACGCAGGGTGATGAAGAAGGATCCAGAGAGCCAGACAGAAGGTGGCCTGAATACAGCCCAAACAAGGAGGAGCCAACCCCACAAACCAGTATGTTTTTCATCGTTAGCATTGGTGAAAACAGACTGAAGGATCATTTCTTTGGGAAAGCTAAACTGTATTAATTTGTTTTCATGGGGCTTATAAAGACATACCCAAGACTGGGCAATTTACAAAAGAAAGAGGTTTAATTGGACTTTCAGTTCCATGTGGCTGGGGAAACCTCACAATCATGGCAGAAGGCAAGGAGGAGCAAGTCAGGTTTTACATGGATGGCAGCAGGCAGAGAGAGAGAGCTTGGCAGGAGAGCTCTCTCTTCTTAAAACCATCAGATCTTGTGAAACTTACTCACTATCATGATAACAGCACAGGAAAGACTTGTCCCTATAATTCAATTACCTCTCACCAGATCCCTCCCACAACATGTGAGAATTCAAGATGAGATTTGGGTGGGGATACAGCCATACCATATCATAAACAGAGCATGGTGTTTGGACCAGATGGCTTAACATTTTCCAGTTACTTCTAAAACTTTATAATTCTAAGGTACCTCAACTAAACTAGAGACAAATAAATAACCAATGCAATTATATTGCATATTATGGTCACAAACTCAAGTCAGGAAAATTGAGCTCTTTATCCCTTTTATAGAGCAATAACCTTTTCTAGCATCCACAATGATTATCTCTGGAACACTTTTACAAAGCAATAAAACCAATGGTATATTTAATTGAAGTATGGGTGTTGATGATCAACAAGCACTACCTGGGATGAATATGTAATGAGAGCTCTTTTCATGTGGCACCCAAAGACCAGGATGTATCAGAAATACATTTCAATAAGAACTAACATACATTAAGTGCTCATATGTGCCAGGTACGAGCCATGAACTTTGTATTAACTCATTTAATCTGGACAAGAAGCCCTTTAAACTACATGCTTTTGTTGCTCTTTCTTTACCTATGCAGGAAAGCAGCCAGGGAAATGTGCTACTCAGATCTCTTGCAATAGAAGGCATATTTTGCTTGTAGTCTTACATGCTGACCCTTGAAATCCATTACCATGACTGTTGAAACCACACTTCCTGAAAACTGCCCCCAGACCAGTTACTGAGCACAACAGGGCACTTCGTTCCATCTAGGTAGAAGCAGGACTGCTTGAACGGTTTTGGCTCAAGCTCTTGAACTCTATCAGCCTGGCCATATCTTTCTTGAAACTGTGCTACAGTCAAAAATCCTTCCTACTCAAGACTTTTTCTTTCTTTCTCTTCTTTCACAGTTGTCAGACCCATATAGAGATCTGAAAGTTCCCCCACCCTTCCCTCCCTGCTATAGACTGAATTGTGTACCTCCCCTCCCCAACCCATATTAAAATGTTGAACCCCTAATGGGCAGTGTGATTGTAGTTGGAGATAGAGTCTTTATGAGATAATGAAGGTTAAATGAGCTCATAAGAGTGTGACCTTAATGGGATAGGACTGTGGCCTCTCTTTATCTCTCTTTCTCTTTACCATGTGAGGACTTGATGAGAAGGTAGGCGTTTGCAAGCTAGGAAGAGAGTTCTCACCAGAAACTAAATTGGCTGGCACCTTGATTTTGGATTTCCCAGTTTCCAGAAGTGTGAGAAAATAAATTTCTGTTGTTTAAGCCACCTGGTCTGTGGTATTTAGTATGGTACCAAAAGCTGACTAAAACACTCTTCTAATAAATGTCTTATGTGTTTAATCATATCTTGGCACTGGTTCTCAGCGGACCTGAACCAAATGCATGCACCATCATAAGTCCTAGGTGTTCACCTAAATTCACCAACCTTGGGGGTGGCAAAGCTGAGGTGCAAACGCAGGCAATGGAAATCAGGAGTCTCCATCTGCTTCCTCTCTAAGCCGTGTTGCCTCTTGAGTTATTCAGGAGCTTAACTTGCCTAGGAACACTTTTTTTTGGAACACCTTCTCTCCCCATTTAAGCAAAGCATTTCAGCCTTTATCGGTTTTTTTTTTTTTTCCCCTGACTTGAAATCAGACAGCTGTTGCATCCTGAGACTTCTTCACTAGAGCAAAACTTGCCTCTGGTCTTTTATTTAATTCCGTGTGGTGGCAAGGGTTTAAATGCCTCCTCACTGTCACTCACCTGGACAGATGAGTTAGACAGATGTGTATGTAAACGGGCTCCAGCAGTTATCAGCTGTGAGACCTCAGATGCCTTGATGGCCCTGAGCCTTTGTTTAATTATGTGAAAAAGTGAGAATTAGCCATTCCTGAGTCATGGGTCACTTGGAGGACTAAGTGAGTTCACATTTAAGGATGGAGGACATTAGCTGGTACATAAAGATCATAAACAATATATCCCACTCCTATCTGGGTACCTCTTTTGATTTATTTGAATCAGTTGCTCGTAAGTTTGTTTCCCAGAAGTGAATGGAACTACTCTCACTCGAATGGTACCTTTTCTACTCCTTGCCTGAGATTTCCGAAGAACAGACGGGAAATTCCATTCAGAAGCTTTGCCTGGTTTGACATTTCCCCATATGTTCCTGTGGGTCAAGAGAAAATGTTTTGATGTCCTAGCTTGGTTATCTGGATCCCAGAATTACTCATGAACTTCATCTTCAGTTGCTGCCACTGCCTACATCTGAAGCTGCCTGAAGGGGAGAAGAATGAGTCAAGGAGGTCATTCTTTGGCACTACAATTTGATCTTCAATGAAGCATACTTCATTTTCAACTATTTCTAATTGTTCTTTGCTTAAACCCATCACGGAAAGTTAAAGAACAAGTTTCTGTTGTTGTTGTTGTTGTTGCCATGTTTAAAATTGAATAATAAAGGCAGGGCTCTAGTCTCAGAACAGAATGGCCTTTACTTTGAAGTGGGTAAAATTTGGTTCTGCTGCTAATGAGCTGTGTCACTTTAGACAATTTTCTTAATTGCTCCGTGTTTGATTTCTTCAATTGGAATCAAGAATGATTTTCCTTTCTTGGGATTTATTGTGAAGATTAAATGAAATCATGAATGTAAAGGTCTACGTTGCTGACTTGCAGAAGAACCTAAATAAATGCTCATGTGTGAGCCTGATATTCTAATTAAGTTGCTGCCCTCACCATCTCTGCTGTGTTCCACATTATAAGTCCTCAATGATCTTCAGGGTTTTCAAAATCTTCTAGTAGAAAATTTCCATCGTTTTATTTATTTCTAAGGAAGGATAGATGACCCCTGGGGAGTTGGCAGTCCCACGTATGACTAATATCATTGGTAGACCTTGTTATAGGGGTGTTATTTTGTTGTTTTGTTTTGTATTTTTGTTTAAAGATTTTTAAATTTTTTCCATTGAATCTAGGTTCAGATGATAAATCACAGTTTACGCCATGTGATACCCCTCTGGCTCTGTTGATTTCCTTGTCTATTTGATCTTTAAATGACTCCTTTGAAGTTTGCCAGAACACCTGGAAAGTGTCATCGAATAGTCCCTTGGTTATCCCCTGCATTATACAATCCATCCAGCAAGTACCTTTTCCTGTTGCTACAAATTCTGGAAGTATTATACTATACTCTTAAGAACAATGAATCTTATTGTTTTCTTAAAAGGAGTATTGTTGAATATTTTGTTATTCCTAAAAACCTTTCTTTTAAATTATTGTTCTCCACTTCACTTTCTTTCTTTCTTTTTTTTTTTTTTTTTTCTTTTTTGTGAGATGGAGTTTTACTCTTGTTGCCCAGGCTGGAGTGCAGTGGTGTGATCCTGACTCACTGCAACCTCCGCCTCCTGAGTTCAGGCGATTCTCCTGCCTCAGCCTCCTGAGTAGCTGGGATTACAGGCACCCGCCACCACAGCTGGCTAATTTTTTGTATTTTTAGTAGAGATGGGGTTTCACCATGTTGGACAGGCTTGTCTCGAACTCCTGATCTCAGGAGATCCACACACCTCGGACTCCCGAAATGCTGTGATTACAGACGTGAGCCCCCAGGCCCGGCTCCACTTCCCTTCTTAATGGGCCTTTGGGAATGACAAGCTCTGATGTCAACAAGTACATGGACACAATGCACCACAATTTCTTGATAATGCTAAACTCCTGTGGGGTCGGGGGGCAATCTTGGACTAGGTGACTGCATCTCACAGTGAGATGGGCCCATGGCTGAGGTAAAAGGGTGCTGTGAAGTAGCACAGCAATTGATTGCTTTCCTGAACCGTAAGTTTGTGCTAATGGCTTATGTACTATAATAAACCATTATAGTAGTCACGAGAAGAGGAGCAGCCTGGAATAGAGTAGATGTGTTTCCATTCAGGAACAAGGTCTATCTGGATACTGCATACTACAGTATGCCATTTGATACTTCTTTTCTGCATGAGTCTCCCACTGAAAAGATAAACTAAAAGTTAAGTAAAATTAATTTTGGGATCCTGAGAAGAAACCACAAGTGTCAGCTCACACCTGTGTCTTTCTGACATCCCCACCCCAGAGTGGACCCCAGGACATCCTATTCAGAATCAGACTTATTCCTGTGTCTAAGCTATTTCTGCTCAAGGCAAGAAATATGTGAGCAGACTCAGCCCCCTACTCATGTGGGAGTCTAGCAGTGTGGTAATGAGCCTGCAATTCTGGCTTCATCACTTGGTAACCATTTGAACTTGGGCAAGTTACATAGCTTCTGCTGTAGTCTGTGTTCTTCCCAAAATTTATATGTTGATACCCAATCCTCAATATAGTGGTATTGGGAAGTAAGACCTTTTGCCAGTGATTAGGTCATGAGGGTGGAGCCTGCATGAACAGGATTAGTGCCCTCATCACAGAGGTTCCAGATAGATCCCTCTCCTTTCTGCCATGTGAGGTAACAGTGAGAAGGTGGCTATCTATGAAACAGAAAGTAAGCTCTCAGTGAACCTGAAACCTGTTGACCCTTTGGCCTTGGACTTCCTGGCCTCCAATACTGTGATACATACATTTTTGATATTTAAACCACCCAGTATCATATTGTGTTATAACAACCTAAATGAACAGAGACAACTGCTCTGTGCCTCAGTTTTCTTAGCAGTAAAATGAGAATGATAATACCCATTTCGATGGTTTATTTTGAGGGATAACTAGGGTATGACATTTGAAGTGCCTGCCCATGATAAGCCCTCAATAAATTTAACCTATTGCTATTGTGACATTTTTTCCTCTCCCCAGATAGACCCTGTTCCCGAGTGGAAACACATTTCCTCTATTCCAGGCTGCACCTGTTCTCATGCAAAACATGATCACTGATATCCAAAGTCAGACTACACGGGGTCATGCTTAGTCTCACTGCATCTTAGTGACTTAAGAAATCAATTGCATCTCCAACTTACCTTTCTCATCTGTAAAAGTGGGTCTAATGCCATTAGAGGTGTTGTAAAGATTAGATCAGCTAATTCATGTTAAATGTTTAACACAACCCGGCCAGACACGGTGGCTCACGCCTGTAATCCCAGCACTTTGGGAGGCCGAGGCGGGCAGAACACGAGGTCAGGAGATCGAGACCATCCTGGCTAACACAGTGAAACCCCATTTCTACTAAAAATACAAAAAAATTAGCCAGGCGTGGTGGCAGACACCTGTAGTCCCAGCTACTTGGGAGGCTGAGGCAGGAGAACGGCGTGAACCCGGAAGTCAGAACTTGCAGTGAGCCGAGATCGCTCCACTGCACTCCAGCCTGGGCAACAGGGAGAGACTTTGTCTCAAAAAAAAAAAAAAAAAAAAAATGTGCACATATACTTAAAAGTTCTGAAAGAACAATGTATTGGGTCTGCTCATTTAAGAATCCCATCTGTGTCCACCAGCTGATGTTAATTATTTTACTCCTACAGCAACTTACTAATTCGTTCACTAAAGTTTTTTGTTGTTGTTTCTGTTTTTGCTTTTTACAGGTCAGTGCTCTGAGAAGTGAGGCCCTCACTTTTTTTTTTTTTTTTTTTTTTTTAATGGTGGAGAGTGTTTTTCTTCAAACAAAGATTCATGGCAGGCATCACTACTTCTGTTCTGACTGCTTTCCATAGAACATCAAAATTCATCTAAAGGCATTAAATACATTTAAATGTTAAAAAATGGAACTCTACCAAATAAATATTCATAAAGTGCAATTTACATAATGAAAATCTGTGCTTAGTGAATACATATAAAATAAAACCTCATTGAACAGGTACAGAATTTAACCAAGTTATAAAATTCATTAACCAGTGAACATACTCATCCATTAACAAATTAATCATCTTTCTCTACTTTGAAAACGAATTCATATCTGAATGGCTAATTATACAAAT
Organism: Macaca nemestrina; assembly: GCF_043159975.1. Classification (NCBI taxonomy): domain Eukaryota; kingdom Metazoa; phylum Chordata; class Mammalia; order Primates; family Cercopithecidae; genus Macaca; species Macaca nemestrina. Next base: position 186,206,794 of record NC_092127.1, read on the forward strand.
CCTTCTTCACTGAAGACATTAATATAGGAACATTGAACGTGGAGGGAAGAAAAGTGGTAGCTAATATATTTTTATTTTTTTTGTTTAACAGCATTATATGCTGAGTCTTCAGTGAAGACTCCAACATAAATTGTGCAATAGGTGAAAGACGCAACCTTTTAATTTTGTTTTGTTTTTCTTTTTGTGCATTTTTAACATTTAATAAATGTCAGTGAACATGTTTAATTTTCACAAGAATCCCAGTGGGGGTAGGAATCATTAATCCATTTTACAGATGAGGACCTTAAGACTTAGAGAGGTTTTATTGGTTTAAGCAGGATTGAGTATCACAAGTAGACCTCAGAGCAGGGACTTCATTCCAAGGGCTGTCTGATTCAGAAGTCTGTTTTCTTCACCTATACCCTGGCGAGCAGTAATATTAACCTTGGTTACAGCCATAACTGATACATGTTAGCTGAGCTTTAAAAATAAATTCCTCTTTCAGGTGTTTGCTACGTTCACACACTTGCTGCCCAAATCTGCTACTTGTGATTCCATTCTTGGCAATTTTACTGTCCTCATCTCATGAGCAAGAATATGGTACTTAGCCCTCAGCAAAGCACTAATATGAACATGGTTTTATCACACTAGGATTTCTTTAAGTTACAGTTAAGGGAAGCCCAGAGACCATTTTCCTTAATACTAGCTAGAGTCAATCAAGTTCGTTTCCTTGGAGAGAAGCAATGCATTCCTTTAAGGAAACTGAAGGAGGCTGTGGGTCATAGAAATTCAGAGCTTAGTATATCACATATTCTCTCCCCTCATTTCCTCAGAGCTCAGGAAACACACACCCTCTTTCTTATCATTTTTCTTGGCTGTTTTGAGTAACCTGGGGTAAAGAACAGGGTTTAAAGCTGAAATAACACCTGCTGTGAGCTGAATTATGTCTTCCCCAAATTCATGTTTCAAAGTTGTAACACCTAGTACTTCAGAATGTGAAGTTATTTGGAGATAGAGATTTTAACAGAAGTAATCAAGTTACAGTGGGGTTATTAGGGTGGGTCTTGATTGAGTGATTGGTGTCCTTATAAAAAGGGGGAATATTTGCACACAGAGACACACATAGAGGAGAGACAATGTAAAGAAACATAAGGATAAGGTGGCCATCTAAAAGCCAGGGAGACAGGCTTGGAACTGATCCTTCCCTCATAGCCTTCAGAAGAAATCGATGCCACCCACACGTTGTTCTTGAACTTCCAGCCTCCAGAACTGAGAGACAGTGACTTTCTGTTGTTTATGCTACTCGGTGTGTGTTGCCTTGTAATGGCAGCCCTAGAAACTCATAATTCAAGACTCAAGGATCTTGCCCCATCTGCCCTTCCCTATCCTGATCCGGTCTCCTTCTCCTCCACTCCCCAAATATCAGGTGTGTAGATGTCTGTGTTGTCTTCCACTTCCACTGACAGCCCCTCCTAACACTGAGCTTGTCCTTGTGCAGGCTTCTTATAAATACTTGTGGGATGGGTTTAACTTGCAAGGAACACAACTGGAGTGAGGCATCATCAAGAAATTCATTGAAAGTCCGCTGGCCTGGTCTAGGTCACACTTCAAATGATGAGTTTGCTAATTAGAGGCAGAAAACTGGTCACTCTGCATCCTAGAAAACAGTATTAAAAAACAACTCTAGGGAAAGTGATTAACACTCTTCTGTTCTCCAAGTGGCTGTGCCTAAGTGGTAGTGGAGGAGAGAACATGGTAGGATTTGTTCAGGCGAAGCTTACCTCCCTGGATCTCAGAAAATTATGATTTCTAGAGTGACTAAATGTTGGGAGATTGATAAAACTTGGCTCATTAAAGCCTTTAAATCTAGAATTATAAATATACTTGGTAAAGTTTTTTTTCATAGCGAAAAAGCATATTTTCTTGCATTCTAAGACAGGACACTTGAAAAATTATCTTTATTTTTGTGATATCTTGGGGGATCATCATATATATCATTATGCTGAATTGAAATGCTGTTTAATTTCATAAGTAAAGGGAACTCTTACATGATGTTGATGAGAATGTAAATTAGTGCAGCCATTATGAAAGTCAGTATGGAGATTCCTCAAATAATTAAAAATAGAACTACCATATGACTCAGCAATCGCAACACTGGGTATATACTCAAAGGAAATGAAATCAGTGTATCATATCTGCACTTCCATATTTACTGCAGCATTGTGTGCAATGGCGGCCAAGATATGGAAACAACCTAATTATTCATTAATGGATGAATGGATAAAGAAAATGTGGTACATATACACAATGAAGTACCAATCAGCAATAAAAAAATGAGGAAATCCTGCCATTTGTAACAACATGAATGAACCCAGGAAACCTCATGTTAATTGAAATAAGCCAGTGACAGCAAGAAAAAGACCGCATGACCTCACTCACACGAAGAATCTAAAAATGTTTGTCCCGTAAGAGTAGAAAGTAGAATAGTGGTTACCAGAGGCTGACTGGTTAGGGAAAAGAAAAGTTTGAGGAGATATTAGTCAAAGAATACATATATACACTCAGATAAGAGGAATAAATTCAAAAGATATATTGTACAGCACGGTGACTATACAAAATAATATATATTATACTCTGGAACAATGTTAAGAGAGTGGATATTAAGTGTTCTCATCACAAAAATAATAGCTATGTGAGGTAAAACATTTGCTAATTAACTAGATTTAACCGTTTACAAAGTACATATGCTACAAAACATGTATGTTTTATATGATCAATATATACAAGTTTATATGTCAATTTAAAAAGCTAATTTGGAAAGAGAAAAGCAATGCAGTGGAATCCTAAGAATAATTTTAGGTAACTAAGATTTTACCTTTGACTTCTATAGACTACTGTTCTTTTGAAATTCCAGGATTTTTTGGAGACAGTTTATGTTAGTTGCATATTTTAACACACATTTGTAAATCAGAAGGGTTTTGTTAGAAAGAAATGTTCTGTTATCACTGCAAGTCATAAACATAATGCTTAGCACATGTTAGCTTACGTTTTCTTCAATCTATCTCTTCTCTAACTTCATTCTATCTCTTCTCTAACTGATTGGAAAATACATTGCCACATTGGTTAGAACTATGAATACAATAATCCTCAACGGATGCTACATGATGGCCTGAGAGTGGTCCTTGGAGAGTTGTACATGAGCTTTAGTTTCTGAAATTTTGTAGTAACTTAAAGGTGCGTGTATATTTGTGTGTGTGTGTGTGTATGTGATGTGTGTGTGTCTGTGGTGTGTGTGTGTGTGCCCTTCTTGGCTCTCAGCCTGCTTGTAAGTGGGTGATAAGTGCTGTGCTTTAGACAGACATGCGTTGAGCCTTACTGGAATCTCTGGCCAAAGTTGCTCTAACAAAGTACCACAGTCGGGGTGGCTTACACAACAAAAATGTGTCTCAGAAGTCCAAGATCAAGGTGTTGTCAGGGCTGGTTCCTTCTGAGGCTGTGAGGGAGAATCTGTCCCACACCTGTCTTCAAGCTTCAGGCGGTTTGCTGGCAATCCCTTTTCTTCGAAGGCTTGGAGGACCGGTACTCTGATTTCTGCTTTTATCTTCACATGTGTGCTTTATCTTTCTTCAAATTTCATCTTTTTAGAAGGACACTATTTATATTAGACTAAGGCTCACCCCAGTGACCTCATTTTAAGTCTTGTAAAAAGCCTTTCTCCAAATATGGTGCATTCTGAGGTACTCAGGTTTAAGACTTCCGCATAAGAACTTTGGGGTGGGGTTCAATCCAGAGCATTTGGCATTACCAATGATGAACTCTGTCAGTAGGAATGTCACTTGATTGTCTTTAGTCTCAGTTGCCTCACCTGTGAGGGAAGGTAAATATTACATAAACTCCAAGATTGTTGTGATAGTTTTTGAGGCTATATGAACAAGTGCTCTGTGACTGTCCAAGTGCTATTCATGGTGATGAGACCCAGGAAGTGACCTCACACTGCAGTAGAGCATGCAATGTGAATGCATAGAGCAGTTGTGGGGGCATCTGTGTCTTAATTCCTAGTAAGGGTCCCGAACAACTTTTGAGAAGAAACTACTATGTGTCCGCATGATTCTACCTGACCGGAGCTCAGGTTTGCCTGGCTTACCAAAAAAAAGCTGAATTTGTTGGTCTGCAAGCATCTATTTGCTCATACTGAGCATCTCCCTTTTCTTTCTTGACTGAAAAATAATAGGGGGATGTTCATTGTGGGTGAGTCTCAGGGGGGTGGCACGGTCTGTGGGTTGAGCCCTTAGGAATGAAAGGATTCAAACAGAACCAAAAGGAGCTCTTCTCTGGAAGCATTCGGAGGACCCTGAAGGCTGCACCAACCCACCTGAGGCACCTAAGGGACTGGACAGCTGAAATGCCCTGGAAGATATATCTCCAGCAGGGCAGTGTTCACCTAGAAGGACAGCTAGGATGGGTGCCTTAGACCACACACCAGTAGAAGGAGGCACGGGCACCCTTGACTCTGGTGCCACAGCTCATTATAAGCATCTGGGAAACTGATCAAAACATCCAAGAAATAATACTGGAATGATAGATGGACTTTGAAGGGGACTGAAATGACATGATTGTACTGGAAATTTAGATCAATAATGCTTATGGAATTCCATCTGTATTCACAAGACAAGAAGATTGGGGAGTGTCTAGATTTCACATTTACAATTTAATGTCAAACTTATAAAGACCTGTGAGATCATTGTTATTTCCTACTTTAAATATGAAACAACAGTATCTCCTGTTAAGCTATTTGCCTGCGTAAGTGTTTCCCAAGCAATTCCTGTACCTTCTGTAAAGTTCAGGCTACTCGTAGCCACTACTTGTACTTTTTTTGTATTCAGTATGTTTTTTAAATTGATTTCATCTTACTTAAAGTTGTCTTCAGAAACAATATACAGAAAATCAATGGTTTTCTATGATATGATGCATATATATGTGTATGTATATATGCATGTATATACATATATGTATACACATATATACGTATACATATGTATATATACAGGTGTACACATACATATATATGTATGCACATGACAATTCTAAGTGACACATAGAAGATATAGTTAATTGAACTGAAATTCATATAACATACACTTTGCCAATAATTGTCAGGTCGATTAGAGATGGGAAAGAAAGTCTGAGGCCAGTGGCTTTGTGTGCATCTGTCATACATGGCAAGTCAGGAAGTCTGAATGCTGGAATCACGCCTGACACACACTGGAAAGTCTTTCAGTTCCACAGAATGTTGGCTGTCGGGTGTGGGGTACATAACCATGATCAGAGGGGAGGTGCTGTCGGAACAACTCTCTCTCTAGGGAGGTGCAGGAGTTCAGGGAGGAAGCTCCGCAGGAATTTGGTGCACCGGCTTCCCCCAACACTAACTTCAGTTTCTTTCTCCTTGTGTTTTGTATTTGCATGGGCTAATTTCCCCTTATCATGTACATCTCCTACCTAGTTATGCTTCTCTAACTGAACTGGCTGCCTCAATTTCTTCATGTGTCGTGCTTTCCTTCTCAATCTAGTGCAATATGAATTATACCATTTTCTCCCCGAATGATCCCTGCATTTCCACACAGACCTTACGGCTGTTTCCAGCATATTTTGGCCTTACCCACCACACCCTTGTGTTTGGAATACTTCCTTTCCTTAATGTCTGTAACCCCCTCCATTCCCAGGAATTGGCTCCTCTAAGCAGAGTGAGGCAGGGAGGAAGACTGCTTTGCTCAGTGTTATATCCCAGGCACTCTATAGTTCCTGGATCAATGTCCAACCTTTTAGGGGAAGGAACTAATGAATGCCTGTATTTTTCCAAGTGGAAGACTTGGATTCCATTCTCTGAGATGCTGTCAACTTTAGTGGGCTGCGTCACACTTTAAATTCCCCTGGATAGTAGCCAAGCTCTGAAAATGTTGGCTGGAAATCTTCAAATGCTCTGTGAGTATTTGGTCCTGACTCTGTGAATCTCCTGAGTATTAAGGAAGTAGATTTCTTCCATCCTCAAAGCACCATGGCTAACAGCCACACTTGGGAGTCAGACTGACCTGGGTTTTAATTTCAGCTCTACACATAGTAGATGGTGACCTGGATCAATCTGAGCCTCAATTCCTACAGTTGCAAATTGGAAAAAATAACACCCACATAATAAATACTGACATAATACCCACCTGTCTCAATTAAGCTAAACTAAATGAGATGATGTATAATCACTTTTGCTATGATGTGACGTAAGAGTTTCTAAAATATCATTGTAACTGTGTGATTACGTCGTAGGAACAGCAGGGTTTATAGTAAGAAAAATTGGGTTAGGGGCACAACACTCACAAACTTTATCACGGACACTTTTTGCCTAAAAAGGTAAAACCTCATAAAAATAGTAACACCATTTCACACTTATTAAGAGATGGAATATCAATAAAGATGGCCCTTGATCTTGAAAAGGACCTGAAGTTTGCATCTTCTGAGCCATTGTGAAGTGGAGGAAAGGAGGTTATGCGAAGTTCGATGGAAAGTCGTCACACCAGATGTGACAGGCTCACTACACAGGCTATGGATGGCAGCGACTGGGAGATGCTCAAGGCATTGCCTGTGTACATTGTGTGTATTTCTACATGCCCCAGCTCATGCGGGTGCAGTTTTCTGTGTTTACTAGTGTTTCTTGTGGACAAAATCCTGCTAAGCAAACACGAAATGTGCATTATACTCCAACTGTCCCCTGATAGATCAATTTTTTGGGAACATATTTGGATGACAAAAACAAGCATATCAGAACTGGCTTTAAGTAAAGGGCTAGTAGAGTCCCTAACTGGCAGGAGACATCCAATATATGTTTTGTTTTCTCTTATTAAAATTTCCATCCCTCTCCTTTAAATGCTGATCTTCCCAAGGGCAGGAGCTATTTCGTCCACATTTGTGCTCCTGGTGATGGACACCCATTAAGCAATCCAATCAATAGGTATCGTTTGGCTGTTAGAGGCAAGGCAGAGCTGCAGTCTATGGGGAAGGGGCTGCTGAGACAGGGACTCAGACATAAGAGATGATGCTCAAATCCCGATACCTGATGTCCCATAGATAAGAACAGGTCTAGAATCCAGCTGACCAAATGATGGACCCGAGTACCAACCCAGGCTGGGCCAGGCCTGCAGGCAGAGGGGCAAGTATTTCTCACCGAGGGAAGCAGAGGGCTCTAGAATCAAGAACTGGCCGCGGTAGTGCAAACAAGAAGTCTCAGAGAGGTGTCAATGTCACAAATCTAGTAAGTGGCAGAGTCAGAACTTGACCTCAGGCAGAACTGCCTTCTAGCCAGTGCTTTTCCCATTATGTCACTACTTAAGAATGCCTATGACGAAACTAGTGAAATCCACAAGGCAGGTACCACCATAGCAAAACAAACTTTGTACCTTACATTTTATCATCCATCCTATTTAATCTTCAAAAAGATCTTGCGATATAAGATTGTGATTTTTATTTTAAAAATCAGAAAAAATGACCTCAGAAAAAGAAAGTGACTTGTCCGAAGACTCAGGCAAGGATGTAGCATAGCCATGAGGGTCTGGGTCAGCCTCTGGTTCTTTTCTCCTTCTGGGGGGCTGGGCAAGAATGCTATGGGCTGCTTGTGCCACACAGGGTGGGGAATGGAGGCAGGAAGAGTTAAGGGAAGAATAGTAAATATCAGATGCTGTCTGTTCTTGGCAAAGAGCATTAACTATATCATTGCAGAACATCATTCTGCTCTTTCCCTAATGGAAGCATAAATATGGCCTTTCTCTGCAATGAGCAATTTCCTTGGCTCTGCTGACACAATGGGAAATATCCTTAGTGAGAAAATTAAATATTGGTGTCACAGGACTATTAGAGAAACAAATGGTATTACACATTCCTCCTCCTTCCTCCACTGCCTTGCCATCTTTTCTCAGGCTGGCATGAAGCCCTGAGAAGGGGCTGATGTCCCAGCCGCAGGAGTAGAGATGTTTGAGATGTCTGCAACATGGCGTTGTAAGGTCATTTGTTCATTACCGATGTGACATACTTTTATTTGGAACAACATGAGGTTTTACTGAGAGATTGTGATTCAAATTTGTGAGCTCCAGTTCAGCCTCTGCCTCTGAGTAGCTTCAAACTTAGGCAGGTTACTTAATCTCCCTGAGCTCCAGGTTTCTCTGGGCCTATTCCTTCATCTATAAAATGAAAATGATCATTATCAATTACAATTGTCATCATGAAACTACCTCCTTCAGTGGCTTGTTTCAGAATGAATTGTGTTAGCAGCCCAAGTCTAGAAAATAGTATGCCTAGTGCAGTAGTACACACCACACAGGAATGTGATTCTTTTTTCTTTCCTAAAAGCTCCCAGGGCCTGCGCTTCACAATGTGGAGGACACAGACAGTGTCAAGCTTCGCCCTGACCTTCTAGAGTTCACCACAGTGCAGCAGGCACAGAAATACAGGTGCGGGTGACTCTGCAGCCTGCAATTTTGAGAATGCTCACCGTGTGTAGAGGCCTTTGTAGAGTCTAACCACATTGCAACCACCATGGAAAAGTGCTTATACATCTAGAGTCCATATTGAGCAAAACATGACAAAAGACTATCGTAAGCTAATAAAAATGTAAAATATATCTAGATTGCATTCTACCAAATGTTGTTAATATGCATTTGAAAAAAATATTGGAACTTATAAAAGGAAGGCACTTTATTTGGTCTGAAGACAAAGCATGGTGCCTATGGGAGTTCAGAGCTCTTACACTACCTCTGTACCTCCCATTCCTAACACCCACAGTTTGACAGTTATGCGACAAAACAAGTCCCAGAGAAACATCTGCCTCTTTGGCCCCTTAAATAAAAGTTAGGGTGACTGATACATTTTGTGATGAGATGAAACCCAGTTAGGGAATGACTGTCCAAAACTACACAGTGTTACCCAGAGAGACAACAGTAAATTTAGTGCCTCAAAAGCACACACAGAGGGTTAGCAGGGAATGTAGGAAGAGAGGGTGGAGCTATTCCCCAAATGTATCATTAAGAGTCAATCCCGGGGGCGGAAAAGAGATAAATATAGAAACTAACACAATTTGGCAAGATCAAAAAAAAAAAAAGCTGATCATCGCTAAAGTGAGCGTGGCATGCACTGCTCTGTTGAGGGAGGAGAAATGAAACAGCGGCAATGCATTTCACACTAGACTTGATAATTTTTGCTTCTGCTTTTTCTCAAAATGTACACATCTGCCAAAGTCTAAGATCTGAATATCTTTTGAAATAGAAAGCAGAGCTTTGGGGGCTGGGGGCATACAATTCATCTGGAAATGCATTTTTTATTTTTATTATTGACTCATGCACAAAAATGCTTACAAGGAGGTAGAAGGAAGTATCTGACCTGGTTTCTGATGGTAAAGATGTAACAGTCAAGGTGGAGGTTTACCCCATACCTCAAAAGAACTCTTACAAATATTAGGCCCTAGGTGCTGAAGGCATCATTGAACTAGGCATCACCTAGTTCAAGCTAGAACCATCTCTCATGTGTGTGTAAGAGTGTCTCCAAATTAATCTCACTGCCTTTGTTTCTACTCTGGCCACATCATCATTCACCATCTATGCAACAGCCAAAGCAAAAGGGGGTTGTTCAGTGTCCCTGTTGTGTCATGGCGCCTTTGCTTAAATCCCTCCAATGCCTCTTTATTCCTTGTGAAATCAAATGGAAACTCTTGACCTGGCCCGCAAAGTCTTCCCTGATCTGGATCCTGCCTTCCTCTCTGACTTCCACCACGACCTCCATCTCTCTTGCTCACTGGCTTTCCTGCTGTGCCTTAAACACCCCAACTTTGTTAATCCTTCCCATCATTCAGTTCTCAGCTTCAGGAGCACTTGTTCTGAATGATTTTTGTTTTCACCACTGCCTGTAGGACAACTCATCAGTTTCTGTCACATCCTTTTTTTTTTTTTATTTTCTTCTTAGAAATTGACTCTATCCGAACTTATTCTGCTTAATCTGCTCATTTATTTTCTAGTTTGTATAGTGCCTGTGGACACCCTACTAGAACATAGGTTCCATGACAGCCTCAATCTCCTCTGTCTTGTTTATACAAAATCCCCAGTGCCTGAGATATACAGGCGTGCAATAAACATTTGTTGAATCAATAAATGAACTTACTTAGTAGATCTACAAGGTTTTCAAATGGTCTGGGGACATCTGGGAAGCTTTTATACGAGAAAAGTAACTAGAACGCTGACAGAAAGTCAAACGGTTAACTAAGTAAATAAAATGCGTTCTGCACCTACAATGGAGTCTTTTAACATATATAATCTCACTTGATTTTTCGCTTCCACCCTACGAGGTAGGCAGATCGTGAACAACATCATCATGTCCACTTCACACAGCATCCTTTAGTTCCCCAGGATTATGCACCTAAGACAATAAAAGATGGAGAGGAAGGAGTTTAGAGCAGGGAAATTGGAGCTGTTCTTCCCATTAGTGAGGTTTCCAAGAGCTCACAAAGCTCTTCCACATCTATTATTCTATTCAGCTTTTGCAGCAACTCTGAGAGATGTTTACTCTGCCTGGCGGTGAGATGACAATGCCACAGGGGGCAAGTGCAAAGGGTATGGAGTAAGGAACTTAGATCATGTCTCAGCTGCTCCCTTAATTGTGCTATGACTTGGAGAAAATAATTTAACCACTTGTGCCTCAATTTTCTCTTCTGTAAATGAAGAGATACTTATTTCCAAAATGGAGGTGAGGATTGACTACATTAATCCTTTAAAGCTATTTAGTATGGTGCATGGAAAGTGTACAACTCAAAGTTATTACGCTATGGTTATGATTGTTTTATTAAACCAAGACTCAGGGAGTAATTAGACTCACATAAGGTCATATAGTAAGAAAGGAATGGATCAAACTCAGATATGGCTGACTCTAAAGCTGAATGTAGCCACAGAGCCAGGGTGGGCTGCCCTCCTCTAAAAAATGCAGTCACTGATAGTCAATTCCACAGGTAAAAGTGTGATTTACACACTTGGACCACTCTTGGTCATTATCATATGTGCATATTTATTTTCCTCAGTGAGGCAATAGGCACTTGGAAGCAAGGATTGACTATCTACAAAGCAGAACTTAATGTTGGGTGCTCAACCACAGCTTGTCAATTCAGAGGCTTTGCCCTAAACTTTGTCCAAAACCATTTGCCCTTCTTATTATAAGTTCCACTGACTGTGGAGGTAAGTTTGCCTCTAAAGCAACATTGTTAGGGTCCCTATGTCATTCCTTGCCTTGCCCAGGTATGGACTCTGGTTTTTCATCTCAATATGAAGGAGCTCAGTAAGTTTGTGTAGGTCTCCAAGGCCATCTCATCCATCAACAGAAAGTGTCACTGCTGTTTGATTGTCTAGAACAGTAGCTCAGGTGGCACCTGCTCATCTGTGGCTTTGACAGTGTTTATAATAACAAGCTTGACTTGAGCACTTGCCTACTAAGCCTTGAGCACTTCAGAGGCAGAGATGGCTCCACCTTCAAGAAAGTATATTCTAAGGAGAAAATTGACACCCAGGAGATAATTACAAAACAGTGAGTGAATTCCCAATTCCCATGGAAAAAAAGAAGAATAGAAGGGGCGCAGAGGAAGCACCTGGTAACATTAGGGAAGAGGAAATCACTCAGTGGTGGCTTTCTGAAGAAAGTAATGCTCAAACTGAAATTTGTAGAAATAATAGGAATTATGACACCACCTAATAAAGGTGGAAAGATTATTTTGTGGGTGAAGGTGGGGGTAGTTTTAACAAAAGCATGGAGTCCTGTTGCACACAAAAGCGGACAGGGTGGGCCATCACCTATTTTTGGTGCCTGGAAGATGAAGATCAGGGCACCCAGTATCAGCATGAGTCTCTAAGTCTCCTACATGTTGTGCTAGGGTGCTGAGATGTTTTCCTGCAGGTGTGGGGGGATTCAGAAGACAACAGTGAGGCAGTGCAGAGGCAGCAGCAACAGCAGCACCTACTCATGCCGAGCACTGTGTTAAATCCTTCATAAGCATTATGCCGTCTTTGCAAAAACCCAATTAATTGATGTGGATGAAATAAGAGCCCCAAAGATGCCCACATCTTAATCCCCCAAATGTATATATATAACCTTATATTTTAGAAAGAGACATTGAGAATGTGATTAAGTTAAAGATCTCGAGATGAAAGTGTTTTCTGGATTTTTCTGGGTGGGCCCAATTCATAAGGACACATGTCCTTATAAGAGAGAGGCAGGAGGGTCAGAGTCAGAGGCAGAGATTGGGGTGATGTGTGGTCATCAGCCAGGGGATGCTGGCAGCCTCTACAAGCTGGAAAAGAATAGTAGTAAACGGGTGAGCTTCCAGAAAAAACCAGCTCTGATGATCCAGTGTAGACTTCTGATCTCCAGAACTGTAAGATAATACACTTGTATTTTTTCAAGTCACTAAGTTGGTGGTAATTTGATATAGCAGCAATATAGTAAACTAATACATGGTATGATAAAGTCATCTTCATTTTAGCAATGAAGAAACTAAGTCTCAGTGGGGTTCATTTGTCAAGACCATAACAATGCTAAAAAAATGGTAGAACTAGTATCACAATCAAATTGCTCAAATTCGCTCTCCAGTACTGCTACCAACAATTTTTGTTGGCTGAATTGAAAGTAGGTTCTTGTCAATTCCTTTCCCTTTCCATTCTTGGCAATCCCCTTTATGCCATAGTTATCCCCATAAATGTGTCACTCTTTACAAAATAAATGAGAACACAGAGATCTTTGACTTCTGCCAAAAAAAAAAAAAAAAAAAAACTAAAGGAAGGGGGGGAATCACAGGTTATTAACATCTCAATGAGATCAGAAAATCTGAGTTTAAAAATTAGATTGGGTGATAAAAAGCACATTCTTCATAAATATTTAACCTCCGTCAGCATGACAGTAATTAGAGAGTTGAGCTGAGCACACTACTGGCAGCAGGCTGTCCTGGTTTCTAAAATGGAAGGCCTCCTTTTGCAGCGTCTATGAGAAATAAATGATAAGAGCTCAAGAAGACAAAACACTGCATCAGCCACCAACATTTTATTTGAAATGCCACCAAAATGATGCATTTTAAATTGTTGAACTCCTAGCAAATCTGCCTTCTATTTTAAGGCTATAATGGACCTGAGGACTATATATCACCATCTCAAACAGTTATCCTATCTCATTCTTCTATATTCATTCTCTATGCCTTTTGGGCAAATTGAATTCCATAATGGCCCTGATTTGTTCATGCCTCCCTGAGTGCACACCCTTTGCTAATGCCCTTCAACATCGACTCTGACTCCAGGTTTGGGCACGTGGTTTGCTTTGGTCAAAAAGTAGAAAGCCTGGACGAGCTTACGAGATGACAAAAGACATGTAGTCTAGTTGCCTGTTGACCCTAGATGGCAGCAAGCTAACTGCCACCCATGAAGGTCAACCATTATACACTATCCAGCCCCAGAAAACAGCCCACTGACTGACTACTGACTGCAATGATAACGTGAGTAAGAACAGCTCAGACTAGCAGAATCATCTGACTGAACCCAGCCCAGACTGTCGATGTGCAGAATCAAGAACTAAACATACTTACAGTTTCAAGTCACCCAGTTTTAGGTCCACTTGTTATGCAGCAAAGGTTAACTGATCTACTTCCCATTGCATTCAGGCAGCTCTTGTGTCTTCACATTTAAAATTAACAAAATTAAATAATCCAAACAAAAGGAAACAAACTTACAGCTCATCTTTGCAAGCAGCTGCTTTGCAGCCACAAATCTATACCATTGCAGGGGAGTAACCTGGTCACAAGCCGTCTCTGCCACTCTCTCTCCATTCCACCATGTCCCCAGCTTCACTTTTACAGCCAGATCTGTTGAAATGGTTGCTATTCGACTTCTTTACTTCCTCCTCACTCTTTGCCTGCTCTAGTCTAGTTCCTGCTCCCACCTCTTCACATTACTATTTATACTGAGTTTTGTTAGAACTCTATTATTTGGTGACAATAATACAGCAGAAATCAGAACGGAAAGCAACAGGGACTCAAACTGAATAAACTAACAATCTAAAAAGGAACGTTCTCATTAGGATATAGAGTGTGTCAAATAACCCAAGAATGGAGTCCAGATGAATCTAGCATTTCAGCCACCTCTAGAACCAAATTTTCTTCTCTCCATGTTTTACCTTTGGGTCTTTCCACATGTTTCCTTCTCTCTTTTCTCCTGCTGCACACTGACTGTCTCTTTCCTAAACTGAAAAACAGGAAAAAAAAATGATGTCAGTAACATATGAATTGCATCATTCTAGTGCAAAAGAACAGCCAGACCTAACTGTCCTCTTTTAATGGAATCCACATTCCCTGAAGACCGCTTCAGTTGGCCCAACTTGAGTAAGACACCCACCTCTGTACTGACCAGCTGTGACCAAGATGTGGAGTCATATTCTAATTACATGGAATCTCTCTTGATAACCCTATGGATAGAATTGGGGGATGGAGGCATAGATCTCAGAAAAGCAAATCTCAGCAATGTGGTGGGTACTAAGTTGACAAAGGAATAGGTATCCACTGCCATTCACCTCTTGGTTCCCAGCCTTGTAGTCTTTCCATAGACATAGTTTCAAAACTTCCATACCCTATATGATCACATCTTCCCACTATAGGTTTTATTATAATAGCGGCTCTCAGAATTACAACTTTATTCTTATTTGTATAATTACGCAATTAACGTCTCTCTGTCCCACTAGTTTATATTTACTCAAAAACAAGGGCAAGTTTGTCACTTGGCTAAGGTCCTGGCCCATCATAAGAACCCAGTACATGTTTGCGAGTGACTAAACAAACAAAAAGTGATTTTAAGATTTGGAATCCAAAATTATGTCATTCTTCAAAAAAGCGATAAAATATGGTGGATCTGGGCCATTGTGTTCTGATTCCACAATATATTATCTCTTTTGTGAGGAGAGGAGAGTGAGACATCAAAATATTGAATAATTCATCCAAGTTCACACAACTAATATGTGGTAGAGTTTGGACTTCCATCTCTATATTTTTACATAAGAAACTCTGCTTTTGACTATTCCGCTCTATAGATTTTTCTAAGCATGCAATGGTGGGAGGAAAGCAAGATAATGGCATTAAACTTCACCAAAAAAAAAAAAAAAGAAAAAGAAAAAAAGTTGATGCAGCATGCACTGGTCATTGATCTGGAGAATAAATCACATTCTGTTAAACAAATATAGCAAAGTGAATAACAGGATGAATGGAGCGCATGAAGATGAATTCTCAGAATCACCTCTTTGATTGCAGAGTGAAACTCATGGTCAGTCATGTGGTTGCACATGATTCTGCCCATGAAGAGGATTTTTTTTATGTGTATACCTTTACATCCTTGTACTAGAAGTCTTTATTATCTAGCATAGAATCTTCTCCTGGTCTGAGCCATATTCTAATTGAGTGTCCCTTAGAAAGAAGACTTAGGAAGAAAGACAAGTTGAGGGATATAAGCAGGAGTCTTTTGGAAAGACATGCTGGTTCACATTTTCTTAAGTCATCTGATTTCTCCCGGCTAGCCCTAACCCACATTTCCGTCATCACCTCCAGTTACCTGGGGTCTCAAATAACAGCAGAAAATCCGTCTTTTTATAAATGTATGTTCCTGATATCCAATTAGCTTATAGCATCTAATTTAAAAATAACCATGCACATAGTATGATGAACTGATGAAATACCTTTAATCATTAGTGTCAATGCACACATCTGAGATGAAAAATCAGCAGGTTATCTTCACCAATGAGTTCACTACAGTGAAACAATTGCAAACTCCCTAGTCCAGAGTGAATCCATTCTCATTGCTCTCACTACTCATGACATTGTAACTCTGAACATCTGCTACTTATAATACTGCCTGTGGCAAAGGTATGGTGCTGTGATTAAGAGCATGAAGTTTAGATGCAGAGTATGTGAGTTAAGTGCTAACTCTATGCTGGGGCTTAGAAACCAATAACCCAGGATACAGTGCTTGGTAGATGCTGAATTGCAAAAGAGACCTCAAGCTCTCTCTGGCTCTGCCCTTACTGCTCACCCACGGTCTCTCCCTAAGCATGGGATACAGTTGTTATCTGAAGTTTTTGTGTTTACCTAAGGTCAGGATCTACTAAAGAAGAAAACAATTACCCCGTCTCTTCCCTGAGTGTTCATTAACTGAGCACATACAGAAGCTTGTTCACTCTGCAAGCCCAATAGACTTTGCCCCAGACCACTGCATGCTCTCAACCCATTGAATTCCCCTAAAAATCATTTACTATCATCCTACACATTTCCCCATGTATCACAGAGGATATATCACCATCTGTACCCCATTGAAATATGAGGTAATTACCCTGTAATTCTCTTTGTGCACATGGTAGCAATATATTTGTAAAGACTTTTCTCTTATTAATCTGTCTTACTGTGAGTTTATTTTTCAGTGAACTTTCCAAGGGTGGAGGGGAAATTCTGTTGGCATCAACATCTAGTACCCACTGACTGTGTGACTTTAAATAAGTTACTTGACTCCTAGGTGCCCAAGGTTCCCCATTTATAATATGGGTAATAATAGGGTTATTGTCATGGTTAAAGGAGATTAAATAGTGTGTACCCTTTTTATAATATGTGATATATGATAGTTATCAATTCATATATTTGTTCAAAATACTCTTATTACGAATAATAAAATCCAACTTTAGCTAGCTGAGAC
Source organism: Macaca nemestrina (assembly GCF_043159975.1). Classification (NCBI taxonomy): domain Eukaryota; kingdom Metazoa; phylum Chordata; class Mammalia; order Primates; family Cercopithecidae; genus Macaca; species Macaca nemestrina. The sequence goes on from NC_092127.1 coordinate 186,223,551, forward strand.
AAAAATGATTTATTGTAATGATACAGGTTTATAGAAACCAAGACTAGAAATAAGATAAAACATAGAAATAGTTGAATGTAGAAACTCATATACCATCATACATTCTTCTTGCTGAAGACAGGCTGAAGACAGGAGCATAAATGGCCATAGTCAACCCTTTTTGGTATACTTCTCAATTCAAACAGCAGCCAGACTTAACTATAATATTCATTTAATTCTCAATTGCCAGTTAAGCTATTTCATTGGCATGGTTTTGGGTCAGGTGCTTAGCCTTGTTTCAAGGCACAGTGGCCAAAGGATGGGATGCAGTTATACCAATGGACATCTCCCAGAGTAACCACATAGATGGAGTAGGGAGGAGAGGAGAGTTTCAAAAAGGCACAGAGGGAAGGAAACCGTTCCCAGTAAAGAGGAACATTAGTTTTCTACCAAGACTCTGATTTAATATCTTTGTGGCAGAATCTAAAAAACAGTTTTTAGTCTTCATTTATTTGGCTTATCAATAATGGCTGACAGGAACAAGTCTCCTAGAAATTTTGTCTTTCTTTGGAGGCTGTGACATCAATTCCTCGTTGTTTCTACTCTTTCATTGCCCTTTCTATGTCTACATTCTGTATACTCCTCTCGTTGATCCTATAGTTGAATATTGGAGTTTCTCTAGACATTTTTTACCCTGGGTATGTTCATCTTTGTGTATTTTTTTCTGGGTGATCTCAGTCACCACCAGTTTCAGAACCCATCTATATACTGATGACTCCAGCTTTAGATCCAGAGCTTCACACTCTCCACTCAACCTTTCCACTTCTACATCCTCGTAAGTATCTCAAACTTGACATGACTAGAACAGAACTCAGGGCTTCCCTTTTGAATTTGCTCCCAATCTGTTATTCTCCCACTTGGTATTTTATGCATGCCCTCTAGAAATAGAAATAGGCACAAAGGAGTATCACTGACTTTGTTTTTTGTTTGTTTGTTTGTTTGTTTGTTTTGGATCTGGTTGGACAATCAATTTTGCTTGCTGAGCAGAAGCTATCCCTGGTAATGGATTATCTTTGTCTATCTCAGTTAAAGACATTTTTGCATAGCCAGCACAATATTTTCTTGATTCATTTCTTAAATATGAGCCAGCATTGAACCAAAGCAAGCCAGTGGTTTCTATTGGCATTTCTTGAAGATCTTGCCTAGAGGGAAGAAGTGGGATGATCAAGGCGTTACGGTCGTGAGGCATCTCATTACAAGGGAGAGGCAAAAGGAAAAGGGTAGTGGGGTTAAGGTTGTTACAGTGAGAGATGGTGACATGAGAGGGAGATCTTGAAAGAAGCTCATCAGAGGCGAATCTACTCAGAATAATGCTGAGAGTGATGAGAGTTTAGGAGAGCTTCTGCGGAATGTGGCACTTGAACAGTAAGCGGAGAACCCATAACAATTTCCTCAATTGTCCCTGAAAGCAGTGCAGGAGCCGAAATCACTCTCGTACATGGAGGTAGGCTGCTAGCCACCATGTCTCATCGCTGGCTGTAATATCCCACTGGTCTATTTTTATCTCCGTGCTTTGGGACCAGGACCTCCCAAGGCATTTTCTTTATTTTCATGTGCAAAGAGGGAGAAGACCAAGTTGTAATTGAGATGTAAGACTTCTATTTTAATGAGAGTCCCATTTAGAGTCATTTTAGAAAGATGAAAGGGAATTCCTTAAAATCACAATAATAGCTTAACAGGGAAGAGTCCATCAAATGCCAAAGAGATTGTTCATTTGGGGTCTTTAAAGTGTATCTGTGTCTTCAAAGCTGAGTTGTTGGCTAATACTGTAAGTAAATGTGAGAGATGTGAAGTCTAGTTGAGTATATATGGACTGTAAATTTACATGAAAATCCCTTCACAAATAAACGTTGAGCTGTGATGTTCAGAGGTGCTGAGGGACATAAGTCACACAGCTAGTAAAGTTCAGAACTGGGATCCGAAGCACTGGCCATCTAACTGCAAGGGAGACATGTCCAACAAACACTGAGGTCAGAGGCAGGATATTCACAGGAATGTCTAAGCCATAGTTGAGAAAATTCTCCAGCCCCTGCACCTAGCACAGAGTGTGTTTCTTAGTAGGAGTTCACTGCTTGTGTCCGGAGTGAATAGGAAACCACTGGATCCTGCAAGTCTCTGAAATCCACCATGGCCGCCCAGTGATCCCAGTGAAGATAGACATGGAGGATCCCACAGGCAGCTGTCAGTCTGGCGTCTGGAGGGAGCGATCAATTAGAACTCTGGGTATGCCTCTTTTTTAACTTTTTAATTTTTAACTTTTTTGTGGAAAAACAGAAAGGAAACCACTTTTGCATAGGAGATCTCAACATATTTTCTAAACGTGCCTAGAAAAACAGGCATGTGATTGTTGGGACCCCAGATGGATTTCTATTAGGGAAAATAAATATTAGTGCTTAAATCATACTATTTGAATTCTGGGGTGAGAGAGTTGGAAGGTATTCTGGAAATCATCTAATTGAACTATCTCATTGTACATTTGTTAAAACAGGCCAGAGAAGCGAGACCTTAGGACAAGTGTGTGTAGAAAAGGGACTGTTGTGCCCAAACACCTTGTACCCCAGGAGATACGATGCAAATTTCACCCCTTCTATCAATTTTGTTGGAGCAAGTGATTTTTTTTTATATTCCCTCATATGCCTAGCAAAGAAATCAATTTTTAAAGAGAGTTATAGTTTCTTTAGTTTTGCTTATTTTAGTTTTGCTTATTTTCTCATAATACATCATAATAATTAATATATATTCATCAAATCAAATGTAAAAATGTGTGAGGATAGGATGATAATGATGATGCTAATAATAAATTATCCTTAGTCCTTTCACCCGAAGATAGTCATTATTATGATTTGGCTGTACATTTTCTTCTACTCCTTTCAAAGGCATAAGTCCAAAAGCATAAGAGTATGGCTTAAGAGTATGGGCTTTGGTTTGAGGCAAACAAGACTCAAATCCTAGCCCCATACCTAGCAGCTGTCTGACTCTGCTGGAAGCATGTTTTGACAAGGTTAGAGTATTAACAGTACCTGTGCAATATGGCTGTGAGGATTAAATATTGAAATTTTATTTCAGTATGAGGTCAAAACATACAGAGTTCTTAGTTATAGATTTTTTATATATGCTATATAATCTACAATTAAAATATACAACACATTAATATCTATAATATAAAATCATATATCTCATTTATGCATGTCTAACAGTACAGTCAATTTGATGCTCTACTTTGAGTTGTCATTTTAGGATAAGAAATTTTCATAATGTAACATTCACATTCAAACATCATTTTTAGGGCTAAAAATAAAAGGATATGCGTAATCAACCCTCTTTGTTGACATTTAAGCTCTTTCAAGATTTTTGCAATTATAAATAATGTGATGAATATGTTTATATACTCTCTTTTTAAGGGTATATTTTAGAAATGGAACTATTGAATCAAATATTATGGATATTTATAAAGCTTATGATACATATTGCTGGATGCTCTCCCAAGGGGTTGCAACAATTTACACAAAAATTAGCAATGCATGAGATTTTGTCATCTTTCAGCACACTTGAAAGCATTTCATACTGACATTTCAAAAAAATCTTTGCAAATGTATTTAAGCAATGAAATTTCATTGTGATGATTTTAATTTTGCATGACTTTGATTACTGGTAGATTTAAACATATTCTCATTGTTTTTTAAACAAATGCACTTCTACTACGGAAGAGCTATTCTTTTCTGATTTATCTGTAAACTTCCAAGTACATTTTCTTGATCTGTTTGAGCTGTCTATTCATTATTGATAAAGCTTTCTGCCATGTTTGTTATAAATATGCTGTCTCAGTAATAAATTTGCATGATCATTTTATATACCATAGGTTTGTTTTGATTTACATTAAAAGTCTTTTTTATTTCATCCACCCCTTTTTATTTCATCCACCCCTTCTGGGATTAGAAGGAACTTCAGCCCCTACAGCAGTAATTTTCAAAGTATGATCTTTAGATTTCCATCATCAGAATGATCAGATGTTCTTGTCAAAATAGGCAGGAGTAACTCAGAATCTCTTAGGGTAAGCTGGAAACCTGGATTTCTGAAAGCTCTTTGTGATTCTTATTTTTGCTAAAGTTTAAAAACCACTGCTTTAGAGATTTGAGCTGCTCTTCTCCCTTAGTTTTTAGAAAATACATTTTTAAATGTATTTAATGGTTATTATGTTAGTAGTTTTAAGGTGGTATGTGATTTGTGGGTGGTATGTGATTTTTTTATTCTGAAAAGAAGAGTTAGTTCATGAATACATGTAACTTTATAAATGAATTTAACAATTAAATTGTTAAATAAATATATTGATGTATTGATTATTAAATAAATATATTGAATATTTTTATATTATATGTAGAATTGTTAATGTTTAGGGAGCATATTTCTGATATTTATACTTTGCTTCATCTCTCTTTTTAGACTTGGGTCAAAATCATACGGATTTTTTATTTTGTAGCTTTATAGTATTTAAATATCAGATAAGATTAATTCTCCCACATAAGACTTCTGTTTCAAAACAATTCTCTGCTATTTTTGCATACTTATTTTTTACAAGATAAATTTGGATTAATCTTTTCCAGTTAAGTAGACAATCTGTCATGATTTTGATAGAAATGCACTCTACTTTAGAGCTATCTGAAAAGAAATAATAGTTTACAGTCTTTAAGTCTTCTAACTCAGAAATATGATCTACATCCTAGTGATTCAAGTGTTATCTTATATTTCTCAGTAATATTTTGGAGTTTTCCACAAATAGCCCTGCATATTTCTTGTTAAAAGTGCTCCTAAGTATTTCCTTCTTTTGGTTGTGGTTAATGGAATATTTTCTGATGAAGATTTTTAAATACATTTTTTTGCTGAACATACATGTGTTATTTACTCAGTTTACTGAGTTTTCATTGATTATGGCAGTTCTTTGGGTAATTCCTTTGGGTAAAAAGCATCTGTAATAGTAATCTATGGCTGCCTGGCAAGTCACTTCAAACTGTGTGACTTTAGACACAACATTTATTATCTCAAGATTTCTGTGGGTCAAGAATCTACTCAGTGCTTAGCTGGGTTCTTTGGTCAAGGTTTTCCTTTTGTTTTTAAACTTCACTCCTATGTTCATTGCAGCACTATTCACAATGACCAAGATCATTAATTTGCCCAAGTGTGTGTGTGTTTTTTTTTAATTTTGGCTTTTATTTTAGAAAGAGGGGCTATATGTACAGACTTGCTACATAGGAGTATTCTGTGATGCTGAGATTTGGAGTACGGGTCCTGTCACCCTGGTAGGTAGCTTGTTAACCCACTCCTCTCCTTTCACCCTCTACCGGTCAACTGTGCCTATTGTTCCCAAACTTATGTTCTTGAAAGGCTGTATTCAAGATGTAGAGAGGGCAGCTTGAGTTATCTTGAGGCTTACCTGGAGGATGAAGTTCTTCTAAGCTCATGCACGTGGCTTTTGGCAGTACTCAGTGCTTTATGGGCTGTTGGAAGCCCTTTGTAGCCTGCTAGCTGCTGACTGTGAGCCAGCTTCAGTTTCCTGACATGTGGACATCTCTGTAGGCAGCTTGCTTCATAAGACTGAAAAGAGTCAGAAAGAGCAAGAGAGAGAGAGAGAGATTGAAGTCACAAATTTTATAACTCAACCTTGCAAGTGGCATTCTATCATCCTTGCCCAATTTTGGTTAGAAGTGAGTCACTGGGTTAAGTTCAGCCCATACTGAAGGGAAGTGATGCACAAGGAAGGAAAACCAAGAGAGTGAGGATCATTGGGTATCGATCCTGAAACTGTCTACTGCAGTACATTTTGAATAATTTAACAAATCAACAATTCCTACTATAATTTTAATTCCAATTAATTTACTACATCTACCACCAGGTAATCACAAAAGTAGTTCACTCTCTTAGCGAAGACTACAAAATTGGACACCTCCATTCAAGAAGGCCACAACTGATTGTGTGAATTTTGGGTTGCTCTTGTAAAGCTTCTAGTCTGGACTGAGCACGACGTTCTCAGACCCAGAGGATGGTCAGCCATAAAGTTATCACTTTGGACCAGGCTAGTCCTATGTATTCATACCTTATTCCATCACACAGTCCCAGATAAGGAAAATGAAAGTCAGGGTACATGGATGGAGAATTATATATAAAATTATAGTGTATGTAAAGGAGAGAATGGTATTTTGCTCCCCAATCTCCTAACCAGAGTTGGATTTTACTTTATTAGTGAAGAATTAAGTTGCTGTCTCTTTCATTTATTTTGAAATAGAAAAATGAAAGTTCAAGGGGTCTCTCTAGCTTTCAAAAGTTTGCAATCCAGGACTCTATAGGCACTACAGGAAATGACACTAATCACTTAAGGGACTTCTTCGAAACTGAGTGCTTTATTCCATCTTCAAGGAGAAAGAAAATGGAGTCAATGATTCCCTCTTGCAACAATAGACATTTTGTCCTGCACTCAGTTGAAAGGAGAAAATGAAAGAAGTGTTAAGTGAGAATTGACAAGTACTTCTGCTGGACTACCAAAGGAAGGTGATAATGAACTCCCGAGTTTTTACAATGTCTCCCTCTATGATCATATCCATACTCTCAAGATGCATATTTCCTCAACCAAACACAGACAATAAGCCCTCTATGTTTCTTTTTCTCTTGAAAATTAGGAGGTTGAGTTTAGAAATAATGAAAATGACTTGAGTTAGTAGCAAGACTATGCACTGGAGGGAATACAACACAGGGTCTGAAATTTACACCAGGACTTGAATCCAACTAATCCAACTGCTTAATTCCAAAGTCACGGTCCATGTGACCTTGAAAAACTCTACTTTTCTGACTCAGTGGTCCCCATATTCTTCAATGGTAATCCCTTGCTTATATATTCATCCATTCACTCATTCAATACATACTTATTGAGAACTAATTATGTGCCAGGCATTATTCCTTATTCTAGAGATGTGGTAGTTAAAAAGAAACACACACACACACACACACACACACACACACACACACAATGTCCTATTAAGGAGATGTACGTGACAAGATATGTAAATAAATTCAGTAGTGATATGTGATAAACTGGGTTACTGTGATAGCCCTGGTGATCAAGAAAGGCTTCTCTAAGGAGCAGAGCAATCTGTATATTTTATAGATGGGGAGACGGAAGCCAGGAGAAGAGATAGGAAGAGGCTGAGGTAACACAATTGGATGTTAGTGTAGGATATTCCACATGCAGAGTTATCTGGGGGCTCTGTGTTGATGCATCAACCTCTGACCTGTACCACTGAAGATATTACTGGCACTTTTGAGTCCAGCTTTGCCCAGTTCTGGAACCAAAGAAACCCTGATCTGGATGGACATTGTCTGACTCTCAGCAGAGCATTTTCTTATTCTTAGAGTTTTAACAACTCCCAGATCCTACAGAGCGCCAGTCCAGAGCATGCAGGAAGTAGAAAATGGAGTGAGGGCAGTGGAGAAATAGACTGGGGACAGTGGAGCCAGGCATGGGAAATCCTGCTGCCCCCAGCCCTCTCCCTTCTCATGCACTCTCCCCATTCATCATTTTGACTCTCAGACCTGATCCATTCTCCTGCATGGCTGGCTCCCCTTTCTCATCAGATAAAGCCAGACACCCTCCATGAAGAGGTAACTTCATGACCTGCACCTTGGTCACCACTCCATCTTTCACTACTGCTCTTATCCCAACTCCTCTTGTAACAGTCTGAAAAAAAATTAAGCTTGTTGCCATTTCATAAATAGGCCATGCTCTGTCAGCCTCTGAAATTCATGCTTGCTTTTTCTATGTGGTTTCAATATCCTTTTATTCCCTGATCCACTCAAAACATGCCTATTCATCCTTTGATCCTCAATGTTGACGTCACCACCTCTGGCCAGCCAACAAGGACTTCCATGGCCCAGGCCAGGTGCTTAGCTCAGCTGTGTGTTTTTTGCTCACTGCATGCTTAGCTTCACCATGGTGCCGGTCCCCTTGCACCCATGCACTGGCTTTTGTCTTTTCATGTCTCTCTTCCTCTCTCATTAGACCATAACAAAGTCTCCCAGAGCCAGGCACAGTGGCTTGTGCCTGTAATTTCAGCTACTCTGGAAACTGAAGCAGGAGGATCACTTGAGGCCAAGTGTTTAAGACAAACTTGGGCAAGATAGCAAGATGCTGTCTCTAAAATAATAATTAATTTAAAAGCCGAGCATGGTGACATGTTCCTGTAGTCTCAGCTACTCTGGAGGCTGAGGTGTGAAGATCGCTTGAGCCCAGGGGTTCAAGGCTGCAGTGAGCTATAATCACACCACTGAACTCCAGCCTGGGTGACAAAGCAAGATCTTGTCTCTAAATAATAATAATAATAAAGTATCCTGAAGCAGGGACTATGTTTATTTCACTGTGGAATCCTTAGAGCCTTACACTGTACTGCAATGGAATGAGCACCAATACATATTTGTTGAATAAACTGATGGATGAATGTTTGAATAGAAAACCATAGATGGAAATCATTAGGTCTCCTCAATATTTTAGGATTTTTCCCCTTTATTGAGATAAAATAAGCAATCAAAGTTTGATATGTTTAAGGTGGAAAACATGATGTTTTGATATATGTATATATTGCAAAGTTATTACTACCAGCTGATTAACATATTGATCTACTCACATATGTATTTATTTATTTTTTGGTGGTGAGAACATTTAAGATCTACTTTCTTAGCAAATTTCATGTACACAGTACATTATTATTAACTATAGTAACCATGCTATACATTAGATCTCCAGAACATATTTTTTATGGTTTGGATATTTGTTCTCTGGAAATCCATGTTGAAATGTAATCTTCAGTGTTGGAGGTGAGGCCTGGTGGGAAGTGCTTGAGTCATGGGGTGGATCCCTCATGAATGGCTTGGTGTCCTCCCATTGGTAATGAATTCATGTGAGGGCTGGTGGTTTAAAAGAGCTTGGCATCTGTATTAGTCTGGTCTTACATTGCTGTAAATACCTGAGACTGGGTAAATTATAAAGAGGTTCAATTGGTGTATGGTTCTTCAGGCTATACAGGATGCACAGCAACTTCTCCTTCTAAGGAAGCCTCAGGGAGCTTTTACTTATAGTGTCAGAGTAAAGGAGCAGGCATCTTACATGGCAGGAGCAGGACCAAGAGAGAGAGGGTAGGTGCCCAGACTTTTAAGCAATAAGATTTCATAAGAACTCCCTATTGGTGATGACAGCACCAAGAGTGAATGTGTTAAACTATGAGAAACTGCCCCAATGATTGAATCATCTCTGAGCAGGCCCCACCTATAGTATTGGGGATTACATTTCAGTATGACATTTGGGTGGGGACACAGATCCAAACAATATTATTTCACCCCTGACCCCTTCCAAAGCTTGTGTCCTACTCACATTGCAAAATACAATCTCCCAATGGTCCCCCCAAGTCTTAACTCATTCCAACATTAACTCAAAAGTCCACAGCCCAAAATCACACCTGAGACAGCGTAAGTCCCTTCTGCCTATATGCCTGTAAAATAAAAAAACAAGTTAGTTACTTCCAAGATACAGTGGAGGTATAGGAATTGGGTAAATATTCCCATTCCAAAAGAAAGAAATCATACAAAAGAAAGGAGCTACAAACCCCATGCAAGTCTGAAACCTTAAAGCTCCAAAATAATCTCCATTGACTCCATGTCTTTATCTAGGGCACACTGGTGTGAGGGATGGGCTCCTGTTAACCATCACAGCTCCCAAAGTCTTAGGCAGCTCTGGCCCTGTGCTTTTGCAGGGTTTAGCCCCTGTGGCTGCTCTCATGGGCAGGATACAAGCTGCTGGCAAATCCACCATTCTGGGGTCTGGAGGATGTTGGCTCCCTTCTTACAGATTTACTAGGCAGTGCCCCAGTGGGGGCACCAACCCCATATTTTCCCTTCATACCCCCCAGTAGAAGTCCTCCATGAGGGCTCTGTTCCTTCTGGGTGCTTCTGCCTGGTCACCCAGGCTTTACCATACATCCTCTGAAATCTCGTAATGCTATCCCTCCCCCCGTCCCCACCCCACTACAGGCTCCAGTATGTGATGTTCCCCTTCCTGTGTCCAAGTGTTCTCATTATTCAATTCCCACCTATGAGTGAGAACATGCAGTGTTTGGTTTTTTGTCCTTTTGATAGTTTGCTGAGAATGATGGTTTCCAGCTGCATTCATGTCCCTACAAAGGACATGAACTCATCATTTTTTATGACTGCATAGTACTCCATGGTGTATATGTGCTACATTTTCTTAATCCAGTCTATCATTGATGGACATTTGGGTTGGTTCCAAGTCTTTGCTTTTGTGAATAGTGCCACAGTAAACGTAAGTGTGCATGTGTCTTTATAGCAGCATGATTTATAATCCTTTGGGTATATAGCCAGTAATGGGATCGCTGGGTCAAATGGTATTTCTAGTTCTAGATCCTTGAGGAATCACCACACTGTCTTCCACAATGGTTGAACTAGTTTACAGTCCCACCAACAGTGTAAAAGTGTTCTTATTTCTCCACATCCTCTCCAGCACCTGCTGTCTCCTGACTTTTTAATGATCGCCATTCTAACTGGTGTGAGATGGTATCTCATTATGGTTTTGATTTGTGTTTCTCTGTTGGCCAGTGATGATGAACATTTTTTTGTGTGTCTGTTGGCTGCATAAATGTCTTCTTCTGTGAAGTGTCTGTTCATATCCTTTGCCCACTTTTTGATGGGGTTGTTTTTCTCTTGTAAATTTGTTTGAGTTTTTGGTAGATTCTGGATATTAGCCCTTTGTCAGATGAGTAGATTGCAGAAATTTTCTCCCATTCTGTAGGTTGCCTGTTCACTCTGATGGTACTTTCTTTTGCTGTGCAGAAACTCTTTAGTTTAGTTAGATCCCATTTGTCTATTTTGGCTTTTGTTGCCATTGCTTTTGGTGTTTTAGACATGAAGTCCTTGCCCATGCCTATGTCCTGAATGGTATTGCCTAGGTTTTCTTCTAAGGTTTTTATGATTTTAGGTCTAACATTTAAGTCTTTAATCCATCTTGAATTAATTTTTGTATAAGGTGTAAGGAAGGGATCCAGTTTCAGCTTTCTACGTATGGCTAGCCAGTTTTCCGAGCACCATTTATTAAATAGGAAATCCTTTCCCCATTTCTTGTTTTTGTCAGGTTTGCCAAAGACCAGATGGTTGTAGATGTGTGGTATTATTTCTGAGGGCTCTGTTCTGTTCCATTGGTCTATATCTTTGTTTTGGTACCAGTACCATGCTGTTTTGGTTACTGTAGCCTTGTAGTATAGTTTGAAGTCAGGCAGTGTGATGCCTCCAGCTTTGTTCTTTTGGTTTAGGATTGTCTTGATAAAATATCTAGGAATCCAACTTACAAGGGATGTGAAGGACCTCTTCACGGAGAACTACAAACCACTTCTCAATGAAATAAAAGAGGACACAAACAAATGGAAGAACATTCCATGCTCATGGATAGGAAGAATCAATATCATGAAAATGGCCATACTGCCCAAGGTAATTTATAGGTTCAATGCCATCCCCATCAACCTATCAATGACTTCCTTCACAGTGTTGGAAAAAACTACTTTAAAGTTTATATGGAACCAAAAAAGAGCCCACATTGCCAAGGTAGTCAGGGTTTAAAGATTGACTATCAGACCTAAGGGGAGAACGCAGAGACTAATAGTTAAAGTCTAGCTTTAGAGTTACAGTGTTCGATGTTCATTTCCTAACTCCATCACATACAAAGTGGATGAATCTGAGAAAACAATTTAACCCCTTGTTGCTTCTATTTCCTCCTATGTCAAGTGAGGAAAACAGCTCCCTCCTTGCTAGGATTGAGTGAAGAATAAAAGAGTTGATTGTGTGTAAAATGATTAGCATGTTCTTGGCTCAAAGTAAATAAGGGATAGACAGAGAACCTCCAACTCACCAAAGGCAGGGATAGATAAAGGTGTGTGTATGGAATCTGTAGCATGAGGCGCATGTGAGCCCACTGGGCTCAGTCATTCCTGCACCAGGGGCAGAGTGACCCTAGGTCATATCCAGGTGTGAAGGAGCTCTTTGTAATAGCAGAAGGGTCAAACTTTTCTAGCTTTGCTGGGAGGATAATGGGTGAATCTGAGTGTGAGCCAAATCCTTAAGAGGCTGCAATATTGTCTGCTTCCAAGTAGTTCAGGATAGGCCTTAATCCTATCTTTCTTGAGCTCCTCATTCTCAGCCAACCAACAGAAGGGAAATTCCTAACCCTTACGAAACCAAAAACCATCATTTTGCCAGATTAATAATCTTTGTTTGTTTGTCTGAGTTCTAAATTCCCAAGACACACTATTTCCATGCACATCATTACCAAATGTAAACATAGCCTCTATAGTAATGATGTTTCTGGGTCTGTGGTTCAAGCCCCTTTATCAGGGAGGATTTTCTCTTAGGCAAGATATGGTCAGTTGTTACCATGTTCACATGAATTACCTTCCCTTGTTTCTGCACCCTGGGATAGTCAAATGAATTATCAGGAAGTATCAGTTTATAAGGAAGATGTTGTTTGATTATTATGTTATTTATTTTCTCTCTACTTTGATTGCATTTATCTGGAATTTTCTTTACCCCACTCCCCATCCCTATCTTCTAAGTAAAAAGACAAGACTTCAGGGAATATAGAAAATTACTTGATAATGTGGGAGGATTTGGTACCAAAATTTTACTTTGTGCCTTTAATATTACCCAAGTCAGCACTTGAATGCTTTGCTGCTTAGAAATTCCTTCCACCAGATACCCTAAATCATCTCTCTCAAGTTCAAAGTTCCACAAGTCTCTAGGGCAGGGGCAAAATGCCACCAGTCTCTTTGCTGAAACATAACAAAAGTCACCTTTGCTCCAGTTCCCAACAAGTTCCTCATTTCCATTTGAGACCAACTCAGCCTGGATTTTATTGTTCATATCACTATTAGCATTTGTGTCAAAGACATTCAACAAGTCTCTAGGAAGTTCCAAACTTTCCTACATTTTTCTGCCTTCTCCTAAGCTCTCCAAAATGTTCCAACATCTGCCTGTTATCCAGTTCCAAAGTCGCTTTGACATTTTCAGGTATCATTTCAGCAACACCCACTCCTGGTACCAATTTACTGTATTAGTCCATTTTCATGCTGAGAAGATGGGAGGGATTGGTACCAAAATTTTACTTTTTGAGAAATTTAGCTAGCCATAAATTCCTCATCCAGTTGTGTAATAAGTTAAAATTGGTTCCACAGTCAACAGCCTTCATGGAGACAGCGCACAAGCTATTCAAGGCAACATGTCAAGCAGTGTCATGAGGCTGCTCACTCACCCCTGGAAAAAATAATACTGAATGGGAAACTCATCCTGGGAAGCAAAGAGGCTCTCTCAAGGACCCCTAAAATCAGAGTTAATGACATCAAACAAACATAGTGTATTAGTCTGTTTTCACACTGCTGATAAAGACATATCCAAGACTGGGAAGAAAGAGGGGATTAATTGAACTTACAGTTCCACATGGCTGGAGAGGCCTCAGAATCGTGGTGGGAGGTGAAAGGCACTTTTCACGTGGTGGCAAGAAGATAAAATGAAGAAGATGTAAAACTGGAAACCCCTGATAAAACCATCAGATTTCTTTTTTTTTTTTTAATTATTATTATACTTTAAGTTCTAGGGTACATGTGCATAACGTGCAGGTTTGTTACATATGTATACTTGTGCCATGTTGGTGTGCTGCACCCATCAACTCGTCAGCACCCATCAACTCTTTAAAACCCTTCTTTTTAAAACCATCAGATTTCTTGTGACTTATTCACTACCATGATAACAGTATGGGGAAACCGCCCCCATGATTCAAATTATCTCCCACCAGCTCCCTCCCCAAGTCTACGGACTGGTGCCTGGCATCCCAGCTGTTCCAGCCATGGCTGAAAGGGGCCAACGTAGAGCTCAGGCCATGGCTTCAGAGGGTGCAAGCCTCAAGCCTTGGCAGCTTCCGTATGGTGTTGAGCCTGCGATTGCACAGAAGTCAGAAATTGAGGTTTGGGAACCTCCACCTAGATTTCAGAGAATGTATGGAAATGCCTGGATGTTGAGGCAGAAGTTTGTTGTACAGGCAGGGCTCTCATGAAGAACCTTTGCTAGGACAGTGTGGAAGGTAAATGTGGGTTCTTAGCCCCAACACAGGGTCCCTACTGGGCCTCCTAGTGGAGCTGTGAGAAGGTGGTCACTATCCTCCAGACCCTAGCATGGTAGATCCACCAACAGCTTGCACCATACACGTGGAAAAGCCACGGACACTCAACACCAGCCTGTGAAAGCAGGCAGGAGTGGGGCTATACCCTGCAAAGCCTCAGGGATGAAGCTGTTCAAGGCCATGGGAGCCTACTTCTTTCATCAGCGTGATCTGGATGTGAGACATGGAGTCAAAGGAGATCTTTTTGGAGCTTTAAGATTTGACTACCTGGCTGGATTTTGGACTTGCATGGAGCCTGTGGCCCCTTTGTTTTGGCCAATTTCTCGCATTTGGAATGGCTGCATTTACCCAAAGCCTGTACCCTCTTTGTATCTAGGAAGTAATTAACCTGTTTTTGATTTTACAGGCTCGTAGGTGAAAGGGACTTCCCTTATCTCTGATGAGATGTTGGACTGTGGACTTTTGAGCTAATGCTGAAATTAGTTAAGACTTTGAAGGACTGTTGGGAAGACAGGATTGGTTTTGAAATGTGAAGATAAGAAATTTGGGAGAGGCTGGGGCAGAATGATATGGTTTGGCTCTGTTTCCATCCAAATCTCATCTTGAACTGTAACTCCCATAATTCCCACGTCATGGGAGGAATCTAGTAGGAGGTGATTTGGATTATGGAGTCGAGCCTTTCCTGCACTGTTCTCGTGATGGTGAATGAGTCTCATGAGATCTGATGGTTTTAAAAAGAAGGGTTCCCCTATACAAACTCTCTCTTTGCCTTCTGCCATCATGTAAGATGTGACTTGCTCCTGCTTGCCTTCTGCCATGACGGTGAGGCTTTCCCAGCCACGTGGAACTGTAAGTTCAATTAAACCTCTTTCTTTTGTAAATTTCCCAGTCTTGGGTGTGTCTCTATCAGTAGTGTGAAAACAGACTAATACAAACATGTAGGAATGGGAAGAAAGGAATATCGCAATATTATAGTCAGTGTCTCAGGAAGACTTCTTCAGCAGGGTGGCATTTTAGTCAAGGCATAAGGGGATATGGCAGTAAGTCCTGTAGATGTTTGTGGGAACAGCATTCTACTCAGAGGGAACAGTAAATGCACAGGAAGATACAGGGCACATTTGAAGAAAGCAGGGGAGACCTGTGTGGCTAAGCTGAACAAACAAAGGGAAGGGGCTTGGAAATGGAATTGGAGATGGCAGCAAGAGTATCCAGAGCCTGCACGGTCATGAATTAACTGTTTTATTCATTCATTCATTCATTCATGTATCTATTTATTTTTGAGACAGGGTCTCACTCTGTCACCCAAGCTGGAATGCAGTGGTGCAATCATGGCTCACTGCAACCTCAACCTCCAGGGCTCAAGTGATCCTCTCACCTCCATCCTTGAGCAGCTGGGACTACTGGCTTGCCCTACCACACCCAGCTAATTTTTAATTTTTTGTAGAAACGGGGTCTCCCTGTGTTGCCCAGGCTGTTCTTGAACTCCAGGACTCAAGGGACCCTCCTGTCTTTGCCTCCTAAAGTGCTGGGATTACAGGCGTGACCCACCATGAAATAACTGTTTTTCACAACAAGTAAGATCGGAGAACCACTGCAGTGTTTTAAAGGATGACTAAGATGATCTGGTTTATATTTTCAAAGCATCACTCTGTCTCTTAGGTAGACTAGAGGAGAAAAAGCTCAGGAGCAGGGACTTGCAGCCCTGATCCAAGCAAGAGACGACGGTGGCTTGGAGGAAGGTGGTGGCAAGGGAGGAGCTCTGCAGTGGTCAAATTCTGGATATAATATAGTGACAATTCAATGCCCATTCACTGAGTTGTTGTTGCAAGGAGTACATGAGTAACTGTGTAAAACATTTCCAGTAATGTCCTAAGTAAGTGTTACTTGTGTTTCTGCCTATGGATAGACGCACCATTATTGGTGATAGCACATTACAAAATTTTGCTAGCACGAAACCAGTAGTTTGATCTCCCTTTTTCCCTCTTAACATTTCTCCCTCTTTCCCTTCCTTCATTCCTTTCTTTTTCTTTTCTTTTCTTTTTTTTTTTTTTTTTTGTGGGGGGGGGGCGACTCTTGTCACCCAGGCTGGAGTGCAGTGGCACCAACTTGGCTCACTGTAACCTCCGCCTCCTGGGTTCAGGTGATTCTCCTGCCTCAGCCTCCTGAGTAGCTGGGATTAAAGGCACCTGCTGCCATGCTTGGCTAATTTTTGCACTTTTAGTAGAGACGAGGTTTCGCTATCTTGGCCAGACTGGTCTCGAATGCCTGACCTCCGGTGATCCACCCGACTCAGTCTCCCAAAGTGCTGGGATTACACATTCCTTTCTTACTTTATTTATTTCTCCTTCTTTTCTTCCTTTCCTCTTTCTTCCCCTTTCCCTTCCATCTTTCATATATTAATGTATCCATTCAAGGGCAGATAGTTATAATGATTGATCATGTGGGTGTGGAGTCATACAGACTTGGATTGGCCGTGCCATTTAACATCTGTGTTACCTTAAGTAAGATTAAGATTCTCAACTTCCAGGAGCCTTAGTCTCATTATTTCTAAAGTGAGTACAACAATGGTATCTACTGTAGGTGGTTGATTTGAAGATTGGGGTAATTCACAGAAAACCCGTAGTCTGGGCTTGATGCTATAAATTGTCATTAAAAGCTGACTTTATTATTTATTGTTGTAACAAGTCTGTATTGCCACTAATAACCATTGTGTTTCATATATATAAAGAAAGGGTGCAAAACATATTTACATAGCCCCAGTTCTCTACCAGCTCAGAACTAGAGGGGCCCAAGGAAGCAGCAGAGAGCAATAACAGATAAGTCATCTAGAACAGCAAAGCAGGGAAACATATGGTGTGCTATCCAGTGGTATCGAATCTAGCCCATGAATTTGTGGAAGCCTTTCTGCTGGAGGAAGTAATGTTTAAACTCAACCCTAAGGGATTAGTTGAAGTTAGGCAGAGGTTTCCCAGCAGTTTAGGCAGAAGAAGAAATGAGAACAAAGATTCTGAGGCAAAATATGGCATTATCCAGTCAGAAACTGTAAGCTGTTCCAAGAGAGATTAGTAGAAAATCCTTCTGACAGTCAGGTGGTTTTTTTAAACTGGTGAAATGAATTAAGCATTTGAACATCTTAAAGCTGGATTTCTTCTTTCACAATTATTATCTTTGGCCTCAGAAGGAACTCATGATTATAACACCTGTCTTAGCTAACGTCCAAATGATGATATCAATTAGAGGGAAAGAAAAACAAATTCACCACTCTGCCCCACAGCCTCTCCTCCTGTGCCCCAAACCTTCACAATTTTTGTTAACAGCAGCAGTATCACCCAGCAGTGAATGAAACTTACTTTCTTTGACAGCTCCTTTTCCATGTTCCCTGGCTGTCCTTCCCATGCAAGTATGTGCTTGCATACACACACACAAGCAAACACACATAAATTCACCCAGCTAGACACAGAATTATGTCAATTGTATCTCCACTGCATCTCCTTTTTCCAGCTCCTTTTAGTACTATTGCTGGATTCATATTATGACATCACTCAGCAAGAATATTGTAACAGCCCAACAACTCATCTTCCTACACTCCTGCTCCTAGAACAGGCTAGTGGTTAGAAGGCCACTGCTACCAGATTAATCTTTAAATCAAGAGTCAGGAAACGTTTTCTATAAAGGGTCAGAAAGTAAATATCTTAGATTTTATGGGCCGTGGTTTCTGTGTTGCAACTACTCAACTCTATCATTGTATTGCTAAGGCAGCCACAAACCCGATATGAATGAGTGGGTGTGGCTATGTTCCAATAATAGTTTATTTACTAAAACAGAGGCCAGATTTGGCCCTGCTCTTAAGTAAAATTCTTAGCAACACCCCACAACGTCTTCCCACCCACACCTTCTGAAGTAATGTCCCCAACCTGAAAGTAAACATACTCGCTACCATTTCTCAGTTATCATTTCAATCACTTTTCTTCTGGTGTCCCCCACCTTCTCACTATGTCTTTACCTTTCTGCTTCACTAAATATTCTCAATCTTCTCAACATCCCCTATTTGGGTGTCTCTCCTGCCAAGTTGCCTAATTACACTCTCGTTGATCTTTCAGTTCCGTATCTGACACTGTTTCCTTTTCCCAGGAATCTTCCTTATACTGGGAGTTCATCTCAGAAGGTCAGGAAAAAGCTTTTGGGCATGAATGTTCTTACTAGTAGATTTCAGTAGGAAAGAACATGTTATCATCTTGACAGAGATGTTAAGACCGCTGCTCTTGACCCACAAATTATTTGACTCTCTTTGCATTGAGGAGTGGGGTCTTTGAATTGAGAAGTTGGGTACTTGATCCTTCCTCTTTGACCACAGGATATGGACAAAAGAATCTGTGCCAGTTTCTAGGCTCTGGATGAAGAGAGTGGAATCCTTCACTTTCTGCCTCTTAGAACGTTCTGTCTGGGAACCCTAGACACGTTTAAAGAGTCTGACATTTCTGAGACCTGCTACCCCACTGGAGATGCTAGGTGTTAGTGCTCAAGTCAGCAGTCTTAACTGAACCCAGCCTTCGAGCCAAGCCCATCAAAGCATGAGCCATATGAGTAGAGTCACCTTGGACTCTATAGCCCATCCACCAGCCACAGAGATTGGAATAACCTCCATCAGCAGCACAGGGAGCGGGATAATCATCCCTGCCCAAATTCCTCACCAACACAATCATGAGATAAAACAAAATGGTTGTGTTATTAAGTCATTACATTTTTTTGGCTGGCTCATAACACACAATAAATGAGCACAATGTAGATTTCTAAATGAATGAACCTGTTGTCCTCAACACTTTCCCCAAGCCAGTAAGCTTTTCACATTCCTGTTTATTTTGTCATTGATCTCCCTCCTGCCCAGAATGCGCTTCTGCTGTGATTATTCCCGTGTAGTCTTCTCTTTATTGTCTATTAAAAGCCTAATTTTATTTTCTATCCATGTATAATATCACTTCCCCCATGAAGCCTTTTTTTATTTCTGCAGACAGTTTTTGACTGATTCTTTAAAGTTCTCCAGGTACATGATTTATAGATTCATCATTGTAGCAGCTGACTTGTTTTCTGAAATTTCTTTTAATGTAGCTGCCTTCCCTAGCTTAGTTTTTGATATAGTTGTTGAAACTTAGTAGCCACTTAATAAACCTTTATTGAATGATTCAGTGCCAAAGCTGGGATTTGCACTCTGGTAGTTGGCATATTAGGTTAAAGGTATTGAAGAAAACATAATCATTTACTTAAAAATCTAACAAAAACTATCCCTATCCCCATCTCAAAAGAAAAGATAAATGGGTTTTGATATTTCCAACATATAATGTATGTCAGAAAAAATATGGAAGCTAAGTTTTGCTGTGATAATAAGTAAACCCTAAATTTCATAGTTTAAGATGGTATAGGTTTAATTCTCACTCATGCTACAGTGTAACACAGATTAGGCAGTTCTCTTTGGCAAAATATTCTTAAGTGATTACCCATGTATTCAGACTTGTATCTTACAACTCTGCCAATGTTGGAGCTATTTTTCTACAGACCAACAGACAGAAGAAAGGGAGTATGGAGAAACATGTACCACTGTGAATTGTCTGAGTCAGGGTGACATATGGCTTCTGCTCACGTTCCGGTTGGAAGACCCTTAATTACGTGGTCTCCACCTGCATAAAAAAAGTTTGGAAAATGTAGTCTTTCCGTGTATCCAGGAAGAGAAAATCATGTGGCAAACACATGTTGTCTCTCTTGCAGAGGCTGTATTGGTTAGCATTTGATGAGAAACAACCCCAAATGTAAAATAATCATGTATTTATTTTTCTTAAAATTATTTGAGTCAGCTGAGCGATCCTTCAGGTCTGTGTTGCATCATCTGGGACTCGATGGTCTAGATTAGTAGTTTCCAAATGAGCCAATTTATATACTTTCTTTCAACACCACCAGGGGATATTTGGCAATGCCTGTACACAGTTTTGTTTGTCATAACTGGGGGATTTTATTGGCATCTGGTGTATAAAGGCCAGGGATTCTGTTAGTCACTCTACAATGCACAGGACAAGACCCTGCAAAAAAAGAAACTTCAGGCCCAAGATGTTAATAGCAGGGAAGTCGAGAACCCCTAGTACAGGATGACCTAACTCAGATGTCATAGGCTGTTGAATCTAACGAGGACTCAGCTGAGAGGGGTGGACTCTCTTCTATGGGGCTTCTATCTTCCAGTATGATGACAAAGGCTTCTTTACATCACAGTCTCAGTGTTCTAAAGAGCAGCAAGAAATAACAGTTCTAATATGTAAGCATTTTTAAACCTCTGTTTAGATCTACTTTTCAACATCTCATTGGCCAAAGCATTTAATCTCTTGAGGGGAAAAGCTGAAAATGTGGACCACTTTGCAAGCTAAAAGAAAGATCTTGTGTGAAAGTTGTAGTTCCGTGCTGTACTCTTAAGCGCTGTGTAATAAATATGTGAAATAATTCAATGCATTACAACAGTGTGGAATTATTATCTCCTCTTTACACAGAGCATTCATAGTGATTTGTGATGGTTTAGACTGTGAGGTATGATGTCAAACTGCCTGGGTTCAAATCCCAGCTCCATCATTTTGTATAGAACATAGGGTAAGCAGCATACTTTCTCTGTACTTCTATTTCTTCATCTGTAAACCATAAACAATGACAATAATAACTCCTTTTGAGACGGCATCATGAGATATTATATGTAAACTACTGAGTACTCTCTGGAATATAGTAAGAGCTTAATAAATAGCATGTATTAATTGTTGGTAAGCGGTGTTATTTCTCTGATTTTGGAAAGGAGCCCAGAGGGGTTCTAACTCCTTTGATAAAATGGCAGACTTTTTTCCTTTTCTCCTATTCTGTCCTAGATCGCAGATGAAGAAGTGGCAATAATGAATCTTTATTTTTAGTTTGTGATGATGTGAGTGCTGAGCCATCATTATCATTCAAGTCTCTTGTGATTGAAAAAGACTAAAAGGCACCTATAGGCACTATTAACCATCTGAAAGCCATACACATGGATGGGAATTAGATGTGTACTCTGTCATATTGGAGGACAGAATAGATCCATTGGGTGCGAGCTATTAGGAGTTTCAGTTTTACTAAATGTTAAGGACAAACTTGTTAACAAACAGCATCAACCAATGAATGTGCTGCTCTAGCATCTTAAGTTGGTTTCCCAGAAAGCAGTTCCTGATATGATGACGTACATGTACATCATTCTCCATGTAAGTAGAGAATGGAGAAACAGAAAATAAAATGAAGATGGAAAAGAGACCAAGGAAATCTGTCATATCAAGTATGCAATATCAACCCCTGGAGAGTGACTTGGGCTGCATCCCAGAAGGGAGCCTTGGAAACAGTGAAAATAGTGATAGTCACTCTCAGAGTTTCTGAATCAGAGCAAGACAACTGGGATATTTATACTCCTGCCCTCATCACTGGTTAAGTCATGAGGAGGAGTTGGTATACATTCCCAGATACTTCTGGTTCTATGAGTTGTTATGTATGCAGGCAATGAGGGTCCTGGTAGTCTGAGGGCAGCCCTCTAATTGCTACTGCTGGGAGCAGAGGCACACCAGAAGCTGGTAGACGCCAAAAAATAGTGAAAGAGGTTTTCAGGAATATCCTTTCAGCACTGAAATCACCAGCTCTGCTTTGTCTGTTTGTTGTACTCAATTTCTGGAGAGATCCAGGCAGAAGCTACCAACTTCAACACCTATTTTGACACCGAGAGTCATTTAACAAAGGCTTTCTTTAGAATAATACATTACTATCGCTTGGTTTTGCTTGGCAACCTTTGAAAACGAAGTGCTTAAAGAAAACCTTCCCCCAAATATGTAAGCCTGGTCTCCAGATGACTGTTGTCTGCCTGGGCCTTCTCTGTGGTGATTCGCGGGCTCTGACTTCAGACAGACTTGGCTTCTTAATCCTCCTTTGAGCTCTTTGGGCTGAAAAATTTTGAGTAAATCACCTAAAACCCTTGTTCCTCCATGACTTCACCTGTAAAATAGAAACAGTAATACTTACCTCTTGGGTCTAATAAGATTTATCTACCTAGTTCACAATAGGCATTTTTGTAAACACTGTATGCATTTCTTTATTCTAAATTTGAAACAGGAAAATTGAAGACAGAAAGATTAAGTTGCCTCTCAAGTCACTTAGGGAGAATAGGGATTATGAGTGTTCTACTGACTGTTTCCCTAGCACAGTTTTTAATGTATCATTTTATATGGAAAATGAGATAAAGCCAACTAGAATGTAGAAAAACAATAGATGAAAACCTAGCACCATTGCTGATGTCACTACTGTTGTGGTTGTTGTTGTTGTTGTTATCATCAATCTGTCCTACTTCCTAGCTATTGGACCTTAACAAATTGCTTACTTAGGTTATTTGTGCCTTGGTTCTCTCTGATACAAAACATGAGCGCTGGGCTACATGGGCATAATGTCCCTTCCAGTTCCAACTGCCCACCATTCTAAAAGGTTGTATTAGTCCGTTTTCATGCTGCTGATAAAGACATACACAAGACTGAGCAATTTGCAAAAGAAAGAGGTTTTATTTTATTTTATTTTATTTCTTGAGAAGAAGTTTCACCCTTGTTGCTCATGCTGGAGTTCAATGGCACAATCTCAGCTCACTGCAACCTCTGCCTCCCGGGTTCAAGTGATTTTCCTGCCTCAGCCTCCCGAGTAGCTGGGATTACAGGCACCTCCTACCATGTCCTGCTAATTTTTGTATTATTAGTAGAGATGAGGTTTTGCCATGTTAGCCAGGCTGGTCTCGATCTCCTGATCTCAGGTGATCTGCCCTCCTTGGCTTCCCAAAATGTTGGGATTACAAGCGTGAGTCACTGCACCCAGCCACAAAGAGGTTTTAATTGGTCTCACAATTCCACGTGGCTGAGGAGGTCTCACAATCACAGTGGAAGGCAAGGAGGAGCAAGTCACATCTTACGTGGAGAGCAGCAGGCAAAGAGAGAAGTTGTACAGAGAAACTGCGTTTTTTTAAACCATCAAATCTTGTGAGATTCATTTACTATCATGAGAACAGCATGGGAAAGACCCACCCTCATGATTCAATCATCTCCCACCAGGTTGCTCCCACAATGCATGGGAATTATGGGAGCTACAAGATGAGATTTGGGTGGGGACACAGAGCCAAACCATATCGGGGTAAAGATGAAAAGAAAGCATTTAGGGCTTAGGAGCCTAAGTGCAGTGATATGAGTGGACTTACGCTTTTGTAATAGGTAGTGAGGCTCCAGTGTCCACAGGTGGAAGTGAGAAAACATAGCCGGTTGCCAGTGGAACTTGTATTCTCTGGTGACTAGTTGGAAATAGTGTTTATTTGTTTCTTTTTAAGGTTATTTTCAATCCTGAGGTTCGGAGATTTGGTAGTGATTTTAAAAATTATAATTCGTATGAAGGTTACCTGTCAGGTACTGAGTATCTAAGAAGGAAAAGCAGCCACAAATCAAGCAGAATATTGTGCAGGAAGCTACTTTTCCCACAAACACCGGGAGGTTACAATACCACAACTGAATAGCTCTTTGAAATACTTCACTAAATTACTCTGTTGGGTACCCCTTATTAAGCAATCTGCTTCAGAAAGTTCTTTATTTTCCAGGACTGGCAAAGTCTCACAATTTCATTATGCTGGGGGACTTGGTGCTGTCTCTTTTGAGAGATTCATCTGCCTGGCGAGTGGCCCATATTACCTTCCTTGTTGGGCCTTGATAAGTGTCTCTGAACTAAGGGAAAACAATTTGTACAACTCTTCCAGTCAATTGGAGGCTGAACTGTGGGATGGAACAAAGCTCTGTTCCATCCCACAGTGCCAATTTGCCCTTATCAAGTGCAACAGAGAAAATGTGGTGGCGTGTTACTGCGAGAATAGGAAAGCACTCCCAACAAAACGAGAAAACAGTTATTGGACTCGTTTTATCAACCCAGGGCTAGCTCTGCAGCAATTTTCATACAATTACGCCACGTTCGAATCGCCTCACCATATGGCTGGGCATCGATCGTTTTGCTGTGATGATAATTTAATATGTAATGTGGACGTTTGCTTGTTTTGTTAATAAAATTTTCATTTTGGTGTTCTGATTTCATCATAGAATGTCATGAGCATTGACAGATTTTTTTAATAAAAATTGTTAGCATTTGTAGAATAAAAATCCCTTTCACAAATGTCATGCTATTTGCACTTTCATAGGAAGCCTGGAGAAGCTTGGGCTGGCATTATTTAACCACAGGAACAGAAAGACTCCCTGAGACTGAGCAGTTCCTAACTCGCCCGAAGTTCAAACCAGAGGTAACTTGAAGGCCAGGCTTCAGTCCAGGGCAGTTTTTCAGTGTGATATCCTTTCCATGCTGGGACTCAGGTATTCCTTTAGAAGTGTACTTTACAGGGATCCTATTGTTAAATATTCTTTTCAATACATCTCAACATATTGGGAAAACACAAGTGTAATTAATAACTAAAAGTCCTCCTGCCCATGTTATGAGCTCTTCAAGGCAAATCACATAGCCTGGAGGCCAGAGACCAGCTCATGTAGATAAAGATAAGACAGCCACTGATGAAACATAAAGAGGTTATACAAAAGGCTAAACTGGATGACAGAGATGCTTTTGTTTTTAAATTGTCTTTTCCAGAACTTCTAGGATTCCATGCAGTTATCTCAGAGCCCACTGCAGGTGCTGAGGAACAGGATTTGGGGCTTTCTACTCTCTCCCTCAGAGAATGTGGTTCCACTAACACCTGTTTTTAAACATAGGATTTTCATGAACATTTTCCACTGGTAAGAAGATCTACTATAGGACAAAATTTTTGCAACAACTGGTCTAATCCAATTAACTCTCTTTTTAAAAATGAAGAACTCAGATCTGCAGAGGCCGTAGGACCTGCCCAAGGAGAGAAATCTTTTTCCTGCAAGAACATCTCATCTCCTGACTCCCAGTTCCATTGACAGGATTAGCATGGAGACTTGGTATCTCAATACCATTGATTTTAGGTGCGCTTTGGTTTTACACAACAGATTTATCTAGAGGACAGGAGTGCAGAGTTGCTAGAAAATACATAGTTCATAGTGAAGCAAAAGAATCTCTACTTTGAGGGTTGGAGGAGAGTAATTCCTAAGTACCAGTTATGTCTCTAAGGACATTTTCTTCACTAACCTTTTGTTATTAATTTTAATTTATTATTCCATGATTGATTTTCATCTGTCTGTCCATTCCTACTATCCTTCAGTTACCTGGTCTCTCTGCCTTCTGTCTTACTCACATCAAAATCATTTTTCTTGCAATTACTAAAAATATCTTTCTGACATGCAAACCTGACTATGTTTATTTTCTGCTTGGAACCTGTTTTTTCTTGGACGTGGCAACATCCTAATATCTAGGATGGCTCTGCTCCCCTTATTTACACGTCTCTGGCCAGGTCTCCTGCTCTCCAAGCTCTAGCTACAACCATCGATGTTTTTCCTCTGCATGTTCATAACTGCTTCACACATAGACACCCTGGCATAAGCAATGTCTCCTGTCTAGAATGCCCTTGATGTTCTTTTTTTACCTGGAAAACTCAAGTTTCAAGATTTATCTTAAGAATTGCATATTTCAGGAACCTTTTTTTTTTCCCCTATACCCAGCATGTGTTAGATATTCTTTAACACACCTTTATCTAGCAATTTCCAGATTCTAGTTAAATCTGCTCCTGGGAATATATCTCCCATTAGTGAATTTTTACAGGACAAAAGCTTTTTGTTTTTTTCTTTCTCAATCTTCATAACACACAGTGCAGGGCTTGGCACATAATAGGGACTTAATAAATGATTGTTGAACTTATATGCATCTATTCCTCATCTAATATATTAGTTAAGACTCTTCAGTTTTAGGTTAATAATTTTTTTAAGAAATAGTAGCTGATACAAAGTAAAGTCAAAAGAGCTCTCAGTGAGGGTGTGCAGGGGTATTTTATAATATCCTTGAGGGGAAGTTTAATTGGGCTTTATGGGGGTCAGAATACCAACAGAATGAAGTCCCTTCCTCTCTTGGAGGCCTCAAGTTCTCTCAGCCCTGCTTCTTTCCAAGGATCTGATTAATCATTTGCTTGATTTCTCTCTGAGGGTCACCTTTATCTGCTTCTAAGTGCATATGGAGAGAAAGAATCCCAATAGCCCTAGCTCAACCTACCATCTGAGCTCAACTTGAAACTTCTGAGTCTTGGTTTGAAAGGGAAAGAACATGACTCTTTCTACTAACTAAGACTAATAGACTCTATTCTAACTAAGCACTGCCTATGGGTCAGGGATGGCCTAATATGGTTACATATGTGAAGGTTACATTTACCCACTGATTTGCTCTGTTTGAAGAGAAAGGGCTGCAGGCTGCACAGATATCTCCAAAACTAACAGCTCCAAGCAAGTGATATGGACCAAACTTAGGCATTCTAGAGCAAGACAAGCATTTCCCCAAGTATCTGCACAGAATATTAGTTCCACAGGGTGATAATAGTTGGTAGGAGAGAAACAATGGTGCAGTTCAGCAAGTCTGAAAAACGCTTAAACAAATTTAAATCTGTTTCTTTACTGAAAGGCTTCTCAATGACTTTGTCATGCAAATGTGATTTATGAAATGGTAAAAAGAGAATATCATCTGTTGCATTCTCTGGACTTATTTGTCCAGAGAAACATTTTTTTTCTCCCCCGAGAAACACTTTGTAGCATTAGGGTTCTGTGGAATAGACTTGGGGAAGACTGAAGTAATCATATGCTAATTATCTCACTCCATTGGTGGATATACATACTAATCAATATGTTATACTTCACCAATTTAGAGTAATGGCATTTCCTGAAATGTGTTTAAGAGTCTTTGAGGGACTTTAAATTCGTCTTCCTGTTTCCTCCTTCCAGCAATTTGGAATCGTGATTTCCCCAGTGACGATCACTCAGGTGGAATTTTCTCTCTCCATTCAGCTGTATGCCTAATTAAGTGACTGCTATGTTTTTAACAGGTTTGACTTAGGATGTGAGCACTACTCCTTCTCCTGAAGTTGTTTTGGTAAATAGAATTGTATTGGGAAAACAGAAGCCATAGTTGTTTATAGGGACACATCTGAAGACATTTACATAATGTTTCCATGTTAATGATTGGTTCAGACCCATTCATTGAGTACTTATTGAGTATTTGCTTGATTCTGGGCTCCGGACTGGGCATTGCTGATTGCAAGACGAGTAAGCCTACAACCTAAGCTAGCATAGCTCAGCTTTTAGTAGAGGAGAGAGACATATCTGCAGATAACTTCTGAGTGTGATAAATGCCTTGGTAGATGAAAGAAAATGATAAAGAGCTAGCAGACAGGAGAGAAGGATTTACTCTGGGAGAGGTTGCAGAAAACATTCTGCAAGGAAAATGACATCTATTCTCTGTTTTGATGAAAGAGTGAGTGTTCTTGATGATAATAAGAAAGGAAAGCTTTTTATGCGTAAGACAGAAGGAAAGTGAAAGACAAAACCCTGGATTATGCTAACAATGAAGTGGCTGGCAGAGGAAGTGAATCCAGGCCAGGAGACTGAGAAGGAATGACCAGAAAGTTGGGAGAAGAACAAGGAAGAAGGATGTCCAGGTAGACAAGGTAGAAGAGGGTTTCAAGCAATTTTAATAACAATGAAGACAGGATCAAAAGGATCAAATACTGCTGTAGACAATCCAACAGGATACCAAAATTGGTTCTAGGTTAAAATTCCCCAAACTTGAGCTTGAGTACAAAGACAGCAATTTAGGCTCCCATCAACTGTTTCCATTATATGTCCCCAATGAAAACCTCACATTTATCCGTGATAGAATAGTGTAGGCTGTTATTCCTGAGTACATGCAAACTTACATGACACAAACATTTCAAAGCCTGAGAATAAAGGGAAGGGATGGAAATCAAAGGGGTCTTTGATTTGACCTTTGGTACTTGATCTTCCTTCAAAAAAGCACACACTGGGTGTTAGGAGACCTACAATTTATATTGGATCCTATGACGAAGCAACTGTGTGAATGTAGGAAAATCATTTCATCCTCTGGACCTGGGTTGCCTGTTCAGCACTGGAGTTTGGCTGGATCTCTATGGCTTCTTCCAGAGAATCAAAAGTCCCTGTGATGCCTTATGCGGAGTGATGGGGACTTTATACTCTGCTATATACCAACACTTACAATGTACTCTTTCTCCCTCCGTCACAGTTCAAAGGGGAAGTAGAATTTCAGACAGATACTGAAGATATCTTTACACAAGGCTGAACCGAGTTGGGTATAACTAGTGACTGGAGAAAGGAGAAAAGGCAGGAGATTTTTTTTTCTCCCTTACTGATGAAGAGGACACTGTGACTTGCTTACTTGCCTCAGGCAAGTTTCTTCAATTTTGCATATTATGTACACATTGGTGCATAGCTGATTGCCCCAAAACTTCATGGCTCAAAGCAAAAATATATAGTTATTTTCTTTCACTACTTCAGAGGGTCAGGAATTTGAGATCAACTTTTCTAGCTCAGATTTTTCCTGAGTTTATCAGATCTTGGCCAGGGTAGTAGTCAAGGCTTAAATGAGTCTAGAAATCCATTTTCAGTCTAGCTGTCTCATGTGGCCCCTGTTAGAGGGAAGACTGAAGTTTTTACTACTGGAACCTCTCCCCTAGGCTATTTGAGTGCATCCTCAGGACGCAATGGCTGGCTTTTTCCAGAGTGAGCAATTGGAAAGATGACCTAGCCCCAGAAGTCACACGTTGACCTTTGCTGTATCCTATCAGTCACATGGGCCAGCCTGGATGCCCCATACACCAGCATGAGTATCCTCAGGAAAGCATCACTGGGGGTCACGACTGCCTACCACACTCTGTACACTTCACCTTTTCATGCTAAAATGAAGAAGATGACGCTTAGTTCTTTACATCCATGCTGCAGAGAATATGCCCATCCAGGAGGCGTTAGTTGTTTGTCTCTTGTTGTCCCTCTCAAAGCAGTGTGGAATAAATGGTATTACAGAGAGACAGGGACACTGCTCTAGGAACAAGCAGGAGGAATTCCCTTCTGGCTGGGGAATGGCTCCATGAAGAAGATGGAGTTTTTGAACTAGACCTTTGGGGATATGTAGAGTTTGAACAGTCAGAAAATATTGGGATGGAGTAGAGTGGTGGGAAAAGTCATTCTAACTAAACACTGGGATGGGCATGAACAGAGACTCAGAGGTAAAGGAATATAAAAATTGTTTGGGAAAGTTGAGCTTTCCTGAAACGGTGGGTCTGTGTGTTTGTGTCTTTATACAACATGCCAAGCCAGGCAGAAGAGGAAACAGGAGCATCAGGGCTGGAAGTGCAGTTAAAAAAACCTACTACACAGTCAGGATTCTAAATGCCAGAGTCAGGATTAAAGGCAGAACTCGTTTTCTGAGCTAATCTTCCTTTTTGGAGATGATATGTTGAGTAAGTGCATTTCCAAACTTTAGTCATTTGCATGTAATGACTAGAATGTAATTGTAACTTTTCTCATATACAAGTGTGTGGTGGGCAGCCCCTAAGATGTCACCTATGACCCCTGCCTTTTGGTGACTCCCTCCTTCGTGCGGGTGGCCTGGATTTAATGACTCACTTCTCATGAATAGAACGAGCTGCATGTTGTGAGCTGCCTGATGGCGATGCCTATGTGGCAAGGTACTGACGTCTTCAGCCGACAGCCAGCAGAACACAGAGCCCTGCAAGCAACCCTGTAGAGAGAGATTGGAAGCTGAGCTTGCAGGTCTCAGACTGGAGAAGAGGGCAGAGGGGAATGCGCAAGCCTTGGAAGGACAAAGGCCCATCCCAGTGGACACTGACACTTTGATACTAGCCCCATGACAGACTGTGAGCTAGGAACATCCACCAAGCCACATCCCACACAGATTCCTGGCTCACATAAACCGAGACAATAAATGTGTGTGAAGTGGCTAAGTTTGGGGTAATTTGTTATGGAACAATAGATAACGAATACACATGTGCCACCCGGACAATGATTTACTTAAGACATCTGTCTTCAGATCAACTTTTTAATATAAATGTATTTCTTTAAAAAGGAAACTTTATATTTCAAAGTAAGAGATTGATATCAATTTCCATAAACAGGTTAGTGTGTGAGACCTAAAATCAACTCTTTAATGCTAACTACTATGTTTACTAACATTACTAATATTCCTTGAGAGACATGAGCTGATTGAAAGACACTGGGTTTGAATTCCATGTTCCCCTCTTGTTAGCTGTGTGACATTAAAAATATTTCATTAATGATTTGAGGCTTTTCTTCTTCATTTCTAAAAGAGATAATTTGACTCGATTTTCTAGTATGTTTCAGGATTAAACAATTACTGTGAAAGCACCTATAAATAATAATGATGATGATAATGATAATTGCCATGTTTTATAATCTTTAACAATGCACCAAGTGCCTCATTTTGCCATTCAGGAGAAGTTTCAGAGAGGTTTAGTAACTTGCTCAGGATCACAGCTAGTGCAGTGGTGAATGAGAATTCTAATCCGGATCATTTTCATTGTGAAGCTCTTACTCATTAGTATTACAGATTAAACACCACACGCAGTGAGCAACATTCAAACCATGTTGGTTCTTTTTTCTGGCTTAGAAATGAAACTTTGCAGTTTTCCTGCCTCTACTTTCATGTAATATGGAACTTTTGTTCTCTGTCAGGTTCAACTCTATTTCTGGGATCACTCACTGTTTACTAACGAGGTTGTTGTCAAGATCCAATTTTTCTAGGTTCATAGCAGCTAGTCAAACATCACTCTAGGTCAACTGGGGCTGTCTGTAGTAATGATAAAATCTATGCCTTCAATTTCTTAATTAACTAAATACAATGAAGTCTTAAAATTGATCAAAGCAGAGTCTCCTGTGGAATTAATTAGAAAATTATGGGGGAGGACTTGATGATTAATCCAGACTTCATAAACCTACTGGGAATTTTATAAAAGCTCAAAATAAAACACAGACTTGTGTTAAAAATTAATTTATAATGTGATAACCCCTTCAGCCTTTTTCGTGACAGAGTGGGGGGTAGAGGCCGGCAGTGTTCCAGCCTGCATCTCAGGATGCTGTCTGAGGAGTGCTGTCACTGACATTCTGGGATAACACTGAGTTTTGAAGAGTGTTCAGTGGCATTGCCATGGGCAGACAGATGGAGGTCTTTTATAAACTCCATTAGCAGCCTTCCCCCAACAATGCCTGCAAACATCACTACTGACACTATCATTTTCCACGAGCATTTTGAATTTTTTTCTATCTTACGGAAGTAGAAATAAAAGCATTTTTAGAAGATTTTGCCATGTATATGTCCTGTTACAAAGCAATATGCAAAACAAGAATGCTTAACATGGCGCAAGAAACATCCCACAGCTTCTTCGCTGCAAGCCAAAAGCACCCATGCACACCCATTCCATACAGGACCCTGCATCTGGCCCTCTGGAGGGGCTATGGCTAAGGTACCTGTTTATGCCTTTGTATTAGTCCATTCTCGCACTGCTGATAAAGACATACCCAAGACTGGATAATTTATAAGGAAAGAAACGTGCTCGCAGTTCTACATGGCTGGGGAGGCCTTGTGACGACAGCAGAAGGCAAAGGGCATATCTTACATGACCACAGGGAAGAGAGAGAATGATAAGCAAGTAAAAGGGATTTCCCCTTCTCACTCAAACCATTAGATCTCATGAGACTCATTCGCTGCCATGAGAACAGTATGGGGAAAACCAAACCGCCCCCATGATTCAATTATCCTTCACCAGGTCCCTCCCACAACACGTGGGAATTATGGGAACTACAGTTCAAAATGAGATTTGGGTGGGGACACAGCCAAACCATATCAGCCTTTCAGGAGCCCACGGGTAAGCAGAGGGTTTGGACATGCACAGACAAATCCAGGAAAGTGGGTTTGATGTTCAGACCAGCAATTGTGTGGAGCCATGGTAGCACGTGGAAAAATGTGATTATTTCTATCCAGGGGCCTGGAAATCTTCCCTGAGGGACTGAGGCTGGAGCTGAGTTATGAAAGAGGAGAGACTGTCACCAGGCAAATTTAAGAAAATGGCATAAACCTTGACTCGAGGACAAGGGCACATCCAGCACATTAAGGGAACTGTACAGGTGCATGATGTCTGGAGTGCCTTATTTTCTTGGGTCTTGACACATTAGAAGTGATAATTTTTCTATAATAGCACTTCTGTTATGTTGGCTAAGGCAGAATCTTTGTGATAGTGAATTAAAAATGCAATTAGTAAAAGAAACGCAATTAGCTATTTTACATTGTGTTCACATATGCAAATTAAAAAGGAGACTTGATATAGTTATGTAGAAGAAACAAAGGTTAATAAACAGCAGGTTGGACTATCATTATCTGTATATTCCTAGGGAAAGGTAGTGTCTGCATCAGTAGGGTAAGAGAAAAGAAGGACTGCATGTCAGCTACTTGGCTATGTGACTGGATCACGTTTGGCTTGGTTGGATTCCAAAGCTCATGTTTCTTCCTTTTCCCTCCACTTTGTTTTATTACTATTTGAGTTTTTGGTCATTTCAGGGCGTTGTAATTTCTGGATTTGAATACTAACATATGAAAATTTATTAATGGTTATTTTTGGTTTCATGTAATTTAGCTAACACCATACATCAACAATATGACTGTCAACAGTCATAGTACAGTGTGTACAACTTAGATTATCTGATTGTCATAATCTTAGTTTTTAAAAACCTGCCAATTAATTCAAAGCACAAAACTAAGCCTACTAATCATTACTTTTCAAAATTAGAAATTACCAACATTTACAATGGAGAAAACTGAACAAATTATATTGTATTACTATCATGGAGAATTAAGCAGCAAGTAAAAATATTGTATTAGAAGAATATTTAACTTAGCCACCCCCAAAATAAAAGAATTTGCTATGAATGCCTTTTTTTGACTTTTTACATATCGGGCAAGTATTATTAATAGGAAATTTATTATTATTTTAACTAAGCAGATTTAATAAATACTCCACAAAATTTTTACATTCCTTCCTATTTCAAATAGGGGCCTTTTGCTTTAAGAACAAAGTACAATAAATAGTTCTAAATAATACCAATGCATGATTAATGATCCTCTCATTTATACACGTTAGGTGAATAAATGCGAGGATATTTGTAGCAAGAGTGGCAGTGCAGACGTGGGAATGAGCTCTGGAGCCAGCAATTACTCTGAGACACCTTTTATTTTCAGCCATGGTTTCTGCATTTACTTTTGTCACTTTTTCTTTGCCCTTTGTGGCTCATCTTTTTTTGCGCAGACTCGTGTGGTGCCCCATCTGCTGTGATTCACCCCATTCTAATTATGCAGCACACATCCTGTCGCTATGAACCACAATTTTATCAGTTTTTATAATTAATCAGAGCCTTGCAGATAAAAGATGCAAATGCAACATTTTAAAAAGAGATGTTATTGCTGAAAGCAACTCACACAGGCCTGAATGCATTCGATACTCATGATGATTTGAAAGAGAGGGAAAATTCACATATTTAACTATCTGGGTTTCCTGGAAGGCTGCTTGGCCCGAGGCAAGAACAGTAGCCTTAGAGTCAGGTCACTGCAGTTCTGCCCTTTACTAGCAAGGAGACTTGGGCATGTCAGTTAACCTTCCTGACTCCCAATTTTTTCTTCTTTATAATGAGAAATAATCCCTGGTCTTCCTCCCAGGTCTGTGAGCCTGTCACTTCCTACTTAACTGAGTCACTTTCCCCTTTTGATTCAAATGAACCATCAGTTTTTTCAACAGCTATTAGTAACCACCTATTTATATGAGGCCCTAGATTTGGAGACCTGGAGTCCAGTTATAGTTCTGTCACTGAACAAGTAAGTCAGGCCTGATATTTCATTGTCCTATGTTCCTACTTTTGTAATTAGCAAACATTTATATAATATTTATAATGTATCAACCACTATTCCAAGCACCTTATAAACATTGATTTAGAATCTCCATTTTACAAATAAAAAGAAACTGAGGAAGAGGAAAGTTCAGGAACCTGCCCCAAGTCACATGACTAGCACGTGTTGGAGCTGGGATTCAGAGTCTATGCAGTTAACTATGACCCAATGCTGTCTCTCAGTGATGTCAGTATACCTTCCTTATTACCCCCAGTATGAGACAGTAGAACGAGCACACTGTTCATAATGGAATACCTCAGGTACTAATTAATTCCTGCCTCGATAATCATCATTTGTGTGACCTTGGTCAAGAAACAGACATTT
The DNA here is from genome assembly GCF_043159975.1 of Macaca nemestrina. NCBI lineage: Eukaryota > Metazoa > Chordata > Mammalia > Primates > Cercopithecidae > Macaca > Macaca nemestrina. The sequence continues at coordinate 186,258,118 of NC_092127.1, forward strand.
TTGGTACAGGTGCAGTGGCTCACGCCTGTAATCCCAGCACTTTGGGAGGCCAAGGTGGGCAGATCATCAGGTTGGGAGTTCAAGGCCAGCCTGGCCAAGATGGTGAAACCCCGTCTCTACTAAAAACTATGAAAAAAAAATTAGCCAGGCACGGTGGCAGGTGCCTGTAATCCCAGCTACTCAGGAGGCGGAGGCAGGAGAATCGCTTGAAACTGGAAGGCCAAGGTTGCGGGGAGCCGAGATCGCACCACTGCACTTCAGCCTGGGCAAAATAGTGAAATTCTGTCAAAAAAAAAAAAAGGGGGGGAAAAAGAGAAAGAAAGAAAGAAAAGGAAAGAAAGAAAGAAAAAGAAAGAAAGAAAGAAGAAAAAGAAAGAAAGAGAAAGAAAGAAAGAAAAAGAAAGAAAAAGAAGAAAGAAAGAGAGAGAGAAAGAAAGAAAGAAAGAAAGAAAGAAAGAAAGAAAGAAAGAAAGAAAGAAAGAAAGAAAGAAAGAAAGAAAGAAAGAAAGAAAGAAAGAAAGAAAGAAAGAAAGGAGGGAGGGAGGGAGGGAGGGAGAGAGGAAGGAAGGAAGGAGAGAGAGAGAGGAGGAAGGAAGGAAGGAAGGAAGGAAGAAAGGAAGGAAGGAAGGAAGGAAGGGAGGGAGGGAGGGAGGGAGGGAGGGAGGGAGGGAGGGAGGGAGGGAGGGAGGGAGAGAAAGAAAGAAAGAAAGAGAGAAAGAGAAAGAGAGACATTCTCGGTCCTTAAATTTCTCACCTATGAACTTGAAATGACACCTCCCTCACTGAATTTCTAAGTGGATTAGAAAACATCCTATCTTTGTAAAGTACCTGCTAGTGTAACCAAATCCATATTGGGCTGCTTGAAAACCCGGCTCGAGACAGGATTGGTGGGAGGAAAGGCAGGTTTATTCTGAGAACCAGCAAACCAAGAAGATGGTGAACCAGCATTCTAAAGTACTATCTTAAGTCAGCACAAAATTCAGGCTCTTTTAATGTTAAGGTCAGGGGGAAGAAAAGTGGGTTGGGATCAAGGGGCGACCAACAACCACAGATTATCTGGATGGCAAGGAGAATCCAAGGAGGTTAGAAACTTCTTTGTCCTTGGTCAGGTCACAATGTTTCCATAAATCTTTAACAAACATATTTGTTTATATGCTTCCGTATTAATCTCAGACTTAGTTTTAAAAACTACATGGTTGTTGTTTTTGCATAGTATCTCAGTGCCCTAAAATTACTGCAGCCTATGTACAAGAATGGGTAAAGTCTCCTTAAACAAAAATGGACGTAGTTATGTTCATTCTTTTGCTGCTTCCGTTACACTAGGTTATGTGAAACATGGAGAAGGCTCAAATGCCTCACCCCTTCCCCTTTCAGGAGATAATAGCGATGGAGGAGAGATAGGAACATTTCAGGGGAAGGTCTGCAGCACTGCTAATAGTCACTGCCTTATATTGTACACCTTCCACCTGCCAGACACTTGCGTAGGCCAGCTCCAATTTCCATGAGACAGCTCAATAAGATTTGTACATTTACCCCCATTTACAGTTCAGAAGATGGAAGCTCAGAGAGGTTCAATAACTCACTAAGGTCATGGAGAGTACCTGACAGAAGGATTTGTCCACGATGGTTCTTATGCTAAAGCCTCAACTCTTGCTGTTGTTCTGTTTTCTGTTAAATGCTGTGCTAATTGTGACCTAGCAAACCCATAAGCCCCCTGAGGCCAGAAACTGTATTTAATCATTTTTTTGTGTGTCTTCCATTCTAGACAGCATCATGAATGGGATAAACACGAAGATATTAATAGTTAAATAAGTGAGTAGGCCAGGTGCGATGGCTCATGCCTATAATCTCAACATGTTGAGAGGCTGAGGCGGGCAGATTACATGAGGTCAGGAGTTCAAGATCAGCCTGGCCAACATGGTAAAACCCTGTCTTTACTGAAAATACCAAAATTAGCTGGGGACATGCCTGTAGTCCCAGCTACTCGGGAGGCTGAGGCATGAGAATCTCTTGAACCTAAAAGGCAGAGGTTATAGTGAGCCGAGATCTTGCCCATGCACTCCAGCCTCAGCAACACAGCAAGACTCTGTCTCAAAATAAATAAATACATAAAATATATAATAAAGTGAGTAAGTAAACACATCAAAGATGCTGGGCACGGCCGCCTTAGATTCTACTTGGTTTCTCAGGTGAGTAGAGGGCAGGGCCCTGAGCTGACCATAAACCTCTCTTGGGCCATCTGGAATGGGTGTGACTTCCACACCAGAATGACAAGCCCCACCAACTGCAATCTAGAAGCCACCTGATGCAGCAAACGAGAAGGGGGAGAGGGGCTGACTGACTGACTCCTAGCAAAGCTGGAGCCCCACCATATTCATGCTGCCCCTCAGCTCCCGGCTGTCAGATCCTCCAGATAAGTGATAAAATAGGAAATTTCCGACTCTGCTTACCGAACACCAAAACACTTACATTTTAATATTCAGGGCCTCTGGCCTCCCGCCAGATCAATACAGCGTGATCTCTCACAGAAAATCACTTCAAAATGATGCCCCACTGGCAAGGTAAGCAGCTGATCAAATTCTTTGAAGATCAATGGCTGTACCCTCGGGAAAGGAGGACGCCTTGTTTTCTTACTGCAATTTGAGGATTGTGCTTACCCTTGCAAGGAGGGTACCTTTGAATGAGTTAGTAGGTGATTTTTGATCTGGGTCAAAAAAGGAAGAACTTTGCAAGGGAAGGCAAAATAGGCTGGGAATTGCAAGAACAAGGAATACCATGTGCAAACACACAGGTGAGAGTCTGAGCACTGAGAGCAAAACTGGATTTACTGAGCATCTACTTTGTGCCAGATACCATGCAGGGAGGTTTACATCCTCAACATAATGCTGGAAGGTAACTATTTTTTATCCACATTTTATGGAAGAAAAAATCTGCGGCGTAGAGAGTAATGTTAAGCGACTTCCCTGAGATGACTTATCTCTGCGTTGACAGAGTGCTCGCATGCTGGGTTAGCTGATTCCTAGCGTGCCCTTTCCAGAAAGACAAGCCAAATACAGAGTCTGGCCTTTTAGCTCTCAAGTTCTGTTCTCAGACACTTCTTCATGGGAGGGCATTTTTGCTTGTTTCTTTGTTTGCTTTTTAAGTGACAGTTTTACAACTTGGTGAGTGGTGTGGTCTGGAATTACAGGTTACAGGAGATTTGTAAAGGTTTATTTATTTGTTCATTTATTTAATGTATTTGTAATTTTTGTAGAGACAGGGTTTCTCTATGTTGTCCAGGCTGGTCTTGAACTCTTGGGCTCAAGCGATCCTCTGCCTCAGCCTCCCAAAGTGCTGGAATTACAGATGTGAGCCACTGGGCCCAGCTAATTTAAAAATATTTTATTTAGTAGGAGAAGTGGTAGTGCCTATGTTCTGTTTGCAGTCCTTGGAGAAGCTGGCTGCTTTTATGGGGACAGGAGGGGACAATTTCAGAGGCTGAGATGGAATTTTAGTAGGACACACCATATTAGATATCTGCCTCTGAGTGTGAACTATGTCTCCATCCAGGAGGACATTATTTTTTCATTTATTTATTTATTACTATTTTTGAGACAGAGTCTCACTCAGCCGCCCAGGCTGGAATGCAGTGGTGCGATTTCAGTTCACTGCAACCACTGTCTCCCAGGTTCAAGTGATTCACCCGTCTCAGCCTCCAAAGTAGCTGGGATTACAGGCACCCACCATCAAGCCTGGCTAACTTTTGTATTTTAGCAGAGACGGGGTTTCACCATGTTAGCCAAGCTGGTCTTGAACTCCTGACCTCAGCTCATCCACCCACCTTGGACTCCCAAAGTGCTGGGATTACAGGCATGAGTGAGTCACTGTGCCCAGTCTGTGTATTCATTCTTTACTCTTCAAATAAGCATGTAGGCCAGGCACAGGGGCTCACGCCTATAATGCCAGCACTTTGGGAAGCCAAGGCAGGCGAATCACTTGAGGTCAGGAATTTGGGACCAGCCTGGATAACACAGCAAAACGCTGTCTTTACCAAAAATACAAAAATCCGCTGGGTGTGGTAGCATACACCTGTAATCCCAGCTACTTGGGAGACTGAGGCAGGAGAGTCACTTGAACCCCAGTGGTGGAGGTTGCAGTGAGCTTGTTGCACTCCAGCCTGAGCAACAGAGCAAGACTCCATCATATACACACACAAAAGTCTTTTAATACACCCTCGGCACCAAATATAGTGCTAGTCACTGGGCACTCACCTGACAAGTGACCTTCTATCAATCCCTAAGAGGACTTACTCTCAAGAGTTTAGCGCAGCAGGCAGGAAAATGAGTCCACGAAAGTGAGAATGCCTGAGAGAGTCAGAGAAGGAAGTAAGTGATGGTGCCTTGGGTATGGTTTCAGCAAAGAGGAGCCCACAATGTGCCAGAAAGTTTTCGGAGGGAGTGATGGAGTGCTTGCCATCTGGCTTCAGAGCTGGGACAAGGCCTGGGCAGCAGCCTGAGGACCTGGGAGTACATCAGAAGCTAGGGACAATGACTCCAGGCTGAGCACCTGAAAAATGAAAGGTCACCCAGGGTGTTTCCGGGCGCAGAGGCCACCTTGGGCTTTCTGGTTTTGAAGAAATTGGCTTCTCTTGAGCAACAAAGTTCGGGCTTGTCAGTTATAATCCATCTTCTAAGGCACTGGTTCTGGTTAGGATTTAAGGACTCAAACAGATGCTATATAATGTGGCTCCTCAAAATCAGTTCCAGTTCATTTAAAAATGTTTTTTATTAAGTGCCTATCCTTGTACGCAGGAGGCCTTTTGTAAATGCACACCCTGCGTGATACAAATTTGGCTCTCTTCTCCAAGTTATTGCCTCAGTCTCTTCAACCTCCTTTCTTTGCTTCTGATTCTCTCTCTTTCTCTCTCCCTCCCACCTCTGTCTATCTGTCACACAAACACATACACACACACACTTATTTTCAAATCCAATTTTCTCTGTATTTGTTTCTCTCTGACTCCCTCTGCCCCTCATAACCTTTCTCCTCATCAGTCTAATCCTAAAACCAATTTGCTAGGGCTACTAGGATCCCTGTGCCAGGCAATAGTCATAGCACAGTAGAAACACTCCTTTGCATGTGCACTGGGCTTTACAGTTTATGAGGCAATTCTTACTTTTGCATCAGTTTTCTCCATTAATTCTTGCTACAGCCCTGGGAGGGAGGGATTCAGCCCTCTTTCAATTCAATCTGTGCTTAGAGAATCCACCAACCACGTTCTTGAGGCTGCTGTCAACGTGGATATGCCTGATGAGTTAGACATAGTCTCCTCTCTTTAGGATGCCTTGACAACCATCCAGAAACTTGTGAAAATCCAGATTCCAAGACTCTTGCATGGGATTCTCAATTAGCAGATGCAAGGAATCTGCATTTTAAGGAACTCTCAGATTATTCCAATGAAGGTGACCTACACTTAGAGAAAAGTGCTTGTCTTAGTCTATTTTGCATTGTTAGAAGACCACAGACTGGGTAATTTATAAAGAAAAGAAATTTATTTGTCACAGTTCTGGAGAATGGGAAACCCAATATTAAGGTGCCAGGATCTTGCCAGGGCCTTTGAGCTGTGTTATGCCGTGGCAGAAGGTGGAAAGGTGAGAGGGCAAAAGGAAGGGGGTTGAACTCGTCCTGTTATCAGCAACCTACTCCTGTGAAAACTAACCCACTCCTGAAATAACAGCCATCATTCATTCATGTAGGCAGAGCCCTCATGACTTAAGGAGGATTAAGTTTCCAACACACACTTTTTTGATGGAATACATTCGAACCATAGCAGTGGTCTAATGCAACACTTCTGCAACCTTGATATGCACAAGGGCTGCCTGGGATGTTGATAAGATGCAGTTTCTGAATCAGCAGGTGGGACCTGCATTTCTGTGTTTCTAACAAATGCCCAGATGATATCAACGCTTCTGGTCTAGGGGCCACACTGGGTATAAGCAACATCCAGTTATTATTTTTCTCCTATTTTTTGCAGATCTGGAAATCATGGCGATAAAGCTGAACTCAAGGGGTCATGTTGTTTTACTACATGGTGCAGGGATTCCTTATGGGAGATACAGGAAATGAGGAGAATCTGGGACTTTTGCATTTGAATCCTGTAAAAGACACAGGATGGAAACAGGGTCTAAATTTTTCAGCCTTTTGGAAGTCCTGCTCACTCATCTCTTCCGGTTAGACTGGCCCACTCGCCTGCTATGTGGGCCCTCATCACTGTCTTCTTTCCCCAGGACTGGCCATCACTTCACTCCTTAGGAAGCCCAGGACCATGGAATGTTTATGGCAGATAGAAGCCCAAGGGCCAGAGTTAAAATACTGGTCCTGGCAATTCTAATCATGTGAATACAATATTGAGAATATTAATGATTAAGTTTCATTACATTTCCCTGAACCTTAGTTTTCTCTTCCATAAAGTGAAGATTATCTCTGCATCTCAGAACAGCATAAACACAGACATGGAGTCAAGAAATAGGGTGGGTAGCAGAAAGCTCTTAACGTGTGGCTCTTACCCATGTAAGAGAGGTGAGGGTAGAGGTCAGAGCCCTGGCCAAGCTGCTGCTGGAGCCAGGAATCGAACTCAGACCCTCTGCTGTGGGTCTTTTGCTCTTTATTGTCACTTGTCCATTCACTGTTCTTCGTGAGCTCTTGAAGGGCAGTGACTGTGAAGATTCATAATGATGAAAGCACTTAGCCAGTTTGGGGGCACATGAGAAATGATCCATAGAGTTAGAATCACCCTCGTCATCATTACTAATATGACTTACCTAGTTTTCATGCGTGGCACCTGGCACCCAGCTCCATGGAAGCCTGCTGCTGGGGCTTGTGTGGTAGCCATAGAATCAGATCAAAAATGTCCAATGTCTTCAGGGCCTATTTCCATTTAATTTCTGGGCATTGAATGAATTATCCTCAGAGCCGTGTATTACTGTTTAGAATCTGATTATCAGAATCTGAGCAGCCTCTTTCCTGACACCCTGGAGACTTGCTTCTTTTCACTTACATCTGTGCTGTCAGCCTCTTCCTCATGGCTGGGCAGCCCTGCCTGGGGCTTGGCCCCAAGACTGCAGCTGTCCTGTTCCCAGAGAGTGATTTCCTTTCCCTGAATCCTCAACAGGCAATCTTCTGGCCCAAGTGGAGCTGATGCCCTGCTCTCCATGTCTATTGAAACATACCTAGAATAGAAGCCACATTTTCCCCGCTTTTTAAACAACAGTGCAAATGCTCAGGCTGGAGTGCAGTGGAGCAATCATAGCTCACAGTAACCTCAAACATGGGCTTAAACAATCCTCCCACCTCAGCCTCCTGAGTAGCTAGGACTACAGGCACACACCACCATGCCCAGCTAATTTTTAAATATTTTTGTAGAGATGTGGTCTCATTATGTTGTTCAGACTGTTTTGAACTCCTGGCCTCAAGCAATCCTCCTTACTTAGCCTCCCAAAGCTTTGGGATTACAAGCATGAGGCACCATGACCATCTTGGAAGTTATCTTTAGACACAGGTATAGAGGAAGCTAAAGAGAAGATTTCTGTGAATACTTCTGTATCTTAACATCTTTCAATTGTGTAGTGAGTGTCATTCTAGCTCCTTAGATACTCTTAGGTTCCTCTTTGGCAAAATTCAGATGATCACACCCATCTACTAGGGTAATCATGGTGATCAAATTATAATGAAAAAAAAAAAAAGCAGAGACTACCAGATGCTCAGACACTGTGCTAAACTCTGAGGATTCTGTCCATGATTTCTAGAAAGAAGGTCTTATAAATATCCACATTAATAGATGGGGAAACTAAGCAAGAAAAGTTATGTAACCTCCCCAAGAGCACCCAAGTGCTAAATGCCTTTTGGCAATGATCTTCACTCATATTTTGCAGATAATCGGTCTCATTGCTCTTAGAACAAAAACAAAATTCTAGCTCTTTGGTGCCGCTTACAAGGTCCTGCATAAGTTGGCCCATGCTTGTCCCTGTAGCGTTGGCTTTTGGTATTTCTCCATTCTGCTTGAGCCGTGATGTTCACTTGGGCTGGAACACTGGTTGTCCATTCTTCTCTGTTCATCGTCACCCTTGGACTGGTTATACATCTTTTAGGAACTGTAGAAGCTTGGTTTGTTTTCCATGAAGTCTTTGCTTGAACCTCACTCTTCCAAGTAGACTGCTCCTGACAAGGGATTCTCATCCCCTTCCATGTTTGCCTTTCACTAAGTAGTGAGCTACATGAGGAGAAGATCTTTATCCATTTTATTTGCAATTTTACTCCTAGTGCCTAGCAAAGTGCTTGGCCCAAATAGGCAGAGTTTCAAAAAATAGCTGAGTGAATAAATCCTCTGTTATTTTCTCTTCTTGACCCTGTCCCCGGGTACTAAGGTTATACTTCACTGAGGTTATGTGACATAACAGTATCATTCATATATTTGCGTAGATCCCATTCATTTCTTCTGAGGATGCTAGAAAACAGATGCTCAGTGAATACATGCTTAAAATCAAATCAGAGAATATTAGATTTAAAAGACTCATTCATGATCATGGAGTATAAAAATCTCTGCTCACAGATGGGGGAGTTGAGACACATTTTTGAATTGATTGATTTTTAAATGTTGAGTATAGACACATAAACACACACGTAGAGAGAGCACAAGCTTTGCTGTCACACATTTCTGGGTATGAACTCTAAAAGTGTCACTAATTAGTTTTATGACTTTCTATAATTTATTTAACTTCACTGAATCCCAATGTTCTCATCTGGAAAAGTGGGCTTATAATAAATAACTCAAGAGAGATTTGTGGGAGTTACAGATAGAAAGCATCAACTAGGAGGCTGCTTGTAAAGGTCCTTGAAACTAGCATTAAGTATGGTGCAGGCTCAGTCCTGTGGTCAGCCTGGGCAAGCCCTACCCTGCTCTACCCTGCATTAACTGGGTGATTGAACAAGTGACTTAACTCTCTGTGCCTCAGCTTTTTCATCTGTCAAAAGGAGGTTATAATAATTGTACCTACTTCACAGAATTGCTACGAAAATGAAAGGTCCTTATTGAAAGCACAGCACACACACACAGGGAAAATAAACAGGACCTGCTACATTGGAACGCACAGCAGATGTTGGCTATCACCAGGAAAAGAAAAGGGCTTCTGAACTATCTTAGCTACAGGTCTGGCCACGTGGGCACTTGAATGGCTGAGTATAGGAGTCATCATGAAATGACCCGGCCACCTCGGCTACTGGATTCTGGCCTATTGCAGGAGAATGTGCATCATTTTTCAGCCTGACACCCTTTGTTCATTGACCTAGCAGAAAAGTTGTGACAGACGCGCTCTCTCTGAGAGACTGATCCTGTAGGAGTCACAATATGTGGCCAGCAGTGGGGAGACTGGACTGCTATTTTGTTTGTGAGTGTTATTGCCATTTCTGTTTCTAACTCAGTGAGAAGGGAGATGCTCACAGAGAAACCCCTTGCAGATTTTGGGAGATTGGCCATGTGGAGTCGGTGATGTGGGCCAGGGAGAGATAATGGCTTTAAACTGCTTCCTCCAAGTTGCCCAGTCGAATGCCTGCACCAGGACCAGATGTGCAGAAAATCCAGGGGTTCTAGATGCCCATTGACTCTCCCAGGCATTCTTTCTCGTCTTTGGGGCTTTCTTTATGTATCCATGTAGTCACACTTGGATTCATTCAGCAGAGATTTATTGGTAACTGCTACATTCTAGGCACTGGACTGCCATAGCAGCAAACAAGTGAGAGTCATCACCCTCGGGAAATTCGCAACCAGAGGGACAGTCACAGAGGTGTGTAGGAAGGGCAGTTACAACTGCAAAAGAAGGGAGCGCAGATGAGGAGCACAGAATCAGCCCGGGGAACAGGCTGGGAAAAGCTCCCTGGAGGAGGCAGAATGGAATAGAATTAGGTGCACCACCCACTCAAGACACAGGGTAGCCGAAAACCAGAGAAGTAAGTCTTGAAAATAACCTACCTCAGTTCCCCCATTTAATGGACGGAGACAACAAAGGAAGTCAGAGCAGGGGAATGCTGAGCTGCATAGTGTAGAATATGTAGGTGTTTAGGTATCTAGACATCACAGTTTGAAGTAATTGCAAGTGACTTCCAATGTCAGTGACATTGGAATGTGTTGTCTATCACATCAATTTGATTCATATACGGTGAGTGGTTATTAAGCAGAAGTAAGTTAGTGAAAAGGTAACCATATAAGTTACGAAACACATCTGAGGCACTTTTGAAAGTGAAAGGGGAAATCATAATTGTCAGGAAACAACAGGCAGCAAACAAGGCTTGTCTTTGAAAAAAAAAGAAAAACAAAAAAGATGTATGACCATCTGTGTAATGGTTAACAGTGGGAAGTTGGAAGTCGGAAACGTGGGTTCAGAAACACATTTTCTCCACTCTGGATGCGATCTTAGAGGTCAGGCTCTGAATCTCTGGGGAATATAATGCTTAAGCATGATCATTTTTCTCCTGTGTTTAGGGTTGCCAGATTTAGTGAATAAAAGTAGACTGTTCAGTGTAATTCGAATTTCAGATAAACAATGAATAATTATTCTAATAAGTATATCCCAAATATTGCATATCATACTTGCACAATCATCTCTTGGTGTCTATGGGTGATTGGTTCCAGGATCCGCCACAGACACCAAAACCTATGGATGCTCAAGTTCCTTATATAAAATGGTGTAGAATTTACATATAACCTACACATATCCTCCAGTAAACTTTAAATCAACTCTAGATTACTTATACTACATAATACAATGTAGATGTCTGGTAAATGGTTGTTTACTGTATTGTTTAGGTAATAATAACAAAGAGTGTCTGTATATGTTTAATACAAATTCAGTTTTGTCAAATATTTTCATTCTGTGGCTGGTTGAATCCACAAATGCTGAACCCATGGATACTCGGGAACAATTGTTCTAAAAATATATACATACATATAATATGTGTGTGTATATATAGAGTTTATATAGAGAGAGTTTTATACTATATATACAGTTATATATGTGTGTATATATACATATATATGTATATATATAAATTAGTCTAGTTGGTTCTTTATCTACACACACACACACATATGGGTCAACTGTATTAAAAATGCATACATACATACATACATACATACATATAATATGTGTATGTATATAGAGTTTATATTATATATAGTTTTATACTATATATACTTATATACCTAGTTTTTATATATAGTTTTATAGTTATATATCTATGTATTTACATAGTTATATATTTATATGTTTATATGTCTATAGTTAAATATTTATATGTTTATATATCTATATATAGTTAAATATTTATATATAGTTCTATTTCTAGTTTCTAGTTTTATATATGTTATATATAAAACTATGTATATAAACTAGATATGTTACTATGTATAAAATAGTTGCAAATATATAAATATATATGGTTTTTATATAGTTTTATATAAAAACTATATATATTTTTAGATACATAGTTTATCTGGAATTCAAATTTAAATGGACAGCCTATATTTTACCTGACAACCCTAATTTGGTTCAAACCCTAGTTTTTCCATGTTTTAATTGCGTCACCTTAAAGAGGTACATTAGTTTCTAGTGGCCTTTAAGTTGCTGTGAGAGGATGGATATAAAATTTATAGTATAGTCCCTGACACATGTTATGCACTCAAAAATGTTAGACACTACTAGACAACACTGCTACTACTATGATTATTATTTATTTGACACATATTTTTGAGTACCTACTATGTGCCTTATCTCTAAAATGGAGGTGAATCATCTCCTTGAGGAATTATCACTGGGCTTAAATATAATGTGATGAGTATATGATATGGATTTTGATCTGTGTCCCCACCCAAATATCACTTTGTAGCTCCTATAATTCCCACGTGTTGTGGGAGGGAGCAGATGGGAGATGATTAAATTATGGGGCAGGTCTTTTCCAATGCTGTTCTTGTGATAGTGAATAAGTCTCATGAGATCTGATGGCTTAAAAATGGGGTTTCCCTGCACAAGCTCTCTCTTTGCCTGCTGCCATCCATGTAAGATGTCACTTGCTCCTCCTTGCTTTCTGCCATGATTGTGAGGCCTCCCCAGTCACATGGAACTGTGAGTTCTCCCTTATACCTCTTTCTTTTGTAATTTACCCAGTCTCAGATATGTCTTTATCAGCAGTGTTAAAACAGACTAATAGAGTAAATTAGTACCAGTAGAGTGAGGTGTTGCTGAGAAGATACCTGAAAATGTGGAAATGACTTTGAAACTGGGTAACAGGCAGAGGTGGGAACAATTTGGAGGGCTCAGAATAAGACAGGAAAATGTGGGAAAGCTTGGAACTTCCTAGAGACTTGTTGAATGACTTTGACAAAATGCTGATAATGATATGACTAATAAGGGCCAGGCTGAGGTGGTCTCAGAGGGAAATGAGGAACTTGTTGGGAACTGGAGCAAAAGTGACTCTTGTTACATTTTAGCAAAGACAATGGTGGCATTTGAACCTACCCTAGAGATCTGTGGAACTTTGAACTTCAGGGAGATGATTTAGGGAACCTAGCAGAAGAAATTTCTAAGCAGCAAAGCATTAAAGACATGACTTGGGTGCTGTTAAAAGCATTCGGTTATATAAGGGAATCAGAGCACAAAAGTTTGGAAAATTTGCAACAGGACAATGTGATAGAGAAGAAAATCACATTTTCCAATTTCATCAAAGTCACATTTCATGAGGAGAAATTCAAGCCGGCTGCAGAAATGTGCATAAATAACAAGGAGCCAAATGTTAGTTCCCAAGACAGTGAGGAAAACATATCCAGGGCATGTCAGGGTCTTCACTGCAGCCCCTCCCATTACAGGCCCAGAGGCCTAGGAGGAAAAAGTGGTTTTGTGGGCTGGGCCCAGGGTCCCGTGCTGTGTGCAACCTAGGTACTTGGTGTCCTGTGTCCCAGCCACTTCAGCCATAGCTGAAAGGGGACAATGGAGACCTTGGGCGATGGCTTCAACCTTCAAACCTCAAGCCTTGGCAACTTCCACATGGTGTTGAGCCTGCCAGTGCATAGAAGTTGAGAACTGAGGTTTGGGAACCTCCACCTAGATTTCAGAGCACGTATGGAAACACCTGGATGTCCAGGCAGAAGTTAACTATGGGAGTGGGGGTCTCATGAGAACCTCTGTTAGGGCAGTGCAGAAGGCAAATGTGGGGTCGAATCCCCACAGAGTCCCTACAGGGGGCACTGCTTAGTGAACCTGTGAGAAGAGGTCACCATCCTCCAGACCCCAGAATGGTAGACCCACCAACAGCTTGCCCTGTGTGCCTAGAAAAGCCACAGACACTCAATGCCAGCCCATGAAAGCAGCCAGAAGGGAGGCTGTACCCTGCAAAGCAACAAGGGTGAAACTGCCCAAGACCATGGGAGTCCACCTGTTGCATCAGCGTGACCTGGATAGAAGACATGGAGTCAAAGGAGATCATTTTGGAGTTTTAAGATTTGACTGCCCCATTGGATTTAGGACTTGCCTGGGACCTATGGCACCTTTGTTTTGGCCAGTTTCTCCCATTTGGAATCGTTGTATTTACCAAATGCCTGTACTCCCATTGTATCTAGGAAGGCATTAACTTGCCTTTGATTTTATAAGCTCACAGGCAGAAAGGACTTGCCTTGTCTTGGATGAGACTTTGGACGATGGACTTTTGATTTAGTGCTGAAATGTGTTGAGACTTTAGGGGACTGTTGGAAAGGCATGATAGGTTTTGAAATGTGAAGATATGAAATTTGGGAGGGGTCAGAGGCAGAATGATATTGTTTGGCTCTGTGTCCCCACACAAATCTTATCTTGTAGCTCCCGTAATTCCCACATACTGTGGGAGAGACACGGTGGGAGATGATTGAACTATGGTGGTGGGTATTTCCCATGCTGTTCTCGTGATAGTGAATGAGTCTCACAAGATCTGATAGTTTTAAAAGTGGGAGTTTCCCTGCACTAGCTCTGCCTTTGCCTGCCCCCATCCACGTAAGGTGTGACTTGCTGCTCCTTGCCTTCCACCATGATTGTAAGGCCTCCCCAGCCACGTGAAACTGAGAGCCCAATTAAACCCCTGCCTTTTGTAAATTTCCCAGTCTTGGGTATGTCTTTATAAACAGTGTGAAAACACACTAATACAGGATACAATTTGCCTGGTGCAAATCTATTGCCAAATTGCAAATCTATTCAGTTCATTAGCATGTGAGTCCAACTGACTACTTGCTGTCTCTACTGAGCCCAGATCTGCTTTCTCTATCACAGTCACATATCTACCCTGCAGGAATAGGACTATGGGGAAGTGAGCAAGGCACTTGCCTTAAGAGCAAAATTTAAGCAGTTCCAAAAATCTCAGTAATAAGATACATAATATATTTATATTTTATTTCGATATATTTAATATGATATCTAAAAAGGAAAATTAATGCCAAAAATCCATGCTAAACAAAACGCCATATTTTAAAGGCAGGCAAGACCAGACTCTACACTTGCATGACCTGGTCTCACTTGACTCATCCTACTTCCAGCCCTGCTAGCCCTGTCACAAGTGATTTAGACTTTTCTTCTTGAAAAATGACCTAGAAAAGAAGGACATCCTCTATTGCTGGTGGTGAAGACAAAGTAAAAAACGTGTCTGAAAGAGTTTGAGTTCTTTGTTAGAATACAGCATGTACCAGGTTTAGTCCTTTTTAGAGGAAACTTCTGAGACAAAAACATTTTAGTTATCTTACTAATCATTTATGGGAGAAATGGTATTTTTCCTAGTAATATTCCCAAACTTGAGAGACATTTCTGAAGGTCTTACAGCTTATCCTTGAGAATTTCCAACATTACAAGTACCTCTGTGTTTGCTCTTATCTCAATATATTGAATTTTATAGAGAGGAGGTATGTGTAATTTCCTTCCATGGCTATGAGCTTCTAAGGGTCACCTAGTCTCCAACACCAAACCTGGCATGGATAAACGTGAAAGAATGTGAAGTGACTCATAAAGTTATACAGAAAGTGAATTGCCTAAAGCTTATGGTGACTAGAAACTTGAAACATTTACTCCCACATCCCCCCCTTCCTTTAAAAATATTTAATATTTGAGGAGAGCCTAATAGGATGAGTCACTGCTTCACTTGCTCACAGGCATCATAAAATTTGTGTAATACAATTTAATCAAGTTCTCCAACACTTTGTAGTTGATACCATTAGTACCATTCTGAGACAAAGAGGCAGGTTAAAGGAGATAAACCACTAATCGAAGGTCACAAAGCTGGCAATTCAACTGGACTCCATCCTTTGCCATAACACCATGTGCCAGCACCTCAAGTCCAGAGAAGAATGGGATCTAAAAGTAAACTAATAATGTGGTATGGCTCATCCTCCAAGGCTCAGGTCCAATATGTCCTATTCCATGAGGTTTGCTAGACACCCACTTGTTTAGAATGACATTAGCCTTCTTTATCATCTGAATTCACTGGCAGTATGTAACTATGGACTTAATTACAGTTATCAGTATTTAAACTAATTTTTTCTTAGTTGGGTTTATGTCACCAGATTTTTAGCCACTCAAGGGCCAATCTCTTGTCTCATTGTTGAAGAATTTTATCTATCACAATCTCAAATCTTAAATTCAAGCCCAAAAGGTAGAGAGTTCATATATTGAAGGATTTCATTTTAGAAGGTCTTGAATTTATAAATGTAGACACTAAGAACTAGAGAGGTTAGGTAGTTTATACAAAGCCACACAACTAATTTGGCCATTCATAGATATTTATTAACTATTGCATGTGAGGCACAATGAAAAGAAAGACAGAATGAAAAGAAGGAAAGAATGAATAAATGAGATCATTTCTGTCAAACACTACCTGGGGCAAAATACAACAGAAAGATGTAACAGAGAGTGGGTGGGGGCTGCACTGTGTTATGTAGGGAGGTCAGAGAAACCATTTTGAAAGAAGTAATAGTAACATGAAGACCTGAAAGTGGAGAAACAGGTGATTGTGCAGAGTTCTAGGGAAAATGCATTTCATGAAGCAAATGCAAAGATCTATGGTGAAATAAGGCTGCTGTATTCAAAAAGTAGATGAAAACATAGGGTCTGGAATGCAGGAAGCCACAAAGAGTTGGGGTTTGACATCAATATAAGGGGAAATCATTTGGGGGTTTTAAGCAGGGAAACTGCAGGATCAAATTTACATTTTACAAGAGTAAATGTAGTGAACAATGGAGAAGCAAGACTGAAACAGAGACCAACTAGAAAAGCATTTTATTATTAACTGAACCAGGTTTGGAACATAGTCTTTGGGATCCTCGTCCATCCTCTGTCTGTCTTCATGTGTTCCTTCTTGCTGCTCCTCTGGTTTTCTCTTCATCCTAAAATATCTCTTTGGGAGCATCTCTCACCACGGATAAGGCATTTTACTTTAGAGGTAACCCTGGTGAGTAGATGAGATTATGCTTTTAGGGTTTTTGCGTTGAATTGGATTTAAGATGCAGTTCTGAAAAAGAGGTTCTGAACTGTGAAGCATCACTGTGCAGGATGTTCAGCAAGCCACTGCTCCTTAAGCACCTACACTGCTTCTTGGTGTGTCATCTTTCCAAAACAAAACAAAGAAACAGGAGCAAGTGAAGCTCCTATGGGGCTTATTTCTGTAGGTTTCTACCCCTCATTGTCCTTAGTAGTACAATATTTAGAGACCAGCCAGTCAGTGAAGTAGATTGAAGAATAGAGTGGCCACACTGCCCTATGCACGTTGGCTAAAGGTTATCAGTATGTTCCCTCATTTTCCCTAGAAATGCTAAATGATTTCCCACATCCTTCTTGACATCTTCCATGTCGAAGGGCTAGCAAGTGTGGATGCATTGTGTGGATGCATTGGGAGGGGCTCCAGCTGCCAACAGCCACTGAAATTCTAGGCAGAGATTTTAGCTGACTCCAAGGAGGAATTACCAGCTAATATTATTATAGCTCCCTTTTGAAAAACGTATTTTTATAGCCTCATAATATGCATAATTTTGATTAACTCTCAGCATTAACCTTGTGTTGTTTAAACTTGTGACTAGGCCCTCTGAGGGTGGGGACCCTGGTATTTTGCAAGGAAATGATCAGTGGAGAGAAATGGGGGATGTGTGGGTCTCTGGTTGGCAGTAGAGATCCTGGAGCCGGCAAAAGGTTCCCAAAAAAGTTAAAGGGAGTTCCCAATCAGAATGGGCATATCAGAAAAAAAAAGTAGGGGAGAAAGACAAGTGACTGGATAATGAAATGAGAAGAATAAGAGAAAGAGACTGATACATGATCAAATCCAAGCCCACTCATAGCATCTCATTTAATCTGCTCAGTAACTGGGCAAGGACAGATTTCCTGTCCTTGTCCTGCAGATATGACATGGGAGACTCTGGGATGTGAAGTTGACCGTTCAGGTCATGCAGATGGCAAGAGGCAAGGGCAGGCTTTGAACCAAGTATGCCTGATGACATGGTCTTGTCCTATGAAGGATTTATGATGTAAAAAGAATGTACGGGAATTAAAAGCAATGCACCCTCTGTGTAGGACCATAGGTAGGAGAAGCTCTCTCTGGAACTCCTCCTTTCAGGATGGACAGGCAGGGAGCTCAGGAATGAGGGACCTCAAAGCCTTTGATTGCCCCTGCCTGTGCAAGTAGCTGGGGCTTAGTGAAGTTTTCTGGGAGGCCTGAGAATCTTCAATTTCTAGGAGTTCAGAAGTTTCAGAGTAGCTCGTTAACAAATTTCCGTTTCTCTAAAGCGTTTGACTGTTTGATTCTTTTTAAGTTACACTTTCCTAATCCTTCCTGACAGAAACTATATTAAAAAAGATTCTTCTGGCTACAAATGACAGAAGTTCAATTTGAGAAAAAATTGGGAATTTATTGACTTTTAAAACAGAAAGGTCGAGGAGGTTAAGCTAGCATCAGGTACAACTGCATTCAGATATTCAGTGGTCACCTGGATGCACGCATTCAATGGTGTCATCAGAATGCAAACAGTTTCTCCCTCTCTAGACCTACATGCTTAAGTACAGAATTCTTTTTTGGGCACGCATTTTTAAAGAATGTTATGGCTACTGTGGCTCTCATTGAGTCCAGAGAGAAAACATTGTGTGTTCCTCAATAACACTAACACACTTTGTAATGTCTCTGATCTACATGTGTTGTATCATATGTCCATTGATAAAATAACCAATAAGGCCAAGGGTGTAGAATGCACTCATTTACCAGGTCTGCCTACAAGCCCACACCTGGACTAAAAGTCCGCACCTGGCCTACAGGCAAACACCTGATCACAAGATGACTCTTTGACCTCAAGCTTATTCCTGGAGCTGGGAGGTAAGAAAGCATTGGATGGACTTGAGGACCTCAGACTAACAGTCTGTGGGAGAGAAAGAAGGGCTGGGTTGATAAAAAGTAGATGCTAGTGTCAGAAGATAAAGTAAATAATTCTGGGAAGAAGTACAAAATGAACAGTTGCCCCTATAGGCCTCATATTATCCTAATCTGCATTGAGCCTTTTAAAAATCTTTGCTCTTCAAAGAGTGGTTTGTGGACTGGTAGCATCAGTGTCATCTAGGAGCTTGTTAAAAAGCAGAATCGCAGGCTTCACTGGGGCACACTGAATCAGTATCTGCATATTAACATGATCCCTCTGAGAGCTATGTGAATACTGATGTTTGAGAAGCACCGATCTAAACTTTGTCAAGCACTATTTTATCAATGGACAAATATTCCTTGGGTAGGAAAATGAACCTCAGTTTGCTAATGAGGAGATTTTGATTCCGAAATACAGGCTCTGTCACTAAGCTTAGTAACTCTGGGCTGATTATTTTTTGCTTGCTGTCCTTTGCTTCTGTTCTCATGTCAGGAAAGTGTGGGATTTGGATTGGAAAATCTCTGAAATTTCTGTCAGTGTCTGACCTTTCAGAAGCTAGTTTTCCTAGGTATCAGAAGGGAGGTAATTTGAGGATTATAAAAAACATAATGAAGGGTTTTCTGCAACAGTCAAAAAAGAAAGATGCATTCAGAGGTAGTCTTTGGAATACAAAATCAAGATTTCCAATTTAGAATTCAACCAAGTTCTACACTCACGGTTTTAAACAGTGAGTCCAAGGAACGTAGAATTCCAAGGAGGCGACAACATGTTGAAAATTCTTAACCTGATGGTATGGTTCTAATAGGTTCTACAGAAACTTAGATAAAAGATTCTTGTACCTGGTACAAGAATCCAGGTAGCTGTCCTGGAGGAGGCAAGTTATAAATTTTGCCTGGAAAACTACATAGGATT
Source organism: Macaca nemestrina (assembly GCF_043159975.1). NCBI lineage: Eukaryota > Metazoa > Chordata > Mammalia > Primates > Cercopithecidae > Macaca > Macaca nemestrina. The sequence goes on from NC_092127.1 coordinate 186,277,457, forward strand.
GCATTCTGGGAAGCCCAAATAAAACTCCACAAAGCTAATGCTTACCTCTTCTCATTCTATTAATCATTCCTTAGAAAATAAAATTTAAAAAAAGCAATAACAACTCCAATTAAATAATAGCAGCTACCACTTCCCGTGGTAATTAGAGAGATAGATCGCATGTAATTAATCCGGAGCCCCCAGAAGCTACTTTCACCCTTCAGAAATTGGCTCTCAGCCGTTCCCTTTGCAATGGAATGCTGGGGAATTTTAGTTGTCTTTTATGTTCAATGTGTTATTAATAACCAGAACACCTCTGTGTAAAACATTAATTGCCTGTCTGCCAGCTTGCACCTGAATTTGAATACTTGGTCTATTGAAACGAAATCCATTATCATGCTTTGCTGGGTAACTGACCTCACTGGCAGAGCTTTAATGGAATCCTTGATGAATCTGATGCACACTCTTTATCCCATATGGAGGATTTGTCAATATAACTATCGTCCTCAAGAAGAAAAAAATACATTTTAAGATAGAAAGCAAAGGAAAGCAGGCTCCATCCCACTTGTGGGATGCTACTTGTTTGTGAGCAAGCATCCCAGGGAGCAAATTAAAGAGATAATGACTTTGGTAAAACTTGACTTGAAATGGAAGTTTGGAAGGGGAGCCCTGTTAATAGCTTGTCAGTGCCTTTGTTAGAGGAAGCCCAGGGGGAAATGGAAGAGATAGCAAGCCAGTGTGCTCATTGCAAGTCTAGCTAAAAAGCAGTGAGCTCTGTTGAGAGTAGATCTTAAGGGTGCAGAAAATTTATCCTGGATGAGCTAACCCAATGTTATGACTTGCAGCATCATTTATAAATGAATGACCTTCAAACCCTGAACTCCAGTCCTCACCCCTCACTGTAACTCTCGAGCATCCTTGGCTTTTCCAGTTCATTCTTGTATTACTTGGGGGCACAGTAGCAAAGAGATGGCACATGTCAATCCACAATTTAAACTCTGTGTAAGTGACCATGATTTAAACCAAAAGGACTATACTTCCAAAGGTTTAGGTAGAGTTCAGGAAAACCAAAAAGGGACAAGACAGAACCCTGAACTAGCAATAAGGGGAGCACTTAGAGCCCTAGACCCGAAAAGGCAAGAGGAGAACAGAAGGGGCTACAGTATCTGTAGAAGAAAACAGAGGAAACAATCATCAGCCAGGAGCTGTTGCCTTTGGAAGAGGAATGCAGTTAACCCTTGCGGGCCACACAAGCGAGGAGCCTGGATGATCTATGTCACTCACGTTCTCTTCTGGCACTTTTTATTGGATAAAACCAACTGGAAGAGACGGAGCATGGAGGTCCATGATACCATGGTCAGTCTCCCAGGATATCAAGCCTGATGGAAAAGATAGGAGAATCAGTGGGAGGGTCAAATAAAATATATTCTACACAGCTGGTTAGTGCATACCTCAAGCCTACCAAGCCCCAAATTGAACTCGTGATCTCTTTTTACCATGTCCCAATCCTTTGCCTACTCCCGTCTTCCACATCACAGGAATGACATCATCAGCCACCCTGAGAGCCAAAACCTCAAAGCTACTCTTGAGTGCACCCCCTTTCCCTCACCCCCAACTTGCTTTCTTTCAGCAAGTCCTATAGATTGACTTGCAAAGCATGTCTTTAACTTAGCCCTATCTCCACTGCCTCCATTCTGAACTAAGCCACGTTGCTTTCCCTAATGGATTATTGCAGTGGTCTCCAAGTTGCTCTCTTGCTTCCACTCTTCAGCAAAATCCATTACTGATGCAGAGCAAAATCCAGACTCCTTGTTTATCCTTACAAAGGTCTGTGTCATGGGGTCCTCGCCTATCTTTTCACCATTATTCCCTACTGCTCATTGCCTTAGCTACACCCTTCCAGCTCTACTGGCCATGCCCTGCCTTTCAAGTAGGTCAGATGTATTTCAGCATAAGGATCTTTGTATCAGCTATTCTTTTCACTTGCAAAGTCTTTTCTGAAATCACACGGCATGCTGTTTTTGGTCTTCAGGTATCAAATTAAACATCATTTTTGCACAGGTGCTGTCCAGACCATCAAATCTGAAGAGGCCACTGGATTATTCCCTATCATGTTGCCCTGTTTTAGCTTCTTATATATTCATTCATTCATCTGTTTACTTGTTTATTGTTTCTGTTTTTTTTTAACTTTAATTATCTGAGGCTTTCACCATAATATGAAGCCCAGGAGGTCCATGGCCTGTCCCTCTTGTTTGTGTAGGAGAATAGTAAGAGCTCAGAAAGATATTTCTGATGCAATGTTTGGGAGCAGTGGATATTAGTATATTTTTTCAAAAATATCCAGACTACAAGTAAAGGGAAGGCAAAGAAAGAATTCTGATTTGTGGATGCAGATTATGTGAATTAAAATCTGAGCTCTATCACTTAAGAGTTAAAAGACACTATGGGAGAAATTACTGTTTGTGTCTGTCTTTTCATCTGTTAAATGCTGATCACAATGTTACATATTTCATAGGGTTTGAGAGGTTTAAATCAGAAAATGCACATAAGATTCTTAACAAATTGCATGGCAAAGAAGTTACACCCTAACAATATTGGCTGTAATTTTATATCAAACAAGATTTTTAGTGTTGTTAGGGTGGGAACCAAAAATTTACAAAAGAAACACTAAAAATGACTTACGTATTTCAATTGACAAGAAAACTCCATTCAGGGTTATGTTTGTTTCCTTCACCATTATATAACCAGAGCATCAGATACATAATAGAACTCATTTCTTGCAAATGGATGAATGAATGAGTAGATGATATGCAGCGTAATAGAATGGGAACATTTGTAATTCAAACAAAAGTAATGTGTTCACTAAAAAAAAAAAAAAAAAAAGTATTTATTGGGCTTCAACTATGTGCTGGTCAATGTTTTAGGTAACAGAAAGACATCAATGAACAAAAAAAATTGAAACTTAGATTGAGAAAAATAATTCAGGATAGGAAAATAGGGTGTGCTGAAGGGTTCTGATTTTCAACAGGGTTGTCACAGAAGCCCTTATTGGGAAGGTGACATTTAATAAAAGCCCTGCAGAAAGTGAGGAAGCAAGCTGCACATGTATGTGAAAGAACAATATTCCTGGTATAGAAAGTGTATGTGCAAAATCCCAGGAGTGACAGCATGTCTGATGTTCAAGGGGCAGAGAGGAACCCTGCTAGCTGAGGTGGAGGAACAAGTAGAGACTGAGGCCAGAAAGGTCATGGTGGTCAGAGAGCATATGACTACCAGAACCATTGCAAGAACTTCGGCTTCTACTGCAGGTGAGAAATGGATTTGTGGAGTAAGTGTATAATGGAGTGATGGCATCTGAATGACACTTGCAAGCACTCTGTGGTTGCTTGCATTAAAACAGACTGAAGAGGTGCAAGTACCAAAGTAGAGATACCAGTTAGAATGATGTGGAACAGAATGGGAACAAAGGCAATGGTAAAACATTGGTCACATTCAGAATTTGCTGGCAGATGAAATAAGGCTATGAAAAAGAGAAATGTCTGAGACAACACAAGAGTAGAAATGCACATTGGGTTTTATAACCATTTTTCTGAGATTTCATTTGGTGATGTGCCCAAGTCTACTTTTCTTTTCAAAGATGATGTCTTTGAATTTTGGTTGTTCCAAAACTTTGTGAATCCAACTCTTCAACAAAGAGTCAGAATGAACATACCATGTGTCTAAGTGACCTTAGTCCAGCATGTCTGAACAGGTATGGCAGGATTTCTCAAAGTATGTTCCTTGTAACATTTTTGCCATGAAATTTTAAAGAATGTTGCAGGAAAAAAGTCACATAAGTTTCTTAAAGATAAAAAATTAATATTAAAGAAAAGTGTTAAATATTTGCTACCAAATTGATCAGAGCCTCTATTATATAACTCCGTGTTAATTTTCAAGACCATAGCATTACCAGAGTATTATAGGCTAAGTTATTTTCTCCCAAAATTTATGTATCAAAGTCCTAACTTCTAGTTCCTCATAATCTGAGTGCATTTGAAGATAGCGCCTTTAAAGAAGTAACTAGGGTAAAAGGAGGTTATGTGGATAGGGTCCAAATTCAATAAGACTGATGTCCTAATACAAAGAGATTAAGACATGGACACATATAGACACAGGGAGAAGATGGCCATCTACAAGAGGGACACAGGGAGAAGATGGCCAGGGAGGGACACAGGGAAAAGACGGCCATCTGCAAACCAAGGACAGAAGACTCAAAAGAAAGTTAGCTTGCTGACACCTTGATCTTGGATTTCTGGCCTCCAGAACTGTGAGAAGATAAATTTCTACTTTTTAAGCCACCTAGTTTTTGGCATTTTATTATTACAGCCACAGTAAGCTAACACAGAGTGTTTTTTTATTCCAAAGGAATGGGAGAGGGAGGGCATTCATCCTATGGGAGGACAGCTCTATGCCTTGGCATTCATAGGAAATTAAGATCACTCAGGTACCATGAGAGGCAATAGATGGGTGCATGATTACAAAGTGTCTGAAAGGTAGAAGAAGTGGGTCTTCGGTTACCAATGGTAAAAAAATATCATCAAAAAGCAGAAAATAAAAGCATATCAAAGAGGAAGAAAATAAGGTTTTACATAAAACAGACATGTGATGGTTAATATCAACTGTCAACTTGATTGGATTGAAGGATGCAAAGTATTGTTCCTGGGTGTGTCTCTGAGGGTGTTGCCAAAGGAGACTAACCTTTGAGTCAGTGGACTGGGAGGGGCAGACCCACCCTCAATCTGGATAGGTACCATCTAATTAGCTGCCACTGGGACTAAAATAAAGCAGGCAGGAGAAGACGGGAGAGCAGCCTTGCTTAGTCTTCCAGCCTTCCACCTTGTACTGGGTGCTTCTTGCCCTTGAACATCAGACTCCAAGTTCTTCAGGTTTTGGACTCTTGGACTTACACCAGCGATTTGCCAGGGGCTCTCGGGCTTTTGGCCACAGACTGAAGGCTGCACTGTCAGCTTCCCTATTTTTGAGGTGTGGGACTCAGACTGATCCAACACTGACTTCCTTCCTCCTCAATTTGCAGATGGCCTGTGATGGGGCTTTACCTTGTGATCATGTGTGTTAATTTCTCCTTATCCCCTTTTCCTATATACATATATCCCATTAGTTCTCTCCCTCTTAAGAACCATGACTAATATAAGACACAAGGGATATTTTCTATTTCCTCTGAAGAAAACACATTGAAGATTTTTAAAGTAAAACAAGGAGACCACACCCACCTAAGAATGCACCATAGATTCTTAGATACCCAGAGACGGTACTATGCCATGATCCAACAAGTGGCTTTCCCTATTTAGCTGTTAAATTAGACTAATTCTACATCCTACTTTTAGAAATTTGAGAAGAATGGATAACTACAGAATCCATGCATGCTAAACCTAGCATGCTTATGATACGCTCTGCCCCTATTAATTGCATTATATTTTGATAGTTTCTTAAAATAAGACTGCTAGCAAAGTTCTAAAAAGGTGTGCATGCATGTATGTGTGTTGAGAGTGATGGGTAATACACTATCAAAGGCTACATTCCGTAAAAATCGATTCGTGGGAGAACTTGCGGAAGGGTGTACTAAAAAAAAAATATGTACAGAAGAGTTTTCTTTCATCCAACTCAGTTGATTCACAGGTCTTTAAGGCTGTCCCATAAATTACCACAAGAAGGAATTAAATACTCTTCCTGAAGTGTTTCTTTTTTATAAGTGTCATGAGCTGCAGAGATAATTAATTTCTTCCCTGTAGACTTGTCTTAAACACCTGATGAGGTGTTACAAAAAGAAATTTCATGTTTCATATCAGCACTTTCAGATGGTATCATTAACTACTAGACTAATCGTGAAATGGATCACAAGATAGACATGCATATAGAACTAGTAGAAAGTTTCTAGGAAGAATTTGGCATTTAAAATTGTATGCACTGAATTCCTTTGAAGCAAACCTGAAAATGGGGAGATACTAGCTTGAAGAACATAGCCCAATAGTGAGATAATTTTAATATTCCATTAATTTTTGAGGGCCCTTTCCTCTGAGTATACATTAATTAGCTCTATATAGACCTCGGCGTTAAGAAATCTTGTCTTTATGCCTCATAAAATACATGCTTATGAATGCAAGTCCCAACTGCTTCTTCACATTTCTAAATATCTTCCTCTTACCAAAGCCTTCACGGCCATCATAAACCTCTCCCCATCTGTACTATCTGTAGAATTTACATTTGATACGTTCTATAGTATTCGATATATTTCATACTATTCTACAGTATTAATTTTAAGGCTTATTAAAATAAATTAGGAGGCTATGGATATAGAAGAGGACTCAAAAATAAACTTTGCCTACTCTTCTGTAAAATAGGGATATTATTGCTTTCCATGAAGTATTCTTGTGGAAGTTAGAGGGAATGTGTAACAAATACATAGTGTCTGCTAGGCATGGTGTCTCATTCCTGTAATCCTGGCAAATTGGGAGGCCATGGCGGGAGGATTACTTGAGGCCAAGAGTTTGAGACCAAGTTGGGCAATACATCAAGACCCTGTCTCTACAAAAAGTATGAAAATTAGCTGGGTGTGGTGGCCCACACCTGTAGTCCTAGCTACCCAGGTGGCTGAAGCAGGAAAATTGCCTGAGCACAGGAGTCTGAAGCTACGGTGATTTATGATCACCACTACACTCCAACTTGGGTGATAGAACAGGACCTTGTCTCATAGATAGATAGATAAATAAATAGATAGATAGACAGATACATAGACAGAGTCAACAAATGCCGCCTTCTTGTTACTGATGATATTATCATCAATCCTTATTATAACCTAATTCATGCTTCTCATTTTGTAAATGAGTGATCTAGAACTTTAACAAGGTCCCATTTGAATGTCATGGAAGAAGACAGACCAGGGTTGAAGAATACTACTTACCAGCCCCATGAATATTGTGAAAGGTATTTGACCACTCTTCCATACCTTAGAGGACACCTCAGTTGTTTCATCTCTATTTTGAGGGATAATTTTGAAGATTAAATAATATAACAAGTATAAGCAACCTATGTGGAACCTAGCATATTTTAGACACTTAATAAAGGTTAGAAAAGTAAAAAATGAAATTAAAATAACCATAAGATAAAATAAGTAAAAATATTTACATCCAAGGAGCATAAAAATTATTCCTTCCAGGCCTTGGTGACTGATGGGAAGTTGGAAAAAAAATAAGAGCATTCACTCTGCAATTCTGAGCTATAATAACACTAGGAAAATCAAATTTGATCATTTCACCTAAATAGGATGATGACTTAGAAACCGAAAGAAAGAACAGAGTCCCTTTGGGGAAAAGATTGAAGCCAAGGGTACAGGCTGACTTTGACTACTTGAGGAAGTCACCAGTAGTACATATTCGAGGTGGAAAGCAGGGGTAGGGACAGGGCACTCTTTTCTTTAAAAAGAAAAAAAGAAAAAAAGCAGTGTTCACAATGTAAAGGAGGACTTTTCTGGACTTTCTTATACTTATTTTACAATTTAATATTATTATTATTTAAATTACCCATGAGAAAGGTGGATACATCATATTACAGTGTTAAGACTTCTAAAGGCATTAACCCGGCCCTGGTGAGCTAAATGCCAACCTGTTATTAAGATAAAAGTAAATGAGGTGCTTTGTACTTATGCCGAATCCCAGACTGTAATCAGCAGAAACAAATAGAAAATCTGCTCCAATACACTCTTGTCCTAAGCTCCTCAGCAGAAGGAAACTGGAAGATAGCAAAGCCACACTCTATGAAGTCGTATAATAAGAGCTATTAAGTTGAGTGGGGTCAGGGTTGCTGCTTACAATACAAATTATGTATTACACAACCTCTGAGGCATCGTTCACCTGGTAGTCATTGTTGATGTGTAGAGTTGTAATGCAGTTTTTAGGCCAAATGGAATCAAACGACTTGAGGAAGTAGTGATTTTGTATAATTGGCACAAAGGTGCCACATACTGGCTATTCATTGTAGGTTGGGTAAGGAGAAAACATCCTAAAGTTAACCAGAAGGTGACATTTTTTGGCTAAAAAATAAATAAATAAATAAAGTCAAGAAAAATGAAGAAAAAGTTAGCAAGAGGGCAAAAAATAGAAAGAAATGATCAGGGTTCTTTAGGCACTGCTTCCCCTCCACAATGCTAGAACAAGCCCAGAGAAGGTGCTACTTGTAATGATGTCTGTGAGTGGAAGGGTGTTGTATATATTTGTAAAACCCAGGTGTGATACCAACAAAGGAAATCAAACATGTTGTCAAAAGAAATTTGATGGAGACAGAAGAGTAGTCTAGAGTGTCAGATCAGATGGATGGGTAAAAAATTGAGTATTTACTCTTGTTTCTGATTTCTTAATAATCATCATTCACAATGCAAACCAAGACTTCAAGCTCAACAAGATAAATTCAACATGTAAAAGCATGCTTACTCTCACCAGAAGCTGCAATAAGTGATGGCAGAGGAATATAAACTCCAGATTAAAAGAGTACACAATAGAAGCAGCAGTCAAGGGATATCAACAAAATTTTGGAAGTGGCAACTCACATGGGTTGGTGGCAACTGACTTGGCAAAGCTGAGAAGACTGAGAGCCAACACAGTGGAACTGATGTTGGGGGAGAAGCAAGGAGAGACTCAACAAGAAACAAGCTAAACCCCAAATGAAATGTTTCATAAACTGGGGGCTCTATGTGCCTTAAATGGTTGGACTTTTCTTGGGGATAAAGGAGAAAGACTGCTTAAAAGACATATGTATATTGCAGCACTATTCACAATAGCAAAGACTTGGAACCAACCCAAATGTCCATCAGTGACAGACTGGATTAAGAAAATGTGGCACATATACACCATGGAACACTATGCAGCCATAAAAAAGGATGAGTTTGTGTCCTTTGTAGGGACATGGATGCAGCAGGAAACCATCATTCTCAGCAAACTATCGCAAGAACAGAAAACCAAACACCGCATGTTCTCACTCATAAGTGGGAATTGAGCAATGAGATCACTTGGACACAGGAAGGGGAACATCACACACCAGGGCCTGTTGTGGGGAGGGGGGAGGGGGCAGGGATAGCATTAGGAGATATACCTAATGTAAATGATGAGTTAATGGGTGCAGCACGCCAACATGGCACATGTATACATATGTAACAAACCTGCACGCTGTGCACATGTACCCTAGAACTTAAAGTATAATAATAATAAAAATAAATAAATAAATAAATAAATAAATAAATAAAAAGACTATACAAGGAGCAATTGCATTCCTCAGTTCACCTGCTGACAAGTGTAGTGAGGCAACTGACAGAAGACCTTCTCTTTGGAGAAGATGCCATTAGGTACAGCCAAGAGCAGGAGGGAAGTCCGGATGGAAATAAGGGTATTAGGAGGAGGTCAACAGAAAAAGAAATGAGATGCCCAAGCTCCTGAACTTGCTCCTCTCAGAAAACACTGGCAGTCAGGCTCCTGCCACTGTGGTGGAACATTAGAGGACTGTTGCTTGAAGAAATAGACTGAGAGAAAATAAATTTCTATGGATGTTACCACTTGGAAGGTCAGTAGTGAAACGGTAAGGTTGGCCTGATTAATTGGCTGCAGTGTTCCAGTCAACAGTTGCCACAGGCATGAAGAGCTTTCCATCAAAATTTTGAACTCTTCACTTTAAACAAGAACAAGAAGGAACAGACATTTGAAGGAAGACTCTAAGATCAAAGAATGATGTCATAATTAGAAACACAGGTTTTAAAAAATGAGTTTGATGAAAGCAGAAACATGTAAGCAGCATAAAAATCTATCATTTAGATTCTTAGATAAAATAAGATACTGCATATGAAACAAGATCAGGAAGCTGTAAAAATATGAACATTCAAAGAAAAAATTTTATAGGAAATTGAAATGTTAATAGCAGCAATTAAAAGTTTCAATAAACTTGCTAAGCAATAAGGTTAAAGAAAATTGCCTAAAAGCGTAGCAAAAAGATAATAAGATGAAAAATGGTGAAGAAAAGTTTAGAAATTTAGAGGATCACAAGAGGTTCTATGACTGATTAGTGTAAGTTCTAGGAAGAAGCAGCAGAGAAAAATGGAAGGAAGTTTTCTAAGGAGAAAATAAGAAATTACCTAAAATTAAAGGGTATATATTTTAATATTTAAAACAGCTTACCACATCCTCCCTCCCTACAAAAAGGAAAAAAAATCTATAAGAAGGCACGTCATTGTGAAATTTCAGAAAATAGATTTAGACAACGTCTTGAAAGTTTTCAGAAAGAATGTAGAAGACACACAGAATTAGGAATCAGAATGGCATCAGACTCCTCCAAAGCAATATTAGAAACAATAGTAGAATGACTTTAAAATTCTGACTGAAACTGAATTCTGTAACCAACTAACCTACCATTTGAGTGTAACAGTAGAAGACATTTTTAAAGTCCTCAAATATTTAAGCTCCCAGGATTTTAAAAAGTGAATCCATTGGAGATAATAAACCAAAAAAGAAAAATTCCCCCAAGTAAGAGAGCCACACAGAGGACAGGTGAAGGGGATCCTAGGAGTGAGGGGGGATCCCCCCAAAATGCCAATGCAGCAGGTCTGGGTGGCAACTGCTCAGACTGTAGCAGAGTGGCTGACGGTGCAATGGGGTCATCTCACAAGAAACAAAACCAAAACCAACCAGCAAACAGTAGTCTGGCAGGTTACTTCCTATTGAGATGAGCTACACTAACTGTTACCGAGTTTGATTATACCTCCCACAAAGTTGGACCGTCTGTCATAATGTTGGGTGTTGAATGAACAGTTCATTTGTTTTTTCTCAAAAAAGCATATAAAGAACAAAACAATTTTTAAGTCCTGGAAAAGTGAACTATACGGAGAGAAAATGTAATGAAGTTTGCATAAGCTAAAGACTGTAAGTGCTGAATACTGTTTGATCCGAAACAGATGCTAAAACTATGTTGAGCAGATGAAGGAGATGGAGTTGGTGGAGGTCTGTGTTTAGGATAAGGAGGAGCATGGTATTTCATCTCCCTCTGCAGCATATCAATAGATAATATCAAAGGCCATAAAGCAAATCACGGCCAGCCTGCTCTCCTACAACACATGTCTCCGGAATGAGAATTGCTTTATATGTGTTTTCCACTCATATATGTAGAGACCTTGTTGGTCCATGGGAGAGTTTTTTCAGTAGTTATTTGGAATTTATCGAAGGTAAACTTTCTTAAAATTTAAGAGGAAAGAATTACCAATATGTAAAGATCTAAAGAAAAAAAAGATGAAAACTTCTATCAAAATGCCTTCCTTCAGGGAAAATTGTGACATTTTAGTGCCTTTAATAATTATTACAATTTCCATTAACTTAAGGTGTAAGGGGAAGCTGAGGAGATATGGATGAAGAGTGTGCAAAGTCATTTCTTTCTGTATTAGGAAAAGATTGATGATGAAGTCTACCCCTTGAGAAAGATTTTTAATTTTGATGAAACTGGTCTCTATTAGAAGCAGATGCCCCCAAGAGTTAACGTTTTGAAGAGGAGAGTAAGAGCTTCAGGGAGTTAGGCTACACAAGATCCAAGCACTGTGTTGCTGGATGAAAATGACACTGGAGATTTATTTGTGTGACTCATTTTATTACATTTGATATTTAGTTGATGCTCTACATTTCAAAGTTTTGAGTGGTCTGCCCTCAACCCTAGTTTGCTCATAAATCTGTTATTTTTAGCCCTCAACTTCTGGAACCCTCAGCCTTTTAGGTAATATATTTGCCATCATAGCAAAAAGACTTGTGCTTAAAACTATGGAGATAAATGCCAGAAGAAACAGCTAAAATAGATTGAAGTATTGTCTTTGGAGAATAGTAATTGAGAATAGGGAGGTATGAGAGCATGAGAATCCTCTTTTCTTTAAAAGCCTACTATGTATAACTTTGATAAAAATAAATTTTAAGTACAATAATAACTTCTAATGAAAACGACTTGAGCAAAGAACATCATATGTCTAGGAATATAATACATGAAACTGACATCCCACTTAGTAATATCATTCAGAAATACTGAGCATATCTTAACAAGCAGTATTTAAACATATAGCTGAGCTCTTAAGAAAGTAAACCAAGGACAAAAAATAAAGAAAGAATTAAAAAACAGGGTTGCAGGTGTGGGCTCAGCTCTCTGGTGGGATGGAGAGGAAAGAAGAGTTGAGAAGTTGCTTTGAAGTCTCAGCAAAGAGAGACATTGGGACTGGGACTCAGACATAAAGCCAAGACCCTCGAATGGCTTTACCACAATTAATTGACATCATATCTGTCCTCACACTTAAAATTGACTTAAAAAAATACTTGTCTATCTTTTATTTTGGCCTGGACTGTATATAGAAGAAAAAAATGTCACCTGAGATTTTTTGCTATAACTCTGCTCTTGTGGATGTTTGAGAATTAAACTTATACTAGCTCCTTCAGCTAATAAGTTAGACCAAAATGTGGTCCCAGGCTGGTGATACCCTGGGGTGTCTGGCAACGACAAATCCAATGCATATGTTTACCAAGGCCACTCAAGAGACCATATGTAACACCCAGCTGAATGTGGGTTCACAGCACACAATTACAAAATCCGGAAAGAAATAATCCAATTTTTAGCATTTCAACAAATGTTTATCAAGACTAATTCTGTGCCAGGCATTGATCTTGACACTAGGATAACAGCAAAGAAGAAAAAATTAAAAAAAAAATTTCCTCAGAGGAACTTATATTCCAGTAAAGGAGACAAAGTGCAGACCCAACAAAAACTTCAACAGAATTAAATTCCCCAAACTTTAGAGGGCAGAACTATTGGATAACCTACGAAATACAAACATTGCTAAAAGAGAACACTAGCGTGTCCATTAAAATAACTAAATAGAAACAAAAATGAAAAATACAATCATAGAAATAATAACCAAAACCAATTTCGAGTGATGGGTTAAATAGCCAATTTAACAGAGCTGAATGTAGAAACTGGCAAATAAATAGAAGAAAATACTTGGAGTGCAGTAGGTGATATCCTGGGGTGCCTAGACAAAAAGAAGAGACAATATGAAAGACAGATTGAACTTTGAAGAAGGGAATGAAAAAATCCAATTACTCTAGAAAGAATGAAAGATAATATGCAAAAAATACAATGAAGTGTTATTCGGCCTCAAGTATAAAAGAAGATCCTATCGTTTGGGGTGACATAAATGAAACTGGAAGACATTATGTTAAGTGGAATAAACCAGACACAGAAAGAAAGATACTGCGCGATCTAATTTATCTGGAATGTAAACAGAAGTTGAGAACAAAGTAGAACGGAGATTACCAGGGGTGAGAGTTGGGCTGTGGAGAGATAGGACAAGGAATACCAAGTTGCAGTTAGGAGGAGAAAGAAGCCTGGAGATCTAATGTATCGCATGAAGACTATAGTTAAAAATATCCTATCGTATACTGGAAATTTGCTTTAAAAAAGTAGATTTTTCTCTTTTTTTCTTTTTTTTTCCTTTTTTTGAGGTGGAGTCTACTCTGTCAGCCAGGCTGGAGTGCAATGGCACAATCTCGGCTCACTGCAAGCTCCGCCTCCCAGACTCACACCATTCTCCTGCCTCGGCCTCCCGAGGAGCTAGGACTACAGGCGCCCGCCACCACGCCTGGCTAATTTTTTGATTTTTAGTAGACGAGTTTTCACCCTGTTAGCCAGTATGGTCTCGATCTCCTGACCTTGTGATCTGCCCCCCTCGGCCTCCCAAAGTGCTGGGATTACAGGCGTGAGCCACCGCACCTGGCCAGATTTCTCTTTTTAACACACACACACACACACACACACACACACACACACAAAGAATGTAATGATTGATACGTTAACTTTCTTGGTCATAATAATTTTACTCTATATACGTACATCAAAACATCATGTTTTGTACAACTCAAATATATACAATAAAATAAAAGTAAAAGTGAAAATTAGTGGAACAAAAGAAAGAAATAATGAGGTATTGGTAACTTCTCAGAATTTATGAATGTCATGTTAGAGATAAACTCTGACATTTTCTCTTTATGTTGATAGGTCTATAGCATCCTGTGCATTCAAACAACATTGCAAAATGTATATTCTATTGCTATTTCCTGTTTATAAACTGTTTTTTTCTTTCTTCTCCCTTTCCCTCTTCCTTCTTTGTCTTCCTTTCTTTCTACTTTCCTTACTTCTGACCAAAATTCCTTGAGTACCTGCTCTTCATAAGCACTATTGAGAATGCAATGCAAAGACTTGATGGAGAGTGTATTCCAGCTGGGAAGAATTTCTAGGTGAGCATGGTCTAGAAAGAAAAGCTGAGGAAATCATGCAATCATGGCCTCATCTGAATATTTTGTTGTCTTAAGAGTCCATTGTGTTAGCATCCAATTGATTTGGTTACATAACTACGATGACAAATTTAATCTCCAATAAAATGTGTGTATAAAATAATGGGGTGGAGGAGGAGAGAGACGTAATATTAGGTTCTGTGTGTCGATATGTCTCTATATGTATATATAAATGTGTGTGCAGGGATAAATGCGTGTGTGTGTGTGAGTATACACTTCCTCATGAGCACATGCACACAAGCAAGGAACAAAATATGCCCAGTTTCTAAAGCTCTTGTTTCTGTAACTGGTCACAAAGTTACAGTGGGTATTTACAACTTTTTTTTCCCATCAGCCATTCCAAGTTTCCTTTGCTCTCAGCCAGCACCTCAGCTAGTCAGTGTTTTTGTTTTTGTTTTTTTGAGATTTGAGTTATTTATTTATTTATTATACTTTAAGTTCTAGGGTACATGTGTATAATGTGCAGGTTTGTTACATATGTATACATATGCCATGTTGGTGTGGCCTGTCAGTGTGTTTTGTGTGTGTGTCATTGTTGCTGTTGTTTGCTTGTTTGGTTTTTGCTCTATTTTGTTTTTGTCTTGTAGAGTGAGCCACACTGTCATGTTTGAAGGGTCTCCATCCTCAACTATTAGACATGGAAATACAGAGAGGAGCTCCAGGGAATCTCCAGGGCTCTAGACACAGCCCTGACTCCCCATTGTGTAGCAGCAACCCTTATTCCCCTTGGTAATTGGAATCAGTCATCCCAGCCAGTGGTACACGTCCTTGCTTTCCTAACCTACTTTACAGGACATAGTGAGGGCTAGTTGAGATAGCATGTAGATACTGAGTACGAGGTATGTGGTAGGGTCTCTAAAAATAGAAGCTCTTCCCTCTTGAGTTTTCCTTCAGATAACACTTACATTACTGTTGATTACTGCTGGGGTTTTTTAAAAAGAGGTTTATTAATTTAAAAAATAATAATAAATATATTTTCTTCCTTGCCTGTGTTAAAATAGTTTGGGAAATAATGTGTGTGTGTGTGTGTGTGTGTGTGTGTGTGTTTAATGTTCAATTATCACCTTCATTAACTACTGAGGCCATCCTGAAGGATGTAGCTTCAAGGACGAGCCAAGCTCACCTTCTGAGCTTCAGGATTCAGCAGCAGATTGACCCATCTATTCCCAGCAGCACAGCAGAGCAGCTTGGCCAAGCAAGTCTGGCAGCATGAGGAGCAGAAGGGAGTCCATGCTCTCCAGGGGCAGCCAGCTCTTAGAGGAAAGCAGAGGTCAGAGCCAACCAACCCCAGGTGATTCTTCCCAAATTTACCAATTAGGTAATTCAGCCCACCACCCCCATTCCCTTCCCCAAGGAGTATGAGGAGAGGAAAAGCTGGAAATATGATGTTTGCTTATGAGAAATCCCTCAAAAAGGACCCTGGGGTCGAGTGTCTTACCACATTGTAGCAGTTACCATCCTAAACACATTAGGATGGGCCACATCCAGCCATCCCTCCTGAATTTGCAGGCGTGAATACAGTGCACGGCACTCATTGGTGAAATATGACCAGCCTTGCTTCCTAAGAGGAGCAACATGAGGAGCCCTCAAAAAGGATGAAGACATTGGCCAGGTGCAGTGGCTCATGCCCAGCACTTTGGGAGGCCACGGCGGGCAGATCACTTGAGGTCAGGAGTTTGTGACCAGCCTCGCCAACATAGTGAAACCCTGTCTCTACTAAAAATACCAAAAATTAGCCAGGCATGGTGGCATGCACCTATAATCCCAGCTACTCAGGAGGTTGAGGCATGAGAATCGCTTGAACCTAGGAGGCAGAGCCTGCAGTGAGCCAAGATTGTGCCACTGCACTCAGCCTGGGCAACAAAGTGAGACTCCCTCTCAAAAAAAAAAAAAAAAAAAAAAAAAAACCAGGATGAAGATGTCAAGTCTCAGGTACTCCAGAGTCTGGAATCCTCTTGTGTGGAATTTTAGTTCCTTTTATCACTGTTTTATCCAAGATCCTATGACTCGTCTATTCAATAGTGTTTTTTTTCAAAGCAATCTGTTGGGATAAAGTCCAGTCCTGAAAAGGATTAAAACAAAATGTAGATTTAATTATATTTGTAGTCATTTGATAGGGAAAAATACATATGTAAATAATTTTATGTGTCAAGACCCAGAAAGGATTTGGATACTTCGTACGTTAGGAACAAAACAAACACACATTATTCTGATGTTCTTTCTTTAAATCCCCAAATCCCTGTATTTCTGCCAGGTGTGACGGTGCTTTTCATTTCAGCAATGAATACACAATGACACCACTTCTTAGAAAACCTAGACCAAAGAGAGGGTTATCTCCCCAGCCATCCATTTGTGCAAACAATCTCTCCTTCTCATGTTTCCCCTCCCTTCCTCTCATCTCAAACATGAACCATCCTGTCTTCCCAGGGAACCAGGGTTGGAGAGCCACTTTCTTTTCACACAGTCTGAGGCTCTGTTTTTAGTGACAATTGTGCTGTGTCCTCTGAAGGAGGCCATCTTTTCACCTTGGCGGAGGTGAGTATCTCATTACCTGTCAAGATTTCTAAGTTGGCTCCTTTTATTGTATTGGAATCCACACCTTTTGATTCTTCTGCTCAGGTGCTGTTGGTGCCAGAATCTTTTTCTGGGGCTAGGGAGATGATTTCACAGCCTTGCTGGGGCCCCTTAGGAGATACTTGACCAGGGTCCTGATGACTTGGACATTGTTCACCCTCCGTCCTTATCATACCTCACCAGCTCCATGTGGCGAATGCATTGTAAGTCACAGAATGTTGACATCATTTCTCAATTATTCACTGTTTCCCAAATAATGCAGAGGATTAAATAATGAAAGAAACAGGGTGACCAAAAATCCTGCTAAATAGGCTCATTATTTGCAACCCAAATTAACTTTTCCATAGATCATTAATGCCAGCTTAGTCAGCAGTATAAAGACATTCACGTATCTAGAATCAATTTATTTACCTTGATTGAAATAAGAAACAGAAGATAATTGCAAACCTTCCAATGACCTTATGAATCATTATAAATCCAATTACTTCCCTTTCTTCCCCAAACTGAGAAAGTACATTATAAAGAAATTAGGTCACTTTTCATATCTATGGAACAAACTTAAGCCCAAGGCCAGTTTGCCAGGGGATAGTATTAACTGGGGAAAAGATCAAGGTGAAGGAACTATTGGAACTATTGGAACTATTCCAATGCATTGGAAACTGTGAAGCATCAGTCGTTTTTAGAACATGTCTTCTTTTGATGATCCTGTATGTTCCAATAAAACTTTATTTACAAAACCGAGTCATGGATCAGATTTATTCACTCCTGAACAATAGGCATTGTCGCCTATTTTTTTTTCTATTGTGTTAAGAACACTTAACATGGAAAGTACTCTCTTAATAAAGTTTAAGTGTACAATACTGTGTTGTTATCTATAGGCACTATGATGCACAGCAGATCTCTAGGACTTATTCATCATTTATGAATAAAACTTTATACCTGCTCAGCAACAACTCCTCTCTCCTCCCTCCCAGCAGCCACCATTCTATTCTCTGCTTCTACGAGTTTGACTCTTTCGGATTCCACATACAGATGAATTCATGCAGTATTTTCCTTTCTTTATCTGGCTTATTTTTTTAAGCATAATTTTCTCCAGGTATATACAAGTTGTCACAAATGGCAGGATTTCCTTATTTTTTAAGGCTGAATAGCATTCCATTCGTATTGTACCACATGTACAATTAGGTTTTTTCCATAGCTTGGTTGTTGTGAATAATGCTGCAATGAACATAGGAGTGCAGATAGTTTTTGCAGGATCCTGCTTTCAATTATTTTGGATAAATACCCAGAGGTAGAATTGCTGGATCTAAGGATAGTTCTATTTGTAATTATTTGAACTTTTTTTTTTTTGAGACAGGATCTTAATCTGTCCCCCAAGCTGGGGTGCAGTGGCGTGATCCCAGCTCACTGCAACCTCTCCCTCCCAGGCTCAAGCAATCCTCCCACCTCAGCCTCCAAATACCACACCCACCTAATTTTTTATATTTTTAGTAGAGACAGGCTTTCACCATGTTGCCCGGGCTGATCTTAAACTTCTGAGCTCAAGTTATCTGCCTACCTAGACTACCAATGTGTTAGGATTACAGACAAGAGCCACTGCACTCAGCCCAAGGAATCTTCATACTGTTTTTCATAGCAGCTGCAGCATTTTGCTTTCCCACCAACAAAGTACAAGGGATATAATTTCATCGTCACCAACACTTATCTTTTTTTCATTTCTTTTTTTATTAAGAGTCATCTTAACCGGCTTAAGATAAGATCTCATTACGATTGTGATTTGCATTTTTCGGATGATTAGTGATATTGATCATCTTTTCATATATCTTTTGGCCATTTGAATGTCTTCTTTGGAAAAAAGCCTATTCAAGTCCTTTAAAGCTATTAAGCTACTAGAAGAAAACATAAAGGAAAAGTTTTATGACATTGGTCTAGGCAATGATTTCTTGGCTACAATACCAAAAGTACAAGCAACAGAAGCAAAAATTGAAAAGTGGGAATGAATTAAACTAATATGCTTATTTATTTATAACAGTTTATTTATAACAGCAAATAAAACAATCACCAGAATTTTAAAAAAAACAAACTATGGAATGGACATATTTGGCCATCAAGCAGCTAATGAAAGTTACTCTTCAAAATACATAAAAAACACCTACTACTCAATAGCAAAAAGCACATAATCTGATTTAACCACACAGCCACCTAGTGAGGCAAATGTTAAAAATTGCTCTTTATAGACTAGAAAAGGAAAGTTGAAGAAGTTAAGTAGCAAATCTGAAGTTACCCACGCAGGGACTCAGAAATTAAGCCCAGCTTGCCCTGACTGCAAAGTGCACACATACATATACACAAACTCACAACACATACATATAGACAAACTCACAAGTATGGTAGTTTTTTGACTGTGAGAGTCACGATGTTTAGCACATATTAAGCTCTTACTATGTTCCATATACTGTACAATCCCTGAAAATATAGCTCCAAGAAAACCCCAGCTCTCATGGTGCCTCCATTCCATTCAGATAGGCTAACATTAAAATAATAGTTATAAAAATATAATTCAATAATTCTGGTTTCCAGTCTGAAACACAAAGAGCTTAGAAGTCACCACATCTGTCTTCCAATGAGAGGGGAGCTGTATTTGGAGGTAATTTGGAGGCAATTGCATATAAAGCAGGTAAATTGCATTAAATGAGGTAATAAAGGTGGGGCCCTGATCTGATAGGATTTGTGTCTTTATAAGAAGAGACACCACAGGATCCGCTCTCTGAATACAGACAGTCAGGAAAGGCTGTGTGAGAACATAGCAAGAAGGTAGTCATCTGTAATCCAGGAAGAGAGCCCTTCTCACAATCTGGATTGACCAGAACCTTTATCTTGGACTTCCACCCTACAGAAGTATGAGAAAATCAGTTGCTGTTATTTAAGCCACCTAGTTTATAGTATTTTTTCTATGGCAGCCAGAGCAAAATGTGTGACAAGGGATAGGCAGTTGATTGCAAACAATCCCTCATTTTGGTGCTTATTTTCCACAAGACCTGGCTAAGTTCTTCTGGGGAAATCCCAGAGGGAGAGAAGGAAGGAGGAAGAAATGTTGACTGGGATTTCCTCTAAGGTTAAGAAGGCAACAGAGAAGGCAGATCCTGAGTATATCAGATCTGTGAAGCTAGAGGGGCTCACAGGATGGCAAAACCTTACAGAGAAATGGTGTGGCATGTATCAGAGCCCAGGTCTGAGACAGAGCAAAGATTTCTGTGCTCCCTGGGCTAAATGCCTCTTGATCTTCCTGCTTTAAGGACTTCGTAGACTGAGGCACAAGGATATTAGCAAGAATCATAATTAAAACTCTATTTCCCATTTTTTAGGCACCACGAAAGCCTCTAAAATAATTTCGAAATCTTCAAAGGAGAATGACTACTACGAATGACTAATTTTTCCACCAGTTCACACTAGCGACTTAGAGTCAGATTTAACATAATTTAAAGGAATGATAAATGAATGTGATACTCTTATCGACTCTGTTAGTGTAGTAAGATACTCATCAGCCATATATGAAAATGCTATGCGGGTCAGACCAATATGTAGAGTTTTTTGGGTGAAGCAGAGGGTGCAAAAAGAAGTAGAGAAAGGAAGGGCAGGGATATGTTTTAACAGAGATTGGAACACTGTTTTGCCAGCGTCCATACTCAACGTTCAAGTAGCCCCAGGGAGATGTTCTTTAATCAACCCCACTTTATAGCTGCTCTCTTGGCTGTGTCTCCAGACATGTTGTCCAAAATCTGGATGACATTTAATGTTCATTCCTGCCTGGAGGGGACAGGAATAAAGCTATTCTGTAAGATGAATGGGACATCTGGATTAAACCCAACTTCCTCTCATGGGCATGGCTCCCCTTTCTGAAGACATATGCAAGGTCTGCTGATTGCCACGAGCCAAGAATGAGCTGCTAAAGAGAAAGGAAGTTGCATCCTTCTCTGAGACAAGAAGTCCTAAATGCAGCCCATACATACTGGATTTTTGGTCAGCAGCATTTGACTCTGATGATCAAAAGTCAACCTGCCAAAATGAGGTGGGTGAAGCAGCTTCGCATATGGAGTTGCCTTCCTTGGAAGCACTCCCTTAATCCTCAAACCAGAGGGTGTTAAATTGATAGGTTGCTCCGATGTCCTGCTATTTATTGCAGACGAGTGTCACGGGCTGGGTGGGATTCATTGTGAGAAAGGACTCGAAGGGACAGTTAAAGCCTTGAGTTCAAATCTTGCCCCAGTGTTTCTGTTACCTTAGTATCTAACAGTAAAACATGCCTTCTTAAATCTTTGGGAGAATTGAATAAAATATGGTAGACACAGCCACTTTATCAACTGTAAAGCATAGATATTAGGTCTTGCTGTACTTTTACAAATGGTGTTGGTGATTATAGTTTAGTGCCTTTAAATAATGTAAATAAAATAATAGAAAATATCACGCAGTGCCTACTATTGCCAGAAAATGTACTATATTCTGAAAGCTTTACATATTTTAATTCACTTAATCTCCATGCTAACTCTACATGGTAGTTACTTCTATGATCCTGCTTTAGAGAAGAGGAAACTACGGCATAATGGAGTTAAGTAACTTGCCCAAGGTCATACAGCTTTAAATAGTGGTCCTAGAATTTAAAACAGATGATCTTTCCTTAGAGTTCTTAGTTTTACCACTGAGTTGTACTGTTTTTCTGAACTCTCATCTCCAAGTATTCTCCTATTTCATGTTGCTTTTTGTTTCTTCTTGATGTCTTTGTCCAGTCATTCTCTCAAAAGCCATTGATGGAAAGTCCTATGGGTCACAGCACAGGTCTAGGCCCAGTGTGGTGGTGACTATGGGACACCCATCCTTCCAAGCCCCTCAGAGGTGTGACAGCATCTGCGTGAACATGACTTTGCCTGTATGTGATGCTCATTTGATGTGTTAACTTGGCTGGGCCCTGGTGTCCAGACGTTTGGTCAGGCATTTTTTTAGACTTTTGGGATGAGATGAATATTTAAATCTGTGGACTTTGAGTATAGCAGATGACCCTCCATACTGAGGCTGGATCTCACCTAACCAGCTGAAGGCCTGAATAGAACAAGCACTGACCTCCTTTGAGCAAGGAGGAATTCTGCCAAAAGATGACCATTGGAGTCTACTGTAGCTCATCTGAGTCTCCAAACTGCCAGCCTGCACTGTGGATTTTAAATTTGCAAAGCCTCCACAATCATCTGAATGAATTCCTTAAAAATCAATCTATCTATGTGTTTGTGTGTCTCCAGTTAATGTATTAGTATAATTTGTGGATGTGTGTAATTAAAGATCCACCGAGAACCAACAAGGAAATTTCTTGGACGTTGATGCAGATAACGAAATAGGCAGCAACATGGCACGTGTCGTCTTCCGCTTTCTCTCAGAGGATTATCCTGATAGTTCCTTAGTTCAGCCACAGCTAAAAGATTTTGATGTTCATTAAGTGGCCCCTTTACTTTTCAATATAGTGCCAAGAATGGCAAGAAAATAATGCGCTGAGTGGAGTGAGGGTGGCTTGACTTGAAGGAGATGCCAGACCTCTTATAGCACCCACACTCTGCCATGCCTCAGAGCTCACTTCTCATGTCTGCCAGCTCTACCTGCTGCTGGACATCTGGTGTAGGCTCATGCCAAAGGGATCACTTCTAGTGAGGCAAGGAGCCTTAATTGATCATTCTTCTTTTTTCTATCTGTGCTCCTGAAGTTTTGCTCAGTCCTCACTCATCCAGGACACATTAAACATGATGATCAAAGCAGGAGAAGGAACAGGGAATGTGGTGTCAGGAAAGCAAAGTCCAGAGGAGCTTCAAGAAATGGAGAAGAGGCGGTAAACACATGATACCTGTGTAGGAATACAGGCCGGCTTTCCTGAACTTAGCAACAGGCAACCTTAAGGGAGGCAGAGCCAGTTCCATGGAGGGTGAAAGGACCTTGATATTAGCAGGTTTCAAATGGAATAGAGGAGGTGAAAATCAAGAAAATGTGGATTGGGCTTTCCATAATCTCGGCAATAAAAGATTTTAGAGTCAAAGGCCTCTCTCTCTCTCTCTCCCCCTCCCCTTTTCTCTCTCTCCCTCTTTCTCTTTTTTTCTCTCTCTCCCTCTCTTTCTCTTTCTCTCCTTCTCTCTCTCTTCTTCCCATCCCTTCTTCTTTTCCTCCCATTCTCTCTCTCTCTCTCTCTCTCTCTCTCCTCCATCCCTTTTGCTTTTCTTTTGTTTTAGACATGGAGGAACTCCTCGAACATCTTTCCATGTCGAGATGAAAAAGGCAATAGAGATGAGAAGTTAAATTAAAGGGATAATTGATGGAGTGAGAAATGTCTTCAAGGAGGTTGAAGGCCATGGTATTTAGAGCAGAGCTGGAAGAATTGTGTGCCAAGTGCTCCTGGCACCGTGGGTGCGAACCAGCTCCATCACACCTGGATCCGCTTGTTAGTTACCAAATGTCAAGGAAAAATACAGAAACTTTGGCAGTGTTGGTGCTCCTTCCAGATCCCCTCACATTCCTTTTTTATTTAGGTATTTTCTTGGTTGTTAATTGGTTTGTTTGCTTCTTTAGTGTCCCCTCAAGGTACCCTCAAGTCTTCTTTGGCTTCTAACACCAACACCTTTCCTAGGAGGAACTGCCATTGAGCTACCTGCAGGTACAGGTAACAGGAAGTGCCTGGGAACTTCGTCCTCTTAGGAGGCTTGGCCAGTAGCAGAAGATGCTGGGATATGCAAACCCAATTTCTTTGCTTGGTAGGAAGACTCAGAGGCACACTCTACAGTTAAGAATTTTGCTCTGGGAAGAGCCCAAAGCCAGTCCTTTATGAGATTTTGCCTGAGACCTTGGTCTTGCATGGATTCCTGCCCTTCGCTTTCTGCTTTCTACCTAACCTTTGGTTCTTTACTTCAAGACTTTTCTTAAGAAATTCCTTGCAAGTAAATCCTCTCTTTTGAATAGACTTCTGTGGGCCACCACCTAAAACAGATGCTTTTGAACAGAGCCTTAAAGGGCTAACTCAACAAGATGGGTTGGGAAAGAAGATTTTAGGCAGATTAATTAGGACCAAGGGTTCAAGGATGAGAAAGTACCAAGGAAGAAAGGGCAATGAGACCACTGAGGTGAGCCTGAGGGTGAAGATGGAGTGACCAGCCTTGAGGAGTGTCCATCCTGGTGAGGAAGACGGACTTGGCAGTGGGACAATCAAAGTTTCAAGTGTCTTTTTTGTTTTCCTTTGGAGATAAGAGTGTGGGGAGAAGGATTAGATTTTGGTTGGCAGGATTTTGTACTCCAGCTCTGGAGGGCATGTCTGCTTCTGCTAAAAAGCCTTGTGATGAGCACCAGCTGAGTGCCCCCAGTGGGCTGTGGTTCTTACCTAGAGCAGAGCAGGAAGGCATGTGTTCTCCAAGATCTCTCTAAGTTCTCTAAGACCTTTGCCGCAGAAAATGGTAGAAGCTCCTTTAGCTATAGGACCACGAAACTGTGCAATTCAGAGAGGGAGAGCTAGGTACTTGAGGACTTATAAAAGCTCTCTCCTCCTGTGGGGATGACATGACTGCTGACTCTCCAGTGGGCATTTTAGATGCAGAGTAAAAGGGCTGAAGAGGGGTAGGTGGGAAGTCATCCAGACACAGCCAACAGCCCAAGGCTAAGACAAGAGCATTTGGTCCACAGGAGAAAAGATGAGTCCAGAATGGCCACAAACACTCTGAGTGTGAACAAACGTGTTGAAAGGGACACTGAGTTGTAAATGGGTTCATGCCAATGGGTCTAAACTTGATTATTAAGGTAGGAGAGTCAATGGATCTTAATAGTGGAGGAATGCCTGGATCTCTCTGTGCCTTAGGCAGGTGACTGACAACAATAGTGACAAGGAAGGTAATTTGCCAGCCTCACCTCCACCAGCACAGGTGAGTTTACTCTTTGCGTTATCTCACCTGGGTTGGGAACCCATTCTTTAATCAGAGTCTACTTCTGATAAAACAAATTCGGTATTTCAATACACTTATATTTCTAGGCAACCATGCCAACTATGTTCCCTAAAGGTATTCATGCACAGTTTGTTTTTCTGTCTTTTAATTTGGTAAATTGCCCCGTGAGACTGACATATATGCTCATGTTTTGTCTTTTACATTTTTTCCTCTAACTTTGCTATTTCTTTAGATATCTGTCTTGCAAAACCAATAATTAGCATACAATTAAATAGAAAAGCAATCAACCCAGGAAGACGCCTCCTATAATTTGCCACAATCTTGCCTCAGCCCTCTATCCCTTTTATTGTTTGATAACTCAAGCCTAGGTAGCAAAACATTCAATTATGAGCAGTCTCAATACTGAAGGAGTACCTGAATGGGATACAAAATCAAACAAATTAATGCTGTCTTGTTTCTCTTGCAGCCTACAGAGATTGGGCATTAGCAGGTGTCAAAATGTGCACACTGACCTCAGGCCTGATGGAGTTGATAATGAAGGCAACCTGGGCAAGCAACCTTGCAAATAATAGAGAGAGGCTCTTGTTGCACTTCTCTTTGCTTTGCTGTGAAAACATTTGCTTAAGAGCAAAATGGTATATTTCCAGACCAGTTTATTGAGGCAAATATAGTTCTAAGGGCAATGCTAATCATTTGGTAAGAGAGGCAGCTAGAAGCTATTTGTGGAAGTTTGTTCTGTGCCAAGTACTTTATGAATATTATTCCTCATCCTCACAGTAATTCTGCTGGTGGATCTATTGTCCTCATTATACACTTGAAAAAACAACGACTTAAAGTTTAGCAGAAACGTATTGTGGTGTATGGATCAAGAAGAGGAGAAGAAGGAAATGGGAATTTTAGATTTTCTGGGTAAGAACACACAAAATGGGGAAAGAGCTATCCACTATCATAATATGAAATGATGTTTTTATATTATATACTAATATAACTATGCAAATTAAAAATTGTTTCAATATTAGTAGAAGCACGAGAAACTGAAACCAATCTTATTTTCTTGCAGGGCTTGGAAAGTAGATCATGTATTCTGTGGGTCAGAGCTAATTGAGGTGCAGAGGACACTTATGCATGACTCCAATCTCAGGAGAGGTTTAGGAGAATCAGGGACCCATGATGTTCAAGTTTTTCAAAGTGGAGCATGGCTCAGAAAGAACTGAGAAATGCTGCATTACACCACACATGCTTGTACAAGGTTAGGATGACAGGGACATATTTACTAGTTAATTTAAAACTCATCCAATAAACATGAATCAGTGTCCTATTTATTGAGCAACTACTACTATGTGCCTGTCATTTTACTAGATGCTGAGGCATCACAGTGAAGAGAACAGAGTCCTTGCCACAATTACACTCTACTGGGGGAGCAGATAACATGTAATTAATGAAAATGACAAGATATAAGTGATATGAAAAAACAAAGCAAGGTAGGACGATTGAGAGTGAATATGAGAGCACAGCGTTCCAAAGGGTAGACCTGGTGGGTGATTGAAGTTATGCTACTTGAGTCAAGACCTCAGTGAAGTACAGAGAAGCTCTTCAGAGAAAGGCTCTGAGAGGAAGACATGCCTGTCATGGTCTGGGAATAGTGAGGGGGCAGTGTGCCTGTTGGTTACAAAGGAAGGAGGAGAAACATAAATTAAACTACACTGCATCTAACACAGAATCCCAGGAAACTGAGGAACTGAGGAACTGCTTACCTTTTTTTTCTTTTTTTTTTTTTTGAGATGGAGTCTCGCTCTGTAGCCAGGCTGGAGTGCAGTGGCAAGATCTCAGCTTACTGCAACCTCTGCTTCCTGGGTTCAAGCTATCCTCCTGCCTCAGCCTCCCAAGTAACTGGAACTACAGGTGCATGCCACCACACCCCTCTAATTTTTGTATTTTTAGTAGAGACTGGGCTTTACTATGATAGCCAGGATGGTCTCCATCTCTTGACCTTGTGATCTGCCCACCTCAGTCACTCAAAGTGCTGGGATTACAGGTGTGAACCACCATGCCCGGTCCTTGAGAGATGAATTTATTCATTACTGTACTGGTGCAAATCAGTAAGGATATTATATTTATTTATTTCAATGTTTTATTCTTAATTTTAATGGACACATAATAGTTGTACATATTTATAGTGGTGACATTTTAAGAAAGTGCAATGTTTAAAGTTTAGGCTGTTGAGTCATATTAACTCAACAAATCCTTCAGGAAGGGGTCTGGGGATTAGTTGTGAGTCAGATACAGTTTTCCAGCAGGGCTTGGTACTGATTTTCAATGAAACTCTGTCACTGTTCTTAGAATTATTCACACAATACAGGAAAGAATATCCCTGCCAACAGCTTCCTCTACAGGGTAGAATGAAATAAGTAACCACCAATATGGTAGAGGAAAAAGCACACCCAAAAACATTGCCTTAAAGGGATTTGGGATTTACCCTTGCCTTTGTCCCTCACTTAATATAATCTCAGAAAAGGTAGGTAATCTTCATGTGTTTCAGTTTTCTCACCAACAGGATGGAGGTTATGATACCTACCTTGAGAAATCTGGGGGACAAATAAAGCAAGCTAAAAGACTGTGACTACTGTGACTGGCCCAGGGCCTGAAAAAGGACATTCTCCCTATCCCCAGAAACAGGAATGAGGTAGGTAGGACAGGACTGTAATTAAGGATGATTCTGAGGGACGCAACTAAGAAGTATCAGTCACTGTAAGAACAGGAGGCCAATTGTAAGATAAATTTTAGGTTCAGACATCAGAGATTCTAAATATCTACTCCAATTGACCTAGACAAGATGAAGACCAGAGTCAGTAACCAGTATGGGAAAGCATCAAGGAAAGCCAGGAATGGGGAGTGAGAGCAGGTCAGAAACTGGGGCCAGAGCACAAATCCTTCGGTGGCTGGAGGAATAAGTGGCAGGGGCACCTGGACTGTCTTTAAGGCTTCCGAGCACCTGTGAGTGATGTACTGTCCTTCACTGAGTCATTTGTTTTCTATTTTTTGCATTTTGTTTTCTTTTGTTTCTTCAACAAGTGTTTTGAGTGTGCCCGATGTGCCAGTGCTGTTCTAGCTACTGGAGATAGAGCAAAGAATAAAATAGATGTTGTCCCCACTCTCAACTACCTTACATGATCCCACAGGGGATAAGCAAGTACATCAAGGAATTTAAACAACAACCACAATATGTTGTGTTATAATAAGTAATATTAAAATAAATAGAAAAGTTGCCTAGTAAATGACTGGGAGTTTCTTAGCTTGGTTAGGGAAGGGTTTTTCTCTTCCCTGATTTTATTTGGAAAATTTTAAAATTGCAGAGATTGAAAAAATAGAATACACATGTACAACACTCATGTAGGTTCATGATTTTCACATAGGTTATCACACTTGCCTTTCCTTTGCTGAACACTTGCAGGCATGATAACACGTTATCTCTAAATGTTGTAGCGTTTGTCCTATAAAAGTAAAGCGCTTCTTCTATATATCACAATATCATTACCATAACCAAGAAATTTTAAACTTATTCAATAACATATAGTGCCAGGTTTCAGGCTATGGGATCCAGATAGGAAATATTTTTACACTTTGTGGTTTAAGACGCAAAATCAAGGATATGATTAGGCAACTATACAACAAAATGAAAAACAGTTGCCTAAAATTTTATACTGATGAAATTTAAAAATATAATTGAATACTTTTTTTCTAATACAGGCCTATGAAAAATAATGATTTTTGGGGGGGAGGGTGGGGTAATATTTTATTTAATGGGATTCAAAGTTTTTCTTTCCTATCATCAAATCAATTGTACATGTTCAACTGTTAATGCTGGCCTATAGTAAAGTTTTACACATTTGATCTTTAAAGCTTTATTTTTTTACAATTAGGTACTATCAAATATTGATATCAGTCCACAGTCGCATAACTGGCATATTCATCATTTGGAAAATCCAGAATTTTATTAGACTATTTTCTATATTTGCCTTTTTATGTGCCATTACATTACAGATTAATCACTTTCAATTGAAGGTTAGGTGGAAGTTCCTCAACTAAACATTTAAAGAGGTTTTGGAATATAAAAATTTATGCCAGGTACAGTGGTTCTGCCTGTAATTCTAATACTTTGGGAGACCAAGACAGGAGGATAACTTGAGGCCAGGAGTTTAAGATCAGCCTGGGCAACATAGCAAGACCCAGTCTCTACAAAAAAATATAAAACTTAGGCAGCTGTGGTGGTGCATACCTACAGTTCTAACTACTTGGGAGACTGAGGAAAGAGGATCTCTTGAGTTCAGGATTTCAAAGTTATAGTGAGCTATGATTGCTCCACTGAACTCCAGCTTAGGCAGCAGAGGGAGACCCCCTCTATTAAAAATAAACAAATGGAAAAACATTCCATGCTCATGAATATGAAGAATCAATATCATGAAAATGGCCATACTGCCCAAACTAATTTATAGATTCAATGCTATCCCCATCAAACTACTATTGACTTTCTTCAAGAATTACAAAAAAATACTTTAAATTTCATATGGAGCCAAAAAAGAGCCCACATAGCCAAGACAATCCTAAGCAAAAAGAACAAAGCTGGAGGCATCACGCTACCTGACTTCAAAGTATACTACAAAGTTACAGTAACCAAAACAGCATGGTACTGGTACCAAAACAGATATATAGATCAATGGAACAGAACAGAGCCCTCAGAAATAATACCACACATCTACAACCATCTGATCTTTGACAAACCTGACAAAAACAAAGAATATGAAAAGGATTCCCTATTTAATAAATGGTGCTGGGAAAACTGGCTAGACATATGCAGAAAACTGAAACTGGACCCCTTCCTTACATCTTGTACAAAAATTAACTCAAGATGGATTAAGACTTAAACATAAAACCTGAAACTATAAAAACCCTAGAAGAAAACCTAGGCAACACCACTCAGAACATATGCATGGGCAAAGACTTCATGACTAAAACACCAAAAACAATGACAACAAATGCCAAAATTGACAAATGGGATCTAATTAAACTAAAGAGCTTCTGCACAGCAAAATAAAGTATCATCAGAGTGAACCTACAGAATAGGAGAAGATTTTTGCAGTCTATCCATCTGAAAAAGGGCTAATATTCTCAATATACAAAGAACTTAAACAAATTTACAAGGAAAAAACAAACAACCCCATCAAAAAGTGGGCAAAGGATATTAAAAGACACTTCTCAAAAGAAGACATTGATGCAGCCAACAAACATGAAAAAAAGCTCATCATTACTGGTCATTAAAGAAATGCAAATCAAAACCACAATGAGATACCATCTCATGCCAGTCAGGTAACAACAGATGCTGGAGAGGATGTGGAGAAATAGAAACGCTTTTACACTGTTGGTGGGAGTGTAAATTAGTTCAACCGTTATGGAAGGCAGTGTGGCAATTCCTCAAGGATCTAGAACCAGAAATACCATTTGACCTAGCAATCCCATTTTGGGGTATGTACTTAAAGGATTATAAATCATTCTACTATAAAGACACATGTACACGTATGTTTACTGTGGCACTGTTCACAATAGCAAAGACTTGGAACCAATCCAAATGCTCATCAATAATAGGCTGGATAAATAAAATGTGGTATATATACACCATGGAATACTATGCAGCCATAAAAAAGGATGAGTTCATGTCTTTGCAGGGGCATGGATGAAGCTGGAAACCATCATTATCAGAAAACTAATAGAGGAACAGAAAACCAAACACCACATGTTCTCACTCATAAGTGGGAGCTGAACAATGAGAACACATGGACACAGGGAGGGGAACATCACACACTGAGTCCTGTCAGGGGGTGGGGGATCAGGGGAGGGACAGCATTAGGAGAAATACCTAATGTAGATGACAGGTTGACGGGTGCAGCAAAGCACCATGGTACGTGTATACCTATGTAGCAAACCTGCACGTTCTGCACATGTACCCCTGAACTTAAAGTATAATTAAAAAAAGAAAGAAAACACAAAATCAATGCCAAAAATCTACATTAAATAAAACATCAAAATTAAAAATAAAATAAAATTTTCCTGTACTTATGATCTTGTCTGAAAGACATTGCTGGAACCGTGGTTTGAGCTCAGAAAATTTAGCTGTTGCAAATTTGTGAAGGGATAACGATATTCCCGTTTCTATTAATTTCTGATAACAGGGGATGTTAAAAAGCCAGTTAACATTACTTGTGAGTCAAACAACATTAATTGTCATTGAAATGATTTTACTACCACCGAGTAAGTTCTAGACATCACTGTTTCACCTTTAATTTTATGTTAAATTCATTTCAACACATTATCAATGTTACCACTGCAAAAACTAATTTCTAAATCCTTTCAATGTTATATAGTAGTGGTTGAGGGTAGATTTTCTTGTTCAAAAGATTTTTAATCTTGGTCCTGAACTCAAAACAAATGTAGTAAAACTTTAAGCCATTGAACTGCTGTGTAATAGAAAAATTCAAAATATTCAGGTTTTATCGCTGACAAAAATAAAAATAAAATAAAATAAAATAAAACCGCAACAACAACACAGGCCTGAAGATACAATGGTTAAGTCCATTAGATCAGGTGAAGTTCACTGTTGACATTACGCATTCAATAACAGATTAAAAGTTCAAATTTTTTTACAAAGTACATATTGATTAATAATACAAGAAATTACCACAGGGTTTAGATATTTACATTTTCATGAGCTGTATAAATTTGTCCAAGTTAACTCTTTTCTACTTCACATGCAATTTTTACCATCAGGTATAACCAAACTTAGCATATTCCAATTAACTTTCACTGAATTAGTGTTTTCACTACTTCCTTGAAAATATCCTCACCTGCAGTTTTTCCATACAGCTAATGATAAAGGTGAATTCTTCAGTCCTTAAAACTCATCACTGATGACTTTATTTTCTCAAATAAACAACAACTAGTAAACAATATTGGTAGCATCTGTAGACTCATCAAGAGCCAAGAAAACCAGCGAAATGCATTAGCAGAGCTTCTTAACTAGCTACTGATGTCGTTCCCAGCATCATCTCTTCCATCCACTATCCTCTCCAGAGCCTATCAATCTAAAGTTTATTCTCTCTGGATACATTCCTTCCACTGCTGCAATCAAACACAATTTAATTAACTCATGATTGGTGTTTTGTGTTGCTTGGTTAACAAATAAGGCACTCAAAAATTTACTTCGGTTGAAACTTCATTTTCATTTGTTATTTTTGTGAAGAACATTTGTTGTTATAAGCTACTTAGTTTCAAATGTTCTTGTTTTTCTAACTGCTGCTTTCCTGTGAGTTCATTGGGAATTTGATGAGTGCTTGGTCTGATAATGTTGATGCATATTGTACTTTTTAGCACACATATGGCACACTACATAAGAAACACAATGTTTTGACAGCTAATTTAATGATAAAATAATCCACACTCCACTGTGCCTTAAAAATGCAACATTCAGAGTCCACTTTTCCTTTCGTATTTTGAGAAGATGAGTGTGCTCTGGGAGTTAAGTAAAATAATATGGAGATGCACATGGAACTCAAAACTCTGTGGAGGTATAATTGTATCACTGACATTAACTGTGGGCAAACAGGAGTGTGAATCAATGAAGCACTACATACGGTCTTTCTTCCAACTACTCAGCTCTGTCTTGTATGAAAACAATCATAGACAATATGCAAATAAATAAACATGGTTGTTTTCCAATAAACTTTATGTATGGATGCTGAAATTGGAGTGTCATATAATTTTCATTTATTATATGAAATATAATTATTTCATATAGTATTTTATTATTTTAATAATAATAATTGTGGCTATTTTAGTAAAATTACAAGAACATTATTATTCTTTTCATTTTTTTAACCAGTAGAAAATGTAAAAATCATTCTCAGTTCATGAAACACAATAAAAATAGGGGGCAGATGGATTTGGCCCATGAGTTTGTCACCCTGATCTAGGGCTGTCTTCCTGCCTTCTTTAGCATTCTTTCTTTTGTTCTTTCATTCTTTCTCTAATTTCGCCCTTGTTTCTCCCTCCCGCCATTCCTTCCTTTGTTCATTTCTTTCTCCTTTCTTTCTTTTGCATTGTTTTGGGAGTATCTTCAATATTTTTTTCTTTTCATTTAGAAATGATCTCAAGCTAACATACACAGTATAATAAACATTTTTTCTCTCAAAATAGGTTGCTGGGATGGTGCTCCACTATCACTGAATATTTTATTCTATCAAGAAGGATGTTCTCCAAATAGCCACAACACAAACATTCAAATTAAGAAATTAACACTGGGCAGAGGTGGGGAGGTCGCTTGAGGTCAGCAGCTCCAGATCAGCCTGGGCAGCAGAGTAAGTTCCCTATATCTACAAAAAAAAAATAATAATTTTAAACAATTATCTGCATGTGGTGGCATGGGCCTGTAGTCCTATCTACTCAGGAGGCTGAGGCAGGAGGATCTCTTGACTCCAGGAGGCTGAGGTTTCAGTGAGCTATGATCACACCATTATACGCCTGCCTAGGTGACTGAGCATGACCCTGCCTCTAAAAGAAAAAACAATTAACGCTGATGCATTATTGCCATCTAACCCTCACATATCACCATTCAAATGTTCCCCGTGGTCCTTTATAGCAAAAGTACTCATTTCATAATAAAGGGTTGCATTCATTTGTCATGTCTTGTTCGTCTCTTTCAATCCATAAGACTTTTTTAGTCTTGGCTGGACTTTCATAACCTTGACACTTTTTAAATTGATGCATAATATGCATTTTTCTGGGGTACAGGTGATATTTTGTTACTGCATAGAATGTGTAATGATAGGTCAGTTTATTTAAGATAACCATCCCCTCAAGCATTTATCATTTTGATGTGCTGAGATTTCAAATCCTCACTTCTATATTGAAGTATACAATATATATTGAAGTATACAATATATTGAAGTATATTGAAGTATACAATACATTGTAGCTAACTATAGTCACCTTATTCTACTATCAAAGGCCAGAACTCATTCCTTCAGTCTAACTATATGTTTTTAGCCATTAACCCACCTCTTTTCATTCCCCCTCCCTCCCGACACACCCACATTCTTTCCAGGCCCGGGTATCTATCATTCTACTATCTGCCTCCATGAGACAATGAAACTGGACGTCACTATGTTAAGTTAAATAAGCCAGAAACAGAAAGACAAACATCCCATGCACTCAACCTTCCCACTTTTGAAGATCCAAGGCCAGCTGTTTTGTACAATGTACTTCGATTTGGGTTTGTTTGGGTTTTCTTCATGACTTTGGGTTACATATTTCTGGCAAGAATATCAAAGAATTGGTGTTATGTTCCTACTGCCTCTTATCAGATGAAACTCTTTCCATTTTTCCCATTCATCAGGACACTTTTAAAAAAATTTCTTGATTAACTCAATTTCTGCCATGCTTTGTCACTATGAAGTCACAGTTTTACCCTTGGAAATCAAAAATAATATTTTGGGGAGTTACTTTGAGACTGTTCCATTTCTTATTAAACT
The DNA here is from genome assembly GCF_043159975.1 of Macaca nemestrina. Taxonomy (NCBI): domain Eukaryota; kingdom Metazoa; phylum Chordata; class Mammalia; order Primates; family Cercopithecidae; genus Macaca; species Macaca nemestrina. The sequence continues at coordinate 186,311,951 of NC_092127.1, forward strand.
TTTATTTGTTTACCTTTTAAATTACTATGTACTTTTGGTTTCCTTGGTAATCCAATGGGTTATAATCCCTACTGTCACTATTATTTTGATGCTCAAGTTTTCCCTGATACGCCCAGTGGGATCAACTTCAACTTGGTTTCTGTGTCCATTGATGTGTCCTCATCGTTCGTTGAGTACTTCCCGACTTTGTCACATAAGCTGTCTCTGACTTATCTTCTACTTTCCTTGCTCCAGTCCTGGAATCAGATATTTCTCAACAAGCAATGGTTACTTTCCATTGAAAATTGGCCTTTAGAAGCCAAAATCTGGGTGCTGGGTGTGGTTATTTTTAACGAACAGGCCCTCCCAGGGGAAATGCTAAGGGTCCCAGGCCCTCTCAGTGGATGGTGCTAAGGAATGTATATGAATGTGTTCCCACACACACATTAACATCTACTTTCTATCTATATTTAAACCCATAAGTTCAATACAAAAATTCCTATTCCGGTACAGCACCACAAGGTTCACTTTAGTCTTTCTTTCCTTGTTTGCAGTTCCTTCTCCGACAGGAAGCTGTCTCCCATTATCCTTAATAAATTTACCTATTTAATCAATCTTCTCATGGGAACTGATATTATGGTCACTGCCCTTACCTGGCACAGGGCTCATCTCATCATCAAAACTTCGTAGAGTACCTGCCGTGTCCCATTCAATGTACTAAGCATTTGAAGATCAATAGCAAATAAATGCAGCCCATATGTTTCTAGGAGAGACTGCCACCTATCCCCCCAAAGGCAAACAAACTAAGACCTAGTTCAATCCAGAAAGTATACTCTAAAGGTGTAAGGCTTGTGGGGCCACCAGAGCTTATAATAAGGGAATGTGACCTGGGCTCTGAGGCCAGATGTCCTTAAAAAGCGGGGATTTTAGTCAAATCGAACAAAGTCCTGTTGGACCTCACAGAGAAAGGGGCAGACAGAGTGAGAGAAGTCTATAAGAAAAGCAGCAGCCAGATAGATAATGTAGAACCTTTGGAACATAGGAATTTGTGCAGTGGTATCAAATGGGAACGGAAGGGAGAGAGCGGAGGGGAGAGGAGGGGAGGGGAGAGGAGAGGAGGGGATGGGAGGGGAGGGAAGGGAAGGGGAGTGGAGGGGAGGAGAGGGGACAGGAGGGGAGGGGAGAAGAGGGGATGGGATGGGAGGGGAGGGGAGGGGAGAGAAAGGGAGGGAAGGGAAGAGAGATCATCCCTTGTATGCGGGTTTGATTATATTGTGATTAAATTTCCATCTTCAAAACATCCCTCTGTTTATAAGCCAGGAGTAAGGTTTGTATGAAGGGAGACGAGTTAAGGGAGAAATCGCAGTAACTCAAATAAAAGAAGAAGGTAGCCTGTCCTAGTGGGATAGTTGTAATGCCCAATAAATATTTTTTGCATTCATGCATGCATGAATAATGAGTAGACTCACAATGCCCTTCCCCGACAATATTATTTTCCTTCTGTCAAACTCGGACTCATTATTCACGAGGATTCATGTGCCATCTCTTCTGTGACTCTTTCAGTGCCATTCCCACATTGACCTATTCGGGTGGAAGGAACCACTACAGTCCTCACTGGGACTTCCATTTTCATATTTTGTTATAACACCAGCCACAAGGTGTAGAAAACTCTGTGTTTCCTCATCAATATTTACCACTAGACTTTGTTCTCTTTAAGGTTATGGCCAGTATACCCAAATATAGCTGGGGCAGAGATGTTTTTATTTTCAGAATGAAGGATTATTTTGTGAAGTTCATAAGGGCAAAGGATATTTTCAATTGTAAGTGAAGTGTCACAGACAAATGGAGAATGGTTAAAAAGTGATTATTTAGAAACCTATTTCTTAGTATGGATTCATCCCCTAATTTGTACTGTGACCTTGTCCTTGGAGGAGGTGATATCTTGCCTTTGGTGAACCTCAATTTTCTTACATGCAAAATAAAAAATAGCTATTAGCAAGTATTGAGTGAGTCCTTTGATCCAGGCACTTTTATCATGAAAGTGCATAGCCTGTTAAATCTTCCCAACAATCTTTGGAAGTAGATACAATGTTTTCTTCACATCACAGTGATGAAACAGGAGATTCAATAACTTTCCCATTGTTGCACAGCCACAAAGCGGCGGCATTAATGTAAATGTAGGCAGTATGCGACCAGAGTTGGTGTTTCACAGCCATGCTGTCATTTGAGAATTGCAGTAACAATCTCTGAAGATGCTCTTTCTAATCTGGCATTCAGTACTGCACTGACGCCAAGGACTAGAAGGCTGCTCTTACAGAGACAGAGGTCATCTGGCTAAGGATAGAACAGAACGCATATATACTGGGGATCACTGTTCACAGGGAAAATTGTATTAGAGAGAGATAAAGGATTGTTTCACGTGCCATTATATTGCTGATGATCAGAATTGAGGGATGCACTGAAATAATAGGAATATGTGCAAAATGCACACTTTGATTTCAGATACTGAATCCAACACACCGGAAATTGACTTAGCAAAGAAGCATAATGAAGTGCCAATATGAAACTAACACACCCATCAAAAGCAAGCATTTTTATACTGGTAGGTACAATAATTAAACTCAATAGTAAAATGAAAGAAGAAATACACACACGAAAATGAAAGTCCGTTTGATGCTCATGTTAGGAATGTAAAGTACAGCCAAGGAGATTGTCAGACCCTTCAAGCTGGTCCCACAGATAACGAATAATGTGGTGGTTGGTTTTTCATGATTTCTCATCCTCACTGTCAGCCGACAACTTGATAAAATGGAATAATTCCAGGTTTATTAGCGTCAAAGCACATTTAGGTCTCCCGTGAGAGACAGGTAAAAAGCAGTGAGGCGAGATGCTTTTAAAGGCCGCCAGTTGCTAATTGCAGGTGTGGGGAAGCTGCACAGGCTCAAGTGACAGGAAGCAAGGAGTGGTGCCGTGAAGCTGGCCATTTTCCACCTCGAAGCCGCTAGGTTTCTAAAAGCCATCTCACACACCTCTGTCGCGTAAAGCCATTCCCAAACTCAGAGGGGTGATTTACTCCACAGGGGCTGCATCGTGGAGACTGTTGCACACAAAGTAAAATGGCTCCTGCCTGAGAAAGCACCCTTTTCTCCTGATTTGTTGGTTTTAGGAGAAAATGGAAAAGCTTGTATACGCACACTCAGAGGGAGTGTCAAGGAAACAAGTATACCAGGGAAAGGGAGGAAAGAAATCGCATTTATAAGCAGCTACTACAGCATTTCACTCAAAGCTCCCAATAACTTCATAAACTGAACTTATTATTCTCCTCTTACAAACAAGGACCTAAGGTTTAGAAAATGTACATGATTGGCCAACTCAATGCAATAAGAAGGCAAATCACCAGCTCGTGTTCTCTGACCCCAAAGCCCATACTTGTTTCATAACATGATGCTGTTTTCCACTGAGATGTGTCAAAGACAAGCTTGTTTTCCATTTTTACATAGGTCCTCATTATGTGTGTTCAAACAATAATTATTTCTTGACTCAGATTTACAAACCAGTTTTTGTTCTCAAGCAGGGCCTGAGGGATTACTGCTTATTTCCGAATGCATTGTGTGGTAAAGCCTCTAAATGGTGAGAGACCAAGAAACAAAGATTGGACTGGACAGGTGGTATCCAGTTAGAGGACAGAAAAACAATGCTTATTCTTTTGGATGTCCTTTTGGACATCAAATATGTGAGTGGTTGGGTCTTTTCATAGGGTTTTCTAGTCTCCTCCATCTTTCCTTCTCTGTCTTTTTTTTTTTTTTTTTTTTTTTTTTTTTTGAGATGAGTCTCACTCTGTCACCCAGGCTGGAGTGCAGTGATGCCATCTCGGCTCACTGCAACCTCCACCTCCCGGATTCACATCTTTCCTTCTCTTTAGTATGTAGTGAAGTTCTGAGAAAAATGTCCCATTAGATGAAGAGCTGAACCGGATGATCTCAGAGCTCCTCTGAAGATTATATACACTCAAAACAGAACTTCCCTAGGAAACGCATGGAGATTATTTCTCGAGAGAAAAGATTTTTATCAGCTTCTCTGCTAGTGCTGACCATTTTGGGCTAAGTTGTTTATTATCAAGAGGAAGTGGATTAAGCAAAGAAGTTTATTTCCATGACAGTGGCATGAGAATATTTATATTTGCTGAAGTTCAAAGGACCGACTGCCTGGCATTTCTTTATCCTCTTCCTCTGAGGAAGCAGTTTTAATGTTGGCTGCAGGAAGAGAGGCTACTATGGACAGGTTCCTTTATCCAACACGTTATAGTCTTTTTGACTCAGGGACTTTGATTAGCACTGTGTACCCTTATTTGTCATTAACTTTCTCTCCTCTTATTAGGCTATGTATCCTTTGAAAGAAAGAACTGTGAAGCTCTCTGGTCTTGCACAAACTCCTGACCCTTTAGCACTTGGTTCCTGTTTTTCACTCTGTTCTCAGGGTGTCTGAAGTGCAGTGGGAATGAAAGCCAGGACCTAGAGCAGTGGGATGCCTGACTCTTATAGGTGCACTGTTAATAAAGACGAATGGGGTTCGGAGCAATGGCTCACGCCTATAATCCCAGCACTTTGGGAGGCCAAGGTGGGTGGATCACTTGAGGCCAGGAGTTGGAGACCAGCCTGGCCAACATGGCAAAACCCTGTCTCTGCTAAAAATATAAAAATTAGCCAGGCATGGTGGTGTGCACCTGTAATCCTAGCTACTCAGGAGGCTGAGGCACGAGAATCACTTGAACCTGAGAGATGAAGGTTGCAGTGAGCCAAGATCGTGCCACTGCACTCCTGTCTGGGCGACAAAGTGAGACTCTGTCTCAAACAAACAAACAGACAAACAAAAATGAATGGGAAAGTCAGCTGGACAAATGACTGCCAGGTGAAAGTGTAGGCTGTGCACAGATCAGACAGGGTGCCCAAGTCAGAATGGTGAAGGAGAACCCCAGCCAGAGCCATGCAAGGGCCAGTCCACAAAGATAGAAATTCCCACATTAGCACTGAGATGTGGGGATGTACATAGGTGCAAACCCATTGCATGCCCATTTAGTGTGACCTGAAGAGCCATTTCTTTCCAATTTTCTTTTCTTTTTTTTTTTTTTTTTTTTTTTTGAGACGGAGTCTCCCTCTGCCGCCCAGGCTGGAGTGCAGTGGCCGGATCTCAGCTCACTGAAAGCTCCGCCTCCCGGGTTCACGCCATTCTCCTGCCTCAGCCTCCCGAGTAGCTGGGACTACAGGCGCCCGCCACCACGCCCGGCTAGTTTTTTGTATTTTTTTTTTTTCAGTAGAGATGGGGTTTCACCGTATTAGCCAGGATGGTCTCGATCTCCTGACCTCGTGATCCGCCCGTCTCGGCCTCCCAAAGTGCTGGGATTACAGGCTTGAGCCACCGCGCCCGGCTTCTTTCCAATTTTCTTTAAAGGCAAATGCCAATCTGCTTAGGCCACACTTTTTTTTTTAAAGCAGGTTAAGGCCTTGCTGTCTGGTGACTGCTTATCAGAGAGGCAGGTGGGCTGGCTGTGTTTGGAGGTCTAGCTTGCCATTCTCTAATCCACTTCTAGCCAGTGATCTTTAGGGAAAGCTGGGAGACCTGGGGCCAAGGCATCATGACTTTGCTTAAATCAACCACCAGCCATTGCTATACAAATTCTGGTAGTTTCTGGAGACATGAAGGCCTACCAACTTTTTGAAGTGTGATGCAAACGGCTTCTGTCTTATGAAAGCTTTTGTAATAACTCAAACTTCAGATAGAATCTCCCATTTTGTGACTACTTCACACAAATTCCCAAGGAAAACAGCATTTGAGAACTGCTGCAGAGCTACAATGATTTATTTTCCTACTTTTGTCTCAGATTAGGTCCCCAAACAAACTTCTTGCTGCATTCAGTTGGAACCTCAAACTCTGTGTGTATATATGTATATACATATACATATATACACACAAACATATACATATATATACACACACACATATTTATATATATTGTTTTTTTGAAGTCAGACCCAGCTAGCTTCAAAGGTCAGCTTTGCTTTGTACCAATGGTACAGCCCTGGAAAAATGGCTTTGCTTCTCTAAGCCTCAGTTTCCCTGTTGTCAAAACTGAAATGATTTGAAAACCCATCTCGAAGGGCTATGATGAGGACTGAGTAAGCTGGCTCACTGTAGAGTAGATACAAGTCATCCTGTCGCTTTTACTTTCCCTCACCTTCTAGCTGGATGAGGTACACATTTATAGGATTCTAGAATACAGTTCTCGTCTCATTAACACTAACTCATTTTTCAACATCCAACTCTAAAGTTACTTTATTTTATTATTCAGTAGTTCTTTTCTACCCTTCCCCTGGGGAATGGAATGAATTGAATGGTCCTGTGTTTTGATTGCATTTTGCGTCTGTTGTAATACTTACGCTGTTTGAGAATCACTCATTCGTATGCTTGTCCATTTAACAAAGATTTATTCAGAATCTCTTATTTCCCAGAACCTGGGACTGTGCTAGTTGCTAGTGATACCATGAATATAAGCTGTTCCTACCCTCATGGAACTGTTTCTTCCCTTGGACTTGAGTAAGAACCACTCACTTGAATTACAATTATCCAAAGTAGTGTCTGAATTAAATTCCATCCAATGGCCAGCAGGTGATGGTGCTGCTATACTACACTGGAAGCACGAGGGAGTATGGTTGCAAATCAAGACCTGCGTCTGCCCCCCTTTCATAGTGAAACTTTGAGAGACCCCTCCTCAAGAGGGTGGACAGGGTCGGCAGAAGAATAGAGTGAAGTGTAAGGGGGAAGGGGTCTCAGAGGGTGGGAGGGAATGCGACCTTTCTTCCCCAGAAGAGAAGCATATATAACAAACTCTCTGAAATGTACTGTAATTGATCCCCTCAAAGAATGAAACATGAAACACTCAATACAAGAAAAAATATATAAGGAGGGCCTGCAGGCTCTTCGATTAGACTGCGTGGGTGTGGATCCCAGCTGCTATGGACAGTTTGTGTCCCTCCACGATTTGCATGTTGAAATCTTATCCTTCAGTGGGATGGTATTAGGAGGTGGGGCTCAGGAAGATAATTAGTTCATGAGGGTGGTGCTCACAGGAATGGAATCCGTGCTCTTATAAAAAGAAACAAAGAAAGATATTTTTCTCTCGGCCCACATGAGCATTAAACAAGAAAGCAGCCATGTGGTTTTCCTCAAGCTCAGCAACTTTTAATTTTCTGTTTTGTTCATGGAGCTGCCATTGTATCCATCACGCAGACAAGTAGCCACAATTCTCTCTCTCCACTGTGCCAGTCCTGCTGCTCACCCCTCCCCAGGTGAACCCTGGATCCTGCCCCCAATCAGTCAGCAAGATCCACAGTTTCTTCCCCTGCTATGCCATCTGTACCCTACTGCATTAAGCCACCACACAGTCCCTTCTGACTGCTCACTATTCGGGGTCACCATCCAGACTGCTGCAGTCACATCTAGAATGTATCCTCCTATGTCTGGCTTCGAACATTCCCAATCAATCGTTGTCAAACTGCTGTAAACCTGCAGTGTGTCTCCAATGCCTTCTTAGTGTGGCATTCAAGGCTCTATACTCTTGTCTCTTTTTGCTCTTTCTCCACAAGTATCTACTTTCCACAGCATTGAAAATCCTAGATAAAATGTTTGGCGCAGTGAAATCCTCATACACTGGTAGGAAAACCTCGATTTTAGTATTGGCTTTACCAGTAATTTCTAATAAATGTGATCATGGGCAAGTTATTTAAACTTGCTGAACCATAGTGGATTTATTTTTTTGTTTTATTTACTTTTTAATCTAAAGCAGAGGTAAGCAAACTATGGTCCTTGAGCCATCCAGCCTGCTGCCTAGTTGTGTAAATACAGTTGTTTTTGGAACACAGGCATATCTATTCATCTACTTTTTTGTCTACGGCTGTTTTTGCATTACAACATCAGAGTTGGGTAGTTATGACAGAAACTGTCTGTTCCACAGAGGCTAAAATATTTACTGTGTGGCCCTTTACTGAAAAAGTGTGCCAACTTCTGATAGATAAAATGATAGCTGATATTTCAGTATGTTTTAATACTTCATGATTGCAAGTAACTAACTACATTATGTATATACAAATTCATGTAATATAAACACTAGTGAAATACTAAGCTGTTTAATTCCTTGTGTATTGCCATTTACATGGTAGGGAGTTCAGACAGGTCACCTCATCTCTTTCCTTCTCAATTTCTTCATTTGTTGAATGATGCTAACGTGTACCTCTTATTGTATCTTATGATGTCTAAAAGCAAAAATACTTGAAAAATTATCTAATGACATCCCTGGAACAAGATAGGTATCTAACAAGTGGCACTTTTCCTTCCTTGAATCTTCTTAGCTAGTTAATGATAAGCTGTAAGCAGAAAAGGAACACAATGTCTTTCTTATTTAACAGGTCTTAAGATAAACTCCCACCACTTCCACATGAATAGCCAATAGCTGAACACGGCTTTTACATCTACATGAAAACATGTCATACTTCTGCACGTGTCCTGCTCTCCTCCCTTCCCATTACTCTGCCTCATCATGCATGAAGTAGACAAATACAATATGCTTGCATAATTACAGGTCTTACAAATAGGCTCCTTGGGCCAGGTGCTGCTATCCAGTGTGTAGGATGATGACAGTCTTGAGATGCACCAATAGGATCAGAACTTTTGGGGGCAGGAATAAAAGCAGCTTATCCTCTGAGCATCTTGTTTGCCTCTGACACAATTTTGGAAAGAGGATCTTCCCACCACATTTTATAAAACATCCATCCCAAGGAGTAAATGAGGAAGCCATGACAATGTGCTGCTCAGTCATTTGTTTGGGGCGGAAGTAGCTAAATGACAGCATTGGCTGGTATACCTTTGGCTCCTCCATCATGTGTGTGCTGAGGCCAGGCTTTCCCAGAACTGCTCACAGCCAATGACTGGGGCAAATAGAGTAGAGACTGAAGTTCTGGCTCGCGGAATGTGGGATGCCTCCAATGGTGACACTGGCTGGACGACTTGCCATTTGCCTTGGCAAAGCATTCACAGACCAGTGCTACAACCTGAGACTCCTCCTATGCAGTCTTCTTCCTGCTCCCTCTCTCATGACAGGTGCCAGACTTGCATCACAGTCTGAACACTCTCCCTGCCCTTCTGGCTTACTTCCCTTTACCCCTTCACAAGTGTTTCAAACAATAAATCTCACAGTCCAGTCTCAGGTTCCATTTCTCAGGGAACATGAACTAACCTGCAAACCAGGAATGATCTGAGAAAGTAGCTGGTGAGATGGGGATTGGTTACTGCCTGTGTCACTGACTGGCTGGCTAAGACATGCCATCCTTACAGATACGTGGGCACAGATAGTCCCTAGCACAATATGGCAGCCTAGTTCCTGAATATTTCATTGGTAGTGTTTTAGGACAATATCTTGATGGAGGGACCCCACTTGCAAATGTGATGTTGCAGGTATTGGGAACATATGGCACACACCATGTTCATAAGAAGGGTAGAATCAGCTAGTTATAGTTAAGCTGTATAAATGCCCTACTGAGGGATTAAAATATATTATTAAAAAAGGAGAGTTAAAGACTAAGTGTAGAGCCAAAGGAGCACTTAGATGGTGTATAGAGAGACTCTTATTTTCTGCAATAGAAAAGCAGATTCGGGACTTGACAGAGTCACACAGTTCCATACACAATTAAATGCTCAGCCAAGACAGGTCTGTCATGCTAAGCTTAGGGCCTTGGAAGCAAAACCTTGGTCCCTGAAACACGGAATAGAACATGTAAGTGGAAATCTTAAAGATCTGAGGTTCAAAATCCTCTGGACCCTCACAGCATAGGACTCAGTTGTCATTTTCTATAACAGCTAGCATTTCTGCTGGGCTAGACTATACTGCATAGACCTCAAGGCAGGTGTCTCCTACCTCCAGTGGATCCCCCCATTCCCTTCGCCTGCTGCCTGATTGATAACTAGGTTTAAACTCCAGTCAACTGGGAGGTGCTCAGTCTGACATGGGAGGAGAGAGAGCACATGCCAAAGCAGCTATAAGAATTACCCTGCATGCACCAGCAGGAGTCAGACGGATGCTGCTGGGGTTGTATTTGGAGAATACTCCAACAGAAGATCCGAACTTAAGCCTGGATAGGTATAAAGTTTTGAATTGGTGGCACATTTTTAGGATGTGGTGTTTAACCCCCTGGCAAGGACCCCAGGGGATTTGGCACAAACATAACTAAGTTGGCCCAAGTTAAGCAAAGTGGAAGTGTTAGTTGCCTTGGAGGGTGGTGGAAGAAGAAATAAAGGGGCTGGAGGGATGGACATGCTGAATCAATATATTATATGAGGCCACACGACCCACCAGATATTATATTCCAGAGGAAATCAGGAGAACACCATTTGTTAAGGACATCAAGGACACACTGCTAAGAACTTCACTAAGACATCGAGCGGTGGCTCTCCTCTGTAGGCCAACACTGAGACTTGGAGGGGTGATCTTAGCTGGGCTTGTTAATGTCCTGGGGACAATGGAGCCTTGAAGTAAGAGACGCAGGTGGCAGCATTTACTAGCCAGAAGCCAGGGAATGTGATTACTGTAATGATGATCAAGGTCATAGGGACCACCAAGGGGATTCGATCTGCCATTGTGGGAATAGTTAATAGAATACGATGTCCCTTGGAGGAAAATGGATAGGCAGTTAACAAGAATGCTATTGGTATCTATATGCAAATAACAACAACAAAAAAGCAAGAATGGAGGAGGAGGAGATGGAAGCAGTCCCTCTAATAAAATGCCATGATGCCTGGCTCAGTCCCAGGCTCTGAGACCAACTTTAAAACCAGTCCGTGGAGTGAAGAGGTAATCGATTTGCTAGCAACAAGGACTCTGCAGCACTGCAGCCAGTATATCCTGTAGTATTTCTCCAGTCCCCTCCCAAGGTACCTATAACCATCCGTAGGGAGATTGTGTCCTGGGGGAAGGGGAACACCCACACATTTCAGGGACTACTGGACACAAGTCTAAACTGCCTCAGCTAGCGGAGGGACTTGGGAACCCACATGGAGAAGTGGGTTTGTGCTTCACTAGGATGTACTTCTGTGGCTGTGGAGGTCCCCTGCTGGATCTGCCTCCAGGAGCACCAGTTGCAGGAGTGTGGGTGACTGACAGGCCACCCAGCTACAGCCGCTGTGAATGCTGAGACCAAGTTCCCTTCGGACTCGTCCCTGCCAATGACTGAACCTGACAGTGATGCTGGTTCTGGCCCATTTGTCCTCGTGCGGGACACTTCTGAGGACCTTCCACTCAGGGGCTTGCATCCACTGGACTGAGTTTCTCAAACTCCTGTCCAGTGGCCGGAGTCTCTTCCCACCGAATCCTTCCTTCCCATTTCCTTTAACAAATATGTGACCATCACTGTGGTCTGACGGCTCTCCCCACTTACTGGTGATCCCTCACCCTTTGTCGTTCACAAATCTCCTCCAGTAAATCCCTTCTGTATACAATTCTGTCTTGGCATCTGCCCCTCCATGGATTCAAACTGACACACTGAGTAATCAGATAAATGGAGCTAGCAATCATTTATTCAGTCCTTAATTCATTCAGCAAATATTTAACGATCCCCTTTTTGTGCCAGGTACTATGCTGAGGATACAGAGTTTAACAAGTTAGTGTCCCTGTCCCTTCAGGAAAAATCGACTAAGTAAATATTATCCGATCTATTCTGAGTAACGTGCACAGTAGCAGCGGTTTAGCAGACGAGCAGCTTCCACACACTCAGAGGAGGTGGAGAAGAAGAAAGAATAACTGGACCCTTCCCAAAGGAGCACTTAAGAAGACGAGTCACAAAATCAGGGGCTTGGCAATACTCTAAATACACAGACTGGAATGACATTTAACCACGTTAAGAAATGTGTTAAGATTAGAGAGGATTTGGTTCAGTCAATTGCCTCAGGTCTTTTCAGAAATGTTCTTCGTGACGAGCAGGAATTTTAATTCTGGGCGGGAGGTGGGGGCGGGGAACTGTTTACCAAACCTATTAAAGTTTTGCATCCATCACCTGAGTAAACAAACGTACGTAGAGATATCAAGCCAAGGTGTGAGGGAAGCAGGGGCCCTGCAAAGAATTTGCCAAGGAATAAAGTATTGAAAATTCTAATCATGTATAAAAACTGCTTATCACAGCAAAGTGAACCCATAAATGCCTTGAATCTGTTATAAAACTTTATGGAAATAAGCCCACTGCATCATGTAAACATGGATATTTCAGAACATTATGGCATTGAAGACCATAATGTCAATCTCACGGGGAGGGGGGCATCAAGACAGAAGTCGAGAGTTGGGAAGGAGGTTATCTGCTTCATTGCTGGGTTCCAAATGTGAGTACCAAGCTACCAGCAAATAGCTGTCTAGTATTATCATTGTAAATTGTAAATGGGAGAGGCTAATACACCTGTAAGCATCTCATATCTATTCCCTTGTTTGGGTTTTGAGTCCACGTTGTGATAGCTGTTGCGTAGATATCACCTCTGTACACAGAGAGACACTAGGGTAAGGAAAAACTTAGCCAGGTCACATCATTTATGGCAGAACATATAATAGGACCTGGGTGTTCCATCCTGGACTTTCACTACCCCATACCATGCATGTGCATTGTTCCTAGGAAATGTCTAAAGATAAGGGAATAAGAAAAGTCTTTTTATTATGGGTGTACATCATTTTCCTTACACGAACTTGTTTAATAACTTTCCATTAGAAATATCCTTTGTGCAAATCGGTGCCTCTTATTTAAGCACCACCATCTTCCCTAGTAAGCTAAAAATATTGTTAGGAAATTACCCTAAAAAGACCTACAGATATCTGACCAAAGCTCTTAAAGTTCTGAAGCAGCCCATTGATCATCACTTATCTCACAGGAGCTTGTTCAGGACGGTCCTGTTTACCCGGAGCCCAGAAACTCTGCCAGTTGTGAGCCACGGCAGGCGGGAAGAGGAAGCCGCCTCATTCATGAAATCCCAGTCGGGTTCAGCTTGGCTCTGTCTCTGCTCCCCATAGGACACTATGGGGTTTCCGTGCTGAATTCCTCTCAAAAGGCTGTAGATCTCAGGTTTCCACATCAGAGCTCTCTATGATTCTTCCTATGTGACATGCAGGCATTGTTCTAAACCCTGGAAACTGGCGGAGGCTACTTGACCCATCTGGGAGGGAGACAGCCTGAGCTTTGGGGGCATGAAAAGAGAGCAATCCATCTCTCCATGGGTGACAGTGTATGGCTCTGCTGGCTCCCTGCTCCAGCAGTTGCCCCAACCCCTGCTGGGGAAGGGAACAGAGAACAGAATGGAAATCTGGGAGCTACTTTTGTCACACTGATGCAAGCTCATAAAACTGGGAACTTAAAGTGCCTTTGTTTTTCTGAATCTTCTAGACTGGTGATGTCTGTTATTTAGCTTTCAAAGGGAGAGCACACAATGGCCACTGAATATTGGGAAAACAAGTTGCTCAAAATTGGAATCAAAGTAAAGGCCCTTAATAGTGTGACATGGCTTGAAGATCACAAGCAATTTGTAACTGTTAAAAATGCATGCTCCACACCCCCTGAGTGTGCAGTGGAAGCAAAGGGGGCTCACAGTTGCCAACAATAAGAACAACAATAATTATAATGATTGAAGCTAATAGGTTGAACACTTACATTTGTGAGACACTATTCTAAGGACTTCCATAACTGACACTACTGGATCTTCATGATAACACTGGAGGCTAGAAACTAAGAGTGCCTCCATGGGACAGAGCTGAAGGCAGTACACAGACAGGTTTAGCTGACCAAGGTCACACAGCCAGGATGCAACAAAGTCAGATGACTTCCAGGTCACTGGCTTCCTTAATCTTTCTTAAAGACACTAGTGCTGGGGAGCACCCTCCAAATTATCTTATTTTATCCACTGCGACAGACAGGTGTTATCCTTTCTGATTATTCCTTCAGACAAACAGAACTTTCGGAAGTAAAAACATTTCAATTCTTGCCCCTTGGCACACAACTGGGCAAGTGGAAGACCATAAAGTTTCAGTACTTTCCCAAAGTTCCAGACAAGTGACAGGGCATAAATTAAAACCTTGTTCAAGGACTATGGTATTTACTTCATACTATGCATCCTCCCATCCCATAAGGTTGTGTCCATAACCCCCAAATTTTTGTAAACCAGTCCCATGTTGAAAAGAAGCTATATTTCCCAGAGATTTATAAAAATACAGCACAATGATAAAATGGACAGTGGTGCAGTTGGCATTGCCTTAGCAGTTGAGAATTTATCTGACAACACCCTTAATAGACAAGGATTTCTGTGACCGCCTTTAATTTTTGCATTTGTCCTTCCAATATAACGAGTCACATTCTCAGGATCCCACAGCAGAATTTACATTTCTGAAAGTCCACGTTTTCTCCGTTAAGAGTTAGCCTTTGGAAGAATCCTTCCCAGGCCAATTAATTGAGTATACTCTGCCTGTTTACAGCTTTGAATTTTGAATCATAAGCTGTATATACTTCATGCATATAAACATAAAAAAATACTGATAAAACACAAACTAGGTTCTCATTTTTGTCATCTTCCAGGTGGAAAAGGTGTCAATAATTTAAGTGACTTTCAAATAGTGGGGAGACTAACATTCTTCTCATCTGGAGGACCAACCTTGATAACTCAATCTTGAAAAACTAATTACAATAGAAAATATTAACTTCTATTGAATATTTTTGATGTATCAGAAAATAATTTGATCAATTTACGTGTCTTTAAATTCTCAAATCAATGTTAACAGATAAATGCTATCATTATTTGAGTCATACCTGTGGTTCCCAGTCAGGAGCTATTTTGTCCCCAGGGGACATTGGCAATATCTGGAGAAATTTTTGGTTGTCACCACTCGGGTAGCAATATGAAGCTGTTATGGGCATCTAGTGGGTAGAGTCCAGGTATGCCACCAAACAACCTACGGTGCACACAGACAGCCCTAAGCAATAAAGAATTATTCGGCCCAAAATGTGAACATTGACAAGGTTGAGAAATTTCATAATAGACTTAAGAAGAAATAGAAAATCTGAGTAATTCAAATGAGATTCAACAAGTTGAATCAGTAACAAAAGTCCTTCACTGCCAAATAAAAAGATAGCAAGGTGCTACAGGCAAGTCTCACCAGGAATCCCAAATTCAATCTGGTTAGTATAATCTTGATCTCTAAATCACACAAGGACATTTCAGAAATAAAAATTATAAACTCATTTACCTAATGAATTATAATGTAAAATCTTTAAAACATTGTAGCACACTAAACCCAGCAAATACAAATGAATGCTCCCTGACCAAGTATAGTTTATCTTAGAAATTCAAGGATGGCTCAACATCAGGAAATAAGCTACAGAAAAAGTATGTAATCTAAATAGATGTAGAGAAATATTTGGAAAAATCAAGTTTTATTTTTTTAAAACAAAGGTTTTAGAATATTAAGACTATAAAAGAGTGTTGTAAATTGACATCAATTAAAGACTTTTAGCAAAGATTGTGCATAATGATAAAATTTAGAAACATTTAAATTAATGGAACAAGAATTTTGGCTATCACCACATATTTAGTATTGGGACTCTTCTCTAAAACAAAGAGGAAAAAGAAATATGAATATAAGAATCGGAAATGAAGGGATTATATAAAAATGCAGGCAAAGCTACAAACAAACTACCAAAACTAAAAAGATTACTAGGTTGTTGTAAATAAGATTAGCATATGAAAAATCAGTGGCATTTTATACCCTATCATAATTATTTAGAAATTTGTAATGAAAATAGCTCATTCACTATAACAAAAAATCATAAGGTTCTCAGTGACAAATTTAACAAAAATATAAAACACCCTTATAGAGAAATTATAAATGATTACTGAATGATGTAAAAAATACATCATTCAGTGGACAGCTATTAAAATGTCCATGAAAGTAAAGATTCAATATTATAAAATGTCAGTTCTCTTAAGTTAATTATAAATGCAATACAACTTCAATGAGTTTTTACTGGAAATGATCAAGTCATCACTGTTATTTATGTAATAATATAGGCCCACAAAGCCTGTAATGGGTTTGATGCAAAGAACAAGAGGGGAAGAAATGTCCTATGAGTTACGATTTTTCAAAATCATACTATCCAAAGCAAATGGATACTTGCAGACAAATGGATGAAGAGAAATGAAGAGTGATCAGTAAAGCAGCTCTCCATCTATATGTTCTAGATGATAAGGTACTATATGATGAAAATTTCATAGCCAATTGATGGTGCTGGCAGTGGAAGAAAGATCATTAATTCCTTATCTCACACCATAAATAAAAATCAATACCAGACATATTTTTAAAGGTCGGACATGTTAATACTTACAGAAGCAAATGTGGGAGGAAATCTTGAAAACCTTATGGTAGAAAAAGATCTATTTAAAAAAACTCAAAGAATGCAAACCACAAAGGAATTTTTCTAATTTAAAATTTTCAGTTTAATTAAAGACTGAGAGAAGTAATTGCTGATTCCTATAACTACCAAATTGTTAGCTTTCTAAATTTATAGTTTTTACAGATTCTCATGAAAATGTTAACAACAAAAAATAATAGAATAATTAATTTAAAACAAAAGATACTTCTGAATAGCCAGGAAGCAAATTCATGAAAAAATATTCAACCTTTCTGCTAATCAGGGAAATAAAAGTAAGAATCACACCAAGAAAGCCACTTCATACGCCTTCCAATTGGACAGAAATCTTACAAATTCTATGCTAGAGAATGGGAAAAATCACACCCTGGATGAAAACGGTAGACTCAGGCAACTGCCTTTGAGAGCACTGTGCTAATATCTCATCGATTTAAGATGTGGGTTTGACTGACTCCAACAGATATCTACCAAGATATAAATCCAAAAACTTTTGAACCTGTGCACAAGGCCACATACCTAAAAGTTGATGTGGAGGGCTTAAGTTGGAAAAAGTTGATTCTGCAGGTGGGAGAAATTTACAAGCCACCCTCTTCATGGACTTATAGTCCCATAAGAAGTGGGATTTTGGGAGAAATAGGAAATTCAGAGGGTACTGGGGTCTGGTTCATGAGGAATGCAGAGCTGTATTAGCAGTTCTCACCTTTGGGAAAAACCCCAGTGCCCACGCTTCGCACAGAAGCAAAAGAAACACAACCTTGAAAAGAAGTTCAGGCCTTAGACACTGATCATATTTGCAGTGACTTGTGTAAGCCAAAGATCTGAGGGCACAGAGACCTCCCTCAGTATGCAGATCCCTATGAGAGTTGCTGGGAATTTCATGATGCCCAGTAAGAGGTTGATCAGATGACTAGCAGACTCTTCCACCAACTTTACAGTATTGGTTTTAATTTAATTTTATTAAAAAAGTTAGTAACAGGGCTATTTTTGCAAACCTGAGTTTGGAGAGTGATATTCACTCCAGCTATAGACACGTCCACCATTTGCAGCTTATCCATGGAAGCCTTGGTGAGCCTGCAACCTTGGACTAAACGTTCAGGTCTTAGACACTCCTTACTCTGCACTCCCTCTGTTGGAGCAATGATCACATTATGTTTAATGGCTGAGATTATGCTCATCTCCCCAGTCCCAGGGTCTAGCGTGCCTGTCATACAATAGCCACTCTGGAAATTGCAATGTCTGCCTCCACAGTGTCTGGTCACACCACTCACATTTCTCCTCTTACAGCAGCAGGGGTGTCTGGGTCTCATACAAGACAATTATATTTTAGAACATCATTTGGAGGTTTTTTTTCCCTCAACACTCCAGATGTTTTTCATTTGATCCTACTATATATTAAAATCAATTGTTTCTTCATCATATTTCTTCTGAGTCTAGCATTAAATACTGTGCCAATCAAAACACTATAGAACCAACTCCCACCTTCAATGGCCTAATTTTGAAATTACAATCCCAGGGATATGTTCGAACATTTAGTGTCGACCTTTTTCTCCTGCTGTTCCTCACAGGCTATTACACTAATGAGCTTTATTATCTGTTCTATAACCATCACTAGTTACACAACTCCGTGGTCATTGCATAAGAAAAACATCATAATAGGAGAACAAGGTAAACTTAATAACATATTCTTTGTTCTCCTGGTATATGTAAGATAATGGGCAATTTTATTTCGTTTATTGACAACATAAAGAGTTTGATGTGATCCGAGCCCTCTCTGAGGCAGATAACTACACGCTGGAGAGAACTTGCTCCCCACCAGGAGAAATATTCAGAAATGGTGGCTGGGAAACAGAGACTGGACAAACCAGGCATTCTTACATATGTTGTCTCACTTTGACCTCCCAGAGGCACTCAACACAACCCTGTGAGGCAGGTGGTGTTACCCTCTTGATAAAAGCGGGAAAGAGGCTTTATCAGTGTGAAAATGACTTGTCCAAAAACATCTGAAATGTCAGGGTTGGGTGTCAAAGAGAGCTGTGTAATCGTTACTCAGAGTCTTAAATGTCCAACGTCACAGACATCTCTGTCATTACAACTCCTTCTTATCTTTCATCATTCAAGAAATATGCCACCTCCTCCAAGAAGACTTCTGTGACTGTCCTAACAGCCCAGAGTGATTTTAGTCTGCAGCAAACAGTTTGGCTTTGGAAGTTAATTTTTCTTTACCCATCTGTCCTCTTTCTAGGAGAAGTTGTCCTTAATCTTTCAGTTTGAAATAAATCTCCCTTCTTTGGAAAATTGTGTTAGGCCATTCTCGCATTGCTATAAAGAAATACCTGAGACGAGGTAATTTATTTTTTTAACAAAAGGCTTAATTGGCTCACAGTTCTGTAGGTTTTACAGGAAGCACTGTGCTGGCATCTGCTTAGCTTCTGGGGAGGCCTCAGGAAGCTTGCAATCATGGAGGAAGATGAAGTGGGAGCAGGCACCTCACACTGCTTCTGGGAGGGTGGCCACAGCTACACCCAGAGAGCTCCTACCCCGCCAACTCAGAAGGGGCAGGGTTCCTGCTTGTTCCGACTCCCACCTTCTCCGTGGAGCAGGAGGCCCAGGTCTGCAACCACAACTGCACCTAAGAAAGCAGATCCTGCCTGCTCCAGGTCCCCCCCAAGAGCACAGGGGAGCTTGGATTCGCAGCTGCAGTTTGGGTGGCTACAGCTCCTCCCAAGAAGGTGGGACTCCTGCCTTTCTACTGAGCAGGAGGCCTGGGTCTGCAGCCATGGTTTGGGTAGCTGCCACAGCACACAGGGAGCTCCACGGAGTGTGCAGCCCCAGCCACACCTCCCTGCTGCAGACACTGCCATCACAGGTATTAAGTTATACAATCCTCCTACCAGCTATATGAAGAAAATACTCATTCCCATTTTACAGGTGAGAGAATGGAGGCACGGAAAGGTTAAGTTTGTCCAAAGTGACACAAGCAAGCATATCTTCTTCAATTATTAGAGTTGGGATTCAAACCTAGGCTATCTGCCTTTTAACAAATATTGTTGAAAGTATGGGTCACAGATACTATAAATTTAAACCTGGGAATACTATACTCTGTAGAGTAAACCAAGTAGCCTACAATAAATCCAAATTAATTACTGTGACGCTAAACTCACAGCATTTCTAATGGAAAAGAAAGGAAGGAATACTTACTAAGCACGTATTTTATAACTGAAAAATAAATGTTACTTCAGGTACTGATATTCATAACAAAGAAGTTATTGTCACCATATTACATAAGAGGGAATAGAGGTTAGAAAGATTAGAAGATGTGCCAGCTGCCCCTCAGTTCATTAGAGGCAGGACCGTGATTTGAACACATGGCTCACATGAGTTTTGTGTCTAGCATCTTAGTGAGAGGTGCACCCTGTCACATGCCACGGAAACTGATACCAGAGTCGTCAGTGTTCTCTTTGCAAAACAGTCAGTGCAAACATTGGTTGCTTCCTACCAGGAGCTCTCATTACAAAAGTCACTAAATCAATCTAAAAGAATATTTTTGGCATCGAAAGAGTTTTCTATTTTTATCGCAATTTACCAGTTTACTATGGTTCATATTATTGTGTGGTGCTTTGCAGTATTTAAGGACAATTTTTGGCTCCCTCTTAATTTTCCTGGGCTTCTCTCCTTCTTTTCCTATTGCTGAGAAACAGGTTGGGTTTGCAGAAATGATAGTGTGTAATTTTTTTCCCTTGGTAAGTTGCTGGAAAGCCCACATTCACTGTATGCATTGTCTCCTCTTTGTGATCAGTCCTTCTGCTCTGTTAATAATTAGAAAGATAGTGTCCCTGTCTTCCCTTTGCTTAGAAAAATTATAGAAGCATCTCTTCATCTTTTCCCCATTTTCCTTTCTTGCCAGCAAAGTATTCTGCGCTGATCAAAGGTATTTTATTCAAGTGTCAAAAGTGCTTCTAGGGGTGCTACACTCCAGAAAATTCAATGTTGCACAAACACAATGTATGTATAATTTATGGATAAACAGAAAGAACTTGGCAGGTGCTTTTGATGAATACTGTGACAGTTGTAAACGCTCCCAGTTCAGGTTTTTATGGATTTAAAGGCCAGATTTTAGTGACCAGGTGCCTGAAAAAAGTGATGCTGTTTCTCCTTCTAATTCTGGCATAAAATCATAGCAATGGCAAATGTTATTATATGAACAACAATCACCACAAAAATAAAGTAGAACTATTCCTATGAGCTCCACTTCTATTGACTTGGAGGTTCACTTTCTTTTTCTTTCTCTTTTTTTTTTTTTTCCGAAAGTAATTTGTTTGCACCTGTCACCTTTCAGCTCTTTGAATAAAATGCTTTGTGTGAGAAGCCTTCAGAGGGATAGTCCTATGCCATAACTGAATATAAAAGAAATGCATTTTAGTTCAGTGTTACCTTTAGTTCAAAAAAACCATTTAAAAGCTTTATGAAAATTATAGTCCACATCAAGATCATAAGCCTGAATCACCTCCTACCCTCATACACACACACTTTCATGTAGACAGAATGAAATATGTAACAAAGAATATGAACTACCCAGCAGCAAAACAGTGCAGTGTCTCAACATCTGGATATCTTCTTTTTTTTTTTTTGCTATTGTTGCTGTTTTCAGCTTTCTCCCTGAAAATGTGATTTTGCTGCTGCAGAGTGTATATCTAATGAAATTAGTGCAATCATTTGCAGGGGTAAGTAGTTAATTCTTAGCAACTGATAAAGACCAAATCCTTTATCCCTAATATTGTTTGGCTCTGTGTCCCCACCCAAATTTCATCTCAAATTGTAATCCCCATGCGTAGAGGGAGGGACCTTGTAGGAGGTGATTGGATAGTGGGGGCAGTTGCCCCCATGCTGCTCTACTGAGAGTGAGTGAGTTCACACTAGATCTAATGGTTTTAAGGAGTTTGGCAGTTCCCCCCTTGCTCTCTTTCCCTCCCGCCACCGTGTAAGTGATGCCTTGCTTCCTCTTCGCCTTCTGCCATGATTGTAAGTTTCCTGAGGCCTCCCCAGTCATTTGGAACTGTGAGTCAATTAAACTTCTTTACTTTGTAAATTACCCAGTCTCAGGTAGTTCTTTATAGCAGTGTGAAAATGGACCAATACAACCCTACTATGCAGAATTTCTTAAAATAAATGTAGTTAGGTCTCCATTAGGTGCTTAAATTACTTCCATCATATCTCCATCATGTAGTGCCTGGCCAGCTCAGGATAGAGACTCACTATGTTTTAAGGCCACCCTTTAGAGACACTTCTCTTATTTTGAGTCAATTTTATTTCTCGATATTGTATCCACCACCCTTCCATTCATTCATCCATTGATCCAAGCTTATTTCCTGAGAATCTGAAAAATAAGTCAGACACCACCTGTGCATGAAATGCCTTCTTATATTGGAGGAAATCTCTTGCAGGCTATCTGAATTTTCACTTTTCCAGTGTACGCACTGAGTTGTTTCTACCATATTTATTTTGAGACCTAGCTCAGAGCCAGTCCTTTTTCTCCAATCACCATAGAATTCTGAATGTGCCCCTAGCATCTCTCTTCTTCCAATACCTCTGATACACCTACATTCACAGTCTGGATCTGTTAAGAATGCTTCCAGCTGCAAGGATAAAAGTCCAACAAGCATTGCTTTAAGCCTAGTGTATATTTATTTAGTTAACAAACATGATAGAGGTAGGCAGGCTTAAGGTTATTGTGGCAACATAACGTTACCATCCATAACCAAGGTTGTCCCAGCTTTCTTCTTTGCTTTTCATGGCTTGTGAAGTTTGTCTTACTTCTCTTAACCTTATTATTTCAAAATGAATCTACGTAATTCCAGATATCATAGCCTCCATCAAGTGAAAAGCGAAGAAAGGAGTGATGCCAGATTTCTGTCTTCTTATTTCAGTCCTTGTATAAGGAATCACAAGGCTATCTGAAGATTTTAAATTGTCCCCCAGTCACTTCCGGCTGTAGGGTAGGAATCATAAACTGGGGATATTGCTAACCATGAAAACTAGTTAGCAAGGAGGAAAGTGGCATTAGTGACTGAGCAAAGGCAGGAATGAACTTGAATGAATAAGCAAATGAATGAAGGAGTCAATCTTGGCTTGAGTCCCTGTACTGTCATTTATATTCACCTTGAGCAAGACACCTCAGAAAAAGGACCTGAAAGAGAATAAGCTCTGTAGATGTGGCCTCCCTAGGACAGAGCAAAGTAGGATTGACACCTTTTTGGTCCCGACACCATTCTTCTGTGAGAACAAACAAAAATGTGCTAACTTTTGGGCCATTGACTTTACTTTTGGATGTCGTGTACTTATTACAGAGCAAATACCCATATGTTTTAATCTGTATTTCTGTCAAGTCCCATCCAATTGTTGACTTTGTCTTGACTTGATTTCATCTGGTCATTTCATCAAGCTTCATTCAGCTTCATCACATACCTATAGGGAAACAGCACGTCTCATGTGTCTTCATTCAACAAATTCACAGCAATGTGGTTGAGGAAAGAGCTTCAAGATCCCCTAGATACTTACACCATAGACCAGTCTTATCCAGGAGGGATATGTTTCCAGACCCCTACCAAATACCTGAAACTTCAGATAATACCAAACCCTATTTATACTGTTTCTTCCTATGCATACATATCTATGGTAAAGCTTAATTTATAAATTAGACACAGTAAGAATTAACAACAATAACTAATAAAATACAACAATTATAACAACATACTGTAATAAAAGTTATCAGGGCCAGGCATACTATGGTTAGGACTTCAAGATTTGAATTCTGTGAGCCAAAAATTCAGCCCATCACTTCTCCTGTGTAACATGGTCCATTAAGGATGTCATATGGGGAGAGAATCAGGGTGCAGTGGAGAGCGATGTAAGTCACGAAGTTGAGAGACCCGAGTTCAAATGCCAGTTCTGGCCTTTATCAGCAGCATGACCTTGACAACCACTGCGGGCCTCAGTGTCACCTCATGTAAAATGAGATCATAGAAATACCTTACTATGTGACCATAGTAAGAAAGAAGTGAGATGACACAAGTAAGGTTCTCAAAACAGTGTCTACCACTGAGTAAATATTACATTAAAATTTGCTTTTCTTTCTGCTTTTACATTGTGACCAAATGTACAAATCCTATTTGTTTTTCTATTTACTCCATATAATTGATTTTCTCCAAAAATATTTCCAAATGCCTTGTTGAATTAAAAAAATACTTTTCCTTCCCACACATCTCTGATCTATCTCAACCATTAGCTCCACCAAAGATAGCAATTGTTTTCTTAGAAATAATTCATTCTTCAAGAATCCATTCGGAATGATCCTCTCTACATGTTTCCAAATCAGTTCTATATTTATTTAGCCCAAAAGTCTTTTTTACTGTTACTTCTCATTTACCTTGGTTTGTGATTCTAGAAACCCATCTATTTTCTCCCTCTCAACGACAGTCCACGATGTGCATGTGTGAACACACACGCATACACATACTTTTTCAATTCACAAGGGCTTTATTTTCTGTTTCACTGTCTTAAGATGGTCCCATTTTCTATGTTCTCACACGATGCCTCCATGGAGTCAACAATACAATTTCCAAAGTGAGTTCTGCTCATGAAAAAAACCAGTGATTTTTAAGCATTAGTAGACACAGGACACTTTACAGAAAATGCTCTCTGATGTTTGACTTTACCAAGATGACACAGCTGGTAAGTGCCAGAAATACAATCTGACCCCACAGATGGTTTTTAAATATACACATTATTTTCCCAGCGTTGTGTAGAACCTGAAGAAAATAAATTTTGTTCAGACCTACTGTGTTCAAGAAAATTGTAGCAGATTATTCCATAATAACCTTGGATTATCTTGTTTGTGTGTTTCGCAAAAGTCCCAGTGGTTGTGGGTGTGCAAGCAGGGACTGAAGTGAGATTGGCATCTCTGCTAATGACTTAGGCTTGAGAATAAGATCAGTTCAATTTGGGAGAGGCGAGACTTATTTAATTTATTTATAAATACTTTATTTACATTGCTTGAGAATATGACTTGGCCAGTTTTAATCTTAATCTGATTTTTATGTAGGTTGACAAAGGGGAAAAAAATAAAAATCATTAGGCAGCTTCTCTAAGCTTCCAGTTTCACAGCAACATAAAGTCACAGCTGACTGCCAGGCCCACACATTGCAGGGATTACAGGGTGTGACGGCAAAGTGGCTCTTTGAGAAATGAGATGCTGCATATTTCATTTTTTTTAATATTGCCATCCTGCCAGGAATTGCTATAAAAATGTCCCAAGTTCTGAAATGGGAGGGGGTGGATTTTCCAAACAGCTGCCAAGTGATGTGGAAGTCCCTGAGCTTGTACATTGCCCATTTGGGCTGTTGGCACAGCAATGAAGCATCAACCAAAGTATTTATTAAGGGCCCAGCTGTCCTGGCTGCCACACAGATGCTCTGCAAACAGCCAGAAATAGGAGCAGCCGTGCTCTCAAGGATTGGATTGATAGGGGCTGACAGTTTCAGGCCAAGAGTCCAGGTATGTCATTGTAGTCATGGGCAGTACAGTGTGGCTTAAAGAATTCATTATTTTCCCTTCATTTTTTAAAATGGGGTCTCACTATGTTGCCCAGGCTGAGCGCAATAGCTATTCATAAACGTAATCATAGCACACTGCAACCTCAAACTCCTGGCCATAAGCAATGCTCCTGCCTCAGCCTCCTGAGTAGCTAGGACTACATATGGGCCCACCACATCAAATTTCCCCTTTCAATCTTAAATGCCCCTCATGTGATAGGCAGGACAAGAGGCATTATCTTTCTTTTACATGAGAGTTTATGTAGACTGTCCAAAGCTCCGTATCTTGATAATAGCAATGAGGAATCAAACTGAGATCTTAGGAATACACAATTTTGTGCTCCTTGTAATCTATCCAAGTGGCTTCTCCAAATACACTGACATTAAAGCTTTTACAGAAGCATTTATCTGAGATGCAAATCACAAAATAGTAGGATTTTAAATTAGAAAGGGACTTAACATTCTGAATTCATCATTTTTTTTTTTATAAAGGACTTGAGCTTTCTGACTTGTCCCTTGCAGTACGTTGGGCTTAGAACCTAAGAGGTCTGACAGAGCCAATGCACTTTATTTGCATTTGAATTGGGAATTTCGTGGGACTAGATCTCTCATTTATTATTTTTTCTTCCTGGTCAAAGTTTTTCTTGCGACTCTTGATTCGTTTTAGGCAGACTTAAGCATTGATTGCCCTCTGACACAGGAAAACCCTCTAGGTGAGTGGGAAGAATATAGAATTTTCTTTAACATTGGAAACACAAAGGGAGAGAAAATGTAGTAAGCCTGAAGTTTTCATCTTTAAAGTATTGGCTTGATTTTTCCAAACCTTGGAAAGTTAGTCCAAGAAAAAAAATAATAGTTTGAACAGAGTAAGCCCCCTTCATAAAGCAGAGCCATGAATGAATCAAAACCACACAACTTTCTAAACCTAACTGAAGTAGGAGAGAAGAATATCAAAGGGATAGGCATGCCAGAAAACTGAAATTCAGTTTGGGGTGCAAGGTGTAAAACTCTGGAACAACAAAAATTAGATCCACAGAGCATTGATACATGATGAATTGAAATTGTTTTTTTTCGGTCATCCTCCATGAAAATGAACTGAACTGAGATTAAAAAGTCCAAGAAACATCCGTCTCCAGCTTCTTTACTTACAAAAAGATTAAGAAAGTCACACACCCACATACAGACACACGTACCTAGGTTAATTTATTTAGAACAGACCAGCAGGATACATGAAATGATGTTCTCATTTTAATCAATAAATCAGCATTTATTTATTATAGATCACAATAATAATAATATAGTATGATTAATAAGACATAGTTCCCTACCTTCAAGGAACTCTGAATATAGCTAGCAAAATAAGGGCATAAGTAATCAATATACAGTACAGAAAACGTTGTAGATTTACTTGAAAAGTATCATGGGGGATGAAGAGTCAGTTCTGCAATAGCTGGTAAGGGATGCTCATCAGGGAAGACTTGGTAGGTGATATGGTCTGACTCTATGTCCCTACCCAAATCTCATCTTGAATTATAAATCAAATTGTAATCCTCACGTGTGGGGGAAGGACCTTGTGGGAGGTGATTAGATCATGCGAGCAGTTTTCCCATGCTGTCCTCATAATAGTGAGTGAGTTCTCATGGGATCTGATGGTTTTATAAAAGGCTTTTCCCCCTTCCTTTGTCACTTCTCTCTCCTGCTGCCATGTGAAGAAGGACATGTTTTCTTCCTCTTCCACCATGACTGTTAGTTTCCTGAGGCCTCCCCAGCCATGTGGAACTGTGAGTCAATTAAACCTCTTTGTTTTATAAATTACTCAGTCTCAGATATTTCTTCATAGTAGTCTGAAAATGAATTAATACACTAGGGGAAGTAACATTTAACAAGTAGAAAGATAGGAAATGACACTCCAGAAAGAAGAAATTGTGCAATGACATCACAATGCATTAGAAGCATCAGAAAGCATTGTTCAGTGAATGCTGAGTATTCTGCAACATATGGAGCAAGCTGTAGGAAGGGATAGTTCAAGATGAGTTGGGAGAGAGGGAGTTGGTTTGCACCACATGTTGAAAAGCCTTGGATGCCTGGTGAAGGAGCCCAGGCTTCATCCTGGATGCCACATAGCAGGGGTATGACATGTTTCCATGGTTGTGCTAGAAGATATTGACACCAATAATAGAGGGGAAGATGCTCATGGGAAAAGAAAGTCCAGAGGCAAAATATTCCTTTAGGAGGATATGGCCTTAGCCTAATTAAGACTTAATAAGAGCTTTAACTGGGTATCACAAATTCCAGCCTGCTGACAATGTCATCTCATAGAAATGTTTTATTTGGCTTTCAAAGGGTTAAACAATCAAATATGTTGTCACTCATTGAATGAATACCCCTCAAATTGAAAAAGGCTCCACTTACAGACAGTTTGCATATGTGTGATAGGAAGAAGTCAGAAGGCAAATCAGAATATGATATGCAGAGTCCAAGTACTCGAAATGGAAGGATGAACTTAAAACTAAGAGTCAATAGCAAAAAACTGTCATGCTAAGCATTTGATGATTTGTGATATTGGTATAAATGGTATCTTTTAATTTTTCTTTTCCATATCTTTCTGATATATGAAATGCAATTCATTTTCATACTAGCTTTTTATACAGAGGGTTTGCTAAGTTTATTTATTAATCCTAATAATTGCTTCATAGATTCCTTTGGATATTCCATCTATATAAAATCATGGTGCCTGCACATAATAAGGATTTTATTGCTTCCTTTTCAATGCTAAACAATTTATTTAATTTTCTTTCCTTGTTACATTGGCTAGGAATTCCATTAAAATATTGAATAAAAGTTGTCATTATAAGTATCTTATCTCATTTTTTATTTCAGAGAGAAAATTTTCAACTTTTTTATTGGGTATGTTAAGTATGTTTGCTCTAGATTTATTTACTTATTTGTTTAAAGATACTCTCCACAAGATTGTGTAAATATTTCTTTCCACCCATTTTTAAGGGCTTTAATTATGAAAAAATATGAAGTTTTATCAAATATTGTTCATATCTTTTAAGATAATTATATAATTTTTGTACAATTTTGCTTTTTTGTTTCTAGTTTTTTGATATTAAAATTTTACATTCTTGGAATAATCCTTACTTTACTGTCATGTCATCCTTTTTACATTTTTCAAACTTCAAACTGCTAATGATTTCTGTACAACTTTGTATTTATGTTCATGAGATATTCATCTATAATTTTCTGTTCTTATAATGTCCTCATCAAGCTTTGCTATTAAGGTTTTATTGGCCTTATAAAATGACTTGAAATATTTGTCTTTCTTTTACTCTCTGTTTCTGAAAAAAACAAAACAAAACATTCTTTTGAAACATTATACCAGTTTGCGATGTGTCTGAAAAATAGCTTGTCCTTAAAAGTGGACTTTTCAAAAATATACATAGATATATAGATAGCTTCGTAGACCAATGCAACACACCCACCTAGCAGAAATTAGAGACAACAAAAGGCCTATGTTCAAGACAAAGTAAAGTTGCTGGAAAGCAAAGGGGAGAAAAAAATAACGCACAAATGTATGTACCTCCTTCAAGCTGCTTGGAACCTCCTGTTAAGGAGGCCAGGAAATTTTAGGATGGGAAATAATTTGTGTTTCTTCTACAATTCATAGCTAAAAGTGCTAGAAATAAATATGTCCTTAAGATAATTAATGTCAAGGAAATTATAGATATTAACAATAATAACAATAATTTAGTCCATTGAGTCATGTTAGCCAATTTTCTGGATTGAATATAGCATATGATTTTTATCAAATTTCTAAAGTTAGCACAACATTAAAATGCCAATGACAGGCAATGTTGTCAAAGTTTTGCTGAAATCAATATGTTCAGATATTACTGGTGATATAAATTGTCAAAACTGTTTTGGAAAGAAACATGGAAGTTAATTATTAAGAACAATATATACAGTCGTAACATTTGAAGTAGACATTTCGCTTCTGAGAATTTAAATGAAGAAAATTATCCTAAAGCCAAAAGCACTGTATATTTAAAAGTGTTCATTGAAGCACCATTCACAAGAGGCAAAAAATATGGAAATATTATTCAATAGGACAATTATGAATGAGTTGTCACACATTTCACAACTGGAAGATAAAACAATAGCATAACTATTGAGACATGAAAAGTTTAACTGATATGATGTTTATGAATACAAACACACATGTAAATTATTTTTCCTGCTATGTGAAAATTATGTGTGTGGAGGAGTAAAAATTGGGAGAGAACAAAGACAAATAAACGCTATATAATGTGTTTGGGGGGTAAAATTTTTCTCATATTTAGACTTGCATTAATGATTCTATAAGTATGTTTATGTAAAAAACAGCATATAAGATGGCTATAATTGATTGAAATACTATATTATGCTAAGCACTGTGCATGCTTTATCTTCTTTAATTCTCACAACAGCCTATAAGGGAAATACTACTAAGATTCATCTTTTCATTGAATAATTATTTTTATTTTCAAATTAATACAGTACATACTTTCAAAAGATCAAGTGTTATGACTATGGCTATCAAGCATAGAAGCAATCTCATGTCTCTTCCACACCAATGCTTTTTCATATTTTTGTTATGAATCCCTAATTTTATAAATCAGATAATACTACCATTTTTAAATTTCAGCTTTAGATATTATTCATTTATTTTTTTTTTAAATTTATTTATTATTATTATACTTTAAGTTGTAGGGTACATGTGCATAACATGCAGGTTTGTTACATATGTACACTTGTGCCATGTTGGTGTGCTGCACCCATCAACTCATCATTTACATCAGGTATAACTCCCAATGCAATCCCTCCCCCTCCCCCCTCCCCATGATAGGCCCCTGTGTGTGATGTTCCCCTTCCTGAGTCCAAGTGATCTCATTGTTCAGTTCCCACCTATGAGTGAGAACATGCGGTGTTTGGTTTTCTGTTCTTGTGATAGTTTGCTAAGAATGGTGGTTTCCAGCTGCATCCATGTCCCTACAAAGGACGCAAACTCATCCTTTTTGATGGCTGCATAGTATTCCATGGTGTATATGTGCCACATTTTCTTAATCCAATCTGTCACTGATGGACATTTGGGTTGATTCCAAGTCTTTGCTATTGTGAATAGTGCCGCAATAAACATACGTGTGCATGTGTCTTTATAGCAGCATAATTTATAATCCTTTGGGTATATACCCAGTAATGGGATGGCTGGGTCATATGGGACATCTAGTTCTAGATCCTTGAGGAATCGCCATACTGTTTTCCATAATGGTTGAACTAGTTTACAATCCCACCAACAGTGTAAAAGTGTTCCTATTTCTCCACATCCTCTCCAGCACCTGTTGTTTCCTGACTTTTTAATGATTGCCATTCTAACTGGTGTGAGATGGTATCTCATTGTGGTTTTGATTTGCATTTCTCTGATGGCCAGTGATGATGAGCATTTTTTCATGTGTCTGAGCATTTTTTCATGAGTCTGTTCTGTTCCATTGGTCTATATCTCTGTTTTGGTACCAGTACCATCCTGTTTTGGTTACTGTAGCCTTGTAGTATAGTTTGAAGTCAGGTAGCGTGATGTCTCCAGCTTTGTTCTTTTGACTTAGGATTGTCTTGGAGATGCGGGCTCTTTTTTGGTTCCATATGAACTTTGAAGCAGTTTTTTCCAATTCTGTGAAGAAACTCATTGGTAGCTTGATGGGGATGGCATTGAATCTATAAATTACCTTGGGCAGTATGGCCATTTTCACGATATTGATTCTTCCTATCCATGAGCATGGTATGTTCTTCCATTTGTTTGTGTCCTCTTTTATTTCACTGAGCAGTGGTTTGTAGTTCTCCTTGAAGAGGTCCTTTACATCCCTTGTAAGTTGGATTCCTAGGTATTTGATTCTCTTTGAAGCAATTGTGAATGGAAGTTCATTCCTGATTTGGCTCTCTGTTTGTCTGTTACTGGTGTATAAGAATACTTGTGATTTTTGCACATTAATTTTGTATCCTGAGACTTTGCTGAAGTTGCTTATCAGCTTAAGGAGATTTTGGGCTGAGACGATGGGGTTTTCTAAATATACAATCATGTCATCTGCAAAGAGGGACAGTTTGACTTCTTCTTTTCCTAACTGAATACCCTTGATTTCTTTCTCTTGCCTAATTGCCCTAGCCAGAACTTCCAACACTATGTTGAATAGGAGTGGTGAGAGAGGGCATCCCTGTCTTGTGCCAGTTTTCAAAGGGAATTTTTCCAGTTTTTGCCCATTCAGTATGATATTAGCTGTGGGTTTGTCATAAATAGCTCTTATTATTTTGAGGTACGTTCCATCAATACCGAATTTATTGAGCGTTTTTAGCATGAAGGGCTGTTGAATTTTGTCAAAAGCCTTTTCTGCATCTATTGAGATAATCATGTGGTTCTTGTCTTTGGTTCTGTTTATATGCTGGATTATGTTTATTGATTTGCGAATGTTGAACCAGCCTTGCATCCCAGGGATGAAGCCCACTTGATCATGGTGGATAAGCTTTTTGATGTGTTGCTGAATCCGGTTTGCCAGTATTTTATTGAGGATTTTTGCATCGATGTTCATCAGGGATATTGGTCTAAAATTCTCTTTTTTTGTTGTGTCTCTGCCAGGCTTTGGTATCAGGATGATGTTGGCCTCATAAAATGAGTTAGGGAGGATTCCCTCTTTTTCTATTGATTGGAATAGTTTCAGAAGGAATGGTACCAGCTCCTCCTTGTACCTCTGGTAGAATTCAGCTGTGAATCCATCTGGTCCTGGACTTTTTTTGGTTGGTAGGCTCTTAATTATTGCCTCAATTTCAGAGCCTGCTATTGGTCTATTCAGGGATTCAACTTCTTCCTGGTTTAGTCTTGGAAGAGTGTAAGTGTCCAGGAAATTATCCATTTCTTCTAGATTTTCCAGTTTATTTGCGTAGAGGTGTTTATAGTATTCTCTGATGGTAGTTTGTGTTTCTGTGGGGTCGGTGGTGATATCCCCTTTATCATTTTTAATTGCGTCGAGTTGATTCTTCTCTCTTTTCTTCTTTATTAGTCTTGCTAGTGGTCTGTCAATTTTGTTGATATTTTCAAAAAACCAACTCCTGGATTCATTGATTTTTTGGAGAGTTTTTTGTGTCTCTATCTCCTTCAGTTCTGCTCTGATCTTAGTTATTTCTAGCCTTCTGCTAGCTTTCGAATGTGTTTGCTCTTGCTTCTCTAGTTCTTTTAATTGTGATGTTAGAGTGTCAATTTTAGATCTTTCCTGCTTTCTCTTGTGGGCATTTAGTGCTATAAATTTCCCTCTACACACTGCTTTAAATGTGTCCCAGAGATTCTGGTATGTTGTATCTTTGTTCTCATTGGTTTCAAAGAACATCTTTATTTCTGCCTTCATTTCATTATGTACCCAGTAGTCATTCAGGAGCAGGTTGTTCAGTTTCCATGTAGTTGAGCGGTTTTGATTGAGTTTCTTAGTCCTGAGTTCTAGTTTGATTGCACTGTGGTCTGAGAGACAGTTTGTTATAATTTCTGTTCTTGTACATTTGCTGAGGAGTGCTTTACTTCCAATTACGTGGTCGATTTTGGAGTAAGTACGATGTGGTGCTGAGAAGAATGTATATTCTGTTGATTTGGGGTGGAGAGTTCTATAGATGTCTATTAGGTCTGCTTGCTGCAGAGATGAGTTCAATTCCTGGATATCCTTGTTAACTTTCTGTCTCGTTGATCTGTCTAATGTTGATAGTGGAGTGTTGAAGTCTCCCATTATTATTGTATGGGAGTCTAAGTCTCTTTGTAAGTCTCTAAGGACTTGCTTGATGAATCTGGGTGCTCCTGTATTGGGTGCATATATATTTAGGATAGTTAGCTCTTCCTGTTGAATTGATCCCTTTACCATTATGTAATGGCCTTCTTTGTCTCTTTTGATCTTTGATGGTTTAAAGTCTGTTTTATCAGAGACTAGTGTTGCAACCCCCGCTTTTTTTTGTTCTCCATTTGCTTGGTAAATCTTCCTCCATCCCTTTATTTTGAGCCTATGTATGTCTCTGCGTGTGAGATGGGTCTCCTGAATACAGCAGACTGATGGGTCTTGACTCTTTATCCAGTTTGCCAGTCTGTGTCTTTTAATTGGAGCATTTAGTCCATTTACATTTAAGGTTAAGATTGTTATGTGTGAACTTGATCCTGCCATTATGATATTAACTGGTTATTTTGCTCATTAGTTGATGCAGTTTCTTCCTAGCCTCGATGGTCTTTACATTTTGGCATGTTTTTGCAATGGCTGGAACTGGTTGTTCCTTTCCATGTTGAGTGCTTCCTTCAGGGTCTCTTGTAAGGCAGGCCTAGTGGTAACAAAATCTCTAAGCATTTGCTTATCTGTAAAGGATTTTATTTCTCCTTCACTTATGAAACTTAGTTTGGCTGGATATGAAATTCTGGGTTTAAAATTCTTTTCTTTAAGAATGTTGAATATTGGCCCCCACTCTCTTCTGGCTTGGAGAGTTTCTGCCGAGAGATCTGCTGTTAGTCTGATGGGCTTCCCTTTGTGGGTAACCCGACCTTTCTCTCTGGCTGCCCTTAAGATTTTTTCCTTCATTTCAACTTTGGTGAATCTGGCAATTATGTGTCTTGGAGTTGCTCTTCTCGAGGAGTATCTTTGTGGCATTCTCTGTATTTCCTGGATTTGAATGTTGGCCTGCCCTACTAGGTTGGGGAAGTTCTCCTGGATGATATCCTGAAGAGTGTTTTCCAACTTGGTTCCATTTTCCCCCTCACTTTCAGGCACCCCAATCAGACGTAGATTTGGTCTTTTTACATAATCCCATACTTCTTGCAGGCTTTGTTCATTTCTTTTTCTTCTTTTTTCTTTTGGTTTCTCTTCTCGCTTCATTTCATTCATTTGATCCTCAATCGCAGATACTCTTTCTTCCAGTTGATCGAGTCAGTTACTGAAGCTTGTGCATTTGTCACGTATTTCTCGTGTCATGGTTTTCATCTCTTTCATTTCATTTATGACCTTCTCTGCATTAATTACTCTAGCCATCAATTCTTCCACTTTTTTTTTTTTCAAGATTTTTAGTTTCTTTGCGCTGGGTACGTAATTCCTCCTTTAGCTCTGAGAAATTTGATGGACTGAAGCCTTCTTCTCTCATCTCGTCAAAGTCATTCTCCGTCCAGCTTTGATCCGTTGCTGGCGATGAGCTGCGCTCCTTTGCCGGGGGACATGCGCTCTTATTTTTTGAATTTCCAGCTTTTCTGCCCTGCTTTTTCCCCATCTTTGTGGTTTTATCTGCCTCTGGTCTTTGATGATGGTGATGTTCTGATGGGGTTTTGGTGTAGGTGTCCTTCCTGTTTATTGATAGTTTTCCTTCTAACAGTCAGGACCCTCAGCTGTAGGTCTGTTGGAGATTGCTTGAGGTCCACTCCAGACCCTGTTTGCCTGGGTATCAGCAGCAGAGGCTGCAGAAGATAGAATATTTCTGAACAGCGAGTGTACCTGTCTGATTCTTGCTTTGGAAGCTTCCTCTCAGGGGTGTACTCCACCCTGTGAGGTGTGGGGTGTCAGACTGCCCCTAGTGGGGGATGTCTCCCAGTTAGGCTACTCAGGGGTCAGGGACCCACTTGAGCAGGGAGTCTGTCCCTTCTCAGATCTCAACCTCCGTGTTGGGAGATCCACTGCTCTCTTCAAAGCTGTCAGACAGAGTCGTTTGCGTCTGCAGAGGTTTCGGCTGTGTTTGTTATTGCCCTGTCCCCAGAGGTGGAGTCTACAGAGACAGGCAGGTTTCCTTGAGCTACTGTGAGCTCCACCCAGTTCGAGCTTCCCAGCAGCTTTGTTCACCTACTTAAGCCTCAGCAATGGCGGGCGCCCCTCCCCCAGCCTCGCTGCTGCCTTGCCGGTAGATCACAGACTGCTGTGCTAGCAATGAGGGAGGCTCCGTGGGTGTGGGACCCTCCCAGCCAGGTGTGGGATATGATCTCCTGGTGTGCCTGTTTGCTTAAAGCGCAGTATTGGGGTGGGAGTTACCCGATTTTCCAGGTGTTGTGTGTCTCAGTTCCCCTGGCTAGGAAAAGGGATTCCCTTCCCCCTTGCGCTTCCCAGGTGAGGCAATGCCTTGCCCTGCTTCAGCTCTCGCTGGTCGTGCTGCAGCAGCTGACCAGCACCGATCGTCCGGCACTCCCCAGTGAGATCAACCCAGTACCTCAGTTGAAAATGCAGAAATCACCGGTCTTCTGTGTCACTCGTGCTGGGAGTTGGAGACTGGAGCTGTTCCTATTCGGCCATCTTGCTCCGCCCTCGATATTATTCATTTATTAAAATGTAGCCATTATTTAAAAATGATTCTTGAAAGAAATGCATAAAATTGACAAGCCCTTGGAATCATCAAGAAAAAAAGAGAGAAAACATAAATTACTGATACAGGAATGAAAAAGGGGAAATCATATATATTCCATAGATATTAAAATTGTAATAAGACAATATCATACACAATTGTATAAAAATATACTTGAATATCTTCAGAAATGGGATAAATTTATAAAAACATTATTAAAACAGGGAAAAAGCTAGTATTTAATAAATATCAATAGCATTATATCTATTAAGAAATTTAATTTGTAATTAAAAACCTCTTATAAGGAAAACTTGAGGCCTGGGTGATTGTGTTGATGGATTCTTTTAAGCCTTTTTGGAAGATACAATGCCAAACTTCCCCACTTCCAGTTCTGTTTTTGTTCATATTTTTCCTTTTCTTTTCTTAACGAATTCCCTGCATTCTCATCTTCATCTCAGCATTTGTTTCTGGAGAACACAACCTGAAATATCCACCAAAATAGATGTATAACAATTTTCACAGTGGCTATATTTATGATAGTTAAAAACCAGAATTCATTCAAATTTCTATCAAAAGGAGAATGAAGTAAGTTGTATTATATCTAGACAATGGAATACTACATAGCAATTTAAAAAAAGGTATTGATACATGTGACAATCTGGATGAGTCTCAAAAACTGTTCATTACACCAAAGATATCAGACCAAATGATACACATTGTTTGACACCATTTATGTGATATTGAAGAATAAGCAAAAACAGTCTATGGATGGCTCACACCTGTAATCCCAGCACTTTGGGAGGCCGAGATGGGTGGATCACGAGGTCAGCAGATTGAAACCATCCTGGTTAACACGGTGAAACCCAGTCTCTACTAAAAATACAAAAAATTAGCCAGGCGTGGTAGCGGGCGCCTGTAGTCCCAGCTACTCGGGAAGTTGAGGCAGGAGAATGGCGTGAACACGGGAGGCGGAGCTTGCAGTGAGCCGAGATTGTGCCATGGCACTCCAGCCTGGGCGACAGAGGCAGACTCCGTTTTAGGAAAAAAAAAAAAAAAAAAAGTCTTTGGAAATAGAAGTCAGAAGAGTGTTGACTTCTGGTGGCTGTGTTTGATCTGGAAGTAGTAAGAGGGGCCTTCTGGCATAACAGATATGCCGAATACCTTGATCTGGGTGGTGGCTGCATAGCTATATATACATATAAAAATGTTCGATCTGCACATTTAATGTGGCTAAATTTTACTGAATGTACATTTTACTTCGTTTTAGACACCGATTCCATAATAAGAAGGATAGAATGCCTGGGAGATGCCACCAGAGATAATGTGCCTGCTCTGTTCTCCTGCGTCTTTAATCCATCTCTTACCTTGTTTTTCCATGGTACAGGGAGACTCATCTGCCTCCACATCTGTAAGCGTCCAGCTGAGTTTGACAGGAGGCTCATCGTCACTAGGCTGGAGAGTAAGACAAAGGGAAAGTCAGAGTGTTCTCACTCTCACCTTCTTCCCCACCTTAGTTAGCACCCCTGGCAGCAGCTGGAGACCCTCAACTCCAGCTCCAGTGGGCAGGGCCATCATGGGCTCAGCTTCCACTGGAGATTTCAGCTCCCGGACGCTGCCCACCTCTGTGACTCCAGATTTGCGCTGGTGCTAATCTGTGGGTTCCTCATCACCCTCTCTTAGGTTCCTTACCTCTTTCATTTTTTGTGTAACTAATTCACTGCATTTAATTCTCTCTGCAATTTCTCTTTTCCTTTTTAGACCACCAAACTGGGGAAAATAGCTATGGGCCATAGCAATCAAAACAAAACACTGCTTATAAAAATAAATGTTCAAAATGCAAAGTGGATAAAAGGAATGGAAATTTGGCCTTCAGATGAAGGGAGATCATCAAAGATGATGCAATATTTAAACTAAGCCTTGAAGTTCACCAACTAGAAAATGATAGGAACTTACTTCAGATGTAGAATCAGTATATGGCACAGAGATCTGAGAATGTATCCTGGTTTCCTGTGGGGGTTGGGAGGAGACAGTATAAGTAATTGTTTTGGTGGATAAAGAATGCATTAAGAAAACCTGTGAGGGATGAGGCTAGAAATGTAGCTCAGGGGCAAACTGTACAGCTACAAGTTGTGAACAATGTACCTCAAAAGCTGACTTCAACCATATGTAGTGGGAGTGTTGAGGTTATAATAAGCAGAGATCATGACATGTTCACATGCCAGAAGGATTTCTCAGGCACAACCAGAGTGAAAATATTTGAGAGAGAAAGGAGGCAGAGAGACCCGTTAGAAATATATGACAAAGCGATGGATGGCCACATGGTTACTTTTTTGAGGGATCTGTTTCAAGATGTTCTTCCAAAACAAGTGAAAGAGCTATTCAGCCTTATTTAGTCTTCTAGTAGCAATGGGCTAGGTAATTGAAATGAATACTCTCCATAAAAACAATAAAGAAAGCTCGAAATTAGAATTTAAAAATTTATCAACAAGAAGAAAGCAAGTGACCCAATTAATAAAAGGGTCAAAAACTTTAACAGACACCTCACCAAAGAAGATATAGAGAAAACAAATAAGCTTATAAACATATGCTCTACATTATATATCATCAGGGAAATGCAAATTAAAGCGATGAGATATCATGGCACGCCTATTAGAATGACCAAAATCTAGAAAACTGACAGCACCAAATTCTGTCAAGAATGTGGAGCACTGGGAATTCTTCATTGCTGGCGGGAATACAAAATGGTAGTCCACTTTAAAGACAGTTTGGCAGATTTTTACAAAACTAAACATATTCTTACCATAAGATCCAAAAATCATACTCCTTTGCACTTATCCCCAAAGAACTGAAAACGTACATTCACACAAAAATCTTCACACAGATGTTTATTGCAGCTTATTTATAGTTGGTCAAACTTGAAAGCAAACAAGATGACCTTCAGTAGGTGAATGAATAGATAAATAAACTGTAGCACATACAGACAATGGAATATTATTCAATATTGAAAAGAAATGAACAAACATGCATGAAAAGATATGGAGGAAAAGTAAATGTATATTGCTTAGTGAAAGAAGTCAATCTGAAGACTTCTCACTGTATGATTACAATGATATGACATTCTGGAAATGTCCAAACTATGGAGAAAGCAAAAAGATGAGTGGTTGCCAAGGGTTAAAGAGGCAGGAGGGATGGATGGACAGAGCAAAGAAAATTATTAGTGCAGTGAAATTGCTCTGTGTGGTTCTCTGGAAGTGGATACATTCATTATACATTTGTCCAAATCCATAGGATGTACAACACCAATAGTGGATCCTCATATAAACTACCATCTTTGAGTGATAATGATGGATCAATGTAAGTTCATCAATTGTAACAAATATTTCACTCTGGTGGGGAATATTGATAATGAGTTAGGCTATCCATATGTGGAGGCTAGGGGTATATGGGAACTCTTCATACTTTTCTGTCAATTTTACTGTAAACCTAAAGCTGCTCTACAAAATAAAGTCTATTAAAAATAATCTTAGGCATCACAAGGCTAAAAAGTTGGTGAGGAATGACCAAGCCAAGTTCAAGCAAAGGTCTAGAACCCAGACATGTGAGCCTAGCACTTGAGTTGCCTTTATCTTGGGCCAAGTTTCTACCCTGGAAGAGGAAAGTCAGAGATGAAGTTGTAATATTGATGACTTGGATGACATGGGAGGACTATAGGGGTGGAGTCCCTGACAGGCCCACATCTACCTGGTGCTGGACTCAGTTGGGCTTTCACTTGGCTATTGCTACAGTGGTATAGCATGCAAATCATCACAAAACTAAGTGCTTAATAGCAATAATGCATTTCTAGCTCAGTTCTACATGTGGTGGTGGCTTCTCTGCCCTTGGCTGAGGTTGCTGGGTTCACATCCAGGACGTAGGTCAACTCCAGCTATGTTTCATACATCTGCCACCCTCCTTCCATCAGCTGCTACCCAAGGTGGGGACCAAGAAGCACCCTCCAAGCACATGTAAAGCGTTCCTTGCTCATGTAAGCCCCCACTTGCATTCTATAAGTCAAAGCAAGTTGCAGGCCAGGCCCAGGTCTGTGTACCCTTAAGGGAAAGGGCAGAGGAATGAAACTTTTCTGGAAAAAATTCCAATCCACCCTAAAACCTAAATGTGAATGATATCAAAATAATACTTTTGGAAGACAATCTTGAGAAATATCTTAACAGATTCGGAGCAGAGAATCCTTTCTTAACCACAATGCAAACAAAAGAGGGATTGATAAGACTAACTGCATTAAAAGAATTTCGATTATTAAAATATATCACTAAAGAATGAAAAAGGTAAGCCACATAAAGAGAAAGCGTTTTTGCAACACACATAACTGAAGAGTTACTTGTTTCTGGAATCTATAAAGGTGTATGATCAGTCAATGAAAGAAGAAAAACGAAAGAGAAGTATTAAGATGTGAATGGACATTTAATTAAAGAGAAACTTCAAATGGCTAATAAAAACATGAAAAGGTGTTCAATCTCATTATTACTCAAGGAAATGCAAATTAAACCAGAGAGAGATATTATGTCACACCAAAATGGCCAAAAGAGAAAGAAAAAACAATATCAACTGTTGGGGAGGAACATTTAACTCACTGAAGAAGAGAGTGTCTATTGGGAAAACCATTTTGGAAAATTCTTGGCCTTATCTAGTGACCTAGCAATCCCATTTCCAAGCACATACCCTAGAAAACTGAGTGCATGTGCACTCAGAAGGTTTGCTTGAAAAAAATTATTGAAATTTTATTATCAAAAATACAGATCAGAAGAAAACATAAATGTCCATTAATAGTTGAACGTATAAACACACTGTACTTATAAAATGGCATTTTACACAGCAAAGAAAATGAATAAACAAAGGCCTATGCAACAGCATACAAGAAACTTGTGAATGTAATGAAAAAAGTCATATTCAAAATTAATACTTGTTAATGAATCTTTTCATAGAATTTTTTTTTCTTTTTTCCTTTTTTTTTTTTTTTTGAGACGGAATCTTGCTCTGTCACTTGGGCTGGAGTGCAATGGCATGATCTTGGCTCACTGCAACCTCCGCTTTCCGGGTTCAAGCGATTCTCCTGCCTCAGCCTTCCTCATAGCTGGGACTACAGGCACACACCACCACACTAAGCTAATTTTTGTATTTTTAGTGGAGACAAGGTTTCACCATGTTGGCAAGGATGGTCTCCATCTCCTGACCTCGTGATCCA
Source organism: Macaca nemestrina (assembly GCF_043159975.1). Lineage (NCBI taxonomy): Eukaryota > Metazoa > Chordata > Mammalia > Primates > Cercopithecidae > Macaca > Macaca nemestrina. The sequence continues at coordinate 186,352,612 of NC_092127.1, forward strand.
CCCTCCTCGGCCTCTCAAAGTGATAGGATTACAGGTGTGAGCTACTGCACTCGGCTAGAAAATTTATTAAATGATAATAAAAACAAAAACAAATGGCATTGTTCATTTAAAAGAAGATAAAAGAAGGAGACCCTGGAAGGTGGTTATATGTGCTTTAGCTTTATAATATTTAGAAGGTTCTACATTTATGTTTTGTACACTTCACTGTGTGTTATTTTTTTCTCAATAAGAGCATTAAAAACCAGAAACCTTGGTGCTTGTGTTAGTTTCTTAGGACTGCCATAACAACATCTTACAGACTGAGTGGCTTAAACAATGAAAATTAATTTCTTGCAGTTCTAGAGGCTAGGGGTCTGAGAATCAAGGTGCTGGTTGTGCTGGCTTCTTCCAAGGCCTCCCTCCTTGGTTTGCAGACAGCCACCTTTTCCCCATGTCCTCATGTGACATTTCTTCTGTATATGTCTGTTTCCCAACCTCTTCTTATAAGGGCACCAGTCATCTTAGATTAGGGCCCACCCTAATGACCCTATTTTAATTCAGTTACCTCTTTAAGGATCCTGTCTTCAAACACAGTCACCCTCTGAGGTACTGGAGGTTAGAACTTCAACATATATTTTCCCAACGTATATATTCCCAATGTATTTTGAGAAGACACAGTTCAGCCAAAAATAGTGCCTAAACATGCCTCATAAGAAAAGTCATCACTCCTCTGAACTTGCAACAGCAAGCTCTGCTCGTGATGATGTTTCCCAGGTAGTATCAAGGTGGCTCGCAGTCAAGGCATGTTGACTATATGCCAGGCACTGCTCCGAGGGCTTCACCCCGCATTCACTCATGTGGGTGAAGCCAGCAAAATACGAATATTCCACTAAACCTGCAGCTGGGATTTGCCCAAAAGCAGCAAAAGGAGAATTCCTATAAGAGAGTGCCCCAAACAATCTCAACATGGGGCCGGCTGAGATTCCAAAAAATGAAGCACTAACTGCCAGGGTGATCCATCCAAGGCATTTATTAAAGGAACTTACATACAGAGTGGGTCACAGCAAACCTTGTGATGAACCACGAGAGAAAAGGCATGTTCTATCCAGGTATGTCTGCAGCAAGGGGTCAGTGTATAGCGCGTATATGAGCTATATACACTGGAATTTGCTTGGGGCTGTGGCTAGATTCTTCTAGTGTTTTGGGCAACAACCTAGATACCTGTGAATGTTTCTAGTGTCTGGGAATGTTTAAGACCTTGGGAATGTTTAGTGCCTGAAGAATGTTCAAGGCCCTGGTTTGAGTTCGAGCCTGCTGGGAAGAATTTGCAGCGGGCTATGTCACAGAGAGGCCAAGGCACTCTGATTTTTAGTCAGTACCCGGAAACAAAGTGGGGGAACTGGGGACCCTACAAGGGACTTTCATAATTCCCATTTCACAGATGATGCTACTGATGTGCAGAGATTTTAGTTACACCAAGCAAGGCCACATAGACAGGAATCGTGTAGATGGGACTTGAATGCAAAAGTTTAGACTTCGAAATCTTTCCCTATCCTCTGCACACTGTGCTTAATCTCAAGGTAAAACGCTAGGTGGAAGGAGTAGTTTTAAAGGTGTGTGGGGTGTGTGTGTGTGTGTGTGTGTGTGTGTGTCCACGTGTGTGTGTTTATGGGAGAGGGAGAGAGAGGTGAGAAATTCAGAAACTAGAGTTCTTAGGAGAAACAGAAGAGAGGAATTAGGTAGATGTAGAATCTTTGAGATGCTCTATAGGAAGCCTGGCTATAGTTTATTTGACATAATCCTCTCTTAGTCATATCCTCATGGGACTTGTAAGCGTATCACTTGCTTCACAAACTTTTTCAACAGGGATTTGCATTTCTCTTAATAAGCTTTTCTACTGAGACAGGAAAAGACTGCACAAAACACAAAGTGTTGCACATAATTTCGGATGATCTCAGTGTCTCCAGGGTCAAATTTCAGAGCTCTTCATGTTATTCTTGTCTTTCTAATAATGAAGGGGAAGTAAAAGGAAAGCAAAACAGAGCCTGTCCTGGAGAATGATTCCTTGCAGCCTTGTTAACCTGGAAGACAGACACACACCATTTCTCACCGCTGTGCTCCGTTCACACCATGCGTTATTAACTGACCTTACTGGGCACCTGGGAACACTTTGCAGAAAATCACACATGCTTCCGTATTACATGCAATAATCTCCATGTTCTTGAGGCCCACAAGAGAGTAAGACAATTAGCATACCAGAGATATTAATCTATAACGTGAGCATCCATACATTTTCTTGACAGATTTAATTTTTTAAACCCATATTCTTTTATTTCCTGCTAATTCATGGATTATTTAAACAAAAAAAGTTTCTCTTTGCAATTTTTAAACAAAATGATCAACAGAGACATTACTAATATGCCCAGTTTAATGCAGCATTTTTACGGGAGAATGTTCTGCCCTTCGTTTCCTTCAAATTGTTCCTTTTCCTAAATGTCATTATTACTTCTTTCACACTTTTAAATAGTCATCCAAGTTTACATAGCTTAGTGGTTAGTGGCACCCACTTTCAGGTGAGAATGGAAATCTTTTGGGAACGTTCTGGGAATGTTCAAAGCCCTGGTTTGTGTTCCAGCCTGCTGAGAAAAACTTGCAGCTACCTAGGCCACAGCTGGATTTAAAGTCAAGACTTTGCTACTTATTGGCCATTTCTCAGCCAGTAGATTACACTGTGAACCTCTCTCCTCATATTGAAATGGAGAGAATAGTACCATCTCCACACAGGGCTATGTGCATATTAAATGAGAAAGTTCCCATCCAGCACTTGGTATGGGTGTGCCCCACAGAGAACTCCCAATAAATATTAGCATCATCATATCACTGACTATTTGTGTCTGCACTTTTCTGAACCTCCTCTCCCTGGTCTCCTCCTTCTCTTCTCCCACACTGCAGAATAAACAAAGTCCCCTGAGTTATCACATCTAAGCCTCTGAGCATTTCCTGGAGCGAATCTCACAGTTCAAAAAAAAAAAAAAAAAAAATCATTACTTTGCCATCCTATTTCTTATCAGAAAGTTTTGTGGTTTTTTTTTGTAAATCATGCTTCTTTCCTTACGACAGTTCTATAAAATCATGGTGTTGGGAATTGTTTTTCTTCTGGTCCTAATTAATCAAATGTCTCCTAAATCATCAGATTCTACACCTACCCACCCCTCTCAATAGTTAGTGTATGTATTTTACGATTCTCTCTTAGCAAACCTGGACTGCAGATTTAGATTCATTAAAATTGATTAGAACCTAAATATTTATCTTAAATACCACCATTCAAATGAAAACTCCACCTATTTATTTGTTTTAAGATTCAAGAAATCCTACAGGGAAAAACAGATGAAGGTTGGAATTAACCTATACCGAGCACGGGAAAGCACTGTGATTTCATAATAGCCCGGGCCCAGGAATATGCATTAAATACAAACTAAAATGGCTACAATTATATTGTTCCCAGTACAAACCTTTATCTCCTACTTAAAGCAAGGGTAAATAAATAATACAGTTTGACGTAGGTTTTATTTGCTCTCGACAATTTCTACCAAAATAAATTAGTCCATTCTGACCAAAATGACTCCCATTTAGATATTTAAAAACAGCCTAAGGATGCCCAGTTCTTTCAGTAAGCTTCAGATGAAGCATCTCAGAATAATGGCAGCAATAATGAGAGTTACAATAGGTAATCTGGGTGGCCAGAGAGAGAAAGAGAGAGAGAGAGAGAGAGGAGAGAGAGAGAGAGATTCTGTTGAAAGTTTGTTTTGTATGCAGTAATTATTTGCCACCCAGAAATGTGGTAAGCACTGGGGTCACCCAGATAAACAAAACAGAGTCTTTTTTATTTTTCCTAAGAATCTCATAAATCATCAATGGGTAATTACTGTCCAAAGTGTTAAGTAAAATCACAGATGCGTGTGCAGAAAGCAGGGCTCTCCATCCACTCTGAGAGTGCCGGGAAATCTCTGTGCATGTCACTGCAGAAAGGAAACTGAAAATCTGGCAGAAGTAAGGCAAGGGATAGAAAAATGAGAGAGGAAAGAATAACAGTAACACAAGGAAAATCACATGCGAACTAAGCAAAAGAAGCAGAATATGATGAGGGAACACAAGCAACTCAGGGTTTCTGAAGCTCAAGTGAAACGTCTAAGGGATCAGAGAGGAAGCTGTCCAGGTAGGTGGACTGGGACCAGCTCTTCATGGTCTTACTGGGGAATTTCCAGACACTTAGATCTTACCCAGAGTGCAACAAGGAGGTCTTATGTGATTTTAAGACACACAATTTATCTCTGTTGTTTCGTATAATTATTGTTCAAATGTTCTCATTTGTAATTTTCCTTAATTTGTAATGTTTTTAAATGGTCATATCTTTTTGATTAATTTTAAAAGAACTACTTTCCCAAAAGTAGTCCTTTTTTGATGACATCATTTTTGATGACTGTCTACCTGCAAAATGAGGCAATTTCCATACTTTTTCCTCGCTCCCTTCTTCATTCTATTCTATTTAATGTTGAAGTCTAGACTTACATTTTAGATTTTCATTCCTTAAAAGTCTCATTACCATTTTGTATTACATATTTTGTCTTTCTAATAGTTCCCCAGGAAGGGTTGTATAATTTCTAAGCTGTTGCCTATTTTAAATGTTATTCTTTCTAAATTTTGCACATAAAAATAATAACTTGTCTAAGAAATAAAGACTTGGGTAACATCCATCATTCCCTAAACTCAAGCATTTTTCCCAGTACTTTTGGCTTATCCTGTTTAGTTCTCTAAAAACAAGTACAAAACTGGTTTAATTTCTCTTTCTCTCTCTCTCTCTCTCTCTAAGTAACATTTATTTACTTTTGTACTTTTTACTGGATATTTTCTTTTTATTTGAAGTTCAAGACTTTATTCAGATTTGGCTATTTCAGTATTTATTTCTTGGTACTATATACATTTTCTAATCTTCAGATTTAGTTCTCTCTTCAGCTCACAGAATTTTTCTTCTACTATTTCATTGAGTATTGCTTCTGTTTCATTTACTCTGGTATATTTGTCAGGATAACAAAGGAAGAGGCTGCCTCTCATAACAGAAACAGAGCCTGATGGTAATTCTTGCAAGGACAGAGCTATGCTTGAAAAGCGCAGTCTCTCTGAACAAAGTAAAACTTGGACCTCATTTATGGTTTTGATAAGCATGGGACTAAGGGTTTGAAGACTTGTGGAAGTGAAGGTTCCTGGGGATTGTTAATATTTTGGCTGTGGAACCCAGTTATTAGAGTGTGGCTGTTGCTGATAGGCTGACTTCCAGAAGCATGGGATTCCCGCTGCCTGGCTGGCTTTCAAAAGTGTGGTTATTCAAAGATTATTCATTTTCCACAGTATCCTCTTGACTGATCTTGACTAGCAACTCGAGACCCCTCTTTTAGTAAGATGCTGCCACACGAGCTCATGTTCCATTGTGTCCACCGGTGCAGGTTATGAAGGGATTAGGTAGACACTATTTTTCTAAATGCCGCCCAAATGTAGATCCTGCATTGTAATCCCACAGTGTATTTATTTATCTCTGCCTGTACGTGCGTTATTTGTCAGGCTTGAGCTCCTGGGAAACAGGGATTGTGCAATCTAGGAATTTACTAGATTACTGAAATCTAGTAAAATTACACTCTCTTAGAGTGAGTAATACATTGAACTTGTCAGGACTGAAGTTTAAATAGTAAGTATCTAATGGTGAAGTTTTAGATACCACTTGGAGGGAATTTGCAGAACGAGTCCTTCCTAGATACATCATTTGGGTATCTGGGTGTTCTCTATTATCAGAGTGTTTATCAGATGGGTGTTCATGAAGGAAAACATAGTACCACCACCACCAACAAAACCAATTCAAGTCACACTGGTCTCTGATCTCACTTGTGCATGCTTATCACAAAGTTCAGTTTGAGAACATTCCTTATTCTTTCAGAGTATTTTGTTATAACAGGTCGTTGTGTGTATGTGTGTATTTTTCATAGAGTCTGCAAAAAATATTCTGCTATGTTACATATTTTGTTCAATAAAAACATTGTAAATGAGATTCTTCTAAAAAATCCTTTGTAATTTTTAAATTACGTTAAAATTTTAATTTAAATTTTTGATTAAATCATAATTAAAATAAAAACATAATTAAAATATAAAGCTATTTGTTGAGTATTAGACAAGTACATGCATAAAATCTGCTTTTGAAAAATTAAGAGACTAAAATTACCAATATGTGTGATTATGAGTGCTCACTTAATAAAAATTCAATTTTCTTTATTATAAAGTCCATATTTTCATTATGAATTTAGAAAGGTTAAGGGAAGCACTCACAAAAAAACAAGTAACATGTAACCAAGTCTGAAGCCTGAATGAGAATTTGTCATTGTCTGAATGGCAATGAATACACTAATGAATCTGAGTTATGTATAATTTGAATCTTGCGAAGAAGCTAGTCCTCGTGTCACTGCAGGATTAAAACATCAAGCAGTCCATGTTCTAGCAAAATTAAGTTAGAAATAGGAAAGAAAGAAAATCCACCTTTTCTTCAGTCTGTAGTTTATACCATGGAACCCTTAGCTAGGTTGAAAGCTGCTTTAACCCACACACCTCTTGGCAATAGATTCTGAACTTTCACAGGCCAGTCTGCCTCTATTTCCTGATTTCAAATTTCCAGGAGCTTTCTGGCATGGTGCTTGAATGTATATTCTGCCTAATCCTGATGCCAGATTGGGAACGGTATAGAGTTTACAAGGAATCATGAGTTCTAAAATTAGGGTGAACAACAAGTCAGGTTCACTCAGGGGACTGAGGTGTGGTTCTTGCAATGTTAAAACTGGGAAAGCATAAGTTGTTCCGCAAAACAATTTGTTCCCTCTGTCAAATGAAAAACAAGTTTGCTCAAAGAATGTTTCCTCCTTCTCCTTCTCCTTTACATCCCTCCCTCCCTCTTTTCTTCTTTCTTTCTTTCCTCCCTTTTCTTCCTTTCCTTCCCCTCTCCTCCCCTCCCATTTCCCCTTCCTTTTTTCCTTCCTTCCTTCCTTCCTTCCTTCCTTCCTTCCTTCCTTCCTTCCTTTTCATGCTGAGTTTTCAAGGAGCTCCAAAAACAGACTTGATCTAGGAGCTCCAACCCTCACATTTTGCCATTTAGCTTTTATTCTTTTGGTGCCTGACATTCTTTCAGATGTATCACTCTGATGGCTGATAAGGGTGTGGGGGGCTTTAACCACTGGGTGATATGAACTTGAATCAGCAGCCCAATTATCTCAGGGACTCATGATTATATAAGCTAGAAGGGAGCGTCGGAATTCCAACTCCTCAAATGAATTGTTTTCTGTAATAATTTCCTGGATTCTAACTAAAACATATATTTGTGAGATAATTAATGGCAGGGTAAGCTAAGCTATACTATTTTTGAGCTGGTGAGGATGTGGAGAAAAGAGAAGCCTTACGCTTTGTTGTTGAAAATGTAAATTGTTATGGTCATTTTGAAAAAACAGTGTGAAGTTCTTGCAAAAATTAAAAAATAGAACTATAATACAACTCAGCAATCTCAAGTCTGGATATATATCCAAAGGAATCAAGGTATCATGAATATGCCCGCACTCCCATGTTCACTGAAACATTCTTTACACTAGCTAAGATATGAAAATAACCTAGGTTTTCATCAATAAACAAACGGATAAAGAAATGTGTGTGTGTGTATATATATATATATTTTTTAATGAAGTATTATTCCACCATAAAAAAGAAGCAAATCATATCATTCTGAAAACATTAATGAACCAGGACATCATGCTAAGTGAAAAAAGTCAGACACAGAAAGACAAACACTGCATAATCTTACTCATATGTGGAAAGAAAAACAATTGGGCCAGGCATGGTGGTTTATGCCTGTAACCCCGGCGTTTTGGGAGGCTGAGGCTTGTGGATCACCTGAAGTTAGGAATTTGAGACCAGCCTGGCCAACATGGTGAAACCCATCTCTACTAAACATCCAAACATTAGCCAGATTTGGCAGCGCATGCCTTTAATCCCAGCTACTTGGGAGACTGAGGAAGGAGAATAACTTGAACCAGGGAGGTGGAGGTTGCAGTGAGCTGAGATCTTGCCATTGCACTCCTGCTTGGGCAACAAGAGTGAGACTCTGTGCAAAGAAACGAAAGAAGATAGGAAGAAGGAAGGAAGGAAGGAAGGAAAGAAGGAAGGAAGGAAGGAAGGAAGGAAGGAAGGAAGGAAGGGAGGGAGGGAGGGAGGGAGGGAGGGAGGGAGGGAGGGAGGGAGGGAGGGAGGGAGGGAAAGAAAGAAAGAAAGAAAGAAAGAAAGAAAGAAAGAAAGAAAGAAAGAAAGAAAGAAAGAAAGAAAGAAAGAAAGAAAGGAAGGAAGGAAGGAAGGAAGGAAGGAAGGAAGGAAGAAAGAAAGAAAGAAAGAAAGAAAGAAAGAGAAGGAAGGAAGGAAGGAAGGAAGGAAGGAAAGAAAGAAAGAAAGAAAGAAAGAGAAGGAGAGAAAGAAGAAAGGAAGGAAGGAGAAAAGAAAGAAGAAAGAAAGAAAGAGAAAGAAAGAAAATGAAAGAAAGGAAGGAAGAGAGGAAGGAAGATGGAACTTACGGAAGCAGAATGGTGGTTACTGGGGGCTAAGACGGGGAAATGGGGAGATGTTGATCAAGAGGTACAAACTTTCAGTTATGCAAACTGAGTATGATCTGAAGATCTAATGTATAGCATAGTGACTATAATGAGTGATACTATTTTATAAACTTGGAATCTACTAAGAGGGTACACCTTGAGTGTTCTTACCACACACAACAGCTATTATAATTATGTGACACAATGGATATATTAATTAGCTTTATTGTGGCAATTATTTTACAATACATACATATATCATAACATCAAGTTGTACACCTTAAATATATCTAGTTTGTGAGACATATCTGAATGAAACTCCGATAGGGTTTGGATCTGTGTTCCTGCTCAAATCTCATGTCGAATTGTAGTTCCCATTGTTGGAGGTGGGGCCTGATGGGAGGTGACTGGATCATGGGGATGGATCCTTCATAAATGGTTTAGCACCATCCTTTTGGTGCTGTTATCTTGAGAGAGTTCTCATCAGATCTGGTTATTTAAATATGCGTGGTGCTTCCCTGCTCTATCTCTTCCTCCTATTCTGGCCATGTAAGACGTGCCTGCTTCCCCTTCACCTTCCTCCATAACTGTAAGTTTCCGGAGGCCTCCTCGGAAGCTGAGCAGATGTATCATGCCTTTTGTACAGCCTGTGGAACCATGAGCCAATTAAACCTCTTTTCTTTATAAATTACCCAGTCTCAGGCATTTCTTTACAGCAATTCGAGAACGGACTAATGTAAACTCTATCAGATAATCCGTAACTGGAAGAACATTGGCAGCTCAATTGGAAGATAGTTTTTCCAATGTTTTCCTGCAAAGCAAAGACTTCCTTGGAAGGGCCAAGTCTGGAGGTGAGAGTGCCGCAAAGCAGGCTGGCCTCTTGGGCTCTCATTCTCATTTTACTTAGAGTAGCTTTGATTTAATCTGGTGGGTAGATAAAGTTATGTGCAATATTTTGATGAAGTATCTCACATCCTAAAATGGGGGAAATACTTAATTGTCCCTACTCCCACATTTTATAGAGTCAAATAGTAGAGTCAAAAAAGGCAGGAGAATTTGGGAGGGACAGGAGAGATGGGTGCATGATGTCTGTGGGTACATTGCTTGAAATCTACATCTCTCTCTCCAACCTCAGTCGTCAGGTTCCTCATTTGAAAAAGAGAGAGAGGATAATGCTCCCACTCTACAGTTCTTACAAGGAGTCTCGTCACATATATGAAAGTTCCTTGGAAAGCATAGGGAATTAATTACTAGGGTAAGCTTTCTGCATAGACTCCTCTACATTCGACGTAATCACTCAGTCACTGTATTTCTTCTTAGGATCTTTGCTTTTTGCTAGGACTCACACTCCCATGCAGTTTAAGGGTTGGAAATAAGCTCTGTGACAGGGTGTGGTTTCTACGACCTCCTTGAAGGAAGGAAGTATCAATTTCCCACTCATTGATCAAATGTCACCACAATTATCCTGCTGCTTGAAATAGATCTGGCATTTTTTGAGCATGCATAGCTCTGAAGTTCCTATCAAATGTTTTTCTGCCTCCCTCTTTTGAGCCTCCTTTCTCTGATGTCTTTGGTTAATTTGGTCTGGGACTGAGGTAACAGTCATATTGCAGCTTTTTGTTCTATTCCATGCTCTTTAGTGAGTTCCAAAGGGGCTGAGTAGGAATAAGCTGCTCAGTGATTTTCTCTGCATGCTGGGAGTTTACACAGCCTGGTCTGTCTGCCCTAACTGGTATTTATGACATCTTCCAATTGTATGTCATTCACAGATTGCATTAAAGGGCTATTTCCTCTCTTTCTCAGGCCTTTAATGAAGAGATGAGTGAGTCTGCAAAGTGTCACATTTTAAAGCCTCCTTCCAGCTGCAAACGTTGCTGGTGATATCTTCCCTTTGTTGATAGTTCCTCAGTCACTTTTCAATTTGTGGGTTACAAACAGTTTTTATCAAGGTGAGAGAGAGAGACTAGTATTTTGTTTTCTTGTAAACATGTCAGAGAAAGTGAGAAGAACAGGAAGCAGGGTCCCTCTGAGTGAACCCTAAATCTGCCCCTTCCTGTGTGACTGTGGAAGAAACTTTATGGCCTTTTGGCCTCGGTTTCTGAAAATGAAACTGGAAATATTGATAAAACCTTCCAGGAATTATTGTAAAGATTAATTGACATGAGATGATACAGAAAGCACACTATTCAAGGCACATTTTATATCAGGAACTTAAAGGTTGGTTCTTTCTTTTATCTCAATAATTTATGTTTACAGATATTGCTTGTGCCCAGCTTATTGTCCCTTGTCTGGACCATTTCAGCACAAGCCAGCCCAGCTTGCAATCACCAGCATCTGCATTTTTGTGCCAGAGTGCTTTCTTTTCCCAGGGAAGCTTGTTTTGCTGTCCAAGCATCAGGTGCTGATGAACCAAGGAAGTAACATTCAACAGGCAGCTGCATTTAACCAATGAACACAGCAATAGATGTATAAATGCTCTTTCCTCAATCTTTGGTTTGGATAACTCAGGTGTTTATTCCTCCCTGGCTCCAAGAATTCTTCCAGCAGGCTTGAGTTCCAGATACCCACAGTGGCTTCATACACTTCCTTTATCCCCTGCCTTTCCTTCTCTGTTCTAAGACAACCTGAGATAACACAGTCTAAGAATATACCTAGCGCAGTGTGAGGTGCTTAATTTTTAAAAAAATGGGTCCTCCTTTGCATCTTTTCATGACCCTGGAAATGTTCACGTTCAGGTCAGACACTTATTTATCGGGTTTGCACCTACAGTAGGATTTGTAAATCATTGAAAGATTGTAAATAGCTTTTAAGATGTCTATTGATACTTGAGAAAGTATGACTAACTTCCATGTAATGCACCAAGAAAGGTACTCAAAGTTCTTTGTCATTACTAAATATATAATCTATACAAATGTTGATTACCTATTGTAACTCTTATTTTTTGCCCGGCAGAGAATTGTGCCGCAAGGATAGTCCAATATCCAGAGAACCAGGGTGGTAAGTAGTCGGTGACAAATGGGGGTGGAGATAGTCTCAGTCAGAGGCCACAGGAGGGGACTGAATGTTGGTGGAGAGGACTCATCATCAGGTGAAAATGACCAGTCCAAGAACTTAGGAGTGGGGTTATCACAGCAAGAAGAAGCGTACCGCTAGCACAGAACCTGGACCAGAGGAAGAGAATCCAGGAATGGTGAGATTGTGCCAGCAGAACTGCAGTGTTCACAGCTTACCTTTCAGCACAACCCAGGTTTACAGCTTTACAGGAGTCACCAATTACTGAGTGCTAACTAGGAAATGGGCAGCAGAGCACACATTGGCAGACAGGAGGAGAGGCAAGAGAGAGGCCTTGTCAGGACTCAGAAAAGAGGGCAGCGCTACCTCATCCAGTATCCTATTCAATGTAGGAGTGCCTGTGTCCTTGAATTCCATCAATTTCACACAGTGGCCTCTTTTCTTTTTGTCATAGTGGCTTCACTGATGACTTAACTCCCTTCTAGACACAGGCCTCACCTGCAGCTCTTCCATTGTTGGCTGACCTGGAGCAGAAAATAGGATGCTTAATAAATAGTTCCAGAATTGGTACAATATGGCCTATTTCTAGGTCAGCTGTACCTGGTGGGGAGGGAACAATGGCCTTGTGGTTAAAAGAGAAAGTGACTGACTACCAGGAGTGTCCTCTCTTAGATGGCTAATTAACCAGAGGCCTGGGAGCCCACCTCCCAGAGCGTTCTCTGAAGATGAGACAGCAGTGGTGGTGCTGATGCGAGCTGTGGGGGATAACTTTAGATGTCCTGCACAGAGCAGGTTACACGAAATGCTTGGAGGAGAATGACTGCTTTAGCATTTATACAGTACACAGCATTGTACTTTCTCACTGCTGCGGACCTTTGTAGCAAGGGCTGTTTAATCCAGTAGGACATTCAATCAAATCCTTTTGAAAGTTTCCGGCGCTACATGTTCCCTTTATCCAAGCAGGTCACCTTCCCAAGTCCCTGGCCAGGCAGCCAGAGCCGCATAATGGCAGTCTCGGTGCCCTTGCCTGTGCCAGAAGCTCCCCTTGACCCTTCCGCCTTGACCCTTCCCTCAGTCCACTTCCGGACTATTTTCTTTTGACTGTACTATTTATAAAATCCACAATTTGTCAAATGTCTTCTATGAAATATTAAATACACACAGGAGCTGAGAATGTGAGCTCCTGAAAAAATGATCTTGAAGTTGAACCCCAAAGATAACCTTTCCTAGCCTTGTGATCTTACTCAAGTTATTTAATCTCTCTTAGTCTCAGCTAATTCATGGCTAATATGGAGATACTAACATGTAAGTATGCAGAAATTTTAGCTGTTATTACTGTCACTAACTGCTACTTTTTATTACTAGCATGTAATTATAATATTCAATGTATAATTGAATAGATCATGGCATATCATGTATTATTATAAGCTATGCATATTTTTATAAGTATAATTATACAGTCACATGTCACTTAACGCAGACGATACCTTCCAACAAATGTCTTAGGTGATTTTGTCATTGTGTGAACATCGTAGAGTGTACTTACACACATCTGAATGGTATAGCCTATGTATTAGTCAGGGTTCTCTAGGGGGACAGGACTAATAGGATAGGTGTATATATGAAATGGAGTTTATTAAGGAGAATTGACTCACATGATCACAAGGTGATGTCCCACAACAGTCCTTCTGCAAGCTGAGGAGCAAGAAAACCAGTCCAAGTCCCAAAACCTCAAAAGTAAGGAAGCTGACAGTGCAGCCTCTAGTCTGTGGCCGAAGGCCCAAGAGCCCCTGGAAAATCACTGATGTAAGTCCAAGAGCCCAGAAGCTGAAGAACTTGGAGTCCGATACACTAAGTAAGCTAGGTAGACTAAAGTCTCCACACTCCGGATTCTTAGGGGAGAAAAAGAATTACATGCAAAGGAAAGAGGGTCCTGTAAAAAAAAAAAAAAAAAAAAAAAAAAAAAAAAAGAAAAAAAGAAAAGAAAAAAGAAGAAGAAGAAGAGAATGAGAAAAAAATATATGGATTTGGGAGTCAACATTTCTAATTCTAATGACTATTAGCAGTGTCACCACGGGAAAATTATTGTCTTCCTGAATCTTGGTTTCTCAATTTGTGGAGACAGCTGCTCTCACAAATGACATTTACAGACAGGACTTTGCAGAATGGAATTTTTTTTTTTTTTTTTTTTTTTTTTTGCATTGGGTTAAATCATTAAAAAATTGAAAAAAAAAAAAGAGTTGAAATTAGAGCTTGGATCTTGAATTTCTCGGAGTAATGAACAGTTATTGAGACTCCAGGCCACGGGTGGTATTCAGAAATCCTGTTACATCCACCTGCCAGGTAAGAAAGCCCTAGCTCCAAAACCAAGTACAGGGAGTATTCACTCATCTAGGTTGGAGTTCTCAATCTTGGCTCTATTAACTTCTTATGCCTGTTATCCTTCGTTTTAGGGAGCTGTCTTGATAATGTAGGATGTTAAGGAGCAGCCTGGGCCTTTGCATGCTAGATGACAGTAGGATTTTCTCCTGCCCTAGTTGTGACAAGTAAGCATATCTCCAGCTATTGCCAAATGCCCTCTGTGGGTGAAAATTGCCCATAGGAGATCAAATCATGTTGGTTAATTGAAGGAAGACCAGGAGGAAAGAGAAAGTGATTTGGGGTCACACAATCTTTGGAAGAAGGGACACAGAATGCTTACTTTCTTGGAAAGATTGTAGAATTCAGGATTGGAAGAATTCCGCTGGGCTCCAGCTTTGCCCCATTCCTGGCTGGGTGAGCCCCACCTGGACAAGCAAGTTGCTGCTTCTGAGTCAGAGTGTTTTCAGTGGGGACATAGGGTGTTAGAGACCGAATGTGTGTGTTTTTCACAAAATGTATATGGCGAAGGCTGAACTCCCAAAGTGATCATATTTGGAGATGAGGTCTTCAGAAGGTACTTGAGGTTAGAGCAGGGTCCTCATGATGAGTCCTCATGTTGGGATTAATGCCCCCATTAGAAGAAACACCAGATTTCTCTCTCTCCCCGCCCCCTCCCCCGTACCATGTGAAGATGCAGGAAGAAGGCAGCTGTCATCAAGCCAGGAAGAGGGTCTTCAGGACCTGACCTTGCTGGCACTCTGATCATGGACTTCTAGCCTCCAGAAAACATCATTCTGTCTTTTAAACCCCCAAGTCTATGGTACCTTTTGTTATGGTATTGGTATCAGACTTCGGTAAGAAAAAATATCATTGACTGGTAATAACTTTTCTTATAGTTCAAGATTGTTAAAGAAATTAATTGAAATACTGAAAACTGTAAAGTAGCATATGATATTTCAGTTTTTATTGACAGTTACTCATTTCAAGGACATTTAGCCATGAACTGCCTTTGAAGTTTGGCAAGCACTGGTCCTACTAGACCAGATTTGCTGAAGAGGTGATATAATTGTAATTAGTTAATTACTGGCACGCCACGGAAGGCTGCTAAAAACTTGAAATGAGTGTATACTTAATTACTTCATTTACTCATTTCACGAAGAGTGAACAAGTCAAACTCAGAGCTTGCTCTCCTCATACACCTTATATTCAGGTGAACGTATAAACTCGACTTACAAGATTTAGGTAATACAGGCATGGAACAGGATAAAGCCATAAATCATTTTATTACAATTTTTAAATGCTTTGTTGGAAAAGTCCAGAGTCCTATTACAACACGGAAAAACTTCTTTCTTAAATAGCACTGGTAAACTTGTTTACATCTACTTTAAATAATCAAATTGGTAAGAAACATTTCTTCATAAATAATATGTAAATAAAACTTAGGTCAGGACAAAGAATCATGATTTCCTTTAGTGTATTACTAGAGATTGTTAAAGGTAAACTTTTACTTTTTACATGTACTATGCGAGAAATTAAAAGTTAAATGGGCAAGTACTTCTGTTTATGATTTTGTCAGAACTACACAGTGCTGACTGAGAAACGGCTGGTAATGTACAGGGGGCTGAAGGAGAGCCAAAAAGAATGCACATCTCAAAAGAATGTTTACTCAAAAGACATTGATGAGACTCCAAGCATGTGTCAGGCCCTGTGCTGCTTGGCAGAATACCTAAGTCTCCCGCTGCCAGAGTTTATGGTTTGCAAAGCTCTCCTTTACAAAACCCTATTTCATTCACTCCCTCGTTCATTTCTCATTTGTTTACCAAATAAAATAAACTATAAGGCAAGTAAAAATTATGATCCCCATTTAATAAGTGAGACAACCAAGGTGCAAAGAGGATCAAAGACACATCCCCGAGCAGCATCTCCTAATTTACAGAGCAAGGATTCACATCAGAGTTAGTCTTAGATTCCATACAGTGACCTTTTGTTTTTCCACATGGTACTACCTTCCATCAAAACACACGGCCCACAAAAGTCCTGGTAAGTATGCAACAGAAGCAGCTTGATGTGTTATAGTTAACTAGATTGATGCAATTGGTTACCACAAAAATTTATTTTCTAAATTGTCCAGTTCAAGCCCTTTCTAAGCCATAAAGTTCAAATTATCCAATGTTTTATCTCAACTCAATTTACTTTTATTCAATATAGTAGAGTTTCATGGAGTATATGTACTTCATATATGAGCAAAACGGCAAAGAAGGAGATGTCCAGGGCTCTTTGGGTATCAGGCAGCCACCCATTTTGGCAGAGCATCATCTTAGGAGATGAGATTATAAGAATAGAAGGATGGGTTGAGGTTTTTTGAAGGATTGGTGATTCATGGTGTATTCATCTGCCTGGGCTGCTATAATAAAATACCATAGGCTGGGTGGCTTAAACAACAGAAATTCATTTTCTTACAGTTCTGGGAGGCAGAAATTCCAGAGCGAGGCCTGACAGAGCTGGTTTCTAATGAGAGCACTCTTCTTGGCTTACAGACGGTTGCATTCTCACTATTCCTCCCATGGCCTTTCTGCAGCATGTGTGCATCAAGAGGGAATGAGTTTTCTGGCGTCTCTTCTTATATGCACACTAATCCTGTTGGGTCAGAGACTCACCCTTAGAGCCTCATTTAACCCTAATTACTTCCTTACAGGCCCCATCTTCAAATTCAGTGACACTGGGGTTTAGAGCTTGTGGAAATTCAAACATTCACTCCACAAAATTCCAGTGCTGGCTTTCCCAAATTCACATGTTTTTCTCATGCAAAATGCATTCGTTCCATTCCAACTGCCCCAAAAGTTTTAACTAATTTCAGCTTCAACTCTGAAGTCTAAAGTCCAGCGTATCATTTGAATATCAGCTAAATCAGGTATTGGTGAGATTCAATGCATGATTCATCTTAAGGCATCATGAGGAATGAAGGTAAGATTCCTCTGTAGCTATGAACCTGTGAAATCAGATAAGTTTTGCACATCTGAAATACAATCGTGAGACAGGCATAGGGTAAACATTCCCATTCCAAAAGGGTGAAATAGAAAAGAGGAAGGGAAAAAAAATCTCCAGAGTCCAACATCTAGCAAAGGAAACTTAATTAGGTCTTTAGGCTCAAGAGTAATCCCCTTTAGTGGGATGCTCTACACTTGCACTTGGTCCCACAGGGGCAGCACCCCATCCAATGGACCTGCGGGGCAGGAGTCCTGCCACCTTGGTTCTCCAGAGAAGTTCGGGGTCACAAAAATTTAGACCATAACACATGGTTAATTCTGTAGGCAATGGGAAGTCATTGCAAACTTGTAAACTTGTATACCTAAAACCGACACGTACAAAATATTGTTTCAGAAATACCAGTTTGGTTTGAGAGTAAATGATAATTTGGGTTGAAGAAAAGACAAACCAAATGAGATGAACTAGGAAGGTCTTGTAATGATTCATTTAATTATTGTCCCCATTTATTCATTTTATATTTATAGAACAATGGTTATTTATTGGGTGGCCACTCATAATTGCAGATGCAATAATAATGGAACAGGCCAGTTTCTGCTCTCTCGGGGGACTTATTTTTTAGCAGGCAAAAAGAGCTGATCAAAGCAAGACAATGAGGTAGGGTCCAGGGATAATGGGAACCCTGACTTAGAAGTCTGACAGCAAAATCTGTATCTGCATGATGTAATTTGAACAGATGTAGGGAATATTGGAAGTGTCTAATAAGGTATATTTTAAGGAGGGAGCACTCTTTTTGTAATCTTTTTAGTGCGAACATAGGAAGTTAGTGGCAGTCATCTTTTATTTGGGGTTATTGAAATGTTAGCAAAATCTGGTGTCAGTACACCGGCTGCTTCAACATGGCAAATAGCCTAAGGCAAGCTAAAGTAAATTGAACTCCTTCTTTTATTCCTTCATTCAACAAACATTTACTGGATGCTGCCCATGTGTCAGGTATTATTTTTGGTACTGAGGCTATCAAGGTGAACAAAATCTACAAAGTTCCTGCTTTCCTGGAGCTAACATTCTATATTGAAAGAGACTGAAATTGAACAATAAATAGGTATATAATAAAGTTTCAGATTGTGATTTTGTGCTATGAAGAAATATGAAGAAATCTCAGATGGGGTAAAGGACCACAGGGTGACAGAGAAGTGCCCCTTCAGGAGGCATGGGCAGGGAGGGCCTCTCCAGAGGGTGGGCATTGAGAAGAGACCTGAACAAAGTGTTCAGTTGTTGAGTCACTTCAAACCTTATTGAGTCCCCAGTGCCCAAAGCCTGGCTGTAGATTCTAGCAATAAGCTTAAAAAATTAAGAAACAGGACGGAATCACAGCAGTCCACATAGGGCACTCTTCCTTGTCAATCTCACATGAAACTCTCTCTCCTCTCTCTCTCTCTCTCTCTAGCATGCTCCATTTTTCTCCCCCAGAAATCATTTATCTGAGAATCATAGAATGTGCAATTGTAGAAAAATAGGATGTTAGGAACATAAATAATTTTATGGAGGTAGAAGTCATCCCCCACCATTCACAAACAGCAATTAACTCCATTAGCAAAATCTCCACTTTGTTATTGCCCAAACTGCGTTTGATCTCTTTGCATGGTGGAAAACTCCCAACCATGAAAGTTGTCAATTACGCTGGCTAACTTCTACCTGCCAGTCATAGGTACGGCCACTGGACTCTAACTGGACAAATACAGTCCTTTCCCTTCTACCTGTTAACCCTACGGACGTCTATGTCCAGGTGAAAAACACATCTACTTTTCCTCAATGTTGCTGTAGAGTTGCCTCACACCCATGCCTCCTTCCTCTGGACCACTTCCCCCATTGACTGCTCTCCTTTGCTTTTTTGTTTATTTGTTTATTTTCTTTCTCTGGAACATTTGCTGAGGATTTACCATAAACCAGGGGCCTGTAGAAAATTCTTACAATTTTACATCGTCTTGGCATCTAATTCGAATACAAATTTAACTTGCTCATACAAGAAGCAGGACTCAGCCACCCTTGACATAGTTTCCAGTTCTAAAGCCAAACTCAAATGGTTCAAGGTGGTGGCCGGAGATAACAACTAGCAGACTGGACTCCCCGTTTTCCAGCCACTTCCCTTAAACAAACCATCCAGGCCTTTCCCTGTGACCTTAAAGTGGTCCACACCCCATTCTCTCATGTGCATTGCCAGCTGCCACATGTGTGCTCTCTTACTCTATGTGACTCTTCTTTCCTGCCTTGCATGACCCAGGGACAAAGGACTTCCCTTCAGACTCATTGCACACCCCCTGCCCAGAATCTGTAAGTAAAAATCTTTAAACCTTTTCCTATTGTGGCGGTGGATGAAATGTGCACTTTCTCTCTGAAGAACAAGGGTTGGCTTTTCCCAACCCAGCTGGGTTTTCCCTGGGGTGCCCAGGAAAACACAAGGTTGGACTCCCAGCATCAGGTTGATGGTCCAGCAGGCATAAACTGCACAGGGGGCAGGCAAGAGTCACAGGATCCTGCCAGTATAAACATGTTCCCCATGTGAGGAATCCCCTGGTTCTGAGTTAAACAGCTAAGCATTAGACTGTCCACCAGGCAAAAGAAGTATTCCATGAAGAACATGCTTCATGCTCCTATGTCCAGCTGCCCTTCATTTCCCATTAGGGCAGGGCTGCAAACCACTCAGATACTGGCATTCAGTATAGCTGCGTGTGCTCCAAACATGGGTTCACAAGGCACTAAAATATCAGATCAATAAGACATAGTTCCTGATCTTAAAATGTTATCATCTATTGGTCTGGCACGATGGCTCATGCCTGTAATCCCAGCACTTTGGGAGGCTGATGGGGGTGGATCACCTGAGGTCAGGAGTTCGAGACCAGCTTGCCCAACATGGTGAAACCCCATCTCCTCTAAAAATACAAAAATTAGCCGGGTGTGGTGGCACACACCTGTAGTCCCAGCTACTTGGGAGACTGAGGCAGGAGAATTGCTTGAACCAGGGAAGCAAAGGTTGCAGTGAACCAAGGTCATGCTACTGCACTCCAGCCTGGGCGACAGAGTGAAACTCCATCCCCCCCGCCGGCCCAAAAAAAGCTGCCATCTATCAGAGGAAATAAAGGACTTTGGGAACAAAACTGTCACAATGTGAAAAGGATTATTTTGATAGAAGGCAATGAGCTCCACAAGAGGGGAAAAAGCCATGGCAGAGATGGTCAGAGCCAGTCAGCACATGGCAAGGGTAAGTTATTTCAAACAGAGAGCACGAGGCACACAGGCAAAGGCAGGCTCATGTGAAAACATACGGGGACTCCTCCTTGGAACTGAAGTTTAGTATGTCTGAAGATTGTCCCAGAAATCATGCTGGAAAACTAGGTATGCAGAAACTTCATTGTGCCAAAGATCATTCCATTGAGTATAACCAAGATCAAGGTGAGTTTGGCCATACATTGACTATAGGACAATCCTCATACAAAAGAGGATTGTTACCCCATTTGTTTCTGGAAACTAAAGATTATAATTACTCTTTCTGAGATGCATTTAAAATGGCTTAGATTTCATCTCTTCATCCATTGTATCACATGACTTTCTCCAGTTCAAGGTGACAGCTCCTTGAGAACGTGGACTAGAATATGTTCCCCTCACACCTCATGAAGGGAATAGCAATCATGTAAGTATAATAATTATAATAATAACATGTGTTTGGCATGGTCAAGTTTGCAGAACGATGTCATACAGACTATTTACTTTGAAGAGTAGACATTTTCTTCATTTTATACATCAAGAGAGTTGATGGGGGTCCAGAAACATCACCTGGGCGGTCCCTACGATGCAAATAGCAATTTCTAGAGGCAGGGCTAGAATGCAGGTCCTCTGGCTTCAGGCTAATGCAATTTCCTCAAATGTTTAGTGATTAGTTTCCTCAGAGAGAGTAAATTTGGGTGGTGGAAGGAGACATAAAAGAAAACCACCTATTATTCTATGACCAACTGAGCTACTAGTCACTACACTGCATTTATTTCTCATCTATGACCCATTTACATTGCAATCACCAGGTTTTTGTAGAAAGAGTCTGGGAGCTGCTGTCAGCTTCTTGGAGTCTCTTTAGTCTATTTCTGAGAATGTGGCTGCCTCTGAATGCAGGCTGTGCAACACGCCTCAGTGAGCATGGATAAGAAGCATGGACTTTGACTTAGATTACTACAACCCATGTGAACAGTCCTCTCTAAGGCAATGTCCTGTCAAGCAGTTTGGATAAAATATTTGCCTTTAAAGGTACTAGACATGAGTCCTTTTGTCTATTTTTTCCTTAAGAAAATCACAAGATGGAGAGAGAGTTGTCATTTAATGCCATACAAGAAGGTGTTATATCATAATGTTAACAACTAAAATGATGTCAAGCTAAAGAATGTGATTAATACATAACTCTAATTCTTAAAATTAACTTTTGTAATAGGCATTTTGAATCCCCTTTTTTATGACTGAAGAAACTGCCAGAGAATAAAAAAATGAATAAAATATTTTAAGAGCACTTGCTGTAGTTTAGACATTCTAAGAGGTTTATATATACAGTCATGTATCTCTTTTGTTTGTTTGTTTGTTTGTTTTGTTTTTTTGAGATGGAGTCTCACTCTGTCGCCCAGGCTGGAGTGCAGTGATGTGATCTTGGCCCACTGCAGACTCTGTCTCCCAGGTTCAAGTGATTCTCCTGCCTCAGCCTCCCAAATAGCTGGGACTACAGACATGCACCACCACACCCGGCTAATTTTTTTATTTTTAGTAAGGACGTGGTTTCACCATGTTGGCCAGGATGGTCTCAATCTTCTGACCTCGTGATTCACCTGCCTCGGCCTCCCAAAGTGCTGGAATTACAGGCATGAGGTACCGCGCCCAGCCTGTCATGTATCTCTTAACAATGGTGATACATTATGATTATGAGAAATGGGTTGGAAGGTGATTTCCTTGTGGGAACATCATAGAGTATATTTACACAAACTTAGGCGGCAATGCCTGCTACACACCTAGGCTATATGGCAGTGCCTACTGCAGCTACGCTATAAATCTGCACAGCATGCTACTGTACTGAATATGGTAGACAGCTGTGCCACAATGGTAAGTATTTGTGTATCTAAACAGAAAAGTGCAGTAAAAATACATTGTGAAAGATAAAAAATAGTATATCCAGATAGGTCAGCTCCGTTATAATCTTATGTGCATGTGTTGTTAACCTAAATGTTATGATGTGGTATGTGACTGTATTAATTTATTACTTTTTATAGCCACCCTATAAGATAGTTACTATTTTCTCTGTTTCACAGACAAGATTCAATGAAGGCCACACAGATTACACAAGTTGCCCAAAGTCACACAACTAGTAAACATGGAAGTGAGCTAGCAAAGCTGGCGACAGCCCCATGGTCCTCCTACAATAAATTGTGCTAGGCATTTTCATTATATGTTGCCTCATTCACTCTAGTTATTCTCCCTTGGAAACAGGTATTGGGATTCCCTTACTCTACATTCTACATGCTAAGAATCTGAGGCTCACAAAAACTAAAAGACATATCCAAATTCACATAGTTAGGACATAGCAGAGCTGGTACTCAACTCCAAGTATTCTAACCATCGCATCCCATATTGTTTTGCATCTCTAGGGTTCCTATTAGAATTATGCCTTTTTTAATACCAAACCAATGGTCATTTATATTCCAAAACTTACATGAAGACAGTTATAAAATGCATACAATTTTTCACTTTTATACAGGCTAATTTCATTTCTGTTTTAAAAATTATGATGTCATTCTTTAAAATAATTACTGAGAAATTAGTTGTAAGAAAGCTTGTTTTTATTTAAATACTCAGTCTCTTGGAAATAGAGTGAGTAAATATTCCAGGGGCAAATGTGACAGGCTCGTAGGCTGCTGAACTTTGTATTGGGATCCCCTGGCCCTGTGGATCAAGAAGTTGACCTGCCAAATAGCGGGTATGATCAAACATATATTATTTCTCAAAACCAAAGCACCCTGGAAATTACCAAGTCTATTCTCACAAGTCCTTGGGAATTTTCTTCCATAATCCTTTCTTATGGTTTTTAACACTGGGTCATATTCTTTTGAATCTTACTCTCTTGTTTTCTTTGGCTCTTAGGAGCTTAGAGTTGGCAGATCCTTTCTTGATTTCAGTGAAAGTACTATTCATGAGACACTTCTTTCAGAGGATGTTTTAGTTGTCAAACCTTGTGTCTTTTTATGTATATATATATATATATATACACACACACACACACATACACACACACACACACACACACACAAGCTACCAAGCTATACTTGCTGGCTTAATTTATTGTGCAAGAATTGACAATCAGAGCTACATTTTTTTTTAACAAATTTCATCTGTAGCTTCTAGGTAGAGGCAGATTTTAAAATACTAAAACATTGAATTTTAGTTTTATCCCTACAATTTATTTTTTATATAACCATTATTATGCACTAAGCATTACGGTCCTAGCTTTCCTATCTCAAAACTTTATGGTTTGTTATCTATCATGGAAGATTGTTTTGGAGATTAAGACCAATTATTCATTTATTCATTCAGTCCCTCACGCATCATCCATTCAATAAATATGATCTGAGGGTTTACTAAATACTGATTATTCTGTCAGTCATTGTAAATGATAGAGGTGACAGTTCTTTCATTCCTATTCACAAGGAGTGCACAGTCTACTGGGAGGGAGTGAAGTGCATAATTAACAGTTAGTGTGATGACTGCTGATAGATTATGTGCAGAAGTTGTAGGAACACTGAGGAGTGAAGGGGAGGCTTGGCATCTAACATTGGTTGTGTTGAGTCATGGAAAGTGCATAAAGGAATCAAGATACTTTGTTTTCTGAGGAAGAGAAAACTAATCATTGACTTGATGGATGAATAAGAGTGAGCCAGATGTGGCAGGGCTGGGGCAGTGGTGGAAGACTGGTTTACTATTTCTGCAGATACACACCTAGGACAAAGTTTGAAATGCTAATAAGTGTTCAGTATTTTGAAGCTCTTTGATTCTAAATAAAACAAACAGAAAAACCCAATTTGACCTCAAACCATGCCTTTGGTTGTATGTAACCAAAGCTCTTACTTTTCAATGTTTAACACTGAATCTCCACAGCTTCCCAGACATAGAGGATGTCCTTTGAAGTGCACAAAAGATAAGATCCTGTGGGGACAGGACTTTCTGAACATCAAGAGATTAATTTACACCACCACAAAATAAAATCAGCCTGCTGCTAATCAAAGTTCCAATTCTTATTTTCCAGGGCATTTCACAGGAGGATTTTCCCACTATGGAAATAAGTAAAAGATATTAGAAAAACCACTCTTGTGCTACTTTGGGATGAAACAAACAACAGAGTTGTTCTCTGATGGGCAAGTTAGCAGGCTGTCATTGATACAACTCCACAGAGAGAAAGAAGGTAACATTCCAAAGAGAAAAAAAAAAATGCTGTTGCAGTCAAGTAATTCAACCTATTTATATATCTCTTTTTACATACATCTAACATGAGTGCAGTGCTTTGTTGGTGTTAGGATCTGACTGCATAAAACCCACTTAGATTAAAGGTGAGCATTGGATAATGAAAAGAAGATGAGCATTTTTATTTAGTTTCTATTTTGTCACTTAGGAGTGACCTTGTGCAGTTCACCTTTTGTGCACTGCCTCGTCCATAGCACTTTTGACAACCAAATAAAGCAATGGAGGTGAAGTTACTTCGGGTGCAATAATGCCAAATAAATGTAAGACACTGATAAAATTAAAGTTAAAATATTCCAAAGATGAATTCAACTTGATCCTTACTCTGAACCTGCATTCACAATGCTGGGAATATAAAAAGGAGATACCCATGGATATGTCATTTTTGCCATTTGTTGATTGGTAATAGCTACTATTGCTTCCCCTTTCAGGCTGCTTATTAGTTTCTTGGCTTTAGTTGGGAACTTGATCTTGATTTACCTACACAAAACTCCCCACTTTGCTCTTTCCTCATTTTCAAAATTATTAAGGTCAAAGTCACTCATCAGTCTCTGACATAATGAATTATTGTTTGTGCATACGTGAATGAATAAATAAAATTCAAGGTCTTCATTTTGTAGAGGTGGTTCTATCAGTGGTATCCTACAAGCAAGATCCTCAGGAGGAAGAATAATGTCTCTACCTAGCACGTTCTTGGTACCAAGCAGACGATTATGTGATGTTGGTCACCTTCTCTCATTTTCCATCATTTTCCTCACCCTCGTTCATACTTTTGAGGATACCAGTGGAAGTAGGAGCATTATTATATTGGTATTGAGTCCCAAGGCCTAATTTTGTCGTTTGTTAACTGAAGGAATTTGCTAAAATTAATTAGATCATTGAGTTTCAGGTTCTCCCTGTGTGAAATATGTATCATTTACTCCTTTTAGAAGAGGCCATGAAACACTGACATGCATCAAGTAGTAATTGGAGAGCTCAAGGACACTAAACTGCTTCTTCATAAAAGGAATACAACGTTGGAGGGAGGAGCAAAGGGATCAATGTTATTTTGCTGTTTATGCTTGGTCTGTATTATCCTGACACCAGAGTGCATGTTGGGCTGGTTTGTTTTTCATTTGGGAGGTGCTGTAGGCTGAGAGAGTTATATATGGGAGAGAAGGATAATCCAATATTCTCTGTAATTTTTCTAAAAAGAATCTGGAAGAGAATAAATCTGTATTAATTAGGGTTCTCTAAAGGAATGGAAAAAAACAGGATAGACGTATACATGAAGAAGAATTTATTAAGAAGTACTGACTCATACAATCTCAAGGTGAAGTCCCACAGTAGGCTGTCTGCAAGCTGAGGAGCAAGGATGCTAGAGAGACAGCCCCTGGCAAATTACTGGTGTTTAAGTCCAAGGGTCCAAAAGTTGAAGATCTTGGAGTCTAAGGTTCAAGGGCAGGAAGCATCCAGCACAGTAGTAAGATGAAGGCCAGAAGACAGCGAGTCAAGTCCTTCGATGTTCTTCTAACTGCTTTATTCTAGCCACACTGGCAACTGATTAGATGGTGCCCACCCACATTGAGGGTGGGTCTGCCTCTTCCGGGCCACTGACTCAAATGTTAATCTCCTTTGGCAACACCCTCACAGACACACCCATGAAACATACTTTGCATCCTTCAATCCACTCAAGTTGACTAAATTCTAGATGTTCTCCCTGAAACTTTCCTTGGTATTATAGGAAACTCTGGTCAATCCATCTACTCAGTAACCTGCCTGTGTCCTGGAAGGAAGCACAGAAGAGGAGGAGATGGTGACAGGACTCATGATAGTCCTACCTGTTCCATAAATCAGTGAACTTATGGTTATGACTTTCACTTGGCAACTGATTCTGCTGGGCTATTCTCCCAAGAACTTGCACAGAGGGGTGGCAATGGTGAAATGCAGATACCTATTCTCATGGGATTGTCCCCTGAGCAGACCTGTAAGAACCCCAAGGCAGAGCCAGGAGAAGTACCATGAGCTTCAAATGGTGGGGATCTTCACAGGAAACTTGTTAAAATTGAGAAGGAATATTGAAAGAAAACAAAGAGACAACAATTAAGCAGGATGTTCTCAAGGCAGGATCATCCAATGTCATGAAATAACCATGGAAAGTAACAATCTCTAAAGGAAGTTGAAGGTTTTTCCTACCTAGTCAAATCCTACTCCTATCAAATTTCTTCATAAATGTTTCTAAGATCTTAAATCAAGGCACATCTGTCTCAAATTTTTATTATTTTTCCAATTATGTATGTATATGTAAAAAATACACATTTTTATGCTTTTAAAATTTGTGTAAGTGGTATTGGAACAGAAAAATAGGAAATTGTAAGTCAAATAATTAGGGAAATGCTGCAAGGTGTCTGCAAGATTCTTCATGAGCTTCAAATTGCTATGAATTACATATTTCAAAAAACAAAAAGTACTCTTCAGTATTTACCAATCTTACATGGCCATGAGTTAAAAGAAAACAAAGAAACAAACAACAAGAACAAGAATAAATAAACTGCATAGTTTATATTGTAGCGAGATGATCAAAGGAACCTACTTTGGCATAAAAATAAGACGTTGAACTGAAGATGTAAAGGGATCCTAGTAGTGTCTGCATTGACTAGCCCAGTTCCCAGGACAGGAAGGCTGTAGGATTCAGGAATGAAGTGAATCTCGGGCTTAGCTCAGGTGTCCAGTTGGGATGAGCATTTCTTGCTATGCTCCCTTGGGAACATGACTGTGGCTGCAGGCAGCCAGGCAGGATAAGGGTCCATGTGAGCTGAGGTCCCTTGAGGTCTGACAGAGGCAGTAGGATGAGCCTCTACAGAGGAGGCTCCCCAGTCCCAGAAGGCATCTTCACAACAGCCCTAGTAGGATAGCTGTGAAGATGAAATGAACCAGGGGTGAAGGCAGCATTTTGTAAATTGCACTGTCGGTTCTGCATACCACCACCTCTATGTTAGGGTATTTAATGAGATCATTTAAAATACACACAGCCAACCACTCTTGAGGCTCTGTTCTTTTTTGACAGGGTTCTCAGTATTCCCCACATATTGACTCTCTTAATATTAATACTATGACCATCGATGCTATTATTTAACACTATTACCGGCACTTGATATGAAAGACAGGAAGACTAAGTAACATGCCTAAGGCCAGTGGTTTCTGAGTGGGAGTACTGGGTTCCACCCCAAGCCGTCTGACTCCCAGCTGAGATCTTATCCTTGCTGCTTATCCCATCATAAGCCTATGAGCAGCGTATTATTACTCTCAGCTTATAAATGAGGAAATTGAGTCCCACGGAGTACCTGTAATTGCCTAAAGTCGTACTGCTGTTTAGAAGCAGATCCAGGACTTAAACCAAGGCTCCAGCATTCTGTCTTTGAGAGAAAGATGCTTCTGGAGGAAGGAGCTGGGGTGACATGCTCAGCAGCTGCCCAATCTTGTAATCCCAGCATTGCATATACACACTCAACGTTTGGAGATAATCCCCTTCCGCTCTGGGTGTCTTGCATCATTTCACTTTGCTATTAACCCCAGCTACATAATCAACTTGAATGGGTAGAGTGAAAACCTTTTGGGAAAAGCAGGCGATACGGAAATAAATATAATATTTTATATTTATATAACAAATTATCCTTTTTTGAGGAGCCTTTTATATCAACTCTTCTACACCATTTGGTTCTCCCAATACCTGTGGAGAATAGCTGGTTGCTTTTCAAAAGTGCACCGGATTTAGATTTGGATCCGATTGAATCCCAGTTCAGCCACTTAAGAGCTTAGTGAGCATACATAAGCCCCTTTCATCACTTGTGTCAAAGACTCTCCTTTAGAAAATAAGATTAATATGACCAACTCATGCAGTAGTGAGGAATGAATTAAATCAGTATTGACTGAGTGTTGTTCAGTACCTATCAAGTTCCCACTGTGTGCTGAGTGCCAGCACAGACAATCCTCATTTTGGATGAATTTGGTTTAAGTGTAACAGGTGGAAATCATTGGCTCAGGGGTGCATCAAACTCTAGGTAGTCTTGGACAAGTCATTTAGAGTATCTGGATTTCCAATTCTTGCTCCTTAAAAGCAAAACAAGACTCTGGCATCATTATTAGTAGTTTTCAAATTCTGTTCCATGTGTCCCAAGGATTTCACACATGTTCCTTGGGAACCTCTCATTAAAGATGTGGCAGGGGTCAGTTTCCAGCACCATAAGCCCTCCTTCAGATGTAGCTGCTGCCCATAGGGAGTAAACACACATATACTGTTTGGCCTGCAACAGTATGTGTTTTTTTTTTAAATATAGCTGAATTTACAAGTGTGCGTGCGTGTGTGTGTGTGTGTGTGTGTGTGTGTTTAATTCATTTTCTCAGTTAAAGAAAAACCAAATGACTACCACACAAAGAGTATGACATCGTAGAGTAAAGCAGATCAGAATTTGCCTTCTAGCCACGTGACCATAATATGCGTTTAACCTCTCTGAGTTTTAACTTCTACATCCATACAATGAGATAATGCTATCTCATAGAATGGTAATAAGACTTAATTGAATTATCTTTTTTAAATGCCTTGGCTCAGAGCTTTACTAAATACAGGTTAATTTATTTCTCTTCACAGCATCTTGGGGAACAGAAATACCCCAGCGCTTTGTTCTCTGGGTCTTTAAATTTGACCAGAACTTTGAAGACCTTTTTGGGTATGATTCACTGAAAAAAAATGATTCTACTTCCTAACTTTCTTTATGAAAGCATGGTCTGATTTTGACATTTTCAGTTTGAAATATATTTATAACACTGAAATATATTATATTGATATATTTGTAATTCAAAACACATCTTTACATTGAAATACATATATATATACACACATACACATATATAATCACTTTTGAAAAACTAATATATAATTAAGGTACTTTCAGCCAAATCAACACTTTATGATTATTAAAAACATCATTTCAGGGTTTTGTACGAACACCATCTATCATTTTATATTTGGATGTTTAGGATTTACTATCTGTCCATTTAATACGTGATTCAAAAGACACTTACTGTGCTCACAGCATCAAATAGGTATGTATGAAGGTCTTCTAAACCCCTAAAACCTCCATTACCTTGCTCTGCAATTCCCATGAGTGTGCAGAGAGGTGGCTGTTACACCGAAGTTTGAAACTTTTCCAGCTTCCAGTTTGCATTTCAGGGCAATTTTTGTTTCTTTTCACAGTAAAGCTGCTTTCCATCCTTAATGCAGTGAAAAATGGGCATTAAAGAAAGATACTCTTTCTAAATAAAATAAAATGGAGAAAGTACAAAAGGCCTTTATTGAAGGATGAAGAGGCATTCACTTGGGGAGATCGCTAGGGTCCTTAAGTGATGCTGCCTTTGATTAAAGCGATGCTGTCAAGTGAGTGAGCCTGGGGATGAGTCAGAAAATCCAGCTCCCAGCACCGGCCCTGCCTCTTAGTCACTGAATGACCCTCTTTCGTCCCAATCTTTTCAGCCTACTTGCAGGGCTCAGCTCAAGAACTGAAGTGAGAATTCACTGGGATAATGAATGTAAAATTGTGTAGGAAATGATAAAAGCATAATTTAAAAAATATATGGAATTATAATGATGTACTTACACTTCAGTCAAATTTAAGAAGCTTACTAGTTTTGAGTGTAGCTTCTGAAGAATGACAGACCTCTATGAAAATTCTAACCTAGACATCTCATAGTCTTTATTTTTCATTTTTAACTGAATTGTTCTATGAATGTTTTTTCTCTCCTACAAAATGGGCATAATAAAAACACCTACTCAAGAGAACCAAACAATGAAATGATTGCCTAATGCTTAGCCCAGTGGCTGGAACAAAATAAGCCCTTAATAAAAGCAGTGAAAAGGGAATGATAGCAACGGTTCAGTCAAAATATCAACTCAGACAAACAAATGAATATGAAATTCCACTTTTCAGGGTGTTTTAACCTGGAATCTTGGCCCTAACACACCAAGAGTTAAATGTCTACATATACAAATTAGTGGACATTTTTATTGACTGCTTTCATCGAATGCATTAGTTTAATTTACTGTCAGATAATATATTAGCAACTGGTAAGTTTAGTTAAGAACATCAGATAAGTTTGCATGTTGATTCAAAGCGTCAACCAAGGGTTTGCCAAAGGCAAACAAACAAATTTTAAAAAACCCTAAAATATAAAAAGCTCAATAAAACTGTGACTTTCCATATAAAGCCAAAATAGTGGCTCCATGAAACATTGCTCTTTTGTGTTTCTGAAAGAATATATAGTTTAAATTTATGTTTAAAAAAATGGTGTTTATAACGTACATTCTCTGAGCTTTTGCTATGGCTCTAATAACCTATCTCACAAGATACTTCTGAGGAATTAAATGGGATATTGTATAGGAAAGGAATGGGAAGAAGGTAGTTTTTCTCAGTAGAATGAGCCCAAGTGCCTATAGGCCACCAAGGTGCACAATAACCAAGATATTTTTTCCTCACTCCATGGGTAATTCATTGGGCAGTTTCTGAAATGGGGAAATCAGCACATAACCTTAATGAATTATCAAGGGCAGTAATAGACTCGCATTAAGACGCTTTTTAACCCAGTTTGAAAAGCCTTTCTGGAAGAAATACCTTCTGAATCCTGAATGGCAAAAACATATTTATCTGGGTGACAAATTTTGTAGACGAACATCAGCAACAAGATAGGAGGATGGGAAACATTCCCAAGGAAAAAACCAGGAAGTGTGTTTCTTAGTGAGAAGGGAAGAATGGATGACGGGATAAGATAAGCACATTCATGTGATTGTACTCTAAGTTGTTTCTTTTAATGTGAGAAAAGAAATTTAATCAATCGGCAGAGATGTATGTCATTGGCAAACATACTAGATGCACTGCACAATTATCAGGTAGCCAAATATGGTCAAATAGACCCATTTTCAAGATTCCTGAATTAATTCAAGGAATTAATGTCACGCCTTCAGGGAACCAAATACATAGCAACATTTTCTGATTAACACACATTGATGCCCTCTGATGATGGAACCACAGATTTGCCTTTATTCTTGGGTTGCCTTCACTTTGGACCTTAGATTGGATCCTCTTAAATTCAATGGGGAATCCAAAGAATGATTGAAAGAAAAATGGGATCTGAAGGGTGAGATGCTGCTTCTTATATTAAGGTAATATAATATATATACACATATATTATATACACACACCTAATATAATACATAAATATATATATATACATATATTAGGTGTGTGTACATATATGATTATAATAAATAATTATATATTATAATAAATAATTATAATGAATAATACATTATATTATTAAGTAATAAATATAAAATAATAAATAATAATATAATGTGATATATTATTAAATAATAATTATAATAAATAATAAATAAAATATATATAAATTATAAATATGTACACACACCTAATATAATGTATGTATTAGGGTAATATAAGAAGCAGACATCTCACCCTTCAGATCCTATTTTTCATGTAACCATTCTTTGGATGCATTCCATTTTTCTTCCTGGCAGAAAGAAAACAAAGAAAGAAGTGCAACTATAAAAAGGAACTTTACCATTTCCTAGGGTCACGGGTCAGTGAGAAAATAAAGAAGAAAATTAGTTTAAGTTCCTTTTGAGAATGGAATCGGTTAAATTATAGTGATAGAGCTGAAGCCAGTAGGCTTACCTACCTTGTTTCCTGTCCTCTGTTAATTCTCTAAGCCCGTCTGGACCAATATGACTATAGTATAGGTTTGGCTTGAGCCCCAGGGTTGCCACGAGCTACCCTAACTGGTACTCCAGCGTTGACCCTGTTCTTAAGGTCCCACCTTAGTTTCAAAGCTCGCATCTTGAACCTCAGTTCTGTTCTAATTTTCCTATGTTGAAGTCCCACTTTTCTTCCATATTAAAGTTTTCCTGATTCTGAGGCCAAATAATTTTGTCAATAATTTTAGTCTTTAGTTTTCAGCCTTGGAACTCCAGGACTATGTGGGATGGGAGATAGTGTTGCATCTGTCTGTTAATGTATAAGTTGTTTCCACACATGAACAAGGAAGAAATGTGCTGAACAGTCTATGCAAAGATATGAAGTATCAGGGGTCATGAAGATTTCAGGGAACCATTTGTAGATTAATATGCCTCAAGGATAATGGACATGAAGAAGAACTGATAGGATGTTGTTAAGAAAATGGTTGGGATTACAGAGAACTTGAAAAAAGGAGACAAGTTAATGTATTAGTCCGTTTTTATGCTGCTGATAAAGACACACCTGCGACTGGGTAGAAAAAGAGGTTTAATTGGACTTACAGTTCTACTTGGCTCTTGGGGAGCGGGCTCAGAATCATGGTGGGAGGCGATACTTTTTACACGGCAGCAGCAAGAGAAAATGAGGAAGACTCAAAAGCGGAAACACCTGTTAAAACCGTCAGATCTCCTGAGGCTTCTTCACTGCCACGAGAACAGTATGGGGGAAACCTCCCCCGTGATTCAAATTATCTCCCACCGCATCCCTCCCACAACTCGTGGGAATTATGGGAGTACAATTTAAGGTGAGATTTGGGTGGAGACACGGAACAAACCCGTATCAGTTAACAAGCTAAGACAACTGATCAGGTGAGAGATAATGAGGACCTGAACTCGGGAAATAGCAATGGAATTTGAAGGAGAAAATGATGCAAGAGATATTTAAAATGCAAAATCCACACAACTTGTCAGTTCATTGGCTAAGGAGTGAAAGAAATATGGATGTCCCCTATGTCTATCACTGTCCTATGTAGCAACTTTCTCTCATGCACTGGTAACTCCTCCAATCACATGGTCAAATGGGGGAGGGATGGAATCCAGATTGACCAATCTGAGTACCTCATCCTGTTAGGCTTGAGTGGCAGGAGGTGTCTCAGGCACAGCCAGTACTGCCATAGAATTTCTGGAACAAATGAAATAATGATCTGCTCTTTTCTATTTGAAATTTAAGCATGAATTAACCCCAGTGCTACCGTTTGACAACAGACTGAGAATAAAGTTAACCCAGAGAAAATCAGCGGCAAGAGAGAGGAGAAGAGCAAATGCTTGGTGATATTGTTAGAATCCTTAAGTCTGGCTGAGTCAGAAGCTATAATCAAGCTAGACAGACCAATAAATTCAGTCTTTCAGAAAGCCTTTTTGAATCGTGTTTATATCACCTAAAAGCAAGAATCCTGACCTATACAATGGAGAAACTAAAGATAATTCTGAGGTTCTCAGCTTGAGCATTTGGGAAAGAGTGATAAGATAATGTTAATGCCTTGAGGACCACCATGTAGAGGAGAAGGTCTGAGTGACAGCACAAGTTCTATTAGAACTTGTAGCAGTTGAGGGATCCATCAGTAAGGCTAATCATCAGCTGCTATTTTGGCTGTGAAACACTCACTTAGGTCCCAAGACCGTGGGATGACCACGGAGGTGACGAGTGCTAAGCACAGGAGTGAGTGCAATAAATCTAATTCTATCGCGTTCTCGCTGATTCAAGAAGCATTGCATCGTGCAAGAAGGTAGAAGTGGAAGTATCAACAACAACCTCACTGAGTTGTCTATTTCAAATTCATGATTCAATACCCTCAAATATTTAAGGACTAATATGGTAAATGATTCCAGTCACACTTCACAACTGATTGCAATATCTGAGAATGGTCCAAAGTGTATGCTTTTTCATGTGGGGAGACAGGGATTTGGAGACAGGACAGAGCTTAAGTTGGAAAGTTTTGGAGTAGGCTTTGGGCTTTGTAAGTGTTGCTTCAGCTGCTGTGACCAAGAATAACTCAAGCAACAACATGAAGCCCCTAATTCTAAGTGTAATGCAAGTAGCTTTTCTCTCCCCAATGTGTTCTATTGATTGCAGACAATATGTAATTACCTTCTGAGATATACTTTTCCCATCTTAACTCCCTCTACATGTGAAACGAACTGTAACAGACAAATTAGGTTTTTCTTTCTTTCTTTCCCATCACCTAACTTTCTTAGCTTTTTTTCTGATTTGATGAGTGTCTCCTCCTCCCAATACAGCAATACAATTGAACATTAATGGTGTGCTACAAGGCCAGATGAAAATAATATGAAATCTAATGCAATATCTAGAGCTCTACTGGAATAGAATGCCAGATCTGAAATGGCCTCCTGAAATATCACATCTCAAACCCTTATCTTAGCTATTAGGAAGTAGAGAACCCAAAAGCAGATGAACCATCCAAGTAAGCCCCACTCCTTGTTAGTTACAGAGCTGCACAAACATTTCAGGTCTCTTGACTCCTGATTCTTTCCACCACCTTAAGATTTGCCTCTAGGTACTGAATATATTGTACATTATAGGCATTTTACATGTTTTTTTTGTCATACTTACAGCCCATCTTGATGCAATTTGTTTCCATCAGAGCATGTGTATCCCCAGCTTAGCTTTATTCCATTAGCCCATCCTGGACCATCTTTGTGGCAAAAATGGCACACCAGAGGATGTATCAGCTATGTTATCACAGACATACTAGCCTTTAATTTCCAAAATCAGGGAACCTCAGCCAGTGTACATTTTAGGCACACACATTCAGGTATTTCTGTATTTAAATAGTTCTTGTAGAATAATAATCATCTTTTACATTTGCAGAGAAGTTTACAGTGTGAAAAGTACACTCAGGGAATCATTTAGAAGTCATAATTAGGTAAGATTTGTAGGTGCAAAAGCTTCTGTCAGAGAACAGACCTGGAACACCTGTTTAATTCATTTAAGCAAGAGATGCTGCTTCATTTTTCAAAACAATTTCACTAAAGAATATTGAAACAAGAATAAAAAATGTAAAATGCCATCCACAAGCCAATTGCCAAGCGAAACTACCATTTCTTGTTTTTCCATGTTTCTCTTTTGAATTGGCCCACTCACTCTGTGTGTGTGTGTGTGTGTGTGTGTACACACATACTCATTTATGCATTTATGTTTAAATTTTAAAAATGACTCCATATTATTTTCCCTATTGTTGCAGTATCTTTATAATAATCTTGGTTACTGCTTGTTCAATATTCAAAAGAATGGATACAATATTTAAACACAGCTTTTCTCCATTAATGTTACTTTTTTGCAACTAGGAATGAAATAGGGGCAGGGTGAAAGGTTTCCAATGCAATTGTTGCTGTTGTTATTTTAATGAAAACTGAATGAAAGCAATAACTGGGGAAATAAATGAAGACAACTCAAATGAGAACAGACTGTTTATTTAGAACTTGCTCTATCTGTATTTGGTACAGGCTTAAAGGCACACAGGGTAATGGAGAAGCTTTACAGTGAAAACATGGGAAGACTTCCGGTACACTCAATTGAAGGTTGGGAAAGCTGAATGTCAACTAGAAGCATGTGACTGGTTTGGGGAGTGCGTTTGCCTTCCTCTGGTTGGTCCTGAGTTGGAAGTAGGAACAAAAATTAGGGCAGCTGGCAGCCCCTGTCCAAGTTCTTATTTTTTTGAGCCAATTTCTATAAGGTTGTGGTTTGGATCCCAGGGCTGGTTGCTGTAAGGAATTCGGGGTCAGACTTCTATGGTTAAATACCGTCTGGCTGTTGGCCATTTGTGTTGTCAGTGTCTCACTGGATAAAAGTCAGCTTGATTGCCTACTGCCAGAATTAACCTCAGAAGTAGTCTCTAAGTTTGGGTGTGAGCAAAGTCTAAATGTCAAAGAATGCTATTGTAGTAAAATAGAATACCTATAATAAATTCCTATATTTACACATTAACAGTTGTTTACTGAAATACATTTTATTAAGAATTGTTATTCAGCCCAAGTTCCTAAATAGTGACCAAATGAAATCTTTTTTGCTTTATTTGCATGTTTCTGATAACATAAATATGTTAATCAATTAAATTGATCCGGACTTGGTCTGTGCTATTTTTTCAGGCAGTCTCAAATGCTAACTCAACTACCAGATGGCTCAGCATATTTTTTTCTGGAGTCAGTTCACAGTTTTAGCTAGGTAATTGTTTGCCATTAATCCCACTGTAGATCCTGGATTTGCAGTACTTCTGTATATTTTTTATGTCATAAATACATTTAATGTTAAATGTACATTTGAAAAATATATAATTTATGCATGGACAAATTACAAATAATCATAAAGCGTGTGTAATCAAAACTCAGGTTAAGAAATAGATTAGGCTAGTATCTTCAATGGCTCTGTGAGCTCATTCCCAGTTTTACTCTTCTCTCTTTCTCCAGAGGTTATCATTATTCTGATGTTTTGTGAAATGAGTATTCATTGTCTGCAGACTGCCTGTTATATTTTGTCTCTGATTTGCGATTCTTGCTCTATGCACTTCTATAAGACTCTTTTGTTTAGAGTTCCTGGTCCTTCCAAACGCTCTATTATTTCTCCCAGGTGTAGTTTAGTGGGGACAATCACTCATCAATGGAGCAACCCATAAATTGAAGAGACACAGACTTATTACATGTGATATTGCCCTCCCTCACGTCCATTTATAGGTGGTAGAAACAGGTATCTTAATAAAGTCATCTAGTCAAAATATCACAGGAAACTATAGGATATATAACCAATGTCCCTAGGTTTTCTTTTAAACTAATTCAGGTTTCCTATTGTGAGCCTCTCCCTGAAATTTCTCCATATTCTGTGTGATATGATAGTAATGGTGGCATTATTTATTTCATTTTGAAATAAATCTGTGTCATTATGGGAGATGGTGAAGGTATTATTATTTATTTGGCTGATGAGCAAACTCAGAAAAGACAAATGCTGACCCAAGAAGGCACAACTACAAATAGGAGAAATAAATTCCTCTGTAGATTTCTATTTTCAAATGCTATACTTGTTCTTCCTCCTAAAACCTGGTACATCCCTATATATATCATTAATGTCAATAATGTAGGAGAAAAAACTGTCTTGTAGCTATTGTCCTTGTTTGAACCTGAAGGAATAAGCATTCTAAATACGGGCTTTGATCTAGAATAGCCTAGAACGTGAACTACCAATTCCTAATAAATTGCTTTAAAAAGTAGTACTTCATGGAGCTAGTATCCAATCCTCCGCGAATGCCCATACACCACCAAAGAATTAGCTTCACATTTGTCTATCATTTATTAATTCATCTTTTGACAAACACTTAATAGCAGTCTATAGAACATGCAGAACGTAAATTATTAATACCATTTTGCAAAAACGTAATTCAGGCTCAAAGGGAAGTGATTTGACTAACTTATAGAACAATTCAAGTGCGGTCTTACCAATCAGAGTTCCTCTTTGAGCACAACGATCCCCTCTGTTTTCTACAGCGTGACTGAAGATGTGGTCATTTTAGCCTTTATTAGTGCTTAAAGTAGAAGCTGACCAACAGAACCTGTCAATGTCTAGTTTTGGTTGATCAGAATTATTTTTCGGGGAAAAGGAATATACATAATCATTTTTACAAAACAAACTAATATGCAACAAGAAAATTCAAGTCAAGATAGAGTAAATGTTGCTATTTTGGCTATTCAATCAATTGAATGAACCCGACAGACAATCAACAATGCTAATTTGCCACTAGTATGTTGCTGGCTCAACACTGTACTCTCACAAAACATAAAGAACAGACAAACTTCATCCCTTGCTTGGAGGAGTCTAAAAATCTTGGGAGAACAAAATCATACCCAAGGAAAATAATGCAACATAGAAATTTTGGTTCTTAGCATAAGTGTTCTATAATACATGTACCCAATATTTGTGACACACCTTTGGGCTCATTTGGGCTCCAGGACTGTGCTACGGGCTTTGTGTTCTCTTTTGGAAACTGAGACTCAGAATAGATGATCAACTTACCTGAGATCCCACAGTTAATCCGTCGCGGAGATTGGAATTTTTAACTTGTAACATATACGGACATCTCAAGCTCATGGTTATAGTAAGGATATATCCTACTTCGTTATTCTAGTTTTGAGCTTATATCTTGGAGAGATTGTGGTTTTGGCAGAACACATTACAAAGAAAAAGAAAAACAGTGCACAGGAAAGGCGTGGGATGTGTGTATGCCTCTGCAATAGGAAAATTCTGTGCTCAGCTTCTCACCTGAAAGATGGTATTCCCATGCTTGCTGGCATTTGACAAGAGAATGGTGAGTTTGTAGCACTGACCAATCAATTGGAGAACACATCTTAAGTAAGATGTAGGGGAAAAACAGATTTTCCCTGGGTTACTTCATCAGACACCTTTTTTACATAGAGGAAGAGGTCACTTCAACTCCATGCTGACACTGCTTTCTGAGTTTTCAATAAGTTTCTCCAGGAGCATCTTTGTATCTTAAAAGTTACAGTTTTCCATGTGACATTATTCTAAGAACAGAGCGTAAAATGTAACTGCTTTGGTAACATTTTGCAGCACATCAAGAAAGACTTTGATGTCCCTGTGCTTTCAAAACTCAAATAATACCAACTGTATTATCTCTCTCGCTCTCTCGCTCTCACTCTCTCTCTGGCTCTCGCTCTCTCTCTGGCTCTCGCTCTCTCTCTGGCTTTCGCTCTCTCTGGCTCTCACTCTCTCTCTGGCTCCCACTCTTGCTCTCCCACTCTTTGTGTTTGTGTGTTTTCCTGAGTCACACTTGTATTAATCACAAGGTGCTGACGACTCGACATACATTCCTTTGCATGGTATTCAGTCGATTCAACTGATACTTTTAAGAGCCCAGTCATATATCAAATGGGAAGAAAAAAGGGTTGATAAAAATAAATTTCCCACTGTTGATAGCCAGAGCTTTAGATCTCCAAAAATTGTTTCTAGCTCTAAGGTAGCGTTACTTCAAAGAGACGAAAATCATCCAAATGGAGTAGAAAAGCCAGCTCTTCCTGAATTCAGCTCTTCAATAAAGGGAAAAGAAAAGCATCTACAATGTTAATCAGGGTGGGGAGGGAGTGAAGAAAAAAAGTTGTAGGAATTTTTACAGTATGTTTGTTATTTCCTTTTGGACACAGTGCTCCAGGAAGCCCAGCAAGGTGATGATCCTAAACCCCTAGCAGATGGTCTTTAAAATGATCATAAGGATTTTCTTTCATAATGAATATCAAGAATCCTATAGGATTTACAACAAAAACTATTCATACATATGAAAAGACAGATGTTTCTTTAGATGCTGCTCAACGTTTCTTTGGCTGAAGCCCGGAAGAGCCATTAGCTGTGACTTTATTTTCAAGCAGTTGAGTTATGTGAGACTTTAGTCTCAACTAATCAATGTCAAAACACCTTTTAAATGGAAAACATTTTTTTCTCTGGAGTGGAGAATGGAGGGCATGTGTTTAGGAGGTCAGGGAATTAAATCCACTTTCGCATTTTTTATTGTTGCACAAGACTTGGGAAATGTCAGCCTTCTTTTTTCAATTCTATGTAAATGAAGCAAGACACTGTTCAAAGCAAATATTTTCTGCCTAATGAGCAGCGCTTAGACTGATGACTATACAGAGAAAGAGTAAATTCCATGGTTTGTATATGACAGAATTTTCCGTGCTGCTCTGGAGGGCAGGAGTCTGAGGTCTAATCTGGAATCTATCACTCTGTAGCGCTGTTGTGAGTTTAGACAAGGCATTATCTTTCTCTGAGTTCATAGTGATCAACATCAAAGGAAACCTGGAGTAATTCAGCATATCACAAATCTAACTCCCCAAATCACTTGAAGAGTTTTTTTTTTTTTTTTTTTTTTTTTTTAATGTGTTTGCTAAGATCCAAACCTACCGTACAGAATCAGAATCTTTGGGAAGAAGGTTTTGAGAAGCTATAGCTAACAACAAAAACAAACCTCCCGGTGATTTCTAATTTCCTCACCTATAAGAGAATGGAACATGTGTTTTTTTCAACGTTGGATAAATGCATGATCTGTTCTAGGGTAGAATATTATGGATAGTGGTGCTCATGATATTCCTAAAGATAAAAACAGTTTTATTATTAATTTTAAAATTCAGAATATGAATATGCACTTGCATTATAATATAAAGGAATGTTTTTTTTTTCTTCTTCCATTTCTTCCTGCCTTGCTTCTTAATATGGAATATTTTAATGCCAAACATTTAATGCAATTTATTTTCTTAAAGAAGCTTCAGAGAGGTGAAAATGATCCAAATGGAGTAGAAAAACTTCAGCTCTTCCTGAATCACACTTCAATCAAGGGAAAAGAAAAGCATCCACAAAGTTAATCAGGGTGGAGAGGGAGTGAAGAAAAAAAGCTTTGCTAGTTGAATTAGAGGAAAGAGTTCTGAACTTAAGAGTTAAAAACCCCCAGAGTCCCCACACCAGGTGAAGAAGGTGGTCACCCCAAGGACACAAAGTGCCAAAGTTACTGAGCATGTCTGAAATATTGTAGTGACCTGGAACTTGCATTTTGATGCCATCCAGGGAGATGGGAAATAAAGCCCAAGTCCAGTACACGTCAGGTATCCTAACGGGAGACCTCCTAAACATGACGTCCCAATAAGGCTAAACCTTCCTTGGAAGGGTGAATGTTAAATAAACCCTACACTAAGGGGGTCACCTGCTTTCATGCTGGCCATGGGCAATAATAAATCCTAACAATTCATTATCATAAACCTCTGTTAATATAGGTTTCTAATAAAATATTTTACTGCATGTTTCTTGTCATAATATTGGTTTTTTAATTCAAAAAGATATATCATTGATGTCTCCCAGATGGCTGACTTCGACAAATTCAAAATCTCACTGAAGCAGTGGAAAGAGGCACAAAGGGTACAAACGTTCAGTGATAAAGTGAGTAAGTTGTTGAATTCTAATAGACAGCATGCTGATTTTCGTTAATAACGTATCGTTGAAAGCTAAGAGAATAGAACTTGAATATTCAAACAACAGCAAAAAACGATGTGAGCTGGTTGATATATTAATTAGCTTAATGTGGTAATCATTTCACAATGTGTACATATATCCTTATGTTGTATACCATCAATATACATAATTTGTATTTGTCAACCACACCTCAGTAAAACTGGAAGACAATGGGAAAAGTAACATTCTCAAAGAAGTTAAAGATCTAAAGAACGTAAACACTCCAGTTTGTTCTCTCTTTATCCCTCTGCATTCCTCTTTATCGCTCACATCCGCCCACGCACATATGCACAGCCTTTTTCTCTCTACTTTCTTATATGCACTACCTCTGCTTTTGTTTTTTGGTTTTTTTTTTGTTTGTTTTTTTTCCTGTCTCTCAAATCCTGTTATCAGTTCAGGATTCTAATGACAGAACAAGAGGAGTGGCTACTCTTTGAACATTTGTTTTACTATCTTTCTTTATGACACTTTGGAGATGAAGTTTTCCCTTTAATGCTTGAGAATGCAAAAATTTTTAGGCCGGGAAAAGACACTCTTGTAAGGAACGGCACATATAACATTCATCTGATGGAAGGATAAATGTTAGTGTGGGTTCATATTCCAGTTTTACCTTCCCCCTGCTGTATCGTATGAGACAAGCCATTTTTGAGCCTGTTATGGAAATAAGCCAGTAGTGATAGCCCCAGTGTATTAGCCCCAAACTGTCCCCATATTGTTTACACCTTCACAGCAAGCTAGGACAATCAGCTAAAGCCTATTGATGTTAAAACTAAAATTTGTGCACACCCAGTTTCTTTAAATATAGTTCAAATAATCACATTGTTAGCCATTTACAGCCTACCTAGTCTGCATGCCCTGCAAAACTACACTCAACATCTGCTAATTACAGATAAGCAGATGACCTTTGTAGCTAAACCCTCAATTCCTGCCTCTTTTTATAACTCTTTGACTCAGATTCCTCAGCAGCTGCTGAGAGAAGAACATTACTTACGTGAGCTCTCTCTATGATTTTCTCCTTTTCCTGAAGAGATCCTTTTCTCCATTTTCTTCTGCATGTGACTTTGTGCCAGTGTCCCTGGAAGATCTCCTGGTGGAAGGGACTCTTTCATGCAACTCTATGCAAGCACAGCCCAACCAAGCAACGTTAGTGCCTCTCACATTCTTGTTTTTCCCTTGATCAACGCTGGAATCCTTGAATTTAACATAATCTGTTTTGAAATGATGGTATATTAGTTATCCAACAGTGATGTTTGGAAAGAGCCTGGCATCACACCTGATATTTAATTGAAGGTCATTAAATGTGATTCTCTTCTCTTTGTAATGGGTCCATATGTGGTGTCATTTGCACAACAGAAAGAAAAGAGGAGTGGCAATTATTCTGTCATTTGAGTCAAAGTTTAAGAAGGCCTTCTCAAAGGCTGGAGGAACAGAGCTTTAGAGATGGACAGGGAAGTTGTGATCCATTGTTTTCTTGTTTTTTTTTTTTTTTTTTTCCAGATAAATTCATCAGAATCTATCAAATATTTACATTACTTAGAGATTTGAGGACACAACCCTAAAGAGGCTAAACTTCAT
Source organism: Macaca nemestrina (assembly GCF_043159975.1). NCBI lineage: Eukaryota > Metazoa > Chordata > Mammalia > Primates > Cercopithecidae > Macaca > Macaca nemestrina. The sequence continues at coordinate 186,395,579 of NC_092127.1, forward strand.
TCAGTATCATTGTCCATAAGATGAAAGTTAGCATCAAATTTGAGAGAATGCTTCTTGATGGGACAGGATATAAGAAATATTTTCAAAATACAGATTAAAAAGCAAATTGGGCTGGGTGTGGTGGCTTATGCCTGTAATCCCAGCACTTTGGGAAGCCAAGGTGGGTTGATGGCCTGAGGTCAGGAGTTTGAGACCAGCCTGGCTAACATGGTGAAACCCCCATCTGTACTAAAAATACAAAAATTAGCTGGGCGTGGTGGCGGGTGCCTGTAATCCCACCTACTAAGGAGGCTGAGGCCGGAGAATCGCTTGAACCTGGGAGGCGGAGGTTGCAGTGAGCCAAGATTGTGCCATTGCACTCCAGACCGGGTGACAAGACCAAAACTCTGTCAAAAACAAAAACAAAAACAAACAAAAAAAAAACCAAGCAAAACAAGCAGATATATTGTTGCTTGCATGGGTCATGGCAGCGGAAGTGCCAGATGTGACCAAAACACACAGGGTGAGAGCTCATTCAGAGAGAGGTGTGCTCACAGCACACATCACCTCAGCTGAACAACCAAAAATGTTTCTGCCCCAAATTATTAAAGCCAGATGTTTGTAGTTGTAAAAAGGAGTAGTTTACTAGAGTCAAAAGCCCACTTCCTCTTGAAAGTGCTGTTACCTGGCCTATATTACTGTGTGGCCCCTATATCTCCATGGATATTAAAGAGCTCAGTTCCGTGATGGCTTTTCTACTGTCTGCTCTGACAGAAAGACAACAGTCACCACTGAAATACTTAGAAATGTCACCACCTCTCTCACAAGCACAGCTTGTTGGCCTTGATGAATGGAGTGTATTACAGGCTCTCCATGAGGATCTTCTTGTGAATCTTCTAGATTTGTGTGACCTCATCATTCCACTATGACCAATTCTTTCAGAATCCTTATCCTTCAGGAACCCTGCTTGGTTCAGCATGGGGCATCATTTTATCCTGGCTTCTGAGTTTGACTCTAGCGGACGGTGATGTGGTTTCACTGTGTCCCCACCCAAATCTCATCTTGAATTGTAGCTCCCATAAATCCCACGTGTTGTGGAAGGGAACTGGTGGGAGATAATTGAATCATGGAGGCGGTTTCCTGTATACTGTTCTCCTGGGAGTGAATAAGTCTCTTGAGAACTGATGGTTTTATAAAGGAAACCCTTTTCACTTGACTCTAACTCTCTCCTTGCCTTTCATCATGTAAGATGTCCTTTCACCTTCTGCCATGATTGTGAGTACTCCCCAACCATGTGGAATTGAGCCCACTAAACCTCTTTTTCTTTATAAATTACCCAGTCTCATGTATGTCTTTATCAGCAGCATGAAAACAAACTAATACAGATGGTTGGCTGCATACTTTGGGGTCCTTGCCAAAGAGTTCAATCCTATATTGTGAGAGTGCTCTCAGTCAATGCATTTTTGCTTGCCCAGGCTTGTGTTTCAATCCACCTGGTTAAACACTCTCAAAATCCAATTCCAAATTTCCAGGATCTGGTCCAGCATGCAAGCGGCTGAGATGTTACTACTCCATCCTGACCAAAGTAAAACCTGAATAAACTGAAAAAGTTAAAAATCCTTAGCTCCATCAGAAAAAGTGAGGTCACAGGGCAAACTGCTCTTCCTCAAATTAGAGAGACAGACAGCAGGATACAGAGAATCGCAACTTGCCAGAGCATAAACCATTTTTTGCAAGCAGCACCAGTAAGGCAGGAAAACCTAAACTTTAATTGACAAATTGTCCTGGTAGACAAGTCTAAGAGTTAAAAATTCCAGGGGGACCTAAACATAGAAATGTCCCCACACTTTTGTGACTTTTATCTTCAGGAACTCTACCAAATCCTCACAGTGAATACCAGAGAAATATTCCCTCATGATTCCAATAGAGGGAAAGGGAACCATTTAGAAAAACAGAAGAGCATTCTGTTCTTTTTTTTTTTTTTTTTTTTTTTAATTTATTTATTATTATTATACTTTAAGTTGTAGGGTACATGTGCATAACGTGCAGGTTTGTTACATATGTATACTTGTGCCATGTTGGTGTGCTGCATCCATCAACTTGTCATTTACATCAGGTATAACTCCCAATGCAATCCCTCCCCCCTCCCCCCTCCCCATGACAGGCCCCTGTGTGAGATGTTCCCCTTCCTGAGTCCAAGTGATCTCATTGTTCAGTTCCCACCTATGAGTGAGAACATGCGGTGTTTGGTTTTCTGTTCTTGTGATAGATTGCTAAGAATGATGGTTTCCAGCTGCATCCAAGTCCCTACAAAGGACACAAACTCATCCTTTTTGATGGCTGCATAGTATTCCATGGTGTATATGTGCCACATTTTCTTAATCCAATCTGTCACTGATGGACATTTGGGTTGATTCCAAGTCTTTGCTATTGTGAATAGTGCTGCAATAAACATACGAGTGCATGTGTCTTCTGTTCTTAAGAAGAACTGCCCTCAGGAGAAACTTTCCACCAGAGCCTAACCTGATGTTGTTTTATCAGAGCCTAGCCTACCTAAGAGAAAAGTAATACCCAATCCCAGCTTCTTCTAGCCATCCTATCTTGCCTAAGGCAGAGAGGAGCCTGTGCAACACTGGTGAACTTCACAGCGCACAAGCTCGCCATAAAACTGAACCCTAATCACAGAACTGTAGTGTGCTGCTGCTCCCCAAGCCTCGTCACTACATCCCTGAAGGCCTATTTACTGCAGTTTCTGTTACCCAGTATGTCATATTTATCTTTCAACAAAAAATTATAAGGCACACTCAATGGCAAAAATCACAGCACGAAGGGACTAACTAAACATTAGAAACAAAGTCAAATGTGGCAGGAATGTTAGAATTATCAGACCAGAGATTTAAAAAATAAACATGATTAGTATGCTAAGGGCTTTAATGGAAAAAGTAGACAACATCTAAAAAAAGATGGATAATGTAAGCATAGAGGAGTAAATTCTAAGAAAGAATCAAAAGTAAATGTTAGAGATCAAAAACACTGTAACAGAAATAAAGAATGCCTTTGATGGGCTCATTAGTACACCAAACACAGCTGAAAGAAAAATCTCTGAGCTTGAGGATATGACAATAGAAATGTCCAAAACTGAAAAGCACAGGATAAAAAAGATTGGGAATAAAAACAGAACAGAATGTCCAAGGAGTATGAAACAACTATCAAAGGTATAACTTGTATGTAGTGAAAATAACAGAAGAAGAAGAAAAGGTGAAAAGAAAGGAAGACATATTTGAAACAATAATACCTGAGGATTTTCCTAAATTTATGTCAGCCAAACTCCAGACCCTGGAAGCTAAGAAAAAAGTCTGCTAGGAGCAGTGGCTCACACCTGTAATCCCAACACTTTGGGAGGCTGAGGCAGGTGCATCATGAGGTCAGGAGTTCAAGACCAGCCTGGCCAAGATGGTGAAACCTCATCTCTACTAAAAATACAAAAAGTATCCAGGCATGGTTGTGGGCCCCTCTAATCCCAGCTACTCAGAAGGCTGAGGCAAGCAGTTGCTTGAACCCAGGGACAGAAATTGCAGTGAGCCGATATCGCACCACTGCACTCCAGCCTGGGCAACAGAGCTAGAGTCCATCTCAAAAAAAAAAAAAAGAAAAAAAGAAAGAAAGAAAAAGAAAGAAAGAAAGAAAGAAAAGAAAAAAAATCAAGGAGGGGAAATGCCCCCAAAAGCTGTATCTAAACATATCATATTCAAACTTCAAAAATAAAAAATAAATAAAAATTATTGGAAAAAATAGAGGGAAGGAAGCACCTTACCTATGTAGAAACAAAGATAAAAATTGTATCTAATTTCCTCAGAAATCAATCAAACAAAAACAAGGTGGAGTAAAATTATTAAAGTATCGAAAGAAAATAAAGACCAACCTACAGTTTTTTACCCTCCAAAATTGTCCATTGAAAGTGCTGAAGAAATAAAGACTTTTTCAGATAAACAAAAATTGAGATAATCTATTGCCAGCAACCCTGCCTTGCATGAAATAGTAAAATAAGTTTTTTAGAGAGGGAAAAAATAATACCGGTCAAAAACTTAGATCTACATAAAGAAATGAAGAGCATCAGGGAATGAATAAGTGAAGGTAAAAGTTTAAAGAAAAACTTTTATTTGTCTTATTTCTAATTGGCCTACAAAAACAATTCATTCAAAATAATAATAGCAACAATGCACTTGATCATGTGTGTTTATGTATAGATACATGTTTTTGTATGCTCATGTACAAGTGAAAGTAATGACAGCAATGATACAAGGGACAAGAGAGTGAATTCATGTATCAGTCCATTGTAATAAATATTTTGTTATTAAAAGGTACTTGTACTACCTGTGAAATGGTATATCATTATTTGAAAGTAGACTTGGCTTTGTTGTGAATGTGTAATGCAAACTTTACAGGAACCACTCATTTTTTTTTAAAGAAGTATAATTTACATGCCAAAAAAAAAGAAAATGGAATCATCAAATGCTCTATTAAAATGAAGAAAGACAGATAAATAGTGAAAGACAGAAAGAGCAACAAGGAACAATGGCAAGAAATGCCACACATAAATAGAGTCAACTAATCCTTGACAAAGGAGCAAAGGCAATACAATGGAGCAAGGACAACATTCTGAACAAATTGTTTGGTAACAACTGGATGTCCACATGAAAAACATCAAGAGATAGAACTTACACCTTCTCAAATATTATCTCAAAATAGATCACACACATGAATACAAAATGCAAAACTATAATAACTAGAAGATAATATAGGGAAAAAAGATCTAGATTACTTTAAATATGGCAATGACTCTTAGATACAACGCCAAAGGCACAATCTATGAAAATATTACTGACAAGCTGAACTTCATTAAAATTTGAAACTCTTGCTCTGTGAAAAACAATTTCAAGAGATCGAGAAAACAAGCCACAGACTGAGAGGAAATATTTGCAAAAGACACACTCATCTCATTAAAAAAAATCACCTTAGACATACAAAGAACTTTTAAAACTCAAAAATGAAAAAAATAACAATTCAATTAAAAATGGGCAAAAGACCTGGACATGTCACCAAATAGAATATACAAATGGCAAAGAAACATATAAAAGATGTTAAATAGCATATGTCATCAGGGAACTCTAAATTAAAACAACAACGAGATAAAACTGCACACCTATTAGAATAGGCAAAATAAAAGTCAATGACAACACCAAATGATGGGAATGATGTAGAACAACAGGAACTGCCATTCACTACTGGTGGAAACGCAAAATAATACAGCCACTTTGAAAGACAATATGGCAGTTTCCTACAAAACTGAACGTACTCTTACTATAAACTCCAGCAATCTTATTCCTTGACATTTACCTAAATGAATTGAAAAATATTATCATGAATGATTATAGCAACTTTATTCATAATTATCCAAACTTGGAAACCACAAAGATGCCCTTCAGTAGATGAATGGATAAACTGTGGTACATCCAGATAATGGAGGAAAAAAAAGAAAGAAAGAAATGAGCTATCAAGTCACAAAAAGAACTGGTAAAACTTTGACCATATATTATCAAGTGCAAGAATGCAACCTGGAAAAGGCTACTCACTGTAACGTTCCAAGTACATGGCACCCTGGAAAAGGCAAAATTATGGAGACAGTAAAAAGGCAAGTGTTTGCAAGAGAAGGGGAGTGTATTAGTTGATTCGCATGCTGCTATGAAGAAATACCAGAGACTGGGTAATTTATAAAGAAAAGAGGTTTGATTGACTCATAGTTCTGCAGGGCTGGGGAGGCCTCAGGAAACTTATAATCATGACAGAAGGGGAAGTAAAACACATCCTTCTTCACATGGTGACAGCAAAAAGAAGTGCTGAGCAAAAGGGTTGAAAAACCCCCTTATAAAACCATCAAAGCTTATGAAAACTAACTCACTATCATGAAAACTAACTCACTATCATGAAAACCGCGTGAGTAACTGCTCCAATGATTCAATTACCTCCCACCAGGTCCCTCCCACAACAGAGGGAGATTATGGGCAATATAATTCAAGATGAGATTTGGGTGGGGACACAGCCAAACTGTATCATTCCATCCTTGTCCCTTCCAAAATCTCATGTCCTCACATTTCAAAACACAGTCATGCCATTCCAACAGTCCCTCAAAATCTTAAGTTATTCCAGCATTAACTCAAATGTCCAAGTCCAAAGTCTCATCTGAGACAAGGCAAGTCCATTCCACCTATGAGGTTGTAAAATAAAAAGCAAGTTAGTTACTTCCTATATACAATAGGGGTACAGGCATTGGGTAAATACACCAATTCCAAAGGGGAGAAATTGGCCAAAATGAAGGTTCTACAGGCCCCTTGCAAGTCTAAAATCAAGCAGGGAAGTCAAATCCTAAAGCTCCTCAATCATCTTCTTTGACGCTATGTCTCATGTTCAGATCATTCTGATGCAAGAAGTGGGCTTTCATGGCCTTAACCGGCTCCACCCCTGTGGCTGTGCAGGGTACAGTACCCCTCACTGCCTTCATTGCTGGCGTGTAGTGTCTGTGGCTTTCCCAGGCACACAGTGCAAGCCATCAGCAAATCTACAATTCTGGGGTTTGGAGGATGGTGGCCCTCTTCTCACAGCTCCACTAGGCAATGTCCCAGTGGGGACTCTGTGTGAGGGCTCCAACCCTACATTTCCCTTCTACACTGCCCTAGCAGAGGTTCTCTATGAGAGCTCTACGCCTGTAGCAAACTTCTGCCTGGACATTCAGGTGTTTCTATACATTCTCTGAAATCTGGGTAGAAGTTCCCAAATTTCAATTCTTGACTTCTGTGCACCTGCAGGCTCAACACCAGATGGAAGCTGCGAAGGGTTGGGGATTGCACCCTCTGAAGGCATTTTCCAAGCTGTACCTAGTCCCTTTTAGCCATGGCTGGAATGCAGGACACCAATTCCCAAGACTGCACAAAGCAGCAAGGCTGTGGGACTGGCCCTGGAAGCCATATATTCCTCCTGACCTGTGATGGGAGGGATGGCTATGAAGACCTCTGACATGCCCTGGAGACATTTTCCCTATTGTCTTGATAATTAACATTTGTCTCCTCCTCACTTAAACAAATTTTTGCAGCTGGCTTGAATTTCTCCTCAGAAAATGGGTTTTTCCTTTTTATCACATTTTCAGGAGACAAATTTTCCAAATTTTTATGCTCTGCTTTCTTTCTAAACATAACTTCTAATTTCAAACCATATCTTTTTGAATACACCTAACTGAATGCTGTTAACAGCACCATAATTACATCTTGAATGTTTTGCTCTTTAGGAATTTCTTCCATCAGATACTCTAAATTATCTCTCAAGTTCAAAGTTCCACAGACCTCTAGGACAGGGGCAAAATGTCACCTGCCTCTTTGCTAAAACATAGCAAGAGTCATCTTTATTCCAGTTCCCAACACGTTCCTCATCCCCATCTGAGACCACTTCAGCCTGGACTTCATTGTCCACATCACGATGAGAATTTTGGTCAAAGTCATTCAACAAGTCTCTAGGAAATTCCAAACTTTCCCACATCTTCCTGTCTTCTTCCGAGCCTTCCAAACTGTTCCAACCTCTGCCTGTTACCCAGTGCCAAAGTTGCTTCCACATTTTCAGGTATCATTACAGCAGTGTCCCACTCTCTGCAGTACAAATTTACTTGAATTACTCCATTCTTACACTGCTGTGAAGAAATACCTGAGACTGGGTAATTTATAAAGGAAAGAGGCTTCATTGACAGTTCCGCAGGGCTGGGGAAGCCTCAGGAAGCTTACAATCATGGCAGAAGGGGAAGTAAACACGTTCTTCTTCACATGGCAGCAGGAAGAAGTGCCAAGTAAAAGGGGGAAAGCCCTTTATAAAATCATCAGCTCTTCAGAGAACTCACTCACTATCAGGAGAACAGCATGAGGGTACCCACCCCCATGATTAAATACCTCCTGCCAGGTCCCTTCCATGACATATGGGGATTATGGTAACTACAGTTCAAGATAACATTTAAGTGGAGACACAGCCAAACCATATCAGGAAGGTAGAGGGAAAATAGGCAGAGCATAGAGAATCTTTAGGGCAGTGAAATTATTCTGTATGATAATATAATGGTGAATACATGCCATTATACATTTGTAAAAACCTATAGGACATAGTGAACCCTAATGTAAACTATGGGACTTGAGTGACATTGTGTCAATGTGGGTTCATCAATGGTAATAAATGCACCACTCTCATAAGGGATATTGATAGTGAGGGTCTGTGCATGAGGAAAGGCAGAGGGTATGTAGGAACTATCTGTACTTTCCATTCCATTTTTCTATAAACTCAAAAGTGCTTCCAATTATAAAATTTATTAATTTTCAAAAGGCAAAAAAATCTGTTCTAAGGCCATTCCTATGGCATATGTCTGTGCTTGCTAGGTAGTTCTTTCAACTGCTTTAAGGTATGATCTCTTTAATTCTATCAAGCCCAGCCAGGTTTTGCTTGGGTTGTACTCTAGTTGTTAATCAGTCATCCAAAAGAAGAGATGGGTGACTGAAGGGGATCCCTAGTTGCTTTGTTGGGAGAATGTTCTCTGCAGTTTCTTTCTGCACAGGGAAAGTGCTAGCTCTTAGGGTGAGGTGGATGAACTAAGCAGGCTCTGGTGGTTCACTGGAGTCTGTACAACTGAAATCCTTTGGGGAGTCTATCCAGATATTCCCGTTCCCTATTACAGGTTCCCAGGTTTTCCCAACTAGGTCCCTTATTCTAGCGTCACACAACTTCTTTAACAGAGGATTTAAATGTCGCTAGTGCTCTCCACTCTGACAATTAAATCCTGTGCTTCCTGTGCTTGCACCACAGCTGTAGACACAGCTGCAATATACAAGACACTCTTGCAATATACAAGAAAAAGAATTCTTTTTATGCTGCAACAAGGCCCTCTGACTCTCACATTTAACCTTTAACTGCCTGTTGACAGTTTCTCATTATCCCTCCATAGACATCCAGGACTTAGTAATAACCCACACCTCCTCTGTTTTTGTATTGTATTTTTTAGCTAAATCCCTTTCCAATATCTGCATCATTGCACACACAAGGGTATGTCCCTTGACATCACCACAAAGGACATATTTAGCAACTGGTAAATCTGTCTGTGCTGGGGAGTTTCCCTAATGCACATATCCCTCAGAACAGAGGCCTCTTTGCTGGCTAAGCAGTGAGTGAGTAATGTAGCCCCCAATCTCCATCTCACTGCCTCCCTTCTCAAACCACTTTCAGTACCAACATTGCAGGTCCTCCAAGAAGCGACACCAAGATGCCAAGACAGAATTAGATAGATAAGAAAATTCTCTGGGAAAATGTCTCCTAGGGATAATGGGAAGATGGAGCAGGATTATGCAGAGAGAGCCTTCAGCCAGGGGTGCAGGTATGGCACCTAAGTATGGAGAGAAGCAAGGAGGGAGGACTTCAGTCCAGCATTGAAAGCAGATCATTCAGGCTGATGGAAAGTCCTAAAGTGAAGATTGCCTAGAGGGGGTCTCACGTTGAGCAGGAATGGTTTGATTCCTGGCTTAGTCTGTTGTGTGTTATTATAAGAGAATATCAGAGTAAGGGCTATTTATAACGAACATACACTTATTTGGCTCATGATTCTGAGGGCTGGAACATCCATAATTGAGAGGCTGGCATCTCATGAGGACCTTCCTGCACCATCATACCGTGGTGGAGGGCATCACAAGAGTGAGCGAGAGGGAAGGCGGTCGTACTCCTCTTTTTATTAGGAATCTCCTCCTGCAACAACTAACCCACTCCTGCAGAAACAGCATAATCCATTCATGAAAGCAGAGCCCACATGACCTAATAACCTCGTAATGGTCTCATCTCTCAGCACTATTGAATTAGGAATTAAGTTTCTAACATATTAACTTTGGGAGACACATTCAAACATAGCAACTTTAGTACCTGGCCATGCTTGGTCATCAGCTGGGAGCTGACCAGAGAATACACCATATGACTTGGGTGGATTTCTGTCCTTTTGTTTTTTTTAAAGGGATGGTCTCACTCTGTCCCAGGGAGAACTGAGCAGTGTACTCCCCACACTTGCAAGAAGGAAACACACTTTCAATTTAATTTTAACTTGTAACCTCCCTTGACACAATTTGTTTCTCCATTTCCTATTTAGCCTCTGCCACTTTTTACACACTGTTCTCAGGCTGGTAAATGAAAGTAACATCCTGTTGACCTGCAGGCAACAAGCAGGTGTCTTATTTTAGCTTTGCGAAGAATTTTTGGGATCGTGTGTGCAGTGGGCACATTTGTCAGTCTGATCATAATCTGCACACACACAATGTTAATGCACATGAACAGGCACACATTTAACTCTGGGGAAAACTGAATACAGAGAAAGCTTCTGGTGTGTAGTTGCAGGAAAATCTCATGGCCTTTATATCCAATGACCAGTGGGTGATTATCAGACTCAAAGTCATTATAAGTCTTGGGATTTGGAGTTTTCTAAGAACTTTTGAAGATATATCTAATTGTCAAGCATTTTTGCCCATTAACATAATGTGATCATAAAGGGGACAAGTGAAAAAGGTAGATGACTTCTTCAAGATGACCTCTTGTACTAGTTAGTAAATCCTCACAGCTCGTAAGATCCATTTTTCATCCCACTTGTCAACTAGTCAGATAGGGTAGCAAGATCTTTCTTACCGATTGAATAACATTAAGTGTTTCCTGGTAAAGCATGTCTGAGAAACAAAATTCAAACAAGTGTCTCTTCTGCAGGACACAATGAAATCTTTCATTTGGTGCTTTAATAAGTATTGTGATGTTCAGGAAGAGGGGATAGGAAGCAGCATTAGGCAAAGGATGTTCCCTAAAGCATTATTCCTTCATAAAGCATCACCCAACATTGAATCCCTATAGCAGGCACAACCGGCTTAGGCTAATGCCAAAGGAGTTCTGTATCTGCTACTGGTTGGCTGGATGACTATCGTGCTCACTTTCTCTATTCTCATCTATATGATGAGAAGACTCTTCCTGGCCCCACTTGCTGGAGCTCCTTCATTGGCAAAGAAGGGTGGACGCTGTGTCCATAGTGAGTGTTAGGAGGGCAGGAAACCTCAGCAGGTGAGGGTGTAGGAGCAAATGAGAGCAGCCAGGGTCTGTGGGTTGATATTAGTCCTTCAACATGTACTTCCGTTCAGCAAGGAAAGAAGTATAGAAATTAAAACAAGGCACTTACAAACATTTAGAGCAATTGGATAATGCTGAGATAGTCAAGTATGGGTGAGAGGACATAGGATTCTCCTCATTTTTATTGTATTTTGTAAAACCAAATGGGAGGGGAACTAAATCAATACTGATTCTCCCCCATGAACACTTTAAGAAAGACTACTCTATAGGACATCAAATCCCCTAATCATAACATAATTTTAAATATTAGATCACTACAAAATGGGTTTTCTTTTCCATATCTGCAATCTCCTACTTTGAAAAGCTTCCCTATGCTTTAGCTCTGTGGGTACGGCTATTGTGCTACAGATTCTATGTGACAGCCCTGAATATGGCAGGTGAGCTCACTGCTTATGTAGGTAGAACAAGAGCCAAGTGAGGCAGGAAAGTGTTAGCCAACCAGTGAATTGTCTTCCCGCCCTGTCTTTTGTGAGCCCCAATTTTGTTTAGCTTTCCCCAATTCTGAGTCAAGCTCTTCTTCCCATGCTCACACCATCCCATACCACTTTTCTTGGATGACTGTATCCTGGGGGACCCCCACTTAACAAGCCATAGTTCTGTCCCCTTATTGTTATTTTTGTTTGTTTGATAAGAGAGAATTTGTACTGAATCAACACCTGAGGCAAATCCCACCTTGAGTGATTCCAAGGAGAATGGTGAGAGAAATAGTGAATACAATTCAGTAAAGAGAAAAGACAGGAGGAGGAGGAGGAGGAGGATGAGGAGGAGGAGGAGGGTGAGGAGGAGGAGGAGGGTGAGGAGGAGGAGGAGGAGAAGAAGAAGAAGAAGAAGAAGAAGAAGAAGAAGAAGAGGAGGAGGAGGAGGAGGAGGAGGAGGAGGACGAGGAGGAGGAGGACGAGGAGGAGGAGGAGGGCGAGGAGGAGGAGGAGGAGGAAACTAGATACTAATAATAAAAACTAGGTTAGGGCCAGAGTTAACACGCAAGTAAGAAGAAAATATGCAAGTCAGTAGATAAATGGGTAAGAAAAAAAAATTCAGGAAAAAAGGCTGGAGGCATTCACAAAAGGTGTTTGCCCAGGAGTCAGGCAGTATCTGGCCTGGAAGATGGTCTCTGCACTAGTCTGTGTCTAAATCCACTTCTTACAGAAACATACCTTTCAGCTAACATCTGGAAAGAATGTTACAAATCCCCGTTTTTCCATTTTGGTGCAGTCTATGCAATAGTTCCAGGGTTTTTATCTCCAGATCCTCATTTTATTTATCTGTAAAAGGGCTGCTATTGCTAATCTAATGGATTTTTGGCTATAAAGCAGTCTGAGGAATAATTGCCCCTGGTATGAACATAATGTAGGCTGCTTAATGTTTTTAGGGTGGGGTGTGCCCAGTTACATATGATAGGTTATATAGACACTGCAGATTTTATGTTCTGAAATGGCCTTAGCATCCATTATCCCACACCAGAGGTACACACAGAGTAAGACAACAAGAAAAGGCAAAATGCCAAGGGAGGAAGATGCATATCTACACAGAATAAATCTACTGCTGTCAGAAGCTCAGAAAAACTCTGTCAAGAGAGATGTCAAGGCTTGATTCTATGCACACAACAGAAAGTTTCAGGCAAGAATTTTCTGTACATAGCATGTGTGTGTACAGTTGCTCAGAAAAAGTACAGGAAAAAATAGCTCTTTTAAAACTGATGTAAAGTTTCTGATTCTTCATCCATCCATTCATCTACTCAGCCATCCATCATCTATTCACCCACTCATTCTCCATTCACCCATTCATCCATCCATCTGCCTATCCATCCATTCATCTATTCACCATCCACCATCCACCCACCCACCCATCCATCCATCCATCCATCCATCCATCCATCCACCCACCCACGCATCCATCCATCCAAACCCTTCCACCATATTTTTCAAAGTTGTCTTTCTTACCATTGTGATACATGTTTATCTTATGTTACTCCTAAATAGTAAGAGAGAGGAGAGTGCAAAATATAGTTAAATTATTTCAATAAGCACACCTAACTTCTAATTTGAGACCTCTTTTTTCTTTTTTCTTTTTTTTTTTTTTTTTGAGACTGAGTCTCTCTCTGTCACCCGGGCTGGAGTGCAGTGGCGCTATCTCAGCTCACTGCAAGCTCCGCCTCCCGGGTTCACGGCATTCTCCTGCCTCAGCCTCCGAGTATCTGGGACTACAGGTGCCTGCCACCACGCCTGGCTAGTTTTTTGTATTTTTAGTAGAGATGGGGTTTCGCCGTGTTAGCCAGGATGGTCTCGATCTCCCGACCTCGTGATGCACCAGCCTCGGCCTCCCAAAGTGCTGGGATTACAGGCGTGAGCCACCGCGCCCGGTTTGAGACCACTTTTCATCCTCCTCCGTGAGGAGAACTTAACCTTAATTCATTCAGAATAAACAAAAGCATTTTAGAATGTTCTCAGTCAAGTTGGGGATTCCTGTCTGTTGTTATGTCTCTGGACTGATCTCTTTAAGCTTCAGGTCACTGAGCCATGCCAATCATATGACTGGGAGAGCATGTGGTCCTTGCTCATTGTAATCTATCCACTCTGGCATCTGCTGACCTTGTCCATGTCTCTCCTGGTCCCCAGTCATTAGCCCACAGAGGTCTTTCCATATCTACCTTCTTGATCCTTAGGGCACTCAGCCAACTTACTCTTTTCCTAACTTCTGTTCCTTTCCATGAACATGAGACACTTGAGCATGCTCTCCTCTGACACTCCAAGGCTGGGAAAATTCAAGAGCCCAGCTCAGACCCTCTTTTTATCCATATGCCACTCCGCATTACTGACTATGCATACCACTGCCATGCTCTGCAAGAAAATTTTGCCAGGTTCCTGGCCAGCTCCCACCACTTACTGGTTGGTTGTGGTAATGAACCGCATGGCCTTTGGTCATTAGATTCTTAAATATGTCTCTATAGTTTATATTTTTGAGTTCTTTCACTGTGCCCCTCTCATAGACCCAAAAGTAGGGGGAGAAATTGGAGCCTAGGTCTCATTTGCAGGAGGGACAACACCCATGTCTTAACTGTTGCTTCTCTATATACTTTCTCCAATTCTGTCTGTGGGAACTTTATGGACTTCAAGAGGAGAAAGGTAACTCTTTTTCATCACATGTTCTTTGCAACCTATTGGTCACAGTACCTTTCATGTTCTGATTCTTTCAATATTTATGCTATTTTGAAATAAAACCTTGACTTCCAAGACTATTTATGCCATGAGTTTCAACAGATTATTTGGAAAAGCAAAAATTGAACATTAACTTGTGTGTACAAGTGTGTTTGTTTCCACTAAAACAACTCCTTTACCTGAGACATGGAAGTCCAGGAGTGTAATACACAGGCCTGTTGGGGTGGGGTGGGAAACCTTTGCTAAGGTGTCAACTTATCATCCTACCACAGGCCCTAGGCATGTGAAAGCTTGGAGTCCTGCTTCACCTCCTGCAGCCACCCTCCACTTGTGCTCTGTCCTCTGCTTTAATTGCTCTCAGAGCCACTTAAACCTGACATATTGCTCTAAGAGTCTATGACTTTGACAGAAATTCTTGCTTTATTGTAAATGCCTTTCCTATATGGAAAACTCCTATGCTTTCTTCCAAACCCAATTCAAGAGTTTGTATCTTCAAAATCTTCCTTGAAATTCCTAAACTAAATGGAGCATTTTATTACCACCAAATTGACTATTTGAAACGTACATTTCCAATATTTAATATAGGGCGTGGCACATAGATACTCAGAAATTAGCAGAACGGAGTTTCTAAGTAAGAAAAAACAGTGAAGAGAAGGAAATAGAAAGTATTATTTCATACCCAAGTGAGTAAAGTGCTAGTAAATAACAAAAGCTAACAAGAATTATGCAAGTTATTAGGAATACGAAGGTAATACTAACTGGTACTGAAGTGGTGCTGCTATGTGCCAGATAATGTTCCAAGTGACTTATTTAAAATACAGCACCATTCAATTGGCACTATTAATATTTTCACCCTCTATTTATAAATGAGGAAATTAGATCACAGAGATATTAAGTATCTTGCCCAAAGTCATCCAGCTAGTAATTGGCAGAGTCAGCATTTGAACCCAGGACTCTGGAAACAATGCACTTAACCAACCACTCTGCACACACACAGTCATTTGAAATAAATTTTACACAGCTCCTGATAGGCAGGAGCTCACCCAAAAAGACAGGAAACTAACATGCTTATAAATATTTAAAATTCAGAATTTTTGAAGACAATGGTAGAAGTAAATACAGTGTATTCATACAACCCAGGGGAAGACATGGTGATATAGCTTGGATATCCCCTCCAAATCTCATGTTGAAATTTAATCCCCAGAGTTGGAGGTGGGGCCTGGTGGGAAGTGTTTGGGTCATGGAGTTGGGTCCCTCAGGGCTGGTGCTGTCTTCACCATAGGGAGTGAGTTCTTGAGAGTGCTGGTCATTTAAAAGTATGTAGCACCTCCCCCATTCTCTCTCTTGACTGCTCTCCTTCACCTTTTGCAATGATTGTAAGCTTCCTGAGGTTTCCCCAGAAGCTGAGTAGATGCCAGCTCCATGCTTCCTGTAAAGCCTGCAGAACGATGAGCTAATTAAACCTCCTTTCTTTATAAATGACCTAGCCTCAAATATTTCTTTATAGCAATGCAGAAATGACCTAATACACATGGGATGATGGCGTTCCCTGCAGACTTCTTGAAGGAGTGATGAATAAGAGAGTTTTGTAATAAGGAAAAAAATATTCCAAGCCAGATGAACAGGACTTCTGCAAAACTTAGCAAGGAGAAGCAGCTGCGTGCTTCCACAAACAGTTAGAGTTTTATCAGGCTGGACAAGAAATAAGACAGGGACACATTTGGGATTTATCTGGTGGTCTCCCAGATCCATTTACCTGGATAAGCATTCATTTAACTGACTCTGGGAACAGCAGAGTCCATACTGAAGCATGGCAAAGAAGAAGGAGCACAGGTTTTGAATTTAGAGACCTGGGTTTGAACAATGTCAGGACATTTTGCTGCTTTCTGTTTATTATCATCTCCAAGGCCTTGTCTTCCAAGGTGCAGCTACGGTCGGACAGGCCTGAGTCATTCATTCATTCATACATTTATTCATTCATCCATCTATTGAATGTAATTTCACTGGGCATGCATGTTGAGCCAAGCCCTCTCTTCTAAATGATGCAGACAGAACAAGGAACAACATTCCCACTGTCTCGAAGCTTACATTTTTGAGTAATAGCAAGTAATCAAGTAAGCAGTGGCTGCCGTATAATTTTATGGAGTGATAGCTGGAATGGAGACAATACAAGCAAGGTACTAGGATAAAGCATAGCAATGAATGGGGTATGACCCCATTGATGGGATAGATAGAAAAAGTATTTCTGGGGAGGTGACATTTGAGTTAAGACTTCAAAAATACCACTGGACTGTTCATGCTAAAGTTTAATGTAAAATGATCCTAGATAGAGGAAATAGCCAATGCGCTACTCTTACAGAAAAGCCAGCTTGGCATTTTCAGGAATCAAAAAGAGGCCAGCGTGGCTAGTGTGTCGTGAAAAAACAGACCTAATAGGAAACAAGGTCATGGAGAAAGGCAATGCCCAAGGGCTACTCTTGCGGGAAATCTGTACTTTTACAGTGAAGCTGATGGTGAGTCATGCAGGGATAAAAAGAAAGGGGTGATGTGGTCAGCTTTGGCATTTTCAAGAGCTCTCTCGATTGATAATCTGTTAGGTCCAGATAAGAGATAATGTTTCTAATCATTTTCACCCATTCTCACAATGCCAGAATGAGGCGTGTGTACTTGGAAAGCATGGAGTAAACCTCTGTTGAGCTGATTCAGTCTCAAAGGAGCAGCACTGTAATGTTGAGCTCAGTTTTCTCCTGATGTTAAAGGTTCCAATGCACATGGAGCTGCAGGTGCAGAGGCTGGGGTAGTCATGGACTGGGTGCAGTCATTTATGTGCATTTGTACTTTATGCCATCACCAGAGAAGTGTGACTTGCAAAAAAGGCAATTAAGTTGTAGATGCTGTCGATTTTACTTGCTCCTTTCCCTAGAGTTGAGACTCAATTAGCACCCATCGAAGACCTTGTCCTTTTCTGTGTTTTTATTGTCCAATTGGCCTGCTTCTAGTCCAGCTGATGCCCTGGGTCTTTGGGTAGGACCTGGGTTTCTGTCTTTTTCCTCAAATCTGATTTACAGTTTGGATCATAATCTCAAAAGACACAATCCCAAATGATGAAGTCTCCAAAGATCGAAATCTCCAATTTCTAAAATCCTGAAAATCACAATCACAGGATAAGTTTGTGCATCGTGTTAGGCAGAACTATTAGCTTGTTATTGTCTTTATGCAGAAGAAAATGGATTTCAAGTGAATCCACAAACCATAATGACAGATCTGAAATTGGATATGATCACGATATCCAAAAGTGAATGTCAAGGTATTACCAAAAAGTTGTCCCCTTTTATTTTCATTAAACCTAACACATTTGGTGGAAAATTCAGATGAGTGGATTTGCCACATGATAAGGCAACAAGAAAAACATCAGTTTAAACATGTATTTATCCGCATTGGCATTCCTTCCAGCCGATGACATTCCAGGAGCTTTTAATGAATTAAAACTTCATTTGTCTGAAAAAAATAGTGAAGTTACTAACTGGAAACAATTTTGTGCCTAGTAGGATAAGACACTTTTGCAATCACATTGCTGTTTGGTCATTGGCATTGTTCCTGCCAAATTTGTGGTCTCTACGTGAGTACGTACAGAATGGATTTCTGCATATCTAAAACACCATAGAAGCGTGACACAGAAGATGGTATGACTTAGGGAAAGCTCACATCAGTGTATATTGAATCATAGAAGAATTTTGGACAGGAGCAGTGCCACGTAGAAAATGAATGTGAACATATTCCACTAAGAGAGTCATATCCTAAAAGAAAAACAAACAAACAGACAAACAAACAGCTATTCATGATGAAAAAAAGACTTCAAAATATGGTTAATGATTATAAAACTTGGCCAGCTTTTATGAGCTATCTATGCAATTGCATATAATCTCCCCCTGTAATTACCCTTTTTTGTCAAATTGTTTTAGTTATTTTTGTTTCTTTTCAAAGATTTTTCACTATTCCAAATTCCAAGCATTTTTAAAAATAATTTATTATGCTATAGATTTCATCTTTGCATCATTTCTAGTACTGGACATATAAATCATGTTAGAGAGTACTGATTCATTTTATCCATTTTTCACAAATGTGATTCCATGAAAATGTATTATCACAACCTTGACTTTGCATGTAAGCATTGTGTGTGTATGTAACAATGTTGAAATTTCCTCAATAAACAAAGGGATGTGCTTTTTGTATACCTGCATTTGTGAAATATAACATTTCTCGAGATGTTGGCTGTTTCTGAGTGACTGGTAGGGTGATGTGGCGGTAACCTGTCAAGGTATTTGAACAGTCTCATCAGAAGATGTGGGTTGTCCATCATGGTATTTCAGATGACTGCAGTTATAAAGCTGGGTGCACACAATTAACCACCATAGTGATATGCATTCATACACTTCTCTTTTTTTTCATTTTTTTATTATACTTTATGTTCTAGGGTACATGTGCACAATGTGCAGGTTTGTTACATATGTATACATGTGCCGTGTTGGTGTGCTGCACTCATTAACTCGTCATTTACATTAGGTATATCTCCTAAAGCTATCCCTCCCCCGTTCCCCACCCCACAACAGATCCTGGTGTGTGATGTTCCCCTTCCTGTGTCCAAGTGTTCTCATTGTTCAATTCCCACCTATGAGTGAGAACATGCGGTGTTTTGTTTTCTGTTCTTGCGATAGTTTGCTGAGAATGATGGTTTCCAGCTGTATCCATGTCCCTACAAAGGACATGAACTCATCCTTTTTTATGGCTGCATAGTATTCCATGGTGTATATGTGGCACATTTTCCTAATCCAGTCTGTCATTGATGGACATTTGGGTTGGTTCCAAGTCTTTGCTATTGTGAATAGTGCCACAATAAACATACGTGTGCATGTGTCTTTATAGCAGCATGATTTATAATCCTTTGGGTATATACCCAGTAATGGGATGGCTGGGTCAAATGGTATTTCTAGTTCTAGATCCTTGAGGAATTGCCACACTGTCTTCCATGATGGTTGAACTAGTTTACAGTTCCACCAACAGTGTAAAAGTGTTCCTATTTCTCCATATCCTCTCCAGCACCTGTTGTTTCCTGACTTTTTAATGACCACCATTCTAACTGGTGTGAGATGCTATCTCATTGTGGTTTTGATTTGCATTTCCCTGATGGTGAGTGATGATGAGCATTTTTTCGTGTGTCGGTTGACTGCATCAATGTCTTCTTTTGAGAGGTGTCTGTTCACATCCTTTGCCCACTTTTTGATGGGGTTGTTTGTATTATTCTTGTAAATTTGTTTGAGTTCTTTGAAGGTTCTGGATATTAGCCCTTTGTCAGATGAGTAGATTGCAAAAATTTTCTCCCATTCTGTAGGTTGCCTGTTCACTCTGATGGTAGTTTCTTTTGCTGTGCAGAAGCTCTTTAGTTTAATTAGATCCCATTTGTCAATTTTGGCTTTTGTTGCCATTGCTTTTGGTGTTTTAGACATGAAGTCCTTGCCCATGCCTATGTCCTGAATGGTATTGCCTAGGTTTTCTTCTAGGGTTTTTATGGTTTTAGGTCTAACATTTAAGTCTCTAATCCATCTTGAATTAATTTTTGTATAAGGTGTAAGGAAGGGATCCAGTTTCAGCTTTCTACTTATGGCTAGCCAGTTTTCCCACTGGTGCCAAAACAGAGATATAGACCAATGCAACAGAACAGAACCCTCAGAAATAATACCACACATCTACAACCATCTGATCTTTGACAAACTTGACAAAAACAAGCAATGGGGAAAGGATTCCACGTTTCTCTTTTTGGCCTGTTTCCTCATGAATACAGTTTGCCCGTGTTTACGCTTGCAGGAGTATTTGTTATACTGACCATTTTGTTATGTAAAGTGGACCATGACGTGTTCTGTTTTATTTTTGGATGGTTCTCCACTAAATCCCCCTTTAAACATGTAAATGAGTGTATTTTAGATTTTAAAATTATACTTTTCCAGAATTATATTTTCAAGATTCTAGATTTTGGGGGTTTTGTTCTTTGGAAATTTCATTATTTGGGATTATGGTGTTTGGGATTGCATCTTTCCCCTGATTTATTCCTGGGATTGCTATCTTGTTAACTGTTGTCTTGTCCGTATTTCTAAATTATCATTACAGGTGGAGATTTCTGATATAAAGAATAAATGTCAGCCAGGAGCAGTGACTCATGTCTGTAATCCCAGCACTTTGGGAGGCTGAGGCAGGCCAATCACCTGAGGTCAGGAGGCTGAGACCAGCCTGACCAATATGGTGAAGCCCTGTCTCTACTAGCACTACAAAAATTAGCCAGACGTGGTGGTGCACACCTGTGGTCCCAGCTACTTGGGAGGCTAAGGCAAGAGAATTGCTTGAAATTGCTTGAACTCAGGAGGCGGAGGTTGCAGTGAGCTGAGATCACGCCACTGCACTCCAGCATGAGAGACAGAGCAAGACTCTGTCCCCCCCCCCGAATAAAAGAATAGATGTCGCCTTTGTGCTAAGCAAAGGGGCTGCAGAGTTGATATTTTTTATTCTAGCAGAGATATCAATACTTGTTTAAAGAATAATGTCAAAATGTGTAACCAATCAGTGAGAAATACAGAGGTAATCCTTGGCTTCATGAAGCTTTGGGTCCACTGGTAACAGGTGCTGAGAGAGAAACCATTCCAATAGGGAAGGATCAAATCGAGGAAGTCAGGCAGAAAAGTAAGAATGACTCCAAAGTCATTCTTTGGACAGATCTAAATCAATGACATTAAGGGGAGCAACTTGAGGTGAAGAACAGACCGAGGGGCAGCATAGCAAGACTCCATCCCTAAAAATAATAAATTTAAAAAATTGAGAAATCCCAGAGCTATGAAAGGCCAAGGTGGGGTGGATCACTTGGGGCCAGGAGTTCAAAAGTAGCCTGGGCAACATAACGAGACCCTGTCTCTGCACAAAATAAAATTAGCTGGGTGTGGTGGCACATGCCTCTAGTACCTGCTACTCAAGAGGCTGAGGTGGGAGGATCCCTTGAGTCCACGAGTTTGAGGCTACAGTGAGTTATGATCTTGCCACTGCACTTCAGTCTGGGTGACAGAGTGAGACACAGTCTTTAAAAAAGAAACAAGCAAAAAGCAGAGAGGTTGTCTGCTGACAACCTGCATCAATGGGCCGGAAGAAACGTGCTTCTTTTTATGGCAACTCTGCTGGGGAAAACTTTTTGAGAAGGGACCACTAGAAGCCTGGAGTGGATTCTGACACACATCTTGGAAACTGATCTTGTACCCCTGATTCTCCTAGCACTAGAGTCCCTGATGGACTAGGATAATTTACTTTTTTTTTTTTTTTCATTTTCCTTTTTTTTGAGGCAGAATCTTGCTCTTTCACCCAGGCTGGGGTGCAGTGGCACGATCTTGGCTCACTGTAACCTCTGCCTCCCGGGTTCAAGTGGTTATCATGCCTCAGCCTCCCAAGTAGCTGGGACTACAGGCATGCACCACCATGCACAGCTAATTTTTGTATTTTTAGTAGAGACAGGATTTCACCATGTTGCCCAGGCTGCTCTCCAATTCTTGGCCTCAGGTGATCCACCAGCCTTGGCCTTTCAAAGTGCTGGGTTACAGGTGTGAGCCACCGTGCCTGGCCCCTGCACCTCCATTATCTGGGTGCTTTCCCTCACTACCCCCAATATTCATCTTCTGCTGCTTCTTCCCTTTCCTGATGATGGACTTTCCTGATCCTGGGTCTTTGAAGCGGGACTCTTCCTCATCTCTGGCTGGGCTGTCTCTGAGCCTTCCCCATTTCTTCTTCTTAGATCACAGTGGTGGCCTCAGTGTTGGCAGCTACCTGTGGACTGTGCTGCCTTACACAGCTCACAGATTCAGCTTCTGGTTCAGAAGATGAGTCCTGATCTCATCTTCTCTGCTTGTTTTCTCCCCAGCTGTTCTCCTCCTTCCCCCACGGGTGTGATCAGTCTCCATCCATGGTTCTGTCTTCTATCCAGACTGCTGGTGCTAGTCCCAAACAAGACCTAGGCTTTACTTTCCCATTACATTAGTGACCGCAGCTACATAATTGTTGTCCTGCCCCGTTTGATTTAGAAGTTTTCTTTTCCTTCTCCTTCTTCTTTTAACATGTCCTATATATTTTTGTATCTTTCGTCAGTAGCTTCAGGGTAGAAGCCTTCAAGACAGTGAGTTCTTAAGTTTCGGCTGCTTGTTCTCCACTCCTCAGGAAAACAACAATAAACAAACAAATAACACCAAAACAAACACTTGGCATCTGTATCTTACTTCTGAAGGTGATTGACAAGTGTGGAGAGATCCTCAGATGGATAATTCTCCATTACGACATTCATGTCAAAGGGAGTCTCGCAGTTAACAGTAATAGTAACTGTCGAATAAGTATGATTCCTACTTTGTGTTACCGAAGAAAATGCAGACAACTAGGTTAGAGAGCTAGGAGGTGGAGGGGTTCTGTGAGCAGAAACTAGCCTATTTACTCTAGTAAAGCTTCATGGTCCCAATACAGAGCTCATAAGAGACAATGATTTAGCAGCAGCAACCTTTCTCTGTGCAGAGTAAAACTGAAATCTGAAAGACAGATATTGGCCCCTGGGTCATTCATCTTTGAAAGATACTTTCTTTACAGAGTGCAGAAATCATTCAAAAATGTAAACCGAACTCTGGTTTCCCAAGCATTTACATAAATCAATATATATCAAATGGCATGCTATTATATAAAAAAGGAATGCGTTTTGTTGCTGGAATATATAGTGCCACATGACATGCATGAGCATGGCTTTACATATCACTTTTCACTTAGTCATTCAAGAGATGGAAATATTTATATTCAACAAGGAAAAAATATGATTGTTTCAATGCAGGAAATAGCTACATATGGAAACAAAAATGGAGAGCCAAGGGAATTATTTGCATTATTTGAACTAAGAACAAGTACATATAACTGCAGTTGAAGCATGCAGATAATTGAATTAGAAGTGCCTATGCTTGATATTGTACCAACCATTCCTATTCATTTTATTTCTTAAATACATCTCAAACCTTTAACTTCTATTTGCAACCCCCCTGCCACTTCTTGAGTTCAGATATTTATCAACTCTTCCCTATATCAAAGAGAATAAACTTAGTGATTTAACGGTTGTGCAAAATTTTCCCCAAATTGTAGGGATTGTAGAAATTGTAGAGATTATTGGGGTCACTATTGGTATAGGAATGCCATCATTCTATTTTCCCAAAATAAGAATATTTTAGAAGCACATATCCACCATCACCCATGTTTTGTAAAACAAGTGATAGATTTAATGCTGGAAAAAAAAAGTTTACATTATAATTTCAAAATGTGTTCTTTTTTAATGTTTTAATTGATACGTAATAGTTGTACACATTTTGGGGGTATATCTGATATTTTGTTACTGGTATACAATGTGTAATTATCATATCAGCATCAAAAGTGTGTTCTTTTCAATTTAGTGCATTGAGTTTTAGTAAATGGAATGAATTCAGTATAGACTTTATTGTTCTCGTCTTGCCGGAGATCTGTGAAAAATTTCCTATGGAACAGCAGAGTCCAGCAAAGCATCAGATTCACACAAATTCCTCCAATTGATCCTCATACTGTCTTCTAACAGGTCTTCCAAACTCCATTTTTTCCCACCCTGAATCCTTCTTACTACTTCAGCTAAAATGATCCTCTTAAATATGCAAAGTAGTCATTTGTTTAAAAGCTTCTGAAGCCCCCTGTTCCCATTGTCTTCAGAATAAAGTTGATACTCTTTCCTAAAGCAAACTTTCTAGGTTCTGGGGTTCTGTACTCTAGTGGTTTCACTTTATCTTTTTAGAGCTTGCACTTTGAGTGGGCCAGCAACATCAGATGGTGTCTAGCCCCCTACACAGGCATGCTTTGTCATCCTCTTTTATTTTTGCAAACACTGTTCCCTCCATCTGTTCTCACATGAAAAATTCCTTCCCCAGCCTTCGTGTCTCAATTCTAGTACAAACCTTCTTCGCACTGACTCCCTAGGCTGCATTTTTACTCATTCATTCAACAAATGTTTATTGAGCCTTTATTGTATGCCAGGTGGTTTTGGTGAGGCAGGGTTAAGCAGGAGACACAGCAGCAAGTGGAGCAGATAAAACCCCTGCCCTGAAGGAACTTACATCCTTAAATGTTATTTTTATTAATCAACCAATGCATCTTACATACAGTGCCATCATAGTATGAGACCATATGACTTCTCTTCCAAACCACAATTATTTTGAAAGTAAAAGGCATGTTATTAATAATTATAGGATAAGCCAGGTGGGGTAACTCATGCCTATAACCCCAGAACTTTGTGGGGCCGAGGCGGGTGAATCATTTGAAGTCAGGAGTTTGAGACTAGCCTGGCCAACATGGTAAAACCCCATGTCTATTCAAAATACAAAAATTAGATGGGTTTGCTGGTGGGCACCTCTAATCCCAGCTACTTGGGAGGCAGAGGCAGGAGGATCACTTGAGGTGAAGATTTCAGTGAGCCAAGATCGTGCTATGGCACTCCAGCCTGGGTGACAGAGTAAGACTCTGTCTCAAAAAAATATATAAATAAAATAAAAAATAGAAAGAAAAAATTATAGGATGAATGGTGTAAACCAGCACTATACACAGATAACTGGAATGATTGAGTACCAGATTGTGTCACTATTTGTTAGACTTGCCCAAGAAATTTGTATGCACAGCACCTAACACATACCAGGGACAGGGATGACAAGCACAAATACACTGAGTGATTCAATACATAAGTGAACAAATGAACAAATGAAAACCCCATACAGCCAAGACAATCTTAAGCAAAAAGAACAGAGCTGGAGGCATCACACCACCTGATTTCAAACTATACTACAAGGCTACAGTAACCAAAGCAGCATGGTACTGGTACCAAAACAGACATACAAACCCACCAAGCAGAACAGAGACCTCTGAAATAACACCACACATCTACAACTATCTGATCTTCGACAAACCTGACAAAAACAAACAATAAGGAAAGGATCTCCTATTCAGTAAATGGTGCTGAGAAAACTGGCTAGCCATATTCAGAAAACTGAAACTGGACCCCTTCCTTACTCATCATACAAAAATTAACTCAAGATGGATTAAAGACTTAAATGTAAAACCTAAAACCATAAAAACCCCAGAAGAAAACCTAGGCAATACCATTCAGGAAATAGGCATAGGCAAAGACTTCTTGACAAAAACACCAAAAGCAATTGCAACAAAAGCCAAAATTGACAAATGGACAAATGGGGTCTAATTAGACTAAAGACCTCTGCACAGCAAAAGAAACTATCATCAGAGTGAACAGGCAACTTACAGAATGGGAGAACAATTTTGCAATCTACCCATCTGACAATGGTCTAATACCCAGAATTTACAAGGAACTTAAACATATTTACAAGAAAAAAACAACCCCATCAGAAAGTGGGCAAAGGATAAGAATAGACACTTCTCAAAAGAAGACGTTTATGTGGCCAACAAACATATGAAAGAAAGCTCAACATCAACTTATTATCAGACAAATGCAAATCAAAACTGCAGTGAGATAACCATCTCACGCCCGTCAGAATGGTGATTAATAAAAAGTCAGGAAACAAAGATGCTGGCAAGGCTGTGGAGAAATAGGAAGGCCTTTACAATGTTGGTGGGAATATAAATTAGTTCAATCATTGTGGAAGACAGTATGGTGATTCCTTAAGGATCAAGAACCAGAAATACCATTTGACCCAGCATTTCCATTACTGGGCATATACCCAAAGTAATAAAAGTCATGCAATTATAAAGACACATGCACATGTATGTTTTGTTTAGTTTTGTTTTGTTTTTGAGATGGAGTTTTGCTCTTGCTGCAAAGGCAGGAGTGCAGTCACACGATCTCCGCTCACTGCAACCACCGCCTCCCAGGTTCAAATGATTATTCAGACTTAGCCTCCCAAGTAGCTGGGATAATAGGCACCCACCACCATGCCTGGCTAATTTTTTGTATTTTTAATAGAGACAGGTTTTCTTCATGTTGGCCAGGCTGGTCTCAAACTCTGACCTCAGGTGATCTGCCCACCTTGGTCTCCCAAGTTACTGGGATTACAGGTGTGAGCCACTGCATCTGACCTCACATATGTTTATTACAGCACTATTTACAATAGCAAAGACATGGAACCAACCCAAATGCCTATCAATGATAGACTGGCTAAAGATATTGTGGCACATATACACCAGGGAATACTATGCAGCCATAAAAATTAATGAGATTACGTCTTTTGCAGGGAGATGGATGAAGAAAGCTGTAAGCCATCATCCTCAGCAAACTAACACAGGAACAGAAAACCAAACACCATATGTTCTCACCCAAAAGTGGGAGTTGAACAGTAAGAACACATGGACACAGGGAGGGGAACCTCACACACTGGGGCCTGTCAGGCAGCGAGGGGCTGGGGGAGGGATAGCATTAGGAGAAATACCTAATGCAGATGATGGGTTGCTGGGTGCAGCAAGCCACTATGGCACGTGTATACCTATTGATTCTTACAGTGACCTTACATACTAAGGATTATTGCTTCTGAACCTCACAGAAAAAATGGGATTCTCTCAGAGTGGAAGTAGAATGTTAAGTAAAGTTTGGTGAAAATAAGAAAAAAGGGATAGTTCCACTCTACCCTAAAAAATAACTGAAACACCAGTTTAACCCAAATTTTCTATAAGATGCTGAGTAAATGATGAGTGTGTAAACCCCTCTGTGATGGTCAATGCAGAAGCACACATAATCAGGCTCACATTATCCTCACTCTGTTTAAAAGGGCCTTCTGCTGTTGGTTCTATCCCCACAAGGAGAGAACAGGAACTAGGGCTTGGACTCCAGGGTCAGACATTGGGTGTCTAAGTCCAATTCTGTCATTTTCCAGCTATGGGATATTAGTCAAGATAGTTATCCTCCTAACCCTCGATTCTCTTATTCATATAATGAGGATAACTATAAGGTTACTGTGAGAATTACATAAGATAATTTGTATAAGAGTACTCAGTATGATGCCAAGTCTACATGCTTAGTCCCAAACTGACAGCTGTTGTTAGGGCCACCTTCGTGAATGAGTGACCTGTGGGGTCGCACAGAGTGCAGAACCTGGTTCTCAGAAGGGTTCCTTGCTGGGTTTAATTCTCTGCGATTACTGTCTCGAAAAATCTTAATAATTTTATATTTCAGCTTGTGTTTTGTAAGTGGCATTCAACGGGACAACAGAGCATGCTTTGAGTACTGAAGATAAGAGCAAGAGGTATGCCCATCATTCCTTGCCACCCATGCTGTAGAGCACTGCAAATCCCCATGAACACAGAATTCTAGTAGATTTGCATTGCATGGTAGTTCAATGAAACTCAAAGTCAGCACAGTGTAAGAGTGTACACCTTTGGGTAAGCAGAGATGCTGATAAACCAGAGACACTATGCTTTGGTTTTGACCAGAACTTGCTTCAAGCACAGAAATGTGTCATTTAAAGAAACACAAAAGACTAGGTAACCCTATCACATCCTTTCCTACCCCTGTTTCTGTCCTGTATTAGACAACAATTTATGCTGAAAATGATGATACAGAAGGAAAGGAAAAGAGAAGGCAATCATACATAGTTCCTTTACCTTTCAGTCCTTCCTTACTCAAGCTGAAAGCAGAAGGTGTTGGTTGAATATGCCCAAACAAAGAACTAAGAGAAAAACAGTTGAGTTAGTTTTGTGTATCATTTCCACTATATGTGGTCAGAATGAAATATATACTTACATAGGAGTTACAAAATATGAATTGTATAAATATTCTTATACCAACATTGAAAACTGGTATTGCACAATATGAAGATAAATGGGAAAATTAATGCTAATAATTTAAAATGTTAATTTTCTTTTATTGAGAAGAACGTTAAATAGCAAATGAAAAACATGACAAGTTGAGAGACAGAGACCACAGAAGAAAGGAAACAAATTTAATTTTAGTACCTTTAATGGCACTGTTTTTCCTGTACTTTGATTAAAGGAGCCTGTATTTTCAGTTTTTACTGAGCTCAACAAGAAATGTGCCTGACCCTGCTCTTGTTGCTGTTATTATTATTGCTTTATTCTGAGAATGAATCTAGGCATTCTTAAATGCCACTGCCTCCAGGAAGGCAGCCCTGATTGACTGGTCACAATCAATCTCTCTCTCTCTCACTCTCTTGCTTAACCCTGTATAACTTTTATTAGATTTCTGTTTTAGCACAAGCCCTCAGCATGATTTGTATATACATCTGTCTCACCAACTAGGCTGTGTCCACCTTAGGGTTGGCAATGTGAGTCCCAGAATTCTCAACCTCACTGTCAGCCCATGCCAGTAGTTAGTTAATGCTTTTTGACTAGAATCATTGGCATCTCCGCGAACTGCTCATCCAGATGTGAATTTTTCTTCACGGATTCACCAGGATGCTACATTTTGATTGAATCAACCGAATACCCTAGAAGCATCATGCCATCACTTTTCTTACAGTTTTCATCCACATTTTGGAGTCAGTCTTTTGATCTTAGGCAGTCAGGACAAGACGCAGGTTTTGTTTGCTGTTTTAAAGGTAGAACTCTTTTACTAGAGGCGGACCTGTTTTTCTGGGGGCAGCAAATAGATTGGCTTCCTCTCCTAATTAAATCTCTGAGCTCTTCTCTTCCTCAGAGCTGAGGCTCCAGTTTGGTGAGTGACTTGTGCACAACCCAGTGCTCTTTCTTTCTCTGTTAGCGGAAAAAGAGAAGCTGGTTGCTAAGCATAGACTGTCTGGTCTTGGGGCTAGCGTTCTAAATTGCTTCCTGCTGGAGGGGTCCTTGGAGTCATAAGTGACTGGCAGGTGCCCAGAGCAGATGAGACCTTCTGTTGCTCTTGAAGCAAACTCTGGGCTCCTCATCAAGACTTGAGCCCACCTTGACTTAGCCCCTGGCCTCTGGTGCCACTGCCCCATGCCAAGCCAATGCCCCAGTGGTGAACATTTAAGCTCTCTGGGAACACCTTGTTGGTAGACACTGGCTTTGCTCGTGCAGACCCCTGTGCTCTGGGTGACCTTAATTTTCTTAATCATCTCCCCCTCTACACAGCCTATTCACCTCCTTGGTGAATTCCTTCTTTAAGGCTCATCTTAAACATAAAATATAGTTATTTGCTTGGGAATATAGAAGAATCTTTCTCTCAAACCTGTACTAGAGAAAAAAATCCTGTTGAGGTAAATATAAGCAATAAAATTGTAAAAACCAAATAGAACTAGAAACAATATAAGTGTGTGATCTTGTGATAGGAAAAGTCTTTCTAAATATTGTATCTGAGGCAGAAATCATAAACAAAAATGTCATAGAATTGAACACAGAAAAAAAATAAATTCGCATATTAAAGCATTACATACACAATTAAAAAGCAGATGATAACCCATAATTTGCCTAGATCCATGAATTGATGAATAGACTCAGTTTTTAAAGTTCTCTAACAACTCATTAACAAAGACACTTCCCACAGAAGAAACATGAAAGATTAATTCATGAAAGAAGATATGCAAGAAATGTTTTTAAAGATCATAACATAAAAAGTCTTTCTCAGAAGCTATTAAAGAAATACAGTTAAGCTTTGCTCTTTTACTAGTATAAGTCCAGCAAAGAAAAATTAAATACTATTATCTGGGGTGGATTAGACTATTGCTCAGCAAATATTCATTCCCTGCCAATCCATTGATTCAAGGGTTGTCGTATGATTAGCTTTAGTACCACGGTGAATGAATTATATTTCCTCAGCCCTTAACTTAAGACTTAGCCACATTTCTTGCTTTAATCAATGGTACATATACACATATTTTTTGAGCAATAGCATAATGCGTGTTCACATGGTAAGAGTTTCTCTTTGCATACCCGTCTTTTACCATGAAAAGAACATACTTCATGTACCTACTTGTTCAGAGAGGATGAGAGACTAGTGAAGCAGGCCTATATTTTGGAGCTAAGCCCAGCCTAGATCAGCCAAACTTGAGCCAACACATAGACAAGTGAACAAGAAGTTATTTTTATTATTACAAAGAATGCCACCGAGTTTAAGAAGGTTTGCTACATAGGATGATTGATACTTAACTGGAACTATGTTTGATATTGGTAAAAATGTCAAGAAATTGCTTTGGCCATTCCAGTAGGAGGACTGAGAAACGTAAAAGAAGGGAGAAAAGAAGGAAAGAGGGATGATGGAGAGAGGAGAAGAGAAAGACAGAGAACATTATGGCACACTGCTTTTTTACTGAGTTGGTATGCCTAAGGTAAGTGGAATTAGGCCATGTAAGAGGAGCAAATAACAAAATCCAATAATCAAGCAAAAAAAGGATGCAGATTCTAAATCCATATTGCTAAACAGAATCATCATGTTGCAATGATAATGGCAATGAGAATAACTTGCACCCAAACAGCATTTTTAAAAATACAGAAGTTCCTCATGTAGTTGTCAAATTTTAACTCATTCCCATTTTACAGATAAGAAAACTGAGACTCGGAAGTTCTACCACTTGCCCAAGGTCACAGGCAGTCCTGAAATTTGTGTAAGGGTCTTCTGACTCCAGAAAGAGTCCTTTTGTGTGACATCTGCATCCAGTTATCCCTTGCTGGCTTGGAGTTTCTCTGCACGTCTCATCCACAGCATTTCCTGAGACAATCTAACATGTGCTACTCTTGTAAGTAGGGGACATGGAGCTTGCTAATGATCCTATCTATACTAATTATGAGCAACCCTGGTTTGGAAAATCTAACTTACCCTCTTCTCAGATCTTGTCAAGTCCCATTATGGGGCACTGCCCAGAATATTTCTCATGAAAGGATAATAATTACTCGTTATTCAAAGGATTCAATTAGGGGCCTTTCATCAAAGGGTCTTAAGTACTTGCTGTGCTCCTTCAAAAGTAGCGATCATGTTTACAGAGAGAGTCAGAGATAAAGGGCAGCATTTGGAGATTAAACGTTTCATGTGCTGTATCAGGGACGATGCTGTCCACATAGAGAACATCCAGGAAAACAAGCCTATCCTTTGAAAGTCACAAATAGAAAAGACCAATTTGAATTCTAATCTTTCCACTACAACACTTTGTTTAGGGATATGAGAGCACCAAGAACAGTTTCAGCCAAGACTGATTTGATAGCATCTACAGAGACAACCTATATTCACTGAGAGGGGCAGGTGTGGAGAGCAGAAAGAACGGCAGGTGTCGGATGAGGAGTCTGGGTTTACCTGTGGCTGCTTACAAGCTTGGGGAGTTTCAACAAACCTCCTGCAACTCTTTGGTTTGTTTGGTTTTCCTCCTTTACTTCCTTCTTCTACCCCTCTGATCCTTTGTTAACATGTGTAGGCCTACCGTGTATGTGTGTATACATGCATGCATGCACACGCACAATACAGCAGTAAAAATCTCAGTTCATGACAGCTAGAGCAGCCAACCACTGATTTTAATCATGTGCATAAAAAGCCCAGAAGCGCGAGCTTCCACGGGGGTGAGTGAGCACTACAGAGTCACACTTGCGTGGTTTCCGTTTTCTTGTCTCTGTCAATACTTTGCCCCGCGCTTGCAATTCCCCACCATGCCTTTACTGATGATAAATTCATTGTCATGATGATGATGCAGGTCACAGATATCCCTTCCCACCTTCCCACCAGCAAGAGGCTCTTTGTATGTTTCTAAATATACCTGCATCCCAACCCCAGAATCCCATTTTGATTAAGATGCCGGCCTATTTGGAAACACACAAATAGCCTCTTTTTGGTGGGAGGATGGGAAGAGGGTATCTGTGACCGGCAGCATTATCATGATTTTGAAGATCTCTTTTTTTGTGTGTCACTTGCAGCACTAATTACTGCGTCTTCCAAAGTGCAAGCAGCAGAAAGATGACATACTGAAGTTGATGAATTTGAGGAGATATTTGGAAAGAAACTTGTTACAATGATGTGGTCAAGGTTTAAGGAAGGCAAGGAGGGATGTCTCGGTTCTGGGTGCTGGTGATAGCAGGGACCTGTTATCCCCCACAGGCCAGAAGGCATGAGGGGAGAAAGTGGATCTAGCACCCAATGAGAGAATTGCTTTAAAGGACCTTTGGCAAGAGCTGGGGCTTTGGGAGTGGGATCAGGAAACTTGGGCACCCAGCCCCAAAGGAGCCAGGAAAATAAAAGCTCCAACTTGGCTTTCTTGGTGGTTTTAAGGTCTTACTATTGCTCCCGGTCTTCTACTCTCGCCATGACCACCCTCCAAAATACACCTCCACAACTCAAAGCGCAAGGGCATGATTGCCCATTGATATAAACCATTGTGAGCAGCTGCCTCTCAGGGCACAGAGCAAGTGGAAAATGGCAGAGCTGTACCTGGTGCTCAGCCCAGGCCTGTTGTAATTCTGCGCTTTGCTCTGCAGTAAGTGGATAGATAAGGTAGAGAAATATGCTGGGTGTGCAGGGTGAAGGAAGAGGATTGTCTGGGGTTTAAAAACATATTTATGAAGAACAGAGAAGGAAATACAATGTTTAAAGTTAAGAGGAAAAAAAATGAGGAAATAAGCATGGAGAATGGACATCTTTTTGCTGTTTTGAAATGGAGGCTGACAGTGAACACATCCTGAGACCCACCACATTTCAGGGGCAGTGCGGGCTGCAAGACTCAAGAATAAACTGCTATTCTGGCCTTTTAGAACCATTAACTCAAAAAAGGAATTAAACAGATTCCAAACAGGCTAAGAGAATGGTCTCAGAGAAATGTATGGAAACTCTAAGAACCACAGATTTAGCCTCACATATTTTGGCAGGACATGGGGCCAAGGGTTAGCTACTGCACATGAACTTTGAAATAGATGAAATTGCTTTCAGAGAGTTAAAGCTAAATCTATGCTCAGCAATGTGATTTTCTGTCTATGGCCAGTGAGAGAAACCCAGGCAGAGACTATAAGTCAGTAAAAGCGAGAGATGAAAATACTGTCCATATACAAAGGTTTGTGAAGTGTCTGTTTGGAAAGTCAATATTTTACACATGTGGTATCATTTTAATCTTCACAACAATGCTGTACATACAGCTTCATTATTTCTATTTTACATGTGTGGCACCTGAATCCCATAGAGGTTAAATCACTTGCCCAAACTATCACAGCAGGTGAAGGGTCAGAGAAGTAAGCTAAATGCAGGTTTCTATATTCAAAGCACTACTCAGGGAGATGGAGTTGGAAGGCAGCCAAAATTTTATGAAAAACAACCCAGTGAGAATAATTTTATTATAAAGATGATAGTCCATCCTATTTCTTTGCTTCATCACCTATACAGAAAAGCCTGCTCTTGGCAGAGTTTTTATAGCATGTTCCAGAAGACAGAGAATGTGGATCTATGGTGTACTGCATTGATAATGGCTATCAAAAGATATTTTCGCCTGGTACCATGGAACATGACTATATTTGCAATAAGAATCTTTGCAAATAGAATTAAAGTAAGGATCTTGAGAAGAAATCATTCTGAATTAGGGTAGTCCCTACATCCAATAATAAGTGTTTTTATTAAAGGCGGAAAAAGAGTTGACAAATGAGAAGACACAGAGGAGACCATGTGAAGATGGAGGCCAGGAACACGGTGCTGCTGTCACAGAAGCTACCAGAAACCAGAAGAGGAAAGGAGGGTTTATCCCTGGAGCTGTTACAGGGAAGATGGCCCTGCTGTCATCATGATTTCAGACTTCTAGCCTCCAGAACTGTGAGAGGAAAGAGTTTCTGCTGCTATAAGCCCCGAAGTCTGCAGTCATTTGTTATTGCAGCCCAGTGAAACTAAAACAAGAACTTTTGGGCACTAAATAAATGTTCTTCCCTATGGAAAATGGAGGAAGGATTCACCATCGTATTGCTCAAGCTTATTTCTCTGCTTAGCTCAGAGTCCATGCCTTCCACGTGACCCCTGGACTACTGTGACAGAGCCTGACCCCTAGCAGGTGTTCAATAAATACTTATGGAATGACTATATGGCAGCCATTTTTGTCATTAGTAACTCTAAGTATTTGCTTCTGGGTATTTAGTACCCAATGCTTCCTAAGCCCAGTTTGAAGAGTATCGCGTATAGTTTTCTCCAGACTTGACAAGATCATTGCAAGGAAAGTATTGGTGTTTCTATCCTGCTTCTAAGAAGACCAAAACTTGTAAAGAAAAAATGAGCTGCCGACTTCTGGTTAACAACAGGTGGGACACAAAACAAGTCTGCCTTATTCCAAAGCCTACATTC
The DNA here is from genome assembly GCF_043159975.1 of Macaca nemestrina. Taxonomy (NCBI): domain Eukaryota; kingdom Metazoa; phylum Chordata; class Mammalia; order Primates; family Cercopithecidae; genus Macaca; species Macaca nemestrina. Next base: position 186,430,247 of record NC_092127.1, read on the forward strand.
TAACCTCTACGTGGCAGCAGGTTCCATCTAAACTCTAAAAGAAGTGCCCCTAAGCAGAGAGACCATTTTGGTCTTCTTGGGGTATGACAAATTTGAAAGGTAAATCCTGGAAAGTTTGGATTTCAGCAAGGAAATGTTTTGGTAAAAGCCACCTTGATCCACGGGCAATCCTGTGACATTACTCACCCCTTCTTTTTTATCTATATCCGAAGGACTTCTGCAGTTAGAGCCAAGCTAGCTGGAGTGTGGGCTGTCTCAGTGAGCAGTGGGGCCCAGGCTCCTGGAGATGGGTGAGTACTAGGTAATACTTGGACAGTTGTTCCCTGAGCTTTGAGATTCTTTGATTCCATGAGACCACCTCACATGGCTGATTAAAGGATCAAAGGATAGAATGGATGTCAAAAGGCTTTGACAAGTTCTCAACTATAGGAGAGAATAAATATTAAATAAGTTAGCTTTTAAAAACGGCCCCACATACCGCCTAGAAGAGAGTAAACATTCAATATTTGCTGTGTAATTACCAATTTCTCAAAAGCTCTTTAAGGCAATTTAGTAAAATAAGAATTTATCTTATATTTGAAAACATTTGGACAACATTATAATATTAACTTAGGAAAGTTACATAAATCCTTCGAGCTACATTTGCGAGAATGAAGTGAGATGATGTTTGAAAATTCCTAACACTGCTTCTGACACATAGCAAACTTGCGATACATGAGAACATTTTCTTATTTTAAGACATGGGCTGTATAATATCTATGAGAGAAAAACTCCAAAAGGCAGGTTTTAAAAAATTTGTGCTTGAAGAATATTCATGGCATAGAAACAATGCTCAAGGTATAATGCATACTGGAGAAGGTAGAATGCAGACATGTAGATATTTGTGTACATTGTGCAATGCTATTTTGAAAAATATATATTTGAAACTGACATTTAATAATATAAATGTGTTATGTTTGGGAATGCCTGTGTTTGTAGCTGCATGGTCACATGTATAATCTACAGACGGATTCTCATATAACAAATATATGTATTTACTACAGATGAACATTGAATTCAAAAATGTTTATTAATTCCTTCTGTTGTCTGTATCATAATTCACTTTGAAATTACTTCTGTATGAATAATGTGATGTTTGTAGATAAAATTTAATATTTGTGGGGAAAATTTAATTTAATTCTAGGCTATTATTTAGCATTTAAATTATCATTAGCAAGAATCATCCCTTTTGGAGTGGTTACATGACACTTATAATATTGTTGCTAAAATCTACACCAGAGAATGAGCTAATTAATAAAAAGCTTGGTAGAAATTAATGTTATTGGCAAGGGGAGTAATGTTCAAAATGATTAGATTAGGACATCTACCAAGCTTACATGAAAATTGTAAATCCAGCTGCCTAATGTCATCTATGCAGCATTTGAGGTCCAGGGATGCACTGGTTCTAAAGCTGCAGGCCCTGGAGGGCTGTCAGCAAATCCACCCATAAGACTGGAAGACCTACATCCAGATATCTCTGAGCTCAAGTTTCATGACAAGTATTAGTCTGAGTGCTTTGGGGAGGGGAGTTGGGAAGGGGAGTTTCCTGAGCTAAGGACAAGGTAGTGAGATTGTATTTTTGTGCCTTTGTACGGTGACTTGCTGTACAGTTGGCAGAATTTTCTGGAACTCTTGATATATTGTAACAAAACATTTTATAGTGAAGTTGAAGAGGAGGTAACCTATTGACTCCCCTAAGCTCTCAGAGAAGAGCTCTCCCAGCATATACCCACCAAACATATGCCAGTTAGCATCTATGCCATAAATTCTGGAAACAGAGATGATAGTATTTTATCAAGTATTAATGTACTATAAATGAACCATTTACTATGTAGTCGTCTATATTTCCAGGCTTCTTAGTGACCCCGTGTGTGTGTGTGTGTGCACACACACACACAATTTTTATATACATGCATAGGAGTTTTAAAGAAAAATATAGACATGTTCGCACAGAGATTACCTATAGATATTTTTATTTTCTTCTTCACCTTTTAAAAAATACTCTAAATTTCTTTCAATAAAGCAAACATTTTGTAATAAAAATGCAATAAATGCTATGAAAATCTACAGTCACACTTCACAGTTGCAGCTTTGCTCAAAGGAAACAGATGGCTGTTAGCCCTGTAACATTCTGTCTCCTAAAATTAGAGCCAGAGACTCCTGTGTGATCCATTGCACAAAATGGATTCCAGATTTAAAAATGCAAATAGACATAATTGCAAATCATTAACCTAATTGTGACAGTGAGGGTGGATCTAGTCAACACAATCGTTTATTCAATGATACATATTAAATGCAGACACTGTTCTCAAGCTGTGTACAGGGCAGTTTAGAAAAGAAATGCGTTCCTGCTCTCATGCAACTTTCTGTTGATTTGAACAACCTCAACAGTGATTATTGGTATGTTGCTGGTATCTCTTTCTAGATAAAAGTTCCACAAAGGCAGAGATCCATCTGCCTTATTCACAATTAATTTTCTAGGTCTTTCCACATGTGTGTCATGTAACAGGTACAAATAAATATTAGTCAAACTGAAATTAAAAGAATTTGCTAAAGAAATTCAAACCAATGGAAATCAGCTCACCGGAATTTTTGAGTGGCTGATGCCAGGCATGTAAGTTCCACAGTAAGAGCAGCATGTGGACTCTGAGCCCCTAAGGGTCATGTTGTCTCTGAAGAGTCAAGTCAGAGTGTGATACATGCCATGACAGAGATATACAGAAAGGACACAACTAGTCAAATGGAGAGAAAGGTAAGAGGACACAAAAGACATCTTTTGAGTTACTTGAGAGCTGGATTATTAAAGGATAAGAGTTAGTTGGATAAAAAGAGGAGAAAGAACATTCTAAGCAAGGAAAAGCAGCATGTGCAATTGTATTGATAGTTGGTATATTAGTCTGTTCTCAAGGTGCTAATAAAGACGTATCCAAGACTGAGTAATTATAAAGAAAAAGAGTTTTAATGGACTCACAGTTCCACATGGCTGCGGAGGCTTCACAGTCATGGCAGAAGGCAAAGGAGTAGCAAAGGCATGTCTTACATGGCAGCAGGCAAGAAAGCGTGTGCAGGGTAACTCCCATTTATAAAACCATCAGATCCCATGACACTTATTCACTACCATGAGCACAGTATGGGGGAAACTGCCCCCGTGATTCAATTGTCTCCACCTAGCCCCACCCTTGACACGTGGGGATTATTACAATTCAAGTTGAGATTCGGGTGGAAACAGAGCAAAACCGTATCAGTCAGAACAGCATGGTATATTTCAGTAATTGACCTTTTAGCCTTGTTAAATATGTACAGGGTTTGCAATCCATAGTATGGAGGTAGACTTTTGTCATAATGGAGGACATGAGTTAACCATGGAAGATTTATAAACGAGGACTGACTTAACAAGATATATTTCCATTAACCCTTTTGGGAAGCTGTATATAGGATGTCCTCTGGGAAGAGGGGAGGACAAGAATGGGTGGAAGGAACGCTAGTAGGGGGACTGTTGGGACAGTCAGAGCAGGAGATGGTGAGCCAAGGTCTTGAGAAGAAAAGGAGTGGATGGAATTAAGGGCTATTTCTAAAGTCATATTGGCATTATTTGGTGGAATCACTCACTAAGGCAGCAAACATGTGTTGAGTTATAGAATAACTCAAAATATATTAAGTTCAACAGTCATGTCAGGTTAATTAAATAAAGTACTTTGGAAAATGTCCACTCAACGTAGTGTTTTTAGAACACTTGTGAAGTGCGTTTTAATCTCAGAATGCTGAATTGTATCTAGTTTAGTTGAATAACAATAACAACAACAATAATTATTTCTTGTAATCTTTATGACCACAAAATTCACTTTATCGTCTCAAAACCCTATGACCAAGAAAGATGTTATAACCATCCCCATTTTAAAAATAAAAAGAGGAAAATCATGCTTGTACAAAGTAAGAAACTTCTATAATGTCAAATATTTAATAAATGATGCAGTGTGTGGGTAAATGTGTGTGTGTGTGTGTGTGTGTGTGTGTGTGTGTGTGTGTGTGTGTGTGTGTGCATATGCAGATTTTTTAAACTCTAAGTCTTAGGTTTTTCCACCATGTAAAAAAAAAGTTTAAGCTTGTGCCTATGACATCATTATCACTTAATCTGATCATGATTAGACCTCTAATAGCAACAATGGAGAGTTGAAAGAATGTTATGGAAAATTCACATATACCATAATTTTTGCTTTAATAAATTTTATCTGAAAGAAAGTAATGTTTTTAATTGCAAAGCATGATTTAAGGCAAAGAAAAAGTTATCATTCTTTGACCCAGATTGAACTAACCAGCATTCCCTCTGCTTATGAATTCACTTTTTATTAGGTTGATATGATCAGTTATTATTTTAGAATAATAGTAGTGAGTCTAAATAGCATAGCTTTAACATGACACAAAGAATTGAAACAAAACAATGATGATCATTTCTTATTCTTGAAAATACCATTCCTGTTGGCCATGACTTCAAAAGCAAAATTTTAGGTTCTATCAGATGGTTAAAAAAGAGAGCACAAGAAGGGAATACCAAGTATAAAATGGCTCAAAGACTTATTGATTTTTCTCTGATTTATATACCAGTGGACAAATTTGAAAATGAAAACATATCCCTTGCATCCTATCTTCGTCCACTGAACACAACTTCAAACTTCATCCATTTATGTCTTCCAAAACTCTTGCCCCACTATTATCACTCTCATTCAGCAGCTGAAAGGATATTTTGAAAAGAATATTAGAGTGTATTTCTCTCCTGATTAATGCCCACCAATGGCCCCCATTTCACCTGGAATTGAATTCAAAGTTTTTGTTCTGTCTCACACAGCTCACATTACGTTCTCTGCCTACTTCTGAAACTTCTCCAATCTCTAGACTTTTATCTTCTTCTGTGCCTTACCTTGGCCATTCTATTACAGATTCTTTCCTAAACACTCAACATTCTTTCTAGGCTTTGTACTACGTACACCCAAAGTACCACACTTTTAGTAGCTGGAATAAATAGAACTTTCTACAAACTTGGACATGAGAGGGAAAAGGAGTGACAACGTCTGTAACACTATGTTTTTAGTTTGTCTTTCTTTACTTGAAGATGTTAATAAACTAACACTATTCTGGCAAACTGGAAGCAACATTGAAAAAATATGATTGTTTAGGGAGCAATAGTAATTATGCCTTAATAATGACTGAGTGTATTTAAATTGTGATATCAGCCTCTTCTCTCACAGACTGAAGTAGAAAGCAAGAAGCTGGCTACGGAAATAGTGGGGCACAGGCCGTGTGATCCATCCTATAGTTTTACAGAATGGATAGCAGAGCCCTGGGAGAAATGGAGTCTTAAATTTAGGATGTTGATCGGTCAACCAAAAATATCCAACTGGATATAAGGCCAGTGGCAAACATATGACCTATGAGAAAACAAATGGGCACTTCAAGACCCAAGGCTAAGCAATTGTAAATGTTTATAGTCATGTGAGGTAAATAGAGCTGAGCACAGATTTTGACAGAAGAAATAAAGAGCCAAATGATATGGACAAAAGACAGGGAAATACTGGGTAGATGAGGGCAGTTCCCCAGCAAAGACCCCATCCCCAAGCCTGGAAACCCACAGCCCTAAATGAAAACAAGCATTTCTGTTTTCAAACCCAAGTGTTGCCTTTTGGACCTCCATGCCCCATTATCTGGTACCCATATAAACTCTAAACCCCAGGCTCCATGGGCAGATGAGCAGACAAACAGAGGAGCAGAGGAACAGAAGGGCAGTGCCACAGAGAAAGAGAGACGAGAAGGATTGTCTGAACATTGAGAGGAGTTTGACTGGGGTTGGTTAGAGAGGAGATGGGCTGCAGGACAGCAGAACTCCAGGGGAAGATCATCTTCCCACTCCATTCCCTTTCCAGCTTCCTATCCATTCCACTAAGAGCCACCTCCATCACCTAATAAAACCCCACATTCGTCATCCTTCAAGTTAATGTGTGACCTGATTCTCCCTGGATGCCAGACAGGAACCCAGGTACTAAGAGGGCACTGAGCTGGTTAACACTTCAGCTATCGGTGGGCAGCAGAGCTAAAAGAGCTATGTAGCACACACGCTGGGACTTCAGGAACGGTAGGCACCCACACCTAGATGCTACCATGGGGCCAGAGCCCAAAAGCACTCACCCTGGCTCCTGCATATCTGCATGCTCTCCCCCACAAAAGGAGTTTTTATGTGGGCAGCCAAAGAGAGGAGCCACACACGTCTGTGTCATATCCTGTGAGGGAGTTCAGGGAACTCTCCCGTTTCACTTAGAGCTAACAACAAGCACGGGATTCAAAGGAAGAGGTGGAAGGATCCAAGGGTGAGTGGAAAGCTGCAGAAGAAAAAAACTTTGCAATGTATGTAGCAAGCAAGTGGCTATATCAGGGATACATAAATAACTCTCGTGAATCAACAAGGTAAAGATAAGTAGCTAGCCCAATAGAAAATTAAACATGATGTCCAAAGAAGAAGGAATACAAAAGATCAATAGATGTATGATAAGCGGTTCTAGCCCAGTGAAATGCAAATTAAAGCAACGATAAAATACTACTTTTCACCTACTGATTTGGTAAAAATGGAAAAATTTATAATAGCCATTTTAGGAAGGGGGCTGGGAAACAAAGATTCTTTCAAATTCTGGCAGGAATGTACATTTGCAGAATCCACGGGGAGGGCAAAATGGCGTTATTTATGATTCTAGGTATCTATCCTTAAGAAGCATTGTCACTAGGACTTGGAGAATCATGCATACAGATGCTCATTGTGACATTGCTAAGAAGCAAAAATCAGGAAACTAATGTCTTTTAATAAGAGAATGGCTAGTCATCCTGGACATTGCAAAGAACACTAAGTGGCCCCAAAAATAATGAGATATGTCTATATTATTACATATAATTCTCTGAGACATATTGCTATTTGAACAAAACAGTATGGTTCCAATTGTAAATGTTTATAGTCGAAAATCACAGTTAAAAAAAAAAAGCCCTATGGGCAAACAACACTATGTGCATAAAGGCTTTTAACATCAGGCTGGAAAGATAAGAGACTCTACACCTCGCAGGTCACTGTTAATTACCTGTGGAGAGTGGAGGGGCCTGAGGCCAGGAGTTAAGGAGGATCTCATTTGGTGTGCAGTGTTTAAATGAAATTCAGACCGACTGAACATGTTGCGACAGACTGGAAAGTTGCATAATTTAAAGAAAAAAAGAAGTGAATGAATGTGCTGGAGTGACACAAGCATACATTTCTGTTTCCAGTTCTTAGGAGCATCACGTGAAACTCCTAACAATTACTTGTATTAATATTAAATTGATTTATTTTTTAAAGCATTCATCTAAGGAAATGTGATTATAAAGAGAAGTGAAAAAGGACAACAGAACAATCAAACGTAACATTTTCATGTAACCTGTGATTATAACTGTAGAGTATGAAGCAGCATTTTCCAGAAAATGTTAAAAAGAAAAAAAAAAAAGGCAGGCATCTGGCTAATCTAAGCTGCAATAGCTTAGATTAAGCTGCATGTGTAAATTAGACGTAATAAGTAGAGAGTCTCTTTATCTATATATCCAGAATATCAGTTGCTTAAAATAAATAAGTAGCAGAACTGAGATGCAGGAACCTCAGTGCTTAGACTTGAGTTTACCTAGTTCATATTGACAATGTATAGATGAATAAATAGCACGCCAGAGTGCAAGGTAAGGAACTTTTTGTTGCAGGCAACAGTAAGTGACTGTGGTTAAGAGGAGCAAAAGGAGAATGAACTGGATAGATAAACATGACTCACAGATGAGTAAGAATAGCTGAGAAACCAAGCTCAGAAAGAGGACTTTGGTAGGAATCCAGGTAACTGTGCTATAAAACTGAATATCACTTATTAGATGCTAACTTTATTCTAAGAGGCTCTAAAAATAGAATGTATTCATTGAGTTCTTGTGATATTCCCAATACTCCCTCTAAGCATAATAAATCCTTTGTTTTCTTTCAACAGAAAGAAACTCTTATCTATAAAATAAACAGTTTGTTAATTTTATAGATAAACAAACCATCAATGGATAAGACATAGAATTGGGAGTCAAACCAAGCAGTCAGATTCCAGAGGCCACTCTGTTAATCACCATGAAAGTGTGCCTCTATTATGCAATCAGGAAACCCTGTGTAGAATCGTCACTGAGGAAATGGCAGCTCAGTCAGCTACTACAGAGCCTAGCCACTCTTGGCATCCTCTGCGCAGTGAACTGGGTAAAAGGATGCACGTACCCCCTGTGTTCAACCTTCAAAACCTGCATGATTATTCATGCATTCTCTTTCACCACCTGCATACAGGACATCAATGCCCTGGATGAACTTGGAAGTCACACGTTGATGATACTAGGATCTCGAACAGCCTGGGTCCCTGGATGACTGTCTAGAGCACAACCCCTCACCCGTCAATGTCATATCAGCTTAAGGAAGAAGTTCATTTCTCCCATGACAAAGTACTGAGATTTAAATATTCATCTACCATAGCAACTAGTATCATCTTAACTAATCTATCCAGGCATGAAAAATGTAGAAAAGTACAGAAGTGAGACTGGATGTCTGAAGGAATCTCCCCAGAAGAGGTAATATCTGAAATTTAAAAAGGAAACAACTAAAAGTGTACTGAAAGTTTCTCCTAAAGTGAACTGCATTTTAGAAAGAATCTGGGTTGGAAGATAAAGGGCTTTGTGAGTAGGCAAGGACTCAAAACTGCTAGAATTTCCCAAGCTGTCCAGAAGACATGCACTGATAGGAAAGGCCAGCACTGGAAGCGTGCGTCGTCTTCAATTTCATACTGTCATCCAGCTGGGTTAAGTTCAATGTGCTTTCCTGGGCGTCTGCTGTTTGCTCAGGGCCCTGTGTTAAAGCCAATGGGAAAACAAACAAAGAAGTAAAATTCAGTCTTTTTTTTTTTTTTTGAGATGGAGTTTCACTCTTGTTGCCCAGGCTGGAGTGCAATGGCACAATCTCTGCTCACTGCAACCTCTGCCTCCCAGGTTCAAGCAAATATCTTGCCTCAGCCTCCCACATAGCTAGGATTACAGGCATGCGCCACTATGCCCAGCTAAATTTTGTATTTTTTTACTACAGACAGTATTTCTTCATGTTGGACAGGCTGGTCTTGAACTCTGCCCACATTGGCGTCCCAACAGTCTTTTTTTCTTTCAAGAACTTTCCATCTTAAAGAAGAAGGAATGGACTTGACCTTGAATGAGGTGGTGGGTGGTAATGTTAGTTTTTCTCACGTGTTCTCACCTTTGTTTGGCTTTCTCTCATGAGTTGGAATGTAAGTGATATGAACAACAGCCAGAGGACATTTCGAGTGACTATAAACCAGATATCACTGAGATTTCAGGAGGAGAATCTCCATTCACAGATTATTTCTCCTGTCCTAGTAATTTGTCTGTCAAAAGTGGATTCGATTTATTTATATTGAATGTTACTATGTACTGAATATATTTACATATATCTTTCTGTGTATGAAACAAGATGTTTCTAAGAATGGCATTACTACAGTCATTTAAAAAGGCAATGTACAGTTCACAGTGAACCTGTTTGTCCAAAACTATCCCAGCAAAAAGAGATGGAGAAGGGATTTGAACCTGGCACTGTACCATATACTCCCAGAGTTATGTCCACTCCCCTGGAGTTTCCATCTTACTCCATACCCCATTTCATTCCCTTGAGATTTTATTTTATTTTTTTTTTTAGACAGAGTCTTGCTCTGTTGTCCAGGCTGCAGTGCAATGGTGCCATTTCAGCTCACTGCAACTTTCACCTCCCAGGTTCAAGCGATTCTCCTGCCTCAGCCTCCTGAGTACCTGGGATTACAGGTGCATGCCACCATGCCCGGCTAATTTTTGTATTTTTAGTAGAGGCACAGTTTCACCATATTGGCCAGGCTGGTCTCAAACTCCTGACCTCAGGTGATCCGCCCGCCTTGGCCTCCCAAAGTGCTGGGATTACAGGCATGAGCCACTGTGCCTGGCCTCTCTTGAGATTTTTCTAACCTTATTTTCTCTCTGCCAAGTTGCTGTTTCCCTTCAGAGCTTCCCCTTCTTGAGATTGAAATCTCAAGCTGCAACTTACACCTCACTCCACTTCAACAAACCTGGGAGGGAGGGAGGAAGAAAACAGAAAATAGCTCAGCAGATGTTTCCGGATACATTTTTTTTTTCAAGTGCAAGTTGCTAATGTGGAAGTTTATTTTGGGGCCTGCCAGTGTTAGCAGATGTTTGAGAAGACGAATACCTGCTTAGGCAATTATACATAGAAAGTGATAGCAGGTTTGCATAAAGAGGCAGTCTTTAAAAATGGATAATATAATAGACTTTCTCATACAGATTCAGCATGCTTATGCTAGATTAATTCTTGGGGTCTGATTTGGACCCTATATTTATTCTTGAACTTTTATACTAATAAAAATGAGGCCACGCCAAAGGAGAGGTAGAATAGATTGTGCCTACAGATGCCAGCTAGAGAATATAATTAGAGAAAATAATGCCTAGAAACTCTGACACTCAGAGGCTGGAGATCCTATTAATTGCTGCTATGATGTTTTTGGAAATAAATATTTACACTCATTTCTCATTAAAATTCTCCTTCTTAAAATATTAAACCCAGACGTCTGATTGCTGGATAATTACTAGCAAAATAACACATCAAGACTTTCAAGAAATTGAAGGTGTACATTTTCCACTCTGGGTATTCTCACGGTGGGGAAAGTAGATACCCAACAATTCCATTCAGCAAATATTCACTGCATATCTACTTAAGTACCGAGATTCCAAGATAAGTAGGAAACAGCTCCAACTCTTCAGAAACTTAAATCTCCTAAATATCGAATAACAAACAATAGATTCCATAGACCTCACATAAACATTTCCTCCTGAATGAGGAGTAGTTGGAGGAATAAACTTTAGACAAGCTTAAGGCCTGCCTAGACCTACAGTATGAAAGCATAACCAGGAAAGTTTCTTTTGAATGGTAATGGCAGGTTCATAAAAGTGTTCTGATGTGATCTTCTCTAAGATCCGTAAGTATCATGGGAAATGAGGTGCTTTTCTTGGAGACTTGATTGATGGACAGGAGAGTTTTCCCTTTAGTTGGCAAACATAGTTGAGATGTCTGCTTTGATCACGGTCTATATATAGATTTACATCTGACATTCTTTACTGCACTTGTATCATTTATCTGAGTGTGCTCATAATTTTCCAACAAGCAGTATATCCCTGTGTCCTCAATGTGGAAGGTTAGTGTCTGTCAAGACATTCCACCATTTGGCATCTCTCTGTGTCTTTCATTTCACTTCCAGTGACAACCCTAACCCACACAACAATACCAACCCTCTAAGGGGTACCCAGATGTGCCAAACTACTTTAAAACCCCATACTTGGCAGATACTTCTCTTCTGTAGGGAAACCATTTGCCCCCAACTTTTGCTTCAGAGCAATCAAGTGTTCATTGTTGAAGACCATGCACTGGTGTCTCCAGATCTTGAAGATCTTCCTGACCCATTCTTTGTCTTTTCAGGGTGCCAAGTACCTAACTTCTATTCTTGTCATTACCCTACAGCATTCATAGTATAATTTGCATGCACATCCCCCCAAATAGCTGTGACTTCCTCAAAGATGGGAGCATGCACCATATTCATCTCTATAGCTCCTCCCTCAGTGTACACCTGGCACAGAGTGGGGGCTCACTGCAAATCGGTTGTACTTCTGCTTTAGTCAGAACACTTTCTCATGGGAATAACAGCTTTCAGAATCACTGAAGCACTGAAAAGAGAGTTTTGATTCACTCCAGTGGGAAGCACTGGGTTGTGCTGATCTCAGATGTGATTCCATCCAGTGACTCCAATTTCTAGAACTTGACATTGTTTGATTCTGGCTCCACTCTTTCTGAGGACTGGCCTTATTCACATACAGTTTAAATGGGTTTTTGCTAAGTTGTGGTGGCATGATGTTCTAGGAATGCATTCTTGTATTTTGTGACCTAAAAGAAAAGAAAGAACATGTGATCATATATAAATTCTCAGTGATCATTCCCAGAGGAGATTCTGATTGGTCAGGACTGGATCTCAATGCTGACCCCCGAGGGCACTCGCTGGTTACACGGATAAGCTAAGATTGTTGGGGGCAGTTCTGGGAGAGTGATCTGCCCAACTCAACAGCTATAGGGTACTGTGATTGTCAGCCACAAATAAGCCACACAGTTGGGGCAGGGGGGCAAAGAAAGAAAGCTATTGAGTGGGACCAAAAGAAGCAGAAAAGGGGCCTTCGACAGACAAAAACAAGAGTTGTTTGTTACTCTAATTACTTTAGCATTGTGTGTGACATATAGGGAGTGCTTAGTAGATGTTCACTTACGGAATGAATTTGCAAACGCATAGATTGGAATTTTTCTTTCATCCCATCAATGATGTACATATACATAGAAACAGCTCAGTCCCGTGTGTTTTATGATTGTAAGTTCATTCCTTTGTTCAAGACCCAGACTCTCTTCAAGCTCACAATATACACTATTCAGCTTCCAACAGAAAATTTTCATTTAAATATATTAAGAGATTCTCAATTCAGCAATCCAGCTGGACTACTTTTAGCCTTCTGCCCACAAGCACAGGCATCAATCTGTTTCCTACAATGTGTTGTTTGCTGTGATAATCTCACCTCCATCAAATCCTCCTATCTTTAACTCCTTGTTATTAAAATTGTGTACAGAAAGCTCAGGGAAAATAAAGCCATGAGCTGAGAGTATCTGGCAATATCATACAGTAGAAAGGAAATTAGTTTAAGAAATTGAGACATAGTGTTAGGTGTATCTTTAAGTCTAACTCACCTTGGACATGCCACTATTTTATCAATAAAGTGACAATTTCATTAGATGATTATGGTCAGCATTAATTCTCTAGATTCTTTTTTTTTTTTTTTTTTTTCAGATGGAGTTTTACTCTTGTTGCCCAGGCTGGAGTGCAACGGCACGATCTCGACTCACCGCAAACTCCGCCTCCTGGATTCAAGTGATTCTCCTGTCTCAGCCTCCTGAGTAGCTGGGATTACAGGTATGCGCCACCATACCTGGCTAATTTTCTATTTTTGGTTGAGATAGGGTTTCTCCATGTTGGTCAGCCTGGTCTCAAACTCTCGACCTCAAGTGATCCGCCCAACTCAGCCTCCCAAAGTGCTGGGATTACAGGCATAAGCCACCACGCCCAGCCTAGAAGGTTCTTATAACAGGTACATGATTTGGGAAACCATAATTTTATCTAAACCAGCAGAATCCAAAATATGGCATCTTCATTAGTCCTCAAGACTAACCTGGTTACCTAGCCAGCAAACACACAATTTAGCTCAGTGCTTTGGGTTAGACCAAAATATATGACTCCACCTAAATTTCCAACTTTTCCTTTTACTCTGTGTTCGTCCACTATTTTAGGCCACTCCCCAAAGAGCTGATGTATTATTCTCTAAGAACTCTATTTACTTTTCGACTTCTATAGCTTCGCTTACACAGTTTCTTACACCAAGAAAGTTTCTCTCCTCCAGGTGTACCTGTTCATATCCTATTCATCCCTCAAGGTCCAGGAAAAGACAACCTGCTCTGCCAAGTGTTCCTATTTTCCAACTTGCCTTCTCTCATCTGGATGCTTTTCTCCTTTCCCATTGAGCTCTTAAAACTCTTTGCTCGTACTTTGGAATAACAGTGAACGCATTCTACCTTGTGTTATTTAGGGCTTTATCTCCTCTGTCCCTCTGGAATGCAAGCACCTTTCGCTTAGGATAGGATGTTCTGTGCAGTTGAGCACAGATGGGTTTTTCAGGAAGCCGAGTCATGATCAAATGCCAGCCATGCTGCTGCGTCCTTGGGGAATCACTTAATCTCCATGATCATCGTATTCCTTATCAGTAAAACGAATAACCACTGAAATATGGGAAAGGCAAAATGAGATCACCTAAGTGAAAGCGCTTGGCACTCTGCTTCAAACATGGAGCACTTTTGTTTTATAACACTTACTTGTAGTGAATACTCGTAAGATCTGTTGATGTCTTTCCTCTTTGTTACACTTTGAAGAAAATGCAAATTTCTCATTAGGGCTGACAAGGCTGGACGTCATCTGACTCCTGCTTCTCCTCTCTGACCTCACCTTTTTTTTTTTTTTTTTGGTTTGTTTTTAATACCTTTATTTGGCTGTGCTTGACATACAATAAACTGCACATATTTAAGTGTAAATTTTGTTAAATTTCAGCATATATATACACTTGTGAAACAATCACCACTATTATGATAATTGAGAATTCGTGCCCTACAAAATTCCCTTGTGCTCATTTGCAGTGTCTTCTTTCAATACCTTCCCTGATATCCCCTTTTTCTATCTTCAGGCAGCTACTGATCTGTTTTTTGTCGCTGTACATTAGTTTGCATTTTCTAAGATTTTCTATAATAAAATCACGCAGTCGGTGCTCATTATTATCTGGCTTCTTTCACTCAGAATATTTATTTTGAGTTTATCCCTACTGTAGAGTGTATCAATAGTTCATCACTGTTTTATTGTTGAGTATTATTCTATTCCATGGATATGCCACAGTTTGTGGATGAACCTTTGAGCTAATTCCAGATTTTAACGATTGCAAATAAAGCTGCTAGGCATATTTATATGCAAGTTTCTATGTAGACATATATATTCATTTTTAAAAAATACCTAATAGGGGTATGCCTGGGTCATATGATAGTAGAAGTTTAAGTCTTTAAGAAATTGCCAAACAATTTCCAAAGAGTCTGAGCACTTTACATTCCCTCCAGTAGTGTATGCAAGTCCTATTTGCTCCATATCCTGGTCAACACTTTCGATCATCAAACCTTTTAATTTTAGAAACTTTGATAGGTGTATAATGGTAAGTCATAATGGTTTTATTTGCATTTCCATGGGGGTAAATGATGATGTACATATTTCCATATGCTTATCAGCTAGTCAAATGTCTTCTTTAGTAATGATTTTGTTCAATCATTTTTCTATCTTTTAATTGGGTTGTTTTCATATCATTGAGTATCGTAAGTCCTTTATATATTGAAGATATAAGTTATTTATTAGATATATGCTTTGCAAATATTTTTCCAGTCTGTGGCTTGTCTTATTCCCTTAACAATGTCTTTTGAATGGTAGAAGATTTTATTTCTGATGAAGTCTTATTTATCAAATTGTTAGTTTATGAATTGTACTATTGGCAGTGTATCTCCAAAGAAGTTTTTGCATAGCCTAAGGTTACAAAGAATTATACTACCTTTACTTTTAGAAATTTTATAGTTATTCATTGCATTTAGGTGCATGATACACGTTGATTTAATTTTTATATGGTGCAAGGTATAAATAGAAGAATAATTTTTGTATATGTATATTTTATTTTTCAGTACCATTTGTTGAAAACTTTTCTTTCTCCATTGAATTGTTTTTGCATCCTTGTCAAACATATATGTACAGATCTATTTCTGGCCTCTTCTGTTCTATTTATTTTTTGTCAGTCTTTATATTAATTCTACACTAAATTTATCCCTCTAGGTTTGTAATCAGAACTGAGGTCTTAAAATAAAGTATTATTTGTCTTCTTTCTTTTCAAAACTGTTTTGCTCTTTTAGACTGTTTGCTTTTTCACGTAAATTTATTATTATTATTATTATTTTTTTTTGAGACGGAGTCTCCCTTTGTCGCCCAGGCTGCAGTGCAGTGGTGCGATCTACAAGCTCCGCCTCCCAGGTTCACTACAAGCTCCGCCTCCCAGGTTCACGCCTTTCTCCTGCCTCAGCCTCCTGAGTAGCTGGGACTAGAGGCGTATGCCACCACGCCCGGCTAATTTTTTTGTATTTTTTTCAGTAGAGACGGAGTTTCACATAAATTTTTAAATAAGCTTTTCAATTCTTAGAAAAAAGTAAAGACTGTTGGGATCTTGTTGGTTTGCATGTAGTCCATAGAACAATTTGTGAAACATCAACATTTTAAATACATAAAATCTCCTTACATATAAACATGGTGTATCTCCACATTTATTTAGATCTTTATTTCAGCACTATTGTGTAGTTTTCAGTGTAGATGTCTTTTATATCTTTTGTCAGATTTATATCTAAATATTTTATATTTTCATGCCATTATTAACGGTACTTTCTTTACATTTTAATTTCTATTGTTCTTTGATAGGATATAAAATACAACTGATTTTTGTAGCTTAATAACGTATCCTAAATGCTTTCTAAACTTACCTATTACTTTTAGTAGTTATCATTTTTTTAAAAAAGTGTAAAAGATACATTGGATTTTTCTACATAAATGATCATACATCAAATGTGCAATTTTTTAAAAAATTACTTCTTTCTTTCCCATGTAAATGATTTATTTATTTTTATCTTCAGTAGTAAGGGCTCAAACCTTTAGTACAATGTTGGATAAAAATAGTAACATTGAGTGAGAGGGTGAGACTCTCCTGATTGTATGTGGGAAGCATTCAGTCTTTTATCATTAAGTATGATGCTAGCTATGGGTATTTTGTAGATTTTTTAAAATTAGGTTAAGGCCATTCTCTTCTATTCTTACTTTTCTGAGAGTTTTAAAAATGGATATTGAATTTTGTCTTTTTTTTTTTTTTTCACATATATGGTAATATAGACTTTCTTTTTTGTGATTTGTTAATATGGTTAATCATATTCACTAATTATAAAATGTAAAACCATATTTGCTTTCCTGGGATAAGTCTCCTTTACTAATAATATACTGTCCTTCTTAATATTGCGAATTTTGATTTCTTAAAAGAGGTTTAGAATTTTTGTCAGCATTTGAGAAAAAGATTGTTCTGTAGTTTCATTTTCTCATGAAATGTGTATTTGGATTTTATCCATACAATATGGATTCAAAGAATGAATTGGAAAGTTTTTTTTTTTTTTTTCATTGTCTAGAAGAGTTTGTGTCAGATTATTTTTACTTCTTCATTAAGTAATTTGTGAAATTCACTAACAAAATTATCTGGATCTGGACATTTCTTTGTGGAAATGTTTTCACTAAAATTAAGTGCCTAATAGATACAAGGATATTTATGCAGTCTTAGTTTGTTCAAGCTGCTATAACAAAACACCATTAAATATGGTAGCTTATGAGCAACATACATTTATTTTTTACAGGGCTAGGGACTGGGAAGCCCAAGATCAAGGTGCCACAGATTCAGTGTCTGGTTAGGGCCTCCTTCCTCACAGATGACACCTTCTTGCTGTGTTCTCACATGGTGGAAGGGCAGACTTAACTCTCCAAGGTCTCTTTTATAAGGGTACTGCCAATCATGAGTGCTCTCCTCTCATGACCTAATCACTCTCCAAGGCCCCATCCCCTGATACATCATCTTAGAGGTTGGGATTTTAACATATAAATTTTCAGAAGACATAAACATTCCATTCATTGTGCCACCTATTTTTGAGTATGCTTCAGTTTGTGTCTTTCAAGGAATATATCCATTTCATCCAGGCTATCATTTTTATAGATATAAACTTATCTGAAATATTTCTTTATACTTTTAAAAAAGTTTTATCTTAACTGACAAATAATAATTATCCATCTTTCATATCTGTCATATCTGTACTAATGTCACCACACTCATTCTTATAGTAATTTTTAAAATATTTTTCTGTTTTCTATTGTGTTTATTTTCATTCTAATAATTTTCTAATACTTTATCTTTTAATCTGTATTCATAATTATTATCTTTTCTCTGTTTCTTTTGGGTTTAAGTTGGTTTCCATTCCCTTAAAGTAGAAGCTGAGGTCTTTGATTTGAGACCGTTCTTCCAATTAGATACATACATGTCATTCCATAAGTTACCCTTAAATTCTGGTTCAGTTGCATCCTAAATATTTAATTATGGGTTGAGAGGATTTGTTTGTTTGCTCTTTTTTAGTACTTTAAAGACACTACCCAATTGTCTTCTTACATGCTTCATTTTCTTTGGGTTGTTTGTTTGTTTGTTTTTGAGACTGAGTTTCGCTCTTGTTGCCCAGGCTGGAGTGCAATGGTGTGATCTCAGCTCACTGAGACCTCTGCTTCCAGAGTTCAAGCGATTCTCCTGCCTCAGCCTCCCAAGTAGCTGGGATTACAGGAACTGCCACCATGCCTGGTTAATTTTTATATTGTTAGTAGAGACAGGGTTTTGCCATGTTGGCCAGGCTAGTCTCGAACTCCTGACCTCAGGTGATCTACCTGTCTCAGCCTCCCAAAGTGCTCAGATTACAGGTATGAGCCACCACACTTGGCCTTACATGCATTATTTTCAATGAGGAAACTGTTGTTATCCTTAGCTTTGTTTCTCTATAATATTTTTTTCTCTGCTTTTCAGATATTTTGCTTTATGATTAGTTTTAAGAAATGGTATTATTATACATCTTGGCATAGTTTTGTTTTTTCTTCCTGTCTTTATGGCTCATTGAGTTTCTTGAAACTATAGGTCTATTGTGTTCATCAAAATCGGAAAAAAAAATTAGCTATTATTTTTGTCAATGACCCACCGCCCCATTACACACACAACCTCTCCTTTGAGGAATCCAATGTCACATACCTTTGGTTATTATGTTTTCCCACAGCTAGTGACACTCTTTTCACCTTTTTATAATTCTATTTTTCTTCCTATGATTATTTCATAGTATTTTATTGTCATACTCCTTTTTTAAATGTAATATTTAATTTACTTTTATTCCCATTCGTTGTAATCTCAGAAATTATTTTCAAATCTAGGAATTTAATTGAGTCTTTTATATTCCTCCCATTTCTCCACTTTACTTTTTAAACATGTAAGAAAGAGTTGTAATGAAGATTCCCAACTTTTTTTTTGTTAATTCTAACATCGGTGTTAACTCTTGGTCAATTTTTATCTATTGACTTATCTCCACATGATAAGCCATATTTTTCTGCTTCTTTACGTGTTTGGTTCATTTTTTTAGGATGCTAGACACGGTCATTTTTACTTTGGTAGCTATAGGATACTTGAGCCTTTTGTGGGGAAACAGTTGAGTTACTTAACAGTTTAATTCTTTTAGGTCTTCCTTTTATTATGTGTTATTGGGGAACATAGTAGTAGTCAGTCTAAGGCAGTTATTCCTCACTATGAATATTCAATTCTATTCCCTGTGGATTTTGTGGTGTCCCAGTGTAGCTGGTAAAATCAAGGACTATTACCCTGCTGTGTAAGTGCTGGGTACCAGTTCTTCCTGGTGGTTCTTTACTTGGCCTGTAGTAGTTTTTTCACTTGTATGTTCAAATCAGTACTAACATGAATATTGGAGAGGAAATCTCTAAAGATAACACACGTTATTTCTCAGTGCATGCCTTTTATCTCCATTTTCCTGTCTTGTCAAGTTAATTATTTGGTTTCCTTGGGCTTTCAGCTCCATCTCCTCAACTCACGAAGTTCACTGAGCTCTATTTTACTTCCCACTCCCTACAATGTGTCTTGAAAACTTTCTCAAGGCATTAAGCAGGGGCAATCTTAGGGCTTCTCATGTTTATTTTCTGTCTTTCAAATTCATTCTTCCATTTTGCTTGGTATATAAAGTCTTGTAGAAAGTTATTTCATATATCCTGCTTATTTCTTGTTTTGCTAGTTTCAGATGATAACTGATTTCTCTTCATGTGTAGACATATTCATTAAGTTTTCCTTTCCTTCTCTTGCACATACCTGGTTTATTCACTTCTCAAGTCCTTTAGACTTGCTTTTATTTTATTTTATTTTTCCTGCCTAAAATACTTTACTCAAGAACTCTACAAGGTGACTACTTCTTATTATTCAGGTCTTAGTTCTAATGCCAGCTTTTTGAGGACACTTCTTTTGGCGATGTTAATAAAGCAG
This sequence comes from Macaca nemestrina, assembly GCF_043159975.1. Classification (NCBI taxonomy): domain Eukaryota; kingdom Metazoa; phylum Chordata; class Mammalia; order Primates; family Cercopithecidae; genus Macaca; species Macaca nemestrina. Next base: position 186,450,209 of record NC_092127.1, read on the forward strand.
AACATCCTCACCAAGTTATTTCTATACCAGTGCCATGCTTTTTGTTTTCATAGCACTAATTTCCATCAATAATTACTTAGTTGATTTGTATACATATTGTCTCTTGTTAATTATTAAAATGTAAACTCCTTGAAAGCAACATTCTTGTTTACTTTACACATTATATTCGAGAACCTACAATAGTGCTGACACCAAGAAGTTTCAATATTTGCTAAAATATTACATTTTAATAATTATGTAAAATAGGTTTATAATACGTGCATATGAATGTTTAGACAACTAAAGTGGCTTAGAAAAAAAATTTTATCTCACATATCAAATGAGCCCAAAGTAGAGTAGTTTCAAGATTAGTTAATTCAGTGGCTCTGTGACATCATCAAAAAGGCAGGTTCTTTACATCTTTCTGCTTTGTCATCTGTACTGCATTGATTGTCATCTTGACCTGGTCTCCCTTTTGTTCCCAATGGCTGCCATAGTTCCTAGCAGCAAGTAAAAACCACTTTCAGATCATAAGAAAATGCTATTTTCCTCTAGCCCTTTTAAAAGGTGAAGAAAAGTTTGCTAGAATCTTTTTGATGACTTTCCCCGCATCTCCTTGGTCAGCCATTGGTAACCATTCCCAAATTAATTGGTGGTAGAGGGAATGGAAATTACCAAGTTTGGCTTACACCAGTTAAGATTTGGTTTCATCCCAGCCCTCCCTTTCCAAACTGTAGGTTCTGTTGATGGCTCTTTTCCCATCTCTCCCAAGCACTTAGCTGCCTGAAGTTGTCAAGAATAGAGTTCTCTCAGGGGAAACAAAAAAAGCAAAACATGGGAAGTATGTAGTTAGGTAGGCTGCTACAGATTATTTTATTAGAATAAGAATGTGTAATTCAAACATTTAAATAAACTTATTTTGGCTCCTTTAGATAAAGTCTCAACTGCTTTAAATATTTGCTAGAGTGTGAGACAAGCCTTCTGATGTCAGCTGAGTTAAACAAGGTTTTTAGCTTGCATTTCTAGTCTTTCACTTTGTGTAGCATCTCCAATTCTCGACCTTCTTTTCTGGTATTTTGCCCACCGCTGATGCACATTGTCAACTGAAAATACTGTTTTCACAAACTTCCAACAAGCTGGCAAAGGGATTTCTAAAGTGGAAACATATTTCTTTTTTTCTGTTTAAAAAATAGAAATTTAATCATAGTACATTTCTTGTCATTTTATATCCATTCAAAAATATTTACAGCTGATTCTATTTACAGCGAATCTACAAATCTTACTAAATATTTTGAGTAAAAAGATTATGCTATGCTTAATTCATCTTTTGCACAATTCTTGTACTCACAGTTAATAAAATTATATTATTTCATTCCAGGGATGAATCCTAAAGATCACCTCATCAACTTTGGTGTTGAAAGTGTGGAAACTGAGTCTGAGGAGAATAATCAATTTCATCAAAGTCAAATGCAGATGTGTGTTGGAGCTGACTCGTGTCAATTCATGAGAACCAATTGTGGGCATCTATCCCTCACCCCATTTTCAGTGTTGTCAAATTGTTACCCTGAAATTGGCTATTGTGGGAATATTTACGTGATGGAAATTGGCAAAATGCTACCAATCAGGTTTTTATTTTTTTTTCTTTCCTGAAGCAAAGAAATGAAAAATGAGGTAATGGTTGTTAAACATTTACCACAGCACCACACAATTAGTAACAAGCAGGGCAAGATACAGAATAGTAGAATTTAAAGATTCAAGAAGGTTGTTATAGCCATATACCAGTAGAAGTCACTAATATTGATGCTTATTTTTATCGCCATTATTGTTAGGTTGGTGCAAACCTAACTGTGGTTTTTGCCATTAAAAGTAACTTGCCGGGCTGGGTGCGGTGGCTCATGCCTGTAATCCCAACACTTTGGGAGGCCGAGGCGAGAGGATCACGAGGTCAGGAGTTTGAGACCAGCTTGGCCAACATGGTGAAACACCGTCTCTACTAAAAATACAAAAATTAGCCAGGCATGGTGGCACGTGCCTGTAACCCCAGCTATTCAGGAGGTTAAGGCAGGAGAATTGCTTGAACGCGGGAGGCAGAGGTTGCAGTCAGCTGAGATCACACCACTGCACTCCAGCTTGGGCGACGGAGCAAGACACCATCAAAAAAATACAACAACAACAACAAATAACTTTCCCATTAAAAGTAATGGCAAAAACCATGACTACTTTTGCACCAACCTAACAACATCTCCTGACTCAGAGTCTAATCTCCTTTCCACTAAATTATGCTGGTTCCTATAACCCATTCATAACTATCCTTCTCCCCTATTTGGTGGATTTATTTGTGTCTAAATAAAATTTGGTTGGACATTGTTTCAGTTAGGGTTTTGGTGGTGGAAAACAGAAAAAATAATGTAAACAGAAAGGAATTTACTGGAATTTATGTACTCACTGGAAGAAATCACAGGAAAATACAGATCAAGACTTGGAGAATGGGCAGAAACCAAAGGGATCTGGCAATAGAAACCAGAATCAAGGTAATGCCTACAAGACAAAGACTGGTCATGACCATTGCTACTGGTGCTACTACCTCATTACTGTGTCTATCGGATGAACTATGGAACATAGTTTCTGCGGCATTAATGCTTCTTTGCACTAACAACTCAATATTTAAACTCTGCTGATGGCTGGACGCAGTGCCTCACACCTATAATCCCAGCACTTTGGGAGGTCGAGGCAGGTGGGTCACTTGAGATCAGGAGTTCAAGACCAGCGTGGCTAGCATGGTGAAACCCCATTGCTACTAAAAATATAAAAATTAGCCAATTGTGGTGGCACATGTTTGTAATCCCAGCTACTTGAGAGGCTGAAGTGGGAGAATCGCTTGAACTTGGAGGCAGAAGTTGCATGAGCTGAGATTACACCACTATACTCTAGTCTGGGTGATAGAGCAAGACCCCGTCTCAAAATATTAAAAAAAAAAAAATTGAAAAGATATTCTGGTGAAAATATCCTGATCTGTCGAAATTGAGTCATGCTGTGACTGCCATGTCATAGGAATCTCACTTTGCTTCAGCTTCCATAGTAAGAGGGGGAAATTGTCCCCCATAAGTATAATTCCCAGTGGCACATTCACCCCAAAATTGGCATAACATTTGGTTGCCTGATGGCAAAAGTGAAAACAATAAACAAACGTTACCTGTAATTGTCATTGTTAAAGACTGGAGGAAAAAGAAGACACAGTGTACTTACTGTATTTATATAATGTGAGGAGAGACAGAGGACATTACAGGCATAGAGCAAGGCAGAGGGTGGCCATAGGTAGCCATGAAACCTTTCAAGATGGCATTGTTTCAGTGAATTTATTGTTGTTTAGGAATGAATTTTTGTCCTAAAGAAGCATATTCAGAAAGTTGAATTTTTCAAATTAATGTAGAAAAATAAATGGCTCAGCTATAGGTTTCATAATGGACTCTCGAATAGTCATTTAAAAAAAAAAAAAGACTTAGGTATTAACTAGAGACCAGGAAAAAGAAATATTAAAAGTTAGAGCCAAAATGTTCTGGGAAAGACACTTGAAGATAGCCAAGATAGCCACATACAAATGAAAACAATAGGTATCAATGTTTATTCTTCATGTTAATGTCCACCAGAAAACATCCATCTCAGAGGAACCCCTGAATCACAAGGTAAGCATGACAACTCATGTAGGGAAGAACAACCAGCCCCTGTATCCTCAGCCACCCAGTGCTTGGAAAGCGGGCCCGTGATCGGGATAGCCATGGTGTCAGGGAGGCAGGTTATAGCTTGAGTATACCAGTATGGATTCTTACCACACCTAACCCCAGGTCTCCTGCTGCTGTATGCCCAAACTTTCAGAAGCACAGATGGACTTCAAGCCCTTGATATGGCTCCATCCTTTGAGCAGTCTAGCCTGCAACCTGGAAGCTAGGCTGTGTTGGGGTCAGTGGTTGACTTGAAAGCGGTATGTCTTTACTGGGACAGACACCCATCCCTGACATATGTTTGCCTTCCCTATCTTTAATAGCTTTGCCAGCAGCAATTTGCGAGGGTGTAGAGAGTACCTGAATAATAAACACAGATTTCACTTTTAGCTTATTTCTCTCTTAATTCAAAGAGCCCATGAGAAAAACAATCGTCTCCAACTAATAGTTAAAATAACTACTCCTTAAGATTATTTTGAAAATTAGTATATACAAATGACCATAATAATATCTAGCATGTGGGATATTCTTAGTGATGCTTACTCCCCTTCTATTGTTATTAACTATTATGATTATTAACAATAATGTGATCACTACTATCATTACCATTCCCATGGCATTTCAATGGGACAGAATTTTTACTTTGTTTTATATATCATGACCCAATTAAGTTCTGAAGTTTCATTTTTATTAACTTTAGGTGCTCAATAATTCGTTTCCACCCAATATAGCAGACCAGACCTGCCCAAACAGAAGAATGGAGGATGGCATTTGAAATATGTGTATTCTTTATGAACGTCACGAGGAAGAGGTGCTTCCTAGGATATATTAAATCTACAGTTGGGGTTCATTCATAAGATAATACAGGATGCAAAGGAACAGCATTGATTAAGTGCCAAGTTGGTACCATGTGCTCTGCTGCATGTTAGCTCATTAATGCGCAGAACAACCTCTGACTTCCTGTCAGTGATTCTAATTTACAGGTGAGGCATTCAAGCAAATAGATGTTGAATCACCTGTACAAGGTCATGTATTTTGTACATGACAGGAAGAATATCTCCTCCCAGTTAAATTAATTGATGCTATTTGCTGTATGTTTTAATCCTAATAAAGGGACCATATACAAGTCTCACAAAAAGCAAAGCATCTACTCTCTGAACTCAGCTCAAGAGCAGGAATGTTGAAGGTGACATTCAGACCCTGAGGCACATCAGATTCACTGTCGGCTGAACGTCCCAGTTAGTTGCTTCTCTCACTGTGTCTTTCAGAATAGCCTATTTTGGTCCCAAAGCCATCAGCAAACTTGAAATAACTGAACCATGTAGCAAGAGCTTATAAAAACAATAAAAGAAAGAAAGAAATGCTTGCAGAGACAGGTGCCTTCCTTGTGATTGTACAACTTGTGAAACTCTCAACTCCAAAGGGGAATTCCTCAAGGACTCCTCTGTACCTGAGGCTGGTAGGAAAAGAATCAGAGGCACAGGTCAGTTTCTCTTTCTGCTTTTGCCTTTATCTTTTATGGTGATTCATCCTGTAATGCGAGTCAAATAAACTCACTATGGGTTTATTTTTACTGTTTATTTTTGGCCTGGTTATGGTAGATCCTTTTCGCTCAAATGCGCACACAAATAAAAAGCCAATTCTAAAATACCCTTTGGAAAAATCATGCTCTCATGGAAAAATAAAGTATGAATTTTGGAATCACAAACTTGTGTTCAACTCCTGCTCTGCCACTTACTCTCTGTGTGACCTTAAGCCTATTCCCTAATGTCTTGGAAGTTCAACCCTGGCTTAGGTTAAAAGATATAAAAGGGATTCCATTGGGGTATCATGAGAATTTTTTTAATGGAGTTGCAGACTTTTAGTGTGATATTAAATGAACATCAAGTTCTCCCATTTGTTCTCTCTTCTCTCAGTTTGACCATAACTAGGTGGGCCTTATTTTCAAAAAGAGAGTAGACTTGGAGGCAGAAAATATGAGCTCCTGTCCAGCTTCTAGCTTTCCCTGACCATGTTCTGTTAGCAGGATGAGATAATAGGATATAAACAAATGCATAGAAAAAACAGATTTGCTCGCCTGAAATCTTGGACCACCCCATCACCTGCTCATATCTCAGTTTTCATGAGAATAATGAACCTTAGGCCGTCTGCCAAGGTAGCAAGTAGCTACCAACCCCAACACAGATACTAAATGTCCATGTGACCTTGAGCAAGAGGCATGACCTTGAGCAAGAGACATGACCTCTCTGAATTTCAGATGCTCATATCTAAAATGGGATTAATTATAGTATCCATGTCAGAGGGCAGTTATGAGCACAAAGTGAGGCAGCACTGAATAAGCAGCATCTGACAACTTACACTATACTTACTAGTTATTTTTAATTTATTTTTTAAGGGAAACTTAAATTTGAAATGGCTGTTTACCTGTTCATTCATGTGTCTGCTCATGCCTGTAATCCGAGCACTTTGGGAGGCAGAAGCAGGTGGATCACCTGAGGTCAGGAGTTCAAGACCAGCCTGACCAACATGGCGAAATTCCATCTCTACTAAAAATACAAAATTAGCCTGGTGTGGTAGCACATGCCTGTAATCCCAGCTACTTAGGAGGCTGAGGCAAGAGAATCACTTGAACCCGGGAGGCAGAGGTTGCAGCGAGCCACGATGGCGCCACTGCACTCCAGCCTGGGCAAAAGAGTGAAACTCTGTCTCAAAATAAACAAATAAATAAAGAATTTACTTAAGCATTGATTCAAGAAGTATTTCTGGAGCAATAGCTGCATACCAGGCACTGCTGGCAGTTTAGAGAAGTGTCAGACATGGTGACTGTCCTTTAGGAGCTCACAGGGGTAAAGTACAGGGCAGAGGTGCCATCAGATTCAGGATGGTGGCAAGTGCTGAAAATGGAGGCGTATAAAGAGTTTGATGAGAGCACCTAACCTCTGGGAGAAAATAAAAAGGAACTTGAGTCTCCAGTTCTCACTGACGTTCCGTTGAAATATTGAGTGATATTTTAGGAACTGTTGCAGATGATCTCACATGTCATGCCTTCTCATGATGGAAAATGTTTCCAATTTATATTTCATTGTGGCTTTGAATAAGCCAAGGTGCCAATAAATGAACAAAATTAATTATAAGCTGTTTTCATTGTGGCTTTGATTTTCTAGATTTTCATTGGTTGAGAAAAATCCTTGCTCTAGAAAGGCTATTTCACCTGCTTGGGAACATTTCTATGGCTACTTCTACCAGAAAACTTTTTCTGCCAGTTTGCAGTTGAAAGGAGCATTTTTGCAGTCAAAAGATATCATTTTAGAAAGTATGAGAAGGAAGAACAAAATCATCCACACTTCCTTTAGAAAAATCTAAACAAATGGGTAGTGTGACCTTAACAGGTGAAATAATTAAGACTGAGTTTTAGAATATTTTAAATCATGCACACGCATATGTTTCCCTCTCTTCTGCTATATCTGGAACACAATAAGCACTGGTTTGAGAGTCAGGCTGGAGACTTAGCGTCATCTCTAATTAGCCATGTGTTCTTGAGCGAGTCAAAACCATTCTGAGTCTCTGTCTCCTCATTTGTAAAAAAGAGATAACTGTAAGACTTAACGTTGAGAAAAAACCCTGTAGTCACTGAATCATAGAAGGCATTTAGTAAATAACATCTATTAATGATGGTGATGACAATGATATGATACTTTTTTTTTTTAATCTGAGCTGCTTATTTTAAATGAAGTCTGTCAAAAAACCTCCTCGCAGGCTGCACTAGCATGTGATTATAAATTGAGTTAAGAGATTGGAAATCTAGAATAGAGATATGAGATAATGGTCCAGGAGGAAACTGGAGAGTGAGCCTTTAATAATTTCATTAGCCAAAGAAGTGCTTGAGCATGTAAATATCCCCAGTGGATCTTAGTAAGACTGTGTGAAACTGGGAAACATCAGAGAACTCTGGGACTCTAAAAGCCACCTTGCATCCTCCTAAAGCTTGTGAAAGGTTCTGTCTGTTCCTTCCTTAAGTGGTTGAGTCTTCTGATACTTCAATCAGCCAAGGGGAGCTCATGGAGGGCCTCCCTGAATCAGTGAGAGAGTCTGAGACTATATGTCTCACCTGGTAAACTATGAAAATTTCATAGGTGCACCAACTACCATACATCCATGTGCAAAATCAGGTGTGGGTCAAAGGGAGTGTATTAGTTCATTTTTACACTGCCGATAAAGACATACTCAAGACTGGGCAATTTACAAAAGAAAGAGGTTTAATTGGACTTAGAGTTCCATATGGCTGTGGAGGCCTCAGAATCATGGCGGAAGGCAAAGAGGATCAAGTTACATCTTACATGGATGGCAGTAGGCAAAGAGAACTTGTGCAGGGCAACTGCCATTTTTAAAACCATCAGATCTTGTGAGACCCATTCACTATCATGAGAACAGCACAGGAAAGAACCGCCCCCATAATTCAACCATCTCCCATGGAGTCTCTCCCACAACACATGGGAATTATGGGAGCTACAAGATGAGATTTGGGTGGGGACACAGAGCCAAACCCTATCAGGCAGTATGACACTGTAGGATGATGCCTGCCAGGTTAAACGTGGAGCTGAGTGGGTTTTACGGTACAAAAGCCTGAACTGCAGAACATCTTGGGTAAGTGGTAAGAAGAAAAGTGTGATGAATAGCTAATTCTGGAAAGCTCAGGAGTTTTGTCTAGCAAGCACATAAAAACTGCAGGAAGGGCTGGGTGCGTCGGCTCACACCTGTAATCCCAGCACTTTGGGAAACCGAGGAGGGTGGATCACGAGGTCAGGAGATCGAGACCATCCTGATTAACACAGTGAAACCCCGTCTCTACTAAAAATACAAAAAATTAGCCAGGCATGGTGGCAGGCACCTGTAGTCCCAGCCACTTGGGAGGCTGAGGCAGGGGAATGGTGTGAACCTGGGAGGCGGAGGTTGCAGTGAGCCAAGATCACGCCATTGCACTCCAGCCTAGGCGACAGAGTGAAACTCCATCTCAGAAAAAACAAAAAACTGCAGGAAGACAGTGCACAGTTCTTTAACAGCAGCTTGGTGCACAAATGCAAGAGACAGCTCCCCCCCTTTTAGGGGTGATTCTGTAACTATTGATAACTTCTGAATATTGTAATACCATCATATTCAGCAACAGAAATTCTAGCACTTGACAGCATCCTGATTCCTCACAAGGGTTTGGAACCACTGAGGTGGGGAGGATGAAGAAAGACCTGAATCATGGCTAACTCCCAGGCCTATTTGATTTATTAATTATCTATTGCTGTGTAACAACTGCCCCAAAATGCAACGACTTAAAACAGTATGCACGTATTACATTATACCTTCTGTGAGACAGGAATCAAGGAATGACTTAGCTGGGATACCTGCTTCATGGTCTCTTATAAGGCTGTAATCCAGGTGCTGGCTGAGGCCACAGTCTTATCTGAAGGTGCAAGTGGAGAAGGATGAATTTCCACTCATTCAGATTATTGCTCACAGCATTTTACTTCCTCATGAGCTCTTGGCCAGATGCCAACCTCTGTTGCTATCAACATCACCCTCTTCATAGAGCATTTCACAACATGAAAGCTCAAAATTAGCACATAAGAAAGTAAGAGAGAAAGAGTACCAAAGAGAGCAAAACAGAGTGCTAGCAAGACAGAAGTCAATCTTTTATAGCCAAAATAATGGAAATTACATTGACTACTTTTGTTAGATTTTACTCATGAGAAAAGGGTCATTAGGTCAAGCCCCTGCTCTAGGACGGGAATATAAAAAAGGTTTGAATATGAGGAAGTGAAGGTCTGTAGGGGCCATTTTAGTAGGCTGCCTGCCTTAGTTCTTTTGGGCTGTTATAACAAAAATGCCATAAACTGGGTGCCTTATAAATAGCAAGCATTTATTTACCACAGTTCTAGATGCTGGGAAGTAAAGACTATGATGCTGGCAGGTTCGATGTCTGGTGAGGGCTCTCTTCCTGGTTCACAGATGAAGCTTTCTTAGCATCCTCACATTGAATAAGGGGCCAACTAGTTCTCCAGGTTTTCTTTTATAAGGGCACCAATCCCCTTCATATGTGAAGAGCCCTCATGCCCTAACCACTTCCCAAAAGATCCCACCTTCTAATGCCATCACTGTAGGAGTTAGCATTTCAACATGTGAGTTGGGGGAAGACAAAAATTCACACCACAGCATCACCTACCACATTTGATACAGGAAATGTCAAGTTGTAAGGATCCTGGTCTCCTCTCTCATCTTCTCATTTATTTTTCTATCTATCTCATTATTTGGGTTCTGATACGGTCTTTGGAAAATACTTTTTGCCCCACGCCTACTTCGACGTATTTAAAAAATATATATTTTTTGGTTCTGAGAATCTCTCAGAGAGTGAAAACAAACCAACAAATAAACAAACAAGAAACCCAAAAAATGGCCATTGGAATTCCCAAAGTTAGACCTAATTCTAATATAAACTAATTACACCGTATTGTGAACTAAGGAAAAAATACTTTATTTTCTAATTCTCATTTTCTTTAGCTGTGAAATGGAGCTACTACTAGAGAATATAGTGTAGTGATTATTCTAATGGAATTTGGAGTCAAATATTCTGGATTGGATACTAGATTTCTCATTTCCTAGCATTACTTCATTGTACAAAAATATTTTACATTTTTTGTCTTTTTAAAATTCCATAACTCACGCGATTAGAATCTGCATGCAATTTATAGATGAGGAAACCGAAGCTTAGAGAAGTAAAGGTTCCAGAAAAATTCTTGGCATCCAGCACGTGGCATAAATTGTGGCTACTATTAATTTTTAATTTTCTTTTTAATATTCTATTTGCATATGAAATGTATAAAAATACATGCACAAAGTCATCTCATTCAATGATTGTTGAATAAAGAGATGTTTTGTTAGATTCTTATTAGCAATTCAGGTTAGGGGTTAAGCGTGTGCTCTAGAGAGATACTCTCTGGACTCAAATACTGACTTTACTATTTCCCAGCTGTAAACCTGGAAGGAATAGATAAGAACACGAACTGTGGAGCCCAGCTTACTGGTTGCAAATCCTGGTTCTATCACTTAGTAGCTGGGTAAGCATGGTAAAATTACATAACCTCTCATTGCCTCTATTTTCTCATCTGTCAAATAAAGAGAATAGAACCTACCTCTTAGGTTTGTCTAGAATACTAACAAAAATAAATGTTTTGATACTTAAAACAATGACTAAAGCAAAATAATTATCACCAGATGTTAGCTTAATAGCTGATTCCTGTAGTTCTCTGGATGGCCAGCACTTGCATGGAACAATTGTGAATCTTATTTGTAGACTTCTATGATTCAAATGCTTTTATCTCTCCAAAGTTCATGTTGAAATTTAATCCCCAATGCAATAATATTAAGAGGTGCGGCCTTTGGGAGGTGAATGAGTCATGAGGGCTCCAGTTTTATGAATAGGATTAGGTGCCCTTATATTACAAAAGGACTTGAAGAGAGTTTTCCCTTTTTGTCTCTTCTGCCACCTCTGGAGAATGCACCAAGAGAAGGAGACAGCAGCCCTTACCAGACACATATTCTGCTGGCACTTTGACCTCGGACTTTACAGCCTCCAGTATTTTGAGTAATAAACTTCTGATCTTTACAAATTAGTCAGTCTCAGGTGTAAGATATCCAGTCTAGGTATCTTATAGCATCAAAAGATGAGTTGACACATAGACTAACAGGTCAAGCCTTACTAATTAAGTGATGCTAGATAAGCCATGTTCAATTTCTGTTCCACGGTTTTCTCATCTCTCCCATACTGAGTCAGTTTCTTTAGTGAGAAATAAGAACATATCCAGTTCTGGAGCTGAATTAATAGTTTTATTTAATTGTCTTCCTCCTTTGTCTTCCCTCCCCCATTTCTTTCTTTCTTCCGTGTTTTGAAGCCTAAGTTGATATATATGACCAATAACAATGTACTCTCCCTGAACCTGGATCAAACCAATACACAATGGGCCACTTCACTATACAATATACATATACATACGCATGTCTATATATGTGTCTCTCTCTCTCTCTCTCTCTATATATATATATATGTATATTAACTAAAGGACTATTTGCTATGGATCATGATTTATGTAGATATTTTCAGAGTATTCTTTGATTTGTCACAGCAATGCACACATTTTTCTCAGTTTTCAGATGATAAAGCAAAGAATTAGAGAATGTTATTACCAAGCACAAAGATTCAAGCAGAGAAGTGAGGCTAGTCAATGAGCCTCATTTAGAGTTCTCATTCTCCTGTATTTTGGATAGTATATTTCCTATGTTCATCGAAGTCCCTCCTAACATGCCAAACCTAAAAATGCTTGATAAAATATAGTAACTATTTAAAATGCATGGATGAGTTGATATCAAAGTAAAAGCAATTGATCTCTGGTGGGCAACGGTGATAAGACAGTGTGCGTCTGGGGGTGGAGTGAGCACTGTATCTGCATTGACGTGACAGGGTGGAGAAGGACCCCACAGATGCCTGGTGACCTAGTGTCTGAATTCAAATGCGTTAAATCTGAAGGGGAGAAATCCCAGGGTTTGGGGGAAAAAAAAAAAAGGAGTTAGATCATTGATAAACACACATGAAACATTCATGAAAACTGATCTACTACTAAGTTAAAAAGCAACAGTCTCTTCAGTTTCAAAGAATAACATACAGCTAACATTTTTTGACCACACAAAATAAGTAACAATATACTAGCAGTTATATGAATCTCAGTATGTGCCAACCACTGTTTTAAGCACTTGTATACACTTACTGAGACCTCATGCCAACTCTATTTTGTAGATAATGAAACTGAGACCAAAAGTGGAGAAATGTCTTACAATGTCTTCCCAGGGTTATGCAGCTGAGGAGTAGAGAGTTAGGGTTCCAATGCCAGCAGTCTCGCTCCAGGCTCCTGCCTCTCATCACTACAGTTACGGCCACTTAATTGCAGGGACTTTAAACTCCAACATGTAGTAGTTCATGACATACAGACACACACACATGCTTTGAAATGTTAAATATTTAATATTTAACATTGAAATGTTAAATATTAAATAAAATGATGTTATAAAAATTAGAAAACATTTAGAATTTAAATATAAAAATTATTTTTGTAGAATTTTTCTAAAGTAGTACTCAGAAGGAAGTATATAGCCCTAAAAGGTTCTATTAAAAAGAAGAAATAGGGAATTAACAAAATAAACTTCCAAATTTAGAAGTCATAATATAACTAAAGAGATGAACAAAGGTAATGAAAAATGTGAAAGTCCAAATGAATGATGAGAAAAATCACCAAAGGAAGTATCAGTACTCTGACAAAAAAATGAAAATTAAGACAATCATTTGGTGAGATTTAAGAAGAAAATGTAATAGCATAATTTAAAAGATTAGTAATGAAAAGTTGGTATTAAGAAATAATCTGGAACTATATACATGTGTTGGTGACTAAAATTATAAAGAGGCTTCGTGAGGATTAGGAAATTTAGAAAAACACTTACCCTAATAAGTTTGGAAATTTAAGCAACAAATTTTTAATATTGGGATATATGTGTGTATATGTATGAATATACATACAAATATGTGTACAGCTGTGTGTATATGTAAATAAACTTTCATAACTATCTAAGAAAGTAAAAAAACTCAGTGATCTCATTATTTGTAAACATTAAGAAATGATAAAATAATAAAAATAACTCTACTGTTTTAAAAATAAATGAATAGTTAACATTTCTGCCAATAAATTGCCAGACCCTAATGGTTTTACATATTCCTAAGTAAATATTAAGAAGCTACATGTAGTATTATATAAAAATATGCTGTAACCAAATAAGATTTATTCTAGAAATTCAAGGTTAATTCGACATTAGATAATCTATTATTGTACTTAGTGATGTTAACATATTAAAAGAGAAAAATATGGTTATATCAACAGATGCAGATAAACACATTCATTATATAAGCATGTGATATAAAAATTAATAAAAATGACCCATTTATAAAGCTAGAATATTAAATATTATTATTAAATGACGAACACTTAAATTTCACTTGTCATATTCCCTATTCTAAGCCATTTATATATGCTTATTCATTTAAACCTCACATCACATAAGTTTTCTGAATATGAATGTTATATATAAATAAATAATTTTAAAAAGACCAAAAACTTGTGACAGCTATGAACAGAAACTTCTCAAATGAGGAAATACACATATTTGAAAAGATGCTTAGTGTCATAATTCATCAAATACATATAAAGTAGAAACACAAAGATATATGATTTTGCGTTTACCGGATTGACAAAATTTAAAAATCTTTCATTATCCCGGGCTGATGAAAATGCAAATCATCAATCATCAGGAAATCTTACATACTCTGCTGTGCAAGTATAAATTTTTATAGGCACATTGGTAAACAACAGGGCAATTGACCTATCAATTTAAACTTGCACTTGCATTACAGGAAACAAGCCAGAAGCTTAACTAGTACATGTATACCCCAGAGAACATCTGTACCTTGAAACACAACATTCATAGCAATATTAATACTAACACTCACGCTGATACTGATACAGATACCGTACTGATATCAATACTAATGCCTAACATGCTACATAGTGCAGTGGTTCTCAAATCCTAGGTACTATCAGAATCACCCAGAGGGATTATTAAAACACAGTTTGCTGGGCCGCATGCCCAGAGTGACTGATTTCGTAGGTCTTGGCGAGGTCAGAGAATCTGCATTTTTATCAAGCTCTCAGGTGATGCTGATGTTTCTGCTCCAGGCACCACACTCTGGGTACTATAAATACTGTAAATGCCTTCTATGGGACAGTTGCAGTTCTAAGTGCTTTGCACATGTTCACTCTATTAACCCTCATAAGAATTGTATGAATAGTAGATAAACTATTATCTCACTTGGACAGATAGAGAAATAAAGGTATAAGAGGTAAAGTGAGCTGCCCAAGGTTATACAACCAGTTGGGATTGAAACTGGGGACCTCAGGAGTTTGTCCCTGTCTGTGTAATTAACCAAAAACATTTAGGAGTCTCTGGATGGATAGGTGGGGAAACACATTTTGAAAGGAGAAAATGTCAAGTGAAGGCTTGGCAGGGTGAGTCCTTTGGGCGCATTCAGGAAGTAGAAGTGAGGCTGGGTAACTCGAATACAGGACATTGGAGGCAGAAATAAAACTTGAAGAGAGTTAGAACAAGGTAGCCAAGGGTTGTATCAACAAAGGATTTTGCTCTCCAGGTCAGAATCTTCAGACTTCATTCTGATGATTACAGGAGCCACAAGAAGCCTCAGGCAAGAAGGGATAGGATTTGATTTACACTTTTAAATACAAGGTCTATGGAAGAGCATGGAGGGAGAGAGGTTGGAAAAGAAGAGAACAGTTTGGAAGGTGTTTGCAACAGTCTTCATGAGAGCTGATAGCAGCTTGGGCCGCACAGGAAGGAACAGCACAGGGAGGCTGGGGTAAGAGATATTCAGGTACAGCACGGCAGGATCCAGTGGCTGACTGGGGTAAGGAGAGAGAAATGAGGTTTAGGCTAATTCCCAACTTCCTGATTTAGTCAACTTGATCATGATGATGTCATTCACTGGAGGGAGGCGTTGGCACTGGGGAAACAGGCCTTGCTCAGTGGTGGGTCTGAAGTCCCTGTTGGAAGTCTTGGCAACGTTTCCTCTTAAAAACAAGAACAGCTTGCAATGGCTTTCAACTCAAGAAGCCCAGAAGACCTGGTTTGCATCCCAGCTCCAACACTTATCGCCTGTGTAGGCCTTGGCATGGATCCTCTCCATGACTCAGAATGAACCCAACTTCACAATATTGTTAAGAAAAGTGCATGCTGTGATTGACACACAAGTTCATTTAACATCTTGAGAGTCAGCTCCAAGTGAGATGCTGATGGATACAGACAAAATCCCTGTTCTCGTGGAACTTATAGTCTAGTGGGTACATAATTATAAAAGCAAAATAGAATATGCCATCCATAGTCACACCGTCAGCCTTGAGCCCCAGGTGGAAACAGGGAGTCAGTGTGATAGGATGGGCCGTGGATTGAAATGATCCCCTGTGGAGGCCTCCCACACTGGAAGTTACTATCCTCAAAGGCAGAGGTCAGCCTGATTAATGTCTGCATCCCCAGACCCAACAACAACAGTGTCTGCCACATAACCTGTATTCAATAAATGTTTGTTGAAGATGAAAATGAGTGAGTTCAGCAGTTTTCACTGGTAAAAAGTGCTGAGTCTGGGAAGAGCTCTGTTGCTGGCGGCAGGCACAGTTCACAGGGTCTTATCACATAACTGCGATGGGCTTATGTGGTTTCCATGCTCACTTACAACATTTCAATGACCTACTTAGCTTTCCAAGTCAAAATAAAGAAGTCATTCTGTAAACTGCAACATGATGTGCTGTAGAACATGAAGGTTTCTCTCTAATAGGTTAACAAAATCACCTGCAATATCACCAAAACATCACTACAATTTTGGGAATAATATGATGCCTTGAAACTGAATAATTTATTTGTACATTTGCTGACAATGTGCATCTCTGACATCCCATTATTTTCAATTCTGCATCATTTTCTGGTGTAATGTGGTCTCCGTTCTGCCACATTATAACAGAAATCTATTTAATTTCTCACTCCCTGAAATTTCAAGAGAGAGTTCCCAAGAATGCCATTCTTACATCCAGCAGCAACTACATGTTGAAGAGTGGTGATCCAATTCATTCTTGCAATAAGCCTAAGGTGTAGGTACTCTAATTATCTCTGCTATACAAATGAGGAAACAGGGTTATGTAAGTGACTAGAAGGGCCTACGTTGTGAGAATGAAGCACAAGATGGTTGGTTTCAATATTTCCTAGGTCAGAAGCATTTCCACCTTCTTGGTCTCATTTGGTATTTCCTGAAACTCTGTGAAACAGTTTCACGCTCATCTGCAGTGATTTTTTTTTTTTAATGACTGAAGGGTTAGGAAATTGTAGAAGAAAGATAGATCTATTATTTATTGAACAACTACTACATATTCTGTACTTTATTTTTAAAATTTATTTCTCACGCTACTCTCAGAAAGGACATAACCTTATACCATTTGTTCCTTCAGTTTGAAGGTCAGGAAACAGAAGCTCAAAAATGTTCAGTGACTTCAAGGCACAAGACTATTGAGTGACTGAGATGTGACTTGAACTCTTTGTTAAATGCTGAGCACCATTGTCTTTTGGATTGGAGTCATTTCTTGTGTTATTCTAAATTGTGCTGCTGGACTAAGTCAGTCCATTGAGAAATGCATTCCAGGACAACATGATCACGGCCCTTAAAGAATTGCATTTGTCCATATATTCTTTTGTTCAAAAAGTGACACATTTTATTTATTGTTGAGCTGGTGGAAAATATTGTTCATTTAATCAGGATCCCTGTCATTACAGCACAGGATAGAATTTTTGTTTTTAGGCTTCACTACCTGAAAAGAGAAATCCACGACTTCTAATCAGCTGATTCATGGCTTTATATGAGATGATCTCTGGGATTCTTCTCACTTAATGTCTTTGTTTTCTTTGGCCACGGATAAATTTAGAAAAGAATTTGCAGCATATCTTTAGCAACTGTACAGAATTACAACGCTAGCAACCATCCAGTCCCCTTTTGGGAATGAGCCATTTTAGGGCAGGAACCAATAGCTCAGGCTACTTTCCTATCCTATTTTTTTTTCCTTTGTCTCAATTTTCTCAATAACAATGTTCTTATATATCATATGCTATTGTAATATCATTTTGGCGTTTTGTTGAGTTAAATGCATAAACATTGGTATTCATTATTATGTATTAATATATTAAAATATTATGTATTATATGATTATTATATGTAATATTATTATGTATTAAATATGTAAACAATAAAAAACATTTCCCATGTGTAATATTGCGATACATATATTGGTTTTCATCCATGGTTCCTGGCTCATACCTCCCATAGCCCTTATTACAGTCTTTTGTTAAAATGTTAGGGTGCTTTAGGCTTCAGAAGCAGGTCTCAGAAAACACAAGCAGATCTGACCTTTGCCCGCCCTTCTTTCACTAGTCCAAGGCAAGACTCTAATTTTTTCCCACCTTTCTGACTATGAATCATATGACCCTCACTTCAGAAGCAGCCCTGTCCCATACCCTAGAGAAAGGATAACTGCACAGACAGGCCAAGATAAATCTGAACAGACATGTCAGGCAGGGTTTCCCCACTCAGTCTAGTATTATTACTTCATACCCTTTTATTCCAATCACCTTTCTACACAGTTATCAATTGTTCCTGTCCAATGATGTTTCCATAAAAGAGAAGAAGAGCTTCTGGATAGCTGAACATATGTGGGTAGAGGTTCCTGAAGGGTGGTGCTCCCAGGGAGGGCATGGAAGCTCCACACTTCTTCCCCCATGCCTCATCCTATGCATCTCTTCATCTGTACCCTTTGCAATATCCTTTATAATAATCTGGCAAATGTGTTTCCTTGAGTTCTGTGAATCACCCCAGAAAACTAATTGAATGCAAAGAAGGAGTTGTGGGGAACCAAACTTAAAGGCAATCAGTAGATAGTGCTGGAGTTGAACTGGAGGACACCCAGCTGGTATTACCAGGTAGATAGTGCTGGAGTTGAATTGGAGGACACCCAGCTGGTATTACCAGGTAGATAGTGCTGGAGTTGAATTGGAGAACATCCAGCTGGTATTACCAGGTAGATAGTGTTGAAGTTTAACTGGAGGACAACCAGTTGGTATCTGCTGCAGAATTAATTGTTAGAGAGAAATCCCCACATATTTGGGGGTCACAGAAGTCTATTGCTGATTACTGTTGAGTGAGAAAATAGAAAAAAGGCACATTCTATTTGTGCTGAATATTTTCACAGACCATGAAACAAGCCATCTTCAGAAGCCAATCTACATTTGGGGGGGATATTTTCTAGGAAGTCATCCAGAGAGATAAACTGTACAACAATGATGACAACAATAAAAATAATGAATAATTAATGTGATGACATATTGTGTGTTTACAATGTGCTCATTGTGCTCAACTCTTCCCCTTGTATTTAATCTCCATAATAAACTTAGAAGTAAATATAACCAACCCTTTTGACAGATGAAGAAGTTGAATGTTAGCAAGATCAGAGCTTGTCCAAGGCCACCGCCTGGCAAGGGGTGAAGCTAGGGTCCATCCCAGGTCTCTCTGCCTCCAGACCCCACCTTTTTCTCCACTAGGTCCTGAAAGGAGCTGAGCAGTAGAGTAAGGTGGGGAGGAGGGAAAGTGAAGTAGACAGTGTATGGCCACAAGAAAGATTTCATTCAGGACTCTGGTTTCAATTCAGTTGTTTTCAGCTCCTTGAGATGGATGACATGACCTAGTAATATGTATTGTATTTGCTACCCTGCAGAATTGTTAATTCAAAAAGGTGGGAGATTTATGAGTTTTGCACAGTCCTGTTTCATAGCTGCAATGTGGAGCTTCCCCAGGGAGGCAGTTTGAGAGCACTGACTTTTCTGTGGGGTCAGCACACTTTTAACTGAATTGGCCCCACAGAAGAATGAATAAGGCATGGCTGAAATGGCATCAAAAGCAATTGTCACCAGCACCCAAGAGAGAAGGGAATAGTTGGTGACAGGCTGGAATGCAGCTCATACTGAGATTCCCAGGTCAGGCGAGCGAGTCCACCGTCTGCTCGGCCAGGTGGGGGTGATTCACCTCCCCTTTGTCTATTTAACTTGTAGTTTATATTTAAAACAACATACACCCATTATAAATAAATTAAAATACACAGAGAAGCAAAAAAAATTAAAATTTGTCTTATCCTCCCAGACGATTACTGTGTGAGATCATATCCTTCCAAATCTTTTTCTATGTAAATACAATTACAAGATTAAAAAAAAAAAAAGAATTCTACTGCATCTGCTATTTTAAGAGCAGCTACTTTTCTTTAAAAATATATTGTGAGCATTCGCTCATGCCCATAAATTTTCCACTACAGCAGAGGTTAGAAATTCGTGGCTCACAGTTACTTTTCTGTTTTTTGCATAGCATCTTGACAGACTAAGTAACTTAGTCTGGACAGCATGTGGCAGACTTGGTATCAATTTTAAAAGCTTATCATTTACTGTTTTATCATAGTCCTAGCTCACAATTGCATGTAACTGCTTGGCTGCTGTAGGTGCCTGTGTGAAGCTCTGGCCCTACTAAGTGATGAGAAAGCTTTGAAAGCTGTGTGAGTTTCCTGTTGCTGCTGTAACAAATGACCACACACTTCATGGCTTAAATCAAAACGTATTTATTCTCTTACAGTCCCGGGGGTCAGAAATCTGACATCGTTCTCACAGGGCTAAAATCAAGGTGTCAGCGGGGCTGCATTCCTTTCAGAAGCTCTAGGGAAGAAGCTGTCTCCTTGCCTTCTCCAGCTTCTAGAGGCCGTCTGTATTAATGGACTCAACGCCCCTTCCCCTTCCTCAAGGTCAGCAAAATAGCATTTGTCTGACTTTCCTCCACCATAACCTCTTATGGTCACATCCAGGAACGTTCTCCACGTTTAGAGATGTATGCAATTAGATTGGGCCCTCCTGCATAATCCAGGATAATTTCTCTATTTCAAGGTTTTTAACCTTAATCAAATATTCAAAGTTACCGGTTCTGGAGATTAGGACAGGGACATCTTTGGAGCCATTATTTTCCCTGCCAAAGATGGTATACCATCGTATCACTCCAGGTCTATCATTTGCTTAACTTGTCTCCTATTAACGTATATTTAGGGTGCTGCCAACATTTTTGCTTTATAAACAATCCTTCAGTAAAAACTGATATAACTAAATCTTTCCTTAGCTTTGACTGTTTCATTAAAGAAAATTACTAAAACAAGATTTCCTGATTAAAGTGTATGCCCATTTTTAAAGTATTTCCACATTCACATTCAGGGCTCAATACATATTTCTTAGGTACCTACTTTGTGCCAGGCATTGTTCTGAGTAGCAAGAATTTACTAGTGAACAAAACAGAAAAAAAAAAAAAAAGTCATTCTCAGGAGTTTCAGGTTATGTAGTATCTCGGTGGTTAATTTTCTTTTAGCAATAGTTCAACTACTTTTGGTGCTAATTTTACAATTGCCTTTATTCAATTCTTTTCTTTCTTTCTTTCTTTCTTTCTTTCTTTCTTTCTTTCTTTCTTTCTTTCTTCCTTTCTTTCTTTCTTTCTTTCTTTCTTTCTTTCTTTCTTCCTTCCTTCTTTCTTTCTTCTTTCTTTCCCTTCTTTCCTTTCCTTCCTTCCTTCACTTCTTTCATCAGTCTTTAAAATATATATATATATTTATAATATAGGTATAATTAGAAAACATATGTATTCTAATATATCAAAAGCAATCAACTAAGCTGGAATGTAAAGGAAAATACATATGTTTACACTGAGAAAATCCAAGGCTCAAGACGCATTTCTACCACGCAGTAGCGGTGTGAACTTGGAAATGACCCCTGGTCTTTATCAACCTATGTGATGAAAATAGAGTGCATTCTACGTGTTAAGCAACTTTTCAATCACTTTACATATATTATTTCAGTTAGTTCTCACAAAAACTCATGAGTTAAATGTCCTTAAGAATGCCATTTTATAAATTAGGAGATGAAGACACAGAGAGGTGGAGTAAACTGTCTAAGGTCACACAGCGAAGAAGTATTAGAGTCTGGATTTCAGCAAGGCAGTCTGACCTCATAGCCTACACTCAACCTTCTTAATCCTTGCCATGGGTTAAAATTTGATCCCCCGCTTTGAAGTTCTAACCTCCAATACCTCAGGATGTGGTTGTATTTGGAAATAGGGTCATTGTAGATGTAATTAATTAAGAGAGAGTCATGCTGAAGTAGAGTGGGCCCCTAGTCCAAAATAACCAGTGTTGTAAAAAGGGAAAATGTGGACGCCTGCAATGAGAACATCATGTGAAGACGAAGGAGGGAGTGGGATGACGCTTCTACAAGCCAAGGGATGCCAAGAACCACCGGCAGCTAAAAAGAGACAAGGAAGGATTCTCCACTGCAAATTTCAGAGAGAGCTTCGTCTTCCCAACATCTTGCTTTCAGAACTTTAACCTCCAGAATTGTCAGAAAATACATTTCTACTGTTTTGAGCCACCCAGTCTCCATTGTGGACCCAGATCTCCATTGTGGAGATCAACTGATTTACTTTTAGCTTATAGATGACATGAATCATATAACCAACCCTGTCTTACTTTTCTTTGGTTCTGAGGAAGCTCAGAGCAAGGTAAAAATTGTAGGGCTTTAGGGGGTGCATTCTAGTACCTCAATGTCTCTATCTAGACCCTAGCATTCCAGTTGTATTTTACCTTTATTCCAATATCCTTATTTATAGAAATATTACTGTATCACATGCAGGTTTTTAACAAACTTACTTTTAATTTTAAAATTAGTTTTAAAATTTAACTTTTTAAATATTAACTTTTTAAATTACTTTTGGTCGGAAAAACTGCGATTACTTTTGCACCAACCCAATATAAAGCACACAAGTTGAGAACAATTTCTAGAAGGGAGAAGAACTTGCCTAGAATCAGGAGTTATTTCTAGTAGATGCTGAGCTAGCACCTAACCAGGCTGTACACTCAGTGCAGTAGGATCTCTTCACCATGGTGCCTTGAGACAGTGAGGGTCAAGGAGGTGGGTCCATACACCAATTTCACTCCTTTTCCCACCTTCTCTGCCTCTCACAACTATCACGGATGAAAGACCCCATCTCATGACAACCCAATCTTGACTCTGCTTCTGAAACCAACCTTGACTGAGGCAGCATAAAGAACACCAATAGTAGGTCAGGCGTGGTGGCTCACACCTCTAATCCCAGCACTTTGGGAGGCCAAGGCAGGTGGATCATCTGAGGTCAGAAGTTCGAGACCAGCCTGACCAACATGATGAAACCCCGTCTCTACTAAATACAAAAAATTACCTGGGCATGGTGGTGCATGCCTGTAATCCCAGCTACACGGGAAGCTGAGGCAGGAGAATTGCTTTAACCTGGGAGGCAGAGTTTGCGATGAGCCAAGATTGCACCATTGCTCTCCACCACGGGCAACAAGAGCGAAACTCCATTTCAAAAAATAAAAAGAAAGAAAGAAAAAGAAAAAAAGAACACCAATAGTACAGATTACCCATCTTAAAAAAAAAAAAAAAAAAAAAAACTCGTGTTTTAGTTTCAGCACTACATGTGAAGGTTTGTTACATAGGTAAATTCATGTAACAAGGATTTGTTGTACAGATTATTTCATCGCCCAGGAATTAAGCCCAGTACCCAATGATTCTCTTCTCTGCTCCTCTCCCTTCTCTGACACCCTCCACCTTCAAGTAGACCCTAGTGTCTGTTGTTTCCTTGTTTGTGTTCATGAGTTCTCTTCATTTAGCTCTCACTTATAAGTGAGAACATCCAGTATTTGGTTTTCTGTTCCTGCATTAGTTTGCTAATGGTAACAGCCTCCAGCTCTATGTATGCTTTGAAAAAAAATTATCTTTGTCTTTTTTATGGCTGTATAGTATTCCATGGTGTATCTGTACACATTTTCTTTATCCAATCTGTCATTTACGTTGATTCTATGTCTTCGCTATTGTGAATAGTGCTGCAATGAACATTCACATGCACGTGTCTTTACGGTAGAATAATTTACATTCCTCTGGGGTCATGTGCGGTAATGGGATTGCTGGGTCAAATGGTGGCTCTGCTTTTAGCTCTTTGAAGAGTTGTCATACTGCTTTCCACAATGGTTGACCAAATTTTCCGACCAACAGTGTATGTGTTCCTTTTCTCTGCAACTTTGCCACTGTTATTTTTTGACTTTTTAATAATACCCATTTGTGGACATTTGAATTTATCTTCCTCCATAAACCAGGATCCAGTCATTCTATCCATGATGCTTTTTTACACAACCTAGCACCTATAAGAAGCTCACTGACCAGTAAAGCTGCTGAAGTGGTGAGAAAAAAAAATGCAGGAATCGAAAGATAGTCTTTGATCCTATTTCTCCTACTAGCTGAGTGTTCCTGGTCAAATCACTTAGCCACCTGGGACACGCTTGGTTCTTCATCTGTGAGATGGGAATTTCTACCCCACAGGAAGGTTGTGTGGAAGAGAGATTCAGTGTCTCCTCACACAATTTTGGCGCACAGTAAATGTTAGCCCTTTTCTAATACTCTTGCTTCTATTTTCCAGCTAATTGCCTCAGCCTCTGCTGCTGCTGTGAACCCACCAGGAAGAGCTCTCATGTCCAAGAGCTCTGATGTCCATGATGAATTAGGGTTCAGCTTTCCTCTCTCTTCTATTGCTTTACTCCACAAAGGCATAAATGTCAGAGTCACGGGAACAAGAAGACAATGGCTGCCCTTGGGTAGGAGACAGCAGACCAGGAGGGAAAGATGGTTCTTCCAATCTCAAATCAGCTGTCATCATCCCAGCTTGTCTCCTTTGACAAAAGCAACTTGGGGAGTTCTGGATGCTCAAGCCATCAGCCTGTCCAGGGTAACATGTTCATCTCTTCCCACTTGCTCTGTCTTTGTTATTGTTAGGACAGGATGTGTGAAAATCTGAACAACCCCAGTGACCAGGGCTCAGCAGTTTATCAAACAAAAGCTGACACATTTCATCTGAACAATTTTATTTCTCTCTAAAGCACCATAACACAAAAAAGCTCAGATTGGTAGTGTGATCTGTATTGTGATGGGTCTTCAGGCTTTGCTGTTAGAGAGAGGACGCTGGCACTTGGAGGCAGCAATGGGACAAGAGAGAGGAAAGAAGTAGCTAACATTCCCTGACGACCTGTGTGTGTCAGGCACTGGGCTGGGTAACCCGTGTTCTCCATCCTTACTGTAATCCTTATATTGGATGTGATGACCTTCATTGCATAGGTGAAGACTGATTCTCTGAGAATAGGCATCCATTCCATCTCTCCCTTTAGAAAGTACGAAATGAGGTTTAATTCCTGGTACATCACTTTCCTTTACATGAAATTCTCCCAGCCTGCAGATAAAAAGCTTAGGTTCTCATCCTGTCTCTCCTACATAAGAGCTGGGTGAGCCTGAGCAAGTCTTATAGGTTTTCTCTGAGCTTCATTCTCTCATCTCTAAAACTGAAATACTTGTTTTAGCCCTTGACTACTTCTGGGGTCACTGTGTAACTCCGTTAAGATAATCCATCACCAAACCCTTGTGTGCCAGGGATCCACAAGACCACGCCTGCATTCGGAGTTTCATGAGGACTTGCGGGACTCTGCATGTATAGTTGTACTCACAACTACAATTTATTATAGTGATAGAGCAAGGATACATGGGCAGAGCATACAGGAAATACACATAAGACGAGTGTGTAGGAATCCATGTCAGGCTTCTTTATGTTCTCTATTTCCTATGAAGGATTATTCAGAGCACACCTTCCCCCAGCAGTGAAAACACAGATACCTGTGTACAATGTATCTGCCCAGAGAAATCTATCCGTGGGTCAGTGCCCAGCATGTTTATTGAGTGCTGGTCACAAGACGCCTTTGCCTAGCACAGTCCAAATGCCGCACTCCCAGAAGGAAAGCAGCATAAACCATACAATTTGCACAAACCATCTAGTCACAACGAGCCACATTTAGTTAGGGAAAGTTTATATCCATGTGAGGAACTGTATGCCAGCCAAGTTCCCAGAGACAATCCAAAGGTCAGCTTGGCAAGAAGGCCTTTCTAAGGAGAGCAGTCTCCGCTCTGCTCCATTAACTCTTTTCTGCTTACCAGGGTACCAGTGAGAGTGAAAAGATGCTTGTGGGCTGGTACCACAGGACAAGAGGCCACGGATCATCCAGAGGGTGGACTGAAAAACTGGGCCGTGAAATACTGCACGGCCTGGCAGGTCGCAGACCCATCTTAACTGGTCCAGTTTAACTCATGTTGTCTACAAGTACAGTTTTCAAAATTGAGTTCTGATTCCACATGTGTGTTATCCAAAAGAGAATTTCCGTGTCTGGTGTTTAGGCAGACACAAAACATTGTTTTTAAGGGGAAAACAGACTTCAAAATGAAGGCATTATTGAAAAATAGATTCACTTTATTACATGCTTTGTCTTTGGTTGTGCATGTTTAACTCTAACATTGTACTCAAATTACCACGACTGAATTTTAATATTGTGAACAGTCCAACAAAGAGGTTATTAATTAGTATTTCTAGCCATCTACAGCCCATTAAATCTGCTGCTTGTTAAAGGCAGTATAGTTTCAAGTTCAAATGACTTAAAATAATGAGCAGAATTCATTTTCAGTTCATTAACACAGTTGTCAGCCTTCCTGGGCAGGTAGCAGTAGCGTCAGTTTTACCGCCCACAGATGAAGCTGCCGAGGACAGGGACATCCCCTTCCTGGGTCTCTGTGCCTTCTTCATTCTTGTCACATTTCTCAGCAATGTGCTCTCTAATTCTCTGATCTTTTGACATTGGCATTCACTGGAAAAAGGACATTAATCAAAACATGTATGTTGAAATTTTATTTAAGCAGAAATAAGGGCACTCATAAGTTCAGGTATCTGTGCGAGCGTTTTCATTAGAAATGTGCAGAATCTCCAGCTTGGCCTCTGCATAGAAGCAAGTTACTCCCACGGGGAGCCAGGGCAGGCAGGCTCCAGCTCTGGCTCCTTCCTCCTCCCTGTGCCGGTGCAGCTCTGCACCTTTGCACCTGGATGCAGCTGGGGGAGAGTCGATCCAAATGCACGTTCCATTTCCTCAGAAGCATTTCTGCTTTACACTTCTCTGCCAGCTCAGTATTTTTTGTGAGCATTAAATAAAATTAAATATATAGAGTATATATGTGTACGTGTATAAATGTGTATGTATACGTATGTGTATATACACAGATATATATATATGTGTATACACATGCATGTAGAGAGAGACAGAGAGACAGAGACAGAGACAATTGAATGGCGAGCCCCATCTGAAATATAAGTCCTCGTCCTCACCTCCGGAAATTCTGAATATGACCTTATTTGGGAAAGGGCCTTTGTAAATGTAAATGGGAAATTGGGGGATTAGGGATCTCAAGATGAGATTATCCTGAATTATCCAGTTTTTTCCTAAATTGAACATCAAATGTCCTTACAAGAGAAAGGTAGAAGAGGTCTGAGACAGTGAGGAGAAGGCCGTGTGAAAACAAAGACAGAGGGTGGAGCGATGTGACCACACACCAGGGAATTCAGGAACCACCATAAGCGAGAAGAGGCAAGAAGGGATTCTCTCATTGAGGCTTCAGATTCCCAGCCTCCAGAACTGTGCGACAGAAAACTCTTACTGTTTTAAGTGACCACGTTTACAGTAATTTGCCATGGCAGCTCTAAGAAACAAATTACTATACACACACACAAACACACAGAGTCACACATGCACACACATGCATACATGCATATATATATATACATGCACACACATTTTATATTCACATACATATTTACACATAGAAATGTATACCCACGCCCAACACAGGCCTGGCACACACTTTATATTCAATAAGCCTCATTCCCTTCTCTTCTCCCTGTGCCGATCTGCCTCAGTTCCCGAAAGTAAAGGTGGCTTTGGAAAATCAGCACCCCATTGTACCAAGTGTCCCTCATCTGATTTCAATGTTTGCACCGAAGAACTTCCCTAGCACTTTGGGAGGCCGAGGTGGGCGGATCACCTGAGGTCAGGTGTTCAATAACAGCCTGACCAATATGGCGAAACCCCATCTCTACTAAAAATACAAAAATTAGCCAGGCATGGTGGGGGGCACCATTCAATTGTCTCTGTCTCTGTCTCTGTCTCTCTGTCTCTCTCTACATGTATGTGTATACACATACACATATATATATATCTGTGTATATACACATACGTATACATACACATTTATACACGTACACATATATACTCTATATATTTAATTTTATTTAATGCTCACAAAAAATACTGAGCTGGCAGAGAAGTGATAGTCCCAGCTATCAGGAGGCTGAGACAGGAGAATTGCTTTAACCCGGGCAGTGGAGGTTGCAGTGAGCCAAGATCTTGCCATTGCACTCCAGCCTGGCTGGGCGACAGAGCAAGAGTCCGTCTCAAAAAAAAAAAAAAAAAAAATTTCTTCTTCCTGACTCAATCCTGTCACCCTCTGAACCAAGATGTGCAGAACGCCTTTGTATTCAGCAACCTCTGGGCTGAATACAACTTGCAGAGGCCTCAGGGAGCCTTCGTCAGTGGCCCAATGTGGTCCAGACAAAAGGACCCACTTGAGGAAACACATAAGTCCTCATAAAATCTACTGCTTCAGTTACCTGGAATAGATGTTCTTCAGGCCGCTCCATACGCCACAGTGCTATAAGTACACACGCACTTAAATAGCCTTTGCCACACGTCAGACTCTGCAGTGAGCTTTTTTTATACAGTAACTTATTTAATGCTTATATTATTTCTTCATATGAACTACTATTATTATCTCATCCTATGAGGAAGAAACTGAGGCATAAAGAGATCACAGAGCTTGTGTGCAGAGGTGCTGGAGGTGCAAACACGGCAATGGGTCTCCTGGATCTGTACTTTTCAACACTGCCTGAGACTGTGAATAAAAGAGAATCCTGGGCATATTTCAGCCCTTTCTCACACCTAAACATATCCTAGTGATGTATTTTTTGTTGTTATTATTTTTTCTTCTCTTAATCACACAGGATTTGCTCATTTGGAAACTGGTTTAAAAACAGAAGGGTTTTTTTTGTTTTTTTTTTTTTTTTTGGCATCGGCTACTAAAAAGGTATTAAATGGAGTAAACATATTGGTTATGATATTTCCTGTGGGGAACTCTAAAGATTTTTGGAATATACTGTAATCTCCTACAATGACCTTTTCTAAGGCTCTGCAAAAAAATTAATAAAGAGGAGGAAACGGAGATGGAACACTTACCATGTTTGATTTTTCGTTGACTTTGGTGTTGCAGATGTTAAGGGTGTCCTATCGGGGGACTCAGGGAAGCATCACAGTTGAAGATCTGCCACGTGTTTTTATTCATTCCTTTGGCCCTTCCAGCAGAGGCACCTAGAGTCTCAGGGCTAGAGGAGGGGATACCTCGTGCCACTTGTGGATTCTATAAAGACAGAGTTCTGTTTTCCTAAACACATTTCAGATCTTTCTCTGTCCACTTTACTCAATCCTCCCTGAAGAGGTGGAGTCACTCACCAGACTGACAAATTCAGGAAAATTGTACCGGCTTAGCTCAGTCCCTCATTTTCACCAGGTCCTCGTCGGCTTTGGAGAGCTGGAGCAAGGAGCCAGGAGTGGCATCTTTCTGGTCCATTCTCACCCGGCGGTAGGCCATGTGAAGAAGTCTGCTGTGGCAGAGGTTTCTGGTTTCTGCACCCCATCTTTTTGGCTCACAGCTGCAGTAATTCAAGCTCAGACTAGTATGGCAGAATCCTCCCTCCAAGACACATTGCAAGTCTCACCACTTTTTGCCTCTGGGACTCTCTGAAGCTGAATGAGTCTGTTTGGCCAACAAATTTGTGCAGCAGAAATGCTGGGCATAACCAGGCATGGTGGTTCACACATGTGGTCCTAGCTACTCAGGAGGCTGAGGTGGAAGAGTCGCTTGAGTCCAGGAATTTGAAACCAGCTGGTTAATATAGTGAGATCCCTTCTCTATGAAACATTTAAAACATTGGCCAGGCATGGTAGTGCGCTCCTGTAGTCCCAGCTACTTGGGAGGCTGAGGCAGAAAGATCCCTTGAGCCCAGGAGGCCGAGGCTGTAGTGAGCTATGATGGAACCATTGCACTCCAGCTTGGGCAACAGAACAAGGCACTGTCTCATACAGAATAAAGAAATAAATGCTGGGCAGTTAAATCTCTGTAGGCAACCCTTAGTCCGTGGGAAAAGGAGCAAGTGGCTTCCTGCTCCAGCTTCTCCTCCTTGAGATGACAATTCTGTGAGCATGCTTTATTTTTTTCAGGGTGTTTGGAACAATTGAGCCTCCATTAGAACTGACCTTGATAAGACACTTTTATGCCAGCTTTTTCTCCTCCCTAATCTCATTCCCCACCCACCCTCATTTTTGCTTCCTGGAATCATCTCCCAAATAATCAACCGACGTCCAATCCTTGTCATGGTTTCTGACTTGTGCAGAACCCAGCTTGAGACACTGCCTGCTTCTATAAATTCAGTGAGCTCACCGATCTTGCACTGACACCAAGCTAAGACTTCCAGGCTTTGGTGGCAACAGAGCTTCTGTCTGGGCCTCTACGCTTATCTGGTTTTACTTCTTAAATCACTTAGATTTTGGAAGAGAAGAATTGTGCTCTTTTGGGGACGGATACTCAAAGACTTCAGCATGCAGAGGTTTTTAATACATTTATAGTATTTCACAGTCTGCGAAGTGATTTTGCATCTGTGACTTCAATAAGGTGAGGGAGACACACACACACACACATACACACAGAGCAAAGGTCTCAGCACAGCCACTCCATACCTCTGTGACCTCAGGCATGTCACAAACTCAAGTGTTAAATAAGGGTATCTAAAAAAGAACGCTCCCTTCAAAAGGTTCACTTTGAACTAGAAACAAAAACAAAAACAAAAACAGAGAAGTATAAATTATTGACAGAAAGTACTTGGATTTTTTTTTTTTTCACCCCGACATGGAGTCTCACTCTGTCGCCTAGGCTTCAGTACAGTGGCATGAACTCGGCTCACTGCACACTCCACCTCCCAGGTTCAAGCAATTCTCTGCCTCAGCCTCCCAAGTAGTTGGAATTACAGGTGCACGCCACCATACCTGGCTAATTTTTGTAATTTTAGTAGAGACGGGGTTTCACCATCTTGGCCAGGCTGGTCTTGAACTCCTGACCTCGTGATCCACCCATCTTGTCCTGCTAAAGTGCTGGGATTACAGGTGTCAGCCACCATGCCCGGCCAGTTATGTGGCCTTTAAGTCCCCAGTATGAGCTACCAAGATAGCACTGGGAGCTGGATGGTAAGTAAGAGTCTCCTCACCATTGTCTGGGCCTTGGCATCATTTTGGATTCTTGGCTAGGTTGCCTAACATCTCTAGGTCCTGGCATCCACATCTGGAAAATGGATATAAAGACACTCCAATCCTTTTCTGAAGCAGAGTAAGAACAAATACAACGAGGTAGGTAAAGCAGTTAGCAAACAGCTAGGCATACAGCTGGTCCCTAGTAAACTCTAGACATTTATGTTAGTGATCCATTGTTATCTATATATTACTACAGAACTTAGTGGTTCTAATAAAATAAATGAACATGTATTATGTCACACAGTTTCTGAGGGTCAGGAATTCAGGGGCTACCTGATTGGTTGGTTCAGGCTGCTAGTATCCCATGAGATGTCAGTCAGAGGACAGCTGGGCTGCAGCCATTTGAAGCCTGGACTGGATTTGGAAGATCTGATTCCAACATGTGGCCCCTCATGGCTGGCAAGTCAGCATTGGCCACTGGCAGGAGACCCAGTTTCTCGCCACAGAAACCTCTCCACTGAGCTGCTAGAATGTCCTCATGGTATGGCAGCTGGCTTCCTATATGTATATGCATATGTATTTCTATTTCTATTTCTACTTCTACTTTTACTTCTGTGTTTCTATATCTATCCCAATGTAGTTTAAGGTAAATTTTAAAGCCATCAGTTTCAACCGTAAGAGCAGAGAGGAATGAGATGTCACTAGGAACTTCCTGTGATCCTTCCAAATGAGTATATTCTATTTGGGTAAGCAGAAAGGTGGCAATAACAGGTGCGAGGGCAGGGAGGAAGGAGAGACACATATCTGAAAGACAGATGGATGAAGGCATGGGGTAGAAGACTCAAGCTGGAAAGAACACAGGGAGAGGCAAAAACAGATGCCAGTGGAGGAGGGAGCAATGAGGTCAACAGCAGATTATTGGACACATTTCAGCAGGAGTCTAACCGGATCAAAGTGGCCACAACTAAGATTGGTATAGGCGCAATGCAAAGGAGTGGGGCAGCTTGACAAATCCTGGAGGCAGGAGACTGTTCAGTGTTTCAATACACATTTATTATGAGCAAAATGCATGTCATTGCAGGATAATGGGTACTAATTTACCCAAAGACCCCTTGAGAGAACATCTTAACCTCTGCCTTCTAGACAAGTAGAAATTAAGATATGACGATACTTGTGAGTGATAACTCTGAGCTGACAGCCCATGCAATCTTCCTGGGTTCTGGTGATTATAGCCAAGCCTGGGCACACTTTGAGGGAAGCCTTATGGCAGCAGACACTTTGCCAGCTTTTCTTGAACAACATCATCAGGATCATTGAAGGAGCTTGCATTTGCATTGCTATGTACAGGAATCTTCACCTGACAGTAACTGAGCAGCATTACCTAATACCGAACATCATCATTACCTGTTATCCCGGGCCCACCTCGTGAATCCCAGAATGGAAAGCAGCAAGGTGAAGGGGGCGGTGCTTGTATTATCTAGAGTTGGACTGACTCAGGTTCAAACCCCAGTTGCTTGATACCTATATTTTTCATGAACTTCTGTTTGTTTCTCTCTCTCTCTCTCTCTCTCTGTCTCTCTCTCTCTCTCTCTCTCTCTCTCTCTGTGTGTGTGTGTGTGTGTGTGTGTGTGTGTGTGTGTGTGTGTGTGTTTTAAGGTAAGTCAATAACTACTAGAATGACTGCAGTCACAATTAAATAAGAGTCTACTTGAAAATTATCTTGCTGATGGTAGAGGTCAGCTTCCTTCCATTTTGCTTCACTTCTCAAGTCACATAACAGAGAAAGTACTGAAAGGAATTACGCATTAGTCTCTGAGGATGGTGACCTTTAAGCTGCAGTGACGCCCCACCAGGCAGGTCTTGACCCTGAAGAATATTATTGACCAAGTGAGGTTTCCAAAATCCATTATAGGTCACTCAGTTGCTACTATGTTGTTCCTTTTTTAACTCACGTACTGGTGATCTTGAAATCTGCCCCTTAAATTCTGATTATAACACTCTCAGCATGGTGACCTGTGTACCATTCTGCTTTTCAAATGCATGTTTTCATCTATCTCTGATACTTAATCCAGGCCCTATCCAGAGCTTATCCTTATTTAACTTTTCTATTTCAGATTGACCATTTAAAATCTATTCTCTGGTATGAATGAAAAACAAAAACAAAAACAAAAACGCCCAGTCCAAACACGCTATATTACCTGTGAACCAAGCACAAAAGCTGCTCTTGGGGGACACAGGATGAGAAAGAATTCAGCATCTGTTATCGAAACCACTAAGAGTCTGGGGTTGTTTTATTACAATAAAATGTTGTCTATCTTGATTAAATAAATTAGAAGGTTTGGGTTTAACACCCATGTCATATTTAGCAAATAATCAGTTCCAGATCCTTGGGCCAGAGAACAGCAATGAGGCTCCCATCCACACAGGAGGGTCTGGGAAAACAGGATCTGGGTTTCAAACCAAACTGAGAGAAGTTCGACGTGATGAAGCCTAGGGGATGGAGGACCAGAATTCTGATGACTAGGAGTCGATTTGAATCAAAGGAAATGGTATTTAGTGCTTAATCTGAAGAATAAAGCACCACAGTTGAGTCTGAAAGAAATGGCTAAAAAATTAATCTCAAAGGGTCATGGGGAGAGAAAAACAGCTGCATATATAGGGCTAAAATTATGGATGCTTCAGAGCTAAGGCCTTGAATCAGGTGCTGTGATACCTGGCTCATCTGGTGCCCTGAGTATACAGTAGGGGGTGGGCACAGACCTCATGGGACATTGCTTCTTTGGGTCATGGTTTTCTCTTCCTTTAATATGAAAATAATTATATTTATCTTATATTTAGTACTAAACCATGTATGGCGAAAAACGAAAGGCAACAACATAAATGTGCAAGAATTGCATATAAGACAAATTCCAGTTGAGGTTTCACCTTAAACAGATGGTGCACCCTTCCCGGACTTCTGCAGGACAATTTTCTCATCATGTGAACACACTTACAAATTGTTCCAGCTGTTCCAAAATCCCCATCCAGGTCTGTAGCCAGGCAGAGATTATAGTGTGCTCTGACTCCATTACGTTTCTATTAGAATTTTCCACTCTCAGCAGGGGTTCTGCATTCTAACAGCTCATTTGAGGAGCCAGAGACAAGAAATAATTTGTGATTTGGACAAAGTAGGACAGCCAAGGGAGTATTGTTCTGTTTTGTTTTGTTTCCCCAGCTTTATTGTAGCCTAACTAGTATACAAAAAGTTTCACATGATTAATATGTACAATTTGGTGAGCTTGGACATATGTACAGACTCATGTTATCATCCATCACCACAATCAAGGTAAAAAACATTTTCGTTGCCTTTAAAAGTTTCATTGTGACCTTCTGTGTGCATGTGTGATAAGAACACAACATGAGATGTACTCTTTTAACAAACAAATTTTTAAGTTCACAATACCCTATTGTTAACTCAAGGCACTAGAGGGTGTATCAAGTATCTAAGATAGTCTAACACAGAAAGAGTTTCTTGTTAATCAGGTGACAACTGAAAGGTAACTGGTTGCAAAGCACAGGTCTAGAAAACCTGTTTCCACCAGATGGTTTTTGCCATTGTGGTGTCATTAGGGAGCTGCACTTTATTTTCCTCTCATCTGCATATTTATCGGGGACTTTCAATGGGCCAAATACTGCTAAAAGTAATTTCAACTTTTCATTTTCTCAAGAGTTCCTTGTATAAGGGACATGACATTATCCCCTATTTTTAGATGGAGTTATTAAAGCAAAGGGATATACTTAGGGTTATGCAACTGATAAGGATGGATGAGATGCTGAACCCAAGCAGTTTGCTCCAGACCCTCACTCGTACCCTCGGGACTGTATCCTACATTCATATGTCTATGTGTTGAGGAACTAGCATGGTTCTCAAAATTGAGACAGCAACAGATTTACTGGGAAGCATCACAAAATGCTGATATCTAGATCTCGTTCCATGTATACAAAGCACACTTCTCAAATTCAAGCATTTTGTTGCCTCCTTTATAGATGATGTTCATCTATAGGTCACTTTCCTCCAACCCCCACCTCATGCCTTCACTTCACCTGCCAAGATCATGATAACTGCTCCTTTAAAAAAATTTGCGTAAATAAACAGTTGTATAATTGAATGCAAGAATATATGAATTGTGGCTGGATGCAGTAGCCATACCTGTAATCCTAACATTTCAAAAGGTTGAGGCAGAGGGAACGCTTTAGCCCAGGAGTTCAAGACCATCTTGGCAACAAAGTGAGACCCCCCATCTTGACACAAATTTAAAAAATTGTCTTGGCATGGAGTGTGCCTGTAGCCCCAGCTAATCAGGAGGATGATGTGGGAGGATCCTTTGAGCCAAGGAAGGTGAGACTGCAATTAGCTGTGATCACACCACTGGACTCTAGCTGGGGTGACAGAGGAAACCCCATCTCAAAAAAAAAAAAAGCTTGAGGTCTGCTAAGGGACAGACTGCCTCCTCAAGTCAGTCCCTGACCCCCATGCCTCCTGACTGGGAGACATCTCACCTCTCAACAGGGGTCAACAGACACATACAGGAGAGCTTCAGCTGTCATGTGACAGGTGATCCTCTGGGAGAAAGCTTCCAGAGGAAGGGACAGACAGCAATCTTTGCTGTTCTGCAGCCTCCACTGGTGATACTCAGGCAAACAGGGTCTGGAGTGGACCTCCAGCAAACTCCAGCAGACCTGCAGCAGAGGGGCCTGTTAGAATGAAAAGTAACAAACAAAAAGGAATAGCATCAACTTCAACCAAAAAATCATCCACACAAAAATCCCATCCGAAGGTCACCGGCATCAAAGACCAAAGGTAGATAAATCCACAAAGATGAGGAAAAACCAGCACATAAAGCCTGAAAATTCCAAAAATCAGAATGCCTCTTCTCCTCCAAAGGATCACAACTGTCACCAGCAAGGGAACAAAACTGGACAGAGAATGAATCTGATGAATTGACAGAAGTAGGCTTCAGAAGGTGGGTAATAACAAATTCCTCCTAGCTAAAGGAGCATGTTCTAACCCAATGCAAGGAAACTAAGAACCTTGAAAAAAGGTTAGAGGAATTGCTAACTGGAATGAACCAGTTTAGAGAATAACGTAAATGACCTGATGGAGCTGAAAAGCATAGCATGAGAACTTTGTGAAGCATACACAAGTATCAATATTTGAATCCATCAAGCAGAAGAAAGGATATCAGAGATTGAAGATCAACTTAATGAAATAAAGCATGAAGATAAGATTACAGAAAAAAAGAATGAAAAGGAACAAACAAAGCCTCCAAGAAATATGGGACTATGTGAAAAGACCAAATCTACGTTTGATTGGTGTACCTGAAAGTACAGGGAGAATGGAACCAAGTTGGAAAACCCTCTTTGAGTTATTATCCAGGAGAACTTCTCCAACCTAGCAAGACAAGGCAACATTCAAATTCAGGAAATACAGAGAACACCACAAAGATACTCCTCGAGAAGAGCAATCCCAAGGCACATAATCGTCTGATTCACCAAGGCTGAAATGAAAGAAAAAATATTAAGGGAAGCCAGAGAGAAAGGTCAGGTTACCCACAAAGGGAAGCCCATCAAACTAACAGTGGATCTCTCTGAAGAAACCCTACAAGCCAGAAGAGCATGGGACCAATATTCAACACTCTTAAAGAAAAGAATTTTCAACCCATAATTTCATATCCAGCCAAACTAAGTTTCACAAGCGAAGGAGAAATAAAATCCTTTATAGACAAACAAATGTGGAGAGATTTTGTCACCACCAGGCCTGCCTTCTAAGAGCTCCTGAAGAAAGCACTAAACACGGAAAGGAAAAACTGGTACCAGCCACTGCAAAAATATACCAAATTGTAAAGACCATTGACACGTTGAAGAAACTGCATCAACTAAAGGGCAAAATAACCAACTAGCATCATAATGACAGCATCAAATTCACACATAACAATATTAACCTTAAATGTGAATGGGCTAAATGCTCCAATTAAAAGACACAGACTGGCAAATTGGATAACGAGTCAAGACCCATCAGTGTGCTGCATTCAGAAGACCAATCTCATGTGCAAAGACACACATAGGCTCAAAATAAAAGGATGGAGAAACATTTAGCAAGCAAATGGAAAGCAGAAAAAAACAGGGGTTGCAATCTTAGTCTCTGATAAAACAGACTTTAAACTAACAATGATAAAAAGACACAAAGAAGGGCATTACATAATGGTAAAGGGATCAATTCAACAAGAAGAACTAACTGTCCTAAATATATATGCACACAATACAGAAGCACCCAGATTCATAAAGCAAGTTCCTAGGGAACTACAAAGAGACTTAGACTCCTGCACACACATAGTGGGAAAGTTTAACACCCCACGGCCAATAGGAGACAGATCAATGAGACAGAAAATTAACAGGGATATTCAGGGCTTGAACTCAGCTCTGGACCAAGTGGACCTAAGAGATATCTACAGAACTGTCCACCCCAAATCAACAGAGTATACATTCTTCTCAGCACCATATTGCACTTATTCTAAAATTGACCACATAATTGGAAGTAAAACACTCCTCAGCAAATGCAAAAAAAACAAAAAAAACAAAACAAAAAAAAACGGAAATCATAGCAGTTTCTCAGACCATACTGCAATCAAATTAGAACTCAGGATTAAGAAACTCACTCAAAATTGCACAACTACATGGAAACTGAACAACCTGCTCCTGAATGACTACTGGGTAAATAATGAAATAAAGGCAGAAATAAATAAATTCTTTGAAAACAATGAGAACAAAGACTCAATGTACCAGAATCTCTGGGACACAGCTAAAACAGTGTTTAGAGGGAAATTTATAGCACTAAATGCCCCCAGGAGAAAGCGGGAAAGATCTAAATTTGACACCCTAACATCACAATTAAAAGAACTAGAGAAGCAAGAGCAAATAAATTCAACAGGTAGCAGTAGACAAGAAATAACTAAGTTCAGAGCAGACATGAAGGAGATACAGACATGAAAAGCCCTTCAAAAAATCAATGAACCCAGGAGCTGGTTTTTGAAAAGATAAACAAAATAGATAGACTACTAGCCAGACTAATAAAGAAGAAAAGAGAGAAGAATCAAATATGCCAGACTAATAAAGAAGAAAAGAGAGAAGAATCAAATAGACACAAGAAAAAATGGTAAAGAGGATATCACCACTGGTATACGCATTGGGTTGGAACAGGTCCTTTAGCTTGGAGGAATTTGTTATAATCCACCTTCTGAAGCCTACTTCCGGATGGTATTGTATTTCCTACAGACATACAAACTACCATCAGAGAATACTATAAACACCTCTACACAAATAAACTAGAAAATCTAGAAGAAATGAATAAATTCCTGGACACATACACCCTCCCAAGACCAACCCGGGAAAAGGTTGAATCCCTGAACAGACCAATAACAAGTTCTGAAATTGAGGCAGTAATTAATAGCCTACCAACCTAAAAAAGTCCAGGACCAGATGAATTCACAGCTGAATTCTTCCAGAGGTACAAAGAGGAGGGGGTACCATTCCTTCTGAAACTATTCCAAACAGAAATATTTTCTATTCCAAAATAGAAAAAGAGGGACTCCTCCCTAACTCACTTTATGAGGCCAGCATCATCCTGATACCAAAACCTGGCAGAGACACAACAACAAAAAAATAATTTCAGGCCAATATCCCTGATGAATATCGATGCTAAAATTCTCAATAAAATACTGGCAAACAGAATACAGCAGCACATCAAAAGGTTTATCCACCATGATCAAGTCGGCTTCATCCCTGGGATGCAAGACTGGTTCAACATACGCAAATCAATAAATGTAATCCATCACATAAATAGAACCAGTGACAAAAACCACATGATTATCTCAACAGATGCAGAAAACACCTTCAATAAAATTCAACAACACTTCATGCTAAAAACTCTCAATAAACTAGATATTGATGGAATGTATCTCAAAACAATAAGAACTATTTATGACAATCCCACAGCCAATATCACACTGAATGGGCAAAAGTTGGAAGCCTTCCCTTTGAAAACCAGCACAAGGCAAAGATGCCCTCTCTCACCACTCCTGTTCAACACAGTATTGGAAGTTCTGGCCAGGGCAACCAAGTAAGAGAAAGAGATAAAACAGGATGAGAGGAAGTCAAATTGTCTCTGTTTGCAGATGACATGATTATATATTTGGAAAACTCCATCGTCTCAGCCCAAAATCTCCATAAACTGATAAGCAACGTCAGCAAAGTCATGGGATACAAAATCAATGTGCAAAACTCACAAGCATTCCTATACACCAACAATAGACAGAGAGCCACATCATGAGTGAACTCCCATTCACAATTGCTACAAAGAGAATAAAATACCTAGAAATACAACTTACAAGGGATGTGAAGGACCTCTTCAAGGAGACAAACAAATCAGTGCTCAAGGAAATGAGAAAGGACAAAAACAAATGGAAAAACATTCCATGCTCTTCTATAGGAAGAATCAATATCGTGAAAATGGCCATGCTGCCCAAAGTAATTTAGGGATTCAATGCTATCCCCAACAAGCTACCATTGTTTTTCTTCACAGAATTGGAAAAAAACTACTTTACATTTCATACGGGACCAAAAAAAGAGCCCGTATAATCGAGACAATCCTAAGTAAAAAGAACAAAGCTGGAGGCATCATGCTACCTGACTTCAAACTATATTACAAGTCTACAGTAACCAAACAGCATGGGACTGGTACCAAAATAGACATGTAGACTAATGGAACAGAACAGAGACCTCAGAAATAATGCCACACATCTAAGACCATCTGATCTTTGATAAACCTGACAAAAGCAATGGGGAAAAGATTCCCTATTTAATAAACGGTGTTGGGAAAATTGGCTAGCCATATGCAGAAAGCTGAAACTGGACTCCTTCCTTACATCGTATACAAAAATTAACTCAAAATGGATTAAAGACTTAAACATAAGACCTAAAAACCATAAAAACTTTAGAAGAAAACCTAGGCAATATCATTCAGGACATAGGCATGGGCAAACACTTCATGACTAAAACACCAAAAGCAATGGCAA
Organism: Macaca nemestrina; assembly: GCF_043159975.1. Lineage (NCBI taxonomy): Eukaryota > Metazoa > Chordata > Mammalia > Primates > Cercopithecidae > Macaca > Macaca nemestrina. The sequence continues at coordinate 186,490,082 of NC_092127.1, forward strand.
CAAAAGCCAAAATTGACAAATGGGGGTCTAATTAAACTAAAGAGCGTCTGTACAGCAAAAGAAACTATCATCGGAGTGAACAGGCAACCTACAGAATGGGAGAACATTTTTGCAATCTATCCATCTGACAAAGGGCTAATACCCAGAATCTGCAAGGAATTTAAACAAATTTACAAGAAAAAAAAACAACTCCATCAAAAAGTAGGCAAAGTATATGAACAGATACTTCTCGAAAGAAGACATTTATGTGGCCAACAAACATACACAAAAAAGCTCAACATCGCTGGTCATTAGAAAAATGCAAATCAAAACCACAGTAAGATGCCATCTCACACCAAGCAAATGTCACATGTGCAATGGACTTTGACCATAAGTGTGTCCCTTAGCCTTCTATTCAGCTGTCCCTGTTTGTGTTACATCTGTTATAACAGAGAGTCTGAAATACGCATATCTCACTTAAAGTCCACTAAACAAGTTTACATTTTAAACTGAGGTCTCTTTCACTTCTTTCTGAATTCCAAACCTTGAACTTTTATTATTCTAATGTCTGTTTGTTCAGAACATGCTGAGTTCCTACAAGTTCATAAATACTATCACTTATTTTCACAAATCTTAATCTTATGAATTAGAAACTGAGAGGCCTCAGTTTCTATATCCTTTCTATATATCCTTTCTATAACTATTAAGTAATTGGGTTTGTCAGGGTTTTACCAGAGAAGCAGAATCAATCAGGCAGATCACAGGTGGATTGAATCCCCTGGACACAACTTTTTACAGTAACTGAGCTGGGTTCCATTGATTACGTCAGACGCAACAAGGGGAATCTCTCTTTTGACTAACTTAAAAACAACTGATGAGGAATTTTAAGCCCATCTGCAATATCACTTCACATTGGCACCTAGGCTAGTGTTTGTTGAAATAGATAAAGATTGTAGCGGACTTGACACATTAAAAATTCATCACAGTAGTAGAGTTGACCCCTATGGTGCTAAAACAAGCCCAAATTTCAACACATCACACTGCCTTTTACAAAATGGTTCCAATTATTTATTTTTTGTCTTAAAGACAAAATACTCTCTTTACTCACAGTGTTTTACCATGGAAATAATTTTCAAGGATGAAGTAGAGACACAAGGCGAGCCCATTAAAACTTATACAATGGGTTTGAGTAGGTTAAGGAGAACTCTTTTCACATGAAGATAGCATCGTTTCTCTAAGTTCTATGGCAAACGAAAAAACACAGAACTTCTGGAAAGCAGGTATGATATAGTTTTCAAAGCAGTGAGTGCAATGGTAGATTGGAGAAGGAGTAAGTGTAATAAGGCTCTTCATTTCTGTAGTGTGTAATATCCATTTTTAGTAAGGCAAATAATCACATCCTGTATCATATTTGGAATTAATATTTGATCTATTATCACCTTTATTATTAAATTCCTTGTAGATCTGCTAATCCTATGTTCCACCCATATCTGTAGTTGTTGTGAATTCAAACCACCTTGGATATCTGCTTTTTCTACGGCAGACCCAAAACATTTCATTTCATCCAAAATGACAATGTCAAGGCTCAGTAAAAAGCTGATGCCAGCCAAAAAGCAAGGAATAAAATGAACCAAAAAATAAAAATAAGAAGATGCAAGAACTTCTGATAATAAAAATAAATAATATTAAAAGCATCAATAGGCCGGGCGCGGTGGCTCACACCTGTAATCCCAGCACTTTGGGAGGCCGAGGCGGGCGGATCACGAGGTCAGGAGATCGAGACCATCCTGGCTAACACGGTGAAACCCCGTCTCTACTAAAAATGCAAAAAATTAGCCGGGCGAGGCGGCGGGCGCCTGTAGTCCCAGCTACTCGGGAGGCTGAGGCAGGAGAATGGCGTGAACCCGGGAGGCGGAGCTTGCAGTGAGCCGAGATCGTGCCATTGCACTCCAGCCTGGGCGACTAAGCGAGACTCTGTCTCAAAAATAAAAAAATAAATAAATAAATAAATAAATAAAAGCATCAATAATGTGGTCCCCTTTAAAGTAAGGTCTGTAATGCTACACTCCTAGTTACAATGAGCATCATTCCCAAATTCTAGCATAGCTATCACTAATATCAGGAATCACAACCCAGGACCGTAGAGGAAGGTGGACTTATGTGTACAGCCACATGTTTAAAAGCCCCCAGGTGTTTTAAAAGTTTTTTTTTGTTGTTTTTTGTTTTTTTTTTTTTTTTTTTGCAGAGATTGTTCCAACAGGTGAAATGTTGTATCTGAAAAGAAGTCACATCATTTCTGTAGTGATGCTATGTGACAAGATAAATGACACTTTCCATACATTTACAGTTTTTCTTGTACCAGTCTCTGGGACAGAACTATTATCTCCACTCAGAATTGCTTGCAAGGGCAATATCCAATATGCAGGCGCTACTACAAATAAGAAATAAAATACAAGAAGAAGATTGATTAAGACATCGCACTGCCCAAAGCAACGACAGGTAAGATCATAGGAAGCAGTGCAATATGTAATAATTCAGGGCCTGGCATTTGGAGATAAAGAGCCTGAGTTGGAATCTTTATTCTAAAACCAGTTGCCTAGTACTAGGAAAGTCACGACCTTTCTATGTGTCTTAGTTTCTTCTTTTTAAAAAGTGGGCTAATAATTCCTACTCACAGGATTTTATAATAGGCACCAATTATTTAAAAGATGTTGCTATGATTTGAACGTTTTTTGCCCTCCAAATTCATGAGTTGGTAGTCTAACTCCCAGTGGAACAGTGTTGGAAGGTGGGGCCTAATGGGTGGGGTTTAGATCAGGAGGGCTCTGCCCTCATAAATGGATTAATGCCGTTATAAAAATGGCTTGCAGGAATGTGTTTACTCTCTTTGGCTCTCCTGCCATGGGAGAAACAGTGTTCCTCCCGCCAAAAGTTGCAGCATTCAAGATGCTGCCTTGGAAGTGGAAACCAGGGCTTTACCAGACACCAAACCTGCTTGATCTTGGACTTTCCAGCCTCCAGAACTGTAAGAAATAAATTTTTGTCCTTTATAAACTACCTAGTCTCAGGTATTCTCTTACAGTTGCACAAAATAGACTAAGACATAAGCCAACTACTAATTGCAGCAATCATGCATTATATATATGAGTTCTAGCAATATTAGCTATTATTATTTCCCCAATTAAAAGGAATTTAGGAGGCAGTTCAAAAAATGTTGAGCAGAAGTTGTGGGGCCTCTTCTACTAGTGACTTGAAATGGGGCTAAGTGTGTCAGGAGACACATGTAGAAGCCATGTCTACTTTAGGGCCTGGGTTTCTGAAGCAACACGAAGTGACAGCCTGGAGACAGGCATAGGGCTGCCCTGACGGGGGCAGCCTGCCCATGGGTGTCATGTTAACTTGCTCATTGAGATGAAGTTGGGGTTCTGTACAAAGCGGGACCTCTCAGAAGTCTGCTTTCTTTCAGCAGGAGAGTACAACACTGTGCCCAGGCTGTTCAGGGTGATCAAGGGGTGCTTAACAGTTGTTCTTGGAAGGCACATATAGTTCAAAAGTTCATTAGGTGGCCGCACAAACAGCACACCCTGTGTTGATTGATTGGTCCTTTCCTGTGAGCGGGCAAACAGTGGGCAGGCTGAGGAAGTGGATGGAGAGGAAAGAGCCCCCTTGAATGGGCGTTGGCCACCAGCCACTCTGAAGAGGTCCAGAGTTAAGGGGCATTTCCTTAATTCCATAAACACTCGAAGATTGCTGCCAGGAGCGCCTCCCTGTGCGAGCAGCGCGCCATCCAAGGTGAATAGAAAAGACATGAGCAAAACCAAACAGCAACAACAAAAGGCGGCTCTGAGGGAGCGTTCTCAAGTGCCAGGAGATGGTGGTTTGTGGCTCCCAGAGGCCTATGCTTTTGCTTCTCTGAAAATCATTTCCTGTCCCTAAGCTAAACTTAGCTTTGTTTTTCAAAGCTAAAGTAACAACAAAATATTCTGTGTTTATGTGAAGCTGTAGCAGACAGCAGGCCTGACCCCTATCTTTGTGAGTTAGTGAAAACACCGATCCTATAAACACAGAAGTGTTTAGTCTAGCTAACAAAAAGACATACAAAATACAAATAGGAGACACACACACACACACACACACACACACACATATATATATATATATACACAAAATGATGTTGATAAATCGTACTGCTTTAGGATTAAAAAAGATTCTTTTAAAGATTTAGATATTCTGGTATTATACTTGAACTCCCCTACAATATGCCTGTCAAGTAATTTCCCAACCTTGGATTACAAATTATTTTCAGGAAGAGAGAGCTTATTACCTCTCAAGACATCTCTGACAATTGGAAATTTTCTTTGCATAAGGCCAAAATCCTAATCCCTGGGGTTTCCAATCCTCGATTCATGTTCTACTCGGCGTTTCGTTTCACGTGGAACAAATCCAAAATGTCATACTGCTGCGTGTGAGTGGGCAAATTTATTTCAGATTCCTGTGTCTCAGCTTTTTCTTCTGTAAAAAGAGGGTAATAATGATATCTACTTCATAAGATTTCTGTAAAGGTTAAATGCGATCATCCATATAAAGGATTTAGCATCAGACTTGACACTTGGTAAGTGCTTGCTAATGTTAGGGTTTTCTTTAAGTTTCATATGACAGTCTTTCAAACATTTTGTGAAATTGGTTATATCGGTTGTCATTGCAGAAATGCAATTTGAGGTATAATTAGATTCTATTAACTTAATCCAACTCATCAAGCCTTTAGGTAGAATCTACTCCTGGCCAGAGAATGAACTGAGTACTATGATTAGAGCAAAGATGAATAAAGTACAATCCTGGTTTTCTGTGAAAATCGGCGAGCACCCTCACTGTTTAGAATGCAGTGTGATGATGAAAAGGGTTTCTGCACATGCAGAAAAGGGAGCAGTAAATTCTGACTCTGGGAGCCAGAAACATCTCCATGTAGGAGGAAGTGGTGGCATTGGAGCTGAGTCTTTGATAAACACCCCAATGGCTTATGCACCAATGGTCATTTTCCCCTCTCCAATGCATTGAGCAGTGCCTGGTCTCACTGAGCGGAAGATACTGAACCTAGAGAGCATCACACCTCCTTGGAGGACCTATCCTTCATATAGGAATGCCAGCTATTTTATATGTCTTGAAGGGAGTTGGGAAACATGGGATTAGTCTGGAATCTGCAATAAAGAACAGAGCCGGCCGGGCGCGGTGGCTCAAGTCTGTAATCCCAGCACTTTGGGAGGCCGAGACGGGCGGATCGCGAGGTCAGGAGATCCAGACCATCCTGGCTAACATGGTGAAACCCCGTCTCTACCAAAAAATATATATACACAAAAAATTAGCCGGGCGCAGTGGTGGGCGCCTGTAGTCCCAGCTACTCGGGAGGCTGAGGCAGGAGAATGGCATAAACCCGGGAGGCGGAGCTTAAAGTGGGCCGGATTCTCCATTCACTCTGTAAATTGATAGTGTGGATCAAATGACCTCTAGATTCCTTCAATTTCCAAGCCACGGGGCCTGCCTGGCTTTCCTCTGGAGTGCAGAGCCAGCCACAGAAGACACAGAAGGCGTCAGGGTGGAGGGCAATGTGAAGGCAGAAAGTGGAGAAAGAAATAGTTAGAGACTACGAATTTTACATCATAAATACTTAAGAGAGGTTGTGGATTGTGATCATTTCTTCAAATCAATTTAAATCTAATCATAAGCTCCCTTGGGCTTGGATAAGGTATCACATTTTTATCCGTGTTTCCTGAGGATCCTTTAGGCTTCCAGGTCAAAGAGAAAACTCTGCTTTTGTTTTGGTGCAAAGGCTGAAGCTACAAAAGGAGGTTAACTTCAGACAATTCTGCTTTTAGTCTTGCAACACCAACAGCCTCTAAAGAAAGGGTGGCCCAAGGGCTTAAATCAAAGTGAGAAGAAACACAGCAAGAACAAAGAATAAAGTAGAATTTAATATCCCAGCAAAGTATTTCACAGCAATTGTCAACTAGTTGAGTTGGAGAACTGCTGAAATGCTAGAAAATTATTAGTTGTGTGTCTTAATGGGATTCTGCAGAGGTTTGGGGCCTCTGGGGTCTTGACACATCTACAGGCTGCTGCCCACCTCCCTCTTCTGATTCAATCATTCCTCTTTTGACTTTATTTTGGGAAATGCCCAATTTTCCCTATACCTTCCTTCCTTTATTTATTTATTTATTGTTTTGGTACTTGAGCCCTTCTTATGCGAAGCAAACACATATGACTGATGTTCTTAATGTAACTGCAAAATATTCCAGGAAATGTGAAGTTGTGTTCAGTTCAGTATAGGAGTCAGTACCCCAGAGCGTTGGCCTTCTTTTTTCTTCTGATTAGATGTCCATTGTTCTCCTTCGGTATCATTTATTCACAGACTCTTGGACCACCTTTAGTCCTGCTTCAACCAGGAGAATTGTTTATTCTTTTCTTTGGTTGCTGAAGCCTTGCATATGGTACTTGCATTTTATCACTTTGAAGTCACAGATTTTTTTTCCCCTCCATTACAACACAATGGGCTCCTTTGTCATAAACTCAGAAGTTCAAGGATGTCTGAGAGACAGCAATTTCAGTAAGACTGATGAGGTGCAAATGAATACACGCCCCTCTATCCAAGTGCAGATGGAGTGTAGAGAAACAGGATATCTCAATTTTGGGGATGAATCACAGGTATTGAACACTGGAAAAAGTTTTGAAGAAGTAATAATTTTGTGGTGCTGTTATGCATTCTACCAAATAAAAGCAAAAAACTACATTACAAGTACACTCCAAGCACAACAGCAATCAGGATAATTACTGCATTATGTCTGCAGCAGAATATGAAACTATATGGAAGCAGTAAATTGTTCAGCTATCTTTGAGAATTCAGTTGAGTCTGTCAAAAAAAAAAAAAGGAGAACTCAGAGTACTCTGGATACATTAAAGAAAAAATTTTAATACATATTTTACTGTGTTCTGAAAGAAATCTTAACCACTGGATAGAATATTGTTATTATGGCAGTATTTAAATTATTAAATTGAGTATAGATGCCCCAAATGAGAGGTTATAAGAAACAATACTGGAGTTTAATGCTCTTAATAAATCATAAGAATATTAATTTAACATTTCCCAAAGAGTCTGAAGCTAGTTAACTGGGAAAGGCTAAGATGAATTGTGTGGCCTTGAGCACACGTCTTCCCTTTCTTTGGCCTTGCTTTCCTTATTAGCCAAATAAGGGATCTGAACTAGAGGAGATCTGAAGTCACTTCCAGGTCCACCATTCGCAGGATGAAGGATATAATAATGATTGTCCTTGGATTGATGGAATCCCGTATAGGAAATAAAGCGTGTGGCCTTCAGCAAACCCTCTCACTTCACCCAAACTCTGGGAAGGATGGAGCGTGGGAGAGGGATGTCTTACTCAGAAGATATCATACCAGTTTCATAAGATAAATATCTGCAACCATTCTTTTTAAATTCTTTCCACACTAAAATATTGGAAGTAATTTTGAAAAATTATTTCTAAAATTTCAGAACTTTAGTCAGACCCATGAAGGCCTAGGACAAAGGCTCCTAACCTATGGTGTTGGACTTCCAAGGACAGGATTCAGACATGCAGGGATTCCCAGGAATCAGATGCAGATTTTATTTCCATTTGTTTGTTTATATGGAGATGTACATGAATTTATATACATATATATAAAAATTCATATAATATATAAAATATATAATCAATATGTATATAAATTCATGCAATCTACACATAGACACACAAGTGGAAATAAAATCTGCATACAATTTTAATACATATAATCTATTTTATATAAATTATTATATATTTATATATAAATTGTATATAAATATATATAGCATATGTATAAATTTATCTATTCTTCCACACTCACAGAGAAAAGGTCAACAGATTTCATTATATTTTTAAAGGGACCTAAACCATTCAAATGTTTAGAAGGAACTACTATTCTCAGGGAAGGTACAAAACATTGAATTCATGAGATGTGCTTTCTAGGCCAATTTCTCTCACTGAATATATCTGTAATTTTGAATATAAAAAATGATTTCCTCTGAAAGATGAGAAGAGTATCACTTTAAGGTCCAAATTCTACTTATATTTTCCAAACTATTTTGAAATTGAATGATGTATAGAAATTCATTTAGTTCTTCCATTTTTCTTTATAGATGAAGAAACTGGAGGTCTAGTTCGCTAATGAAGTGACTAACTATTGGCGCAGGCAGGTAATAAATGCCCACCCTATCAGACTTGTCAGGTACTTAACAGCAAATATTATGGTCTATAGTATCGAACACTGGTATAGAATATAAGCACATCCTATAATTTCCAGCTAATGGAATATACCACGAAACAATAAAATTACGCCTATTTTAAATAAGGTAACATTATCATTTGTGATGGACTGGGTTGCTACGTAGGAAAATCAACTGAACAAAAACAGTGTCATTGCTGCATTATGAACGCAGAATCTGACCCTGAACAGGAACTCAGGAACTCACACTAGACCTTACGTTCAGTAAAAAGTAGAAGCTGCATTTAAAGCCCAGACATTTTATATGTGAAAACCGTGACTTAGCTCTGCAATATGTCTTTCATTTAGCATCAATCTAAGAGACATTTTTAAAATTATTATTTAATTCTAAATTACATTAGTTTTATAATATGAATTGAGTTCACTTTGTATACCTTCAAAAATAACATATATTTCTCCTTTTAAGTTTTAAATAACTCATAAAGCATATAATAGGAATTATTTTCCATAACTTTTTAGTTGCTTCTTTGTTATTGTCCTATTTATGTTTCCATTTTCTTCAGTCACTTTGAGATACATACATTTTGAAAAAATAACCCACTCATTATTATTTATTGAAAGCACCCAGCTGCTAGAACTACATGGGTTTTTATTTAGTTTTATTGTGTTCGGTCATGGTACTTGGGGTAACAAAGACAAAGATTACAGAGACTACGCCTTCAAAAACTTAGTATTGAGGAGATGGGTAAATAAACTGGCAATTATAGTACAATGTGCTAAACTCAGCAGTACATTTTTAGGATAGCTTAGTACACATTTTTTTTTACAATAGTAAATAATACTTTTGTTGTATTACTCTTCCAGCCTCTAATTTGTTTATAATATTTTCTTGTATTTTCTTGATTACATTTGCCAAATGTTTGTTTTTGCTATTATTGTCATGCTCTTTAATATATTTTTCTATAATTATTTTTAGTCAACGTGTTTTATATTTATAAATCACTGGCTGGTAGTGATTGAAAAAAGACTTTAGAACAAAGAACAATTAATCCCTAGATTTCTAGGCAATTGATATTGGCAAATATATAGAGGAGGAGACAGGGTTCTTCTGCAGATTAATAATCATCTGGTTCTCTTCTAATATCCTTTTAGATAATAACCTTACAATAGGCATTCATGCCCTGAAGAACTCTTCTGATGAGGTTCTGGGAAGCTAGATGTTAGCATTTACCAGTTGGGTTGGGTTCTAATTATAACCATGCTATGTAGGAGAAAAAATAGCTTTGCTTAAGTTGTCCTAGCCCCTTCAGCTTTACTCTCTGCTCTTGTGAAAAAATTGAGATTCCTAACACCAACCTCAGAAAAAGGATGCAATGCATCCAAAAGGGGTGAAAATGTAGACCACAAGGTCAGATGTACAGCTCTACCTTATTTAAATGCCTCACCCCAGCTTGGTGGGAAATCTAATCTCAGTCTATGTTGAACCTCACCATCTGCCGGGTGTGGCCCAGATGTCTGGAGGTCTAAATGTCAATCAGAAGAAGGAGCCAGGGCCTCTGAGCTTCATGCTATCCTGACCACTGTGACACCCTCATTACCTCCAACACTGTGGCTCCTGGAAGTCTGATGGCTTTGCTGGCCATCCAGGGGTCTGCTGCAGAATGGAGCTGACCATAATAAGGAAGGGTATAAGTGCTCTTCACCCAGAGGGCAGCTACCTCCTTTCAAATCCACACAATCATTCTCTCACTTCCCTTGTTCTGCCTTTCTCTTCCCTGACTTCTCTCCTTGCCCCCGGAGCTCCACTATTTCTGCGCTTCTTTTCCACCAAGATGGTTTCCAATGAGTCTAGACCTTTACAAAAGAACAAAAAGTGACATTAATATCTTGCAATTTCTGTTTTCATATTAGTAAGAAATTCCTCGAGGTGAGGCATTGCTGATGGCTTTTCCACAATTTGAATCAGGGTTACAGGACCTGTAGAAAGGACAAACATCAATGAAAACATTGTGATCATTTGTCTTAGCACACGTTATAAAGTGTTGGTTGCTCAAAAATGGAAAAACAGGTCTTCCTTTCTACAAAAATATTCAACGATTATTTAATGGGTATAGTGTTTCCATTGAGATAATGAGAGTGTTATGGAGATAGATATCAGTGATGGTTACATAGCAAGGTGAATGAACTTAATGCCACTAGACTGAACACTTAAAAATGGTAAAAGGGAAGAATTTATGTTTTGCATATTTTGCTACAATAAAAAGTAGTAAGTAGTTTATCCATCATACACAAATTAAACAATTCTTCAGCTAACTGGTCAAGGTCCTCCAAAACCTCTTTCAACCTGCCCATCATTCTAAACGTCTTCTATTTGTATTCTTTAAGTTGCACTGTGTTGGTGTCATGTGAGAGATGACCTAAATCTTTTAGTGACTTACAACAACTAATATTTGGTTCATACTCGTATCAAGTGCTTGGGTTCTGCTCTAAGCGACGGGTTCATTCAGGATGGCCTACCCTATCTTCTCATTTTAGGACTCACAAGGAGAAAGAATGTGACATTCTTAAGGTAGAGAGCAGGAGTCCAAGAGTCCTGGTGGACCTGGGGGAAACTTGCAGTGACTCTCTCAGCTTCTGCTTAGAAAGGACACATCCATACTTCTTCCCATTCCATGGGCAAAACCATGTCACATGACCAAGCCCAACAACCACTGGGCTTGGCCATGTGACGTGGTCCTCTGTACAAAAGAGTACAAATCTTTTGGTGCAACCAAAATATACTCTTTCCAGGAAGGTAGGAAATGGGAAGTTAGTACTTTTTAAGCAACAGTGAAATATACTTATATTAGTCTGTTTTCACACTGCTATAAAAAACTGCCCAAGACTGGATAATTTATAAAGAAAAGAGGTTTCACTGACTCACAGTTATGCGTGGCTGGGGAGGCATCAGGAAATTTATGGCAGAAGGTGAAGGGGAAGCAAAGACCTCCTTCACGTGGTGGCAGGAAACAGAGAGCTAGCAAGAGCAAGGAAAACTGCCTTGTAAAACTGGCAGATCTCGTGGAAACTTGCTCACTATCATGAGAACAGCATGGGGGAAACCACCTCCATGACCCAATCACCTCCCACTGGGTCCCTCCCTCAACAAGTGGGGATTATAGGGATTATAACTCAACATGAGATTTGGGTAGGGACACAGTCAAACCATATCAATATTGCAGTCCACACTTTCAGACACAAATACTCACTTCCCTTCCTTTCAGAAACAAAATACCCAGACAACAATCTAAAAATGGTACCAGGCTGAAGGTCCATCTTACAATGGTTTCCACCTCAAATCTGAAGGTGGCTCCTCTTATCCAGAGACCTATAAACTAAAATAATAGATGATATTCTTCCACACACCCAAAATGCACTGAATGAAATGGGATGGGATAACCACAATCAACACCCTCATTTGTAAAGGGGAAAATAAGCAGAAACAGAGGTCACCAGGCAGTAACAATTTTGAAGTTCTCTTGGGTAAACAGTGATCATCCACTGTGTTGGGGCGGGAAAGGCTCCTTGATCAGTCCCTAGTCCTCCCTGGGAGTAGCTCCCCAGTCCACTGTTCTTCTGGCCCTTGAATCCAAGCTTTGCAATGTCTTACCTTTCCATTATCATTTTTGTAAAAATTTTAATTCACAAATAAAAACTGCTATGGTATACAAGTTGTTGTAAAATATGTAAACATGTGGAATGGCTAAATTTAGATAATTAACATATGCTCTACCTTACATACTAATTATTTTTCGTAATGAAAGCACTCAAACTTTACAGTCCCAGAAATTTGGAAGAATACCATACATAGATATTAACTTTAGTCACCATGTTGTATAATAGATATTCTGAACTTACTTCTCCTAAGTAAAATTTTGTATCTTTTGACCAACATCATCTCAACTACTCCACATCGCTGTAAACCTCTGGTAACCACCATTCTACTCTCTACTTCTGTGAGTTCAACCCTTGATATGATTTGGCTGTGTCCCCTCCCAAATCTCATCTTGAATTGTAGCTCCCATAATCTCCACATATTGTGGGAGGAATCTGGCGGGAGGCAATTAAATCATGGGGCCGGGTCTTTCCTTTGCTGTTTTCATGATAGTGAATAAATCTCACGAGATCTGATGGTTTTAAAAAGGGCAGTTCCCTTGCACACACTCTTGTCTGCCACCATGTAAGACATGCCTTTGCTCTTCCTTTGCCTTCCACCATAATTGTGAGGCCTCCCAACCAGCGTAACTGTGAGTCCATTAAACCTATTTCCTCTATAAATCATCCAGTCTTGGGTATGTCTTGTATTAACAGCATGAGAACTGACTAATACAACTCTTTTAGATTCCACATATAAGTGAGATCATCTGGTATTTTGTCTTTCTGCGTCTGCCTTACTTTACTTAACATAATTTCCTCCACGTTTATCCACGTTGTCACAAGTGACAGGATTTCCTTGTTGTTTAAGGCTGAATAGTACTCCATTGTGTGTGTATGTGTGTGTGTGTGTGTGTGTGTGTGTGTATACATATATCACATTTTACTTATCCATCTATCTGTTGAGACACTTAGGTTAATTTAATATCTTAGCTATCATGAATTTTGCTGCAATGAACATGGGAGTGCAGATATCTCTTTGACATATTGATTTCATTTTCTTTGGATAAATACCCAGTAATGAGATTACTCGAACATATGGTGGCTCTCTTTTTAATTTTTTGAGGAACCTCCATACTGTGTTCCATAATGGTTGTACTACTTTACATTCAGACCAACTGTGTGCAAGGGTTCCCTTTTCTCAACATCCTCTCCCACACTTACCTTTTGCCTTTTTAATAGTAGCCATTCTAGGCTTGGTGCAGTGGCTCACACCTGTAATCCCAGCATTCTGGGAGGCAAAGGCAGGTGGATCACTTGAGGTCAGAAGTTCGAGACCAGCCTGACCAACATGGAGAAACCCTGTCTCTACTAAAAATACAAAATTAGCCCGGCATGGTGGCGCATGCCTGTAATCCCAGCTGCTCAGGAGACTGAGGCAGGAGAATCATTTCAACTCAGCAAGCGGAGGTTGCAGTGAGCCAAGATCACACCATTGCACTCCAGCCTGGGCAACAAGAGTGAAACTCTATCAAAAACCAAAAATAGTAGCCATTCTAACAGGTATGAGGTTTGGACGTATCTAAGGGAGCACTGGACACAAACCTCTTCTTGGGGTACACACAGCTTTCTCTGCATGCTTTCTAATCATAGTCAATTGGGGGCTTGTGGTAGTAATCCTCAAAGAAGCCCCCTAATAATCTCACCGTGTATTAAAGACACTTTATGCCCCTTCCACATTGTAACAGGGTTAGTTTGTGTGACCAACAGTATATACACTTTTCAGCCACACAATGTATTCTATTCAGCCATTGACAATAGTGCTTTAAAACTATCTGAGGATATCCGAATTTGTTTACGATTTATTTTTTAGATGATAAAAGGCAGGTTGCAAAATACAATATTCTCTGATTAAAAGTAGTTGACTCTGATGATGGAATTAAGGCTGATTTTTAGTTTCTTGTGCTTTCATTTTCCACATTTTGTAAAATTAAGGTTACTTCACTTTTTGTCAGAAAGTAATGTTAAGTATTCCTTCATAGAATGTTCAGGATGCAGAGGAATTCAAAAGTCAGATGCTCTTTGAAATATCTTGGTGCATATAACAGCCTGTCTGTAATTCTCTTTTTAGTTGTCGAACATGTATCGCTTTAAAACCAATATTTTATAGTATAAATTTTAATTTTACTTTGTCATTGTATAAGAAATGCTATTCCTTAACTTTAACACTTTAACGTTGGGGGAGAAGAAATTGGAGTGTTTTACATGATTTAAATTTTGGCCACTAGTGCAAAAGCAGTGTCCTAAATACTGACCCTCACACCCTACAAGAGAGATGAGATGCTCTCCTCCTACATTGTCAAATGGAAGGCAATAGATTTTCTAAGTGGCCCAGCTGCCTTTCAAACCCTCTGGTCAGCGGGCCAGGCAGCCTGACAAAGCTCAGTACACAGCACTTCAGCCTGGGAGCTCCTTTGCAAGTCATGGGACACATCTGTTTTAACGCAGCTGAGCCCTTCCTGGGCTGTATCTACAAATTCCAGCACCAGCAGTGGGAGGGCTGGCCCTATTCATATTTGCAAGGCTTTTGCTGGATCCATTCTGGAAATTCCCAGGGCCAGGCAATCTTGGTCCTTTGCTAGGCTGTAGTTCTTGCAAATCCTGATGTGCAGCTGGCCCTGATGAGCCCAGGAAAGATGTCATGCGAATGTATCTCCACGCATGCCAGCACTGTCAGTGAGGCATGCATGGGGACATACTCACGTGACATCCCACATGTCCCATTGAACAGAGCGCCTCAGGAGCCAGGGGGAATTTGCTTTTCAGAGTGGGCTGAGGGGGCCCCAAAATAGCATCAACTTATGGAGCTTGAGTCCTGAACCAATAGAGCTATAAACAAGACTTAAAGAAGATGGGAGAAAAAAATTCTGCCTTATTGCAAGTAAAGATCGTCTTGGGAAATGTCACTTATATCTGAACAACCAGAATCAGCCAGACTCCTTCAGCAGTCACAGGTCATTTTGGGCCAGAGCAGCTTTTCTGGGCAGGGCAGAGGCTGCTGCACCTGAATGTGGACTGAAAAATAAAAGTATGCTCCCTGCAGGAACTCAGTCCAAGAGGGAGAGGAAGAAGAGGATGGAAAGGGTGGAGACCCACAGGCCACCCCAAGCTGGAGCAGGCCCTAACTGCAATGTTTACTGTATGGAGAGATCAAGGCACCAAGCAGAGAACCTACGACGAGAGGAGAATAAGGGTCTGTGCTTGACTAGGCAGGACTTGCCCTGTTTCTTCCTGTAATCTCTCATCTTCTCCACTTTGCTGTGGAATTGTGTCATTCCTGCCCACCAGGAGGTGAGAGAGTGAGGGAGCAGTGAGGAGCCAGAGCATTAGCCTCGTGGTGCTTTCAGCCTGTGGAATAGAACTTCTGGAGTGGGGAAGATGTATACTCCTGCCCTGTAATGAAGGGTGGCCTAAGTGTTTTCTTAATGGAAACAGAGAACTGGGAGTCAGGGAGCCATGGTTCTAACTCATGTTCTGGGTCATAGTTTCCTCATCTCTTGTTTGTTCCTACATTTAAGGAGTATTCATCTTGGACCAGGCATTGTTATAAATGGAACTTGGGTTAAAAAGATGGATATAAGAGCTGAGCGTAGTGGCTCACACTTCTAATCCCAGTGACTCAGGAGACTGAGGTGGGAGGGTCGATTAAGGCCGGGAGTTAGAGGCCAGCCTGTGCAACAGATCAAGATCCTGTCTCTGCAAAAAATAAAAATAAATAAAAAAATAAAAAGTTAGTCAGGTATGGTAGAGCAAGCCTAGAGTCCCAGGTACTTGGGAGGCTGAGGTGGGAGGATTCTTGGGCCTGGGAATTTGAGGCTGCAATGAGCTATAATGGCATCACTGCACTCCAGCTTGAGTGACAGAGACAGACCTTGTCTCTAAAAATAAATAAATAAATAAATAAATAAATATAAATGGCCATAGTTCAGTCCTTCTCCATGAGGCACAGGAGAGAAGATGGTCATGGAAATGCTGTGATTTCTAGAACCCTTTTAACTTTCAATTCTATGTATCATGTAACAGTCATCACAGTGGGTGCAGCAGCTCTAAGTCAAGGAGAAGATGGAGCTGCTTCTTAAACTTCTTCCTAAGAAGGTTTTTAGCCTTTGGAGAACAGCTTTGACTCCAGACACAGAAGTCTCAAGTGTATCCTCTTGAAGGCAGAGCCAATATCAAGGTTATGGAGAGGATGAAGATGTTCACAAAACTGTGAAAATAGAGAAGAGGTGTAGAGGTTGGGGATGGGGCAGGAGAAGGGACCAAGGAACAGAAACAGAAGCTCCTATTTGTAAGAGCCCATTGTTCCTGACACAGGGAACTCCTAGCATTTAAGTTGCCAAATGACTCACATCCCCGCACATGGGAGGCCAAGGCAGGAGGATCCCTTGAGCCCAAAGAGTGTGAGATCAGCCTGAGCAATATGGTCAGACTCTCATTTCTAAAAATAACACTAATTTTTTTCAAGTTGCCAAATGAATTTCAATCATATTAATAACTTGTTTAACATAACTTACTTCAAAGGCCTCCCTCTCTTCTCAAAGTCTAAATAAAAGGTGGCTTATAAGAACAGGTACTGTCCGGTCCTGCCTCCCTGTTGTACTTTCTCCCCTTGAAATCCAGATCTGAAAAGACCAGATGTCTTTCCCTTCCCTGAATAAGTAACAAATTGCCTTTCTTCCTCTTTTTTATTTTTTTTTATTTCCATAGATTATTGGGGTACAGGTGGTGTTTGGTTACATGAGTAAGTTCTTTAGTGGTGACTTCTGAGATTTTGGTTCACCGATCACCCGAGCAGTATACACTGCACTCAGTTTGTAGTCTTTTATCCCTCACCTCCTTCACACCCTTTCCCCCAGAGTCCCCAAAGTCCATTGTGTCATTCTTATGCCTTTACATCCACATAGCCTAGCTCCCACTTATGAGAACATATGATGTTTGGTTTTCCATTCCTGAGTTACTTCGCTTAGAAAAATAGTCTCCAATCTCATCCAGGCTGCTGCAAATGACATTAATCCATTGCTTTGTACGACTGAGTAGTATTCCATCATATATATATATATTTTTTTTTTCACATTTTCTTTATTCACTTGTTGATTGATGGGCATTTGGATTGGTTCCACATTTTTGCAATTGCAAATTATGCTGCTCTAAATATGTGTGTGCAAGGACAACTTGCCTTTCTTATTTATGTGCCAAACTTCCTCTCTGCTGGGAACCCTCACCGCCCCTCTTCTGACCCCGGACTCCTTTCAATTTGATTTCTTCCATTCATACCTTAGGAATCTACTTAGTCTCTCTCCTGGGAAGCCTCCGCGGACCTTCCTGAGAATGCCTGAGTCCCCTCTCCACCCCTCACAGCCTGCCCACGTCTTCGCATGGCACCCAACTCCTCATTCACTGCGTCCTTCATGATCCTGTGAGTCCTGCGAGGAGTGGGCCAGACCAGGGCTGTCCTATCCCTCACTATATTTCAGAGCTTGAAAAAAAGAATGAATCAACACATATTTGCTGTTTCATGCCTGAATTTTAGGCATTTTACTTAACCTTTAAAATAAAGCTGGAATTGGGGAAATGGGAAGAACCATGATTACCACATTTCACAAATGAGCAAACTGAGAAGGAGAGAGTTTAGGTGGCAGGTCTGAGTTTAAAGTTTATTAAGACCAGGCGTGGTGACTCCTACCTGTAATCCCAGCGTTTTGGGAGGGCGAGGCAGTCAGATCACCTGAGGTCAGGAGTTCGAGACCAGCCTGGCCAACATGACGAAACCCCATCTCTACTAAAAAATACAAAAAATAGTGGGGCTTGGTGGCGGGTGTCTGTAATCCCAGCTACTCGGGAAGCTGAGGCAGGAGAATTGCTTGAACCTGGGAGTGAGGTTGCAGTGAGATGAGATGGCGCCATTGCATTCCAGCCTGGATGACAAGACCGAAACTCCATCTCAAAAAAAAAAAAAAGTTTATTAAGATATGGGGCAAGAACTATAATGTGATCTTTTGTGATGTCCAGTTGTTCACCATACCCACCTCTTGAGAAAATGAAAAAGAAATTATTGTCCCATGATCATCCTACAGGATATGGAAATAAAATCCCTCAGATGCTAACTTCCTCCACAGAAGTTGGCTTTACATGTAATTAGTTCATTTAGACATGAAAGCAATTATATATTTTTTATATATATATTTATATATATATATGTGTGTGTGTGTGTACTCTATATACACACATACATATATAATTGCACACACTCACACATATGTGTGTGAATGTATACCATATATTTACAATATAATACATAAGATTTTGAGCTTTTCCTACAAAGTCCTATAGCTCTTTGAGGAGCGTTGACATTTTACTCTGCTAAGATTTCACACTACGTTCTGCTCAGAGTAACACATTTTGCCAGATTCACTTTTAAGTGCTGCCTATGAATTTTTTAATATATTTATTTGATGGCATAAATTCTAATCATTTTAAAATTTGCAACTACCTGCTCACTGGGTGATGTAAAAGTAGTAGCCAAAGGTACTTTTCAAAATAGTTCATTAGCCTAAATTTCATTCCTTTGTTTGCTGAGAAAAATTGGTATTCACATTATGCGAAAGATGGTATATGCAAGTACTGTGCCAGAGTCTTAAGATACAGTTTCATTTCAACCTTACAAATTCCTCTTCATGGTAAAGATTATTACCATCATTGTACAGAAAAAGAAATCAAGAATTGAATGTCAGAAGTTAACATGCCCCATGTTTTATAGGCAGTATTTGGCAGAATTGGAACTTAAATCCAAGTGGACTGTCAAGTCCATGCTCTTTCCTTTTCTTTTCTAGAGTTGATCATGCAAACTTGATTGTGCTTTGTTCATCGTCCAGATATCAAGTACTTAGATCTGCAAAAGAAAAAATTATATGGAGAGAAAATCGTTGGGAGAATACCCAAAATGGGATTCAATGCCCAGATCTGGACTTCCCCCTCTTGTTGACCTTGAGAGCGTTAACGGTGCTTCATACACAATGAGGTTATTTGTCCAGAAGCGCAGTTAAATCAGGATTGATTTGTGTGGGCACCTGGGTTCTCAGCTGTTTTCCTTCCATCCTGCCATGCTACCTTAGATAACTGACTTCACTTCTCCACGTTTCCATATTCACATCTGCAAAAGCCTGCACCTGGAATCCAGAGATCTGCAAAGTGCCTTGCTGCTACAAAATTCCGTCAGTTTTACCCCAGAGAAACATATCTTTTATTGTTACTGTTATTCACTTTCTCTTACCACTGAGTTTCAGTTTTTACTTTCTTCCATGTATCTCTTTTGTACATCCTCAAGTCCACCAATTAATGAAGCATTTGGTCTTTTCCTATTCTTTAAAATAAACACAAGTATGTGTTCAACCTGTTTGCAGGCACTCAATCTGTTGTGCTGCACTGCACTCCTGAAAAATATGCTTTCTCTTAAACTCCTGTCTGTTTTTGAACACAGACACGTACAGATGTGTCTTTCCCAGGCAGCAGGAGGTGTTGTTCATGGCCAACCTTTTTGGTAACTGTCACCATGATGGCCTGTAAGAAAAGATGAACTGACGGAGAGTGCAGAATTGAATGCTTTGTTTTCCTTTTTTTCAGTTAAAGGGGAAACACATCATTTAGACCATTCTGTTGAGCTATAGATCTTTTCCTGGTTGGTTTTCTTGCTGTAATAAGTATTGATGTTAGAGAGGAGAGAGACAGAAATGGCCAAAAGGAGGCTGATAACCAACTAGAAATATTTCTACCAAGTGCTTATACCTTAGAGAGATCATCAAGTTTTACTGTCAGTTCCTCAATATTTACATTTGGAAACTGTTTTCTCAGGTGATCAGGTTCAAGAAGACTGGAATTTTCTAACCAAACAAATGAGGGATTGGCAAAATAGCTGTGTCGTTTACATATTTGTTGGCACCTGCATGTGCGGAGGATTCTGGCAGGTGTAGATACACAGTGTAATTCACAGGTGTAGTCTTTGGGTTCAAGAAGCTTAAGGATCAGACGGGATACAGACAACTGGATAGAAGTCAGCAATGCAATGCGATGCATACGCCATTGCTTAGAGACAAGCTGCAGAGAGCTGTAAGGAGTTCATTTCTGCTGTAGCCTAAAGTACACGTGCAAAGAACAAAATGAAATTGGAAAAGTTGAAGATCTTAAAACTTCTAAAACATGTAAAGAGTTTGGATAGGTTGGCACAGTCAGGTCTTCATTTTTGAAAGATCTTTCTGATTACAGCACGGAGACCAGTGAAGACTGACATGAAGGAAAGAGAGAGCAGTCCAGGTGTTATGATGGTGCCCCAGCTTAGCAATTATCCCAGCAGCAGAGACAGGGAGACGTGGACAAGTAATTACAAAATAGAATTAATGAGACAACGGAACGTTTTCTTATCTGTGGAGATGGAGAAGGAGAGAAGTGTCAGAGACTAACCAAGTTTGAGACTCAAATACATGAAAGGAAGTTGCTGAAAATCAGTAACATAATAAAACAAAAGAGGGGCTGACCATTTGGGATTTTCCCTTCCAAGTTATTGGTACTCTTCAGTTCACTGATCATTCATTCACACATCTATTCAACAGTTATTTTCAAGAACATATTACATTTTGGAAAACAGTAGGGAAACAAGTTTCTGCCTTCCGAGAACTTACATTCTAGTGGGAAGGCATATGAAAAGAACAAATTAAAAACAAAATATTATATTAAAGAGGTTTAAATACTGTGAAGAAAAAATACACATGGCAAGCAAAAAGAGTGATGGTATGGTGGGCTGGGAGACGCATTCGGTCGGGACACTTTTATGGGGCTATCATGGAGCAGAGCTCTGCTTTTCCTGAAACCAAGAGTCCTAGGCAGCTGGGTGTGTAAGCTTAATGGGAGCAGAGACAAAGGGGAGTGGGAAGGGGTGGTTTGCTCTAGTCCTGAAGACCCAGGATAAACCATCTTTATCCTTTCACTGGAACTTCCTTCCCTCACGACCAGACTTCTCATCTTCCCTTGTCCAGACCTTCCCTTTTTTTGACTGCTGGATGCACAGGACAGAGGGATTATTTGCAGGACACACCTTGGCCAGGGTTCAGTGGAGCTCACCCTCATCCATTCCCACACACTGAGAAATAACAGTCCCACATACTGAGACTTTACTACATGACAGGCCTTGGGGAAGTCTTCATATCTGCTAGCTCTTTACGTCTTCAAACCTATCCAGGGAGGTTGATTTTGAGCAAGTTATTTCAACTTCCTGAGCTCCAAATTTTTTGTGTGCCATACAGGCATAGAGATGGCAAATAGGAAGTAAACCACCAAGGGACTGAAGGTAGGTTTTTCTGATTCAAAAATCTGTTGTTCAATGGTTAAGAGCCAACATTTCAGGCTAGAGTGTGCAAATAACTAAATATAGCCCTCTGAGATTTTTTTTTTAACTTCTTAAAAGGGCTTTTAGAATGAGCCCTTTCCCCTCCCACAGTGCCAGGCAAATACCAGAGGAACATTCCAACTGGGTTGCAATGTCACCTCCTCTGGAGGCCTTGCTTGACCTCTATAGTAGAAAAGTCTTCCTTCTACATCCTCAAGCATCTTGTCCATGTCGGTACCATAGCAGTCATCTGGGAAGGCAACAGGCACAACCCTGTTCATCTCTGTGTCCCCAGTTCCTACCAACTGACTGGAAACAATGGGTTCACTGAGTTGGTTCAATGAATAAATGGGTTACATCAAAGCTCCGCCTGCCTGAGATTGCCCCTACTATCCATGGTGACTTGTCCATTTCTCCCCTTTACTCAGTGAATCTTCGGAGCACATCCATGGCTGGCTAATCATTTTCCCTGTCGGAGTGGTAATTCACATTTGTTTTCTCACTCAGAGTGTGACTTTATTTCTGAACTTAAGCAGCATCAATATCCACCTGTGTATGGCTATCTGCAATCTTACTGTCATCCCAATCTGAAATGTATAGAAACTAAAATTAATGTATGTATGTATCTATCTGTCTTGCACCAGAGGCCCTCACAGCATCTGGGAATCTTTTTAATCTTTCTTCTTTGAGTACACAAATTTGAGACTTGATCTAACACTTTATGTTTTTAAAAAATCAGCTTTTATCCTGTGTTGTTGTTTTCTGATTGAAGAAAAAAAAAACTATTTGAAGATCAAGCCTCTCTGTCTGCTCTGCAGAACAAACACAGTGACTTTTTGTGTTGTTGTTGGCTCCAGATTGTGGGCCTCTCTTTCATCTCGTGATAAATCTGGAGTTTTATGTTCTCTCTTCAATGGATGAAGTGAAAGAATCTAACAGAGGATCCCCATGGGGATCTGGAGGAGGCCATACTGCATAGAGAGACTTAAAACTCTGTGTGTTTGGAAGGAGAAGGAGAGGAAAGCAAGGTCACATTTTTCCATTCCTCGTGTGTGTGCTGGACATTGTGCTAGGCTAAATGGTATCTAATTAACCCACTCAACAACCCTGCCTGGAAAGTATGTATAATCTTAGTTTGACCCTACAGTAACTGAGGCTGAGTAGGTTTAGGTAGGAAGTCTATGGCCACACAGAAGGCATACAAGGTGGGGTTTTTATTAGGTACCCGTTAGGTACTGCTTCTAATCCTTTTTCATTTCTGCAACTGCTTCAGTTACCAGTTCTGCAGCCACACAGACCAGCTTCAAGGTGGTGCAGACTGATGGCACCTCTATCAAGCCTAAACTGGGTGGTTTCTCCTCTATTCCAGGCATCTCTGTGGTGTAGGGGTGCCCTGTCTGTGTGACCTGGCCATGAGGCTGTGAGTAACTTTGATGAAGATGCATGGAGCTGGCCCTCAAAAGGGTTGCTCCTTTCTTTCCCAGGAATGTGGTCCCAAGGTTCATTCCATATGACTTTTCAGATTGTGATACAGGATTGGGCAACCAGTCCCTATGCCAGTGGTCAGCATCCCATGAACATCTTCTACTGGCTCCTCCCTCCTTCTCTGCTTCACTCTTGTCTATCTTGTCTGCTCCCTCAGACCACATGTCCCACTAATGCCCTCACACGTAAGCTTTGTCTCAGGCTCAGCTTTCTAGGAAACTCAGGCTGAAACAGAACTCAAACCCAAGCTCAGAATCCATGTTCTAATTGTCTAGCATTTCTCAAGCTTGGTCATCCTTTGTGTCCTTGGGGAGATTTAAATAATACAGATGTCTGCACCTTCCTCCAGACCTAGTGATTCACATCATCAAAGGAGTGCTAAATATATATGGTTTTTTTTTTCCATTTCATTTTACTGTGTTTTGCTTTATTGCCCCATAAATTCCAGAGATGATTCCTACACAGAATCAAGTCCCCTCATCCAAACTTTAATGGGTTCAGACAAGGTCTAAGTCTAGGTCCCTTTCTCTTTGCTATACTCTTAATATCTAGTACACTCTGGGATCACAGCAGACACACAAGTAAAAATGCCTTGCCCTTTTCCTCCATGTCTTAAAAAAATGTTGTTGACATGAATGTAACTTAATGATGTCTTCATAGAGGAATACAAAATCTCACTTCCATTGGAGAACAGCTTTCTTAGAAAAGTCAGAGTCCGTCCTCCAAAATCTTGGTCCCTGGATCTGAATTATTCACCAGAATGCTAATCATTACCTCAGGCTTAATTGTCTACCCAAAGTTAGGAGCCCCATGAGAGGAGACCCAAGGGTGGGAAGTGTAAGACACTATACATTAATTGACTTATTTGGTAGCATAAAGGCATCATAAATTTTTAATTCCCAAGCTCATAAAGAGCATGAGCTTGGAAATTAAAAACATATGCTTGAATGTCTAATCCATCACATGGAAACATTTCTGGGCTTTAGTTTTCTCAGTTGTCAAATGAGAATGGAAACATTTCATTGTTAGTGTAAGAATAGAATGAGCTAATCTTCAAAAGTCCTTTAAAAGCCATAATCTGATCTACATATGTAAGGATTTTGCAAAAGAACTGAGAGTCTCTAAAACAGGTAACACATCTATATGACCAAGTTATTTTGCTCTTCCAGAAATCTTGGAAAGCGCAACTGATATTACTGACATTTTGCTACCATTATGTTGCTTTATCTGGGACAGAAGCAACCTTTGTGTTTTAACTCACATTTTTTTTTTTTTTCATCTGACTACTATGCTATCTCATAGGGGGAAATGATTAGAATTTGTGCCAGGAACTCTTGTAGGCCATTCTGTCATCACCTTCAGAAACATTTAAACATGGTCTTCTGTGTGCTTTCCTTAAAATGGTTGCAATTTTGTTGAAAGCAGCATGATCTTGAAAATGAAAATTATTTACTTAACCTTGACCGTACAATGATTCGTATGTCAGGAAATGGTGGCTCTACAGACAATCTGTAGTTGTACATTTTTGTGGACAAATTGTTAACTGGTCATTTCCAGTAGGTGTAGTAACATTACGTCCAAATGCAGGTTGCTTTTCTTCCTTTCTTTAATACACACATTGCCAATAGCTTTAGCATTTTGATTCAGAAAAATACTTGTGAATTTCTTGGGTTAATAAAATCATAACATTTATGCAGGGGAGTTTGATTTATCGTAATTCAATTCAATCAGCGTTTTACTGAACAACTTTCATGTGCCAAATTCTGGGACACAATTGCTGAAAAAAAGTAACAGCTCTAACTTTTTATGTGTATCACAGTTTAAAACCCTCTAGTTGCCTACAAAGACATCACCCAACTTAACCCTGACAACTGTTTTCAGGGTTAAACAATTGAAGTGTTATGCATGTTGTATCGATAGAAAAATTGATGTGTAGGGCAGGGAGAATTAAAATCAATGGATCAAGGATAATATCTCCAATGCTGTACTAGGCACTAACATGCTTAATTGTCTCAACAAACCTCTAGTGTAATTATTTTTGCTATTCCCATTTTATTGAAGAGAAAATTAAGTCTCAGTGAGATTCACGTATTTGCCCAGGGTCACACAATTAGAATAGCCCCAGGCTATCTGACTCCAGTTGTCACTGACTTTTTATGCCAATGGAAGTCATCAAAATGATGTATTAAAAGTGAAACAAAGAAAGCCACCAAACTCATTCAAATGCTACTCAGAAGGTGAGCTGCTTCTGAAACAAACGCGCTTTGACTCCTGCCCCAACTCTGGTCTCTCCCATTGTGGGGATGTGACTGTCAGTTCTTTTGCTGTATTCTTTGGCATATTAAAACCTAGCTCATTTACATCACTGGAATCTGGCAGGGTTCGTTCATCACTCAATATCAATTCCATCCTCTCTCTAAAGAGCACAGAATCATTTTTAATATAAAAATATTGTATAATTCATAGTCATTGCAAGGAGGTGTCATTCTTTGCAGAACAATCTGTCTCTGCTTATGCTGTAAGGGCTGAGAGGTGATGTCAAGGTCAAAAGACTTGGTGCTTGGTGTCCATGGACAAGCCACTTAACCTCTGCGAGTTCCAGTTTCCCCTGCAGTCACTGAAGTTACAGGACATCAAGCTGATACCTCAGAAATATTATTTTGCCTCTTGGAGCTACAGTTCCACATCTGCAAAATGGGGGAGGGGAGACAGTGAACAAACTAGGTCACCCTGAAATCTCACCCAACAGTAAAGTGGAAAGAGTGCTGATGGAGAAATGGAGCAAGGAGATGAGGACACTCAAAAATTCATGCCAGTTCACTTAATAATTTGGTCTAGCAATTTTTGTTCATACCAGCTGTCTTGGGCAAGCACTGGATCTAAGGCTGAGGCTGCAAGTGTGTTCCAGGAATTGTGCATAGCTCTGGATGACAGGGACAAGCCGGGCTCCATCCTGATCATGACACTTTTATTCGTTTGCTAGGGCTGGCATCGCAAAGTGCCTCAGAATGAGTGGCTCGGACAACCGCAACTTATTTCCTCACAGTTCTGGAGGATAGAAGTCTGAGGTCAAGGTGTCAGCAGGGTTGTTTTCTTCCGAGGGTTTGCAGATGGCGCTCTTCTCCCTCTGTTGCACCTGGTCTCTGTGTGCATCTGTAACCCAATCATCTCTTCTTATGAGGACCCCGGTCATTGGATTAGAGCCCAACCTAATGACCTCATTTAACATGAATCACCTCTTTAAAGACCCTATCTCTAAATAGTCACATTCTGAGGTACTAGAAGGACTTCAACATGAATATTTGGAGGTCACAGTTTAGCCCATAACAGTAGTGTGGCCTCAGAGGAGGAACTTACTGAGTCTTCATTTCTTCGTCTGTAAAATGGCAATTACGATTTTCAGATTAAAGTTGTGTCATCAATTTCAGTAACGATGTACTTTAAAAAGTTGAATACAATAGATACAATAAAAATGACTTCTTTCTGTGACTCAGGGTGGCCTGACAGAACCAGGCCCAAGCTCAGTGGATTTCCATATTATATGCTTATCTCTCACTCATTTTCCAGGGTAGGTGGCTCTCCTTCAAGCAGTGATTCAGGAATCCAGCCCCCTTCCACATCTTGTGATAACCTCATCTTCAAGAACTAGCCTCCAGGATTGCCCTAGGAGGAGATGAAAGCATGAGAATGCTCAGGAGACCCTCACAGGCTCGCTTTCCATTGGCCCAAACTGGCTGTGTGGCCCACCTTGGGGCATGGTGCCCCAAAAAGGAAGTCCCCGGGTGGGAGTCCTCTTCCCAGCAACAATTCTACATTATGAAAGAAGAGAACAGGTATTGGGGGCAGGTAGTCATGTACATCAGTCAGGGCCCTCACAGGCAATGACAGACAGCAGGCACGGCCAAACTGTGGATGCACAGAGCCTTTAAGAAAGGAACAATTTGCAAAGGGATGGGCAGATTTTGAGAAAAGCACACAAGGGCATGGGTGATATGGAGGGACCTCGCCATTCTTAGGCTAGAATGAGCCAGGGAAAGGGTCGATCTCAGGACCCAGAGAAAAGAAAGGGCTGCCTAACAGGAAGAATAAGCAGGCCCTGGTTAACACACTCAGCCATCATGACCATGCAGAAGGAAGCCAAGTGAGACCGCCACCATCATCCTTGGCTCCATCCAGCCTCATGCCTCCTGTCAACTCGGTTCCCCTCAGAAGCCAGAAGGAAAGGGCTCATTGAGACCACATGTGCTGGGTGGCCTCAGGGTTCTGGACAGAGGGTGGAGAGTGGACTGAAGGGGCAGATAGGAGAAATGCTGTGCAGCGCGTATGCTATTGTCTGAAACAGAAATGAAAATGACACTGGAAGTTTCGGAGGTCTCCTGGGGCAACTTTGTTACTGCTTTTAACTCCCTACACTCTCCTTTCAGGCCGGCAGGTGAGCAGAAGTGCTGGAGGGTATGTCCTGCCACTGTGGAGCTGGCTGGAAATAGGTGTTGACTGGCTGAGGGGATGCAAGTATTAAGGCGCTTCCTGGTGTTTCCCCATTTCCCACAAAACCGGACCTCCTCCTCAGGTCCCACCTGGTTCCACTCACCCTCCAGCATCAGAAGGACTTCCCCCAAAATCAGAGATTTCAACTCCAATTTAGAGCAAGGAAGACAAATGATGCACCCTCAAGGTTTCTGATACCAAGAGCCATGAGGGTCCCACAGAACCTGTGTTAATACAAATTGCACGCTTCTAAGTGCAATGTATTAGGCCCACTTCTCAAACATTTATTAGTGAATCTTCTCTTTCCCCTCACACTTTTTCCAAATAAAGAGACAAAGGATGTGAGAAGCTAAATAGCGCATCCTGAGGTTTCTGAGCTGGTTAGTGGCAGAGCTGGAATTCTGATGCATAGATCTTGCTTTATTTTCTGCACCTCCCCCACCCCCCAAACACACACACTCCAACACTCACACTCCCTCACACACTCACACATTGTGATCTCCAGCTGTCCAAGAATTACAATTTCTTTCTAATTTGTATCAAAGTCACCACCACCTAATAACAGAGCAGTTTCCACCATAGTTCCTGGTACATAGGAAGTGTTTAAAAATATAATCTCCTTCCCTTCATTCCCTCTATGTCCAGACTCTCTCGCACACACACACTCACACACACATGCACACACACAATGCCCACATACACATATATATGGACACACTCACACATGCATACACATGCACACTCACACATATGTGCACACACACAATCAAACACACACACACAGAGCAGCCTTGAGCTGTGCAAGAATCACTTTGCTTTCCTGCTTCCCCTCAAATCGACATCCATCTGACATCACAGCAAGGGAGGGGAAAGACTGTGGCACTGCCTCCCCTCTGCTCCAGGGTGAGAAGTGAAATGGACCCTCTGCAGCCTGGGCTTTCTCTCTTTCCAGGCCACACTGCACCTGCCTCACTGGATGTTCCTGATGTTGTCGATACATTCTCCATCCTGTGAGGTGGCAAGGTCTGGAATGAAGGAGTCCATAATCCCCATTTCTGAGAAGGAATCCTATGATTTTACTGGGTTAATTTCCATGTATTAGAATCCCTAGACCAGCCTATTAACCAGGACTCGTTAATAGTTATCTGTCTGGACATATCCACCAACTCTGTGGAACTGGAGAGGGCAAACCCTCGTCTTCACAGCCATGGGCTGAGGAGGGAACTCTTGCTTGGAAAGCCCTTGATCAAGGTCCAGGCACCTTTAGGAGGCAACAGGGCAGGGCTTGCTCTCGTTTTCTCTTCCTCTCTCCTTCCCTGCCTTTCCCATGCCCCCTACTTTCATCAAGGAATCAAAAATAAGGTAAAAGAATATTTAGGTGAGGAAGAAATCAACACAATGTAAGTGGCTGCCATTTCCTAGGATGCTGCGGTTCATGTCATGTGGAAAGTTATGGGGGTTTCCATCTAAAGCAACCCCTCCTTGGGTTGCGCACGGACAGGTGATTCACCGTGTTCATCTCAAAGGTGATGAAACTATAGGTCAGACAACTTCAGTGACCTGCCCAAGAGCCCACAACAGGGCTACCGGGAATACATTGCAGGTCTCCAGGTTGAACTGAGGTTTTTCTCTCTAACTCAGCTTCTCTTTGCATGGCACAGTGACAGTGCAGTAAATGGATCAGCCCAGCCCGCAATAAGGAAGGAACGAAGGAGGCCCAACTCTTTAAGGAGCACAGATAAGGATCACAACTAAAAATCTGCTCCTTTAAAATCCAAATTTGTCATTCCTTTGGATGAGGAATTGGCCTAACAAAAATTTTTGTGGACACTTTTGCTGCTATTGCAGGGAAAAGAAATTATAGTAATTAAAGTGTCATGGATCAGATCTGACAGGAATGATGACAAGAGTTACTTTTAGCTACAAATGAAGAACACATGTAATTAGAAGTAAAGTGAGATCGATAAAGGTTATACAAACCCCAGCTGGAAAAAGACTCTGGTATTAAAAAAGCAATTAGTAAATGAGCAAGCACATTAATAAGGCAAATATTTATTTTTAGCAGATCCTGGAATCAGTATGCTTCAAAATCAAAAGGATCTACAGTTGATGATGAAATAAAACTGTGGGCAAACATCTCCAGGGAGGCAGCAGATTTCTTCAACTGGTTTCCAAAATCTGGATATAATGGAGTATAAATGGACTCACTTATGAATAAAAATGTAACAATTATGATGGCATTGTCAATAATAATAATAATAATGTAGGTACATGCTACATGATAAAGCACTTTCACAAAAGCAGCCAGCTCCAGCTAATTTTTTTTTTTTTAATGTGCTTCCATTCTTTCTTCATCCTTCCCTACCTTTCTTACTGGTCATGTTACTGGCACTTTTGGGAGGGAGGGGCGGGGGGAGGCAGGGTCTCACTCTGATGCCCAAGCTGGAATGCAGTGGCACAATCTCAGCTCATTGCAACCTTTGCTTCTCAGGTTCAAGCTATTTTCCTGCCTCAGCCTCCCAAGTAGCTGGGATTACAGGCACACACCACCACACTCAGCTAATTTTTTGTGTATTTATAGTAGAGAAGGAGTTTTATTCTGTTGCCCAGGCTGGTCTTGAACTCCTGACCTCAAGTGATCCACATGCCTCGGCTTCCCAAAGTGCTGGAATTGCAGATATGAGCCACTGCACCTGGCCATTATTTGCACTTTATGCCGACCTCTCTTGATAAACAAGACAGACAGGGTTCTTACCTTCACAAAGCAAACATTCTGATGGGGTGGGGGTAGACTTTAAACAAAGTGGGGGGGTAGACTTTAAACAAATAATTACATAAGCAAGATTTTTTTGTTTTAAATTATGACAAGCAAAGAAGTGTTGAAATGATAGACTCTAAGGCCGGGCGTGGTGGCTCATGCCTGTAATCCCAGTACTTTGGGAGGCCAAGGTGGGTGGATCACGAGGTCAGGAGTTTAAGACCAGCCTGGCCAAGATGGTGAAAAGCTGTCTCTACTAAAAATACAAAAATTAGCTGGGCGTGGTGGCGGGTGCCTATAATCCCAGCTGCTCAGGAGGCTGAGGCAGAGAATTACTTGAACCGGGGAGGCAGAGGTTGCAGTGAGATGAGATCGCGCTGCTGCACTCCAGCCTGGGTGACACAGCGAGACTCCATCTCAAAAAAAAAAAAAAAAGAAAAAGAAAAAAATGATAGACACTAAAGAGTCAGGGTCAACTTTGAAGGTACCCAGGAAGGACCTCTCAAATAAGATCACGTTCAATCTCACAGTCAGGCGGAAAGACCGTGGGGGTATCTATTTCTTGTGGTTGCTGTAACGAAGTATCACAAACTGGGAGGCTTAAGCCACAGAAATGTAGTATTTCACAATTCTTGAGATTAGATCGGAGATCAAGGTGTAGATGGTTTGCTCTCCTGAGGTCCTCATATTTTCTTCTTTCTGTGAGTGTCTCTCTCTGTGTCCAAATTTTCTCATTATGTAAAAATGTGGGCATGTAAGATGACAGTCCACTCTAAAGACCTCATCTGAGGTTGACCATCTCTAAAGACTCTAATTCCAAATAAAGTCACATTCATAGGTACAGAGGGCTAGGACTTCAGTGTCTTTGGGTGGGACATTATTTAATCCATAACAATGAGTCACACATATTATGAAGCAAAGGAACACAAAGAGCCAAGGCCCCAAGGCAAGAGGGAGTTAATAAGCATGTAGTTTTTTGAAACAATAATCCATGCAACAGCACTCTTTCAAGTGTGTACATGCCTTGTACACAGAACTAAGGATGTGGTGGAAGATCTCCAACCTGAATGTAGAGAACTTGTGTCAAGACCACTTGCACTTCAAGATCCTGGACAAGTCTCTTTGCACTCGGAAACTTTCCCTCACTCTCCAGAAAAGAAAATGAAGAATGCCCCACTCCCAGAGATGGAAAGTGTAAATGCACACGAAAGTGCTTGCTACCCATTCAATGCTTTACAATATAATATAATATGGAAAAAGTCCATATGGATAGAAATTAATTACAAGTCTGTCTGGTTCATGTTAATGATCTGGAAGAGTAGAGTGTGTTTATATAAACTCTGCTACAGGACTCAGCTCTGCTACCTAAAGAGTTCTTGGTTATGCCTGGAGAAACCCACCTTTTTCTTTGTTTCTTTCTTTCTTTTTTTTTTTTTTTTTTTTGAGATGGAGTCTCACTCTGTCGCCCAGGCTGGAGTGCAGTGGCCGGATCTCAGCTCACTGCAAGCTCCGCCTCCCGGGTTCACGCCATTCTCCTGCCTCAGCCTCCCGAGTAGTTGGGACTACAGGCGCCCACCACCTCGCCCGGCTAGTTTTTTGTATTTTTAGTAGAGATGGGGTTTCACCGGGTTAGCCAGGATGGTCTCGATCCCCTGACTTCGTGATCCGCCCGTCTCGGCCTCCCAAAGTGCTGGGATTACAGGCTTGAGCCACCGCGCCCGGCTAATTGTTTGTGTTTTTAGTAGAGATGGGGTTTCACCGAGTTAGCCAGGATGGTCTCCATCTCCTGACCTCGTAGCCTCCCAAAGTGCTGGGATTACAGGTGTGAGCCTCTGTGCCAGGCCTGAAATACCCACCTTTTAAATTTGAGGTCTCAAAGCCCTGTTAGAGAGACAGCAGGCCATAATGACAAGGGCTTGGCACCTGGAGCTAGGGAGACAGGGTTAAATTCTGGTTTCACCACTTATCCAGCAGGTGACCTTGGGTGAGTCCATTCACCTGTCTGAATGCCACAGCATTCTTAACTCTATTTCTCCTAAGCAGTGGGAGAAATAGTAGTGCTTACCTCATAGAGCTGTTAGGAAAATTAAATTAATGTTGAAATTAATGTTGAAAGGTACATAGATTAGTTCCTGCAACAAAGTACTAATAAGAGCTTGAGAAATAAACATTGTACCTTCTTTCCTCCCACGTAGTCGGCTTGTTGTCATTAACTGTCATTCTCTCTGGTTCTATTTTGCCTTATTCTTCTTTTTCATTTTGGCTAATCACCTAATTATTTCAATAAGAAAAACCAATCAAATATGAATGAACAAAACGTCTATGGCTTACAAAGTGATTGTGTATATACTCTCTGATTAACTCACACTCCCTGATTTAAAGTAAACAAAACAGTGCAACCAAGGTGAGCCCTAAGGCACTAGGGATGTTGGCAAATCTGTGTTGAATGTCTGTGGTGTCTGGATGCCAGGGGAGCCTGTGAACTAGATTCTGAATTCTGGTATTGAATCCAACTTCTGATGTTTTCAAATTGTGCCATGGAAAGATAACCACTTCCCACCAAAACAGAATAACAGCTAATATTAAGTGTGTTTACCATGTGCCCCACACCACTTTCAGCGCTTTACATACAGTAACTCATTTTTTCTTCGAGAATTCCTATGTGGTAGGTACCATGCTTTTCCTCACTTAAATGTGAGGAGACAAAAGCACAGAAGATTTAGTAGCTTGTTGAAATGGCACAGCTGGGAAGTGTCGGATCTCCTTTCTACTGCTCAATCTTTAAGATTGTGAGAGGACTAGATGAAATAACATTCAACACAGCATCTAAGATTGCATTTTCAGAGATGGCTACAGCAGTATGCTCCATTCTACACGCTGTGCTGCCTTGTGACCTGGCCATGTCCTCATCAAAAGCCAGAGACACGTCTGCCTTTTTTGAAGCTGGGTTGGCCTTCTGACTTGTTTGGAACAAACAGAAATGTGGTAGAAGCGACACTGTGTAGCTCTAATAAGGCTAGATTTGAAGCTTCTGGTTTCACCTGTTTGGAACACAACATTTTGGAAGCCAGCTGCCATGCTGTGAGGAAGCCCAAGCAGCCACGTGGAGAGGCCACATGGAAGAGGATCAAGATGACTGGACAGCAGTCACAACTGAGCTGCCAGACAATGGCCTGTAGTACCAACTTCTAGTCATCTTTGTGCTCTAGACAGTTCTAATCAGAAAACAAGGATTACCTGTTTAACCTACAAAATCATGAAAGAGAATACACTGTTATTGTTGTAAGCCACGAAGTTTTGAGATAGTTTGTTTCTGCAGCAATTAATAGTCATGATGGTGCCAACTGTTTAGTTAGCAGTTGATAAGACATAGCCATGATTGTTGGTTTTAGGTACATTAATGAATCAGCATCACAGACTTGTGATAAGCTACCCAACCTCCTACAGCTTTCAAAGTAATGAGTGAAGGCTCGAACTCTGGTTTTCTAACTTTGAAGTCTACGCTCTTTCCTTGACACCTGCATTTCTCAAGTGTGATTCCAGATCAGACTGTTTCTCATCCCTGTTATCACCCTAGTCAACACCAGCATCACCACTCCCCTGGGCTGCAGCCACAGCCCATAAACCCATCCTCTCGGCTTCCAAGTCATTCTCAGAGCTGCCAGGTTGATCTTTTTAAAGCGTAAATTGGATGATGTCACTCTCCTGCTCAGTGCATCTATACTGAGAATTAGGTCCCACACTGCACAAATCTGGCCCTGTCTGGCATCCTGTGGCTCCTGCCAACCTCCCCCTCACTCCCTCTGCCCAGCCTCACAGCCTGCTGGTCTCTCTGCCTGACCCACTCCCCCACACCCTTAGTTCCAGTCTCCGTCCAAATGCCACCTCCACAGCGATGCTCCCTGGACTCCATTTAACTAAAACACCCTCTGAACCCCAATCCTCTCCTCCTCCTGCTTCTTTGTCTTTCTATTGCTCGTCACTATTAAATTCATATATTTATATCTTATGTTTTACATGCATATAAAATATATATCCATTTTCTTATTTACTCTGTTTCTGAGTTTGATGGAGAAAGAAACTTTGTTCATGTTTTAATCATACATTTCTTACTGCTTAGAATAGTAACTGCCTAGAATAAAGGGAGCTATGGTTTCAGCATTTCCTAAATACTCTCTTGTGGTCTGTCTATGCTTTGGCTTTGGTTTGGAGTTCCTGATTAACCAACATGTAGCAGAAATCTCTGTATTCTCACTGTTGTCTCTTCAGCTCAAGTGGGTGCTTTGTGGGCGTGGTCTGTCTATTCCAGGGCTTGTGTGAATGTGGCACTGGGTACCCACTATACACACACTTTTCCCTGTTCAATGACTGACTGGCTGACTGTCATTACCACAGGAGCCTTCGTTTTCCCTCTCTCTTTGGGTCATCTCTCATTACTTTAATAAGGAAGAACAGAGCTTTGACTGTGCCATGACCTTAGTAAGACGATGGCTTGGTCTGAGATCTCTGTAAGTAGTTAGTTCCCAGTCTATTCTATCAGAGCAAGTTCAGGATGCTGGCAGAAGAAACAATGAAAGACTTGAATGGTGTTGTTACAATCATTTTCTGTGGAGAAACAGGCTCAGGCTCAGAGAGGTTCTGATGTGCTCACAGTTGCACACTTAGTCATCGGGAGAGCTAGATTCAAACGCACAAGCTCTTGCAAGTCTCCAAAACCAACCCTCTCAAAGGCTGTACTTTCAGTCACCACCTCCCGGGTGGGAAGGTCTGCCATTCTCCCCACGACCTGCAGAGTTCTTCAGGGCATCTTCTGGAAGTGTTTCCTCTCTCAGCTATAAATTCTGTACAATTTTTTGTTAGGCCATTCCAGATCAGATATTATACAACTGTGTTCTTCAGTACAGTATCCATTAGCCACAGGTAGCTCCTGAGCACTTAAATGTAATTCGTTTAAATTGAGGTATGCTATTAAGCATAAAATAATACTAGATCTTGAAGGCTTAGTAAGAGAAAGCAATGCAAAATATCACATTAATAATTATACTGATTACACGCAGAAATGATAATATTTTGGATAACATGAAATACGTTATTAAAATATTTTTACCTGTTTCTTTACACAGGTTTTTAACGTAACCACTACAAAATTTTAAATCTCATATATAGCTCAAATTTGTACATTACATTGTATTTCCCTTAGACCTCACTGGAAAACAATACTGCAAGTTCTCACTCATATACACTTGGATGTAGAGTGTGGAATCACAGACAATGCAGACTAGAAGGAATGAAGGGATTGGAGAGGGGTGGATGATGAGAAATTACTTAATGAGTACAATGTATTTTATTTGGGTGATGTAGACCCTAAAAGCCTTGACTTCATCACTATCTAATCTACACATGTAACAAAATTGCTCTTGAATCTCATAAATTTATACAAACAAAAAAAGACAGCACTGTTATAGAATATCTTTATTCTTATTCTATGATCATTCAAACAGTAAGCCATTTGTCATATAAATATACACCTCATATACATACATGTATACATACACCCATGTACATATATATACATGTACATATACATACATATATGTATAACATATGCACCTTATATACACCGTATATACAAAGTCTTTCCCCAGTTTCCCTCTGCATTCTCCTCTTCATCTTATAAAACATCCATTTATGCCCTGTAAAAAGCCACCCCAGCCACCCCTAGACATATGGCACCATTGCCTTGTCCAGCTTAAGCATATAGTAGAATATACCTCCCTACTTTCCTCAAACACTATTTTGTAAAGCTTATGACTTCTTCACTCATGGAAATCTCATATGTCCTTTAAAATCATGCAAAATGCTAAGTTTTCCATGAAGCCCCCTGAGGGTTTCTTCAATAGAATCCTTTATAACCAAAGCAGCTTACTTACTCTTCTCTCAAAAAAAAAAAAAAACTTTTAAAAAAATGTTTTCTCCTGCCTCAAATATCTATTACCATGTGTGCCTCTCATACACTTTTCTAGGCAACTTGAGCATAGGAGGTATTTATCCAACAAATATTTATTGGGAACCCAATATGCCTCAGGCATCCCATTAGCTCTAGGATTACATTAAATAGAAAAATAAATACATTTATTTTCTTTTATTCTCACTCTTATTTTTTCTGATGCTAAAAAGGGATTGGAACTGCAAGAGACTCACTGGAAGAAATGCTCATGAAGGATAAAGAGGGCGAGAGCAGATGCAGGTAGGAAGACCCTTGGCCATGACATAGATGTGACACCTGTAAAAGGAAATAGGGAAAGGAAGACGAGACAGGAAAAGCCTCAGACCTCAGAGCCATGCAGAGAAAGTCTCAGCCAGGTGTCAATAAGGCATCTGCTATCGTCTGAATGGGTGTGTCCCACCAAAATTCATATGTTAAAATTCTAAACCCAAACCTGATGGTATCAAGACATGGTGCCTTTGGCAGCTGATAAGGATGAAGCCCTTATGGATGGATTCATGCTCTTGTAAAAGAGGTCAGAAAGCGACAACACCCTACACGCATCATGTCTTCCACCATGTAAAGACAGAAAGATGGCACTGCCTGGGAACCAGAAAATGGGCCCCCACCAGAAACAGAATCTGCCAGCACCTTGATCTCAGACTTCCTAGTTCTCAGACCAGTGAGAAACAAAAATCTGTTGTTTATAAGCCACCCAGTTTATGGCATTTTTTGTTAGAGCAGCCTGAATGCACTATGACAGCATTTTTGAGCCAAAGTCACCTGTTGGAAGAGGCTTCCATTGTAGGGCAGGAATGGACCTATACTAGGAACCCCACCGTGCTCAGTGTTTGTCTGAGAGCAGCCCCGGGGAAGTGTGGCCTGAGTGTTTATGTGGCCAGCTGGGGAAGATCTGAGGATGCAGCGGGTTTGGTTGAAGGGACACTGTCTCTTTGCAGTAGGTTCTCTTAAAGAGATATCTAACTGGGGGACCTCCATGACATGCAGCCCACTTCTTTTCTTAAAAGATCCAGGTGACTTAAACTGTGGCATGCAGGCCGGGCGCGGTGGCTCAAGCCTGTAATCCCAGCACTTTGGGAGGCCGAGA
Organism: Macaca nemestrina; assembly: GCF_043159975.1. Lineage (NCBI taxonomy): Eukaryota > Metazoa > Chordata > Mammalia > Primates > Cercopithecidae > Macaca > Macaca nemestrina. The sequence continues at coordinate 186,527,244 of NC_092127.1, forward strand.
CGGGCGGATCACGAGGTCAGGAGATCCAGACCATCCTGGCTAACACAGTGAAACCCCGTCTCTACTAAAAAATACAAAAATCTAGCCGGGCGAGTTGGCGGGCGCCTGCAGTCCCAGCTACTCGGGAGGCTGAGGCAGGAGAATGGCGTAAACCCGGGAGGCGGAGCTTGCAGTGAGCTGAGATCCGGCCACCGCACTCCAGCCTGGGCAACAGAGCGAGATTTCGTCTCAAAAAAAAAAAAAATGTGGCATGCAGAGTGCCAGCATCAAGGTTAACTCCAGGCTTCAGAGTCATAAGGTCATGAGTTTGAACCTCAGATGACTACTGTACAGTTGTATAATCTTAGGGAAACAAGTTCATTCTCTAGGCTTCAGTCTTCATCTGTAAAACAGTTGTTGACTGTTGTTTGTTTACTCAAACACCTCACTGGGTAGCTACGTAAAACAATAAAATGCATACAAATCATAGCTCCTACAACAACATGTTGCATTGATATTAGTAATGATACCTATTATTGTTGCTATTGTCATTGTTTAATTGTTCGTACCCTGAAATATCAGAGTGTAAATATATACACGAAATCCATCAAAGAAAATGAAAATAAAATCCAGATATGCTAGGGATATGGATAAATCTTATATTTCCTGGCAGTCTTTCTTGAAAGGGAAATATTAGCTGTTACTTAATTCTAAATCTCCAAAAGGAAAATATCTCTTTCCATACTGGAAATGAAACATTCTCAGCACTAAAATCGAGAAGATATTTTTCACAGGGTACTCAATGGGGACAGGAACTTATTTATCCTGCATTTCTCTTGGGCCAGGTTGGTACATCTCCCAGATTCTGTGCTCAGTAGAGGTGGGTTAAGTTGATCTGAGAGACAGGAATGCAGTTCCAGAACCATAACTGTGCTTCCCTTCCATAAAAATACAGGAGCTTTGAAAAAGCTCTTCAGGTATCAATATGAGTACATTTGGGAAAATGGAAACATCTTAGAATAGTTTAGCCTCTTATTTGTAGTATCATGAGCACTCTAGGAGCTTTCTGGAGATTTCTGGAGATCACTAGGAACTTGTGGATGGAGGGAGGTGAAGACGCTGACCTTCGACCCACAAACATCTATGTTTTGATGCCAGTTCCCTCCATTCTTCCCTCTACAGATTGTTGGGAATATATATGTCTTCCCTGAGCCTGTTTCTCCATATGCACAATGTAGATAATTATACCTTGGCAGAAGTGTTGAGAAGATAAAGCATTTACAGGAAAAGAAAAAAGGAAAAAAAAAAGTAGAACAAAATTGCCTTAGCTTGGGTTCCCTTGGGAGCAGACAGACAGGGACAGATTTGAGGGCAAGAAGTTAATTTGTAAGATGAAAGCAGGAAACCCAGATAAGGGGGTGTTATAAGTTTAATTATGTCCTGCCAGCATTTATATGTTGAGTGCCTAATTCCTAATATTTCAGAATGTGACTATATTTGGAGACAGGGTCTTTAAAGAGGTGATGAAGTGGTCATCTGGGTGAGCCCTCATTCAATATGATTGGGGTCCTTATAAAAAGAGGAGATGAGGACCCAGGCATGTGTACAGAATGAAGTCCATCGGAAGACAGGAGGAGAAAATGGCCATCTACAAGCCAAGGAGAGAGATATCAGAAGGAATCAACCCTGCTGACACCTTGTTCTCTGACCTCTTGCCTCCAGAATTGGGAAAGAATAAATTTCTACTGTTTAAACCTCCTGGTCTGTGCTACTTTGCTAAGTCAGCCCTAGCAAACATGTACAGGGAACTGCCACAGGCAAGCTGATATGGTTCGGATGTTGGTCCCTCCAAATCTCATGTTGAAACTTAATTCCCAGGATTGGAGGTGGTACCTGGCGGGAGATGATTAGATCGGGGGCAGGTCCCCGGGGTGGATGGGTCCCCAGGGTGAGTGACTCAGCACAATCCTCTTGGTGATAAGTGAGTTCTCGCTCTGAGTTCACATGAGATCTGGTTGTTTAAAAGAGTGTGGCACCTCCCACCACTTTGCTCCCACCCTCACTGTGTGACAGGCCTGCCCCCCCTTCACCCTCCACCATGATGTGAGCTTCCTGAGACCTCACCAGAAGCAGATGTTGGTGCCATGCTTCTTGTACACCTGTAGAACTGTGAGCCAGTTAAACCTCTTGTCTCTATAAATTACCCAATCTTGGGTATTTCTTTATAACAACACAAGAATGGTCTAATACAGAAGGGAAGGAGGCTATACTGGGTACACTGATTAGCATGGGACCAGCTATAGCCGCTAGCCTCAGTCCCACCGAGAACACTAGGTAACTATATATAGTTATCTCACTCTCAGGGCGGAGAAGCTGGGGGCCCACCCAGCAGGCTCCATCCATCACTGGTCATGGGCTCTGCCTGGGAAAGTAACTCCCTGGCCTGTCACACACTGTCAGGCTGAGCAGTTTCCGAAGTGTAGAGCATCCTCAGGCCAGAGCACTAAAAATTCTTACAGCCTTGGAACCTATGAGTGCCCAGGGCACAGGCACAGTATATCTATGGCATCTCGTACCAAAATGCTTAGTAAAACCTAGTTACAAAATATAGTAATGCACTGCACAAGGCTATTTGGGTATACAAAAGTGATCCATAAGATGATAACAGAGCCAAAAAATTTATATCTCCTGGTGACCTTTTCATGATCCTGATCCTGCGTATGCCTAGGCTAAGGTGTGTGCTTGTGTCTTAGGTTTTAACAAAAAAAGTTTAAAACATTTCAATAAGTTGAAAAATTGAAACATAGAGAAGAGTTTATAGAATAAGAATAGAAATAAAGAAATATTTTTGTACAGCTATGCAATGTATTTGTGTTTAAATATTATTACAAAAGAGAGAAAAGTTTAAAAAATTAAAAAGTGTATAAAGTCAGAAAGTTACAGTAAGCTAAGGTTAATTTATCATTGAAGAAAGAATTTTTGTATACATTTAGTGTAGGCTAAGTGTACAATGTTTATAAATCTGCAGTTGTGTACAGAAATGCCCTAGGCTTCACACTCACTCACCATTCACCTACTGACCACTTGCAGGGCAACTTTCAGTCCTGTAAGCTCCATTCGTGGTAAGTGTTCTTAAAAAGTGTACCTTTTTATTTTATTTTATGCTGTATTCCTAGGATATCTTTGTACTAGTCAGGGTTCTCTTAGAGAAGCAGAACTAATAGGATATACACACACACACACACACACACACACACATACATATGTATGAACATATATATGTATGTTCCTATTAGTTATGTGTATATATTAGTTCTATTATGTGTATTAGTTATATATATGTGTGTATATATGTGTATATGTGTGTATATATATGTATGTTCCTATTATTTATGTGTATATATTAGTTCTATTATGTGTATTAGTTATATATGTGTATCTATATGTGTGTGTATATGTGTGTGTGTGTGTGTGTGTATATATATATATAAAGGGGGGTTTACCAAGTATTAACTCACACAATCACAAAGTCCCACAATAGGCTGTCTGCAAGCTGAGGAGGAAGAACTGGTCCAAGTCCCCAAACTGAAGAACCTGGAGTCCAATGTTTGAGGGCAGGAAGCATCCAGCACAAGAGAAAGATGTAGGCTGGGAGGCTAGGACCATGTCTCCTTCTCACGTTTTCCTGCCTGCTTTATATTCCCTGGTGGCTGATTAGGTTGTGCCCATCAGATTAAGGGCGGGTCTGCCTTCCCCGGTCCACTGACTCAAATGTTAATCTCTTTTGGCAACACCCTCACAGACACACCCAGGATTAATACTTTCTGTCCCTCCATCCAATCAAGTCGACACTCAGTATTAACCATCACAACCTTTTTATGTTTAGATGTATTTAGACACAGAAATACTTACCATTGTGTTACAATTGTCTACAATATTCAGTACAGTCACATGCTGTACAGGTAAGAGGCCTAGGGGCTATACCATATAGCTTAAGTATGCAATAGACCAGACCATCTAGGCTTTTGTAAATACACTATGTTCACACAGTAATAAAGTCACCTAATGGCGCATTTCTCAGAACCTTCATTGTTAAGCGATGCATGACTTTAAACAAAGGCAACATTAATGAATTCAACACATACTGTTTCAACTGGCCCTGGGCCCCGTTGTAGGCTCTGGAATTACCCAGATGACCCACGCAGATCAGAATCTTGCCATCCTTCAATGTGAAGTTTGGATGGAAATGAGGTGGTCAGAGGAGATAGAAAGAGAACTTTTAACAAACAGGTAACTCTAAAGAGTGATAAACACTATAAAGGAAAAAACGCAGGACAGTGAGATGGACTAATTGACACAGGGTCACCAGTACTTGTAAGGAAGAAGGACAGAAGTGAAGGAGTCCTAGTACATACTCCTTCACACAGAGGGAGAGCAACTTGATTTATCAAGGGACTCAGAATTCAAGGGAAACCCTGAGTTTGGGGCATGCACAGATTTTCTTCTGGAAGAGAAGAATGTGGAAAGGGAGGACCCTGAAGAACTATGCAGAGAAGACACAAGTTCAGTTTTTTAAAAGGCAGACAAATGTACTCTGAGGGCAGTGACCTTTGGCTAGTCCTAAATTGTCTTCTGATATTTTTACGAGTTTTAAACTTTCAGATGCGTAAAAAGCTTAGTATGTGAAGAACAAATCACTAGAATTCACCACAGAAGGAACCAGTGGGCCTACCGATATGCATTTAACTATGTTCTGGCCTTGGGAAAATAATTCAACAGCAAAGTGTCCACAGGTAGTCTCTGAACCCACTGGGCTTCTGTCTAGTTCTGAACCAGGGGAGATTTTGCCCCCAGGAGACATTTGGCAATATCTGGAGACATTTTGATCATCACACCAGGGAATGCTACTGACATTTGATGGTGAGTGGCCAAGCGTTCTGCTAAATATCCTAAAATGCAAGAATAGCCCATCTACCCCACCATGGCAGAATTATTCGACCAAAACTATCAACAGTTCCAAGGTCAAACACTTCAGGAAAGTCAACGACGCTGGGCTTTACCCCCTCAACTGCTATATTGAAGTTCATCTTCTCTCGTTTGTTCTTCCAATACCTAAAACAAGGCCACAATCATTAGATGACAAATAAACATCAATTATCATATAAGAAATGCTGGTCATCAGAGCAGTGTGATAGAATAGAAAAAGAACAGGATTCAGCAGCAGACGCCCCTGGTGCTTCGTTATTTCGCTTACTACCTATGTAACTTCGGGTGTGTGGCATGGTCACTCTGACCCTCAGTTTTCTTACCTGTCCAAAGAAGGCAGGTGTAAATGTAGCGTAAACACACATAACAAGCAGCAGAGTAGATCCTCAAGTCTTCTGTCTCACAACCGCCACCCCTACCCTGGTGGCTCAAACAGCATTACTAAGTCACTCTACGCTCACTTCTAATTTTGAATCAATAAAAAATATATTTTAAAAATTTTTTCTTCAGTAGATGTCAGTCTCAATTGCTTAATCACTTTAGTGGGAACTGGATTATAAGAATTGAAATCAGAAAGAAAGTGTAGACATTACTTTCCAACATCATATTTTTCAGCGGTTTTCAAATTTTTATCCCTAAGTTCTTCAGAAGGAAGACAAACCTGAATACAGAGAGGGGATGAGCACATAAAAGTCAGACTTCAGAATCAGTAAAAATAATCCTGTTTGGAAGAGGGTATTTTTGTTGCTGATGTTTTAGTATTTGTTTTTGTTTTTCCCCTAAAGGTGTATTCTCCCATTAGATAAATCAGTGGGCTAGCTAATCAAAAATGAAAGACAAGATTTAAGTGGTTATAACGAGTCCTACGAGCTCGGCTGTGGATCATAGTGAAACTGACAACAGTGAGAGCTGGTTGTCCCCGTACATGCTCAGAGCCAGGTGTTCACCTGAGGGTGATTTGTTTGTTTCATTCTCCCGCCAACTTCTCAAAATAGTTATTCTTCTTTCCATTTTACAGATGGGTAAATGATGCTCAGTGACATTCAGCAACTTGTCTGAAGCCACTGAGAAAGTGCTGGAACAACATTATTTAATATTTCAAATATTCGCACACATTAATTCATTGAATGTTCATTCATATTGCCTGTAACTAACTTGGAAATGTTTTTCTTTCTGCCTAGTTTTTTTTTTTTCTTTCCAATAAGTAACTGAAGGCTCATATAGATTGCTGAATGCTTTCAAAATGATGTCTTTCTTAGGAGAGAGTCAGGAGGGGTCAGTTCAATGTAGTCACAAGTTATGATAGAGAAATAGAAAATCTGGAGTTGAGACCCAGTTTTGCTTTACAAAAGCCACTTGACATGCCTTGCCTTAAAATCTGCACTTGCGAAAAGGGATACTAATGATGCATAGATGGACATAATTTAACAAAATACCTCAATTACCTTTTTGACACCTCACAACAACTCTTAAGCTGGTTACATCAAGGACTATCAGCTACAGTCCTGTTGCTGTTCCTTCCACAGATTTTGCATTCTTCAAATCTGAAGACTGCCTGTTATTTTTCATTATGTAATCTGGATATAGTCAGTGGCTGACACATAATAAGGTTTCTGTAAATGTCTGCTGGCTAAAAGAATATTCAATAAACGTCTAGAAAAGAATGTCTTCCCCTAATATCTTGTATGAGCTATTACAGAAATTTAGTATCATTTTCTGTTCCATTTTAAACAATCAAATAAATGAACACCATTGCATAGGATGTCAATAACATTATTGAAGTCAAAGTCATTTCTGAACTTGACTTCCCATATAATGCAGAAGGAAGGATTAGCAATACACCCATAGACAATGATGATGATTTACTGTTTGCAGGCTATGTTAGTCACTGTCCTAACACAGGGCCCAGGTATAATATTCCATGGCTTGAAATCTATGTATTACCTTAAACTGACCCGTGTGCTAAACTTTAAGCTCAAATAGTCAACTGCCTATGTGGCATTTCCACCTAGCTGTCTAATAGATATTTCTAATTTAATGTGGCCACAACTGAGATTTCAATCTTTTATTTTTTTCCAAAGCCGCTTCTCACCTCGGCGATCCCATCTTAGGAAATGACAGCTTCATTCATTATGTGGCTCAGGTCAAGAGCCTGAACATCCTCCACGACTTCTCTGTCTGTATTCATATAATCCATATTCAATGTATCAGGTCATCCTGTGGGCTCTACTTTGAAAAATACCTAGAATCTGACCATTTCTCTCATCCTTTATGACTACCATTGGCTCCAGCCATCATCATGTCTCTCCCGCACTGTAAAAATAGCCCTAATTGTTCTCCCAACCATGACCCTTGCTTGATCATGGCTACAATGTCTGTTTTCATCACTTCTCTCTTCTGATATTCCATATTTCAGAAACTTATCCTTAGTCCTCTCCTGTGTTTGTCTATGCCATTCCTCATACATGCTTGGAGCCTTTATTTTTATTGTTTTCCCAGCCTTAAATTTGGTGTCTTGTTCATGCTGCATTCCTAGTGTCTAAAACAGTGTCTGGTACATAGAAGGAACTCAATAAATATGTGTGGAGTGAATAAAGCGGGTATCATGTAGACTAGTTGGAAAAATATCATTGATGGTCACTCAGATTCTTTCAAGTTTGAAAATGCCTGTGTTCCTAAATTTGAACAACTTTAAGGAAATAGCCCATCATATATGTTTGATTTGAAATGTTACAAGTAACAACACACGATTACAAATTCCAGACTCTTCATCAAAATATATGCCTACCAGGAACCAGGTTTTAGAAAAACAATAGAACCTTGGAGTGATAATTCCGATTTCACACACGCTTCTATTTGGAGAGGAACCTCTTTCTGTAAGGAGAGAAGATACATCTGGGCAAAACAGAAATGCTTTGAACAAGAGAAATTAAACATAATTAAAGGTCACAGATTAAGTATAGAAGTTTACAAAAGAAAAAGTAGTATGTGTGTATATGTGTGTGTATGTGTATGTATGTGTGTGTCCATGTATGTATCTGTATGTGTATGTGTGTATATGTGCATATGTCTGTGTGTGTGTGTGTGTTTTCCAAAGAACATTCAGTAATGGCCGAATGGAAGTATGACTTTGAGAAAGTTTAGAGGCAAAAGAAAGATAAAAATTAAAGTTTTTCCTTAGTTATAAACAGAAAAGAATGCTTGGATGACAATTGCTAAAAATGTTTAATTAGAAAGAATAAAATTAATTTGTGTTTGCATTCAAAAGTATGTACTACTTTAACCTTTGTTTTAATTTGGGTATAACCTTGCCTAAGAAGAAAAATAGTAGAAGTTAATTAATATGAACTGTCTCTCTAATAAAATTTGAACATTTCAATGTAAGGGAACTAATAAGCACAATTTCCTTTCTAGTCCAGATTTTCTTGTTTCTCTCCTTTTGGAGAATGCTTCTAAATTTTTCCTAAGCTTTTTAAAATAGAAACTACATTTCCCCTGGAGGCAGCTAAGAAAATTTTTTGCCCAGAGTCTAACCTTAAATTTGTTAAATCTTTTTAATTATAAAAATTTCACAAGAGGTTAAAACAAGTATATGGTCTCATCAATAACATTTTTCAAGTAAATACCAATTATATGTAAATGTAGAAAGTGGTACAAACAGCATCTCTAATCCAAAGGGAATGGAATCCCTCTCTAGAAATGGTGGTCTTCGTTTTCTGGGTCTATTAGTGCTAAATAGTTCAGTGAATTTTGAGCTTCAGGTTTTCCGTTTGCAAATAGAAGAGAAATTGCCCCAGCTCTCTCTGCAGTCCCAGAATATTTCAAAAATCCAATCAAATAACAGATGAAAGAGCATTTTCAGTAGGTTACCATCAGTATCTCATGTGCACATCCGTACAGCCACTCATGGGGAAGCAGAAGACAAAGCTTCTTTATTAACTACGTGAAGGTCACGTCTCAGGTGCACGTCTCTCACGAATGTGTTTACGTCATGAAAGTCATCTTTGGCTCACCAGTGACGCACTCCTACTGTTCCTGTCTCTAGAAAGATGGTCTCATTATGGCAAGAATGATTTAGAGGTTAATATGCTTAAAATAATGATGTAAATAAGAATTTTGCTCAGAAAACTATTTTTAGTAACACTTTCTTGGGGCCCTCAGTTCTGAAAACCAGGGTGATCAAAACCGTGTGCTTCAGCAGCCAGTCCTCTGATTTTTCTCTCTGGATACCAAGAATTTGCTTCAGCAAATCATTTGCAGCTATGATCAGTTTCAGAGAGGCCGACATTGAAGAGATGAGAGAGTACTTTCCTGAGCCCAGTTTAAATATTCCCTTCCCCTTGGGAGTTCTTGGCCACCTATAGCTTCAAGAATTCAGTTTGGTTTGCTGTTCCATAATACAAATGTCAGCCAAGGCCAACATCTCCTTAAAATTTACATAAAATTGATGTGGAGTGTTCAATGCTCTCCCCAAATGTTCTACAAACTTCTAAGACTTCTTAGAATGCACCCTTTCTGCATTTGCATTCTCGTTCTGCTGGACATTTGCTCTTTTTTCATGAATAACCAATCATATCTCATCCCTTTTTCCACTCTGAAAGTTATGAGAAGGAAATTATCCTCTTTATTTTTAATATAAAAAAAAATCACACCCAGCATTTGTGATCTAGCACTCTTTAGTGGACTTGGCAGATAGATGATTTGCGTTTTGTTTGTTTGTTTGTTTGCTTGTTTTTTATTTTTGAGATGGAGTTACTCTTTCGCCCAGGCTGGAGTGCAGTGGTGCAATCTCACCTCACTGCAACTTCTGCCTCCCAGGTTCAAGCGATTCTCATGCCTCAGCCTCCCGAGTAGCTGGACAACAGGCACCCACCACCATGCCCGGCTAATTTTTTGTATTTTCATTAGAGATGGAGTTTCACCATGTTGCCCAGACTGGTCTCCAACTCCTGACCTCAGGTGATCCACCCACCTTGGCCTCCCAAGTGCTGAGATTACAGGCGTGAGCCATCGCGCCTGGCCTGAGGTTTTTCTACTTATTGTAACAATCCAGATTGTAAAACTCAATTTCAGCCACACCACCATGGGGTTAAGCTGCTTCTGTCCCTCAAGACTGGCCCACCTAGAGTCCCTGGATTTCTTATTCAGAACAGCTGTGCTCATCAGCCATCATATGTGTACTCACTCGCCCTCTCTGTCAATACCACACATCCTCAGTTTTACTCCTGGCCTCTAGTGGCCCTCAAGGACTGGCTGTGGCTGTGGTAGGATGGTCTCTTCCTTCCCTCTTCCCCATCAGATCGTGTAAGTGAAGGTGAGCAATGTGGAGATTCATTTTCCTTCCTATATACATTATCACAAACTTCTGTTTGCTTTCTTGAAGGGAAAAGGTGACTCTTGTCAATTTTTATAAACTGTTTTTAATGTACAATTTTAGGTTAGATTTACAGAAAAGTTGTGAAGATTGTGGAGAGTTTCAATAAACTCCACAACCAAATTCCCCTGTTGTTAACATATTTACATTAATATGCTACATTTGTCAAAGCTAATAAACTGATATCAACATTATTAAATAAGTTCCTGCTTTATTCCAGTTTCCTTATTTATACTTAATGTTATTTTTCTATTCAATAATCCCATCTAGAATACCATGTTATCCCGATCAGTTTTGGTATTAAATAAACTTTGAAGAAGTTAATTCTGATATATTTCCTATGGAGTTTCTCAGAAACTGTTGATTACTCTCAAACAAACTTAAAATTAATAGTAATAGTAGTGACAATAATAGTAATAAAAATGAAGTTTTGGAAAACCCACACCATAGCTGATGTGAGATTATGAATCTGAGAGGGCCTTTCCTTTTTTATTTTTTATTTTTTTGAGATGGAGTCTCACTCTGTCACACAGGCTGGAGTGCAGTGGCGTGATCTTGGCTCACCGCAAATTTTGCCTCCCAGGTTCAAGCAATTCTTCTGTTTCAGCCTCTCAAGTAGCTGGGACTACAGACATGCACCACCATGCCTGGCTAATTTTTGTATTTTTAGTAGAGACGGGGTTTCACCATGTTTGTCAGGCTAGTCTCGAACTCCTGACCTCAGGTGATCCACCCACCTTGGCCTCCCAAAATGCTGGGATTACAGGAGTGAGCCGCCGCGCCTGGCCGGGTCTTTTCTTATTGTGCTGTCAATTGTGTTGTCTATTTTACCAGTGATGACGCAGTGCCCCAGAGAGCAGGTAACCTTTTTCTTGTTTCCATTGTGTATCAGTGATGAGATCAGGGCTAGAACCCTTGGCAGATATTTTTGAGCACTGTTAATTTATTTTGCTAATCATGAGTCCTGCCATCCTTACGCAGAAGACAGAAAATTCCCATCCTCACCCTCTTGCAGCTAAAGTCAGAGCATGTGACCTGCTTTGCTTAAGTAAGACTTGGCGTGACAGATCGGGAAACAGACCCAGGTGCTCCCTCAGGTACCCATTGATTGACTCATAGGTGAATGGGGTTGCCTGGAGAATTCCTCCAGTGTGACACACCCTTGCCCTGGCTGTTCAGCATCAGAGGTCCACTTTCTGCCCATCCAGGGAATACCTGGGACTACACGGTATCTTTTAACCAATTCCTTTTCTGTTTAACCACAATAGGGATTCTATTGCTTTCAGCTAAGGATTCCAATGGAGCTGAAATTCTCAGAAACCCTTCCCAAGAGTAATTGTATTTATTTCCACTACACAGTCAGTCTCTGCAAAGTTTAATTTGTAACAAAGTGGTGATAGTCTTGAGTATCTTCTCCTTCCTTTGACTCCACTTAGACTTAAAGGAAAATTTTAGGAAAAGGGAAAATGTGTTGGCATGTGTATGCGTTTGTCAGGACTGTTGTAACAAAGTACTACAAATGAAATGGTTTAAACAACTGAAATGTATTGCTTCACAGTTCTGGAGGTTAGAATTCTGAGATCGAGGTGTTGGCAGCGTTGGTTCCTTCTGAGGGCTATGAGTGAAGGTCCTTTTCCAGCCCTCCTTCCAGCTTCTGGAGCTCTGCTGTCGTTCTCTGGTGTTCCTTGACTTAGAGAAACATCATCCTGATCTCTGCCTTCATCTTTACATGGTGGTCTTTGTGTGTGTGTGTGTGTGTGTGTGTGTGTGTGTGTGTGTGCCCAAATTTCCTCCTTTTAGAAAGACACTAGTCATACTGGATTAGGTCCTACCTTCATGATTTTAACGTGATTACTTCTGTGAAGAACCTATCTCCAAATAAAGTTACTGCAGATAAAGTACTGGAGGGTAAGACTTCAACATATAAATTTTGTGGACACAGAATTCAGCCTAAACAGCACCGATTAAGCGATTACCAGCTTATTGAAAGCTAACTCCTGCAAGGTTGTAAGTACTATGGATGCCGTGGTGCTCTGAAGGGGACTGACAACCAGAGAAAGAGATAGTGCTATAGTCTCTGGCTCCACCAGTCAAGATGAAGAGTTTATTATGACCAAAAATCAGTTGGGGAACAAAGATGTTCACTGATACTGGATACTAGGCATGAGCCTCGTTTCACAAACCTGGATATGCAGGCAAGTTTTGATTGGGAAAGTCTCAAAAGTCTAAAACCTGAGTAGGGCAGTCAGTTGGCTCAAGTCACAGTAAACCAAAACAAGGAGATACGTATTGACTTGTGATTGAGAAGAAGGCAATCTCATGTTGGGGTCCTTTATGAATTTTCTGTCAAGAAACTGGAGTCTAGATCCCAGGTTTGGGGAAAGACAGGAAGGTTTCTGCAGGTGATTATGACATTAGAGAGCCTTCAGTGTCTTCTCTGGAAGAATCCAGTCATTCTTTCCTTCTTCCTCCTTCATTCCCCACTGCTCCACGTCTAAGCAATAACCAAGTCTGTCAATGCCAGTTCTTTCATATCACCCATGCCCATCCTCCCCTCTCAATCTCTACTGTCACTGCCACATTGCAGGCCCCTCATTCCTTGTTCAAATTATGATAACAACTTTACTTTTTCAAAGTATCAGCATGACTTCATTTCTGGTTTTCACTTAATTTTTTTGCTTCTTTAAAATTTATTTTGGTGTCATAGGTAAATACGTTTCCAATTAATTGTTTTCTACTAAAGGCTCCTCAGTGGTCTCAATACAATTTATTGAATAATCTATGTTTCTCCACCGATTTCAATGCCGCCTCCATCATATCCCAACTTCCTGTATGTACCTTGTTCTAATTTAGATTCTCTTTCACTCATCACTTTGACAATTCCTGTGCCAATTTCTGTTTTAATTAGAGCAGGCTTATAATATATTTTAATGTGTAACGTTAAATCTGCCTTTTTATTACTCTTTTATTTCAGTGTTGTCTTTCCTGTTGTTATAGATTTGTTTTCCAAGACAGACTTTAAAATAGTTGTCAATTAAAAAAATAATTGGGATTTTGATTGGAAGTGAATCGAATTTGTAGATTAAATGTGGGCTAATTGTCACCTTCACAGAACTGCGTGTTTCCTCCTCACAAGCTAGGTGAGTTCCTTCACCTGCTTTTTCTTTCATGGTACTTCCACGAGGTGTTTTCCGTTTTCATCCTAAAAGTTCTATGTCTTTTTATTAAGTTTATTTTTATCTGTGTTCATATTATTGCTGTTGTGAATGGAGTTTTTCGGGTTTTATTTTTGTTTTAGTTTGCATTATGAGAAAGCTATTCATTTTTATATATTTATTACTACTAACTTTATTGAACATTCCAATTTAATACTTTGGTGATTCAATGAGTCTTGTTAGGTTTTCCCAAAATGCAATTGCATCACCTTCATTACATCATTTTGTACCTCTGTCAAAGCTGACCTTAAAAAATTAGAACACGTGAAAGACTGGTGATGAGGACCACATAGAAACAAGAACTGAATTTGAAATTTAATAAATAACTTTATTAGCTTTGTAATGAAAACTATGATAAAGAAATAAGCAAGAATAAGACAACTATGTTAATATAATTATGAATAAACCACACCAATATAGAATTCCCAAAACATGAATCACAGACAGGAAATAAATGAAAAGACATTCAACTACACAGGAAACTGAAAAATATATAAATAAAACGAATATTTTAGCCTATCATATCAGCAAAGATTAGAAAGATAAGTGACTATGGCGATGAGGAGAACATGGCACTCCTACAATGATACAGGAAATAGAAAGCAGTATAACTTTTGGAGGAGAATCAAGCAATAATACACAAAATTTTTATTGCACATATCTTTAACCCAGCATTTCTTTTCTGTTAATTTTTCCATAATTTATTCAGAAAAGTCTGTAATAACACATGCTGTATGGATGTTCAACACAGCATTTTTTATAACAGCAAAAAACTTAATGTTCACCTGTAAGGAGCTGGTTAAATTAATGATACTACCTGCATATAACAGAATACTCTATGTCCATAAATAACAATGTAGAGCTGTATTTACCCACATACAAAGGCATTCAGAATATTTTATGCAGTAATAAAGTAATATAATTATTATAATCCTATTTCTCTAAAGTTGTTTTTACGTTTATATACTCATATAACTTTCAAAAACTGCCACCCCTGCTTAAAATCAATTTAATGTCTGTTCATTGGGAAAACTATTCAAACTTTTTATTACGCCTCACAATCCAGGGCAGCTGTCCTGTCCAAATCCAGCTTTGCTCCACCTCTGCTGCCCTAAGTCATGACATGGTTCCTTCCTCATGTGCCACACTGGTGTCTCTCAGTGCTGTGGACATGCCAAGATCTTTCTCATTTCGGGACCTGTGTCTGTTCTTTACTCTTCCTGAGCCATTCTTCCCTAGTTTGTGGCATCCTTTAGGTCTCAACTGAAATACCATTTTTTAATCAAAGCCTTCTTTGGTCACTCGATATTAACCTCCCCATTCGCTAGTAGTAAGCAGTTTTTCTCCCCACATAGCACTTGCTACAACTTTTAATTGTTTATTTCTTGAGTTGTTTTTCTGCTTATTATTCACTCCTGTCTTTATGTTGAAAATGCAACAAAACCAAGGACTGTCAAATTTCTCATTCATCATTGCCTGACACATATTAGATGATCAATACATAATTTTAATTAGTGAATTTGCATGAAGAAATAATGGTGGATAGTCTCTGAAATGTTAGTGCTTGTCTCTGGGCATTAAGATTTTTGGTCATTTTAAGTATCATTCTTATATAATTCTGTATGGATACCAAAATTAATTTCATATTTCTAAATATGAAAATCTTCTGTCATTTGTACATGTGTATGTATATATTAGCCAGAAATCTTCAGAGAAACAAAACCAATAGAATATGTAAAAATTTATAGAATGAGATTAATTATAAGGGATTTACCCACACAATTATAGAGGCCGAGAAATCCTGTAATTTTCCATCTGCATGGTGGAAATCCAGAAAAGTCAGTGATGTAGTTTCAGTCCAAGCCCAGAGGCCTGAGAACCAAGGGAGCCAATGATTTAAGTCCCGGTTCAAGTCCAAAAGCCTAAAGACCCACAGTGCTGATGTCCAAGAGCAGAAGATAGATGTCCCAGCTCAAGAAGAGAGAACAAACTCACCTACATCCACCTTTTGGTTCTATCCACACCTTCAATGGATTGGATGCTGCCCAGTCACATTGGTGAGTGTGATCTTCATATATATTCTCTCTCTCTCTCTCTCACACACACACACACTCTGTGTCTGTGTGTGTGTGTGTGTGTGTGTGAGAGAGAGAGAGAGAGAGAGAATATACATATGAAGATCACACTCACCAGTGTGGCTGGGCAGCATCCATATATGAAACAGAGAGAGAAAGAGAGAGAGAGAATATGTGCTTTGTGTGCATTTGTGTGCTTCTTGTTTTAAAATGCCTATCTAGTCATATTCCTCCATAGCTTCACTGTCACTCACAGAATAAATTTTCAACACCTTAGAATAACATTCAAGTCTCTTACTACTTAATGTCCCTTTTAAATCTTACTTTTCTAGATCAATTTATCCTGACAGTTTACCCTGAGCTTCAACCACAATGGAAACTTCCCTGTCCAGGATGACACATTGAATTCACTCCTCCCTGAACTCTTACTAACAGTCCATGGTGTGCTTTTCTCTGTTTTTCTCCCTGTTGAACTCCCATTATATTCATATCAAAAAGATAGTATTTAGTCCTGTAAAAACCTAGTTCCTACTAATCTGCATAGCTGATTCTACCTCTAGAGTGTAAACTCTTTAGGATGGGGACCTTGTCTTATTCAAGTTTGACTTTGCAGTCTAGAGAATAGTATATATTAGGTATCACATATGTAACTTGGTTAAGTTACAAATATCTTTTACAAACAGAATGTTTTGATTACATTTTAATTAAAAAAAATAGCCCCCAAATCAGTAGCTTGAAACAACAGTTAGCATTGTATTAGCTTCAACTTTTTCTTTGGGTTAGGAATTTAGAAAGGACAATTTGGCTTCAAAATATTTGTGAGGTTGCAGTCAGACAATAGATGGAATTAGAGTAGTGAGAGACTGAGACAATTGGCTTGTCATCTTTCCCTCTCCATGCACTATCCAGACTTCTCCATATGGTCTCACCACATGGACTAGGTTGAGCTTCCTTACATAATGGCAGTGTCAAAGCAGTCCAGCTGCTCACATGGCAACTCAGGACTCCAGGAGTAAATGCTCCAGCTAACACAGAGGATACTTTATTGCCTTCTGCATTCTGGCTTCAGAAATCAAGTCAATCATCTCTGCTGCATTCTATTGGATAAGAGTGAGTCACTAAAACCAGCTGTAATTCTAAGGTTCTAAGATTCTATCCCGTGTCTCAATGGGACTGTCAAAAACTTTGTGAAGACATTCTGAAGTCCCCATACATTGTCTTCTGAACCATGGCTACACCCCCTGAGTAAACACTGGGTGTTTTACTAAAATTACTAACAATTAATGCTAGAACTATGTTATCAGCTTAAACCGAAGGCATCCTCCTTGCACATACTTTTTCAGCCTGTTAAATAGAAAACAAACACAAGAAAGAAGAAAAAGCATCTGGAAGTGATAAGACTGCAGTTCTGTTTTTAATAATTTACAACTGATGCAGAAGCTGCTTTCTTCGTGTGTCAAAAGTTATGTTCCTCGAGATCATGTCCTTTGCAGGGACATGAATGAAGTTGGAAGCTGTTACCCTCAGCAAAATAACACAGGAACAGAAAATTTAGCACCGTATGTTCTCACTTAAAAATGGGAGCTGAACAATGAGAACACATGGACATATGAGGGGGAACAACACACACTGGGGTCTGTTGGTGGAGGGGTAGCGGGAGTGAGAGCATCAGGAAGAATAGCTAATGGACACTGGGCTTAATTCCCAGGTGGTGGGGTGATCTGTGCCGCAAAACGCCATGGCATACATTTGCCTCTGTAACAAGTCTGCATGTCCTGCACGTGTACCCAGAAACTTAAAATAAAAGTTGAAGAATAAATAAATAATAAAGTGTAAACAGTGGGGGGGGGGGGGAAGTGTGTTCCCATCCTAGATACACAGAAATCAAAGAGTTCTGTCGGTTAAGGAGTCCCTCTTTAGATCTGGGAGATGCTACTCAAGTAGATATATTGATGCTTAGTCCCAAATATATATAGTAGATTTTACAACAGTCAGGAATTCTGAAACCTGTTATAAGGCTTGGTTCTCCAATCCTGTATCAAAGACAGGTCTCAGGCAGCCAGGTAAAGAGCAAGCCCCCCATATTTCTTGTGAGAGATGGCAAAGTCCACCTCAAACTAGAGATTCAGCCAAACTTGATGGTTCTGGATGGCAAAGGGGACTTGAAGATCAAACAAAAAATTTTGGGAGCTCTGAACTTGGCTAACAGAGGACTCAAGGGAAGGGATAAATTTCATAATTACATTTGTTTTAGTCACTTGGGCTGCTATAGCAAAATACCATTGGGTACCTTATAAACAACAGAAATTTATTTCTCACAGTTTTGGAGGCTAGGAAGTCCAAAATCAAGGTACCAGCACATTCAGTGTCTGGTGAGGTCTCATTTCCTTGTTCATAGATGGAACCTTCTCATACGGTAAAAGGGGCAAGGCAGCTCCTTGGGCGTCTTTTATAAGGGCACTAATCTCATTCACAAGGGATCCATCCTCATGACCTCATCACCTCCCAAAGACCCCACCTCCTAATACCATCTGACTGGTGATTGGATTTCAATGTATGAATTTTGCGGGGGACACAAACATTCAGAGAACAACAACATTAAAAAAACATGTTTTATAGATTTATGTATTGTACTTGTTTCGAGGGCTGTCCTATGGAGATGAAATTCAATAAAATATTTGCTGACTTCCTATTTATATGAGGCCCTCCACCTGACACAGATTGGTTGCAGAGAGCACACAATTTGGCTGGTTGGGAGGAGCACTGAGGTTGAGAGTTAAGCTGAACCCTTAGGAATGTAGAGTCTATCAGGAAGTCTGGTAAAGGTTATGGGCTGGGCACAGCTCATTGTTCCGTATGTGTAAACATGCATGCATGCTGGCTTTGCAGACAGAGTCTTGCTCTGTCACTCAGGCTGGAGTGCAGTGGTGTGATCTCTGCTCACTACAACCTCCAACTCATGGGCTCAAGTGATCCTCACACCTCAGCCTCCCAAGTAGCTGGGACTACAGGCACACACCACCACAGCCCGATAATTTGTGTATTTTTAGTAGAGACAGGGTTTTGCCATGTTGCCCAGGCTGGTCTTGAACTCCTGAGCTCAAATGATCCACCTGCCTCAGCCTCCCAAAGTGCTGGGATTACAGGCATGAGCCACTGCACCCCACCTGATTTATCCAACTTATAACCAAATGAGATACAGTTTTAAAGCTTTGCAACCCCCCAAATCAGGAAATTTAAATCAATAAAATAAAGCATTTATTAAGTCTAGAGTCTGCTTTTGGGAGGCAGTTAGGGTAATAGAAATTAGTACTTTGCTTGGCAGACCCACTTGGTGCCAGGCATTGTGCCATTGCACAATATCATTTTATTACTCTTCAGAATATGTGTTTGTGGTAGGTGTTATTTTTTGCATTTTATGTTGAAAAAACGGACCTTCAGTGAGGTCCATTAATTTACCTGAAGTTACAGAATATGGATAGGGGAGCAGGGAGTCAAATATAGGCCTATCTTGACTCCTAAGTACTTGTTCTTTTCATTATAACACACCATCTACATGTTTTGGCATTTGACAGAAAAGCTTGGTTCAATTCACATGCATAAAAGGAAATATGGAGATAAATAATGTTTTCTTTCTCCTATTTTTATTTTTAATTTAAGTAACAGCATTGTGGAATGAAAAGAACAACCGAATATGAGTTCTGACTTCATCACTCATTGGCACTAGGTCTTTGGGTAGGTCATTCATTTTGCTCTTTCAAACCTATTTCTTCATCTGCAAAGTGGAAATAATAACCCTTCCTCTACTTACATCATGAGATTATTATGAAATGAAAACGTTATGTAGGAAAACATGCTGAAAACTTTTGACTCTAAATATTTCTGGTTTAAAATACTGCCCTCGTTAGTCATTTAGACATCGAATGGATCTATTTCTGGCCCACGGGGCCCCTCTGGCAGCATGGCTTTCAAAAGATGCATTGCTCATTGTAGAAGGAAAAATGTGTGGAGAGATGTCTGCTACTGCATTGCAGGCTGCCAACCCTACAGTCATGAGCTGTTATATGAGCTAGTTGCACTTTGGGTTTTTCCAACATTGAGATTCTTTGGGACTTGAGGAGGGTGCACTGCCATATGCACTGAGTGCCCCGTGGTAACTGGAGATGAAGGTGGCTTACCCTTCACCGGCATCATTATGGATCCAGGCCTGGCAGGTAAGTTCACATGTGCTACACCTACTGAGATAGAGGAGATCATGCAGCCATCCGTGGCTCTTACTGCTGGAAAGGTGAATCGAGGCAATCAGCTTTCACACATTTGTTCATTTAAACAGTAAACATTGATTGTCTGTGAACCAGATGTAAAGTACAAAGAAAAAATAATAAAAATTTAAGAACAAAGATAAATGAGGGATAATCACCAGCTGGGTACAATCCCCAGCAAGAGCAGCACATAGCCTTTGTAAACAAAGGATTATATATTTAAAATGTTGTGAGAATTCCAGACACCCTGGGAGCTACCACACTGCCCCATGAAGGCTGAGTGGGGCCAGGATGGGTTTGGGTTGCTTTGGTTGTAAGTTGTTCAGGCTAAAGGCATGAAGTTATATAAATCCAAACATATTCCTGAGCCTCATTGAAAGTAAAATTTGGGGACCCGATATTAGACATTATGTGTAAATGAAATTAAAAAGTCATAAATAGAGTGCTTTAGTCCATCTGAGCTGCTATAAAAAAACACCGTAGATGGTGGCTAAAAACAACAGAAATGTATTCTCACAGTTCTGGAAGCTGAGAAGTCCAAGATCAAGGCATCGGTAGGTCGAGTATGTGGTGAAGGCCCTCTCTCTGGATCATAGATTGTATCCCCTCGCTGTGTCTTCACATAGTGGAAGGGGCAAATGAGCTTCCCAGGGCCTCTATTATGAGGTCACTTATCCTATTTATGAGGGCTCCATTCTTATGACCTCATCACCTCCCAAAGGCCTGACTTCCTAATACTACCGTATTGGGTGTAGACTTTCAACATATGAACTATGAAGGGGCACAAACATTCAGAACATAGCATATGGTATAACAAAAATGAGGGATACAAACCAGGGACTTAGCCAATGTTATGAATGGACCTGACCCCCGCAATGGCCAATGGCCAGTGGATCAGGAGTGGATTGTGCTGATGTAAAGACTTGGGAATAGATGCATACAAAATGCTATGGGAACTGAATGGAAAGCAACATTTGCAGTGGGTTTTGACAGCTCTTATAATGGCTCATGATTGCAAATGTGTGATATAAATCACACATAGAAGCTTTCCTGATATACAAAGGGTGCGGGGTGGGGGGGGGGTGCTTGAAATCCTAAGCAAGTGGACAACATATCACATAAAATAAGTGATTAAAAACAAAATTGGAGAATTGTGCCCTTTGGCACTCATTCGCCCTCCTATGTTTCTGAGATAATCTGGGTACTAAGCCACAGTGAAGACAAAGGGCCACAAATATCTCCTATCCCAGAAGTCTCGCAGTAAGTTGAAAGTTCTACTTCAAGTTTCCTTTAAAAAACAAAAACAAAATTACTGATCCAGCAATCCTACTACTGAGTATATATTCAAAGGAAATGCAATCCATTATCTTGAAAAGATATCTGGACTCCTATGTTTATTGCAGCATTATTCAGAATAGCCAAGATATAGAATCAGTTTAAGTGTGCATCAATAAATAAATGGATTTAAAAGTGTGGTATATATACACAATGGAACACTGTTCAGCCTTCAAGAAGAGGGAAATTCCGCTTTGCAACAACATGAATGAACCTGAAGGCCATTACACCAAGTGAGATAAGCCAGGCACAGAAAGACAAATACTGTATGATCTCTTATATATGGAGTCTAAAAATACTAAACCCTTAGAAGCAGAGGGTAGAATGGTGGTTGCCAAGGGCTGCAAGAAGGAGAAAGATGGGAAGATGTTGGGTCGAAGGGTGCAAAGTTTCAGTTGTAAGATTAGTTAAGTTCTGGAGATTAATATACAGAATGGTCGCTATAGTTAAATAATGCTGTATTGTACAGTGGAAATTTGCTAACGAAACTGCTTTTGCACATGTTATATCAGGGAGAAAATTTAACAGTAAGCTAAACTAACCCAATCTCCATATTGCCTTTCCCTTAATTATTCCAGGGCTATTGAGGGGTGGGAGAGGCCAAGCATCTTAAATTGGAAACACGTATTGTTTATATTTGCTGGGAAGGGTGGGTTCATAAGGGTGAGAGGACAAGGGTTTGATAAGAAATGTCTCTTCAAATAACAGATGTACTCAGGAACCCAAAGCCTCTTGTATGTGACAGGTAATGAGGTAGGGTAGAGGCATGACTTCAGTCTGGATCTGAGCTACCAGGCTGGAGTTGTCAAACCAGGAGAATGAAGAAAACAATAAAAGCTTAACCTTAGTAATTAGAAGGAATGGGGGAATATAATTTTAAAAAGCATTTGGAATTGGCAACCAATTCTTTTTAAACTGGCAATGTTAAAAGTACAGCGAATAAATTGTAGTCTGAGGTCAGGCACAGACTGGATGGGGTAATTTTACAGAGAAATACTGAAATGAATCTGAATCTCTCTAGAAGGCTTACGGCCTCTGTATTTTCCTCCCATCTTAGAAGCACCTGAAAGCAGGTTTCTGGGGGGAGAAAGTTGAAAAGGACAGCACCTATATGTAAGCCCTGAAGGGGCATGAACAGAAAGGCAAAAGCCACGTCTACCAGAGATCAAGGAGCCAGGAACTTGGAAGAGGATCCCATAGAGGCACCAGGGCCTGGGAAGAGGCAAACTACACACCCTCTGCTAGCACCTGCAACGTGCCTGCCTTTCAGGAGGGTACTCACGCCCATCATACAGTGCAGGGTCATGCAGATTGCTTCAAGTATTTCTGCAATGCTTCTCCAAGACTCTCTGGGTTCGCACTGTGCAGACTTAAACACACTATTTAGTTCCCCTCAGCCTTGGGGTCCTGACTTGTAAAAAGGAGAACAATCACCTCTCTCTTGCAAGAATGTAAAGAAAATTAAAGGAGATGTGTGAAATGCATTGTTCAGCAAGTTTTACATTCATAAAAATTATTGTTTTTTAAATTCCTTTTTATTACCTTTTTCTGCAACATCACGCAAAATAAAAGTTGCAAGAGGTAGAGATACATTCCTGAGAATTCTGATATGTTTCCCAGAGACTAGGTGCAGCTCCAGGCTCCTAAAGTGTGATGCATTCACCCCAGGGCTTCCTGGATGAAGCAACTCTGACACCAGGATCTAACTAGGCCTGGAGTTCTCTGCAGCCTGGAGGGTGGTTTCGCAGGGTGCAGGACTGAGGCAGCTCTTTGAAGATCCACATACAAATATAATGATTCGTATAAATATCTTTTCCCTCATAATGTTACCAGACTGTGGGATTTCATTTGCATACCCCTGATGATCTCATTATACACTATTTTATCTCCCCCTTTCTGTCTGTCCCCAGTTAATTGGGTCCTATGGTATTAATCTGTCTGAAAAAGCATCTTCTGCTCCTGAATTTCAGATTTTGACTTACAAGTGAGTTGGTGCTGATACAGTGATGTTATATGCAGATAGTAAGCACAGGAGGCTTCCTGGAGGCCTTATCTCCTTCCTTAATATCTGTTAAGTCAACCATTGAGGTTTTATCAGGCTATGCATGGTGTTCAAAAACACAGTAAGACTAAAGCTACCAACTCTTCTCATTAAGTTGATTCAATTTCAACTTTCCCATCAAGATGCTCTATCCCAGTGAACATTTGGTCTCATTGCCTTTTTATTTCCAGCTGTCAGCTTAAAAACAGTGACTGCTTGTTCACCTTTCTCATCCTGCAGCATCAGCGGAATTAGCCCCAGTGCTTCCTGTGCAAAAGACTCACCACCACCTTCCACCAGAGGTGCTGAGTCTGCACAGCTGGCCAAGTTCAGCAGATGGCTGGCAAGGGCTTCAGCTGGGGATTACGCTGGCTGAAAAGACACAGTCATGGAATGTTTGCTACAGGCACCCTCCTTGAATGGGTACCACTGCGACAAAGAAGCCCAGCATAGGAGGTCATGTAGAAGATGAGAGAGAGAATCAGGAGGAATGAAAAGAAAGGAGGTAGGAGGATGCTGTGTCTTGCACAGGGCCCTGTCTTGTTTGCCTAAAAAATATGCCTCTCCTCAATTCCAGAAATATTCTCTTTTTGCTTTTTTATTCTCATTAAATGTTTTGTAAAAATCTAACTGAAATCCACTCATTGAGTCCTGTTTCTCCTCCCCTTCCTCACGTTCACTCACGCTCACCTGTCAATGCTCAGTTTTCCTGACACTTTCCTCTTCCAGTCCCACACTTTCAGCCTGGGGGCTGCGACCTTTATTTGTGCTCAAGCACCCACACACATAGTCCCATCTTAATGCATGCCACATTGAACTGTCATTGTTGACTCACTTGTCTTTCCTACCTGAAGTCAGACCCTCTAGTTTATTCATCTCCGCATCCTCATTGCAGGGCTTTGATCAAAGAAAAGAGATGCACCAAGGCAGGGATCAACCCTTTAGTGACCCCAGTGTCTGCAGACTCTATGAGAAAATGATGCAGCCAGGTTACCCAGGTGCAATGGATTGCATGCTGAGCTATGGTACTGTAACCAAGAACCCCCACTTCTCTGAGAGTATGTTTTTCTCCCTCTCTCTTCTTTTCTCTTTTTCATATTTCCTCACTTCCTACTTAGCCCTTTAGAAATGCAAACATAGCTTTGAACCCCCCCTTCACCAGACACTCCCTACAGAGCAAGTTAATCTAACCATGTGCTTAGGAGCTCCAGAAAGGAACTCTTACCCACCAGGAAGTTGTCTCAAGAGATAACAATTGATTGACAACTTAAAGTATGCCCACCCACAAAGACACCAACAGTAACCAGCTTGACCACCCACTAGATAAGGCACCAAGCTAACACGTGCCCCCCCCCACCTCCTTGCTTTCCCCCTCTCCCAACGTGCTACTCATGTTAACCCCCCTTTAAAAAATGCCTCCTTTCTGCCCCAGAAGTGAAGTGGTACTCGTAATGCAAGAGGCTGTACTTCTTCCTTTAAGCTAATTTTGGAATCAACAGTCATTTTCTTTATATTAATACCAGACCTTGTTATTATTAATTGAACTCTGTAAGCAGCAAGCAACAGAACCAGCACTGCATTCTGTTTTGCATGATATTAAAATACCATCATGCCACTCAGGGTTTTCAGTGAGCCCAACACCATTCCTGACAGACTGTAGATTTTAAATAAAGTTTTGTTGACTCAATGAACAAATATTTGAACAGATGAATAAAGGAGCAAAAGGCATAAATCAACAGTTTTCACTTAATTCATTGCTTTATCAGTAAGCCTGCCAAAAGAGAAAATAAGATAATACTTCAGATAAAACACCAGTTGGAAATCACTAGCCTAAGTTAGTGAAAATCTATGAATGCAAGTCTCTCAGAGTAACGTAAGTGACATGAAAGAAACATTTATGTGCTTGAGGTAGGCAGTTTTGTCAGAGGCATTTGAGCCAAAGCGACTCCATTTTGAATGAGAGCTGGGAAAATGAAGCTGAGACTTGTTGGGCTGCATTCCCAAAAAGTCAGGCATCCCTAGCTTCTAGATGTTTATGGTTAAGGAAACAAATTAGTAATGTTTACTAAAAGAGACTCAGACTTGGGAGTGTCCAGATATCCCGACATCTGGAGAACAAAGGCATTCCTAATTTTGCTTTAAAGATAATACTATCAATCCTTGCAAAATATAGTCATTAAGAAAATCACTCCTTTATCACAAACCCTTGTAGGAGAACACATCTCCGCATATATACAAGCATTGTACCTGGGGTGGATGCATTCCTCCTCTTACTTTCAAGAACTCCCTACTCAACGGAGTAGCTGTTCTTTCTCCACTCTACATTCTTAATAAACTTGCTTTTACTTTGCACTGCAGACTTGCCTTGAATTCCTTCTTGCGTGAGAACCAAGAGCCCTCTCCTGGGGTCTGAATCGGGACCCCTTGCCTGTAACAGTTTCTAAGTAATGCCAAACTTGTGCACAAAAATATCCTTTTTATTCCCTAAAGAACATCATTTTGGATTTTGAACTTCTTTTTACAGACAAACCCGCAGCCCCCACCCCTTTCACATGTCGCATGAGCACTGCAGTTAATATCTGGAATTAACATGGACTGTGCTTCAAAACATCACATGTATGTGGGGGAGTGGACAGCTTGGTTCCAGTTACACTAAAACAAAATAATAAAGAAAACAATGATGAGCTTGAGTCACATCTCAGAAAGCTTGCTGGTGCATTTACTGTAATCAGTATCCATAGGACACTGATGGGTTCATCATTTCAATTTATTTAATGATAAAGGACTCTATTTTTCTCAATGCAATTAAGCAAAATACCACAGTAAACAAGTACTTTAGTGGGATAAAACTATCTCCATTTGAATCACTTCTTTTTAAAGTAAGCATACACTAATCAGCTCTAGAAAAAAAAAAATCCAACTATAAAATTGACAAATATCTTTGGAAATGAAACTCCTTTTAGAAACCTGTTTAGGGAAAAGAGAACAAGGGAACATAATTATCTGTCTAAATGGATGCCATTTAACAAAGATGATTGGAGAGCTCTTGTATATTTCCCAAACCATTTCTCCTCCAGATGTTTTTTTGACCAACCTTGAAAATCCATAAAAACCAACTGAGTCTTGCAGAAACCATAAAGAAGAGTTGTAATTGGCCTCATAGATCCTGCAGATGGAGCATGTGTCTGGGTCCAAGGGGGTTTGAGGAATCTCAGCAGGGACATTTATAGATCCAGCTGTGCTTCTCCACATAGACCACTCAGTCTAACTCATATTTTCCTTTGTTTTCTCCCTTATTGCCCCTCAGCATTATGCCCAATACTCTCCGTTCTGTATTTGTTGCTTCTGCTAACCCCTGATTCCCTCCAATTCTAACTCTAGGTATATGGTGCAACTTCCCAACTCTAACTCTAGGTATACAATGCAACCTCCTTACCCTAACTCTAGGTGTACAATAAAACCTCCCAACTCTAACTCCAGGTGCACAACACAACTCCCAACTCTAGGTAACAATGCAACTTCCCAACTCTAACTCTAGGTGTACGATTCAACCTCCCTACTCTAACTCTAGGTGCACAATGCCCCTCCCAAATCTAGGTGTACAATGCAACCTCCCAACTCTAGGTGTACAATGCAACCTCCCAATTCTAGGTGTACAACGCAACCTCCCAACTCTAGGTATACAACACAGCCTGTCAACTCTAACTAGTTGGACAGTGCAGCCTCCCAACTCTAACTCTAGGTGTACAATGCAGCCTAACAACTCTAACTCTAGGTGTGCAATGCAACAGATAGAGGCTGTGGATATCGTGCCCTACATCCTGTGCCCAATGCTGTGTTCTCTTCTTGATGGCTAACAGCACCCTTCCTCACACTTCAGCATCTCTGCAGTGTCTGCCTATCAGCTTTTCCCAGGGCGGGTGCTTGTTCAATCCAACTTCAGAGCACCCTAAGGGGGCTCTAACACTCCCAGGGACACTCCCATCCAATGAGGATTGAGGGGTGGAAATTAGGAACTAAATGCCTCAGCTCCTGGAGGGTGGATGCATTGCATACTCCTCGGAGGGTCCTCAGGAGAGAACAGGCAGGTGGGAATGCTTCAGGAAGAAATACCAGGCACCCAGAAGCAAGTAGAAAAGTAATGAATATTAATGGTGTATTTATCTTGGGGCAGGATTTCTACAGTGGCCAGGTTAATAATTTTATGCACATTTATGCAGATCAGGAAACAGGGCTGCAGGACTGGTGCCTAAACTCCCCACAGCCAGAATGTGAGGGAACTTAGATATAGTTCACTGCAAGTCAGTTTCAATTCCTCTAATCCAAGGCCTAGAAGGATAGACAATGTCAACATGACAAGGACCCAATAGTCACAGGTACTTAATAGATTGAAATTAATATCTGGTGTCTCCCTCAATTGAAAATGAGCCCGTGAGCTGACACCTAACAGTCTATTTTGCAACCTGAGGGATGGCACGTGCCACTTTTGTTATATTCTGTTAGAAATGCAGTCCAGATCTCTTTGCCATGAAACTAGCAGAGCCCTACCCTAGATCTGTCATTAAACTGCAATTTGGTGCCAAGAAAATGGTGCTAAACTAATAATTTTTGCTTGAAGGGTATTCATGACTTTAAGGAAAGAACAAAAAAAAAAGTGCCTACCATTTACTTAAAGTTTGAAGGTTTAAGCTCTAATAAAAGAGCTGCAAAAAATGAGGCAAAAAGCATTTTGGAGAGAACTGGGAATATGCCTGTTTCTTCTAGGCACATCAGAGCACTTTCAGACCTGAGGCTTGAGACCACACTCAATTTCTCCAGATCTTAACTTTATTTAGGGAATATTCTATTTAGGACTAATTTGGGGATCTCCTTTCTCTGAGACAGGGTGGCAATGATAACACCATTCATATTTGTGTATGTCATATTTTAAGATCCTTTTCTTCTCATTTGATCAATGTAACAACTCCATGAGGAAAGCCCCTCTCTGTGTTTTGCAGATGAATTAAGAGATTCGGAGATGTTAGACAACCCAGCTAGTTAAACCTAACAGAAGCGTAACAGAACACAGTTACTTCTTTCTTTCAGGTTTTCTTCTTTTGTTCTCAGAAAGAATCAAATAAATCATCTTAGTCAGGTGTTATCATGCCTATTTTCTTTATGGGAGGTAACTAAGGTCTAAAGAAATTAAGAGAATAACAAGAAAACTTGCTTTCTACAGTTATGGATTTGACCTATTTTTTTATTTTGATTTTTTATAGATTTAGGAAGTACAATTGCAGGGTTTTTTTGTTTGTTTGCTTGTTTGTTTTTTACCTGCATTGATTGCATGGTGGTGAAGTCTGGGATTTTTACGCAGCCATCACTCAAATAGTGTACCTTGTTCCCATTAGGTCATTTCTCATCCCTCACCCCTCCACCCACCCTTCCACTTTTTTGAGTCTCCAATGTCTATTTTTCCACTATCTATGCCTATGTATAGATTATTCAGCTCCTGATATCAAAAATGATTTTTTCCTTATTGGTGATAGTGCCCAGGGCACAAGGGGAGTGTCTCAGATCAAACCAGGGGAGAGGAAGACCTGACCATGAATGACACGTTAGCAGCAAGAGGGAGTAGGTAAGAGACAGTTCAATAATCCACCGAAGCCTCTAAACTCCCATGGCTGCTTGAGGAGACAGCACCACATTAATTGCCATGCATTCCTATTCATTCTGCCCTCTGCTTTCACAAAGGTAGGTGTTCACTCTCTCTCTCTCTCACACACACACATTGGATGCATACACAGTTCTAACAGTGTTGACTCCATGCAGCCCAACCTTTAGAACTTTCGATTGAATTAAATTCTTAAAATCACCCACTATCATAGATAAGACACTTGCTCTGTGTAGGGTGATTGGGTTTGTTGTTTCATGTTTTTATTTCATTTATTCTCACAGCAACACTGTGAGGGAGAAAATTGTGTTCCCATTTTATAGATGAGGAGACTAAGTTTTTGAGAATTAACTTGTCTATGGTGAGTTACCTAGCTGAGAAGCAGCAGAGCTAACATTTCCAACCAGGCCTGCCTGGCTCCCAGACAGGGTTTCTCCATCCCACCCCACACCCTCCAGCAGATATGCCCACAGCGCTAGTACTAGCCACGCCCATTCATGTGCTCCTTGTTTATGGAACATTCGGTTCGTGCCTGCCAGAAATTGGGTAACAGGACCAGGCCTCCTTTGCTTAAATGTAGATTATCTTTCTTAAATACAGAAGTTACAAAACACTATGTTTTGAGACTTATAACCCAGAAGCACTGTACAGTGTGGTGAGTGATGGACAGAACAAGCACACAGTGCAATGGAAACACCAACAGGGCCCACGACCTGGTGCAGGGTTGGTTGGTGAAGGCTTGGTGGGGTGGTCAGCATGTCAGTGAACCTGTGGCCTGAGGGATGGGAGCTAAGCTGGGCAGAAATCAGGGCTCCAGGCAGAGGGGACAGGTATTGAGTCCTGGAGGTGGGGGTGTGGAGGGCTCTATAAACTATGCTAAGGAGTCTGACAGATCATAGCAACAGTTAAAAAGCTCAGGGATGAAACGTCAAGAAGGGTCATTATTAAGTGGAAAATTCTAAAGCTGCTACATGGGGTTAGCCATTTGCTGAGGCCTCTTTAGAAATAGCCTGGTGGATGGTAGGGCTCAGACTGTGCTTGGGTCTTGTCAAACAAAAGGAGTCCCCCATACAGGTGTGTGCCTGTAATCCCAGCTACTTAGGAGGCTGAGGCAGGAGAATCGCTTGAACTCCAGAGGCGGAGGTTGCAGCGAGCTCAGATTGCACTACTGCACTCCAGCCTCAGCTACAGAGTGAGACTCCATTTCGGAAAAAAAAAAAAAAAAAAAAAAATGGAGTCCCCATACTTCAGTTACACTGTTATCCTAAGAACTTGATATGGTTTGGTTGTGTCCTCACCCAGATCTCATCTTGCACTGCAGTTCCCATATTCCCCAGGTGTCGTGGGAGGAACCTGGTTGGGGGGTGGTTGAGTCATAGAGGTGGTTATCCTCATGCTGTTTTCGGGATGGTGAATGAGTTCTCATGAGACCAGATGGTTTCATAAGGGGCTTTTCCCCCTTTTGCTCAGCACTTCTCCTTGCTGCCGCCATGTGAAGAAGGACATGTTTACTTCCCCTTCCACAATGAATGCAGGTTTCCTGAGGCCTCCTCAGTCATGAGGAACTGTGAGTCAATTAAACCTCTTTTCTTTATAAATGACCCAGTCTTGGGTATGTCTTTATTAGCAGCTTGAGAACGGACTAATAGAGAAGTACTAACACGGTAATATGGTTTTGTTAAGGAAAGTGGTGGAGTACGGAAAAGAAGGGAGTTGGGTTGCCTAGAATCTGTGATTCTAGCATTGAGAATGTCCTAATGGGCTGACTCGGGTCATTCAGTGTTAGGAGAAAATCTAGCTCTATAATAGCCACTGCAGTTGTTCTGATAAGGGAGGGTCTTGCATCTAGGCTCCTTCAGGTACTATATTCTAAGTACTACATGCTACAGATAATACATAAGGTATACTTCATTCCATTTCCTGTTTTTCACAGTGGCTCTCTTAGTAAGAAATAGCCATCTCTATTTTATAAGTAAAGATAAGATGGAGGCTTAGAAAAGTTAAGTAACTTTCCCAAGGTTACACAGGTGGAGATTGGGATAAAAATTAAATTTCCATCTGTCTGACTCCAAATGCCGTATTTTCACTGGTGAAAAGAGGATGTCGCTAATTAACGACACTTGCCTTTGCTGCCTTCCAGGCAAACTGCCACCTCTCTCAGTTCAATCTATCAAAGGAAGCTCTCCAGTCTGGCTGCTGAAAATATTGACCACAAGCTTTCTCCAAACAAATGAATGCTTTAACATGTTGGTTTCCTTCTTCTCTGCTGGAGTGTGATTCCATATCCAGAGGTTGGTCACTGCTGTGTGGAGCTAAGGGAATTCAACGTCTGCTCCTGAAAGTGAACTGCTAGCTGGGTCTATCACTACAGACCGGCCGAAACCTGAGGGTGAACTGAAATCAGCCTCCAGACAGACTTGCCATGAGAAAAGTTCAGCCAGCCTTCACAACAGAAGCGCCTTTGAGGACCAGCCAGGTGCCAAACCTGTGCTTGACTCCAGGGATGTGAGAAGGAATAAGCCCAGGACAGTGCTCCGGAAGATCTTGCAATCTAGTTGGAGAGATAAGCATGTAAATAAATATCGACAGATTCAAGTGCTCTGGCTTAATTCTATGTGAGGTGTCATGGGAGCACAGGGGAAGGATGTGCCACTCGTATTGGAGTGGACTGTGAATACAGTCCTGAGCCTGGGAAAATGAGGGGGGATTTCTCACCTGGTGAAAAGGAGCCTGAGGGGAATGGAGTAGCATGAGAAAAGTCATGACTCAACAATGTCAGTGTATCACTGTTAAACCGAGCAGCTGGGATGCTGTAAGAGATGAAGCAGGTGAGGCTCTTAGGGACAAGACAGTGGGCAGATGTGTGGCAGGACCAGAAGTTTGGTTTTTATTCTGTAAATGAGGAAGGGCAGGAAAAAGCATCCAAAGGCAAATAAGTCCGGCTCTCCGTTTAACAAAAGAAAAATTCACTTGTAGTTTTCTTCATTTTTAAATCTTTTTTTAAAAAAATTAAAGAGTCACTCAATCCACTTAACTATGTATTTCTGTTACGATATATTGTCTTCAAAGTTGTAAGCCTTTTCAAGGATGAATATATGTATCTTGCTTACTTTTGTTTCATTACAACACTTAAGAGAGAACTTGGCATATAACAAGGGCAAAATAAATGCTGGAGAATTGAAATAAAGGATAACTTTCGCTGAGCACAGGGTAGGGTTGTAAGAATGCTGCTTTTCTTAATTCTTAGTATACCCCATGATGTAGGCATAGCTATTTTCCACTTTCACAGATAAATAAATTGGAACTCAGGAATAACATATAACAATCCCAGGGGCACAGGTGTTGTGTGCAGCTGCTAATGAGTAGAAATGTGGGAACTCCACCCTGGGTCTGTGGGAAGGCAATGGCTGTGTGTGTGTGTGTGTGTGTGTGTGTGTGTGTGTGTGTGTGTAAGTACTTTGCTGGATGTATGAAGTTAGATTAGAAATTTTGGGTTCAGTATTAACCTGTACACACTCATCAGCAACCTCACTGAAGTGGGAAATCAGCCACAAATGGGTCTTTGAAACCAAAATAAATCAAAATAATATATATGCTGCCGCCCATGTGCTCCCTAGGAAGACCTCTCAGAACTGTTCTTTTGGGCTGTGGAACTTGAGAGAGTGCTGGGTGAACACGATGTCCGAGGATTGGCTGCTGATGCATCTATTGAATTATCACAGGTCAAATACACTCAATACAATTAGATTTGCACCAAAAAACAGGACGAGCCGTGCTTTTGTTCCAGGGAAATACGTGCTCAATGCTTTCAGCATGCTGAATACTTATGCATCAGCACAGTACTGGGTATTGTGCCTCATTCCATTTGCCCAGTGAACATGTGCTGCTGACTTCATGTGAGACAGACCTACGGCAAGCCTGATGTTGCAAGGATGAATAAGACAAGGAACGAGGGTACAAGACAGAAGACTGAAGCACAGTAAATCACCGCTATTAGGAAAGGAAAGGACAGTGGCTAGAGGACAGATGAGGGGCTACTTCCCAGAGGAGATGGCCAATAAGCTGGGGTTGAAGGATGAGGACGAATGTGCAAGATAAGCAATAAAACAATCTAGATTTGCCTTGTTTGGTTGAATGCTTTGCTTTTGTAATTCCATCTGTGAGCCCTGTCACTTCATTAATGATTTTTAAATGAAGATGGATAAAGGTCAATAGACTCCCTAACATGTCTGTATCCCAGAGTGTTAGGACCATGGCATTTTTGTGAGGAGCCCGCAGGGTGCATGGAGGATGTTTGCTGCAGGTATGTGTGTGTGTGTGTGTTCTGTTACCAGGACTCTGCTCCCACTTCCTGTGATAAAAAGGCCTTGATTTTGTTGGGTGTTCTGATTCCCTGTCATTCTCCTTGCGTGGGTTTCAGGGAAAGCTAATGCTAGGCCTGAGCCAGCGAATCAGGCACAACAACCAGGTCCTCCTATTGTTTTTGCCACAGTTGTTGGTTCACAGATGGGCAAATCATCACATCCAAGTCCATGGTATCCATTAAAATTAGTGCTGAGGCTCCTTGGAAATAAACTCTTGTTCTGATCTCGAAACCCTGGTAAAGGGAGAGGTAAGGTCTTGAATGGCTGCTTTCATCTGGCAGAGACTAAAATCTTACCAATCAAAGGCAGAGCTAAGGGATAGAGGAACTGAGTCTTGTTGATATTATCCGACCCTGGCTCTTGACAGAGCTGACGTTTTGTCTACCCCACTGGGATCTTCTATTGTGTTGAGGCAACACATTCCCTCTTTGCTTGTAAAAGTTAATATCCTGCCTCATACTGTGTATATTTTTCAAGGGCTATTGCTTCCCATAGCAGAAGTAAAGACTTGGTCAACAGGGAACCTTACAGACAAGATTTTTGCTTACAGGCTTTTGTATTGGTGTGGCAAGATGCAGTCTCTAAGTGAGAGAGACTTGGCATGTACAGGCTATTCCAGCTACCTGGATAATGTCTCCTGTTAAGATCCGAAACATGATTACTTTCTACTCTGTGACCTTTAGACAAACCATTCCCTACCCCACTACTTAGCCCACAAGTTTCTGGTTCTACTGCAAAGGTGTAATTCATTGTTTATATCTTCTGACTTTTGTCTTATGGATATCCCTTCAAAATGAGAAATGTAAGGAATAAGCATGAGCTCATTTTAGAAAATAATCTACTTTTTTGCCTATCATAATTAAATCAAAATTGGCGTATTGGCTCAGAATCTAATCTACTGGGCCTAACACCTCATGCTGAAGACACACTATGGTGTAATGAAAATAACTCTGGGCAGGTCAGGTGTGTTGGCTCATGCCTGTAACCCCAGCACTTTGGGAGGCCGAGGCAGGCAGATCACCTGAGGTTAGAAGTTCAAGACCAGCCTGGACAACATGGCGAAACTCTGTCTCTACTAAAAAGACAAAAATTAGCCAGTCGTGGTGGTGCATACCTGTAATCCCAGCTGCTTGGGAGGCTGAGCCAGGATAATTACTTGAACCCAGGAGGCGGAGGTGGTAGTGAGCTGAGATCACACCACTACACTCCAGCCTGGGCAACAGGGTGAGACTTTGTCTCAAAAAAAAAAAAAAAAAAAAAAAAAGAAAGAAAAGAAAAGAAAAAGAAAACAAAGAAAATAACTCTGGGCTTAGAAAATTATGAGTGTAAGTCCAGACATCATCATTAATGTGTGTGAGACCTTGAGTTGGTCACTTGACTGCTGAATGTCAGTTCCCCCTATGATAGGAGCAACACTACCTACTATACAGCACTATTGAAGGAATCCAATTCTTACTGCATGTGAGTTTCAATTAGAGGGCCTGCAATCGTCTAAGCTTAGTGTTCTGTCAACACATTCTGTTGTGCACAGCCCTCTGTGCCCTGTGCAGCTGACCACAGTGGATTGAAGTAGGAAGAGGGTATTCACCGTACCCAAAGCAGCCAATCCATAGGCTTCCAGTGACGGAAAGAAGAGCCTGG
This sequence comes from Macaca nemestrina, assembly GCF_043159975.1. Lineage (NCBI taxonomy): Eukaryota > Metazoa > Chordata > Mammalia > Primates > Cercopithecidae > Macaca > Macaca nemestrina. The sequence continues at coordinate 186,562,169 of NC_092127.1, forward strand.
TCTAGAAAAGAGGCTCTGGGAAAATAAGATTCCATTTCAGAAATTTAATATGAAAAACTTGGTGTAAATGACACGGTTAGCAGCAGAATCTGAACTGGAAATTGCCTTACAGAGAGAAAGGGCAAGACAGGTAGGATGCCCCATTGGTGTCTTTGTTTCGCTTTTTTTGAGGAGCTTGCGACAAGGGTTTGGTGCTGGTGGTTTCTTTGGGAGGTGATTCTAGGAAGTGTAAAGGAGTGAGGGCAGTGATATAGGGAGGGAGAAAGGTCAACAAATATTAACAAGCAGATAATTGATATGGTCCACTTTTAAATTATTTGGGAGTCCTTTCCTAAATACGTCAAGTCTGGCTTAAGTATACTTCCCATGTCCTCCTCTAATTGCCATATCTTAACACGAATGAAACTATATTTTGCTGCCTATTTAAATAGACCAGACACATCATCGGTCTTTATTATATAATTATGGAAGGAATTAATAAAGAACAAAAGGATGGAGAAAGAAGAGAGGGGTAGGAAAAAGAAGGAGAGAGAGGAAGGGGCATCTCCAGTGCGCCTGGGAAAGGCTTTGGGGATATTATAGCAAACAACGCAGAGATGCTTCAGGAAACTGAGTTAGTTGAGGAGGATGGATAAATATCATAAGGAGCTGTTATGACAGGGAAAGTGCACAGAGCTATGAGAGTATAAACCACAATGCTAAGACCCTGTTAGGAGCATCTGGGAGTCACACTGGAGGCAGTGAAGGAAAAACGTCTTGAGACAATGTCCACATCCAAACCGTTGGCTGATACCCTGAATGACGCTTCAGATGTAAACAGCTTAAAAGTTGAATCAGACTGAAAATATTTTGAGAATGGTTTTAATCATTATCTGAGTTTGGAGGAAAGTGAGGAATATGGAGAGGTCAAAAGCATAGATTAAAGTGAGAAATCTGAAGAGTGAGTGAGCACCAAAGCCAACTCTTCAAAAGCGGGAATCCAGGGAGTCCCAGGGCTGAACTGAAGACCTGAAACCGTCTACTGAAGCTGGTGGAGGAGGAAGATCTTTGTGGATACATTTTAAAAACAACAACAAAAACCCTGCGTTTCTTTTCTTCATACTCTTCATATTCCTTTTATGTCTGAATTCAAAATGATTTATGATGGATGCTATGCATGATTTTAAACATTTTCCTCCTTGGGAAAATTTGAGGTGTTAAACTTAATGTTCTGATCTTTAGTTCAACTTCCCAAAAAGTGAAGAATTCCAAAACAATAGTTTAATTGAAAGATTTGTGGTGTACTTTGGGTAACTGAAAGTTAAATGTATAAACATCTGTACATCTTGAAGAGTGTTTTGTTTGATGTCATGCACAGTGGTGATCGTGGGTGGGGCAGTGGGAGTGGTTGATTGATGTGCAGAAAACAAAATAATTTTTTGTCTATAAAGAATTCTAAAACAATAATAAAACCAACTGGAAGTCCATATGCTTTGTGTATCACCAAATGCTAATAACTCTACACAAGCTTCATGATAGAATATGTACTCCTCCTGAAAAATCCTTCTGTTGCTCTCAGTTCTAAACGATTGCTATGTTTACTTCCAGTTTTTGATCATGTGCATGTAAGTTTCATATTAGGATATTTTTATTAGCTGTCCTTTGATAAACACAGTATTTTTACATGGAAGTTAATTTGGAGAATTCTCATTTGCACAGTGGACTCTCATACACACAAACTCAACTACATGTGCTTATTTAGAGAATAAAGTCATTTTCTTTTTCTTTTTTCTTTCTCTTTTTTTTTTTTTTTTTTTTTTTTTTTTTTTGAGACAGGCTCTTCCTCTGTCACCCAGGCTGGAGTGCAGTAGCAAGAACACAATTCACTGTAGCCTTGGACTCCTGGGCTCAAGGAATCCTCCCACCTCAGCCCCCAGAGTAGCTGAGACGGCAGGCGTGCATACCCCCATGACTGGCTACTTTTTTAAAATTGTGATTATTTGTAGAGACAAGTTATCTCCATGTTGCCCTGTCTGGAGAGTAAATTCCTAAGTTTAAAATTTTTCAAGCTTGTGTCGGGTGCAAGTCATGTCTCTAATACCTGTGGTTTAAAACATATTTATATGCTTAAGCAGTAAAATTTATAGATCTATGGGATTATTTTTCCTGTGTTACTTTTTCCTTTTGGTGTAAAGTTAGAGATTAAGTGAATTAGAATAAAAAATGATTGCAAAATCGCAGACATTTATATATAAAAAAGAATACCAGGAGAAATAACAAAAGATGCTGGAATTTTTTTTTCTTTTTTTTTTTTTTTTTTTTTTTTTTTTTTTGAGACGGAGTCTCGCTCTGTGGTCCAGATCCAGATTAGAGGTCAGTGGCGCGATCTCGGCTCACTGCAAGCTCCACCTCCCGGGTTCACACCATTTGCCATTCTCTTGCCTCAGCCTCCGGAGCAGCTGGGACTACAGGCGCCCACCACCATGTCTGACTAATTTTTTGTATTTTTAGTAGAAACGGGGTTTCACCGTGTTAGTCAGGATGGTCTCAATCTCTTGACCTCGTAATCGCCCGCCTCGGCCTCCCAAAGTGCTGGGATTACAGGCGTGAGCCACCGCGCCGGGCCGCTGGATTTTTTTTACCAGAAGAAATCTAAAGGACAAAGTTTGAATGTCTTCATCATTTTCACCAAGACCTGAGCTCTTGTTTCAAAGCAATGGATGTAATAATCTCAGTGTCTTCTATCATTTAGTCATTTCTCTGATATTTGCAGAGGAAAAATATTTTTGGAAGTCTGTACCAAATAGCATAAGATTTTAAAAATATTGTCAAGTGAAGTTGTTTTAGTGGAAAATTTTTCCCTGAAGAAACACTTGAAAGCCATTGGAATTAATCTTAAAAAAATACACATGGACAATATTATAACTTACAGAATTCATTATCTATAATTTTCTGCCAAATGTACCCTTACTTTTAAGACTTGCCCTATTTGTATATCTCTATTATTGTCTATGAAAGAACATTTTCAAAATTAAAATTAATAGAAGGTGAAGTATCAACAATGACCAAAAATAGACAAATCTGGCAGTACTGAGAACTGAACATAAATATGCAAAGATCCGTTTTGATGAAGCAATTGACAAGTTTACATACGTAGTAGGTGAGCCAGTAGTGTGAATCCTTGTCAAGCTTGTAAAGATGGGAATTTTGATATAAATCTAATCTCCATTAGTCTTTTGTGTTATTAATTAAATTTGTGTAAGTATTTGTAGACTCAAAAAGGACATGGCGTTCTTCCTAATCTTACATAATAGAAATACACTCTTTTGATGTCTGTGCAAACTGTCAATCTATTTCTCTATTTAATCATTTGTAAATTTTAATTAATTGTTTTACAACACAAAATTAATAGCTTTCACAGTCATTGTGTATGGGATGAAGTTTATGAGTCCCCAGAGGCCCTCTTCCCTGGCCTGTCTCCTGGGTCCCACATGCTTGACTGGAGCGTGGCAGAACCCAAGTTACTTGCAGGTTGCAAAGCACTGGTACAATCCCTGTCACTTGTGCCATCGCCTTTATGTTTGTGCATTTTGCATCTTGTTTAAGAAGTCTTCCCTACCCTAGAAGATTAAACACATTTTTCCTATATCTTCTAAGAGTTTTATAATTTTCTCTTTCATCTTTAATTTTTTAATCCACCTGGAATTGATTTTTTATGTATAGAATGATGTAGCGATTCAATTTCTTTCTTCTCCCCAATTGATAACCCAGAGTCCTAACATCATTTTTTGAAGTCTATTCATTCTCCACTGATTTGCAACACCAGCTTTGTTTTAAAACACATTTCCATATTTGCCCAAGCTATTTGTGAGTGCTCTATTCTGACTGTTGTCAATTTGCCAGTGCCTAATATCACTCACTGGTATTTAAATCCTCTAACTTTATAATAATTTATGTCTGCAAAAGCAAGTCCACCAAATCCATTTTTCTTCTGGATGTTGTCTATGACTGACCTTAGCACTTCCAATTATATTTTAGGTTTGAGCTTGCCAAGTTCCATGAAATACTCTGTTGACATTTTCATTGGAATTGCATTAGATCTATGGCTCAATCTGGGGAGAAGTTTGACATCTTTATAATATTGAGTCTAGTCTCTCTATCTGTTCTCTTAGGTCTTTATTACCTTTCAAAAGATTTTTGTAATTTTTGTCATAATGGACTTGCATAAACTTTGTTGGATTTTTTTCTAGGTAGTTTATATTGTTATATATGTATCTGTTATATATGTATCTGTACATATATATGTATATATATGGATATTAAAAATTTTGGCTTTTAATATTTTACATCTTCAAACTCTAGATAAGGAACTCAACTCACTTTGGCAAACTGATTTTGTATTTACAAACTTGCTGACTCTCTTATTAATTCTAATAATTTTATCTTTTGATTTTTCAAGGTTTTCTGCATAGAAAATAATATCATGTTTGCATAATAAGAGTTTTCTCTCTTTCCAAACTTTGCACATTCGTTCTTATGGTCTTACTTTCTATGCTGGCTAGGGCCCCTGGGACAATGTTCAAATATAATCAGTGATCATATTCATGGCTTATACCCAATGACTTCAAGAAATACCTTCAGCTGCATCATGGCTGTAGAGAAGTTCATTTTTACTTTAAAAATTATTCATAATTATTATACACTTTTTATATGCTTACTATGTTGACAGGTTTTAAAAAAAATTAAAAATAAAATTTTAAACAAAGACCTAGAAAATGAACAGAAGTTAGCCAATTCGGGGGAAAGGGATGTTCTCAGGTGTTCAATCAGAAAAAAGAGACCAAGAGGTAGAGAGCCAGCGTGTGACCTATTCTAGGCATGCTGGCTGGAGACACTGAGGAAGAGCAGCATCCTTCCAAATGAAGTTGCTCCAGTTGTCAGGGGGCTGGTCTTCGGGCCTTGTGACAGGCGATTAATCAGTATTACTTCCTACCCACCCTCCATACGTGCAGAACAACCCCACACTTAGGAAAAGGCAGAAATCTGTTCATTCCCAATTTTAAAGATGATAAAGAAATTGGCACCAGCTCCAAGCCATGCTCTCGAGGCCCAGCAGCCAGATTGTAAGCATCTGCTCTGCCAGATCATGATGAAGCCTGACCGGTTAATGACTTAGTCAATAGAAAAAGCAAGTGGGGAGTCTCAGAGTCATACAGATTGTTATGGATGGAAGGAAGCTTGGAGTTCATGCCTTGGTCATGAGTATTTCAATGACATTATTTCCCACCCCCCTCCCTCTCTCTAGCAAGAGACTGACTCATTGGAGCTCCCCAGAGACACCTCTGGGCTTTGATCAGGCCTTTCCTCCTGCCTAGAGTGCCCTACTCTATGTCTCTGATCTCTCATTGACTTTCCTTAGTTCAGCTTCAATAGGACTGCCCCTGGGAAACTTCTCTCTCTCCTTCGTCTCCAAAGAAAGACCAAATCCTTCTCTGTGAGTGTGTTCTTTGTGTCTTGTATGTGCCTCTGTGGTCGGGCTTGCTCTTATTTCTATGTTCAACCATGCACTCCTGTGGAGGACTGTTCAATCCTCAATCACTTAGCACAGTAGCATGTCTACAATCATGGGTGTCAGTGTTTATTTAGGCTTTGCTGTGTGCCAGGAACTGTGTTGAGCACTTTTCAAGACTTACTAAGGGGTGTTTAAAAATTCCTGTTAAGATAGAGATTGGGAGTGGCTTGCCCAAACCCAGAGAGCTAGTTAGAAGCTGACCTCGAATCCTCTGACACCAATTCCACCATACCCTGCCTTTCCTGCAAGCACAATCATCGCATGTAGCTTGATCTCTGTGGACTCTCAGCACTCAACCTTCAGATTCGAGCTGCAGTGAGTTTCCAGACATTTCTCAGTCCTGTGTTTTCAGAGCAGCAAGCTTCCCTCAGCCAATATAACCAGCATCTCTAAGAATAGCTACAGAGAGGGCTTTGCCATCCCAGGGGGTAAAACTGCCTGTAAGCCAGCATTCCTATTATTAGAGAAGAAAGGAAATGGCTCACAAGATATCTCCTGCCAGCTCATGTGCCCTCCCACTACTTTCTTTTCACCTCATCTTTTGAGTATGCTTGCCAAACGAGCAGGCTCACCAGCCCTTCCACTGCCGTTCTTCTAACGTGTGCATGTGCCTGTGTTCACATGTGCACACGCCAGTGAGTGTGCGCCTGTGTGTGCATGCACCTGTGTTCACGTGTGTACGCACATATGAGTGTGTGTGCCTGTGTTCACGTGTGTACACACATGTGAGTGCATGCCTGTGTGGGTTCACTGCCTGTGTTCACGTGTGTACAAGTGTGTGCACATGTGTGCCTGTGTGTGCATGCACCTGTGTTCACGCACCTGTGTTCACATGTGTATGTAAGTGTGTGTACCTGTGTGTGTGCATGCACCTATGTTCACATGTGTATAAACGTGTGAGTGTATGCCTGTGTGTGTGCATGTGCCTGTGTTCATGTGTACAAGTGTGTGCACGTGTGTGTCTGTGTGTGCATGTGCCTGTGTTCACATGTGTCACACGTGTGTGTGCCTGTGCGTGCATCCACCTGTGTTCACATGTGTGTGCATGTGTGAGTGTGTCTGTGTGTTCATGTGCCTGTGTTCACATGTGTACACACGTGTGTGCCTGCACCTGTGTTCACGTGTGTTTGTACATGTGAGTGTGTGCCTTGTATGTGCATGCACCTGTGTACACGCATGTGAGTGTGTACCTATGTGTGTGTATATGCCTGTGTTCACGTATGTATAAACGTGTGCGTGTGTGCCTGTGTGTGTGCACGTGTGCCTTTGTATATGCTTTCCTTTTGGTGGGTTATACAGGAACAAAGCCTGTTTCAAAAAAAAAAAGCAAATTCATTTGTTTTCCTCCAAGGAGCACAAGAGTTCAAAAATGAAGTGACTTAGGCTACTCGGATATTGAAAATCATGGATACTGCCAGATGTCTGGAAGGAAAACCTAAGCACACACGACAGATGTTCTCTCATCAGCAAGTGGTATTTCAAGCTGTAATAATTTCCGAAAATACAGGGCATAACATAAAGGGAAGAGTAGTGCATTGGGGGTTAGAAGCACTAACAATTACAAATAATAAGTCTGAATTTCGTTCGTTGATTTGTTTTAGGGCTTATTACGTGCCACGTGGAAGACTGAGCATGTTATGTGGAGTTCCTCTGTTCTTCTGAAGCTCATTTCTCATTCTGTGATGCAGAAACCTCATTGAATTGTCCTGAGTGAAAGGGAAATGCAAGGGAAAAAAAGGGGGGGTTAATCTTTGAGAAGTTCCTCCAGTGCTAATGATGATGACAATAATGTAACAGTAATATTTCCACTTGTGGAGCGCTGCCTGAGCATCATGCTCGATGACACCCATTCGCATGAAGTCTTTAACCTTACATCAGCCCTCGGGGTAGGTGCTCTTATTCCCCACATTTGAGGAAACTGGGTGTGGAGAGGTTAAGGGACTTACCCAGGGTCAAAATGAACAGAGATAGGAATTAAAGACAAGTAATCTGGATCATACATAGTAAAATTGTTATAACCTGTTTAATCCTCATAAGAAAACTATGGAGCAAGTACTGTCCTTACTTTATAGACCATAAGCCAAATCGGAGAAGCAGTGAAAGAGGGAGCATGCTGGCCAGTGCCCTCACTCATGCTGGTTGGTCCAGCTCACATTCGCTCTCCTGAAAAATGCTTCCCTCCTGCTTCATGAGACCTGGCTGCTGGAGATGGTCTCTCTCCATCTGAACTTGCCCTCAGCTTCTCTTTCCCAGTTTTGGTTCTTGCTGAGCACTTCAGAAACTACTCCTTTTCATGCATTCATTCGATAGCTGACTTTTGAGGACTAGCCTCAGACCAGGCATGGTACTAGTGTCTGTGATTAGAAGCAAGCACAACAGACAGGTACCTGCCCTGGTGGATTTGCAATCCGGCGACATCCTGCACCACCCAAGATCTTAGGTTGCCAACATTGGAGTGGCTGCCATGTCCATTCACTCTGCTGGACACCTTTTCCTTTTTGTTTTTTTTCTCACCTAAACGTCCACACTCATGAGTTTCTGATTCTTGATAGTTACATTTCTCATTTGAATGAATCACTCTATGTGTTTAAATTAAACACTGGGAACAGCTCCTTCTGTGTTGGCTGTGGTGACCAATGACCACCCAGCCATGCGTGGTCTTGCTGTTTTTAGCTGAATTTGTCATACCTTGTGCTTGACCATGAGCTGACATTTTCAAAAATTTTTTAAATCATATAATTTAAATATATATATCAACAGAGAGAATAGCATAATTATTCACCGTGTATACGCCCATAGTTCATCTTCAGCATTTGTAAATCCTGTCTCATCTCCCTCTCCCCACACTTGTTTCTTGAGCTCTTTAAATTCTAGATATGATGCTTTTGTACCTATAAATAATTCAGAATACGTATCTAACAGATAAGGGCACTTTCAAGAAACATTACCACCATGTGGTATAATAATAGAGGTGTTATTATGTCTAACGAAATTAAAAATAATTTCCTCGTATCAGCGAACGCCTAATTCCACATTTTCCTGATTGACTTAAAAAAGGGCCTTTACACTTTGTATACTCGAATCAAGATCTAAAAAAGGTCTTCACATTGCATCTGCTTGGTGGATAGCCTAAGTAACATTTTTAAATACAATTTCTTTCTTTTTTCGAGACGAAGTCTCGCTCTGTCGCCAGGCTGGAGTGCAGGGGTGTGATCTCAGCTCACTGCAGCCTCCGCCTTCCGGGTTCAAGCAATTCTCCTGCCTGAGTCTTATGAGTAGCTGGGAATACAGGCACCTGCCACCACGCCTGGCTAATTTTTTGTATTTTTTAGTAGAGACAGGGTTTCACTGTGTTAGCCAGGATGGTCTCGATCTCCTGACTCATGATCTGCCCACTTCGACCTCCCAAAGTGCTGGGATTACAGGCGAGAGCCACCATGCCTGGCCAAATTTCTTCTTCTGAGATCATTGTAGATTAACGTGCACTTCTGAGAATGTTACAGTGAGATTCCGTGGGTCCTTTAGTAGTTATCCCTAACAGTAGCATCATGCAAAGCTATAGTACAATTCTCCATTAGAGTATTGACAACATATCACCGTTAAACTCACTTTTGAAAAATGTCAGTACGTCAAAACTTATAAAATGATAATTAACTGGGAAATACTCCTTTGTAAAAGGAAGAAAACCACCATTTCATGAAGTGTCTTGATCAGGGCCCCCAAAGACATACCTAGCTCATTGTGGTCACATGTCTCTCATTTTCTGAAGGGGTTCGACCTCACCTCACAGAAACACACAAACCAGCTTGGGTGTGCATTAACTGATCTCATTCCCCCGAGACCCTATTAGTGACCTAGGAAATACCGCAAGGAGTCCCGGACTCAATGTGTATCTGTGTAAACTTAGAGGACATTTTTGTTACACCCCATGAAAAACAAACCTTTGGGGACCATCCTTAAAGGGGGGCAAAGCTGTGAATCACTGTCCTTCTGACCGTAGTCCTGATAGTTCCAGTGATCTCCTAGGACCAGGGCAGCAGGTCCCACATGTTCATAAATTAGGTAGTTTGCAGAAGGAATTGCCCGAGGGTGTAATTTCAGTATCTATTGCTCAGGAAGTTCTCATACTTAAAATTTTTATAGCAGCCAAATGGATATCAATGGGCTGTTTTGTGTGTTCCCAACATTTGTAGTTGTCTTTTATAAGAGATAACAGTCCATCCTTGAGCATCCAGACAGCCAGGTGTGTGTGCATATGTGTGATTTCAACGGTTTGGCTATGACGTGTACACGGTGCGGGGATGAAGGAAAGGAGACTGTTTTTAAACACTCCCTGTGTGCCAGCAGCTGTGGTAGAAACTGCATCTGCATCCTGCCATTACATCCAGGCAATCAGATTTAAGGGACAAGATTTCTCTTTTCATTTTTATGATAAAGAAACAGACGATGTTCTCAAAATCCCCCAGCTGGTGAGTTCAAGTCAAGATTCAAACAAGAGCCCACAGTGCACATTCTTTCATCAATCAAATATTCTCGTTAGGTAACGCTGTGCCTTGTAAAGGTCATAGAAAGTATTATGGAAACTTCGGAAGGAACTGGGAATTTTTGACTTAAGAAGAGAGAACATTAAGAGACATCATAAAGCCTGTTTTAATCTGGAAAGCTCTCTTTTATCATGCAACTTATTCTTAGCACTTATTACTGCTAGGAAAAAATCATGCTTGTTTATTTGATTTTTAAAATTTCTAAATTAATGAATTTTGTAACTATTTGCTTATTTGATATAAATGTATCTCTATCATTAGAATTAAGGAGAGAGCATGTCTGTGTGGTTGTCCACAGCAGTGTCTGGCATATAACAGGCACTAAATAGATACTGACTACAAAAGTAAATGAATATTTTGTGAGTATTCAAAAGATGAAATACAATGTTTGTGCTTGGGATTTAGTGGGTGCTTAAGAACAAAAATGAAGATACCCTTTTGTCACATGGTGAGGGAACACATTTGCCTGCATTTAAGGGCTGCAGAAAACTTGGCTTCAAGCTGGCTGTGACTTCATCTGTTGTTGCTGCCTTATAAATATCTTTCCTCCACTCTTGCTGGCTTCCCTCCTCCTCCTTGACTTTCACAGGCAAATTCCTGCCGCAGCACATTTGCTTACAGACTCCTCACAGCATTCTTTTCCCCTGTTGCTTCTCTGGGCTTGGTCATTCACTTTGCCGATCACCTGCTAGAATCCTCTGGCCTAAAAGGTCCCAGTGAGTGTTCCAGTATTCAGCCATGGTTGAAAACTACTGATGTGCCTGATCCCTGGAGTAGCATGTGGCTGGAGGGGTTTGAAAGATGTCCTTGGCCATCCTCCAGGGCAATTTGCAATTCTGACAGAGCAACAAGACCTGAATTGGCTCCCACTTTCCCCTCTCTGTGAGTCTGTGAGTCTTGTTCTGAAATTCCATGGCCCCTAAGTTTCTCCCTACTTTACTGGGCACCTAGTATATATCACCTTTTCCCCTAAGTTATTCTTCATGTCAGCTTTTTGGTTTATGCAGCTCTCCAGAGAGCAGGGTATTTGCAAAAGTAGAAAGCACCACAGACAGGTCAGAGCTTCTTTTCATTCATTCATTCTGATTTGCCCCCAGCCCAGGAATCCTACTTACTGGTTGTGTTAAACTAAATTTAGCCTAAAGCTGCCCCCTTACATATTTTAAGTTGTCCCTAAAGGTTTCTCTGTACACAGTTAACTGTAATCTAACTGGATATATAAACAGCCATAACCTACTTTTGTGCCAATCACAGAGTTTTGGCCAATCACAGATGGTTAACTGTTCAAACTCTGTTCAAATAAGGTCAACTTTAAGCCATAACCTATCTAGCTGTTCCTGTATCTCATTTCTGTTTTCTGTATGTCACTTTCCTTTCTCTTTCCACAAATCTTATACTACAGAGCAGCGCCAGAGTCTGTTTTGGGAGGCTACCTGATTGCAAATTGCTCCTTTGCTCAAACAAACTCTGTTAAATTTAATTTGTCTAAGATTTTTCTTCCAACAGTTGATTGGAAAAAACTTGGGGGTAATGGCATAACCCCGAAGTTTTTCCTGAACTAGTACCATCCCCTTCCCCGCTGCCCCACCTCATGGCTTCTTTAAGAAGCAGAAGAAAGTTGTCTGCCAGGGGAAGTAAAAAAGTGAGCTCCACATAACAAAACTTTCCTTCTTTCTAGCAGCTGACTCTGCCCTGCTCCTTCCTGTTGTTCTTGACACTTATCATTCGTTTAACAAACTTTTGTTAAAAATCTTACGTGAGCCAAAGCAATGAATAAATCCTCTGTAGCAGCCTTGACCTCAGAAAAGGTCTAGGCCAGACATTCCCTAATACACACTAGGGGGTCAGGAGCAAATAAGAAATTATTTGTGACCCTTTTTCATCCCAATCCAGTTTCCTAATCAGAAATTGTCTCTTTTTCAGCTGTTAAGGAGGAAAGTATCTGACAGCAGGAGCTCTGATGGGGAGAGTGGGCTTGTTTTTCATTACATTCCTTCCATTCCAAGGTGGGAGACCAGAACATCAATACAATAGAGCGATTCTACTCTTTGGGGTAGGAGGGCTGCTCAGGATTCAGGTATTGTTCTGTATAAGGGGAGTAGAGCAATCTTGTGCACAAACTCCTTTTCTCTTTTCCTCAGGAGGCCGTGTGGGTCAGTACCCAGAGTCTGCTGGAGATGAGTATCCAGCACTTCCAACAGAAACTAGCCATTATGTGTTGGCCTCTCTCGGGTGCTTACATTATAGATATTGGGTGTATAATTTAAGGCATCCAAGAACTTCCAGAAGCCAAGGAATGGATGGGTGCCCAGTTAAAAAGTCTTATTCTAGATATAATTGTTGATTTATTGAAATCCCCTTCCAAATTCTACTTTATCCAGGATCTGTATTATTGCATTTATTTGAAGTTCAAATTAGGTGCCCATGTCATTTATTTTGCATGTGCATACATAATTCTAATTTTTTGGTCTGGTTTGGTGTTTAAGGAGAAGCAGCGTGATAGAGAAGAGCAGTTTCTCCCCGGACAGGTCTTCAGCAGAATCTGCATTCAAGTCCTGACACCACTGAGCCGCTTCACCAACTGGATCTTCACCTTCTGCTGAAGAGGAATAACATCCAGTCCGGTGCAGGCAGTTTCCTGCCCACTGCGGTTAGTTCCAAATGTAAGTGCTTTAGAAAGATTAGAGTATCATTAAAATGTTTTTAAAAAATTGTTCTGATAATGTTATTATTCTTGTTTCTGGGAAAATTAGCTCTTAAACCAGAAAATCTAATGTCAAAAGCAGAAGAGGCTAACCAATGATGAAAGCATGGGCTTTTTACAGTAACTTCAAGTTTGTACGAGGGTGTGTGTTTCTGTGTGTGTGTGTGTGTGTGTGTGTGTGGAGAGAGAGAGAGAGAGAGAGGCAGACAGAGAGAAACGGTTTGCTGAAAATTCAGAGATGGACCTACAATTGGCTAATGACCTTCCACAGACAGTTTTTGCAGGCAGAGGCATTAGGCAACTTTACTGAATTTAAGTGCGGTGAAACCTTGCAAATATAGAAATACCCTCTAGTGCGTGTACATGTTGGAAACTGTTATTATTATAAGCATCATCACATTTTATAAAAACCTACAAACTAATGAGGCACCATTAATCTTGTCAACTGAACATTTGATTGAGCATTTGATTCTGACTCATTCATCATTTGTTCAGGAATGTGTTTGCTTCTGAAAGTTTTAAATATACACACTTAGAAAACTGTGGTTTACACAATACATACATGTTACAGATTTCTATGCAGAACTGCATACATTGTTTTCTTTTTCTTTCCTGTTTTTTTTAAAAAAATGTATAGATTGTATAATGGCTAAATTACTCAATTGAACTAATTTACATATACATAACCTCAGATAGTAACATTTCTTGTGGTAAGAACACTGAAAATTTACTTTCAGCAATATTCAAGAATAAAATACCTTGTTATTAACTATGGTCATCATGTTATAAAATAGATCTCTTGAATGTATTCCTCCTATCTAACTTAAATTGTATATCTTTTTGTTTGAAGAGGCAATTGACCCATTAATGTATCTTCAACTGGATCCTCCACAGCCCTTGGTAACCACCATTTTATTTTCTGTTTCTGTGAATTTAAGATTTTTTTGTTTTTGTAGATGGAATCTCACTCAGTCACTGAGGCTGGAGTGCAGTGGCACCATGTTGGCTCACTGCAACCTCCATCTCCTGGGTTCAAGCAATTCCCCTGCCTCAGTCTCCCAAGTAGCTAGGATTATAGGCACCCACCACCACGCCCAGCTAGTTTTTATATTTTTAGTAGAGACGGGGTTTCACCATGTTGGCCAGGCTGGTCTCAAAATCCTGGCCTCAGGTGGTCCATCCGCCTCAGCCTCCCAAAGTGCTAGGATCACAAGCGTAAGCCACCATGCCCAGCCAAATTTAAGATTTTCTTTAGATTCTACATAAAAGTGAGATCACACAGTATTTGTCATTCTGTACCCAAATTATTCCCCTTAACATTCCAGGTTCACACATGCTGTCTCAAATGACATGATTTCTTTCTTTTTAAGGCTGAGTAGTATTCCATCATGTATGCATAGCAAATTTTCTTTATCATTCCTCCATTGATGGACACTTAGTTGGATTCCATACCTTGGTTATTGTGAATAAAGTTGCAATTAACAGGGGAGTGGGATGTTTTTTGACATACTGAAACTAGACCCTTACCTCACACCTTACACAAAAATTAACTCAAAATGGATTAAGGAATTAAACTGTAAAACTACTAGAAGAAACATAGGGGGAAGCTCTACAACATTGGTCTGGTCAATTATTTCTTGGGTATGACCCCCAAAGCACAGGCAACAAAAGCAAAAATAGACAAATAACATTGTATCAAACTTAAAAGTTTCTACACAGTGATGAAAGCAGTCAACAGAGTGAAAAGACCACCTACAGAATGGGAGAAAATATTTGCAAACCATGGATCTAATAATGGGTTAACACCCCAAATACATAAGAAACCCAAACAACTCAATAATAAGAAAACGAATAATCTGATTTTAAAATGAGCAAAGGAATTGAATAGACATTTCTCAAAAGAAGACATACAAATGGCCAACAGGTATATAAATAAATGTTCAACACTGCTATTTATGAGGACAGTGCAAATTAAAACTACAACAAGGTATCCTCTTATACGTTTTAGAAAGGCTATGATAAAGGAAACAACAAAAGATAACAAGTGTTGGTGAGGATGTGGAGAAAAGGGAACCCTAGCACAACTTTCAAGGGAAATGTAAATTAGCACAGCCATTATGGAGGTCTACAAAATTTTAAAAATAGAAATAAAACTACCATATAATCCAGCAATCCTACTACTAGGTATATATACCAAAAACAATGAATTATTATGTTAGAGCTATCCGTAGACTTTTCTGTACCGGCTTCCTCCACAGTTTCAACAGAGTGAATAAATGTGTCTACCTCTGAAGTTTCCCTGCAAGTTCTGACTTGTTCACCAGCACTAGGGCTGGTGAGTACAGACCAGTTTTCTGAGGTCTAATTCCTGTGAATCTCTGATTCCATAATTCTCGTGGAGCCTCTTCCTCCCTAATTGAACTGCGGTATGTGCCTCTGTGTGTGTGTGTGTGTGTGTGTGTATTTGCATGTGTTTGCATAACTTAATTCTGACTCAGAGACAGGCTCTTCAGCATTTGCACAGCCCCACCTCCCCCTTTCCTCTGTGAACTAGGCTATGAGAACATGATTGCTGTGGTTGACCACAATGGACACACGCTTTGGAGCTTACAAGAAGCACTCAGCTGTGGTTTTCCTGATCTGAGTGACAAAGGCATCTGTCAGGATCTACCTTTTTCCTTGTGAAATAACTCCAACTAAAACGCCAGGGCCAATGAGAACAGGGAAGCCTAATGAAAAAATGGGGCCAAAAGCTAGTGTTCTGTAACTGCAGCAAGGATTCCTTCCTCCAGTGGCTTTGTATGCTTATGAAGCCATAGAAATGATAAAACGTTAAGAATAATAAAACTTGGCCTGGCTTAGTGGCTCACGCCTTTAATCTCAGCACTTTGGGAGGCCGAGGCGGGCAGATTAGCTGAGGCCAGGAGTTCGAGACCAGCCTGGCCAACATGGTGAAACCCTGTCTCTACTTATACACAAAAATCAGGCATGGTGGCACAGGCCTGTAATCCCAGCTACTCAGGAGACTGAGCACGAGAATATCTTGAACCTGGGAAGCGGAGGTTGCAGTGAGCCGAGATTGCACTGCTGCACTCCAGCCTGCGTGGCAGAGCAAGACTCCATCTCAAAAAAAAAAAAAAAAGAAGAAGAAGAAGAAGAAAACTTATACAGATATATAAGCCATATTTATATTCTAAATAAAATGTGGTATACATGCCTATCAGTCAGAGTTCATTCAGAGTAACAGAACTTTGTGAATTTTATTGAAGTAGAGATTTATAAGAATTAGACCTTAGACAGCTGGTGTACCCTAGCCAGCCCTGGCATGGATGAGAGAGTCAGAGCTCGCAAGAAAATCTTGAAACTGGCACACCCAGCTGCTGAATTGGGACTGTAGAGGAGGCGGGTATAGAAAAGTCCATGGAAGTTTCTCAGCTTTTTATAGATTTACCTCTTTCAATTTGCAGTAAAGCACTTTGGTGGTAGGTAGGGGGTCAGAGTGCTTATCAGGACCAGTGATCAGAAAAGAGTGGGGAAGACAAGGGACAAGCAGGAAACTCCTGGCAACCCTGCATTGGGCTCTCATCTCCTGTAGCCAGTGATAGCATTCAGAAGGTGATGACTGCTTCTTCCCTTTAACCTTCTCACAGGGCACACATTCATCCTGAGCTCCCTCCAACCCATAACCCTATATAGGGAAGAGGATGCTGTGATAGTCAGCTCCAGAGGAAAGAAATTGACAAGGGATTCTAAATAATCTCATGCTCAGTTGCTCATCAACGAGGAGACTATAGTAGTGGATTTGCTCATTTATTCCTATTTATTATACCTGTTATGAGTTAAGCACAAAAGTAGGGGCTGGGAAAACTATAATTTAAAATATAAACCCTACCTTCAAGAAGTGCAAAGCCTAGTCATAAGTACATATCTGTAAACAGAAAAGTTCAGTAAGAGCTGTCAAGTTACAGTGCGTATGTGAAAAGTTAAAGGCTGCTTCCCTTCATGCTTACTTCTAGCTTTAACACTGTTTGAAACTATAATTGTTTATCAATGTTTAATCAGTGTAAACAGATATTAGTAAGATGATTTTTTTTCTTTAAAAATGTTAAGATGGCTTCTCCATCCAATTCTGGAAGAGAAAGAAAAAAGAAAGGAAAGAAGAAAAGAAAGAAAAAGGAAAGAAGGAAAGAGAAAACGAAAGAAAGAGAAAGAAGAAAGAAAGAAAGAAAGAAAGAAAGAAAGAAAGAAAGAAAGAAAGAAAGAAAGAAAGAAAGAAGAAAGAAAGAAAGAAAGGAAGGAGAATGAAAGAAAGAAAGAAAGAAAGAAAGAAAGAAAGAAAGAAAGAAAGAAAGAAAGAAAGAAAGAAAGAAAGAAAGAAAGAAAGAAAGAAAGTTTGAAGAAAAGGATCTGTATAAAGGAGAAACGCATGACAATCTCAGCCCATGTGGCTGTGGTGCCATCCTGTTACATAAGATGTCCTTTCGCCTGCACTGTTTGCATGTGTACGGGTCTGGAAGTACAAAGGCCTTTGACTCCAAATTCTTACACGCTAGAAATGCCTGGCCTGATCTGATTAACCCAGCACCATTGCTGTGTGCTAAGTAATCTCTTAACAGTGGCCCCAATAGCCATTGGATAAACTCCCAATTCCCTAATATAGCATTCACAGTCTTTCTGAGTTCTACAGAGTCCGGTACATTTTCACCCTCATCTGCTAATGGCCCCACTGCTCACCTTACATTCTGCACTCAATGAAATACCTGCTGCATTCCAAATGCAGCATGAGTTTTCATCTTTGTACCATCCGTCTGCCCATAATGCTTTCCAACCTGCTTCTGCATAGTGGTTTGTTTATTCTCCAATCCCTACTCAAATACTTTAGCCTTAGAAAGTTGAAAGAGGCTTGGATCAGGGAAATCTGGCTGCTTCTGAGCTGGTTTCAAGAGGAAGTGCCCTCATCTAACATCCAATGTGTCCACTGGCTTTTGGGGCTCAGATTATTTCCCAAAGAACATAGAACAGGGATGCACATCATACATCTCCTGGATTCCAAAGATTTACATATGATTAGAAGGGCACAGAGGGAAGAAAAGAATCAGAACTTCATCTACCTTCCTTTGAAGTTCAAAGTTATAAAAGGTCTGATAGACTACAGTGACTCTGACCCAGGACACAGGAAGGACTGGGCAGTACTAAGAGCAGTCTCCAAGAGAAGGGTCCAAGGGAAGACCATGGGGCAGAGATGGGCAGTGAGTGCTGGATGCCTCCCTAATATGCAGCCATTACTAAAAGCTGTCCAGATCCGAACTCAGGCACTGTGAATGCGGCTCTTGGGGGGAAATGGTTAGATTGTACAAATCTAAAACATTGTCCCATCGAAGAAGTGTCTGGAGACCTAAATAAGATGGCTAAGCAGCACCCTAAAAGAAGAACTGTCTCCCCGCCATGGCCTGGGAGGCGGGGCAGGAGGAACAGAAAGGAAGGCACCTGGGGTATCACAGCCAACAGCTCAGTGGGACGCACATTGCTGTGGGTTTTAGAACTTCAGCAGATGGTCAATACCAGCTGTGAGACGGTGGCCCTGGTGCAACAAGAGTAGAAGGAGGGACTGTCTGTGGGGTTGGTGGCTGCAAACATAAACACCAAGGGCATTCACTTCTCTTTCTGCTAGTAGTTTTAAGTAAGAACACAGGATCCAGTAACTGACCCCTAGGCCACACAGGTTAGACATTTGGGGAAGAAAAAAGCTGATGTTATGCTATGTGAGTAAGTAGAGGTTTAAAGCCACTCTAATTTGGGTATTTAATAGACATGTAACTGTATTTTGTTGACCCACACTGATGGGGCTTTGGCAATTGAGTTATACAACAGACGATGATTCATGAATAATAAACCAAGGAAGAAAATAAAGCTACAAGCTGGACAGAGGCAGTCTTTGCTCTCAGGTTTTTTTTATTCTAGTGTTCATTGGATCCTCAGAACAAGCCTGCAAGGGAGGCATCACTGGTCGCCTCTTACTACAGAGGAGAGTGAATCTGAGAGGAGACGGCCAACTTGTCCAAGTTCTCAGAAGAGGCCAACTGTCAAAGCCAGTTCTCCAGAAACTTGAGGTATTATGCTGGTAAAGACATTTTCCTGTTCTCGTAGACTTCTATCCAAGTTAAAGGTAGATGACCACAGAGATCTCAGGTAGTTTGGGACATTAGCAAATACCATAGTCTTCTAGGAGCAGAATGCCATCTTCCAGCATTAACCTGTTTGGTTGTTGGAAAATCTTACTTCTTTTCTTCCAGATCTTTCCAGCCATAGCAGGTTGCCAAAATTAGAAAGAGAATGCACTCTTAGTTGCTTCATAATTGCAGTTTAAATGTTTACCTTTTGATTTCAGGAAATATATTCATTGTAAAAATTGTTTTGTGTGACAATTCTACCAAATTGTATATTGAGAGAACATATTTGTATGTGTGTATGTGTGTGGGGGGGTGTATATAAGTGAATATCAGTGAGTGGGTGGTGAAGAATGGAAACTAAAGCAATACTTTAAGGAAAAGTACATCCTGTGTATTTTGGATATTTTATCATGTGCTTTACACAGCGTTGTCTCATTTTGTATTCATAACAATCTCAGGAAATAAGCATTTTAATCCACATTTGAAAGATGAAGAGAGAAGCTCAGAAAAGTTAATTTATTTCCTAAGTAGGTAGCACCGATAAGTAACAGAACCTATTATTAACTCTAATTCTGAATGCTTTTTTTAACCCAAAGAGACTATGCATCTAAATTTAAAACTAGCTCATTGAACTGCCTATTCCTTAAGGTAAGGATGTATGTGTATTTCTTAAAATCTCCATGTCCAGTGCCCAAGAAAATGCCTAATTCGCAGGATCAGCACACTTGTTGATCAAATAATTCTTGAGTGCAGGCTCTGCCTGGCCTATTGGCATTGTTCTGGAAATGTTCCTAATGCTTTAACTTCTACTTAAAAAGGAAAAACCGGGATGCAACGTGTATAACTAGTTTCTAGACTAAGCTTAAGTCTGCATGACCTAAAATGTAGGCAGCCTGACCCTAAAAGTTAAAACAAAAACATCTTGCAGTGATTACATGGTGTGTTTGCATGATTCCTGACACTTTAAAGTACTCTACATGTAGGAGGCTGCTGTCAATATTTAGTCTAAAAGGCTTATGTATGCAACAAATCTTTGGAATCTTTTCTCCAGAGGAGGATGTTTCCCAGTTTTTCTAAATAAATCCAGAATGACCCATCTGCAAATATAAGTGCAAACTGTTTTCTGCTACAGTAAGTATGCAAATATTTATCTTAATTTTTAAAAAATATGACCTTACCTTCACTATTTAATCTCATCTCTCCAGTGTAGACACACATGTGCATGCACACACACACACACTCACACACACACACTGCTGCTGTTCCAGGCCTCAATAAAAATATAGAAAAAGTAGAAGATGGCCGGGCGCAGTGGCTCACCCTGTAATCCCAGCACTTTTGGAGGCTGAGGCGGGCAGATCACGAGGTCAGGAGATGGAGACCATCCTGGCTAACACGGTGAAACCCTGTCTCTACTAAAAATGCAAAAAATTACAGTAGCACCTGTAGTCCCAGCTACTCAGGAGGCTGAGGCAGGAGAATGGTGTGAACCCAGGAGGCGCCAATGCACTCCAGCCTAGGCGACAGAGTGAGACTCTGTCTAAAAAAAAATAAAGAAGAAAGAAAGAAAGAAAGAAAGAAAGAAAGAAAGAAAGAAAGAAAGAAAGAAAGAAAGAAAGAAAGAAAGAAAGAAAGAAAGAAAGGAAGGAAGGAAGGAAGGAAGAAAGGAAAGAAAGGAAAGAAAGGAAAGAAAGGAAAGAAAGAAAGAGAGGAAGAGAGGAAGAGAGGAAGAGAGGAAGAAAGAAAGAAAGAAAGAAAGAAAGAAAGAAAGAAAGAAAGAAAGAAAGAAAGAAAGAAAGAAAGGAAGGAAGGAAGGAAGGAAGGAAGGAAGGAAGGAAAGGAAAGAAAAAGTAGAAGATATATCCAGATTTCTTTCAGAGCTTAGAACCTTGTTGGAGGAGTAAGGGAAGCAGGCAGGAATTATGAACAACACATAAAAGACAATCAGTCACCAATTGCAATTTGGGTGTAGGTCATGTTAGATTTAAGATGAGCAAAGGGCAAGTGAATGTTAAAGGATCCCAGAAACATAATGAAGGCAAAGAAATATAAGATATTTTCAAGTTAAACTTCTTTGTAGTGCAAGAAATAGATAGTAACTAGGGCTAACTTACACAGAAATGGGAAACGTTGTATAAGGACAGAAGGATATGGCGTCTGCTGGGTCCTCCAGGAAGCACATGCTGAGATAGATGTAGGAGTGCAAGCAATTTACTAGGGAGTAAGGCCTGCAAAAAGGAAAAGGAAAGGCAAGAGAAGAATTGGGCAAGAAAATCTTTCCAACTCTGATGTAGATCCAGCCCCCGTGAAAGTAAAAGAGGCAAGCAAGATTGAGCAGGGAGAGCCCCAGACATGATACAGATCCCTAAGTCTCCATCAGCACAGTAGGGAACTCTGTTGCAATGTCCCTTAGAGAAGTACTGTGTTGGAAGTACTAGGCTCTAGTGCTCCTGTGACATTCCATCATTGGCTAAGGCATGCCTGGGAGACGCATGGTGTGAGGGACAGCATTCATTGCAGTTGCTCTTGGGGCTGCAACTGACAGTCATCATTCTCACCTCTGTTCATTGTTCTAAACTCCGCTCTGCTGGTCGGGGTGGCTATATCAGTCCGTGTTCTCCAGAAAAACAGGACTAATGGTTCTCTCTCTCTGTAGTTTAAGGAATTGGCTTACTCAACTGTAGAGTCTGGCTTGGCAAGTCTAAAATCTGCAGGGCAGGCTGGTGGACCGGAAACTCAGGCTGGAGCTACTTCTGCAGTCCACTGGCAGAATTTTCTACTTCTTCCTCAAGGAAACCTCAGTTTTTTATCTTAACACCTTCAACTGACTGATTAGGCCCACCTAAATTATTGAGGATAATCTACTTCACTTAAAGTGCATTGATTGTAGATGTTAACCACATCCAAAAAATACCTTCACAGCAAGACCTAGTATTTGATTAAATAGCCTGACACTGTAGCCTAGCCACATTGACACAAAAATAAAATTAACCATCATAGTGGCTTACCTGGGAATGGTGACCCAAACCTTAATTCCTGGGTGGCCTGAGCTCTGGAAACCATTCCCTTCTCTGACTAGGTTTGCTGGACTTACACAGTCACACTGGGGCAAGGAGCTATTAAGAGAGCCCAACTAGATCACTTGAAGTCTATTCATAGACCACCTCACTTCCACTGGACAACAGAAGCCACAGTAAACACCACTAATCAGTGTCCATCACCCCAGCCTAGATGGTGACTCTTCTCTCATGCTGAATCTAGACATAAGGGTTCCAAAGTTTCCAGACAGTGGCCAAAGCATATAGATCAGTGGGGCCTTTGAGGTGACCCCTGGAAGGAATGCACCCTCCTTGGGGATATAACCTCTCTACCCTATCAAACACAGAGTTGCTGGGACAAGAAACACAAAGTCTTTCAGTGGGTCATTGAGAACGATGGTAACTGAGGCCAAACTTGCTTCCATACTTTGATTCTCAGACTTAGGTAAGTCTGTTTCCCCTATGGAGGATACAGGGACAGGTAGGGTTCTCTGATCAGCGAGTATACTGCCTCTTGAAGAGTGGCACCCCACACTCGGAGTATCGCCTCTGAGCTGGACTGACTGAGACTTCAGCAGACATTCTTATATGAAATTGGATTGCAGACTCTGGGCGGCACCATGTGTGATATGATCATGGACTTTTCTGGTCATAGATTCACTCCCATAGCTCCTTTGCCATGAACTGGGTCTCCTGGTCAGATGCTCTGCTGTTTAGGATGCTGTGACTCAGTCTGAAACTCTGAAAGTCACCCAACAGAGATTCCGTCTGAGGTTCTGTGGGAAGAAAAGGCAAAGCCTTTTCTGCAAAGAATAAGTATCCATTACTGTGAGAATGAACTATTGCCCTTTTGGGATGAAAAGAGCCCAGCATAGTCACAGCCAATCATGTAGTCACGTAGCAAGTGGCCAATTGGAAGAGTGTATATCAGGGGTTCAACAGTGGTCTCCATTGACAGCAGGTTACATACTCAGAGTTGTCCGAAGTACATCAGTCTTGAGGGTGGACAGTGGCTGGAGTAGGATTTACTCCCAGGCAGTCTTGCCCCAAAGTCTGCCTTTAAACCACTGTGCTACCGTGATTCTAAATAAACACAGTGAATATCGGTTTAAGTACTGATATGATTTGGCTGTGTCCCCACCCAAATCTCATCTTGAATTCTTATGTCTTGTGGGAGGGACCTGTCGGGAGATAATTGAATCATGGGGGAAGTCTTTCCCATGCTGTTCTCATGATAGCGAATAGGTCTCATAAGATCTGATTGTTTTATAAAGAGGAGTTCCCCTGCACAAGTTCTCTCTCCTCGCCTGCTGCCATCCATATAAGACGTGTCTTGCTTTTTCTTGCCTTCTGCCATGATTGTGAGGCTTCCTCAGCCACATGGAACTGTAAGTCCAATTAAACCTCTTTCTTTAGCCTCTGGTATGTCTTTATCAGCAGGGTAATAAAGATTTCTACTTCTAAATTTTCAAATAAAAGTTAAGTTTAGCTTAGTTGGTTTTATGAACCCTGAGTACCTGAGACAGGTGTCAGTTAATTTAGAAAGTTAATTTTGCCAAAGTTAAGGATGTACACCCATGACACATCCACAGGAGGTCCTGATGACATGTGTCCAAGGTGGTCGGGGCACAGCTTGGTTTTATACATTTTAGGGAGACATAAGAAATCAATCAATAAATGTAACATGCACATAGGTTCTGTCCAAAAAGGCAGGATAACTCAAATAAGGTAGGGGGCTTCCAGGTCACAGGTAAGGAAGAAACAAACAGCTGCATTCTTTTGAGTTTCTGATTCACCTTTCAAAAGGAGGCAAGGAGATATGCATTTATCTCAGTGAACAGAGGAATGGGAGGCAACTGCCCAAAGCAGTTCCCAGCTTGACTTTTCCCTTTAGCTTAGTGATTTGGGGGCCCCAAGATTTACTTTCCTTTCACAGTTTAGAGATTCCATTCCTACTCCTAGGATCCACTGGAGAAAGATCTCATGGTTAAAATGTTGCATGATGCTCCCACTCACCCCGTTGCAGTATGGGATGGGACAATTATCAAAGAGAGGGAATCATAGTGGATTTCCCAAAGCACACTGGCTACATCATCATACAAGGTCAGGTGCTATCTTGGGCATTTTTTTGTCTTTCTTTGCAAGAGCCATGGTGTACCACCCAGCACTCCCTTTATGAGGCAGCCTGCTGCAAGGAGTGAAGCTGTAGCCTCCAGCTGCCACATCTTTGGGATCTGCTGCAGAGTGCACTCTTAGATCACACCCTCCTAGGGCTGCTTCTAAGTCATCGACTGAGCACATTGCAGATACTAGGGATGGCTATCCTGCCTAGGCAGGATCTCTGCTTTAATCTGGACTCCCCATCATTGACCAAGACTCTCTCAGAGCTGCTCTGCCACCTGAGGCTCTATCTCTTTCTCTCCCTGATTCCAGACCTACCCTGAGATTGGCTGACTTTCCCACCTACCCTCATGCATTCCCCATTTTATCCTTCACAGGCACCCCTCTCCCTAATACATTCCTTCTAACTCTATCTTGGCCTCTGCTTTCCAGAGGACCTCAATGGACACACTAAATTTTTAGTGTGTCCATACTGCTTTCATCCTGTCCCTTCCAGGGGCACTGATCTACAGATCACTCCTGAATAAATGTCCTGCACCCTGAACTTTGTCTCAGGATCTGCTTCCTAGGAACCCATTCTGTAGCAATGCATTTCTACAAAAGGGCAATCCATCTTGTGTGGGACTGGACCTCAAAGGACAGTCCTAAGTGATGTTGAACACGGAGGGGTTAAATAATAATAAATCCTAGGTTTAACAGAGTGGGGATTTTAACAAGGGTAGGATCCCTGTGATGCACCAACCACATCAGCCTTGCATGAAGGCCATATTGTCCCCTCTGCTGGGAGTGCTGTCAGTACACAACTTTCAGCTCCTAGCCCTTTCGGGTATTGCTTTAGCTGCTGAGAACTACCTTTTCCAAGATCGTGTACCATCCAGTGACCCACATCCAGTGACTGATGGATGTGGGACTGTAATAGGGACCTGGTCATCTTGGCCCAACTTTGGACAAGTCTAAAAAGCCACAGAAGCTCCACACCTCCCCGTGGGACCAGCTGCATTTGCATCACATGGACTGTGCTGAAGGTTCTACTTGTCTCTCTGCCTTATGCTGCTTTCCTCCTGTTCCTTCCGGGGGCACAGATCTGAAGATCACCACTGAATAAATGTCCTGCACTCTGAACTTTGTCTCAGGAACTGCTTCTCAGGACCCCATTCTATGGCAATGCATTTCTACAAAAGGGCAATCCTCTTGAGTGAGACTGGACCTTAATTAGAAAGGAACTTTTTACTTCCAGAAGATGTTTTAAATATTCTTCCTTTTTATAGTAAAGAACGAGGCCTGTAGAAAGAAGGTCTGTAAGACCAGTGAGGACTAAGCTCTGATTTTTTTCATCTTGCCCAAATTTCTATCTAACGGGCCTGGGAAGTCAGGCCCTACAAACCATAAACTCTCATCAGATGGATTTTATTTAACTTGTATATCGTGACTTGACTTTCCAACGTGACTCTAGCATAACATTACAAGAAAAGAAAGAAAATAAAAATATTTTACCCCAAAACATGTTTATTTACCATATCTTAAAATGACCCTGCAAAGTTGTCCTTTGTGGGGGAAAATTTGCATCTGTAAAGAATGTCTATTAACACAGCTAGATCTTTTTCTTCCAGGCCCTCCCAATCCCCAAAAAATTAACTGAAAGTGTAGCATCTTTTAAAGATCTGAATAGGAAACACTTGTCATCTATTGTCTCTTAAAGCAGCCACTATAAGACTTCAAACAAACCTTGGTCTCCATAATCTTTCATCTTAACCTGAACATTTCCTTTCTATCAATCCCAGGTCTTTAGACAAACTCAACCAATTGTCAACCAGAAAATGTTTACATTTACTTATAGCTTGGAAGTCCCCACTTTCATTTGCCTCACCTGTCTGGACCAAACCAATGTATTTCTTTATTTGATTGATGTTTCATGCATCCCTAAAATATATAAAACCAAGCTGCACCCCAACCACCTTGGGCACATGTTCTCAGGACCTCCTGAGGGCTGTGTCACAGGCCATTGTCGCTCATATTTGGCTCAGAATATTTTACAGAGTTTGACTCTTTTTGTTAACACCAAGATAAAGAGAAATGGGGAGAGCTGCAGATCCAGGGAAACAGAGGAGGAGACACCACACATGGCTTATCAGGAAGTGAGAGGCTGCTCTCTCCTGAGCCTATGGGAAGCAGCAAACTCTTGAGCTATACCACTGACAAACAGGCACAAACAGGAGCAGCAAGCAGGCACAGGCACAAAATCAGGGGAGATCCAGCAATAGTCACAAGAGCTGAGAACCAAACTTACAAGAGCTTAAGGCACAATAGTGTGGGGCATGTGTGAGAAACTCAGCAGGATTTTTAAATGCTAAGGATTCCTAGTCTCAAAAAGTCTTTGCTGACTCCAACCTTAAGTACTATTTTATAATCCCAACGTACTGCAACAGCACCCTATTGTAGCAGTCATGGCACAGTTTTGTAATTGTCTGTTTTGGGGGGAGGGGCATAAATCATGGTGGAAAGTCACTTAATGGACAAAGTGGAAAATTCTAGGCCTAGCAGCACAGACAAAGATATGGGGAGGCTATGCCAGTAAAGCTGCGGGGACTTCAGCTGGCTACAGAAATGTGTCACCTCCATATAAATGTGGTCATATTGATATGCCAGGGCTAAAGCTGAAAACCAGAATGTTTCTCTACCAGTGTTTCCTGGGCAAGTATCATCTTCCTACCATGATGGAAAAATTCTTTTGTCAGGCTCCATCTCAGCCAGCCTTCCCAGGCCCCTAAGATACAACTCTCTTAAGCATGGCAGCTCACTCACCTTCCCCATGTGACCTTCGCCTCCCAGGCAAGACACCAGCATAGAGACAGAGTTGCCATCCAGATGGGTTCCAACATCGTCCGGAAACTGAAAAGTCAGCTGTCACTTATACTCTTGGCACTGGATGAGGACAGCCCTGAGGCCCTGACTTCTATCTTACCTAATCTAGCCAGGGAAACAAGTGAAGGGGGAATAGTTGCAACTCACAACCTAAGCAAGAATGAACTGGAAGAATGATTTGGGGAAAAGCAGACATCTCCAAAGGAAGAGAGGTAGAAACTGAGGTCCAGAGGGACTCAAGACTGTGGTGATGTGTGTGTGGCAGGAGGGGTAAAAGGAAGAGGGTGACTGTGTAGGACTGTAAGCTCCAGACTGGTGGTTAAGGCTTGGAGGTGATACCTTGGGATCAGCTCATCACACCAAGGGACAATGTATAATGTCCCACCCTCTCCCTATGTCCCAAGCCCACTCTGGAGGGTTTAGGATTTCTCTCCTCAGTAGGATGGCAAAGTAGTTAGATATCAGGGGTGTGGAGTCAGATTTCCCAAGTTTCATTCAACTCTGCTATACTAGCTGGGTGACCTTATGCAAAATAGCTAACTTCTCAGTGCCTCAATTTCTTCATCTGAAAAATGAAGATAATGATATAACATAATTTCATAGGGCTGGTGTGAAAAGTAAATAAAATATGATGCATAAGGCACTTAGAACACCACCCGACACATTGGAGTCTGTCAAAGATGTTAAGCATTCATCTGTCATCTCTCCATTTATCTGTCTATCCATCTACCTATTCATCTATCATCTATCTATCCATCTGTCTATCCATCATCTATCTATCCATCTATCTACCTACCTATTTACCTATCCATCTATTTATCTATCTATACATTCATCAATCTATTTATCCATCTGTCTATCTATCTGTCTAGCTCTGATTGAACCTCTTTCAAATGTAAATATGTGTGTTTTCTCTTCCTTGTCATCCACACTAAAGGCATGAAAGTCACCCAGAGATATCACTCTACCATCTTAATAACAACAGAGATTTTCTGACTAATGTCCCCACGGCACACTCAGATTGATCCGTCACTTTGCTGTATATGATAATTGGAAAAGTCCCTTAATTCCCTGGGTGTTAACATCTCTATTTGTAAAACAAAGATTTTCAAACAAATTGGTCTTGGAAGTTCTCAATTTTAATTTTTTTTTATTTTATCTTCCTTGACAATCGAATGTGTTAACTATCAATGAAACTAGTCATTTTCGGAAAAGCCAATCAAATAGAGCTTGATAAACAGAGATTACTTTCATGATACCAGGACTCCACCACAAAAATCCTAATCTTGTGGGTTGTTCTCAGTTCAGTAACTGCCAGATGCCAATTTTCCACATTTTCTTCACCACCATCTGTAGCCTAAACAGTGCTTACTGGTGCAAAGTCTGGTTACCCTGGAGCTCTGTAAAAGCCTTGGTCTTCCCAAAAGCCTCCCTAATTAGGATCACTAGATCCTCTTCCCAACTCCAGGAAGAGTATGATGCATGGTAGAAATATTTGCAACCACAAAAAGAGAGACAGGAGAAATTTTCCAGCATACTCATGCCTTGTGGCATGATAATTTTTTATTGGTTCACAGTTTCCTTCTCCTGGAGAAATGCTTTTCTAACTGTCTAGTTGCTGGGAAGGGAATGGGGTAAAGTGTGGGATAGGTGGGATCAGACCAACCTGGGGTCTCTCTCATTTACCCCTGATTCAAGCCCATAACTTCAGCTCTGTTGTTATTTGTTTTCTTTGCTTATTCTTTGGGCTCTCTTTGAGAAGAAAAGTCCTTTGAATAAAAGCTTTTGGATTTAAAATTTGAAAATCTCTGCCCTGGAGAATGTATCCACGGATACAGTCCTCATGACAAACTCAGGCAGTAATTATTAGTACTATCCATGATTACCATTGAACGTCCACAAACCTCAGAGTGATGGGAAAACTTGCCCACTAATAAGTCAGAGAGCAGTGACTCAAAGTCAGGATGTCTGATAATACATACATTTATTATTTTCACTACATCACAGTGACTTCTCTATAATTTTATAGTAACAGAAAATCCTGTTTACAGAATTATGTATTGTCCAACTGTATTCAAGATTTAGTAAACTTTTAGTAGACTCCATGTCTAATAATAATAACTACTATTTTTATACAATTGCTTTGTGTCATTCACAGTGTTCTACACTTAAAATGAAATAAATTAACTCAGTTTTATTTAATCTGCCACAAAAATGTGTAAGTGCCATTAGTAGCCCTTTTTTACAGATGCAGAAATTGAGACTCAGAAAGGTTAAGACACATTTCCAAGGTCAAATAGTAGTTAGAGGCTGATCTAGGAGATGATCCTAAGAAATCTCACTAATTAGAGACTGTATGATTCTAGATTGAGGTATAGCTGAGTTAAAGTGCTGGGGATTTTGAAATGAATAAGACACAGTCTCTGTACTCATGTATCACACCGGTAGTCACATAACCTTGGTATTAGTTCATGCTCATGCTGCTATAAAGAACTGCCTGAGACTGGGTAATTTATAAAGAAAAGAGGAGTAATTGACTTTCAGTTCCTCAGGGATAGGGAGACCTCTGGAAACTTACACTTATGGCAGAAAAAGAACCAAACACATCCTTCTTCACATGGTGGCAGGAAGGAGAAGAATAAGCAAAAGGAGGAAAAGTCCCTTATAAAACAATCTGATCTTGTTCTCACTCACTATCATGAGAACAGCATGAGGGTAATCATCCCCATGATTCAATTACCTCCTACTGGGTCCCTCCCATGACACATAGGGATTATAGGAACCACAATTCAAGGTGAGTTTGGGTGGGAACACAGAGCCAAACCATATCATTCTGCCCCTGACCCTTCCAAACCTCATGCCCTCACATTTCAAAACACAATCAAGCCCTTCCAACAGTCCCCAAAGTCTTAACTAATTCCAGCATTAACCCAAAAGTCCAAGGCCAAAGTTTCATTTTAGACAAGGCAATTCCCTTCCACCTATGAACGAATAAAATCAAAACAAGTTAGTTAGTTCCTAGATACAATGGGGGTACAGGCATTTGGTAAATACACCCTTTTGAAATAAAAGAAATTGGCCACAACAAAGGGGCTAAAGGCCCCATGCAAGTCCAAATCCATTAGGGCAGTCATTAAACCTTAAAGATCCAAAATGATCTTCTTTGACTCCATGTTTCACGTCAGGGCATGCTGATGCAACAGTTGGGTTCCCATGATTCTGAGCTTCTCCTTCCTGTGGCTTTGAGGAGTATAGCCCTCTTCCTGGCTGCTTTCATGGGCTGGCATTGAGTGCCTGCAGTTTTCCCAGGCACACAGTGCAAGCTGTCAATGGATCTGCCTTTCTGGGACTTGGAGGACAGTGGACCTCTCCTCACAGCTCTACTAGGCACTGCCCCACTGGGGACTGTGTGGGGGCCCCGACCCCACATTTCCCTTCTGCACTTTCCTAGCAGAGGTTCTCTATGAGGGCTCCAGCTCTGCAGCAAACTTCTGCCTGAACATCCCGGCATTTCTATACATCCTAGGTGTATGGTGAAATCTAGGTGGAGGTTACCAATCCTCAACTCTTGACTTCTTTGCACCCGCAGACTCAACACCACGTGGAAGCTGCCAAAGCTTGGGGCTTGCATCCTCTGAAACAACAGCCTGAGCTGTACCATGGCCCCATGTAGCCATGGCTGGAACAGCTGAAAAGCAGAGTACCAAGTCCTGAGGCTGCATACAGCAGCAAGGCCCTGGGCCCAGCTCAAGAAACCATTTTTCCCTCTTAAACCTCTGGGCCTGTGATGGGAGGGGCTGCTGTGAAGGTCTTTGACATGCCCTGGAGAAATTTTCCCCAGTGTCTTGGTGATTAACTCTGGCTTCTTGTTACTTATGCAAATTTCTCCAACAGGTTTGAATTTATCCCCAGAAAATGGAGTTTTCCTTTATATCACATTGTCAGGCTACAAATTTTCCAAACTTTTATATTCTGTGTCCTCTTCAATGCTTTGTGGCTTAGAAATTTCTTCTGCTAGATACCCTAAATCATCTCTCTCAAGTTCAAAGTTCCACAGATCTCTAGGACAGATGCCACTAGTTTCTTTGCATAGCAAGAGTCACCTTTACTCCAGTTCCCAAGAAGTTTTTCATCTCCATCTGAGACTACCTCAGCCTGGACTTCATTGTCCTTATCACTATCAGCATTTTGGTCAGAGTCATTCAACAAGTTTCCAGGAAATTCCAAACTTTTCCACATTTTCCTGTCTCCTGAGCCCTCCAAGTCTCTGGGAAGTTCCAAACTCTCCCACATTTTCCTGTCTTCTTCTGAGACCTCTAAACTCTTCCAACCTCTGCCTGTTACCCAGTTCCAGTAGCTTCCACATTTTTGGTTATTTTTATAGCAGCGTTCTACTCTATTGATGCCAATTTACTGTATCAGTCCATTCTCATGTTGCTAATAAAGACATACCCAAGACTGGGCAATTTATAAAGGAAAGAGTTTTAATTGACTCAAAGTTTAGCATGGCTGCAGAGGCCTCAAAAGACTTACAATCATGGCAGAAGTGGAAGCAAACACATCTTTCTTCACATGGTGGCTGGAAGGAGAAGTGCTGAGCAAAAGAGGAAAAAGGCTTTTATGAAACCATCAGATCTTGTGAGAACTCACTCACTATCATGAGAACAGCATGAGACTAACCACCCCCATGACTTAACCACCTCTCACTGGGTCTCTCCCATAACATGTGGAGATTATGACAGGGAACTACAATTCAAGATGAGATTTGGATGAGGACACAGAGCCAAACCATATCAACCTCTAATATAAGGTCTAGCATAAAAGTAACTGCACTGCTGCAATGAATTTTGGTATGTAAAACAGTGAGGTTAGAAATAAAATTTATTTAGGATTAGCTTTAAAAAGGGTCAGAGTTCTTAAGGAACTGCATAAAACTGCAATATTTCTCAAATATTAAGAAGATAATTTATGCTCGCTTCAGGGAGCTTATTGAGAAAACCTCAGAGAATATACTGTATGACAAAGGTAATGTATAAATCATGGTGGTCATAAAGGGAGAGGAATATTATCCTGGAGAACTAACTCTTGAACTTGATGAGGGACTGCACACCAAGGCCTCTCTAAAAACCTGAGTAAAAAAATCTGAATATTAAAAGAAGGGATACATTATTCTGCTAGGCCCATGGTTTAAGAATATAAGCACATTGTTTACTAGTGTTCTCAGTTACTGAGAGCATAAAATTCAGCTCTTAGCCCTATTACTGCACCACAGAAATGATACACAAGACCAGAATCTGTTTAGAAAAGTTTTGGAGGCTGAAGTATTTTCTGCATCCCAAATCACACGCTTGTTTTAAATGGTTCCCTGATAAAACAGAGGTGTGTGGGTCTTTATACAAGCATCCTCCATGTAAAATTAAAATCGTGATTTAAAAAAGAAAAGGCAAACTGGACAGATGTTGCAGACAGAAACCCTTGGAGGTGAGTCACGGTCAAACTGTTAGTGGTGGAGTGTTTCTCATAATTGGAACTGTCAGAACAGACTTTCATTGCACACGAGGTAAAATGCTACCCTCCAGAGAGAGATTTTCATCATCATAAAATCTAATCTCCCTAATTTCAGCCCTGGAAACCTGTGTTGTCTGCTGGTATAACACCAAGGTGGAAGTGAAGAGGTAGTAGGTTAAATGCTTACTCTATTTGGACTGACTAGTATCTTCTCTTTTACCCAATAAGCTTTTAAAATTGGTAAAGAATATTGAGACAGGGCAAATAATTGGTCATTCACAGAGTGTGGACAGAGAGTAATAGCAATAAGAAGGGAAAACAAGTGGACTAGTACTAAGGATGTATAAGGCTTTCTTGAACTTCTGTTTTTTTTGTTTGTTTTAATTTGTAAAATTTAAGTGTAAAGATAATCATATCCTTGGGTTACTGTAAGGAAAAGGAAAACATGAAACATTTCCAGCAAAGTTGATTTGTAACCTATAAAGCACCGTGTAATTGTTGCCCATGCTACATTCTTTATACTATCTTCTGTTTTGATTACAAGACAAAATATCCCACAAAATAAGCAATCCCAAGAGAAACAAAGCAGGACAGAAATGACAGGTCAGGATCTCACACAGAAAGGTGGAATGTGTGAAGGAAGGTGATAGAATTTGGTCTGGAGAGCCTGTACTCCCATCTGGCTTCACCCCCATGAAGATACAATGGGCTGACATATATAAAATATTTGGAAGCATGCCTGGGCATAATAACATCAGCAAAGGTTAGTTATAGTTGGCAAGCCTTTTAACTTTCCTGAGCCTCTATTCCTTGTCTATAAAATATGGATCAGTACTGCTTCACAGGCTAGTGAGGGAGAGTTAATTGAAGTAATACAGAAGAACAGAAATGATGAAATATTAACACATACACTATTATTACTGATTTTTGTTAGTGTCTATGTTTTTATATGATATATATTGTGCTGCATGTTCATATGTATGTGTGTGTATATATATGTATATATACACCATATACATATGTATCAGCAGAGAATGTAATGAAATAAAATACTATGTTATTTTCAAGGATATGAACTAAGTGCTAAATTAATCATTTAACTTTTTCCCTAATTTGGGCATAACATAATCAGCTTTGATAAATATAAAGATTACTTTGGAAAAGTTTGAAGGTTTGTTTATAGGATTGGACAGAGACTCTAGTGGCCTGCTCTAAAAGACACAAACCATGAAGGCCCAGGCTCACAGGCTGGCGGTGGTAAGAGGAGGAAAAAATGAAGTATTATGTTTAAGAGAATTGATAAGATTCAGTACTTAACACAATATAATTCAATATCAGGCAGCCTGTGATTCAGAAAATCTGAAAATTGAAGACTCACTCTAATAATGCTTTATGCTTCTGTTGTACTTTTAACTTTTTCCAACACTTTCAGATCAATTACCTTGAGCTGCAAACAACAGAACGAACTCTAGCCTCATTTAGTGCCACATGTGGTGGTGTGGCATGGTTTATCAAACCTTGACATAGTGGGAACAGCACATGGTGTGTCATGATCTGAACTGGGTGGGAATCCCTGCTAAACCCCTCATGTTGTGCTTGATTTAGGAAACGCTGTGAACCCCTCTGAACCTTCCCTGAATTCTAATCATGATAGCACCTTCCTCACAGGACTACCTGAAATACACCCAGACCTGTGCCCGAACATAGCAGGCACTTTATAAAAGTTAGAACTCTTCCTTTCCCCCCTCTGGCTTGCGATCTCATGATTCTGTAATAAATATACTAAAAGTCATATTATAGTCATGCTCATGAATTCTTAGATGTGAATAGGCTTTGTCACAAAACCTTGAAAAGCAACAAATAAAATTCTCTTGACATTTAAATTCATAAGTGGGCTCAGAGAGATAAATGCTTTGCTCAAGATAACACTTAATTTGCAGCTGAAGCATAACTAGAAAACTTAGTTTCTAGATTCTACTTCTTAGGCATTCTCTAAGCCCAGATACGACTTATTTTTTGGTTGCTTCAATGAAGATATGCATCTCTGCCTTCAAGAAGCTTAGATTATTAAAAATAAAAAAATAAAAAATAAAAAATAAAAAAATAAAAAAATAGCAAGAACTCTCCATTTCCCTGATTACATTCAGAGTACCAAGAAACAGCTGATAGTTTTAAATGATTCCCTTGCTACCTCTTTTCTCCTGCATGCATGAATGTAGCTGTACATTCAGTTAGTGATTAAACACGATGATTGCATTCCATACATAAGATACTATGCTGAACCCTGTACAAAGAGAAAATTAAAATTCAGCCCAGGAGAGAAGAGATACACACAATTTGCTGGAGAGCAGGTCAGAGTACAGACTTCAGGATCAGAAAAATACAAGTTCAAATCCCACTTCTGCCACTTAGTATTAGTATGGGTTAGTTTCCTGAACACGTCTAGCCCTTTATTTATTTACCAGTAATATGTGAATCCCATATCTACTCCCCAGATATGGCATGAACATCAAATGCTGTAATGTTAAAAGAGGATTCAGCCTGTTATCTAAGTTCTCAATCTTCCTATCCCATCAGTGGTGACTATTGTTAATAGCCATTATTTATTATTAGGGGAGGTTAAAGCCAAGCACTATGTGGTTAATATACTAAATCACGAGTCAACAAACTTTTCTTGTAAATGTCTAGAGAGTAAATATTTTCAGCTTTGTGAGAGGTAGGGCTAGGGTTCCAACCACTCAATTCTGTCACTGTGGCATGAAAACAGCCATAGACAATACGTAAATGTAGATGATGGGTATGGCTCTGTTTTTTTGTTTTGTTTTGTTTTTTGTTTTTTGTTTTTTTCTTTTGAGACAGAGTCTCGCTCTGTTGCCCAGGCTGGAGTGCAGTGGCATGATCTCAGCTCATTTCCTGCTCTGCCTCCTGGGTTCAAGCCATTCTCCTGCCTCAGCCTCCCGAGTAGCTGGGACTACAGGCACCCACCACCACACCCTGCTAATTTTTTCTGTTTTTAGTAGAGATGTGGTTACCCTGTGTTAGCCAGGATGATCTCGATCTCCTGACTTCGTGATCCGCCCGCCTTGGCCTCCCAAAGTGCTGGGATTACAGGCGTGAGAGGCATGGCTCTGTTCTAATAAAACTATAAAAAAACGGAGGCCAACCTGTAGGCCATACTGCCAACTTTTGTTCTGAACAGAAAATCATGGGAAATTCTACTACAAGAGATGATTTGTGTCTTTCTGAAACTATAGGGTTTAGCAGACAGATGGCAATAGCAGTGGAAAATATTGCATAAACAGAGGCAAGAATTGCAGTGGCTTGGAACAAATCTAGTGTTTACTTGAGACTAAGTCCTCCAATCTGGCATCTCCCAACCACCCAATCCAAGCTTGGGTACATAAGACATGTTCAATAAGAGGAAGCATGAAATATTGGAACAAAAAATATTTCAGAGTTCTTCTATTTCAATTCTTCTACATCCTTGTTGAATGACAACTTTTGAGCGGAGAACTGGCCTGATTAATAATGCATTCTACCAAAATGGAAGTGTAATAAGGGCTCTCCTAAGACACAACAAACAAGTAACTAGGTAACTAATATAATTAGGGGAGAGAGGAAGCAGATGGAGTTAAGGATGATACCTTCCTCTCAAGCCTGGCCTGTAGAATACAAATAAGAAACATTAGAAGCAGAGCTAATTTTATCAGCTGAAAATGACACTGAAAATTAAAATATGAGATTTTGGGGCTAATCATCAAACCTATGTGATCAATGGATTAGATTCAGAGAAGAACAATTTCAGATTGAAGTTGGTATTGAGCATATGCTGTCCTTTTGGATCTGAGATTTAGTAGCCAAACTAAATCCAATATAATTGGTAAGGCAGGACAGTGAAATCACCTGTACTACTGGAAACTCTCATTTTACCTCTCTGCCTCCCTTTAGTGCTTTTCTCTTTTTCTTGGCTGCTTGGTTTCATTTGCTTGTTTGAATCCTGTGGAGTACACATGTTTGAATCTATTAGGTGGTATTTGCTTGGACTTGGCTCCATTGCACTGTGTTTGAAACTCTGGCAGAACATAATCAACAATGGTGTCTGAGTGGATTTTCCAAGATACTGACATTTTCTTCATGTCCGTCACCTGCTATAAATGACAACAACAACTTACAAGACCTCTCATATATTGCCTTCAGTGTGGAACGCCCAGTGTTCAGTATGGCAGTGTTCAGTATGGTTTTCTTTATCTGGCCACCACATGCCTTCTAGCGTTAGACCCATTCCCCACCTCCAGTCCAGGCATGTGAGCCAGAGAATTCCTATAATGTCCCAAATTGTTCTATGCTGCTGCTACTTTGCTCACATTACTTCCTTCTGTTGGGATTGCCAAGGGGACCCACAAAAGCATAATCCCCTCTCTACCTGGATTGTGAGCAAGTAAATAAATAAAACCAAAAATTTGAAAGCCACACATGGCATTTAATACAGATGGAGGCCAAGATGGAAGACACATCCTCAGTAGGTTAGTCTAGCCGACTCAATTATTCTAAACTCTGGACCCAGAGAGACCTATCTACCAAACTCGGTCAGTGAGGGACTTGGGCAAGCCTCTCCTTCTTGAAGCTCTGAAGACATAGAGGGTTACTTCAGGTGAGCATCCCCAGTGATTCCTTCCCAACACCTCAGCCATGTAAGTCATTTCACCATGCATGGGCCAAAGGGGCAGAGAAAGACCCAAAGTGATACTAACTGAGCTTTAACAGGATTAAGATGTTGACAATAAAGAAGAAATTTTCCTCACTAACACCCACTGCTGAGAATGCTTTCTTATCCTTTTGGATAAGAAGCTTGTTATTCATTAAGGTTTAATCCATGATTAACAAAGAGCCCTCCAAGTAGAGGCCCCATTGAGCTCATATAAGAAGATCTAAATAAAAACAGCCCAATGATATATCTTTGTTCAATGGTGTAAACTGCTACCTCCCAGTAGACTCAGGCCCTTGAGGACCACATGCACGGTACCTTTTATCTTCTCAGCATCCATTTCCTCTTCTGGTTGCAACAAGACTCTAACTTTACTTTAGGGTTCTTCATTCCCAATTTACATGCATCTTAGTGAGTCTGTCCATCA
The DNA here is from genome assembly GCF_043159975.1 of Macaca nemestrina. Classification (NCBI taxonomy): domain Eukaryota; kingdom Metazoa; phylum Chordata; class Mammalia; order Primates; family Cercopithecidae; genus Macaca; species Macaca nemestrina. The sequence continues at coordinate 186,599,799 of NC_092127.1, forward strand.
AGATATTTTGTCCTGTTGTCCTGTCTATGATGGATTGTTACCAAAAATGACCGCAACTATGTCCCTTTACAATGTGGCTTTGTTATAAGTAATGTCTATTGCTACTACTCCCTACCTTAAATAAGGCTGGCCTTGGTATGTACTTTGGCCAATTGATACAGTATGCTGGTCTGAGCCTAGGCCTTAAGAGGCCTCTCTCCCTTCTGTTAATTTTCCTAGACCTCCACCACCTTTATTTAAGCAAGCCAAGGGGATCCACAAGGGACTCTCATCCCTTTGAATGAGAGATGCTATGGCCCTCAGTATGCTCATTTTCCAAACCAAGGTGTCAGATATAAGAGAATCCAGTCAAGGTCCAGGAAGTCAGTCTCCAGTTGACCAACAGCAGACGTCAGATGCATGGACAATGCCTCTTCTCAACCAATAACAAAAGGTTTTCCCAGCCACACTACAATATGAGCTAAGAAATGCCTGCTGTTTTAAGCCACTGAGGTTTGGAGTTGTTCATTACACGACAATGGCTACCATTTTTTTTTTCTTTCTTTTTTTTTTGAGACGCAGTCTCGCTCTGTCACCCAGGCTGGAGTGCAGTGGCATGATCTCAGCTCACTTCCTGCTCCGCCTCCCGGGTTCATGCCATTCTCCTGCCTCCACCTCATGAGTAGCTGGGACTACAGGTGCCCGCCACCAAGCCTGCTAAGATTTTGTATATTTAGTAGAAACAGGGTTTCACCATGTTAGCCAGGATAGTCTCTATCTCCTGACGTAGTGATCTGCCCACCTCTGCCTCCCAAAGTGCTGGGATTACAGGCGTGAACCACCGTGCCCGGCCAACGATGGCTAACTTTTATAGAGATTTGTATTATACTTAGAGATGGCTTTGGGGATTGGTATTACACTTAGAAATGGCTTTGAGATTGGGGGTCAGGCAGAGATCGAAAAAATGGCAAACTCTTGGTGGAAATGAAAAAACCTTGTGGTTCAGCGTTTGTTTCCATTCAGAAAACGAACCCAAATCTATTCAACATAATTTTTCTTACATTATGCTTTTTTTAAATTAATCTAAGTTTTTGTACCTTGCTTGAGACCAAAGAAACCAAACTGAAATAGGCAGAAATAAAGAAGAAAGAGACAGAGGAAAGAAAAGTAAGAAGGATGTCTGGCTTTTAAATAAACTCTCATCTAAAGAAAAAAAGTCAAGCCTCTACATTTAAAGAAAATGAATTTTCAAACTATAGAATGCACATGAATCAACTAAAATGCTAGTGAACATCAGACTTATAAAACAGAATCTGTTCTGAGGCTGTGATAATTCACTATGCATATGTAAATGGTATATATATATTAAACAGATATAAAAGTGTGTGTGCATATATATAGAGAGAGAGAGAAAGAGAGATACATATCTGGTCAGAGGTCCTAGAAAAGTCTCAAGTAAATGCATATTGGAAGTTTTTGATTTATGTAGGAGGCTATCTGCAAACAATTCACTGTTACTGATTAAATCATTGCAAACAGATTAGGTTCTATTGGTGAAAGGAGTAATAAAATGAAATCTATTTCTGCTTCCCAAAACATTTCTACTGTGTATATCTTAAACCAAGGCATTCTCCAGATAAACAGACTACAAATATGATCAAGAACAAACTCTGAACCTCTGAAAAATAGCAGGATATTCCTACTTGCGTTTTATTTATCAATTTCCTTGTACAGACCAAAAGTAAAAGATTAGGTGAATTTTTTGTGTCCACCAAATAATTTTCAGATAGTGTGTACAAGAAACCAGGTAATAAACAATCTGGTCTGGCCTTCTCTTAATTTAATAATTCATTTAACAAATATTTATTCCTCAAATTTACCCTGATAATATTGCTATGCTTTAAATGGCTTCTCATTGCCTAAAGAGTTGTATGGAAATTACTACAGTGATACATTGACATTTATTGTAGCTGAGAAGACCCATGGACCTCCCTAAGATGTTCTAGATGTTGCTATAGCAATACTGGATACACATGGACCCCATTCACAGGCTGTCTGTGCTCATGATCCAGCCTGCCACACACTGACTGCATTAACTGTGGCTTATGCAGGCCTGGGCTTGTTCTTCTTTAAAAGGAGGTAGTAGTAGTACTGTCTTATTGTTTATTGGGAAGATTAAACATGAAAATACACATAAAGTATTTAGATCACTTTCTGGCATATAGTAACTGCTTAATAAATGTTAGTTACAATAATAATCATACCCTCAATTGTCTAACATTTTATGCAATTTTATAAGCACTTACAGCATCTCATTTATTTTTCAGATCATTGCTGTGAGATTGTATATGTATGTATTAAATATGTGTGTGTGTGTGTGTGTGTGTGCGCTCGTGTATGTGCATGGGGATGTGTGTGTGTGTATATATATATAATGCTTACTATATGAACTCAAAACCAAGACTCATGTTGGTGAAAGAATTTGCCCAGGGTCACTCCCCTGGCCAGGGAACAGTCCAGGCCAGGGTCAGCCCAGGCCTATTAGACTTCAAAATCTACACCCATTCTCTACATTCTGCCTCATCCGTTGGTTTCTAAGGGTGACCATCTATTTCCTCTTCACCTTTCTTCCCCTAATTCCTATGTACTCTGTCTAAAGCAACCACTCTTCTCAACCTGGTCAGATGTGAGCATGGTTTCTTTCCAAGAAGTCAACCCTGGCTGGATTCCCAACCCTGCTGCATTGTAGGGAAAGTAGTTCAATGCAGTAATTAACCATTTGGGATTCTTCAGACTGCTTGGATTTATGTCCAGCTCCAATGCTTATAGCTATGTTAACTTGAATTACTGTGTCTCAATTTCCTCATCAGCAAAATAATGCCTGCCTGACAGGTTGTTCTGAAGATTAAATGAAACAATCAAACATCAGCACAGTGTTTGGTATATAGTAAGCCCTCAATAAGTGTCAGCATCAGAGGCTGATAAAATGTGACTCCTTCTGTCTCTCCATCAGCAGAATTCTCAAAGACCACAACAATAGATGCCAATCAGCCACATCCAAAATAAGGGCTAGATCTTATTTGCTACAGAATTGTACAATGGAGATTGTCCATCACCCACTTTAAATGAACAAATGGTTTGAGTAAAAGGGCATGTAGAAAAGGTCTCCATTTAAGGAAGTGTCTCCATGCTGTCTACCCTCCTATGACCAGCTCACCAGACCTAGAAGGAAGAGAGAGATACTTACTCCTTACCTCAATCCAAGTGAAAGCGATTTTAGTGGAACCATTAGGTTGCTGGGCTTGTTTATAAAGGGATTGAGTCACACGTGACCTTTGCCTGGGGAAGACAATGGTTGGGAGAATGGAGATCAGTGCTTTGCACCTCAGATACCTGAGCAGAGGAAGGAGATGGAGTCTCGTCCAGGCGGCAAGCAGTGTTTCCCAGGAGGCCATATGTGAGCCCCAAAGTTCGATAACAGCCTGGACTGTATGTGACTCAGGTTATCAGAAGCCTAAGGAGCAGGAGGAGAGCTTGGAAGAGCCAACTAGAGGTGTGGCATCACCCAATTTAAGGGAATTGTGGATAGAGTATCTGAAATATGTCCTCAAAAGGGACCCCTTGAAAGATAGGCAGAAGGTGTCTGGGCCATAAACAGCATGAACTCGCACGCAATCACACAGTCACCTGCCATTTTATGCTAGTGCTTTCCTCCTGTACTCAACAGCGGAGCTCAGACAACTAGGCCACGGAGCAACGGGAGCGGAAGAGAAGGGTGGGGAAATGGAGAAGATGTTCCCTGCCCTTGCACCACCCATGCTTCCAAGCCTGAAATCAGCCTGATTCAGGACAGGGAAGGAGTTTTAACTTTGAATAATGCTTGAGTTTTGATGACTGCACCAGTCTTGACACTTACATTTTTTAGAAGAGTGTGCAATTTGACTTAACAGAACCCCAGCATGTTTGATACTGACTGAGACTTGGTCAAGTGGTCAGGAATCATAAATCTAGGAAAGAGAAACCCTTCCCACCCCAACCTCTCCACCTCAGAGGTTTAGGGAGTCAATGAATTTCAAACTCCTGGAATGTTTATACGCTATTTGCAGAGAAGGCTTAGCGACCTGTCTCATTGGTAAATTTGCAAGAATAAACTAGGAATTCACAGATTATTTCCTCCCACTTTCCTCTTGGGAGCAAGCTCTTCAAGGATGTCTTCCACCCCTTCAGACAATGAGTCTTACCTGGGCAGCACCCCCCCATTCTATGGATGCCCACCGGGGGCCAGCGTACCTGTGACAGTTGGGAAAGTCGGAATAAATTGAGAGTTCATCTCCCATGTGCACTTTGCTCTCATATTTGGCTAATTTCTACAATTAGCTTTTCTGCAACATGAAGGCTAGATTTGATCTCCGTATGTTTCTTCTCTGTCTTGTCTCTCCAGTTGTTCCAAATTCAGGCAGGGAAGAGAGGTGCCATGCATTGGGTGTCCTGCATACACCAACAGCCCATAGAGTGGGCTTAATAAAGAGAACTAATAGACTACAGACACTCTCTGATTGTAACCAAGTCAATCCAGCATTTTTGAGTAAATGGTGGCATTACCACCGTGACAATTGCTGCCGGTCTTAGTACTTACAGTGCCCAAAATGTATCTTCTTTTCACAAGTCTTTGTATTTGCTAAAACTGTTTTCTACCTCTATCCTATTACTTGATTCAATTCAGTGGCTACCTGCTCTACAAAGCCTTTCCTAACTCACCCCATGTTGCACTTTCCCACAAATTATGTGATATTTCTGTACTCATTTTTACTCAGAAGATTGTGTCGAGATGGCTCTTACAGTACCTGTCATACTTGACCACAGGTTCTCTGGTGACCAACTCAGCCCGGTCCTTTCTCATATTTGTGTTCCCACAGCACTCCTCTGGTAATATAATAGGTGCTCAAGGTTTGCTGAAATTAATTGAAATGAAACTGACTCTGTATTAAAGTAGGGTCAGGCAGTGCTCTGCAGAGAGACATATGCAGGCTTGGGGTCATATAGATGCAGTTTTAATCCTGGAATTTTCTTTGGTTCTTCGTTGTTTTCTTCATGTGACACTATCACTCTCCGGATCTCAGTTTGCAACACAATTACAGAACAAATTAAGTGCCTTCTATCAAATATCTAGGGCTGTGCCTGGCCTTAATACTCAATAAAAGTTATTTCCACTTCCATTTTGATTGGGAAAAAATAACACAAAGGACATGGTCATTATCTTGCAGGTTCTTTGACAAGGATATCACACAAAAGGGCTTTTGGTTCTATTTGTTTTGAGTCTTGAATTACCGAAGAAATCTTTTATAGAAGATGAGGACGTGAGGATGTGCTGCAAGGAAAGTACTTCCTTTTTTTTTTTTTCCTGTGGTGAGTGAACCCTGCATACACATTCGCCACAAAAGACATAAACCAGGCAAGAAGAAGCTTAGTGCTTGGGCTGCACTTGGAGAGCCTAGGCCCAAGATCAAACAAATTCTACGGAGTCCCAGCCCAGCTTGACTTTTTCTTATATAATATTAGAATAATGGTGATCAACATACCAACCTACTTTAGAGAAGTTTATGAGCATTTAAAGAAGTAGCATATGAAGCAGACGTGGGCCCCCTAAATGTGTCTACGGTTACTATGAACATCAGTGTTACAGGAAGGATGTCTCTGATCAACCCTGTGAATTAAGTCATGCCTCTTTTAATTAGGCCATGTCTTCAGCTTTGTTGTAGTTTAGTGATACTTTTGTATTTTATTATGTTTTTATTTTCCATCTGTTTAATGTAAATAGTTGTTTCAATGTAAAAATTAAGCAAAATGTCTTATCAACAGATAACCTAGACTACTTTTGTTCTCCTAATTAAATTCAAAGACAGACTCAAGAATCACTCTCAATATGGTCTGGGGCAAGTCTATTTGACTCTGTCTCCCTGTCTTCCTCATATATGAATTGATGATAATATTTTGTGAAAGTAAAATAATTCAGGAAATTATACATTGCCACATAAAATATAAAGTTAAAAACTAATGCGAAGTGCATTTAGATGGAAACAGATGATCCTAGGGGAGTCAACAGGGCCCTGTGGTTTTAAAGTCCTGACTCTCCAGTTGCATACTGATTCTATCTGTATGTAAACTGGGGAGAAGAGTAACACTTACAGGGCAATGATAAGAATGAAGAGAGATAATGTTTGTGAAAGTATCAGTTACATTCTTAGATGTCATAAAATGTTAAAATAATTACAAGTGTAAAACCCTGCTTGTCTAATTTATAAAGAATCAGATGAGGCACATAAGATGGGATGGAAGGAACATGGATTAGCTCTGAATGAGAGACTCGGATTGTAATTCCAGTTCCAGCTCCAGGTAACTCAGTTCCCTTTCCTGGTAAAATATACATCCATATGACAAACAAGAATAATAACATATGACTACAAAAAGAAGAATGCACTATTTCTAAAGTCCCTTCAAATTCTGAAGCTGTATGATTTCTATGTATCTGCTTATAAATAAAATGGAAACTGATACTTTCAGAGCAATTAATTCTACCATCAGTAATGAGATAAAGCAGTGCAGAGCAGTGGAAAGAATAAAAGTAACCAGAGTCAGAAAACTCTTGGTTTGAATCCTGGCTCTTCAGCATATTAATTTGACCTTGGGGGAAGTTATTAAATTCTTGTGTTCTTGGTTGTCTTATTTGTAAAATGGGATAATACATCCCTCATGGGACTACTGTGAGAAGAGAGAAATGCCTGAGATAATGCATTCTGGTTCATTTGTTCTGCTCTTTTAAAAATATCCAGCGGGCCTACAGCAAATGAAATAAATACTGAACCCCTTAGTTCCGCCTGGTTGGAGACATTGCGAGTCAGGGAGCTAATAAAGACCTCTTGGCGTCAAGGTCGAGCCCTTTGGGTTTAATATGGGTGCTGAACACGGAGCTAAAGGCTAAGTTAGAGAAGGCCCTTGTTTTGGCAATGTAGAATTTCAGACACATTTTGCAATCTGCATTGCAAGGAATCATGCAAGCAGAATGTTACAGAAACAACAGGATTAATTAACACTGGAGGACATTCTCCTTTGGTCCCCACAGAAAGTCTGCTTTCTGTTGGTTGTTCTGGGAGAAAAGGAAACATGATGTCTTTCTGGAGGGAACGCAAACCTTTCTCCTCTTTGAAGCCTCACAGCATGAAGATTGAGATGTGATCCTATCTGAACAGCTCACTGCTGGTTCTTCCCACCACCTCCAAAAGCCTCCAGTTCAGAGCAGTGAGGGCTCATCTTCTACCTTCTCCCTCTTATTCAAGCCAGGCCTTTCCTGGAATCCATAAGTCATCTGTCTCTCATGGTTCTCTGAGCCCTTTGGCCAAATGTCTTTAGAGTGGGTGTGGGGATTTGGGGCATATGCCTGGCAAATCTATTAGGGCGCAGCAGCAAGCTAGTAGATCCTTGATTTATGCTTCACTTCAGCTCATCCAATGTCTTCTTTAAGTTTTGTAATGTGAATATTAGCACAGTAGCACTTCTATATAATTTACACATAAGTAAAGAATTATATATTACAGATGTGTTTTAATTACTAGTATATGCAGAAACTCATAACGCTGAAATGAACAGAAATGTGCAATTAAAAGTTATATCCCTAGACTGTATCTTCCTCAAAAGCCAAGACAGGGCATTGATCTTTGAATCCCAAGCTTCTAACACAATGTTTGACAATATAGGAAGGATAAAGGAGCAAATAAAATAGGTACATATGTTTTTTTGAACAGATACTCTGGGCAAGATTCTGTTTCAGGTACTTGGGATTCAGATACCTGTAATCTTATGGAGAAGACTAGTCTGTAAACGAAAACGACCAACTAGAAGGCAATGTGGTAAGTGCTGCGGGAGAATTATAATTACAATAACATGAAAGCAAAGAAAACATGATTCTAAGTGCAAGAGAAAGCCTGGACTAATTCACACGGAAGGGAGAAGTTGAATTGAACTGTAAAGGGTGAGAAGGAGTTTTCAAGTCTTTGGAGAAAAGAGGGGAGAGTGGTTCAGTAGGCTCTACCATCCTAATTCCCAGTAATTACCGTAGGGTCAGGCACATTGGAAAATCTATATAAATAGAGTCACCATTTCTAAACATGTATTGGTTAGGATCATTGTAGTTATGACTAACAAAAATTGTATCTAAATCGGGTAAGAAATAAAAATAACATGAACTTTATGGGACTTCAAACTTCAAGGATTGAGCATTTGAGGCACAGTTTGATTCAGAGGTTTACAATGCTCTCAGGATTTCAGCTTCATTTCTCTTAGAAACTCTGAACTCTGACTTCTATTCCGGTTGTATCCTCAGGCTGGCTACTTAACAAAACTGTGTATGGCTGTCTCAGGCCTCACATCGGCACCCTACATCCTTCAGAGGCAGAAGGGTTTCCTAAGCAAAAGTCTCAAAACTAATTCAAGTTGCACTAGCTTAGCTCACATCTCCATTCGTGAATTAAATATCATGACCAAAGACACATGACTCACTCCTAAACACCGGTAAGCAGCCAGCTTCTTCAAAGCCCATGGATCCCCAAGTAGAAATAAAGGTGTTTTAAATAGAGAACATGGGAAAGTTGATTCTGCTGGGGCAACAAGCAGACGTCTGCCACCTGGAGTGTAATCCCATTCAGCCTTTGGTAAAGAGTACAAGCAGCGATTTTGCACTTCGGTTTGTGAAGCCAAATTAATCTGAATTTTTAAAACAAACAAACAAAACAAAAACTGTCTCCTGAAATTTGTCACACAATTTTTCTTCATTTCATTTTATTTGTCTCAGTCTCAGAGATAAAACACCATCAACGGAGACATGCCAGCTAACATATACCAACTTGGTAAGAACTGGGCTTCCTTCGTTTTTACCTCTTTTGTTTACTTACTTTTTTTGTCTAACATTTTAGTTAAGTAACTAAAGCACACTCAAAGTAGCTGTTTTATTCTCTGCCTTCCTTGTCTGATTTTGATACTGTTATCTTCCCTCTGAAAAATGGATGTTTGCTTTATCTTATTTAAAACTAGCCTGAGATCCTGAACAAAGTACAAGTATATAATAACCATTTTGTTCAACAGAGATTGGCTTAAAAGACACTGATAGTTAATGAAGAAATGAAAAACATCTCCAAAACGAATCCAGCTACAGCAACGTGGACCACCCTAGAAACTAAACCAATCTGTGTGGTTTATTCTTGTCCTCAATCCAATTCTTACCCTTGAAGAAACTACTCATCACAATAGAATCTCACTTTCCACTTTGGAGACTCATTTTGTATGTCAAACCACTAACTTTCTCCTTTATTCTATGCTATTCTTAGCCCAAGGTTGCTTGACATTCAATAAATATTAAATGTAGCAATAATAATGATGATGATGACCATGTAAATAAATAAAAAGAAATAATCCTTTTTAAGCCTTTTCAGATGGTCTGCATTTATGATTTCAGAATTAGAGAAAAGTCATTTCATAGGATCAAGTGGAATGTCTTTTGCCCTCTTCAGATGTTGTTCACTTACGCTCAATTTTCCAAAGTCAAACGTATAAAGTCCTAGTGGAGTAAGATTAATTCCCCAGTGAGCACAGTGCCCATTTGCAAATCATATTTATAGTATTTTTAAAGATGAAAGCAGCATATTTGTCATGCGTAGCTTCCAAATGGAATTAAATCTTCTCCCTTGTACAAACGTCTGTTAAACAAGCCTTAAACTCATAGGGAGTATCAGCTTGAGTACTTCACGGGGCTCTGAGTATTTTCACAATAACCACAGCTTATACATTTATGTGCTACCTGCCAGGGCAAAAAGCCTGACACATAGTGGGTGCACATTAAATGTTTGTTAAATAAGAAATGAGTTTTGTTTTGGTTTTTATTTTAGCGTCTCAAATGTGAAAGCTGAATCTGTACATATTCCCCCAGTTGGGGAAAGCAGGTCAATAAGCACTGTTACAGTGAGTACAATTTAAAGCAGTGATTGGAAATTATTTTTGTTTTCATGCTGAGCTTTGTGTTTAAGAGCAGTATAGGCATGCTATGATTGATTAGGAATGCCTGCCATGGACACAGGACAGTGGAACAGCAGCACTGTGCCAGAGAGCTGCCATCCAGATATAAAGATACCTCCACCCACAACAGAGGGATGGGCTTGGCGGAGAAGACATAGGAGAGTAAATGTCACATTGGTGTATCCGACAACACCAGAAAAGCTTAGCAGTGACTCCGTTAAAAAGTATGTATGCAAATTTCATTTGTTGAGAATTTGTTTACAATGACTTTTCTATGATGGATGAAATCTTTCAGCAAATATTCAAGACATACAAACACATGGCCCAGGGTTATTTGAGGATTTTCAGAATTTGAAAAAAAAAAAAAAAAGCATTCCAAGCAGGCAAGAATTAAAATTCCACTATTATGAATGCATTGATTTTTGTAAATTCGAGAACAGGCCTCTTTCATTGGAAATAGAATAAACCAGGTTGCTGTCCACCCTTGGCATTTCACAGTTGATAGAACAAGCGTTGCACTCCTGGTTGGCCCATAAAGACAAAATACAAATAGTAGCCAAAAATCGCTTCAACCCCACTTCATGACTTACTCGAATATCTTGACTTCTGGGCCTATTGTTTGACTTGGTCAGTCTGCAGGTATCTTTCCATTTGCCCATCCACACCCTCTGCTCTTAAACTAGGAAGCTGGCTTCTTGGTTAATACAACTGTCTCTTGTACTCCTCGGCCTCTGATTGAGGTCAGCCAAAAGGCAGCCTGAGTAGGAAATGTAAGGGAAGGAGGAGACAGAGGTCAGCATTATTTCTTCCACTGAATCCCTCCCAGTGAGGTCACTTCACATTAGCCATGTCCCCTAATACATCTCTGCCTCTTCCAAGGCAGACTGCTCTACACACAGACTCCCTCTAACCTTCCAGATTTCAGTATGCTCTCCTCTTCACATTCCTTTGTGTCTAAGATGGTAACAGCATCACCATTACAAGTCCCCATCTGTGCACTGTCCTCTGCAGTTCCCTTGAAAGTAGTCTCCTTGTAAGTAAATCCTGCTTGAATGATCCAAATACCAACATGCCATCTTTTGCTTTTGGACCATAACAGCTAAGATGCTTCTCCTGGAAAGCCCTTGCCTTACCCACCCCACAGTGATTTTGAAAAACATTTTCTAAATGTCTTCAATGGGATGTCTTTACTTCCATTCACCATAGAACCCCACTGCGTGCCCCAGCTACTTATTTTGTGAATTATCACAGTTATCTTTATGTCCTCACCAAAGAGATCCACTCCTATGAGAGAGGCAATACATAACCAAAGCATCAAAAATAAGACAGTTTTTAAAACCATTTTCTATTTGTTAAATACTGGCATTTTATGTTTAAAATGAAAGGGTTTTTAAAATATTAAATTTCAATCAGAAAAGTAATTGTCCTAAGGCTAGTAAAAAAAGAACTTATTTCTTTTTCAAAAATAATTATTACATATCCATGTATACAACACACAAGGATAGGAGGTGAGTTATAAAGATGACTTAAGAGGAATTGCTGGGTCATATGGTAATTTCATTTTTAATTTCTTTAGGAATTTCCATACTGTTTTCTATAATGATTGCACCGATCTACACTTCTAGCAAGAGTGTACAAAGCCTCCCCTTTCTTGACACCCTTTATCAACATTTGTTATCTCTTGTCTTTTTGCTCATATCCATCCTAACTGGTATATCTCCTGGTGGTTTTGATTTGAATTTCCCTGATGTCTAGTGATGTTGAGCACCTTTTCATGTACCTGTTGGCCATTTTTTTGTCTTCTTTGGGGAAATATCCATGCAGGTCCTTTGCCAATTTTTTAATCAGATCATGTATTTTCTTGCTATTGAGCTGTAGGATAAACAACTCTAAAGATCTAGTGGACAACGTGAGAACTATAGTGAATAATAGTGTATTGTATTCAGGATTTTTGTTACATGAGTACATTATAGCTGCTCTTGCCACTGGGGTAAAGAAAATGAATAACTGTGTGAGGCTATGTGTCTGTTAATTTGTTCCACTATAGTAATTGTTTTACTATATATAAGCATCTCTAAGGTGTAAAACATGATACTATGAGATACCTTGAAAGTAAAACAATACTTTGAGATACAAAACAAAATTTATTTAAAAATTAAAATCAAGGATACTTAAGACATGATTTCTATATTTAAATGACTTGGTGTGTAATTAAATAAACAAGCTCACACACTCACACTCACAACCTCACAACCACTAAGTTCATGAGAGGCTTTTAGGTGCTGGCATGTTTATATACATATTTTTTAAAGGCTTTTTAAGAGCAATTTTAGGTGCATGGTAAAATTGAATGGAAAATATGAAGAGTTCCTATATACTCCCATTCCTCCTCAATTATCAACATACCTCTTCAGAGTAGTACATTTTTCACAACTGATGAACCTGCACGGACACATCATTATCATCCAAAGCTCACAGTTTACGTTAGGGTTCGCTCTTGGCATTGTACATCTTGTAAGTTTGGATGTATAATGATGTGTATCCAGACTTATAGCATTATGCAGAGTTTTTTTCAGTGTCTTAAAAATCCTTTGTGTCTATTTATTCATTCCCTCCACTAATCCCCAGAAACTACTGATCATTTTACTTTCTCCATAGTTTTGCTTTTTCTAGAATGTCATACAGTTAGAATTACAATGTACAAAGCTTTATGAGATTGGCTTCTTTCACTTAGTAATATGCATTTAAGTTTCCTCCATATCTTCTCATGGCTTGACAGCTCATTTATTTTTAGTGCTGAATAGTATTCCATCATCCAAATATACCACAGTTTATTTATTCACCTACTGAAGGACATCTTGGTTGCTGCCAAACTTGGACAACTATAATTAAAATTGCTGTAAACATCTATGTTCATGATTTTGAGTGAAAATAAGTTTTCAACTTCTTTGGGTAAATACCAAAGGACACAATTGCAGATTATACAGTAACAGTATGTTTAGTTTGATAAAAAAAAAAAAAAAAACTGTCAAACTGTCTTCCAAAGCGGCTCTACCATTTTGCATTCCCACCAGCAAGGAATGAGAGTTCCCGTTGCTCCACATCCTTGCCAGCATTTGTTGGTGTCAGTGTTTTGGTTTTGGTCATTCTTGTAATTATGTAGTGGTATCTCATTGTAGTTGTAATGTGAATTTCTGAGATAACATATGTCTTAGTCCATTTTGTGATGCTATAACAGAATGCCTAAATCTGGGTAATTTACAGTGAACAGAAATTTCCCACAAATCTGAAGGCTGAGAATTCCGAGATCAGGGAGCTGGCATCATCCCATAGCAGAAGGCAGAATGGCAAGAGAAAGAAGAGAATAAAACGGAGCCAAACTCCCCCTTTTATTTTATTTTATTTGTTTATTTATTTAATTTATTTATATTTTTAGATGGAGTCTTTGTTCTGTTGCCCAGATTGGAGGGCAGTGGCACAATCTTGGCTCACTGCAACCTCCACTGCCTGGGTTCAAGCAATTCTCTTGCCTCAGCCTCCCTAGTAGCTGGGTTTACAGGCACCCACCACCACACCTGGCTAATTTTTGCATTTTTAGTAGAGACAGGGTCTTGTCATGTTGGCCAGGCTGGTCTCAAACTCCTGACCTCAGGTCATCTGCCCACCTGGCCTCCTAAAGTGTTGGGATTACAGGTATGAGCCACCTCAGACCTGCCCCCGCCCCCCACTTTTATAAAGAACCCACTCCTGTGACAACAGCATTGATGCATTCACTCTGCCCTCATGACCTAACCATATCTCATTAAGTTCCACCTTCCAACACTGCAACATTGGGGATTAAGTTTTAGATACATGCTTTATGAAGTGTCTGTTTCAAACTATAGCTACATATGATGTGGATCATCTTTTCATATGCTTGTCTGCCATCTGAATATTTTCTTTGGTGAGATTCCTGTTAAGGTCTTTGGCCCATCTCTTAATGGGGTTATTTTCTTATTTGTTGTGTTTTAGGAGTTGTTTGTATATTTTGGATAGCAATTATTTATTAGCTATATCTTTTATAAATATTTTCTCCCAGTCTGTGGCCTATCTTTTCATTCTCTTGACAGTGTCTTTTGCAGAGCAGAAATTCGTAATTTTAATGAAGCTCAACTTATCAATTCTTTCCTTCATGGATCATCCCTTTGTTGTCGTATCTAAAAAGTGATCACCAAACCCTAGGTCATCTGGATTTCCTATTTATTTTCTAGTTTTTAAACCTCTCAACAACTTTGAAAGATACATATTACTATTGTAATTTTATATATTAATATAAAGAAATGGTGAACTAAAGGGGTTAAATGACCTGACCATTGCTGCATACCTTATAAGACATGGGCAGACAGACACACACATCTGAGCAACCAGGAACTCAAATGCCTGAGTCATGCATGAGCCTGTTTCCAAAGTTAACCTGCTACATTGAGGTAATAGATTTTTGTCCATTGATACTTTATCTTTGTTGCCTAACATCTGCCTTCTTAATGTGATTGAGTTTTCATCACATTCTCTGATTCCAGTAAGGGTGATCGTCTTACATTCTGTGTATGAGCACTTCATTTTCCAGCTTAGTAGTTCTCATCCAGAGGTGATTTTGCCTTCATTTGGCACTTGGGAGTACAGTTTTGGTTGTCCTCCTGGGAGGGAGGGTGCTGCTGACCAAGTCCGGGATGCTGCTAAGCATCCTGCAGTGCAGCGGACAGTCCCCTGTGGCAAAGAATTACACAGCCCAAAATGCCAGTAGTGTTGAGGCTCAGAGACCATGCTGTAGATCCACTGCCTTGCACTTAACAGTCCGTCCATCTACTGCTCCTTCACCCCATGACTCCACACTGTACTTGTTCTTGCTGCCAGATTTCTAATTTTAAGAATTTCAGCTTGGCCGTTTACTTGGCCAAGTTATTCAAATATTCTGAGCCTCAGTTACTTGAAAATACATTCGACTTCTTGGAGCTTAATTTCCTCTTCTTTGAAGGCTTCTTATGAAAATTAAATGGGATAATGTGGAGGGAGCTTTACCAGTTTTACCTCCAAACTCTTTGCAAAAAAAGCATCCACCACAGTCCTGTCAACCACAAGAGAGAAGACTTCTCTTCCCACTCATGGTTAATGAGACTAAACATGTTTAAACAGCCGGTTCTCATTAAACAAATCAAAATGCTCGCCCAACCTCTTCTATAACTGCTCTGCAAAAGGGTCTAAATCTCGGCCTCCAGTGTTTGTGTTTTACATGTTAAAATAAGGTCCCAGCCTACAGAATGTGTTTTTTCCTCCCCGCTTCTTTTTTAATAGTTGTATTTCCAGCTGGTTTTATTTAAGGCTATGCTTTTGATCTCTTTTCAATTCTGGGCCTCTTTCCAACTTGGCTGTCAATATTTTAAAGGCTCCCTTGGAGACAGCCTTGCTTAGAAGATGGCCTCATGCCAACCAGGAGAACTGGTCTACCCCTACTGATAGTTTGGTGAGGGTGCCAATATTTCAGACCTGTTCCTGACATGTGTCTACTGGGAAAACTATCATTGCGTAGTGATGCTTCTCAGGGCACTGTAATAACATATTATAGTGAGAAATAATTATATAATTCATTTAGTCCAATAAACTAATATCACAAATGAGAACTCTGAGGCTTAGAGAAGAGTCTCACACAAGAGATCTGTCTTCTGACTCTCCATCCAGTCCTTCATCCACAATGCTACACCATAAATAGGATTCAAACAACAAAATGAAGTAAAACCATGTATTCTTACCTTTTGCAATAGCTCCTTGCAATTGAGCGATCACTAAGTATTTTATGTTGCTGTCAGCCATACCCATCACTTTTGTCGTGCCTTTTTAGTAACATACCTATCACATCAATATCCAAATGGAAAATTTTCCTAACACCCATTTCTCTCCATTCTTCCACATGGACATGTGTAATCATCCATTTCCTGCAAGATAACCACTCTCGTGGTTGTATTCTAAATTTGTCGTCATCAATATGTTTCTGATCACTTAAGTAAGACATTATTTGACTCTCTGCCCTCTATCTCAACCTATCAGCCCATTCACCTTGTATTCCCTTATCTGGAAATTAATCCTTGCATGTTCTCCATTCTCTAATCCATTAATTAAACATTTTTCCACTATCGATCCCTGGCATCCTACCATGTGCTCTCTTAATGACTTACTTAGTTTAAAAAATTGACTACATCAAAATAAATTTAAAATTCTGAATGAAAAAAAGCCACAGCAAAAGTCAAGAGGCAAGCAAAAAGCTGGGGAGATTATCTGTAGATTATATTAGAGTTAATGACTAATGTTCTAAATATAAGATGATCTCCTAAAACTAGGTAAGAAACAAAAAATTATGAGGAACCTAATAGAAAAATGAGTAAAGGCCATACAAACACAATTTTGAAAAAAGAAAAAAATGAAATACCTAACAGTATGAAACCTTCAATAAATAAATATATTTCAGGCTGGGCGTGGTGGCCCACATCTGTAATCCCAGCACTTTGGGAGGCAGAGATGGGCGGATCACCTGAAGTTAGAAGTTCAAGACAAGCCTAGGCAACATGGTGAAACCCAATCTCTACTAAAACTACAACAATTAGCCAGGCGTGGTGGTAGACACCTGTAGTCCCAGCTATTCAGGAGGCTGAGGCACAAGAATTGCTTGAACCTGGGAGGCGGAGGTTGCAGTGAGATCATGCCACTGCACTCCAGCCTGGGTGACAGAGTGAGCCTCCATCTCAAAAAAGAAAGAAAGAAAAGAAAGGAAGGAAGGAAGGGGGCGGGGGGGGAGAGAGAGAGAGAGAGAGAGAGAGAGAGAGAGAGAGAGAGAAAGAAAGCAAGCAAGCAAGCAAGCAAGCAAGAAAGGTATTTCAATTAAAACTTTGAAGACTATCATCCTCTAAACCTAATGTGTTGGCAAAGATCTAATAGTTTGAGAATACTCACATGTGGAAATTATAAAACACTTTTATATATTGCGATAGAAGTTTATACTGGTACGACTTCAGGGAAAATTAGATAGCAATTCCTATTAAATTAGAACTCAAACTTCAACTCAGCAATTTCAGTTTTAGGAAGTTATTCCATAGAGAAAACTTGCACATGTGTGAAATGACATACGTTCAACAATATGCAATACCACTTTGTTTTTTTAACAGCAATACATTGGACAAGACCTAAATCTTCATTAATTAAACAGAAACATACTGATCAAATAAACCAAGAATTCTTCTGTCATCGTTGTATTAGCAGACATTTAAAAGAAGGAAGCAGCTCTATACGCTGAATTGGAATAATCTGCAATATATTTTCAGGATGAAAAGCTAGAAACAGAACCATGTTTTTAGCATTTTCTTATTTGCGGAGACTATTTTTAAACATACACATGTATGGTTTTAAATACACGAAATATCTACATACGACTTCAAGAGAAATTGGAACCCTAGTAACCCTAATTTTCTCTGAAGAAAAGAACTGGCAAGTTGAGATCTGGCATGAAGGAAAAAAAAGATGAAAAATTGCTTTTTTCTTCTGTGCCTGGCTTATTTCACTTAATATAATGACCTCCAGTTCTGTCCATGTTGCTGCAAATGACATGATTTCACTCTTTTTTACAGCCAAATAATATTTCATTGTGTACATATACCATAATTAGGTAGACAGTAGAATGATAGATACCAGAGGCTGGAAAGGGTGTTTGGATTGTGGGTAGGGAGGATGAAGAAAGGCTGGTTAACGGGTACAAACACAGAGTTAGATACAAGGAATAAGACCTAACATTTGCTTTCAACATAAAGTGACTGTAATTAACAATAATATATTGTTTCCAAATAGCTAGAGAAGAGGACTTGAAATATTCTCAGCACTTAGAAATGATAAATACTTGAGGTGATGAATACTCTAAATACATTAACTTGATCGTATGTCCTATGCATGTAGCAAAATATCACATGTACCCCATAAATATCTACAAATATTATGTATAATAAAAATAAATAAGAATTGATGTTTTTCTGTATTCTCTTCTCCCCTTTGACTTTTTAAACATACATATTATCTTTTAAATTAATTAAAAGAAATGCAAGTCCATTGATTTTTTTTGTATTCTCTCTTTTCCCCTTTGACTTTTTAAATATTCATATTATCTTTCAAATTAATTAAAAGTAATGAGATGAATAAATTAGTAAACAAATAAATAAGGCACCCCCAATGACTTTCTTTCTCAGCATCCTATTTTAATTCTCTATTTCGCATTTATCACTTATAATTGTCCTATTTATATGTTTATTATATGTCTCTACCACTCGAATGCAAACTAAATAAGAATATAAACCAAGTATATAAGACTCTCCTACAAGCCCTTCGTGTGAATTAGAAGTAGGAGTCTCCTTGAGTAGATGCAGCCTCCACAGGCTGTGGAGTGGAGCCTACTGGAATTTCCATCAATACTTAACCTTCGCAGGTCATTATTACGCAGTGAACAATGTGCAAAAGCTTGTGCAGTCACCCTACCTTTCTGGTTTGTATATCATTTTTATTCCAGCACCTACAACAGAGTCTTCTACACAGCAGAATCTCAGTGTATCTTTGTAGAATGGGTAAACATATAGGTCACAGTACTGAACTCACTGGGAATATAAATGACTGCAGTAAGCTGAGGCAAGCAAACTGCTTACTCATTCATTTCCTGTCTCTCAGTGATCACTATCCTTCATTGTCTGATGTTCCATGTCTTGAAAACCATTGTGCCTTTTTTTAAAAGGTTTGTTTGTTCTAGGAGAGAGGGTAGGTCTACCTTTATTACTCCATTGTGATCAGGTGTGAAAGCGTGTCTATTGTGATTTCAAAATGCAGTTTAACTATATTATTTTTGGCCATAAACCTGAGAATTGATTTCCGTTTGGATTAAACCAAGAGCTAGTGATAGAAAAGCATGTGTAATTGTAAAAGGTCATTTGGTGGAATTGTTTTGAAAAATTATAATACACATATGCCTATCCCATTAACCAGAATATTTTAAACCAGTATACTAGATAGTATTTTACACTAAAATTGCCCTTAGACATTAGGGAACTCTGTAAGAATTAGCTTTCTTCTCTTTAACATTCTTTCTATTACACTTTTCTTACCGTCTATCTTTCACCCGTCTCACTACTTTTATTTTTGTTTTTGTCTGGTTTTGCTTTGTCTCCACTTCTGAGTGACTTGACAGCTGGAAATACCAGTCTTCCTTTCTTTACCACACTTACTTTATCTACTTTTATGTCTTCTCATAACAATAAAAGGGAAAATTATTAAAGTCAAACATGTGCGTAATATAAGGTTTTGATTTAGTAATACTAAGTTTATAACCTTTTGCTTACAAGTCATAAAGGTGCTCAATCTCTCTCCCATCAAATAAAGAGCACTGGGGTGACAGCCCGTGCAGGCAACTTGTTCCCTTACGTCTAAACTGGGGACTATGACCCATATGGTTGAAGAGTGTGCCCAAATGGAGAAAGCACTGGAATTAGAGACAAAGGCCTTGAATTTCACCCTGAGTCCATGTACCAGCTACAAAGCCTTCTACAAGATGCTTAATGCTATTGAAACACATTTTCATCATTATATTAGGAATGATCATTTTTACTTTATAGGACTTTAGTGAGAATTTATATATTCTTCACAAAACATTTATTGAAAGTGCATGGGCATTGTACTACTGGTTGGAATAAATTATCAAATCATAGAACATATGTGAATCTAGGACATAGAAGGCATTCAACAAAGTATAAAATTAAAGTTTATTGAAAAGCCACAGGTAGGGGTGGTTAATTTTAGTTGAATAGGTTTTTAAAATATTTAGGAAAAATATGAATATATAAGCAGGAACTTGAGTGGGGATGTCTTACGTTCGAGAAAGAAATTTGGACCAAACACACAAAGAGTCATCAGCATATGGCTAGGATTTAAAATTGTATAATAAATGCTTTAGGGAATGAGACATAGAAAATAAAAAGACCAAGAACCGAACCCTCAGACTCTCTAAACTAAAGAGCTGAGGAAATAAATAGAAATCAACAAACAATACTGAAAAAAAAAAAAAAAAAACAGCCAGCAAGTTGGGAAGAAAATTAGAATGGCTTAAGTGCCAAGGGGAGACACAGTTTAAAGGGGAAGAAAAACAATCAGATGTGACAAATACTGGTTCTGAGCCAAATAATAGGCTTTTTTATTAATAATTCAACAAATGTTAATTGAGGTCCTACTATGTGCTTTGTGCTGTCCTGAGAGGTAGAGGTGCAACAACCAACACAACAGATAAATGTTGCTGCTTTAATGGGGTTTCCATCCTAGTCAACTATGACTTGACCACAGCATGCAGTAGGAAAAGGCCGCGGGTCCTTGACAAAAGCATTTTCTGTGGTTGTGGAGGAAAGCCTAACTGGAATGGGTTCAGGCATGAATGAAAGGTAAAAAAAAAATAGAGACAATAAGTCAAGTCATAACTTCGAGAAGTTTTGTTATAAAGTCAAAAAGAAAAATGGTGAAGAGGAAAGGGAGATTGTGATGGTTAATTTTATGTGTCAATTTCATTAGGTCATAAGGTGCTCAGATATTTGGTCAAAAATTATCCTAGTTGTTTCTGCAAAGGTATTTTTACCATGAGACTAACATTTAAATCAGTAGGCTGAATATAGCAGATTGTTTTCCCTAATGTGGAAGGGTCTCATCCAATCAGTTGAAGGCCTTCATATAATGAAAAGACTGATCCTCCCCCAAGGAATAGAGAATTATTTCTGCCTGACAGTATTCAAATTAGGACATAGACTTTTGTTTTTCCTGTCTTTGGATACAAACTGAAACATTGGCTCTTCCTGGGTCTCAAGCACACTGAACTAGAATACACTATCAGGTCTCCTGGGTCATCAGCTTGCCAAATCACCCTGCAAATTCTGGGACTTGTCAGCCTCCATGATTACATGAGACAAGTCCTTGTAATTAATCCCCATCTATAGATCTCTATCTCTATTTATCTATATCTTTCTCTCTCTCTCTTTCTCTCTCTCTTTCTCTGAAATCTATCTACATCCTATCAATTCTGCTTCTCTTGAGAACCCTGACTAATACCTTTCAGAGATCAAACGAGTTTTGTGTGTGTGTTCATTTTGTTTCAATATGCAAAAACATCCCCACATGTTGTACCCTGATTAAGAAGGATTTGTAGAGGGAAAGGAGAGCTAATAATTCTAGAAGAGAGGGAAGAATAGTTACAGTGATGTTCTTGGAAAGGTCAGAAAAGTTCAGATTTGATATACAACTAGGGGTCCTGGCTCTATTGGGTTAAATTATGTCCCCTAAGAAGATATATTAAAGCCCTAATTCCCAGTACCTGTGAGTGACCTTATCAGGAAATAGGGTCTATGTAGACACAACCAACATAGGTTGGGTTCCTACTGGATTAAGCTGGACCCTAATCCAATGTTTTGTGTCCTTATTAGGACAAAAGGGAGGTCACCCTGTGACAACAGAGGCAGAGATTGGAGTGATGCATCTACAAACCAAGGAGCACCATGGATTCTCCGCAATTGTAAGATGCTAGCAAGAGGCAAGCCACAATCCTCCCCTAGAGCCTTCACAGGTAACATAGCTCGGCCACCACCTTGATTGCACACTTCTTGTCTCCAGAACTATGAGAGAATAAATTTCAATTGTTATAAGACACCCAGTTTGTGATGATACTTTGTTTTGGCAGAACTGAGCACTAACACACTGGCCTTAGTGGCATTTATAGACATTTCAGGACAAGAAGCTGCAAAGTTATGGGATCATAAAATCCATGCTATGCTTCAGTAGAACAAGTTATTTTATGGGCTTGATGACCAAAAAAAAAAAAAAAATGGATTGGTGAGTATCTTGGTGGGGCTCAATAGGCTTTCAGGCACTGATCCCTTTGTTCTTCCTTCTCTCCATGCTTCTGGCCTATAAAGCCAATGTGCATGGAAGTTAGCCAAACGGGAACGAAGTACCAATCCTATCAACTTTTGCAAGTTGTCTATGACTTCCAATTCAGAGGCCTCTGGTGAACACTACAATGAAAGGACCAAGTGCATTTTTCTTGTCCCTGATATCTCTGGAATTTGGAGGCCTGGTTCTGGCTGCTGAATCATGAATGCAGGGGCCATAGGGCCATCAGGATGGGTACCCTGCTCAGGAACACTGACCTGCTTCTGGAAGGCAGGCTCTGGCTTTGTCCAGGTTTATTAACTTATTGGATGAAGTGTGAGGAGGACAACGAAAAGAGAGAGGCCAGAAATGTCCCCTCCCACACCTATGCCCCTGAAGGAGAACAGTTGATGTTCTCCTCTCTTTTAAATTATAGAGAGGAAGGAGGAGTTCTCTTCTAATAATGATGGGCCTTAAGTATCAGGCTACGAGATTATATTTCAATGCACTAGCAAAGATTACGTCTAGCTAGGGAAATTTGAATTTCCATAATGCCGTACGGCACTTAATAGTACCCCGGTGGGCAAAGATAGTTATAGTGCTTCTTAAGTCTAATTACAATGAAGTCCACGCCAAAAAGCTACACATGAAAAAGTGTTTGAATTCTAGCCAATGTAATACTTAATACAGCAAAATTCCAACAAAACAAAAATGCAGACATTCCCATGACTCTTTTTCAAATATTTTTTATTATTCTAGAAAAATTAGGAGTTTTGGATTCAGGTCATCTGCATTTAAATTCTGACTCTGCCACTTACTAATTAGATAATCTTGAGCAAAATATGTTGCCTTCCTGACCCTCAATTTTGTCATCTCATAAGGAAGATTGATGATTGTCCCAAAAAGGCTCCAGCCTCATGTTAGGGTGATCATATGTCCAGTAAGCCTAGAAAAATGCCAGTTTATTTGATGCCCCTGCTTAATTATTATGCCCTTTTGTTCTCAAAAATAACCTAATTTGTTCAATAAAATTATAAGATCATTGAATTCATATGCGCCAATATGAAGGTGTCTTAATTCATTCAGGTTGCTATAACAAAAATATTGTAAACTAGGTGGCTTATGAACAATAAATATGTATTTCTCATAGTTCTAGATCCTGGGAAATCCAAGATCATGCACTGGCTGATATGGTTTGGGTGTTTGTCCCCATCAAATCTCATGTTGAAATGCAATCCTCAGTGTGGGAAATGGAGCCTGGTAGGAGGTCATTGGATCCTGTGGGCAGATCCCTCATGAATAAACCATTATTATATAAACCATAGCACCATCCCCTTTGTAATAAGTGAAGTCTCACTCAGTTAGTTCACGTGAGACCTAGTTGTTTAAAAGTCGGGGAACTCCTGTCTCTCTCTTGCTCCCACTCTTGCCATGGGATACACTGGCTCTGCCTGCACTTCCCACCATGATTGAAAGTTTACTGAGGCCCTCACCAGAAGCAGATGCTGGCACCACACTTCCTGTACAGCCTGCAGAAACGTGAGCCAATTAAACCTTTTTTTCTTTATACATTACCCAGTCTCGGGCATTCCTTTATAGTAACACGAAAGCTGACGAATACACTGGGAGTTTCAGTCTGGTGTGAGCCCATCTCCTGGCTCATAGATGGTACCTTCTCACTGGGCCCCACGTGGTGGAAGGAGCACAGTGGCTTTTTGGGGTCTCTTTTTTAAAGACACAAATCCCATTTCTGAGTACTTCACCGTCATGACCTGATCACCTCCCAGAGACCCCATGTCCTAATAGCATCATTTTAGGAGTTAGTATTTCAACATATGAATTTTGGAGGGACACAAATTTTCAGACCATGGCACACAGCAACTTGAGAATTTTAAAATTACACATGAATGTAAATTTCAATAATGAGAATCATGCTCCCTAAGCAGTCTCTATAAAGAAGAATTTTGTTTTTGTTTTTGTTGGCTAGTGTAAAGTAAACAGCATGGGAATAGGTAACATGAGTCAATTAAAGGACCTCTTAACGAATTTTTAAGTGCCAGTTTTTTGTACACCAATTATACCTCAATAAAGCCAGAAAAAAATAAATACAAAACTGAATTGTAGGTGAATGAGTGAGTATAAGAACGTGCATGCTGAAAGGATAGAGAAGCATTCTTGAAAGCAAAGGAATCTATTCAGTTACTTAGAATACCATTGATGAATTTTTCTACTGAAAAAGCTAGAGGGCACAGTAGGAGCTCAGGTGGATGGAACACCAACAGTATGCCAGAAATCATCAGTTGAGCTGGTTCTCTCTCTTATTTAAATATAATTAAATTAAATTACCCCAACCTTATAAAGTAGGCATTGCTAAGCTCATTGCACAATGGTGGAAATTGAGGCTCAATTGATTCAACTGCTGGCTCAACTTAACAGCAGAACGAGGTTTTGGAATCAGATGCAGTTCTTCCTAAAGTCTTGCTCTCTCTCATATGCATTCATCTTTGACATGGCCCATCTTTTCACGGTCAGGGACATTTTTGAGAAAATAGAATGAAGAATGGTGGTGACACTCAAATCTGTCTCTGCTCTATCAAAGCCTTCTGAGATCTGTGCCACTACCAGTGGGTGAACAAACAGAGCTTCTGATGATGCCATCAGAGAAGACCAAGCCCTAAAAGGCTGCAGAGGAGCCAGCTGGGGAAAACGGATGACTTACCTGAAATCCAGTAAAGGTGCATTTCCCAAACAAACATGGAGGGAATAAAACAGCTTTTTAGGACTGTGCATAGCTCCAACTGGGCCACATGGCACCAAAGTTCAGCAATGCTGAAGAAATAGGCATCCATATTTGCCCCCATTTGAACACCAAGTCCAAAGATATTTGTTTCTGATGAGCAAAAACCTGAGGTCGTTTCCCTGTGAGTCCACCCAAATGGTGGCTGCCACCTCCTCCCATGCCTAGCCGCCACTGAACTAGGAGTTCTGCATTGCCACCGATGCTGCTGAAAGAGAACGAGCAATGAGGCATGCTGCATTTCAACTTTTAACCTTCTCAGCCTGTTCCTACCAGGCACTTCTTAATGTGGTCTTCTGCAGGAAAATCGGAGGAGCAAAACCCAAGTGAGTGGCTGTTGCACACCGCCACAGGGAAATTGCTCTTTCTTATGTCTTTTCCTGAAATCTGTTCTGAAAGGCACTTTACATAGCTTTGGTTACCGGCAAGAATGTGATGCATACTTTGGTTGAACCCCCCAATGTCTTATTTAGTTAATAGGCCTGTATAAGTAATTTGGGAAAGTGAGCCATAATCTTAACATCTCTTTTGATGTGCAAGTGAAGTGAAATGTTCTAAACGCATGCTTATGCTAGTGTCATTGAATATGGCCACTCGTTTTTCTTTCTTTTGCGTGCTTGCTTGATTTTTAACTTAATTTTATTTTAATATAACCTATTTTATGTAATTGAGTATTAATACTGTCAGTATTAAAGTGTACAATTTGGAGCATTTAAACAAACGTATACACTCCTGTAACCACAATCACAATGAAGATATTTAAAGTTTCCATTGCCACAGACGGTTCTGTAATTTTTTCTCCCTTTCCAGTCAAATCCACCTGCCACCTACCCCCAGCCCACCTCCAGAGGCCACTGCTTTCTTCATTTCTTTTACCATAGATGAGTTTTACCTGTTCTTGAATTTCATATTAGAGGAAGCATACAGTATGACCCTTGTGTCTGACATTTTTGTTATTCATCTGTGTTATATTCATTGACATATTTATGTTTATTCATTCCTTTGTTGATGGACATTTTGGTGTTTTCACTATTTCAAATAAGAATGCAGTCAATATTCTTGTACAATTCTTGCTTACAAACAGATGTTTCCATTTCTTTGTGTTAAATATCTAGGAGAGAAACGGATAATTATAAAGTGTACACTTAACATTATAAGAAATTAGCATACAGTTTTCCAAAGTTGTTGTTTTACATTCCCACTCATAGTGTATCACCGTTGCAGTCATTTTGCAGTCTCTCCAAAATTTGGTATTCTAAAACTTTTAAATTTGAGCCATTCCAGTTGGTGTATAATGATATTTCATTGTGACTGCAATTTATATTTCCCTATTATCTAACCTTGATGAGTATCTGTTCATGTTCTTATTAAACATTCATATATCTTGTTTTGTGAAGTATCCACCCAAGTCTTTTGCTCACTACTTTTAAATTATTTTTTCTTTTTTTGTTATTGAGCTGCAAGTGTTCTTTGCATATTAAGGAAACAGGTTTATTGTCAGATATACAATTATAAATTATTTTTTCCAATCTGTGACTTACCTCTTCAAAGTTGACATCTGATGAACTGAGTTTTCTTTTTTATAACTTTTATTTTAAGTTTAGAAATAAATGTGCAGGTTTGTTACAGAGGTAAACTTGTGTCATGGGGGTTTGTTGTACAGATTATTTTGTCGCTTAGGTATTAACCCCATTAGTAATAATCCATTAGTTATTTTTCCTGATCCTCTCTCTCCTCCCAACCTCCACCATTTTTGCTTACCCCTGTGGATCAAGATTGGAAATTGGGACAAGAATAAATACAAATAAGTGTACTTTTTCAGGGGTAGAAGGATGATACCTAGTCATGTAATTGCAGAGTACCTGAGTCAGGATCTGGGCACCGCACTGCTGAGGTCTCTAGAGTGAACCTGGGTTTAAAGAGCTGTGTTCTGGTCTGGGATAAAAGACACCATTTCCTGATAGGCCCCAGTGTGTGGTATTCCCCTTTTTGTGTACATGTGTTCTCATAATTTCACTCCCACTTATAAGCAAGAACATATAGTATTTGGTTTTCTGTTCTTGCGTTAGTTTGCTAAGGGTAATAGCCTCAAGCTGCATCCATGTCCCTGCAAAGGACATGATCTCACTCTGTTTTTATGGCTGCATAGTATTCCATGGTGTATATGTACGACATTTTCTTTATATAGTCTATCATTAATGGGTATTTAGATTGATTCCATGTTTTTGCAAACTATATATCCGACAAAGGTCTAATATCCAGCATCTATAAGAAATTTAAACAAATTAACAAGGAAAAACAGCCCCTTTATAAAGTGAGCAAAGGACCTTGACAGACACTTTTAGAAGAAGACATACAAGCAGCCAATAATCATATGAAGTTTTCATTTTTTATAAAATCAAGTTTTTCATTTCATTTTTCTTTAGTGGGTGTTATTTTTTAAATTCTAAGAAAACTTTGCTCATACCAAGGACACAAATATATTTTCTGTATCTTCTTCTAAAACTTTTACACGATTAGCTTTTACATTTAGCATTGCAATCTATCTTAGGTTATTTGTATGAGGTGAAGTATGGTTTAAAACTTTTTTTAATTTGTAAAATACAGATATCCACATTTTTTAGCATTATTATTGAAAACACCGTTACATTACCCACTGAATTGCTATGACACTTGTATTAATCTGTTCTCATGCTGCTAATAAAAAGATACCCAAGACTGGGTAATTTATAAAGGAAAGAGGTTTAATTGCCTCACAGTTCTACATGGCTGGGGAGGCCTGACAATCATGGTGGAAGGTGAATGAGGAGCAAAGTCACATCTTACATGGCGGAAGGCAAGAGAGCTTGGGCAGTGAACTCCCAATTATAAAACCACCAGATCTCGTGAGGCTTATTCACTACCATGAGAACTGTATGGGAGAAATCACCCCCATGATTCCATTATCTTCGCCTGGCCCCACCCTTGACATGTGGAGATTGTTATAATTCAAGGTGAGATTTGGGTGGAAATGCAGCCAAATCATATTAACACCTCAATGAAAGACCACTTGAAAGTATATATCTGAAGTCTTTATCTGGTTTACTTACATATTCTCTGTTATAATCTATTAATTTATTTGCCTGTGTTTATGTTAATAACACACAGTCTTAATTCTTGTAAGTAGTAGTTGTAGTGTATCTTGCAATGAGGTAATGTAAGTTCTCCTACATGGTTCTTCTTTTTCAAAATAAATTTTAATGTCATCTTGTCAGTTTTTACAAAAGTCCCACGGGATTTTTCATTGAAATTGAGTTGAATCCATTGGATTTTGTAAGTGCAAAATCCGATCATCTAAATACAGCTTTGTTTTTATTAATCCCAGTTTTTATGTGTTTCATCTTCACATTTTCTTGCCCTATTGTCCCGGCTAGAACCAGCAATACAAATGTCCACTGGCATTTCTTGTAGTGAAAGTTTGTTGTTATTGGATTCTCTCATTATTAGTTTATTCAAAAACTGTCTTTTTTGCCTTTCCTTAAGTAGATGCTTTTCCGTGATATGGAATCGTAGTATGAAACATTTTTCCTCCCTCTCAGCACTTCAAGGTTGCCATTCCCCTGTCTTCTGCCTCGAGTTGTTTTGATGAAAAATTAACCATAATTACTATTGTTGTTCCTTGCTTTTGACATGCCTTTTTTCCCTCTAATTAATTGTAGAAATTTCTCTTTATATTGGCTTTTAGCCATTTGGCAATGATATGCCTTGGTGTTGTTTTATTTGTATTGATTGCTTGGCACTCACTGAGACTCTATAATGTCTCGGAGAGGATTTGCAGCATTTTTGCTTACCCCTTTGGATCAAGATTGGAAATTGGGACAAGAATAAATATAAATATGTGTACTTTTTCAGGGGTAGAAGGATGGGATACCTAGTAATGTAATTGCAGAGTACTTGAGTCAGGATTTGGGCACCCCACTGCTGGGATCTCTAGAGTGAACCTAGGTTTAAAGAGCTGTGTTCTGGCTCTGGGATAAAAGAGGCCCTTCCTACCACCACTTCTGTTCCCAGGTTTCTACAAGTATTACCTTTCTTTGAGCTACGAGTACTCTTAAACCCTGTGATATAAAGAGTTTGCGAGACATAAGCTTAGGAAACACTTTATGATACCAGTTACTAGAGGCACAGAGCATGATGTTGGTTGGCTTTTCTCTCTGTACTTTTTTTACTTTTATTTTTTGAGACAAGGTCTAACTCTGTCAGACTGGAGGGCAGTGGCATGATCATAGCTCACTGCAGCCTCAAAGTCCTAGGCTCCAGTGATCCTCCCACCTCAGCCTCCTGAGTAGCTAGGACCACAGGCATGTGCCGTCACACATGGCTAATTTTTTGCAGAGACAAGGTCTTACTATGTTGCCCAGACTGGTCTTGAACTCCTGGGTTCAAGGGATCCCCACCCCACCTCAGCAGCACAAAGTGCTGAGGTTACAGGCGTGACCCACTGCGCCTAGCCTCTCTCTACTTCTGATTTAGCATTGCAGTTTCTGTTCTACCCTGAGATCACAGTAACTTCACGGTACTTTCTTCTGCTTAACAATGTGTCTCTATCCCATCTGCCATCCCCTCATATTCCTGATAGGAAACACACACACACACACACACACACACACACACACACACACACGCCTTTTAGGGATGGATTCTCTTATCTCCTAAGTTAAATTTCCTGATATTTTTCCTTCTCGAAACACACACACACACAGACACACACACACAATGTAATATAGAGTTTTTTTGCATTTTGTTAATTGATTCTATCGATGGTATTAATGACTGGTACTGGCTTGTACCAAGTCAAGTGCTGCCCATATTTCCTTGATTCTTACCATTCCAGTCAATTCTGTACTATTTTGACTATCAGCACCTGCATCCTTTTGCCTGAGGCTTCCTCTCTGTCTTCCAAGACCCACCCTGTCCGTACATACTATGATCTGAAAACCACGTATTTGTGTGCCATCTTCTCCCTGAGAGCAAACCCCAGTGAATAATTGGAAATAACTGGTGTATGAACACACACAGCCCCCTCAATTGTTCTAGGATGACTCTGAAGCATACATTCTATTTTTATTTTCCTGAGTTTTTCAGAGGGGTGAGCTTCAGTTGCCCCAGTGGCGACTTGTTTAATACTATACCTCTGATACCACGTTGTCATTCTTCCCTATCTTGCTTCCCTACCCCCTATCAATGTCACCTAGGATTAACCCTAGGTAAAAATTTACACTTGAATATTTGTTTTAGGATGTGCTTCTGTGGGGACTCAGGTATCACATTTACATGTTAAAAGAGATCCTCAATGCTTCAATCCTGAAGAGGGTCTTGCAAATTTTTTAGTTTTTTTTTTTTTTTTTTTTTTTCCTGGCTATCAGAATATATGTGAATGTTTATGCCTAAGAACAAGGGTTTCCTATTTTCCAGGCCATCCGCTTGGGTCTAAGTACAATCACACTTGATTCCCTGGGGGTGACTCACCAGCTGTCTTTGGACTTGTAGTTCAGTTTGAAATGCCTCCTGGTGCTCCTCCCCATCTGGTATGAGACCTTCGCACATTCCGGAAACCCTCCTTGTGCCTTAGTCCTACTGTTGCTGTGCCTACCTGCAGACCACACTTCCAGAGGTAAAGGGCTCCATTTCTGTGTCACTCACTGATGGGGCCTTTCCGCCATGCTGCCCATGCAATGGCCACCTGGATAAGCTGCCTTGATGGTGGCAACAGAAGTGACCTGCTGCAATGGCTTTTCCTATCTACTAGGCTAAATTTCCTCATTTTGTTTCTTTGCCAACCCCCTCATAGAAATCGTTTATGCATGGATAACTAAGCCAGATCATCACAGGCCAGACCACATACTGGTGAGCTTTAAAAAGCATTTGTTGAACACTGCATGTTCTCCCTTACATGTGGGAGCTGAACAGTGAGAACACTTGGACATGCAAGAAGGGGAACGACACACACTGGGGCCTGTCGACAGGGCATGTGGAGGGAGCACATCTGGATAAAGAACTAATGCGTGTGGGGCTTAATCCTCGTTCATGGGTTGATAGGTGCAGCAAGCCACCATGGTGCACGTTTACCTATGTAACAAAACTGCACGTCCTGCATACATGTCCTAAAACTTAAAATTAAATTAAATTACATTACATTAAATGTTTTAAAAAAGATCAGATGAATCTGATCTTTGTTTTTGCACTTCCTGTCTTTCAAATAAAGTTTTATTGGCACAGAAAAAAAAAAACTATTTGTTGAATCTTTTGTGTTACTCTTTAGTATCCAAGTCCTGGAAGAAGAAGTTTTTATTTTGTTTTGTTTCTTGTGTTTCTCTCCTTATGAAGAAGATACAAGTTCACCCACACAACATGCCTTGTGAGCCCTGCTGCCTGTAAGAATCTTTTCTTTCTCTTCCCCTCTGGCCTTCTCTTATATGAATTAGGTCAATTGATTTAAGTCTTGGGTCCTTCTCTAATGATTTCACTGTACAAAACTACAAAGAAATTATGGATCCTTAGAATAATAGAAGGCAACGAAAGTCAACATCCTTGTTCTAGGGATGAGGAAATTGACAGAAGGCCACAATGCAATTTGTTCAGAGTCAAGCAGGAGGTTAGTGGCAGGATGAAATATAGAATATAGGTTTCCTCAACATCCATCCAATGCTCTTGATACATACTAAATAGAATATTAGATCTAAAAGTAGTTTATAAAATGCAGTGTAAGTACAATAAAATATTAGAAAGGCTGAATACAATGTATGCATTTATTTAACAAATATCTCCATTTTCAAGAAACTTACATTGTAGTGCATATGACATATAATAAACAAACTCAGAAGTAAATAGAGAACATGATATTTCAGATGTGTTAAATGTCATAATGAAAGAGCAAGACGAGAAAGGGAATAGGGAACCAAAGAAGTAATGGTAATTATATTTTTAGAAGATTGTTCAGGGAAAGTCTCACTCATGTGGTGACATCTGAGCAAAGACAAATTTGTTTCATGCTTCTCTAACCGCATGAAAGGGTCTTTTCCCATCCTCTCCCGACCAATTATCACTCATTTTCAGTGACATTCTCTCCAAGAGAACTTTTGGGACCTACTAGTAACCTGAAAAATTGGTTTGTCAGTCATAAACTTGGTTTGATTAATTACAATTATCACAGTTTGAAACTGTATACTTATATATTTGTTAGCCTCTGTGTCTCCCCTACTAATTTATTACCCTCATGAGGCTCTTTTCAGCAATATATCAGCAGCACCCAGAATAATGATTGGCTCATAGCAGTATTTGAGTAGTTGTTTAATGAATGAATGGATAGAAGGGTAGATAGATGGGTGGGTGGGTAGGGGGTGAACAGATGGATGGGTGGATGAATGAAAGTATTGATGGGTAGACAAATGGATGAGTGGATGGATAGAGGGATAAATGGATGGAAGGATAAACAGATGGAGCGGAAGTTCGTAGAAATGTAGAACAGGTGTGGTTAACAGTCTCCAAAGATGGTGTCATCAATTTCTTCCCTCCCTACAGATGTATGCTGCAACTGACATGAAAGTGGAGTCTAACTATTTTCACCTCCATTCCAGATGGGCCTTTGTGACTTACTCAATAGAATGTGGCAGAAGTGACATTTCAGAACTTCTGAAACTATGACAAGAAGTCCCGCAGCATCTTCCTGCATCTCTTGGAGTATTCAGCCTGGGAGAAGCCTGCTGCCATGTTAGAAGTCTGCTATCTTGAAACCTCAATGCTGGGCCGGGCGCGGTGGCTCAAGCCTGTAATCCCAGCACTTTGGGAGGCCGAGACGGGCGGATCACGAGGTCAGGAGATCGAGACCATCCTGGCTAACACGGTGAAACCCCATCTCTACTAAAAAAATACAAAAAACTAGCCGGGCGAGGTGGCGGGCGCCTGTAGTCCCAGCTACTTGGGAGGCTGAGGCAGGAGAATGGCATAAACCCGGGAGGCGGAGCTTGCAGTGAGCTGAGATCCGGCCACTGCACTCCAGCCTGGGCGACAGAGCAAGACTCTTGTCTCAAAAAAAAAAAAAAAAAAAAGAAACCTCAATGCTGTGAAGAAGCTTAAACTAGGCATGTGGAGAGGTCACATGGAAGGAGAGAAACCTGACCAGCCCCCAGGTATCTCAGCCCAAATGTCAATCTCCAGTCCTAGTTGTCATCTGTTTTCAACTGCCTGAGAGAATTCAAGCAAGAAGAGTTCACCTGAGCCTAACTGTCCACAGGACAATAGGGGGCCACACTAAATTGTTGCTTTAAATCACTAAGTTTTGGAGCATTTTGTTACATAACAGGGGATAACTGGAATGTCTGGGAAAATAACATATTCAGAAGCTTACATTGTCATTTGAAACAGTAATAGAAATAGAAATTGTGGGTGTGAATAGATCTATTCTATAGATGAAAAAAAAATGAAGATTACAGAAGCCAATTGACAGCCAAGAAATGGCACAATGAGAATTACAATCCAAGCCTAGAATTTAAAGAGAGACAAGAGATAGACAAAAAAGAGGATGAGATGAAAACAAAAGACTTTATACCTTCAATGTGTTTAATGTTTTATCCAATCTTTCTTAGATGAAGTCAAGAATATATAATCCAAATGGTTTTCCCTAAGTTAAATGTTTGTTTTTTTTAAATGCCCTGCCCACCCTACAGGATTGCACATGTGCTACGATTGAAAAATAAAAGAAAAGAAAGTTTTCTGTGCTTGGAATAGCAAGAGTCTCTGTCCTCTCACTCTTCATGGCATCTGGGAAACATGTCCTCAAACTCTTGGGTCCTTCTAGCTGGTTTTGGACTTGATCCAATCATTTAGTAACTACCACAATGCCCAATACAGCAAAAAGTTCAAAGCTACTTCCTGTTAATTAGCCAAGGCAGTTTTGAGGGTCCCAGCTGTGCAATTCATTTTCATGTGCAGTATCCCCAATTAGGCCAACTCTGTCTGAAATTTCTGGATCCACAACTTGATAATCAGTGGAGAGATGCACCAAGCAAAGATAAGGTCAAAGTAGATTTTCTTTAGTGGTTCCCCCAAGACAACACTTCAAAAGCACTTACCAGAGAAAAAACTATATTTCATATACTTCATGAAAATAAATGTGCAGTCCTAGAAGGGAAAGTATCCGTGATTAAATACCTGACCATTTCTCTTTATGCTATAACCTAAAAGAACAAAAATAAGATTCTTTTTTCGACTTGTTTGAGCCCACTTCTCATATTTTTGAAATAAACTGCCCATCGGTGACAGGCTTCCCCTCCCAGATAAATGGGTCAAAAGAACCATGTTAGACTGCTGACCTAAAAATTCCTTTAGCTGTAACTGCCTGCCGTGTCAATGCTCTTTCATTAAAAAAGTGGTATTTTCTGCATAAACAATATAGAAAACCCATTGATCACAGTGCCTGGCATGCCAACACCCCCTTTTCTTTTTTTCTTTTTTTTTTTTTTTTTTGGAGACAGAGTCTATGTCACCCAAGCTGGAGTGCATTGGTGCGGTCTTGGCTCACTGCAACCTCCGCCACCAGGGTTCAGGTGATTCTCCTGCCTCAGCCTCCCGAGTAGCTGAGACACACCATCACACCCAGCTAATTTTTGTATTTTTAGTAGAGACGGGGTTTCACTATGTTGGCCAGGCTGGTCTTGAACTCCTGATCTGGTGATCTGCCTGCCTCAGCATCTCCGAGTGCTGGGATTATAGGTGTGAGTCACTGTGCCTGGCCTAACACCACCTTTGTAAAGAAATTCCTCTCCCAAAGGACCTGAAGAAGTAGACAATACCAAGAGACATGCTTGATTGACTAAGGCAGCAAATCCTAGAGCCAGCCAGTGCCGTGTCATCTTCCATTCACATGGAAAACCAGCCTGACCAATCAAATCGTTTCTCTCTCTGGAATTCAGAGACATTGACCAAAAGCAGCACTAGTAGAGGCAGCTGCTGCTCAAAGCCATAGCAGAGTGACAGGTGAGAGAGGCATGCTGAGTCTCAAGTGAGCCAAAATGAAATATAGCCTATAAAATAGAGAGATGAATTAAAGAGTGCAAAAAGCCAGCTGGTAGAAAAAGGAAGTTGAAGTAGATGTGAAATGTGAAATGGAGTCATCCTGAGAAGGTGAATGAAACCATGCAGGCAGGAAAAGACAAAGAGAGATTAGCTAGTTCCTGGACAGCCTTGGCTCCTGAATACCACTTGGCCTTCTAAATCCAGGATGGGCTCTGGTCTTTGAGTATATCTTTACAACTTCTTTTTCACTTAAAGTGGCTGGAGTGAGCTACAGTCCTTTAAGAGCATGGTGGCAATGTGCTTTACAGTGAAAGCTGCCTGGACCCAGCCTTAAAGTTTAAAAAAGGCTTCTGCCGGCCTGGCACAGTAGCTCACCCCTGTGATCCCAGCACTTTGGGAGGCCGAGGCAGGTGGATCACGAGGTCAGGAGATCAAGATCATCCTGGCTAACACGGTGAAACTCCGTCTCTACTGAAAATACAAAAAGTTAGCCGGGCATGGTGGTGGGAGCCTGTAGTCCCAGCTACTCGGGAGGCTGAGGCAGGAGAATGGTGTGAACCCCGGAGGCGGAGCTTGCAGTGAGCCAAGATAGGGCCACTGCACTCCAGCCTGGGTGACAGGGTGAGACTCTGTCTCAAAAAAAAAAAAAAAAAAAAAAAAAGAAAAGAAAAGAAAAGGCTTCTGAGATGACCTCCTCAGTGCTGGGCATACAGAATCATGTTTCACAGGGAAGACCTGACATAAATGGGCGACGTAGGTGGAGAGGTAGGAAACTGGCCCACCCCAGTGTTCTCATTTGGAATGTGAAAAACCTTGTAAGCACAATTAAGCTTGGACTACCGCCCATGAAGTGCTGAGCTGTCTTTCCTTCTTCTCTGATGCCTGCTCCAGGTTTCAGCAAGAAAATACCTGAAATCTCCCGACTGGGAGGCTTCTTTGTGCTCTGTGGCACCTTTTCTCATCTCACCCCATGCACGTGCAGCCACCACCCCGAGGTTCTTGTCTGGCTCTTGCTAAACAAAATTCTTTAGAACCTAATGTTTCTCCTCTTTATGCTCCTGCACAGGCCCAAGGATGGGGGCCTTTTCTTTGTCTTGTTTTGTTTTTCATCCACCAGTTCCTGGAAACAATTTAAGTTCTTTCTTATCTTTCTCTTTGGCCCCAATTAATAGCAGCCTTGCTTTTACCTCCATATAAGCAATATATGTTTATTGCAGATAATCTGAAAAATACAGAAGAAACAACAGAAGAAACAGTTTCCAATGTAGAGACAACCAATATTAACATATTAATATACTTTTTCTGATTTATTTTCTATGAATGTATTTATTTATAGATATAAGATATATTTTTGAATCACATATAATCTGACATTTTCTCTTAACATGATTTTATGAATATTTTAGATTATCATGAAATATCTTCAAAAACATTATTTTAAAGTTGCTGCAGAATATCCTATTAGAGGGGAAGACAAATGATTTACTCAGCTTTTCCCCATTGTACATTTACAGTAGTTCAACGCACCATTGATCATATTTCTTCCAGAGCGGTTTATCTGATAACCTCGGTCTCATCATAGTACAGATGGCAAATGTACCAGGTGATGTGGAGGGTAAGGGACTAAGAGTGACCTCTGCAACCAGCCTGCCGGCGTTTAATTCCACCTGCGCCATTTACTTACGCATATGCTCAGACAAGTTGTTTAACATTTTGTACTTCAGTTTTCTCACCTGAAAAGGGGATAATAAAAGTTCTTTTCTCACAGGTTCATGAGAAGATTAAATGAATTAATACCTCTAAACTGCTTACACACTGAATGGTTGTTATTATTAGGGCACTGTTAGGGAGAACAGCTGTTCCCATTTGTGATGCTGATTTTCATCAACTGAGGAATGGAACTCTTCAGTAGGACTCCTGGCCTCTTTCACACTCTCCCTCTTCCTGGATAGTCTTCAGAAGAAGGTAGACCTACCTTCTTTGGAAGGTAGTGGTGGTGGCTTTGGAAAAAGACATGGGTATATGCAGTGTGGTGGGCTGAATAGCGGTTCCCAAGAAAGATATATCTAAGTCCTAATTCTTAGAACCTGTAAATGTGAACTTATTTAGCAAAAGAGTATTTGCCCAATGTAATCAAGAATCTCAGCCGGGTGCAGTGGCTCACGCCTGTAATCGCAGCACTTTGGGAGGCCGAGGGGGGCGGATCATGAGGTCAGGAGATAGAGACCATCCTGGCTTACACGGTGAAACCCCATCTCTACTCAAAATACAAAAACAAAAAATCTAGCCGGGCGAGGTGGCGGGCACCTGTAGTCCCAGCTACTCGGGAGGCTGAGGCAGGAGAATGGCGTGAACCCGGGAGGCGGAGCTTGCAGTGAGCTGAGATCGCGCCACTGAACTCCAGCCTGGGCGACAGAGCGAGACTCCATCTCAAAAAAAAAAAAGAAAGAAAGAAAGAAAAAAGAAAAAGAAAAAAAAAGAAAAGACTCTCAAAATCATCCTGGATTCAAGACAGGCCTCATAACCAATGACAGATGTCCTTTTAAGAGAAGAGGCAGAAGAATCTTTGATGAGACAAAGAGAAAGTGATGAGAAGACCCACGCGAAGACAGAGGCAGAGACGGAAGCGATGCGGCCACAAGCTAAGTTAACTCCTGAACCCACCAGAAGCTGGGAAAGATAAGGCAAGATTTCTACCCTAGAGGCTTGGGAAGGCCACAGCCCTACCCACTCTGACTTCTGGACCCCACAACTGTGAGAAAACAAATTTCTGTTGTTTTAAGCCACCAGGTTTGTAGCACTTTGTCGTGGCAGCCTTCAGGAAGTAATTCATGCTGTCCAGGCCCTTTGGCTGGGTAGTCAGAACACATGTTCTAAGCTGCTGCTCCAGGTCCTAATCCTCACGTGGGCGGCTTTGGCACGGTCTTTGCTGGGGTGAATGAATATGTCCAAAGCTGAAGATAACGATCAGGAAGCCTACCTGGCAACGGATATCCATGACACTTTCTTCCATTTCAGCTCTTTTAAATGATACTGATGTATTAAAAGACGTCTTCTGATCTCCATATGACTCAATCCTCCTTGTCTTCCTTTCAGTTGTGTAGAACCCAGGAGAGAAACCCCAGTATCTACAATAAACTTCTGTGAGTTTTATCTTTAAACTCATTTCTCCTATCTGCTCTTAGGGTAAGAGTGGCATCCTTTTATGCAAGGGCCTGAGCGTATTTCACTGCCTTCACACACACTCTCATTTTCTCCACTTCTTATTCTTTCATCTTTTCTTTGGATGATTTCGGAAGGTTCCTGTCCTGTCTCAGACTCTGAGGATCTCAGCACTGAATGCTGGGTGCTTGCCTGTGACTTGCTGCTTGACTTTGTTCTCTCTGAACCTCTCAATGCCTACCCAGTACTGTGTTCAATTTGTTCCTGCTTCTTTGGGCTTGACCCAGCATAACCTTCCTTGTTCTCCATCTCTCTTTGCAGCACTCTCAGAGCCTCAAGACTGTGTATTAACAAACCCTGTGATGCAGAATAATGTGACAATTTCGATGTGGATTCTCATCCCATGTGACAAGAAAAGCATAAAATATGGTGTGATATTTTTATTGAAGTTTTATGCACTGTAATTTTTATGTTCTGTTTCTCCAATCCAATCACATATTTTCCATATGCAAAATTTAGTGTTTCCATTGCAATCCATGCCTGAAACTCCACACTATTAACAAAGCTATCGTCCTTACTACCACTTAACTAAGAGATGCCTTGTAATGCTAATGACTTCATATTCCTAATTCTCATTTGTTCAACTAGATTTAAAAAACCTGGGAAAATATGGTTCTTAAATCTTACCAAGAGGGGCTTTTGCCCAGAGCTCTGTGCTTTAAAGTATCCAGTAAAGCACACACACACACACACACACACACACACACACACACAAGCACACGCACATTTATTAAACAAAACAGGAATGGCTCTTTTACTTGTGATCTGATACTTCATGCAGACACAGAACAACCTTCGCCATAAACCTCCTTTTCTATTATCCACACTATTCTAGCTCTGGGAAAGTCTTCTCATATCTCCTGCCTTATGTCCTTGAAGAAGATATGCCTGCATCTAAAATTCTTGAAGGTTTGTGAGTTATGCCAAATACTGACTTTAAACATGGGTACTGCTTCAGTATCCAGGAAGGACTTGAGCAAGAAAGTACTGAAGTAAGAGAAAAGACAAATTTCTTAGTTTACCCCATCTTCTCTTTCAGATGGCTTGAATGAATGAAATAAATCGTTGCATAATAAGGAATGGCTTGGCAGTCATGACAAAAGCTCATTTTGTTTTAATTCATGGTATCAAAGGTATGCAAGAAGTAGGCAGTGGGGTATAGCATATTTAAATAGTTCACTTTTTATGCATAACATTTAAATATTTAGCCATATAGTTTATAGCCCTGCATTTGTTCTCTTGCTCTGAGTCCTGCAAAGGAGAAGGGTAGACCCGGAGGAAGGAGCAAATTACGTCTGATGCTCCTCAGCCTGCTTTCAGGATTTTGCTCAAGACAACTCTTGATGCATTTGAGAAGTATTGATGCATGTTCTTCAGATGAACCGAAGCTAAATATCAGAGGCTGAATCTTTTTGCAGGAATGACAAAGTGATCAGTTTTGAGACTCACATTGAGGCAACCAAAATTTGCTTACCAGGAGAACCTCAGACAGAAAACAATTTAACTCAGCTCTGAGTAGTAGTAGTGGAGTACAGGAAGAGATAGGAAAAGGGTGCCTCTGCAGGCAGAGACAGGAAAGGGCAGTAAGAAGAGCGTTTTTGAGAATAGAACAGTCTTAAAACAGGCCTGATTCCCAAAGGTGTCATTTTTCTCTCCTGCAACTAAGAATGCAAATAAAGTTCCTTCCACAAAAGACAGAAGCAGGGACCATGAGAAGCAATCACAGGAGGAGGAAAGTGCGGGGGAAATGAGGAACCATCTGCAAATTACATGCATAGACTTTCACCAGCCACACAGAAATGCACAAAATACATGAGGGCTGAACTTTGACTGCAGGCAGCTCTGGAGTCAGAGAACTGAACTGTCATCCCATCAGTTAAGACACTAGAAAGAAAGTAGCCAGCGTTCCCGAGTTGGACTAGCCAGAATGAGCACAGAGCATCAGGATCCTGGAAAAAAGTAATTGGTGGTTGTGTACATTTGTCAGATCACAATTACTGTAGGTATATAAATGGTTCAGTTTATCATGAAGATATGATTATTTGCAATTAACCCTGCTCTCTTGATGAAATACTAAACTAACAACTTCCTCAGGCATTATCAAGAAAGAGGTCATGCCAACAAGAAATTTCATAAAAGTTCCTGTTTCCAGATAGGGTAATCCACAAAAATATACTTTTTACTGCATGAGAAAAGGAAAACAAATGAAATGGGAGTAAAGAAAATGCATAATGCAAATGCTGTGCCCTAAGATCGCTTAATATATTATGTTATCCAATCACCATAACACCAAGAAAGAAAACTGGTATGATCTCCAAACTACAAGTGAGCAATCTAAGACACGTAGTGTGTAATTAATATGCCCAAGGTCATATAGCTTGTAAGTGGCCCTACTGGGATTCAAATTCAGAACATCTCATTTTAAAACCCTGATTCATAGCACTTAGCACTCAATTCCTGGCCCAAATCACATATAGTATAAGTCAACACATACAGTTGACTTGAGACCGCCCAGAGATGAAATGATTAGCTAGTGCATTAATTTCCTATTGCTGCTGTAGTAAATTATTACAAACGCAGTGGATTAAACCAACATACATCTAGGTATTATCTCATATTTCTGGATGTCAGAAGTCCAAAAAGGGTCACTAGGGCCGTACGTCTTTTGGAAGCTCTAAAGGATTATCCATTTCCTTGCCTTGCCTTTTCCAGCCTCTGGAAGCTACTCATTTCCTTGACTCATGGTACCGTCCCCGGTCCATCTTCAAAGCCCATCACTCCAACCTCTGTTTCTGTTATCACATCTTTTTACTGACTTTGTTTCTCCTTTCTTCCTCTTATAAAGATTCGTATGATTACTTTGAGCCTACCTAGATAATCCAGGATAATTTCTCTGTTTCGAGATCCTTAATTACGTCTGCAAAGTCCCGTTCACTATGTAAAGTAATGTACTCACAGGTTCCTGGGAGTAAAACATGGATAGCTTCAGAGGGCCATTGTTCAGCTTACCAATAGCTCTTTGTTGATTGATAGTGGCAGGTACATTGCAGATGTTTTGCCTTTATTGAGTGCTGGCAGAGTTCAGATTCTCCCATAAACAATGAAGGGTCAGAGTCTTTTCCTGTTCCTCCGCCCACCTGTATTAGACAGAACCTGCACTCCTATAATTGCAAAACAAAAGGTTCAGGGACATAATGGGAAACTTAATGTGGTCATCTCCTGCTTCTAGATGGCCAGGGGCTTAGCTTAGCAGAATCTATCAGCCAAGCATCCACACGGGCTTGTTGGAATGGGATGAGTCTGGAGAAAGCACTTGATTGAAGGAATGAGGATCTATACCCTGGGAGAATGATAGAAATGGCTTGCTTTGCATCAGAATTTACAAGCAAAATTTCATGGACTGCAAAAGAAGAATAAAAAGGGTTAAACTGACACTAAATACTTTTTTTTTTGTCTTGCCCTCAGAAATGCATCACTTATTAGCTCTCTAAATAGCTTAATCATGTTGGACTCCCATTTCTCTTGAAAAATGGGAAGGATAATACCTTAGTAAAGATCACCAGGAAGATGGAACAAAATACTATTTACAATGAGAGTTTACCCCAATTCCTGGCATGTAGCTCAAAATTATGGTGACTTTACTGTGGTTCAGTGCTGCATCCAGGGGGCTTTGCAGACTTGTTGCATAACCTCTGGCTCTGTTTCTAAGAACCTTACTTTCCCTCACCAAATGATATAAAAATAAATATTCACCTAATAGGTTTAACAAAATAAAATATTTTATCAGAGGTCACAATTCAAATGATGTAATCCATTTGCTATCAGCTTGAAACGTGGGGTTTATGTGACACATAAAAAATACACTCTACAGGCCAGGTGCCATGACTCATGCCTGTAATCCCAGCACTTTGGGAGACCGAAGGGGTGGATCACGAAGTCAGGAGTGCAAGACCAGCCTGGCCAACATGGTGAAACCCCGTCTCTAAGAAAAATACAAAAATTAGCCAGGTGTGGTGGTGTGTGCCTGTAGTCCTAGCTACTCGGGAGGCTGAGGCAGGAGAATTGCTTGAATCTGGGAGCCAGAGGTTGCAGTGAGCAGAGATCATACCACTGCACTCCAGCCTGAGTGACAGAGCTAGACTCTGTCAAAAAAAAAAAAAAAACAAAAACAAAAAACAAAAAAACACTGTAAATTTGAAACGTTTTAGTATTAATGAAAGAATGTATACTAGTAAGTGATTGAGTGCTGACCAAGCCAATGATGCCTCTCTCTGTTCTGCACTTGTTCTCAGGAGCCCCCTGTTCTATAGCATCTTTTCTTTTCTCCATCTATTTAAACCGTAGTATCTTTATAATATACATCCAAGTCTCTCCTGCCCCTGTCTCATCTTGTGTCTTGCCCTTAATGCACTCAATTTTAGCTCAGTTCACATTAACTTGCGGTTTTCTATAAATAAGTCATCAATTGTATTATGAAAACCGAAGGTGCTATGCTGATTACCTTCTCATTGGAACTCTCCAAAATCGAGGCACTCACTCCACCATGGGCTCCAGGTTTTCTTTCTGGAAGTGGATGCTGGCCTTCCTGCAGGGATCTTCAATTGGGTTTGCTCAGAAGGAGACTCAGCAACAGGGATACAGGTGCAAGTAGGAAACATAAGTAGGGGAACAAAAAAGTGAAGTGGAAAGAAAATGGGCAATAAAGCATTTGTTACTGTGGCTACTGGAGAATTCTAGAACAATGTAGAAGACGTGCCTCAGAGTCAGCCGGCCTGAGGGACTAGAGAACTATGTTACTTCCACACAAACTCCTGTAGTCGTTGTGTCTTTGCTTGAGGACTCCCAAAGGAGTGGGCAGGGGTGCTCCAGTATCTGTCTCTAGTTGGTGGCATCATGGACGTAGTGAAACCAAACTTTTGAGAAAAGAAATCTGGGATTGGTAATTGGAAATCCCCCAGGGCCAGGGTATGTGGGAGGGGCATGAGCCACAGGAATTGAAACATAAAACTAGAATAAAATCTGGACTCAAAACCCTACTTTTGCTAGACACCATCTAAAATCACATTACTCACCTTCCTTTCTCTAAACCACTTTCCCTTCTGAAAAATGAAGATTGTAGTATCTACCCGCAGGGGGCAGTGGCTCATGCCTATAATCCCAGCACTTTGGGAGGCCAAGGTGGGCAGATCTCTTGAACCCAGGAGTTTGAGAACCGCCTGGGCAACATGGT
Source organism: Macaca nemestrina (assembly GCF_043159975.1). Classification (NCBI taxonomy): domain Eukaryota; kingdom Metazoa; phylum Chordata; class Mammalia; order Primates; family Cercopithecidae; genus Macaca; species Macaca nemestrina. Next base: position 186,643,103 of record NC_092127.1, read on the forward strand.
GAAACCCCACCTCTACAAAAAAAAAAAAAAAACGCAAAAATTAGCTGGGTGTAATGTCCTGCACCTGTGGTCTCAGCTACTTGGGAGGCTGAGGTAGGAGGATTGCTTGGGCCTGGGAGGTTGAGGCTGCAGTGAGCCGTGATAGTGTCATTGCAGCCCAGCCTGGGCGACAGAGTGGGACCCTGTGCCCCAAACAAAAAATCTACCTTTTGAAATTGCTCTAAAAATGAAATAAAATAACTGAATTAGTATAGTGCCTAGGTCGTTTAAATGATAACAGTTATTATTATTATTAAGCCAGTATTAGAATAACACAATAGCCTGCATAGGTATCTAATAAATATGCACTGAGTCTGAATTTATATATAATGAAATTCTATTTTAAAAGCTCCAAAAGGCATTTAACTTGAATTTTTCCTATTTGTATTTTTCCATCATCATATCCAGAATGCCAGAAAATTACAGATGTTATGGAAAATAATTCTTCAAACATCAGGGACATGTTTTAATATATGTTAACAGAATGACCTTGCTTTTCAACACTCCACAGAAAATAAACTAATTAGAAGGAATGAAAGAACATGAAAAGAAAAATATTATTCAAACAGGACATGAAAAGAGAGCTACTCTTCAAATATTTATAGGGTTTCGACCCCAGAGTTTTCCATGTTTTCATCTCCATTCAATAGCCTCGGGAAGATGGTGGAGGGCACATTTTGTCATGTGGTGAGATGAGGAGCACCTTCAGGGAGTGACAAGGTTGAGTGGACGTTGCATCCTGCCGGGAGGGACCAGTAGGTGCCCCCTGCCTCCTTTCTCCAGGTATCAGATGGTGAATGGGAAGAAATGGAAAGTAAAAAAGATTCTGAATTTGAGAGATTTCAAAGGTACATAGGTTTTTTCAAATGCAGAGGAGACTCTTGGCTGTCCCAATAGTTCCAGTTCCTTAGGTTATGAGTCACAGAACTTGCATGTCTAGGTAAGTGCTGGAAGGAGTCAGGATGAGTTTTCAATTGGAGACCTCATCATGGTGACAGAGGGCTTGTCTCTGAAAAGACGGTGTCATTAATGTGACTCAGCTCCAAGGTCTGTGTTCGCTCATGACGTTCCCAGGGGACAAGGTCTGAGAAACCATGATGGGGACATCGGTCTCTGCCCTGGGTCACTCAGCAGTGGAAAGGGACAGAGTCAGATGGCACAGGCGTGGCCACTGTGAGGGAGATGTAGTGCTGGTGTGTGATCTGTGATCTTTTGTCAGCTCTTACTCTTCTTGTAAGGTACCTGGGAGAGCTCAAGGAGGGCTGGGCTGAAGGTTTCTTTCATTTGAGAAGTGTCTTTGACTCTGGGAAATTAAAATGTGAATGGTAGGGCCCAAGAGAGAGGCAGTACAGAGCTGGTGGCTTTGAGGAAATCAGATAAAGGGAAGAAATATCAAATTTGTTTCCTAAGCTATCCAAACAAATACACCTAGGATTATGAAGTTGAAATTCAGAAAAAAAAAAAAAAAGCAAAAGAAGAGAGAGCTAAAATAAATAATGAAAATAAATTAGAAACACAAAAAAATTTCACTTACATTATGTCATTGAATCCTAATAGTATTCTGATGAGAAGGGGTCAATAGCTTCATTTTATAAAATAGAGGAAAGTGATGCTGTAATCAGACTTTTTTTTAATACCAACTCAGATCCCCTACCCAAGGCACTGGCCATGTGCCATGCTTTCTGTTGAATTACCATTCCCACAACTGTTTCTTATTTTATTCATTTCTGCTTACTTTTTTTCCTTCTACTTTGGGCTAATCTGAAAATCTTCTCTTAATATCTTTAAAAACATACCTATTAGCGTGTATTTTTAATCTTTAAAAAATAACATATACATTTAAGACTAGAAATCTACTTCTAACCACAGTCTAGCCCCATCCCATGAGATAAGTTTTATTTATATTTTTATTTATTTTTATTTTTTAAATTTTTTGAGATGGGTCTTGCTCTGTCACCCAGGTTGGAGTGTGATGGCACAGTCATGGCTCAGTGCAGCCTCAAACTCCTGGACTCAAGAAATTATCTTGCCTCAACCTCCTGACCGTCTGGGAGTACAGGCACATGTCACCATGCCCGGCTGATTTCTTAGTTTTTCTGTAGACAGGGTCTCACTATGTGACCCAGGCTGACACCGAACTCCTGTCCCGAAACAGCCTTCTCACATTGGCAAACTCCCAAAGTGCTGTGATTATAGGCGGAAGCCACTGTTCTCGGCCATTTTCTTTTTTAAATTATTTTAATTGAGTTACAATTTACATACAAAAAAAGTACACAGATCTTTAGCACAAAGTTCAATAAGTTGTGGCAAATGTATTCCATAAACTCAAATCAACATTACATTCCACTACCCTAGATATGTTCCTTATTCTTCCTCCAGTCATCCCCCAGAAAACACTATTCCGATTTCTATCAATTCATATAAATACACACACAAGACTACATTGTTTAGTCTTTTGGGGATGGCTTTTTGGTTCAATATAATGTATATATGTTTAATATCCATCCATGCTATTACATGGACGGACTGCTTCATGTTTATGGTTGAGTAACATTTCAGTATTAGAATATACTATCTTTTAACATTTTCTTTCTTATAATTTATTCCCCTAATAATGGATGTTTGACTTTTTTTCAGTTTGGAGCTGTTGAGAGTAAAGCTAGTATGAATATTTGTATATGGGACTTTTTGTAGACATATGTTGTCATTATCTTGGGTAAATATCTGGAAGTGAAATTGCTGGATCACAGGGTATGTGCATATTTAACTTTATAAAAAATTGCTTTTTTCCCAAAAGTGGTTATATTTAACATTCTCAACAGAAATGCAAGAGAGTTCTAGTTCTTCATAATCACACCAATATTCAGTATTGTCCTTCATTTAAAAATTTTAGCCATTTTTGTGAATGTGAAATACTATCTCACTTTAGTTTTAACTTGTATCCCTTTATGACATGATGTTGAGCACATTTTCATAGTCTTACTGGACTTTTATACTTCTTTTGACCATATTTATTAAAATTAGGCTGTTTATATATTATTGAGTTGTATGAGTCCTTTATATAATCTAGATACAAGGTTTTCTTTCCCAGATGGGTGTGTTACAAACATTTTCTCCATTTTGTGACTTGCCTTTTTACTTTCTTAATGGTGTCTTTTATTTTAATTAAGTCCAACTTATAATTTTTAAATTATGATGAGTATTTTTTGTGTCATGAGAAGTTTTTCCAACCTGCCAAATTTGTAAGCATATTTTCCTATGTTTTCTTATAGAAACTTTAGAATATAGTTTTACAGGTGGGACAGATGTGTATATATCTTCTTTGAATTAAATGTCATGATTACAATGAGATATGAGTTGAGGTCCATTTATTTTTATAGACAGATAGCTAGTTTTTCTATCACTATTTGTTCAAATTTTTATTTTTCCCATTAGTTTGCCACCATGTCTTTGTTGGAAATTAGTTTAATATCTACGAGAAACATTTCATGAACATATACATTATGCCAGGAGTTTATGTAGGCAGTAATTTTTTACCCAAGAAGTAAGGATTGAACTTGAGATGTCTAGGAGATTGAATTTTGTTCTTACAAATACAACACATTCCACATAAAAAGTCTGGTTAACTTCTAACTAGTTTTCACTTCAATTAAAACTCAGGAAGAAGGGCGAGGCAGTGGCTCATGCCTGTAATCCTAGAAGTTTGGGAGGCCAAGGTGGGTGGATCATCTGAGATTTAGAGTTCAAGACCAGCCTGGCCAACATGGGAAACTTTATCTCTACTAAAAATACAAAAATTGGCTGAGTGTGGTGGCACACACCTGTAATCCCAGCTACGTGGGAGGCTGAGGCATGAGAATCACTTGAACCTGGGAGGTGGAGGTTACAGTGAGCCAAGATTGCACCATTGCACTCCAGTCTAGGCAACAGAGTGAGACTCTGACTCAAAAAAAAAAAAAAAAAACTCAGGAAGAAAAAAAGAAAATCCTAAATGCTTCTAGTAAACAAACAAATAAACAAATGAACAGAAAAAAAAACTTATATTCAAAGCATTTCAAAGGATTAAGAATCAGAAAAATATTAGGCTCATGATCCGAACACTGGTAGCCCGGGGACACTGCAAAAATGCCTTTGACATTCTGACAGGAAAATATTTGAAACCTAGAGTTCTATACCAATGCAAGTATTAGATAAATGTGAAGGTAAGCTGATGATATTTCATGCAATCAAGACGTTTTAAAAAATATTATTTTTCTTGCCCTTTCCCATAAAAAACGACTGGAGGATGTACCCAGCAAAACAAGAAAGTTTTTAGGCAAGTGTCCTTAATTTAAGAACTTGGAGTGGGCTGAGTTTAAAAGAAAACACACCCATGGACTATCGGTGTTTCTCAAGGGTCCTGTGGATCCCAATTCCCTTCTCTGCACTATGAGGATAATTAAACTGTATTTTGTAGTTTCATGAGAATGAACTCAAAACGTTTCCTTACTAAGATATAAGCAGCAAGACTCTGTTAAACTATTTCTTAGTGATTACCTGAATTAAAATCATGTGTTTATTTTAAAAATATAGATTCCTGGGTCCCACCATAGTCTATAAATTTTTATCACTGGGCTTTAAGCTCAAGAGTTTGCATATTTGATAAAGCCTCAATTATCATTCCCGCCATACCTTGTCAAGCATGTGCTGAGATATCAGGTACATTTGGTTTCAATCCTTGTCTTGCATATAGTATGAGTAACCTTGGAAATTTCCTTAAACTTGCTTGGCATCTGTTTTCAAACTTTTTCAATAGGTGATGATGAGGATGATTTCTCCTGCATACAAAACCTTTAGCACTGGGCTTGCCATTTGGTGGGCATTCAATAAATGTGAGTTCCCTTCCCCTCCATGAATCAACTTTGTCTCCGATATAATATTGTCGTGGCACTCATTTACCAAATCAGACAGTTAAAATAAAACATTCCAGACCTTGAATTGGATCCAACGTCGATTGTACAAACTATTACCAACAGCTGGTTATTGAGCAACTGGTATGTGTCTTGCATTCCGTTGGATGCTGTGAGGAAAATTAGCATTTTAGAAACAGAATTTTATGCCATTAGAGGACATCTTGACAGACAACATCAATGCAAAGACATTTCAGGATAGGAGAAGGTAAAAGATGGGACATGCCTTGCAGAATTTCTGCTTGAACATCCCCATTGCATAGAGTAAGAGACTGGGAATCTGGGAAGTTGAGATTTCCCCCAAAAAATATCAACAATAAAAAATAAATATAAACAGACTCAGATGGAACAATTCATAGAATAGTTTTCTTTTAAATGCAACAGTAACTTTTTAAATTATAATCTGAAACATTTATATGAACCAAATGCGACATGAAAGATCAGTATATAAAATATATAAGACAAGCTTCTCTGCTTGAGCCTGGATTCAGATGTCCAGAGTTATATCCACTTGGATCCTTGAAGGAACATGTCAAAAACTGGCTCTTTAAATACCATAAATATAACTCATCAATAAGACAAAAGGAAGCTTATTGCTTACTGATATAAAGGAGTATGCCATCTTTGCAGAGTTTTGGCAGTGTCTAAGAGTGGGGTCTGTAAGGTCAGAATGAATTGAGATGTGGAAGTTTGGTTTAATGAGGGTCTTTCAATGTGGTGACTTGATAAATATTGGGTAAGAATCATGATGAAGATGATTAGTGGAAATAGCAAGGACAGGATTTTGAGCTGAAGGACTCAAAGGATGCTAGGGTACAAACTCTCTGTTGCTGCTTTCCACCAAAGACTCAATGGGTCTTTAGGAAATTTGTGTAATGAACCATCCATCCATCTATTTGGCCAGGACAATTTCAAAAAAGTAAAGCACATAATGAAGTAATGAATGTAATGAAAAAGCTGTAATGAAGACGGTGGAACAGCACAGCCAAGTTAACACAGGCAATAAAGTGTAGTTTCTGTTTTCAGTGTTTAGGCTGAGTATAGATTCTCAAACCCTTGGAGATTTTGAAGCAGAGCCAGAAAACCACTGTCACCCTGACTGTGTAGCTTCTCCAGTCAGTTTTTCATGTAGCTGACATTCAGTGCAAAGGATCCTAGCTCTTCTCTCTATGACACCTTTACTGTCACCCAATCTTGCATTTCACTTCCACACCTTCCTTTTAGTCTGCCTCAACTCCACTCATAGCTGATGACTGAGGAAGTTCACTAGCCTTCATCTTTAGACTCAACTGTAAATAGAATCATTCATGCATTCATGATCTGGCTTCATTCTGCTTCTTGCCATCCCAGTGACCCCAAATATGTGGCCCACTCCCAGTCCAGGAACTTTATGCTGCCAGGAATCCATGTGGCTTGAACTTTTGGGAGGCCCAACTTTATTCCCCTGAGAAAGAGTGTGTCATCGAGACTACCTCCTTGTAGTTTTGAGTGGCATTTATGTTCACACAAGGCTTTGCAAATGGCAAATTTGGAGAAATGTATTGAATCCTTGAAAGGCATAATTAGCCAACCAGTTTGTCTTAGTTGGTTTAGGCTGTCATTTTAAAATACCACAGGCTGGGATGCTTAAACAATAGACATTTATGTCTCAATTTTAGAGACTGAGAAGTCTATAATCCAGGTGACTGGCAAGGTAAATTTTGTTCTAACTCCTCTTCTTATAGCTTATAGGCAGACACCATTTCATTTTGTGCTCACATGACCTCTTCTTTGTACATACAAAGAGTAAGAGAGAAGGGAGAGAGATGCAAGCCCTCTAGTGTCTCTTATAAGGGCACTAACTCTATCATGTGGGTTCCATCTTCATGACCTTATCTAATTCTATTACCTCCCGAAGGCCCCATCTCCAAATATCTCCACACTGGGGGGTTACAGATTCAACATATGAATTTATAAACTTTCAGAGGACATAATTATTCAGTCCACAACACAGGTCCAAAATATTAGTCCCTTCGCTAAAAAACATTTTCTCGCCCACACCCTGTTTATTATTTTTCTACTCACTACCAGACACAGGGGCATGACAAGGATGCCCTGTCAAATGAGTAAGTGTATCTTGGGAATAAATTGAGATTAAATTTGTCATAAAACATTCAAAGACACTATGCAAAGTAAATTGCCTTATCTGAGTGTGACAAGCCTGAATTAGAAAACTGGCTCTGTCACTTACTAACTTTACAACCTTAAATAAATTATTTAATATTGCTCATCCTCCACATCTGAGCTTCATTTTTAAAAATGGGGTTAGAACTACTTATCTGATAAAGCTGTTACCAGGATTACAGGTTAAAATATAATGTACCAGATATATGGTGCATAGTCAGTGTAGAGTGGTTTTACTTTCTTTGGTGGGACATCTAATTTCTGGGCCTTCATATAAATACTTCTGAAAGTAATTATTGCTGTAGTTGCTATATAAATTCTATCAATGTATGTCTCCAATGCAGAAGAAGAAGAAAGAGGGAGAAGGATGAGGAGAAAGGAAGACATATGAGAGAAGGAAGAGGAAGGAGACCTCATATTTATGGAGGTTTTACCATGTCCCAGGCACTGCAATGAGACTGTAACACAACTTGAATGATTGATCAGGTATCATTATAATCTCTGCTTCATAGGTAAGAAAGTTGAAGTCCAGAGACTAGGAAGTCATTTATCCAATGTGCCATAAAAGTTCTGAATTTATACATATTATATCTATTAATTCAAACTACTCTCCCGGGACAGTGATTATTGTTCCCATTCTCATGCTAGGGAAACACAGGTGGAGATTGGAGCACATAGCTCAAGCTCACAAAGCTGGCCTGATGCAGCCTGGGTGCAAGTTCAAGTCTGTTCTACTTCTACATTTGACACTTTTTTTTTTTTTTTTTTTGTAAATCCGAGTCTTAATACTAGGAAAATATTCTTGTGCACTTGTAGAATTTATTTTTACATTCACATTTTGTTATACTTCTCTTTTTTGCATGAAGCAAAAGCAAACACTAATTGAATAAGAGAAAAAATAAGTTTTGAGAAAACCCTTGCTGACCTCAAAAGCAGTGGTGATATTTTATTTTACTAGTTCTTGTTCCCTAGGAACAGATGTAGGTTACATTAAGGGGACTCTTCCTAGAGGTAGTTATTCACCTTTTTATTCACTCAACCAACATGTATTCTGAGGTTTTTATGTGCCAAGAATCATGTTAGATTTTGGATCACAACTTTTGGATAGCAATGATATTTTCTAAGAGTTGTTATATATTGTTTTTGTTAGGAGGAGAGAGAGCCAGGTGGATCGCAATCCAGTTACAGGGGTTTTGCACGGTAATAACAGGTACCTCTCATTGCATATGTCCTCTGGACCGGCACTGAACTGTCTTCTATATGGTTTATCTCATTGAATTATCACAGTGATATCATCACAGGCATCATGTGAGCACTGTTGCTGTTATAATAGTGTCCCTTCTTATAGGTAAACTATTGCTGGGGGTGGATAAGTGACTTGCCCAATGTCACACAGCTTGTAAGTGGTAGAGATGCCATTCAAAATCAAAGCTCCTAACCATTAAGCTGCCCTCTGATGACATCCCCTCTGATGGCTCATCTCTGATGGCATATGAGATGGCAGAGTGAACCAAAGATCAGTCATGGTCAGGAGTTGGGAGATAAGATACTTTTGGCATCTAGTTCAAGCCAGTGGAGTAAGCTAGGAAGCCACACCGGGATACAAAAGTCAAATCATGAACATTAGACCAAATATAGGCAGTGCAGGGACAAGACCAGGTAAGATGCATGAGGCCATCATCTGTGAATATGAAGACCACCATATATAGTGACAAAACCAGAGAGCTGGTGTCATCACATAATCGCAGCTGTGCCTTATCTGTCATACTGTTGCCATGAACACCTGCAATACATAACGGACCTTTGGAACCGAGACAAAAAAAAGTTCTTTCCTCATACCTGGAGCCTTGTAAAACAACTTGTAGATCATCTAGCCATAAATTCCCACTGCATGTGAGAGCACTGATGTCAACAAAGAGGAAGAAAATGTACCTTCCTAATAGCAACAAAGAGACACGTGTAGGAATATAGCTTAAACTTAGGGTAAAAATTCATTCATTCAGCCATTTGTTCCCAATAAGCGGTTGTGAGCATCTACTTTGTGTCAAGTTTAAAAGTTTAGGATCCTGGGAGTAGACGAAAGTGTGAAGATAATAAGATACTTGGCCTCATGGAGAGATAGTCCAGTGGAAAGAGGAGGACACAGAACAAACTGAAAATAAATAAAAGTATTTCTGATGATGTCGAGTACTACAGAAGAAATTGTAAAATGAGCCACGTGATAAAAAGAGACTGGGGGGTGATAAACTGATAGGAAGAGACAATAAATGCTAATGCTTGGGACACGAAGTGAACTGGGCATGGAGAGTAAAGGAAAGGTAGGGACTGTGGGTAGGGAGTAGGGGAGATGATGTGAGTTTTTGAAAAAGAGGTAGAATAGAACTTGTTGCATTTTGAGTGCCATGAAATACAGGTCAGATTTTATTCTGAGTGCAAAGGGAAATCACTGGTGGATGTTAAACAGTGGGCAGCGATGATATAATCTGGTTGAGGCTTTTAAAATAGCTCTGTAGCTGCAAGCTGTGGGGGGAAAAATTGAATTTGGGAAGCTGTTTTATTGCTCCAGGCAATAGACAGTATTACTACGGATTAGAGTAAGTCAGTGGTTAATAAAAAACACAGAATAGATACAGGACGGATTTTGGAGGAAGACCTGCCGATGGACTGCCTGAAGGGTTGCAAAGAAATCTAGCCGAGAATAACTTCCAGGTGTTTGTCTTGAGCCCCCAGGTAGACGATGGAGCTACTTACTTAGAGAGAAGATTAGCAGAGGAACAGTTGGGGAAGCAAGAGGAAAAATGAAACTTCTGCAGTTCAAAGGAGTTTTTTCAGGACTGAAGATACAAATTGTTGAGTCATCGGCTTATTGATATCATTTAAAGCTTCGGACCCAGATGAAATCATCTATGGACGAGTTTAGATAGATTCCAGAGTAGTCAGGAACACGCCCCGGGCAGCTGCCAGTTGAGAACTGAGACAGGAGGCACTGGGCTTCGCATTGGTGCTGCACCAACGATATGACACTTCACTGGAGTTCAGAAGAAAATGTTGTCTTTAAAAATACCACCATCCTCCCATTCAGAGAAATGCTCGGAGCTAAATTGGAGAAGAGAATAGCTAGTGAGAGCGACAGGTGAAGGGACATCGCCAGGGACACCATAGAGTCTTGAGGAAATTCAGCAGCTCAGAGGAGGTGACTCATTGTTACTCACAGCCCAGACTCTCTTTATTTTGTTTTAGTTTATTTTAGGTTCAGATAACATTGGAAGAATAAGGAGAGAGAGGAAAATCCTTCACTCTCTCTTGCTGTCACTCTCAGTCTGTGTCTGTCTTACACACACACACACACACACACACACACACACCTGAAACCAAAGCCAGTACCAGAGTGCATTACATCTTAGAGCTATCAAAGACCTCACAGAACCTTTAGGGTGCCTATTAAAGAGTCACAAAATCAAAGTGGGAAATCGTCATGACCGAGGGGGACAATATCAGAGAGAGAGAGTTCAGCACTAGGAACTACACTTTTCTGGTTTTGCTCATTGTCAGAAAAGTGTGAGTTGAGATCTGAAAAAGATAAACAATATACAAGAAAACTTGAAGAAAAGACCAGACCGGTGTGGATGGAGAGTCTGTAGGCTCTGAGAACAAAGGACTGAGTAAAGCCCAGTCTGGTCTCAAAAAGCTCACATGGTCGTGGGAGACAATTTCAACATGGAGACATGAATGCCAGGAGGGAAGTGGCTGTGGGTTCAATGAAATGCTACAGGATGTGCAATTAATTCGCCCTGAAGGTTAAATGTAAAGGTTACCTTATACATGAAAATGATGAAAGTTCATACTTACATGATACAATACTCTAAAACTTGTACCTATATTTTCCTTCTTCTTCATTAATTCTCCCTTTTTTAGTCCATGTACCTTCATAATCTCTGAAACGTGCATTCTAAAGAATGCCAGGCTTATCAGTGTGATCTCTGAAGTGAGGAGGTGACAAAAAAGAATGACAATTTTTCCACACTTGTTATAAGAGGACATTTTTGGCCAGGTGTGGTGGTTCATGCCTGTAATCCCAGCACTTAGGGAAGCCAAGGCGAGTGGATCACTTGAGATCAGGAGTTTGAGACCAGCCTGGTCAACATGGCGAAACCCCATCTCTACTAAAAATACAAAAAACAAAATACTAGCTAGGCATGGTGGTGCATGTCTGTGATCCTAGCTATTTGGGAGGCTGAACTCAGGACTGGTGGAGGTTACAGTGAGCCAAGATCGTGCCACTGCCCTCCATCTTGGGAAACAGAATGAGACTCAACCTAAAAAAAAAAAAGAGAAGACATTTTTGAAAATTATATATATTTATATAAATTTTAATGGGAAGATCAGTTTACACCTTCAGCTCCAACTTCAGCTTGTGAACTTCTTCCCACCAAAGGAGGCTGTTGCAATGAGAAGAGTCAAGTGAGGTAATGGAGGTTTGCAAAACTGTTTGACATGAAGAAGCTGGTCAGCATGCCAGTCCATAGCACCATGAAGAAGGCATGAGAATGTGCTTACATATTTTCTCCAGGAAAGAAGACAGTTTCTTGCTCTAGATTTGTATGCCTGTGTAAAAATCCTTGTTTATTCTTTCCTCAGAGGGTAAGATCCAGCCTCACTAGTTAAATGGCTTTAGGCAAGTTACTCTTTGTACATTAGTTCTCTAATCTTTCCATCAGAAAAATGACAGTGATGATGATATGATGATAAGGAGGAAGCAAAGGAGGAAGGAAAGAAGAGGAAATCGGGGAAAGGGATGGAGAAAAAGGAGGAGGAAAAGAGAAAGAAGAAAAGAACAACAATAACAACTTCTTGATGGGGTTATATTGAAGATTAGATTAGTTGGCATATACAAAATGCTACATAGAGTGATTCCCAAGAGATGCTATTATTAATTTTCATTCAAGCAACTAACATTTATTGAGAACCTACTGTGTGCAAGCTGTTCCGTCACTGTAAGAAATGCAGTGATGAGTGAGGGTACCACTATCTAGAGCAAAACCAGACCAATGTTCATATGCTAAGCTTTATGCCTGTGGACTATAGCTTCCTCTACTCCTTCACATTCCTGCCACCCAGCAACCTCCTGGTTTTTTTTTTCACATTAATTGATGTATTGACACCTGAATCACAGTGTGCCCTTCTCCTCATGTTGTATAATCTTCCTAGAGGCAAGCATCATCTGCTCAAACCACTCATTCAAAATCTTGACCCCAGGATTTCTGCTTTCATCATGTTCCAACAACTACCTTACCTATAAACCAGGAAACTCAACACTCTACTCTTCTCCCTCAACTGCCTATCCTCCCACCATTCTGCATCTTTGCTCTATGTCTACCCCATAGACAGAAGCTCACCCAGAGGCATATATGGGATTGCTTGGGATCGTGTGGACAGTCCTTATGTTCTAGTAGAGCAATTTTCCCACATTCAAGTGTGTATGAATCACCTACGGATCTTAGTGAAACACAGATTCTGATTCAGTAGGTCTGGAGTGGAGCCTGAAATTCTGCAATTCTAACATGTGTTAAGTTCCCAAGTGATGCTGATGCTGCTGGCCCAAGGACACACTTTGAATAGCTAAGTTCTAGTAGTCCTGATATATTAACCAGTCAGTGCCATGTTTCAGAGTTGAGCCCTGGACCCTGGAGATTCAGAAATATGACTTCTGTTAGCATACTGAGTAAAAAAGTACCCTTTGTGTAGATGACTCGCATTGACTAAATTCATACACACAACACATCCAGGCAGAGAGGCAAGAAAACAGCCCATAACAAGAAGCAACACTCACTGGACTGAGGGGCTTAAAATCCACATGGCCAGCCACTGTCTCCCTTGCATTGACTTACAGGCAAAATCAAATAATAGTAAGAACATAGATTGGAGAGCATGGAATCAGAACATGCTGGAAAAATTGAAAATGCATATATCTCACAACTGCTTATGTGTCCTACCAAAAATCAAATTTGTTAGTGAGCCTCCACCCCTCTGAATCTCTGTTCTTGTTATTCTATGGCTGACGAATCCCTAACCCAAGAGATATATGCTTTCTTTACATAGGTTACAACAGTATAAATGCTTCATCTGCAACATCCACTTAAAGACAGGCATGCTACTGATCAATATTTATGTCATTTAGATGTGGATACTGCAAAATAATAGCAACAAGCACTAACATTGAGTAAATGCTTGCTAGAAGCTAAGCACAGAGTTTAACACTTTGTACTCACAATATCACTTCAAGGTGGGTCCTACTATTATCCTATTCTATATGAGAAAAGAGAGGCTGTGAAAGACTTAGTAGCTGCCAGAGTCAGGATTTGGACGTAGACATCTGGCCTTTGAGACTGAGCTGTTAGCCAAGAGCTGAAAAAGTGGGCATGTCAACAGAACGTATAATCCTGGAAGAAATTGATTTATTTAAAGGTATATCTTTATGTATGTTTTAATCACTTCCTTTAGAAAGGTTTTTCTCATGTTTAAGAAGCTGCACCTTCTCTAAAATCACAGTCAGAATGGAGGAGACTCACTGGCCAGCATGTCTGGGCCTGGAAACCACTTTGCTTCCTCCATGTGCCATTTGGGAAGCTTTAGATTTGTGTTCCACATTTGTTGGTGGAAAATGTTCAGCAGGATTTTATTGAGATGATTGAACAATGATTTGTAGAACTATAGATACATATAGGTAGCTAACTATAGGTATCTCAATGTGGGAAAAGTTGGTCAAAAATATTTACTATAATTTTACTCTGCATAGAACTAGGTGCAACAGAGTATTTCAAATAAAATTTAAAAAACAAAAAGATGTAGGTACAGTGTGCAGAAGACCCTTGGTTAGGTCACTTTGAATTAGTTTTCTGTATCCTACAATACCGGAATGCATTTGCTTATTGAACTGAACATTTCCAGAGGGTGAAGCTGAAGTTCAGACCCACAGGACGCAGGGCCTCAAAGTGTGTCCTTAGCATCAACAGAAGCCCGTAAAAAATTCTCACACTCTGAAGTTTAGGTAGGAAAGACATACATAAGATTTGTTTGTCAATATTTTAAAATCACATTTAAGATTTAGTTTGTTAGTCACAGGTTTTACTTCCTGGCTCTGAGCAAATGATAGAAAGTGAAATGGCATAACTCTCAACTGGGTGCAACAGGAGATGCTGGAAGGTTTAGATGTAAAATTATGTAACTTTCCGCATCTGGGTGAGGCTCTGGTAAGATCTCTGTCCTCTATGTCCTCCCAGGGAATCTTAATTTTATGGGGAGGGAGATAAAGAGAAAAAAATCTGCAAAGGAACTGAAGAAGTGAGAAAGATTTTTTTAAATCTCTTTTCTTGCCTAAAAGGTGACAGACTAAACCAGAACAAGATATTTGCATAATAAAACACCAGCAGAAATGAACTAGGCTAACTACGCAAAAGGTGATGTAGGGCTTGCAGTCAGCAGAGGTACTCACACATTTTAATAAGTTCCAGGTTTCAGCCTATGTCTGAGTATATTGGAATCAGCATGAATGTGGAAGTCAGAAAAAACCTATTCTGCAACATAACCTTTGACAATGGTCTTGATCCCTAACCCCCTAGCCCCACACCCATATAGTAGACTTAGTACCAGATGAATGGCCAAAATGAGGCATTCTCTCTCTGTTCCTCCCATCTCTCTTTGGTAAAATGGGGACATTAATGCCCATCTCTGAGTTCTGAAAATTAAGCATAATAATAAATGCAGAGAGTCTGCTACACAGTAGGTTCTGGAGGTGAGCATCCCTGCCCCTCACCAGCATTAAAAATTAAAAAGTCATTTTCATATTGGAACATTTGGAGTGGACTCCTCAAGGATTACGAATTCTATTAATATTTGTCTCTCAAATAAAAGAACAATTGGGGGGAAAATTGCACCCAGCCAAATCCATTTTAAATGGATGAGAGTGGAGCAGAAAATAATGAAGAAGAATGTAGACAGATACAAAAAGGGACTTAGACCATTTTGCTGCTAATAGGTGCCACAGACAGTTCATTACTGATAAATGTAGAATAATGATGTTCTTAATGAGTCTTTTCACGCACAAATTCATCATAAAACAAGAGGATGAGGTAAAACAAAAAGTCTTTGAATAGCACTCATGCAGCAGGGAAAGCAAGGATAATTTACATCCCCCAAAAAGTTACCGATTTAATAAAGTCTTCTGAGATTGCCTTCATTGTGTCCCAACTTAATAGCTTTTCTTCTCATATCTTAGAGGTAAATTTCAACCTGCCCCACAGTTTGGGGCAACTAAAAGAGACCGAAAGGGGTAGCACTGCTGCTTGTGTTTAAAAGTTCTTATGACCCCTTATTAGTGATTGGACCTTGAGTCATTATCTGTGCCTGAAGTTTCTCATTATAATATGAGGATAATAATTCCTATTCTGGGTGCCTCACACTTGATTGGTGTCATAGGCTGAACTGTGTCCCTCCCAAAATCCTTATATTGACGTTCTAACCCCCTCAGTGCATCAGAATACCACTGCATTTGCAGATAGGTGCTTTAAAGAGATAGTTAGATTAAAATGGTCATTAGGGTTGGTGCCAATTGAATATGACTGGCGTCTTTAGAAGAAGAGGAGATCAAGGCACTGACACACACAGAGAGAAGGCCATGTGAGGACACAAGAGGAAGGCAGCCATATATCTACAAGCCTGGGAAAGAGGCCTCAGAAGGAGTCGGTTTGCTGACACCATGATTTTGGACTTCCCAGTCTCCAGAACTGTGAGACAATAAATGATTGTTCAAGCCCTAGAAAACAAATACAGTTCAGTGCCTGATGCTCAAAAACTGGATGAAGATTTTTGTTCACCCACTCCATAAGTGTCACCTCACTAAGCCGATGGCAGCTACAGATGAGGATGTCAAACGCAGATGCTGTGTTCAAGTGCTTTTTGCATTAACAGTGCAAAACACGGTAAACATTTTAGAAGTTATAGCCATTACTTTCTCCTGCCTTCTATGTACATTTAAAGGACGGTCTCTCTGTGTGTGCAGAGTTCTAAATAAAGGATTCTATAAAATAATAGAACCAAATCAAGTTGACCTAATTTTAAATCAATACTACTAAATACCTGTGGTACACAGAATTCTAAGAAGGCCTGAAAAACTCCCACCCCTTAATGTATGTGCCCTGTATAAGCTCTTCCTCCTGAGAGAAGCTAGGTCTGTGAAATATGATATATATAAAGTAATGCTAACATGGGAGTGATTTTTACATCACCTTCACCTGATAATGTAACCTAATCAAATCACATAATTTAACATAAGACTTTGTCCCACCAAAGGGAGAGATTCTCCTGCTGGCTCTGAAAAGTAAACCACATGTTGCAAGACAGTCATGTGACTAGGATACTAGGTTGGCCACCAGGATTGAGAGCAATGAGCAACTCCTGGCCAACAGTCTGCAAGAAAACAGGGGCATCCTTCTTGAAACCACAAGGAGCTGAATTTTTCCAACCACCTGAATAAGAAAGGAAGAAGACCTACAGCTTCAGATAAAACTGCAACCCTGGCCAGAACTTTGATTTCAGCACTTGATCCAAAGATCCAGCTAACCTGACCCAAGGGAACCAGGAGATAATGAATGTACATTGTATTAAGCTGCTACTTTAGGGGTAATTTGCTGTGGCAGAAATAGGAAACAAATACAAGACCAAAATGCTGACCTTCCCCAACACACACACATGAGCAGACAGACTCTCACACTCGTATACATGCACACACTATTTTGAGAAAGTTATATCTTAATTAGTAACTAGTCTTTACGCATCACAGGTGTTTCCTTTTCTTTAGTAGATAATCAAAAAACTAGATTAAAGAAAATAAAATTCTCCCTACTTCTCTCTAACCATGAAAGAAAGCAAAATTTATGCCAATATTGCAATCCTAGGTTTAGACGAAATAAAAGGACAGGCTAGATTATGGGATGTCCTCAGCAGCAGGTATTTCCTAATAAGAGATCAAATGGCAGACAGGCAGTTTGTAGGTATATTAGTCCAAATTCACACTGCCATAAAGAAATACCCAAGACTGGGTAATTTATAAAGAAAAGAGATTTAGTTGACTCGCAGTTCCACATGGCTGGGGAAGAGTCTAAATTCACACTGCCATAAAGAAATACCCAAGACTGGGTAATTTATAAAGAAAAGAGATTTAGTTGACTCGCAGTTCCACATGGCTGGGGAAGCCTCAGGAAACTTACAATCATGATGGAAGGTGAAGGAAAAGCAACTACTTTCTTCACAGGGTGTCAGAAAAAAGAAAGAGGACAGGGAAAACTGCCAGACACTTTTAAAGCATCAGCTCTCATGAGAACTAACTCACTATCATGAGAACAGCATGGGGGAAACCACCCCCACCCCCATGATCCAAGTGCCCAGGACCAAGTCCCTCCCTAGACACATGGGGATTATTGGGATTACAATTTGAGATGAGATTTGGGTGGGGACACAGAGCCAAACCATATCAGTAGGAAACTTGTTTTTGAAAGTAGAAAAAAATAAAGATAAACATAAATTCTTGCTCTGTAATTTGCCATCTGAGCATGGCTAAATTTTAAATCTCGCTACATCCAAGTGTTGTCATCCATAAAGTAGGGACAATAATGCCCATTTCATAAAACATTTCCTTTTTTAAAAAATTGAGATATAATCACATACCTTAAAATTCAACATTTTAAAGTATGTAAATCAGTGTTGCTTTCTTGTGTAGTGACAGAGTTGTGCAACCATCATCACAATCTAATTCCAGAATATGTCCTCATCCCAAAAGCAATCCTTGTACCTATTAGCAATCACTTTCCATCTCCCTGTCTTCCAGTCTCTGGAAACCACTAATCTGCTTTTAGTCTCCATGGATTTGCCTATTTCAGAAGTTTTGTATAAACTGAACCATCAGGCTTCTTTCACTTTGCATGATATCTTCAAGGTTCATCCATGTTTTAACTTTATGAGATTTTTGTAATTAAAAAAAGCCTTCATCCAAAGGCATAGAGGTTATGTCAACCCATCATTTCAGGCACTGTAGATTCTTGCTCACAACATCCTTGGCTGAATGTTCTTCAGACTCTTCTTGAAAACCTCCAGGCACTGGGAACTCACTATCGACAAAAGTTGACTTTCACCATGGCTGCAAAATTCTGACCGTTTAACAATTCATCCTTGGATTGAAACACAATGAACATCCCATTAACTGTCACCAATTAATCCTTGTTACGCATTGAGTACCGCTCCCCAACAAATGGTATATTGAACTTCCAATCCCCAGCACCTCAAAATGGAAACTCACTTGGAACTAGCCTTAATAGGTAAACTCAAGTTAAGGCAAGGTCTTTAGGGTGGACCATAATCCAGTGTGACTCATTTTTGAAAAAGGAAATTTGGAGACAGAAAAACACAGAGAGAATGTTGTGTGAACATGAATGAAGGCAGAAATTGAGATAATGCTTCTACAAGACAAAGAGTACAAAAAATTGCCAGCAAATCTCTGGAAAATAAGGAAGAGGCTTAGAACAGATTATTCCTCCACAATCCTCAGAGGGACCACCCCCCCAACACACATCGACTAAAACATTGATCTCGTATTTCTAGTCTCAAGAACTGTGAGACCACAAATTTCTGTTTCTAAGAGCCATCCTGTCTGTGGTAATTTTTACAGAGACCCCAAGAAACTAATATATTCCTAGTTTTCTGTTCTGATGCCATGGAGATTGCCTCTTTCTTCCCCTATTTGACATGAGCTTACCTGTTCCATCTTGAGGGCTCTTCTCCAGCATCGGGGTCATCTTGCTTCAGCCAAGCTCCCTGCAGTCTGCTCCCTGGATCCTCTGCTCTCCTCCCAGCAGACAATGGCTAATAAATAAATGCATGTTTTCAGAATGCAGATTGAGGCTTGAACAGTAAATGTTAACACACAAAATAATTTCCTTTGCCAATTTGTTTGAATCATTGTACTCTACACTCTGTATAGGAGAGTCTCACATTATTCAGTACCTGCTGGAATTTTAGCAAAATTAATAAAGAAGGTTGATGTAGGTGAATTGGGGCTTGACCTGAGTGGAGCTTCCTCCAGAATATATCCCAAATGTTTTACACCATTCTTACATCTCTTATCCGAGTCAGGCCATCATCACTTCCCATCTAAACTTCTGAGGCAGCCTCCCAACTGCTATTTCTGACTCCATTCCTGTCTGCCTTATGGTTCATCCTCCACTCAACAGTGATATTTTTTAAAGCACAAATTAGATTATGTATTAATATCTTTGAATTCATTTTCACTACGATTAGATGAAAATCCTCACCTTGGTCTACACAGTCCTATAGGATACAGCCCCTGCTAGCCTATCCAAATTTGCCTCCTATTTTTCTCCTCCATTCCTCAGCAAGCTTCCTCTATTTCTGAACACACAAGGTCATTCCCACATTTGGATTCTTATCAGAAATCTTCCCACTTCATGAGACATTTCTCTCCCTCCAGATCTTTATTTTTTGTATATCTGGATTTTTAATTATTGAGATTTCAACTCAACTGTCCCCTCCTCAGAGAGGTCTCACTTGGTCACCCTAACTAAAGTTGTGTTCTCTACCCCATGTTTCTCTTTATTCTAGGATTCCTTAGAATAAGGAATTCTGGATTAGATAAGGGATTAGATAACTAAGGATTAAATAAAGGAATCTAGTCTCTATCTCAGGATTCTAAAGAGAGAGAGTGTGTGTGTTTATGTATGTGTGTGTGCATTCATACATGTCTGCCCCAAATTTTTTATTTTCCAAAATTAACTGATATCTTTATATGTTTATTATCCATCTTATTCACTACTCTATTTCCAGCATTCAGAATAGTGACTGGCAAACAATAGTTGCTCAATACACACTTGTTGAAGATAGGGATGCCCACTATCACCACTCCTATTCTGAACATAGTACTGAAAGCCCTAGCCAGAGAAATCAGGCAAGAGAAAGAAATAAAAGGCACCCAAATAGGAAAAGAAAAACTCAAGCTTACTCTCTTCACTGACGATATGACTTTATATCTAGAAAACCCTAAAGATTCCACCGAAAGACTCCTAGAGCTGATAAATGACTTCAGTAAACTGTTAGGATACAAAATCAAGGTACAAAAACCAGTAGAATTTCCATACACCAACAATATTCAAGCTGAGAGGCAAAATCAATAATGCAATCTCATTTACAATTGCCACAAAAAGAAAAGAATATTTAGGAATACAGCTAACTGAGGAGGTGAAATGTCTCTGCAAGGAGAATTACAAAACATTGCTGAAAGAAATTAGGTATGACACAAATAAAAGAAAAAGCATCCTATACTCATGAATTGGAAGAATCCACATCTTTAAAATGGCCGTACTGCCCAAAGCAATGTACAGATTCAATGTTATTCTTATCAAACTACCAATGTCATTTTTCACAGAATTAGAAAAAAATTTTCTAAAATTCATATGGAAACAAAAAAGAGCCCAAATGCCCAAGACAATTGTAAGCAAAAAGAATAAAACCAGAGGCATCACATTACCCGATTTATGCTAGAAGGCTGCAGTAAGTAAAACAGCATGATACTGGTACAGAAACAGACACATAGACCAATGGAACAGAATAGAGAACCTAGAAATAAACACTTACATTTACAACCATCTTATCTTCAACAAAGTCAACAAAAATAAGCAATGGGGAAAGGAGTCTCTGTTGAGTAAATGGTGCTGGGACAACTGGCTGTCCATACATAGAGGAATGAATCTGGACCTCTACCTATCACCATATGCAAAAATTAACCCAAGATGATTAAAGACTTAAATGTAAGACCTCTAATTCTAAGCATCCTAGAAGAAAGCCTAGGAAATACCCTTCTTGAGATTGGCCTTGGCAAAAATTTATGGCTAAGTCCTCAAAAGTAATTGCAGGAAAAACAAAAGTTGACAAATGTGACCTAATGAAATGAAATAGCTTCTGCACAGGAAGAGAACTATCAACAGAGCAAACAGGCAACCTATAGAATGGGAGAAAATATTTGCAAACTATGCATCATCTGACAAAAATCTAACATCTAGGACCCATAAGGAACTTAAACGACTCAATAAACAAAAGACAACCCCATTTAAAAGTGGGCAAAGTGTAATTCCACCGAGGCAGGCAGATCACTTGATCTCATGAGTTGGAGACCAGCCTGGGCAGCATGGTGAAACCCCATCTCTACAAAAATACTGAAAAAAATTAGCAGGGTGTGATGGTATACACCTGTAGTCTCAGCTACTCAGGAGGCTGAGGTGGGAGGATGGCTTGACTTGGGGAGGCTGAGGTTTCAGTGAGCCTAGATTGTGCCACTGTACTCCAGCCTGGGATATAGAGCCAAGCCTTGTCTCAAAAAAGAAAAAATAATAAAAGAAAAAGAAAAGAAAAACGTAACCAAAAGACATGTACAGATAACTTCTCAAAAGAAGACACACGAGAGGCCAACAAACATATTTTTAAAATTCTCCACATCACTAATCATTAGAGAAATACAAATCAAAACAACAAGGAGAGGCCATTATACACCAGTCAAAATGGCTTTTGTTAAAAAGTCAAAAAAAAAAAAAACCCCAACAGATGTTGGCAAGGCTGTGGAGAGAAGAGAATGCTTATACTATTGTTGGTGGGAGTGTAAATTAGTTAAGCCACTGTGGCGAGCAGTTTGTAGATTTCTCAGAGAACTAAGAGTTAAACTATCATTCAACATTTGACCCAGCAATCTCACTCCTGGGAATATACCCAAAGGTACATAAACCATTCTACCAAAGAGACATATTCATTCACATGTTCATTGGAGTCCTCTTCATAATACCAAAGACATGGAATCAGCCTAAGTGCTCATCAATGATGGACTGAATTAGGAAAATATGATACGTATACACTATGGAATACTACACAGCCCTAAAAAACAATAAAGTCATGTCCTTTGCAGCAACATGGATGCAGTTGGAAACCGTCATCCTAAATGAACTAATGCCAAAACAGAAAACCAAATACTGCGTGTTCTCACTTACAAGTGGAAGATAAATATTGGGAACATATGCTCATAAAAATGGAAACAATAGAAACTGGGGACTCCTAGAGTGGAGAGGGAGAGAGGAGAGTAAGGGTTGAAAAAAACCTCCCTATTTGGTACTATGCTCACTACCTTGCTGATGGATTCACTTGTACTCCAACTGCAAACGTCAACATCATGCAATGTACCTTTTGTAAAGAACCTTCACATGTACCCCCTGATTTTAAAATAGAAGTTCACAAAGAGAAAAATACACTTGTTGAAAGAAAAAAAATGAATACATGAATAAATAATGGTGTAAAAAGAAATTGGAAGATGAAGCCAGCTTTGGAGTGGGAACATCTCTGAATTATACACAAAACTACTGTTCTGTGCTAAGGAAGTGTGGCAAATGTTCTCAGAGGCAAGTTGCAGTTGGAAATTGCTTGGTGAGGTGCACTTCTCTGCCCATGTGCCATAGTACTCCTCTTTTCCACAATTTCAAGCTTTTGTGTAATGTCCAGAGGAGTTAAGAGTAAAGAATCTGGTATAGAAAAGCATGTCGCAGACTCCGAAGTCACAAGTAAAAGGCATGTGGCAGATCACTCTCTTTACTCTGAACATTTTTCCAGGAACCAGCTGGAGTCTTACATGTATCACATCAGGTAGGTTAAAAAACCCAGAATGATTGTTTTCCAGAACTTCTCTGTCTGTAGACTTTCCAGGAGTTGCTGAAGATTTGGCTATTTTGCTCTCTAACCACTGACAACATGTCTGTGCCTCTCTGGAAGAAATCAGCTAGAGGAGGCGTGTTTGTTAAAACAGCCACAGACCATCCCCAGACACAGAGCTGAAGGCCTGGCCCAGGGGCAGCCCAACCTGGAACAAATCAGCTCCCAATGAGATCCGCCCGAGTGGGAAATGGCTGACGGCATGCCACCTTATGCTCCACACCATCTGGCTCCCTGCACGCCCTTCCTTGCTGGAGTTTTAATTTCCGAACCAGACGCACTGCCACAATTACGCTTTACTTCATTTTATGCGTCCTGCTGTGGGAACACAGAAGCTCCTGGTAATTAAACGTCTACTTTGTGAACAGAGAGGAAATTTCCACACTTAACCATTGCTCTATTTGTTGGAGATAAAGCAGGGGAAATCCCAGGCCTTTAGCACCTGGGATAGATCCCAAGTGCCCTGGGCACTGACCCATTAAATCCAAAAGCAAATCTATGTGGGATGGGGAGACATTGGGGTACAGGGGGATGTGGAGTTTGATGAAGTCCTTGTTTGGTCTCTTACCAGCTGTGTGTCTTTGAGCTACTGCTTCTACTTTGTGAGCCGCAGTTACCCTATCCATACAAGGAGGAAACCAAGTGAAGCAGAGGTAAATTTTAGTAAGATAAGACATGCCAGTGTCGCACTGGAACATGTTCTGAGCTCCATGCCTTGTTTCTTTAAGCACATGTAGACAACTGGACCTGCTGGTCCTATGAGGCACAGATATGAATTCTATTTGGCATACATACCCTTCAAAAATAACTCCAATATTTGAAAACCAAGGGATGGCATAAATGGTTTTCTGTTGACTTCCAAATTCTCCTGAAAAAGTGAAATGTTTGATTACGTGGGGAGCACTTTCCTACAGAGCAGCAATAGGCTGGGACTGAGACACACCTTTAGCAAGGAATTCTTGAGACTAGCACTTACTCCAAGTGTCAAGTGACTGTCAGGTGCCTTGGAAACTTGTTTAAATGCAGATTCACATTTAGTGTTTCTGGGGTTGAGCCCTAGATTCTGTATTTGTAACAGTGGCCCGTGATGTGGATGCAGGTGAGAATGGTGCCCATTTTAAGCAGAGGGGGGTTGGTGAGGCCTGAGCACACTGCAGCTCTCCCTTCTCTTCTCCTCCCTGTTGTCTCCCAACCCCAGGGATGAACAACAGGTGTCATTCATCACTACACTCACTCTACTGTCTTTCCTTATTAGAGGTCTATAGTTCTATACCTGCTAACTTTGCGCATTTATTACTTGCCGACTTAAGAATACATTTGAATATCTGACCCAGCTTTAAAGGGTATTTGGTAGCCCCAGTCTGTTTGTATCAGTCAGAGTCCTACGAGGAAAACAGGCATCATCGTTATTTTCAGTAGAGAGGATTTAGGTTACACAGGTAATGCAGAAACTCACAGTAAATTAACTCAGAGATAAGCAGTGGCAAGCGGCCATGGAGCCCTAGAAGAAAGAGGGACAAATGGAAGAGGCAGTATCCCCAGAGTCCAGGGTCCATACGGGGTCCCCTGGCAGACCCTGGGACCCTGGCAAGCCTGTTTAGCAGAAACTGGAGTCACAGAGATGATCAGTTGCTAGCAGAGATGCTGCTTGAGACAGACAGACAGAAATGGTGAGAGGTGTCCTGACTCCTCTCTTTCAATTAGTAATCTACACCAATGCCTCCCATTAGATAAACCCATCTGGAAGACAGCTGGCATGGGAGACAGAAGAATCCAGCCTGCAGTGGTCAGAATCCCCTCCCATGTGAAGCAGAGAAGCAGTGGGGTAAAATTGGATCTGAGGGCAGAGAAACCAGCTCTGGTACACTGCCCTTGGGAACATCCTCACTGCTATTAAATGAAAGGAACACCTTAGACTAGATTCTTAAAGAGTCAAAATGTTTTGCCACATTTTCTTAAAACTGAAAGGTAAAAAATCATACACCATTCAGCACCTTAAGAGGTTGTAACACTCTTGAAAAATTGGAAAGAGCCCTTGCTTAGGCATAAAGAAAAATATGCCATGGTCCAAAAATTGCCATATAATTATCTGCCATATAAATATTATATATGCCATATAAATATTGGTAAACTGATCTGATTGATTTGGCTTCCATATCCTTATTTGTTAAATTGTAATAATGATGCTTCTCCACCTACTTTATAGGATTTTTGTATGTACAAAAATAATAGGCTGGGTGGGCTCATGCCTGTAATCCCAGCACTTTGGGAGGCCTAGGCTGGAGGATCATGAGGTCAGGAGATCGAGACCATCCTGGCTAATGCGGTGAAATCCCGTCTCTACCAAAAAAAAAAAAAAAAAAAAATTAGCTGGGCATGGTGGCGGGTGCTGTAGTCCCAGCACCTTGGGAGGCTGAGGCAGGAGAATGGTGTGAACCCAGGAGACGGAGCTTGCAGTGAGCCGAGATCACGCCACTGCACTCCAGCCTGGGCAACAGAGAGAGACTTGGTCTCACAATAAATAAATAAATACTACTAATAAAAATATTTTTCTTATTCATTTATTCACTGAAAGAGCGATTCATGAATGCCACCAAGCATCATGGTTTCCATTGGTCATGGGATGTCTCCACTAGGAAACTTTCCTGAATCTAATTCTGTATTAGGCATTATATCGAAGGTCCTACATGTGCTTCCAAAGCCCCTGTGCTTCCCTATTACGCTGGGCAGGGTCTAATAAGGAGACAGAAGCCATGACAAAATCTGAAAGGAGACAGAAACTGTACCAATATTTAAACAAGGGCAATTTAATATAAAATATTATCAACTTGAAGCAAGAGACTCCTGTATCACCACACTTATAACATTGATTATTTGTTTCCCCACCAGACTGAAGTTTCCTTTACAGCAGGAACGATATCTGTAATTCATCATTTTAGTCTTAAACTCCAAGTCTCTCCATACCTAAGCATAGTATTTGACATCCAGTGACTGATGGATTATTGTTGAGTAAATGAACAGAAGTTTACAATCTAAGGGGAACAAAAGTTTCAAAGCATTGTAGTAGCTACGTAGACATGATATAGTGCAGTTTTGGATGAAGGCCCATGAAAGAAAGATGGGAACCGACATTACCAAGAGAGAAACATCTGCACATACAGGAGGAACAAGAGAGAAAGACATATTCTGGAAACTACTTGTTATCCAGCTTTGCTAAGCATGAGTTTTGAGGAAGAAAGTAACATAATATGGAGTTGGAGACAGAAGGCAGAAGATACGCCAGGAAAATGAGTTTCAATCATATCCAGTTGGAGGAAAGCCATTAAAGAGGTAGGGCAGGAGACATGACAGGATCAGAGATGTGGGGTGGCAGATCATCCCGGCCCTCTGCCAGGGATGCTTTGGTTAATTGGAAAGGGTTGTAATTTTGAGAAGTAAAATATGCTGCATTTTATGTATATGAACACAAATGATACAATCAAAGAAAACCAATTTATAAACAAACAAAAAAAATCTATAAACAAAAACCAAGTATTGTAAGTGCTTGCTATCAGCAATCCTACGTGGTTAATTCAAATATGATAAACAGTCATGGAAATGTTTCTGTATTTCATAAAAGCTGGGTAGCCGAAATAAATACTGCTGTTGAATCAAACAGTGCAAACAATACTTTTGAACTCCGCTCAAAGGAGCTACCACCAAGTGACGATACCTGGGATTGAAATTGAGCAAAAGAAGATGTATTTCAAGTGCTTTTTGTCAATATAGTTTTTACTAATAGCTTCAAAATAAAAGCTCAAAATCATGATATGCAAATTCCTATGAAGACACACAAAGTGAAACTTTTCTTCACTCTTTTATTCTTTCCCCATAAATTCACACATGTCACATAAAATTTAACAAAACCATTCTATTTTGGATATACTGTTCTTGAAGACTTTGCATTTAGTAAGTTGGCAATTTACCTAACCCCAGTGTGCCTTAGTTTTCTCATCAAAAAAGGGGACATAATTGCTATTTCCTAGTTGACTATTTAATAATTGTTTCAAAATATATTTTTAAGAAACAAAATATGATTGGAAAAAATTTCTAAAAAGCAAGAACTATTTTTTTACCTCACGTATATTTTTAATTCATTCTCAGTGAATTATAATTTAATGAAATTATCGGGTAGTATCCCCAGTTACCAAGGAAAAATGAATCAAAAAACATAAATGATTTATATATAAAGATCTTTACACATGCCAGTTGGCATACTTAAGTTAAAAAAAAAAAGAAGATAAATGGGGCCTGCCTATGCAGAGAGAAACATTCACTAAAGGAAAAAAATAAGATTAAATTTCTTGCCTACAACATGCTGAGAAGAACAAACCGCTTCTATCATTGAGAACTCCTCATTTATTTAGCCCTGCCTAATTAAAACCAAGTTTCTAAGGCAAGAATGCCTCATAAATTTTACCATGTGATAAACACATAGTTTTATTTATTGTTTAATTAAATTAGTTATATCTTGATATTTGCATTTCTATCAATCAGACTTTAAATTATATTGGTGCTTCAATTGATGTCCAAAGTTCCTCTAAGTAACAGTTGCCTTATCAGTTAAAAGAAAAAGGTTGGGGGGGAACAGCTAACTCATGGCAGATGTGAGGATTTGACCATGATTGTGCTTATGTGAGCCTTGCATGTGGTATACAAGAAATACACAGTGAACGTTAATATTTTTTATTTTAATCATAATTGTTTCAATTGCTGCTATTAATAAAAGCTCTTAGAACATCATCTAACACACCAATTTGTCAATAATTTTAAATTACTATATATTACATTAAAAGATGCATAATAAATGATTTATGGGTTAAATAGAGATAAGAGGATATTAAGACATAATAGCCTATGTCTTGATATACCCTTGCTTAATAAAAGTGGTTAAATTTGTGTCTATTACCACCCTCCAAAAAAAAAAAAAGTCACATTGACCACCAAACTTAGAGTAATTCAAAACATACAGGGGATTTCAAATAGACCTCCTTCTCTTACATACTTGTATGTTTGTTGTTGTTGGTTGGTTTGGTTTTTGTTCTTTTTGGGGCTTAGTAGGAAAAGATTTCAACTAAAGATTAAAGTTGCCAGTACATTGCCTGGTTTTAGTGAAGCGAATAGGAAGTCCATTGGACTTGGGGGAAATAATATTCATTCAAGTACAGAACCCAGGGTGACTCGTTAGTTTTGTGAATGTAATGTAGATAGGCATACATTCTTTTAAGGAAATATGATAAACATGGTTTTTTTTTCTGAAATAATGTCTTACTAGCAGCTTGTACATTTCTGGAGAGAAGAATGGGTCTAGAAGCCTCTTGAAAGTAAGAAGCAAGAGACAAATTCGGCTATATAGTAAGAGCTCAATAATACGTGTTGGTTAAACTAAAAAAGAAATGAATCCCAATTTTTTCATTTTCTTAAGCTTCAACATTACTAGTTATAGATATTGCTGTGGTGTTTGAAGACATAGTTACTGCTATAAATTGGCAAGAATGCAAATTGGTACATTTCTGGAAAGCTAGTTTGAAACATAGAGCAAAAGCTTTTTAATTGCCTTTACCCATTATGGTCAAGGTAGAATAGTTTTTGCAGACAAAATTCTCAGTGCAAAACTAAGAAATGCTGAAAAACATATTTTTTAAAGAAAATCTACCAAAACAACAGAGAGCTATTAAAGCGGCAAGTACTTGGAGGCCCAGAGTTGACAGAGGTGATTACAATATTTGGCACCACTTTTTATCTCAATTGATGTTTTTATGTCTCAAGAGCAGCTGACAGGCTCACAAGAAGAGAAGAGCTTCCAGAATTCTGATGGGGCTATAAGAGAGTCCTGGAATACATCTTGAGTTTAAAAAAAAAAAATGCCTTTTAGCTGGAATTCCAAATGACTGAATCTAGCACAATGAAGCAGACTTCACAAAGACTAAGTGTCAACCTCCAAGAGAAGGCTAAAGAGGTATAATAAGTAAATTTAACATGGGATTCTCGGACAGGAAAATACATTAATTAAAAGCTAAGGAAATTTGAATGTAACATTTAGTTTACAATGATGTATCAGTATTTGTTTATTAACTGTGACAAATTACCATACAATGTATGATGTTAATAATATGGGAAACTAGATGTGAGGTACATGGAAACTCTATGTGGTATCTCAACATTTTCTTGTTAATATAACATTGTATTAAAAATTAAGTCAATCAAAAAACAAAGAAGTGACATATATAAATGGAAAAAAATTATCTAATTAAAAACAGAAATTGACATACTGCGTAAAAAATTAAGAACAAACAAAAACCTTTGTAACTCAAAATAGGCAGACTCTAAATATAAAGATACTAAGAAATTGGAAGGCCGGGCACAGTGGCTCATGCCTGTAATCCTAGCACTTTGGGAGGTCGAGGTGGATGGATCACTTGAGGTCAGGTGTTCGAGACCAGCCTAGTCAACATGGTGAGAAACCCTGTCTCCACTAAAAATACAAAAATTAGCCAGGTGTGGTGGCAGATTCCTGTAGTCCCAGCTACTCAGGAGGCTGAGGCAGGAGAATGGCATCAGCTGGGAGGCAGAGCTTGCAGTGAGCCGAGATCGTGCCACTGCACTCCAGCCTGGATGACAGAGCAAGACTCTGTCTCAAAAAAAAAAAAAGAAAAGAAAAAGAAATTGGAAATAAAAGAATATAAAGAAATATGCCATAGAATCACTAAGCAAAAGAAATCTGACAAATATTAGAATATCAGAATATTATAGTTAATTGTATTCATTATAAATATCAAAAAGTGTAATATTTTATTTAAAATATCAAAATCATGATGTTTAACTGGAAAGTTGATAGAAAGAGGGATACTTTATTATTTTTAAAGTATCAACTTATTAGAATTATGAAGAACTATTGTTTTTCCTTTAATAAAATAGAGTAAAAACATGTATCACAAATACTGACAAATCTAAAAAGAGGAAAATACAAATGTTCCATCATCAAAGGAATCTTGGCACACGCTTCTCAGTCACTGATAGAATAAGGCATTGATAAAATCAGATAAAAAATAAGAAAGGATATTGAAGATTAAAAATAAAATTTAAAAATTCTGCCTACTTAACACTTACAGAAGACTATAACCAATATTTGCTTTCAATAAAGCTTGAAAGTAACAACACAAGGATAACTATTTTTTAACTTTCAAAATAAGTAAAAACTTCTAAATTAACAACGGGTCAATAAAAATTAGAAGGCATTTTAAAGTAAATAAAACTTAAATAAATGTAAATATAATCTCAGCACTTTGAGAGGCCAAGGCAGGAGGATCACTTGAGGCCAGGAGTTTGAGACCACCCCTGGGCAATATAGCCAAACCTTGTCTCAATAAAAAGTAAACAAATTTCCAAGCATGATGATGCACACCTGTAGTCCCAGCTACTCAGGAGACTGAAGTAGAAGGATTGCTTGAGCCCCAGAGTTCCACGTTACAGTGAACTATGATTGTGCCACTGCAGTCCAGCCTAAATGAGAAAATGAGAACCTGTCTCTGAAGAATAAAACTATAAAAAAAAATAGATGTAACTAAAAATTGTCTCACTGGATGAGGTTACACTGTAGTTAAGATTTCTAGGCCTAAGTATATATGTTTTTTTTAAAGATTAAAAATACATGGCCTAGACATGTTTTTAAGATATTAAAAGAATGTCAAATGAGCTCAAAGTGGGAAAAAATAAGCAGAATAAAATAAAAGGTGTCTTAGTCCATTTAGTGTTATTATAACAGAATGCCCAAGGCTGAGTAACTTATAAAGAAAAGAGATTTATTTGGCTAACAATTCTGGTGGCTGAAAAGTTCAAAACTGGACAACTGTATCTGGTGAAGACCTCAGGCTGCTTCCACTCATAGCAGAAAGTGGAAGGGGAGCCAGTGTGTGAAAAAAAAAAAAATCACATCATGAGAGTGGAAGCAAAAGAGGACAAACAAGGAACCCAGACTCTTGGTAAAATATATAGACCAGACTATACTATGGCTAGTATATAGATTATACTTGCCAGACTAATCCATTTCCACTACAGCAAGATTTCATTCTCCCCCAGTGCATTAATCTACATATGAGGAATCTGCCACCATGAGCCAAACACTTCCTTCCATACTTCATCTCCAATACTGCTACATTGAGATGAAATTCAATATGAGTTTTGGCTGGGACAAATCATATCAAAACAATAGCATTATGCAAAAAAATATAAAATGTAGAGAATCAACAAAGCCATAGGTCAATTTGTTGAAAAAAATAATAAAACCGGTAATTTCCTAGCAAGGCTAATCAAGATTGAAAAGAGATGAATCATAAATTACCAATACTAGAGGGATAATCACTACAGCTCTAACACACATTAAATGAGGAAGTTATTATGAACAACTCTATGCCATTATTGGAAAATTTAGATAATACTGAAAACTTAAATTTAAAAAAATGCAACTTAAACTAACCCAAGAAGAAATAAAAAACAAGTTCATGTTCTTGTTTTTAGTTGCATAACAAAGTTTATAAAATTAATGTCTAACCAGTATTTAAGCAAAGCAAGACCTTAAGCAAACTGGAAATAGAAGTGAACTTTCCTAAGTGGATAAAATATATTAAAAATAAAAACAAACAAACACCTTTAGAAACACATACATTGACTCTTAATTGTAAAACATTATAAACTTTCCTCCTGAGATCAAGACTCAAGCAATAGAAGACTACTTCTAATTGGCATTCTTCTGGAAGTGGTAGCCAGTGCAATAAGGCAAGAAAATTGATAGAATTAGAAAGTTAGAAATAAAACTCTCATCACATTATATTTGCCTATAGTTATTAAAAACATAAAAATGAATTTAGCAAGTTCACTGGATACAAAGTTAACATATGAAAGTCAATCACATTTCTAATTTAACAGCAATTAGAAAATGAAATGTAAAGTACCAATTATAATTATACCTATGTATACAATTATACATAGATTACATATACATAATTTATACAATCATGTATATATGTGTGTGCATAATTCACAAGATATCTATAGAGAAAGTACAGATCTAAACAAATTGAGAACTATAACATGTGAAGATTCTCTTCAAATTGATGTAGAATTCTGATATAATTACTAGCAGAGGTGTGTGTGTGTATGTGTGTAAATTGATGAGCAATTACTGACATGCTAGTAAAAATTAAAGTCATGAAAAAAGACAATCTTAGAAAGGATTTTATAGCAAACAAACTTATAACTTTTAAAATATGTTTTCTTTAATCATTTATTGCTCTAAAAATTTCAGAAAATAAGAGCATCCAATAGCCATAGCCAGATGTTCATATAACTCTCTGTTTCTAACTCATCAATTTTATGGGTTTATTTTGTAATTGATTATAACAGAAGATAGCCCAGCTGCCATTTGTTCAGATATAGTTTTGGGATCCACTGGGAGCCAAGGATGTTGTATTCATTAATAAATAAACTTCAAAAGGCTTGCAAGACACATTTGAAAATCTGTTCAATTACATATTTTGAAAACGGGAAATGGGGAAAATAGTAAAGAAGTTAAAATATACTATCTGAAGATATTTTTAATGTTGCAATTTGAGAACAAAGAAATTATAGTAAAGACATAAATTATACATCTGTAAGGTGATGCAGATACACATTTGGAAAAAAAAGAGTCACAGTATTTGTTCAGAAGTATGTCACAGATATGACTTTAATAGAGTAGACATAATTGGTAAACATGATAAAGGCCTAGAAATCTTAGAATTAGTGATTTTTCATTTCACATCAATAGTCCTCAAGCTATTTTTCTACTCCCACATAGCTTTTCAGGACTCACTTGTGGTCTTTATTCACTCAGTTGTGGGCAACATAGAGTAACTTCCACTTTCTCCTTTATGATAAAGCTTCCCCATTGGGGTAAAATTTGATATTTTGTTCTAGCATTTAAGTGATATCTTCTGCTCACAGAAGAGTCAGACTCACCCTGCTTTGGTGGCTATTTTGACGTGACTGTGACTTGTTTGAGGATTCCTGCATCATAGTGCAGCATTAACATTCAATGAATTGTGTGTATCCCAAAGAGGTCAATGAGAAAACTCACAAGGCAAAGTCTGAGTGTAAAGCAGTTCTTTCTCTAAGTCCCTTTGCATAGATAGACCCAGTGACCTAGCTGGATTACTGTTAAGTCCAATGTTGGCCTGGAAAATCAGAGTTAGACTGAAAAGGAATTTAGAATAGAGGTGGGCCTTTGAGTATGACAACAGTGTGTAGACACAGATGCTAGAAAGAACAGCTGAAAAAGCATTGAAATCATCACAGGCTGAATTCATAGTCCTTGAAATCTGT
This sequence comes from Macaca nemestrina, assembly GCF_043159975.1. NCBI lineage: Eukaryota > Metazoa > Chordata > Mammalia > Primates > Cercopithecidae > Macaca > Macaca nemestrina. Next base: position 186,676,462 of record NC_092127.1, read on the forward strand.
ACTCCGCATCTTGATTAGCACAACTGCAAAGACCTCAAGCTTCTTATGACCCTTTTAAAAATTAATGACATTCTCTACTAACAGATACTTTGATTTGGAAGCTATTTTATTGTTATTATATCAAATTTCGTAATTTTTAAGAGAACAGTGTTTTCCTAAATTCAAGTTCCACAGATTATCTAATCATTCTCTCTACTAATAAAAAGCTGCAACTTTCACCCAAGATTTTATATACTCATAAATGTAAACATTGTTCTTCTTTTAATTCTAGATATTTAAACTTGGTGGGAGATAACATAATGTTTATAATATACTTGGAATTATTTTCATGTGAATTTTGGATATTTTATGTGCCTTTATCTGATTGGAGATACCAATTTATAGGACGGTTCTACTGATGTGCCCAATGAATCAGAAAAAAAAAAAAAAAGTTGCTAAGTAATATATTTACATTTACTAGTTTCTGTATTTTTTATTGACACAATAAATAAGTCAGTAATACCAACCTGGTTTGAATAGCAAGACCAAAAATATTACTTTCATATTCTATTGACCTTCACTTAGATATCTTTATACCAATGTTTTCTCCTTTGGTATGTCATTATGGATTTATGACTTTTCAGATTTACTGTATATCATTGATCTTTGTCAATAATCTTTTGAGTCCCAATTGCCTCATCTTGGCCAATAGAAGCTCCCTTCAAATTATGCTTAGATCATTTCAAATTAGATTATTTCAATGTGACTGCATTATTTGTGACATATTTTTGCTTTCTGGCACAACAGAATTACATAGGCTCACTTTTCCCCTTTCAACCCAGACATAGAATCAGCTACTTATTTTCAAGGCACCATGGTTTCTCATAATGGGAAAATAGTATTGAATAGACAAGAATCTGAGTGCTGCTATGAATAATTGCGGTGGGGTGGTACGGGGCACATGTCCTTGGCTATTTCTTTGGGCAAAGCTAATAAAGGTGTATTCTGAATTTCCTTTGCAAACATATGATTTTGCTTTTTATGGTCCTGATTCAATTCTAATAGTACAGTCCCCATACCTAAATTTTATTTTATTTTCTCTCATACTAAGCATATTGAGTCCTAACAAACATATATTTTAAAATTTGCCAAAAATATAAGAAAAAATTATTCCAAAATAATTTAATATTCGTGCAAAAATATAATTACTGAATGAGTTCAATTTTGAGCAGTTATTTTTGTTTCTATCACATTATGCTGTAGATTTGCAGTCAGATTATTTTGTTTTAGAATGATGGTTCTCAAGCCTCATCGTGCATCTCAAGGTTTGTTTAAAACAAATAGCTGAGCTTTGTTCACTGAATTTCTGATTCAGTAACTTTGGGGCGTGGCTGATAATTTGTATTTCCAATAAATTCCCTGGTTGGAAGGGGCCAATATGGCCGATTAGAAGTATCCACAGTCCACAGCATTCATGGAGAGAAAGAAAAGGGGCAAGCGAATACAGCACCTTCAATTGAAATATCCAGGTAGTTGCACTGGGACTGATCAGAAAAACAACTCAATCCATGCAGAATGAGAAAAAGCAGAGTGGGGTGACCACCCACCCAAGAGTCATGCAGAGCCAAGGAAACCCTCACCCCCAGCCAAGGGAAGCAGTGAGTGACTGTGTGACCCTGGGAAACCACACTTCTTCCACAGATCTTTGCAACCCGCAGATCAGGAGATCCCCTTTGGAGCCCACTCCACCAGGGCCTTGGGCTCAACGCACAGGGCCGTGTAGAGTCTTGGCAGAACAACTGCTCAGACATGCAGAGAGACACAAGAACTTTACATACTCCATCCCTGAGACCCCCGGCAAACATATCTGCAACTCAGACAAGGTGGGAGGTCTGCACATACCCCTAGGAAGGGGGTGGAACCCAGGGAGCCAAACAGCCTCATTCTGTGGGCCCCACTTCCATGGCACCTCACAAGATAAGACCCACTGGCTTGGAATTCCAGCCAGCTACCAGCAAGAAGGTGAAGACTGCCTGAGACTGAGCTGAGCTCTTGAGGGGAGGGGCGGGTGCCATGTCTGCTGTTTGGTGGATTCCGTCATTCTAGCCTGTGGGTTTGAAGAGTTCAAACAGTCGAAACAAGGAAGGGTCCCCTCAAGCAATGCAACACAGAGGCTTTGCCAGATGTGGCCAGACTGGTTCATTAAGCAGGGCCTGGATCCTGTCCTCCTCACTGAAAACTCAAAAAGCTTGAATGCCCCTTTTCCTCCAAATGACCGCAACACATCTCCAGCAAGGACTCAAAAGTGAGCTGAGGCCGAGACAGCTAAAATGACAGAAGCAGGCTTCAGAAGTTGGGCAATAACAAATTTCACCAAGCTAAAGGAGCACATTGTAACCCAATTCAAAGAGGCTAAGAATCATGATAAAACAATAAAGGAGCTGGCAGTCAAAATAGCCAGTAAATAGAGGGACATAACTGACCTATTTGAGCTGAAAAATACACCACAAGAACTTTACAGTTCAATAGCAAGAATTATTAGCAGAAATGATCAAACAGAGGAAAGAATCTCGGAGTGGGAAGACTGGCTTTCTGAATTAAGAAATACAGACAATAATAAAGAAAAAAGGAATGAAAATGAATGAACAAAACCTCTGAGAAATATGGGATTATGTAAAGAGGCCAAACCTATTACCGATTGGTGTATCTGAAAGTGACGGAGAGAATGGAACCAAGTTGGAAAACATACTTGAGGATATCATCCAGGAGAACATCCCCAACCTAGAAAGACAGGCCAACATTCAAATTCAGGAAATGCAGAGAACCCCAGTAAGATACTCCACAAGAAAGTCATCTCCAAGATGCATAATCATCAGATTCTCTAAGTTTGAAATGAAAGAAAAAAATGTTAAGGGCAGCCAGAGAGAAAGTCCACATCACCTACAAAGAGAAGCCCACCAGACTAACAGTGGACCTCTCAGTGGAAACTCTACAAGCCAAAAGAGTTTGGGGGCCACTATTCAACATTCCTAAAGAAAAGAATTTCCAACCCAGAATTTCATGTCCAGACAAACTAGGCTTTGTAAGTAAAGGAGAAATAAGATTCTTTTCAGACAAGCAAATGGTGAGGGAATTTATCACCACCAGACCTGTCTTGCAAGAGCTCCTGAAGGATGCACTAAATATGGAAAGGAAAAACCATTACCATCCACTACAAAAACACACTGAAGTACACAGACCAGTGACTGTGACTATGAAGCAAACACACAAACAAGTCTGCAAAATAACCAGCTAGCATCATGATGACAGGATAAAATCCACATAAAATAATACTATCCTTAAATGTAAATGGGCTAAATGCCCCAATTAAAAGACACAGAATAGCAAGATGAATAAAGCATCAAGACGCGTATGCTGTCTTCAAGAGACCCATGTCACATGCAAAGGCACACAAAGGCTTAAAATAAAGGAATAGAGGAAATTTTACCAAGCAAATGAAAAACAGAGAAAAGGAGAGGTTGCAATCTTAGTTTCTGACAAAACAGACTTTAAACTAACAAAGATCAAAGAAAGACAAAGTAGGCATTACATAATGCTAAAGGGTTCAATTCAACAAGAACTAACTATTCTAAATGTATATGCTCCCAACATAGGAACACCCAGATTCATAAAGCAAGTTCTTAGAGACCTTAAAGAGACTTAGACTCCCACATAACAATAGTAGGAGACTTTAACACCCCATTGACAATATTAGACAGATCATTGAGACAGAAAATTAATAAAGATATTCAGGACCTGAACTCAGCTATGGAGGCTGTGGAACTGATATCTACAGACCTCTCCACCCCAAAACAACAGAATATACATTCTTCTCATCACTGCACAGCACTTACTCTAAAATTGATAACATAATCCAAAGGAAAATATTTCTCAGCAAATGCAAAAGAAATCATTTTTAGACAAGAAAAGTCTCTCAGACTACAGTGCAATCAAATTAGAACTCAAGATTGAGAAATTCCCTTAAAACCACACAACTACATGGAAGTTGAATCACCTGCTCCTGAAAGACTTTTGGATAAATAACAAAATTAAGGCAGAAATCAAGAAGTTCTTTGAAACTAATGACAGCAAAGACACAATGTACCGGAATCTCTGGGACACAGCTAAAGCAGCGTAAAGAGAGAAATTTATAGTACTAAATGCCCACATCAAAAAGTTTGAAAGATATCAAGTTAAAAATCTAAATCACAACTAAAAGAACTAGAGAACCAAGAACAACAAACTCCAAAGCCAGGAGAAGGCAAAAATAACCAAGTTCAGAGCTGAACTGAAGGATACAGACAGGAAAAACTCTTCAAAAAATCAATGAGTCCAAGAGCTGGGTTTTTTTTTTTTTTTTGGAAAAATTAATAAAATAGACCACTAGCTAGGTTAATAAAGAAGAAAAGAGAGAATATTCAAATAAACACAATCAGAAATTATAAGGGAGAATTCACCATTGACCCAACAGAAATACAAACAACCATCAGAGAATACTATAACACCTCTATGCACATATACTAGAAAATCTAGAAGAAATGAATACATTCCTGGACACATACACACTCCCAAGTCTGAAGCAGAAAGAAATTGAATCCCTAAATAGATCAATAATGAGTTCTAAACTTGAGGCAGTAATAAATAGCCTACCAACATCTTCCTCCCATTCTCCACTCTCAAGTTGACCCCAGTGTCTATCATTTCTACTCTTTCTGTTCATGAGTACTCAGCGTTGGGCTCCCACTTATAAGTGAGAACATGCGATATTTGGTTTTCTGTTCCTGCATTAATTCACATAGGAAAATGGCCTCCAGTTGCATCCATGTTACTGAAAATTCAGGACATGATTTCATCCTTTTTTATAGCTGCATAGTATTCCATGGTGTATATGTACTACATTTTCTTCATTCAGTCCACCATTGATGGGCATCTAGGTTGATTCTATGTCTTTGCTATTGTGAATGGTGCTGTGATGAGCATAGGTGCCCATGTGTCTGTTTGGTAGAATAATTTATATTCCTTTAGGTATATACCCAGTAACAGTATTGCCAGATTGAATGGTAGTTCTATTTTAAGTTCTTTGAGAAATCACCAAACTGCTTTCCACAGTGGCTAAACTAATTTACATTTCTACCAGCAGTGTATATGTGTTTTTTCTCTGCAACATTGCCAACATCTGTTATTTTTTTACTTTTTAATAATAGTTATTCTAACTGGGGTGAGATGGTATCTCCTTGTTGGTTTGATTTTCATTTTTCTAATGATCAGGCATGTTGAGAACTTTTTCATATGCTTGTTGGTCATGTGAAGAGGTACTGGTTTTGCTATGAGGTACGATTTTAAGGCTCTTGGCCTCAAGACCAAGCATTTTATTAACTCCTAGGCCTGTGGCCTGTTCTTATTAGCCCCAAATTAAAACTTTGCTGGCAGAGAAAATTAATTACCAGTTTAAAAATGTTTAATTTTTATAACTTTTTGTTTTAGATAGAGTTCCACTTTCAGTGTCATCCTGTTCTTGCTAAAAATCAGCTACATATACTGAAAATATTCAGATACAAATTTGTCACATTTCTTATGTTTCACCATATACATCATAATAGTTTTTCTGAGAGCTTCTTTCCAAACAAATATACCTCAAGACCAAGATATTTCTGAACTTTCTTTTTATTTTAACAAATTAATAATATGTATTTAAAACTTCAAGCATTCTTTTTTTTTTTTGCATGAAAAACAATGTGGTGATTTTAAAATATGGTCACAAATTTGTTGACACTGCTCCTACCAAACAGTGAGGTGTATGTCCTCTATCCTTGAATCTTGGCTCTGAGTCTTCTTGACTAATAGGTGGGAATGATGCTTACGGCCAGACCCAGGTCTTAAAAAACTGGTAGCTTCCATGTTCTGTCTTTATTCTTATTCTTAAAACCCAACTGCCATGCTGTGAGGAAGCACAAGCCACTCTGTAGAGCAGCCCACTGGGAAAGGAACAGTTTGCCAGCCCTGTGACTAAGTTATCTTGCAAGTCAATCCTCTAGCCCTGGTTGAACCACCTCATCTACAATTTCCAGGTTTGGGCAATTGTGTTAGTCAACTTGGGCAGCTATAACAAATATCTTACAATGGGTAATATAAACAATAGAAATTTATTGCCCACAGTTCTGGAGGCTGGGAAGTCCAAGATCAAGGTGCCAGCAGATTCAGTGTCTGGTGAGGGCCTGTTTCTCAAAAATGGTGTCTCCTGTGCCTGTGCATTGTGGAAGAGGCAGGAACTCCCTTAAACCTCTTTTCTAAGGCCACTAATCTCATTCACAAAGGTGATCTCATTCATGAAGGTGGATCCTTCATGACTTAATCACTTCCCAAAAGGCCCTGCCTCTTAATACTGTAACAGTAAGTATTAGTGTGTGTGTATATTTGTGTGTGTGTGTGTGTGTATATATATATACATACTATATATATATATATATATGTCGTATATTTTAGAATATTGGTATTTGGGAGAAGCTCGGTGAAAATTACATAGGAATTCTGTCCTATTTGTGTAACTACTAATGAGACAAACTATTTCAAAATTAAAAGTTGTAATAAAAATTAAGGTCTGAACAAAAGAAAATATCAATTTCAGTAAAACAACTCATCCTGGGGAGAAGGGTTTGGTTCATTTATTGTAGACAGAAGAGCAACCACTGGTTGCTTTTTAGGATGGTTTTTAGGATGAGCACTCTTGAGACCTCAGAGACTTTAGTGATGATACTTCAAAGGCTTATTCTTATATTGATGCATACAGTTTCATAGAGAGTCTGCCATACTCAGTGAAGGAAAATACAGGGGTGCAGGTACTTGGTTCAAGGATGGTTTTAAATATACTGGAAAAATACAGAGGTGACTGAGCTTTATTTGGACACTCATTTATTTGGATGCTCTGGATGCTTTAGCAGCCCTACAATTTTCCCAACCTGTAGATAAAGATCTTCCCTTTCTCAAATATAAGAGTATTTTGATCTTCACATGGGGAAATTTATACAAACATTTGTGGAAGGTTTCTCTAGTTTCTTAATAAGGTTTGAAAAACTTTCACAGACATGCTATAAAAGACATAGTGAAGAACTTCATTATTCTTCTTTTTAAAAAAACAGAGACAAAATCTCACTCTATCACTCAGGTTTGAATGCAATGGTGTGATTATAGTGAACTATAACTTAGAACTCCTGGGCTCAAGCAATCCTCCTGCCTCAGCCTCTTGAGTGGCAAGGACTACAGGCTCATGTCATCATGCCTAACTAATTTCTTCATTTTTTTGTAGAGGTGGGTTCTTGCTAAGTTGCCCAGGCTGGTCTCAAACTACTGGCCCCCAATGTATCTTCTACCTTGGCCTCCCAAATTTCTGGGATTACAGGTGTGAGCCATTGTGCCCAGCCAGATTTCATCATTCCTTTGTGAACCTAATTTTCCTTCACATACCTTGTTCCCATTTGACAAGATAATGAATTTTCCAGGTGTTCTCTTCCATGATTAAGAAGGCATGAAAAGAATGCTGTCACTTGGTGCCATCTATGAGGTCCTACCTTACCTCCTAATGCATTTTATTGGCAGGGTGCCATTACAGTTTAACAAACACTATGAGCAGGGGTGAGACATCTTGATAACTCCAAGATTCAGAACAGTCTAGTGATTGAAATGGAGCATATGCAAAGAAAAATATCCATTTTAAAGAAGGAGTATGGGGGGCACAGAAAAGATAGAAAACCAGAGAGTCAGACTCAGTCTGTGCTTCCCATGTAGAAGAGCAAAAGCCGTTGAACTGTAAATCGCTCAGAGATAGAGCTTTGCTGCAGAATCCCTAGGAGGCAGAGGGGAGGAAGAAGAACAATAAAAAATGGTGCCCTTACCATATGCGCATTCAATTTGCACTTTGTAGCCCTTTTCCATTTGTCTTGAGAGCCAAGATTACAACCTTGTACCTGTGTGTGTGAACATAAGACTACAACACAGAAATGTTAAAACATGTGGGGTTTTTTTTCTGTTTTTTTTTGTTTGTTTGTTTTTTGTTTTGTTTTGTTTCTAGATGGAGTCTAGCTCTTGTTGCCCAGGCTGGAGAGCAATGGCAGGATCTTGGCTCACCACAATCTCTGCCTCCCAGGTTCAAGTGATTCTCCTGCCTCAGCCTCCCAAGTAGCTGGGATTACGGGCATGTGCCACCACACCTATCTAATTTTGTATTTTTTAATAAAGATGGGGTTTCTCCATGTTGGTCAGGCTGGTCTCGAACTCCCATCCTCAGGTGATCCACCTGCCACGACCTCCCGAAGTGCTGGGATTACAGGCATGAGCCACCACACCCAGCCATTACTGTTTACTAAAATATCTGCATGTGGAAAGAAATGAGGAGAGTATGCCAGCCAGAAGCAAGAATGACTGCTTCAGTTCTTCATGATCCGGGTTTTCTCAGGTTGTGCCTTATTCATGAGTACCACTCAAGACTCCATTTCTCCCACACTACCTCCCCAAAACAAGCACAGTCCACTTCAGAATTAATTTGAAGATTAATTAATTTGAAATTAATTAATTTCAGAGTGGGACTCTGAGCTTGCAAGACATCGACCTTAAAAGCCTGATAATAGATGCATGAACAATGGTTCAAATATAAATTTTAAAATCAGGGAAAGAGCTATAATAGAGTTGGAATATATGTCCCTGCCAAAACTCATGAACTGTAATCCTTAGTGTTGGAGGTGGGGTCTGGTCGAGGTGCTTGGGTCATGGGGGCGGATCCCTTATGCCTTGGTGCTATCCTTGCAATAGTGAGTGAGTTTTTGGGAGATCTGATTTTTTTGACGTGTGTGGCAAACCCAACCCCTACCCTTTCTTGCTCCTGATCTTACCGTGTGGTGTTCCTTCTCCCACTTCACCTTCCACCATGAGTAAAGTCTCCTTGAGGCCTCCAAGAAGCTGAGCAGATGACAGCATCATGCTTCCTGTACAGCCTGCAGAACTGTGAGCCAATTAAACCTCTTTTTTTTTTTTTTTAACAAATTACCCAGTTGCACATATGTCTTTATGGCAGAGCAAAAGTGGCCTAATACAAGCAACAAGTAATGTAAGATATATATTTGAGAAGAGATTTCAATCTATGTCTTGAAAACTAGGAGAGTCACAGTAAACAAGAGAATGTAGCTCTCTGAAATGGGATGTTGATAAATATCTGAAAAGATCTCAGAAGTTCCACCAGAGAGGCAAGGGGGATGGCAGTGAGCGGGCAAAACACAAAGAGTAGTTTTTGTTACTTGAGTTTTTAAATTTTAGAATATACAACATAATGGATTATGTTTGTTGGGCTTGTTGGTTGTTTGCTTGTTCTTTATGTAGGGCTTATTTCCTTATCAAAGAACAAAGTTGTAGGAATTACTCCGATAGATATCAAATTTTGTTATACAAATATAGCATATATCAGAGTACTAGTGGCACAAAGATACACAAATTAGAACAGAAGCAGATCTATACAGATAGGAAGATTTGATTTATGAGTAAGAAAGAACTATAGAATAGTACAGAAAGAACTTTTGTCCAATAAATTATACTGGGTCAAGTGAATATCCCCATGGAAAGAAAATGAACCTTTTTTTTTTTTTTTTTTTTTTTGAGACAGAGTCTTGCTCTGTCACCCAGGCTGGAGTGCAGTGGTGTGATCTCAGCTCACTGCAAGGGTTCACGTCATTCTCCTGCCTCATCCTCCCAAGTAACTGGGTAGCTGGGACCACAGGCACCCGCCACCATGCCCAGCTAATTTTGTATTTTTTAGTAGAGACGGGATTTCACCGTGTTAGCCAGGATGATCTCGATCTCCTAACCTCATGATCCACCCACCTCGGCCTCCCAAAGTGCTAGGATTACAGGCATGAGCCACTGCACCTGGCCAAGAAAATGAAACTTTATCCTTACTCCATACTATATATAAAAAATACGTTTCAGGTAAACAATCTTTTAGAAAATAGCATTGAATAATATTCCTGTGACCTTGGAGTAGACAAAGGGGCCTGAAAAGCATTAACCAGAAAGGATAGATTGGTCAGCAAGACTACACTAAAATTAGGAACTTCTGGTCAACAGTAAGAGAATAGAAATGTAAGTCATAAAGTAGAAAATATTTGCAATATATATAAACAACAAAAGACTCATATTCAGAGTATGTGTATACAAATATATACTTAGTTATATCATAAATATAAATAAATTTATAATAGGCTATATATATACATATTTAAATTATAATAATCAATACAAAGAAAGGACAGAAATCCCAATTTTAAAAGCTATAGTTACCAGTAGGCACTTCAGGGAAGATAATATCCAAAAAACCAGGAAACATGTGACAAGTTGCTCAACATCTTTTTTAAGGAAATACACATTAAGCCACAATGAGAGACCACTCTGTGTCCACCAAAATGGCTAAAATGTTAAGACTGGCAATACTACCTCTGATGAGGACAGAAAGTCAAATTCTCATAACCTTCTGGTAGGCGTATCTATTGATACAACCACTTCCGAGAACAGCTTCTAGTCATGCTTACTAAAACTAAGTATTATGACCTATCCAGCTTATGACTCAGCCATTACTTTCCTCAGAAATGAGAGCTTATGGACAGTCATGTTCATAGTGGCAAAATTCAATATCTCTAAGGCAAAAACAACTCAGATGTCCAAGAACAGTAAACTGAACAAATGAATGGTGGTATATTTAAGGAATGGAATCATAAACGACAATGAAAATCTGCATGTTGTTGCTATGTGCAGCAACTTGGCTGGGTCTCACAAACCTCGTGATAAGTAAAGAAAGGCAGACACAAAACAGCATTGTCTATATAATTCTATTATATATAAAGTTCAAAAACAGGCAAAACTGATCTATGGTTTTAAAACTCAGGGTGACTTCCTCTGGGCAGGAGGGGGCTTCCTGTACATAGGTGTAATGGACAGTATAGGGGCTTGAGATCCTTTGGACTTTTTCTGTGCCCTTCCTCCAGCCCCATTCGCTCCCACCTTAGCCTCTCAGGGACTTTCAATGGCCAGTACTAGTTGCACCTTCATGGACAAAGTTTTGTCCAAGGGCACAGAGTCAAAAGGATCTAAGAGTTTGCATTTTCTCTCCCCATGGGGTCATTACCACTGATTATCACAGGGAATAAGGAATCCAGGTCCCATGATGTGGAGCAGGGCAACCTTGAGACATACCCCACTCCTGAGGTCTCTCACAAGGTCAGACTGAAGCTACCCTGCAGGAAATTTTTACTCTGACAACACCCTTCCTCACCTTCCCTATCCTGCTTCTCCCACTATGTCAATTGCCTTCCCTGGTGATTTACTCAATAATGGACTTGCCACAAATTCTCATCTTGTTATTTGCTTTTGGAAGAACTAATCCGAATCAGCTGGCAATATTCAGCTTCTGTTGAAAAGACTTGTTGGAAAAAGAAAGTATTGGCTATGCTGATGTGGATAATTCATCAATTTCATAATACTTAAAAAAAAATTTATATATACTACATATTATTTCTTTTTTAATTCTCATTTTTTTTTTTTAATTTTTGAGGCAGCCTCTGTCACCCAGGCTGCAGTGCAGTGGCGTGATATCAGCCCACTGCAGCCTCCACCTCCCAGGCTCAAACGATCCTCCCACCTCAGCCTCCTGAGTGCTATGATTACAGGCACACACCATGACACCTGCCTAATTTTTGTACTTTTTGTAGAGACAGGGTTTCGCCACGTTGCCCAGTCTGGTCTCAAAATCCTGGGCTCAGGTAATCCATCTGCCTCAGCCTCTCATAGTGTTACGATTACAGGTCTGAACCACCATGCCAGGCCTACATTATTCTTACACAAGGAAAGGTTTATTTTCTTACAAGTATTCCAAATCTTGTGACCAACATATTCCAGAATTATGCCCTAGAAAATTTTCATATTTGGCTAGCCAGGTTATGCAGTGATTTATGTTTAGAAGAATTCATTACAAGGCTATTGTAATAGCAAATAAATTTTAAAAACTGTACATCCAAAATTAAGTGGTAAATTTAATAAAAATATGTTATATCCAAATGATTAAATACTACTTATTTACTATAAGACACTTAAAATGGTTTAATGACATAAAAATGCTCAAGTATTATTAAATACAAAAAATCAAATTATGAGGCAGTACATATAATATAATTTCCACTTGGAAAACTAAAGTGTCTTTAAATGGTTTTATGTATTTTTAACATATATCAAGACAGTAGCACCAGCTATCCCTAGGAGGTAAGTCCATAGCTAATTTTTCATTCTTTTCTTAAGTCATCTCCATATTTTCTCAGTTTTCTATAATAAATGTGTTTACATTTTAACCAGAAATGTAAAAAAAAAAAAAATACTTCCTCTAATAATAGCATACACTAGTGTCCACATCTCTGGAAATAAAGTAGCCTTTAAAAATGGGTTAATACCACGTTTTTCAGGATGACTACTCTTTAAAAAAACACAGCAAGTTATAAGTGTTGTTGATGATGGAGAGAAGTTGGAACACTTACGCATTGTTGGTGGAAATGTAAAATGGTGCACCTACTATGGAAAAGAGCATGATAGTCCCTTAAAAGTTTTTTTAAAATTTACACTTCCAACAATAGTATGTAAATATCTCCTTTTCTCCACAACCTCGCCAGCATCTGTTATTTTCTGACTTTTTAATGACAGCCATTCTGACTGGTGTGAGATGGTATCTCATTGTGGTTTTGATTTGTATTTCTCTAGTGATCAGTGATGAGCTTTTTTTCATATGATTGTTGACCACATGTATGTCTTCTTTTGAAAAGTGTCCATATCCTTTGCTCACTTTTTTATGGGGTTGTTTTTTTCTCATACATTTATGTTCCTTATAAATGCTGGATATCAGACCTTTGTCAGATGCATAGTTGGCAAAATTTTTCTCCCGTTCTGTAGGTTGTCTGTTTACTCTGTTGTTTCTAGTGCTGTGCAGAAGCTTTTTAGTTTAATTAGAGTCAATTCATCAATTTTTGCTTTTATTGCAATTGCTTTTGGCATCTTTGTCATGAAATCTTTGTCCATGCCTATGTCCTGAATGGTATTGCCTAGGCTGTCTTCCAAGGTTTTTATAGTTTGGAGTTTAACATTTAGTCTTTAATCCATCTTGGGGTGATTTTTGTATATGGTATAAGGAAGAGGTGCAGTTTCAATCTTCGGTATAGGACTAGCCAGTCATCCCAGCACCATTAAAAATAAAAATAATTCTCATATCATGAAGCAATTTATACTTCTGGTTATATATCTGAACACATTAAAATAGGATCTTAAAGAGATATTTGTCTACTGAGGTTCAAAGCAGCATTAATTATGGTCACTTACAAGAGGAAGCAACCCACATGTCCACGTATCTTTATCAATGATAAAGAGATACACAAAATGTAACATATATATAAACAATAGACTATTATTCAGCCTTATAAAGAGAGGAAATTCTGACATGTTTCAACATGGATGAACCCTGAAGACATTATCCCAGGTGAAATAAACCAGTCACTAAAAGGACAGAAATTGTATTATTCTACTCATTCGAGGTATCTAGAGTAATCAAATTCGTAGAAACAGAGAGTACAATGGTGGTTTCCAGGGATGGGCGGGAGGTGGGGGAAAATGGAGGACTGATGTTTAAGGGGTGTAGAGTCACAGTTTTGCAAGCTGAAATAGTTCTGGAGATTGGTTGCACAACAAACACGAACAAACTTGGCACTACTGAACTGTACACTTAAAAGTAGTTAAGATGGTAAATTTTATATTATACATGCTTTACCACAATTTTTTTAAAAAGGATAGATACTGCTATTTTCATTTAATGAATGTGTGAGTTGGAGCAATTCTAAGACTTGCATTTTCGATCCTAGCACTGTCCTGCAAATGTTCACTCTGCTAATTAGCTCTGCATTGTCACTGATGGCTTTCTTTCATCTTGACACTTTATGCACTAGACCAGCTTTGTCTGATATAACTTTCTGCAATGGTAGAATTTTTTTTTTTTTTACTTTTACCTTCTTCTTTTTTTTTTTTTTTTTTTTTTTTTTTTGAGACGGAGTCTCACTCTGTTTCCCAGGCTGGAGTGCAGTAGCGCCATCACAGCTCACTGAAGCCTCAACTTCCTGGGTTCAAGGGATCCTTCTGCCTCAGCCTCCCAAGTAACTGGGATCACAGGAGCATGTCACTATGTCCAGCTAATCTTTTGTTCATTTTATTTTTTGTAGAGATAGATTCTCACCATGTTGCCCAGGCTGGTCTCAATCTTCTAGGCTCAAGTGATCCTCTGGCCTCAGCCCTTGAAAATGCTAAAATTACAGGTGTGAGCCACCATGCTCAGCTGGAATTTTCTATATTTGTGTTATCCAGTGAGGTAGCTGTTAGCCACATGTGGCTACTGAGCACTTGAAATGTGACTAGTGTTACTGAGCACCTCTATTATTTTCTTTTATTTAATTATACATAATTAATTTTAATTTAAGTATCTACATGCGGCTGGTGGCTACATATTAATGGCTGTCCAGATTTTGATATTCATCCTCTTCTACCACTGGACAGACTTTTACTGCAATAATTTTCAGAAAACAAAAGCAAAACGTTCCCCCCCAAAAAATTCCCATTTTGCTCTTCTTGACAGATTACAGTTATCCCAGGTGTTAGAATCATATCCCCTAAACACTGTGCTTTCTCTGCCATTCCCACATAAAGAGCCTTCTCTATGATATCCCTTTTATTTGCTCTGCTGGCAAACATTTGTCATTGTGAAACAGCTGATAAGCACTTTGCTGAGTCTCCAATTGTTATCAGATTACAAGGGCCTGTAGGGGATCATTGGTGAAGCTCAAGTCAAGACAGTTAAAGTAATTTGGGGGGAACTACAGCTGCTCAGGTCTAATCAGCCGCTGCTGGGATGCTGTTATTTTACCTGGGGAAGTCAGGCATTCAGAGAGATGGCTGGCCTAATTATAGAATAAGCTACATAGAGAAGGCACCAAAACAAACTATTGAGGGAGGCAAGAAAAAGCATTGGAATCAGATGGCTCTGGGCTTACTTCCATCTATGCTGCATACGATCTATCATCTTGAACAAGTCCAAAACTGCTCTGATGCCGCCATATTTTGGATCTACAGGATGAGAATAATAGAGCATTCAGATGATTCAGCCTGGCATAGAAAGATCAATCAGTAAATGGCATCTGTTAAAAATGGCTAACTACGTGTCCCATGCTCTTTGTTCAATTACTTCATCTTCATCTCTTCATTTTTTTGGCTGTGACAGAAATAAGATAGTTATAGTCCCACTTGCTTTTTAAGGAAGGTATCCCTGTAGGCTTGGCCTTTAATTTTGCTTGTCTAAATAATATGTTGCAGAGATAAGTCACTAAGTGATCTATTTAGTTATAAGGAAGATACATTGTTTATTTGCTGGGTTTGTTGTTTTTTTTGTTTGTTTGTTTGTTTGTTTGTTTTCTTTTGGCCTGGAGATGGGCTGGGAATGGAAGGGAATCCAAGAGATGGGAGATGGACCAGAAAAGCTGGACATGCAGGGAGCAGTAGCAAGAAGGGAAAACACAACTCTGGTACAGCCAAAAAATGACTTTGAAGACTCGGAATATCTCTAGGAATTCTTAAATTATTGGCTGTCAAACATGTGGTGTAAATTCTTCCTTTCACAGTCTCATAAATTGTTTTATAGAATTTGCTTTGCTTATTAGAGCTTTTTGCATGAATGGATGCCTTTTTAAGAAACTCAGTGAGATGCCCAATTCTGCATCCATATGAGCGTGAGACTAAAACAGAGAATTGGCATACATCTGGGTTGCCCATTCATCTACCCATTCTTCTAGAGTTTTGATCCACCAGACTTTATCAAGATTACTTTCTTGAGCATCTCATTATGTAAGATATCACCAGGCCAAAGGAAGGAGTTACAATCTTTGGTCTTAAGGATCTTATGGTATAAGAAGAAGGACAAGTATGATATTAAGGGACCTGGAAAGGATGTTGAAGAATTTCTAGCATATCTGCCTCATTTCGCTGATAAAGAAAAATAAGGCTTTCAGGCTCAATGGGGGCCAAGTGATTGCTGCTTAGTGTCACAAAATTAGAGCTTTAATTTTGGATACATAGAATAATGGTCTTTTTGTCACACTGATAAAGCCAAATGCCACATCCAGAGAAAGGAAAGGCTGATCTTTCCGTAATTATCTCAACCAAGTCCAATAACAAGGTGTTATCCGAGATGGGCTGTGTCAGACAATATTAATTGTTTCCCAGTATCTCTTTTTCCCTTTGTCTTCAGTGTTAGAGCAACAAACAAAACAATCCTAGTTCTTAGCTAAGTCTCCATTCTCTAGCTCCTAGTGTGCTCAACTGTCGTCCTATGTGTATGTTGGACTGGTGAGGAGAAGCTATACATGAATTGCCTTGTGCAGTTCCAGGAAGTTCCCCTAAAGTGTGGCAATGGGTCCTTAACCCCCATGCCCCACCTCTAGGACAGCCCTCTGCTATGACTAGGTAGATCAGCTCAAATTACTTTATGTACAGTATACTTTGATTATCTCTACCCCTCGTAGGTACCAGTTTATTTGCTTGTTCTAATTTTCTGTGCCATGTATTCTCTCTTCAACTTTGGAATCTTATTTATCCTTAAAGTCCCAGCATAAGCCCTACCTCCTTCAGAAATATTTGGCTAATGCTATGATCTAAATATGTTTGTCCCCAGGCTTCCCAATTCATATGTTGAAACCTAATCACCAAGGCAATGTTACCAGAAGATGGTGCCTTTGAAGGTGATTAGGTCCTGAGGTTCTCCCCCATAAATGGAATTAATATCCCTGTAAAAGAGGATCCAGAGGGCTATCTTGCCCTTTTGCCATGTGAGGACACATAGAAGGTGCCATTGATAAGGAACAGGCCCTCACTAGACACAGAGTTTGCTAGTGATTTGATCTTGGACTTCTGGCCTCTAGAACAGGCCCTCACTAGACACAGAGTCTGCTAGGGCTTTGACCTTGGACTTCTGGCCTCTAGAACTGAGCAGTGCATTTCTGTCATTTACAAATCACTCAGTCTAAGATATTTTGTTATAGCAGCCCAAACAGAGTAAGATAGATGACAACACCAACCTTCATTAACAATTTCTGCAATCGTCACTGGTATCAGTTATGTCAAGGCAAAGGCGTGAAGCCCATTCATGTAAACACTCCAGATTCCTCAGCTGCTTCTAAGGCTCCTCCACTGAACACCAACCCTTGGCAGAGCAGTGTGTGTGTGTGTGTGTGTGTGTGTGTGTGTGTATGCTGGTGAGATGAAAGAGGGTGGAAAGAAAAAATGGACATTAGTGTGGCTAACAGAACATGGCTAAAGAAATACAGTGAAGGCAACCAAAACTACCAAACTATACAAAAACACTTGCCCAGTGTTTTAGAGTACCAAAGTATGTAAGTGTATGTGCAGTGAACTGTTATCTACTCCATGAAAGCCAAGGAAGAAGAAGAAATTGACATGGTACCACCTACTTGGCACAAAAAGCCTAAATTAAATTGCTGGAGGAAACAAAGCATTCTGTAAAGAAACATAAAATGAACATGTGTCTAAGACTTTAATTCATTAATTCATGAAGGAAGTGGAAAAGATATTGCAATTTTTTAGAGGAAAAGACAAAAAATTGAAAATGTACACATAGTAAAAGAACGTTGGCATTGGCCTCCAAAACCTTATCTGTCCATTGGACAATAATCAATTGCATTCCACTGGGGAACATTTGCTTTTATCTGGGCAAACCTACTTGCATTGCTATCAGTTTTCTACAACTTAACTTCTATCTTCCCAGAGTTGTAAAATAGCCAAATCAAAGACAAAAGCTCAGGACATGATAAAATCAGATAATCCCCAGAGGCTTCATCATTCCATTGAAACAGGATATCCACATATTTCTTCAGTTCATTCCAAAGTCTTACGTTTTTCATTTTACTACTTATTTCTTCAACTTAACTTTCTGTCACTCATTTCTAGCCAAAGTTTGGTCTTCACAGCTCCTCAGTTAACTCTTTCTTGCCCCCCAGGTCTTCTGGACATGTGATCACCAGCCCCTCCGTTGACACTACCCCTCCTCTTCAGCCTACCCTCCCATGCCTACTCACCTCTTTTCCTTCCTAGTCTCATTTTGAGGATCTCTTTCTCAGATAAGCCCTCCTGGACCCCAAAATTAGAAAGGCTCTCCGTTTTTTGTGCACATTTCTAATACCAGATGCTTGCTCATTTTATGTTTGTAAGCTCAATGGATAAGGTCTCTGTTTAATGCCTTGTGTAGTGAGAAAAAAAAAAATCAATGGACTTAAATCAATCTCAACATTCTCATGTATAATGAGAGAAATGATCCCTGCCTGACTACTGTCAAAATTGGAGTATCAAATGAGACCTACAGACAATGACAAATGGGGCTTACAAATAATAGAGGCATTTGTTATTTAAAAAAGAAAGAAAAAATCCTTGGTAATTGCTACCTCTGACAGCCTTCTATGCTTATAAGATAAGGTCTAAAATATTCAATGAAAAGGATCATGATAGAAAGAATATTTAAAAGATAATTTAAAACATAGTTGATCCATAGCAAAAAGCAGACAATTTAGGCAGCATTTAAAAAATGTTAAAATAATACATACAAACATGAGGCTGGCGTATATTCATGAGCAAGACTGTCAGTTAATTCGGTAAATATTTATTTCCTTCTGACACATTCACTGTGTTCTTTAGGGTATTTATGGAAGGGCCTGGTAATGAGCTGTTTATTATGATCTAAAACAAACCGATGCACATGTGAAATGCAGCCACTTAATTAAAGAAGAATAAATAATTTCCCATTGTCAAAGCCTCCCACCCACCCAAACTCCAATCTCATGTCAGGCCTTGCCAAAGACACTTGAAAGCTATCAATTTACTGTCTGTACCGTATGGTGCTCACATGGAAGGCAGATCTACTGACTCGTTAAAGTGCACTAATTATTCCACAATTTTGAAAGTGAGAACATATGGGAGCTGTTTTCCTTGTGAGTGTTTCTGCTTCAAAAACAAAGTACATGAAACTGAACAAGTATTTTCCATAATCTATGTCGTTTGCAACTGTTATTCAAAGTTCACCAAATTCGCTAAAATTAAAAATGCTTAATTCCCCTTTGGTCAAAGGCTGCCTGATATTCAGTTCCTCCTTTCACATCTTTTTTCATTTCTATTGTTCTTCTTCCCACTGAGCTGTGACTACTTCTACCAAGATGAGCACAGCTAAATTAAAACTGATATATTCTGACCATTCAATTAGATGTTGGGTCAACAAATGGTGAACAGCTGGTGTGATGCTTTTTTGTTTTCCCTAGTTGAGCAGAGGCCTTGGTGCTATAAGGATACTGCCTCTAAGGACAGAGAGCCCATCTGTAGGGGACACAGCAGTGAGGATCCCAGGCCAGGAATAGAGAATCTTGAAAAATGAAGACAGCCTTTCTCAAACTGGAAGACTTGTGTCTTTATTTGTGTAGCAGAAACCAATCTCTGGCTTTCTGATGAAAACACCTAAGGATCTGGGGCCCAAAGGTGGCTATTTTGAATGGTCTTATATCATTTATGGAAGCTCACAAATCCTGAACTAACATTGGGTTACTTGAAAACTAAACCACGTCACATAGGCGTGTACAGTTGAGATTATTCAAGAATACTAATGTTTACCTAGATATTAACTATTACATTATTAATATGATTTTTTTTTATTATTTTGCCTTTCTGTGTACATGGCCTTTGTTCTTGCTAGCCTGGATTTGCCTAGGGGAAAAAATCAGAACTTTTCCCAGACAGAACGCAAGAAGGAGGAAGTTGATATAAAGCTTTTGACAGGCCGAAACAGGATGGGCATTAGGACAAAGGCCCTGCAAGCCTGCCTATGTCCTCTAGAGTAACTTTTCCAAATCTTTATGTCTCCTCCTTTGGCCTAAGAACAACTAAGTCCAAAGGATCTATTGTCATAATATTCTCCAGCAACTTAAAAGAGAGATTCTTTCACTTACTGCAAGAAGAACAGGAAACCAGCCATTTCATGATAAAAGGACAGGATATGAGGACTACTAACGGTTGAATTGTGTCTACCTGTGATACATTGAAGTCCTCACCTCCAGTACCTGTGATCATGACCCTATTACAAATAGGACTGCTGCAGATGGAATGAAGGTATCATGAGGGCATTAGGGTAGGCCTTAATTCAATATTGCCTGTGTCCTTAGAAGAAGAGAGCCACTGGAAGACACAAGCACACAGGAGAATGCCATGTGCTGACACACAGACACAGGGAGAACACCATGTGATAATGGAAACAGACACTGGAGTGATTTATCTACAAGATAAGGAAGGCCAGGAATGGCTCACAAACACTGGGAGGTGGAATAAACCGAGAAGAAGTCTTTTTCTCAGGTTCCAGAGGGAGCAGGGCCCTGCAGATGCCTTGATTTTGGACTTTTGACCTCCAGAAATATGAGAATAAATTTATGTTGTTTTAGGTGACCCAATGTTTGGTTGGTTGTTTGGGCAGCGTATTAGTCCATTCTTACGCTGCTGTAAAGAACTGCCTGAGACTGGGTAATTTATAAAGGAAAGAGGTTTAATTGATTCACAGTTCCACAGGGCTGGGGAAGCCTCAGGAAACTTACAATCATGGTTGAAGGGGAAGCAAACATGTCCTTCACATGGCAGCAGGAAGGAGAAGTGCCAAGCAAAGGGAGAAAAGCCCCTTATAAACCCATCAGATCTCGTGACAATTTACTATTATAAGAACAATATGGGGGCAACTGTCCCCATGATTCAACTATCTACCACCAGTGGCCTCCCATGACATGCAGGGATTAGAGCAACTACAATTCAAGATGAAACTTGGGTTGGGACACAGCCAAACCATTTCAGGCAACTGTAAGTAAATAATAGAAGAACAATGGGAAGACCAAAAAGAAGAGACAGGAAGAAGCCAAGAACTGAAAATCTGTGTCCTTATTTCCACTTTCTGGGCTTCTGCCTGGAGAATGGGGGAACATCAAGTAGATGCAAGTGATGCCAAGACTTGGGGGGAGGTGGGGGATCTTTGGCCAGGTGTCTCAGAGGACTTAGAAGGTGGCTATCTCACAGGTGTCCTGTGTCAACCTGAGGAGTTGTCTGGCAAGATAAACCTGCTGGTGCAATGTGTCTGATAAAGGGACACACAGAGGTTTACAGGGTTCCTTTGGTTCCCCTCTGTTATTTCCAAGGACCAGGAAGTGCTAGACCAATACTGTTTTATATTATAATTCCACATTTATCGGGAGTTCTATTTACTGCTCTTGTTTATGTCTTCTTCTCTGTCATACAAATTTGTTTTGAATGAAGTGGGAATTTAACTCCTGATTTTCCAAGAAAGCAACCATTGTACAAGTTGGTTAAATGACAATTACTTTTCCTGGCATCCCAGTCTCTGTTAAAGACAGGAGTATTCATTGAATCACCCAGGCTTGATATCACACATTCAGCTTCAGCACCCACCTCTCTCTCTCAATTGTAATGTCCTCTAGATCATTCCTTAATTTGGTCAACACTCCACTAGACCTTTTAAGATCAGCCTTCTACTTGCTTCATTCATTTAAAGAACAAATAAAATTAATGCTTACAATCCAAGGGTCACTTTTCTGGGTATTCAAGATTTAGTAATCAGTAAAATGAAAGTGGTGCTTGCCTGCACAGAGTGTGCATAGTCTATTAACAAGGGTAGATGCAAACTAAATAATTAGCTAAATATCTCATTGAAACTGTCATAAATTCTGTGAAAAGAAAGTACAGGGTGTCCTAACGGATTGTAACAGGAGAATTGGTCTAATCTGGGGAGTGGGTAAGGAAAGACTTCCCTGTGAGTTGACATGTGATGCAAAATCCTATGAGTGAGTAGGAGTTACCTGGGTGGACATAGGTGGTGGAGTGGAAGCTGGTGTCAAAAACCTTACATAAAGCCTGAAGGAAAACATAATCATTAAAGGAACATTAAACAGGACAGCAGGATGGAAATGAAGACAGGGCCAAATTATGCAGGAGCAGTAACTATTTTAAGGATTTGTATGTGTTATTAAAAAAAAGCAACAGAAAACCATCATAGAGTTTCCACTAGACGGTGACAGTCATATCACCTAGCTTCACTGTGAAGATGTGGAAGTGACAGCATGGATGCTGGGAGGCAAAATGATCTCCACGTCAGTGGTCCTCAGCCTGGCTGTAGGTAAGCACAATCTAGGGAGCTGCCAAACCTGGAGCCTAGGACTACCCCAGAATCTCATACAAGTCATCTGGGGACACCATGGACATCTTAAATTTTAAAACTTCCTCCAGGTGAGTCTAGTATGCTATTAATATTGAGAACTACTGTGATATCTAGACAGTTAGATATTTGAGGGCAGGGTTGTTGGTTGTCTATTCATGTTACTATAACAAAACACCATAGACTGGGTGGCTTATAAACAATAGAAAGGTATTTCTCATAGTTCTGGAGGCTGGAAACTCCAAGATCAAGACACCAGCAGATTCGGTGCCTGATGAAGGCCCACTTTTTGGTTCATAGATGGTGTCTCTTGTCTGTGTCCTCACATAGTGGAAAGGGTGAGGGGTCTCTGAGACATCGTTTTTAAAGGCACTAATCTCATTCATGAGGGCTTCACCTTCAGGACCTAATCACCTCCCAAAGACCCCGCTTTCTAATAATGTCACTTTGAGGGGCAGGATTTCAACATATAAATTTGGGGGAGACACAAACATTCAGACCATAGTGCCATCCCTCATTCCTGCCATAATATTTAGACTAGCATGTGGTGTAATACTTTAGTCTGGAAACTTCATAACTTTATAAAAATAGTGGAACATATAATACTGTTCATTCATCTTCTTCTTTCCTTTATAACATTGGAAAGTTTTCATTTACACTGTTATCTGTAAATAAAATATTCTACCTTACCTAAGAAATAATGACTACCTTACTGTAGATGTTGTTTTTCTTTCTCTTTTAAAATGTAGCACCAGATCGGGTGCAGTGGCTCATGCCTGTAACCTCAACACTTTAGGGGACAAGGAGGGCAAATCACTTGAGCACAGGGATCTGAGGCCAGCCTGGGTGACATAGTGAAACGCCAACTCTACAAAAAAAGATACAGAAAATTAGGTGGGCATTGTGGCACGTGCCTGTAGTCAGCCACTCTTGTGAGGCTGAGATGGGAAGATCTCTTGGACCTGGGAAGATTGAGGCTGTAGTGAGCCATGATTGTGCCACTGCACACCAGTCCGGGCAATAGAGTGAGACCTTGTCTCAGATAAATAAAATAAATAAATAAATAAAATGAAACGTAGCACCTGTATGTTTTAGGTGTACACATGGTTGCCAGCTAGTATTAGTCCATTTTCATACTGCTATAGAGAACTGGCCTGAGACTGGGTAATTTATAAAGCAAAGAGGTTTAACGGACTCAAAGTCCAGCATGTCTGGGAATGCCTCAGGAGAGTTAACACTCTTGGCGGAAGATAAAGGGGCACCAAGGCACCTTCTTCACATGGCAGCAGGAAGGAGAAGTGCTGAGCAAAGGGGGAAGAGCCCCTTATAAAGCCATCAGATCTTGAGAGAACTCACTCACTATCATGAGAACCTAATGGGAAAATCTGCCCCCTTGATTCAGTTACCTCCACCTGGTCTCTCTTGACATGTGGAGATTATGGAGATTATGGGGATTACAATTCAAGATGAGATTTGGATGGGGACACAAAGCCTAGCCATATCACAGTTGGAGACCACTTCTCACAGCTTCTTTAATAGGTAGGTTTAGTCATGGGAAAGAAATGGTGACCAATAGGATGTTGTACTCGTCTATTTTCACATTGCTATAAAGAACTACATGAGACTGGGTCATTTATGAAGAGAAGAGGTTTAATTGACCCAAAGTTCTGCAGGCTGTACAGTAAGAATTGCTAGGAGGCCTCAGAAAACTTACAATCATGGCAGAAGACGAAGGAGAAGCAGGCACGTATTCACATGGTGGAGGAGGAAACGGAGAGAGAGCAAAGCGGGGAAGTGCTACACTTTTAAACTATCAGATCCCACGAGAACGCACTTGCTATCATGAAAACAGCAGGAGGGAAGCCACTCCCATTATCCAATCACCTCCTTCCAGAAACCTCCTCGACATGCGGGGATTACAATTTAACATGAGATTTGGGTGGGGACCAAGAGCTAAACCATATCAGATATCATCCAAACTTCTAAGTGCAAGTTGTAAGTTAGGGCCTCAGAGTATAGTTGCTTTTCACTTTTCTGATCCCCTTTCAATACTAAAACAGAGACGTAGTTTGTACGTGGGCTTCAATGTTGCAAATTTGTTGCAAAGCAACACACCCTGGAGAGGTGAGGCAACAAGATAGTTGCTGTCAAATGTTTAGCCATATAAAACAACATTTACCTAACTAGCTTTCTACCAGACAAAAAAAATTGTTTCCTATCATTCAGAAGATGGATATTTGCATGTATATTTTATTTTAATAACCAGCCAACAAAAATAACATTAAGATACTAGTAATATCATATTTTAATACAACTTATGTTTCCTTCTAATATTTTGACATCAAAATTCTTTGGAAAGCGTATGTATTTTAGGCCAAGTTAGCATATATAGTATTATGTTTTTATTATGGGAATCTCACAGTACTTCATGATTGTATACCAATTCATATTTAATAAGAGATTGATTGAGTAAAGACACAAATGTGTTCAGTACACTCCGTGGGTGTTTGTGTTACATCTTAAAAGAAAAATGTGCCTGCGGAGCAGTTGGTACAACTATAAGATCCTTGTTTTGGGGATGCATTGAGCCCAGCAACCTAGTGCTTCATTCCTCTCAATGTCTGTTGACTGCATATATTATTTATGTTAATAAATGGGTAATGAAAACATTTTACCTGTTTTTAAAAGGAATTCTGTAGTGATTTGCAGACTATGGTTCTTTGTCTTTAATTTAAAAGTATTTAAACTTTTTAAGCGCAAAATAAAATAATAGAAAATACTTGGAGTGTGTGAGAAAGAGTGATGGGTATTCACACCAGCTAGCCTGATGCAGCCTCCAGTTGTTAAATATGCTTATGGGAATCCTTTTCATCTCTAAAATAAAACCCATTCCTACCGGGCAGAATTAAATGTGTTAATGCATCAAAACCCATTGGATCCTTTACCTGTCTGCCTGCAAACTTCTGATACATCTCGATCAATGAAGTAGGCAGCTTCACTTTCTCAGGAGTAGTTTTCAGGAGTTCATGCCAACCTTCACCTAAAACACAAGTGGAGTCCGCTGAAAAATGACCCACAAGATGCCCATGTCCTGATACCCGAAATCTGAATATGTGACATTATATGACAAAGGAAATTCTGCAGATGTGACTAGGGTTTTGTGATGAGGAGATATTCCTGCATTATTCAGGTGGGCCCAGTGTAATCACAACCATTCTTATGTAAGGGAAACAGGAGTGTCAGTCAAAAAAGTAATGAAGGAGTAGAGGTTGAAGTAACAAGTGGTCATGAGCTGGGGATGCAGTCAGCCTCTCAAATCTACAAAAGTAAGTAAAGGGATTTTCCCCCACAACCTTTGGGAAAAAATGTAGTCCCACAAACCTCTGAATGTTAGCCCAGTAAAACTCATTCTGGATTTCTTACCTCTAGAATTCCAAGATAATAAATTAGTGCTATTTGAAGCCACTATGTTTGTGGTGATTCATTACATCAATAAAAAACTATTTTTGTTTTTTGCTTTTTACATTTTTTATTGGAAAATTAAAATTTTTAACTTATGGGTACATACTAAGTATGTATATTTAAGGGGAATATGAGACAATTTAATACAGGCATACAATGCGTAATAATCACATCAAGGCAAATGGGTTAGTCATCACCTCAAGTATTCATAATTTCTTTGTGTTCTGAACATTCTATTCCACTCCTTTAGTTATTTTAAAGTATACAGTACATTATCTTGACTGTTGCTACCTCTTGTGCTATCACATACTAGATCTTATTCATTCTAACTGTATTTTTGTACCCATTAACCATCCCCACTTCCCCCACTCCCTACTATCCTTCCCACCAACGGTAACTATCATTCTACTCTCTAACTCCATGAGTTCAATTGTTTTAATTTTTAGCTCCCACAAATGAGTGAAAACATGCAAAATCTGTCTTTCTGTGCCTGACTTATTTCGCCTAACATAATGTCCTATAGTTCCATTCACATCGTTGCAAATGACAGGATCTCATTCTTTTAAATGGCTGAATATTCCTCCACTGTTTGTACGTACCTCAGTTTCTTTATCCATTTGTCTATGGATAGACATAG
Source organism: Macaca nemestrina (assembly GCF_043159975.1). Classification (NCBI taxonomy): domain Eukaryota; kingdom Metazoa; phylum Chordata; class Mammalia; order Primates; family Cercopithecidae; genus Macaca; species Macaca nemestrina. The sequence continues at coordinate 186,702,948 of NC_092127.1, forward strand.
AGATGCAATAAACATGGGAATGCAGATATTACTTTGATATACTGATGTCCTTTCTTTTGGCTATATACCTAGCAGAGGAATTGCTGGATGATATGATAGTTCTATTTTCAGTTTTTAGTTGCATACTGCTCTCCATAGTGGCTGTACTAATTTACATTCCCACCAACACTGTGTGAGGGTACCCCTTTCTCCACCTTCTCACCAGGATTCTTTCTTTTTGCCTGTGTTTTGGATAAAAGTTTTGGATAAAAGCCAGTTTAATTAGGTGAGATGATAACTCATTGTAGTTTTGATTTGCAGTTCTCTGATGATCAATGATGGTCAGCACATTTTTAACATACCTCTTGGCCATTTGTATGTCTTCTTTTGAGAAGCATCTATTCAGATATATTGCCCATTTTTAAAAAATTGGATTATTTATGGTGCTGGGAGAACTGGCTAGTCCTAGGCAGAAAACTGAAACTGGGCCCCTGCCTTACACATTATACAAAATTTAACTTATGATGGATTAAAGACTTAAATATAAAACATAAAACCATAAAATCCCTAGAAGAAAACCTACTCAGTACCATTTAGGACATAGGCATGGGCAAAGACTTCATGACTCAAACACCAAAAGCAATGGCAAGAAAATCCAAAATTGACAAATGAGATCTAATTAAACTAAACAGCTTCTGCACAGCAAAAGAAATTATCATCAGAGTGAACAGATAGCCTACAGAATGGGAGAACATTTTTGCAATCTGTCCATCTGACAAAGAGGTAATATCCAGAATCTACAAAACTGCACTCCAGCCTGGGCGACAGCGCATGACTCCGTCTCAAAAAAAAAAAAAAAAAAAAAAAAAAAAAAAAAAAAAAAAGAAGCTTAAATAAATTTACAAGAAAAAGAAAACCCATAAAAAAAGTGTATGAAGGAAATGATCAGATACTTCTCAAAAGAAGACATTTATGTGGCCAAAAAACATGAAACTCCTCATCACTGGTCATTAGAGAAATGCAAATCAAAACCACAATGAGATACCATCTCATGCCGGTTAGAATAGTGATCATTAAAAAGTCAGGAAACAACAGATGCTGGAGAGGATGTGGAGAAACAGGAACGCTTTTACGCTGTTGGTGGGAATGTAAACTAGCTCAACCATTGTGGAAGACAGTGTGGTGATTCCTCAAGGATCTAGAACCAAAAACACCATTTAACCCAACAATCCCATTACTGGGTATATACTCAAAAGATTATAAATCATTTTACCATAAAGACACATGCACACGTATGTTTATTGCAGCGCTATTCACAATAGCAAAGACTTGGAACCCACCCAAATGCCCAGCAATGATAGACTGGATAAGGAAAATATATACCATGAAATACTATGCAGCCATAAAAAAGAATAAGTTCATGTCCTTTGCAGGGACCTAGATGAAGCTGGAAAACATCATTCTTAGCAAACGAACACAGAAACAGAAAACCAAACATTGCATGTTCTCTTTCATAAGTTGGAGTTGAACGATGAGAACACATGGACACAGGGAAGGGAATATCACACACCAGGACCTGTTGGGGGGTGGGGGACAAGGGGAGGGAGAGCACTAGGACAAATACCTAATGCATAGGCTTAAAACCTAGATAATGGGTTGATGGGTGTAGCAAAGCACCATGGTACATGTATACCTATGTAACAAACCTGCACATTCTGCACATGTATCCCAGAACTTTAATAAAAACTTAAAAAAAATCAGATTATTTGATTTTTTGATATTAAATAGTGTGAGCTCCTTATATATTCCAGTTATTAATCCCTTGTCAGATCAGTAGTTTGCAAATACTTTCTCCAATAAGTTCATGTCCTTTTTTATGGCTGCATAGTATTCCATGGTATATATTTTCTTTATCCGGTCTATCATTGCTGGGCATTTGGGTTGGTTCCAAGTCTTTGCTATTGTGAATAGCACTGCAATAAACGTATGTGTGCATGTGTCTCTATGGCTTTATGGTAAAATGATTTATAATCTTTTGAGTATATACCCAGTAACGGGATTGTTGGGTTAAATGGTGTTTTTGGTTCTAGATCCTTGAGGAATCACCACACTGTCTTCCACAATGGTTGAGCTAGTTTGCATTCCCACCAACAGTGTAAAAGCATTCCTATTTCTCCACATCCTCTCCAGCATCTGTTGTTTCCTGACTTTTTAATGATCACTATTCTAACCAGCAAATACTTTCAACCAATTTTGTAGGTTGTCTCTTAACTTTGTTATTTGTTTCTTTGTTTTTGAGGCAGGGTCTTGCTCTGTCACTGAAGTGCAATGGCACTATCTTGGCTTACTGCCACTTCAACCCCCCAGGCTCAAGCAATCCTCCCACCTCCGCCTCCCAAGCAGTTTGGAGTATTGACGCATGCCACCACACCTGGCCACTTTTTTGTTTGTTTTGTTTACGTGAAGACGAGGTCTCACCATGTTGCCCAGGCTGGTCACAAATTCTCCCAGTTCAGCCTCCCAAAGTGTTGGGATTATTATAAGTGTGAGCCACCACACCAATTCCTCTTTATATTATTGATTGTTTCCCTTGATGTGTAGAAGCCTTTTAACTTAATGTGATCCCATTTGTTCATTTTTGCTTTGGTTGCTTGTGCTAATGGGGTATTATTCAAGAAAGCTTTACCCACACCAGTGTTCTGGAGAGTTTCCCTAATGTTTTCTTACAGTAGTTTCATAGTTTCAGGACTTAGATTTAAGCCTTTAATCCATTTTTATTTCATTTGATGAGAGATAAGGGTCTAGTTTCATTTTTCTGCATATGGATAACCAGTTTTCCCAGCACCACTTCTGGAAAAGACTGTCCTTTTCCCAATGTATGTTCTTGGCATTTTTGTCGAAAATGAGTTAATTGTAAATGTATAAATTTATTTCTGGGTTCTGTATTCTGATCCATTGGTCTATGTATCTGTTTTTATTATAGTATCATGCTTTCTTGGTTATATAGCTCTGTAGTATAATTTGAAGTCAGATAATGTGATTCCTCCTGTTTTTTTCTTTTTGCCCAGGATGATTTTGGCTACTCTGGGTCTTTTGTGGTTTCATATAAATTTTAGGATTTTTAAAAAATTTCTGTGAAGAAGGTCATTGGTATTTTGACAGGGATTGCATTAAATCTGTAGATTGCTTGGTTAGTATAAACATTTTAACAATATTGATAATACAATCCATGAACATGAAATATATTTCCATTTTTTTGTGTGTCTGCTTCAACTTCTTGCATCCATGGTTCGCAGTTTTCATTATAGAGATCTTTCACTTCTTTAAGTTTATTCCAACGTATTTTATTTTATTTGCAGCTATTGTAAATGGGATTACTTTCTTGATTTCTGCAGTATTGGTTGTAATGTCTCCTTTTTCATCTCTGATTTTACTTATTTGGGTCATCTCTCTTTTTTTCTTAGTTAGCCTGGCTAAAAATTTGTCCCTTTTGTTTATCTTTAAAAACAAAAACAACATTTCATCTCCTTTTTGTATTGATTTCTTCATTTCAAATTCAGCTATTTTTTCTTTTTCTCTACTAATTTTGAAATTGGTTTACTCTTGCTTTTCTATTCTTAAGATACATCATTAGATCGTTTATTTGAAGTTTGTTTTTTTTTTTTTTTTTTTTTTTTTGAGGCAGAGTTTCACTCTCGTTTCCCAGACTGGAGTGCAGTGGTGCTATCTTGACTCACTGCAACCTCTGCCTCCTGGGTTCAAGAGATTCTCCTGTCTCAGCCTCCCGAGTGGCTGGGATTACAGGTGCCTGCCAACACGCCAGGCTAATTTTTGTATTTTTAGTAGAGATGGGGTTTCACCGTGTTGGCCAGGCTGGTCTCAAATTCCTGACCTCAGGTGATCCACCTGCCTCGGCCTGCCAAAGTACAGGGATGACAGGCGTGAGCCACCACGCCTGGCCCAGTTTTTCTTTTTTTTTTTTTTTTTTTTTTTGATGTAGACACTCACAGCTATAAACTGCATTTGCTGTATCCCATCAATTTTGGTATGTTGTGTTTCCATTGTCATTTGTTTCCAGAAATTTTTAAATTTCCTTCTTAATTTCTCAGTTGACCAACTGGTCATTCAGGAGCATATTGTTTAATTTTCCCATGCTTGCATAGTTTCCAAAATTCCTCTTATTACTGATTTCTAATTTTATTCCATTATGGTCAGAGATGATATTGGATATAATTTCAATTTTTAGAAACTGGTTTTATTGCCTAATATATGGTCTATCCTTGAGAATGAGTCATGTGCTGAGAAGAATGTGTATTCTGCAGCCATTGGATTAAATGTTCTGTAAATATCTATTAGGTCCATTTGGTCTATAATGCAGATTAAGTCCAATGTTTCCTTTTTGATTTTCTATCTGAATGATCTGTTCAATGCTGAAAGTGGAGTGTTGAAGTCTCTAGCTATTATTGTGTTGGGTTCTATCTTTCACTTTATATAGTGAGAGATAATATTTACTTTATACATCTGGGTGCACCAGTGTTGAGTGCATATATATTTACAATTGCTATGTCCTCTTGCTGAATTGACCCTTTTATCATTATATAATTAAGTTCTTTATCTCTATAGTTTTTGTCTTGAAATCTATTTTGTCTGGTATTAAGTATAGCTACTCTTGCTGTTTTTCTGCTTTCCATTAGCATGGAATATCTATCTTTTCCTTGATTTTCAGTCTACGTGCATCTTTGTTGATGAACTGTGGTTTCTGTTGGCAACAGATTGTTGGGTCTTGTTTCTTTATCCATTCAGCCACTCTGTGTCTGACTGGAGAGTTTAGTTCATTTACATTCAATGTTATTATTGATTACTTACTCCTGCCATTTTGCTGTTTGTTTTATGGTTGTTTGGCGGTCTTCTCTTCCCTCTTTCCTTCATTCTTGTCTTCCTTTTAGCAAAGGGAATTTTCTCTGGTGTCATGTTTTAATTTCTCGAGTTTTCTTTTTGGTTCATCCATTGTATGATTTTTGATTTGAGGTTACCATGGAGGCTTGCAAATGATGTCTTATAACCCATTATTTTAAGCTGATAACAACTTAACACTAATTGTATAGATAATACAACAAGCAAAGAGAAAATAAAAACACTACACTTTAACTGCAGCTCCCTGCTTTTTCACTTTTTGTTGTTTCTATTTATATCTTATTGTACTGTCTATGTCTTATAAAGTTGTTGTAGTTATTATTTTTGATCAGTTCATCTTTTGGTATTTCTACTCAAGATATGAGTAGTTTACACACCACAAATACGGTGTTATAATATTCTGTATTTTTTGTGTACTTAACGATTACCGGCGAATTTTGTACCTTCAGATGATGCCTTATTGCTCATTAACATCCTTTTCTTTCAGATTGAAGAACTTCCTGCCTTACAGAACAGGTCTGGTATTGGCAGAATTACAATTCTTCAGGTTTTTCTCATTATTATTGTTATTTTTTGGTCTGGAAAAGTCTTTACTTCTCCTTCATATCTGAAGTATATTTTTGCTGAATGTAATATTCTAGGAAAAAAGTTTTTGTTTTTGTTTTTGTTTTTCCCCTTCAGCACATCTAAAGTATCATGCCACTCTCTCCTGGCCTGTAAGTTTTCTACTAAGAAGTCTGCTGCCAAACACGTTGGAACTCCTTTATATGTGATTTGTTTCTTTTCTCTTGCAGTTTAGGATTCTTTCTTTATCCTTAACCTTTGAGAGTTTAATTATTGAATGTCTCATGGTGGTCTTGTTACCAGAAAGGGGTACCGATCCTGACCCCAAGATAGGGTTCTTGGATCTTGCACAAGAAAGAATTTGAGGTGAATCCCTAAAGTGAAAGTGAGTTTATTAGGAAAGTAAAGGAGTGAAGAATGGCTACTCCATAGGCAGAGCAGCCCCGAGGGCTGCTGGTTGGCTCTTTTTATGGCTATTTCTTGATTATTTGCTAAACAAGGAATAGATTATTCATGAGTTTTCCAGGAAAGGGGTGGGCAATTCCCAAGTGAGGGTTATCTCCCCCTTTTAGACCATGTAGGGTAACTTCCTGACATTACCATGGCATTTATAAACTTCATGGTGCTGGTGGGAGTGTCTCTTAGCATGCTAATGTATTATAATTAGCATATAATGAGCAGTGAGAATGACCAGAGGTCATTTTCATCACCCTTTTGGTTTTAGTGGGTTTTGGCTGGCTCCTTTACCACAACCTTTACAAGCAGTGTCTTTATGACCTATATCCTGTGCCAATCTCCTATCTTATCCTGTGACTTAGAATGCTAAACCTCCTGGAAATATAGCTCAGTAGGTCTCAACTTCATTTCACCCAGACCCTGTTCAGGATGGAGTCATTCTGGTTCAAAAGCCTCTGACAATCTTATTTGGCTTAAATCAGCTTGATGTTCTATGACGTTTTTGTAATTGAAGATTGATATCTTTCTCTAGGTTTGGAAAGTTCTCTATTCATATTTCTTTGAAAAAACTAGCTACCCAATCTCTCTACCTCCTCTTTAAGGCCAATAACTCTTAGGTTTTTGCTTGTGGGGATATTTTCTAGACATCGTAGGCATGGCTCATTCTTTTTAAGTCTTTTTTCTTCTTTTTTCTTTTGTGTCTTATGACTGTGTGTTTTCAAATAGCCTGTCTTCAACCTCATTAATTATTTATTCTATTTGATCTGTTGGGCTGTTAAGAAACTTTCATGCATTTTTCTGTTTCTCAATTAAAACTTTCAGCTTCAGAATTTCTGCTTGATGTTTTAATATTATTTCAAACTGGTTGTTAATTGTATCTGATAGGATTCTGAATTCTTTCCTTTTGTTATCTTGAAGTTTGTTGAGCTTCTGCAAAACAGCTATTTTGAATGCTCTGTTTGAAAGGTTATGTATCTCTGTCACTCTGAGATCGGTCACTAGTGCTCTGGTGAGGTCATGTTTTCCTGAATGGTCTTGATGCTTGTGGATGTTCACTGATGTCTGTGCATTGAAGACTCAGGTATTTATTCTAATCTTCCCAGTCTGGGCTTGTTTGTACTTGTCTTTCTTGAGAAGTCTTTCTAGGTATTCAAAGGAAATTGAGTGCTGTAATCTAAAATTTGTTGTCACTGAAGCCGTATCTGAAGTAGGAGGTATACAAGTTCAGTAACACTGAGCCTCTTGCAGACTCCTAGAGGTGATGCCTTGGTGGTCTTGGGTAAAATCTGGGAGAATTCCCTGGATTACAGGTAGAGTCTCTTGTTCTCTTCCCTTACTTTTCCTCAAACAAGTTGAGTCTCTCTCCCTTTTCTGGACTGTCTGGAGTTGGGAGAGGAGTGACACATGCACTCCCATGCCCATCACCACTGGAAATGCACTGGGTCACACCTGGAACGAGCACAGTACTGGGTCCTGCCCAAGGCCTGTGGCAACTATTGCATGAATACACTGATGTGTATTCAAGGGCCAAGATCTCTTTAGCCAGATGAATCCTGCCAGGCTTGGGTCTTTCCCTTCAGGGCAGTGAATTCCCTTCTGCCACAGGATGGCTCTAGTAGTGCTATCCAAGAGCTAGGTAGGATCTTTAGAATCATGAACTTTAAGGAATTTATGTGGTGTTTTATTTTACTTTACTATGTCCGGGCTGATGTCCACATTGTAAGAAAAAGTCCTTTTTAAAAAAATTATTTTTTTCTTTAACTTTTATTTTAAGATCAGGAGTACATGTGCAAGTTTGTTATACAGGTAAACTTGTGTCATGGTGGTTTGTTGTACAGGTTATTTTGTCACCCAGGTTTTAAGACTAGTACCCTTTAGTTATATTTCCTGATCCTCATCCCCCTCCCTCTCCTTACACTCTGATAGGGCCAAGCGTGTGTTGTTCCCTGCTGTGTGTCCATGTGATTTATACGTGATTTGTTCAGCTTCCACTTATAAGAGAGACTATGTGGTATTTGGTTTTCTGTTCCTGTGTTAGTTTGCTAAGGATAATGGCCTCCAGCTCCATCCATGTTCCTGCAAAGGACACGATCTTGTTTTTTTCTATGGCTGCATAGTATTCCATGGTGTATATGTACCACATTTTATTTAGCCAGTATGCCACTGATGGGCATTTAGGTTGATTCAATGTCTTTGCTATTATAAATAGTGCTGAAATCAACATATGTGTGTATGTGTCTTTATAACAGAAAAATTCATATTCCTTTGGGTATATACCCAATAATGGGATTCCTGGATCAAACAGTATTTTTGCTTTTAGGTCTTTGAGGAATTGCCACACTGTCTTCCACAATGGGAAAAGGTCCTTTATACTGTCTTTGAAACTGTATCTTTTTGTGAAAAAAAAGTTAATCATAACTCTTATGACATACCATATGCGAAAACTAACTCACTATGTACAATAGACCAAAATGAGAACTATAAAATTCTTTTCAAAATGTAGAATATCTTTACAACCTTGAATCATAAAGCTATTTTCTAGATAAGACACAGAACAAATTGGACATTTTCAAAAATGAAATCTCATCAAAAAATATCATTAAGAAAATTCAGAGAAAGACTTACACTGAGAGAAAATATTTACAATAGATATATCGGGCAAGGGACTTGTATCCAAAATATGTAATGAAGTGGTACTGAATAAAAAGACGAACAACCCAGAGTTTATAACATAATATAATATATAATATGCTTATATATAATATAATAAGCACAATACTTTAACAGGCACTTCACACACACACAAGCACACACACACACATATACCATTTGTATATGTGGTATATACACATATACATTTGTATATGTATATACAAATGGCATACATATGCCAATAAGTACATGAAAATGTGTTCAAAGTCTTTAGTCATAAAAGGAGTATAAATTAAAACAAAGGTTTTCAAAGATGTATAGCAACTGGGATGCTCACATATTGTTGGTGGAAAGGGTAAGTGGTAAAACTTCTTTGGAAAACAACTTGGCAGGTTCTCAAAAAGTTAAATCTATATTTCCCATATGTCCCTATAATTTTACTTCTAGGTATTTATTTAAGGAAAATGAAAATATTTTTTCTACACAAACACTTGTATATAAATATTCACAAAAATTTTGTAAGACCTTCAAACTGGGGGAAAAAAAACACCTCAAATGTCTATCAACAAATAAATGCAAGAAAGAATTCCAGAATATCCACGCAATTGGAATACTACTTGGCCACAAAAAGCAACAAACCACTGCTATATGGAAAAACAAAGATCAATCTCAGAAACATTATTACTATTATTTTGAGAAGGAATCTCACTACATCACCCAGACTGGAGGGCAATGGCACCATCTCGGCTCACTACAACCTCTGTCTCCTGGGTTCAAGCGATTCTCTTGCCTCAGCCTCCCAAGTAGCTGGGATTACAGACATGCATCACCACCCGCCCAGTTAATTTTTGCATGTTTAGTAGAGACGGAGTTTCACCATGTTAGCCAGACTGGTCTCAAACCCCTGACCTCAAACAATTTGTCCGCCTCGGCCTCCTAATGTGCTGGGATTACAGGCATGAGCCACTATGCCCAGCCTCAAAAACGTTATTCTGAAAGAGGTCAGACACAAGACATTGTATTCTATACAATTTCATTCTGATGAAATTCCATGATAGGCAAAACCAAAATCCAATTTTAGTGATAGGAAACACATCAATGGTTGTTTGGGACCAGGAGTTCTTGAGGGCATTGATTGGAAAGAGGCAGAGAATTGTGGGAGGTGATAGAAATGCTCTATACCTTGATTGCAGTGGTTGTTTGATGGGTAAACATATTTGTCAAAACTCAATTAACTGGGTGCATTCTAATTATGTAAAACACACTCCAATCAAATAGATTTAAATTGTTTAAATGCCCAAAGCATGAGCATGGAGAAGAGTGGTAAAGTTAAAAGCATATCAAGGGCAAGAAATTAGGAATGAGATACTCTAGTGTGTCAAAAGGTAAGAGTACTATCAAGGCAGTTACAGGTCTTGTCAAACAGCACTAGAACAGGCAATGAAGCAGCTGCCACTGGCCAAAGACAGGGCCAGTTGAACATCAAAAAGAATAATAAATGCAATCAATTGAAACACATTTAATATTGAAAAACCAAGAGATTTCATAATAAAAGGGAGGAAAATAAGGGGTAGGGAGACTGAGGCAGAAAGACAGAAATAGAAAGAAAGAGACAGATCCTTATAGACACCATTGGAAGTAACTGGACCACTGGGCTACCAACTTATTTCCCTGAAAATCTGCAATTGAAGGAAAATAATGTCTATCTTGCATTTCCTGTACACACTATGGAGCACAGAAACCAAATATGCATAGAAGATAAAAAGAATTTCTTGTTTACACAATAAGTTCAGCTAATAGGAAGGAATCATAGAATCAGAAAATTTTTCTTTTGATAGCCAACTGAAATCCTTAGCTCAGGTAATGACCATCTATGCATAAAAAATTTGTGAACAGTTACTTTATTATTAAAAAGACAATACAATGGTAACATTGAGCATTCTACCTGAACCCACTGATCATTTTAGCACCCACCACAGTGGGACAACAAGACATTGTCTATCTCCTGGCATGATGCAAATATGAGCCATAGAATGAAGCTTTCAGCTCATTGGTTATCTAGGAATGCTGACCAGAACACCCTCTCTCGTGGCTTGGGCTTCTTATTACGTTACAACTCTACTCCAAATGAGTACTTTCCAGAGTAAGGATTATAAGACATCCAAGTAGAAACTCCAGGGCTTTTTATATCCTACATGTGAGTTCCACAGACATCACTTCTGTCACATTCTTTTGGTCAAGGCTACTCACCAGGGCCAGCCCTGATTCTAGGGGAGGAGAATTAGACTCTACCTTTTAATGTGAAGAGAGGCAGGTGGGTATGGGTAAGAAAGGACAAATGGTAGTCATCTTTGATTTCTACCTCACAAAAACTTTCTTTTCATTTCTCAATCATTTCAGAATTTAGACCAGGAAGAAGAGAAGCTTTTTACTGGGCTCCCACAGACACATAACAAAACTGTTCATGGGACTATTTTAGAGGGCAACATGGAAGAATCAACCGACATAAGAAGTAATGTAACTACCAATATTAATTCTAGGATCTCTCTGAAAGATTTGTTCACTCATGCACACAAAGATTTGTACAAAGTAGTCTGTGTCTGTATTATTTGTATTAGCGAGCAGTAGGACCAGTGTAAATGATCACCACAGAGGTGGTGATAAAATCTGCAGTAGATCTGTAAAATAAAATGCTATGCAAAAGTTCAAAAGGCAGATACAAATGCAAATGACATAGAAAGCTTTCCAAGACTTGCTCTGTGACTTGCCTTTTACATATAATAACGATATGAGTAATGCAGAAATGTTAATCAGGTACATATGATTTTATTAGAAAATAATTTATAAGACTATGCAATACAAGTTCAACAATGCTTTGTTCTTGGGAGAATATTGGGAGAGAGACCAAGGAAGTCTTAAGCTTACTCTAAACCGAATGGTTTATAACAATAACACATTCTTATATTACTTGTGTAATTTTAAAGTAGCTTTTGAAACATAGAGATAAAAAAAGTCTAATGGTCAAACCATTATTTTAATGATTTATTAATCTTTCTTGAATTTGTTCAACAGTAACGTATTTCTTAAACAAGTATAGCAGGTAATACCTACAAAAACCTCACTATATTTCAAGGGTTAATAAATAACACTCCTTTTTTCCTAATTGTGTTGAGAAGTAATTAAAATATGGATAGAGGAATCAGACCAATGGACATCTTCATTTAAACTTTATTGCTGGTTAAAGCTAAGTTAGAGGTCTTGGCGTTAAGTGCAAGGTCATATGAGCTACAGCTCATTCTACAACCCCAGAAATACACTTGTCTTATCAGTTACTGGAACAGTTTTACAACTACAGGACCACTACAAGGGAACCTGCCCTTATAAAATTTACTGCATAAGGAAGCAGGGAATATATAGGCCAGCAAATTTGCCTCAGATACGTGGTAGGCAGAGTTCTAAGATAACCCTTCAAATTCCTGGCTTCTGGTGAACAACATATTCATTTTCTCAGTTACTCAATCAAATACTAATCTAGGTGTTTCTCTGAAGGAATTTTGCAAATATAATTTGGGTCCAAAACCAGTTGATCTTATTATGAGGGAGATTATCCAGGTAGGCCTGGCCTACTCACATGAGTCCTTTAAAACTCGCCTGCAGGTCAGACATGGAGAAGTCAGCAATTGAAAGCGTGCTCTGGCTGCCTTAAAGTTGGAGAGGACCTAGTCCCAAGGAATGGGGGCAGCCTTTAAGTGCTGAGACAGCCACTGGTGGACATCCATTGAGGAACTGGAAAACCTTAGTACACAGTCACGAGGAACTGAATCCTGCCAATACAAACAATGAGCTCGGATGCAGATATTTTCCAGAACCTCCGGACCAGACATCAGCCTAGCCAACACTTTGACGTCAGTCTTGGGATGCCTTTAACAGAGAACCCAATCACACCATGCCAGACTTCTGACCCACAGAGCTGTCAGCCAATAAATGGGTATTGTTTTCATCCACTAAGTTTGTCATATTTTGTTACACCGCAATAAAAAGCTGACGCACAAAGGAAGAACGCTAGAAAGAGTTAAGCCCTGAATGCACCAAACAGAAAAGTGGAAGAAAGATGGAGAGAGTGGAGAGAGGCCTGAAGGTTACTTTAATGGAGATTCTGCCACATGGAAACGCGGGAATGGGGAATGAGTGTTCCCTGTTAGCCTAGGCTTGGCAACGTTCACCATTAGCTCCAGATAGGAACTTTCTGATGACCTAGCCCAGTGTTCTCCACAGAGGCCCCATTCATATTTTCAGCAGGACAAGCCTCTGTTATGCTGGGCTGTCTTATGCATTACAAGAGGTTTACTTTTCCTGAGCCTCACCCATTAAATGTCAGCTGTATTCCTCCAAACATCGGGGCAACCAGAAATACTCTCTAGCATTCCCGTATGCCCCCAGACCGACTGAAAACCAGTCGGACCACACTGGCTGAGAACCAATGAAGCTCAACCCCATATATTACAGATAAAGAAAGTGAGAGCAAGAGAGAGAAAGGGGCTTTGAGAAGGTCTCATAGCCTCTCCGTGTCAGGACTACAGGTAGGATTCCTAGTAGGCTGTTTTTGCAAACATTAATTATACCTGGTATTAGTATAAGGTCTTTACAATTCTGGCCACGTGACATGATTCTGGACATCCATGTCTCCCTCCTATACATCACCAAGTGATTGCTTAAATGTCACCTTTTCAGAAAAACATTTGTGATCCTCCTATCTAAAATTGCAATGCCCCCACACACATACATTCCAGTATTCAGTGCTTACGTCTTCCTTCCCTAATTTATTTTTTACAGAATACTTACGACCTTTTAACAGACTGTAAGATGTACTGATTTTTTAAAAATTTTGGTCTGTCTAAACTACAACTATAAAATAAACTCCTAGAGTGAAGGATTTCAGTCTGCTTTGTTCCTTCTGTGTCCCGGTTACCTGTATTATTGCCTGACACCTGGGCGGCACTCAGTGTGGTGGAATAAATAAACGAGTGAAGACATTATTCCAAGTATTTCATACAAGTAATTATTTTCTTTCCTTCTGTTTGGAAAGAAAAATAAATGTCAGAATGTAATAAAATCACTTTTTATTTATTAATAACTATTTCATGGGAACAACTATGAGAAATATGGTGAAGAAGTTTATGAAAATAAAGTATATTCAATAAAAGGTTTTTGTACTAGATTTGATAAAACAGGGTATGCAGCAAAGGAAATTGTTTTATTTTCTCAATCAAAAATAATATTTTACTTTTTAAATAAAATTGGGTCATGAATTGTGTATTTCTTTTTTATAAATTAAGTATTGGTCAGCTCTGACACTAATAATAAGCATTAATAGTCTTTTAAATTTTGCAGGAAATTGTTAGTCTAAATTTTTCTTCTACCTGCACCCTCCCTGACTAACAAGGTCAACAGATGGGTTTTTGTTGTTGTTGTTGTTGTTTTGTTGTTTTGTTTTTAGGGAATGCTAAATTTTTAAAAATTTAATGCATGGTGTGATCGATTTATTCTATTTTTAAAAATACTGAGTACCTTGATAGATGTCAATATAATTTTACTTTTGGAAATACAAAGATAACTTCGACTTGATCCTTGACCTTGAGCAGCCTATTTATTACTGGTAGGTAGCTGGAATAGGTATGCATACAAAATATTGTTAACAATTTAGGGTGTATACAATTTGTCATAGCACTAGAATGAATGCTTACTTTATTTATTTTTATTATTATTTTTTTAGACAGAGTCTCGTTCTGTCACCCAGGCTGGAGTGCAATGGCACGATCTTGGCTTACTGTAACCTCTGCCTCCTGGGTTCAAGTGATTCTCTCACCTCAGCCTCCCAAGTAGCCAGGATCACAGGCACGCACGACCAAGCCCAGCTAATTTTTGCGTTTTTAGTAGAGATGGGTTTTCACCATATTGGCCAGGCTGGTCTCGAACTCCTGACCCCAAGTGTTGCGCCCACCTCCCCCTCCCAAAGTGCTGGGGTTACAGTCGTGAGCCAGCATGCCTGGCCCAAATGCTTCCTTTGAAATCTTAATTATAACCACTTAAAGTTATGTCATGTGGTTTTTAATTGATTTTACTATTTTTAAAATCTTTAACTAGATTTTTTTTTATAGTAAAAGCCCTTACATAAAAACAGAAACAATACAAAGTTTTTGCAACATATTTTCTCTTGATGGGTTTCAAGATTACTTCAAATGGTAAATAAGACTGTGGTCAACTTGCCTGGAATTCACTGCTGTCAATGTCTACATTCATATCTATCTTTTTTCTTATGAATGCGATTACTATTTTCCCTGAAAAATAAAAAGTATACCAATGTATAAGTTTGCTGCCCTCCTGAATGTTTTAATCTGAGAGTCCAGTGTTACATTTAATACAATTGCACTCATATGTCCTCCAGAATTTATAGCAAATGATTTGAACCTACCAGGAACATTTTGTTCTTATGTAAAGATTTGCTTTTAAAAGCATATCAAATAGATTTTCTACTACATAGAGTGGTTGGCAAATAACCAAACATTTACTTGAATTGTTATCATGATATTTTAGTCCAAAAGGTCACATTACAATCAACCCTAGGAGTACTTACTGTGTTCTGTGAAAGAAAAAGGATGATTTTTTTCCAGGTAATTTAACCCAAAAACCTGGGGGACTGATGTTTGCTGGAGGGAAGGGGCTTATATTCCATACACTAGCATCATCTTATGGTGAAGAATGGTAAAGACTGACTAAAACTTTATTAGTTTGATTAAGACTTACTAGGTAAGTTTCAAGGGCCCAATTACTGAAATGAGCCTGGAGATATGATCTGTGCCTGAATGAATATGATTGATGAATTTATAGAATTAAAGAAAAACAGGTGGTGATATGGTTTGGCTGTGTCCTCACCCAAATCTCATCTTGAATTATAGCTCCCATAATTTCCATGTGCCATGGGAGGGACCCAGTGGGAGGTAATTGAATCATGAAGGCAGGTTTTCCCATGCTGTTCTCATGATAGTGAGTAACTTATTCCAGTCTCACAAGATCTGACGGTCTTATAAAGGGCAGCTCCCCTGCACACACTTGCCTGCCACCGTGTAAGATGTGCCTTTGCTCCTCCTTCGCCTTCTGCTGTGATTGTGAGGCCTCCCCAGCCATGTGAAACTATGAGTCTATTAAACCTCTTTTTCTTTATTAATTACTCAGTCTTGGGTATTTCTTCATAGCAGCATGAAAATGGACTAAAACAGGTAGGCACAGCAAATTTGAAGTATCTTAAAGGGGAACTGGACCAGAAAATAATAGAGCAAAGCCAAGTCTGGATTAGATGTTGATCTCATGGTTGAGTGCTTACTGGATTGGATTATTCAACCCTAGAAGTGTGCTCTTTTCAGACCCAAGGCTGGTTCATTCCTTATCTCTCACTGTGGGAACCCCACAAGAGGTTCTCTAGAGGAGAATATTAGTGAAATAAATATCTGGGTCAGAAGCCAGTAGGAAAGTGAAAGGAAAGGAGGCACAGAAGCCCAACAAACAAGGTTAGGCCCATGAATGTTAGAGAAGGAAAGTGACCTGCCAGAGAATTATAAGGGGTTAGGAAACCCAGCTGAGCCCTCCCAAAATAATATTGGAACAGAAAAAGGAAATTTAGTGAATAGAAATGCTATTGTGAGCATGGAACATTTAAAAACCAAGGAAAGACTGCTTCTTGAGGAACACAGGGCAGAAGTACCAGAGCTTTCAGAGTTGCTAGAAGTACACGCTTCAGAAACATCAATAGCTTCAGTTCAGGAATCTGCTGGGGGATGTTTCAAGTCTCCGGTTCAAAAAAGTTAGGTCTAAGGTAGCAGCACCCTTCCTAGGAAGTGGATATTTACAGATCTCACCGAAAACATGGAGATTCACGGCAATGAACTGACTGTCAGAACAGGAATGCCTAACAGAGACTAGCAACCGTGTCACTCGAGAAATGCACACTGGATGCAGCTCTAGGCTTCCGGAAACAAGAGACTTGAAGAAAAATGAAAAATAAGTTTTCAATTAGTATGAAGAAAATGACAGGCATTTTACATAAACTGGGTGATAAACGTTGGGACCACGTAAATTTCTAACCTTTGAAAAGCAATTGCTAATATTTATCCAGTGCTTAGTCTGGACTGGGCATTGTTCTGTTTCACATGTACTGTATTAGCTGTTGTGTTAATTCCCATAATACTCTGATAAGGTGAGAACCACTTTTAATTCTTCTTTTACAGATGAAAAAATGAAGACACTGGGAGAAAGTAACTTACCCAAAGTCACACAACTAATAAGAGGAGCCAGGATTCAAACCCACAAAGTCTGGTTCCAAAGACAGCACCTAAATTACCATCCTATGAAACAAGCCAGAATGAGTCTCCAAGAGAGAGAGTAATTTGCCTGCCTTGCCAAGAGAAATGCATGGTTTCAAATTAAACTCTATCAAGAGAAATCTCTGTGCTGGGATAAATTGTGTGTCCCAAAAAACTGGCAAAGACTAACATTTGGAAGACTGGAACTAACAGGGTCTCTCCTTGGTGTGGCAGACACTGGCTAGCCAATTCCATATCTAATTCCACCTCCCTTACCTTCTTTCCACCCTCAGGCGGTCATGTGGTATGGTTCCAGTCAGTGAGATTCAAGCAGAAATATTCTTTTACATTTCTGGTTTTTGTTTTGTCTTTGTTTCACTGTAAAATGTTTAACTGACAAATCATATGCTTTCAAAGTGCACAATGAGATGATTTAATATACATATACATTGTGCACTGGGGGACATAGAGAAATGTTAGTTACATGGTACAAGCAGACAAATTCTGGCTGCAACTTCCAGGAAAGCTTTTACTTGTCTGACAGCTGGTGAACCCTTTCATGTATTGCTGTCTTTTTTTTTTCTTCCTTCCTGGAATATAGAAGTGTCTGGAGGGACAGCAGCCTTCCAGGGATCAGGAGAATAGGCACCAACTGAGGATGGTGAGCCCTTGACGGCACCATCCAGCATATTCCCTGGGCCAGGACTGGCCACCTCTGAACCTCGTGTTTGGAAACCAAATAAACCACTGTCATTTTTGCTTTTTAATAAACGAACATATTCCAGTAACTTTTTGATCACTTTAGCTGATTTTCTTCATCTTTACCTCTCGAATCTGTCTAAATTTTTAACAACCACTATCTCCAGTGGGATGATGCCTCAATCCTGAGTCGCCTTTCAATAGCCTCTTGAATCTGGGCCCCTCCAGCTACCACTGGGCAAGTAATTCCATGCAACTCACCGAGGATCTGACCTCTATTCCCCTGAGGAGCAGCTTCAGCTCCAAAACCCTGCCTGATCTAATAATAACTGAAGTGTCCCCCGCTTTCCTAATGCCCAGTTTAGGCCCCGGCATGTCATCTCCCCACTTCCATGTCTTTTTGGCTTTAATTGTATCAAGAAAGCATAAGCTCTAAAACCAAACCAAACAAAAGTTATGTGAAGGGTAATAAAATACTATATTTTAACCTGCTTACATGAATAGGGGGTTGATGTATTTCTTTTTCTATTTAGTTTTTTTCAGCAAAAAAACTATCTGAGAACTGAAAAGTCATTAAATGAAGGAATACTTTTCAGATCATACAAATGTTCTAAAGCAGTGATTCTCGAAGCAGGGTCCTCTGGATCAGCAACATCTGCATCACCAGGGAATTGTGAGAAATGCAGATTCTCAGGCCCTATCCTTGCTCTCCTGAATCAGATACTCTGGGGGTGGGGCCTAGTAATCTGTGTTCTGCCAACCCATCCAAGTGATTCTGCTGCATGCTCAAGTCTGAGAACCATTGCTCTGGGCAATAAATTATTCAACTAATCCTTCGCTCCCACTAACCACCCTCACACACTGAAATACAAACTCTTTTAGAGCAAGGCCTGAGTCTTATTTATCTCTGTGCCCCCAATATGTAGTAACATGCCTCAAACAAGAACAGTCCAAAAAATATGCAGACCAATAAATGAATCAGAGAATGATAGTGGTGATTCTTCATTTTTAAAGCAAGCCCAAGGAAAGGCAGCTAATTCATTTAAAAATAATAATAAAGGCAAACTAATTCATAAATTTGAATTAGAAATACTACAACATGAAATAGCAGGCATTATTCTTCCTGAGCTTTGTCATAATAGCTACATCGACTGCTGTTTTTCTTCTCTATTGTGAGTTTTATTTTATATGCAGAAAAGTATATTAAAATATATATATGATATAAAATTTTTAAATGAAGGAAACAGGTATGAAATTACCACTAAGAAATAGAATTTTGGCCAGGTGTGGTGACTCATGACTGTAATCCCAGCACTTTGGGAGGCAGAGGCAGATGGATCATTTGATTCCAGGAGTTGGAGAGTAGCCTAGGCAACATGGCAAAACCTCCTCTCCACAAAAAATTAAAACGTTAGCCAGGAGTGGTGGCATTCATCTGTAGTCTCAGGTACTTGGGAGACTGAGATGGGAGGATCAATTGAGCCCACAAGGTCAAGGCTGCAGTGAGTGGTTATTGCACTACTGCACTCAGCCTGGGCAGCAGAGTGAGACTTTGTCTCAAGAAAGAAAAGAAATACAATTTGGTAAGTAACGTAGAAGCCCCTTTGTCTCAATGTTTGTGACTTCTCCCTTGAGATAACCACTACATACAATGTCGTAACTATCATTTTACCAAGCGTGTATGAATTCCTCAACAAATGTCATTTAGTTTTCTCTGTTTTTGAATCTTAGTGAATAGATTACCTGTGGCTTGTTTCTCGTTCTCCAGATGAGAACCACTCATATTGATGCACATAACTGTGGTTCATTTTGACTACTCTATGCTTACATTGTGTGAATATGCTGTATTTTTTTGTCTATTCTACTATTCATGGGCATTTCAGTTATTTCTGGTTTTTGCTATTATGAACATTGCCTTGTCACAATGACCACCATCTCAAGCCCCATTTGAGTCAGATATCCCCCCTTCCCTCTCCACTGGCTCCACTAGATTGTTCTGAAGCAAGTCACAGGCTATTATTTCATCTGTAAGCTATAAAGATTATTTTGATGAATATAATTCTTAATTTTAATGCAGTCACATTGACCAATCTTAGTTGGGTCATGGGTTTTAGACTATTTTTAAGGAAAAAAAAAAAACCCTTTTCTACACTGAGTTGATAAATATTTTTCTATCTTGTTTCTAAAATCTGTATTTTTAAACCTTTCACATATAGTTCTTAATCCGCCTGGAATTGGTTTCTGTGTAGGAGGATTTAATTTCATTTTTTGTTCAATATGGATACCAAATTGTTCTATGACATTCGTGGAAAAATCCATCAGTTCACATCATCACATGTGGCTACAATACCACATCTGCTGTATCTAAAGCTTCAATATCTATGCAGGCCAGTGTCCAGGCTTTCTGCTGTGCTCCATTTGCTAATGTTTCAGTCCTTGCACCAGTAACTCTGTTATAGTCTTTTATCTTTATAATCTGGAGACCAAGTACTCACCTTGTTCTTCCAGAAGGCCATGGCTATTCTTAGATTTCTCAACTCTCTTATAAACTCTAAAATCAGCTCATCACATTACTAAGCGATTGTGATTTGGTTGGTACAATATAGTACATCAATTTTGAGGTAATTGGTATCTATACAATATTAATTCTGTGAATCCATGGGCATAATATATATCTTGCATATTTCCTTTTTTTGGTCTTTTTCAGTATATTTGAATCGAGTTCTGTGATTATGTCTTTGAAGGACTCATATGACTTTGTTATATTTGTTCTTAGGTAATTATATTTTTATACTATTGTAAATTTTAAATTTGACTTCTGTATGTTGTAAGTATATAGAAATAGAATTGATTTTAATATTGATTTTTGTATCTAGCAACTGTGTTAAATTATCATCCTAACTTTATCTATAGTTTTTTTACATTTGCAGTAATCTATTGATACATAAGAAATGGTTCCCAAACCCAGTGGCTTAAAGCACTAGTAATCATTTATTATCTCTCATGGCTTCTGTGGGTCAGGAATTCAGACAGGGCAACATGGAAATGGCTGTATTTGCTTTACAATGTTTTCTGCTGGAAAGCTGAGGGCTGGAATCATCTGAAGCCTTGCTCACTTGCCAGCAGTTGATGCTGACTATTAGCTAAGACCTTAGCTGAGGCTGTCAGCTGGAACACCCCCAAAAGGCCTCCTCATGTGCTCTGGGATTCCTTCCAACATGGTGGCTGGGTTCCAAAAGTGAGTGTTCTGAGAGAGAGAGTGAAAAGAGAGATAACCATAACATTACTTCTGCTGAATTCTGTTGATCTGGGCAGTCATTCATTCCCTTCCAGATTAAAGGAGAGGAAGCAAGGTGATCTCTCTCAGTGGAAGGAGTCTCAGGTACATGGAAAGGAGCATATGAGATGGTATTGGTGGGGCCATGTTGAAACGGTTTGAACAATGTTGTTAAAAACAACCGAAAAATTATTTGTAAATAATGACAATTTGTTTCTTCTTTTATCATCTTTATTTCTTTTCCTTCTTTTTTTCCTTGCCATACTACACTAGCAAGTCGTTTTAATACTATGCCAAATAGAAGGGGTCGGAAGGAGAAATTTATAATTCTCCTCATCACAAAACATAATGCTTTTAAACATTCCATTATTAAGAATGACTTTTTTTGTAGGTTTTTACAGAAGTAAATATGATTATGTGAAACTCATGTCCCCCAGCAAGGAAGAATTTGCTGTTCAGCTGTAGAGATGTATTCGGCAGACGGCCTCTAGCTGACAGCCCTTCAGAATCTGCCTAGTTGCAGAGATCCGCCCCAGCTGCAGTCAGGTCCTGTCCAGGGCAGCCCATCTCTGGAGACTGAACAAGGTAGGAATAGAAAGGCCTGGCCATTTTGGCCCAACACAGGATCATCTGACAGGAAGTACCAGCTCCAGAGCCCCCCATCATGTTTTCTGATGTTCATTTTGCCTGCACTGAAATTCACTTCTTCCTTTAACCAATCCTGCTTCCTAGGCTGCATGTTGATTCCTAATAAATATCTTACAGCCATGTCAGCACCTGACTCCAAAAAATCCATCTTACAACTGTCAAGACAGGTATGGTAGGATAAAGTGGTCAATGAAAGGGGTTTTGGAACTGGATGACCCACTGTCTGGCGGGAGGGGGACTCCATTCCTGGTAAAAGGTGGAAGAGAGAGAAGTTTCACAGAAGATGGTAGTCTAATTGTTCCAACATTTGTTAAAGGTAAGCTGGGAGGCTACTTCAGTGGAAAAGAATATATCAAATACAGAGGTGTGTCTGACATTTAAGATATCTGGAGAAAATAGTAGCTGTAATGTTAAGAGGATTGAATAATGGGTTAACCCGCTAGGGTACCATAATACAATGCCACAGACTGGGTGGATTAAACAACAGGAAACCATTTGATCACAGTTCTGGGGACTGCAAGTTCAAGATCAAGGCGTCAGCAGGGTTGATTTCTTTTAAGGCCTCCCTCCTTGCCTTGCAGATGGCCGCCTTCTCACAGTGTCCTCACATGGACACTCTCTGAGAGCTCGTGAAGAGAGAGCTCTGGTATTTCTCCCTTTCCTTATCATCACAGCAGTCCTATTGGATTAAGGCCCAATTCATGACTTCACTTAACCTTAATTATGTCCTTAAAGATTCTATCTCCTACCGTCACATGAGAGGCTAGGGCTTCAACATATGAGTTTGGTTGGTGGGGCACAATTCAGTCCATAACAGATGGCTATTGCTAAGGACCATTGATGCATTACAAAATGATAATGAACAGCTAAAGTGAGTAACAGGCAATTAGTTGGAAGTCAGATGTGAAAGTCAGGGGGCCTCTTGTGTATAAGGAAGCAGGGCAAAGGAAGCCAGAGGAGCAAGTGGGAAGGTTTGAGTAGCACCAGCCCAGGCTACCATCAGTCCACCCCTTGCACCAGGCAGAACACTCCAGCCATGCACAATACAGCAGCAGCCCCTTCATGGTCTTGTTGGCTCCTCTTTCTGAGGAGAAACTGGAAAGAGGACATTAGTAGAACAAGCTAAAGCCCCCATGTTGTCACTGGGCTCAGGCTGCATCTGATATTTATGGTCTGCTCCTTTGACATCTATTCAGCAGGCCAAGGGGGCTTACCAGCAGGACTGAAAGATGTGACCCAATCCTTCACTTCTGGGTGGCTGGAGCAACGCTCATCCATTCATAATTGCAAATTGATCAGCCAATTTCCTTGTGATTCCTCCAGCTCCTACTGTGAACTATAGCCTTGATGCCTTTTGCCCGGCTGGTCAATTAACCATGCCAGTTGGTGACTCCTCCTCTCCTATAATGCACAACAATGTGCATACATCTTTTAGATTTTGTGGGTTTTTTTTTAATTGGTTTGCCCTTGGGATATTTACTTAGAAGTATATCAGGACAAAGAATGAATATGCATGGATTAAAAAAAAAAAAGAATGCCAACTTTCCTTCTACAGGTATTGTACCATTTTGAATTTATGCCAGCAATATATGAGGATGCTTGTTCTCCAAAACCTCACCAACAGAGAATGTTGTCTAATTAAACTTACTTTGTTTTTGTTGTAATTTTGAGGCTGGTGTGATTTGAGAAAACCTGAGCTACACAAGGGATGTATCTACTGCTTCCTACCATACCAATAAACTATGAGCCCCCTGTTGATATGGCTGGGCTGTGTCCCCACCCAAATCACATCTTGAATTGAAACTCCCACAATTCCCATGTGTCATGAGAGAAATCCAGTGGGAAGTGATCAAATTGTGGCTTTCCTGAGCTGTTCTTGTGATGGTAGATGACTCTCACAAGATCTGATGGTTTTAAACAGAGGAGTTTTCCTGCACAAGCTCTCCTCTTCTCTTGTCTGCCGCCATGTGAGACATGCCTTTCATCTTCCATCATGATTGTGAGGCCTCCCCAGCCACGTGGAGCTGTGAGTCCAATAAACCTCTTTCTTCTGTTAATCGCCCAGTCTTGGGGATGTCTTTATTCAGCATTGTGAAAAGGGACTAATACACCTGTGTATACTGATTTTTCCTCTGGAGAGTTGGAGAAAGAAACTCCTCCACATAATTTGACTTTCAGGAAGCATTCATTGACAAAGCTAGTGTTTCATTCTGTCTTGGACCTTTGCCAAAAGTTTCTGTTTTCTGACCCCTAAGACCTTGGAGAAACTGAGGTAGTGCAAGAAAGCTATTCAATGAGGTGATGGAAATAAACAAAGTAGGGTTTTCTTTATTTGGATGAGAAAGACTCATGTGGGCAAATTCTCTTTCTCTAAGTATGTAGGGGAAGTTTCAGGGAACAGATGATAAACATCAAATTCCACAGAGGGCTGACCATTATTTTCCAGAGTATCCCACTGGCAATTATTATATTTGTATTAGTCAGGATTCCAGGAATCAATGGGAGAAGGAGACAGAGAGAGGGAGACTTGTTATGAGAGATTGGCTCATGAGATTATAGAGGCTAAGAAGTCCCATCATCTTTTGTGTGCAAGCTGGAGACCCAGGAAAGCTAGTGGTGTAATTCAATCCCAGTCCAATGGCCTGAGAACCAGGAGAGCCAATGTTGCAAATCCTGGTCCTGGTCCAAATCCAAAGTCCTGAGAACCAGGAGCTCTGTTATCCAAAACCAGAAGAAGATGTATGTCCCAGCTCAATCAGAAAAAAAGAATTCGGCTGGGTGCGGTGGCTCACACCCGTAATCCCAGCACTTTGGGAGGCCGAGATGGGAGGATCACGAGGTCAGGAGATCAAGACCATCCTGGCTGACACAGTGAAACCTCGCCTCTACTAAAAATACAAAAAATTAGCCAGGCACAGTGGCAGGTGCCTGTAGTCCCAGCTCCTCGGGAGGTTGAGGCAGGAGAATAGCATGAACCCAGGAGGCGAAGTTTGCAGTGAGCCAAGATAGCGCCACTGCACTCCAGCCCGGGCAATAGAGCAAGACACCATCTCAAATAAATAAATAAATAAAGAGAGAGAGAGAATTCAGCCTTCCTCCACTTTTCTGTTCTGTCTGAGCCCTCAACAGATTGGATGAGGTCCACCCACATTAGTGAGGGCAAATCTTTTTTACTGGGTCCACTGATTCAACTGCTAATCTCTTGTGGAAAGACCTTCACAGACACACCAAGAAATGATGTATTACCCATCTGAGCATTCCTTAGCCCAGTCAAGCTGGCACACAGAAGTAACCGTCACATTGTTGAAAGAAATGATGCCAGAGCTGATGGAGACTTTGGTTATTACCAAACTCTCCCACTATACAAAAAAAAAAAAAAAAAAAAAACTCATGACCTCTGTCAAAGATAAACAAAGCTAGGCAGTAGTTAAAGTGATGTAGATGGATTTTAATCCATAATAACTATTGCATTAGGGAAAGGGTTCATCATGAACTGAACTCAACTTTGATTTGTACAAAGACTACTGGATTTTTTTTTTTTTTAATTTTTTGTTTTAGACAGAGTCTCACTCTGTCACCCAGACTGGAGTGCAGTGGCACAATCTCGGCTCACTGCAAGCTCTGCCTCCCAGGTTCAGCTGTTCTCCTGCCTCAGCCTCCAGAGTAGCTGGGACTACAGGCGCCCGCCCAGCTAATTTTTTCTGCATTTTTAGTAGAAACAGGGTTTCACCCTGTTAGCCAAGATGATCTTGATCTCCTGACCTCTTGATCTGCCCGACTCGGCCTCCCAAAGTGCTGGGATTATAGGCGTGAGCCACCGCGCCCCGCCGACAACTAGATGTTTTAAAGGGAGAATAAGGGTGTAAGGAAGTGGGTGAGCAGAGCTCAGTTGAGCCAGAGAAGTGAAAAATTACAAAAAGTGGGTAGTGGGGGTTGGTCCGTGTATCAGCTCTTCGGGTTTGCTAACCAGTGCTTATTGAATTTACGCTTCTAGACTCTCACAGACACTGGGTGACAGGGGACCTGTCTTCACATGTTGGCTGGAACAAGCAGTACATTCTTCTGGCAACCTCGAGCTTTCTCAGGCAGGCACTTTAAAGAGGGCTAGAGTCATCCCATGGATTTGGTTGAGATATTAAAAACTGCGTTAGTGTCTGTTCCAATCTTTATAGGTTAAAGTTGAGGTCTAGTTGAGAAGATGGCTCACAGGAGACTGGCTAGCATTTGGTCAAGCAGAGAATCTTTGTCACCTTTAAAGATCAAACACCTGGTGCACAGGCAATCAAAAAAATAGAAATAAATAATTTCACAAAGAGACTGGACGAGACCTTCACTTCCTGACTGCCACTGGCCAGTAATATTTTATTGTCAGGAAGTTTGCACTCTCAAGGATTATTTACTCACCCACACAAAGAGCCACTCGGTATAGAAAGCCAACAACTTCAGCCATTCTGGTTAAAATAAAATAATAATATGAATCCTCCTTTCAGTTGCTCCAATGAAAGTGACATATGGAGAAGCCTCTTTCTCAGCACACGATCCATAATTCAAAGAGAAGAGCTGCCTACTTCCTCATTAGCTAAATTGTATTCATTGCAGAAAGCTGCTTTTGGTAGCCATATCGATCAGCAGGAAGTAAGATGGAAAAAAATTAACAAACTTGAAAAACTTCAGTCTCTGGGGTGTAACTCACCATCTGGGAATGATTTATTAGGAAAGAAACAAGAAAACACTGTCCGTATATGACCTTCCCATTTTACATATGCAGTCAGTCCTTATTAATCTGAGACCCACCAAAGTGGAGACTGCAATAATTCCAAAGTGACAATTGCAATCTCCACTGAAGAGAAGGTTCCATGCAAAATGTTTAATGTAGGACTATAAAGTCTCTAATAAAAGTCAGGAGTGTTTTCCTTTACTTCTTTGTTTTTATATGCAATCACATATATAATACAAAGTGAACAACAGGCAAAAATGATATATTTAATTCCTCATTTTACATTCCCACATTTCAGTTGCTGTGATAAATTAATCTCACTTTCTTCATTTTAAATTAATACCACTTTATATAATAAGAACAAGATTCTGTTTATTGTGTAATAGTTCATCTTCAAAAGCTTTTTTCAGTCTAAGTAACAGAGAGAGATTTTGCAAATAAATGGTCAAGGTAAAAATGCAATGAAATGAGGGTCTTAGTCACAGAACTCTGCCCTGAGAAATTCACAAACACACACACACACACGCACACATACACACAAATACTTCATAAAACAAGATCCACATTATCTTTCCTTTTGTGTGTTCTAATAATTGAACAATTAGTTCTCTGCCAGCAAATTAAAACAAAATTACATTCTTCTAAATATCCATTATCCAAGTAATTTTTAATAATTTCCTGTTTACTGGCACTTTCAGAATTGTTTTTATTTCACTTAGTTTTTTTTTTAAATCAGTTCACTCCCTCAGATGAAGCTTAAATGGGTTGAATAAAGATGCAAGCTGTTTCTAAAGAATATGAATTGACCCAAATAATTGAGTGAGAACTTGAAGTTAATGGGAGAGGGAATCTATTATGTGGCAGAAACAATAGTAGTAGGTAAATAGCATATAATTATTCATTTCTTCCATTCACACTTCTGTGTTTGTTATAAATTTCCAATTTGTTGTGAAGTGGTTTCAAATTAAAGCTAATTATCAATGCTTTTATTGCAGCAAATCTATAATAAATGTCTCAGTGTCAAAGCACTCTGCCGAGGAAAACCCAGAGAGAAATAAGACCTAGATTCCTGCCATCTGAGGGACCTGCATTCTTGTTAGAGCAAAAAATGAGTACGGAAATAGGTGGTGGTGTATTAATTTTCTAGGGCTGCTGGAACAAATTACCACAAAATTGGTGACTTAAAACAACAGAAATTTATTTTCACACACTTCTTGAGGCCAGAAGTCCAAAATCCAGCTGTCAGCAGGGTCATGGTCCCCACAAAATTTCCGGGGGAGGATCCTTCCTTCCCTCTCCCAGTTTCTGGTGGCTTTGGCCATTCCTGGTGATCGTTGGCTTGTAGATGTATCAGTCCAGTCTCTGCCTCTGTCTTCAAATGATGTTTTCTGTATCTCAAAATGGCCTCACATCCTCTTATAAAGACACCAGTCATTAGATGTAAGATGCACACTCATCTAGTATGGCCTTATCTTCATTTGATAACGGCTAGAAATACTGTTTCCAAATGATGCCATATTCAGAGGTTCTGAGTGGACATAGAACTATTCAATCTACTATACATGGTAAAAAAAAAATATATATATATATATATATATGGTGTAGGAGGAAGAGGGGTAGAGCCAGAGTTGGACTGGGACCTGTAAGTTAAGAGCAAGATGGAATAAAAGACATGGTTCTAGTCATCATGGAAAATAGAACTACGTGGGCTTTTATCATCTGATCCCAGCCAGTCTGCCCATCCTTAGCACAGATTTATTCTGGTCACACCAAACTACTCACTTCTCCTTGAATATGTGGTAATCTCTTAAACTTGTAAAAAATTAGAATATATTTGTCTCCTTAGTCTCCACTGAGATCCCAAAATGTCCCAGGTTTGGGACAACGGGGATAAATTGCCCTTATATTTTACAGAAGAGGTCTAAGTCCATTCTGCTAGACTTGCTAAGAGATAGGCAAAGCAAGTCCTGAGACCTTTAGCCCCAAACTCTCTACCAACCTGTATATCTACCAGCAAAACTGGAGATTCATTGATATGGTTAGGTTTTATGTCCCCACCCAAATCTCATCTTGAATTGTAATCTCCGTAATCCCAGGGAAACATCAGGTGGAGGTCATTGAATTATGGGGGCAGCTTCCCTCATGTTGTTTTCATGATAGTGAGTGAGTTCTCATGAGATCTGATGGTTTATAAGGGGCTCTTGCACCTTCACTCAGTACTTCTCCCTCCTGCCACTTTGTGAAGAAGGTGCCCTTTGCCTTACACCATGATTGTAAGTTTCCTGAGGCCTTTCCAGTCATGCTGAACTGTGAGTCAATTTAACCTCTTCCCTTTATAAATTACCCAGTCTCAGGCAATTCTTTATAGCAGCAAGAAAATGGACTAATTCATTCATTAAGCAGATTGACTGGTAAGTTTTTTCAAGAAAGTAGTCAGTCTAGAAGGTTGGGTAAAGGCATTTTTCTCCTCTCCCTATGAGGATGGGAGGAAGAATGTGAAGGAGGTGTGTGTCCCAGTTCTTACATGTGACTTGACAGGGCACACTGAGAGATTTCTGATAAATTGACATGTGCCTTAAAGACTTGAAGGGAATGGTACTGGCTACTTGCCTACAGGGGATAGGCTGGCTGGAACTGGCCCAGCATCAGCAGAGAAAAGAAAGTTGCACTGGGAACTGCCTCACCAGCATGGCAAGGGGCAGGCTTCCTGTGTGCCTCCCCTGTGGGCAGCAGCCAGATGAGGGTGGTCTCAAAAACTATCTATTTTCAAGAGGCCTGTCTGCAGGAGAAAGCAGATATCAGCAGAAAGTGGTTAGAGGCATCCCACTGGAAATAGGAATTGAAGCAAAGTCATAAGACATCAGTAGGATTAAGCATAGCCCTTCTCAGGAAAAACTGAAGAATGAGGAATCCCAGACATTGTGAGGTAACAAACCCCTAAAACACACAGAGGGGAAGGGTCAGTACTAAGGGCATTTAACAGGTGTGTGTGGAGGGTCCGAACTACCACTGTTCTGGCTACCTAAAACTCTACCATGTTTTTCCTTGTTGACCCTCACACGTGGTAGAGAAGACAGTAAAAGCTGACCCAACACAGAGAGAGAGAGAGAGAAAGAAAAATCAATCAGGATAAGAGAAGAGGTGATGTGTGGGTATCTCTCTCTCTCTCTCTCTCTCACACACACACACACACACACACACACACACACACACACACACCTCCTTAGCCTAGTTCTCAGTACAATAACCGAGAACAAAGACTTCTTTCTCACTTATGTCTATCCCAGGAGCTCTGCTAATTGCATCACAAAAACCCAGGCTGATCAGGCACTACAATTTTGAATACTGGAATAGAAAATGAGAATGCAGCAAAGCATAAACTTATTATTATAGCTCCCACCTAGAAGTTACACACTTTATTAGCTAAAGTAAGTCACATGACTATAGTTAACTTTAAGTAGGTGTCAAAGTCATCTTATCTTCTCTGTCTAGGAAGGAGAACTGGAATGTTTGTGAGCAGCTCTATGGACTACTGAAATGAGTAAGTCCAACGGAAAGAACAGGCTGCACCCTCCCTTTCTCTCTGCTGGCTTCAGAGCCAGTTCGGGCCTAAGGTGAGGAAGAAGAAAAACAAAAAATTGTATGACATATTGAAGTTTCGATTAAAATTGGACTGAACATTTTAATATCTGAAAATATTGTTTAAATAGCTTGTGCTATTCTAGATTATTCGCAGCATTTTACTCCTATTTCCTCCTTACTGTAGGCAGAGACTAAGTCTTTGCCCTTTGATGTTGGTCTTGGACGTGTGATTTGCTTTGGCCACTGGGAAGTTGGCAGGCATGATGTGAGCAGGAACTTTTCATAGCCTTGTGTGGTTTGGCTTGCCTCTTGTATGTTGGAGATTGGGCATCGATATAGTAGCTCTGTGTCCCCACCCAAATCTCACCTTGAATTGTAATCCACATAATCCCCACACGTCAAGGGTGGGACCAGGTGGAAGTAATTGAATCATGGGCGAGGTTTCCCCCATGCTGTTCTTGTGATAATGGGTGAGTCTCACAAGATCTGATCTTTTTATAAGCATCTGGCATTTCCCCCACTTGGACTTCTCCCTGCTGCCTTGTGAAGTAGATACCTTGCTTCCCCTTCTCCTTCTACCATGATTGTAAATTTCCTGAGACCTCCTCAGTCATGCTGAACTGAAAGTGGTCAATTAAACCACTTTCCTTTATAAATTACCCAGTCTCAGGTATGTCTTTATTAGCAGTGTGAGAATGGACTAATATACGCATATCTCATGATAGCGGTATTCTCACTGTCCTTCAGCATTGAGTAGACTGAGAACCCACGGCCAAATCCATCTAATCCATGGCCAGAGAGCTGCCCATCCAAGCCTAGTCTAGTCTGGCTGAACCACAGTTTCCCTGCAGGCGGTGAGAATGAGAATAATTGCATAATGATGAAAACCACTGATTTTACAACAATTGAGTTTGTTATGGAAATAGCTGAAGAATACATGCCTAAAATGATTGAAAGCCTCCTTGCAAATAAAACTTCCATTTGGGAAAGGAGATATTGTTACAGTAGGTAGCTAGTGAGACATGAGCAGGGTAGGAAACTTCCCCCACCCCCAACCAGGAATGTCAGGTGACTATTAGGTGATGGCCAGGTAGTTGTTACACTGTTTCTCTAAAATAATAATTGGTCACAGCCAGAGCCAGGGAAAGGCAGACCCCAGTAGACAGAAACATCTGAAAGGCAGAAACATCTGAAACTGGTGATCAGCAGCTTCCTGATAAGATCTCAGAACTTGGACCAGTGGGCTCATGCATGTGCACTAAGAGGTAAAATGGTGGAGTTTAACTGCTCTATGACCTTCTAGGAACATTAGAACTGGTAAGGAAGAATGCCTCAAATGAGCATATGTACCACTCCAGTAAACACAATACAGCTGCAACCCCTCTCAAGTGCTGGCAGGCCACTGAGCATGCAGGTAGCACACTCCAAGGGAAGAGTCAGGGGAGAAGGGATGCAAACCCCCAAAAAGCATGCCAATGTATAAGAACCCTAAGTCAAAGGTCGAACCACACACTTGATCTCTCAAGTCACCCACTTGGCCCTCTTCCAAGTACTTTACTTCCTTTCATTCCTGCTCTAATGCTTTTTTTCCCATAAGTTACTGGGGTACAGGTGGTATTTGGTTACACGAGTAAATTCTTTAGTGGTGATTTGTGAGATTTTGGTGCACCCATCATCTGAGCAGTATACACTATACCATATTTGTAGTCTTTTATCCCTCACCCCCTTCCCATACTTCCCCCCAAGTCCCCAAAGTTCATTGTGTCATTCTAATGCCTTTGCGTCCGCATAACTTAGCTCCCATATATCACTGAGAGCATACTATATTTGGTTTTCCATTCCTGAGTTACTTCACTTAGAATAATGTCTCCAATCTCATTCAGGTCTCTGAAAATGCCATTAATTCAATTTTTTTTTTTTTTTTGGCTGAGTAGTATTCCATCATATAAATATACCACAGTTTCTTTATCCATTCATTGATTAATGGGCATTTGGGTTGGTTCCACAATTTTGCAACTGTGAACTGTGCTGCTATAAACATGCATGTGCAAGTATCTTTTTAGTATGACTTCTTTTCCTCTGGGTAGATACCCAGTAGTGGAATTGCTGGATCAAATGGTAATTCTACTTTTAGTTCTTTAAGAAATCTCTACACTGTTTTTCATAGTGGTTGTGCTAGTTTACATTCCCACTAGCAGTATAGAAGTGTTCCCTGTTCACCACATCCATGCCAACATTTGCTGCTTTTTTATTTTTTGATTATGGCCAATCTTGCAGGAGTACGGTGGTATCACATTGTGACTTTGATTTTCATTTCCCTGATCATTAATGATGTCGAGAATTTTCTCGTGTTTGTTGGCCATTTGTATATCTTCTTTTGAGAATTGTTTATTCATGTCCTTAGCCCACTTTTTGATGGGATTTTTTTTTTTTTTTTTTTTACTGATTTATTTGAGTTCATTGTAAATTCTGGATATTAGTCATTTGTCAGATGTATAGATTGTGAAGATTTTCTCTGAGACCGTGGGTTGTCTAATTACTCTGCTGACTGTTCCTTTTGTCCTGCAAAAGCTCTTTGGTTTAATTAGGTCCTAGCTATTTATCTTTGTTTTTATTGCATTTGCTTTTGTGTTCTTGGTCATGAAATCCTTGCCTATGCCAATGTCTAGCAGGGTTTTTCTAACAGTGCCTTCTAGAATTTTTATAGTTTCAGGTCTTAGATTTAAGCCTTTAATCCATCTTGCGTTGATTTTTGTATAAGGTGAGAGATAAGGATCTAGTTTCGTTCTCCTGCATGTGGCTAGCCAATTATCCCAGCATCATTTGTTAAAAAGGGTGTCTTTCCCCGCTTTATGTTTTTGCCAGCTTTGTCAAAGAACAGTTGGCTGTAAGTATTTGGGTTTATTTCTGGATTCTCTGTTCTGTTCCATTGGTCTATGTGCCCTATTTTTATACCAATACCATGCTGTTTTGGTGACTATGGCCTTATAGTATAGTTTGAAATCAGGTAGTGTAATGCCTCCAAGTTTGTTCTTTATTTTTGCTTAGTCTTGCTTTGGCTATGCAGGCTGTTCTTTGGTTCCATGTGGATTTTAGAATTGTTTACTGTCTTTTCTAATTCTGTGAAGAATTATGGTGTATTTTGATAGGGATTACATTGAATTAGTAGAATGCTTTTGGCAGTGTTATCATTTTCACAATATTGATTCTACCTATTTATGAGCATGGGATGTGTTTCCATTTGTTTGTGTCATCTATGATTTCTTTTAGCAGTGTTTTGTAGTTTTTCTTGTAGAGATCTTTTGCCTCCTTGGTTAGGTATATTCCTAAGTATTTTATTTTATTGTATTGCAGCTATTGTAAAAGCAATTGAGTTTTTAATTTTATTCTCCACTTAGTTGCTGTTAGTATATAGAAGAGCTACTGATTTGTGTACATTAATCTTTGCTGAATTCTTTTATCAGTTCTAGGAGCTTTCTGGATGAGTCTTTAGGGTTTTCAAGGTAAATGATTATATCATCAGAAAACAGGGACAGTTTGACTTCCTCTTTACTTATTTGGATGCCCTTTAGTTCTTTCTCTTGTCTAATTGCTCTGACTAGGACCTCCATTAATATGTTGAAGAGGAGTGATGAGAGTGGGCATCCTTGTCTTGTTCCAGTTTTCAGAGGGAATGCTTTCAACTTTTCCCCATTCAGTTGTATGTTGGCTGTGGGTTTGTCACAGATGTCTTTTATTACATTGAGGTATGTCCTTTTCATGCTGATTTTGCTGAGAGTTTTAATCATAAAGCGATGTTGGATTTTGTTAAATGATTTTTTTGCA
Source organism: Macaca nemestrina (assembly GCF_043159975.1). Lineage (NCBI taxonomy): Eukaryota > Metazoa > Chordata > Mammalia > Primates > Cercopithecidae > Macaca > Macaca nemestrina. Next base: position 186,736,618 of record NC_092127.1, read on the forward strand.
TCTATTGAGATGATCATGTGATCTTTATTTTTAATTCTGTTTATGTGGTGTATCATTTTTATTGACTTGTGTATGTTAAATCATCCCTGCATCCCTGGTATAAAACCCACTTGATCATGGTGGGTTTTTGACATGTTGTTGGATTTGATTAGCTAGTATTTTGTTAAGGATTTCAGCATCTATATTCATCAAGGATATTGGTCTGTAGTATTCCTTTTCAGTTATGTCCTTTCCTGGTTTTGGCATTAAAGTGATTCTCACTTATTAGAATTAATCAGGGAGGCACTAAAGAAAGTCGAAGCCCAGTGCAAAGAAATCCAAAAAATGATACAAGAAGTGAAGGAAGAAATATTCAGTGAAATAGATATGATAGATAGCATGAATAAAAAACAATCAAAATGTCAAGAAACATTGGATACATGTATAGAAATTCTCTGGAAAGTCTCAGCAACATAATTGAACAAGTAGAAGAAAGAAATTCAGAGCTCGAAGATAAGGTCTTTGAATTAACCCAATCCAACAAAGACAAAGAAAAAAGAGGAAGCAAGTACAAACAAAGCCTCCAAATAATCTGGGATTATTTTAAATGACCATACCTAAGAATAATCAGCGTTCCTGAGGAAGAAGAGAAATCTAAAAGTTTGGAAAACATGTTTCGGGGAATAATTGAGGAAATCTTCCCCAGCCTTCCTAGAGAACTAGGCATCCAAATACAAGAAGCACAAAGAAAAAATGGGAAAATCATCACAAAAGGATCATCGCCTAGGCACATTGTCATCAGGTTATCTAAAGTTAAGACAAAGGAAAGAATCTTAAGAGCTGTGAGACAGAAGTACCATGTAAACTATAAAAGAAAACCTATCAGATTAACAGCAGATTTCTCAGCAGAAATTCCACAAGCTAGAAGGGATTGGGGCCCTATCTTCAGCTTCCTCAAACAAAACAATTATCAGTCAAGAATTTTGTATACAGCAGCTAAGCATCATATACGAAGGAAAGATACAGGCTTTTTCAGGCAAACAAATGCTGAGAGAATTCACCACTACCAAGCCACCACTACAAGAACTTCCAAAAGGAGCTCTAAGTCTTGAAACAAATCCTGGAAACACATCAGAACAGAACCTCTTTAAAGCATAAATCTCACATAACCTATAAAACAAAAATACAATTAAAAAAAAAAGTACACAGGCCACAAGTAGCATGATGAATGGAATGGAACCTCACATCTCAGTACTAACAAATGAATGTAAATGGCCTAAATGCTCCACTTATCTGCTGCCTTCAAGAGACTCTCCTAATATATAAGAACTCACATAAACTTAAAGTAAAGGGCTGGAAAAAGGCATTTCACACAAATTGGCACCAAAAGCTAGCAGGAGTAGCTATTCTTATATCAGACAAAATGAACTTTGAAGCAATAGCAGGTACAAAAGGCAAAGAGGAACATTACATAATGGTAAAAGGCCTTGTTCAACAGGAAAATACCACAATCCTAAAGATATATGCACCTAACACTAGAGCTCCCAAAGTTATAAAATAGTTACTAGTAGACCTAAGAAATGAGACAGATAGCAACACAATAATAGTAGGGGACTTCAATACTCCACTGATAGCACTAGACAGCTTATCAAGACAGAAGGTCAAAAAAAAAAAAAAAAGATTCAAATTACACCTTGGAACAAATGGACTTAACAGATATATACAGAACATTTAATGCAACAAACACAGAATACACATTCTATTCAACAGGGTATGGAACTTTCTCTAAGACAAACCATATGATAGGTCATAAAATGAGCCTCAATAAATGTAAGAAAATTGAAATTATATCAAACACTCTCTCAGACCACAGAGGAATAAAACTGGAAATCAACTCCAAAAGGAACCTTCAAAACCCTGCAAATACATGGAAATTAAAAACTTGTTCCTGAAAGAGCTTTGGGTAAAAAAAAGAAATCAAGATGGAAATTAAAAAACTCTTCAAACTGAATGACGGTAATGACACAAACTTTCAAAACCCCTGGGATACAGAAAAGGCAGTGCTAAGAGGAAAGTTCATAGCCCTTAATGCCTATGTCAAAAAGACTGAAGGAGTACAAACTGACATTCTAAGTTCATACCTCAAGGAACTAGAGAAACAAGAACAAACCAAAGTCAAACCCAGCAGAAGAAAGGAAATAACCAAGATCAGAGCAGAACTAAGTGAAACTGAAACAAACAAACAAAAAAATACAAAAGATAAATGTAACAAAAGGCTGGTTCTTTGAAAAGATAGATAAAATTGATAGACAGTTAGCAAGTTTAACCAAGAAAATAAGAGAGAAAATCCAAATAACCTCATTAAGAAACAAAGCAGGATTGGAAAGGGCCCAATCCCTTCTAGCTTGTAGAATTTCTGCTGAGAAATCTGCTGTTAATCTGAAAGATTTTCTTTTATAGTTTACATGGTGCTTCTGTCTCACAGCTCTTAAGATTCTTTCCTTTGTCTTAACTTTATATAACCTGATGACAAAAATACAAAAGATCATTCAAGGCTACCATGACCATCTTTAGACACACAAACTAGAAAACCTAGAAGAGATGGATAAATTTCTGGAAAAATACAACTCTCCTAGCTTAAATCAGGAAGAATTAGACATCCCAACAACAAGCAGTGAGACTGAAATTGTAATTTAAAAAATTACCAACAAAAAACCAGTCCAGACCCAGACAGATTCACAGCAGAATTATACCAGACATTCCAAGAAGAATTGGTACCAATCCTTTTGACACTACTCTAATGCTTTTTAATAAACTTTCACTCCTGCTCTAAAACTTTCCTTGGTCTCTCCTTCTGCCTTATGCTTCTCATTCAAATTCTTTCTTTTGAGGAAGGAAGAATTTAGGTTGCTGCAGACCATATGAATTCACCTCTGCTAACATACTTTGGTGCTGTGACTCAGATATGTTCACCAGTGGGAAGACACTGGGATGCACTCCCCAGTGGTAAGTGGGTGACTTGAGAGATCAAGTTCGTGGCTTGGCCTTTGCCTTTAGGTTCTATACATTGGTGTGCTTCTGAGAGGCTGCATCCCTTCTCCTCTGATTCTCTTGGTGTGGGCTATCCGCATGCTCAGTGGCCTGCCAGTACTTGGGAGGGGCCGCACGTTCAGTGTGTTTACTAGAGTTGTACGCAGGCTCACTTGAGGCATTCTTCCCTTTCCAGTTTGAATGTTCCTAGAAGGTCATATACCAGTTCAACTCCACAATTTTGCCTCTTAGGGCACATGTGTGAGTCCACTCTTCCAACTCCTGAGATCTTATCAGAAAGTTGCTGATCACCAGTTTTAGATGTTTCTATCTATTAGGGGACTTCCTGTCCCTGGCTCTGGCTGCTACCAATTATTACTTTAGAGAAACAGTGTAACAACCACCTGACCATCACCTGATGATTCCCTGATATCAGGTAGGTGGCCCCGGGGGAAAAGGCTCTCCTGCCCTGCTTATGTCTGACTAGCTATCTACTGTAACAAGATGACAAAATAGGTTTGATAGTGGATAAACAAATATTTTCAAAGTGTTTTTAGGCTACACACTATGAGTGAAGCTCACGCAACAAACCAGTTCCTGCTCTTCCCCTCTACTAAATCTGTGTTTCTTTTATCCTGCAAGTTTTCTCTATGTAAAAAATCTCTATTATTCCTTAAAAACCCAATTAACATGTTGTCTCCTCAGTGAATAATTTCCGGATTTGGGCAGTTCTTGTGTTATTGCCCTTCAAGAGCACTTTACTCAACCTTCCATTTTCGGACTTGATGTTTTAAATCAAGACAGTTGGATTTTCTGTCTCCTAATGTAATAGAAGAACTGTATATATTTCTTTCAAAATCTATCTTCCCTCTTAGACTGTATGCTTATTATTCATTCATTCCATCATTTACTTAATATATTTACTGATTTCCTATTTATAGTAAAGCATGATCAAGACAGAAAAGTGTAAAGCATTGCCCTCAAAGCCTTTATATGTATTTATATGTTTGTTAGGCTATGTAGTGAGGCAACTGTATGGAAAAAATCATTGGTGGAGATAGATTGTGAGCTCAATATTGAGTTTAATGTGCTCTGGAGGACATCCAAAGGGAAAGAACCAAAAGAGATTGAATTTACGTGGGTTTAGCAGAAAGATCACGGCTACCAAATAAAAACTCATCTATGTGATAGCTATGGATTTGGATGACATGATGCACGCTGTATACTTATGTTAAAAGATGTCAAAGAAATCTCAAAGAATAACTAAAACACCAAAATGGAAGCTGCTTGAGACCAGAAACATTTTCCATTCATGGCTGGATCCTCATTACCTGGAACGATGCTCAACACATCATAAGAAACTGTTGAATTAAGTATTGGGAAAGGTTCAAATGAATGAATGACTTTAAGGATCAGAGAAACAGAGGCATAAAATGAGACCACTAAGAAGTTCCTGAATCATAATTTGAACCAGGGTCTCTCAGTTCAAAGCCTTCGCTGTCTCTACCATATCCAACTGCCTTACAAAAGGCAAAATGGTGACATAAGAAAAGAGCAAAGGCAAAAATGAAGTGACAGATGCATACAGCTGAGCTAGACAATGTAAAGTCAAGCCCAATGTGTTTTTCTTCCACCAATTTCATGTGATTGTTTTAAGGGCAATGGGGAGTCTTTGTTTCTGATGTATAAGTTCCCCAAAGAAAAAAGCGTCATATAATCACTTGACCAAGAATTAGACTTGTGGTGAGAAGGCTGAATGCCTATTTGCATTTCTCTTATTTGCTCAAACACACACACACACCACTGATATACAAGAGATAGGAAGAGTTGATGAGACAGAGAGAGAGGAAGGAAAAGAGAGAGAAAAAAGAGAATAAAATGATAGAGGAAAATAACAGAACTCAGTGTCCTAAAACTCTGTCTTTTAAATCTAATTACACCAATAATGGTGCACACTTATTTTAATGGAGATTTTGATTGTATAATTATTAACACTTACAATGTGGCAGAGTATTATTCAAAAACTAATTACAAACTATGCTAGTTGAAAAGCCAGAGGGGATGAAAAATACCCAATCATTGACCTGTTCCCCTGAAGACCCTAGTCTGAGGCCCCTCTAGATGGATCAATGATTGCCTGAGATCCTCTTTGCAGGAGGTGGCATAAGGTAGGAGTTCACCCCCTCAGAATGCAGAGAGGTGAAAAAGAAAGAGCTAGGGATTGGAGAAAAACAAAACAAAACAAAATTCTAGTATAAATGCCAACCTACAACTTCTCAGCTGTGTAAATGGGAGACTCACTTAACCTCATCAAATTTTCTTTCCCCCATCTACCTTCCCCAGAGGACTGTTGGGTGCATTGGTCATAAAGCATTAGCACTCCCAGCACAAAAAGGACACCCAGTGCATGGCAACAATTGCTGTAGATGGTAGAGTAGGGAGAAAGCAGAGGCAGAGAGGAGGTGTTTGCCATGTGGACATCACTGTGAGGACTAAGAATAAGAACGTTCTTGTTCTAGGTTGAATTGTATTCCCAAAAAGATATGTTGAAATCTTAATCCCCAGGATCCTATGAATGTGGCCTTTTTTGGAAACAGATGTAATGAAGTAGCAGTGAGGTCATTAGGGTGGGACTTGATCCAGTATGACTGGTGTCCTTATAAGAAACAGCCATAAGGACACAGACATACAGGGAAAACACATGTGAAGATGTAGGCAGAGACTGGAGTGATGTCTGTAAGTCAAGAGACACCAAGGTTTGTTGGCAATACCAGAAGCTAGAAGAAAGGCATGGAACAGAATCTCTCCTAAAGCCTTAAGGCAGAGAGAGCACAACCCTGCCAAGACCTTGATTTCAGACTTCTGTTCTCTAGAACACTGAGAAAATGCATTTCTATATTTAAAGCCCCACATTGTGGAACTTTGTGCCCACGTTGTGCCCCAGGAAACTAATATAGTAGTAAAGCATTAGCATGGCTGGTGCACAGTTAGGGCTTGTCTCCTCTCTTTCCCCACCATCCCTCCCATCACATTTCCTATTGTTAGAGGCTGATTCCTCCTGTAAGCCTTAGATTTTGTTCCCTGGGTGTTATTTATTAATGGCATGACCATGGGCATGATGGCAGGGCCTATACCATGGCTCACCAACTGGTGTCCCCATGATTTCTCTTCTTCAATCAGTCTCTTTAAAATCTATATAACTGTCTCAAAATGTAAATGTGATTATTAATTCACTCTCTGTCAAGCCCTTCCTAGGCTTTCCCGTGTTTTTAAGATAAATACAAAAACCTTCTCACAGTCTGTATGGCCAGGCCATGCCCACCTGCCCCCATCTGGTTTCCTACCACTTTCCTGCTAAGTCTTGGTCTTACAGCTACACAGTAGGAAGCATGGTGCAATTGAGGAGTCAAACGACCAGGTCTAGGCCATTTCCACCTGAGACGTACTGTCAGAAATGGTCCTCACAACTCCCTTCTCCCAGTGAGTGTCCAGCACCATTCACCTCCTCAGTGGAGGCTAGATCAGACTCTTGTTCATAGGCTTCTTAGCCATAAATGCCTTTCATAGAATTTATGCCAATTCATATTACATTAGTGATTCTCAAGGCCCTGTTGGACTATAAACTTCGACAAGAAAGGAACTGAATCAGTTTGTTCAGAATTGCATCCTCGATGCTTAGCATAGTACCTGCCACATAAAAGGAACTCAATACTAAATATATATTGGATGGGTGGGTGGATGAGCTGATGAATGAATGGATAGGTGAACAGATGGATAGATGGATAGATGGGTGGACAGATAAATGGATGCATGGGATGGATGGACAGAAGAATGGGTGAATGGATGGATGGATGGATGGATGGATGGATGGATGGATGGATGTGGATGGATGGATGGACAGATGACTGGATGGATGGAAGGATGGATAGATGGATGGATGGATGGATGGACAGATGACTGGATGGATGGAAGGATGGATGGATGGATGGATGGATGGATGGATGGATGGATGGATGTGGATGGATGGATAGATGAACGAGTGGACAGATGGATGGATGGGTTCGTGCATGAATGAATGTCTTAACCAAAATCACATAAGTCCTTGGCTCAGGAAGTTGGGCATCTTCATTACTGAGGACTGGTAAGTGTAGAGCATCTTGAATCTGGGCCTGAAACCTGCTTTTCTTTGCCCTCTCAGGTTCCATGTTCCTACTGGGATGGGACTCTCTCCCCCCCCCATTGGCATTTCGGTTTTCCTAACTTCTGTCCTCTTGCCTGGCTTCAGATCCATTGGCCACCTTAACTTTGATGCCCTCTACTTTCTAATAATCTTCCTAACTGTGATTTTTGTGGATTAGCATAATTGACAATGGATATATATGGGTCCAAAGCCCAGATTTCTCAGTACACACCACATGGTTTTGGCTGAGTAACTTGTACTTCTTTAATCCTGTAAACAAGAAAGTATACACTATTCACCTTTTAAATAGACTATTAGAGATTATGTGAAAAATTAGAAAAATTTAGTTTAAGAACACTTAAATAACTTTCTCAAGGTTAAAAAGTAAGAAAGTTTAAAAACCTAGATTTCTCAACTAACTCCTGTATTTTTCTCCCTCTTGATCACAGTTCACAGTTGTTGTTTTTTTTTTTTTTTTTTTTTTAATTCAAGATATTTCCTATTGTTCTCCCAGGATTATGGCACACTCAGGCAAATGCACATTTGTTCCCAGTCTGAATTTAAGCTTTTCTTCTTTGCTGATGTTCAATTTAAATCCTCTGCTCCCACCTACTAAAAGAAAAAGAGGGAAAATAATGAAGAGACGTGGAACCAATGAAAAGAGATGTCATATCACAAGAAACCTTGATTACTCCACTTGAAATGCTGTGTTATTGCAGAATGTGTGCGGGAGCTTTGGAGAGAAGTATTCAAAAATTTAGCCAAGGTTAAATAATCAGTATGAATGTACCTGAGCCAAACAGATTATCACAATCTAAGATAAATTTTTTACAGGATGGAGAAAACTACTATAAAATTAAAATTAATGAGAATAAGTTTGACATTGGTGTATTAGTTTAAATTAGCACGGATATGAAGAAAATGGCACATCCTTCTGGGGAAAGGCAAGTGGAAGGGACAATGTTGACTGATGCCTTCTACTTGTTTGGAAGCAATATCAACCCTGTTTTGGGTGCTCTTTGTGTGTAAACTTATACTTTTCGTATGTCAAGCCCAAGTTTCTTTTTATTTTATTTATTTATTTATTTATTTATTTTTGAGGCGGAGTCTCACTCTGTCACCCAGGCTGGAATGCAGCAGCGCGATCTCAGCTCACTGCAAGCTCCACCTCCTGGGTTCATGCCATTCTCCGGCCTCAGTCTCCCAAATAGCTGGGACTACAGGCGCCCACCACCACACCTGGCTAACTTTTTTGTATTTTTAGTAGAGACGGGGTTTCACCATGTTAGCCACGATGGTCTCGATCTCCTGACCTCGTGATCCTCCCGCCTCGGCCTCCCAAACTGCTGGGATTACAGGCATGAGCCACTGCCCCTGGCCAAACCCAAGTTTCTTATATCCTCTCTATCTCATCCTTCCAGAGCTAGTCTTTTCGTTTTTCCATTGTAGTCTTTTTGTTCTGTAGCAAAAATCAGTCTTGACTTAAAGTGGAAAACATGTAACCAGGAAGGCATATTTGAAAAAACATAGATTGAGAATCAAGTGGACTTACATTTGCATTCTGGCTTGGTCTGGCTGGGAAACCCTGAGCCCTTCACTGTGTTTTTCAGTCTTAGTGTTCTTGCCTTTACAATGATGATAAGAAGACTCTATCACACACCTGTTGGAAGGGTTTGGTGCAATTTAATGCGATGAAACAGTGTTTGATTGACAGTGTGCTCCTCAACTGTGTGCTCCATAACTGCAGGTCTTGGCTGCAAGCAGTGGAAGATGACTCTGTATGCTTAAACAGAGAAAAGGTATTTAAAAAGGATATTGGCAGTTTACTTAGTTTGGAGGAAGGCTGGAAATTAAACTCGTGTAGATTTCCAGCAATGACCCAAACAAAGCCTGATGAGAAATCACTGCTGCCCATAAAGGATTTCAGGAAACTGCCCTGCTGCCTTCAGCCTTGTCACTTCTGCCCACAAAGCCCACCTGGCCACCTCCAGCTTTTTAAGAAACCCAGGAGGTGTCCTCATTAGAAGTGAGACTTGGAAACCCTTACATCCTGCCCTGGATAGGAACCATCCTGATGTTCCTCAATACTGCTCATCTGATTCTCACAGCAAAACACACCTGTCTCTAGTCACTTAATTTCTTCCACGATTGGGAATAAAACATCAGACCAAAGCATCATTCAGTGCATTCTCACCCACATTTTTATTTGTTTACTGTCTCCCTGAGCCCCACCCCTCCACACTGCCCCAACACTAGACTTACACTTGTTTTGTGTGTGTCTCTTTTTTTTTCCTTTTTTGTGGAGAATGGGGTCTCAATATATTGCCCAGGCAGGTCTCAACTCCTGGGCTCAAGTTATCCCTACCTCTGCCTCCCTAAGAGCTGGAATTACAAACGTGAACCACTGTGCCCAGTCCCACACTAGACTTAAGCTTCATGAGGGTAGGGCCAATTTGTTTATTATAGTATCATCTGTGCCTGGAATAGGGACAAGCAAGGGTTTCCCATAAGTATTTCATGAATAAATGAATGTCCTGGGAGCCCTTTCCTTTAGAGAGATGAGTAGAGCAGGACCTTGGAAGTCTTAACCTCCGCAGAAAACCAAGGTATCGAGGGGGATGGAATGGAGAAAAGAAAGGAAGGAAAGGAAAGGAAAGGAAAGGAAAGGAAAGGAGAGAAAAGAAAGGAAAGGAAAGGAGAGGAAAGGAAAGGAAAGGAGAGGAAAGGAAAGGAAAGGAGAGGAAAGGAAAAGAAAGGAAAGAAGGAAAGAAGGAAGGAAGAAGAAAGGAAGGAAGGAGGGAGGGAGGGAAGGAAGGAAGGAAGGAAGGAAGGAAGGAAGGAAGGAAGGAAGGAAGGAAGGAAGGAAGGAGGGAGGGAGGGAGGGAGGGAGGGAGGGAGGAAGGGAAGGAGGGAAGGAAGGAGGGAAGGAAGGAGGGAAAGAAGGAGGGAAGGAAGGAAGGAGGGAGGGAAGGAAGGAAGGAAGGAGGGAAGGAAGGAGGGAAAGAAGGAGGGAAGGAAGGAAGGAGGGAAGGAAGGAAGGAAGGAAGGAAGGAAGGAGGAAGGCAGGAAGGAGAACAGAAAGAAAGAAAAGCATCTGTGCTCTAGAAGTAATGACAGGACTTGGCTGACAATGTAGTACCATCATACCTTGTCAATTACAAATCCTGCCTTGTCAATTACAGAGGTACCCTTGGCTTGCCTGCCAAGGCTCTCCCTGAAGCTGCTTGTCGGCATTTTTTGCTCATCAACCCACATGGCCCAAAGTCTCCTTATAGAGGAGACTCCTATACAGATAAAAGAAACAAGTGCTACCTAGCTGCACTGTTCACAATAGCAAAGACTTGGAACCAACCCAAATGCCCATCAATGATAGACTGGATAAAGGAAATGTGCCACATATACACCATGGAATACTATGCAGCCATAAAAAAGGATGAGCTCACGTCCTTTGCAGGGACATTCATGAAGCTGGAAACTATCATTTTCAGCAAACTAACACAGGAACAGAAAACCAAACACCACATGTTCTCACTTATAAGTGGGAGTCGAACAATGAGAACACATGGACACAGGGAGGGGAACATCACACACTGGGGCTTGTCAGGGGTCAGGGGCTAAGGAAGGGATAGCATTGGGAGAAATACCTAATGTAGATGACGGGTTGCTGGGTACAGCAAACCACCATGGCACATGTATATCTATATAACAAACCTGCACTTTCTGCACATGTATCCCAGAACTTAAAGTAAAATAATAATAAAAAGAAAAAAATAATAAACAAAAAAAAAAACAAGTGCTGAGGAAACCCACAGCACCCATCTACCATAATTCCTCTAGTTGTTTCCTCATCAATAGCAGTCTAGGTCCAGGGATCTCTAGACATTTGAGTAAAATCAACAGATGGCATCAAATAACAATTAGAATTCACTTTGGGCTCTTACCATAAGCATGACAACATCTAAGCTCATTATACCTACCGCCTTGTTTAACCCTTTAAGCCTCACAAAACTCTATGAGGAAGGTACAACGGTTTTATCGATAAGGAAACAGAAACACAGAGAGGTTAAGTAACATGGCAAAGTCCCATAGGTAGTGGGAGCCGGAGTCAGGATTCAAACTTAAGCCACATCATCACAGGGCTTCAGAACATGAGAAAAAAAAAGATAGATTAGAAAATAGGGCCACACTTTGTTTTATTTCCCTATTCTCCTTCCAAATGATACCAGCAAAAGATTTATGAAGCTACTGCATCCCCAGAACAAGGGCAGGCTGCCACAAAGAGCAGAAAGAGAGACAGAGAAAGAATCGACTAAGAAGATTAATTCTTGGAGATTAAAATTATCATTGACAACTTTAAAAAAATGCATGGAATGGTTGAAGATTATGATTCAGCAATATGAACTGAAACAACAGTTATCAAACATAATTATAAAAGACAACTTGAAATTTTTGACTAAGATATTTATATCCTCCAACCCTTTGATCCAATGATTGCGCCTTCAGGAGGTGTCTCACAGAGGCGAAGCGTCTTGTGCACCAAGCAGGTTTTGGGGTGTCATAAAGCCTCACTAGCAATACCTTAAAACCTGAAAACTTTTTAAATGCCCATTACTCAGCATATAATGCCATTACTTTTAATGGCAAAAAACACAGTTACTTTTGTACCAACCTAATAAATTATATTTACCTTTATTATGGAATACTGTTCATATATTTTGTTTTGTTTTGTTTTAAGGTAAGCACAAATATATGTACTGATGTGGAAACATATTAATTATATATTAAGTTTGTAACAATCAAGCTTCTCTATTTCTATTGTATAAACCCTGGTAATGAGCATACAGTCGTCCCTATATCTCTCTAGAAGATTGGCTCCAAGATCCTCTCCCTGCCACCTGCAGATGCCAAAATCTATGCCTGGACACTCAAGTCCCTGATATAAAATAGCATACTATTTGCACATAAACTATGTGCACCTCCCATGTACTTTAAATTATCTCTCAGCCGGGTACTGTGGCTCATGCCTGCAATCCCAGCACTTTAGGAGGCCGAGGCAGGTGGATCACGAGGTCAGGAGTTCAAGACCAGCCTGGCCAACATAGTGAAACCCCCTCTCTACTAAAAATACAAAAAAAAAAAAAATTAGCCAGGCATGGTGGCGGGTGCCTGTAGCACCAGCTACTTGGGAGGCTGAGGCAGGAGAATCACTTGAACCTGGGAGGTAGAAGTTGCAGTGAGCTGAGATCGTGCCATGGCACTCCAGCTTGGGCGACAGAGTGAGACTTCATCTCAAAAAAAAAAAATTATCTCTCAATTGCTTATAATACCTAATACAATGTAGAAGCTCTGTCAATAGTTGTTATACTGTATCATTTCTTAAATGTGTGTTATTTTTAATTGTTGCATTGTTATTTTTTCCAAATATTTTGAACTGTGGTTGGTTGACTTAGCAGTTGGTTGAATCTCCACATACAAAACCCCAGATACAGAGGGGCGACTAGGTGAATGTACCTGTGTGTTGAACTGGATCTGGAAAGATGTTCATGAGCTGTGAATAATAGGACTTAAACGTGGCAATAATAGCAAATATAGGCAGAGAAGAGCTAGGCGAGGGATGGAGCTTTTCCCACACTCTGCTCCCATACTTGGATTTGTCTTCAAAGAGCATGTACAACTTTTGTAATTAAAAAAAAAAAAAAAATTTCAGCAGGGCCTGATGTCTCATGCCTGTAATCCTAGCACCTTGGGAGGCCGAGGTGGGCGGATCACCTGAGGTTAGGAGTTCAAGACCAGCCTGGCCAAACTCCATCTCTACTATAATACAAAAATTAGCCGGGTGTGGTGGCAGGTGCCTGTAATCCCAGCTACTCGGGAGGCTGAGAGAATCGCTTGAACCCAGGAGACGGTGGTTGCAGTGAGCCAAGATCGCGCCACTGCCCTCCAGCCTGGGTGGCTGAGCAAGACTTTTCTAAAATCTCAAAGGCATGCAGAGCTCAGAGGGAAGAAAGTGAGATCCCATACAGCCTCTGCTACTCAATGGCAATGTGGCTATGTGCATTCCACTTCCCTTTCAGAGCTTCCATTTCCTCGTCTGTAAAATAAACAGAGTATCTGAGAGCCCGAACTGGTGAGCAGAGACCCAAATACACAGAGAGAGACCCCAAAATGTGTCCTTGCTTATTCATAGGTTACATTCAGGAAGAATGCCAGCATCTCTCCTAAATGGAATTCTTGCAAAATCTCTTTTCTCCCTCCATGAGCAGTGAATTAGATTTTTTGCTTGATTTCTCTTAAAATCCCTGTGCTGTATGATGCTTCTCCTGCCTACTTCTGAGGAGATCATCCTGTCTTCTCTGTCATGGACTGCACTGTTCTTCTCTGTATCCAGGAAAAATTTAACATTTAAACAGACTGGATTTTTTTTTTTTCCCAAATATAGGCACAACCGACAGGAAAAGGCCTGGGAGCCTAAATGAGGGTGTTCACTGCATAGATATTTATCCACCTCCAGTTTCAGTTGCTTTTCCGCATATTCCCAATCCTCTGTAACAGATAAGCTTTGCTTCTAAACAAAGAAGAAAAACAAAAGAACCCATATACTTGCAAACAAACACTCCCACTCCCATGGAAACATCCATCTTTTGCATTTCATCCCGGCTTCAGCCTACACACGCGACGTCTCCCAGATCTTCAAACTTTATTAAGAAAAGGTTGGCCTTGAACAGTTAGCTCCTGTAAATAAATGACTTTCCCATGAGTGAGAGCAGCACAGGCATTTCCAGGAACCCAAGCTGAAATGCTCTAAGGTTGAGTGCAGCTCAACCACTCAGGGAACGTTTACAAAAGGGGACCCTGAGCCCATGGAAAGGGGCTGGACTAAGAGCAAGGGCTCATGCGTTTAAAAGTGAAATTGGCTTGGAAAAACGGAAATGTATTCTCTCACCATTTAGGAGGCCAGAAGCCAGATATTGAGGTGTCAGTGGGACTGGTTCCTTTTGGAAGCTCTGAGAATCTGATCCAAGGCATCCGCCTGGCTTCTGGTGGCTGCCAGCAGTCCTTGGCGCTCCCCGGCTTGTAGACACATTGTTCCAGTCTCTGCCTCTGTGTTTATGTAACAGTCCCCTTGTGTGTCTCTGTGTGTCTTCTCCTCTTCTTATAAGGACACCAGTCATTAGATTGAGGCTCACCTTCTTCCGGAGTATAACCTCCTCCTAAACTGACTGCATCTGAAAAGATCCTATTTTCAAATAAGCTCACATTCACAGGTACCACCGGCCAGGACCTAAACAAATCCTTCTTGGGAATATAGTTCTACCTACAAGAGAGCTCCAGTCCTTATCTCTAACCTACACTGGGGTGTTTGTTATGAGAGTAAATGAAACAAAATCATTGACTGCATGGGCCGTGACATGTGGGTGTTCATATATGAGAACAATAATAATGATTGTTTTAGCATTCAGGCTCCAAATACACACGGTGAAAATGTGGAGGTCCTTTTATCACAAAAAGATGTTTCAAGCTTCCATAATGAGATAAGCCCCGAGTTAGGAACCAGGGGCACGTAGACAATAGAAGATGCAGCCAAAGGAGGGGAAGGAGCTGACCTGAGCATTGGCTATTGAGGGACTCATCCCCTCCAGGGTTCAATTTGAGGAAAAGATTGAGATTCACATTTGATTTTTTTTTGTTTTTTTTTTTTATTATTATACTTTTAGTTCTAGCGTACATGTGCACACCGTGCAGGTTTGTTACATATGTATACATGTGCCATGTTGGTGTGCTGCACCCATTAACTCGTCATTTACATTAGGTATATCTCCTAATGCTATCCCTCCCCCTCTCCCCACAATAGGACCCGGTGTATTCCCCTTCCTGTGTCCAAGTGATCTCATTGTTCAATTCCCACCTATGAGTGAGAACATGCGGTATTTGGTTTTCTGTTCTTGTGATAGTTTGCTGAGAATGATGGTTTCCAGCTGCATCCATGTCCCTACAAAGGACACGAACTCATCCTTTGAAAGGAAACAGCACAGATTGCCCAGGGAGAGGCAGCATTTTGCAACCAGAAGCGTCCTTGAGACCCAAGACTCTGGGAATTTGCAGAATCCTTGGGGAAGGCTTCCAAATCCAGCCAGCCTTCTCTGGAACTTGAGGGTCACAGGACCACCATGTAAACAGCCAGGTGACAGAGTGAAACCGCTGTTGCACAGGAGGAACACAGAGAGGGACACATTCCCCTTTTGCCAAGAGAGAAACTGCAGTCTCTGAATGGATGCCCTTGGTGAGAAACATAGACTCTCACTTGCCCAGTATCTAAACAAGGCTCTCTGGAATGCAGCAGCCCTTCTCCAGTGGTATAAGTTACTCCTTCTTCCATGGGCCACCATGCAGACCCCTGACCCCGAGTGACCTTCCCAGGCAGGGCTCTGGTCCACGTCTTTCTCCTTTGCAAGGGTGAGTTCACAGAACTTCTTAAGGGCTCTAAACACAGACTCACAAACCAAAGACTACAGTTTTCAGAACCAAACTGTCAGTGAGAAGATGAGAGCCAAACAAGGAAACAGCCCACAAGGGCTCTGAGTAATAACAGTGATTCTCCAAAGCAATGCCTGTGTGCACATGCACTCTCACGCCCAGGGATCACCCCAGCCCACCTCACGCCAACTCACAGAAACTGAAATACCAAGCAAGAAAATAAGAGAGAGAGGAAAAGAATAAGAGGAGCTGCACAGAATCACGATTTAACACACCACTCTTCTAAAAGAGCCTGGAGAGAGACGCATGAAGAGAAAGCTGCTTCTAAAGAAGGGAAGAAAACAGAGCAGAGTGGGAGAACCTGGAGCAAAGCAAAGGACCCCCAGGTAGAACCCAGTTACTCTTAGTATCGTCCTCTCCCATTTTAGGATAGGCAATTATTGTGCAAGAAATTTTAGGTCAAATGTTACCATAACACATGCACGTGCGCACCCTCATACAAACTCAACTTGAGTCAGAAAACAAACAAACATGATTTGAATCCAATCTCTGCCACTTGCTGGTTTTAAGACTTTGGGTAGAATCCTTAACCTCTTGCTGTCACCATGTTCTGTGGTGTAAAATGGAATTCACATAACCATGTTCCAGAATTACCATGGCCATTATGTGAGATAGTCACTTAGATATACCCTATTCACTTAGGGTACCTAAGTCACTTAGCAGTACCTAGTCACTTAGATATACCCTATATTTTGTTTCATAAGTTTTGTTTCATAAGTTTTGTTTCATATTTTGTTTCATAAGTTTTATTAAATATGTTCTATATGCCGGATACCAAGCTGGGTGCTGAGTGTGGGACACAGATATTTCACAGCCAGTGACTTATATCTGGAAACCTACCCATTTATTGAACAGTCTATGTAACCTTACAATATCAGATGATGTTTGCCCAAACCTAGGTAAGTTTCAATTGTTAAGAAGTTCAACCTTGAGCTGAACACAATTTTAATTAAGAAAACTAAAAAGTACTTTATTCAAAGTGAGTTCCAGTTCAGCATCCCATTTCTCCCTTTTTTAAGAATTTTGATGAAGTTTCCCAAGTGTCAGTGTCTCTTCTATCTGAAGGTAACTTATACGTCAATTTATCCCTAGTTACCTTGCAACGTCAGTGGACACTTTTCCTCCGTATGTCCCTAAGTTACATTTTGAACTTGGAGAGGAGAAATCTGACCATTCACTGGCACGTTTCTTGAACCTCATCACACACATAGTGTCTGGTTTTATGATAAAATAACCCAGTCTTATAAATCTGTCAAGAGAATGAGTTAGATTTTTTTAAGAGTAGATGATACTTTGTTCAAATAAATGTGATTCATGGAGAGTTTTGATGTTCCTTTTGAAAGTATTTTTAAAAGCATGTTTTTTGGTAATAGCCCCACCCTCATGAGAGGCTGAAGAACATACCTAAAACACAAGACATAATCAAATAAGGGCACAGGATCAATATAGAAGTGAGTTTAAATCCCAGCCCTTTAATGGAATCAAATCCAATATCAGGGAGGAGATTACGTTTCTCTAGTGTTTCAAGGGCTGTCCTATGACCTGAGTCAGTGTGTCATTCCCGGGACAGGACAGCAGCATGGGGACTCTGAACCACCCTCTGTCTTGGGCAAGTCACTTGACCTCTTTGAGCTACTCATTCTTTGCATTTCTGAAACCCCCCCAAAAAATGTCTGTTAAGAACGTGAAATGAGCTCTTTAAATGTCAGCGCCCATCCTTCCCAAAACAGAGCAGATCAAAACAAAACACTTTTCATTTTGCACCTGACCTTTAGGCTAAAAACGACTATTTCCCCCAGCTCCGGCCCCTTCGTGGGTGACGCTGAGTACACAAGCAAATGTGCTTTGGCAAGACAGGATGTTTTTTCAGCTGAAATGGTGGTGGTTCAATTAGCTTAGCAGTTTGCAGAGAAGATTCATTCAAAACACTGAAAAGCAAACATTGGCAAAATGGAAAGTTATTTCCCAGCTTGCTCTGGAGGTATTTTAAACACTGAAGATCAACAGAAAAAGAGCTATGAGAAAGCTTCTTGGTCCAACAGAGGTAGAAGTAGCCTCAGATTGAATGAATTCATGTAGAAGCGAGGGCATGTCCCATATTGATTTTGTGTTGTATGTTCTTGTTTACCAAGATTCAAGGTTGTGGGTACTGAGAGTTCCCTCATTATTGTCTGTTTTTCCACTTATTACTCACCTAATTCTTCCTTTCTTTATAATCAATTGTTTATTCTAGCTTTTCCCTCTTTACCAGACCCTGACCCAACTGAAGGCATAAACTTTACTCAGATCCCAAGACAGTGAAGAGCAGGTTAGTAGGTACTTAGAAGAAAGCAGGAATTCAAAGCTTATGGGTTAGTCAAGGACTGACCAACAAACTCAGCCACTGTGGTGTGACTGGGCTGGAGTCACAAAAATCTGGGGTTTAGCTCTCATTTTAAGATAGTGAAAAGTCACTGATCATCCCTGAACCTCTGTTTTTCACCTAGGAAATGAGAATTGTGTCCCTAGTTCTGAAGCTGTTTTCAGAATTGAAGTGAAGTACAGCATGTTAAGAGTTGGACACTTGATTACTACTGGTGTTCCTTCTCTGATAATCAGGCGGTAGGCATGGGCATCAAAGAAAGTCAAGGACAAAAAGATAAAAATTCGAAGAGATATCTACTAAACACCCACTATGTTTGGGTCCTTGTGTGCACATTGTTTTCACTTCTTAGTGGTGGTCTGTTGGTCTTTCTAATATTTGACACCACTAACCTCTCTTTTCTTGAAGTACCTTCTCTCTGTTGGTCTTGTTGGCTTCAGTTCTTCTGTTCTAAAACCTGATCTTCCAGGATACAACTGGAGTGAGGCAGGCCTGGTGCCTGGGGCTGACTCTTGGGTTCATGCAGGGCCGACCTTGCACGTGTATGAACCCAAGAGTGAGTGTCTCATTAAGCATTCTGTCCTGTGTGCTTCCCTACCTCACCTTTGTGCCTGTCCTTTGCGCTGTCTCTTCCTTCTTGTGTTTGATTCCTACGGCTGCCCTAAAAATTACCACAAACTGGATGAATTCCAACGACAACAAAAAATGTATTCTGTTGAAGCTCCAGAGGTCAGAAGTTCAAGATTAAGGTGTCACAGGGCCTCACTCCCTCCAAAGGCTCTAAAGAAGACTCTGTTTCTTGCTTCTTCCAGTTTCTGGTACTATTGGTGTTTGTTAGGGTTTTTTTGTTTTGTTTTGGTTTGGTTTTATTTTATTTATTTATTTATTTTTTTGAGACGAAGTTTCACTTTTGTCACCCAGGCTGGAGTGCAATGGCACGATCTCGGCTCACTGCAACCTCCACCTCCCAGGTTCAAGCGATTCTCCTGCCTCAGTCTCCTGAGTAGCTGGGATTACGGGTGCCCACCATCATGCCTGGCTAATTTTTGTATTATTAGTGGAGATCGGGTTCCTCCACATTGGCAAGGCTGGTCTTGAACTCCTGACCTCAGGTGATCTGTCTGCCTCAGCCTCCCAAAGTGCTGGGATTACAGGCGAGAGTCACCAGACCCAGTGTTCCTTCACTACGGTTACATCACTTCAATCACTGCCTCTGTCTTCACACCATCTTCTCCTCTTTATCTGTCCACCTTTCCTCTTTTATCTCTTATAAAAAAAATTTGCCATTGGTTTTAGTACTCACCTGGATAATCCAGATGACCTTACCTTGAGAATATTGAGCTTTTTAATTATACCTGCAAAGCTCCTTTGTCCCAATAAGGTCACATTCACAGGTTTTAGAGATTAGGATATGCTCATACATTTTTGAAGGCCACCCTACAGTTCTCTTCCTCCCCTCTAGTCTTCCTCTTAGACCCCTTTTCTGGATCTTTTGCTCTATCCACAAAGAAATGTCACCATCATCCATGTTTTGGGTAAGAGCTAAAACAGGAAATCTAGTTGAGATGCAGAATGTTTACATTTTGACAGATTAAATCAATGTGCAAAAATCACAAACATTCTTATACACCAGTAACAGACAAACAGAGAGCCAAACCATGAATGAACTTCCATTCACAATAGCTTCAAAGAGAATAAAATACCTAGGAATCCAACTTACAAGGGATGTAAAGGACCTCTTCAAGGAGAACTACAAACCACTGCTCAGTGAAATAAAAAAGGACACAAACAAATGGAAGAACATACCATGCTCATGGATAGGAAGAATCAATATCATGAAAATGGCCATACTGCCCAAGGTAATTTATAGATTCAATGCCATCCCCATTAAGCTACCAATGGCTTTCTTCACAGAATTGGAAAAAACTGCTTTAAAGTTCATATGGAACCAAAAAAGACCCACATTGCCAAGACAATCCTAAGTCAAAAGAACAAAGCTGGAGGCATCACGCTATCTGACTTCAAACTATACTACAAGGCTACAGTCACCAAAACAGCATGGTACTGGTACCAAAACAGAGATATAGACCAATGGAACAGAACAAAGCCATCAGAAATAATACCACACATCTACAGCCATCTGATCTCTGACAAACCTGACAAAAACAAGAAATGAGGAAAGGATTCCCTACTTAATAAATAGTGCTCACACTGCACTCCAGCCTGGGCGACAGAGCAAGACTCCGTCTCAAAAAAAAAAAAAAAAAAAAAAAAAAAAAAAAAAAAAAAAAAAAAGTAGTGCTGGCAAAATTGGCTAGCCATAAGTAGAAAGCTGAAACTGGACCCTTTCTTTACTCTTTATACGAAAATTAATTCAAGATGGATTAGAGACTTAAATGTTAGACCTAAAACCATAAAAACCCTAGAAGAAAACCTAGAGAATACCATTCAGGACATAGGCATGGGCAAGGACTTCATGTCTAAAACACCAAAAGCAACAGCAACAAAAGCCAAAATTGACAAATGGGATCTAATTAAACTAAAGAGCTTCTGCACAGCAAAAGAAACTACCATCAGAGTGAACAGGCAACCTACAGAATGGGAGAAAATTTTTGCAATCTACTCGTCTGACAAAGGGCTAATATCTAGAACCTATAAAGAACTCAATCAAATTTACAAGAAAAAAACAAAAAACCCCATCAAAAAGTGGGCAAAGGATATGAACAAACATTTCTCAAAAGAAGACATTCATACAGCCAACAGACACATGAAAAAATGCTCATCATCACTTGCCATCAGAGAAATGCAAATCAAAACCACAATGAGATACCATCTCACACCAGTTAGAATGGCAATCATTAAAAAGTCAGGAAACAACAGGTGCTGGAGAGGAGGTGGAGAAATAGGAACACTGTTACACTGTTGGTGGGACTGTAAACTAGTTCAACCATTGTGGAAAACAGTGTGGCGATTCCTCAAGGATCTAGAACTAGAAATACCATTTGACCCAGCCATCCCATTACTGGGGATATACCCAAAGGATTATAAGTCATGCTGCTATAAAGACACATGCACACGTATGTTTATTGCGGCACTATTCACAATAGCAGACTTGGAACCAACCCAAATGTCCATCAGTGACAGACTGGATTAAGAAAATGTGGCACATATACACCATGGAATACTATGCAGCCACAAAAAAGGATGAGTTCGTGTCCTTTGTAGGGACATGGATGCAGCTGGAAACCATCATTCTCAGCAAACTATTGTAAGAACAGAAAACCAAGTACCACATGTTCTCACTCATAGGTGGGAATTGAACAATGAGATCACTTGGACACAGGAAGGGGAACATCACACACCGGATCCTATTGTGGAGAGTGGGTAGGGGGGAGGGATAGCATTAGGAGATATACCTAATGTAAATGATGATTTAATGGGTGCAGCACACCAACATGACACATGTATATATATGTAAGAAACCTGCACATTGTGCACATGTACCCTAGAACTTAAAGTATAATAAAAAGAAAAGAAATATTCACAGAACTTTATGATTTATAACATTCATCAAAATTGTAATTAATTAATTTTGAGACTATAAGCTCAATGAGGACAGGAACTGCAGCCTCTTCAAGGCATTAGCTCTAATACTGTGTTTCACTGACATGCAGGAAATGTTCCTTGAATATATGGGTGGAGGACTGGAAGGGTCATAAACCCCAATTACCTTCCTTCTTAAGGGATGGTCTGGGGTTTACACTCACCTGCTGGGTGTAGGAGGACAACAGCATCCTAGAATAAGAATTGAACTAGAAATCAAAATAATCATATTTAGATCTTTTTCTCAAGTCCTAGTTTTTGAATCTGAAAATTGGGAAATTAATTCCTGTCCTAGAATTCCCAAACTCCATTATTATTACGGGTGCATGCACCAGACGGCATTGGTTCTTGCTGGAAATATGCTTTGTGGGCAAGGGGAGGAACTTAGGAAATGTACAAATATGCCTGTTTAATGAACCTGTGCCAGATTGTTTTGCACATATTCAGAAGCTTGAATTTCCCCTCCTGCCACCTTTCACAGGGATGTTTACCAGTAGGCACTGGATAAAGAGAGCTGGGTAGCCAGCGACACCATGCTTGGAGCCCTGAAACCAGGAGCCAAAGCCACTTTTCTCTGCAACCAGTCTTCTTCCTCCTTCCTTGCTTTCCAGTAGTGTGTGTAATATTAGCACATGGTGAGATGCAATTAAAATGTGTGTCATGGAGCGTGAGTATCTTTACATTCTAATTACAGGTTAATAGAATAGACCCAGAGAGATTGCCTAATTAATCTTGGAAAGAGGTGTGTATATTTAATGATCCTTCAATAAAGGAGCTATGCTTCCTCCAAGAGGACTGGAATGAAAGGAAGTTAAATTCAGGTAGGGGATTTATTTATGAGTGAATACATACCATCGACATTAAGCTCATGGAAAAGTACAGTCTACCAAGTAAGTGTATGTTCAACTGAATTCACGGCAGCTGATATTGTGAAAGTATCAGAGTATTAAAGTCACGTACATGATAAAACAAATATATAATGACTTTTTACAACATGGATTGGATTAATTTTACCAGATTGTGGTAAGTATCTTTTATTAATGGCCTTTTTTTTTTAGACAGGGTCTCACTCTGTTGCCCAGGCTGGAGTGCAGTGACACAATCATGGCTCACTGCAGCTGCAAACTGCTGGGCTCAAGAGATCCTCCCATCTCACCTCTGGAGAAGCTGGAACTACAGGAGATCCCCACCAAGCCCAGATATATATATATATATATAGATGTATAGATATACCTTAGTACAACCTCAGCCTACCAGTGTTGTGATTACAGGTGTGAGCCACTGTGCCCAGTCAAAGGTCATAAATTTTTAACCTCCAAGTATCTGTACCCTTTGCCATATACTGCTTTAACCATCCTCACTAAAAAAGCAGAAACTATTTCCACACCTCAGGAATACAGATGAGCCAAGTGATTTGCTTTGGCCATGAGATATGAAAAAAATGTAATGCAAATGGAGGCCTAATAGTGTACTTGCACAGAGACACTATGCTTTTGCACTTCTGCTTTCAGGACAAGAACATGCTGGGTCAAGCCTCCAAGGATGAGAAACAGGTGGAATAGACTCGTAGTAGCCAGAGCTTGCCTAGGTCAGCCACGAAGCAGCTGACCCCTGGACTTGAGTGAGTCCAGCTCAGATAATCAGTGCTGCTTTGACCCCAGATGTGTGAGCAATAATTAACACTTATTATGGTTTGGCAATTTTTTGCTTTGCAGTACCACTGTGGTCATAAATAACTAATATGTAAAATCATAGGTTTGTTGTGAGGACTAAATGGACTGTACGTGAGCATGTTTAACTCACCAGTTAGTATTCTCAGAGATCTCAATGAATGGCGGGTATCGCTGCAATTAACATAGCTCCAGGCTGTTTTCCACGAAGGCATCTTAGGGAATTTGGTTCACAATTCTCTTTTCTTCTTTGTTCTGCTCCTTCCTTTTGGCCCCTGGCATGAAATGAACTCTCAATTTCTAGTCATTTATGGTCAAGGGGGCAGGAGACTACATTTAGACTCACCATTTGAACTTCTACTGGAGGTTTCAAATCAACAAATTCCCTAGATTATTTAGTTCCTCATAGAAGGGCTCATCATTAATTCAACAAATGTTCGTTGAGCCAGTATTAGGTTTTAACATACTGTAGGCATAGAAGCAAACAGAATAGATAGAGTTCCTGCCCTCTTGGAGCAAACATTGGTTTGATATACGGATGATCCTACTTAGTCATTCATGTATTTCTTAATGTATTCATTAACCCAGTAAATATTGTCGATCACCAATTAGTACTGGGACAGCAGTAAGTATCCTTCCCAGTTTCCAAAAAGAAACTTAAAGAAATTCAGATTTTTTAACGTAAAACTTCCAGATTCTGAAATGTTGGCAGCAAATTGAAAAAAAAAAGCTTTGTGTGGGTCAAACAAAAAAATCAAGGGCCACCATTTGAGATGCCACTTTGTAGCTTGCATTGAAATTATCCGTTTGAATTTTATCTCTCCTTTTAGATTATGAATTCAATTGAGATGAGATCAGTGGATTCACCTTGGTGTCTCCCAGGTATTCTGTGCTGTGCTTTCAAGTAGGAAATGTCTGTAAATCCTTATGAAATGATTGGTGAGACTCAGTCTCCGTATTCAAGGAATTACAAAGCTATCACAGGTAGATAAGACGGTTCACAAATAACAATTATGTGTTAATAACAATGGTATAGACAACAACTGCCTTCAATTATTAAACACCTAATATGTCCTGGGCATTGTACTAAACCTGAAAATATGCTGACTAATTTAATCATCCCTGCAATTTTACAAAATGCTTTAACTCTACTGTCACCTGAGTATCTCTAAATGATCTTGTCTTCTGGCTATTTCCCTGAACATTTAAATTTAAAATGGCTTAAACTTCATTCTCCATAAAGGAAAGAACCAACTCTCTGCCATCTGGAAATAAATCTCCATAGACCATGAAGACTTCATTTCGATTCCCTTCTTGCTCTAGCATCCTTCCTTCCTCTGCTGGATTCTGGACCTCCCTGTTTCATCTTCTGTAGTTGATTTATTCTCATGCAACTCAAACATTGTGACAACCCCTTTGCCCTTGGTTCTCCAAAACAACTACAAAAGCAATGCTTTTCAGAGTTTCCTGAAGATTTGAGATTGGCAGATAAGGATATCACTGAACATATCATAAAATAATATTTCTAAAAAATAAATTCAGACATACTATACTTCAAGTTTCTTGTTTGAATAATACTGGAGAAATGTCACTGGTTACTTCTTATTCCTGCTATCTTTGTACAAAGTTGCTCAAAGACTCCCTGCCTCAAAACTATCTCTAGTATCTTGAGTTCTGTCACCTCTACCGTATCATTTCCACTAAGACTTCCAGTGTCTCCAGTCACCCCAGGGAATTCCTCACTGTGTTCATAGATTGGAATAATTAATATTATTTAAAAGTTTATATTACTCAAAAAAATTTACAAATTTAATGCAATCCCTATCAAAATTCCAATGACATATCTCACAGAAATGGAAAAAGAAACTAAAATTCATATGGAACCAAAAAGACCCTGAATAACCAAGGCAATCTTGATCAAAAAGAACAAAAATAGCTGGAATCATCACACTATCTAACTGCAAAATATCCTACAAAGCTATTGTAACCCAAACAGCAAGATACTGGTATTAAAAGCAGATACATAGGCTAGGTGCAGTGGCTCACACCTGTAATCCTAGTACTTTGGGAGGCCAAGGCGGGTGGGTCACCTGAGGTAAGGAGTTCGAGATCAGCCTGACCAACATGGTGAAACCTCATCTCCACTAAAAATACAAAAATTAGCGTGTGTGGTGGCATGTACCTAGAGTCCCAACTACTCTCAGGAGGCTGAGTCAAGAGAATCCCTGAAACCCAGGAGGCAGAGGCTGCAGTGAGCTGAGATCATGCCACTGCACTCCAGTGTGGGTGACAGAGCAAGCCTCCATCTCAAAAGGAAAGGAAAGGAAAGGAGAGGAGAGGGGAGGGGAGGGGAGGGGTGGGGAGGGGAGGGGAGGGAAGAAGGGAAGGGAAGGGAAGGGAAGGGAAGGGAAGGGAAGAGAAGAGAAGAGAAGAGAAGAGAAGAGAAGAGAAGAGAAGAGAAGAGAAGAGAAGAGAAGAGAAGAGAAGAGGAGAGGAGAGGAGAGAAGAAGAGAAGCAGGCAGATACACAGACCAATGGAACAGAACAGAGAGCCTAGAAATAAATTCACAGATTTATAATGAACTGACTTTTGATAAAGGTGCTAGGAACACAGAATGGGAAAACACAATCTCTTCAGTAAGTGGTGCTGAGAGAGCTGTGTATTCACAATCAAAAGACTAAAATTAGACCCTTATCTCATTCCATATACAAAAATCAACTCAAAATGGACTAAAGACTTAAACATAAGACCTGAAACTGTAAAATTACTAGGCCAAAAAAAAAAAAAATAGAGAAATTCCTACATAATATTGCTCTAGGCAATGACATATATTTTGGATGTGACCCCAAAAGCACCAGCAACAAAAGCAAAGATACACAAATGTGATTATGTCAAACTAAAATCTTCTGCACAGCAAAGAAATCAATCAACAGAGTGAAGACACAACCTAAGAAATAGGAAAACATATCTGCAAATCCTATTAAGTTCTTAGAAGGGGTCACCTGTTGTGATGGTTATTTTTACATGTCAACTTGACTAAGCCATGATTCCTGGCTTTTTGGTCAAACACAAGACTGAATGTCACTGTAAAGGTATTTTTAAGAGGTGATTAACATTTAAATCAGGAGACTCTGAGTAAGGTAAATGACCCTCCAGAGTATGGATGGGCCTCATCCAGTTAGTAGAATGCCTTATGAAAGAGAAGACTGAAGTCCCTAATGAGGAAGGGGTTCTGCCTCCAGACTGCCTTTGGATTCAAGACTGAAACATCAACTCTCACTAGAATTTCCAGTATGGAATAGTGACAATTTTGGACTTCTCAGCTCCTGTAATTGCATAAGCCAATTTTTAAAAACAGATCTCTTTATATATTTGTGTGTGTATGCGTCCTATTATTTCGGTTTCCCTGGAGAACCTTGACTAATGCACCTTTTTTGGCCTTGCTCTGCTCTTTTGACATTGCTCTAGGGCAGAGGGATTATCATCTTTCATACCCAACTGGTCCCATCAAGGCATGTCAGCAAACACAGCCAATAAACCCTAAGGATATTTTCCTCAATCCCTAAGAAGCCCCAACAAGCTATTGGCAGATGATAGTTGAAGAGTGTTTTCCCTCTTGAATACACTCTAGTTTTGCTTTTGTTTGTTCATTCATAAAGTAAAGAAAATGATAATTCAAGGGATTGGATTATTTTCCCCCAAGCTATCACTTGGTCAGCCTGAGCTCATGAATTTCAAAGTTCACGTCTTTCCATCATGCCTCACTGTTCCAATAATGTCACAAGAATTAAGATAGATGCACATTGCATGTCTTGGCTCAGTCAGGAAGAATTTAACTAGAAGATGAAGACTCTAAAACCCTGAAGAACGGGTTGTTCTTTCCAGGGATGGTGGGTGGAATGATGGCGGAAGGAAAGGCAGGGAGATGGGGAAAATAGATGATTTATTTGGGGAAATGGGGAATAAAAAAGTCTGGCTGGAACAGAGTCTACTCTGGCAGCATAGCTAGAATGAGTGTAGGGCATGTTTTGGGGAGGACTTGAATGCTAGGACAATAGCTGCTGTGAAAGACTAGCATGGGTAGCAATCGTATCCGAGTTGTAAGTGCCCTGTGTGTAATGTCATTGGACCTCTAACTCTGGGCCTACCTAGAATAAATGAAGAGCCTTAATTGTGCAGGAATCAAGATGATGACATAGACATAATTCATAATTTGCAGCCCCTCTTCATATACATCTGAAGGTCATTTTTAGAATGTGAAAGGCACTTGGGAGAGTTAAATTATTTTTCTCTCATGCCTCTAAAAATTCAAAGCAGATGTGTTTCTGTCTATTATCATAAAGATGCTGCTGACGAGGAACTGCCTAGAAATGGGTGAGATTTCAATGTTGACCTAAAATTGTTCCCTCCTGCAAGATGCAACTTGAAGCGCCACAGCTGCAGTTTCTTTCCTTAGTTTATTGGGCTTCATCCTGAGTTTTTTCTTGTAACTCTGTCTCCTTGAGCTAGGCCATATTGTTGCCCATCAAATTCTAAGACATTTGGTGCTCCTCCCCTCCTGCCTTCTGAATTTTGCACAGACTGATCCCTCTGCCTGAAATGTTCACCCTTACCTTTCTTTTCCATTCATTTCCTACTTGTCCTGCCGATTTGGTTAGAAAGTTCCTTCCCTAGGAAAGTCCTTTGTGGGAGCTGGACCCAGGCAATCCTGTTAGACAACACTCATAACACTTTCATGGCAGTTTGTGTATGTAATTCCCCACCTCTGGCATCCTTGTGGGCCCTCATGTGCACCTGTTTCCATTTGATGCTTACCCTTCCTTCAGGTCACTTAAAGTATTACCTGCTACCTGCTGCCTCCTATCTCTACCTAAGCCCCACGCTATGCTCACTGCTTCCTTTACTTTAAGCCACTTATAATATACACTATAGTAGATGAAATAATGGCACGCCATAGATATTCTTGTCTTAATTCCAGAACCCTGGAATTTGCTACCTTGGACAGCAAAAAGGACTCTGCAAATGTGATTAAGTTAAGGATCTTGAGATAGATAATCCTGGATCATCTTGTTAGTGCTAAACTAATCACCCACTGTGTTGAGAGAAAGAAATGAGGGAAGCAAGTGGTCACAGTCAGAGAAGGTGATGAGACAGCAGAAGCAGCGGTTGGAGTTATGAGCTTTGAAGATGGACATGGGAACAATGAGTCAAAAAAATGCGACTGGCCTCTGGAAGTTGGAAAAAGCAAAAAAAACTGAATTTTCCCTGAAACCTAATGAAGAAACCCAGGCATACTGACAATTTGATTTTATCTCAATGAGACTATATTGCCCTTCTGACCTCTAGAAACTCTAAGAGAATAATTGTGTTGTTTTAAGCCACAAAGTTTGTGGTAATTAGTTACACCAGGAAATCCTTGCTTCTTTGTAATAGAACTTCTTTCCCCATCACAAAGCCAGGTCTTCTCAAAGAGAATGAGCTTAGCTTACTCACCTTTCTATTCTCAGCTTGTGTCACAAAGCAAACACAAAGATAATCTTAAGTTTAAAAAAACAAAACTGTGTTATAAAAAGGATAATTTTAAAAATACTAAATCAATATATAAATGGATAAACCACTCAGTCTACCAAATTTGCTGGAATGGACTCTTTTGCTTAACTTTTAAAAATATTTTGTTTTGAATGTTTTATGAAAATGTGCTTCCAGAGAAGGGCACGTACCATGAGTGGACAGCTCAATGAATGTTCACAAAGTGACTATCCAGCTCCAGAAGCAGAATATTCTCATTGCCTTTAGAAACCCCCATATGTCTCCTTCTGCTCACTATCCACAGCCCAAGAGTTGCCATTCTAGCAGTTTCTACCACTATGTGCTTCTTTTTCAAATAATGCATTCACATGATGAAGAATTGCAATAATCAAAAAACATATACAGCGAAAAGTAAGTTCTGAACGTGTTCACTCCTGATCCTTCCCAGAAGCAACTGCTGTCAACAATGTATTGTGAATCCGTTGAGACATCTTTGGTGTATTTCAGTGCATATCTTTTGGCTTTTGAGTCACCTTCTGCAGAAAGGTTGTTTTTGGATTAACTGTTACCTTTAATTTTTATGCTAAACTACCAAGCCAAAGACAGGCATTTTGGGAACCAACACACACAGCACAATCCTCAAGAAAAATTACCTCACTCTAGCAGCTAGGGTGCCCACATTGCTTTGCTCACTGGCCTCATGTCCATCTCTGGCCTGCTGCCCCCTGCCAGATTCACATGTTCACAAACTGACTATCTAGAAAGGAATTTTAACATGGCCATAAAGAAAGCAGCTTTGAAAGAAAGTATATTAGTAATAGGTCCTTAAAGGTGAATTGGCACTCCGCTGTCAAAATCCGTCTTCTGTTTAAAGCCGAGAAAACACAGGCATGTGATTCACTGGTGGTGTCAGTATGTGCATTGGGTGTCAAATTCCAACTGCATGCTAGAGTTGTCTGCTTGCTGGAAAAGACCAGATGTAAGTGAGAGCCTCTTTGGGAGTGCGGTCATGCAAATGCTAACTCTAGACACATTTAAGGCGATGTGATTCTGATACACTCACCACCTGGGAAAAAATGAGTCTCTCTCTTCCTTTATGCTGGGACAATCCACATATCTTCCCAGGACTCACTTTTGTGGAGGACAAGAGGCACAACATGGAGTTTGGAGTCAGGAAATACAGGCACACATCCTGCTGTATCACCTAAAACCTCTGTGGCTTTAGAAAGGTCATGTGGTCTTGGAATCTCATACTACATATAGAAAAAGGAAAATGATGATTTGCCCTCAGGTAGTCAGGAGATTAAGTGCAATAACATATGCAAAATTACCTGGCACAAAAATAAGCAGTTGTGATTAGCCCCCACCTCTTTTCCACTAGAAAAAAATTTTCCACTAGAAAATTTTTAGAAAATAAAAAACCAAAGTTCACCTATTCCTACCAAAAGTCAGCTTCCCTCTTTCTACACACATTATTAGTGTTACCCACAAGTATTCAGGAAACAAACACAAAACTTAGGATCATCTTCAATTCTTTCTTTTCCTTGACTCCTAATTAATGAATCATCCAGTTCCCCCAGACCCTTCCCTATGATATTTTCTAACAATAGATTCCAGGCCAGGAGTGGTGGCTCATGCCTGTAATCCCAGCACTTCGGGAGGCTGAGGCAGGCGGATCACAAGGTCAGGAGTTCGAGACCAGCCTGGCCAATATGGTGAAACACCGTCTCCACTGTAAATACAAAAAAAAAAAAAAAAATTAGCTGGGCGTACTGACACAGGCCTGTAATACCAGCTACTTGGGAGGCTGAGGCAGGAGAATTGCTTGAACCTGGGAGGTGGAGGTTGCAGTGAGCTGAGATTGTACCACTGCACTCCAGCCTGGGTAACAGAGCGAGACTTCACCTCAAAAAATAAAAATTAAAAAAATGATTCCTTGACTCCTGCCCCAACTCAAGCAGATCCCTCCTTCTATCTAGTCCAGCAGTTCTCAGCCACAGTCATCTTTACCCCCACCCCACTCCAAGAATATTTGTCAATGTCTGGAGATAATTTGGTTGTCACAACTGGGGAGCTTCTACCGGGGAGTGTAGGTGCTGCTAAATATCTTACAATGCAAATGGCAGCTACCCACATGATACGGTTTTCCTGTGTCCCCACCCAAATCTCATCTTGAATTGTAGCTCCCACAAGTCCCGCTTGTTGTGGGAGGGACCTGGTGGGAGGTAATTGACTCATGGGGGTGGGTCTTTTCCGTCGTATTCTCATGATAGTGAATAAGTCTCATGAGATCTGATGGTTTTATAAAGGGGAGTTTCCCTGCACAAGCTCTCTTCTCTCGTCTGCTGCCATGTGAGACGTGCCTTTCACCTTCCACCACGATTGTGAGGCATCCTCAGTCATGTGGAACTGTGAGTCCATTAAACCTCTTTATTTTGTAAATTGCCCAGACTTGGGTATGCCTTTATCAGCAGTGTGAAATTGGACTAATATACCACAACAAAGCCTATGTGGCCCAAACGGCAGTAGTGCCAAGGCTGAGAGATGCTGGCCTAGCTGAAGCCTTTTTGTCACCTAATGCTTTTCCACTCTTCTCTGCCAGCCTAATTTTCCTAAAATTTTCTCTGATAATCTAGATCTCACAAGGATCCCTTATTTTCTAGAAGATCAAGACCCAAAATACAAGCCTACTTTGTTTACCTGTAGAAAAAGAAAATTAATGTTAAAAATATTTAACGTTTTTGAGGAGTGAATATGTACCAGAAACTGTTCTAAGTATTTAACTTACCTTAACTTATTTTATCCTTGAAACAGCTCTATTAAAATTAAACTTAAGTGTTCTTTAAACTCTGATATTATAAGATGGCTTTCTTTCATCAAGCTTGGAACGTGGTAAACACTCAATAAAAATTTATTGAACACCAATAGCTAACAAAAAATTGACGTGCTAAGATATGTTGAGCTTATTACATAACAGGCACTACGTATCTCATATATATTGCTTCATTTCATCATCAAAAACAAACATTTTCCCCAGTAACAGGGAGAAAATACGTTTAACTTAGTTATAGCCAGTCAGATTCTCATGTAGTTTAAAGCCCATGAGAAGACAGACACTAACATAAAATATCATTTTTTAAATCCCTAAGCTATTTTTTAAATCTACAATGGGAAAATTTCTGTGAGGCTAAGGAATCTAGATGCAAACATGTTTCAGCATCTTTTATCCCTGTCCTGGCAGAAAATAAACATCTGAAGACCTGTAGGCATGGAACTTTGAAGGGTTTATCTCCTGCCCTCTGGTGTGCATGTGTCTTAAGAAAGTTTCCAATGAACTAGCCACGTCTTGCTCATTCTATCTGACTAGGATAATGTCATGAACATCACAGACTGCTGTCTGTGCTGCAGAATGTCCTGCTGTTCCTAGAATCTTCAGATCAGGACTATGTATTAAAGCAGGGGAAAGTTAATGTAGCCCTGAGCAGGACAGTTCAGAGCTGGGTTATTGTTCGTTCCAGAGCAATGCAAACTTTGATCCTCTTTCTAGTAGATATCTAAAAGAATGACTTGCTAGATTGATGTACACATGCAATGTACCTGGAAACACGTTAACCTGCTCTAGTAACATCCCACGCATGGTCTAGCATCTGTAATTGGGGCCACTCCTTGGACAAACTGGCAAGAGTTTGTGCATGAGAATCCATGTGGGTTTTGCAGGATCTAGACTGAGATATTATGTTATAAAATAATGGAGACCACTATTGCCGCATACTTTAAGTCTTTAAGAGTGATATTAATTTCTGCCATTTCCTTTGCTATGCAATATTGTTTAGATTTACTCCTTTGGGCAAGGGGCATCCAGTTTCAGAGACTTTTACTTGGCCTTCCCCATTACAAAAGCCCTTACCTATTAAGCCAAGGAATCTGCAGAGTTGTGACAACCACCAAGGATGTTGTAAAACATTCTCAAGGGCTTCCATCACAAAGTACTACAGACTGAGGGATTTAAATAATGGAAATTTGTTTTCTCGCAATAATGGAGGCCAGAAGTACAAAATCAAGGTGTTGGCAGAGTTGGTTCCTCCCAAAGACCCTCTCCTTGACTTATAGATGGCCATCTTCTCCCTGCATCTTACCATGGCCTTCCCTCTGTGTGTGTCTATATCCTAATCTCCTCTTCTTATAGAGACATCAATCATATTGGATTTGGACCTATCTATATGACCCCATTTTACCCTAATTGCCTCTTTAAAAAGCCTATCTCCAAATAAGGTCATATTCTTGGGTCCTAGGGAGTTAGGACTTCAACATATAAATTTGAGGAAACACAATTAATCCTGTAACAAATGTTTATTCCAATGACACAATTGGGGACCAGGAAGAATGACTACCTGGCAAGTCCACGGAAGAGTCACTGGATACAGAACACCCCAGGAAAGGCGTGAGCTTGGGTAATGGAGCTCTCTGAAGCTGAGGCCATTTTTACAGGAACTGGAAGCTGACGGCTGTCTGCAGCAGCACTTTCACAGCTGGAGCTCCATCCTGTCATCCTGAGAGAAGTTCTGTGTGACACATCATAGCATCCACCACACAACACTTAGGCCTGTTGATGACATTCAAATGGATTAACCAATAGATTTGTTGACAATTTGCTTAAATGTTTATACATGTTTAATCTGATTAATTAAAAAGTATACCATTCCTCCCCAAGTGACTAATGACAGTCATCAGTCTAAGCCTTGGTGGTTTTGGACATTCCATTTTCAGCAACGAGGTAAAATTCAGTACATAAAATAAAATGATAAATGAGGTATCAAAAATGTCTGCATTCTCATTTAGCTGTCATAGAATTCCCTTGCTACTTAGAGTCATTCATGAAGCAGCAGCGGCTGCATTCCCTTTGAGCTTACAGAAATGCGGAATCTCAGATCCCACCCAAGACCTACTGCATTGTTACAAGATCCACTCAGGTGGATTCCTATTCTCATCAAAGTTTGAGAAGCATTGCCATAGCTGACCTTGAGCAAGTAATTAACCTCTCTGAGCCTGATTTCATCTGTAAAAGAAGGCAATTATAACCAGAAGGCCCCTTAGATACCTTCAAGTTCTAAAATGCCGTGACAAATCTGAGCCAAGTTTGATCTTTAAAAGTAACACTATGCCTCTCATAGAAAATGCATTGAACTTTCATCCCTCCTTATGCATGAACGTTCTGCTCCCTGCAAACTTGACTTCCATCTGTAATCGGCAATTAAAGTCATGGTTGAAGGGAAACTTCTGATAGCCTCAATGCAAAAGACATTCTTGTTAATGTATTAGCTCTGCACCTTAAGGCTAAAGCACCCTAGAGGTGTTTCAGGGTGACGTGCGAATGTGCAAGATCAACACTTATTGGAGTTGCAGTAGTGATTTGGGTGAAGACGCAAAGACTATTACCGATTTTACCATTTAGTGACTTGACCCTCAACAAAGGACTGATGGCTCCTGGTTACCCATTACAATTTATGGCAATGCTTCATTTAGAAGCAGCCATCAGCAAGATAGTGATGGGAGACAAGGGGCAAAGATCTGAGATGAATGAAAGTTTGCTTTAAGGTTGAATACCAAATTATCACCCATTCTCTCTGCATGGATCATTTGAAGCCCTGGGCTCCATTCTAAATTAAAAATTCCCACAGGATAAAAAATTCCAAATACTTGAATGATGATCTGCACATAGAGTTTGGTGCAAAAAATGCTAGTCAAAGCTTACCATCAAGAGATATGTTCACTTTTTGTAAAGATCACAAGTACAAAGGTGCAAGGCTGATAAAAACTACACAGCAATAATTGCTTGAAAATAATGATATTATTATTAATATTAATGCCAATAAAATAATTGTAACTAGCCTATATTGAGCACCTTCTGAATGCCAGAAACTTTTAAAATGTACTTTATTAATTCTTAAAACAAAATAAGAAGCATACCATTATAAAGCTCATTAAGCAAATGAGGAAACTGAAACTTAGATTAAGAGGTACTCCTAATGTGGCGTGCCTGGAATAAAAACCCAGATAATGTGATGCCAAATTTCTATTCTATGTATAGAATATGTATATATGTATGCGTGTGTGTGTGTGTGTGTCACAAGCATTCATGATAAATATGCATGATATAAGTTATCATTCCTATTTTATGAATGAGAAAAAGGTCTCTTACCTGTATCCAGGTTCACTCAACTTTATAGCTAGGCCAGGTGAAGAGAGTTTGATCTATTCCAGACAGAAGCCTTACCTCTGTCCATGGTACCCATCATCGCTCAGCAAACTAGCCTGTGCTGGATTTTTTCCTGTTTGTTGCAACTACAAACTAGTAGACAAAGTGATGCCTATCTTAAAATTCCCATCAAGTCTTAGCTCTAGGTGACTTGACAGAGACCGATGTAATATATAATAAAAATGATGTTTCAACTTAAGTTTAACATAAAAAGAAAGGACTCTCCATTTTCCAAGGAAATATGCCTGTATGGAACAATATTATTCTATTAAAGATTAATCAGAAGGTTCGTGTTTCAAATAGATTCAATAGTTCAATCTGCAGAAATATTCCAGGCAGCTGCCAAATCCATTTTATGATGAGGAGTATTGGCTGAGAGAAGTGTAGTGATGTGAGGCGCTCTGTGGGTGTCCATTAGGATCCCCTCAGTATTTATCATCCATTCACACTCCCTCATTGTCAGTTGCCAGAATCCAAGCTGTCTCCCTAGAAGGTTTGGTGTTCTTTAGAAGACAAGTTTTCCCTACCTGCATGCCAAGCAGGCCAGCAGTGCTGGGGTGTCATTACCACCACAACCCAACAGCTTTTAATCAATGCTTGGTTGGAGCTGATTGCTTAACACCTCAGAGCTCCTTCGCCCCTTGGCAATATAACTCAGATTTGTTCTCCACTGTTTTTCAGAATTCCTCAGTGGAATAAGCTGTCCACAGCGCCAAAATGTGCATGATCAAACATTTCTTGATATAATAATATGTTACTTGTTAGCTTCTTATTTTTTCTGTCCTTTACTTTCTTACTTCCCTAGCTTTTCCTGGGATCACCTTCTAAATAAATTTGCATTTGAAGCCTTAATTTAGGTTTCTCCCAGAGGCAAAACTCTGAGACAAGAGAGATGACTTTCTGAAGTTTACATTCATATAATAAGTTGAGTGTTTTCCTTATGCCCAGCACTAGAATAAGTTTTAGGGATATTGTTATAAACAAGACACGTCAAGGCCCCTTCTCTCATTATCACCCGTCCAGTGGACAAGACTCTGGGAACAGTCCAGTGAGCAAGACATTAAGAGAGTAAATGCAATTTTTCTAAAGGGGATAACCACAGTGACATAAAAGGTATTTGTGAACAATGTTCCATTTATTTTGATATTTAAAGAGAAAGTCATGATGGGGAGAATGCTCTGAGCAAAAGGAATAGCAATCAGGATGGAAAACCAAATAACCATGCACTGGGGAAATAAGATCACTGTGGCTACAGGGCAGAGACAGTGGCAATGAACTGAGTTATGAGGATGGGGAGGTAGGCAGGGGCCAGATCTAGAAGGGACTTCTAATTACAAGTGTTTTGGAATTTGCTCTTAAACAATGAAAATTTGTTGTAATATTTAGAATAAGGCAGTAGAAAGACTAATCTAGCTAAAATGTGGAGACTTACTAGGCATAAAGAAAAGAATTGTGGCCAGAAGACCAATGAAGAGATCTCAGACTTCTATTCTGGGACTTTTACAATATACTTTGCTCCTTTTGGATGGCTATGTCACTGAGGGGTTGAGTTTAGCAACACATAACAGAAAATTTATATAATGGAAGCTTAAACAAGTTAGATGTTTATTTTTATTCTCTCACATAAGAAGTTACTGAGTAGGTGTTTCGTTGGCTATGGTTCGTTGGCTTAAGGATGTTGAGAACAAAGTCCTTGTGTCTATCTTGGTAAGCACTGTCTGTATAGTCACAGGATGCTCAATTCCCAACAATCTCAACCTCTATGTCTGCATTCTAGAAAAGCAAATATGGAAAGAAAAGTGGTTAAAATATATTGACCAGTCAAGTCCACTTTTTAAGGGTCTTTTGTAAGAGTTTGCCTAGTGATTTCTGCTTACTCTGTTATCCCAAAGTGTGTCACATGGCCGTCTTTAACCACAGGGGAAAATGAGAAATGTAGTTTTTAGATGAGAACATTGCCAATGAGCAAACACAAGAAGCCTCATCAATTAAGAAGAAAGGGAAAATGGATATTGAGGAAGCAATTAGTAGGCTCCACCCAATCTATGTACAATTAAAAAGACTAGATGAAACAACAAACCAACAAACTACAGCAAGAGAAATGCTCATAACAATGATAACAATTCTAACACTGCCTCTGTTTGCAGAACACTTATATTTTTTAAAGTACATTTTGTGAGTGCAATTCCCCTGCTTAATATACTTAATAAAATAGTGGAGCATAAAGATATTGATGTTCCACTAAGCAGAAATAACCCAAGAAAAGCTGAAAGCATGATGAATAGAAATGGCGGAGAAAACAACTTCTCACTGAAACTTGCATTGCTTTTTACCACAAATTCTTTTTTCTGGACTTTGCCTTACATGTATAATTAGTTGTGCTTTCTGGAGAAGATGCATGGCAGGGTCATTTAGAGAAAGTACCAAAAGTACTGCCAACTAGAGTTCAAGTCCAGCCTGTTCATTCACTACTCATGAGAAATGAACTTACCCTTTGAACCTCAGTTTCCCCCCTTGCACAATCTGGTAAACAGCACCTGCCTTACAGCCTTCAAAAGATTTCAAGACAATTTTTTTCTCTCTGTCTTTCTCTCTCCCCTTTCTCTCTCACTCTCTGTATATATGTTATATATATGTATATACATTTATATATGCGTTTTAGTGTTTTTGTATTCTTCACTTTAGTGTGCTACCATTATTAATCAAAGGCCCTAAAAAGAATATTTGCATAACAAATTTGCAGAGAGGTAAGTGCTACATTTTGACTTAGCAGGGACAGAAAAGGGTGGTTATGTAGCCTGATGCCAAAATGAGACAGCTTTGGGAGTGAAGTGAGGGGGTTTGCTCTATACTTCACCCACCATAGGCATTTTGGAGCATTTCCAGGTGTTAGAGAGAGTGCGTCCCTGGCTCCAGCAGCCTCCTTCAGCACAGAGGTACTGGATCAAGTAGAAAGAGGAGTAAAGAGAATGGGAAAGTTTTTAGAAAGAAGGACTCCAATTTTTGTTTTCCTGAGAATGGTAGGTTTGAAGTGTGACCAAAGTCTTCATTACCTAAAATAGTCTCTTTCCCCTGAAAGAAGCTTGGGGAAATGTGGTTGCCACAGAGACTCACAGCTTGACAGGAGAAAATCCCCAGGGCCTGTGGGATCGGCCTGTGGGATCAGCCTGTGGGATCAGCCTGTGAGCCAGCCCATATGCATGCCTTTAAACTTCATGCTGCGAGTCCTTCTTTGAGTGGCTGCGATCTTCCATCCTCTATCACACGCCTGCAGATCACGGAACAAAATTGACTGAACTCTGCCTCTTGCTGAGCTCAGTTAAGCTGCTCAGAATTGCCAGGAGGAAACAGGAAAGGCCACTCACATGTATCTCAGCGTGGTTGACACCTGGCCCATAATTCCGGTGGAATCCAGCCATCATTTACCAAACATGGACTTCACGCCAGGTTCTAGGCTTCACTCTGGAGGCCACGAATAATAAAGCATAGGTTCTTTCTCAAGGAGTCCCGAGTCAAATTAGAGAGGGCCACTTATGCGGGAGGCAAGGGTCAGGCTACCCACCTTTCTGAGAATCTTGGGAAGTTTCTCAATGGAAGCACTTTCGTTTTGTTGTCTTGAGTTGAGCAAGAAACAGCAACATGAACTATCAGAGAGTCAGCAGAGAGTCAGCAAGCTGAAAGGGACAGAGCAGGGACAGAGCTTGGAATGGCCTGGAGGTTGGAAGCAGCTTGACTAGAAGGCCATTTTTTGAAAAGTATGCTGGGTCTCATTATGAATGCAGGGCTAAAGCATGTGATCATTTATCCTACAGCCAACAGGAAGTTCATAAAGGATTTATTCAGATACTCATTTAAGTTAATAGTTTAGCAGCGTCGAGAAGGACTTGGAGTAGAGCCACACTGGAGAGGGGAAGATGAGCTAACAAGCCCATGTGAGAGTCTGAGGGAAAGGCAATGGAGGTGGGCCCTCTCCTGGGCAGCAGGGAAAGAATCATGTGAGAGGACAGAGCTCCTTATACAATGTGCACGCACGGCCACCATGCAAAATAATGTTCATGACAATTCAATTTCAACTTTAGAGACAGGAAGAGGAGGTATGGCTTATCCTAGGGCCAATCTCTGGCCTTCTTGACATGATCCCAATTTGTTCATCCAGGGCAGTCTGTGGACTCAAGGTTTGCCAATGAAGCATGCCTTAATGGCAAAAATCACAACTTGTCCCCGGAATTTCTGCCAGGTTGATGAATATCTTGAATGCTGTTAAAAAGACATCTTGCCAACGTGGGCGGATAACAAGGTCAAGAGATCGAGACCATCCTGGCCAACATGGTGAAAGCCCACCTCTACTAAAAGTACAAAAATCAGCTGGGCGTGTTTGCACGCTCCTGTGGTCCCAGCTACTCGGGAGGCTGAGGCAGGAGAATTGCTTGAACCCGGGAGGTGGAGGTTGCAGTAAGCCGAGATCACACCACTGCACTCCAGCCTGGTGACAGAGCAAGACTTCATCTCAAAAAAAAAAAAAAAAAAAAAAAAAAAAAAAAAATCTTTGAAACACATGGAGAGGAATTTCAGGGATACAGCTGGGGCCATGCATTTAACCTATCTTCATTTGTGAAAACGTCAAATACAAGTTTTGAGAATAAGTCTCCAGAATTGAAATGTTTTGCTCAGTCAGTCCCTTTCTAAGTCATTACGGGAGTGACTTCTTGCACGGTCAACTGCAGTCTGAAGCAGATGTGTTTAGAATGCATTAATGATATTTGCTGGAAAATATAACCATTTCCTGACATTTGTATTCATTTCTTTGAGCTTTTGGCTTATTTCTGGATATTAATTTAAATCTCTTCCGAATTTTAATTAGTGGTAGGATTTAATAGTGTTGAGTCTTTTTGCTTTTTTTTCTTCTAAGAATGAATGTTAACTTTACCAATCCAGGATTTGAAGTATCTGTATTTATTCCAGGACTTAACAATGAGTGGGGATTAATATTTGGATAGGGAATATATAAGTGCATCCACTGTGCCTCTGGAAATTAATTAAAAATATTTTAAGATTTTTAAATGGTTTATTTAGTGAAATCATCCCAAAGTAATGAACAGGTGTAAGCCAAGTTTTACTATAAGTCTTAAGTATTTGCGTGTTTTCTAGTGTCTGAGTTGATCCCACCTCAGTATTCAATAACATTAATATTCATTTTTCCTTGTCTCATCTCTTGTTTTGCAGTCCTACTGCAAAACGTAGGGGCTGAACCTGTTCACCCATTGCATGTTCAGCTGCAGCACTGCTCAATTCCTTTTGTCTTTTTTCAGACATCGTGCTGGTCCATGCCCATTTGTGTATTTTTTAAGCATAATTCTATTTATAATTGGAAAATCATAATTGTATATATTTATAGGATTCAATGTAATGTTCAATACATGTATACATTAAGGAATGATCAAATCAGGCTAATAAATCCATGCCTATTTGCTTTTGCACCTCCAGTTGCCTCTGCTTGAACCCCCTCTCCAGACCTGTATACACCTCACAAATTCCTGCATATTATTAATAGTCGAAACTTAACTGAGACATCCCCTTTAGAGTAAAGTCTTCAATTCATCTTCTAGACAGAACGTATACATTCCTCTTTTTATCATTTCTATCTTTTGAACAACTATATTTGTATTCATAAAAGGGTATTACACTTGTGTTTAAATGTCTGTCACCTTTATGCCCCCTGCAAGGCTTAGTGTAGGGCTTCAAAAATAGCAGTGATTAAAACATCTGAACTCAACTTCCTGAGTTCTTTCAGTGATATAATTGAATTAAAAAAAGTTGGCTTTTTTTTTTAACCTGCCAGGTAGATTAAACTTTCAATTTGTCAACAGTATGGGTTGAGTTCGGTTATATGTTGGAAATTTACTTAGTGCTGTTATTAAATGCCAACTGAAAGAAATTGCAGAGAAATCTATTGATTCTACAGCTTAGAAATTAAGATTTTCTATTTTAAGGAACACCACTGATATCAAGAATTGAAATGAAATATGACCAATATGGTCTGATTAAACTCTATGAGTAATGCATCAGAATTTCCTCTGCGCTAGGAGTTTTCCTACTTTCTTCTGTAAAAGAACCAAAAGTGAGAACTTTAATGAGGGGCAGAACCCTACTGTTTGCCTTCTGCTTTGGTTTCTGATTGTCCAGGACCAACCTGAGATGCACAGAAAGGATGAAGTGCATGTTAGAGACATGTAATACAATCAAGATTCAGAAATTATAGTCCAAATGAACTTTTATTATTTAAGCTCAGAAGTGTAATAAACACACCTAAAGCTTACTTTAACAGCAAAATTCTTCAGCAAACTCTCGTAATATTTTTTTTGAAACCTAGGATTTTATAAAACATGCTGCCAGCAAACGATTCTCTAGACTCGGAAACATCTGTCTAACTTTCCCTATTCTCTGTGTTGTCATTATTACTCACTTACAGCATAATGGGCAAACACACACAGAGTTTGGCTCTCCATGCATGGGTTTGAATTCCAGTTCTGTGAGCCTGGTGGCCACTGGCCAGCAGCTCACCACTCTCCCTTTGGTTTCCTCCTGTGGGGATATCGCATCACATGGGAGCCCACCTCATGCGATTGAGATAGGGGAGATTGCTCCTCCTTCAGACAACTTTCCCTCTCCCTCTCTAACTACAAAGGGAATAAAAGTCAACGTGCATGTTTAAGCTCCCCTTCTAAAGAATGCCATATTCTGA
Organism: Macaca nemestrina; assembly: GCF_043159975.1. Lineage (NCBI taxonomy): Eukaryota > Metazoa > Chordata > Mammalia > Primates > Cercopithecidae > Macaca > Macaca nemestrina. Next base: position 186,778,505 of record NC_092127.1, read on the forward strand.
TTTATCTTTTAATCTGCTGTGAATTGAGAAATCACAAATCACCAAGTTTATTTGAATTAGCTAGAAATACGAATCAATGGAGTTAATGAAAACAAAGAAATAAAACTCCAGAAATGTATTTAAAAGTCTACCCTCAGGACAAATCCAGAGGTTTCTGTACAGTAGTGAGGAGGCCACACTTAACAGCTGTCATCCTATGTAGATCAAACGTTCATTCAGCAATTGTCACTTTGCCTGCTGAGTCATGATCAGTGGACTGAATTCTGCCGATTCAAAGGTGAATTAAGATAGAGAAACCCTCTCTGCAATTCAAGAACTAATCATGTAATGTCGGGAAAAGGAAAGCAAACAGTACCTAGTTTGGGAATCTACATTCCCAATGCTGTAATAAAGCAGATAATAAAGCAGATTCCCAAGTGTGGCAAGGAGAAAGACAGAAGTCAGGGGTTTTGTGTCTCTTGACCCTATTAAGGGACACTGGCCTACAGTTATCAGAGAAGGCTTTGCTGAACAGCAAGTGAGGAGGGGCTGTCTGAGACAGAATGGACCATGATCTGAAGGCTACATGAAGTGAACAGCAGGTTCCAGGCTAAGGAGGAGAAAATTAACTGCGTAATCAGATTTGTGTTTTGAAAATTTGTCATTCATGAAACTCTCTTGTTTTATAAGATCTTCAATGTCTACATAGTTGTATTGCAGTTTACCAAAACTTTATTATATAGTAAGTTGTCATTATCTAAAAATATAAGAGATCATGAATATAGTGACAGGATTCACTCTTTGAAGTTAATACAGTCCAGCTTCACTTAGCAAGAGTGCTTGGGGAAGAGGACCTTTGCTTTAGTAAGGAAGGGAGGTGTCAGTGAGTTGTAGGAAACACATAACTGCTGGTAACAGAAACTAAAAAATCCCATTGCCTCTAGATTTGTAGGAGAAAAGGTATCAAATCTATTTTTTCCCAATTTTCTGTGGTTTAAAAAAAAAATTTCTGGGACCAATTTCCTTATCATGAACTATTGTTTGGCATGCCTTCATTTATCTGCTTCTAAATGGAAGAAAAAATGTTTTACTGAGTACCTATTATGTACTAAGCACAGAGGTAGGCCTTTTCTCATTTAATGTTTATTCATTTAATGTTCTCATTTAATGTTTATTCATTTAATGTTCACAAAATTACTAAGAGGTAGATGCTATCATTACACTATAGACAATAAGATGGTAATTCAGAGGTGGTTTCCTTGCCAAACTCAGTCTTGGTTTTCAATCATCATTCCTTTCAGGACTGCCATGTTTGGCCAAATGGATTGTGTATGGTACCCTCTGGGGTTGTGCAGGGTGATAACATGATTACACTCCTACGTGGCCCCAAAAGCCATTGTGTAGTGCCGCCTAGCCCGCTATCCCAAGAGTCATCTTCAAATCACCAGTTCTCAGTTGTATTTGTATTTATGGCAGTGAGGTCTTGGAGAAAGGGCTCCATACACTGAGCACTCAATAAATTTACAGTTGTGACTGACAGTGGATATTTATTTGGTTCTCAGAAAAATCAATCTGTGGAGGAAAGCAAAGTGTAACAGTTATTTCGAGGCTTTAGTTAGTAGGATCCAATTAAATAGGTTTTCGTGTTACGGTCCTATTTCATTTTCCTTACCCACAATCCTTAGCCCTCCAGAGTTCAGCAAACAACACAGAAAAAGACAAAGGTCCCAGAACCTCCAGAATACCTCTCCGAAAGTTCTTGGTCTGAAGCATTGGCAAATTATCTTTGGGTCTGACTCTATGGTTCCCTTTTCTCCCTTTACACAGTTTTTCCTAACTTAGAACCTTTCTGCTCTTAATTTCGATAGAACTGTAACGTGACTAATAATGGGTTGACCAGCCCATGGCACGGGCAAAGCGCCAAATAAGGTCTCAGGGGGGCCGATGCAGGAAGCAGGCAGTGAAGGCAGAGAGAGAAGAGCAAAGAGAAGAACCAGAAAGAAATAAAAAAAAAACCCTAACAGTTGGCCGTCTTTCATGTAAGGGCAGACATCCATCCAGATTTCGAACAGTGTAACTCTAGGGGAGGAGTTCCCAACCAGCCTGTGCTGGTGCCATTTGGTTGAATCATAGTGGAACGCATTGGTTTACCTGTGTCTCGGATGCTTTTCTGCTTCAGTGATAAAGTTGAGTTGTTGTGAAAGAGAGCCTAAGACCCATAAAGCTTAAAAATTTTATTAAACTGATTATGACTTTTTTTTTAAAACAAAGATCGTTTTCCAGAATAATCCATGTTACAAGGACTTTTTTTCCCCATTCATCAGATTAAAGTCACTTCTGAGGGTCACTGCTGGGCTATAGCTCTCTAGAGCAGCTGTAGGGTCATCTTGTCACCATGGTGCTACTAGCATGGTACCCTAACCTTCATCTACTGAGCAAAGATTCTCCAACATGCAAAGTTGTTAAAAGTATATGGATGTTTCCAAAAGTAAACTTCCTTTACAGGAACATTTGCTTAAGTGATACTAATGGGTTTTTCCACCTGGAATATTCTCTCAGATATCTGTATGATGTAGAGTTTTATTTTGTTCAGGCCTCTGCTCAAATGTTATTGCCTCAAAGAACCCTCCTCTGACCAGCAGACCTAAGTAGGCATACTCTTTGTCTCCCTAACAACCTTACTCTATATTTTCAAAGCAGTTAGCACTAACTCCCATTGGATGGTTGAAACATTGGCTTATTATTGGTTCCCTTTCATTAAAATACATCATCTATGGGGTTAGACACTGCTTACAGTTTTACTTCTATATCCACACTACTTATAAACATGTCTGGTTTGCTTAGTAAGTCTTGTTGAGTGAATAAACAAAGGAAGCCAAGCAATGGTGCTGAACAGATAACATATTACCTCCCATTAATGGGTTAGATCAGGAGCCTCAGAAAGGAAAAGAAAAAAGATAACAAAGAAAAAATAATTTTCTCACTAGAACCTGAACTATTTATTTAACTCTAAGTTGTGCCGAGAACTCTAACAGAATTGTCAAATAAAACGTTTCTTCAATTCTCTGGTGAGGCTACGAGACATAGTAGCATGTACCTGGAGTAATACGGGTCTAAATTCAAATTGCAGCCCTATTTCTTAATATTTTCCTTTTCATATAGAAATTATCTATCTATATCTATATCTACATACACACACACACACACACACACATATATATATTAAAAATGTGATTAAGATTAGCTGCCACCAAAGGTTCTTGTGGGTATTAACAAAGATGATATGTGCAAAGTCCCTAAATGAAAGTCCAGCCCTCAAGGTGTTTGATTGGTGATTGGGTTTTGCTTCCTCTTCTAGCAGGACAGTTGCCCGTTGGAGAAGTGAGATACAGCCGCTCACACTTGCATCGCCATCCTTTTCTAAGGCCTCAGGTCCTCACTTTTCATTTTGAAAGTAAAAACGCAAACCAACAGTAGTCCCTCAGATGAAAGTTCCTTGGGTCACTGTCTCCTTTGTTGGGATAGGGGAGGCTGACTCACCTCCCAGGCAATTCTGAGAAGTCTTTGGAAAAGGGTTGCAATTTGTTTACCGTTTCCGACAGTCTTATTGGTTGCCATAGCTTGACTTTAGGCAGCCCTCCTACCAGCCGCCTCATTAAAATAAAGCCCTCTTTATGCCTTCAGTGGCCAGTGGCCTCGCATGTGAAAAGAGCTGCTAGCCACTCCCTGGATTCTACCAGCGCTTGCAGCCAAAGGATTGGGCCTCCCTATCAAGGGTGGGTACACATTCCCCATCCTCAACCTGCTGCCAAATAGCTGCAATGACTCTAGAAGCTTTTGGAAAAATATCCTTCAGCATAAAAGGCAAATTTTATACTCTAATCAAAATAACTGCCAAGTTAAAAAACATTCTATGAAAAGGGTGCTCTGGGAGAAGAAATGAAAAGCAAAGGAATGTTCTCACCCAGACACTACCTCACTGTGGTAGGAAAAACAGAATAAAATAAAATAAATTGAAAGATTTGCATTATTCCTTTCAAGAGAAAGTGTCCAGTTCAACAAAGAGCCTTTCTGAAATGTTAAGGACTTCTAATTATGACTAATAAGCTTGGCCTCACACTAACTTCCAGCCCTAAGATTTACAACCTCCAGCTGCTAGGAGGATTTTAGTTCTTCAGTAGGATCCTTCCAGCTAATGTAGTTGATTTTGTGTGTCTACAATGTTGAAGAAATGGGGAATTTCTAGTCTATTAACTAATTCAAGTCAGTAGTAACAAATACAACCAGACATGGTTTCAAAGCTTGTGTCCATTACTTTATGGCTGTGTAATCTTGGACAAGATCTCAGCTTCTCTGTGTTCAATGCTGTCATTTGTAAAATATGCAAAATATTGCCTAACTTTTATGGTTGTTTGGAAGGAGCAAGAGGTTCCTTTCAAGGTGCCTAGGAGACCACAGCGGGGAGTAATTGCATCTTATTTCTTGACCTCTGTACACCGCATTTTCAGACAAATGTAGAAAAGGTCTCAGGACCATAACTTGAAAACCTTTGACTGAAGTGATGTAAATCCAGATACTCAATGTGTAGAAGACTTAAGGGGATGTGAAAACATTTTCCTGTAAGTAAATAGACTTCTACAGTGACATGAAGGAGTCAGAAAGAAAGGATGAGCAATTGAAAGGAGATATTTCAATTTAGATTTAGGCCAATATGAAATACTAATTAAAAGTAGCCTGTGAAGTCAAATATGGCTCAAGTTCTTTTATGAGCTATGTGACTTTCAATTTATTTTTTTACTTCCTGTGCCTCAGTTTTGTTTGTGTAAAATGGAGCCCACCATAACCTCAAAACCAATTCATGACACAGATATTAAATACTTAGTGACATAAAGCACTTTGTGCCTAGGTCATAATACACACAACAAAATACAATGTATTATAAAAATATAATGTAACATATTTTAATATATTTATAAAATATATTTTATATTTATGCTATTATCATTGTAACAATATAATGATATAACAATACAATGATAATAGCAGCTCTTAAGCTTCCTAACATGCAAACAAACTCATCCAGAGAAAGAATAGTCATGATTTCTGTGTTTGGTGTGAGCCTAACACAGATAAAACATTTTTCAGGAGAGGATTCAAGCAACTGAAGATCATTGTCCTAGAAGATGCTCAAAATTCATTCAGATCTTAGGAGTTTAGGATTCTAATGCTGCCACTGTTTTCAACTCATTTTATGCAGGGTTTTGAAATAACAGCTTTATTGAGGTACAGTTTGTAGGTCAGAAAATTCACTGTGTCAAAGTGTACAATCCAGTGATTTTTAGTATACGCAGAGTCGTGCAATAATTATGACTATTTTATTTTAAAACATTTCATTACCCCTTAAAAAATCCTGTACCAATTAGCAGTCACTCCCTATTCCCCTAACTACTTCTTCCAAACAACCTCCAATCTACCTCTTGACTCTATAGATTTGCCTGTTACGGACATTTCATGGAAATGGACTCATGTGATATGTGATATTTTGTGACTGGCTTCTTTCACTTTACATGTTTTCAAGGTTTATTCATGTTGTAACACGCATGGGTACTTCATTCACGTTTGTGACTTTATAAGATCCCCTAGTATGGATATATCACATTTTGTTTGTTCATTAACTGATGAACATTTGGATTGTTTCCACTTTTGGCTAATGCAAATAATGCTGCTATGAACATTTATGTCCAAGTGTTTTATATCCAGAAATGGAATCTGTAGGTGATAACTCTGCTTCACATTTTCTCCACATCCTTGTTTATACTTGTCTTTTTAATTTTAACCATCCTAATGAGTGTGAAGTGGTAATTCATTGTGATTTTGATATACATCTCCCTAATGAATAATGACATTTGAGCATTACTTTTGTGTGTTTATTGGTCAGTTGTATATCTTCCTTGGAGAAATAATATTTATTTGGAGAAATGTCTATTTAGATTATTTGCTCATCTTTTTGATTGGGTTACTTGCCTTTTCATTGTTGGGTTAAAATATTTTTATGTAATACAAATTCCTTACTAGATAATTTACAAATAGGTATTTTTTCATTTTGTGGTTTGCCTCTTCACATTCTTGCCGGTGCTCTTTGAAGAATAATTTTTTAATTTTGTGATAAATGTAAAGGTTTATTTTTGCATCCTTGATTCTATTCCATTATTCTGTTTGCATTCTTATGCCAGCACTATCTTGATTACAATAGAATTATAGTAAGTTTTTAAATCAAAACATGTGAGTTATCAAACTTTGTTTGTTCTTAGAATTTTTTCTTCCAATCTGGGCTTCTTGATTTTCCATATAGATTTTATAATCAGCTTAATTTCTTCAAAAGAAATTACCTGAGATTTTGATAGAGATTTTATTGAATCTGTAGATCAATTTTGGGAGTACTGCCACCTTAGCAATATTAAGTCTTCTGAGGCATGAACAAAAAATAGTTTTCCCTTTATTAAAGATTTTTCTTTAATTTACCTAAATTAAAGAATCTTCTTTAACTTTTTTCAGTAAAGTTTTATAGTTTCATGTGTAAGTATTGCACTTCTTTTGTTAATTTCTTAGTATTTTAATCTTTTTAATGCTATGGTAAATGGAATTGTTTTATTAGTTTATTTTTCATACTGTTTATTGCTAGTATATAGAAATGTAATTGATTTTATATCTTGATCTTGTATCAATTTAAGCTAACAGCAGGCACACCAGCCATACATATACAAAGATTAACAGAAACTCAATTTACTTGTGAACAGGTAAATTCTCAAGTAAAAGATGCTTATTTTTTCTTTTATCTCTTAAAAGTGTTGGTTAGAATTACATTTTCAACCTACCTTAATGTTGTGTTTGTCATTGAAAGACATTGTCAGATAAGACAGAAATCAGAATAATGGGTAGAAGCAGACAGATGAGAGCAGGTGGCATAAACCATGGTCCTGGAGGCCAGAACATGCTTTGCTTTTCATGGCCCTGACAGTTACCTTAAAGTTTTATGCCATCTTCATATTATTCTTGCAATTAGAGAACATTGAAGACAGAAACAGTTGAATTAATCAACAACATGCTAGTACAATAAGGCAACAAATCCTGTCTTAGTCGATGTGCTGTTTTCAGAATTTTTTTTCCTACGTTATAGCAAAACCTAATGAAATAAACAATTTTGGTTCAATCTGTGCTTCTTGTTTTACTCAGTTTTGGTATATTCTCCCCAAACCACTTCTGCTCTTATTCCCTGGGGACCCTATTTCATTTTCATTCTTAATGCCATTCTCATTTTCAAAATCATTCGTGCGGCACACAGAATTAGAAATGCAGGCTACCTAAGTCAACCTGAAAAAGCAACTATCCAGTACATCCCCCATCCATAAATGACCGCTGTGACACTATCATGCTTTGCACACACCTCCCTTTCAGCCCTCTTCACACTCTGTTACAGCCATTCATTCACATATTTGTCCCCACAAACTCGTATGGAAAAGATCCATGTCATTTTCATCACTGCATCTCTAGCGCACAGAGCACAATGGCTAGCCCTTAGTGCATGCTTAGAAAATGTTTTCCAACTGAGTATGTAAAGGGAATTTCTTTTGAAACTCTCCTTTACCCTTTCTAAGTCCCAAAACAGCTTTACAAACATAATTGCTTTGGCATAATTTTTCTAAGCATTTCTTCTGACATTTCTTTTGGGAAATAATTTTACCAAAAGTCAATAGAGTTATTACCTGCTGTGTGGAAGACTCTGCCAGATGTTATGGCACATAGAACAGAGCTTCTGATCTAGCTGGTGACACAACGTATGTACGTGATAAAAATCAGTGCAAGTGTCGACCAAGCACTTATATGTGCCAGGGATAGTGTTTTGATGAATGTAACTCATTTAAGTCGTGCAGCAAATGAATGCACCGGGCTCTAATCCTATTCTCTCTGACAGGTGAAGGAACGGCAGGTGAGCTATGTCACTTGCACAAGGTCACTCAACTTATAAATGGCTAAGCCAAGATTTGATCCCAGGCAATCTGACCCCAGGACATATTTACATAACCAACAACCTACTTTGTACATACAAAGTCACAGATGATAATTGACAAGTAAATTTTTTTATTTCTCCAGAAATGTAGGGGGACAGATGATCACTATAGACCAGGATGTTCACTGAAGGATTCAAACAGATGATAGATTTCAGTAAGCTGAAAAAAAGCTGAGCCAAATTTAAACACAGTAACAAGGAACTCTAGACAAGGGGAAACTGTGAACAACACTAGAGAGCTTGGTGGAGGGTCCAGTCATTCTGAAGTAATGGTTAATACTACCCAATGTACTATTCTGGGCAATGAAGATAAAATAAGACAAACTGCATGTTCTCATGGACCTTACATAACAAACAAAAAAAACAAAGACAGACTTATCTAGTGGAGAGATGTGCTATGAAAAAAGTAATAAAGCAGCATAAGGAAATTGAAAGGGACAAAGGAAGTGTTGCTATGTAATAAAGTGCACGCAGAAAACAGCCTGTCTGTGAAGGTGACAGTCCACCTGCCACCCATGGTAGGAGAAAAGCAGGGAGACGTGAAAACCTGTGGATTAGGTATTTCCAGGGAGAGGAAACAGAATATCCAAAGGCCCTGAGGTAGAGCATTCTTATTGAGTGTGAAGAAAGTGAGGGAACCAATATGGTTGGAGTGCAGCCAGGGAAGAGGAGAGAGGTGGGAGGTGATATCCACAGGAGCTGGGGCCAGGATCCGTAGAGTCACATAAATCACTGCAATCGCTTTGAATTTTTCTCTGCTGAAGACTTTCCATCAGCTTCCCATCTGACACACAGGAGCAATACATGAGTCTTCCATTTCAGAAAGATGACTCTGGCCAAATGCTCCTAGAATGAAGGAGTACATGAGCAGGTAACCAAGGACACTTGAGGAGTCATATTCTTGGCCGGCTCACGTAGAGAATGTTTGTGTAGAGAAGCAACAGAAATTGAAGCTGAAGACAGTTCACTGAGAGTCGTCTTGGTTGCCGTGCTGGCAAGCTTAGACTTAGACTCTGTGGCAACCAGAGGGTTTGCGGAGGACACTCCATCGCTATATCAAATACATGATACAATGCTCCTATTTCCTGTTTCAAAAGTCTTCCTGTTCTATAAATATCATAGGACTGATAATATTCAGAAATGTTTAAGAAGTAAATTTGACTAGGTGAGATACAGGAAACCAATGAAACACAAAACTATCAGGGGCAGTACTGTCACGATCCTTAGCAGGTAAAATAAATTCCAATTTTATTTTAAGAATACCAGACATCTTCTGAGCATTTGCCATATGTTAGACACTTGGATACAAACTTTCTTTGGATTAGGTCATTGAATATTTATAAGAACTTAAGCAATCCGGTGCATCTTAATTCACAGTTGTAAAATCCGAGACCAGGAGAGGTTGGGCAACTTAGCCATGGTTATAGTTAAGGAGAGGTGAGGCTTGGGAGTGGGTGTGCTAATATTGTGCATTTCTTTTTAAATATTACCATACTCCAGTATAAATATTTACAGTCAATTTACTTCACCCAGGTTTATGAACAAATTCTAGCAACTCCTAAGAATTTGTCTATAAGGGATAAACTGATACCTCTGTAATACCTAAACTGGAAACCTGTGTTTAGAGCTTGGGAGAGAAAGAGGAGGAATAGTGGATCAATTAAGAGACAGGAAAAGGAGAAGACCTAGAAGAATGTGAGTCCTGCGTGCCTTTTTGGTGATATTGGACCACAAAATAATAATTTGTCATAAAGCAAAATTTATAGTTCTCAAGAAAAAAAAAAACATTAAAATTTGTAGTTTTCTTCACAGGATCTTAAAACATTCTAATAATCACTAAGAATATTTGGTGAAGATTTAGTTCTCACCAAAGGTAACTAAAAATGACTTGTCCACAGTTCCACACATGGTGAAGCTTAAGCTGTACTAACCTCACATACTCCTCTCCTATTTGGGGATTTATTTACTTTTTTACTTTTTATTATTTTTCCAACTCCAAATTCCATATCTGATTAGGAGGGCAGCCACCATGACAGAAAGCACCCAATTTTGCATCTTAGCCCTCCAACCAAAACCATATTTTACTCCTAAAGAAAACAGGACTTCCTTTAGGCTTAGGTTGCTGCGTTCAACTCTGCAAGGCTGGAGAGTTTCTCCATCAAATAAGCCTAAATCTACTTTCACCTTAGAAATCAGAAATAAATGTAACACATTCTTCACATTAAACATACAGCATATAAGCCACAGACAGTGTGTCAGAGAATTTCTTCTTGATCACGTATTGTATTCATCAGTCGGAATTCATTTAGCAGAAAAGACCCCCTCTGTCCCCGTGAGCCACCCCTTCTAGCCCTGCTATGACTAAAGGCGATTCCTGTTGACACAATTCATTACTGTTTTCTTATCTGTATAGTAGATAGACTCCTACCACGTAAACACCTCACACATGTTATGTCAGGTATAACTGGCAAAAACATTGTTTTCTTATACTAGTTTGAAAGGAAATTAGATCAGCTGTAGACAGCTTTGAAAAATTGAGTGCTTATTAAATTCAACAGCAGCAACAAAAATTCGGTTGTCCATCTCTTCAGGAAGTGAGTAGAGAGGGAAACCAGCTAATTCAATATGAATACGATAGAACACTGCTTAGGACTTTCCAAAGAATTGAATGGGAAGGGCATGAAGAATGAAAAAGCCATGAGACAAGACAGCAACCTGGGCCTAGCATCCTCACATCCCTCCTCTTAGCTTTGTCTCCATAATCTACCTATGTCTCCAATTGATTATGTATCTATCCCTCTAGTTATCTTTCTATTTACATGTATGTATCGTTTACCATCCATATCAATTTATAAACTATGTATGCAGATATCTGCCCATCTGTCTTTCTGTTCTTATTTTGAAATTTTCTTTATTTTGCAGGCATACATTGGGCACTTATTGTATTAGTCAGTCCCTTTATGAGTAGAGATATGACAGTCAATAATGTAAATACCTGGCCTTCATTAGCTTACAGTTAAATGGAGACAGACTGACAAGTGACCCTAATAACACTTCAGTGGGATGACCTCTCTCACGAGGTCAGCACATGGTGCTGTGGGGACATGCAGGAGTGATGCCTGAAGGATACTTGGTGGATGGATAGGAATTAAACAGTCAAGGAAGGGAGGAGGAACAGAATGCAGAGAGAAGAGGGTGCATCATGATGTGCAGAAGTAAAAGGAAAGTCAAAATCTGATTAATCTGAAAAGCTGTCTGTATTAGTCCATTTTCACACTGCTATAAAGTCTATTTTCACACTGGGTAATTTATGAAGAAAAGAGATTTAAAGTTCCACAGGCTTACCATAGTTCCACAGGCTTACCAGGAAGCATGACTGGGAAGCCTCAGGAAACTTACAATCATGGCAGAAGGCGAAGGGGACGCAAACCCATCTCCTATGCTGGAGCAGGAGAGAGAGCAAGGGGGGATGTACCACATGTTTAAACTATCTTGTGAGAACTCACTCACTATCATGATAACAGAATGGGGGAAATCTATCCCCTTGATCCAATCACCTCCCACCAGGTCCCTCCCCTGGCATGTGGGGATTACAATTCGATCTGAGACTTGGATGGGGACACAGAACCACACCATATCAGTGTGTGTAGGACCAATTTAAATTTTTGTTTCATCTCACTATGGGCTTGTTTCTCAACAAGAGACATAAATGTAACTGGAACTCCACCCAGAGCACCTGCAATCCAAACATAAACATGCAGTGTGGTTTAATTCATATTCCCGGAAATAGGAGAATGCTGATGTCATGCAAAACATTCAAACATCAACACAGACTTGAGTATGCTGTCAGGTTATATGATAAACACAAACCTGGGATGTTGTTTGGCAATATGTGGAAAACAAATTACTGTTAACAGAGCAACTGATGGAAAAAGGCAAAATTAAACGTAAAAATAGATACCAGGAAACAAAGTAGGAAAGTCAGCCCAGCACTAGCATTGTATTATGTATTCCTTATTACTGCTTGGAGAGTTTGTGTTTTCATGTAATATATTGCTATCCCAGGTGGAAACAACTGAGAACATCAGTTGTTATCCAACTAGGATTAAGAATCTGGTTTCTACACTGACGTGTTGATCTAGCACGTTTTTCTCTTTGGATTCGGTCTTCTAAACACAGCCTATTAAAAGATGCTTTAATTGGCATTTTGTTAGAAGGTTAATGAAAACTTACCAAAAATAGCTTGTGAAGGAAGTAGATAGGAACACAAAGTAAAAATACATCCTAATTGCACAAATTATTTTCTTTCACTCAGGCTTCTTTTCAGAGGCAGTTTTAAAAATACTGGGTCAATAACTTAGCCTTTGGCAGTCTTGCCTCTCCAGTGGCCTCCATTATTGCTTGAGGGATCTCTCAAACTCCTGCTCCATTCTTCTGCTTATATATTGTTGGCTAAAAGGTTTTTTTATTCACCCAACAAATACTATTGATGATGCATTGCATATTTATCCTTGCTACACACAATTGCGGTTTGTTTGATTCTTTTCTGTTTGCCGCTTTTCCAAGAAATTACATTTTCATGTGCATCCTTTGAGAACTGCTTATAAATCCTACTTCTGAGACATTTCGCTACAGTTGACTTTTATTCTTCTCCCAAACACAAAGCTCCTCATTGTCTATCTTGTGCTGGGAAACAAAGGTAAAATAGACACGTAGTGCTTACCTCCAAAGAATTCATTGTCTGGTGGGAAAAAGAGATAAATACAAAATTATAATAAAATCTGATATGTGAAATGTTAATGATACAGAGTCAACGATAAAGACAAAGTAACACAGGCTGGGAGAAGGGCGAGGGGGAGTTCTCAATTCACAATACCCAAAACACAGATGGTTTTATGTCATGAAAAGGAATCGATCCTGTGAGTTAACTCAACTTACCTAATGAACTCCCCATTCAACTCCCCATTTGAATACTATCTTTGCATTATAATCGTATACTTACTTTTATCTTGAAGCCACCAAGAAGTCATTAAAAATTTAAAATGAGAGTCTACTAATTTTGACTTCCGCTTCTTTCTCTAGCTAGATTTCTCTTCCTGCTCTACCTTGGATTCTTCTATTCCCATGACTCTTGCTCCTTCACTAATCCGCACACCCGCTCTTCTCTCTCTGAAGCAAGTGGGGCAAGTAAGGAGGCTACCAAGGTCTGACTCACAGAGAACAAGGGTTCAGCACACATCATAATCACCATCATCATCACCGTAGCAACCATCACATTTGTTGAGCATTTAGTAAAGATGTGTAGTGGGTGGTATGTGTGTTTCACTGATATCCTTAAGAAAGCTTTATGTCAACTCTATTAAGTTGGAAGTATTCTCTTTGTTTTGTAGATGATGAAGTAGGTGCTCAGAGAGTTCCTGACACTTGGCCAAGGTCGTTCAGAAGCTGGCCAATACCTGAACCATTTGGGCATAGGCTGGGGACATGGGTCAGATGCTGTGTTAATCAAAACTGGAGCACACAAGATTTGCCTGATAGTGAACCTACGACTGTCATTTTGGAACTGCTTGAATCCTGTTTTTCTGTTTCAATTCCAGAAGTCCCAGCTATGAGAATGAGGGAGAGGCCAAGAGCACAGAGCAGGCAAAGCTGGCCAGACAACCACAGGTTCTCCCCCTGCCGCTGGAGGGGCTCTTCTGCCCTTGCTGCTCACCAGTCTCTACTCTCATCCTGTTGAACAGGCTGCTCAGCCTCCTGTGGCAGAGCCAGCTGTATTCAAACTCTTATGGGCACAAAGGGCCTGGTGGGGATTGAAACTCAGATCTCTGCAGTGGCGCAACATGTGCCCCTTTGCTCCGCTAAGCTTACAGGTAATGTATTAGCTGCAAGTCCTGAGTGTCAGGTCAGCTTTGTTCTGGCTACCCAACCTTCTGCCAAGTGCTGGACAATTGCCCTCATGATGGTCCAGTACTGGTCTAAGCCCGAGTCTCCTTCCTGTACCCTGTGCTCCAAGATTGATAACTAGATTGCTGCCCCAACCCTTGGGTCAAAGCCTCTTTTAATAACCCATTACTCCCATGATCCCCAATCTTTCAAAGACTGAGTCCCCAGCTTTCTTTCTTGGCTAGCCTTCTATCCTCAAACAGAAGCTTCTGCTAAAGCCAAACATGTAGTTTGAGCCCAGCTCCTTGATGAAAGATCTGAGGCTGCTAACTAGCCACCTGCTAATTTCTAAGCCTGTCCTGCCTCATGTTCTTGTTATTCTGTCTTTCCTGTCTGCCAAGCCTTATTTTATAATCTCACACATTTCACCCTGAAGCTAATAAATAGGACAAAGACCAGGAACCCCATAATTGTTAGAGTAAGATCTCAACTTTTTAACACAGAGAAGGTGCGCTCATGACAACATAGACCCCAGCAGCCTCTCCAGCCTTACTCTTCCCATCACAGGCTACGCCGGCCTGAAATGACCCTGGCCCACAAAACAGCTTGAACTTCCATGGATGCTCCATGCTGTTCATACCACTGCCCATGTTTATTTATTGACTTTTTAAAAAAGTATTATCGAGGCCTAATTGGTATACAATAAACTGCCCATATTTAATGTATACGATGTGATGATTTTGGACATACCTGTGGAGCCATCACCACAATATTAAGGCAATGGCTGGGTGCGGTGGCTCACACCTGTAATCCCAGCACTTTGGGAGGCTGAGGCAGGCTGATCACTTGAAGTCAGGAGTTTGAGACTAGCCTGGCCAACATGGTGAAACCCCATCTCCACTAAAAATACAAAAATTAGCCAGGCATGGTGGCGAGTGCCTGTAATCCCAGCTACTTGGGAGGCTGAGAAAGGGAATCGCAGGAGGCAGAGTTTGCAGTGATCATGCCACTGCACTCCAGCCTGGGTGACAAAGTGAGACTCTGTCTCAAAACAAAAAAACAAACAAGAAAAAAAAAATACCAATATTAAGCAATAAATATATGCTACACCTCTAAAATTTTCTTGTGTTCTTTGTTTTATTTGCTCATTTGTTTATTTGATATTATTTTTTAATATTAATTTTTTAAATTCGTAATAAAGTATTGATGACTATAGGCACTATGCTGTATAAAAAATCTCTAGAACTTATTAGTCTTGCATATTTGAAAACATGCCATTTTTGTTCTACTTTTTAAACTTATTCATCCTTCAAATCTAGAGCTTAGTTCACCTCCCCTAGGAAGGTAAAACGTACCTTTCTCCTTGAGAAACCATCTATGTGTGTGTGTGTCTACTATTTACTGAATGTCTGCACTATCTCTGCTTCTTTCACGAATTTGTATCATTGCATTTGCATGTTCCCAGAGTTCTATCCAATAGGTACCTTGGCAGGAATGTGAGCTGAAATCCATTTGACTAGTTAGCTAGCGTATTCCAGGGCTATAAAATAACAGTCCCAGGAGCCTGCATGGTTGTCAGACATTTCTAATAGATCACAGTTCTCTTTCCTACTGAGCCAGCCCAGGATCTCAGAACTCTTTGCAAAGTTATGCTGCAGGCAACCGCCACCAATCAATGTGAAATGGAATATGAACTTCTTTCCATCAAAAGACTCCATGAAAACAGTGAGAAGGCAAGTCCCATCTTGGGAGAAGATATTTGCAATGGACATAACCAAGCATTAGCATCCTGATCTTACACAGAATGCCTCTAAAGAAAGAAAGAAAAGAAATGGCACATTTGCTGCCTTTGCTCTAGGAAGATTTGGATGGGAGAAATCTTGAGTTTCCTGACCTCAGGGCGTACCCTTCATTGACACAAACAACAGGCACTGTGGGAACATGTGACTGTTTGATGTCAACAGCAGCTGTGAGTCGGGCTTATGCGCCACCCACCCCCACCACTCACCTCAGCTCAGCTCACCTGCTTTGTCCCAGAGCCAGCAGAGTACAGGCTGCTGTTAACAACTTCATGTCCCCATGGGTAGCAGGCAGGTGCTTCTGTCTGATCTGGCTCTCCTTGACCACTGTACTCATCAAATAGACCAAGATCCCCAGAGTCCAACATCCTTACAAGGGGGCCAGAAAGGGATGAGCTTTCTGAAGAAGCACTGATGTAAAATACCAGGAGTTTTGACATCAAAGAAGATGTTTGTGATGGCAGCTGGGATTTGGCCATAATCTAGAAGACACATGGTGAATACAGTTGCAAGTCATTTAGTCATATTTCTTGCTAAATTGCTGTGTCTTCAATGGTGAGTCTGTTCGACTTTACTTTTGTTATGCTTCCCTCAATCACATAAAGGACAAACTTCTCAACAGACTGGTCCTGAGTAAAAGTGACCTGAATTCTCTAATAAAGAAGAGGGAAAGATTCAGCTGGTTAATGTCAGGTTTCTCTCACTTGACAGTACAATGTAACCATTTTTGCCATAATGCTGTGAGAGAGGATATGTGTGGGCCCAAGACCAGAATGGTGGAACTATGCAGTCAACCATAGATTTATAGCATTGCATGCAACAAAATGCCCAGGTTTGGTGTCAGGAAGCCCAGGTTCAGGCTTTGCAAATCCTAGGATTGGAAGTCCGTTCCTTAACCTCTCTGACTTTTAGCTAACTTGATTATAAAACCACGTAAAGAAAGGCTTTTCATATGGTTGTTTTTATGGAAAAAATGAGATAATGACTATAAAACTCACGGAAGTGCAGTTACGTAGTAGATGCTTATTGAGTAGTGGTTTATCTCCTTCTCCTATTCCACTCCAAAGGAAAAAGAAGAGAAAAGAAAAGAAAAAGATGTGTGTCTCTAATGGGCCAGTTGGCCATAGACTAACTTTAAAAACGCACTTTTGGGGAGTAAACATAAGCAATATATATTCAGAAATGACTCTTCAGGAGAATGACACTAATGTATGATGGATATGCAGGAATGTCAACTCTCTGGGTCCGGAACACATCTCTGCATTCTCTGTAGATCTCTGGCACTTAGTTCAGCAGCAACACAGAACTAATATTCTATGAAAAGTGATAAAAGCATCTCTAGACAAAATACAACAAGCTCCTATCAACTACAGACAGCAAAAGAAGGTGGACAGCATGGTGCCTGGCATATGGCAGATGCTCAGAATGAATAAATTAGCAGGCCTTTGAAAAACACACAGATGCATGGCAAACCAGGTAGTGCATAAAATTAATAATCACAGAAAGCAGTGTGCTGTCATTCACTGATGGTGCTAGGCACTTTGAAACACTCATTTTCTCAATACCTAACTTGGAAAAAAAATCCCCATTTTATACATCAGAAAACTAAGACCAAGAGAGGTTCCCCAGTTTACCAAGTATAACACGGTTAATACATAATGAGGCAGGAATTTGACTGTCTCCATAGGTATTTTTCTTGAGACTAACCTGGGCCAGGACTGATGGGAACAGGGTCTGAATGGGCAGCGAAATGGGGAAGGTGGGCTGTTGTCGTGAATGTCCAGGGTGGTGGTGACTTGAAGGGTTTGGTGACCAAGGGGTGGATTGTCGCACGGGGTTTATAGGCAGACGTGGGGGCTGTAGTGGCATCAGGGCTCTTGCCATGAAAGAGGTCTGGCAGAGGCACCCCTGAGACAAGCAGCTGTGAAGACAGGAAGTTGTGGCTATCACCTGGGGATGGGGGGAATAAAAGCCAATACCATAATGACAGCTATAACTGAAAGGGGGGCTCGGAATTGCTGGTGGATTATTTTCCCTCTACGTTGAAGCTGCTCGTTTGTCTTCTTCATCTTGGGTTGTGCTCTCTGGAATCTCCTGCACCAGAAATTTCCTAAAATGAAATGTCAGAGCATTTACTGCCCTATTCACTCTCGCCAAACAGGAGCAGCATAAATAATCCACATTATTCTCTTTAGGATCATGTTGGCAAAAATATATTAGCAGATATAATTGTCTGACACTTCAAGGAAGTGATGTTTTAAAAATAGGAACCCATGAGGAGGGAGAGAGAGAAAAAACACCTGACTCACTTGGCTTCCTGTGGCTACTTATTTTAAAGATAAGGCTTTTTTTTTTTTTGGTCCTCGAATTGCTGTCATTTTTAAAATATATTTATACTTATAATGTGCTGCAACACACCCCTTCTAGGTTCTTAATTCATCAATTCTCACCTCTTCTGCCTCTACTAGTTTCGTCTTTCTTTGATTGCCATGCAACTTCAGAGTTGGATGGAATGTAAAAGACTAGTCCCCATTCAGAGCCTGAACCCTTGTCCTTGGGTGTTTACTCAAATTCAAACAAAACCACTCAGTGACAGTGGAAAACCCCCTCGTCTCACCACAGGACTTTCCAAAGTTCAGTCATACCATTTCACTTCTACTTAAAAACCTGTAGCTTTTTCACTTGTTATTAAGATGAAGTGCAAAAAGCCATAACAGCCTTGCCAATCTCTCTCTCACCACAGGACCTTGCATGGGCTGCTAGCTCTGTGTGCTCCTCAAATCCTGTTAAATCCACCCAACCTTCAGTAATGTGCCAGATATAGCTTGAATGAGCTCACAAGGACTGACCGTTAAATTTTCAGACATTTTATGAGCTGATTGTTCAACAGAGCTATTATTTAAAATGAAATTACATAAACTCATAAGTATATTAAAAACAAAGGTCATAAATATGCAAAACTCATTACTTTCTCATTATTTTCACCACATTGTACTCTATAATCTTGAGGTCATTTTTGCATAATACAAGTGCTATATGATGGTGGCTACCGCACTTGTCCCCAATTCCACATTCAGACATTGATAGCTTGAAATCAGCCATAATGAGCACACTTACAACATGAAAATCAGCAAATACTACTCACTAGAGCTTGTCCCCTGCCTCACCACTCAGAGAGACAGTCGCTAATCCTTTAGCAGCAAACCACTGCTTCAAACTCACCAAACTTTAAACTAGGTTAGATTCGCACGTGGTATGATTTCATAGGACTGAATTCCGTTCTTGCAAAACCTTCTCTTTTTGTAGTTAGGCTTTAACAGTAACTGATGCCACCACATGGATGGATTTTACCCTCCATGAGAGCAGAATTCTCGACAGGTTTTGCATACCGTTATGATATCGCAGCAACAAAAAGGATGCCAAACTCATAAGAACTTATTGGTAAATAACTGTAGGGTAAATATCAAACTCAAATTGTTGGAAACATTCAACACGAGTGGAAATCTTCAGCCCCTTTCAAGAGAGAATAATAACATATTATCTTAACAGATGAAAGAGAGTTCCTCTTAGGAAGAATCTGTCTTTCTTTGAAGTAACATTGATAAGCTGAAGTTATAGAAAAGGCCTGAGAACTGTGATTAGCAGAAACTAAGGAACAAAACATGTGGCTAAAAACCGCTGCGTGAGAGGAGAGGAATGGGTAGCCCGGTGGCATGAGACTGAAGGACGAGGAGCCCCGACCCCCCGGTGAGAAATCCCCTGTGCTTGCATTGCCAGAGAGTGTCTCAGAAAAAGAATATCTGAGGCCGGGTGCGGTGGCTCACGCCTGTAATCCCAGCACTTTGGGAGGCCGAGGCGGGCGGATCACAAGGTCAGGAGATCGAGACCACGGTGAAACCCCGTCTCTACTAAAAATACAAAAAATGAGCCGGGCGCAGTGGCGGGCGCCTGGAGTCCCAGCTACTCGGGAGGCTGGGGCAGGAGAATGGCGTGAACCCAGGAGGCGGAGCTTGCAGTGAGCCAGGATCACGCCACTGCACTCCAGCTTGGGCGACAGAGCAAGACTCCGTCTCAAAAAAAAAAAAAAAAGAATATCTGTTATTTCATTTGAAGTTTTTGTTGATGAGAAGTAAATAATTCTTTTTCTAAAACTAATACATAATGATTGTGCAAATTCCTGGAGAAGTTGGTTAATGGGTACAAAAATACAGTTACATAGAAGGAATTTGGCCTAATGTTTGATAACACTGTGTGGTGACTATAGTTAACCATAATTTATGGTATATTTCAAAGTAGCTAGAAGAGAACATATGGAATGTTCTCAACACAAATGATAAATGTTTGAAGTGGTGGATATTTTAACTTGATTTGATTATTACACATTGTATGCATGTATCATAATATCACATGTACCCAAGAAATCTGTAGCTTTCCTTTCTAACTAAACCTTAGTAAAGTCCACACACAAAAAGATGTGTGTGTGTATGTGCGCATATGAGTGTAAATTAATTAAGCGAATGAATTCCATGCTTGGGATGGTGTCACAGGGAATAGACACAGTATGCATGTGATGGTTAAAAAAAAAACCCTCATAAACTGAAATGGTTAAACATACATATAGTTGTAAACTAGAGGTGACCATAATGAAGTAAGAATAGACCTGTATGAAAATCTCAGTAGTTCTAGAGTTTCTAGTTCATGAGGCATGTAAGATTTTGATTGGTTGGGTTTTTTTCCTTTGATCTCAAGGTGCTGGGAGACTGGGAACATGTATTTCAGTGGTGGTTCTATTTCTAAACCTATAGAGCAGGATATACTTCACTTGCAGTTGCAACTCCCTTTTGAGGTAGGGGAAGGGAAACTTGGAGACAGCCAGAACTGTATTCAAATGCAAGATTAAAAATTCAATGTACAGTTCAAGGTCATTATATTTATCCAGCAAGAGCCAATGAAGGCTGAATGGGAATGAGTAGCAGGCAGATTTTCAGATATATTTCAGAGGGAGTGCCATCAGTAAGACTTGGCAATAAACCAACATTGAAGGTGAGGGAAACAGAGGAGTCATATAATGACTCTGAGAGTTGAGGGCATGCTGGTATCACTTAGTGAAATGGGGGAAAACTGCAGGAGCACCACACCACGGAAAGAAAGTCTGTGCAATGTGAGGTTCAATAGTGCAGTGATGAGCCAGGGTGTCTGCAGATGGTGGCTATGCAGACCCCATGCTTGGCAGGTAGGTGCCCAGAAATACTCACGGCGCATTGGCGTGACTAGGGCCCCACAGCCTCTGGCAAAACAGCCACTGGCCATATCTTTTGGCTTTTAATCATCAACTCACATTGTGCCACTCAGCATCCTCTTGGTTTCTTTGGATAAACTTAGAGGTTTGATTCATATAAATAAGTGTCTATATTTCAAATCCATTTGTTTTTCAAAAACAAATGGCAGTAAAAAGTATCACCATGAGACTGTATATAGTAACCATTCTTCTGGGAAATTTCCAACACGCATCTTTTGTGCTTTATCTATCTAATCTTTCATACTTGCAAGAACCATACACTAAACATTTAATGAAATGTGGTCAAGTAAATATCATGGGGGAAAAGGTAATGGACAGGTAATTGAATATAAATTATATGTTGCAAATTTTTGCAATGTTCCTTATAGGTTCTTACAGAATAGAGGTTCGATGAACACCAAAAGCAAACCATGGCATTATTTGACTTTCCGTTTCCGATTGTTTCACTTGAGATGGCTTCTAGTTTCATCAGTGTTGCTTCAAAAGACATGATTTCACTCTTTTTATGGCTGAATAGTATTTCAGTGTGTGAGTGGGTGCAGGTGTGGGTGTGGGTGAGTGTGTAACATTTTCTTTATCTGTTGATGGACACTGAGGTTGAGACTTTGCTCTTGTGAACGGTGCTGCAGTAAACATGCAAGTGTGGGCCTAGTTTTCATAAAACAATTTATTTTCTTTTGGGTAGATACTCAGTAGTGGGATGACTGGATGGAATGGTAGTTTTGCTTCAGTTGTTTGAGAAATCTCCATACTGTTTTCCATAGAGGCTGTACGAATTTACACTGCTACTAACAGTAGATAAGAGTTCCCTTTTCTCCACATCCTCTCCAACATCTGTTATTTTTTGACTTTTTAGGAACAGCCCTTCTGACTGGTGTAAGATCAGTAAAAGACAATCCAGACTCTGAATTAAAAGGTACAGAGTGCCAAACAGGACACAAAGAGACAAATTCAGAAGAGGAAGCAATCATTCTCACTTAGCAATGCTCCAAAGATTTGAGTTTGAGATATTAACAAGGATTATGTATTATCAGGAAATTAACAGAAATCGTCATATAAAATATGCATATGGGTTGAAGTTCATGGCAAAAGATATGATTCCACAGAATAATTAATTGCTCTATAAAGTGATCAAACTTGGATATGTTTAAATATACAAGTCAAGAATAATATCAAATGTATATGCTAAAAATATAAGAAAGGGGCTGGGCGAGGTGGCTCATGCCTGTAATTCCAACACTTTGGGAGGCCGAGGCGGGTGGATCACGAGATCAGGAGATGGAGACCATCCTGGCCAACACAGCGAAACCCCGTCTCTACTAAAAATACAAAATAAAAGAAAATTAGCCGGGTGTGGTGGTGGGCACCTGTAGTCCCAGCTACTTGGGAGGCTGATGCAGGAGAATGGCGTGAACTCAGGAGGCAGAGCTTGCAGTGAGCCAAGATCGCACCACTACACTCCAACCTGGGTGACAGGTGGGGACTCCATCTCAAAAAAAGAAAGAAGGAAAGAAGGAAAGAAAGAGAGAGAGGGAGGGAGGGAGGGAGGGAGGGAGGGAGGGAGGAAGGAAGGAAGGAAGGAAGGAAGGAAGGAAGGAAGGAAGGAAGGAAGGAAGGAAGGAAGGAAGGAAAGATATATCACAGATCAGTGACCACTGAGGTGATGCCAAACCTGCAGCAATTCATTGGTAAAGGTACCTGTTGACCAAGGGGAAGCCGAGAGATTTTGCTTTAGGCATCATGTCATGTTATTTCTCAACACTAAGGTCAACTATTATAAATGCTTTTAGCTACACTCTCTCTCTCTCTCTCTCGCTCTTGCTCTCGCTCTCGCTCTCTCTAGGATAAAATGTTGCTTTGTTCCTGTTTGTTCTTCACAATAGAACAACAGAACACCTAATTAAAAACTCATGGTATTTGTGTATTCTTCTAAAAATGTTTGGCAAATATTGTTTTTGGGGAGGCAAGAAAGACTTTGTGAAGGAGACACATCACGGCTTCTCAGTGTCATGACTCCTGACATTTAGGGCTGGATAATTCTTTGTTGTGCTGGGCTGCCCCGTGCGCTGTAGGATATTCAGCTGTAGCCCTGGCCCCATCAGTAGATACCAGAAGCCCTTCCCCAGTTCTGACAACCAAATATGTGTCCAGACATTGTATGATATCCACTAGGAGGCAAAGTATTTTTAGTGTAAGACTGTTTCAGTGTCTATCCATGTGTACCTCTAATTTGGTGGTTCTCAACCTTGAGCACAGTATGCATCAGAATCCTCTAGAGAGCTTGTTAAAACAAATTGCTAAGCCCAATCTCCAGACTTGCTGATTCACTAGAACTGGTTGGGGCCCAGAAATTTGCACTTTTTATAAGTTATCAGGTGATTTTCATGTCACTGGTCCTAATACCACAGTTTGAGAACCACTGTTCTAGTTTATTTCTTCTCTCTGCTGCCTGGTGTTCCATTATTTCATCTCCAGTATTTTACTCATTCATTGCTCTAGCGTTGGGCAGCTTGGCTGTCTCCACTTCTTTCTTCTCACAAACAAGGCTGCAGTCAGCATTCTGATGCCTGTCCCCTCACCCTTTGGGGTGTGGCTTTCTCTAGGTCTATACCCCAGAATGGCATTGCAGGCCCATAGGGTGTGTAGATGCTTTATTTCAATAAGTGCTGTCTGATCACACTTTAGAGTAGCTGATCCCAGGTATGCATAAATAGCTGTATCCCCATTTAACAGAGGAGGAAACCATGAAGCAGGAATTTAATTAGACTGACCCCCTCCAATTCCACCATTAACACGGCTAGTGAGTGAATGTCTTGGTGCAAACCCCCGTCTTACTCCACCCTGCTGGTAACTGACAAAATGATCTTTCAGTTGCCTTGTGTTCCACCACGGAATTTTCCACGACTCTCAAGCTGACCTTCAGTATGAGCCCCACCGGCAAACTGTGCTTGTTTACCCTCCTACTCATGTCCTTAAGTGGGCAGAAAGATCAGTTATTTTGCTGAGAATTTTGCAAGTGAAAAGAGTAACGGCCCTTGCTCTACACGAGTTCCCCCACATAATTGACTTGGATTTCCTGGGTCAAATTTCAATTTTTTTACTGCTTGAGAATGAGTTGTTGCCACATGTTCCCTTTGCCTGCTTGTGAGTCTCAGGCTTCTGCACTGACCTCTACATAAAAGAATGACTGAGACAGTGCTGTGTCTGAGGAACAAACTCCAGACTTGATGTGATGCTCGATAGGTACCTATTGCATGTTGGCCCGTCACTTGCTATATGGCCTTAAAGAAACAGCTGTTACACAAACACGTCTGTTACAGGTAACAACACGTTTTCATAGCAACAGTTCCATTTGATCTCTAACGTTCCTGCTGGGTAACAACAAGCAGGCATTGTCATACCCACGGGAAGGATGCGGCTCACAATGAGGGATTCTAAACCATGTGGTTTATCATGGGTGGAGCTGGAGAGGCATGTCTTTCCCACTTCAAACTACCCTAAAACTTATCTGGGCTTCAGTTCTTGCAATTATATAATTGGAAGGTTAAAGAGGTTGTTTTAATCTTCAATAATAATAAGTTTACAATTGAAATTTTTGCTCTACCTTGTTAGGAGTTGATTGTGTCCACCTGGAATTCATACGCTGAAATCCTAATGTCCAGGACGTAGGAGTGAAACCTTACCTGGAAATAGAACAATTGCGATGTAATTAGTTAAGATGAGGGCATACTGGAGTGGGTTGAGTCCCCAGTCCACTATGACTGGTGTCCTTACAAAAAGATGAAATTTCAACACAGATACACACATAGGGCCAGGCGTGGTGCCTCACGCCTGTAATCCTAGCACTTTGGGAGGCCAAGTTGGGTGGATCACGAGGTCAAGAGATCGAGACCACCCTGGCCAACATGGTGAAATCTTATCTCCACTAAAAATACAAAAATAAGCTGGGTGTGGTGGCAGGCATCTGTAGTCCAAGCTACCCGGGAGGCTGAGGCAGGAGAATCACTTGAACCCGAGAGGCAGAGGTTGCAATGAACCAAGATCTCACCACTGCACCCCAGCCTGACGACAGAGTGAGACTCCATCTCAAAAAAAAAAGAAAGAAAAAGAAACACACATAGGGAAAAACATAAAGGCGGGGGCCAGGGTGACGTTGGCAGAAGCAACGGGATGTCAAAGATTGCCAGAAACCCCAGGGGCAAGTAGAGGCCTGGAACAGATTCTCCTTCACAGCCCTGAGAAGGAACCAGCCCTGCCCACACCTTGCTCACAGCCTCTGGCCCCCAGAACTGTGAGACAATATGTTTCTATTGGTGTCAGCCACTCCGTTTGTGCTGCTTTGATACCACAGCCCTGGCAAACTAACAGATCTGCAATACCCCATTTACAGGAACCTCCTTGTAAACTTTTATTTCTAAATGTCCTACAGAATGTGTTTTTCGCTGGGAAGGGGGAATGGGGATTTCTTTCTTTCTACAGCTTGGATTTATGAGGGGTTAGTCACTTCTGATGGCCAAGGAACCTGCACAGGCATCCTTGCAGATGCTGTGAAGGAGGAGGCTAGGGAGGGGTGCAGTGCCCTCTGCTTCCAGTTCCAGAAAAGATCTTGCCCACACTTCTTTACCTAGAATTCACACTCCACCCAAATGAAGGCTAGGGCCCAGACCACCTGGTACACATAACAAATGATAATGCAAAGCTGTGAGCCCTGGCCTGGTACAAAGCCAGAGGAGAGGGGACCCTGGCGGAGTGGAGAAGGTGTGCTCCAGTCAAGGCATTAAATCGAGTGACCTTTTCAAGGCACGTCTTACCCCGCGGACTACAGTGAGCAACCCCTGGTTAAGCAGTTCTATCCCCATGGTGCTACGGGACCTGGGGAGGCATTATGTGCCTTTTCTAGTCTCCTTGGCCCTTTCCTTCACAAGGGAAACGGACTGTGAGCTCAACAGATAGAGGGTCGGAGACAAAGCCTGTCCTCCTCACCTCTTCTTCACAGGTGTGCGTGACTCCACCCTCCTCCCTGCTTCAGAAATAAGTTCTTCCACCACTGTCCTCTTGGGTCTTTGAATTTTTTAGTCTCAGATAATTGAGATTAAATAAGCTTTCTCTTCTCTCTTGTCACTAAACCTCCTCTGAGGTCTGCTGGGTCACCAGGAGAAGGGGAAATTCCCTTCCCACAAAGGGGATAGGGGCTTAGCAATAAAACAATAGGACAGCGTGAGCCCCAGGCTGTACCTGCTCCTGCCTTTTTTGGATGACCTCTAAGCAAATCCATCCTTCCTATCTGGGAATGTTTGCTGTAAAATAAATTCATTCATTCATTCCTCTCTTCTTCCTAAGAGCTGTTGCCTCTCTAAAGCCCCATCTGATTTATTCTTTTATTCACCCAACTTTGGACATGTACAGGGTTCCTGTCCTCTGTTCTAAGCACTTACCATACAGCAGTGGACAAAACAGAAAGAGCATTCTGCCCTCATTGCGCTTACGTTATAATGGGTGAGGGGAAAAAAAAAAAAACTAAAAATGTAATATCAAGTATGGTGTATAGCATTCCAGAAGATGACTTAAGCTATCACAACGGGAAAAGGTAGAGAAGGATGAGGAGGATTCAAATTCTGAGCATAGGGAAGACAGGTTGTAGAATTACATAGGATGGCAGGAGAAGCCTCTTCAAGAGCGTGACATGTGAGCAACAACTCGAAGGATGAAGCGAGGGAGTTATCCACGCAGGTATCCAGCAGAAAGTATCCTGGGCAGATGAAACAGTGAAACAAAGATCAAAGATGGGACTGTGATATGTGCATATATACATTATATTTAGATAATGTTAAATATGTATAAATATGAAATATATAGTAATGTATAAGCCCTTATACAGTTTCTTCAGTCTAATAATAAGGACTTATGCTGAGAGCATCCCGCAACCCCGTGGACTCTTGGTCTGAAATATCTTGCAAAGCATCTCTTTTTTTGAGACGGAGTCTCGCTCTACCGCCCAGGCTGGAGGTGCAGTAGCCTGATCTCGGCTCACTGCAAGCCTCGCCTCCCAGGTTCACGCCATTCTGCCTCAGCCTCCCAAGTAGCTGGGACTACTACAGGGGCTCGCCACCATGCCTGGCTAATTTTTTGTATTTTTTTTAGTATAGACGGGGTTTTACCATATTAGCCAGGATAGTCTCGATCTTCTGACCTTGTGATCCTCCCACCTGGGCCTCCCAAAGTGCTGGGATTACAGGCGTGAGCCACCGCACCTGGCCCTGGCAAAGCATCGTATGCTATCTTGACAAGCAAGAACTTCTTGCTCAAATAGCTGCTTTTTAATCCCTGGGCAAACTCATATATCCCACCGACATATAAAAGTAACCAAAGCCACGCAGCCCTGACTCCTTCCTCTCTCTCTGTCTCCCTCCCCACCCCTCTCTCTCTCTCTTTCTCTCTCTGTCTCTGACTCCTGTGTTATCCTCAGACCTCTCCAGGGAGCACTAGAATTTCAGTGAACACAGATTAATGTGATCTAACTGGAAGAGTCACAAGAAATCCTGCAATCTAGTTATTCCCAAACAAGCTGTTTCAACAAACCTGTGTTATCTACTGTGTACAAGTAAGTAATATGTTGTGGGGTAGGCATGATTATTATTAATAATATTGTTATTACTGCACAAGAGTCTCAACGAACAAGAAATAATCCCTGCCTCAAAGAAGTGGATAGAAACGCAAAAAGGATTTCCCATAATACCATAAGAGCTAGCATTTCCTCAGGGCTATCTACATTCCACGCAGTTTCCCAAACACTTTCTTAGTGTTATTTCTCTTAATCCACACATCAGTTCTGAGAAAGGAGCCTATTCATATCCATAAAGTCTTAAGGAGAGAGAGATTCAGGGAGACCCACAAGCTTCCCTGAGTTAAAACAATTATTAAGTGGGAAAAGTAGAATTTAGTCTTTATCCATTTGATCCCTGAACTTCTTAATATACTCCACTGGCATGATTAGAACCTGAATCAAAAGTACACATAAGTGTTATTGAGGCAAGAGAATAGGGTCAGGAAGGAGGGATCCTAAGCACTTCCTGGAACTGAAACAAAGGGAATCCCCCTCCACCAACTTTCTAAGTACTTTCTACTTGCCCAAGTAAATAACTTCGTAACTTCACTGCAGCTATGACAGGAAACCTCTTCATTTGCATGCAGCGTGTACACAAAGTAAATAACTTGGTAACCTCACTACATCTTCTTCATTTACATAGGGCATACACCAAGTAACCAATGAGAAATGTTTATTGGGGTTTTTGGTTTTGTTTTGTTTTGGTTTTGTTTTTAATACAGAGCCTCGCTCTGTCTCCCAGGCTGGAGTGCTGTGGTGTGATCTCAGCTAACTGCAGCCTCCACCTCCCGGGTTCAAGCAATTATTGCCTCAGCCTCCCAGGTAGCTGGGATTACAGGTGTGCACCACCACACCCGCCTAATTTTTGTATTTTTAGTAGAGATGGTGTTTCACCATGTTGGCCAGGCTGGTCTCGAACTCCTGACCTCAGGTGGTCCACCCGCCTCAGCCTCCCAAAGTGCTGGAATAACAGGCATGAGCCACCGCGCCCTGCCGTCTAGAGGGTATTGAAACCCCAGAAAATCTTGTGACGGTGCTCTTGAACTGTTCGCTTGGGCCCACTCCCACCCTGTGGAGTGTACAATAGCAGATTTCAATGAATCTACTTTTGTTGCTTCCTTCTTTACTTGTTTTGTTTGTGTGTTTTGTCCAATTCTTTGTTCAAAACGCAAAGAACCTGGTAGCCTCAACTGGTAACATTATGAAAGCAGAGACGAGCATGTCATTCACCCCTCCTCTATGGAGAAACAGAAAGTTATCGAAAGTTGCGTAATAGTGGGTCACTTGGTTGACAGGTGGGGAAAGGACATTCCTGTGGAGGAAACAGCAGGAACACACACATAGAGCCCAGCTGAGCTAGCAGGAGGTGGGGCTGGAAGGGGATATTGGAGCCATGTTGGTGAGAGCCTTGTGTTTCCTATTTAGGAGCTTAGGAGCTTAGATTTTATACTGGGGGTCATCAAAATTCAATCCCATTGAATCTGTGACTCAGTACGTCCTTCTTCACCAGATTGGTGAATTACCCTCCCTCCTTTCCTCTTCCATGTTTACCTTGTCATGTTTATTATTTGTTTATTTATTTTTGAGACAGGGTCTCTGTCACCCAATCTGGAATGCAGAGGCATGATCAGGGCTCACTGCAACCTTCACCTCCGGGACTCAAACGATCCTCCCGCTTCAGCCTCCCGAGTAGCCGGGATTACAGTCATATGCCACCTTGCCCTGCTAATTTTTGTATTTTTTGTAGGGATGGGG
Source organism: Macaca nemestrina (assembly GCF_043159975.1). Lineage (NCBI taxonomy): Eukaryota > Metazoa > Chordata > Mammalia > Primates > Cercopithecidae > Macaca > Macaca nemestrina. The sequence goes on from NC_092127.1 coordinate 186,807,892, forward strand.
GTCTCACTATGCTTCCCAGGCTGGTCTCAAACTTCTGACCTCAAGTGATCCGCCAGCCTTGTCCTCCCACAGTGCTGAGATTACAGGCATGAGCCACCGCCTGGCTGTTTATTCATATTTTTATGCCAAGGAGTATGTCAGGCTTTGGCAATACAATATGCACCTGTCAACCTTGGTTGTTTGGTTGGATTGGTACTTGCTTGACAGAATGTATAAATAAATGTGAACTCTCTAAATCAGAGGTCATGCCGTGCTCCTTTTCTCTCCCTCCTGGTGCTTAGTACAACGCCTAACATACAACTCGATAACTACTGTTTAAATGGAAGATAAAGTGTACAAGTGAATTAATAAGTTTATAAATGAATGAATGTATGAGAATATAAATGTGTGGACAAATTGACTTCATCAGCAAATGAATAAAAGAAGAAAATATATCAATATTCTACCCCATCTATCTTTCCCTATAAGGAGTGCAGATTTTACCCACACATACCATATGCTCTCTACACTTCTCTCCACCACAACATGACTCAGAAGTAGCCCATATTCTTGGGGAGAGAAATATGTCAATGTGTTCCTTTTTAATTTTTAAATAAACTTTTAAAATTTCAGATGATTGTAGAGTCTCATGCAGTTGTAAGAAATAAAGCAAAGAGCTATGTGTGCCCTTTACCCATTTTCCACTGGTGGCAATCTTTTCAAAAACTGTTATACAATATCACAGTCAGGGCATGGAGTTGACATAGTCAAGATACAGAACTTTTCCATCATCACCAAGATGCAGCCCTTCTATAACCACACCCAGTTCTCTCGAGCCCCCACCTCCCTCCTCAGTCCCTGGCAACCACCTGTCTGTTCTCCATTCCTATAATTTTCTCATTTCCAGAATACTATATTAAATGGAATCATATATAAGTAATCTTTCTTTCTTTTTTTTTTTTTTTTTTTTTTTTTTTTGAGACGGAGTCTGGCTCTGTCGTCCAGGCTGGAGCGCAGTGGCCGGATCTCAGCTCACTGCAGGCTCCGCCTCCCGAGTTCACGCCATTCTCCTGCCTCAGCCTCCCAAGTAGCTGGGACTACAGGTGCCTGCCACCTCGCCCGGCTAATTTTTTGTATTTTTTTAGTAGAGACAGGGTTTCACCGTGTTAGCCCGGATGGTCTCGATCTCTTGACCTCGTGATCCGCCCGTCTCGGCCTCCCAAAGTGCTTGGATTACAGGCTTGAGTCACCGCGCCCGGCCTATAAGTAATCTTTCTTGATGACTTTTTTCACTCAACATAATTCTCTGGGAAGTTCCCCAAGTTGTGTATGTATTAACAATTCATTCCTTTGTATTACTGAGTAGTATATGATGATACAAATGTACCATAGTTTATTTAATCATTCACCCACTGAAGGACACTTGTGTTGTTTCCAGTTTTTAATATTATAATTAATTTGTGTACCAATTTTTGTGTGAACATAGCTTTCATTTCCCTGGGATAAATGCCCAGGAGTGCAATTGTTAGTTGTTATTTTTTTTAAGAAACTGTCAAGCTGTTTTTCAGAGTCCCCGTACAATTTTACATTCTCATCAGCAATGTATGTGTGATCCAGTTTCAACATATGTTTATCAGCAATTGGTAGTCACTATTTTTTTTTTGTATTTATTTTTGTTCAGTTCTTTATTTTCATCTCTCTTGTGGTTTTTCTGTACCTAATTACATTTTCATAGTACAGTAGAAAGTAAATTGTACAAGTTTTGCAGAGGTTTTTAAAGCCATTCTAATAGGTATGTAGTGATAAATCACTGCAGTTTTTAAATTTTCATTGTTTTAATGGCTAATGATGTTGAACGTTTCATGCACTCATTTGTCATCTGCCTATCCTCTTCTGAAATGTTTGTTGGTATCTCTAACCTATTTTCTCATTTAATTTTTTTCATCGGGTTTTGAGAGGTCTTTAAATAGTTTGTAGTGATGTTCCTAATAGTCTTTCATTCCTGGTCATGGTCATTTGCGTTCGTTTTTTATCGGCCTTTTCAGAGAAACTTGTAAGTTTTATTGATCTTTTTAAGCAAACAACTTTGTTTCATTGATTATTTTTTCTGTAATATATTTTATGTTTTTATTTGCTTCTATTCTGTATTGTTTTCTTCTCTCGATTTCCTTTGGATTTATTTTGCTATTTCTTTCCAGGCTCTTGAAGTAGGATCTCAGATTATTGATTTCAGACTTTATTTTTTAACATTTGCAGTTAGTGCTCTAAATTTACCTCTCAGCATTCTTTTAGTCATCTCCTACAAAATTTTTATGTTACATTCTCATTTTCATTCAATTCAATGTATTTTTTTTTCAATTTCCATGAAGACATCCTCTTTGACCCATGGGTTATTTAGAAGTGTAGCGTAGTTTGAAAGTATCTGGGAATTTTTCTGGTGTCTTTGTTAATGATTTCCAGTTTGATTTCACATTGGCTCTGTATGATTTTAAATACTTTAAGTTTGCTGAGGTTTGCTTCATGTCCCAGGATGTGGTCTGTCTTGATATATGTTCTATGGGCACTTGAAAAGAATTTTATTCTGCCATTATCAGATGGAGGATTCTACAAAGGTTGATTTGATTCTATGGTTGATGGTTTTATTGAGTTCTTCTATATCCTCCATAATTTTCTGTTGGGTTTTTCTATCAATTATGGAGAGAAGAGTATTGAAGTCTCCATCTACAATTGTGAATTCATCTATTTCTTCTTTTAGTTCTATCCATTTTCAGTGCATATATTTTGTAATTCTGTTTCTTTGTGTGTGTTTGCACACACATTTAGGATAGTTATGTCTTCTTAGTGGGCTGGACCTTTTATCATAAAGTGTTCCTGTCTATCTCTGGTAATTTTCTTTTCTCTGATGTCTACTTGATCTGATATTAATACAGTCACTCTTTCTTTTGATTAATCTTTGCAAGTTAATTAAAATCAAAGGATTAACACATTTTCCATCCTTTTATTCTCAAACTGCCTGTATTATTGTATTTGACATGAGTTTCTTTTAGTAAGCATATAGTTGGCCTATATTTTTTAATCCACTCTGTTGATATCTGTCTTTTAATTAGTATATTTAGACCATTTACACTTAGTATGACTATTGATACATTAGGGCTTGAGACTGCTATTTTATTTTCTGTTTTCTGTTTACTCTTTCTGTTTTCACTTCTGTTTTATTTTTCCTGCCTTCCTGTGAGTTATTTAAAAACCCTTTTAGAGTTATATTTTGATTTATCTATGGAGTTTTTGACTGTGTCTTTTTGAAGAGGTTGATTTATTATTTTTAGTGCTTGCTCTAGGTATAAGCATTATATATTCAAAATTTACTATTGTCAACACAGTCTGGTGTTGTCATTTTACCAGTTCAAATAAAATATGGAAAAATTACCTCCCTTCCCATCTCTCCTTCCACCCTCCATTTATAATACAATTATAATGAATATTTCCTTTATATACATTTAGAACATATTAGATGGGTTGTAATTTTTGCTTTACCCATTAAACATAATTTTGAAGACTCAAGAAGAAAAATCTATTTTGTTTATCCATATTTTAGCTTACTGTGTTATTTCTTTCTTTCTGTTGTTCCAAAATTTCTTAACTTTTTTTTGTTTTGTTTAGAGAACTTCCTTTAGCCATTTGTTAAAATAGGTCTGCTTCTGCTAGTGACGAATTCTCCTAGTTTTTTGTTTTTCTTTATCTGAGAATATTTTAATTTTTCCTTCATTCCTGAAAGATATTTTACTAGATAGAAAATACTGGCTTTACAGTCATCTTATTTTCTTCAGGACTTAAAAAATATTGTGCCACTTTTTTTCTGGTCTCTATGGTTTCCAATGAGAAATTCACTGCCAATCAAAGTATTTTTTCTTTATATGATATTATTTCTCTCTTGCTGCTTTCAGGATTTTTTCTTTGTCTTTAGTTTTCAGAAATTTGACTATTTGGATTTTTTTGTGTTTGTGGTTCATTCAGCTTCTTGAATATGTGGATTTATGTATTTACAAAATGGGAGAGTTGTCAGTATTTATTTCTCTGAGTATTTCTTTCAACCCTGCCCTCTTTCTCCTCTCTTTCTTAGGTTCCAATGGCATGAACATTAGATCCAACACTTTTTAATTGTTCTACTTCCAGTTCATTGATTCTTTACTCTGACTCTTTTGTTCTGCTGTTGAGCCCATCCATTGAGGTTTTGTGTAGATTTTTATTTGTTTTATTTTAATTTTGGTTACTGTATTTTCACTTCTAAAATTTCTATTTGTTCTTCTCTATTTATTCTATTTTCTATAAGGCTTTGCAGTTTTTGCTAAGACTCTTATTTTTTCGTTTGTTTCAAGCATGTTTGTAATTGCTCATTGAAGCATTTTTGTGATGACTCTTTGAAATCTTCATCAGATAAGTCTTACATCTCTGTTGGCATCTATTGATTGTTTTTTTCTCACCAACTGAAACTTTATGGTTCTTGGTAAAATGACTTTTTTATTGAAAACTGCATATTCCAGGTATTATATTATGAGACCCTGGATTTTATTTAAACTTCACGTTTTAGCTAGCTTCCTCTGATACCGTTCTGACAAGGGAAAGAAAGAGACTCCCAGGGATAGTGTGGGTGTAGAAGTCTGGATTTCTCACCTGGCTCCATTGATACCTCCCTTCACGGGATGGATGGGAGTGCCTCATACGGCTTTTCTGTTTGTTTTTCTGTTTTTTTTTTTTTTAATGTTTGTTTGTTTGGTTTTTGTTTTTTGTTTTTGAGATGGAGTCTCGCCCTGTTGCCCAGGCTGGAGTGCAATGGCATGATCTCGGCTCACTGCAACCTCTGCCTCCCGGGTTCAGACAATTCTCCTGCCCCAGCCTCCCGAGGAGCTGGGATTACAAGCGTGTGTCACCACACCCAGCTTATTTTTGTATTTTTAGTAGAGACGGGGTTTCTCTAAGTTGCCCAGGGCTGGTCTCAAACTCTTGGCCTCAAGTGATCTGCCTGCCTGGGCCTCCCAAAGTGCTGGGGTTACAGGCGTGAGCCACTGCGCCCGGCCACAGCTTTTCACTACACCCCCTCTGATACTACCCCAATTAGGAGGGAGAGAAACACTTGTCACTGCTCAATGAGGCCGAAAGTCTAGATATCCCACACGGTCTTTACAGACACTGCCGTGGGGAGGGGGCTTATTATTGCCTGGCAAGGGGGAAGCTCTAGCTTCCTGCTCAGCTTCCTCCCACACTACCCCAGCTGGGCATTTGGGGCCCCTCATTTCAAACAAGCAAAATGACAGTCCAGGCTTTCCACTCATCCTTAGCCAGTGCGGGTGGACTATAATTTTTTTTTTCTGTGGCGTTTGGCTACGGTAGGACAGTTATTGTCTAAAAGTTTTCTGTTGGTAATCCCAGCACTTTGGGAGGCTGAGACAGGCGGATTCCCTGAGATCAGGAGTTTGAGACCAGCCTGGCCAACCTGGTGAAACCCTGTCTCTACTAAAAATACAAAAATTAGCTGAGCACGGTGGTGTGCGCCTGTAATCCCAGCTACTTGGGAGGTTGGGGCAGGAGAATCACCTGAACCCAGGAGGCAGAGGTTGCAGTAAGCCAAGATCACACCATTACACTCCAGCCTGGGCAACAAGAGTGAAACTCTGTTTCCAAAAAACAAACAAACAAACAAACAAAGTTTTCTGTCTTGCTAGGCTGCTTCTTTCCTGTTCCTTTTGGTAGAGAGGGAAAGTTTTTGTTAAGGCTTTTTTCATCTGTGTGTATCAGCATTTGTCAATTGTTAATTCTTCAACGTGAAGTTTGGGACATATGAAACAGAAGGAAAACTCAGGGAACTCACCACCTTGCTGTTCTTTGAGTTTAGAGGTCCCTAGCCAGTCTGTCACCTTCTCTCCACATTTAAGTTTTCTCAAATTTTTTAAAGTATGCCCAGGGCTTTTAGTTGTATTTAGTGGAAAAAACTAGGTGAAAGTTCATCTACTCTGTCTTCTCCTCAACAGAGGTCACAATTGTTCTTCATGGTTCTCTTTTAGAAATATTAAATTGCTTCCATGCCAACCTTAGCTGAGACTTATTTATTTATTTATTTATTTTCCTATTTACTTGATCCTATCAGAATCCTCAACCTCAAAGCCAAAAAAAGGTGAAAAAACAAGGAAAAAGAAAAAAGAAGTCATATAAATTTTCCTGGTTTAGGAGAGAGTTAATGTTCTAAAGAAGCAGCTTCTTGAGAATTAATTCAGAAACCATTTATTGTTGATTGAATATTGCTGAAACCTCAATTCTGTGGCATTCACTCAGAAATCCCAATTTTAAAAATAATCTTACATGTTCAACCTTGGTTATATATTATTTAAAAACTTTCCTACCTTCTCAAACAGCAGAAGCTCAGGAAAAGAATTCACCTCTTCTTAATGACTCAGATCCTAATTCTAAGCAGCTGGGGCAGTTTGCTTTCTCTCTGCCAAGCAGCTACGAGCTCTTAATGCATTTTCCTGCATCTGCAGGGCCCACATCCCTAATTCCTGCCTGTAATGTTCTGGGGAATTGGAAATGAGATAACCATGCCTGATGAAGTAGTGGGCTGAGGACACAGGGCTTCTCCTACCAAGTAACCAATAGGGATGTTGACACAGGTGATTTTGAAAATAATTATGGTGATACTTAAGTAATGTAAACTTAATTCAATATTCTTAGTTATAATCTATGTAACTGAAGTTGCTAAACAAGTAGATGTTAAAGAACAAACAACAAAAACAACAACAAAATATAAAGAAGAAGAAATGAAAGAAGGAAGAAGGAATTTTCCTGTTGGAAATAAAATTTGTGGAATGTTAGCGTGAGTCACAAGAGTACACTGGATCCCTTACAGATACTATTATTTTAAGTAAGTCTCATTTTGCAACATCGTGGCAAAGATTATTATCCATATTTTGAAAATAAGAGAACTGGGGCTGGAAGTTTAAGTGAATTGCCCAGGTCTGGATTCAGCTCAATTCTCCCCTTATCCATTCCATTATGATGGGGTGGGATGGAAGCTGCAAGGTGTAATTAAACACAAGGACAATAAACCCCATGGTCAATGTCATGGAGCTGTCTAATAAGGTGTTTCTCAAACACTGTGGGCAGTTGACTCCCAAGTCAATAGGTCTAGAGAGGGGCTTGTGGTTCTGTATTTCTAACAAGATCCCCAATGTTTCAATGCTGCTGGTCTACAGACCGCATTTTAAAGAGCGTGGACCTAAAAGACCCACCTTTGACAACATATAAAGGATAGTAATATGAATTTGATTTTTAATTGAAAGTATTTGAGGAAATTTATTGTTTTTGTTCCCCTTAAAAAATAAAATATACTCATAAAAATTACATGACCATTTTATTACTGATACTGAAACCAAAGAAGGATGTTGATTTAAGGTAGGGGGAAAAAAACTTAAGGTACATAAATACATTAAAAGCAAAGTGCTGAATATAAAAAAGAAAAATTCTTACCTCTTACCAGCATTTTTCAATATTCTTCAGCTACACTGAAGTCAGAATGCGTAATTTAATGGCTTGACAAAAGACTAACAAATGAAATCAGGACTTTGTTAACTACAGTGACTTTTTCATTGAGATTTGCAATATTTAACTTAAAGTCATGGAATAAATATGAGGATAAGCTACACACACACACACACACACACACACACCCCACAATGAATGTACTATCTAAGATATTTGAGATTAAAAGAGATCTAAGGACCACAGAATATATATATACCAGTTTCTGTCTTGATTTTTGATCTATGATTTGTTTGAATGAAAACACTAACTCTCTGTATATTAATCTAAAAGAAAATATTTAGCCATTTGAACACTATATACCTAAGTATGTTCCAAATGATTCTCCTTTCCATGGCATATTATTGTTCTTCTGTGACAAAGAGAACTTTGTAGGGAAATAGGTTTGGAAAACTCAGGTCAAAGTTAATAAGATTCTTTACTGGAGGACTTTGCAGTTAACAACTTGCTTCTTTTATTTCCCACTGTTAAAGTCTTTCATGGAGGGTAGTTCTTTCCCTGCCCTAACCTCTCTTAAGTAACACAAAATATTCTACTCAGTTTAAGTCACAAGTATAATCTTGCTTTCTTGTGTAAAATATGTGTTATTATTTAAATAGCAAAATAACAAACTTGATTTTGAGTCTCAGCCCCTCTCCTCCTGGAAGGTTCTATGGTTTGTGGAAGCCACAGCCTGGGAAGGGGGCTCTGGTTGGCTGTGGCTCTTTCTCCTCCCTGTTACTTTCTTCCACTACTTCTCCCCAACAATATCTGCCTTCTAGGTTTGTGCCATGGAAAGAAAGCAGGAAAGGAGGGAATGACAGGAAGATTCTTGTTGGGCCAATAATGTAGTGAGCTGCTGCCTGGGTTTGGCAGCTACAAAATGCCCATGAAATGTCTGGAAAAGGATTGCATTAGTCCATCTTGCATTACTATAAAGAAATACCTGAGATCCAACAATTTATAAAGAAAAGAGGTTTATTTGGCACATGATCCTTCAGGCTATTTAAGAAGCATGGTGCTGGCATCTGCTCGGTTGTCACATGATGAGAGAAGGAGCAAGAGAAGAAGGGGAGGGATGCCATGCTCTTTTTAACAACAAGCTTTCACGGGAACTAACAGTGTAAGAGCTCATTATTGCAGGGAAGGCACCAACCCATCCATGAGGGGTCCATTTCCAGGACCCAAATACCTTCCACTAGACCCCACTTCCAGCACTGGAGATCGAATTTTAACATGAGATTTTGGGGGAACAAATTTTCAAACCATATTAAAGATAAATTTTAGAAACCCCCTCACTACCCCCAGGTCTCTTTCCACAGCTATGTGATGTGGGCCATGACCTCATCTTCCTCTGCACCTTCCTCCATCTCCTCCACTTCCTTTTGGCTGAAGTCATTCCCCCTTCTTCCTGGTGCCATCTTGGACAGCAGCTCAGATTAATCCACCCCAGTTCCCTGTTGTTCATGGCACTCATTTTATCCACGTCTCATTCACACATCCTTTTCCCAGAATAATTCTTGGAGTTTGGGACACTCAATGACACCATCTCCCCATCCAATCCAGTTTATCCACATACAACTCATCAGCTTCTCTCTTATTCTTTAGCTGTGTCAGGGGCGATTCAGATTCCAGATCTCTGTGACCACCACTTTTACAGTCCGATGGGTTCTTCTTTCCTGCTGCCCAGATAAAAAGCCAATGCGCTGACATCAGCAGCTCTTGCAGTAGAGAAAAAATTTAATAATCACAGAGAAGACAAGCAAAGTGGATGGAAGGTGTCTCTAAAATCTGCCTCCCAGGGACCTCAGAGACTGTTTTTTAAGCATAATTTGGTGGGCGATGGGCTAGGGAATGGGGGCTACTGATTTTTTGGGAATGAAATAATTGAGGTGTTGAAAGTAACTTCATGAGCTAAGTCAGTTTCTGGTGGGGGTCATAGGACCAGTTTAGTCACTTCTTTCCTTGGTATGGGCCACATGTCTGGTGGGCATCAGTTGGTCCACAAGAATGCAAACTCTGAAAAATATCTTAAAGACCAGTCCTGAGTTTCACCATAGTGATGTTATCTATAGAAGCAATTTGGGGTAGTTATAAATTTTGTCCCTCACCCTGTCCCTGGCTACATGATTCTGTGAGATGTAAAGTGAGCAATTATAGAAAATCAAGCTAAGAAACAGTGACTGGTTGCCACTTAACTTCTGCTTATGGCTTAACAGTATTCCGCCATTGACTATAATTTCAGCCTTGTGGCTTTTCATTAATGTTATACAGGCTATTTTAGTCCCCAAGCATGGAGGTGTTTTGTTTCAGGAAGGGGCTGTTATTGTCTCTTTTTTTTTAAGTTAAACTATAAGTTAAATTCCTCCCATTGTTAGTTTGGCCTATTTGCAGGAATGAGCCAGAGTGGTTAGCTAATGAGGTTGGAAGCAAGATGAAGTCAGTTATGTTAGATCTTTCTCATTGTTATTGCTATAATCTTTGCAAAGGCAACTTCACCACCACCACCACCACCACCCCACCTCTGATCCATATATTCCAGTGCAGGGGACTTAAGCAAAATTCTCTAAGTGGTTCTGCTAAAGACCACCACCCCAACCCTTGCAAATCACCAGGCTTGAGGTGAGAGGCTGGCACCTCCTCACCTTTCTCTTTGTGAGGAGTAAAGGCCTCACAACACAGCCATATATTTTCCAAAAATATATATTCAAAAAAATTCTCCTTATACTCCCCTCTGATGCTCCTTTTGATACCTTGGACGTGGGTGAGACATCTAACTCACTTTTGATCACCTGCTTTGAACTTTCTGCATGTGATGTAGCAGATACCGCACTTACTTTGAAAGGTGATATCCATTGTCTCCCAGTGCTTCGGCCAGTATTTCCGTCTTCAGGTTCTGTTGAATATGCTAATGAACCTCTGGAATCCCCAAGAGTATTTCTGAAATTTCTCCCAACTTCAAACCTTCTTTTCATGGTGCAGATCACAGGAGTAGTCAGGAATGCTTCTTGTAAATACTTCAGTAGAAGGTTGGCATTGGACAAGATAAGAAATAATCACTTTCAATTTCGTTCTTTAGTAAAGAGGATGATCTGAGACTCAGAAAGTTTATTGGTAAAGTCAAGTCACCCAGGTTCTCATTGGGAGAACTGAAACAAAGTCAGCTGCCCTGACTTGGACACTCCTCCACCACTAATGTCTAGGAAAAACACAGGCTTCAATATTTAAATTTTTTTCTAAATTGAGGGAGACTAAAAATATCTTTCCAGTTTTAAGTGGAACTAAACCAGTGTTTCTAAACAAAAAGACTCCGTGAAGAAAACATAAACAGGATGTGTTTCTAAGACTCTCTATTTCACTGTTCTCTGAGACATTTTGTTTTATGGATTAATATATACTTTTTATATTTCAAAATTATTTGGCAGCTATTCTTTGGAAGAGAATGTTCTGTGACTCTGCAGTATTAGACCAGAAGATCTTCTGTGAGATTGTAGACCCAAGTTAGAAAGCACTTGTCTTTGCAAAGAGAAATTGATGTTTCTTATGCTTGTATTGGACACCAGGTCCTGTACTGCATGAAGAAAGGACCTCAGAGGTCTCCCTGTTCCTAATTCCCATGACTCAGTGCAATGAGTCAATTGAGATCAGTGATGCTTTAGTGTTCCAGACATAGATTTGGCCTGCAGCCCATACCTTTAGAGAGAGAGGAGTATGCTGCTTACAAATTCTGCATCTGTCATATTGACCTACAGATTTTTATTTGCTGAGAAGCTGGAACCAGCACACCTTAAGTATGAAACCAATCTGAAGTCAAGACAGACTCTTGAAGTATAAATAGCACCCATCTTATTCTCAGGGTCAAAGACCTCAAACCCAAAAGGAAACATTCTTACAGCATTGGGTATCAAAGTCAAAGCAAATAGGCTCTTCTACCTATCAATTCCACAATGTTCTCTCATCAAATTGTCCATTTGTCTTTTATAGAGGAGCGATATGTGAAGAGGACTGTACAAAAAAATGCAGACAGAACCTGAGTGTGAGGAGGGGACAATGTCAAGGGAGACAGACATAACCGAGGCATGAACGGGTAATGTCTGTAGTACTAATTACCCTAATCTAATAAGAATTACCTCTGGGAGGCTAGCTCAGGGGAGAAACAAGGCCTCTGACTTTGGAGATGAGCACATCACAGCTCCATTTCCAATCAAGTTCCTTTGCTCTCAAAGCAACAGTCTCTTCAGCTGTCAGATGGGGGCAAGAACTGTGCCTGCCTCAAGAAATCATGAGAATGAAATGAATTAATGCTTTTAGATTAGCCACACAGTGTCTGGCACATAATCAGTTCTTGAAGAATACTGGTTCTTATTATTAGACAGGACTGTGATAAGGAATGCATTCTGGAAAACAAAAACTCAGAAAGACTGGTGTCCTTTGGTTTCTTTACTTCTGTTTACTTAGCCCACTTTTTTCCCTTTTATAATTTAATTGTGATTGATGGACCCCAGCTCTGGTTGGTCTGACTCCTGCTTTCTTGGTCACTCATCAGTTCCAGACTGAGAAGCACGGAAAACCAACCAGTCTTAATGCCTCACTCCTCTGCCCAGAAACACAAAGGCTGTGTTTCTGACCAGAGCCCAGATCTCTGCACTTGCTTGAGTTAGGATCCCCACAGAGAGGGCAACCTGGGTAGCTTCCTTTTGCCTCTTACCTTGTTGTACTTATTAACAAACCCCCTTTCCCTTACAGAAATGTTTCCATCTGAATATTGCAATCAAATGATTATCATATCAGTTATCAATAATGCTGTCTAACAAACACCATATCAAAGATTTGAAACAGTAAGCAATTGTTGAGCTTGTAACTGAGGGTTGCTTGGGGAGTTCTTATGGTCTGGTCCAAGCTCTGCTGGTTTGAGCTGGGATCCCTCCTGCATCAGTGATGTCAGCAGGGGTGTTGGCCCCTGATGGGGTGATCTTGCATAGCCTTACATGTCTGCAGTTGTCAGCTAGGGTGATAGAGCCACTGGGCCTTGTGTCTCTCATCTTCCAGCAGTCTAGCCTGGTGGTGTTTATTTGGTAGGTTACTTGACAGCATTCTAAGTGAGCTAAGTGTGCGGTCCTGGAGGTCTGGTGTTAAAATTAGCATAGCATCCTTTCTGCCACATTCTGTTGCCCAGAGCAAGTTGCAAGGCATCTACATTCAAAGAGGGGAAATGGAATTTACCTCCAGATGGAAGATCTAGGGTATCATATTACAAGAACCTGGCTCCAGAGAGGGATAGAGAATTATGGCCATTTTTTTGGCTATTAATCTATCAATTCTCCACGTCCAAAGAACCAGAAGTAAGAGTTTAGAATCAGAAAGACTCAAGTTTGAAATTAGCTGTGAGATCTTAGGAAAATGACTTAACTTCCATGAAACCTTGTCTCCTCATTCATAAAATGGGGACAGTGATCACACCAACTTCACACGCCAGTGCTAATGATTAAACAAGAAAGTCACTCTGAGTACAGTGCCTGGACATATTTGGCCCTTGACCACTTGAAAAGGATAGTTATTGGGTATTATAGTGGGTGCTCAATAAATATGAGATGTATAGATAGTCTATGTAAAGTACCTTCCACTGAAAAAGTTTTTTGAGTCTTTCAAGTGCTGTATTTTACAGACAAGAACATAGAGTCAGTATAAGAATAGGTCTGAAACTCAAGATCCGTGATTCATGACTGATATCATACCACTATCTGCAAATCATAGAATCTTATTAATATGAAGCTTTTACTAAAATGATTAAGTGAGTCTCCTTGCTTAAGTTGAGTATTTTAATGCTGTTTGGTAGGTCCATCCTAATTTATTTGTTAGGCCAGGATTTTCTATAGATCTCTTCATTTTCTAGAAAAATCTAAAGAAGAAAGTTGTGTAGCATAATCATAGAAGTAGTCTCTACGGCATTTTGGCAGTCACAGACTGAATCCTGATCTTTTTGCCTGTACAATCTGTGCTCCTTCTGTGACGCTACAAATTGCTATGAATGAAGGCTCTTCAATTCCTTTCAACATACTTGAAATGTCCTCTAATGTCTTGCAAAAACAATGTTCTGTTTTACCCACTCCAGGCCTTCCTGTCCCCTACCACCAGAGTGGTTACCTTAAAATGAAAATCTGACCATGATGTGTCCTGCCTTCCCTGAACTCTCAATGGTCTGGAGGATAAAAGACAAGTAGAGCCCTTCACCTCTGGCCTCTGCTCTCCTCTGCAGCTCCATGATGCCCTGCATGCCCTACCTCGTGCTTATTTTCTGTTGGTGCTCTAGACATGCTAACATGCTGTTGTATATACTCTCTATGTACACTGGTTAAGAGGTGCATCTCAACTCCAGCTCTGCCACTGGTGGACATGTCACCTTGGACAAGTTACTTATCTTCCTGCATTCAGGTTCCTCGTCTGTAAAATAGAAAAAAAAAAATTCTATTTTGTTCACCACAAAGGGCTGAGAAGATTAAACAAGTTAATATGTACAAAGCACTCAGAATAGTATCTAGAAATAATAAATATAGTTAGTTTTTTATATTATCCAAAACAGTAATCATGAAAGTCTTTTGATGCAAAAATCATACTCCTACTTTCAGATGTGAAAAACTGGGGCTCTGAAAGGTTAAGGAGGGGCAGGAATTCACATAGATGGGATTTGAGCCCAGTCTCTGTGACTTCAAAATTGAATGCCGTCCACTTCCTCCTGCCACTTCCTCCCGTCATAGGGAATCTCATACTGTTCCCTTGTCTGGAACCCCACTATCCCATCTTAGTCCAGTGAAGGTCTACTTTGCTTTCAGCACTCATTGCAAGTATCATTTCCTCCCTAGGAAACTTCTAGCCCTCTCCAGGTGACTATTTTGGGTCTAAGACATCCCCTGCACTCTCCTCCTCTGTGATCCATGCTGCACTGTGGCATCATTGCCTCTTTACCTCTATGTTGTGAGATGTGCAAGAGTGGCCACTGGGTCTTGTTTACTCCCCTATCTTCTGAATGAATAAAGAAATGAATGAACCTCACTTGTGTCCTAAAGAAAAGTCTATGATTCCCTGGCACAAGAAGGGGTGCCCCAGAGAACTGTTAATGGAAAAACTGAACTGTAAAATAAAGAGGTTTATTCTGAATCAATATGGGTGACCATGGCCCAGGGAACCATCTCAAAAGGTCTTGAGAAAGTGTTCCAAAGGTGGTCAGGTTACAGTTTGGTTTTATACATTTTAGCGTCACAGGAATAATAGATACATTCATAAACTAATATATGGAAGGTATACATTGATTCAGCCTAAAAAGGGAGAATACCCACTAGTGGTAGGTGGAATATCTTGAAGTGACTGACATTAGTCTATCTTGCATTACTATAAAGGAATACCTGAGTTTGGACAATTTATGAAGAAATTCATAGACTCAAAGATTTTCTTACTGGCAGTTGATTGAAAGAGTTAAGCTTTGTCTAAAGCAAGCTTGTCTAACCCATGGCCCATGGGCCACATGCAGCCAAGGACAGCTCTGGATGTAACCCAACACAAATTCGTAAACTTTCTTAAAACATTATGAGTTTTTTTGTGATCTTTTTTTAGCTCATCAGTTATTGTTAGTGTTAGTATATTTTGTGTGTGGCCCAAGACAATTCTTCTTCCAGTGTGGCCCAGGAAAGCCAAAAGATTGGACACCACTGGTCTAAAGACTTGAAGTCAGTATCAAGAAATGCTTGAGTTAAGATAAGTAGGGGCCAGGCACAATGGCTCACCCATGTAATCCCAGCACTTTGGGAGGCCTAGGCAGGTGGATTGCCTGTACTCAGGAGTTCAAGAACAGCCTGGCCAACATGGTGAAACCCTGTCTGTACTAAAAAGTCGTGCCTAAACACCAAAAGGGAGGGGGATCTATTGAGGCGTGTTCAACTTCCCTTCCCTTTACGGCCAGAAATTTAGTTTTCCAAGTTTCTGTGGGGTCCTTTTGGCCAAGAAGGTGGTCCTTTCAGTTGGTTGGGGGTCTTTTATTTTTGGTTTATAGAGGTTGCACAGGGAAAGGCAAGGCAGGGTGGCTTAGCCTGGTCAGTGCCCTGTTGAGTGGCCCACGCTTCACTTTACCTGCACAAAGGAGACCACAGAACTCTTCTTGTGTAGACCACAGAACTCCCAATATTCCAAGATGTGAGGGAGGGATTCAATGAGAAAAATAGTTGGGCAGCTCAGGACACCCATAGGAGATGTATGCAGATGACATATACATACTTCCTCTTCTCCTGAAGTTCTCACAGCTGATATCAAACAGATATGGATCTCTTCAGAGACTGCCTCGGGAGAGATTGAAATGAAGTCTTTCCCTTGGCCAGTGAAACTGTGGTGTTTATTTTGGCATCTCTACCTGTACACCAGGGAATCCAGGCATGTGGTTCTTGACTGGGTACTTCTGTGTGGAGTCAGTTTAACATAGAAACAAAGCCTGGTACTATCTCAAAGTTTCCCCCAATAAATCCCTTTAGTACTAAATTTATAGTAATAGCAGCACAGCCCTTGGAAGGACACGGGAGGTTTAGGATTTCAGAGGGTGAAACTGAGAAGGACAAAGGAGGTGACTTGCCCAAGGACACGTGTGGACTGAGACTCTGAGCTGCTGAGACAGGTGGAATTTCCACTACAACTATTCCCACTTTCCCTGTTGGAGGGCAATGTTTAGCATCTCTTTGTAAAATGCAAGTATATGACCCCAGAGCAAGACTCTAGCACGGACCCACCTTGTTTCTGCTTCCTCTTCTCCACACATTTGTTCTGTCTTCAGACAGAGCTGCTGATCCACAGGGAAAGAAACAGAAGACCATTGAGTCAAAATGGCTTTCCAGGATCACACACATTTAAGCAATGATGCTGAAACCAGAGCCTGTCGGCTTCTCATATGAGTCCAGTGTCTTACACTTTTCCCGTGCCCTTTACCTGATTTAAATAGAACATTTGATTTTGTGCGTAGTGCCCGTGGAAAGCAGAATAGCAGCCCCCAAAGATGTTTATATCCTAAATCCAAGAGACCATAAATGTATTATGTTACATAAAGAGAATTAAGGTGGCAGATGGATTTCAGGGTGCTAATCAACTGACCTTAAGATCGAGAAATTATCCTGGCTTGTCTGAGCAAGTCCAGTACAATCGCAAGGGTCCTTCAATGTGGAAGGGAAAACAGAAGAGGGGGTGAGAGTGACACCACATGAGAAAGGTTCAACCCGACACAGCGGGATTTGAAGATAAAGGATGAGGCCATGAGTCAAGGAACAAGGGCAGCCTCTAGAAGTTGGAGAAAGCAAGGAAAGGAATTGGCCCCTGGAGCCACAAAAAGGAAACACAGCACTGCTTCCACCCGGGTTTTAGCCCAGTGAGACTCATTCTGGAATTCTGGCCTTCAGAAATATAAGATTTTTAAAACTGTGTTGTTTAAGCCACTATGATTTTGGCAATTTGTTATAGCAGCAAAAAAATAATAATAACATCTAAGCGTAGCCAGTGTTTCCCAAGGTCACACCAATTGGTGAAGACAAATGGGTTCCAACAGCATAAACATGTTATTTTGTTTCCTCTTTCTCTCCACTTAACTGCAAAAGGAATGCAGCCTTCAGACTCCATTCCTTCCACCCCATTATTACTGGTAGTTGCCAAAGAGAGTTTTGCATAAGCTTATATGTAAATGTTGGTAATGAGGCCTCAGATAAATTCTTCCTACCCTCTTCTAGTTCTTTACTGATGCCTACTTCAAAAACTACCCTTACCTTTTTTGCTTAATGAAGGTATTTCCCTTGCACCCACACCCCACCCTTGGGCCATACCTTCCTGGCCTCTCAGCTCTCAGATGCCAAATTGACCACACTGGTACCATTGGACACATTTAGGACTGAATTTAAGAGAGGAAGAGGTCAAGCCAACAGGAACTAAGTCTGCTTTGATTAACATGTGCTGCAAACCTATTCGGTGCCAGGTATTTCACCAGACACTTAATAAAATTGTGTCATTTATTGCTCCAAGTTCAGGGCTCTGAGCTTCAGAGGTGTGTTAACTATTCCCTGATTCCACAGCCAGGAAGCAGACTGCCTAGTATGTTTGGCACAGGGGGCCTTGACCCTGTGGGCACAAAGACTCTATCAGCACCAGCTGCTTTGGGCAGAGCTGTCATGTCCTGGGCCTGGAGGCTGTGTGTTGTCTCGGCAGCTCCACCCTGCACAACCTAGAGGAGCAGACAGGGACCTGCTGCAGCATATGGTTGATCAAAGTGGAGGGAGGGAAGGGGTCTGGAGCCTGCGGCATCCCCAGGGGTTGAGAGTATGGAGCTTGCATCAGCCAGCAAGAAAAAAACAAAACTATTTTTCAAATGGCAACAGAAAAATTAAGTTTGCAGTTCCATTGTTTCCTATAAAAAATATCAAGAATGCAAATCAAAATGATTCTAAGTTATTTTATCCTGAGTTTATTTTTAACGCCAGTGACAACAAAAGAGCTCTTTTACATGAGTCCTTTTGCAAAGCAGAAAACGTAATTTCCTGAAATGGCATTTTACAGAAGCTTAAAGGAAACCACTATTTGACATGAGGAAGATGGATTGCAACTACTTGGGGTCTCTCTGGCTCTCTCTCTTTCTCTCTCTCCTCTCTTTCTTTCTCTCTCTAGAATGTTCTTTTTTCCTCCCTTCTTCAGCTACTTATCATTCTTGCAAATCTCAAATTATTACTTTATCAGAGAGGTTTTCCCTGGCCAACCCCTTATTTTAAATAAGATCCCCTCCACCGCCACACACTCTCAAAGAATATTGTACTATTTCTTCATAGCACTTACTGAAACTGTGATTATTATTCTCTCTGTGTTTATGTGACAGGTGCTCAGGATATAATGAAATATGCCATGCTCCACGTGACATTTTGGTCAACAACAGACTGCATATATAACAGTGGTTCCATAAGATTATAATAGTGTATTATTACTGTACCTTTTCTGTGTTTAAATATGTTCAGATACAAAAATACTTCCCATTGTGTTACAATTGCCTCCAGTGTTCAGTAGAGTAACATGCTATACATATTTGCAGCCGAAGAGCAATAGGCTATACTGTATAGCCTAGGTGTGTAGTAGGCTATACCACCTAGGTTTGTCTATGTAAACTTCATGATATTTGCATAACTACAAAATCGCCTAATGACACATTTCTCAGAACATATCCCCCTTATTAAGTGACACATGACTGTATAGGCCCCGAAAAGATTCTGCTCTCTAGAGCTTACAGTGAGACAGTTTCTGCACCACTCAGTTATACTAAGGAATGCAGAATCCTGCAAATGGCTTTGAGACAAGAAACCCAGGAGCGCCTAGCAGGGGGTGCAGGCAAGTCATGCTTAGACATTACACAAAGCCCAAAACGTGTTTCTCCTGAGAAATGTGTTTCGTGCTCTTTCTCCTACCAGTTGACGCAGTATTGGACACATATTATGTACTCAACAAATGGTTGCTGAGTCACTTAAACAAAAAGTAGCCCAATGCTGGCATCTGAATGAGCAGTGTAGTTAGTACCTGCGACTCCAGGTTCAAAGCTGAACCCAACAGGTCTAAAAATTAGACATTTAGACTGTTATCACTAACAATCCCACAAAACCCCCCATGCCTACTCTCATCCTTGAGGTGCATACTACATCTAATTGATCAGTTTTTATTTTTAACTTAATCGTCCTCTGCGCTGAATGCCGCCCTGTTGATGCCACCTCCATAAAGAAATGCACCTCGGCCGGGCGCGGTGGCTCAAGCCTGTAATCCCAGCACTTTGAGAGGCCGAGACAGGCGGATCACGAGGTCAGGAGATCGAGACCATCCTGGCTAACACGGTGAAACCCCGTCTCTACTAAAAAATACAAAAAACTAGCCGGGCGAGGTGGCGGGCGCCTGTAGTCCCAGCTACTCGGGAGGCTGAGGCAGGAGAATGGCATAAACCCGGGAGGCGGAGCTTGCAGTGAGCTGAGATCCAGCCACTGCACTCCAGCCTGGGCAACAGAGCAAGACTCCATCTCAAAAAAAAAAAAAAAGAAAGAAATGCACCTCATATGACATACACTTCCACTGGAGTTCCTCTTGGTCTCTTAGTGGTCCTTCTCACAGTCATCTTGGCCGTTTCTAAGATGCTGGCTCCTCAGACTTCTCCCTCTGTTCTTCTACCCAAGACCAGCATAAATCAAGTGAGAAGGAGAAGTGCAGCTCTTATCTCAATGGGGGTCCATCTGCTTATTTTACTTGTTTAATAAGCACTTATAAGTTCCAGGCACTATTCTAGGTATTTCATAAATGGTAATTCATTTAAGGCTGATAACTCCTACAACTTATGAGTAAGCCTGACTAGATACAGAATTCCAGACCCCTATCCAAGAAATGGTAGTGCAAGAAAATGGCATCTGGAGGACTTGGGCTGTACCACTACCTCCTCCAGAATGCTCTTTCCTGAGAAATAGTCAATTATACATGTCACTATTCTATAAGCACAGCTGTAAGATGCTCTTAGTTAGTGCTTCTACCCAGATTTGCTGCCTGTCAGCACTTCTATCTCTATCCATCCTGTGATGTGCATGCATCATTCTCGGCAGATCTCCTAAGTAGCTCCAGTTCTAAATATCCAAACTAGGACTGACTATCTTCCTCCTCCCTGCTTGATCTTAAGTGTTTCCTTCAGCCCATCTAAACTGGCCATAGTCCTCAGCACCCTCCTCTTCTTCACTTTCATGGCCCATTGTTTTCAAGTCTCCTTTGTGCATATTTCCCAGTCCATCTTAGGCTGAGTGTTTTTCCTGTCTGCAATGTCCTTTCTCCCTTTAGTATCTGGACACCTGTGAGAGCCTCTCAGCTTGTTTCTTTCCTTGCTTCAGGTCTTTACCCACAAATCTGCTCCTGCAAATGACCTCATGGAAAATGGAAATTAGATCATGCCATTCCTGTATGTAAAACATCTTCAATGGCTTCTCACTGTCTTCAGAATAAACTAGGGATGTCTTTACATGCAAGGAGCATGGTAAATATGCTGACCTGTCTAGCCTCACCTCTTGGTTTTCATGTCTTCACAGTTATGTGCCAAGTGGAAAATCTGCACCCCTGCCATGCCTTCTCAGTGCCTTTGCCTTTGAATAGGCAGCTCTCTCTGCATGGAATGTGCTTCCCACTTCCCACTGACCGTCGCTGAGATGGTGTGGGATTCCTCTTAAGAGTATGAACTCCGGAGCCCATCTACCTGGATTTCACTTTAAGAAGATGTACTTGTACTTGTTTGGTGACCCCATGTCACCTCACCTTTCTGTGCCTCAGTTTTCCCATCTATAAATTGGGGATCATCCAATCTACCTCACAGAGTAATTGTAAGGATCAAATGAGCTAATAAATGTGAAGCCTTTTCTACGGTGGAGTGTGGCAAGCACTATGTGAGTGTTTCTTAGGATCAACTCCCGCATATTGTCAGGTTCATTCCCAGTTCCTTATGCATATCTCTACACTTCCATTCACCAAACAACTTGCCTATTTATTTTCAGTATCTCACAGCACAACAGGCTCTTGAGAACAGGGACTGTGTTGCATTTTTCCTTCGAGCATCTAGCACAGGACATGGCAAGGGCTAGGAGTTCAGTAAAGGTTTGCAGTAGCAGCAGATAATGCTGGTTTTCCACCATGTTCTCACACACACAGTCTGATACAGCAGGGTTAGGACACATATGTTTTATGGAGGACCTTCAACCACACTGGCTGAGAGGCAAGGAAGATAATACTTTTAAGGAGGAGTTTTTATTTTACATTCACAGGCAATAGATGCAACCAAGCCTGAAATTGACAATGTCTGCTTGCAAAATCTGTAGCATGAGTTTAAGCATTTCCTTGTCAAAATATTGACAAACAAATGAAACAGCTATATTTCATTCATGGCTGGGAAGGTTGGATGGTGATAGCTCCATGGACATCTTTATGGAAGAATTGGAAGAAGGAGTTGAGGGCTTAGAGAAATTTTGACTAAGCAAAAGTTAGAGAGCTGGTAAAAGCTTTTACGGGTGCAGACGGTGATCGTGATTTTCCAGCAATTTAGTCGTAACAATTTGCTGAAATGTTTAAAGCAGTAAAACAGTTGACTAATTTTATTTTCGAATACAAAACGTCTGTGTAATTATATGTGCATCATTTTGTACATATATAAGATATACATATATACAATCAGTATTGTCATTTCACAGTGGCACTTGTGTATTAGTTTGCCATTGTTTACACAAACCATGTTTCTTTTACTGTATGAAAGACATAGGGATTTTTGTAGATAATTTTCCCCACCATGCTTGTTGCCTTACCAGCTTTAACAGAAGAGCGGAAACTCCTTTATGACCCACCTGCACCAAACAAAGGGTCACATGGCTTAGAGTCCTGAGGCCTGAGCCCCCCAGCATGACCACTGCATTCGAGCTGCATGACTCAGAAATCCTTCTCTTTTCTATGTTTTGAGTTTCCTTATCTGCCTTATCTGTAAAATTCTAAATGTCACCTGCCTCACAAGTTGGGTTCTGAGATTTGAATGAGGTAAAGATTTTTGGAAACTGTGAATCCCTGTGAATGTATAATAGCAACCCACCTAAGTCTATCTTGCAAAATAATAAATAATTCCAAGATCTCTGTAAAGTCAGCCTGGATATATATTTGGCTTTGGAGTTAGACAGGCTTTGATTCCAAGATTCAGGTTCCACCTGCTAGCTATTGTTGTAACCACAATGACCTTCAGTTTCTTGTAAACTAATCATATCAATCCCAAAGCATTTACTGAATAATTCTGATATTGGATGTACTATGTAGCCTATCTCATTTATCGTAATTGTATTCTCAGTTTCTTTACCCCCAAAGTCAGCATCTTCTTCATCTCATTATGCCTTATTCCATAGCTAGCCATTCTTCCCTTTGTGAAACCTGTTTCTTCTCTGATATCTATTTAAATGCGAAAACTTTATGAGTATATTAGGGTTCTCCACACAAACAAAGCCAATAGAAGATATATACACACACACACACACACACACACACACACACGTATGCACACACAGTCAGTCCTTTATATCCACAAGTTTTAACCAACCACAGATTAAAAAATATTAGAAGAAAATAACAATACAACGATGAAAAATAATACAAATAAAAATACCGTATAACAACTATGTACATAGCATTGACATTGTATTAAGTACAGTAAGTAATCTAGAGCTGATTTAAAATATATAGAGGGTCAGGGCACAGTGGCTCACGCCTGTAATCCTAGCACTTTATGAGGCTGAGGCGGGTGGATCATCTGAGGTCAGGAGTTTGAGAGCAGCCTGGCCCACATGGTGAAACCCTGTCTCTACTAAAAAAATACAAAAATTAGCAGGGCGTGATGGCAGGCACCTGTAATCCCAGCTACTTGGGAGGCTGAGGAAGGAGAACTGCTTGAACCCGGGAGGCAGAGGTTTCAGTGAGCTGACATGGTGCCACTGCACTCCAGCCTGGGCAAAAAGAGCAAAACCGTCTCAAAAATATATATATAATATATATATACACTATATATATTATATATATTATATATACACTATATATTATATATATTATATATACACTATATATATTATATATTATATATACTATATATTATATATATTATATATACACTATATATTTTCTAGATACACTATATATTATATATTATATATACACTATATATTATATATTATATATACACTATATATTATATATAATATATACACTATATACTATATATAATATATATACACTATATACTATATATATAACATATATACACTATATACTATACATATAACATATATACACTATATATTATATATATAATATATATACACACATATATACACACACACATATATATAGAGAGAGAGAGAAGATGTACATAGATTATATACAAATACTATGTCATTTTACGTAAGAGACTTGAATATCCGTGGGTTTTTATATCCAATCCTCACAAACAGGAAGTATGACTGTGCATGTGTGTGTGTGTTTAAGAAACAGAGAGAGAGAAAGAAAGGTAAGGAATTGGCTCATACAATCATGGAGGCTAAGAAAGTTCCAGAATCTACCATCAGCAAGCTAGAGACCCAAGAAAGCTGACTTGTAGCTCCAGTGTGTGTTCAAAGGCATGAAAACTGGGAAAGCCAACGGTGTAAGTGCTAGTTCAAAAGCTGGCACCCTTGAGACCAAGAAAGATTTAATCTTTAAGTCTGAGTCTGAAGGCTGGAAAAGACCAATGTCCCCACTCAAGCTGCCATGACAAAAAGAGTTCCCTCCTACTCAGCCGTTTTGTTCTGTTTAGGTGTTCAGTTGATTGGATGAGACCTACCCACCTGCAGTAGGCAGGGCAATCTGCTTTACTCGCTCAAATGTTAATCTCATTCAGAAGCACCCGCACAGTCACACCCAGAATAGTTTGGCCCAATGTCTGGGCACCTCATGGCCCAGTCAAGTTGACACGTAAAACTAACTGCCGCAATTAGGGTTCACAAGAGCTCTTTCACTACTTAAGTTGAAAGATGCTCCCTGACCTTTCCTTGCAGATTTTGGTTAGGAGGTGAAAATATCTGAGAAATATGAGAAATTTGGAAGGAGCTCTGTCAAGAGACAGAAGGGACAGGTGGATCTGAGTATGGAAGAAAAAAGCAGAGAGCACCAAGAACGAAATTAGCTTCACAGATTTTCGGAAATATGAACAAACCTGTGTTATACATATCGTCACATTTTATTATTCCATTAGTCACCCGTTTATTTATTTATGTATTTACTTAGCAATTAACATTTACTAAGGGCATAATAATGGCATCAGTATTTCACCAGGTACCAACTGCAGTATAGACCTTGCCCTCAGAGTGTCCCTATAAATTTAACCATGTTTATAAATGTATTCAGAATAATGTTTAATAAAATCCTATAATTGCTAGTTTGGAAACTGTCTTTAATGTTATCTAGTATAAAATCACCACCACCAATGACACTGTTCTCACCACCAGGGCCTTCCAATTTGCAGACATATAACTAGACAAGGAATTTACAAACCACCTGCTGAGTTAATGGTTCGTGGCTGTTCACCTCTCATAAAGGTCTTAACTCTGAACTACAATCTGCTTATTGCAGCTTTTACTCCCACACACCTACTTATGTTACGGAAATGAACACAAAACAGTAGCACTTCCATAGACATACACCCTTTTGAGGTCTTCATGGTTCTGTTTGATGATCATAATGATGGAGAGGATGAGGATTAGTATCTGCAATTTCTTGAATTCATATTATATATCATGATTCTTTTATAATGAGCCTTGTTTTATTCTCACAATTCAAAAAAGCAAAGGCAAGGTGGCCATTGTTCAAATGAATAGATCAAAATTTAGAAGGATTGGGTACAGTTCAATGTTCCCAGGAGAATGAAGAGCCAATTTAGGTTTGGGAACCCCTAGGCAGCTTCACCAAGGAGGAGCTAGCAGAGAGAAAACTAAAAGCAAATTTATTCTCTGAACTCCCAGCGGCCCTCCTAAGTACAGGAAGAATATGCTCTGGCATGAGAAGCCATTCTTGTTGGACTGCTGACCTTAGAGAATGAATTATTTGGAGAGGGGGAAGAAGGTGATAATTCTTTTCTCTCTCACACTGTCATCCATCGCCATAATCTTGTTTTCATTGCACTTATACTTGCAAACACCACCAGTGGCTTCTTTTGCTCACCAAGAGAGATGATGGACTGGAATTTCCTGGAGACCCTGACTCCAGCTCCAGCAGAGTCTTCCTCATTATGGCAGTCATGCAGGGGCTTCTAACATTGCCTTCGTTCTCAAGAAGCCCCTGCCTGCTCAAGTATTCGTGTCTCTGAACTCCGGATGTTAAATGAATCCCAGTAAAACTCAGGAATGCCTCATGGGTAACTTTGGGGTGGGAGAAGGCATGGGGCCAGCGCCAGTGAGATTGCTGCCTTGAATCTCCACGGTAACCCTGAGTCCAGGTGCACAACTGACTTTTATGAAGGGATTTTAATATTTCTTTTGCAATCATGTGTGTCTGGAACCATTCACCTGTGGCAGAAAATGTAGAAAGTTTGAGGGGTGGCAGTTGGGTTTACTAGTCATAGCTGGAGATCTTTCAATTGTTCCAAGAAATAGGAAACCAAAAATTGATTATATGCCCTGCCCTCTTCCTCAGTCTAGACTAGACTGCAGGTTCTCAGACTATAATATGCATAAGAATCCCCAAGAGAATTTGTTTAGAATGCACAGTTGTACACTCGAAATCCAAAGATTTTAATCATTGGTCTGGGGAAGGGCCCTGGAATTTGCATTTTTACAAATATCCTGATTGATCCAGAGAGAACACTGTAAACTCAATCTTAGAGGGAGCTTGTCTTGACCTGGGTTTCCCAGAAAACAGAACCTAAAGCATTTACGATGGACTACTTCATTTGAGAAGGCAATCCTAGGGAGGCTGGAATGAGGGCAAATGGGAAACTGGCAGGCTGGGAGGGAGAACCAACACAAGGAGAAGACGTTCGGCTGTTGAGTGCTTTGTATCGTGCCCAAGGAGTTGCTCCATCTCACTTTCTTGTGGTGCTCTTCTCCTATTGCCCGTATGGGCCACTGTGTCCTGAGGAGTTTCTCTGGAGGACAAAAGGGCAAAGAGTTTATCTGCCAGCTTACATCTTCCAATGTTAAAGTTAAAACCCACAGAGCTTCAGCTCCCCTCAACTGCCAGGTGGTTCATGCACGGGCCTCAAGCAAGCCCGAAAGCATCTCAGGCCTCAGCAGCAATTGGGTTGGTCTGTGCTGCAGCAGGAAGCTCAAGGCTTAGACATCAGGCTGGGTGCTGGCAGGCTGCGAAGCAGACATGGAGCAGATGCAGCCAAGGGGGCTGATGAAGTCCATGTTGAGTGTGACTGTAGCCAGAGCTGGGTCTACACAGATGGCCTAGGACCAAAGAACAGCAAGGCCAAAAAAGCCCTGTGGTAGCACATGAGACCCATCTGATACAGATTCCAGCCTCCACCTCGTCCTCAGGCCATCTACTTAAATAAGAAGCTCTAGGCTGGGTGCAGTGGCTCACGCCTATAATCCCAACACTCTGGGAGGCCGAGGTGGGTGGATCACCTGAGGTCAGGAGTTTGACACCAGCCTGGCCAACAGGGTGAAACCCATCTCTACTAAAAATACAAAAATTAACTGGGCAGGATGGTGGGCGCCTGTAATCCCAGCTACTGGGGAGGCTAAGGCAGGAGAGTTCCTTGAACCCAGGAGGCAGAGGCTGCAGTGAGCTGAAATCACACCACTGCACTCCAGCCTGGGCAACAGAGCAAGACCCTGTCTTTAAAAAAAAAAAAAAAAAGTGCTAATTGTTAATTGTGAACAAGGACAAGATGACATTCTCAAAGACAAAGCAGGGGAATGGAACACTCTGTAGGGGTAACAGATGAAACTAAATGAAACTGCGAGCTAGAAATGCCTCTCCTCTTCAGTCTTCATTGTGCTTACCTCTGTTTTGTACAAAATAGGCTGGTACACCTTGTACTTGGAGAGCTGGCCTTGACCAGGCTGTGGGGATATGGAAGCAAACTCTGAGAATATGACTCAGAAGAGAGGGTTTCATCCCCCTTCTCATCTCTTGCCTTTGTTATCATAAGATCTGGGAGGCCCTGACAGGCCAGGACAGGCTTAAAGAGAAGCAGGCATAGAGCGGGCCACTGAGTTTAGCTTGAGAGAAAAGGAGAAGCATGGAAGGGCTTGGAGTTGGCCAGGTATGAGCTAGTTAAAGCACAGACCCAGCTGCTTTCTGATTTTAAAACATTCAAGTTTTCACAGCTTCAATCTCCTTCCTTTTATTCATTTTTTATTTTTAGTTGACAAATAATAATTGTCAATTAAATAAACATTGAGAAGTAATAAGTTTCAATTAAATAATTGTCCATATATTTAAGGGGTACAATGTGAGGTTATGGCACACGTATACGTTATGGAATGATTAAATCATGCAAATTAACAAATCCATCAACTCACATACTTACCCTTTCTTTGTGATGGAAACATTTAGAATGTATTCTGTTAGCAGTTTTGAAACATGCATTACTCTTAGCTATAGCTATCAGGCTTACTAGAACTGACTCCTTCTGTCTAACTGAAACTTTGTATCCTGTGATCGCTGTCTCCCCTTTCCCAGTCCACTCCTCCATCCCTGCAAGGCCTCTGGCAATCACCATTCCACTCTCTACTTCCCTGAGTTCATTGCAGGATTATTCACAGTAGGCAAGTTATGGAAATAACCTAACTGCCCATCAACAGATAAACAGATAAATGGAACACTATTTAGCGTTAGAAAAGAACATTCTGTCTTTGCAACAACATGGGTGAAGCTAGAGAACATGATGCTAAGTGAAATAAGCCAGGCACAGA
Organism: Macaca nemestrina; assembly: GCF_043159975.1. Taxonomy (NCBI): domain Eukaryota; kingdom Metazoa; phylum Chordata; class Mammalia; order Primates; family Cercopithecidae; genus Macaca; species Macaca nemestrina. Next base: position 186,835,932 of record NC_092127.1, read on the forward strand.
AGGACAAATGCTGCATGATCTCCTTCTTTTTAAATGGAAATCATGCCCACTCTGAGAAATGATGGTAGTATACCACCACAACATAATACAATCATGAATCACTAAATGACTCAGGAAGTTCTAAGAAATGCATCGTTAGTTGATTTCATAGTTGTGTAAACACTGTAGAGTGTACTTACACAAAGCTAGGAAAGAATAGCCTCCTACAACAGCTAGATTATATGGTATAGTTTATTGTTCCTAGGCTGCAAATCTGTACAGCATGTTACTGCACTGGATATGGTAGGAAATTACAACATAATAGTATTTGTGTATCTAAACTTATCCAACATGAGAAAGGTTCAGTAAAATTATGGTGTTATAACCTTGTAGGACCTTTGTTGTGTACACAGTCCATCATTGACCAAAACATCCTTATGCAGTGCATGACTATACTTGCACAGTTCCTGGGTCTAAACAGATGCCCAGCCACTGTGAGTGCCCTTGTTCCTTACCTTCAGGCTCAAGGTGTCTAAAGGTGTGAATGGTAAGCTGAAGGCCCACACTTGGTCCCACCTGGTAAGGTGGACATTAAATAGAATTTGGGAATCTGGTATGAATCAGCAAAAGAGGCGGTATATTTGCCTGTACTTACGTCATTGGTGCTTCTGCTGCTGAAAAGACTGACGTGGCAATTGTAGGATCCTCGGGGGTGATTTAGGGACAGGGCCTAGGAATGGTTCCCTCCCCTCTACCACCACCAATAACAAACGCTGAAGAAGCTGGTCCACCATCTCCAGAAGATACGACAGTCTTTTTGTTGACAAGCCTAGAATATTTGACTGCACTATCTCAAGTGCTATTTAAACAAATTATAGCTGCTATTCATAGGATTTCTGGCCACTGGAGCTGCAAAATGGTTTCAAACTGCGATCTCCTCACTCTGCAGCACATGGTTACGGTCCATATGCATCCCTAAGAAATCTCTGATCCTTAATTTGAAATAACATTTATTAAAAACAATGGTTTCACTGAGGATTAAAAGAGACAGGGAACTAAAAATGTGTACTCTTTAGGCATAAATGTTGTTTTTCTATAGGAATTTTCAAAGCACTGATGCATCAGAGTTATAAATGTATGGCTCTGTGTCAGGCACTTAGGGCTGCTGGAACAAGTGCCACCAACTGGGTGGTTTACAACAACAGAAGTGAGTCCTCTCAGGGTTCTGGAGGCCGGAGTCCTAAATCAAGGTGTGGACAGGGCCGTGCTCCCTCTGAAGCATCTAGGGGAGGATCCTTCCTTGCCTCTTTCAGCTTCTGGCAGCCCTAGGCACTCCTTGGCTTGTGGCCACATACCTGCAATATCTGCCTCTGTCTTCCCATGAGTGTCTTCTCCCTGCATGTCTCTGTTTCTTCAAATGAAGTTCTCTTTTCTGTGTAGCTTTCCTCTTTTTTAAGGATGCCAGTTATCTTGGCTAAGGACGACCCAAGTGACTTCATCTTAACTTGATTACATCTGCAAAGACCCTTTTCCCAAATAAGGTCACACTCTAATGTAACTAGGAGTTAGGACTCCCAACACATTTCTTTGGGAGAGGCAATGCAACCCAGAACAGGCTCCAAAACCAAAATATCACTGAGCAAATACAGTCTGTAATCATAACCAACTTTGCTCCTGAGTCTTTCCTCCCATCAGCAACATCAAAATCACTTCACATTGCTTTTACACCTACGAATCCCTTTTACATCCATTGTTACCAGGCTCCTTATACCAGGCTCAGGGATAACTAAATAAAACAGCTATCTTGCAAGTCCGGCTGGTTCCCGAATGGCCCAGAATCAGTGCTTCCTCCCCAGCTGAAGTGTGTTACATACACACTAACCAGCGTATGGTGAAAATTATGTCCCCAGATTGATCCGCATACATGCTCAATCCACACAAGATAATCTCTCAATACAGGAGCCACACCTTGATCTAAGACTTGGTATGGACCCATTTGGCCTAATGGTCAAATTATATGGCATAAATTGGGAAGTCTCTTTAACCCTTTCTTTTCCTCTTTTCCATCTGCTAATCTACAAGGCTGAGCGAGTGCTCTTGCAGATGCTGGGAGAGAGCATGAACAATGCAGATAAATCCCAAGCCCCATCGAGGTTTTATCATTCCTTTATTAATATTCACTGAGCACCTGCTATGTGGCTGAGAATATTCTACATATTGGATTTCAAGTGAGACAAAACCCCACCCTCGCATAGCATGCATTTTGAAAAGGTTTCCTTGTTTTCTCATTATTGTGCCTTAGAATTATTTCCTCCACATTTTGCATTTGTATAATCTCCTTCTTAGGATCTCAGTCTGTCATAAAATATATTGAGAATTTTCCATCTGTGGATCTGATCATTAGGGGGCCATGCTACTACTCAAAACCCCAGTCTCAGAGTGTTTGCGTTCAAGGAGACCATGAAGCTGTGCAAAGAAGTCCAGGCTTAGAACCTGAGTCACGGGATCACTAACCGCTGCCTGTGAATGCAGCCCTCACTTTCAACTTTGCTATATCTCTGTTAAAATACTGGCAAGGGCAAGTGATCTGAGGGTTAAAGATCTGAGCTTGTCCTTGCCCAGTAGTTTACGAGCTGTAGGATCCAGGCAAGGCTTGGAACTTAACCTCTTTGTATCTCAAAAAATTATGCTGAGGAGTTCATACATTTAGACTAAACTTCAAATGAAGGAAAACAAAGTACAGGAAAATGTTGGAAAAGTGTCAGTTACTCTATTTATACCAGCTATTATTATTTCTACTTGCCTTAAAGAGAGGAAAGTAATTCTGATCCATTTCTCATTCTTTCTAGAAAAGAAAAGAAAAGAAAACATTTACAAAGAGAGAGGCAGGGAGAGAGAATGAGAAAGTTGAAAAGTCCTGTCCCAGTAAAAAAGTCAAAGATCTAATTTTATTTTAAGTGTAGAAATTGGCTTCATTTCTCTTATCTTCTATTCTAGGAATCTGCTTGTCCCACCCATAGATTGATAATCACGTGTACTAACACGAAACTCATCAAGAGGTTCCCCGGCGGTGTTTCGTGCTATTTTCTTTCTTTCTTAATCTGATTCTTGCTTCAAGACCTAAATTCAACCAATCTGAGGACAGATGGCGCGGGGCCCTTTGTCCTGCCAATTTGGAGACCCTCGCAACAATTTAGCCCCTGCACAGAGAGGGAATAATTTTGTCAGCATGGTTTAAAAATACTGCAGTGTTTTTAACCTTGGGCAAAAGTGTTTGGCAAATAACCCAAAGCAGATTTTTTTGTTGCTGTTATAGATAATGTCACACTCCCAGCCAGATTCGTCTAAACAAGGCTCTGCTCAAGATAAATTGCTAGCAATGGATGACATTTACATGTAGAATTAAGAAACAGAGCTATGCTGAGCTGGAAAAAGATTTGGAACTTAGGTCTCTGTCTTGGTTCTTCCCCCTACTCACCTTGGTGACCAGTCACTTCACCTAGTTAGGACTCCACCGTCTCATTTGAAAATGTGAGGTTTAGACTGTCATCATTTCAGTTCAACTATTGCTGGGTGATACAAGGTGGGTCCTTAGTATTGCAATGAATTCCAAGATGAGAAATAACTGTGGCCACCCTCAAGGAGTTTATAATTTATTAATATATATTATACCCCCATATTATATATATTATGTATACCCCAATACATATTACTACATATACATATGTATACCCCAAAACCTATTAATACGTATTATACCCACAAAGCTAATTCTTCCCTTGGAACTTCTCATGTGTTTCCTCTACTTGGAAATCTCTCCCCTCCAGAGCTTCACTTGGCTGGGTCTTTCTCATCACTTAGACCTCAGCTCAAACCTCATCTCTGCAGAGATGCAGACTCAGACCTCCATACATAAAGTTCCCATCCCACACTCTTCATTCCATTATCCTGTTTCATTCTTGTGTTGCCCTGCACTTTCTCTTACATGTTTATTTATTACTAGCATTTCACCAGGTATAGTAGCCTGTGCCTCTACCTGCTCCCATGGCCTCAGTAGGACAGAGCTACCAATGTTCTGAGAGCCTTTATGGTGCTTAAAGGGGACTCATGGAGACAGTGGGGCATGAATGTATCTCTCACCAGTGTTGTGAGAACTTGGTGAATCTGAGACTGGTATGGTCAAAGGTATAACAGCAATAATGATACCAACACAATCATTATTGTAATGATTAAATTATGCATTTATGCAAAGTGCCTAGCACAATTATAGCATATATTGAGGTCTTAATTAATGTTAGCCTCATGAGGTCCTTCTGGGGAAAAGTAGTGTGAACTCAGCAATGAATTTGTAATTAATGGATATTTATTAATTGATAAACTTCTATCATTTTTTAAAGAAGAACTAGGAGAGGTAAAAGAAACCAAAGCAGAGATATTCAAAAAGAGCTCTTTCTACATTCACGTACCACCTCTGCTTCTGTGGTTTCCAAAGAACTTAGATATGAATGCAACAAAAGGAGGCTAGGAAATAAATACAAAATCAGAAACCACGTTATCCTTAAAATGCCCCTTCGTCTCTGACCAATGAGCTCTTATACTGAGCCCTGGATTTACCCATGTTGGGTTCTTCTGTCCTATAGGATGCTTTAGTCAGGGTGGTTGGGCCAGGAAGCAGGGCCTTGCTGGAGAGAGTAAAGTAGGAACACCCCCACCCCAACATAGTTCCCAGACTTGACCAGATGTGTTTGAATGACAAGCGTGTTTATTTACTGAGGTGTTGACCAGGGAGTTATTTCTTAGCAGCCATGAAAATTGTCTAATTCATGCCATAGACCATGGCAGTTTAAATTCAGCACGTCTGAAATCCAGCAGAGGACATGACTTCCGCTCACATGGAGATTCCCCTTTCAAAAGTTTTAGCACGTTGTGAAAAAGAAATCAGAGCTAATTGAGGGGAGGCTCATAGCATGTGTCCTGAAGGAGACAGGCTATGAGATGAGAAGGGAACAGCAATTAGTGTGAGCTGAGCTCCTCTCAAGGGCCTGGAGTCAAACTGCCTGAGGCACCAATGTAAACAGGTGCTAAACTGTAATAAATCAGAGATGCTGGCACTAATTAACACAGGTTTCCACTCATATAATTTGTAAAAAAAAAAAAAAATGCATGGATTTTGATCCATTGCAGGAGATAGCACTCTGAACTAGGAATTTTTAAAACAAACAACACACCCTTTTTCGATTGTGTTCAGTAGTTCTCTTTTGTGTTTTGAGGGCGTATGTTTGTGTAAGCTGCAAGGTGCTATCCCAGACCTTGATACCAGCCTGAGACCAGCTGTCTGATAGGAGCCTGAACTTGGCAGTCATTACCAGCTGAAAGGATGAAATCAAACATTGAATGATGTCAGGGTGTTTCCCCAAAACCAGGGACTTCTTTCTTCATTTTAATTTGTCTTGTTGGAAACATTTCAAAAAAGGACAGGGTGTAGTGGCTCACACCTGTAACCCCAGCACTTTGGGAGGCCTCAGTGGGAGGATTCCTTGAGATCAGGAGTTTGAGACCAGTCTAGTCAACACAGGGAGATCCTATCTCTACAAAACTAAAGAAAGTTAGCCTGGTGCAGTGTTGTGTGCCTGTGGTCCCAACTACTCAGGAGCTGACGCAGGAGAATCACTTGAGCCCAGGAGTTCAAGGCTGCAGTGACCTGTGATAACATCACTGCACTCCAGTCTGACAGAGTAAGACCTCGTCGCCGCCGCAAAAAGAAAAAAAAAAAGAAATAAAGAAAGGAAAAGAAAACTTAGATAGCAAAAACAGCGAGAAAATGGAAAGGTTAGGTAAGGTTTTGCCATCTTTTATTTTTCCCCCAGCACATTGCCTCAATTTTAGAAAGAGGAAGTGAATTAAGAATCAAATCTGTTTCTGCACAAAATGTTTATTCATACGAAATCTGTTTCTCGGGGGGAAACTGAGTGATAGGTACTACATGGGACCTTTCTGTACTTTTTTTTTTCTTGTGAGTCTATAATTGTTTCAAAATTAAAAGGTTAAAATAATAAAATGATATTTAAAGCATAGATAAAAATGTCAGTTTCTTCTCATGTGCACTAAATGCATAGCCGAAGCTTAAAAAATTTTTAAACATCTTCTGTTTGAATAGATTTCAGGTTGTTCACAGATGTGTTATGCCCATATATTCTTACCTGCTTGTATTTGCAAGAGAATTTTATCATTTCATGCATTAACAATTCCAGGAGGTTAGTAGTATTATACCTCTTTTTAAAGGGGAAAAAGGGGAGAATCAGTCAGTTTATAAAACTCATCTACATTTATCCAATTAGTGTAACTGGGTGGGATTTGACCTAAGCCAGTGTAACTCCAAAACCTGACAGCCTTGCAAATTAGCCTCCCAGCAGGCCGTGCAAGAGCCAGGAAAAGCTCTTTCCCAGTCATCCAGGCACCATGGTCCTCCTTGAATATGATTGACCTTAAAAGTCCTGTTTGGGTTTTCTCCCCCTTGTTTGTTTGTTTCCTCCCTGTATTTCTTCCACATGATCTACCCAAGAGTTTCATGCTTGAGTAGATTATCCAGAAAGTGAAAACTTGGCAGAATCACTAGGTCAAGCACTGACTCAGAAATATCCCTTTTGACCGCAGATTCAGCTCTACACACATTGTGCATCCCCTATTAAATCACTTATCCACAACTGAGTATTTCTGGCGGTTCCATGCTATGCTTTAGTGGCACTGTGAGACAGGCCCAACAAAAGCCAAGGGGGCTAATGCTAATTATAGCCAGGCACACACTAGCCCGTTGCAGGAGGTAAGTGATTTTATCCTAAGAGCCACTCCTCCAAGTAAGTATTATCATCCACAAGTTACATAAGGCACCCAGAACGGTCAAATTCCTTGGCCAGATCTAGGCAGCCACTGTGTGATACATCTGGATAACTGTAACCTGGTTGGCAAAACCCAGACTTCTCTGGATTTATACTTCTTATCATGACTCAGGGTCCGTGAGCCCAATAAACTATGCAAGAGGGAAATGGGAGATGAGAGGCAAGAACTCGTGAAGCAATGAAAACAAAATGAATTATCACCCAAAGAGAAGATGAACGCAAGGGAGTCCCTCTAACTGTGGAATGTGGGACAGGCAGCAAGAACATGCAGATTGGAACTTGCAGCTGGCCTGAGACTGAGACTCTCTTGCTGCTTTTATGTCACGCTCCTCCTTGCTCCCTCTCCATTCCAGCCACCTTTCGCTATATAGGGTCCTTCAGTGAGCTACGCTGTTTTTCCCACCCAGGCATCCAGACTGACAATATCTTCGGCCTTGAATGTGCTCCTGGACACCTCTTTTACTCCTTCCCTTCTCCCCTCCCTCCTCTTCCCTTTGCTGCTTCCTTCTTTCTTAGAAGATTTCTTTTGTTTCTTCTTTCCTTCCTTCTCTCCTCTTCCCTCCCCTTTTTCTCCACTTCTGGTCCAGCAAATCTCTACTTATTATCAACACCTCAGCTCTCCTGTCACCTCCCCAGAGGAAATCTGGTCTGAATTCACAGAGTAAAACACATGTGCCTCTTATTTGTTTCAGAGCCCTCTTTGTTCCTATCTCGTAATACATCATCTTGATGGTTGATTTCTTGTCCAATACCTCTCTATTCTATTAGATCCGAAACTCCATGAAGGCAGGGACAAGTTTGTTTGTTTTTTTCACCTCTATATCCCCACAAGTTGCCCAGTGCCTGACATAGTAGGTAGTGGATGTGAATATCTATTTGTTAAATCAATACATGTCTGATCAGGCACTATTCAATGCATTTACCACAAATTGTAGTTTTATATATATATATATATATATATATATATATATATATATATATATATGAAGTCCATTCATTTATTTTCACCTCTTCTAGGCTATAAACTCCATCAAAGGATTAGGTATCTCTCTTACCTAGTTGTATTTTTTCAGCACCTAATAGAGCTCCTGATGCATGATACATATTCAACAGATGATAAATTAATGAAAGATATTCCAAGAAAAAAAGCTATAAATATCACCTACACTATTCTCAACTTTCTCATTAGACCACACTGTCTTCAATTCTTCCTTGGTAAAAAGCAGGAATATTCATATCATTAGACTTGGGTTCTTATTGCAGTCTGGCCACCAATTGGATGTGAACATGGATTTTAGATTATTTACCAATAAATACCACAATAATTCACTTTTCTTCATTCACCCGTTGAATAATCTTCTCCCACATTCACTCCGAACTTGGCCATGTGACTTGCTTTGGCCAATGGGACCATGGCAACTAGGATGCAAGCAAAGGCCTGGAAACGGCTGGTGGCTGGGGCTTCCCCTCTCCCATTGCCCTTGGAGCCCCAAACTCACCGTGTAAATGGGCCAAGCTGGCCTGTTAGATATGCAGAGGAGAACAGAGGCACCTGGCTGACATGATTGTCAACCAACACATGTATGAATGTGATAATCCTAGATCATCCAACAGCCTCTCAACCACTAGCACAGACCAGATGATCAGGTCTTGTTATGGGTCAAATATGTCCCTGCTAAAATTCATTTGTTAAAGTCCTAACCCCTCCATACCTCAGAATGCCTTCTGACTTGGAGATAGGGTCTTTAAAGAGGTAATGAAGTTAAAATTGGGTGATTAGGGTGAGCCATCATTCACTGTGACTGCTGTCCTGCTCAGAAGGGGAAATTTGGACACAAACACAGGGAGAATGCCACGTAAACACAAGAACAAGCATACAAAGACACCCACAAGCCGGGGTTAAAGGCCCGGAACAGATCCTCTCCTCACGGCCCTCAGGAGGATCCAACCTGGTCGACACCTTGATCTCAGACTTCCAGAGACCAGACTATTAGACAATACAGTTCAGTCTTCTGTTTTGTTAGTCACTCAGGGCTCAGTCCTTTGTTATGAAAACCCTAGAAAATTAATACAGGTGCAGACCAAAAGAAGTGAGCAAGTGACGCACACAATTATGAACTAAATAAAATGGTTACTGCTTTAAGCTCCTAATGCAGCAAAAGCTAATTAATAAAGTGGTTAAACTACTTAAGTCTCCCTAGTTTTCAGTTTTCACAATTACAAAATGGGATTTAAAATATGTTCCTTACACGGTTATTAGTAAGATTAAGGAGGATAATGCTTGCAAGTTGCTTAGCAATGTAACTGACTCATAATTAGCATTCAAAGAGTGCTTATTTTCATGTTTTCCTTGGGGTGTCTGTTAAGTCAAAACCAGAGTTATTTACCCAAGAAAATACAAACTTTTACCTTTGAATTTACTGTAAATAATGTTGGAGTTTGTTATGGAATTCAACATCAATTTATATAAAACTAGAATGTCACAGCCCCAGAATGGGAGACAGGCGCTCGGCTAGATCAGCTTAAATGGAACAAGATTAAGGCAGAAAGAAAATATATTAAGCAGCTAATATGTGCCCAAACATTGTTGCATGCCTTTATTTACAATATTTTGTTTATTAAAATATTTCTAAAATATAAATGTTATTATCCTTCCATCACAACTGAGGAAATATCATTTCCTCAATGAAGGAAATATCATCCTCAATTATCCCTCATTTTTTAAAAAAGTTTCTAAAATACAAATATTATTATCACTCAAACTACTTGAGAAATAAACTTCAAAATGTCCAAGATCCCATAGCTAATAATTAACATGGCAGGCATTTATCCTTTAGTTCCCAGGTTCTCTCCACAACACCTGGTCCTTGTGTCTGGCGGGGGGGGTCTCAGGAAGCCATTGCAAAATTAAGCTACAAGATAGTTAATGTCCACTATGCATGTAAAGTAAGACTCACAAAACCCACCTTCCATGCTTGAGTGTTGCCCAGCAGTTCCTTTTATTGTGTTCTGGTAACTATGAAGTGCCACGTAAGGACACCGTGTGTCTTTAAACACACCCTTTGGGTTGGAAGATTTCAGCCTCTGAAAGAGTTTCACGTATTGCACTCCAGCCTAAGAAGAGGAAGTCCTGCCAGCCCTCAGGTCAGACCTCTCAGGTCTGTGGCTGCATTTCACAGGAAACCAAGCCTAAAACGGACCTATCAGGAGGTTTTCTGCTGAAGGGTACTGCTTAGCATTGAGAAGAATTCAACCCACCGCCTTACTGATTTCCAGCACCCCAAGGTCTCCGCGCTACCGCCCCTCCTCACAGGAGACAGACACCTCAGCCCAGATCTCTTGGCGCTCTCCACACTGTTCAGGTAAACTCATTAGGCCATCTCTTGTGAGTGATCATCTGATGGTCATGTCCTTGTCATAAATGATCATTAGGAAAGACCTGAGCAGCAAGGAAAAATGTGCTTCTAACGTGGAAGTCAGGGCCTTCTATATAGCATCAAAGGGGCAAGAAGAAAGCCCTTAACTCAATTGTTAAAGATCCTTTCATTCTTTTGGGAGAAGGAATCAGGATACCTACCCACAGAAAATTAAAAGACTAAATGTTTTCAATCTTCTTTTCCTGGAGCTTGGACTCCCTGACTGTTTGCAACTGAAATATAAAGACCAGGTCCCAAGGTTGGCGTTCCTGGCTGACTTTCATTAAGTAAGCCCCCTAGAAAGAAAGCCTCCATTCAAAGTAGGTCATTCAAAGTAGAAGTTAACTCCTGGAGCCCTGTGGAAATATATTTTTAACATTTCCTAAAGTAATACGATTTTCTTTCTGCTTTGGTGTAGAGGAGACTTAGACTTTGGAATCACGCAGACATCCTTCCCCTCACAAAAGGAGCTCAAAAGTGAGGTTAAAGTTGGGGTTAAATTCTTACCTTGAAAACTGCCAGGAGTCATCTCTACCGGATTTTTCTTGGATAAAACAAACAAACTGGAGTGAGACAGAAAAGAAAATAACTATCATCAAAATATGGATACTTTGATTTTAAAAGGTGTTGATATGTCTGAACTTTTTATCAATACTGTTTTTATTACTTTACATCAGTCTTACTTATTTGACTTCTCTGTTGTGAGTATTACTTGTCTATTACTTACCTACCTGGCTGTTTCTCTGGCTGTCTCTCTTTGTCTATACTGTGGCACAACTCCTCAATAGTGTTGTTCTTTGGATTTCCAGGGGCCTCCCAAACCACCAGGAATAATCATTTCAAATACCAGGAAGACAATGGTAGACCTGGTTAATTGAAGGCCTACCAGAGAAATTACAGAGCTTCAGAAATCCTGAGAAGCTTAAGATACAATATGCCCTAGAGAAGTAGGAATGGCAACTGGCATTTACTTACCTTCAGCTCCTGCTGGCCTGAAGAGTTGGCTATTACTTACCCTGGTTTACAGGTGAAGAACTTGAGTTCTCTAAGTAATATGTGCAAGGTTGTTCAGTCACTAATGTCAGTAACAGAATTCAGAAGGAAACTGATTTTCCTGACTAACTGATCAGAATGGTGAACAGTGTTGGTTTGCAGTTTCACAGAGCTCATCTCTAAACTCACTCCTGTGTAGTCTCTGACACCAACCATCTAAATGGTAGTATTTCTTTCTTATTCCCAATAAGCCCTCTCAGATGATTCTATAGGCCAGACCATTTGAAAACCAATGCTTATAATCTTCTGTACCGTCTGGCCAGCTCTGGCCTGAACACCAGGGGATTCTGTTTCTTGATCACTTTGCCATGAGTCAGGTGCTGTCTTAGAAAGTCCGTAGGATTTGATGCCTGAGCAAAATGGTGAGGATCCTGACTCTGCCACTTGGACGAGGGATGTGGCTTCATATCTGACCCTTAATTCCTGCCTCTTTTTAATAGAGTAAGATCTCATAAGACTTGTATTGACAATTATTTAGCCTCAATAATGTAATATTTATATTACATGAAATATGGTGCATTCTTAACACTTAGCAGGTATTCAGTAAGTGTTGGCTTCTTTCTCCACTACTTTCCTTTCTTCACTCCAAATCAGCTCTGATTTTATTCATAAAATATGACCACAATCACTACGGAATTGATTAATAAACGTAAGTTTACAAATATTGTATTTTAATAATCTCGTTAGAGAATGGTAATATTCCACAGTTGCATAGCCTTATGTAATCTAGGCCTTTGAATACATATTTTCTTCTTGAATGATCTTAACGACTTAACGAAGTAGGCAGAGAACATGTTAGGGCATTTAAAAGGTGAAACTGGGGCTTAGAAAAGATGAGGAAGGACAACTTGGTGAAATGGAAGGAAACAGGGCTTTGAGATCGTCAAAAATGGATATGAATCTAGGGTGTGACTTCACTGTTTGTCTTTAGGTAAGTAGCTTAATCTCTCCGATCTTCAGTTAGCTGTTGTTGGTGTTGTGTAATTGGAAACTGGGTAGAAGAATACATTTTATGTGCTGCTTTGAGAGTGAGAGCAAATGTGCACACAGTGTCTGACACAGAAGAGACAGCCAGGAACTGGCTAAATGGTCACATGAAGAGTAGTAGAGGGCGATCTAGAAGCATCCTTTTTTGAATCCTAGTACATGAAGCAGTTATATCCACTATCATAAGCTACTGCCAACATCTGCCAAGACTTGAGTTCTGCAGAGTTCTTCCAGACTGTACCTACCCTTCCAGCATGACAAAGAGACATAAAACGTTCAAAGGCGCTAAATTATTAACCAGAGAGATAAGTACCTGAATTTAAATTATATTTATGATTTTTTAACAAATTAAACCAAACATTCACTGATGTTACCAATAAAACTGAGAAGCATCAGGTTAGATATAAGCAGTAAAAATAACGACCCCCTGCCCCCCGCCACCCTCGCCACACACACACAAACAGAATTGTGGAATAGAGCTATCATAGGACCACTTTTTGTGTTTATTATTTACTTTTTATTACTCTTGTGGGCAGAATATGTGGGAATCATTATTGTGATTATTCTGCTTAATTTTAATCATGTCTTCGAAAGAGCAATGACTTACACGTTACCATTGAAGTGCTGCTGATAGACAAAAAACGTTCATCATTTATCACTTTTTTAGTAAGTGTACTTAATTCTTACTTAACAAAAGTGGATTCTGAAGTTCAGACAGGCTCCATTTCATGCAATGAATAGGAGGATATGCCAGAAATGAGACCCAGGTCCACCCGAGCCCTGAGCTCCTGCTCTTGGCATGGTGCTCCATCAGTGCCCTGCTGATGTGCCCAGGTTCATGATCAGGGCATCCATCACTGTCTTCCAAACTAGCCAATAGCATTTAAGGAACTCCCAGATACACCACAAGCATTAGCAAAATATGTATTTTAGTTGTTTCTTTTAAATTTCATTGGTCATACTAATTGAAACACTGCTTCCTACACACTTACACATGAGAATCAAAATCCTATTGCATTTAAATGGTATTGTGGTTTGTCATGTGAAATAAGATAAGCCAAAAGGTCTAGATGCAACATGAAAAATTAATATCCATGTGTTTTTGGTGATAATCTTTAACTATGGTAGGTTCTGTGTTCAATTTCGTGTAAGATAAAGATGAGGGCTGACTAACAGCCTAGGCCCAAACTCTGAGAGAGCTGAATTTTTGTGGAGGGCCCAAGAACCACATTTCACCATCAGTTTCGAAGACCCAGAAAGCTAATTGAATCCAAGGCACACAGAGTTGATGGAGCTCAGGAGGTCAGTCCACTCTGGTACTCTGGCCTATCCATCCATCTTTGGTGATTTTGTTCAAGTGTACTCAAATTATAAGTTCAGATGACTGGCATATTCCCTCCCAGGAGACAAATGTACACTGGAAACTAAATTGCTATTGGGCAGTAGCTTGGTGAGCACAAAGTCAGAGCTGTGTAATTTCCATAGCTGGATTTGCTGAGCTATGGGAGGTCTGATGCCTTGACAAGTACCTGCAAAGCCCGTCTACCCCATGGCTACCTGCAGATATTTATACATCACGACATCCTCACTCATGGGCAAGTCTAGGGATCTCCCAATCAGTTTTATCTGTCTGGGCACCTTACACAGGACACCTCCACACTGCCCCCATCCCAAACTCCTACTTCTGCTACATGCTCTTTTCACTACACCACGCCATCCAGTCATTGAGATGTGGATATCCTGGGTTCGAATCAGTTACTTCCTAGCAATATAGTTTTAGGCAAGTTACTTAACTCCTCAGAACCTCTGTTTATCCTTTATAAAATGGAATGAAAATATCTACTGCTCGAATTTGTGGTGAGAAATGAGATTCAGTACATAAAAATGCATATCATGGTGTCTAGCAATTATTAAACACAAAGTAAATGGTAGTGGCTATTATCATCATTGTTGGCATTATTATTATGAGTTTATTTTATATTTAAACAAACCTTCCTTAGATTCTTGGCCTTTTGTCCCTTTTTAAGATATTTGACCTGAAGAAGTTCTATTTTAAGGTGATTTCTGCAGAAAACTAATTTCTTCATATCCTTATTTATTTTTTATCATTCATCTATCAAAGCCTTGGGTGTCTTAGAATTCCTCAAATGTACTAATCCTCTGGAAATATTAAGATTTAATGAAAAATGATAGAAATTCTTTTGGAATACCTTCCTAGTCAATTTCAAATCCTCGGAGTTTTTCACAGCACTGATACATAGAAATTACTCAGTAATTATCCGAGGAACTGTTCTTGCACAGCAGTTTATACTTTACAGAGTGCTTTCACTTTCATCATCGCATTTGGTCTTCAGAATAATCCTATGAGCAAAGAAGGATGAGCACTCATAGCTTCATCTTTCAGATTAGAGAAACTGAGACTCAAGTTGTAGAATTAACTGTATAATTCAGCATACCTAGGCTGAAAGACTTGTCTCCCATCTTGCTAGATAAGTGATCCTGAATAAAAGAAGAGAAAAAGAGATAGTTAATTATGCAAGGGGAAGTTTAATTCAAGGGTTAGGTTCTAAATGTACTTGAAGTTACAGATGAAATGATGATCTCATCTGGATCCACACTGTGCATTTGTTCACTGGACAGGCTTGGCTCAGGAGAAGTCTCTTGCACAGAATGACAGGATTGTTCAATGTTGAAAAATCTAGGTCATTTGGATTGTTGCTGTATAACAGAAACCAAATTGAACAAAATACCCTACATATGGTTCTGGTAAGCAGTAAATGATATTATTATTATTATTATTACTATTTGTATTAGTCCATTTTCACACTGCTGTAAAGAACTTCTCTGAGATTGAGTAATTTATGACTGAAAGAGGTTTAATTGACTCACAGTTCCATATGGCTGGGGAAGCCCCAGGAAACATACAATCCTGGCAGAAGGGGAAGCAGGCACCTTCTTCACAAGACAGCAGGAGAGAGAAGAGTGAGCAAGACCATGGAAAACTCCCTTATAAAACCATCAGATCTCATGAGAATTCACTCATTATCATGAGAACATCATAGGGGGAAACAACTCCCATGATCCAATCACCTCCTCCCTCCCTCAGCACCTAGGGATTACAAATCGAGATGAGATTTAGGTGGGGACAAAAAGCTAAACCATATTACTACTACTATAAGTTGTATTACTCCTTTCCAGTCTTGTTTAGACTACCTAGGCTTTTGTGTTTCTCCTTTGGATTTTAAATTTCCCTCAAAAATTTTTCAGGCTCTCCTGATCATGAAACAGCTCCTCAGAAAATCACCAGCATACACCAGGTGCTTAATAAATGACAGTTGAAAAAAATTAGAGTGCTTTTGCCATGGGCCTTTAGATGTCCATGAGAATGGTGGGGTTTACTGGATCTATCTTTACCCCTATCTTCACCGCAGGGCTAGCCTGTAAATTGTGGTAAATATATAGCAATCCCTAAATCTTAGTTTATTTTCTTATACTTTTTGTCCTCTGAAGTTTGCCTTCAGTACCATCTCAATGCATTAATCAATCAATGGAGAAACAATCACAGTTGGGTATGCTCTGATTTAATCCAGGCCTAGAAGTGCCTGCCCCTAATCAGTGTGGTTCTGCTATCATTTATGAAAGCCAAAAAAAAAAAAAAATGGGGGCGAGACAGAGGTAAACTTAATAATAATAAAATAAAATATCTGTTAGGATTTTGGCAAACTTGGAGACTATTTTTCTACAGTCTCGCTTTATGTGAACAGTAAAAATCATTTTAATAATAAGAGCAGAGAGAAGGAAGATCCAAAGAAAAGAGAAGGAGGAGGAGAAGGAAGAAAAATGAAGGCTAGAGGAAGGAAAGGAACACGAGAAAGCTAAATGAACAAGAAAAAGGATAAAGGGTCTATTCACCACAAAATGGAACAAAAGGAGAGAAAGGGTCTTACCACTAAAGGAAGGAAACCCTTTCTGCAGAATCAGGCAGCTGAAGAGAAAAAAGGAAATGGTTTTTGAAAACAAAACTCAACAGGAGTAATAAATTCAGAAACTATAGATTGCATCAGTTCATTAAGAGTGTTTTCAAAATCATTTAAAATAAAAAATGAGCGCACAGTCACATTGCCTTGAGATACTTAAGGGAAGTTACTCATTACCAAGAGAGTTGCAAAATCTTATAAAAATATGCCATACGTAATAGCAGAAAAACTGGAAAAGCACTCTCTCTTACCCCTCAAAAAAAAAAAAAAAGAAATCTTTAATAACAATCCATTTGACTTCACATGCCTCCACTCAATGGAAATCCAATAACATTAAATGTTATATTTAATTAAATTGAGCTGATTGACCCGACTGGGGTATAGAATTAGAAATCCAATCAGCATATATTTTTCTCTAAGTATGAACATCTCTAAAATGTAACTTTCTCATTTTTGATATGAAAATTAAAGAAATATATATAACTCTGAATTGTAACCAAATTAATATCATCTGTCTCTGAGAAATCTTGATTTTGGCGTATTTACTCAAAGCTCCTACATGTGTGCGCAAACACACGCACACACTTCTGGCCCTCTTCTCCAAATATACACACATTGCTCCCTTTCTCAATTCCAAAAATCATTCACTATTTTGGATATGTGTGATGTGGTTCTGCAGAAAAAGTCAGATGTGTATTGTGTGGGTTTGATACTCTTTTCCTTTTTTCCTGTTTTAATGAGAAAAAAAGCCTTAAGCCTTAATATAGACTTTATTGTTGATCCTTGACCCAGTTTTAACTGCACAGCTACCTCCTACCTTCCTGATTCATTCAAAGCTTTTCTTTAGCCATTCACAGTTTGCTTTTGGTCATTTCCTATATCCAGAAGGTATGTTGTGGATATTATTAGAATGATGTTTCCTAGGCTTTAAAATAAACAGAGGCCAGTATTTTTATAAGAATTATCTTCTAGGAATAAGTAACAAATGTTGGGGAGCAAAACAATTTCTTTACCGTAAAAGCATTTTTTTCTTCATGAAATATTAATTTTGGATCAGGTGAAACGCAGCAGCAATATTTATGGTAAATGTCTCTTTGCAAGCTCAGTTTGATAGTACTGGTGAATTCCCAGTGGATAACAAGAGTTCTCAAGGATAACAAGGAAATGCGATTTGTTGCATTACATGTTTCCAATTGTTTAAACTGCTTGTGATACCATAAGGGTATTAATTATTTTTGGATTACGACACACGTGAAAATTCCAGCCTATTTATAAAACAAGTCTCTGCTTCTTAAAACATTCACTCAGTCCCCAGGTGGGTTCTGAGCTCAGAAGCAGGCATCCTGGTTTTAATGCCCAAATCGAATGTATGTTCCTCGGAAATCTTATGGACACTTTCATCTGCAGAACGCTGTTTTCTTTATTCCTGTTTTCTAAAATATAGGTGTTATTCTTTAACCCTCAGATCCATTATCTTTTTTTTAATGCTTTAAGTTCTGGGATACATGTGCAGAACCTGCAGTTTGTTACATAGGTATACATGTGCCATGGTGGTTTGCTGCACCCATCGACCCATCATCTAAGTTTTAAGCCCCGCATGATTTGTCCTAATTAGGTATTTGTCCTAATGCTCTCCCTCCCCTTGCTCCCAACCCCCCAACAGGCCCCAGTGTGTGATGTTCCCCTCCCTGTGTCCATGTATTCTCATGGACATGAACACAGATAAAGCTGGAGGCCATCCTTCTTAGCAAACTAACACAGGAACAGAAAACTAACCACCACATGTTCTCACTCGTAAGTGGGAGTTGAACAATGAAATCAAATCCATTATCTTTACAAAACACTTTCAAACCACAAAGTACTTAATGAGCTAATCAAATATAATCACTGAGACCATTTGCTCCAAAGTCGTGGGGTTGTTTGGTCCAAACAGATGGTTGAGGCAGGGGTCTCTCTACTCAGGATGTGAGCCACCCTGTGCACCTCTCTTTGACATGGTCCCCTTTATACCTGGAGGAGATTACCATGAGCTCCATAGGGAGACAACACACACTGTTTCTCAAACTGGGGTTCATTTTGGATCCCCAAAGAGTTCCAGGTCAGGGTTTATAAATTATGTGGGAACTGTATTAATGAAATGAAAGCACAGAGTTCCAACCCAAAGTAAATTCATTATGAGCATATTCTGGCTCTTTTGCCTAGGCTTTAGGCCCTGGTATACACTCGGGCAATTTTATTCCCCATGTTGACGTTTGCAATTAGATTTGCATTGGCCTCTAGCACTTAGTACAGTGGTGTTTTTTCTTGTTGGAGAAATAAACTGGCATCATTAAAACAGGCAGCCTCTCCTTGTGGACTCCCAGAGGACTCTGGGCTCCTTTGCACCTCCACACTGCTCCACCCAGCGTGGCTCCTTCTGCCTGGCCCCTCCCTGACAGTGAGGCCCAGAAGGTAGGGTGTGGTCTCCTCTTGAGACCTTCAGAGCTTCTTTCAGCTTCCCCACAGCAGAGTTGACGCTGGGCCTATTAATATCCCCATGCCAAGTGCCCTGCTGTGACTCTGGGTTCCACAGGCAGAACTGACAGATGACACCTCAGTGTCACTTCTCTTTGCCAGAGAGAACTATGCATGGGCTTTACTTCTGTGGCTAACCAGGAATAGAAACTGAAATAATTCCTATAGAAAGTGAATGCACAAACACCATGAGATGTGCTCCATTTCTGGGGCATTCCAGCTTCTCAAGGTCTCCGAATCAAGGCAAGAAGATGTTGTATACTCTTTGATCTGGGTCAGATCTTGAAGTAAGACTCCTTGGAGAAAGACCTGCAAGACTGACACTCCACAGCCCACAAGTCCTGCCTCCCCTTCCATTATCATAGCCCATGTGGGAGTTGTGGTTACTTCTTTTATTATTATTATTATACTTTAAGTTCTAGGGTACATGTGCACAACGTGCAGGTTTGTTACATATGTATACATGTGCCAGGTTGGTTTGCTGCATCCATCAACTCGTCATTTACATTAGGTATTTCTCCTAATACTGTCCCACCACCACCCCTCCCACCCACTGACAGGCCCCAGTATGTGATGTTCCCTACCCTGTGTCCAAGTGTTCTCATTGTTCAACTACCACCTATGAGTGAGAACATGCAGTGTTTGGTTTTCTGTCCTTGTGATAGTTTGCTGAGAATAATGGTTTCCAGCTTCATCCATGTCCCTGCAAAGGACATGAACTCATCCTTTTTATGTCTGCATAGTATTCCATGGTATATATGTACCATAGTTTCTTAATCCAGTCTATCATTGATGGACATCTGTCCTATTCAACATAGTGTTGGAAGTTCTGTCCAGGGCAATCAGACAAGAGAAAGGGAGTTGGGGATACTTCTAAGGGGAGTTGTGGCAAAGCTGGGTAAGAACCTGTTCCATAGAAAGCTGTGTAGATGCCTCCAGGACATATTTTTCCCTGTGTTCCCATAACACCTTTTGCTCTATGCTCTCTGATTCCTAGGATCTGGAATGTGACTGGCACATAGTAAAGCCTCATAAATAGTTGCAGATACGGTAGTAAACTCTACCCTGTACAACTGCAAGAGCCTGAACTTTACTTCTTCACTGCCTATTAATAAGACCTGAGAGAGAAATGGATGCTTGACATGATTAGAAACCTTTTCCATGATCAAATTGTTAAAATCTTTGGATGTGGTAGGTTTCTGTTAAACATTCCGCTAAAAATTGACTCAGAAATAACTCTAAGTATATAGAGGATTATTTACAAGCAGTGACAGTTCCTAAAAGTCTATTTAAGATGCGTCTGGAACAGCAAGGAGAATGAACATGTGATTATTTGGTGCTTTCCGTAAGAATGAGAAAAATCGGTGTGTTCAGTGACAAGCTGCCAGTGAGTGGTGCTGGCCAGATGGAGACGCGAATAGAATGACCCTCCCTTCTGCCTCCCTTCTGCCTCCCTGCCTGTTAAAATACCTGGGACATTTAGACAATGTCCATACCTGGGCTTTTCCCTAGAACAACTGAATAAAACTTTCTGGGACGTTATATTTTTTAAGGTTTCCAGGTAATTCCAAAGCATAAGCAGGTACGAGATTCTATGATTACATCAGTGGTTATTAGCAGATACTTACCTCAAGATGCTTACCTAAGCATCTTTCATTTCTAACTAAATCCAGTGCCACTTTAAGGCATGTAAAGTGATATAAGGCATTTAATTACTCTTCAAGTTCAGACTCATATTAATCACTATTTCCCCCATGTCTTACATATGGTATTTTTTCATGTAATCCTCATAAGAGCCCTAAAGGTAGCTGTTGTGTTACCCCCATTTTACAGATAAGCACGCGGAGGCTCAGAATGGTTAAACAGTTGTCTCAAAGCATAACTGTGAGAAACAAACTCACCTGTCCAAACCCAAAGGATGGACTCAGAGATCCGGAGAACAGCAAAAGTGAGACTTTTAATGGTGGTCTTACAAGATCCAGTGTCTGGCGTGCTCTCACTCCCAGAACAGTTTCAACAAGCCATTTATCCCATAATGTGCAGGTCCCTCCCCCAGTTCCTCATAGGCTGAGTGCTATGGGGTCACAATCTTCCCTGACGTTGCCTATGGATTGTTAGGCAGGGGCTTTAGGTGGTCTTTTTAGGGTTGTCTTGCTGCATTTTGTCGCAGCCCACAATGCATTGCAATCTTAGTTAGCTCAGCTGCTCTTTAAGTATTTGGCTTATGACCTAAGTAGCTGGGTAGGCTAATAAGAACAGACAGAGCAAGCTATTTTGCATACTAGTAAACCTTTATCTTAGACTAAACTTCTTTGGTTCGGGTGAGGGCAAGTAAGGTGGGGGGAAGCTGTTTCTTCTGTAGTTTGCTGACCTAAGCCAATTCAAGGCACTTTGTCTTGGAAATGGACCACGGTATACATTATTTCCTTTATAACTAAAACATGTTTGATTTTGTATGAAATGAGGATCATAATACAGACCCGATGAGGTTACTGAGGTCGGGAGATGGAGGATATATAACAGGTGATCTGTATTCACTCCCTTGTCTTTGAAAACGCACACATGAGGAAGGGAAGGGGCTTGTATTCTCTACAATATATTACCTTCAAAAAGCCAGTGGACATAAGACTCTTTCTGACTGACTCACCACATCCTTTGCACAATGGCTAAGATCAGGTCAGAGTGTGGTGCTTTCAATGTGTCAGCCATTCTGAGTAGAGCACAGCTGTTTACCCTGTACAATGCCATCCCTTTTGTCTTGCTGATGATACTTTGTGGCTAACTCAGTCTCTGGTGAGGGTCGCTAAAACCTCAAATTCCGCTTTTTTTTTTTTTTTTTTTTTTTTTTTTTTGAGATGGAGTTTCACTCTTGCTGCCCAGGTTGGAGTGCAGTGGTGCAATCTTGGCTCACTGCAGCCTCCGCCTCCCTGGCTCAAGCAATTCTCCTGCCTCTGCCTCCCGAGTAGCTGGAATTATAGGCGCCCACCATCACACCTGGCTCAGTTTTTGTATTTTTAGGAGAGACGGGTTTCACCATGTTGGCCAGGCTGGCCTCGAACTCCTGACCTCAGGTGATCTACTGTCCTCAGCCTCCCAAAGTGCTGGGATTACAAGCGTGAGCCACTGCATCCGGCCTCAAATTCTGCTTTTTAAAATGTCAGAAGAATGTGGGCTCTCTATAATATTTTTAAACTCTTCTTATACAATAAAGTGCTTGCATCTCTCAAAAGCTACTACTAGAACATTTTTAATTTTTATTCATATTATAAAATACAAGTCTAATAAGCACTGATATTACTGATCAAATAATATACATATAAGGCAAAAATTCAGGATTCCTCCCTGATCCCTCCCGTTTCCATCCCTGCTATCCTATGTGTTAGCAACTTGGCAGAATCCCCTGCGATTTGGCTCTGCGCCGAGCTCTACTGGAGAAGACAATAAACTATAAGAAATGTAATGACAGACTCTTAACTTTTGAAACCATTTTTGTCACCAAATATTGATGGATTGTCATTTTTTTTAATGAAACTATTTCCATTTCTCTGAGCTGAAAAAGACCTATTTGGCCTAAGCTGCTCGTTTTTCAGGTGAAGAAACGAAAGCCCAGAAAGCTCCATTGCCTTACTCAAAGCTGCACGGTGCATGGCAGGGCTGGGGCTGGAGAGCAGCTTCCCCAGCCACCTTGCCAGACCTCTGATTTGAGGCAATAAGTGTTGCAGAGAACTGTCCTGCATCTGTGGTCCGCTTACTCTGTACACAAGAACTGGCCAAGATTCAGGCACACAGGGAGCCATCCATAAAGATTAGTTTATTTTGTCCCATTTCAATGCTACTTAATGCATTCAGAAGAATGAAGTAGCTGTATAAGCAGCTATCATTAAGAGGCAGATACTTTTAAGGGATGGGGGATGGATTTGTCCTGTATGACTGTAATCAAGTAATTTAATCTCTATAAGTATTAATATTCAAAAATTGGCAACAATATCCCCACATACCCAAATATAACATGACATGCTAAAGCACCTTGCGAACTCTGCTTTGTTATACAACTAATTGCATATCCGTATTTCATAACATTTCATAGTTTGTAAGACATTTTCATATGCATCAGTTTATTTCACACTTAAGACATGATGTAAAAGAAAGATATCGATACTACTATTTATAAATGAGGAGGGACCAAATGTTCCTTCAAGGCCACACAGCTAGTTGATGACAGCACTGGAACTGAACAGAGGTCTCTCAACTTCCAGTCCAGGACCCTTCCAGTATTTGACGTGCATTCTTTGCATGACACTGATGAACGTTCAAGTCCTCTTTCCCACCGCCATGATGGAAATGACTTCCAAGTGAGGCTAGGCACTCTACACACTGCCATAGATGGCCATCAGTGAATGAAAGGCTAACAGCTGCCTCTCCTTTCCCTGCTGTCAATATTGACCTACAACATAAGACGAGGGGATGAGGCAAGGGGGTGAGGACAGAGGAAATACACAGGGTATCAGAGGTCATAGAGCTTAGTTGAAGTTCTTTACTATGGGTTGCCAGTATAGGTTGAAGATCACACAGTTTAATTTCAAATCCCATCCCTTAGCGTGCATGATCCTTGATCATCTCAATCCAAGGGACCTTCCCTCATTATTTTTCATGTACTACCAACATCCCAGCTACCGACCCTTTTAGTTTCACCAAAGTGTGCAAAGCCACTCTGGCACGATATGCATTGTAACATCTTCACACCTTTGCACATGATGCTCCATTTGCTTGGAACACCTTCCTTAATTTTGAGCCCAAAAGACCCAGACTTACCTGGCAAGACAAAGCTCAAATATTGTCTCCTCTATGAAGATTACTCTGGCTGGCTCTCCAAGACAGAGTTAGGATTTGTTATGTTTTGTTTTACAATTAACTGTTTTTTGCAAAACATTTTAATAACAGGAGGGATGTCACGGAGAGATGCAGAAACAGTACTATACTTAGTTTTAGAAGTGGCTTAAGGGCAGGGACTGTGTCTCACTGGGCACAATATTTACACAAAGTAAATTTTCAGTAAATGGTAGTTTCCCAGATGGATGAATGAATGAATGGATAGATGGATGACAGAATATACTAAAAATGCCTAAGGCTCAGTGGGGTGCCATATGCTGACAGGTTAGGAAATGGAAATTTCTGGGTCTCGGGACCTTGGCTCTTATTGCAGATGGGTATTCTTAGTCACATAATTAAATCTTTCTGGGTCTCATTCTCTAACTGTGAAACCCACTTTCTACCCTACTCCCCTCATCTGGGAGCCCAGGGAAGCTGATGGATATTAAACCATATTAATAGCTCCTCGCCCTTGGCTTCCTGTTGAGTTTGGCCAATGGGAAATGGCATCAGGAGATCCAGGGCAAAAGAAGCGTGAGACGGGATTTTCATTCCACCCACCACAGCTCCCTCCTTGCAGGTCCCACAAGTGAAAGCCACAGCTCCTCTTCCCGCAACCCAGAAAGAGAGCCCTGTGTCTGTGTCCCAGTGCCTACCTGGTCCCCAAACCCCTCCAAGCCCAGGCATGTGAGAGCGCCCTTTTATTACCGCCCCCAGATACTTCACTGTCTTCTGTGGATTCCTTCTACCCTGCCAACACCTTTCAAATGGTCTCTTTATTAAGCTGTTCTCAAATTACCCAATTTGAGAGTGCCATCTGTTTCTTGCTGGAACCTCAGCTGATATCCTTTACACCTCTCAGGGCCTTTGAGTAGATTACATGAGGTCATTGATACGAAGCCCTTACTGAATACTCCCAGGGTCTCTGCTGCTAATTTATATGGTAAATAACATTAAAAATCTTTCCTATGTGGGTGAATAGAAGGCTCAAATAAAATGCTGCATTCTACGTAAAGTGATATCGAACTGTAACTTTCAATAAATATTTTATGGTAAAGCCACACTTGGAAACGAAAAGCACCCCTTCTGCACGCTCTGGCTCGGAGCAGAGCCAGCCAAACCTGGCTGACGTGCCCTCGGTGCCCAGGGGGGAGCACACAATTGCACGCCAGGGAAAAGCAGGCTCAGTTTATGTTTGCTCAACTCCCGGGGGCAGATGGGATGAATGCTGACAGAAAGAGGACAGCCTGTCAGAGAAAGAAATCCCCTCCCCCACTGCGTTCCAGAAATAAGCCAATTCTTGACCTGGATTGATTCTTTCTGCCATTTCCTCTAAACCAGCACCTGTATCCGATTTTTTTTTTTTCTTTTAGCTTTCACCAAATCGTTTTTTTTTTTTAATTTATTTATTATTATTATACTTTAAGTTGTAGAGTACATGTGCATAACGTGCAGGTTTGTTACATATGTATACTTGTGCCATGTTGGTGTGCTGCACCCATCAACTCGTCATTTACATCAGGTATAACTCCCAATGCAATCCCTCCCCCCTCCCCCCTCCCCCCTCCCCATGATAGGCCCCCGTGTGTGATGTTCCCCTTCCTGAGTCCAAGTGATCTCATTGTTCAGTTCCCACCTATGAGTGAGAACATGCGGTGTTTGGTTTTCTGTTCTTGTGATAGTTTGCTAAGAATGATGGTTTCCAGCTGCATCCATGTCCCTACAAAGGACACAAACTCATCCTTTTTTATGGCTGCATAGTATTCCATGGTGTATATGTGCCACATTTTCTTAATCCAGTCTGTCACTGATGGACATTTCGGTTGATTCCAAGTCTTTGCTATTGTGAATAGTGCTGCAATAAACATACGTGTGCATGTGTCTTTATAGCAGCATAATTTATAATCCTTAGAAGCAACGGTGGCTTGTTCCCCAGAATTAAAACATGATGTGGAAGTTCCAGTAACGACTTTGCTTTTGTTTCCACAGGCTGAATTGAAGATCCCTCTTATCTGCCGGGTGCCAAGAACTATGAACAGGCAGTAAGTACCACGGGATCACTGTGAGTCCCGATTCCCTTTTCGTAGTGGGGACAGGAGGCGTTTTCTGGAAGATGAACTAAGAAATGATGCCAGTGTGGCCACCCGTGGAAAGGGGATTTCCTGAGAGGCCATGGCTGGGGCTGTGCGCTTTGGTGTTCGGAAAACTCCTCTTTCCAGTAGCAGCATTTTCTCATGGACAGAGCACTTGCTCTCACCCAGCATGGCTGTGTGGTGGGGCAGGGACAAGATACCCTAGCACCATGATGCTAGAAGGGCACCCAGTCAGTTTCCACCCATGGGTGTGAAGGAATAAGTAAAAGGACAGTGGTTTGTGCACTTTTTCCCACAGGAGAAAGCCTGGAGTCCAACTTTCTCTTTGTGGACACCCAGAGTAAGTGGTGTGGTCAGTCTGAGACACCGAAATTTGTGCCTGATAAAAAAAAAAAAAAAAAAAAAAAACCCAGCAGGACTCAAACGTTTAAGAAATATTTACAGTGAAAAAAAAACCTTGAAACTGGCAAAGTTTGGTGGAGCAGTTTTAAAATTAATCTCCTTATCTATGTATTTGCTTTATTTTGCCAGTCAGAAAGGTAGTTTTGTTATTCCTCTTTGGTGTGAAAAGCAGTGATTGTATTAGAAAGAGCAGGAGTTTCAGAGTCAGGCAGACCAGACCTACTTTAAATCCCTTGCCCTGTCATTTTACATCTGTATGATACTGGAGAATGATGATATCCTTACCCTCTGGATATGCAAGAAGTTCCTTAACCCTCTGAAAAGCAGAATTGACTCAGGGAGGAGGACTGCCTGGTTTCTGGGTGGATGTCCTGATCCTAGAGGGAGGCTAGGGGACAGCAATGGCTGTACCTCGCAGGTGGGCACTGGCTGGAGGGCTCTGGTCCAAGAGACAGAGACAGCAGCAGATGCTGTGACAGCCCTGGTAATCTCAGCTACCCATGGATGCCCACAGGTGTCCAGGTGGAGTGACCTGACTCACAGCCAAGCCCATGAGATGGGAAGGCTGGAGCTTCTGCTCTTCCTCTTGCCACGAAAAGCACAGCAGGAGCTCCCTGGCACGTAGTCCACAGATGGGCTCCTCACCCGAGTGAGAATTAAGCTCATCAAGCATCCCTTCTTGCCAGGAGTTGTGACCTCGTTTTCCTCCTCGATCCTTGCAGCAGGACTGAGTGGCAGGTATTACTAGCTTCCTGGAAGATTAGCTGCTTCATCTAAATGACTTGTCTGAGAGGGCTCAGAACATTGAGATGAAGGTGGAGCTGGAATTCAAGTCTGTCTGACTGCCAGTTCAGTGCTCCTTCCTTTATTCCCTCGGCTGTGGGAAATGGAAAAGTCACCAGTAAGGGAGTCAGGGCTAATGTCAATCCAGGTGAGCTGGTTAACCTGAGCACTGGGGATAAACGTGGCAAATGGCAGTTTCACTGTAGGATAGACGAATTGGAGGTTTGTGCTGATGGCATAAACAGCACAGCAGGTGTATTAGTGTCCTGGGCTGTCTAACAAATTACCACCACCTGCATGGCTTTAAACACTGGGAATCTAGTCACTGACAGTTCTGGGAGCCAGAAATTCAAAATTAAGGGGTCAGCAGGGCCTTTCTTCCTCCAAAGGCTCAAGGGAAGAATCCTTCCTAGTCTCGTTCACCTCAGAGGCTCCTGACTTTCCTTGCCCGTGGCTGCGTCACTCCCCTCTCTGCCTCCATTTCACGTGACCTTCTCCTCTCTGGCCATATTTTCTATTCTTCTCACCTCAAACCTCCCTCTGGCTGTCTGATGTGAAGATATTTGTCATTGGATTTAGGGGTCACCTGGATAGTCCGAATGATTTCTTATCAAGATCCTTAACTACATCTGCAAAGATGCTTTTCCCAAACAGGGTCACATTCACAAGCGATGGGGATGGGGATGTGGGTGTGTGGTAGGGCCACCCTTCAGTCCACGGCAGCAGGCTTTATCTTCACACTCGCTCTGCTCTTCTGGAGCAATGTGGGATGCCTCTGAAATGTCTGGCAATGTTTGCTATGAGCGTCTGCTTGGCTTTGTAGCTGAGATTTCCACCCCTTCAGTCTCTGCTTCTATGCCTTTTTTTTTTTTTTTTTTTTTTGAGACAGAGTCTTGCTCTGTCACCAGGCTGGAGTGCAGTGGCACAATCTCAACTCACTGCAACCTCCGACTCCCTGGTTCAAGTGATTCTCCTACCTCAGCCTCCCGAGTAGCTGGGATTACAGGTGCCTACCACCATGCCTGGCTAATTTTTGTATTTTTAGTAGAGACAGGGTTTCTCCATGTTAGCCAGGATGGTCTCAATCTCCTGACCTCATGATCCGCCCGCCTCAGCCTCCTAGAGTGCTGGGATTACAGGCGTGAGCCACCGCGCCCTGCCCTATGTCTTTTAATGATTTCACCCTATGCCAAGGGCCTGTTCTGTAGGAGAGGTTTTCCCCTTTTATGAGGACTTTCAGTGGCTTTGTTTTTCAGCCAGGGAGTTGGTCTCTGTTGAAAATGGCTTCTCACCAAGCTTTCCAAAGGGAAGCTGTGTGGTTGCAGCTTTACAGTCACCTTAGATTTGAAGCTGGCAATGCGTAGACCAGAGGACAGCCAAACCGTCACCACTTCACAAACATTAGCTTCCTTCCATTAGGATGCGTCCACGTGGAGCCTACGCACTTGACTATCTGACACCTCAACATGAGGAACCTGCCCTGAAGAATAACTCTTCTTCTTTCCCAAAGCTCAGAGCATCCTTTTCCTCGCCTAGTCCCAGTCTCTTCTTCACTCCTTCCTCTTGTGCACCCTCAAACCAGTCAATCCATATGGGATTGCTGCTGGCCTATCCCAAAACGAAAAGTAAATATTAAAATTAGAACCACCGCCCCCCCCCCCACCAGTGCTATTACACTTTAAAGAGAAATGCATACGCTGGCACCACACAAATGAAAGGTAAGATGCCCTAGGACACCCCATGTTTTATTCTCCACCTTCCGGTTTCCTGTCCAGGGGGTCCTGAGCTGGGAGATGCTGTTGATCTAAGTGCAGGCTGCACAGCAGCAGTGTCAGCATCACCAGGGAGCTTGCTAGAAATGCAGAATCACAGCTGCTACAGCCCAGCCCAGGCATGCAGAGTGGAACCCATACTTCTACAAGGTCCTCAGTTCATTCCTGGACACATTAAAGCCTGAGAAGTGCTGAACGAGAACAGGAGTTCCCGACACCGTTTCCTTCCCGGCACACTTGAGAACTTATCTACAGTAGTCACGAAAGCATGACTCAGAGAAGGCAGCCACATGTCAGGCTGCATGTGAGTGTAGTTTGGAAATGTGTGCCCCCCATCACCACGCACACGGAGGTTTTTCTTTTGCTGAGCCCTGTGGGGTAGTACTCACTTCCTCTGTCAAAATTATTAACCCAGTCAATTCAAGGCAGTAGATTTTAAACCTGAAGGAGCGTTAGAATCATCAGGGAGGCTTTAAACAAAAGCAATTTCAGGGTCCTTCCCCAAAGCAAAGAAACCAGAATAGCTGGACATCAGTCTTTTTTTTTTTTTTTTTTTTTTTTTTTTTTTTTGTTAATGCTCAACTGAGTGTAATCTACAGCCACTTTTGTGGAATAATGTCTCACAATTCTAAAATCTGGAATTTTTTACAATTCTATAACCTGGAATCCTAAGCAGACTTTGTAACGACAACTAATTCCTTACCATCTGTCTTGGTCTTCTCAGGTTACTATAACAAAATAGCTCAAACTGGGTAACTCAGAAACAACAGAAATTTATTTCTCACAGTTCTGGGAGTTGGGAAATCCAAGAACACGGGGCCAGCACATTTAGTGTCTGGTGAGAGTGCTTCCTGGTTCATCGATGGTCTGCTTGCTGTGTCTTCACATAGTAAAGGCAAGAAATGTGTCTGGGACTCTTTTATAAGAGTGCTAATCTCATTTCATGGGAGTTTTGTCCTCTTGGCCTAATCGCCCCCCAAAGGTCCCACCTTTTAATACTATTACCTTGGTGATTAGCTTTCAACATATGAATTTAAGGGTTTCACAAACATTTAAATCATAGAAGTATCTCTCATTAAGCACTTTTATAATGAATAAATTAATAAGTATAGATGAATGGATGATATAGAAATATATATTATATATGTACATGTGCGTGCACACGTGAACCTATCAGTATATATGTATGTATATGTATGCAGACACACAATACAAGCGTATGCACACATATTTGTATTTGATTGTATCAGTTCAGTCAAAAGCACTTATTTATTGAGTATACATTTCACACACCTCATTTATAAAGATGAATAAGATCTAGCCCCTGTCCTCACAGAGCATTTGCCATATGTAAAGAGAATTCTTTCAGTATTATATAGAGAGCGATGGGAAAACTCCACAAGCACTAAGAAGGGATGCTGATGTCATGATTCTAAATTGCTTCCGAAATTAGCAGGTTATTTTTCATCGACTTTCCCTGCAACAAAACTTGCAGCTTCCCCAGCAATCCATTAAACTGCAGAAAGCCTCATTCCTTGGTGCTATTAGAGAAGAGCAGACAGACCCACCAGCGGCCCCATTATACCGCTGGGGCTAGATAAGGGCATCTTGGGGTTCGATTTCCAGTACCTCTTCATCATTCTGGACAGGACTGATAAGAACCTTGACGCTGTGGTTCTGAGTGCTTTGGAAGAGACAAAGTCACCTGAGTGATTGCTTCTGGGCTCTTTCCAGTAAGCCAATGCCCTGCACTGGCCACCCAGGCTCTTTCGGGAATTTGGGTGAAAGTCACTCTTGCACATCCCAGATTGGGGATAGATCAGAGAGCAAGGGTCTCCAGAGTGTCCACTTTGAAATAAAGCTTAAACAATTATTAAGCTTGTTTTGTTCATTGCTGAAATTATCCCCAGTATTGATGGAAATTTCAGAAAACATACAAAAGTACAAAGAAGAAAATGAAAATTATCAATTATCCTAGCACCCAGCACTAACTTGCTACAGTTGTCTTAGTTTATTTTTCTATATCTATGTGTAATATCTTAAAATTTTAGAAAATCTACTTTTAAAACTCATTGTTTTAAGTCATTCATTTAATAACCATGTTTCCTTTTCTGAGCATTGTCCTACACAATTAAATTTTCTTTAAAATCATGGTGTTTTGAAGCTATGACTTAAATAAGGTTTACCACCCCTTCTCCACAATTTCAAAGTGAAATACTGAAAGGTCTTTGTAGCTAATTTGACAGCAAAACCTGATGTGCAACGAGGTAATGTATGTTCTTCATTTATCCCAATTAATCCGACTATCACATGTTTCACTACAGAAATATTAGCGTGTTTAATAACCAGAGGTTATTCCAGTCTTTACTGGGAATATTACATAGTGTACAGCACGTGCACTGTGTTCCTTTTCTAAAATCCACAATATTCTGAATTCCTGGCCCCAAGGGATTTAGATCAAGCATGGCAAACCTGTATTTTATTTGGCAGTTTATTTTATCTTGCCCTTGGTGTTGGACATTTAAGTTGCTACCTATAGAGTTTTATGAGGCAGTTTTATCACCAAGATTAAACTTAACGCTATATACTCTAGGAGTATTAGAGCAGACGGTGTTGTGATGCTCCCCAGCAGACAACAATGTGTATGCTGCATACATTATGTACCTCTACCCTAATAGTCTAATATTATGTAGGAACATGAGTTCAAATTATCTAATAATAACCTAGCACTCCTTTTCTTGCATAGGGAATATATATTTCCTATTCGCTTGTTTTGGAAAAAGTTTTGATGGTAAACAAAACAATAAAATAGATATTTAGAGATGGAGAGAGTCATAGAAGTATAGAATTCCACCTTCCACACATGGTTATAATTTCCTTAGCAATAGCTCTGTGAGACAGAATGAGAAGCTTCTCAAACACTCTTCTCGATGAAGAGCTGATTACCTTCTGAGCCTATGACTTAGGAAACAGCAAGAAAATTCCTCTTTGTATTGACATCAACAAAGCCACCTTCAAGTCAATGTTAATCATTGACATTTTACATTTTACTAAGCAAAAACAGTGATATTTGCCTGCAATACTTTTCTCACTTGAATGCAGAGTCTAGTTATAAGAACGAAAGAGCAAAAAGGATACAAAAATTGTTTACCCTCCCTGACACGCCAGGCACTGTGCTAGCCTTTCTCCATGAGGATCTGTGTCATACTTTCTGACTGCTCAGCACTAAAACAGCTTTCCATATTGCCACATAAGAACAACTGTCCGAAATTCAGTTTCAGAAGTAAAACCGACATATTTCTGACTCCAAAATCCATAATCTTACGTCATAAGACATAGTGATTAAGAATATCATGCTTGTATATTTCTCATCATGGATACATCACCTGAGTGAATGACTGTTTTGCCCATTACAGGCATATTTTCTCTTTGAAACCTTGCACAATCAAATATATTCAATTCCTAGGTGGGGATGTATGTCAGCTCCTCTTGAGAGGGCTCAATGTCTGGCACACAGGAGCTGCCCAATAGATGATATTTCTCTCTGTGTGTATGAATGATAAAACTCCATGTAAACTCCAGATCATTATTTTCCTTCATGACATGTGTGAACAACCCCTGCTTTCGACCTCCAGGGGCACCTTCATTTTGATTTGCAGGAATAAATAAGTGTAAATCCCACTGAATCTAGAGAAAATGAGAACCAGCAATTTCGGCACCCTGAGATCAGAGTCCTACACCCAGCTGTGTAGTCAGTATGGCTGCCCTCCTAGTTACCCAGAAGTAATTATGAACCAACTCTCAGGCCAACTGGGTCTGCCCTCTGATGCTATCAAAGTCACATAGGTAGGATTCAGCTTCGTGGTTGGCTGGTAATTAAAAAGCTGCAAGCTGTGAGGGAACATAGCTGAGATCCAGAGAGAGAGTTTGCCAGAGGTTGCAGACATGGCCAGTGATACTCTTGCAGGAGCAGCAGGTGTGGTTGGCTTTGAGACTCAATAAAGATGGTTGGTGATGAGGGAATAGAGGATGTTAAGACAGTCTTCTCTCTCTCTTACTGGCAAGATTACCAGTTGCTGATAGAACTAGTTGACTTAACTAGCTTATCACTGCTTGGGAAAATTCCAGCTGAACAAGGTCTCCTGCTGACTGTCCACAAGATTAGAGTTTTCATCATTACAGTCTTTGAAAATGTCACAAAGAACAATAAAGGTTCTGATGTATTTAATGTAGGAGTTTGTTATCATATAAGTAATGTATATTCTTTGTAGAACATTTAAGATACAAAATATATACATAAAGAGAAACTACCATTTCTAATTGAACCATTGAAAAACGGTAAACAGTACTGGATATTTCCTTTTAGGCTTTCCAATACAACTATCCATTCTACTTTGTTTTTAACTTGATGTATCATATGTATAATATTTCCCAACGTTATTAGAGTCATTTTATAGCTATGCAATCTTTCAATACCTTAGGCATCCCATATCTTATGTTCTTCCACTGCAGGAAAACAAGACAACTCATGAACTAATTTGACAAATTCAATTAACACAATCATGCCCAAATATTAAGATGCTGTGTTTTATTACATGGAAATAAGGAAAAACAATCATCCTAGGAAATATTGTGAGCTAACCCAGTGTTTGGAGAACCTGACCCATGATGACAGTTTATAACAGAATAGTATTTGATTATAAAAACATACAGAGAAGTCGGTAACAAGGTCCAGCATTTATGGTTGCTATTTTAGCCATGAAGTCCAAACCACTGGTCATTTGCATGTCTATAACTTACATTGGCCCAACATACCCCACAGATGAGACATAAGAAGGGAGAAAACTTGACTTTGGGAAATTTTTGTTAAATTCAAGTACACCTGACAGTAAAATTGTAAAATGATTGCCAACAGTTTTTAATTCATATGATTTGGGGCCAATATCAGGAAGTCCTAGAAAATGTATCCATTGGAAAGGAAAAAAAAAAAAAAGGAATTCTTGGAGATCTAGATGCGTAAAATTTCAGAATTCCTGGTAAAGAGAGATCAGGTCGCAAATAAGAGGAAAGGAGTACTTATCGTAAGCCAGATATCAGTTGCCTCCAGCTTGGTTCTTCATTCTTGACTTCCATTCTTCTCTATATTTTTTTATGGGGGTGGGGAGGATTTTTTCTGAGAGAGGTTAGAAAGGATTCTGTTGAGGCAATCCGTGAAAGGAGATGATAAAGTCAAATATTTATCTGTCTCCCCTGGTGAGGAGAACAAATACGTCAATAGAAGTATAGCTGTGCAATAATCTGACAGAAATATTGGTTGGCCATGTGCCGATGGAGCTGTGACGTTTTAGGAACTTAGCCTCCCTGAGTCTCATTTTCTTTATTAAATGAAATAGTAATAGTAACTATCTCAAAGGGTTGTTGAGAAAGTTAAGTGACTTAATGTATACAATATGTATAGCACCGTTTCTGGCACACAGGGAGCATGCCACAGGCGCTGTAGCCAGTTGAATCAGGTTGGTGCAAAAGTAATCACACTTTTAGCAATTACTGTTTTTTTTGTGTTTCTTTTTTTTTTTTTTTTTTTTTTTTTTTTTTTTTTTGAGACGGAGTTTTACTCTTGATGCCCAGGCTGCAGTGCAGTAGCACGATCTCGGCTCATTGCAACCTCCACCTCCCGGGTTCAAGCGAGTCTCCTGCCTCAGCCTCCCAAGCAGCTGGGATTACAGGTGCCTACCACCATGCCCAGCTCATTTTTTGTATTTTTTGTAGAGATGGGGTTTCACCATGTTGGCCGGGCTGGTCTCAAACTCCTGATCTCGGGTAATCCACCCGCCTCACCTCCCAAATTGGCAGTAACTTTTAATAGCAAAAACGGTGATTACTTTTGCACCAACCTAATATGTTCCAAAGATGGCTACAGCCATATATCCCACCCCACATGCTTTTCTGCAGTGTATCCTGACACTTCCCATTCAAGGGTGGATCTGTTTCTCCACCTCCCTTAACTTGCATGGCCCTACAGCAGTTCTGACCAACGGAGTGTGACAGAAGGGACACTGTGTCCGCTGTGTGCATAGTCTTTAACTGTCTGGCCAGCTCGGCTTCCTGCCTTTAGAAGCCACCTTCCACCAAAGTCATATGCTATGACTGCTCTACTGTGAATACACCCAAGCCTGGTGCAGAAGCCCTGGGGAGACACCCTGTGGAGAGATAGGGAGGCTGGGGGCATTACGCACCTGCCTTGAAACCAAGGATCCAGTCTGGGCATTCAGCTCAGTTCAGTGCTGAAATCACCATCCAAATGAAACAGCACCAGAGACCCCTAGAGGAAACCACCCAGCTGAGAACCAGGAGGGATAAAAACAAATCGTCATTCTAAGCTACTGTTTTGGAGTGGTGTGTTAGGCAACAACAGATGACTGGAACGGATATTGTCGGCTGGTTATATCATCATCACGATCATTGCTTCATGCAGGGGCCTTTGCTGTTAGATATTCAGGGTACAATTTAAAGATTCATATGACTCGATATTCCATCATGAAGAACATTCATTGTAAGTGAGAACAATAATACATCAGCGAGTGATAGTGGGTGAGCAGGATGCTAATAAGAGGTTCTCTGTTGTGAGTGTGTGTAAAGTGCTAAGAGGACACAGAGGAGTGAGTGGTTATTCTACTTGGAGCAAATATTGGGAAGGGGTGTGGTGGCATTAGAGGAGACATCCTCACAGAGGCAGCGATGTGAGCTGACCTTGAGGAACAATGGGATGTTGCGAAGCAGCAAATGGAGAAGACAGTGGGGATAGATTTTCTCAAGTAATTACAGCAGCTGGAGAACTTCTACCCAGATTTAATGTAAAGAGTAACATTAAGACTGATAATTTGACTTATGTTGCTCAAAAGCTGATTCTAAGTAATTGGAGAGATAATTCGACTACTTAGGATAGATGGTGGAATTTGATTTTTCATCTCTCTCGATTGGCAGGGAAAAGAAGAAGCTGCAGTGCAAAATCAGAAGGAGAATAAAGGCCTGAATCTGGCTGACAATTTTTAAAATCCTGTGTTGGCGGGCTGGATTCTGCTGCCCTGAAATGCCTCCTTTTGGGTAGGCTGCAATTAGAGGCATTTGTGCTGCCATTTGTTCCCATTGTTGTTTGTTTGAACAAAAATTCTGTGAATAACGAAAATTCTACATCCAGTTCATCTTCTGTAGATTTTTCTAAGAACTCTATCTGCAAAGATGCGAGGAGTTTTATGATGAAGAAACATGAAGTGTTTCTGTACCATCTTTGTCAAGGTTTCATTTTCTCTTTCAATTTTTTCAATTGCTTTAAATATTGATTAGATACAAAGGAATAGTTATAAAATATGCATACAGTATAAAGAACAACAAAACATATTAGATATGTGTATGCATTCTCAGTTTTTATAAATTACCATTAATTTTGATGTTTTCATTCCTCCTTTCATGTTCACAACTCCACATCCCCAACAAGCAAAAACTATCCTGAAGTGTGGGTTAATCATCCACTTACTTTTATCTTTAGTTTCTATCATTACAAATACTTTAGTTTTGCTGGTTTTTGAGATTCCTGCCAAAAGAATCATGTTACAGATTTTATCTTGCACCCAGACTGCCTAGTTTTGACAACTGGTTCTACCAGTTATGAGCTATGAGATCTTGAGAACGTTAAGAAGCCTCATTGTACCTGTTTTCTCATCTGCAAAATTAAAATAATAATGGTGTGTACTTTGTAGTATTCTTGTGATAATTAAATGAGCTAATTTGTATAAGACATTTAAAACTGTCTGGAACATAATGTGAGCTATGTAAATCTTAGTTCTGATTGTTCTATAGTCTGTTTTATGACTGCCCCAATGTACATTCCAAAGATAATCCATGCTATTGTGGATAGCCTATTTCTTTCCATTTCATGGACATATATTTTATGTGCATATAATACCATTTATTTATACACTCTCCGGTCAATAGACACTTGAGTTGTTTCCTAAATATTGCTTATACCACTGCTGTTAAGAACATTCCAGTTTACGTGTACTAAAGCGTAGATTCAGGAGTATCCGTACAGAAGGTATATTCCTAGGATTGAAATTTCTGGGGCTCAGAGTATGTATACCTTTGATTTTACTTAGGTCACAATTACCAAAGCAGCCAGGTCATTTTATGCTCTCTACCCACAAGTGTGCCTAAGTGACCCAGTTTCTTCATGACTTTGGACAAAGTCATGCCAGTCCTTCCATACTGGGAGTTTTAATTTTTACCAAACCAGTGGGTGGTTTTCATCTGTGTTTTTTGACTATAGTGTAGCTTTAATCTGTATTTTGTTGACTATGGTGTAGCTAAGCATCCTTTCAGATATTTATTAGCCATTAAGCTTTTCTCATCTGCACACAGTGCTTGTCAAATCTTCTGCCAGGTAAAATATATATATATAATTTTTTTTTTTGGTCAAGCATTTGTCATTTTCATATTGATTTGTATGCATTATTTATTTATTCTGTACACTTTTCTCAGTTTGCGACTTGAGTTGTTATTCTCTTTTGATATTTCCTTTTGGTGACCATAATTTCGGGTCAATGAGTCATAGCGAACTTTTCCTTATGATTCATTCATTTTGTGTATTGTTTAAAGAAACTTAACGTGAGATCATAGCTTCCTACCTTGAATTCCAAACATCATAAAATCTGCCTTTCACTTTTAAATCTTTAATCAGCCTCTAGTTGATTAATTTGTGTACGGTGTGGAGGGATTTGGGGATTCCTTCCTTCCTTCCCCTTCCCCTTCCTTCCCCTCCCTCCCTCCCTCCCTCCCTCCCTCCCTCCCTCCCTCCCTCCCTCCCTCCTTCCTTCCTTCCTTCCTTCCTTCCTTCCTTCCTTCCTTCCTTCCTTCCTTCCTTCCTTCCTTCCTTCCTTCCTTCCTTCCTTCCTTCCTTCCTTGCTTCCTTCCTTCTTTCCTTCCTCCCTCCCTCCCTCCCTCCCTCCCTCCTTGCATGGATAAACAATTTACTCGGCACTGTATATTTAAAATGCTATAGGCCGGGAGCAGTGGCTTACGCCTGTAATCCCAACACTTTGGGAGGCGGAGGCGGGCAGATCACAAGGTCAGGAGATTGAGACCCTCCTGGCTAACACGGTGAAACCCCGTCTATACTAAAAAATACAAAAAACTAGCCGGGCGGGCGTGGTGGCGGGCGCCTGGAGGCTGAGGCAGGAGAATGGCGTGAACCCGGGAGGCGGAGCTTCCAGTGAGCTGAGATCCGGCCACTGCACTCCAGCCTGGGCGACAGAGTGAGACTCCATCTCAAAAAAAAAAAAAAAAAAAAAAAAACTATCCCTCCTCCACTCATCTGCAATGCCAGCTCTGTCATAAACCAAGTTTTATTATACAAGTGGATCTTTTCTAGGTTTTCTTTGCCATGATTAATGTATCTACCCCATGTCAATGCACATGTCCTAATTAGCATAACTTTATTGTAGCTCATGATGTCTTGAAATTTGTATTCCCCGGCTAGCACTTCAGCAGGAGATTGGCTCTTGAATGTCTGCTCTTTCATGTAAATATAGGACACACACACACACACACACACACTATCTCTCTTCTCTCTCTCTCTCTCTCTCTCTCTCTCTCTCTCTCTCTCTCTCTCTCTCCCTCTCCCTCTTTTTGGGGATTTTGGGCTGGAATTACTTTGAAGTCTACAGATGACTTAGAAGATAAATGACAGCTTTATGACGTTGAGTTCTCTAGTTCATGAACATGTTATATATCTCCAGAGAGACCAAGAGACAGAGAGAACTTCTTCAACGTAATTCCACAATGTTTCATAATTTTCTTTCCAAAAGACTAGACCTTAACATGTCTTGAGAAATCTTTTTTAGACATTTGACTTATTTTAATGATATTGTAAATGCTAAGATACCAACACTTCAGATTTTCATGTCCGTTGCTAGTATATATTTTTGATGTGATGCAGACAGCAGGCTTCCAAAAAGTTTTATCCATTCGAATAATCTGTTTATTCTTTCATGTTTGTTATATAGATAATTATATCATCCATAAATAATTAAATTTTATTTTTTCCTCTCCATTTCCTTTACATTTTTTTTTCTTGCCTGACTACACTGGTTAGGCTAGATTAAAGTGGTGATAGCAGGCACCTGCATTCTAAATCTTGAGGGAAATGCTCTAATGTTTCATCGCAAAGTACAAGGCTTGTTTTCAGATTTAGGTAGGCTTTGAAGATCAGGTTAAAGACTCTAGGTTGCTGAGAGACTTCATATATATATAAAATCAGTAAATATTTATCAATATATTTAATCAATATTTTCCTTATTTATTAAATGACTTTTTTTCCTTCTGCTTTTGTTAATGTAATGATTTATATTAATGGGTTTGCTAATGTTAAACTAAACTTGATTTTCTGAGATAAATTCCACTTGGTCATGACATGTTATTTGTTAACACATCGGTGCAGTGTTTCATTAATGAGTGTTAATGAGAATGGCCTGTAATTTTCTTTCTTTCACTCTCCGTGCTGGTTAGCATCACATTTGTGCTGGCCTCATCAAATGAGTTGCAGTTTCTATTGTCTAATTTTCTATTCTGGACAAGAGACTATGTAATGGGGAATACACTGGACCTGTATCAGCAAGCTGGTCTTGGATTGGTATCCTTGAGGGAAGGTTTTCAGCTATTGGTTAAATATCGTTGATGGTTATAGAAAGATACTCAGTTTTACTATTCCTTCATGAGTAATTTTTGTTGCTAGATATTTTTCTACATGTGTGTTTGTTCACTAATATTCTGTTACCATTTTAAATTCTGTTGTGCCTATAATGATGTTCCCTTTATCAGTTCTTACTTGGTCTGTTGGTGTCTCCCCTTTTGTTCCTGATTAAGCTTGCCAAAGGTTAATACATTTCAGTAGTCCTCTGTGTTTTCATTTCATTTTCGATATGAGTAACTTCTTTTTATGATTTCCTTCTGTCTATGTTCTTGGCAATATGACTTTGTTATTTCACTGATTGCCAAATTAGGTGCTTCATTAATTAAATTTTAGCCCTCCTGTTCTACTATAAATATTTCAGTTATATATTTCTATATTACTGTTCATTTTAAATATTAAATTCCCAATATTATTTATTCTTTGAATTATAATTTGCTGATCTATAAATAAATTCTGGAGTTTTTTACTACCTTGTCACTGATTTCTAACTTAATCATATGGTGGTTGTAAAAAAATAGTCTATAAGCTATTATTTTGTAAGTTTTTCTGAGAATTTATTTTATGTTCTTTTTTTCATACCTTAAGTACTGGAGTACATGTACAGAATGTGCAGGTTTGTTACCTAGTTATACATGTGCCATGGTGGTTTGCTG
Source organism: Macaca nemestrina (assembly GCF_043159975.1). NCBI lineage: Eukaryota > Metazoa > Chordata > Mammalia > Primates > Cercopithecidae > Macaca > Macaca nemestrina. The sequence continues at coordinate 186,876,070 of NC_092127.1, forward strand.
CACCCATCAACCTATCATCTACATTAGGTATTTCTCCCAATGCTATCCCTCCCTTACCCCCCCCCCACCTCCTGACAAGCTCCAGTGTGTGATGTTCCGCTCCCTGTGTCCACGTGTTCTTATTGTTCAACTCCCACTTACGAGTGAGAACGTGTGGTGTTTGGTTTTCTGTTCTTGTGATAGTTTGCTGTGAATGATGGTTTCCTGTGGCATCCTTGTCCCTGCAAAGGACATGAACTCATCCTTTTTTATGGCTGCATAGTATTCCATGGTATATATGTGCCATATTTTCTTTATCCAGTCTATCATTGATGGGTATTTGGGTTGGTTCCAAGTCTTTGCTATTGTGAACAGTGCTACAATAAACATATGTGTGCATGTATCTTTATAGTAGAATGATATATGGGGCATTTTTTTTTCAATATTCCATGTGTGCATGAAAAGAAGGTAGATACCACCATAAGTGCATGCAGTGTTTTAGAAATATCAACAAGAATTTTGTAAATTATTAAAAGACAAGGTGTTAAAAACATTTAAAGTAATTGTGAATTTGTCTTTTTCCTGATAGTTATTTGCAAATACATGTATTATTGAAACAGGATTTTCAAACTATTATTTCCTCCTGATGAACTAATTTTTATATTGTAATGTAGTGACCTGCTTTGGAAAAATGTTTTTCCCTGAAGAGCTTATTTTGTCTGCTATTAATATAATAACCAAGCCAGCTTCTTTTAGTATTTTAACAATCGTCTTTTTTTTTTTAGACAGTCTTGCTCTGTGACCCAGGCTGGAGTGGAGTGGTGCGATCTCCACTCACTGCAACCTCCACCTCCTGGGTTCAAGCGATTCTCTTGCCTCAGCCTCTTGAGTAGCTGGGATAACAGGTACTCACCACCATGCCAGGCTAATATTTGTATTCTTAGTAGAGACAGGGTTTCATCATGTTGGCCAGGCTGGTCTCAAACTCCTGACCTCAGGTGATCCACCCACCTCGGCCTCCCAAAGAGCTGGGATTACAGGCATGAGCCACTGCGCCTGTCCTCAAATGTCTTTTAACTAGATAATTTTCTCCATTTATAGTTACTAAAATTACTGACGTTTATCTCCAAACTTTATTTTTTGCTTTCTATTTGACCCCCCGTTTTGCTTTTTTTTTGATCTCCTGTTGTTTGTGTGCATATGTGTATGTGTATTTTTCTGACTCCATTTTACTTCTATCAGTTTGTCATATGTTTATTATATATTCTACTGGTATCTTTGTGATTTCCCTAGATATTTTAATACACAAGTAAATTATCAACATCTATAGCTAAACAATGTATTTACTATCTTGTAGAGTAATAATGGAACTTTCAACACTTGAATTCTGATCACTCACAATTTATACGCTACTGCTGTTATGAATTTTAATTCTATGTTATTCGTTAATTTTTTTAAGGTTTTCATTATTAATGTTTCAAACAGTCAATACTTTTAAATATTTACCCAAATATTTAGCATACTATTTGTCTTTGGTCATATTTTATTTTATTTATTTTTTTAGAGCACATGCAACTTTATTCTAAATAAACTGGCAAAGGAAATCATAAATTTAGGGCCCAGTGTGTGATGTTCCCCTCCCTCTGTCCATGTGTTCCCACTGTTCAATTCCCACTTATGAGTGAGAACATGCGGAGTTAGGTTTTCTGTTCCTGTGTTAGTATGCTGTGAATGTTCATTTCCAGCTTTATCCATGTCCCTGCAAAGGATATGAACTCATCCTTTTTCATGGCTACGTAGTATTCCATGGTGTATATGTGCCACATTTTCTTTATCCAGTCTATCATTGATGAGCATTTGGGTTGGTTCCAAGTCTTTGCTATTGTGAACAGTGCTGCAGTAAACATATGTGTGCATGTGTCTTTATAGTAGAATGATTTATAATCCTTTGGGTATATACCTAGTCATGGGATTGCTGGGTCATATAGTGTTTCTGGTTCTAGAACCTTGAGGAATCACCACACTGTCTTCCAAAATGGTTGAACTAATTTACACTCCCACCAACGGTGTAAAAGCATTCCTACTTCTCCACATCCTCTCCAGCATCTGTTCTTTCCTGACATTTTAGTGATTGCCATTCTAACTGGCGTGAGATGGTATCTCATTGTGGTTTTTATTTGCATTTCTCTTAATGACCAGTGATGATGAGGTTTTTTTCATATGTTTGTTGGTCGCATAAAAGTCTTCTTTCAAGAAGTGTCTGTTCATATCCTTCACCCACTTTTTGATGGAGTTGTTTGGTTTTTTTCTTGTAAATTTGCTTAAGTTCCTTGTAGATTCTGGATGTTAGCCCTTTGTCAGATGCATAGATTACAAATTTCATATCTCACACTTTCCACTGAGGATCATATTTTTCAGTATGTAGAACAAAATTTGGAATTTTTTTTAAATGAAAGCCTATAGTAAGAAAATACTTTTTAATGCCAAGAAAGTCTTTATTTTCTTAAAATGATAACTTCATTAGTAGTTATTAGACATATAATTTCAGATTGGTTGTTTTCTCTCAGACTCATAAACTTATTTTTTATGCCCTTTTGCAAACAGTAGGTATTACTGAAAAATAAATGCTTTGGAAGGTAATATTTATTTTCTCTCTAGATGCTTTTAAAGCCTTCTCTATGTTTTTTGGTTTTCTGTAGTTTTACTATAATATGGATAGATGTGAATTTTTTCTTATTTAACCTGCTTTGGATACATTGGATATCCTGATTTTCTATTTTGTTGTTTTTTCATCATTTCTCAATACTCTGTCATTATCTCTTTGAATATTTTTCCCTCATTCTTTCCCATCTTTTTCTGAAACTTTGATTAGATACATACTAGACCTTCACATTTTAGCCTTCATCTTCCAACCTTTCATTCAGAGTTTCTATTTCTTCACTCTAGCCTGAATTCTGAATGATGTATTTTAAGGATTTACATATCAATTAATTAGTTAAGTATCTTTATTTGTGTCTAAACTGTATTAAACCTGTAATACAATCTTTTCACAAATTTACTTGTTCATTTTTATGTCTCATTTTTATTTTTTATATGAAAGTTCCTTTTCTTTAGTTAAACATAATATGTACACTTTGTTCATGTGTTCACTAATGGATATATGACATATAACATTTGTCCACTAGTTTTAACTTCTAGACTAAACAGCTAACCCTATTGTCTGTTGTTTCTTCTAGCTCTCACTTTGCTGCTGTTATCTGAAGAATTTTTTTATTTTGTCTGCATGCTCATATTTCTTACAAATTAATCCATGGGAATTCTTTGAGGCCTGGGTTGAAAGTGTGCTCCCCCAGAGAAAATTTGTATTTGTTTTGTCAGGTACCTAAAGGAACTATTAAAACAGGCCTTCCTTACATTACTCAGATTGAAGGTTTCTAGACAATCTAGGCTGAAATCCCATGCATATTTGTTAATTCTCAGGAGGAAATTTTGTCCCTTAAGTATTGATGTTTGAGAGTACAGAGGTAGGCTTATCTCTAGTTCTCCCTTACCCTGAGAGAGCAGCTCTTTAGAGGCCAGTTTTACACACAGGTGGGTCTCCTATTAGACTCCTTTTCTTCACTCTCCTGCTAGGTTAGTCCACAGTGTAGAATATGTGAGCTTTGTGTCAAGTCTCCCATGTTCTGCCAGGCCATGAAAATCAAAGGCCATTTTCCTCTGTGTTGGCAAAGCAACTAAGGAGAAAGCAGATTTCAGTTCTTTGCTTCTTTTTCTAGGTTCTCATCTTTATCCACCTTCATTTAGATTTTGGGCTCTCTCTGAATAGTCCCTACTTTTGGCATCTATTAATTGAAAATTAGTTACTTAAAAAAAAACTTTTCTATTGAAGGTTAATCATGATATCTGTTTATTATGCTATAAGAAATAAACAATATCCTCCCTATGGAATTCAATTTTTTATTTTAATAAAATTATAGTTAAAAATAGAAGGAAAGAGGATTTTACGTTTTTCATTCCATCATCGGTGCTCTTATTTTTACGTAAAGAAAAGTAACACATCTGTTCTTTGCTTAATGTGATTCACTAACGTTTTACAAAGGCATATTCAATGAACATGAATTAAGCTCTACTGCATGCCAAACTTTGTGCTATTCCTATTCAAATACATTATCTCATTAGATTTAATCTTCAGAGATAAAGGATTCAAGGGCTACTCTATATATTAAGATGCAAAAACCAGATCTCCCTGGTTTGAGAGATGAAAGAGGGGAATAAGCACTGACCCTCTCATTGTCAGGGAAATGTGAAGTAGATAAGATTCATGAGATGATCGAGATACCTTTGAGAAGAATTTTGTTAGTACTGAGCTTCTGTGCTCTTTCAAGCTTTGGACATGGATGTCTAGAAGAATGGAACAAAGGGGAAACCATTGACTCAGAACCAGAAAGGCAGAGGCGTAATTTTTTCTCCACTACTCATAAGCTCTGTGAACCCAGGTAAAAACCTTTACTCTGTAAGCCTTGGATTTCTTTATTAGAAAAAGAAAAAAAGAAATATTGGAAAAAGAAAAAGAAAACTTCTACCAATTTTCTCCACCATCTTTCATATGCCCATGCTTGAAATGGCAGAACGTTTGATCATGAAGACAAATGACTTTGGCTGCTGTGACAAGAGATTATGTGAGAAGAGATTAAGCCTTGAAATCAAGCAGACCACAGTTGCAATCTTTTCTCTGCTAGATAAGAGTTACATGATATAGTGTATGTAAAGCACATGAGAAATATGTGGCATTGCATGCCAATTAATTTGTAGTTCTTTGAACTTGGAGTCCTAAGACAATAACAGCTCCAGCATATAATGGCACTTGAGACTCAGATAAACTGGTCAGTTTCCTCATCTATTACATAAAAGAGATGATAATATATGTCTCACAAGACTGGTCCCCTGATGCCACTTGAGATAGTACATGAGAAAGATCTTAATCACCTCAAAAAGACCATAAATATGAGATATCTCATTATGTGGTATTTTGTACAGTGAGATATTTAGCTAAGAATATCAGTAATGAGATAGGGAGTCTGTCCTAAAACACCAGGATTGAAGTGAAATATGAGACATGATTCCATTTGTTTTCTGGTTTGCAGCCTATGTAGAAGGTGAATCTTCGGGGTCTGTTAGTGTCCAGAGATGAGTCACAGTGAAATCAGTGAATTTGACACAATTAAATGTGGTGGAATGAGCACTGACCTAGAATCTGGAAATCCAGGTTTCAGTTCAGAATCTATAGCAACTTTTTGAGGATAAGAGGAGGAGCATCTATGGGACTTAGGGCATAACATATCTATGTTTATCGGTCTTGCATAGCCATCACCTACAATAGTGTCTTGCATGGGTCAGCTGAATGAACAAGTGAAACATTTTTTTTTACAGTTTGTTTTCCCTCCGTAAAATAGTGATTATAATGGCTACCTCTTGGAATTACTTGGATATATAAGAAAGGCCTCACCTAGGACATAGTGGTTACTTAACATAGAGTACTTCCCTCCCTGAACTGCTAATAAGAATCTCATATCTGTATCCTAGGTGGATTTAATATGACTTCTTTTTCTACAAGTTAGAGTTCAATCATATGTCCATAAAATAAAGTGCTCTTCCAACTCCAAAAAGCTATGTCTTAAATTCCCTTCTTGTTCTTCACCGGAATTAATTACAACAAACAAAAGAAAATGAACAGATTCTGCTGGCAAAACTCAAAATCCAAAGGAGACACATGTATAACTATTTCCCAATCTTCAAAGACTTCAAAGTCCACCAGCTCAGATGCCTCATAAAAAGTAGCAAGATAGGAGACAGAAACTGAAAATGTCCAAGGACCTCCAACAAGCCTGAGACTCTGTGGTGGCAGGTACCAAGTCCCCACTTTTCACTAGATAATCACAGAGGGAAATGGTTGAGAAATGAATTATCTCTTGATACATAATAAGTTTTTGGTGATAACTTCAGGGCCAGCCTATGATGAGCTATGATTTCTGTATATCACATAGAGATTTAACCCACTTAGTAGGGGTTAATGAAGTAAGACTCAGCTCTTACCCTGAGGATATGAAAGTCTGTGGGGGTCTGGAAGGCACTAATGACAGCATCACCTGGGAAACATGGGGATAGGGATGTATACAATGTTCAGTGATGGCAACAAAAAGAGTGTGGGGAAAAAACCTACCCAAAGATAGGCCATCTTGAAGACATATGTCTTCAGTGGAGTCTTAACAACAAGAGTCTTTGTTCAGCAATTTCTTCCTGTTGCCAGATCTGTGGCTGTGAAATCATGCACACAGATTGTTCACAGAGTTGCTATAGGAACATGTGCATAAAGTTGATCTTAAGGGATAATGAATAGTTAAGAATAATAGTTTGAATGTGGGTGTTTGCTCTCCTGTGGAACATAGGCAGCTACATTTACCCATGATTATGTTCAGGTTTACATACAAGAAAAAAAAAAAAAGCAGGTGAGAGAATAAAGCCCTTCTCTATCTTGATTGCAGTGTGGCTGTGACGTTGCACTCAGTGCCAAGAAGCACACAGCTTGGTGGCCCACTTCTGTCTTCTCCATTTCTATCTTTCACAGGCCAGTTTCACTGGCACTGAGGAATTTCTTCCTGGCAAAATGAATTTGGTTGGGCACATCTGCTCCAAAGCTGATAATATGTCTTGGAAACCCATTATCAGGCCATTTCACTTTGCACTTCAAATCTTGGGTCTATTTCCTGAGCTGACACATAAGTGACATAGACTGTCCCTTAAAATGCCAAAGCTCTCTGGATTTAAAAATAAACCTTAACCTTACAAAATTCAGCCTTTAGTTCTCTTTTGTGTTTTATTTAAAAGAAGTGTTCAAGTTAACTGAAATGCACTTAGAATTTGAAAATTTAAAAAACTTTTTAATTGATATATAATAATTTTACATATTTTAAGAGTATGGGTGATATTTCGAAACAGGTATACAAGGTGAAATGGTCAAATCAAGGTAATTCACATACCCACACTCAAATTGAAATTTAAGTTAAAGTCCTCCAAAACTTGTTCACCCACCACTGTGAACACTTTGGTGTTATTTCTTTCCAGGCTTTCTTCTATTCAAAATGTTAGATTACCCCCATAATATAAATCATATTTGGCAAAATAGGGATTTTACTGTTCATATATTGTTGTAGCTGCCTTTTTTCTTTAATAAATAATGGGCATCTGCCTGGATAAATAAATAGAATTTACAAGCCCATTAAAAAAAAATCAAGGTAATTGGGATATCCATCACCTCAAACCCTTATCTTTTCTTTGTGTAGGGAATATTAAAATTCTTCTCTTCTAGCTATTTTGAAATATACAATAAATTATTGTTAATTCTAATTTCCCTACTGTACTCTTGAATAATAGAACCTACTTCTTCTATCTAACTGTATTTTTGTACCCATTAACCAACTTCTCTTCAAAGGCAGTATCTACACTTACAGTTTTAATGAATGTTTATCTGTGTGTGCATATGTGCCATTTTATAAGTACCTACTATGTACCTGGTACATATATTATGGTATAAGCTAATCTTAAATATTGAATGAAGATTAAATATATTATTATATTTAAAGTAAATGATTAGGCAGTTAAGTATGTAAATTCATGTCTATCTGACTTAAGCACTTGTGTCATTTCTATTTAACCATTTATAAGGTTCTTACCCTCAGAAAGGAGGGGAATGGATATTTCAGGATGAGTATAGAATCTTAAAACAATAGGGTTAAAAGTTCCCTTGAAGCACATTTATTCACTTCGCAGGCATTTAGTGAGCTCTGTAGCATGGGCTGGGCAACGACTAGACTCTGGGGACAGTGACATAAAATGTCTCCCTCTGTCCATCATCATTCACTTGTGTCTTCACATCATACTATTAGCTGCTAGAGGCAGTGAGGCTCAAGGCTGAGACATAGGATGGATGCTTGACATTGCAGGGGACACCTATCTAAGGCTGAAGTGGAATCCCAGAGAGGAAGGAGATCAGGGAAGGCTTTTCGGAATAAGTATTTATTTTTACCATTCACCCCACTTCCTTTAATGGCTCCAGGTCAACCCATAAATGTATTTCAAGATTCAATCACAGGCAGAGCAAACAGTATGTGCAAGTGCAGGAAGACACCAGCTGCTTACCCAGCTATGAACTGGGATCTTCTAAGCCTTGAGATCTAGCTAAGATTGGCATAAATGCCCTTTTCATTCTTTGTAGAAATTTGAAGCCCTGCTTAAGAAGTATATGAATCCCCAGCATACGTATCCTCTCATAACTATCTCTGGTTCAGAGTGCAGGGCAGGAATTCAGAAGCAGCAGAAAAACTGACTTCACTTAATATCTTGCTGAGCCATATTGAAGTCAGTGAGAAAAGGAAAATCATTAATACTGATCCTGTTTTTATTTTAAAATTTGACTTTTATTACGAATTGCTTGCATTAACATCATTTTTTAAATATTGCATTCATTTTGATTACTGACATTGTTTGGTGCCCCCTTAAATTTTGCTCTCAATGCAAGGGCCTCATGTGTCTCACCCTGTTCTTCTTCCTGAGCCTCCACTATATTCTGGGTTGCACAGTGTAGGGTCCCTGAGCTCAAACCTAGGCTCTGCCTCTTACTAGCTGGGAAACAACTTACATGTGACCAAACCTCAGTGTGTCTCAGTTTTGTCATCTATAAAATGGAGATAATAACAGCACCATATTTTTCAGTTGTGAGGTTTAACTGAGTCCATACATGGAATGTGGTAGGAGAGCACCAAACACCTAAAAAGCACAGTTGTCAGTTATTATGAAGGCACCTAAATAAATATGAGCAATCATTGCTCTTTGGTCCTCCCGTCCCACTATAGCAACAACCAAGACAAGCCAAAGCTTTGTCTTTGTATGTAAAGCAAAGTTTGTGCCTGAAGATTTGGGAGTAACGCTGAATGGAAATATGCTCTACACCTGAAACAACTTAAATCACCCAACAGACACATGCATTCCTTGTGACTACTTCCTACGCGGCTCTGCCCCTCAGTAAGAGCCATACTCAGCTTCCTGATATACACGGGCTCCTCTTTTCTCCCTTCACGAGGTATCCTCCTTGTCCTCTTGCCCCTGTGTAATCCAAATTCATCTCCATATTATGCAGAACACTTTGATTTTCTCCAGCCCTTTCTTCAAAAATCAGTTTCAGGCCTGCGTTCATAGCCAAACTCACTGAGATTCACAGTAGAGAAAAGGAATTTCTGTGTAACATGATCTAGGGAACTACAGTTGTAAACCATCTAAGAGCATAAAATAATTGAGGAACAGAAGATATTTGATGTGGTTGGGGCCCAAAGATGTCATAGTGGAATTTCCCTTTGGGACATTTGGACATGTATTTGTGACACTGAGAGTTTACAATTGAATTGGTATTTGGGCATATTATAAACTAATTTTGAATTCTCATTGAGGGTATATTAGAAAGTGTGATAGTGTGATAGTCTCTCTTGTGAGAGTGAGGATTCTGGCGTAGCCCCTCCCTCATCCACCCTGTACCGATCCTCTGTTATTATACACCTGTGCATGGCTGTGTATCTTCTTCCCAGTGTGTTCTCCTTTGTCACTTCAGCACCTATCCTTGTGGAAGCAGGAAGTTATGATACAGGAGCAGCAGGCAAAAGAAAGGAAAATAGTCACTATTGGGCAACCATGATAGACTATTTTCTTACTTCTGAACTGTAGGCACCATCAGGACAAGGACTGTGTCTCTCTTGGTCATTATTTTATCCATCCCAAATATATAGCACCAACCCTGGTTCAGAGTAGATATCCAAGAGACATTCTGTTGATTGATTATTGCTAGAGCAACCGATTAAAAGATGAGCAGAAACTAAAGATGGTATCTCATGAGTGTGAAGTCATATGAGTTTCTCCCTCTGCAGCCATCACAGGGAGGAGTAAGTACAAAGAACTATTTATAACTTTCCAGGAAGATTCATTCTACTCCAGGTGACATAAGTTAGAAACACAACCAGCAGAGAAAACGTGAAGGTGAGAGTAACATACTAGCCAAGACCCAGAACACTTACATCCTGGAGTTGAACCACACAGTTTTAAGCATCGTGTCTATTTTTCCATTTGTCTGTCTGTCTAAATGTGTGTGTATATATAGCCTCCTTTGTTCTAGGTAGAGCATCTGTCATCCATCAATACAGATTTACCGGATACCAACTAAGATAAACATTAAAAAATGGCGACTTACAGCTTTGAAGCATTTAACATTTGAAATGTCCATCAGTGTTCACTATTTTACATGCCCTTCTCAGGAGCTCTAAAGGAATTATAGGGCAAACATAATTATTACCATTTTGGAGTTGAGACAACAGAGGATTAAAGAAGTTAGATGACTTTCCCAGCTACCCAGCTATCAAATGACAGTGTACCCAGTGAGTTAAGTTTGGTCATTGTCGTTTGCATTGTTTTATTTTTCCGCCTTTTTTTGTATATGGGTGAGGAAACTACAGGGCAAAGTTTTCATGACTTACCCACATGCATACAGGTCCAAGATGCACTAGCACAGTCAGATAGCCAGTTTTTTCTTTCTAATGCTCATGCCGTCTTCTCTCTCCTCATTCCTTCCTCCCTGCTTCTATCCTGGTGGTGCACTCTGCCTAGAAAGACCTCCTCTCCCCAGCTGGTCTACCTTTAGGGTATAAATTAAATGACTCTCCAGAAAAAAAATGTTCCTTATTCTCTGAACCTCAAGGAACATCCTTCCTGTGCCTGTTTTCTCTCCTTTGCATTGTTTCATGTTGCCTCGGCCTTTCAATCAGAAGCTCCCTGAGGGCAAGTGCAATATCTCAGCCATCTCTGCATGATGCAGGACAATTCTGCGACTTGTCAGGCATGTGGCAGGAGGAACTCGACATGAAGTAAGAGTATGTATGGCAGTGTATGCTGAAAATAGTAAACGACACTATGTAGGTCCAATTTGTGTATTTATTTCTACTTTACACCTTTGCCTTTATTGAAATAGACTTACACAGTTTGTTTCTCATACGTTAGGTAGGTGTTTTAGTCCATTTTCACACTGCTGATAAAGACATACATGAGACGGTGATTTATTATCAAGAAAAAGAGGTTTAATGGACTAACAGTTCCACATAGCTGGGGAGGCCTCACAATCATGGCGGAAGGGCGAAAGGCACATGTTATGTGGTGACAGACAAGAGAAAATGAGAACCAAGAGAAAGGGGAAACCCTTTATAAAACCATCAGATCTCACGAGACTTATTCACTACCATGAGAATGGTATGGGGGAAACACCCCCATGATTCAATTATCTCCAACCAGGTCCCTCACACAATACGTGAGAATTATGGGAGCTGCAATTCAAGATGAGATTTGGGTAGGGACACAGCCAAACTATATCAGTAGGAGAATTGTATTTTTGAGACTTCCAAGTTAATGGATGATGTACTTGAAGGATGCATTTTGTCATGTATTTAATTATTCACTTATTCATTCAGAAGAAGAGGTCTGAAAGCTAAGAGCTGTCCATATGCAGCACTCCCAGCAGCTGGGGGAATAAATCTCTTAGTCCCAAAGGGGACTAAGCACATCACAGTACAGTATCCACTATGGTCTTGGCATAATGTTTGGATTCTATCCCAAGGGCAATGGGGTCTCCACTGGAGTGAGAGTAGTGTCTGCAGTTTACCCTTCACTCCATGTAAGCTCCTGTTTCTGCTGAAGTCATTCCGCACCCTTAGTGCAGACCCAGGTTATCAGAAACCCCAATGATGGGAACCATCTGCTGTCTCTCTACCTCCACCGAGGCTTCCGCTCCTACCAGCAAAACCCCGGTAACAACATTCCCATTCCCCATCCCTCTCATACTAAGTCCTCCAGCCCCAGGAGGCCTGTGGAACCCCACTGAGTAAGCCCTCCCCGCACCCCTAGCAAAGCTCCCGACCTCCCACTCCAACCGTCCCTCAGGAGGCCCATTCTTCTCTACTTAAGGGTGGAAATCATGCTAGAAAGTTTAACCATGACTCCCTGTATTCTCCCACAGCTTCAACACACCCAAGGCAAAAATCCTACATTCTGATCCAATGCTTTAATTTTTTTACATGAAAAATAGCCCTGACATGCTCAGCGGTTGAGGGTTGGGCAAGCTTCCAGAGTCAGCTGCCACGAGGCCCCCTTCGCTGTGGCTTCACTTCCAGCTATAGCAAAGGTCTGCCTCTGAAGCTTGAAACACAGGCTCCCAGGTGAGCGCTTCCTGCTGGCTTCCAGCATCTGCTTTTCATCTGCCTATAAGTAGGTTTCACGTTGCTGTTTATAGTTCTTGCTACAAGGACAGTTTCTGGGCAAGGAAGCAGCAGCCTGCGGTGCTTGGGAGAAGGCAGAAGCGTGATGATGGAAGAGGAAGAACAATAGTAACCGCTCACACTAGTGCAGCCCTTCCTAGTCTGCATCTCCAGTCTGGTGATGTGAACTAATAGCCTGGCCATAGGATTCATATTTTATTAAGGAGGTGGAAGTGAAGAATGTGCAGTTTCCTTAATGGTGCATAGCAGTTAGCAATAGAGGAAGAATTATAATACACAAGGTGTATGAGTGTGTATATGTGTGTGTGTGACACAGAGAGAGAGAGACACTTTTAAGACCTCTTCAAAAATGTTAGTCCAGGCTGGGCGCGGTGGCTCATGCCTGTAATCCCAGCACTCTGGGAGGCGGATGTGGGAGGATCGCCTGAGGTCAGGAGTTCGAGACCAGCCTGGCCAAAATGGCGAAACCCCACCTCTACTAAAAATACAAAAGTTAGCTGGGCGTGGTGGTGCATGCCTGTAATCCCAGCTACTTGGGAAGCTAAGGCAGGAGAATCGCTTGAACTCGGGAGGCTAAGGTTGCAGTGCGCTGAGATCACGCCCCTGCACTCCAGCCTGGAGACAGAGCGAGACTCTGCCTCAAAAAAAAAAAAAAATAGAGACCAAAAAAAATGTTAGTCCATTGTCCTCCTCCATGCAACAATGCCCCAAATAACCTCTTTGGCAGAGACTTCAGAAACAAGAAGCGTACTCATTGTCTTGAAAGTTAGATTGTAGTGTTATTGATTCAAATGACTGCAGATCAATGATCCATCATCAAACTGAAAATAAAAGATAGTGTGGTCTAGGGAAACAGAGCCCAGACATTAGAAATTGGGCACCTCTGGAGTTGAGTCTTAGTTATATTCCACTTTGTGTGTGTCATGGAAGAAATAATTTCACATTGCAATGCCTCCAGTGTTTCACCAATGTAGTAATTTCTTTCACGAGAGAATGTTTGTCAGGCACTCAGAGCAGCACTACCCAACAGAACTTTCGGTGATGATGGAAGTGTTCTAAATCTGCACTGTCCAATACGGTAGCCGTTTGCAACATGTGGCTACTGAGAACTTAAAATGCAACTAGTACAACTGACGAACCTAATTTTTATTCATTTTTAAATGTTTCATTAATTTTAATTTATATTTAAGTAGCCACATGGACGCATGGCTACCATATTGGAGAGTAAATATCTAGAAACTGCTAATTCATGATCTTATTTGTTCTCCATGACTTTTATAAAGCCCAAAGTCTTTTCGTTTTATGGATGAGGAAACTGAGGCCCACAGGAAATCCCATTAGGCTCTCGTAGGGGTGTCTCATGCCGTTAGTTGGTTCCCAAGCTGAGAGCCATAGGCAGCCCCCTCTCACCCAGCCCAGCGGGATACATGCAAGTCCTAAAGCCAGTTGATCATCGCCTGAGCAGAGAAAGCGCTTTGCACAATGAGCCAAAGTCCCTGACAAAGCGTTACTCATTGAGTCAGTGCGGAGGCATCCTGTCTAAACCATTTCCGTCACCAGCAGAAGAGACTGGCTCTGGGTAAAAGACTCAGAGCCATTCCGTCAGTTTCATGCAGCCTCCCTCAGCAGTGCAAGAAAGGGCCTGAAACTTGATGTTAGACTCTTCTTGTATTGGCCAGAAATGTCTCTAACTCGCCAGGTAAAGAATATTCTGAAACGCCCACTTCAGTACAATGATTTGAGGCCTTAAAAGATGTCTTCTGGAAGGCACCTATAGGAGCCGAAGTGTGTCCCACAAACATGCATCTGCTGAAGCCCTAACCTCCAGCATTGCAGAACGTGACTGCGTTTGGAGACAGAGGTAACTAATTTCAGGTGAGACCATTCAGCTGGTCTCTAAGCCAATGTGACGGATGTCCTGATGAAGAAATTTGGGCACAGATGTTCAGAGGGGACCATTAAAAACACAGAGATAAGACAGCCAGCTACAAGCCAAAGAGAATGGCCTCGGGAGAAACCTTGATCCCAGATTTCTGGCCTCCAGAATTGTAAGATAACAAATATCTGTTGTTTAAGCCACCCAGTCTGTGGTTCTCTCCTATGGTAAGTTCAAGCAAACTAATACAGCATTTATTTGATAAATCTCTCCAAATGATTCTAGCAGGAAGCACAGGCGGGCAACTCTAGCTTTAATTCATCAAAGAGTGACAATCATAGTACACCACTGTCAACAGCAACAACCACCACAAAAAAAATGAAAGCATTACAGATTTTCACAATTAATATACCACTGTCACACACATTTTCAAGTTCACAGAGTCTATATTTAATAAAGCTGAATCACAAACACTAGTTCCTAGACTCCTCAATCCTGGGCAAATTCCATGTCATCATTTCATATATCTGCTTTTCACCAAAGCCATCTGTGATTCAGGGTGACCACATTCCCCAGCTTTCCTAAGACTGTTCATGTTCATGCTGTTTTCCCAGAGTCATTATTAGTAGTGCCCCCTTTCACTCTCAAAAGCATCCGGATGTACACCATTTATTACACAGGCCTCCTACATGTAAGCTACATTTAATAGTGAGAGTTTTCCCAGGGTGGTTTCAAATCCTCACTAGAGTAGAGTGGCTATGAATATGGTAAGGAAATGTCTCTCTGCACTCGGTGTTCTCACAGGCACCCCTGAGGGTGCAGACACAGGCTGAATGTCAGGCCGTGGTGTAGAAAACATGGTACAGTTCGGGGCTACATTCAGGAGACCAGTGCCTTGGTTTGGACCTGCCACTGGCTTGCAGTGAGAGCATAGTTAAAATGAGAGAATTAAACTAGACAACCCTGTGCTCACTCCAGCTTCATTTTTCTGGTTAATTCAATAATCACCTAATGTGTTTCAGGGACCCTTTAAGAAAGCAGGCAATAAAAGAGGAATGATGGGCCGGGCGCGGTGACTCAGCCTATAATCCCAGCACTTTGGGAGGCCGAGGCAGGCGGATCACGAGGTCAGGAGATTGAGACCATCCTGGCTAACATGGTGAAACCCCGTCTCTACTAAAAATACAAAAAAAAAAAAAAAAAAATTAGCCAGGCGTGGTGGCGGGCGCCTGTAGTCCCAGCTACTCCGGAGGCTGAGGCAGGAGAATGGCGTGAACCCGGGACACAGAGCTTGCAGTGAGCCAAGATAGCGCCACTGCACTCCAGCCTGGTGACAGAGCGAGGCTCCATCTCAAAAACAAACAAAAAAAAAGGAATGATGGGCATGTTCCAGGAGCTGGGAGTCTTTTGGAGAGGTAGGACATACGTGTGATTCTAATGTTTTGCTCCAAAACATCTGAAGTGTGTATTAGTTAATTTGTGACAGTAAGAAACAACCCTGGCAAAAAAAAAAAACAAAAAAAAACAAACTTTTTTATTGTTGCTTACCACATAAAGGTCTATTTTTTGTTCTCACAAAGTTTTTTGCAAGTACAGCAATTCTCCAGAGCAGATATCTTCCAAGCAGTGATACAAAGGTTCCAATCTTGTAACTTCCCCATCTAGAACAGGCATCTGAGGCTGGAGATGGAGAGCTAGGGGGTGGTGAGTACAATATACTCCCTTCCGCTCAAGCCCCATTGTCTGGAACTAGTTGCATGGCCTTCCCTGAGGCTGGGAAATGTGGGAAAGTACACGGGTCCTCAGTAAGCAATAAATGTTTTTTTATGAGCAACCTCACAGAATCCAGAGAATGATGGAAACACGTTTATTTGCTCTTTCCATGCCCTTCTTAGCAGCCTCTGCAGTCTACCTGCAATGGGCACTTGGGAGGCCCTGCTCCACATTGCAACACCTGTGTGCATACAGCCATAGTGCCCAGCCCCTGGGGTTTCACCCTGGGGGAAATATTTCTCTCCTCAGAGTCACAAGTGTACTTGGAGTACAAAGAATGAGAGGGAGGTGGGTATTTACAGTACAGTGATATATTGGCATGATAGATGCTCTACTCTGAAGAACTGGGAAGACTTAAAAGACCTCCCCTACAAAAGCTTTGGTGGGAAGGACAAAGTGGGTGAGCAGTGATCAGACAGCACCTTTACCAGGTAACCTCCATCCTTCGAAATTCAGTTGCAATCAAGTGTTTCAACCTCACAGATACAACGTCCTGCCTGCACACCCTAGCTCCAGACATACCCCAAGTGCATGGTACGAGAGCTGTCTCCATGCCTTGGCGTGCTGCTGTTCCTTCTGCTATGCCCTCCTCTCCTCCCCTCTGCCCAAGACCACTCAGGCCTCATGATTCATTTAGGTTCCATTTGCTTATATGTTTTCCTAGGACTGCCGTAACAAATGGCCACAAACTGGGTGGCCTAAAACAACAGAAATGTATTTTCTCACAAATCTGGAGGCCAGAAGTCTGAAATCAAGGTTGTGAGCAGGGCCATGTGCTCTCTCGTATCTTCCAGAGTTTGCTGGCCATCCTTGGCATTCCTCCCCTTGCAGCTGCATCACTCCAATCTCTGCCTCGATCATTACATGGCCATCTTTTCTCTCTGTGTCTTCACATGTGTTCCCAGATCTGTGTGTGGTTCTTTCTGTGTCTGTTCTCCTCTTATAAACATACAAGTCATATTGGATTAAAGACCCACCCTACTCCAAGATGAATGGAACTTACATCTTAACTACTTCTACAAAGATCCTATTTCCAAATAAATTCATATTCACGATACCAGGGGTTAGGACCCCCAACACATCTTTTTGGAAGATACCACTCAACCTTGACAGTGCTTCAGAAGTCTACCCAGCTCCCCTCAAGCAGAATTATTCCCTCCACCTCTTGTCCTCATTAATCATAGACCATCTATTTTGAGTATAGTGTTTGTTCCATGGCAGGAGTTAATGGTTTGCACATCTCTCTTTCCCATTTTGCGAGAAAAGCAAATTGCAGAGAATGCATCTTATGTACCATTTGCATCTCTCTAGCAGCATTCCTCATGATGCCTGATGCTGTGCAGAGGAGCCTAGTCAAGAAGGAACATGGATTTTGGAGACAGGCATTCCTCTCAACCCTAAACCTGCCATCTCCTAGTCATGTAACTTTGGACAAGATATTTAACCTATAAACTCTTTCACGTCTTCATCTTTGAGACGGAATAATAACCCAATCCAACCCATTTAATTCATGAGAGGAATGCATTAGCTTAGAAAACTGAAACAGTCTAGAACGTATCTAGATTCAGACAGCGCAAAATGCAAAGTTTTAAAGGACATCAGCAGGTCCCTCTCTCTCGCTCTCTTCCATTTTTTTGCTGATACTCTGCAGCATCAGCTTTATTTTCAGACAGTTGCTTTCCACATCCAGCACAGATGGTGGACAGTATCTAAGTATATATCATTGGGAGAATATACTATCCCGAGGAGAGGAAAGGTCTCCTCTCTCTTGGCCAGAGCACATACTGTACAGCTAAATTCCGGCCAAGAGATTAGTGTCAGAGGTGGACAGGGTCGATCAGCCTCTGCCGTAGGAAATGGAGCAATCTGATTACCCAGGCAGGATCTCCTGACTCTTCACTGTCAGGAGCCGCAGATCGTGTGACTGGAGCCCTACCAGTTGAGGAGGTTGCTGGTCACAACAAGGCAGTCAAAATGAGCAACATGTGTCTAATACAGAATGTCAGAAACTCAGGAAAAGAAGAAAGCTTCATAAACCTGTTGTAGCATCCCACTTCTCTCACTAAATTCTTGTCAAAATACTGAATGCCTAAATAGGTAAATTCATATAGCACTTCACCAGTTAGTAAAAATGTCATCCATCTAGAAACCAGGTTAGAAGATGCTTCATAAGATTCTTCTCTCTTTTGAAAGGGGAAATAGCCAAAGGGCTGTTATAATGGGAAAAGCCCTAGGCCTGGAATCAGGAGGGCAGGACCCACCTGTTCATCCACGAAGGCGCCGTTCAAGGAGGAGAGGCCTTTCCTCCCTCTGGGCCTCAGTTTCTGCCCAGAAGTCCCAGTCCCAGTCCAACGGCTCATTTTACCAAAGATTTTTTTTCCAGTAGTGGTATTCTCAGATCCTTCCTCATCTCTAATGACTTTTACTAATATGAATGAACCTGAAGGGAAAAGTCAAATTGTTCTCCAGGAGGTTTGCATAGGAAGGAAGCAAAAAAGCTTCAGAAGGCTGAGCAGTGACAGGTATTTCAAAAAACCAAAGTTAGACTGGGAAAGCTAGAAACACAGAGGTGCCGCTGAGGAGCAGTAGGGCAACTGAAAGTACTTACAGTAATTAGCACTGAAAATTCACCATCTTTTGGAGCACAGTGTAAGTCCAGTAGGCAGAATCCAGGCTGCTGGGTTCTTTGCTCTTCCTTAGATCAAATGTGGAGAGGTAGAAAGCATGAAGCTTGAGTTGCAAGGGAAATGACAGGCAAATGAAGTGAAGAGAACTAATTAACTTCAGCCTCATTCCCCAGATTACAAAGGACCGAGCACACACAGCAAGCTGGATGGGAAGCTGGGAAACAGTGGGGTCTCCAGGCCCGCCCACTGACTCGGTGCTAGTGTGGGGGATACCTCCCAAAATGACCACCCAGGCGTCTTCTTTTATATTCAAAGCTTCCTTTGGAAAAAGGCCACTTTTTCAGGGCAAATATTTAACCTTCCTCCCGTAGCCTCTATTCTGTGCCCCTTCTCATGGGCCTTACTAATGACCCTAATGGCCTCTGTTTCTCTTCTCTGAGCTCTGGCACCTTAAAAATGCAAGTATTGTCCAAGGGGAGTGACTTCCACAGGATGACGAAGGGAAGGGCTCAGGGTGAGCCCACCAGTCTGCACCCAGCTCTACCTGTGTGATCTTATACAGGGGAATTAACTGTGCTGAATTGCATTTTCCTTGTCTATAAAATGGGAGCTCTAATTCTGACCTCACCAGTTGGCCTAAGTATTAATGGGAACTCAGTGCATAGCTATTATCATTATGTAACTGAGCACCCAACATTGTTTAACCCTTTCCACTACAACCAACCTCAAAGGGCTGATACAGGGAACAATGAAATATTGTATGTGAAAGTGCATAACAATATCTACCACTGATTATGGCAATAGTATGATTGCCAATTCTATTACCATTGTGAGTGATGGATTCTGTCTGTTTCTGTGTATACAACCCAATTACATTCCTACTGTTTGGTATGGTATGGCGCAGTGATAAATGAGTGAAGTACAAGGATGACAGAATTTCTGCTCTTTGGAGACCTTGCAGATAGACACTACGAGTGTTGTTTCTAGGTTCAGATGTTCCTGCATTAGGCACGGGTCTCTGTCAAATAGATTATCTCGTTTTCTTCACCTGCAAACCGTGATCACAATCAAATTCACCATATAGGGAATGAGAATCAAATGAGAGAATGTAGAGGAAGTGTTAATCTATCATCTGGCACAGAGTAGGTGCTCAATAAATGTGTCCTTGCATCAGATACTCTGGGAAAGCTGCAGCCCATCAGTCGCAACAAAACTGATGAAGATGGAAACACATGCACAAATAATAATGCTCTCGACTTGAGAGAATGCACATTCTCTAAACTTAAAAATGTTTAGCTTTGATTCTATAAGGGAAAGGAATTTCCAGATTTAAAATTCTTCCAGGCCGGGTGTAGTGGCTCATGCCTATAATCCCAGCACTTTGGGAGGCCAAGGCGCGCAGATCACCTGAGGTCAATAGTTCGAGACCAGCCTGACCAACCTGGCAAAATCCCATCTCCACTAAAAATACAAAAATTAGCCAACTGTGGTAGCACATGCCTGTAATCCCAGATACTCAGGGTGTTGAGACAGGAGAATCACTTGAACCCAGGAGGCAGAGGTTGCAGTGAGCCAAGATCATACCGCTGAACTCCAGTCTGGTTGACAGAGTGAGACTCTGTCTCAAAATAAAATAAAATGCTTCTGTTATGAGTTAGTTCGCAGCCTCACCTGCTTATTTGGGCCTACGTTTGAGGTATTTTTAAATAGGATTTAGTTCCTAATACATGATGAACGCAAAAGTAGTGAAAGCATTGAAAGTTGTGCAAATGAAAATTGAGAATTTTTCTGTGAAAACTGAATAAAAATGACAAAGGTAACATGAGTGTGTGGCAGGATCTTTTCAATAGTAAGAACATTCTTGAAGACAAAGAGTAAGTCTGTTGTGTTTAAAAAGGGGGGCAATGTGCACCAATGGCATTTAGCAAGAGATGAGCAAAAGTGAATGTCAGGCACTCGGCTGGACCTAGAGGTACAGTGATGCACAAAAAAAGGCGACCCTGCCCTGTGGCATCGCAACGTCGCACAGGAAACAAATATTCCACAGATAGTCACACAAAGGTTGTAGATGCTAAATGAAAGTTGTATAGTCTGATACATGTGGGACACTATGCATGTTGCCTGGGCAGAATTAGAAGCCCTCCCCTTCTTCTGATGTATTCCTGTTGAATTCCTGCTAAGCGCTAATGACATCGTCTTCACATTTTGTGGGCTTGGGGATAGTAAAAGATGATGGCGGACACGGCAGAGGTCAGCTGGAGAGAGGTGGAAAGACTCAAGACAGTTTGGAGGGAAAATCTCCAGGATTGGTTATGAACTGGTCCGGAGGCATGAGACGGTCAAGGACGAGGCCTGGACACTCATACTGTACAACTGGGGGAAAGAAGTTGCCATTCACTGAATCAAGGAAGTCTGGGAAGATGGAGTTTTGAATGTTAAGACTAACGTTTTGGATATTTTAATTTTTACGTGCTTGTCAGGCATCCAATTAGAGATAGCAGGTGAACACCCTAGACAAAGGCTATTCATGCCTTCAGCCACCATGTTATGCTGCAACTCAATCTGTAAATCAGGTAACGTGCGCCTTGAGCCTTCTATTTCAGAAACAAGGGTAGGTGTTTAAATAAAAAGACAGACCTCAGAAAAAGACACATTTGAATCCTTACCCGGTTGTCTAATAGCTGTGTGACATCTGAAGGACAATTGAGAAAATCCTTTTGCCTGTGTGAGCTTCACTAAAAATTAAAGCTAACTCCTATGTCACAGAGTTGCTTTGAGACTAAAAAGAACATTTTCTAGTTGGTAGGCACCAAAATTGAAACATTTCCCCTTTCACTTGTTCATTTCCCTTTCTCTCCTCTATATCTCAGTTACTTCGTAATGAGGCTAGAGTGAATTAATATTAGACATGGAATCGAAGATTACTGAAATTATTCTGTAATATTTAAAATTATTTGCTTTAACCCTAGTTCCTGACCATTGCATATACATGTCTAGATTGACTGATCAATCAATTGCCTATCCACCAAGGGTCCCCATCTTATTTTCACACAACGCAAAGATCTGAAAAACTTACAGCTGCCTGTAATTGTGATATTTCCTCCCCTGTCATTTCATTTCTTTCTTTCTTGATCTGAGCATCTGGGGTAAAGGCAATATTCCCTCTCCCACCTGTCTCTGGTTTCCAGCCTTCTACTTACCGAGTGCCACCCATCCTAGAACAGAACATCATTAAATGACTTCCCACATAAAGCAGCTGGAGTACTCAGCCTTTATGAGAGAGGACACATGCTTAGACACATGAACGTGCTTTTCAACCAATATGCTCTGGGTAGCAGTCACTCAGACTCTGCTTGGAACCTGTAGAGCTCTTCGGGGCTGACCTCACCATATTTACCCAAAGACTGCTAGACCTCGGGAGGAGGAAGAGACACACAGAAGGCCGAAAGAGAAGCTTTCTTTAAGCTATGAGAGTGGATCCAAAAATGCTGATTCCATAAAGCAGCACTGGCGTTTGGTACCATTGATCTGTGGCAAAAAGTCAGGGAATCGTTTCTCTTTGTGTTTCTCCTTCATACAATCTGTAAATAATATCAGTACAGCCCTTCCTTATTTCTCCATCCATTTATTCATTCAGCAAATATGCCTGGAGATTAGTGGCTTGATGTAATGAGAGAAACACCCTCAATCCTGCTTACCTGCTGTAAGCAGATAGGCATCACAACACCTATAGGGCAGTGGTGCCTAGCACAGTGACCAGGCTGTGGGAGGCACCCCATAAGTAATGGCTTATTGTCATAATTGCTAAAGAGACGTACAAATTGATGAATAAATGAAAAGACGGACTAAAAATAGGTGAATGAATGAATGAATGAGAAAGAAGGATGCTCAGATGGTGTAGATAGGAAATGGGAAAGAGGTAGACTTGGAGGTATATAAGCCTTCCCTCCCCATCTATAGTGCTACAATTAATTTTCTCAGCTCTTTCCCTCCTAGAATTCACAGCCTATTTGGAGAGATAGTGGCTCCATAATTTCTGAATCCACAACACATAGCCCAGAACTCGGTGTAGACTGAGCAGAAAGAGTGGAAACGACTCTGAGCTTCTGGCTCATCAGGCACAAGTTGGAATCCTGGCTGTGCCTGTGAGAGCCTGGGCCAGTCCTTTGAGCTTGAGGAATCTCCATTTTCTTCCATGAGGAGGGTGATGAGAGCTTATCTTACAGAATGGTCACAGAGTCCAGTGGGTACAAATGTGTGTCATAGTAACTTGCCAATCATCATGTAGGCATGATGTTCAAAGAAATTAGCAGGCTCAGGAACAAACAAACAGACAACAAGCCAGATTCAATTCCAATCTACAATATTTCATCAGCGTCCACAAGACTGAGGAATCTTTGCAGACAATAATCCAATTTTCTGGCCAAGAGGAGCCTAGTGGGGCTATTCTCTGTTTTATCCCTTTATTATTCTTAGTCTTGCAGGTATTCCTTGCTCCCCAGGCCCTCAGAAGTTTTGCACTACCGTGATCCCCAAACACCAGGCATGACTTGGGATTGCCTGGCAGCATCAGAAGCTCTGGGTGAGGACTGAGGAGAGAGAAGAAATTTTCATTTTCGAAGATGTATAGGATATTTTTGAAGCCTTGAAAAAATAAATTTGCAGAGGTTCTAATTTTGGAAACCTTGAGAGAGACTGTGGCTGTTTATAAAAGAATTTCCCAGTGATTAGCTAGCACGGTGGGTAGCTACTGATATGCTCACTTTCACACTGCTTTCCCCCCGAACTTCACACTGCCTTCCCCCTGAACTCTACAGTTTGCAAGACGTTGTCTTGAAAACTAGTTGGGCTTGAGAGACATTGGCCTGGGTTCAGGCCAATGGTCTCTTCATGAGTAAATGTGCAGTCTCCCCAAGGTTTGCGGAAACACTCAACCCTGTGCTGAGGTTTTCTTGATGTGGGCGTCCCCTCACAGATGCCTGGTGGGTGTTAGCACCTCCTCGCTCTGCCCCAGCTGTGCCCACTTCCGATCCCTAAGACATGTAAATATCAGGGTGTCTCATCTGTGAACACCCCATGGCCTTGACTCTCAGGCTGCCAGCACGTCTGGGAAAGGGAGCCTGCCCTCCCTCTCTTCCTGGAAGCTCAGACCAGGTCAGTGCCAAGAATAGCCACTACTTGTTGAAGAAGGACCTTCACACAGCCTGTGAGGGTGGCAGGCATAGGTGTAAAGGAAAAATTTCTCCTTCATCCTCTGAAGTTTCACTGATAAATCAACTCATGAGAGGCAGATAAATTGGAGAAAACACATGCAAATTTATCTGACCATAGTTTGAGGTGACACGGAAGCCCTCAGAATGGAGACCCAACCCCTACATGGGGCACAGAAGCTTATAAACCATCTTGAGGTTACAGAAAGAATGGGGGCATGGGAGCTGGTCATACAGGTCATGGGAGGGGAAAGAAGAGGACTTCTGTTGAGGGACAGTAAATGGTTACTGGGGAGAATTTAATAGGCTTAAAGAACAGGCAATCATCTGGGACAAGCTCTGTTGGGTCTGTACAGCAGACGATGGTTTGTGACAGAAGTCTGTCCAGGTGTGTTGACAGATCTTAGCCTTCCTTCCTGCAATATGGGTTCAGTTCATGAAAACTCAGAGAAAGGGCAGGAGGTGATTGTTTTCTTCGTTGGTAGGTCTGGACTTGAGGCAAACAGAGAACTTCAGAAAATCCTATGCTTTGAGAGAGACGGTAAGATGTGGGGAGGCCTGAAAGAGCTTAAAGCTCCTGTTTCAGTTTGGCATGTACAAAGCATCATATTTTGGGGTATCAGTTTCTGAGCCCCAACACAGGCATCGCAGTCTTTACTGAAGAAGGAGGAGCAGAGGCCACTGTGCACAGTTCGTCCCAGGGAATGAGAAGTTGAGCCCATCTCTGCCTCCAAGGCCCCTCAGCCCGTCCAACTTTCATCTTCTGCTCTATTCTCAATGTGCTGGGCCACATTCTAGGTGCTGTCATAGCCTGGAGGGCAAAGGAGAAACAGACTCTGCCTTTGACAAAGTTAACATCAATACAGACCAAAAAAGTAACTAATCTCATAAATGAATATTTGCAAACTACTATGAGTTGATTTCATCTGAGTTTTGAATGTAGCCTTGAGTTGAAATCTGAAGGACAATTAGCAAAGAGTGAAAAAAAACAAACAAGCCTCAACTTAGAGAACCACATGGAGAGAGACCTTGAATATGAAGGGAGAATGGCCCTTTTAAGGAAATGAAAGGCCAGTGAGGGAGCTTGTGTGAGGGAGAAACATCGAGATAAGCCTTCAAAGATTATTCAAGACCAGACCATCTAGGTCCATGGGGCCACTGTCCCAAGAGCAAGAAGCTGTTACAAGTTTTTAGGCATGAGAGTAATACAAACAGATACACATTTTGAAAAGCTTCCATAGGCTGCTTTCTGGAAACGGATTGGAGGAGGCCAAGAGGGTTACATGGGGTGCCAGTTAAAAGGCTGTTATCCAAGTGAGAGGTGGCGGTCTCACGTTCTGCTGACCCTCGTGTCCACGTCAGTCTCTCTAGCAGCAAAATCTGAGACCTGGATTCTGGTGCAAGTGGATTATGGGGGTAGTGCTTGCAGCAGAACCCTGTGGGGGAGAGAAAGAGACAGAAGGGGGAGGAAGCATTATGGGGAAGGCTGACCTAAACCTGATTTCTCAGTGAGTTCTGGAGCTGAGCTATATCAGACTCTGTGCAACCCAGAGGTGAGGGGCTCAGGCAGTCCGTAGCCCAGGATGCCTGTGGGAGTGGGGAATTCAACCTCTCAAACATCACCAAGCCCTGTGCCTTCTGTCAGTCAAAGGCAATCCTCCCAAAAAGGATGAAAACAGGAGTAGTTAGCAATCACCCTGCAGCAGCAGCAGGAGGAGACAGAGTCTCTGCCTCTCTGACCTTGTCCCTCTGTCCCTCTCTGTGTCCATCGCTCTCTGTCTCTCTCTCCCTGGCCCTGACAGTATCCACTACAGCTCCAATCATGGTTCCAAGTGACAATGTTGTTTGGATCAATGAATCAGACCCAACGTAGTACTCGATGTTATTAAGTAGAAGCCAAAGCTGATGATATTAAATAAGTAACCATGCAGAAGCTTATGTGGCTAATGACTTTTTGAAGGTATTATTTCCTCCAAAAGCCAGAACAGAGGGAGAAAAGTGCAAGTTTGGGAGGGCCAATTCTCATTTTGTTCAGGTTCTGAGGTCTTGGTGCAGGGCCAGGCTTTGAGGTGTGTGGGATATGCTTCCTATTCTGCATAAAGCTGGCAATTGTGTTCCAACACCTGGGACTGGGACACCTTCCAGCTCCACAGTCCTGTGGCTAGTCCTGGCCCTTAGGGAGGTGTCTGTAAAACTAACAGTTTTCATCAAGTAAAAGGAACCCATTCTCTGTGGATATCAAGTTTCCTGCCAACAGCTTCAAAGAAAAAGGAAAGTTTAAGTCTTTTGGAAAGACTTAAAGGGGAAGCTGCCCTGGACACCCCTTTGACCTCTGGCTGATGTAGTAAAGTGCTTGGGTGAAGTTTACAGAGCCTGGCCCTATCATGACAACCAGATTCTAGAGCTAGTCTATGGATGAAATGTGGCACAAAATCTCCCCCTGTTTTACAGGTGAAGAAGCCGAGGCAGGGAGAGGCTGAGCAGCCTGCTCAAAGAACACAAGGGTAGTGAGAGGCAGAACCAGGAGTAAAGTGTAAAGCACGTGGCATCACGCTCCACATCAGACGTGAAACCACACGTCCGCAACTGTGAATTGGGGAAATTGTTAAAACACGTTATGACAGTGACATTATAAACTGTAATGCAGTCATGAAATATGATTTCATGGAGGCACATCTCATATTCACATACCATAATGCATATATTTTTACCAAAAATTATTATTTACATACATGTGTGCCATAAACCAGAACAGATCAACGTTTGTATTATACGATTTTTATTTTTCTGTTTTTTTCTTATCCTTTTCTCAATTTTCTCCAAATGTTAATTTTGTAATAAAAATATTCTATAAATATAAACTTAAAAACTAAATTTCAAAAAAGAAAGGAAAGGGGAAAGTGAGCAGGGAGAAGATGACTTTCTCCAGTTGTCTTACAGGAAAGAAAGAATTTGGTGTGAATAGATGACATTCGAGAGAATCAGAGGAAAGGCAGATGGGTTGATGTGGGTCAACAAAATAAAAAGAAGCAAGAGAAGGAGAGCATGAATGAGAAACAGAAAAGGGAGACAGCAACTGTCTGTCTAAAATCTAGGCAACCTGGAGATAAAAACTGGTCAGATCATTGCCCTCAGAGCAAACCTCACTTCACAGATGTAGCAATGGGATGCAGGGTTCTGAAACCACTTCCTCAGCTCTGCGGGGACTGAGGCAGAGCTGTACTGGGCAGGCAGACACTGTACAGCAGACAAGGCATGAGCCCCAGCCAGGGAGACCTGGGTTTGAAGTCAGCACCACCCCCAACCAGTCAAAGTGCACAAGTGAAGGATGTCCCCCAAGATTCAGCCTCTACCGCTGAAAGGTGGGAATCATTTCCACACACAAATGCTTCTGTGAAGGTTCAATTTAAAAAACAGTTGAAATGAATGTGCCCAGTACAGAGAAGGTCATAATACATTGGCTTCCTTCTGTAGTCTAGAGAATTCCTTCCCTGTATGAGAACCCTTAGCCTTGAGCTACGTTGGCCTCAGATGTGTCAGTAGGAGTTTGATTGGTAACGGACCTGGTTTCTGCTTTCTGACTCTCTGTCTCTCCCTGTCTATCTCTGCCTCTGTCTCTGTCTCTCTGTCTCTCGGTGTCTCTCTCTGTTGCTCTGTCTCTGTCTTTCCGTCTCTGTCTCTCTCTGTCTCTCTTTATTTCCTGCTGTCTCTGTCTCTCTGCTTTTCCCCGTCTATCTCTGCCTGTCTTGTCTCCGTCACTCTGTCTCTCTGTCTTTCTGACCCTGTCTCTCTTTCTCTGTGTTTTAGTCTCTGTCTCTGCCTCTGCCTCTCTCTATCTCTGTGTCTCTCTGTCTTTCTGACTCTGTCTGTCTGTCTCTCTCACCGTGTCTCTCTGTCTCTCTCTCTCTCCCTCTCACACACAAGCACATGCACCCGCACATGCCTGTAGTACAATAACCATCTGGCACTCTTCATTTCCAAAGTCTATTGATGATGTCACTGGGTCTAAGGGGACCAGTCCACTGGAAAGGGAGTAGCCCAGAAGGGCCAAGCTCGGGGCAGAGGCAGCGAGAAAAGCAAACACAAATTGTTGAAATAACCTCCCTGTGGTATCAGCCTGTCATGTTTGCCCCCTTTCTCTCCCTTTGTACACCGAACACGTCCCTCGGCAGAGTGGAGGACAGCTCTGCTTCAATTACATCGGTTAATGCTTCCCTATCACAGCAATGCTCAAATCTTGCCAGCCATCCCTAGGGCCTGGTGGATTGGTCTGTTAAAATCCTGCGTGGCTTTATAGCACCATGGGCAAGAGATCTTCCTATCAAAGGCATCTCTGAGCTAATGCTACTGTGATCTTGGCGTGCCTGCAGCTTTGGGCATGAAAGATGGGTTCACATTCACAATACCGTGATGGTTATTATTCTACTGCCCAGTAAAACTACATAATTTGTCCTTGAAAACTACCAAGAAAGACATCCCAGACTCTTGTCTTACAGGAATTGAGAAAACGTTAAGTCCAACCTGAGTTTCCACCCATAAGTGTAGAGATGTTGGGCCGGTCATCTCCCTCTGTAAGTCTATTTCTCACAGTCATAACACAAAAAGTTTGGACAGAATCACCATTTCCCAAGGTGTGTTCCTCCAAATGCTAGTCATCAAGATTCTGCAAAAGAATAAAATGAGTTGTTTCATAACCAAATACTATGGGAAGCAGCTCAAACTCTCTTGAGTTTCATGATGCTTGTTGGCGTATTAAAGATCCTGAGAAGTCCTGCAGGAAGTATGCCTGTTGTATTTGCTATCAAATAAGTTAAAAAAAAAAAAAAAAAACTGGCCAGGTGCAGTGGCTCACGCCTGTAATCCCAGCACTTTGGGAGGCCAAGGCGGGTGGATCACGAGGTCAGGAGATCGAGATCATCCTGGCTAACACGGTGAAACCCCGTCTCTATTAAAAATACAAAAAATTAGCCGGGCATGGTGGCAGGCGCCTGTAGTCACAGCTACTCGGGAGGCTGAGGCAGGAGAATGGCGTGAACCCGGGAGGCGGAGCTTGCAGTGAGCTGAGATCACACCACTGCAGCCCAGCCTGGGCGACAGAGCGAGCTAGAGTCCATCTCAAAAAAAAAAAAAAAAAAAAAAAAACTACTGGACACTAATCTTTGTGGAGTATCTACTGTTTAATATGGCTTGAGGTTATCTTGCTTATCTTTATGGAATATCTACTGTTTAACATGGTTTGAGGTGAGGGTTCAGCAAAGCACACTAGTGCTTACCTGTTCCAGCATCTGCATTCCTCCAGCTGACACGCTCTGGATTGTTTAGATTGTGTAAACCTAAACCACTCAGGCTATTTGCTTTTGCATCTAAAGATGGGGAAACTAAAAAGTGTTCTTTTCAGAAAATTCTAGGTTGTTGCAATCCCTGGGACACCATCATTTCACAGGAATGTATGTTTTAGACACATCTCAACGTTTTACATTAAGCACGTACCTTGCTACATGTAACATTTAACGTGTTTTCTTCCTTTCTTCACTTGTCTACACTTGTTATCTTCCTTCAATCATGCACATTTCTTACCCTTTAAGAGAAGACATCACTGTCCTGACTCGGAGTTCCATGGAAGGTTTTCTAGCGTTGGCTTCTCCTTCTGTAGCGACTGTATTTTTCATTATCTGAGCACTTTTCACACTGAACTGAAATTGCTTATTTGCCTATTTCCCTTCTAAATGAGGAATTCCTACAGGTCAGGACACAAACTTTTAAGTATTTTATCACCTGTATGGTTAACACTTAATATGTAAAACTTACTTTAGATATTGTTTGTATATCTCATTCATTTAAATATTATGTCAAGCACCATCTTATTTAATCCTCTCAATTATCCAATGAAGTAGAAGTTGGCCCTTCACCTGATTTATTGATGAGGAATTGGAAACTTAGAAACATGTACTGGCATTCCCTAAGCTTTAGAGGCTACATAATTGCAAGGTTAGGGGCTGAAATTTGAACCCAGACACAGTCAGATTCCAGAACTCTTACTCTGGCCACCGTATTATATTACCCAGAGGCACTGAGGAGATGCTCAACAAAAATTTGTTGAAAGAGAAATGTATGAGACTTTATTAAAAGAGCATCCTATAAGACGGCTGCTTCTCTGATTTTACATACTCTAAATCTTGGAGTGAATGGTCCATGAATCCTCTCCAACCCAGGTATCCATCTCGAAAAACCTAGAGAGGGATTTGTTAAGTCAGGAGTTCATGAAGCTGATCAATGACTTAACTAAGTAATGAGAGACTCATTTTCTGGAATGAGAACTGTAGGTAATGCAGATTTTTAATTAATATATAACAGCTTTATTGAGGTATAATTTACTGCTATGGACTGAATATTAGTGTTTCTCCCAAACTGACATATCGAAGCCCTAGTTAATCCCCAATGCAATAGTATTTAGGGGTGGGGCCTTCGGGACATAAATGCGGTCATGGGGATAAGGTTGTGGGAATGAAACCTCTATGAAGAAATCAATGCCCTTGTAAGGGATGAAGGGACCAGAGCTCCCTCTCTCCACCAAGTGAGGACACAGTAAGGAAGCAGTGTTTGTAAGCCAGGAAGGGAGCCCTCATCAAGAACTTGACAATGCTGGCACCCTGATCTTGGACTTCCAGCCACCAGAACTGTGAGAAATAAATGTTTATTATTCAAACCACCCAGTCCATGCTATTCGGTTATAGCAGCCCAAGCTGACTGAGACATTTTCATAATAAAAATCATTGTTATATACTCAAAATGGGCGAATTTCATAGTATACATTTTGTATGCATTTGTACTGCTGTTCCTTCAACCAAACCATGACAAGTTTTAATACAAAAATTATGTTCTTTCTTGACAAAGAACGGGTGAAAACCTCCAGATGGTGTGGGTGCCCCCTTTCTGTCCTATACTGTTTCAACCAAGGTTGGGCAAAGACCTTCTTTCCTTGGTCAGGGCCCTCATGCCTGTATTGCAGTTAGCCATGAGTTGTTGTAGCCTGCCACATCCCCTCATGAATTGTAAGCTCTCGAAGGAAAATGACATTTCTTTTACATTTTTAAATGAACCCAAGAATAAACAAAGTGGCACACTTGTCTGGAGAAAACGTAAGGCTTGAAATCAGGTGACCCAAGTTTGCCTCCCAGCATCCTTCCTTTAAAACTATATGACCACAAGCCTCAATTTCCCCATCAATATAATAGGAATAATACCATTATAACCCCGGGTTCCAGGCTGACTATGCCCCCAACAATCCATATGGTATTTACCAAATAAAGGGGTACAGAGGGCAAAGACTTTTAAATATTTTCTACTCCTTGAAATCTTTGATGCCTGAATTTTAAGAACTCAAATTTCCAAACAAAAACTTTTTTCTTAGTCTCTAAGCAGCCATTGTTCCCAAACCACTTGCTTTTATGACCTAGACTGCAAATAACAAGTCCTATTTTGCTCAGATGAAAGAGTGATTTGAGAACCATTTAACGGTGTACACTTCCTCAGCATCGCAATCACAGAAATACCTGGGCTAAATGGCGCAGTGCTGATCCACTGTGAAAATTTGTAGAGTGTTCAATTACCCTTAGAATTGTTCATCTTTTACCTGTGGAGCCCCAGAGTCTAATCACAGGACAATAGGCTGCAGCTGGAAAATTTTTCACAGCACACAAAGAAAGTTCACAGAGAAGCCACAGGCCCCAGACCCCACCTGGAAAGTGAATTGTCCTGCATTTTACAGCACATGCATCATCCCTTTCTTCACAGTGTGTTCCTAATGTCCTCCTGGAGGGACAGAATAATAAATAATAACGATAAATCTGACATTGGCTTAGCAAATCTAAGGACAGAATTAATTCAAGGGCTACAGATTCCAGGGACTAGCATTTGTGGATCTTAACTGGATCTGAATGGATTCAGACATATGTCACATTTCTGGCCCCAAGTCTACTGAAGATTCTGCTCTTGACTCAAAGGACACTCACTGGACCCCAAAATGGAAAGGCCTCCAATGACACTTAGTTTTCTTAGATTGAATGATAGACTTCTTCATTTATTCCTTATTCCACAAACAGTTAGTACTTGTCAACTATCTTCCAGCGACTCTGCTTGGGGCTGCAATTAGAAAACAGATAAAATACAATCCCGGCCCTCAAGAATCCCCCTGTCCGAGGTGTCCTGTTACCGTTCTGCCCTCTCCAGGAAGACGCTTGTATCGCGTTTCAAGGACATACTGTGGGAAACGGCCTGGGCTTAGAGCCAAACGGAAGAGTCTGGCCTGCAGCAGCCACTTACCCCTTGCTGACTGAGGTACTGAGGTAGGGTTTTTTGGTTTTTTGTTGTTTTGTTTTTGAGTTGGAGTCTCGCTCTGCCGCCCAGGCTGGAGTGCAGTGGTGCAATCTCGGCTCACTGCAAGCTCTGCCTCTCGGGTTCCCGCCATTCTCCTGCCTCAGCCTCCCGAGCAGCTGGGACTACAGGTGCCCCATACCACGCCCGGCTTTTTTTTTTTTTTTTTTTTTTTTTTTTTTTTGTATTTTTAGTAGAGACGGGGTTTCACCGTGTTAGCCAGGATGGTCTCGATCTCCTGACCTCGTGATCCGCCCGCCTCAGCCTCCCAAAGTGCTGGGATTACAGGCATGAGCCACCGTGCCCGGCCTCAGGTAGGGTTTTTACCCTCCTTAGCCTCAGGTTCTTCAACTGTAAAATGGCAGGAAAGCAAGCCAGCAGTTACAGCACTGTACTGTCAATATTATAAGAGAAATAAGCACAGAGCACCAGGAGAATTAGGAGCCATGGAACAGGTGCAGGCAGGCACCACACGCTAAAGAAGGTAGAACTGGGTGTCAGTTTTGAGAGCAGAGTAAGAGCAAACTGACTCTAGAAGTGTGGGGGAGCCCTGCAGCCTAGGCATGAGAAACCTTCTGGATATGAGATGCTGCGTGCTCTGGGAGGAATTAATGGCACCTTTAGAGAAAAATGCAAGGGGATGGGAAAGCTTGGTTAGAGGGAGCCCTAACAAACTGAGTGGCTCAGATAAAATCGGTGACAATTGTTTGACAGTTAAGTCAGTGCCTGAGTGAGGTGACTTTAGGATAAGTGGGTTTCTGGCATTGATGTTGACATGGATACTCTAGGTGACAAAACCTCGCTGAAAAGGACAAAGCATTGGGTTCCAAATGAAGCAACAGTCTCCTAGTAAAATAGCGCATCTCAGGAACGAAGTTAGTTACGGCTACTACAGATCGTGTGACTGGAGTGTACAGCTTCCCGTTTCCAGATTCAAATCCTTCATTTTCACAATGACGAGTTGTGAGTGCTTAGGCTCTGAGGAAAGGGAGGAGGATGTGTCTAAGAGGAGACCATGCTCGGTTCTCTCCCTTTTTCTTAATGCACAGAATTTCTCACTTGGCCGTGAAGAGCAGAGAAAGGAAGGGACTGTCCAGGCTACAGATTTCTCACATTCTTGTGTGAAAAGAAAACAGGGGCTGGTGAATGAGGCTCCCTCTTTCTGTACCATTGAAACCCACTAGTGAATATTAAGGTAGAGTATTGTGGGAAAACGCCCTGGGCTTTGAGTCAGGCAGAAGAGTCTGGCCGGCAGCAGCCACTTACCTCTTGGTGACTGGGGTAGGGTTTTTACCCTCCTTAGCCTCAGTTTCTCCATCTGTAAAATAGAAATAGGAATGCCAGCTCCACACGATGCTGAAAAGACTACTTGAGAGTCTGTGTGGATCACACAGCACATCATGCGGACCGCCTTTCTATTTGTTGCTGTTTGTTTAATTCCGTATTTTGTAGATCAGAGAGATCTATTCCAACCCATTCATTTGCTAAATGTCCCTTTTCCTTTCCCTTTTATTTATTTTCCTTTTTTTTTTCTTTTTCCACCCCAACCCCTCCTGCACACACAAACACACCTATGTTTCCTGCAGAAATGAAGCTAATTCCAACACTCAATTAGTGAAGTCATTGCCACAGAGAGTAGCCAAGGTGCTTTGAGAGGGATGGTAACTCATAACATTTCATTTTATTTCGAACAGGGTTAACCACATCATTATTACCAAAACACAGTCCCAAAGGCTCCATCTGTCTCCCATTGATGTCTATTCATGGTTTGCTGGCAGCAGTTCAAGGAGTCTGACCGGTTTAAAAACACAAAGCTCCTGAAACCAGAGCGAGTTTATTTTCCTAGCAGGTGATTACAATGCTTAGCTCTAATTTAGTGTGAAAGGGCTCCAGTGATAGGCACTGTTAGCTTGAATTACAGCACTTGGTCCATGACTGTTCACCTACTGCAGGTATAGCTCCAGAAGGACTAATGTGTTACCGAGTTTTGGCGGAGCTGAGCAACTGGAAGTGTAGAACACAGAGCTATTCACAGATTTTCTGTGGTCAAAGACAGAGCCTGAGATACTCATTGATGACTGATCAAGGCTAAAAGAATGCTGACAACATGTACTTTTCTCCTGAACCTTCTTTTAGATATAAATTTACTTAGGTATACAATATGGTTTGGATCTGTGTCTTCACCCAAATCTCAGGTCCAATTGTAATGCCCAGTGTTGGAAGTGGAGCCTGGTGGGAGGTGATCGGATCCAGGGGCCAGAGTCCTCATGAATGAGTCAGCACCATCCCCTTGGTGCTGTTCTCATAATAGGGAGTGAGTGAGTTACTGTGAGATATGGTTGTTTGAAAGCATACAGTACCTTCCCCCTTTCTTTCCTGCTCCTGCTTCTGCCATGTAAGATGTGCCTGCTTCTGCTTCACTTTCTGCCATGATTGTAAGTCTCCCGAGGCCTCCCCAGAAGCAGAAGCAGCTGTGCTTCCTGTACAGCCTGCAGAACTGTGAGCCAATTAAACCTCTTTTCTTTATAAATTACCCAGTCTCAGGTGTTTCTTTATAGTAGTGCAAGAATAAACTAAAACGGCATATTTTACATGTCATATAATTCACCCATTTTAAAGTATACTATTCAACGATTTTTTAGTAAATTCACCAACTTGTGTAACTATCACTATAAATCAGTTCTGGAAGATTTCCATCAACCTTATAAGATTTCTTATGCCTGTTTAGTGTTGATCCCAGTCCCCCACCCCCACTCACTTCCCCAGGCAATTACTAATCTACTTTTTTCTCTTCAGATTTTCCTTTTCTGGATTATTTCACACAAATGGAATTATTCAATAGGTGGTGTCTTGTGTCTGGCTTCTTTCACTTATAATATTTTTGAGGTTAGTTGATGTAGCGTGTATAACAGTTTATCCATTTTTATTGCTAAATAATATTCCATTGCATGATTATACATTTTGTCTATCTAACTCACCAATTTATGGGCATTTGGATTGTTTTCCATCTGGGGCTCTTATGGATAATACTACTAAGAAGGTTCGTGTATAAGTCTTTGTGTGAACATACATTTTTATTTCTCTTGGGTAGATACCTAAGAGAAGTATTACTGGGTCATATGGTATAGCTATGTTCAACTTTTTAAGAAATCATCTCCAGAATCTTGATTCTCTTATAGAAGCTCATTTCCTCTTTGCTCCCCAACTAAAACACTAGTGATTCAGATGTAAGGAACACACCTCCACAGCTCTCCCTATGGCCCAGGATGAAAATCAAAAACAGAAGCAAACAAAGCTGTTTTTTCTCTCCTGATTACACTCATAGCAGAAAAGCACAGAGTTGAAACCACAAAATGAGCCCGCCAAAGAAGTAACAAACTCTTTGTTCCCTCTTTTTCAGTCCTTTCTGGCTATACAGTACAAGTAAAACAAAATAACAGTAGAGATACTGAAAATCAAACCATAAGCTTCAAAAGTCTGTCTTGGCTCATGGATCACTTGCTAAAGCCTTTATTTTTAATGTTCTGAGCAAAGATTAACTATTATTTCATTGCAATTTAATTTACCAGAGAGTTTTACAAACCTACCAAGTGCCTAGTACAGAAAATGATGGAAGTAGAAGTTTCCAATGAGCAGCTTCTAGTCCCACTGGTGAGAAATCCATACCTTACGATCACATATCACATGGTAGTTTGTAAGGGGATTTTGGATTTTTTCTCCCCTTTTGCACACATCAATCCTGTTAACAAAGATTCTTTTAGGGGGAGAAGAGAAAAGGAAGATTGAACTTGGATCGTCTCCAGTTTTATATCTCCAGCTATGAACAATAGATGATGGGGAGTTGAACTTGGAGAACAGCTAAACAAATACTGAAAGTATTAGCATATTAGGCAAGGGATAAGGAGGTTCCTTAATTTATATATGTATGCATTGGGATGGGGAGGGGAGGAAAGAGAGGGAGGGGAGAAGTTCTATGGGATTTTTGTTTCTTTTGTGTTGCTGTTCTTGAAAGGATAGTAGCATTAACTTATATTGTGCACTCACTCTCACACCTAAGACACTATTACTGTTTCCACTTTAAAGATAAGAAGCATGTGGATCAGAGCAGTAAAATCACTGTTAGGCCAGAAGCCCAAGGTTTCATCCTAGGAGTGCCATGTGCTATTTCTGACCCCCAACCTGAGTTTGTTCTACCACAGGACATGATAAATGGCAATGCTTTAAGGTGGGTTAGCCAGTGGTGTTCTGGTAAATTTTAATAAATGTTGAACAACTCTCTAGAAAAAAAGTATATATACACACATATATATATATATACACAACTTTGTTATAAGTGTTACCAGTATAAAAGTTATATAGTACATAATTTATAAATAATAATGAAATATACAGTATTCTTCATTATAAATTCCATATAGTCAGTTGCTTCTCATAGAATTATTTCATCGATTTTTACTGAACTCTCATATCTTTAGCAAATCCATGGTTGTAATTGACAAATGAGTATAGTTCTGACATCAATATTGGTTGCTATTTTCCTTTGTATTAATGAGTTAAATAAAAGTGGAACAACAAAGAAATAGGAGAACTTTACTTGCTCTTCAGAGATGTGGGCAACTTTGTTGAATCAGATAATATTGGAAGAATATATCCTCTTTGTGCTATTCACAATGTTGTAGATATTGACACAGCACACTTTTAAGTTAAATCTGCTTTATTAATGTTTCCTCCATTATCTTCTTAAGTCTAATGTGTCAACAAAGCAATAAACTAAACCCTGATTTGTAGCATGTGCCAATTTCTGTGGTGTAATTACTCCCACAGTGGCCAATGTCCAGCAGCAAATATGACTTCACTAAAGTGAGAGTGGTGAAGAGATAAACAGTAGCATATTTTCACCATTCAGATAAAATAGATGTACATAATATCAAGACTATAGGTAAGAGCGAAATGTAATAAAGTAATTAGAAAGTGATGCATTTTGTATATTCATTGTATTTGCTTTTAGTCTAATTTTGTCAGTTATAATTTTATATAATTTAATTTTTAATAATGACTGTTTAACAACTGGTGTGCAAAATTCCTGAAACTTTAATGCAGAAATCAGCTCTGCTGGGCCAGCTTCAGCACACCACTGATAACTCAATATTCCGTCTGCTCTTCTTCTTCCTCTCCATGCAGGTCTGACATTGAATGCCTCCTTTATTACTGATTTTCTATGAAAATGTTTCAGGCTTTATCAGAACACTACCATTGACTAGTTGACCTTGGAAAAATATTTGACCTTAGAGAGTCATTTCATTATTTGCACATCAAGGTTATTGTACCTTCATCATAGCACCACTGTAAAGATGGGTAAAGTAACCGAGACTGTGACAAGACAGCACACCTGCTCAGAAACTATGAGCTCGCACCCTCGTCTGCCCCTCAAAATTCCTGGGGTTTATACCTGGAGCAGGTGCATGGAGAACTCTACTGGTCCTTCTTTGCTCTTCTTTTTCATTTTTTTCTTTCTCATTGTTTGGTTTTGTTTGGTTTTGTTTCATTTTGCTTTTTGAGACAGAGTCTCACTCCGTTGCCCAGGCTCGAGTGCAGTGGCACAACCTCTGCTCCCTGCAACCTCCACCTCCCAGGTTCAAGCAATTCTCCTTCCTCCTTCTTCCTTCCTCCCTCCCTCAAGCGATTCTCCTTCCTCCTTCCTCCCTCCTTCAAGTGATTCTCCTTCATCCTTCCAATCCCAAGGAGCTGGGATTACAGGCACATGACACCATGCAGTTAGCCTGGCTAATTTTTGTATTTTTTAGTAGAGAGGTTTTGCCATGTTGGCCCGGCTTGTTTTGAACTCCTGGCCTCAGGTGATCTGCCTGTCTTGGCCTCCCAAAGTGTTGGAATTATAGGCAGGAGCCACCGCACCCAGCCTCTTTCTTGTTTCTTAAGAAAGCATCTCACCCTGTTGCCCAGGCTGGAGTAAAGTGACACAAACTTGGGTCACTGCCGACCTCCACCTTCTAGGTTCAAGCAATTCTCCAGCCTCAGTCACCTGAGTAGCTGGGATTACAAGTATGCACCACCATGTGTGACTAATTTTTGTGTTTTTAGTAGAGATGGGGTTTCACCATATTGACCAGGCTGGTCTCAAACACCTGGCCTCAAGTGATCTTCCGTCCTTAGACTTCCCAAAGTGCTGGGATTCCAGGTGTGAGCCACCACACCCAGCCCCTTCTTTGCTCTTCTAATCTCTGTTATTAGCGCACCCAGAACTGATAGCGACCAGATGACCTCTGTGACTAGGAGAGTGGGTACCCATAGGAAACAATCACAACAAGGCTCTATATGTATTGATTTTTTGATCCTTACAACAATTCTGTGACGTGTTCTCATCAACTGTATTGCAGATAAGAGAAATAAATCCCAGAGGGATCACATCAACTTTCTCTAACTTGAATGTGCACACAGATCCCGTGGCCTCTTATTACAATGCAGATTACAGTTCAGTGGTCTGGGATGGTGCCTGGGATTCTGCCTGCCTAACCAGCCTTTGGGAGATGCTGCTGGTCTGGGGACCACACTTTGACTAGCAAGAAATGGGAATTCCCAGGCTAATAAACAGATACGGCCAGTTAGCCAATTCCAAATCCCACACTCTTAATGTCCATGATATTTAACCTTCTGGAAAAGCCTAAGTCTACAAGGAGAATTCCTGGAGAAACAAGGGCATCATAGATATCTATAGAACCAAAGAAGAAAATTCAGCTCTTCCTTAAGGGAACCAGAGCTCTATGTGGATAAATCTACCATATCCAGGTCACCTGGCATCTCTGTAATGACAGTGTTTACCATTATTTGAGCCACTCATCAACGTGCTAGTTACCATACACACAAGATGTCTAACATCCCACAGAAATTTCCTACCAGCAGGCTCCATGCAGACATCTCACCCAGACATCTGCCAGGGGAGGAGAATTTAATCACTACATTTATTGGAGTTTGAGCCAGAAGACTCTCAGAGCCCAAATAATCTAAATTCCTATATTACAGCTGGAGAAATTTCAGCCTGGAGAGGGCAGGCACACTATGAGTCCGAGGTTGCTCTCTCAATCTCCAGTTGGTATGGTGGTTGCCACTGAGGGCGGCCTGGGCATTCAGGGTCCTTGGTCAGCACCTGGCTCCCTGCTTTCTCTGGAATCCTAAGCACATGCTCCAGGTGAGACAGAACCTGTCCTGCAGGTTGTCAAAGACAAAGCCGCAGAGTCAGATGAACTATGCAGGATGGAACAAGGGAAAACATGCAAAGTTGGAAGACTTGCTTTTTTAATGGTTTCCAAGGGAGCAGACATTCTGGAGAGATTAATTCTGTGTGTGAAGTCTCAGCTATTACAAAGAGGGTAACACCTCCCCTGCTCCCATCCTGTTCCATCTCCTGCTGGGGTTGTGGCAGTAGCTTCCCAAAGGGTCTCTCTGCTTCCACTTTATCCCTCAATGACATAGCTATTCTCCAGCCAGAAGACAGAGAGATCCTATTGAGTCATAATTGTTATCTTTGTGTTCCTCTGTCCGAGACCCTGATGTGGCTTCATAGCCATGGCCTAAGTCTACTGCCTCTCAATGACCTCTTGCCACATCTGCCCTGATTCTCCCAAAAGGTTCTTGGACTGTCTTCCCCATTCATCCCAGTAGGCATTCCAGTTCAGCCACGTGGACCTCATTACCTTGATTCAACTACTTAGCCACACTCCTGCCTTTGAACTTTTCATGCAGATACCCCACAGCTGATGTGCCCAGTGCCTTTTCCCTGTTCTCATCTTTCCAGTAAGGCTCACCTTGACCACCCCAAGGAGTATTCATACCCACCTGCCCACCCCTCCCAGCATTCTGATTTTCCCACCTGCTCTACGGTCCTTCCAGAGCACCTTATCACCTGCTAACATGCTATACCCATTCCTGATTCATTCTGTTTACTGTTATTGTTGTCCTTCTCTGTTCCATGGACAGAGATCCTTTTCTGCTTTGTTCCAGAGGAGTTAGGCATCTTCTTTATTTTGTTCACTGATATATCTCGAGCAGTGAGAGTAATTCTGGGCCCACACTGAACACTAAGAAAAAAATAAATGTGTTGTTGAATTCATTTTAGTAAAAATTTCTAGCCTAAATACTTATTGAGGACTTGTTCTATTCCAAGTATAGTTGTAAGCATTTTGCATACGTTATCTCATTTAATTCTTACAATATTCTCAACATATAGCAAAACCTAAACACCCTCGGTGCCAAATGCTGCTATTAAACAGTCCCTGGGGAACACAGATGAGCTGTATTGTGATGATTGACTCCCACCCTGGCTTCCTGGGTTTAACTATCTTTTGATAAGTGCTTTGAAAACCCGTGTTTCCAGATAGCATGATAAGATAGATCTGCCACACCCCAGAGCTCATCAGCGTGGGAAAGCAACTGTGTACCAACGGCAGTAGATAAGCCCTGGGGTAAATCTAGGATTCCAACCACTCTCCATTTCCATGAAACCCAGCATGACGCAATAGAGAGTAACAGTCTTTGGGTCAGACGGGCCTGATACTGAATGCCATTCAGGCGTTTACTGCTGTGCAGCTGCAGACAATATACTTGGCCTCCCTGGGCTTTTCCTCCCCATCGATAAAGTAGAAATATGGCTTAACCTGAAATGTCAACAGGAATAATTGAGAAAAGTGGCTGACACACTCTCAGCAAGACACTGTGGACATAGGATCTTTCACAGGCCAATGTGTCCATTGCCTTTTGGGGAATGATTTCAAACTCAAGTTTGGATGGACCATGATGTTGGGCAGACCTTGTACTAAAGCTCAGTTCTGTCACTTCACACCAATCTGTACTGAGCTCTTCCTGTGGGCAGGGCCCCATCCTAAGAGCTGGGAATATGGATATAAAATAAATGTCATTTTTTTTTTCACTGAGAGATGTAAGTAGGTTTCTTCAGCTCTCTAGCCGCTCGGTTACTGAGAGGATCAAATGAGATGGGTCTGGAACAAGAAAGCTTGCATCCAATGTTCACCTATGCACCTTTTCATTGTAGACATTGTGGGAATAGTGGCTGTGACATGCAGCGTTTACTGTTTCCAGAGAGAGATTTGGCCAATTGTTCATGATGGCTGCTCTTTGGGGCAGAATGCGGGCTGTAGGGAGAGAGTGGAGGGGCAGGGACCAGACCATGGAGGGCCAGTGAGCCATGTTCCAAAGATGGACTGTGACTACAGGCAGCAGCAATGCCAGATTTTAGAATGAGGATCCTGGCCACAACACAGTGAATGGACTGGAGGAAGTGAGAAGTGGAGGGAAGGAAGGGGAGAGAGTACTGGCGATTCTCACAGGACAGAAGGCAGGAGCCACCCCTTCTTTTTTTTTTTTTTTTTTTTTTTTTTTTTTGGACCTGCTGCAATCATAAAGTGTGGCACAAGGAGATAGAGGAAAGGCTATTTTCCTAGGGGGCTCCTTCTCTGGAAGCCCCTCTGGCACTCATGGGAGGCCCCTCCCAGCTTTCCTGCAGACTGCAGAAGAAGGTCCGTTACTTTTTTTTTTTTTTTTTTTGAGACTTATTCTCCCTCTGTTGCCCAGCCTGGAGTGCAGTGGCACGATTTCAGCCCACTGCAACCTCCACCTCCCAGGTTCAGGTGATTATCATGCCTCAGCCTCCTGAATTGCTGGGATTACAGGCACCCGACATGATGCCCAGCTAATTTTTGTGTTTGTTTGTTTGTTTGTTTGTTTTTGAGATGGACCCTTGCTCTGTCACCAGGCTGGAGTGCTGTAGTGCAGTCTTGGCTCACTGCAACCTCCGCCTCCTGAGTTCAAGAAATTCTCATGCCTCAGCTTCCCTAGTAGCTGGGATTACAGGCACGTGCCACCACACCCAGCTAATTTTTTTTATTTTTAGTAGAGATGGGGTTTCACCATGTTGGCCAGGATGGTCTCAATCTCCTGACCTTGTGATCTGCCTGCCTCGGCCTCCCAAAGTGCGGGGATTACAGGTGTGAGCCACTGCACCCAGCCTAATTTTTGTATTTTTAGTAGAGATGGAGTTTCACCATGTTGCCCAGGCTGGTCTCGAACTCCTGACCTCAAGTGATCCATCTGCCTCGGCCTCCCAAAGTGCTGGGATTACAGACGTGAGCCATACCATTGCCAGCCCATTATGTCTTTTTTACTTAGGCTATTTATGGGGTGTCTACTTACCGGGTACAGATCAAGTTTTTATTTTGAGGATTCATATGTGTGTGTGTGTGTGTATGCGTGTTTGTGTGCACGCACGTGCATGTGTGTGTGTTGCTTTTTTATGTTGTTTTCTATCACGCATCCAGAATCTTTCAGGCATGACCATCTATAAATTAAATTCCACCAGGAACACATCTATGGACCTATAAAAAGGGTAATTCACTGTTGTTATTGTATTTGCTCATTACATACATTGATGGTCTATTAAAAGTTACATCTCTTGACAGAAAGAGACAGAGAAAAAAAGGAGAAAGCATTTGAAAAGATGAGATGTAAGGCCTCTCTTTGTCTAGGTTCATGTATTTCCTCTTGCTGAATCAAAATTTAAACAAAAAAGAAGAGGGGGGAAAAAGCTTTTATGGGTTTTCTGGAAACCTGGGCATCAAGGATTCAGGATTATTTTCTTGTTTTCTAAATTAGATCAGCTTTTTTTGTCGTTCTCTTTTTCTCTCCCCAAGAAAATTAAAAAGATTTTAAAAAACGAGCATTCATTTAAAAGGCACATAATGAGGCTTAATTAGAAAACGAGTACTAGGGAAGTCAAGGCCAAGCAA
Source organism: Macaca nemestrina (assembly GCF_043159975.1). Taxonomy (NCBI): domain Eukaryota; kingdom Metazoa; phylum Chordata; class Mammalia; order Primates; family Cercopithecidae; genus Macaca; species Macaca nemestrina. The sequence goes on from NC_092127.1 coordinate 186,919,084, forward strand.
AAGGGACCCGGATCACCTCACATGGAGCCAGAAGCTGCAGTGGAACCTTCTCTCTCTCCACATCTGGTTAGCTTGGACAGATGATTTCACTTCACAGGGTCTCATTTTCCTCATTTGTGAAATTAGCAGGTTCAAGCAGATGATATGTATTTTTCCACCCAGCTTCATGCTTTGAGATTCTTTGAGACCACAACTCTGGAAAAGGAGCTAAAATCAAATGCCACCCTCCACTTTGCACTTGCAACCCATAGGCAGTGCTGGTCTATTCTAGAATACTCTGAAACCCTTTTCTGCCTCAATAAACAAGAATTAGTTATTCCCTTGAGGCATTCCTGCCTCCAGGAGTCTTGAATCTTCTCAGGCACAAATATTTCCTCTGCTGCTCTTCTGTGTGAGGGTCTTGACAGGTGGTCCCTAATGTCAGGAAATTCAGAATTTTGGTAGAAGATGTGCATGCAAATGATGACTGTGCAGGTGGCAGTCCCTGAAGACCAAAGTCTGATCCATTTCAATGGAGAACCCAGGGCCTTACTGTGAGTCAGAAGAAGCTAGAAGACAGGAATGCAGCCCAGGTAGACTCCAGGGACTGGAAGGAGATCGGAGAATGGGCTACCTCCTGACCAATAAGGACTTCTGACTAAGTATGAATCCAACAGGCAGCAGTTAGAACTGAGTGCCAAGGGAAAGCAGGGCCAGAGCCAGGTAGACTGTCCTGAAACCAGGTAGCCATTCAAATGGTACAAAGGTAGGAGTGTGGGGAAAAGAGAGGCAGAGGGGATGACAGTCCCTTGCTCACTGGCTTGGTTCCCACTCGGCTGTCAGCTTTATGAGGGCAGCACCTAATCTGTCTTGTTTAACGTGACCCAGGCCTGTGATGAACTGAATATTTGTGTCCTTTAAGTTCCTATGTCAAAATCCCAACCACCAATGATGGTATTGTGCGGTGGGGCCTTTGAGGCCCTCATGAATGAGGCACTAATGCCCTTCTAAGAAGAAATATGAGAGATGATTTTTTTTGGCCACATGGGGATACCACAGGGAAACAGCTCTCTGCAAATCAGGAAACAGGCTCTCACCAGACGCCAATTCTAAGAGTAGCTTGATCTTGGACTTCTCAGCCTGCAGAGCTATGAGGGATAAATATTTGTTATTTGAGCCCCCCAGCCTATGATAATTTGTTATAGCAGCCCAAACTGACTCAGACAAGGCCTAATACAATCCCCAGCCCACAGAGGCTACTTAATGCATAGTTGACTTGAGGATAACATGAGGGTTTTCTTCCCGATTTCAACACAGTTCAGTAAAGAATTTTCGTCATTGTTAAGGAGTTGGTTCCCATGACCCAGACACAGAGCCTTTTAGGAATAGTCAACAAGGATGCAAAACGAGAGGCATGGGGTTCAGGTTGAAGCTGGGGGCTCAGAAAACACAGCTGTTATTCACTAAGGAGAGAGCAAGCATCATTCTAGTTCACAGAGGAAACGTGTTACATCCGCGTAGAAGCATTTGGGCAAGATTATTGGAAAGGATGGCATCTGCACTGGTACCCGAAGACCAAGGAGAGTTGGAGGATATAGAGATGGGAGAAGAGGAGGAGAAGAGAGGGAATGGGCCTAGCAGGCCGAGGAGACTACATGAGCAAATTGCATCTCAACTTGCTATATTTCAGCTGAGCAGGAAGTTCAGTTTGCATGGATTGTAGGTTGAAAAACAAAATTGAAGAGTTGAAATGATAACTAAGATAAAATTGTAAAAGATCTTTGAGTGGAAAGTGATTAGCGTCAAGGAGATCAATGAAGGAATTCTTGCAGGGGTCCGGGAGAAAGATCAAGAGGCTTTGGTAAGCACAGGACACTCCAAGTTCTCATGTCCTGTTACATATGCACATCTCTCCGAGTATATGGATTTTTTGAGACTCTTCTACTAGACTTTCAACTGCTAATGATTCAGCACTTTTATTCCTCTCTGTTTAACACAGGGACAGAAAAGTGCTCAGGATATTTTTGATGATTATCCACCATGGACAACATCAAACAGCCTTACCCTCTGATTTTACAGACGCAATAACCAGGGCTTATAGTTATGAATGGTTAAGTAATTTAGCTGAGTGACACAATAGTTGATAAAATAATTAGGGCTCAAACCTGAATCACACAGCCAAGCTCTCAGTCCCATTCAGCTGACTGTCCCTGGACTCATTGTCCAGGATTGTGGCTGAAAACACCATAAATGGGAGGCACTGACAAGATGTATAGGACCCTCTGAGCAAGGTCCCTAACGCTGCAGCTGCTTCAGAATAGAAGCTTGTCTTACATTTGAGGCATTTTCCTAACTTTGTGCTACAGACATATTGCTAGGCAGGACAAAAACAGCCTCCAAATTTGGTGGGTTGTGTTTCCTGGCGTGCAGTGGCACAAGGAGATACAGTACTTTATAGGATTCCAGTCTCTGAGCAGGGTTCGCAATCATGCCTTATCATCAGTGTCTGCTTCCCAGCAAATGAAGCTTCCTGCAAGATAGCGAGGCATGGGTTCATTGCAACAACCCAGATCAGGAGAGAGATTGTACTGTGGCCAAATGATAGATAACAAGACCCACTGTGTCTTCATTGGCAGCTCAAACTCCAGTATGACTCAGATAGGGGAAAAGAGAGCATGCCACGGTGGGGCAACGGCAACCTATTAGGACCTTCCCACCTGTCCTTGTTCTTACCAGAAACCAGCTGAAAGCCTTGCTCAACTCCTGTGAGATCCATCAGCAAAGAAACTCTTATGGGTGCACCTTTTCCCCCATTCCTCAGACACCCAGTGTGGCCTAGAATGGACTACCAGTCATCAACAGAATCTGTTCATTGAAGTGACAGGTTTTAAACCAAGATATGTCCAACTATAGGACCCAAATGGCTAGAGCCCTGAGCCATGGTTTTCTCATCTGTTAACATGAGGACAACATATGTATCTAATTTAAGAGATTGTGATGATTAAATCAACTCACCCAGGGCAGTACCTGCAACAACCTAGATGCTTACTACCTGTTAAAAACATTTTTTTTCTGCTGTATCTGTCAAGAGGCAGATACAATGACTACATCTTTATGATGTGTATTAGTCAGAGCTCTATAGAAAAGCAGAATCAACTCTGTGTGTGTGTGTGTGTGTGTGTGTGTGTGTGTGTGTGTGTAGTCATGCACCATATAACATTTAGGTAACTGAAGGGCCTCCTATATGATAGTGACCCCATAAGATGATAATGGAGCTGCAAACTTCCTATCACCTAGTAATGCTGCAGCTGCTGTAACATTGTAATGCCACACATTACTCACGTGTTTGTGATGATGCTGGTGTAAAAAAAACTGTGCTGCCAGCATATAAAAGCATAGCACATACAATTACGTAAGGTACACAATACTTAGTAATCATAAATGGCTACGTTACCGGTTTATGTATTTACTAGACTATACTTGTTATTGTTATTTTAGAGTGTGCTCCTTTTATTTATTTTTTTTAATTAACTGCAAAACAGCCTCTGGCAGGTTCTTGAGGAGGGATTCCAGAAGAAGGCATTGTTATCACAGGAGATGACAGTTCCATACATGTCATTACCCCTGAAGACCTTCCAGTGGGACAAGGTGTTGGGGTGGCAGGCAGTGATCCCGTTGACCCTGACCCTATGCAGGCCTAGGCTAATGTGTGTGTTTCTGTCTTAATTTTTTAACAAAAATGTTTAAAAAGTAATACAAATTTTGAAAGTTTAAAATTAAATGTTTACAGAATAAGTATATAACAAGTATCTTCGTACAGCTATACCATGTGTTTTTAAGTGTTATTTCAAGAGTCAACATTTTTTAAATTGAAACATTAATCAAGTAAAACAGTTACAGTAAGCTAAGTTTAAAGAAAAAAATTTCTAAAATAAACATACAGAGTCTCCAAACATACAGTAGTGTACAGTCATGTCCTAGGCCTTCACATTCACCCACCACTCACTCACTGACTCACTCAGAGCAAATTCCAGTCCTGCAAGCTTCATTCATCCAAGGTAAGTGCCTTATACAGGTATGCCATTTTCTTTTCTTTTCTTTTTTTTTTTTTGAGACGGAGTCTTGCTGTGTCCCCAGGCTAGAGTGCAGTGGCACGATCTCAGCTCACCGCAACCTCCACCTCCGGGGTTCAAGCAATTCTCCTGCCTCAGCCTCCCGAGTAGCTGGGACTACAGGTGTGCACCACCACACTCAGCTAATTTTTGTATTTTTAGTAGAGACCGAGTTTTACCATGTTGGGCAGGATGGTCTCGATCTCCTGACTTTATGATCTACCTACATTGGCCTCCCAAAGTGCTGGGATTACAGGTGTGAGCCACTGTGCCCCACCCAGGTGTGCCAGTTTTTAATCTTTTTTAACTTATTTTTACTGTACCTGTCTATTTTTAGATATCTTTGTACTTGTAACACATGTACCATTGTGTTATAATTGTTTACAGTATTCATTACAGTAACATGCTCTTTAGGTTTGTAGCCTAGCAGCAATAGGCTATACCATATCACCCAGCTGTGCAGTAGTTCCACCATCTCAGTTTGTGTAAGTACACTCTATGATGTTCACCCAAGGACACGCTTCCCAGAACGCATTCCCATCATTAAGAGATGTGTCACTGTATATACATATGTATCCAGAGAGAGAGAGAGAGAGAAAGCAAGGGAGATTTATTTTAAGGGATTGTCTCACAAGATTTTGGGAGAAACCTGTAGGTCAGGCTGGCAGGTGGGAGATTCAGGTAAGAGTTGATGTTATAGTCTTAAAACTAAATTCCACAGGGCAATAGGCTGGAAACTCAGGCAGGCTTTGTATGGTACAGTCTCGAGGCATAATTTCTTCTTGTTCAGGAAACCCTAGTCTTCGCTATTAAGGCCTTCAGCTGATTGGAGGAGGCCCACCCACATTATGAAGCATCATCTGCTTTAGTCAGAATCTACTGATTTAAATGTTAATCATATCTAAGAAATAGCTTCACAGCAACGTCTACACTGGTGTTTGAACAAACAACTGGGCTCCATAGCCTAGCCAAGTTGACTCACAAAATTAACCATCACACCATGAAACTGCAAAGGCAGTGAATAGGTGGGGAGTAGTGATTAAATCATCTCGTTGCCAGAAATTCATTATTGGACTTCCCTCTCAAGTTTCTATGTGAAGTGTTACAAGCTCAAATTTTCAGGGGGCAGTCTCCTAATATAAAAATGTGAGATAATAGGGAATGAATGGTGGGGCTTCATGAACTTGAAAGAATAGACCCCATACACATATATTTAAACTTAAAAAAAAGCTGTAAACTTGTTACAGCTTAACAAGAAGGCTTTTTGTGCTCTTTGGTTTTTCAAGGATGGGCAGATCAAGCATATGGATGTTGACTGGCATGTAGGCCGTGGTGCATCACGACCCCAGAACCTTCACTTAGTTGCTCAAGGAGAGTGCTAAAAATCTCCTCGGCTTAGAAGAAGCATGTGCAGGAACATGCAACTTGAAGGAGGTTTACACCTAGCACCCTTACAGCTTAGGGACCAAATGGAATGAACAAAATGGACATCGATCACTTGGCTACAGTTCTAGAACTGCAGCTTTGCCTCTCTGTAATCGAGTAAGCCACATTTCTGACCTGGCTGAAATATTTCAATTACCAACTGCCCTTCTTGATGCTACTGGTTGTTCAACTATGATATCCTTTAGTCATTTGGGGTAAGAATTGGGCCCTAGAGAATAAATATAATCATGAACATGCAATCAATATATAAGGAAGGTGCTACACCCCTGCTCTTCCCCATGTGTAAAATGGGAATCAGACTCACTGAATAGCTTGTTCAGTTGGCAAAGCTGCATTCATATCCAATCTACTCGCTCCCAGAGGACACTTGCCCTCAGGATAACTCCTGCCTTCAGCTCATCCGTTCTCCTTCTTTCTGCTCCTTCTCATTCTCTTCTACTGAAAAATATAACCAAAGCCCATCTTGGCTTCTTTGGGTCCTCAAACTCACTAAATAAAAGAGTCAGAATCCAAGATGATCTTGTACTACACTCTGTCAGTCTCCATCCAGGTCTCCCTCTCAACCTTTTTTGGGAATTGCCTTGGCTGAGCAGGGTTGCCTCACCTGGAGCAGCCCACACCCACTGACTGGGCCACCCAGGGGTGCATAGACCTGGCCTTCCCACCCCAATGTGGGATGCTCAGAAGAGTCCTCATTCCCCATGGGGGCCGCTGAGGCCTCTGTTGCAACTGCATCACAGCCCACTTTTCCCTCTGCCCAGTCCTGCCTCTTTCTCTTCCCTCCACAGGGGTTGGTCCCAGGAGCATGCCCTAAAACACTTTCTGCATGGTCACCTCTGTCTCAGAGTCTGCTTCCTCAGGAGCCCAACCTGTGGCAGTTCCTGAGGAGATGGAACATGTGCTGAACATGAGGCAAAAAAAATTCAGCAGGATGGTGATAGAATAGGACTGGACTCATAGGATTGTTAGGAGGATTAAATGGATTAATATCTTGTGAAAAGCAAACAATGACCAGTTAGGTGAAAATCTTATATATAAATTTCTTGCAGTTCTGATTTTCATTATAACGATAGTGTTGTACCTTATTACTATTATTCATGATGTTTGTGCCAAAAATCAAACTGTATAAAACCTTGAAAGAGAATTGTGACTTAAGAGCAATTTTAGTGATTTCTCAGCAGCCTGCAAGCTCACTCTGAGTGTCTAGAATGAGAAGCTTCTGGAAAAATCAGAACTGAAGTTAAAAGTCCATTGAGAGAAGTGTAGTTTTACAACAGAAGAATGGCAGTCCTTTCTGTGCTGGTCAGACTGCACCTGCCATATTGGGTGTAGCTGGGAGTATCTCACTGTAAAGGTGAGAAATTAGAGGGGAATGACCAAGATGGGATGGAGAAGATGTCTTTAACTCTTGGAGTAGCCTTCCTGTACTTACTCTCCACCGTCAACTCGCCGTGTCATCCATCTGGCAATTCAACCCCTCACTGGTTGTCACCACCTAGTGAAAGCCTTCCTTGACTATACCATCACTTAAGTATTTGACCAGCTTCTCCCTCCTTTTTCTTCTAGACCATAGGTACATTTTTTATCATTGTGCCTATAGCATTGCTCGTGTTTGGATGTGAGTCTGATTCATTTCTTCGTCTCTTGGGACAGATGAGATGTTCAGTGCATGTCTTTTCCTGCGGCTGCCATAACAAATTGCCACAAACATACGTACTGACTGAATACAACAGAGATTTACTCTCACCGTTCTGGAGCCCGGAAGTCTGAAATCAACGTTTAGCTAGGGCCGTGCTCCCTCCCATGCCTCTAGGGGAGAGTTCTTTCCTGCCTCTTCCAGCTTTTAGTGGCTCCAGGTGTTCCTTGATTTGTAGCAGCATCACTCCAATCTCCGCCATCTTCACATGGGTCTTTTCCGCAGCCTCCTCATAGAAGAACACCTTGCATTGTATTTAGAGCCCACTTTAACCCAAGATCATCTGATCTCAATATCCTTAGCTTAGTTACATTGTTAAAGACGTTTTTCCCAAATAAGGTCACATGTACAGTTTTTGGGTAGACATACACCTTGGTACACATTGTTAAACCCACATATCATTTCAACTACACTGAATTGGCTTCTATTAGGTCTACATGAAAAGTAATGAGGGTCTGCAAAGGGCAGTTTCAGAGGGGAAATAAGATAGGGAAAAGGCAAGGAAAATGTGAGGGAGGACTAGATGGGTGTCATTGACCGGTCATGCAGGAGGGAGATGCAGAAAGGGAAAAGGAAATCAAAGATCACTGCCAAGTATTGGACCTGAAGGTGCTGGAAGGGGGCTAAAGCAGAGAGACTGGAGTGCGTAGGGTGATGTGCTCTGTTTCGGCAGAAGATGAAGTGATTGCAAGAACAATTATTTGGTTGGCCCACTGATGTTCTGTGCCTCAGTTTCCCCACAAGCCTATGGCACTTCCGGCTTTTCCAGGATGTGCTGAGCTCCTGGTGCAATCAATTAGCCTGTGTTGTTTCCCCGGAGGACGCTTGACCAGAGTCCGTGACAAGCAAATCGAGCAGCAGTTTAAAAAGCTTTATGTGATTCATTTCACTAGGTGGGTGGGATGGGCTGAGTGGACCGGAAATGCAGCTGGCCCCAAATGTTTGAGGCCTTGTAAAATGATGTGCGTCTACTTAGGAGACTAGTAAATGGTACTGTCCTCCCCAGGTGCGATAGCCAACTTGGGAACCTTGAGCATCTCCTTTCAGGGTCCGATCTCAATTCAATGCAAAACAAACAATTTTGCCCTATTATGCGTAACATTCTTTAATAACATTTTCTGTTATTACATTCTGATATGTTGAGAGTTTATAAATCTTTCACCATTCTATATTTTTTAAAAGTATATCTAAAATCTCAACACTTAGGATTCAGATTTAGGGCAGGGAGACCTGGTAATGCTTGTTGCTCTTTGTAAGCAGTTTACAAACAGGCTTTAACCACTTACTGTCTAGGTAGATGGCTCTTTATTTTCCAGCCTTGTTAATATTTTCCTTCAATAATCCACTGTAGGAAGAACAGCTCCTGCTCCCCATTCCCCATTCTCCCCACCTTCTTTCCTTCTCTCTCATGTGTCCCTTAGTTGCTTCCAGCTGGGCCTGCTCTGACTTCCTTTGCAACATAGCTGACACACACTCTCCAGGAGACGGGCGAACTGATGCATAGCCCTGGTTCTACTCCCAACTAGCCTGGCCACCTGGAACTAAATCTCCTCCACTCTAGGGCCCCGTTTCCTCATCTGTAGCATGGAGCTGAGAAGAATGCCTGCCTATTTGCTACTCAGGCTTGATGCAAACATGAAATAAAAAGAGAGTTTGAGTTCAGCTCTCTTCTTAAAGTTAAAAAGGCCAAAGCTGATTATCTAGAAAGGTCAGAGGTAGTTCCCAGTCTTCTGGGTTCTTGAGGCACCTGGGAAGAAGTTGAGAAATTCTCACACTCTATCCCATACTCCTAAAATTGGCCTGGTTAAAGCCATTTAGGCAACTGTTATATGGGCTGTCAGAGCACAGAAATAGTGCCCATAACCTAGAGACACGATGAAACTGAGGGCTCTTCTCATTGCAGGGATAGGTCAGAATTCCTCTGGTATCAGAGAGAGTCAAAGGACTCTATCCAATTAACGACATGGCTTGCTATTGTGTATAAGCCCAGACTCGCAGGCCATTTATGTATTTGTATCTAGGTATCTATTCATTATCTTACAAACATTCCTGCAAGCATGCAGGGTCAGTTATCCAGTGTTCTAGGAGAGAAAAAGATGCCCAGGCTACAACCTACCCTTGCAAGGCTCCAGTGCAAGGGGACACGGACAGGTACATGTATAATGAATGCATGTACAGGGCATTTAACAATATTTGATTGTTTACTTGCTTATGGCTTGGCTCCCTAAATACACTAAAAGCTCCAGGAAGCAGTCTTCATCTATTCTTTAATTACTATACCCTATTGCCTAGTGCATTGCCTGATAAGGAATAAACCCAATAACTATTTGTTGAGTAAATGAATGATTGGACTCATGAACAAACGAAATGAATGGCAATAGAGAGGTATGCAAATGTACCAGAGGGACTCAAAGTGGAAGCAGCAAGGAAGAATTCATAGGGAAGTAATATTTGAACTTGACCTTGAAGAATGAAAAGCATTTTTCCAGGCCCAGAGGAGGCAAAAAGAATAATTAGATCAATGATATGGGAGCATTAAGGAAAAAAAAGGTCTGGCCCAGAGGCCACAGTGTGGGATGACCTGGCAGAGAGAGACGGTAGCAGGAAATAAAGAAGCAACAGAAATGGGATTCCAGGCCACTGGGGCAGGAAACTTAGCTACCGTGGTTAAGAGTTTGGGTTTTCTCTTTCAGGAATAGAGAACTGATGAGGATTCTCAAGGAGGTGACTTGATAATATTCTGCTATTAATAATTACAAAGGTTGTTCTTGCTGCAGTTTGGTGTATGGATTGGAACCCCGGAGGCCAGGAAAGAAGTTGGGGTAGATGCTGGAAGTCAGCCTAGAGATACTGAAAGCAGAAGTAAGGCTGAATATATTAAATAGCTCAAGAAAGTGACAAAGAAGAGATAGAGTCAGGAGGCATTTGGGGACTCTGACTGTTAGGATCTGGTGACAGATTAGGATGATAGCAATGATAGAGGGGGAGGGGTGGGAAGACTCAAGCTTAGCACCCAGGCTACTGGTTTGGAAACCATGTGAGCAATGGATTCTCTCACTAGGAAAAAGTCCTGTGCCTGCTGGAGAATAACCAATTAGAAAGATCCAGAAAATATTTCAGTGTTCATGCCTGGAACTTAGTAGAGAAGTCAGAGTGCAGATGGAAATTTGCGAATTCAGCTGTATTTAGATAGAAAAAAATGAATAATGAAATATGTGAAATAGTATAATAATGAAATTTTAAAATAAAAAATGGAAAAATGAAATTAATGATAATGAAATAAGCCATCATCTTTCTAGATGGTCAGTATACACAGTAACAAAATATACCCAAACAACTCACAGATTTTTAAATGTATTACGTTCTATTCTATGGGCTACAGGCAAAGTCCAAGATGAAGAGAGAGCCTGAAGTCATCCTGAAGTATTTCCTGGACTTCTTTAGTTTTGTGTGTCCCTGTATGAGTGTCCACTCAGCTGCTCGGTGGACCAGGCACTGACCCAGGCCCTGGGGACGCTAAGTCCTGCAAATCTCTGCTTTAGTGGAGATGGAAGTTGAACAGTCAGATGTGAACACACGTTACCTGTTAAAACAGAAGTAAAATTAAAACTCAGGCAAGTGCTGTGAAGGAGCGAGTCTGAGAGGTCAAAGAGGATTCTCTGAGGAGGTAGCACTTGAGCTGAGTTCGGAAGTAAGAGTTGCCATTAATAAGAAGGAAGACAAGGGCATCTGAGAAAGGGGGAACGGTACCTGAAAGGGCCCCGTGGGAGGGAGCAGAGAAAGTCCAAGGATCAGGAAGAGGCAAATTTGCTCCAAGTGGAACTGGGAGGACAAACAGGGTAGCTGAGCTAAGGAGGCCATTGTCAGGAGCATTTGTGGAGGAAAAAAATCACCAGTTAGTGTTTGATAGAGCTCACGAAATGCCTGCAAAAGAAAGGAAAGTGTAGGAAACTTGGCTGATTAAATGAACTAGGAATGTATAACAATGATGCTTTATGACACTGAATGTATTTAATGAATGTTAGCAAATTAACTCAATGAAAAATAAGTTAATCTCTTCACAGAAAATGCCTTAGCAAACTGCCTAAATGATATGGGAGCTCAATAAATATTACTTGAATCAGAGTTGCTATTGCTAAATAGTCTGTCTTCCCACGTTGGATAATGTTTACTAGATTTTTATGAAATTCAACAAACATAGGAAAGCATCTGAGACATTGCCTGGTTTATGGTTGCTGTCCCTCAAATTTCTTAACAGCCTCTCATCAACCATGTGGCAAAAGTACGATATTCTTCATTTTACAGAGGAGACAGATACTGGCAGAGCTTGAGGACGGTACCAAGGTCACCCTGCTGATGAGGGAGAGGCAGCCCACATGCTTGTCTTGACTGGGCACTTCTTCTGCCCCACACTACTGTTTCCTGTAAAATAAAGCTCTTACATTTAAAAATTAAGTAATTGGATTACTTTAAACACAGATTTTCTTTAACCCTAGCGGTAATGCAAAGAGAGATTCAGAATTATGTGTGAGACATAATTACTTAAATCTGACTGGGTGGTTGTTTCTATGAATGAATGCACTTAATTAATTTTCCCCTAGCTTCTTGCTATTTCCCAGCTATAATTTATTTTCTTTCGTCCCAGGGGCAATAGAAGGACAACTAAAGAAGGAACCAATGATTTGAAATTCCAGAACTTCAGTCTGCCAAAAAACAGGTCAGAATATTTCCTTGTTTATTAACAGAGGAGTGAAAATGTTAATTCTGTAACAAATAAGCTGACCATCACACACACGGAAATTGTCAATGTGATGGAAAGACCTGTAGTGACTTAGAGGTCAGACAGAGACCAAGGTACAGGAGAAGGGGCTTGGCTGGGGTTGAGCAGCCAGAAGGTGTGTGATACACAGCGAGGCTGAGAAGCCCCCACCTCCGCAGCTCTGCAGGCCAGGCCTCCTTCCACCCACCCCTCCCAGGTCTCCAAACAAGCCCAGAGAGAGCCAGTGATGGGGAGGCTTCTCTTCCTCTGCCAGTGAATGATTTGAATGATGGATCATGGATCCGGCCACAAGTTTACCTTGGAGTCTCACAGCAAGCAGACAAGAGACAGCCAAGTGCTTACATTGCTATTTCCTTTGTCCTTCGATTGAGAATAACGTTTGCTGAGCAGTGATGGCATCAAAACTTGCACAGGCTACTGAAAATGCAGAGACCAAAGACAAAGTGTCTCCCTCAAGGAGCTCACAGACTAGTCAAAAATCTCAGAATGGAGTGCTAACTTGATTGAATGACTGACAAGAGACAAGACCTAAAGTCAAATCCAGCTGTGCACCGCCCAGCCCTGCCCAGCAGACTAAACCTGGGCCACATCCTCATGTGCAGAACTGTCTCTCTGATGCTCAGGTGGGACTCCCTGGCCAAGCATTCCTGTGGGTGGCTTCTGTTCCTAGAGGTACCCAAGGGTCCTTACAAGTTATATCAATCCTCATATCCCAATTCAAGTCCATCCAACAAACATCCTTCATTCCCTACTATGTGCCAGACACTATAAGCAGTCTTGAAATTCTAAAACGTTCTGGAATAAATAGTTCTCCTAAGCAGAGTAAATGAATGCTGGTAAGATGATAGAATACTTGAGGTGTTTTGCAGAACCACTTTGAGTAGAGGGAAATTTGTGCCTGTTCTCAGACTTCTTCAATGTTTACATTAAATACATTTGAATAATGCATTTTAAGTCCATTTTCCTTATTTCTTGACAATAGCAAGAGATGGGAGATGGAAGGTTTAGAAGCCCTCCTTCAAATGGAGAGGGATGAAGCAATTACATACATCAAAGTAATATTTACAGTTACATTTGGAGGAAAAAAGACAGAGAGAGAAGAGCAGTGCTTTTTTCTGAAGCAAATTATTTCAAAATGTGTCATAGCATGCTCAAGATATATTAAAAAGAGCAACAGATGATGTTTTTGCAACCTGTTCTAAACTATTTATAAACCTAAATTTAAAAAATCTATAGACATACAAATCTCTATACCACTGCATATTTTATAATGAATGCATTATATGAATATAAACTACTATTTGAGATATATAAATCAACTAAAAATGTCTGAAAACTACAAATTTGTATCTACCATCTTCCTTGGTAAAAATTATAATTATCAATATTTGATGAGAAGGTAAGAAAGAAGTTACTTATGGGCAGCATTGCAGTGTAGAATGAGTCCATTGGATAGGGATTTCAATCTCAGCTGACCTACTTATTAGCTGTGTGGCCTCAGACAAGCCTCTTTTTCCATTCCGACACATCCTGTGTTTTAGAAGTGATATCTGAAGCCGAGCGTGGTGGCTCATGCCTGTAATCCCAGCAATCTGGGAGGCCAAGGCAGGCGGATCATCTGAGGTTGGGAGTTCGAGACCACTGACCAACATGAAGAAACCCCATCTCTACTAAAAATACAAAATTAGCCGGGCGTGGTAGTGCATGCCTGTAATCTGAGCTACTTGGGAGGCTGAGGCAGGAGAATCACTTGAACCCGGTAGGCGGAGGTTGCGGTGAGTCAAGATCAAGCCATTGCACTCCAGCCTGGGCAACAAGAGTAAAACTCCATCTCAAAAAGAAAAAAAAAAAAAAAAGAAATGGTATTTGAAAAAGTAGACTCTGTTGTTCATTATTGAATCTCTTGAGCCTTCCTGTGTCCACAGAATAAATGGATGACCTCTGAGGTGTGCTGGGAATAGAGTAGGTTCTCATTAAATAATGTGGGCTAATAGTCACTGAGTGGTCACTGTGTGCTAGGTGCTGTTCTAAGAGCTAATAGGTAACCCTTCCTGGATCCCAACAATTACACTCTTATTAGTTTCCTGTAACAGCCCAGAGAGGGTGAATAACTTCCCTTGAGGCTCAGTGGCTAGTTGTGAGACGGTAAATGGCAGCTGTAATTATTACTAATATCAACAACCCTGGTGCTCCCCATCACTGCCCTCATGCTAGGTTGAGGGTGGGAGTTAACTCTCCTGCAGGCCCCGACAGCCCAACCACCCCAAGTTCAAAAGTGCCTTGATCTCCTGGTAATAAACAAAGCAAAACACCAAGTTGAGTGCTGGACCCCACTTGGATGATACGGCCTGGGAGGATCTCCAAGAAAAATACATATCACATCCACATTCATTATCCATGATCTGTCTACAATATTGAAATGAATGTGTTTTATAGCATCTCACTAAATCCCCAATACCCACTTTTATTTTGTACTGTTTCCTCATGTCCATAGTGAAAGAAAAACACCAACTGATGTTTCTCAATTAAATCCAAACTCCCTCAATAACTGAGCGCCCGATGTGCGCCAGAACCTTGGCATCCAATGTGCACCAAAATCCTCTGAAGTAGGCATTCATATTCCCATTTACGATAGGGAAAAATAGTCTGAGGGAGGTTATATGTTTTTGTCACAGTCCCAGTAGAAAGGGGTACCAGTTGGATTTGAATTCAGAGTCTAGCTTCAAGTCAAGTGGCATTTCTGGGATTTTTTTGGTTTGGTTTGGTTTGGTTTGGTTTTGAGATAGTTTCACTCTTGTTGCCCAGGCTGGAATGCAATGGCACAATCTCAGCTCACCGCAACCTCCACCTCCCAGGTTCAAACGATTCTCCTGCCTCAGCCCCACAAGTAGCTGGGATTACAGGCGTGTGCCAACACGTCCAGCTAATTTTGTATTTTTAGTAGAGATGGGTTTCTCCAAGTTGGTCAGGCTAGTCTCGAACTCCCAACCTCAGGTGATCTGCCTGCCTTGGCCTCCCAAAATGCTGAGATTACAGGTGTGGGCCACCCACCGTGCCCAGCTCTGGGTTCTAAGTGATCAAAACTTTCTTATGTATATGTATATATATGTATATGTATATTCTTATTTATATGTATATGTCAGCATATACATATGAATGTAGATTTCTATTCTGATGAGTCACTAATCTGCTCCTGTCAAGTCTCCCCACCATGAGGAAGGGGCATGTGCCCAGCCCTTCTGGAAAGCACAGCCACATTTACATCAGGGAGGCCTGGTAGCTGCGGTTCCTAGAGCGAGGGCCTGGGACCAGCAGCTTCAGCATCATCTGGGAACTTAGCATTGCTGATTCCCAGACTCTGGCCTACTGCACCAGAAGGGCAAGTGTTGGAGCCCAGGCACTCGTATTGAAATAAGCCCTCCCTGGGGGTGCCAGTGTTTGCTCAAGTTAGAGAACCTCGGATGGAAGCATGGTTACCAGGAGTGTAAGCTTCCAAGTGGCCTGAGAGGCCCCTGGGCTTGAATTCCGCTCTGCCCCTACTCACTGAGTGACAGTGAGTGGGGTGGAGGGAGGAAGATGGGAGGCAGAGGGTGGGGGGAGATTGGAAAAATGGTGGATGCAGGAGCTGTTTCCCCACTGGGGAAATGTCTGACTCCTTCCATTAACCTCCTTAAGTTCTCTTTGTTGGGCACTGGAAAAATCAAAGATGAACGAGACATAGTCCCTGACACCAGCATGCTCAGTATCTGGTGGGAAGCAGAAGAATGGGTGTGGAACTATAAAGTACATACATAACAGATCATAAGCCCGTGCCATGCACCATGGCAGACACAGACGCAGGCCCTAGGGAACAGGAGGTACACAGGATCAACCAGGGAGCTGAAGGGCTTGCCAAGTCCTCTCTCTAGTGAGCAGCGGCACCAAGGTTCTAATCCATGTCTTCACTTTCCAAGCACTAGTCTCCTTTCCTTCCTTTACTCTTGGCAGCGCTGCTAGGACAGTGTCAGCACACTATCCATATTCAGACCCTTCCCATTCGTCACCTCCTCGGCTATGGAGTTCTTCCTTTCTGCCACTAGCACCCGCAGCAATAGTTAGATCCAGGGGGGCAAAGTGCAGGCAGCCGTAATTTCTCAGGGCCCGTGAGGCCCAGTCGTCATCCTTTGGAGACTGGAGTCCTCTTTTTGTTTTTCTGGGTTTTTTGTTGTGTTTTCTTTTGTTTTTTGAGACTGAGTCTCATGCTATCACCCAGGCTGGAGTGCAGTGGCGCTATCTCAGCTCACTGCAACCTCCACCTCCCGGGTTCAAGTGATTCTTGTGCCTCGGCCTCCTGAGTAGCTGGGATTACAGGCGCCCGCCACCACGCCCAGCAAGTTTTGTATTTTTGGTAGAGACGGGGTTTCACCATATTAGCCAGGCTGATCTCGCACTCCTGGCCTCAAGTGATCCACCCACCTCAGCCTCCCAAAGAGCTGGGATTACAGGCATGAGCCGCTGCGCCCCGCCTGGAGTCCTCTTCTATTCGGTGAACTAGGAGGCCCTCTACTGGGCCCCTTCAGCCAGGAAAGCCCAGGAGCCTGCTGGCCACAACCGCTGCCCGCTCTCCTGGCTGCTCTGGTCTGCCCCGCCTGCCCTGAGCCTCTGGAGCACTGAGAGAGCCATAAGGGTCACACTTCTCACTGTGGCCCACCTCACCATGTAGAAGGCAGAGTGCCGCCCTGAAAGGTGTCACAAGCAGAGAGCTTTGGGACAGGTCCTAGGTTCTTTCACAGAGGATGCAGAGAAGAAAATGTGGTGCTCCACTGGCTTTCTGGAAATTGTCCCCAAAGGTCTCCTACATAGTAGAGGCTCAGGCTGGGCGCTGTGGCTCACATCTGTAATCCCAACACTTTGGGAGGCTAAGATGGGCAGACCATTTGGGGTCAGGAGTTCCAGACCAGCCTGGCCAACATGGCGAAACCTGATCTCTACTAAAAATACAAAAATTAGCCAGGCATGGTAGTGGGTGCCTGTAATCCAAGATACCAGGGAGGCTGAGGCAGGAGAATCCCTTGAACCTGGGAGGCAGGGGTTACAGTGAGCTGAGATCACATCACTGCATTCCAACCTGGGCGATAGAGTGAGACTCCACCTCAAAAGAAACTAACAAACAAATAAATAAATAAACAACGGAGTAGATGCTCGAGAAACATTGGCTGACGGGGGAGGAGGAAGAAGGGAGAATCAAGGCAGAACCCTAGGGTCTTATGTTATGGATAACCCTAGGACGCTGTTGATCTGTAGTATACCGAGAGCCTCCTATAATGCCTGGCACTTACTAGATACTTAAACAGACGTGAAAAAGAAACTTTAATAGGGAAAGAAGGATAGAGAAAGGAGGAAGAAGACAGAGACCAAGTGGGGAAGTGGGGGAGGCTCAGAGAGTGGATGAAGGGATTTCAGGAGCTGCTCTGCCCACTAGAGGAATGTCTGAGCTATAACAGGTCTGGCAAATCATCCTGCTACTCTACTTGTCTGCTGCACAACCCATCAGAATGTCAAATATTTTTGTTTTCTTTTTTTTTTTTTTTGAGACGGAGTCTCGCTCTGTCGCCCAGGCTGGAGTGCAGTGGCTGGATCTCAGCTCACTGCAAGCTCCGCCTCCCTGGTTCACACCATTCTCCTGCCTCAGCCTCCCGAGTAGCTGGGACTACAGGTGCCCGCCACCTCGCCTGCCTAGTTTTTTGTATTTTTTAGTAGAGACGGGTTTTCACCATGTTAGCCAGGATGGTCTCGATCTCCTGACCTCGTGATCCACCCGTCTCGGCCTCCCAAAGTGCTGGGATTAGAGGCTTGAGCCACCGTGCCCGGCCCTGTTTTCATTTTTTAATATGCGTTGGGAGCATTATAGCTTATAGGCACAGGACTATAGCTTATACAGACATGTTTTCTGCCCTCAAAGAACTTAAAGTAAAATTGAGGAAAGGAAAAAAACACAAGTAAAGTTTTACAATATGAGATTTAAATAATAAACTAATAATTAAATGTCATCTTCTAGATTTACTAAATGCATGATTCGAGCAAGAAGTGCCACAGTGTCTCAGAGGAGGGAGGAGACCAGACAGGCCCTGGCAGGGCAGGTTCTGAGGAGGTGGGAGCCTCACTCAGCCAGGAGGGTCTTGGGGGCATGAGCTTGATGAGAGTTCTGAGCGGCACCAAACACTTCCAGCGTTTTCCCCAGGTCCCCTTTAGGGAATTGAATGCCCCAAATATTTCTTATAAAAATAAAATAGGTAAGAGGAGAATTCTTGAAACCAATCAGGAATGCCTTCTAGAAAGAATGAACCCATGGATTCACTTATTTAAAATGAGCCTTGGCCTGATTTCATCTCGGGGTGAATTTCATCTGGATTGAGAGGGGCTCTCCAATCTCTAATCTTGAAAATGTACAAGCGATTCCAGGGGAATTTAAGTGGCACTTGTGCACACACATGGAATAGGTTCCTACTACATGCTAGGCACTCCATCTGGCCTTGTCGGGATAGGACAGGTCAGCTATAGACCCAGACATGATCTGCAGTGTATCTTTGGCCCATCTCGCTTTGGGATGCCCTCTTTTCTATGCTTCCCTCTACATGCACCTGTGGCATTCATTCACTTATGCATTCACTCACTCTTACCCAGTCAGCACCATGTTGGTGTGCACATGCTCCAGGCACCGTATTAGGCACCAGGCCTCCCTTTTAGAAGCCAGAGGTTCAGGGTAGGCAGTCTGAGAATTCCAGTTGCATTCTGTTCTAGTTATGTCAGTGTGAGTTCCATTACATAGGTACCAGGAATGTGCCCAGGTAAGGAGAAGAGGGCATCGGTGGCCACATGGGAAACAAGAAAAACAGTCTGTCCAGGCCATCACTACCTATTCCCTGAAATATTATAGAGTCCACTCCTTCTCTCTCAAATCAATGCTGTGTGTTCCTATGTTACCTCTGTGAGACACAGTTCTAAGCATTCTTCACTCTTGCAAACCTCCACACGACCTCTAGGATGAGGCTTTGCTCATTCATCCCTCCAGATTCCCTACTCTCTGAGCACACTGCATTTCCAAACCATAGTCCCCACAGCTCCATGATGCAAACGCTCCACCTTTGAGTGGTGGAGACAAAGGGGAGAGATGTATTATCAGACAGGCTCGGTGGGACTCCCAAGGGGGCTAACCTCAGCTAATCCATCTGCAAAATTAAAGGGTTCATTTATGGTGTTGAATGTCCCTTTTGGCACTAGTGATATTTTACAATGGCCCTAAAATTGAGATAAAGATGCTTTCTACCAAGAACTGCTATGAGGTTTGAGTGAAATCATCTTTCTACAGTGCCCGGTTCCAGATGCAGTGCAGACATTCAACTAGAGGGAAGACGGTGATGAATGCAGAAACTTTCCATCCTTCCTTGTTTTTATCTAGATTATATTTAAAATGAGTAACTCTTAGAAGTACAAATTGTCTTTCAAAAATTAGAGAGTCTTATTCTAGAGTCGCTTTCTAATTTCAGGCGACGAACTTAAAATGAGATGTGGAGCTGAACCAGTTAATTTCAGAGGTTTGGGAGAGAGAGAGAAGGCTGGCAGTGTGAAACCACCCTTATCATTTCCCAAGGGTTTTGCTGCTGAATTCTGGACTAGTAGTCAGTGCCTGGGGAGACCCAAAGGACTGCATACCACACTCGAGGAGGCAAAGAAACATTCATCTCCATGCCAGGAGCTTGACCCTGGAGACAGAACCAAATCCCTCTCTATGGGACTGGAATAACACACCATCCAAACTCTGTTCCCATGGATAAGCAGAAGGCAAGCACGCCCTGTCTACTTCATCACAGCCAGTTCTGCTTGGCAGCAGGAGAGAAAAAAGTGGAAGAGGAGAAGGAGTTTACTTTAGTAGCCTTTAAAAATTAAAAATTATGAGAAGTATTAAATTATTTAAAAGTATTACAAATTAAAAATAATCCAGAATTTAAAATCTGTATTTGTAATGAGCTTTAAATATTAAAAAACACAGACCTCAAAAGGTCAGCCTTGTTCCATTCCTGTGCCACACACTTTCTTGTGACAGTGTTGACACCTGCTTATACACACCGGAAATAGAGAGGAAGGAAAAATTGCTTTCTTTAGGCCCAGCTGTGGAGGGGAACAGAGATAGGGAAGGCAGAAGGGTGGATGCCAACTTATAACACCATCCAGCTGTGGCCCGCTTGCACGTGGCCGTGTTATGGATGCTGTTGACAAAAGGCAGCCGGGGTGCATCCTTTTAATTCCCTGGCAAAAGGCAGCTTGCTAACACATGGGCCTTGCCTGAGCACAGATAGAGTACATCAAATCTCCATGAAGTTTGCTAGCAGTTCCTTTCATTAATCACCCTGGGCTGTCAAGTTGCAGAGTGTTAACACAGGAGTCCTTTCAGATAGCTCATCCGTTGCTTGTGTCAAGACAATGTCCACAATCCATGTAGACAAAACTATGGCGTTCGGGCCACCTCCCCTGATCCCCTCCCTCCCAGACCCTAGGCGCCTGGTCCCAGCCTTCCTCTTTTCCCTCCCCGCTTTGTTTCTGCAGCTCTCTGGCTCACAGCAGCAGGCTCAGCTGGAATAACAACACCATTCCCTGTTTGGCTGATGCTTCCTCTGCTAATTCACTTGGCTTGCACTGACGCACAGAGAGCCCCAGGGTGCATAATCCCGGAGGATGTGACATATGAATGAGCACCATTACTCTGGAGCCCCACTGAGAGGCAGAGTGGATCAGATAAGCCACTTTCAGACAGCTTTGACAATTGGGAGGAAGCTCCCAGACAAGAGAACTCTGCAGTCTACGTTGCTGCCATAGGCTTGTAAATAAGAAGGGATTTGGAGGGAGTCGGACAAATCCCAGCCCTGCCGATTGCTTGTGCCACTTCAGGCACGTTGCTGAACTCGTCTTAGTTGCAATCTGCAAAGTGGAGCTGGAAATGCCTAACAGCCTAAGTCTATGCCTTAAACTTACCCATCACCTCCAAAAGTTTCCTCCCACCCTCTTTACTTATTACTATGATTAAGTGTGTGCATGTCAAGAACAATTAATATAAGATTTACTTAGCAAAAATGCAATTATGTGATATAGTACCGTTAGGCGTAGGCACTATGCTGTCCAGTATATCTTGAGGACTTATTTATCTTGTCTAACCAAAGCTTTGTACCCTTTGACTAATATCTCCTCATTTTCTCCTCCGCCCAGCCCTTGGCAACCACCCTTCCGCTCTGCCTCTATGAGTTTGACTATTTTAGAGGTATCATAAAAGCAGTATCATGTAACACTTATCCATTCACAAGTATATACTTATATCCAAACTCATCAAGTCATCTAGTTGTACACATTAACTATGTACAGCTTTTTGTATGTTAAAAATAATAAGTAGATAGGAACATTCTAAAAATTGTGAAAATGAATGTAAATGGGTTGAACAGACCATAAAAAAAAAACTGCCTACCAGCCAGAGTTGAACCTATCTCAGTGCCCAAACAGGTGCTTACAAATACAGGTTATTTTATTTTCTGTTTGGTGCCACTCTTTTTAGATGTCAGAAGGCTTCAGTTCTGCCTCCAAGTGTCTGAGACTAGGAACAATCCGGTAGCCACTCTAGACCCCAGTTCTCCCATTTAAAAAGCTAACGAACTGGACGACATTCTCTCCAACATGCTTTTTAGCGCCAGTTTGTCTTTGATTCTAAAATCCAGGTAAGGCCAGGGTTGGAAAATAACGAGAACCCTGATTTAGAAGTCAAAGTTCCTTCTGGAATCTCAGAAACAGTTTGCCTTTTATTAGAAATTCCCGAGCTCCAGCCGCCTGCGCTGGAGGCTCTGCCTCCGATCAACGGGACGGCTTTTTACGCTTACATTAAGCTCCCTGTACACAGTCACAAAAACATATCATTTCCATTTCCCGTGTCATGAGTTGCAAGTCCTGGGCGCCTTTTGAGGCCTTAATCAAAGACCGAGATACCAGAGAAGAGGCCATATGTTTAAAGTGTCAAGAGAAAGCACTCAGGCCTCCGATAAATGATTTGCTCCTCACTGGCTGATTTACTGTTCATTTCTGCAGAACCTCCGGCAGCTTGAAAGGGCGCCAACTGTTAACCACAAGGGCTCTGAGGTCGCAGCTGCACGGTGCCTCCTAAGCAGGACTTGCCGTTTCCTATAGGCCTGGGGTGAGGGAGACAGTAGGGACCGGGGAGGCGGATAGGCCGGTGTCAAATCCCTCAGTCTTAGAGGCTCTGTGGATTGGGCAAGTTGTAGAGCCCTCTGAATTTCCTATTCTGTAAATTTCATTCTGTAAATTTCAGGCGGAAATTTTCTGTAAATTTATTTACAGAATTTATTCTGTAAATTTATTCTGTAAATTTCAGGCGGTAAGAGCGAGCCCACAGGTTATTTCATTTTGGGGTTTAAAATGGTGAACAGAAGGCAGTAAGGTACGCTGAAGTCAGACTCAAGTCACAGACCGTGGTCTCCTGGTTACAAACGTCTTACTGCTTCACTATTCTGTGCCCAACATCCCAGACACCGAAGAGACCTCATAAATATTTACACCTGGCGTGTGTTGCGATGTTCAATTAATTGCTCCTGTGACGCACTTTGAGTGCCTTGGAGGAAAGGTGTAATGCAAAGGCCTGGGATTATTAAAGGCACAAACGAGTCAGCTCACGGAAGCAGCGTCCTCAGGAGCCTTCCACTGCCTCGGGGCTTTTCAGAAAAGCCCAAAACCTACGGAAAAAGTGTTTCCAAAAGGATCCCATCCAATGGTTGGATTGTGGCTGTGCAAAGACCTTGTCAGAAAATGAGGCCAGGCGCAGTGGCTCACACCTGTAATCCCAGCACTCTGGGAGGCCGAGGCAGGCAGATCACCTGAGGTCAGGAGTTCGAGACCAGCCAGGCCAACCTGCTGAAACCCCGTCTCTACTAAAAATACAAAAAATTAGCCCAGTGTGGGAGGTGGAGGTTGCAGTGAGCCAAGATTGTGTCATTGCACTCCAGCCTGGGCAACAGAGCAACACTCTGTCTCAAAAAAAAAAAAAGAAAAGAAAAAAATGGGCAAAGACATGTACAGATAACTTACCAAAGAAGACACATAAATGGCCCAAAACCTTTTGGGAAAAAAGAAATTCAATCTCACTAGTCATCAAGGAAATGAAATGGGTAAAATGAGGAATCAAGTGCCATGTAGGCAAAGTGGTTTTAAGGTATGGATTTAATGGTGGTGAGACACAGTGAGATGAGCTCTTCACATTCCATGCATAACAATATAAATTATTATTAATTGGCGCAGCTCATCCAGAAAGCTTCTGAGTAATATGCAACAAGGGGCCGAGAGTGTTCACGTTATTTGACCCCTTCATTGTGCTTGATAACATCTCTCTATAGAAAGATCCAAGCCGGGCATGGTGGCTCAAGCCTGTAATCCCAGCACTGTGGGAGGCCGAGGTGGGTGGATCACGAGGTCAAGAGATAAAGACCATCCTGGCCAACATCGTGAAACCCTGTCTCTACTAAAAATACAAAAATTAGCCTGGCCTGGTAGCACACACCTGTAGTCCCAGCTACTCAGGAGGCTGAGGCAGGAGAATTGCTTGAACCCGGGAGGTGAGATCATGCCACTGCACTCCAGTCTGGCGATAGAGACTATGTCTCAAAAAAAAAAAAAAAAGAAAGATTCAGAGATGAGGTTTAAATGCTAAATACACATGGCAACATCATTTTACAAAGTTAGGACTAGCAAGAACCTAAATGCCCCTTAAAAATATCATGTAGATCAGGGGTTCCCAACCCCTGGGTCCCAAACCAGTACTGGTCCGTGGTGTGTTAGGACCTGGGTCGCACCGTAGTAGGTGGGCAGTGGACAACTGAGCATTATCGCCTGAGCTCCGCTTCCCATCAGATCAGCAGCAGCATTACATTCTCATGGGAGCGCAAACCCTTCCATGAACTGCGCCTGGGAGGGATCTAGGTTCACACTCCTTGTGAGAATCCTACTAATACATGATGATCTGAGGTAGAACAATTTCTTCCCTTCATCCTGAAACCGTCCCCAACCCCCGTCTCTGGAAATACCGTCTTCCAGGAAACTGGTCCCTGATGCCAAAATGGTTGAGAACCACTGAGGCACATAATCAACACCTTGTTTTTCAATAACATTTGAAGATATAGAATATATTTGTAACATCAAAATCCTACACGTTCTTTTATATTATTATTTTTTCAAGAGATCTTGCTATGTTGCCCAGGTTGGATGTGAACTCCTGGGCTCAAGTGATCCTCCCACCCCAGCCTCCTGAGGAACTGGGACTGCAGGTGTGTGCCACCATGCTGGGCTCTTTTATATTGATACGGATAAAAGAAAAACTTCAGCCGAATGAAATTTAAAGGAGCTTAATTGACCAACGAATGGTTTGAGAATCGGGTGGCCTTCCCAGCCACAGGAGGCTCAGAGACTCCAGTGCAGCCATGTGGTGGAAGAAGGTTTATGGACAGAAAAAGGAAAATGATGTATAGAAAATGGAAGTGAGGTACAGAAACACCCAGATTGGTTACAGTTCGGCATTTGCCTGATGTGAACACAGTTCCAACAGTTGGCTACATTTGACTGGCTAAAACTCAGTGATTGCCACAACGATAGGCTATTGTCTGTTTACACCTCCACTTTTTATAGTTCATGATGTATAGAGAAATCTTTAGGCAGAACTTAAAATATGTAAGGAGGCAACTTTGGACTAAGCTTGATTTGACAATGCCTATATGTGTTTAAATGCATGCATACATCTTCAGGTATGTATATAGCTATGTACATGAGAATAACTAAAATATAACCCATAGTGTCCATTTTTATTTTCTTCTACATGTTGTTTTCTAGAAAATAGAAATATGTACATTATTTCTGTGTATAATAGAATAATATGTGACTTCAGGTCTGTAATAGTACATACGTAAAGCAGCTTCAGAGGCTGACTTGTACAATGATGTTTGATGACTGCCTGTTCGTACGCAGGGGATCGGTGGAAGTGCAGCAATGGACACTTAACTTGGTTCTCTTTTCTTCCCTAGGTCATGGCCTCACTGCAATAGTGCAACAGGTGAGTCGGGGCTCTCTATCACCTAAGTGATGGGAATGTCAGCATGAGTCTGTTGGGCTGTTATTTCCATTCTTTTTTGTTTTTATTTCAATAAAACTATGGCCTATTCGAAGTGACATTAGCCACTGCCATTCCTTCAAGTTGCCCCAGGGTACAGCCTGATCTGTGACTCTCGCAAGCTTTGGAAACTCGCTGGATGGATGGGAATCCTGGCTCTCTACTTAGCTGTGCAGCTTTGCATGGAGCACAGATCTTTCTGAGCCTGAGTCCCTTCATCTGTGCAATGGGTATAAGTCTAGCTCAGTGCCAGTCTTATGGCAACTCGCTAATATTCATTCAACTAAATTCTATATAATTAGTTACCCCAAAACATGGGTGGAAAGAATGAATGGTTCAAAAGCCATCTTTGATGCTTCTCCTGTATCTCTCTTCATAGCCTCTTTTCTGGTACTAGGCACTTAACAGGAGCCCATTAAAGCTTAAGTAAAAGCATGCACTATTCATCGGGGAAGGTTATTATTTCAGGGAAAGTTCCACAGAACTTCCCTAGAAAGCTGGTGTCTAGATAGAATGACTGGAACGAGGCAGAAAAACGGAGACGTTGTCCAGAGGAAGCACGCAAAGAAGTGACGGAGTCCTAAGGAGTTATGTACTCGGCAAAGGCATTTGAAAGTTTCATCATACAGCATGTTGGAGTGCATAACCAGCCCTCAGCGTGTCCCACCCAGCACCCAGGAGAACTGGGCAAAAAGCAAAAGTGAAAGCGGGAAATATGAGTTCACACAGGCAGAGAGCACCCAGCCTTAATCCCTCTACAGAAAATTTTTTCATTCAACTTCCTGGTCAGGCCTCACCAAGGTTGTGTTCTCTCAAGGTAGATAATACCAAATTGTGTTGGGGTCTTTAGTATCAAAGGCACCTCTCACCCCTCCCATCCTGCACTGGCATCCTGGAGGGTAGAGAATATTGTAACGGGGTGGCATACCTGGGAATGAAGTGGCTTGTCCGATGTGCTTGGCAACTGGTGAATCATAAAGCACACAGGTAAAATAGAGCGGCCAGCTCCACCTACTTGTACCCTCTTCCTCCCATCTTGCTCAAGACAGACAGAAATGGACAGATGGGCACTCCATTTCTTAACAACAATCTAGAGACACCAGCAGGAAAAACAAAACAAATCGAAACCCCACAAAAGTCCATTGAGATAAAGTGGCCCAGGCCTGCTCATACACACTCGAACCTACACCTTACCAGAAACACTTAGCAGCAAATCATGACATTCCCAGTCTGTTCAAAATAATAGCCCAGACCAGGCGCAGTGGCTCACGCCTGTCATTCCAGCACTTTGGGAGGCCAAGGCAGGCGGACCACAAGGTCAGGAGTTCGAGACCAGCCTGGCCAATATGGTGAAACCCCATCTCTACTAAAAATACAAACATTAGCTGGGCATGGTGGTGGGCACCTGTAGTCCCAGCTACTCGGGAGGCTGAGGCAGGAGAATCACTTGAACCCCAGCGGTGGAGGTTGCAGTGAGCCGAGATTGCCCCACTGCACACCAGCCTGGGTGCTCTGGGTGACAGAGCAAGGCTCCGTCTCAAAAACAAAAGAAAAGAAATAACAGCCCAGCAGACCTATGCATACTTATGAATTGGCCTAGGCATACTTATGAACCACAACAAATGTCTACTAAAGCACAGCAGACCTTATCTAATTAAGATACGCACGACGATTTACAAAACAGACTGTGCACCACGGTGGTTTGATAACGTTCCCAGATACTTCAAGTTGTTTCTGATTTTTGACGATGGGATCATTTGAAAGCAGGAGAGGGCGTTCATGTGAGAAAATACTAGGGAGTCATTAAAATGACGATGTTGAAGCATATTCATTGTCATGGATGTGTTGGTAGCATGTGATTTTGTGAAAAAGCAGGGAAAAATAGGATACACAGAGTGATTGTATATTTATAAACTATAAATCGATGATGGGTGGTGTGTGTGATTATGTGTGTGTCTGTGTGTGTGTATGAGTGACTTGACTATAATCAAATATTTGTATACTTGTATGATTTGTCTTGCTATGGTAACATTATAGTAATTTTTATTCCCTTCTTTTTTGCGTATCTGTGGCTTATAATTTTCTACAGTAGCACATGTTTTTGTATGCTAAAAACAATCTATCAGAAAATATTCTTTAGGAAACTATTCCAAGCCTGGAGAAGACAGACATATATTCAAACTGGGACAGTCTGTCAAGGTCAATACCTTCTCAGAGGCTGATACACAGAGAACAGTGCAATGCTTTCCATAAAATAAACTCCTGAGTTTTTCTCCTTGCCCTAAATGAAGAATGTAACTGGAAAAGATGGCCCTGTTTAGAAAGTGGATCCTTCTGTCTTAAGCCTCCACGTATAATAAAAACATTGATGAAGATAGATATTGGCTGATTTGATTTAAAAGACAAGAAATTTCATTTTGTCCAGGAAAATCTTACTTTTAAGTCTTTCTAAGGAAAGCAGTCTTCAAGGTTGATTTTTCCTACTTGTAAAAGAAAAATTAATAAGGATTTTAGGACACGAGGGAAGACAGGCAGGTATAGCATATGTGAGCATCTAATGCCCCCTGCTGGCTATTCCCAGATGCTGCGATGCCTGTATTAATTGAGCGGATGCTGGCGTCCTCCTGGTTCTCTCCACAGGGTGTTGGGAATAATCGTGAACAGAAACAAATAAAAAAAATTGACAGTTGAATCTCTGGGACAAGCCAGGATTTCAAATCATCCCAAGATGGGTAAACCCAAGGATTAACATTGTCTTCAAAATTCAATTACAACAGTTAAAAATCACAACAGTTAAAAGTGAATATTTTCAAGCCCATGTTGGGGTTTAGCTCTTCGGCAGGCATATAGTAAAGCCAGGGAATCCCTACTTTTAACAAGATGATTCCAATTCAAGTAGTTCTGGGCCATTCTTCTTTAGAATTGCTGGCTGAGGGTTAAAAAGAGAGAGAAGAAAACTATCCAGACTCTTCCCACCAAGACGCTGTCCTCAATTCTCTAGATAACAAATGTCTCCATATTTCATTTGAATTTCTAAGGGCACTCAAGGAATGGGACAGGAGGCAGCTGCCTTCCCTATCACCATTCACCCACTCATCCATCCATTCATTCAACCAATTTGTGATACATTCATATCTGTGCTTTGGGTACAGATTTTAAAAAAAGAAAGAAGGAAAAGGAAAACAAAACTTAAAGGTCCTGGGGATTCAGGTAGTCTGAGATTGTATTACTGTATTTTGCATATGAGGAAATTAAGAACTAGAGAACAGAAGTAAATTTCCAAGGGCCACCTAGTGAGAACATTATGCCTGTTCTCAAACCCCCATTAAAGGTTTCCTGTGTAGCTATTTCTGTGAGTTTGGACTATTTGTGGCTTCGAATTATTAGCTCATAATCTTCAGATCAAAGAACTGTTGTTCAGTGAATAAACTGAAATGCCCAGAGAGCTAGATGACTGAGTCTGTCTCTCTCTCTCCTCTCTCTTTTTTTGTGTATGTGTGTGTGTATACATACACACACACACATATATATATACACATACACGGTCATGTGTCACATACTAATGGGGACGTATTCTGAAAAATACATCATTAGGTGATTTCAACATTGTGTGCACATCATAGAATGCACTTACACAAACCTAAATTGTGTAGCCTACTACATACCTAGGCCATATAGCATGGTCTATCGCACGTAGGTTACAAACAAAACATCCTGCACAGGATGTTACTGTGCTGAATATTGCAGGCAGTTATAACACAATGGTAAGAATTTGTGTATCTAAACATAGAAAAAATACAGTAGAAATACAACATAAAAGATAAAAGGGGTACACCTGTGTAGGACACTTACCATAAAGGGAGCTTGCAAGACTGGAAATTTCTCTGGATGAGTTAATGAACGAGTAGTGAGTGAATGAGAAGGCCTAGATCATCACTGTAAACCCATGTCGACATTAGAATCTCTATGCTTAGGCTATTTGATTAAACTATATATTTTCTTCAATAATAAATTAACCTTAGGTTACCAGAACTTTTAGTTTTAAATGTTTAAAGTTTTGTGACTTTTTGACTCTTTCCTGGTAAGACTTATCTTAAGCACAAAGGCATTCTACCATTTTACAAAAATACTTTCCTTCTTCATGTCCTTATTTCACAATGTTTTCTTCTATTTTTAATTTTTTTATTTTTTTATTCTTTAAATGTTTTTGCCAAAAACTAAGACACAGATGCACACATTAGCCTAGGCCTGCACAGCGTCAGGATCATGAATATCACTGTCTTCCGCCTCCACATCTTGTCCCACTGGAAGATCTTCAGGGGCAATGACACACATAGAGCTGTCATCTCCTAGGATAACAATGACTTCTTCTGGAATCCCTCCCAAAGGGCCTGCCTGAGGCTGTTTTACAGTTAACTTTTTCTAATAAGTGGAAGGATGCTTTAAAATAACAAAAAAATAGTATGACATAGTAAACAAACCAGTGTTACAGTTATTTTATCATTATGAAGTATTACATACTGTACATAATTGTATGTGCTAGACCTTCATATGACTGGCAGCAGACTGGGCTTGTTTACACCAATGTCACCACCACCACAAGTACATGAGTCATGCATTGTGCTATGACGTTATAATGGCTACAACATCATTGGGTAATGATACGGATCTGATGAGTGGAGGAAACCAGGGTCCTCAGTCTTGTGCCGAACTGGATAAAACGACATGGACACATGTGGAGTGGTCTTAAGGAGTGGAGAGTTTAATAGGCAAGAAAGAAGGAAGGAAGAAGAAAACAGGTCCCCCATACAGAGACAGAGGGAGGGGGGATTTGAACAAAGAGAAAACCCCTGTGTAGCAGAAAAGTATTTGCTTATATGAGGAGGCTGGAGGGGGTGGTGCCTGATTTGCATAGGGTTTAGGGGATTGGTTTGACCAGGCATGTCATTCATGTAGCCCGTGAAAAAACTGGCCCTCCTAGCCTTTTAATATGCAAATGCAAGGCACCATGATGTTCTACACACTGATATGTGGGGGTGGCCATGTTGCCAAGGACATGTGGGGACAAGGGCGAGAAGAGGGCAGGAATCACCAAGTTTGGGTGGACCTAGTTTCTAATGGCTGGCCTTTGCATATCAAAATTTGCTAGCTGGTTCTAAGAGCCCGGGCTTTCCTACTAGACAAGAAGTATCTCTGGAGCTGCTTTAAAAGAAACAAAAACTTTCCAAGGACCCCTTTTCCTCTCTATTTGCCTAAAATAATTTATTAATAACTCCCATAACAGTAATAGGAATTTTTCTGCTCCATTATAATCTTATGCGACCACGGTCATATATGTGATTCATCATTGACCAAAACATGGTTATGTGGCACATAAATGTATATACATATATATTTTTTCCATACCTATTTCTCTGTCTCTCATTCCCCTCTTCCTTCCTCTTTTCTTCTTCTTCCCAGTTATAAGCCATATAGTCAAAACTCACTGACTGTCATAATCCTTTACTCAGAGATGGTGAAATGTAAGATTTAAAGAGTTCTACTTTGGCCTTCATCTGGCCACCCAGATGACAGCAGCCACTGAATCCCTGTGCCTCACAGCTGAAGGGGACCCCAGCTTGAAGAACCCTTGTGAAGCATCAGCAGGTGGATATCAACAGAGTTGAACGCTGAAAAAGTCGCACATGTTGCTTAAAAATGAGCACTAAAAAATGAACAAGTTCTCAATATAGATCTGAAAGCAGTGCTAACGACCTGGGTTGAGTGAGAAGGATTTGGTCATGACGTTAAACTTGAAAAGACAAACACACAACACGGCATCTTGTTACTGGGCGCTGAGCCAAGAAGTTATCCTCTGGGAATTCCGAGTTGATTTCCCACCTAAATTCTATGGACCAAAACTTCTCAACAGCCGTTTGGGGGTAGATGCTATTACTCCCATTCTACAAGTTAACCCTAGTTAACTGAGGCTTATAAGCAATTGGGTTTGCCTGAGGTCACATGGCTCCAGAGTGACAGGGCCAGGATTTAAGCCTAAAACTTCTCCACTCAGCTCCCATGAAATACATGTTGCCTTCCTCATGCCTTTGATCAGCTGCTCTGCTGTGTTCCTGGCAAACACTAACCTCCGTAAGGAGATAAAACATCAAAGGCTGCAAGGCACTTAAAAAAATTCATGGGGCTTAAACACGAGAGTTGTTTGTTTATTTATTTATTTTTTCTTATGTAAGTCAAGTCCCAAGGTAAGCAGTCCAAGGCTCTTTGGCAGCTCTGCTCCTGGAAGTCCTCAGAGACCCTGTTCTTCCTGCCTTCTTGCTCCCTCCCTTGTATTGGCTTTAATCTTACAGCCTAAAATAGTGATGTCTGTACTCCAGGCCACAGGATGGAGAAAGAAGAGAAAAGGGAGAAATAAAAAGTGCATAACAACTTCAGGAAGTATCCTGGAAATTGTGACTTGATTTTCCACCTAGATTCAATTGACCAAAGCTTGGACTCATGGGCCATGCATAGCTACAAGGAAGACATGTAGCTCCAGGTGACCACGAGCCCAGCTAAACAGCAAAGGGTTCTGGTACCAGAGAAGACAGAGAAAATAGATATGGGGAGACACACGACTGTCTCTGCCACAGAGTAGTTAGTAACAGGTAGCTGGGACTCATGGACCCCTCAATTTTCAACACATATTCTTAAGTCCAGCTGGCAACCTGCAGATTTGGAGCCAACTCTGATCTTTGCCACACCTCTCCTCCCCTTCCCCATTGCCCTGAGTCTTCTTTTGAAACTGAAAAGAAACCAGAAGCTGGTTTTGCTTGGGGAACCTGTCTGGCTTGAGAACGTCCAAGCAACCTGCTACCTGACTTGCTTTCCTAGGGAAATAGAAAGTACTAAACCTCTGCAGGCTTCCTATTTTTATTTCTCTTCTCATGCAAGATAAGCATATTCTCGTCATGGGACCCACCGGGAATTCTTCCAGTTCAGGATTTCCTTTGAATGTGAATATCCCATGGCAACAGCACTTGAAGGTCCACCGGCTACCCAGTCCCTGCAAAGCCACTAAATGGGGGCATAGATGAAGGCACCGGCCCTGCACCTCCAGAGACTTAAGCTCCCAGAAGTGTTTCCAAATGAAAATAATCTGAGAGTCTCTATTTCCCTAATGGCCTGTCTTCCTTTGGAAGGGAACTGGAGCTTCTAGGTTAGTGGTTCTAAAACTTCAGGGTGAATAAATGTCACCAGAGGAGCTGGAGGAAAAAAAAAAAAAAAAACAGACTGATTCAACTGGTTTGCTCTGGGACTCAGGTTTTGCCTTATTTCCTTTTTTCAGCTCCCAAGGTGAGTCTGATGCAAATGGTCAGGGGACCTCAGTTGGATGGGTATTGGCCAAGCACCTCTGTCATCCTTGGCTGGGCCTCTGCAGACACAAGAAGAGTTGTTCAAGGGACAGCCACAGGGCTGGAGTAACTGCCTTCTGGCTATCAGGAGGCTCTCCTGGGCTTTACACTACGTATATCTATCTTCACGTCCCTCTTAAAAATAACTTTCAAAGGGACATTGTTTCTTGCAAAAAGACGTTTCCTTGAGGGAAACACAGAAGTCAGCTGTTCTCTGGAGCTGTCTGGTGTCTGTGGGTGATGAATGTCTCTCCACACATCCACACAACACAACCGTAACTCTCCCAGGATGCAGATGTGAAATCTACTGAGCAACTCCCTTTCTCTTTTTAGAGAATGGTCCCAGGAAGCCAATCTTTCTTTCAGGTCCAGGAAGATGTGAATGCCTGGAAGGGTTTGGGTGAGCCACTTTGGTGGGGATCTGGGACCATGAGGGGAAGTGTAAAGCTCTGTTCGCTCAGCGCGGGAGGAGGAAGGTTCCGTCGCTGCTTCCCAGTTCTGACATGTTCCTGCTGTACTGCATTCTGTATTTGACAACTGACTGTTTATTGATTGTACATTCACTGTATGCCCATCTCTGCTACACATGGGTTGCAGGAGCCATCAGGAGCCTGAAGTCTTGCCACTGCCTGGGGGGAGGCAGGTACCATAGTTTGTAACTAGATTATTTATTGGTTAGCTTTGTTCCTAGACGCTATGGAGAAACTTTAAAAAAAAAAAAAAAAAGTATTAATCAGGGAGGACTACCATCTACAATGAATAAACTACAAATGTTAGTGGAATATAAAAAAGGTTTATTTCTTCCTCACATCACAATCCAATGTGGATCAAAGCAAGGCTTTTTCCAAACAGTCATTGTGATTCACTTCCCTTTTACCCAACAGCTTCCATCATCCCCATGGGCCTTGGGGTCTCTGCCCAGCCACTGAGGCAAGATCAAGAGCATAGAAGGTCAAGTAGGGCAACCTAGATTCCATCACAGCCAACACCCCAGGGGTGGGAGATCCATGCCATGCCCACTCGCCTGCCCAGGGCAAGGGAAGGAGAGATATGTACACCAGCCAAGCACCACAGGAAAAGGAGACAGACCTGGTGCACACATGTGTGCAGCATTCTCACTGCCATCCCAGGTGCCAGAGGTGGTGAGGTACAGGGCTGGAGAGGTGCTCTTTAATTTTTGCCTGACATCGGTGATCAGGGAAGCCCCCTCCAGGGGAAATGACATTTCAGATACAGTTGTATAGTGGACAAAGATCCAGGCATGGGCAGATCCAAGAAAAGAGGGCTATAGACAGAGGGATGGTGTGTGCAAGCTCCTGAAGTAGCGTGAGCTGGGTGTGCTGGGAGACTCAAGGAGAAGCTGGCTGAAACAGCTGAAGTCAGAGGTGAGAAAGAGGTAAAGGAAGAGTTTCATGATTCTTATTGCAGAATGGTGAGACAAGCTTTATTCCAGATGATGGAGATAGGTACGGGATTACTGCAATGAGTGTTTGTAGTATGAAAGAGACTGGGCTCAACTCAGAATACAATAAAGACAAGTGGAAATTTATAGGAGAGGTGTAGCAGGACAAGTCGCAGACAAAACCCCTCAGACACGGAGTTAAAGAAGGAAGGGTTTTATCTGGCTGGGAGCTTTGGCAAGACTCACCTCTCCAACAACCGAGCTCCCCGAGTGAGAAATTCCTGTCCCTTTTAAGGGCTTACAACTCTAAGGGGGTCCACGTGAGAGGGTCATGATCAATTGAGCAAGCAGCGGGTACATGACTGGCAGCTGCATGCACCAGTAATCAGAACGGAACAGAACAGGACAGGGATTTTCACAATGCTTTTCCATACAATATCTGGAATGTATAGATAACATAACCGGTTAGGTCAGAGGTCGATCTTTAACCAGGCCCAGGGTGTGGCGCTGGGCTGTCTGCCTGTGGATTTCATTTCTGTCTTTTATTTTTTACTTCTTTCTTTGGGGGCAGAAATTGGGCATAAGGCAATATGAGGGGTGGTCTCCTCCCTTAAAGGTAGCAGCGTGAAGGTCTGGGAAAGGAAAATTACAAAAAGGAAACCTCAGGGGTAAGGGAAAGGGCGGGGGCAGAGGTGGTTTCTGGCTAAACTGACCTGAAAAGATTCTTGCTGAAGGCAGGCCAGGGTGATCAGACATCACCGGAGGAGGGTGGCAGAGGAGGGCCCTGATTGGATGAGATATGGAGGCTGATCAGGCATGGAGAATGAGAGATTCTGGCTAAACTGACTTAGCAGGAGTCTTGCAAAAACTGGACAATGCAGAAATGAATGTGGAATCTCACAAGGTGGGCCTCGCAGAGAAAAGAGTTCAGGATAGCCTGACTACAGTTTGGTCCAGGAGAGAAGAGGCTGGAAAGGGATGAGGTCAGAGAACAGGATGGGGCAGGTTGTGCTGAGCTCTGGGGGCCACACAGGGCACCTGGTCTGTATGACATGGGCAACGAGTGACATGAACTGATGCACCATGTTAGGATCATGCTTTAAAATTACATTTTCAAAACTCTGCACTGATGACACAGATAGGTACTCTGGGAGATTGAAAGATAAAAGACAATTCCTTCCCTAAAGAACATACAACAAAAAAGTCATCAGATCCTGCCTATTCATATTTAAATGTCATGGTGAGTGAGACAGAAAACACATACATTAACAATTCAGTGAGATTGACCTGGCCTGGAGTAGTCAGAGAGAAAAGCAGGGAAATCGGATCTGAAAGGACGATGAGCATTTGGGAAGCAAAGGGGAGGTGAGAGGGAGAAGGGGCTCCAGGCAGGGTCTGCACCAGCAGACACAGAAGGAGCATGAAGCGTATTCGGGGAATCTGGGCGAGTCTCAGGCTGGAACGCTTGCCTCCGGTGAGAAAGGAAACCCCGCAGCTCCCCAAGAAGATGTCAGTATCATGACTGCACTCCTTGAGGCCAATTTCCTAAAATGAAATTATATCGAACCCTGAATTAGACAGTGGAGTTGTTTTCCTCGATAACGAGGGCCAGAGCAGATCCCCAATAATTCTGAGCTCATTTGCTCCTTCCGGGCCAGCTGGTCTTTAATGGGTGACCTTATTAATTTAACTCGATTCATGAGAGAGTACAAATTGCTGCTCTAAAGGGCTGGAAAACGTGTTGGTTTCTCTGCCAAGGATCTCAGTGGGGATGTAATTCTGCTGGGTCAGGAAGGTGTCATCAGTGTCCCAGAGCTGCTATCCAGCCACAACGATGGGCTGCCACCAGGGGCAGGTGCGGGCAGGATTCTGTTCCTCCCAGCTCATTATTTCAAGGAGATAAGCTCTGTCTCATTAACACTTCCCATATGCACTGGTCCTAGGCAAATTCCAGAGAACTGTGTTTCCACTGAGCCAAATTTGCATTAATTTGTACATTACACCTTACAAAAGACTTGGGCATGCTGATACAATTAACAACCCTTTATTTCATATTTTGGTAAGATAAGGGAATTCAGAGTGAAAGAACTAATGTTTAAAAAAATAAAAGGCCAGGCACTGTGGCTCATGCCTGTAATCCCAGCACTTTGTGAGGCCAAGGCAGGTGGATCATTTGAAGTCAGGAGTTCGAGAGTAGCCTGGCCAACATAGTGAAACCCCATTTCTACTAAAAATACAAAAGCTGGGCGAGGTAGTGTGCTCTTGTAATCCCAGCTACTTGGGAGGCTGAGGCACGAGAATCGCTTGAACCCGAGACGCAGAGGTTGCAGTGAGCTGAGACTGCACCACTGCACTCCAGCCTGGGTGACAGAGCGAGACTCTGTCTCAAAGAACAAAACAAAAAAAAAACAAAACAAAAATAAACAGGAAAATATTAAAGCCAAAACAAGATGTAGAAATGCTTATCATATCATGGTCCTCTACAATACTTAGATGAAATTCAGAAATTTATCCTGAATTTCTCGGCAGCCAAAGGAAGAAGGGAAATATCCTTAAATCAAAGCAAACCAGTCACTAAAAGGCATGCAGCTTCTGCTCCTAAGACCCGAAAGAAACTTCTCACATAAGTGCTAATAAAGAGAATTTGATTTGAAAAAAGAAATTTAAAATAAAATTGTTTCTAATGCTCCCCGATGCAGGCTAATAGCAAGAAACTACAATACGATTTAGGAAAACAAAGTTTATGAAGAATGAAAAAATCTGCAGTGGTTTTGCATAATCTGAGGGTAAATTTTTAAACACAGAATACTGAGTGGGCTGAATGACCCCAGGCAATCTTTCATAAAACAAGCCCAAATAAGAGTGTTGAGTGCTGAGAAAAGACAACTGCTGTGTTTTCATTCAGCAAACACCTGGTCCATAACTCAGTTGTTCAATATGGGGTCTTATGCCTGGCGCTAGAAATAGATGAATGAATAGCTATGACTTCTGTCCTCAAAACACTTATAGTCTGTTCAGGAGACAGATGTATGGACAGATTATTGCAATTGCAGCATGCTGTGCCTTGTGGGGGAAGAGATGGGAAAAATAAACCTCATCATTAGCTGAGCTGCTGCTGACTCATGACTTCGGGAGCAATTGCTATGAGAGGTCTTCTAACATTATTTTTCTCTTGCAATGGGAATTTTGACCTGCTACAGTAGAGGTTTCTTACCTCCAAGTCACTGATTGATTTGAATTCTATTATCTTTTCTTCTTTTTCTTTGTCCCTGTTTTGCAAGAGCAACAGGTAAAATGGGAAATAAAGAAAAATGCACTTTAGTTTTGAAAAATCATAATCAAGGTAAGTTAATTAAAACTGGCAAAAGATTTCTGGAGAAAAACAAGGGCCCAGTCTTTTTGATATTTGGAGCTGCCACGGTGATTAAAATAACGCTCGGTCTGTTTGTGTTGGCAGGCCAGTACCAGAGGATTAACGAGCCTCTCCTAGACTGGGTAAGTCAGTTGCTTCCCTTATCTATTTTATAAGTCTTTAATATTTGCAAAGTAGGTGGATTTTATTCAAGATACTTGGTAAAATTTTTAAAAATCAACAGCAACAGGCTGGGTGCGGTGGTTCACACTGTAATCCCAGCACTTCGGGAGGTCAAGGCGGGCAGATCTCCTGAGGTCAAGAGTTCGAGACCAACCCGGCTAACATGGGGAAACCCTGTTTCTACTAAAAATACAAAAAATTAGCTGGGCATGGTGGTGCGAGCCTATAATCCCAGCTACTCGGGAGGTAGAGGCAGGAGAATCGCTTGAACCCAGAAGGCAGAGGTTGCAGTTAGCTGAGGTAATGCCATTGCACTTTAGCCTGGGCAACAGGAGTGAAACGTCGTCTCAAAAAAAAAAAATCAACAGCAACAACAGCAGCAAATGCTTTTCTAAGTGGTATACTTTCTTGGCAAGAAAAACTGCATTTTAATTCTTGGGTATAAAACTGTAGCAGAACAGCCACAGACAAGAACCCCTCAGACACCGAGTTGTAGAAGGAAAGGGCTTTATTCAGCTGGGAGCATCAGCAGACTCACGTCTCCAAAAAACCAAGCTCCCTGAGTGAGCAATTCCTGCCCTTTTAAGGGCTTGCGACTCTAAGGAAGTCTGTGTGAAAGGGTCGTGATCGATTGAGCAAGCAGGGGGCACGTGACTGGGGGCTGCATGCACCAGTAATCAGAATGGAACAGAACAGGACAGGGATTTTCACGATGCTTTTCCATACAATGTCTGGAATCTACAGATAACACAAGCAGTCAGGTCAGGGGTTGATTTTTAACTACCAGGCCCAGGGTGCAGTGCTGGGCTATCTGCCTGTGGATTCCGTTTCTGCCTTTTAGTTTTTACTTCTTTCTTTGAAGGCAGAAATTGGGCATAAGACAATATGAGGGGTGGTCTCCTCCCTTAAAACTATATTCCAATTCCTCAGCTATAAAATGGAAATAAAAATTAATTAACATGGTCATTGTGAAGACCGAATAAAGTGAAAATACCAACACACTGTGCTGGCAGGTGCATTATGAGAAGCGCACTTCCTAACACTCATAGTAAAATTTTAAATTGAAATAAACTTTCTTGAGAGCAATTTCATAACATTAAGTAAGCAACATTAAAATACTCACTTTTTTGGCCCAATAATTCAATACTTAGGAGTTTAAAAAGCTAATCTAAAATATGTACTGATACTTAAACACATTCACATATTTTATAATAATATATTTTAAATGGCAGCACGTTTGAATTATGCTAAGTATTCAGTAATGCAAAAGTAACTGCATCTTGATACATCTATTTTATGAAATCATTTGCAATATTTACAAATAATTTTAACAACTAGAGAAAAAGATTAAAATTATAACATTAATTCAATATATTTTATTACAAGTAACTGCATAGGTATATAATTTGCAGTTATAACTTGCATATCTATAGATTAGATGGGCAGATATATGATTGATTGATTGATGATTGATTGATTCTGCTCATAAACTCATTGACTCTTTACTGTTTGAAGTAGCTCTTTAAGAATCTAACAAAAAGCTATGGACCCTTACCCAGAAACACACATACACACACACACACACAGGCACACACAAAAATTGTAAAACTTAAAAGGTTCATGGGTAAAGAATATTGAACCTCTAGTTAAAAATCCTTGAAATTGATAGAAAATAGATAAAACATTGATAGATAAATAGATATAACTCTATATTTAAAACAAATATCTCTTTCTCTCTCTTTCTCTCTCTCTCTAAAGAAGTACACCAAAATACTTATATTTACTCATGGGTGCAAAAGTATCTTCTGACCTGGAGTGATGCTTGTTCTTCCCAGCCTTCTTATCATGTCCTGACTCTATGAATTCTAGCAAGCTATTGGGTGGAAAGTTGGAAAATGGGTTCAGGCTCATATCCCAGTTCTTCCAGCAGGTCCAAGACTTTCCCCCAAGAAGCTATGCCCTAGAGAGCCTTGGTAATTGCCGTTAACAGTATGTAAATGGCACCTTTGCACACATACCCATCTGTGAAATCCCTAAAGGAGTCTCCTGCCTGAGCTCCAGCTCAGAGCTCACTGGGTGTACAGTTCCAGAACCGAGACACCATCTCTCCCTTTGCTGTGTCAACAGTGAAACTTCCTGGAGTTCACATACTAGCAACTTTGCTTTGCTTTGTCGTGGGTACTGGGCTCTACCTATGACTCAGCACACATCAACTAGAGAAAAAAGATCCAACAGGTACTGAGTTCCTGCTGTGGGATACATGCCAAAGTAGAGCGTTGAGATACATTTTCTCAACTAACAACAACGAGATAAGGTGGGTTTAGTCATCTCCAATTTACAGATTGAACATATCAGTCAGGGAGCTTAAGTAACCTTCCCAAGAATGCGAGATCAAGAGTCGTGTCCCTGCTTACACATAACACGATGCCGGCTGCAGATTTTAATGCGGAGGAGCACATTCCAGAATTCCTATGATGACCATTGCATGCGAGTGCACCTGTTACGGATTGGTGTCCATTCCTGTCAGTCTAGTGTTCAGACCCAGAGCCTTTGGTGAGTGCCTGTGTTAGTCTTCCAGTGTTGCCATAACAAAATGCCATAAACTGGATGGCTCAAACAACAGAGATTTATTTTCTCATGACTCTGAAGACCAGAAGTCCAAGATCAAAGTGTCACTAGGGTTGGCGAGAACTATTCCCTTGTGATGCAAATGACTCCCTGTGTGCTCACATGGCCTTTCCTTAGTGTGTGCATTTGGGCACGGGTGAGGAGAGAGAGGGAGAAACCCAGAGAGAGAGAGAGAGAGAGAGAGAGAGAGAGAGAGAACTCTCTGCTGTCTCTTCTTATAAAAACACTAATCCTTTTAGATGAGAACCCCACCCTTATGACCTTATTTAACCTGAATTACGTTTTTAGAGGTACCATCTTCAAATACAGCCACACTGATGGTTAGGGCTTCAACACACGAATTTGTGTGAGCAGTAGGGGGTGGGGTGGGGGTAGAGAAACATTTAGTCTATAACAATAGCCAAAGCAAAACCTAAGGTTAGAGAGGAATCGTTGAGACGGTCTTTTATGGCAACTGTTCTTATTAACAGTACAAATATGAAAAAACTAAGCTTCAAGGCAAAGGCATATCTCCAATCTAGCAAAGTGAAGACTTTAGTCAAAGTCTTCATGTCCAAAGTCCAGTTACACTTACTCCACCTCAAATGTTGTGCAACACCAATGGTCTATAATCTGGTCTCCTGGCTCCATTTCAGGAATGGAAAAATGACCAAAAATGAAAAAAAAAAAAATGATAGTCTTGGCCAATTCACTTGGAGAGTGGGGCAGCTGGGGGGATATGAACCCATAGAATTTTCTCAACTATACATTTTACCTAAATTCTCACACCTAAACCTGATTGAATGAACTAGAATTTCAAAAATGATGGTGTCAGCTTTAGCACAAAATTTCACCTTGCAGTTGCTTTTACTGCGATAGTGTCACATTTTAGGACAATATACAGAGAGTGGTGTCACTTCTTGAAGCCCCACCCTTAACAGTAAAGACCCAAATAATTGCATTTGTTTTCCATTGCTGCCATGACACATCCCCACAGATTTGGCAGCTTGACCATTTATTATCACACAGTGGATGCAATCAGAAGTCTGAGCACAGCATGGCTCAACTAGATCCCCTGTTCTGGGTCTCACAAGACTGAAAGCAACATGCTGGCAGGGTTGCATTCTCCTCCAGGGGCTCTGAGGAGGAACTTGCTTCCAGATTCTTTTAGGTTGTTTCATAGCATCCAGTTCCTTTCTACCGTCGGACTGTGGTCCCCATGTCCCTGCTGGCTGGCTGCTGTCAAATCCTTCTACTCTTGGACTCTCTGTAAGTCATCCTTCTGCCAGATCTCTCTTTCTTTCTCTTCTACTTCCTTTCTCTGACTTCCTCTTCTGCTTCTTAAAACAGAGTTTTTTTTGAGATAAAATATACATGCCATTCAGTTTACCCATTTTATGAGTACAATTCAATGGTTTTTTAGTATATTCGCAGAGTTTTATAACCATCACTCCAATCAATACATTTTTATCATCTCAAAATGAAACCCAGTTCCCTCTTCCCCCAGATGCTGGCAAATATTAATCTACTCTTTATCTATAGATCCTCCTGTTCTGGGCATTTCATATAAACAGAATCAGGCAACATTCCACTTTGTATATGACTACCTTCTTATCATTTAGCATAATATTATCAAGGCTCATCCATGTTATAGCATACATCAATACTTTATTACTTTTCATTGCTGAATAATATTCCATTGTATGACTATACAACACTTTATTTACCTGTGCAGTAGTTCATGGATATTTGGGTTATTTCCACTTTTTTTACTATTAAGAATAATACTGCTATAAACATGTGCTACTTTTTGCATGAATGTGGAATTGCTGGATTACAGGGTAGCTCTGTGTTTAACCTTTTGAGGAACTGCCAAAGTGTTTTCTGCAGTAGCTGTACCCTATTACATTCCCATCAGCAATGCATAAGAGTCTCAAATTCTCCACATTCTCGTCAGCCCTGATTATTATCTGTCTTTTTTTTAATCATCTTGGTGGTGTATGGCTGACATCTCATTGTGCTTTTGATTTGCATTTTCTTAATGGCATCTCTCCATGGGATTATTGATGATTTGTATATCTTCTTTGAAGAAACATCCATTCAGATCCTTTTCCCACTTTAAAATTTGGTTATTTATCTTTAAATCATTGCATTGCAAGAGTTTTTCATATATTCTGGATTTAGGCTGCTTATCAGATACATGATTTGCAAATATTTTCTTCATTCCACAGTTGCCTTTTTATTTTTTGTGGTCTTTTGAAGCACACAGATTTTCATTTTAATTAAGTCCAATTTATCTATTTCTTTTATTGCTTGTATTTTTTGTTCTATCTAAAAAACCATTGCCTAAGCCAAGAAATGAAGATTTACTCCAATATTTAAGAGTTTTATAGTTTTAGCTGTTACATTTATATTCATGGCCCATTTGCATTTAATTTTTGCATATGATATAAAAAAGAGGTTCAACTTCACTATGATGCATGTGGATATCCAGTTGTCTCGGGACTATCCGTTGAAAGACTATTCTTTCTACCCATTGAATTGTCTTAGCACACTTCTTAAAAATCAATTAACCCTAAGGGTAAAGGTTTATTTCTGGACTCTCAATCATATTCCAATTATCTGCATGTCTATGTTACTACCAATACCACATTGTCTTGATTACTGCATCTATGTACTAACTTTTGAAATAAGTGTTAGTCCTCCAACTTTATCTTTTTTTTTTAACCCAAGATTGTTTTGGCTATTATTGGTTCTTCTTATTTTCATAAGAATTTTAGGATTATCTTGTCAATTTCTGCAAAATAAATCAGTGTATTAATTTGCAAAGTATTTCTATTTTAACAAGATTAAGTCTTCCAATCCGTGATCATTGGTCATCTTTCCATTTATCTAGGTCTTCTGAAATTACTATCAACAGTGTTTTGCAGTTTCCAGAGTACAAGTTTTGCACTTCTTTTGTTAAATTTATTTCCATATATTTTATTCTCCTTGATGCTATGCTAATATAATTGTTTCCTTTTTAAAAACATTTTCGTACAGACGAGGTCTCACTCTGTTGCCCAGGCTGTTCTCAAACTCCTAGCCTCAAGCAATCCTCCTACCTCAGCCTCCCAAAGCGCTGGGATTACAAGCATGAGCCACTGCACCTAGCCCATTTTCTTAATTTCTATTTTCAGTTTATTACTAATTTATAGAAATATAAATTGTCATTACTAGCATATAGAAATACAACTGAATTTGGTATATTAATCATGTATCCTGACACCTTGAGGAATCATTTATTAG
Organism: Macaca nemestrina; assembly: GCF_043159975.1. Lineage (NCBI taxonomy): Eukaryota > Metazoa > Chordata > Mammalia > Primates > Cercopithecidae > Macaca > Macaca nemestrina. The sequence goes on from NC_092127.1 coordinate 186,962,506, forward strand.
TTCTAATAATTTTTTTAGTGAATTATTTAAATACAAGATTATCTTATTTGCAAATAGGTCCTCTTTCTGCTTCTAAGGGTTCATGTGATTACACTGGGCCCACCCAGGTAATCCAGGATAATCCGCCCATTTTAAGGTCAGCTGATTAGTGACCTTCATTACATCTGCACTGTCCCTTCACAGCAGCACCTAGATTAGTGTTGATTGAGTAATCAGAGATGGGAATATTGGGAGATATCTTTAGAATTCTCACTAGCACAAGAATTAAACTTCTATTTAAGATCCCAGAACCTAGACTCTAAAATATTTTACTTGCAGCTAACAAAGTCTATCCCACTTCTCTAGTTAGCACTGTAGCCTGTCTTTGTCAACATTGTATCTTCCTTTGAATCACTGGAATGTTACCACCTCCTTAGGAAAGAAATTTTGCTGCAGTCCTGGATGGAGCAAAAGGCCACAAAGATGATGACTATGATGACCCTGAGCTTCGGATGGAAGAGAAGCGGCAGTCAATTAAAATTTTACCAGCCCGGCCTATAAAGGAATCTGAATATGCAGGTAACGTTTAGGGGTCTGCCTAGCATAAGAAGATGCATATACACGCCGCCATATTGCACACTATTTAAAGGTGTGGTTTCTGAATTAAACAACCCTAGGTTAACATCTGCCCGCATGACTTACTAGCTGTGTGACCTTGAGAAAGTCTCTCCAATTCACTTTCTCTTTCTGAAAACAGGGTTCATAATAATAGAAGTTGCCCCAGAGAGCTCTTTTGAAGATTACATGAATGATGCATGTTGAGTTCTCACCAGAGGACCTGGTACCAAGCCAGAGATCTGTAATCCTCACCATTATTATCATGATGTTCTCCGTGAGCCTTAGGAACAACTGATGAGCATAACGGAGGGTGGATAGGCAGGGATGCGGCAGCCTGGGAAATGTTAAATGAGGTCTGCATAGAGGGGAGTAGAATGAAAAAAAAAGACTTTTTAACTTGGTTAATTCATTGTGCAGCCAGCCAGCCTAAGAGCATCAGCAGGGCATGGCAGCAAAGCTGCAATTGTTAAGAATAAAGAGGACCTAATTTCACACCCGCCTCTGTCTCTAACTGTAGCACAAAGGGCAGCTTCAGCAAGTTCCTTGAGATAAAGCACCCTATTGTAAGGGGGAAGAGGAAGCATTCACGATTTCTGAGGGCCTGAACCACTGAAATGAATCTATAGAAGTGTATTTGGAGAAAGTCATCTTGTAAATGATGATGACTTTTTTTGTTCAGTCATTCGATAAGCATTCACTGAGCATCTACTATGTGCCAGTTTCCATGTTAGGATTGATCGGAGGACACAGAGACAAACAATGCATGATCCTTACCTCAGGAAGGTGCAGTCTCGTGGCAGAAACAGGCAGCTCAACCGATGAATGTGATAGAATATGTTAAGTGTGTAATATAGAAAGGAGAGCTGGCATGGGGTGTGGCTGGGTGGGATCTAGTAAGATTTTTAAAGGGCATGGCATAGCCCAAATCTTGCAAGAATTACAGAATTTCTAAGATGAATGAGAAAATGAAGAACGTTCAAGTTCAAACTTTGGCATTTATTTGTGTGCACTTAGAAGAGCAATTTCTTCTCTTCATACATCAGTCTCCTACTCTGTTAAATGAAGGCAGAATTGCTTGCCTCGTACTTACATTGTAATGATCCAGTGAGTTTGTAGATGTGCAAATACTTTGTAAATTGTAGTGTGCTGAGTCGACATAAGGTATGACTTTCATATTTTTCTGGTTGCACAGATACACGCTATTTGAAGGTTGCAATGGACACTCCCCTTCCGTTAGACACCAGGACCTCTATCCCTATTGGACAGCAGACCTGGAACACACAGACGAGGTTGGAAAGAGTGAGTAAAGGCTGGACCTTGTGACCCAAACATGTGTAGGGCTCTTCCTAACCAGCCAGAAACTGCCGCATCTCCTGTCCCCCAGGCCATCTCATTAGGGAAAGAGCAGGTCGAGCTCATTGAGGTGGATGGGAGGTGACTCTTATACCTGGTAGCATCATGGCCCTGCCTCTAGAAAGGAGTAGAATTCAGATGTGTTGAAGATTGTGAGCCAGAGAGCAGGCTAAGGACTTCCACATGCATCTCATCTAACGCTCATCGCACTCTCCAGAGAAAGAACATGAACTCAAATCTTTCTGATCATAATGTAAGATTTTGCCCAGCGTCTCAGCCCAACGTGGTTGAGGTAATAAGTCAGTCATGAGTGGGGAGGTAATAAGTAAGTCATGAAACCTCTCTAAGCCTCCTTGTAACTTTATCTGCCAAACAGGAAAAAACAGAAAATCCTACAATGCTTATTTCAAAATGCTGTTTGGAAGCTGCAAAAGATAATTTTGTACCACTGCACTCCAGCTTGGGTGCCAGAGTGAGACTCTGTCTCAAAAAAAAAAAAAAAAAAAAAGAAAGAAAGAAAAGAAAAGAAAAAAACTAGTAAATGCAAATGCCCTAAATGCATACATAGAATTTTATTTTTAATAAAACATTTGCTAACACTTAATTTTCTTAATCCAGAAAGGCATAAAAGACAAATAAATGATCACCCCCTGGGATTGCAATTATCAGTCATAACATTTTGGTACACTTCATTATCAGTTTTTTTTGTGTTTTTTTTTTTTGAAACAGAGTTTCGCTCTGTCACCCAGGCTGGAGTGCAGTGGCTCAATCTCAGCTCACTGCAACTTCTGCCTCCCAGGTTCAAGCAATTCTCCTGCTTCAGCCTCCTGAGTAGCTGGGATTACAGGTGCACGTCACCACACCGGGCTAATTCTTGTATTTTTGTTAGAGATGGGATTTCACCACGTTGGTCAGGCTGGTCTCGAAATCCTGACCTCGTGATGCACCTGCCTTGGCCTCCCAAAGTGCTGGGATTATGGGCGTGAGCCACCGCACCCGGCCATTGTCAGTATTTTCTATGCACATATCTGTCATACGAGGGAAGTCTCATTGTTCAGTATATACTTGCTTTATTTTTCTTCTCACATTAAGTTCTGGTATAAAACAATTTCCCATGTGATAAACAAGCATTCACAGGCATAATTTTTATAGATAAAGCATAACCTGTTACGGGATTTTCAATTATTTTACTAAACCATTGAGTGAAGACATTTTAAAGGCTTTTAGTATGTACTGTAAAATTTCCTTTCTAAAAAATTGTTTCCATTTACCCTCCCAGAAACTCTGTTTAGGAAGGTCCACCCCTTAGAAATATCACCAAAACTGGCTATTACTTTTTCAGTAGTATTTTTTAAAAAGGGATTTCATGGCCGGGCGCGGTGGCTCAAGCCTGCAATCCCAGCACTTTGGGAGGCCGAGACGGGCGGATCACGAGGCCAGGAGATCGAGACCATCCTGGCTAACACAGTGAAACCCCGTCTCTACTAAAAAAAAATACAAAAAACTAGCCGGGCGAGGTGGCGGGCGCCTATAGTCCCAGCTACTCGGGAGGCCGAGGCAGGAGAATGACGTAAATCCGGGAGGCGGAGCTTGCAGTGAGCTGAGATCCGGCCACTGCACTCCAGCCCGGGCGACAGAGTGAGACTCCGTCTCAAAAAAAAAAAAAAAAAAAGGGATTTCACTATTCTTTTTTAGTTTGCACCACAGTTATTAATGAGTATTAACGTGCTTTTAAATATTCCTCACATATTACATATTCACATCATCTGTTTAACTTGAGGGCTTCTGTTAATTTGGACAGAAAAATGAAACTACAAATTTTACCAAGCAACACCGACCATTTACACAGAAGATATCTGATAGAGACTGAAGGAACAAGATGAGTGATGAAAAATCAAACACTTCCTTTTTACACGGGCACAGCAATGATTGAAGCTAGACACTTCAATCATTCACTCAACAAATTCATTCAAGAACTGTCATCGGTGCCTGCTAGGATCAGACACAATTATAGACTCTAAAGACACATCTGTGAATGGCCAATTCCCTGTGCTCGTGAAACATACATGCTAGTGGTAGGAGATCAGTGATAAATAAATACACAATAGATAGACAGTAGATAAGGAAGTGTGCTTCAAAAAATCATGATAATGCAGGACAAGGAAGATCAAGGAAAAAAATCCTCAGTAGAGATTGGATTAAAAGAATCAAATGAAATTTAATCCTTAAAACAATCTTGCGGTGGGGTGGTGGCTCACTCCTATAATCCTAGCATTTTGGGAGGCCAACGTGGGAGGATCACAAGGTCAGGAGTTCGAGACCAGCCTGACCAACATAGTAAAATCTCGTCTCTACTAAAAATACAAAAATTAGCCAGGTGTGGTGGCAGGCGCCTGTAATCCCTGCTACTCTGGAGGCTGAGGCAAGAGAATCACTTGAATCTGGGAGGCAGAGGTTGCAGTGAACGAGATCATGCCACTGCACTCCATCTGGTGACTGTGCGAGACTCCATCTCAAAAACAAAAACAAAAACAAAACTTGAAAGATGAATATCACTCCCATTTTAACGGCTCCAATTTTATAAGCTCTGTGCCTTTGGGCCTGTTACTCACCCTCTCTGAGCCTTCATTGTCTTACCTATAAAATCCCATCACTGTTGTAGTAATACATAGAAAACACAGTATTTCCATGTGCTTTCAGCACATAGGCTGAGGTGGGAAGATCATTTGAGCCTGGGAGGTCAAGGCTGCAGTGAGCTGAGATAGCAGCACTGAACTTCAGCCTGGGCAACAGAGTGAGATCCTGTCTCAAAAAAAAAAAGAAAGAAAAGAAAAACAAAAGAAAGAAAAAAAGAAAAGAAATGGATCTTCAATAAGACCCAAGAAATGCATCTTTGTGCTTTCAGCCTGAAGCATAAAGCAATCTGTCCCTAGAGGACATCTCTATGAGGTCAGGTGCTATTTTAGCCCCCACACCTAGCATGGTGCCTTTGTAAGAGGTTCTCAATAGATACTGGTTGAATGAATGAAAAATAACATACTTTCAATCATTTGAACTCAAGCTTTAAAAATAAATACCTGTTTAGTAGGAAAAGAGACCCAGTCTTTCCCCAGTTCAACTTCTGTTCACAGAGAAGACTTTCTCAGTCTGGCCTTCAAAGTTCTTCTATTTTCCTGCTACTATTTGCTGCTATCATCAAGATCTGCATCTAGGGCAGTCCCCCAGGGGCTGTCTGAGAGGGAGGACAGCATTTCAGGACACTCATCACCAGAGCATAAAGCGTGGCCAGGGAACGAGAATTCCAGAGAGATTGGACCAGTGGCTAAAGACACAGCTCTGGTCTGGTTATAAAGTAGAGAACGCTGAACTAAAAAGTTGAGCCGCTTTGGGAGGCCGAGACGGGCGGATCACGAGGTCAGGAGATCGAGACCATCCTGGCTAACCCGGTGAAACTCCGTCTCTACTAAAAAATACAAAAAAAACTAGCTGGGCGAGGTGGCGGGCACCTGTAGTCCCAGCTACTGAGGAGGCTGAGGCAGGAGAATGGCGTAAACCCGGGAGGCGGAGCTTGAAGTGAGCTGAGATCCAGCCACTGCACTCCAGCCTGGGCGACAGAGCGAGACTCCGTCTCAAAAATAAATAAATAAAATAAAAAAAGGTTGGGCTGAACTTTCCCTGTAAATGACTGACAATCCCTTTTTATACAGCTTACGGCTTCATGAATAGAATTTTTTTTTTACAAAGAATAATTCTCATTTGATTTTTTTTAAAAACAACTATGCCAGGATTTAAGCCTTTATTCTTACACTTTCTATTCCTTCAAATCATCTTTGTAGTTTCCTGTTAAAAATAAGTTTCTTCCTTTGGCTAGATCACTTTGCAGGTGGAACTACAATCTCAGCACATTAATTCAAATGAAATCATGTGAGGAAAAAGGATAGGGCAAGGTGAGCAAAATTTCAGAGGGGAGTTGTCTTACAAATTCAACAAGTGTTTGGCCTCAGTTCAGATAAAGAGGGCGTTTTAGCCAAGTGCAGTAGGTGATGTCCGTAATCCCAACATTTTGGGAAGCTGAGGTGGGTGAATTCCTTGACTCCGGAGCTCAATAGCAGCCTGAGTAACAGAGTAACATCTCATCTCTAAAGCAAATGAAAAATAAAAAATAGCTGGTCATGGTGGCACACGCCTGTAGTCCCAGCTACTCTGGAGGCTGAGATGGGAGGATCACCTGAGCCTGGGAGATCGAGGCTGCAGTGAGCCATGATTGTGCCACTTCACTCTAGCCTGGGTGACAGAACAAGACATTGTCTCAGAAAAAAAAAGGGGGCGGGGGGAGGAGTTTTACTTTTGTAAACAATGTTGTAAACATGAAATATTTATGGCAATCAGATTATCTTTTATTGTGACAATCTCATTCCTAGGAGTTGATTCTTACTAGTTCTGCACATTTATGTTGAGATTATCTGTGAAATGGATCTTCAGCCAGGTGTGATGGCTCACACTTGAAGTCGCCATGTTTTGGGAGGCTGAGGCAGGTGGATTGCTTGAGCCCAGGAGTTTAAGATCAGCCTGGATAACATGGTGAAACCCCATCTCTACAAAAAGTACAAAAATTAGCTGGGCATGGTGATGCACACCTGTAGTCCCAGCTACTTGGGAGGCTAAAGTGGGAGGATTGCTCGAGCCCGGGAGGTCAAGGTTGTGGTGAGCTGAAATTGTGCCACTGCACTCCACCCTGGGTGACAGAGTGAACTCCAGCCTGAGCGACAGAGTGAGACCCTGTCTCAAAGAAAAAAAAAAAAATAGAAAGAAAAAAAGAAATGGATCTTCAATAATTTTTACAAAGGCAAGTTCTTGTCGAGACTGCTTCGGTGGGTTACAACTGTCTTGCCCTAAATCACTACCCATCCTTCTATTTACTGAGCAGGTACTGTGTACCGAGCACTGTGCTTAGCAATGGGGGTAGGAAGGTGAGCCAGTGCCCACAGTCTAAGGAAGGAGGCAGTGACCCAGATGGGCAGTTTCCATGTTCTAGGAAGCGGTCAGATGGAGGTAAGGACAGGGTGCAAACGCACGCAGACCTGCATCTCTGAACGTAGCCAGTGCCTTTGGAGGAGTCTTACGAAGGAAGCCATATGATGCAGTCTTCCACACCTGGCACGTGTTGCATTATGATCAGTGGTTCTCCGTGGAAAGTTTTTGCACCCCCCCCCCCAACAAGGGACTTTTGACAAAGCCTGGTGACATTTTTGGTTGTCATGACTGAGTGCTACTGACATCTAGTGGGTAGAAGATAGAGACGTTGCTAAGCATCCTATAAGGCACAAGAATTTTCTGACCCCAAATCTCAATTCTCAATGGTACCCAAACAGAAAAATCTGTTACAATGTACCTGTGAATCCAAGCTGGTATTTCTCTTTGTTCCCTCATAATCTAGCATTGCCACAGACATATTAGTGGGTACTAGTAAATATTTATTTGATAGAAATTGGGAATTGCCCCAGGGGAGGGATAGGAAATATTCCTGGGCCAGGGAATCCTATACTAATACTGCTTCTTGGGACTGCTCGGAGCAGTCCCACCCAAGGTAGCAAATCCCACCTAAAGTGGAGACAACGGGAACCTCTCCTGCCTCCATGACCAGGCTAGCAATGCAGGGTGGGGCATGAGCATTGAGAGAAACTCCATCTGTGGGGCAGGCACACAGGGAAGACTAAAAGATCAAGGTGCACAAGAACATTGAAAAAAAAAAATCCAGCACCCCAGTCCCCACAAGGTAACCCTGGAGAAATTGGAATGACGAAGACAATAGCCACGATAAAGAAAAAAAAAAAATCCAACCAACACTTAACCCCTAACTAGATATAACCAAAAGAAGAAGGGCCATGCCCTTTCCAGGCATAAATACTGTGGTTCAATGTTCCACAGAGGATAAGAGGTAACGGGGAATTCAACGAACCCCTGACCCACCTTGCCCAACTCAACCTGGTGCCAATGAAGACTAATACTAGCCGGGCATGGTGGCTCACGCCTGTAATCCCAGCACTTTGGGAGGCCGAGGCCGGCGGATCATGAGGTCAGGAGATCAAGACCATCCTGGCTAACACGGTGAAACCCCTTCTCTACTAAAAATACAAAAAACTAGCCAGGCGTGTGGTGGGCGCCTGTAATCCCAGCTGCTTGGGAGGCTGAGGTGAGAGAATGGCCTGAACCTGGGAGGCGGAGCTTGCTGTGAGCTGAGATTGCGCCACTGCACTCCAGCCTGGGCGACAGAGCAAGACTCTGTCTCTCCAAAAAAAAAAAAAAAGACTAATACTAAAACCCTAATATTAATATTACCTAGGCTTAAAGGTTTTCAAAGACATAGGGAACCCTTCATGATCTTCATCTTGTTCACCCTTATGTCTTCCAGTTGGGTACCCCTTAATAGTTCACTAATGTCTTTAATAATATTAATAGTGATACATGTATTCAGTGTGGTTAGTGACACCTGTGTTCTTGGCACAGTGCATGCTGTGTTCTGTGTTATCCTCCCATCTTCAAAAAGGTATCAGTGCCTTTGTTACCTCCATTTCACAGATGAGGAAACTGAACCTCAGGAAACGGAAGCTAAGTAATTTGCCATGTTCTCACACTGAGCACGAGCTGGAGGTGGAATCCTAACCCGGGCCTTCCCAGAGGCCATACCCTGACCTGCCTGCCTCATTGCTTTCATGTACCTGATCCCATAGATGGATCATCATGTTAACTCAGGGACATGAATGATGAGCACTTTTCCTATGATAAAGATGAAAAATCTGAAGTTCATAATACACTCAATGTCTTTTCCAAAGCCAGCAATAGAGGCAGGATTGGTTCTCAACCCTGCGTGTTGTTATACCAAACACCACTCAGGCCACCGCACCCTTCATTGGCAGAGGTGCATGTATTTATATGTGTTTGCTGACAGTCAACCATACATTGAAAACCAGAGAGCCCGGGGACTTATGGCTTTATCCTTGGGACCCTAACCACAGACAGTGTCAAGACATCAGATGGGGTCATAGTCACAACTGAAGAGATAATGGTGCCACATTGTCTTCTACAGGTGGACAAGCCCATTTCCAAGGACATCAGAAGCCAAAACATTAAAGGTAAGGTCATGTCAGTCAAAGTGTAAAATGTAAGTATGGAAACATGTATTTTGCTTCTAAGATCGTCTTGCATTGCTGTTCGTGGTCATGGGTGACCTTATACAAGGCGATCTATTGAATTACACTTCAGAAAATAACTACTAATTTTAGTAGAGTCTCACACACTTTATGTCTTTTTATTGCCTTACCTTCTTGATGAAGAAATTGATTGTAAAAATTCACATTCTTTGTTGTGCAATTTTGGAAATGAGTTGTTTTGAAACATATGGACTGCATTAAATATATAATCATGTTATCTCTCCAAGCATACCCTCAGAAAAGTCACAAAATAGAAATCTAATTTTAAAACATTGATTAATTAATATGAAAACAGATTTTAAGGCCTGAGGCAAAACAACTCAATTTGAAGACGAAAATACAGGTACGAGCCTGAAAGCAAATAATCAATTTCAGTAGTGCTAGAAGCATAAATGGAAGATAAGCCAGACATTTAATGGTATTGTATCAATTATAGCTTCTCTCATCATTTTCCCCCGTGCCCCTATCTCCTTTTATGATGCTTGATTGGAAAAGATGACAATGCCAAGATTCACTTTGCCCAATAATTGAAACATATCAAATTCACCTTTCATGTGTCTAATGGTACCATCTATAACGTATTATTGGTGCCATCTTTTCTTTAATGGGAAAGTGTACCAGTTAGGGTCCCAATAGGCAATAGACAGCATACTCAAATTAGGATCATTGAAGGAAATGTATGGCAAAGGAACTACTTACCAGGTGAGTGTGGTATAGGGGGAAGAATAAAGAACGGTGCAAGAACCATGGCTGACAGCAGCGGGGCTAGCCCCACCCCTAGGTGAAGAGGGATGAGGGAACAGTGACTGAAAACTACAAGGAGCCCACCGCCTGCAGGGGAGCAGTGACCACTGGTCCTGGGACACCACCAGCCCAGGCAGACTTCTTGGGGAGGGGGCCAAGGGAGTAAACCCCCCACCTCTCTCTCCAACCTCTCTGTGACCTCCTGCTGGGGCTTCCCAATGGCTAAACCTAACTAGAAACGAGAGGACAGGGGCCTGTGTGTCCCTACTGGTCAGTGTCACCAGGCGGAGAGCAGTGTAGAGGAAGGTGAAGGTGGAGGGAGATTCTGGAGGGCAAATGGAAGACACTCATAGCAGGAAGTGCCAGCGCAGTGAAAAGGGGACGGAGAGTAGCCAAAACCTAAGGCACACCCCCAGGCTGTGTGACCTTAAGTAAGACCCCTAACCTGAGTTCTCCTTTTATTTATTTATTTATTTATTTATTTATTTAATTTATTAATTTTTCTTTTCTTTTTTTCTTTTTTTTGAGACGGAGTCTCGCTCTGTTACCCAGGCTGGAGTGCAGTGGCCTGATCTTGGCTCACTGCAACCTCCGCCTCCCTGGCTCAAGCGATTCTCCCGCCCCAGCTTCCTGAGTAGCTGGGATTACGGATGCCCACCACCACGCCCGGCTAATTTTTGTATTTTTAGAAGAGACGGGCTTTCACTATGTTGGTCAGGCTGGTCTCAAACTCCTGACCTCGTGATCCACCCACTTCGGCCTCCCAAAATGCTGGGATTAACAGGCGTGAGCCACTGCACCTGCCCCTTTTCCTTTTTTTTTTTTTTTTTTTTTTTTTTTTTTTTTTGAGACGGAGTCTCGCTCTGTCGCCCAGGCTGGAGTGCAGTGGCGCGATCTCAGCTCACTGCAAGCTCCGCCCCCCGGGTTCCCGCCATTCTCCTGCCTCAGCCTCCTGAGTAGCTGGGACTACAGGCGCCCGCCACCAGGCCCGGCTAATTTTTTTTTTTGGATTTTTAGTAGGGACGGGGTTTCATCGTGTTAGCCAGGATGGTCTCGATCACCTGACCTTGTGATCCGCCCGCCTCGGCCTCCCAGAATGCTGGGATTACAGGCGTGAGCCACCGCGCCCCGCCCCTTCTCCTTTTCTTTAACCAGCGCATTAAAGAACAACACCTGGTGAATTATGTGGAGAAAGTATTTTCACTCCTCTTAACAGAGAAAGGGACGGGAAACATAGAGGGATCACAGACCAGACCACAATCAACTGTTGCAAAAATGACCTCAGTCATAATAATGTGCTTTGTAGGCATTCATGGAGAAATGAGTCCTGGAGAGAAATCAGATGAGAAATGAACTTTATAATTGCCATCTTATTCACAGTTCACTGTGGGCATCCACCCTCACTGCTTTGACTGCAGAAATTTCTTCGACCATTATTCCACATATCAATATGTCTGTTTACCTCTCTATCTGTATGTTTATCTACCCTTTGCCTCAGTTCACAAAGATATTAGTTAATAAAAGCTTGAACAATAAAATAGAAGAAAATCTACATAGATGACATAATTAAAATAAAGATAAAATGTAAGATCCTCAGGCATGCAGCACTAAATTCTACTATAATTAAACTGTTAATTTGCCTCTGAGCTGCCTGATAGTCTAAGCAAAAAGGGAATCAAGCTTCCTTATGTGATACAAATTTCCCATTACAAGAAACAAACCAGTTCCTCAGAGAGAGCAAGGAAAACACATTTTTCAGGATTGAGTTAGCGCTCTGTTTTATAGCGAATGTTGGGTCCCATGACTACAAAAATACGAGCGTTTTGTAAAGCAGACTTCAGTGAAAGCAAGGCTCAGAGAGGTTGAGGCTTTTGCAGGTGGGGCAGGTTGTATAGAAGACTTCTTCAAGAAGAGTTACTTTATGTACAGCATCCTCGCCTAGATTTCCATCACTGATGGTTCCCCATTACCATCCAGAGCTCTAAGGTACCATATCTAGAACAAGGCTGGAAGGAGGGAAATTAATATGAATGCCCCCCCATTTTCGGATCAGACATCTTGCCGAAAAATGCTTGGATGATTTATGTGTTTATTACAAAATTCTGTATTTTTGATGCAAACACATTCTCAGATAATTTATTCACTCTCACAAAAATGTCATAAAAAAACATATCGGTTGATTCAGTAATGGCAGAATTTTATGGTGATATTTTTCATCAAGTTGAGCAGTTATAGATTTATGTTAATGTACATTTTATGTCATTTTTCTTGCAATCATATTCTGACATTATCTGTAAACTGTCAGATTTCAAGAACTTATCTTCCCTAAAGCTTGACTTTTTGTTTTTCATTCCTAAAAATAGGTAAAAGTTTATTTGGAGGCAAAGTATTTAGAATACAAGTTGTGTGTGACAAACCACTAGCATTAACCATAGATCTAGAAGAAATCATCTTAGTTTCAGATAGGGATAGCTATAATTTTCAAATACAGTGTGGCTTATTTTTCTAGAGAAACCAAAGTTGAGAATAAAGGAAGCTAAATTGCATTTTCTCTTTGCTGTAGATGTGAACCAAGCACAAACTCTAAGCCAATTTCCTTTGAGGTGACAAGCATACATATACAAGAATGAATTTATAAAGAAATACAATACGCCTCCAAGAAAAGAAAAAAAAGAGAGAGAATTATGCATAGGCTAGTGAACCTGTATATCCAGAAACACAAGCTGATTGAAAGAAGCAAAGTAGAATTCCACAAAATGCCATCAAAAGACCTTTATACTAGTTTGCTTTTAGACAAGTTTAGATGCTGAAGAAATTAGAATCAGAAATGAGTTTAATCTGGGTCAATTCCCTCATTTTACATAAGGAAGCTTAGCAAGGGAAGTGGCTTGCTCAAGGCCATCAGCAAGTAGTCACAAGACCAGAGCCAAGGTTTATTCCACTATGGTAATGTTGCCAGGGTTTTCTGTGTTTGCCAGTGTATAAAATGCATTCTGCAAACTCTCCCTCTCATTTGGTAACCAACATCCCATTCATCCAGACTATACAAAGAGCAGAGCCAGAGTGAGTTGATAGATGATACTGCTCCCTAGTGGCAGAACTTGGCAACACACAATATTGCAATAATGATGAAATTTGGTATTTTCTATCCTTTGCAGAAATAACACGCCTGAGGTTGCAGAATTCATCAGAAACAAATGTAATATTATTCCCCTACCATTTTACATGTAAATGTATTTCAGCCACAACACATGGCTCAAAAGCAACAGAGACATTGATATAATGCTCATTCAAAGTTAACATTATTAACTTCATGAAATCATTCATTAATTGAACTACAGAACAGTATTTTGTCTCACCACCACACAAGAAAAATAATACAGTTCAGAGAAAAGGAAAGGAATCTGTAACTGCTTGATGTAACAAATTTATTTTCTGATAGAGAAATATAAAGTAGGTAGAAACAGGAGACTGAAGAACAAGGTATTTAATAAAGGAAGCTCCAGAAAATTTATATCTCCCAAATAATAATTCCCCAACAGAATTGCAATGTACAAGAACTGCCTTTTACATAGGCAAAATATGGCCTTCCCCATGAAACCATTTCAAAACGGCTTGAAGTACATGCATAATGAAAAGCACTTTTTATTTTCCTTGTAATGTTGGGGTGTTCACTGGAATCAACCACCCCAGTTTGCTCTGGATGGAGGGGTTCTTCAGAAGTAGGACATTCCAAATTAAAACCAGAGACATCTGGGGTAAACTGGGACAAGCGGCCTCTATACCTGCATGTCTTATGTGCAAGCCAGCAGAATGGAGGCGTTATTTAAAAGTTTTAAAATAGAAGCATCTCCACAATCCAGCCCCTCCTTGAAACTGAGGCATAGCATCCCTCACAGATAATTGAGTTGGTCAAGAGCCTCACCACCTTCCCAGGAAGCACACCCTACCTTTAAGAAGCCCCAGTTCTTTACTTTCAGCTAAATATGAGGAACAATGTCTTCCTACAACATCCTCCCATTGGTCCTTGCTCTAAGATGAAATGAATGAAGCTCCAAGTAGCTCAAAGTACAGTTATCTGAAATTAATTAGGTGAGATGTTGAGAATCATATTAAATAAAAGGGAAGGCCAAGCACGGTGGCTCACACCTGTAATCCCAGCATTTCGGGAGGCCGAGGCAGGCGGATCATCTGAGGTTAGGAGTTTGAGACTAGCCTGGCCAACATGGTGACACCCCATCTCTACTAAAAATACAAAAAAATTAGCTGGGCGTGATGATGTGCACATGTAGTCCCAGCTACTTGGGAGGCTGAGGCAGGAGAATTGCCTGAGCCTGGGAGGCAGAGGTTGCAGTGAGCCGAGATTGCGCCACTGCACTCCAGTCTGGGCAACAGAGCAAGACTCCGTATCAGAAAAAAAAAAAAATAAAATAAAATAAATAAAAGGGAAACTCTGGATGCACTAATCTTGAGAAACACTGAGTTAAACAAATATAAACAGATCTCTTTACTGCCCAAGTTTTTAGAGCATTGTGGATCTCCAAAACGGGGATATGGCATGGAGCATTGTAACTTAAGTGTCCATGGAACCTGTTTTTTCTTGGATCACATTCTTTGGCCCATGCTCCTTAGAACACATTTTAGAAAAGCCTAGATTGACTCATATATTAGTTTCATTTCTAGGTTCACAGTACATTTCCTATTCTAAGTAGTTTCTCGGGGGTTATAAATGATCCATTGTTTGGGACGGATATTCCTCAGTCTATGAAAGCCACATCTACAGGCGGCTTGTGAACGTAAATGCTTCCGCCCCTGCATGCTCTCCCCTCCCCTTCCTGCCAGTCCCTGGGGAAGGGATGGACAGTGATAAGCTTGCCCTCTCTCTTCTCTACTTAGTTTTTCTAATGCCATATCCTACATCAAAATGTGAAGAAAAAGCCATTAATAATAAACATGAAATTGGTATAGTAAAAGCTGCTTGTATGGAAAGGATAGAGAAGATTATAATGCAGGATGAAAATGGGCACACATGTAACCCCCTGAAGGGTTCTTCCTGCATACTGCATAAAGAGAGACCAGGGCACTGCCATAGAGAAAGAGTTTAATAGACACGAGGCTGGCCACACCACGTGGGAGATGTTCATACTCAAATCATCTCATTCAAAACTCACAGGTTAGGGGTTTTCAAAGGCAGTTTGGGGGAAGGGATGGGAGGGCAGGTAACAAGTGCTTGCTGCTGATTGGCTGGGGTGGAGATGAAATCATAGGGGTTTGAAGCTGTCTTCCAGTAGGTGAATTGCTTCTGGGTGGGGCCACAGGAAAGGGGCTGGCGGTAAGGTGGACACATTGGGTTTAGCTGGAACCATGGATGTCAGACATGCGTGCAAAAAACCGGGAAAGATATCTTCAAAGGTCAATCGACAATAGTGGTGTTATTTTCAGGAATAACTGGGGAAATTGCATGTCTTACAACCTCGGGAATAATGGCTGACAATCGTTTATGTCTGCGCCTTAGCTGGACTCAGGCTGTTCTCATCCCCCCAGCCTGATGGCTTCCCATTAGCTTTACAAAAGTGGTTGACTTTTGGGCAAGGCCTATTATTATTTAAATTATAGCCTGAAAGTCTTCCAAAGTTAGCTTTGCCCAATAGCCCAGGAGTAATTAAGGGAAAGACAAGATGGGGCGTGAGTTAACTTAGCTTACTATTAATATAATAATTCTCGCCCCCCTCACGCCTCTAATCCCAGCACTTTGGGAGGCTGAGGCGGGTGGATCACAAGGTCAGGAGATCGAGACCATCCTGGCTAACACGGAGAAACCCCGTCTCTACTAAAAAATTAAAAAGTACAAAAAATTAGCCCGGCGTGCTGACGCAAGCCTGTAATCCCAGCTACTCGGGAGGCTGAGGCAGGAGAATTGCTTGAACCTGGGAGGCGGAGGTTGCAGTGAGCCGACATCACGCCACTGCACTCCAGCCTGGGTGACAGAGTGAGACTCAGTCTTAAAAAAAAAAAAAAAAAAATTAAAATTCTCTCACTGATATAATCTTTGCAAAGGCAGTTTCACATAGAGATCAAAGATGCAGACACACAGAGTGAGGTTAAGAGCAGAAAATGTATAAGCAAAAGAAAGCGAATAGCTCTCTGCTATGGAGAGGAGCCCCAGACAAATGGGTTGCTGATCCACAGTGAAACAGGGGGTTTTATAGATGAGCTAGTGGGGAGGCAGTGTCTGAGCTACACAGGGCATGAAAAAACCAGTTAGGACCAGGTTTGCCATCTACATAGGGTGCGAACCTCTGGCAGCCCCACCTCAATCTTTTTTTTTTTTTTTGAGACGGAGTCTCGCTCTGTCACCCAGGCTGGAGTGCAGTGGTGTGATCTCAGCTCACTGCAAGCTCCGCCTCCCGGGTTCACGCCATTCTCCTGCCTCAATCTTCTTATGCAGATGGGTTCTCAGCCTGAGCTTTTCCATGCTGCCCATTTCTTTCTTACTATACATGTGCTGACGAAAAAGGGGAGACGAAGATTCCATGGCAGACATGCCTGGCCCCAAGGCAGCCCTTTTTTCTTGGTATAGCTGCAGGCCTCCCCACCACACCCCCTGCAAGCTTCCGACTTCCTTATCTATGTTTGCAGCTCGATCTTTCAGGCTGCCCTTTGTTGGAAAAGAAATGATTTCTTGGGCTGTTTTTTTTTTTAGAAAGGAAGTTCTGCTGGGGACTCTTTTGTCCTCACTATCTGCCTAAATAATTTCTTTCTATTTCCTATATCAGATGCATAGCAAATATTTGTCAAATTAAATCTGCAATTTAGCCCATTTTAATAGTTCATTGGATAAGCATTACCTCTTAGTATGGTGTCCTAGGAGCACCTGGAGATGAGCCCGTGGCCTCAGTCACACATTCATATTAGGTAGGGGCCTGTGGAGAGGCAAGTCGAGAAGCCTGGGTGACTTCTGGCCCCCTCTGTCCCTTTCTGAGTTTAGGCATATCATATTCCTTCGCTGGGCCTTAATATCCCATCCGTAGAAACACAGTAGAATCAGTGGTCCAGCATTTTGTGAATTTAAGGATATGATTCATACATACAAATCCAGCCACTCCACTGCCCACATCATCCCCTCCTCTCCCTTCCTCCATTCCCTGAGGCACCGAGATCAGGGGAAAAGATACCTCCCAGGCTTGTTTTGGAAAAATGTTCCTATCCCACATCGCTCACTAACCCCAGCATGAAAGCAGTTGAAGTACACGTCCCTCAGAAAATGCATTTTCCGACTTTCTTTGAGGAGCTGTTAGAGCAGGCAGGTTTCTCTCACATCCTTGGCTTTGCCTAACTTAATTCCTTCCCGTCGCAATCTAAACAATGGTTTCGGCAATGTACTGCTGCGATTAATTTCTGAAAGTTTCAGCAGACTTGGAGAGGTTTCTCAAACCGGCCTTGCCAAATACACATTTTTAGCCACTTGGAGTGTAAGTTGCTTCTTTGGACTCTCCCATAAATAATCATCAGGACACCATATCCTAATGGTTTGCTTTCATAAATCATAAAGCTCTTAGACACAATAAAATTTTTGATTGAGACCAAGTTTATCCAATTTTACAAAGTCTGCATCTCTAATTACAGAACATTATACTTATGTTCTATTTCTGAAAGTATTGATTTGCATGATTGTATTTCATAGTTAAAGGGTATTACAGCCGGGGGTGGTGGCTCATGCCTGTAACCTCAGCACTTTTGGAGGCTGAGATCAGTGGATCATTTGAGCCCAGGAGTTTGAGATGACTCAGGAGCCTGAGCAACATGGTAAAACCCCATCTCTACAGAAAAAAAAAAAAAAAAAAACTTAGCCGGGCATGGTGGTGCACACCTGTAATCCCAGTTACTTGGGAGACTGAGGCAGGAATCAAGAAACAGAGGTTGCAGTGAGCTAAGACCACACCACTACACTCCAGCGTGGGCAACAGAGCCAGACTTGGTCTCAAAAAAAGGGCGGGGGGTGTTGCATATATTTACCACAAATTGAACAGTAGCTAAGTGAAAAACAAATACAGAAGTCCTCCTTATCCTCAGTTTCACTTTCCACAGTTTCAGTTACCCACGGTCAACTGAGGTCTGAAAATATCAAGTGGAAAATTCCAGAAATACATAATACATAAATGTTAATTTGCACGCTGTTTCTGAGCGGCATGATGAAATCCTGAGCGGTCCCACTGGAATCACTTCTTTGTCCAGTGTTTCCGTTGCGCTGTGTCCAAACCACCTGTGAGTTGCTCAGCAGCCGTCCAGCCCATCAGATCCGCTGAATCGCAGCGCTTGGGTTCCAGTCACCCTTACTCTACCTAATAATGGTTCCAAAGTGCAAGAGTAGTGATGCTGACAGTTCTGATTTGCCAAAGAAAAGATGTAAAGCGATTCCTTTAAGTGAAAAGGTAGAAGTTCTCAACTTGAAAAGGAAAGAAAAAATATTGTATGCTGAGGTTACTGGGATCTAAAATAAAAATGAATCTTCTATCCGTGAAATTGGGAAGAAGGAAAAAAAAGTGTGCTTGTTTTGCTGTCACGTATCACCTTTATCATAGGTCTGTATATTTAGGAAAAGCATAGGATATACAGGGTTTATTACTATCCTCGGTTTCAGACATCCATCATGAGTCTTGGAACATTTTGACTTAGGATAAGCGGGAGGCCACTGTAACTTAAGTGTACGTTTATGTAACTTTTTGTTTGTTTGTTTTTTTGTTTGTTTTTTTAGACTGAGTCTCGCTCTGTCGCCCAGGCTGGAGTGCAGTGGCCGGATCTCGGCTCACTGAAAGCTCCGCCTCCCGGGTTCACGCCGTTCTCCTGCCTCAGCCTCCCGAGTAGCTGGGACTACAGGTGCCCGCCAGCACGCCTGGCTAATTTTTTTGTATTTTTTATTAGAGACGGAGTTTCACCGTGTTAGCCAGGATGGTTTTGATCTCCTGACCCCGTGAGCCACTGCACCCAGCCTATGTAATGTATTTTTAATAATGGTTGTATCTAAAGCCGGTTCACAGAATTCCTGAAAGCTTAACAACCATCCATTGCAAGCTGGCACCAGCCACTCCAAAGAACGATCTCTTAACTCTTTTTCCTTCTCCAAGAGGCCTTACTTTAACCCTCCCAGAACACGGTGATATTGACAATGTCTTCATGGTTTCACCATACTAGGTTGTGGTGGAAACAGTTAAACTAAGGTCCATCGGATTCTGCAACCATGCTATGCCCACCTCAGTACAATACTTCCCCCAAAGTAGTTACTTTGTGAGATCTGTCCTGAGACTGCAAAGCAAATGAGTCTCTGGGCAAATGGTGCTGATTACACCTTATGACCACCAGGTGGCGAGCATGCCGGGCTTCTCCAAGAGTAAACTGGAGATGGGGAAGACTTCAAACAACTGTTTGGGTTCTCTTGTTTGACAGGTAGAGAACTTTCCCTAGCATTTTAGAATATTTGTGTACTTCATTCGGAGGGCAAATTCCCACTTTCCCTCTAATTTTTCATACTATAATAATAGTAGTAACTGCAGCTGTGCATTAAGAACCATGCCTTGAAGTTCATCAATTCATTTATTCCACACATGAATTTTCATGAATTATAAATAAGCACTTCTTACTTCTCCAGATGGGGAAATTCATTCACTCCTCATTCCATTTGTTTATTTCTAAACATTTATTAAGCACTTGCCATGATCCTGCCCATAGTATGAACAGAATCAAGATTCAATCTTAACAAATTCAGCTCCAAAGCTCACCCTCCTTTAAATATCACAAATACTTGAGTTATTATTGCTTTATTAAATAAGGCCCCCAGATTTTAAGAAACTTGCTGGAATTATCTGAATTACCATCAAAGCCGTAAAATGGTAAACAAGTTACTTTGCTTGTTCAATCCAGTTTCTTTCACTTGCAAAGTTCTTTAAGTTCACCTTGACTTCTTACTTTGAAGGATTGCGGTTAGCTAAGCAATGATTAAGTGAAGCTCATGGTATCAACACTTGCCAGTCGGCATATTTGATGCGGCTGAAAGCCCTGTGGATTTTTGTAACTATTTGCTGATATTATCCTACAAAGGCATCTTAAAAGGGAGGGAGGAATTCACAGAATCTTTATGTTACAAAATCTTTATGAGAACAGGAAGAGGGACCTGAGCTAGCACATTAGCACAGTCAGCCTCCTCGCCACTTAGTGTCCCGCATCATCTTAGCAATCCTCAGAGTCCCCGCCAGCAAGAAGGCTCTCATTACATGCGCCGCTTTGTTCTTGGGCTTAATTTCAAGTATTCTGTGTTAAGCAACAGAAAATGAACTGACACCACCTGAGGACTTTTGCCCTTGCTATTTTCCTCTGTCAGGAATCCCTTTCCCAAGATATCCACATGACATGCTCCCTGGCTGTCCTCAGGCCTCTGATTTCATCCCCTAACCACAGATGCCTCCTCAGACCAGCCTAAAACATGGTAGCCCCGGCTCCTACTCTCCGTGCCCTGCTGTCCTCCAATCTGCTTTATTTTCTGCATAGCGCTTGTCATCACCTGTGAATGTTTATTTATACTTTTGTTTATGTATTTCCTAGCTCCTGCCACTGGAATGTAAGTTTCATGGGAATAGCAACTTTATTTGTTGGTATTACACTCCCAACACCTACATCAATTCATATATTAAAAATGAGTCCATGCCTGACACATACTACGTGCTCAATAGTAAATCAATGAAATGAAAGAAGACAGATGTCCTAATCTACACTCACAACCCCTGAAGCAAACTGGATAGTTATCTTGAAAACCATAAATGGAATTTTCCTATTAAATTACAGGAACTCAGTCTCTTTATTGAATTCTTTTTCCGGTGAATTGAATTGATCCCCAATAGATATAGTGAAAAAAGACCACTTGGAAAGCCAGCATCTAGTTTTGCAGGAAAAGTCATCAACCCAGGCAACAAGATGGTCCACCAGGGAGCTCTGGAGGTGAAGCCAATAAACAATAACATGAAAGGAAATTAATTTTATGTTTTCTAATTTTGTGCCTTAAGCAAGCATCATGTGTCCTAAGCTTTTTTGTGATTTCCTTGAAATAGTCAAAGATCTAATGTTAACTAGATTGCTGCTGTTGTTGAAGGACATCCTGGGTCATATTTTGGGTTTTCACAATGCCAAGGACATCAATTATTTCTGTATGCAATCAGCATACGGAATTCATAAAAAGAAGTGAATCCTACCTATTTCAAAAGTGTTTTTCAAAAATGAAAACAGAAAGGAAGAATGGTAATTTTATTCTTATTCTTTGAAGTAATTATTTTAGATATGGAAGAGCCATTAAAATCATACAGACCAGTTTGTGCTGTGTTGCATTGTGTTGTGTCGTGTTGTGTTGTGTTGTTGTTGTGCCAGTTGGACTTTTCACCAAGAGGAATCTAAAGAGGAGGTGCAGTGGAAAGTGGGCTGAAGTTAAGCCCTTAATGACATGGGGTGGTGAACCGGTAACCAGTCCCCCTGCGTCCAGGCACCAAAGGACTTTCAGGGGAGAGCACAGGGGGTTCTTCAGCACATGGTTAAAAATCACTGATTTAGCCCAACCTCCTTGTCTCACAGATGAAGAAAGCAAAGGAGGCTCAGTGCGAAGCCACCCAGCCAGTATCCAGTGGAGGTTTAAGTCTCCTGTAACAAGAGATAGACATTTTCTCACTGATTCCGCAACAGCTTTATAAAATAGCATTTATTACACCACGCCCATTTTTAGAGATAATCAAACATTGCTTTTCCAAGGAGCCTTCTTCTGACAACCCAGACTAACTTATGTCTCCCACATATTCATTTAATACTTTGTCCTTCTCTACTTGAAATCCTTATCAGATTGTTCATGATGCCTCAGTGCAGATCTACCCGCTAAGGTATAAACCCTATGGCAACAGGGTCAGTGCCAGCCATCTTCACGGTCACATCGCCAGAGCCAGAAGCTTGGCCTGTGAACACCCCAACTAGGAGGACCTTGACAGGAAGGATCGAATTGTATTTGTCTTTTTACCCCAGTGCCTGGTACTGTGTTTAGCTCAGAGTAGAAGCTCAATAATTACATTGAGTCGAATTATGGAAATAAAACAACCTAAAGTTCAGACAAATCTGCTCCAGGCTCCACTTGGGCTTTTTGTAGGGTTAATTGGCCTTGAGAAATTATCCCATGTAGTTTGTCCTTAGTTTTTTTTCATCCATAACATAAAGAAGTTGGATTCTGGGGGTCTTCAGAAATTATTCAATTTTGAAAAATCTGTGATGCTATTTTCCTCTGCTTGGAAATACCCCATGAAGGTGGTAGGCAGGAAATTGAATAGTGTATGTACACACACACACACATTAGGTTTAAACAGGAATCAGTGGTTTCAAGGGGACCATAAGAGTCACAGGACGTGCAATGAAATCTTCATTCTACGATTTACTCGTTGGGTGAGTGCAGGTGAGATATTTAACTTCCCTGTGTGTCAGTTTCTTCATTAACAGAACAAGGCTGAGGATTTAATAAGACCACATAACTAAAGTGTTTGGCATTATTCTGGGTATCTCATATGATCTCAACAAATATTAACTGACATTATCACCAATATTATTACAAATCAAAATGATTTTCATGTAAGTGTGTATAAAATCAATGCTTGATGACATTTTCCATAAATTCACTGGTATTCCTTCTTATGTTTTAGGAGACACATCCATAAGAAAGAACAAGGTAGGATAAATCATGAAAATGCATTTGTTATTCATTATTTACTTTAGAAGCCTAGAGATACAGACAATGCAAAATTTCAGATATCTCTTGAAAAATATATCCTATAAGTCTGGTCACAATTTGTAATTTCTATTTGTAAATCAAAAAACTGTTAACCATTGGCTCTGCTCATAGAACAATAAACTTAATTTAGGTTTCTCTTTTCTTTTTCAGATTCCTTTACCACCTCCTCGGTAAGACACTTTAAAATAGCATTTTATTTCGCTATACACTGAAATAATTTGTGCCAGCATCTGAAAAAGAGAAACACAAACATTTGACATTGAAAATCTAATATGATTTCAGAGTAAGAGCTGGATATAGAAAAAAAAACTAATATGAGGTATTCAATGAACAAGATTAAACAAGCCTTCATTCATCTATTTAATCATTTATTCATTCATTCACAGTTTTCTATTCAATATACCTTCACTCATTATTTCTTGATGAATGTATTCCTCCCCTGTTTCTTTCTATTCCTCTCCTTTCTTTCAGTACAGAAATCTGCTGGATGATATTGCTGGGTATACTACTGGCAGGCCTAGATTCATATGAAAATGGGATATGCCCTCAGGGAACTTACAACATATTAAGTATATATTCATGTGATATATATATACACACACACATATATGATACATATATAAATACTATTACATTTATACATATCTGTGGAGAAAAGAGCAACAGGCAGCTGCAGAGGCTCTGAGTGACTGGCCACTCTTGTTGCTCTATCTGGGACCCCTGAGCACCTCTGCCATAGCATGCATTACATACTCTGCCAATCATTTCTTCACCTCTCTGTCTTCCCTGCTAGAGGGAAGCAGCTTGAACCAAAAATCTACCAAAATACCTGATATACTTTATGAACAAATGAGTGAATGGGTGAATAAAATATGAGTGAGGCATTCACTGACTTTCAAACATTTACATATATATATATGTGTGTGTATATATATATATTTTATATATATATTTTTTTTTTTGAGACAGTCTGGCTCTGTTGCCCAGGCTGGAGTAGAGTAGCGTGATCTCAGCTCACTGCAACCTCTGCCTCCAGGGCTCAAGTGATTCTCCTGCCTCAGTCTTGTGAGTAGCTGGGATTACAGGTGCATGCCACCGTGACTGGCTAATTTTTGCTTTTTAGTAGAAACGGACTTTTGCCATGTTGGCCAGGCTGGTCTTGAATTTTTGAGCTCAGGTGATCCACCCACCTCAGCCCCCAGAGTGCTGGGATTACAGGCGTGAGCCACCGTGCCCAGCCACTTTTTAAAATATTTATTTGGGTAGTACTAAAAACTCAGATCTGCCAGTCTGGGATGAATGGAAGGCTGTTATCATTTTCTCCACAGGTCTCCTAAAGCCAAAACAGTCGCACTATGGAGGAGCACGTTGACTCCCTATAGAAAATTATATCACGCCCTTTAGAAAACAGTGCCAGACCTGACCAGTCTGCTCTGTAGTTAGCATCCAAAAACTAGCATTTTCAACCCAAAGCTGGGGACACGGAGGGCAGAGCAGTGTGGATTCAGGCCTGAGGCATCACTGCTGCAGCAAACCTTCTCAGGAATCCTACTGCGACTCTCCACACAGGCCTCTCATCACACTTCCGAAGCAGTACCAGCCCTTGCCCCCTGAGCCGGAGAGCTGCAGGCCACCTTTAGCTCAGAGACACACCTTTCTGGAAGTCCAGAGAATGCCCAGGTGAGTCATCATCATTAATGGTGAAATGACCAGCAAGAGTGTGGGTGTGGGGAAGGGGACAAGGAAAACCAACCAAAGTACCTGTCAGAGCAGGCTCCCTAATGGGTGGGGAGTGTTTTGGTCCATTCAAAGACATAACCAAGACTGGGTAATTTGTAAAGAAAAAAGTTTTAATTGACCCACAGTTTCACATGGCTGGGAAGCCTCACGAAACTGACAACCATGGTGGAGGGGGAAGCAGGCATGTCTTAGGTGGCAGCAGGTGACAGAGCCTGTGTCCAAAGCAAACGGAGAAGAGCCCCTTATAAAACCATCAGATCTCATGAGAACACATGCAGTAACATGAGAACAGCATAAGGGAAACCACCGCATGATCCAGTCACCTCCCACCAGGTCTCTGCCTCAACACCTGGGGATTACAATTAAAGATGAGCTTTGGGTGGGGACACAAAGCCTAACCATGTCAGGGAGGAACCAGTTATACCTAGAGGAAAATAGTCCTAGAAACCTGTGTTTTGATTCTTTGCAGGAAATACCGCTTCTCTGTAAGAAAATGAGTTATTGAAAGAATTGCTCACTTGTGGCCTGAATTAGTTTATAAAGAAAATGTCAAATGCCAGAACAGAATCAGCATATTTTATGTAAGAACTGAAAGGGGATTCAGATTATTCCAGGACCAATATTGGCCCCCAGCTTCCCATTACCCAGGCTGGAGAAATATAACCATGCTTGAAAACTCTTTTGTCAAAAACATTATTGCCTTTATGAAAAATAAATATAATAAACCATCCCTCTGGTATTAAGCACTGATGACGGCTCCTTGTTCCCAAAAGTGTGGGACATTTGGCAGCTGGTGCTAATCACAGAATGCGACAAACTCGAGTGAGCATATTTCATTTGCCCAAAAGAGTTTAAATTTCCAAAATTACCTTATTTTGAAAGTCAGAAAAGAGATTAGCATTTCCTTCTTGTTTCTGCATAGAATGAAGGATGCTTTCTTATTTGTCATCCTTCTTCAAGCTTGCATCAGCAGTGTGGGGCACAGGCATTATTTAGTGAGAAAGCATTTCTCATGGATACAGAAACTCAGGATATCAGGCTCATTTTGAGCTTCTATGGGAAACCCGTTCATCACTGATTCTAATGGGGACCATTAAATAGCCTGAAATGTCATTCCTCCTTCTGTGGCGAATGTCTCTTCACCATGTCCTCCACTATAGCCCCACACAAGCATAAGTTTTCCAAGAAACACCTTCCTTGTTGTCTTTCCCATGGAGTGCCCTCTCTTTTCTGTCCCCCTTTCAACTGCCATGGCAGCGTGGGAAGGAATAGAGGCTCTCAAGTATAGATTCAAATGGTTTGCCTTTGTATTAGTTCTCACATTGCTATAAAGAAATATCTCAGACTGGGTAATTTATAATGAAAAGAGATTTGATTGGCTTACAATTCCATAGGCTGCACAGGAAGCATGATTCTGGCATGTGCTCAGCTTCTGGAGAAGCCTCAGGAAACTTACAATCACGGCAGAAGGCAAAGGGGAAACAGGCTTGTCTTACATGGCAGGAGCAACAGAGTGAGGGGGGAGCTGCTACACTCCTTTAAACAACCAGATGTGGCGATAACTCACTATCATGAGAACAGCACTGAGGGGATGGTGCTAAATCGTTCATGAAGGATCCACCCTCGTGATCCAATCATCTCCCACCTGCAAAAGTGAGGATTACACTTCAACGTGAGATTTGGGTGGGGACACAGATCCAAACTATGTCAGGGTTGAAATTTAGATTCTACTTGTCATGAATGATGGATCTGGGGAAGTGATTCTAAATTATGGGTGACTTTATCCTCCCTCTCCCCATTGGACAGTTAGCAATGTTTGGAGACATTTTTGGTTGCAGCATCTTGAAAAAGCGATGCTACTGGCTGCTAGAGAGTAGAGGCCAGGGAGGCTGCTAAGCATCCTACAGTGCACGGGACTGCGCCACAACAGAGAATAACCTTAAAAGGTTAATATTGCAAAGGTTGAAAAACTTTGCCCTAACACTTCTAGCAAAGTACTGAACTTTTTCCAAGCCCAAGGTTTTACTCTGCAGTAAAGAACAGATAATATTAATATCTACCACCTACCTCATGGGCTAAGGTGAGAATTAAATGAGGTGATTCCTATAAATTGCTTAACAATGCTTGCCCAGTACCTATTTTTAACCAACATTTATTGCACTTTTATTACCTTGGGCCCATTTGTACCTATGTTACCCCATATAATATAACAAGTTAACAAGTCGTTTCTTCTACCCCAGGAAGGGGTGGAGGAGGAACTGACTCATTTCAGCACCCATATAACCTGGTACAGTGCCTGAAATATAGTAGATGTTGGATAAATATAAATTTCCTTCTGCAGCTTTCAAAGGAACCTATCCAGACTAGGAGTAAGCAGATTTGCTCTGTTTTGATTTCCATTTTCAAAGAGTGAGAAACTGGAAGGCAACAGTAATAACAGACCATCCAACCCATGAAGCTGTGTCATCAGAATTGGAAACGTGAAATGCAGCATTCCTAAAGCTCCTGGTCAAATAGTCTAATATGTAAAGGACTGATCCAACCTCAGAGAAGTAAGCAGACAGAAAATAGGATCAATAAAATACCGAGACTGGGCATAATAGCTCACGCCTGTAATCCTAACACTTCGGGAGACCGAGGCAGGCGGATCACATGCGGCAAGGAGTTCAAGACCAGCCTGACCAACATGGCAAAACCCCGTCTCTACAAAAATACAGAAACTAGCTGGGTGGGGTGGAGCATGTCTGTAATTCCAGCTACTCTGGAGACTGAGGCATGAGAATCGCTTTAACCTAGGAAGCAAGGGTTGCAGTGAGCCAAGATTGCACCACTGCACTCCTGTGACAGAGGACGACAGAGGGAGACTCTGTCTCAAAAAAATAAATAAATAAACTAAAATAAAATATTGAAGATGATAAGGTTGTTCAGTGTGGAGAAAAAAGAATTTTATCTTCTTTCTGTTTCCTCATGCTGAAAAGAACAGTATCTTGGGACCCAGTAGCAATGAGTTTGGATCCCAGTTGAGCCAGTTTTGGCTGTACGATTTCAGAAAAGCTCTTTAACAACTCTGAGTTTCGCTTTTATTATTTATAAGAAGAAAATAACCATCTTCATGTGATAAAATGACAATGAGAAGGCATGCCATTCCTGTAAAGTGCCTAGGATAATATCTGTCACAGCACAGGAAAAGAAGAAGAAAAGAAAAGAAAAAGCAAGCAAGAGAAGGAAGAAAGGGAAGGGAAGGGAAGGAAGGAGGGAAGGGTAAGGAAATCCTGCTTCTCCCATGTGTTCTCAGCAGAATTGGTTATCCAGCATCTATAACCGTATATTTTTCTAGAAATAGAGACTGTATTTTTTTCTTTTTCGAGGTGAAGTCTCGCTCTGTTGCCCAGGCTGGAGGGCAGTGGGGCAATCTCGGCTCACTGCAACCTCCGCCTCCCAGGTTCAAGTGATTCTCCTGCCTCAACTTCCTGAGTAGCTGTGATTATAAGCACGCGCCACCACACCTGGCTAATTTTTGTGTTTTTAGTAGAGACAGGGTTTCACCATGTTGGTCAGGCTGGTCTCGAACTCCTGACCTCATGATCCCCTGCCTCAGCCTCCCAAAGTGCTGGGATTACAGGTATGAACCACCACGCCCAACCAGAGGCTGCATTTTATAGTACAGTGGATCTCATCCTGGCTTTACACTAAAATAATTAGAAAGCTTATTTTAAAGCACTATCCCTAGTATCTATTTTAATTGCTCTGAAGTGGGACCTGGGCATCAGAATTTTTAAGGCTCCTCCAGGTGAAGCTAATATGCAGACAGGGCTAAGAACCCAGAGGGAACCAGGTTGGAGGAATACATTCACCACAAAAGCTTTGAAGGTATTTAAGCCTTATCTATGCCCAGGTTTCCAGAGTCTAACATAATGCTCACTCAACTGGCAAATGTGTCCCTCTGTGGGCCCGAACCCCACCAGTCTATTGGGTCACTGTCTTGGTGGTGTTGACATCTTTAGAAGTTGGCATTTGATGTCTCTGGGGTTCCTGTAGTTACAGTTTACATTTATGTAATCGTTTTTAGATGTGATGAGAATTGTGCTGGATCTCTTCACCAAAACACCTCAAGAGAGTAATTCTATTTTCTCTTATCGAATTTTTCCAGCAGCCCTGTAAAGTATGGTTTCCTAAGCCTCAGATGAGTAAAGTGCCAAGCCCAGTGGATGGCACACGTGCTCAGTAAATAGTACTTGCATATTCATTGGGCACCTAAGGTCACCATGCTTCAGAGAAGTTAGGTCACTCAAAGTCACAGGGTTGACATTTGACTATTGATGGGGCAAAAACTTCCACAGCCCCATAGCAGATACTGGAGTTAGCATGATACATGAGATGGCTTTGCTTCTGAAAGAGAGATGTGCTTTCAAATTCATTTGGGTGGTAACAGCAGCATTAGTGATGCCCAAGTCCCATGTAATCAACCACATAAGGATATTGCTCTGAAAACAGAAGGAACATTGGCAATCAAAGCTTCTGCAGCCGAACCATGCAGCTAAGTGCCTGCTGCGTCTCTGCCAGCTGTTGGTAAGGCACTGTGAGTGAAATGAATTGCCTTCCCTAAGGCAGAGGCCATGATTTACATCTGGCAATCAACTGTATCAATGGCAGGCAGTTAGACAGTTGCAGCCCTTTGCAGCAGGCTGTGCTCACCCTGGATGGTCTTTGTGGTTCCAGCTATTGTGTTTCGGGCCCCATTTGTCTCTGCCAGCTCTGCT
The DNA here is from genome assembly GCF_043159975.1 of Macaca nemestrina. Taxonomy (NCBI): domain Eukaryota; kingdom Metazoa; phylum Chordata; class Mammalia; order Primates; family Cercopithecidae; genus Macaca; species Macaca nemestrina. Next base: position 186,991,716 of record NC_092127.1, read on the forward strand.
ATTCTCTTTTTTAAAGCTAAGCCTTGGTTTCACAAAACAATTACTGAATTGAAGCACTTCAGTAAAGGAAAACGTCACCCCAGTCATTCATTGACAACTCAAAACCAGAAGAGCACTTCGAAGTTTGGAGAATGTTGGTTGGACATTCTCAACCACTTATGCACCATTATTATGATGTTTACAATATCCATGTACTTACTTTTTCTGCCCCGTTCATTTTATTCAACTTAAATAAACTTACTTAAAAGAAATACATATAATTAATATAAATAACTTCAATACAGATAGCTCCCAACCAAAACTTTGAGCTCTGGGGAATTTTCCCTCTGATAAAAGGGAAGGTAAGCAAATATTAGAAAGGTGTTTCATATCTACTTAACCACTGCACTGAGCCTTTCTCCTTGACATAATCTGAAAGACAATTAAAAAGGGGATAACTTTTCTTCTGCGAATCCACTGCAATTTTAATACCAAGGTTCATACACCAAAAAAAGTCATCCTGAGTAACAGCAAGAGTAATCAACATTTTCTGAGTTTTAACTACACACCAGGCCTGGTTTGGAGTTTCATGTATGTTCATTCATTTAGTCTCACAACAGCACTGTGAAAAAAGCAATATTACTATCTCCAATTTACTGATAAAAATTAAGAAATTGAGAGTTCATTGTTCCATATGTCCTTTAAGCTCCAGTACACTTAATGGCCCAAGGTGGGGTTCAGCCAAAATACAATTTAAATGACGCACCCAATATTTAAGAAAAAAAACACCCACTTGCCTAACTATGGCTTTCCTTTTTTTTTTTTTTTAAGTAGAGACAAGGGTCTCACTAACACTCCTGTCCAGGCTGGTCTTGAATTCCTGGCCTCAGGCAGTCCACCTGCCTTGTCCTCCCAAAGTGCTGGGTTTACAGGTATGAGGCAACACGGCCAGCCAGCTTTCCCTTTACAACCAGCAATGCTGGCATCACATCAATTCAAGCAATCTCTATCGCAAAAATATATGCTCTGATGATTTGGGAAGCGAAAACAAAAAATCTTTATAGATATCAAGAAACCATGGTCTTTTAAAAGAGAAAGTGTGGTTATAGAGATATACAAATTTCTATCTATGAATGGAAACTATTGATTTTAAAGTATAAACATTATAATTATTGTTTTCCAAGTTGTTGCCGTTGGGGGAAACTGGATATAGGACACACAGGAACTCTATTATTTCTCACAACTGCATGGGAATCCATCATTATCTCAGGATAAAAAGTTTAGTTTCAAAGCATATGTGAACATTAAAATGTTCTGCAAATGTAGAGAGTTACTTCACTCCAAAGAGCTTTCACGTCACATGCTTTCATTAGAATCTTCAGCAAATCTCTTCACTACTCTCTGGATTTACCAGTTTCACAGGTGGGAAAACTAAGCTTCAGAGAAAGAATTTAACTTATCCAGGGTGACGGAGCCCACAGATGACAGAGCAAGAATCAAATTCAATTCATTTAAAACTAAGCCAAAAACTAAGGGATTCCCAGGAAGGCCTATATTTACAGTAAAAGGTAATATCTTTATATTTATAATGAGGACCTCTTATGCATAGGAAAAAATGCGAAAAAAAGTAATGACTATGGTTTTTTTGGCCATCTTCAGCAGACAGAACTTGGACACACATGTGTTCAAAGCTCTTAAAGAGTAAGAAACTCTTGTCTGCACAGAAATGGCTTCTTACAATCACTCGGGTTCTCAGTTAAAATTCCATTTATTAAAGCTGCAAATTCCAAACCCAAGCTTTCCTGAAGCCTCAGATTTCCATCTATAAAGTGTATTGCTCTATTTATAAATCAAGTGATTTTATCCAAACAGAAAGACAATCACTTTGCTTAGTCTTCAACAAATGTTCAACCAACTCAAGTTAAATAGGTTAAAGAATCTTAGTAAAACTGTTTAACGAACTCATTTAAATCTCCTTAAATATTTGAAATACCTTTTTAAATTCAATTTCTTTGATTTTTTTTTTTTTTTTTTTTTTGAGACGGAGTCTTGCTCTGTTGCCCAGGCTGGAGTGCAGTGGCCGGATCTCAGCTCACTGCAAGCTCCCCCTCCCGGGTTCACGCCATTCTCCTGCCTCAGCCTCCCGAGTAGCTGGGACTACAGGCGCCCGCCACCTCGCCCGGCTAGATTTTTGTATTTTTTAGTAGAGACAGGGTTTCACCGTGTTAGCCAGGATGGTCTTGATCTCCTGACCTCGTGATCCGCCCGTCTCGGCCTCCCAAAGTGCTGGGATTACAGGCTTGAGCCACCGCGCCCGGCAATTTCTTTGATTTTTAAGTACTTCTAATGTTGACAGGGCAGGTTTAAATGCTAGCCAGCAAAACTTTAACACTTTCTATAAATCCAAGAAAGTAAATGTATAAATACAGAAAATTTTAATTTCTCTTAAACAGTTCAAACTCTTTAAAATGGAGACAAACACATCTTGACACTTGGAACTTCAAATCTGCATTTTAAATTGAAGCCATACAGCCGATCTTTCAGTATCCTTAACACGCTGGCTTCTTAAACATTAAATACTGAGATTAGCCACATTTTAACCCCAAAATAATTAATACTCTGGGTGTTTGTTCTACTTCATTACCTCTATTCAAATCTCTTTGTTTTCTCATGTTTCCAGCTAAAAGGGGGAGGGAGGGTGTAAGAGGTAAGAGGGTGAAACCTTGGAACCTTGGGACCCTTGCCTATTGCTTGCAGGTGTGAGACCAGTATCTAGCATCTGAGCACTGTTTGTTTCTGGGATACTGATACAGCCTGACTCCTAAAACTCTAGATCAATAGCCTTTAACTGTGATCAGTGTTGCACGCTTAATAGTCCCATATTCTTCACATCCAGTGTTTTCACTGACGGATCTGGGGAGGTGGAACATATACCCTCACTCCACTCCCTTCATAGTTCCTTCATCAAACTTTGACCACATTCTGACAACAATGCACATTGAATACCCAACAGTGTTATTTTTATTTATTTGTTTATTTATGTATTTTTTGAGACACAGTCTCGCTTTGTCACCCAGGCTGGAGTGCAGTGGACGATCTCAGCTCACAGCAACCTCTCCACCTCCTGGGCGCAAGCTACTCTCCCGCCTCAGCCTCCCGAACAGCTGGGACTACAGGCATGTGCCATCACGCCCAGTTAATTTTTGTATTTTTAGTAGAGACAAGGTTTCACCATGTTGGCCAGGCGGGTCTCGAACTTCTGACCTCAAATGATCCGCCCCCCCCTCGGCCTCCCAAAGTGCTGGGATTCCAGGCATGAGCCAAGGCACCGGGCCCCAACATTGTTACTTTTTTATTTCTAGCAATTCTCACATTAACACTCGTAAGTACTCTTGTTGCCATTTTGAAGATGAAAAAAAAGGAGGTTTAGAGAAGTTAATTGACTCGCCAATAGAATGAAAAGCTTGGAGTTTATTTAGAGATCTTTCCAAAATTCACATTATTCAATTCCATGTTGGATTTTTTTTCCCTACCACTCAATTTCATGTTTCGTTTTGTTTTTTCTCGTGTCTGAAATCTCCGTTCTTTATCAGCATTCTTTCTCTTACACTTGCCTTCCTGGGATCCCACTGCACCTGACAGCTTCATATTGAAAACTCTTTATGTTCCCTCAAAGTAAAAAACGAAAAGCTTTAAAACCAAGTTGATAATAGGTCTGACTGTGCTAATGAAACTTGACGTAGGAAATCAAACGTCAGGAGAAATGACCTTTTTTTTTAATTTCTCCCAAAATAAGATGCAAGTTTATTCATGTCCTTTCTATCATCACCTTTTATTTTGGCTCTTAACTTTGTCTTTTCCTTAGAAAATTATGAGAAAAATAACCTGGCTTTAGTTTTATGGAAGAGGGATAAATATCACACCGGACGATGGGCTGTTAATTTGGCAGTGAAAATGTAATCAAAGGTTTGTGAGGCTGAGAATGATTTTATCTTGGTCATGATGAACTGTGTTTTATGTAACACCATATTTCTTTTTCTTGCAGTCAGATAAGCTTAAGGGACTTAAGTGAGGTAAGTAGCAATTTTATCCTTGGACGCAAAGAAGGGAATTTTGAGGCATTAAATGTCTGCAATAGGCAAGATTCTATTTGCTTCAGATACTTACAGTTAATTCTGACAGTAACGATGCTCAAAATGCATTAGTATCTCTATTTTAAAGATGAGAAAGCCAAAGTAAAACAAGCTTAGCTCCAGATTTTAAACCAAGATCCTGTTTGGCCACCATGGTCATTCAGGGTTCATTGGTATAAGAACATGCCCAGTTCCACATGGAAGATATGCAGTATCAACTGATGGCTTCCAGCCTCCAGTATTACAGAAATCAAGTGTTAGCAATGGTATTGCTCTTTGCTATTTGTCCTTCATAAGAAAGACAGGAATGCAAAGTAGAAGGAACATGAGATTCAGAGTTGCACAAGACCTGGGTAGGAATCCTGCTCTGCCACCTACTCGCTTTGTGAACTTCAGAAAATGCTCCTACTCATTATAGTTTCTGTTTCCTCAGCCATACAATAGGGATGGGGGCTGGGTGCAGTGGCTCACACCTGTAATCCCAGCACTTTGGGAGGCCGAGGTGGGTGAATCATCTGAGGTCAGGGGTTCAAGACCAGCCTGACCAACATGAAGAAACCCCATCTCTACTGAAAATACAAAATTAGCCAGTTGTGGTGGCACATGCCTGTAATCCCAGCTACGCTACTCGGGAGGCTGAGGCAGGAGAATCGCTTGAACCTGGGAGGTGGAAGTTGCAGTGAGCCAAGATGGTGCCATTGTACTCCAACCTGGGCAACAAGAGCGAAACTCTGTCTCAAAATAAATAAATTAATTAAATAAATAAAAATAAAATAGGGATGGGTGCACTTCTGTGCAAAGTTGATGTGATAAAGTCAAAAGTAAGTAGTGCACAAATGGCCAGGTGACCAGTAGCGGCTCAATAAATGGCATAAAAGACATGTGAGATAAAGCTGTAATAGAGCCTTCCAAGGGTATTGATTCTCTTCAGTGCCCAAAGAGAAAGTTCCCTGCGAGGCTAGTGGGGCTACCATGACTGATGGAAAGACTGTCCAACAACACAAGTGGCCTCACCTCACTCCCACTGGACTCTAAGGAATTTTGTTCTTGTCTTTGTGTTTGACCTATGCTCTTATCTAGATCTTAGACGTGAATTTCTTTCCTTGCTTTATTTGTTGGTTTTGTGAGAATGTTAAAATCAAAAAGTCACATTTCCAGCTTGTCACTGAAACAAGACATTTATTACCCCTAATCTCCCTAATCCACAAGACAATAATGTCAAGAAAGATAACATACATAACCACTTGATGAGAAAAACAGTTCTGGTTCCACTGAGGACTTCACCAGGCTCACGCTCTTCTGGGAGGGGGTGCACTTCCTTAGTGTCACCCGGAAGGAGCAGGCTGGGGTGATGCTCGGCTGCTGGGGGAACCCGCACATCCAAGGTGCCTGAATCCAGGACTCTGTCCCCTGCTTCCTGTAAGCTAGGCCTAGGTATCTCGAATAGTAGTTGGGTGCTGCTCACCATGACCTCAAATCATAACCCATTGGTCAGTCTGCGAGGACAGTAGGCCTCCCAATCACAAACAAGCAAAAAGGAATTGGGAGACGGGGGTCAGCCTTAGATGGCAGGAAATGTGCAGGACTGTTTGTTTTCTTTGCAACTTTAGTTGGCATTCTGCTAGAAGTTGATATCATCTAAAGAACAAGAAGGTCTAGTGGAAAAACACATTGTTGCTCCTTATCTTTTGCCAAGACACTTCCCCATTGTTTGTTTGGGCTGAGATTCAAGGCCATTTCTTCATAACAAAAGCCCATCAGGGCAAGCTGTGCTTGTGCCTGCGCTTAGTGCTTGCTTGAACACTGTCCTGTGGACTAGAATCTTTTACGTGCTGGCTGCCCCCACTCAAATTCACATGGCATTTTATAGTTTTCACGGAAAGGAAAGACTCATTGTCTCATTTTGTACTCACAAAGCCTTAAGAGAAAAACGAAACCCCAGAGAGGTGGCAGAGAGTCCTCACAGCCGGGAGGAGATAGGGCCAGTCCTGGAAATCCCAAAGTCTAGGTGTCTTCCCCACTGCCATGTCCCTCTGCCTTAAAACATACAGAAATAGCTCTGTACTAAAATAACTAAAAAGAATATGGAAGGAAGGAATGAAAGGAGGGGGCAGAGAAGGTGAAAGAAAAGGAGGAAGGAAATGGGAAAGAGGGAGGAGAAAGGAAAAGAAAAGAGGAAGAAGAAAGAGGGAGACAGGTAATAAAAGAGATACTACTATTTAACTCGACTATGTTTATTTTCTAACAATAAAAAAGTTACAGAAGAAAAATGAGTGATTTCATGCTACTTTTCTAACTACATTTGATTTGAAATTCAGTGCCCTCAAGCCAAAAGTTGGTTGGTCTCAATGAAATAAAACAACTGCTCCCCCAGATAGAGGGCTTCTCTGCGCTCTTCGCATCTCTTCTTCTCCTCACCGTTGACAAGCCTGAGAGCTGCATAGGATTGAGCACTTTGAACAGCCAGGTTCAAAGTCCTGGGGGAGACTCAGTAGGGATACTTTCAAACCACTCACTAGAATGGATTCATTACTCTTTTTACTTAGCCTATAGAGTTTCTTTGATTTTCTGTCCATAATGAAATGTATGTCCTCTTTCCAGAATCCTAGGGAATGCCAAAGTCTTTGAAATAAAAAGTCTTCTCTGTTGGCCAGCTTCAGAGGGAGGCGTACAATGCCTCTCTAAGCAATTTGTTGCCAGAAGTTTCTTATCTGTGAAGCAACTATGAGTCAGGAGAGCTGGGCTCAGGGTTAGTTTAGCCTTCAGATGACTGTGGGAATCTAGGAGAATGGCATGATCCTTTGGGACCTCATATGTAAACCAACTGTTTTTAACATTTAATGGACCTCACACCACTTTGAAAATTTGATGAAAGGTATAATAAACCTTTCTCACCCCAGAAAAAGAAAATATATATACACATACTTAGAGAGAAAAAAATTTAGCTTTTCATTTCAGAAGGTTCATGGACCCCACTAGGCCATTCAATCATCTATTTCATCCCCCTGGTTAAAGCAGTTCTCATCTAAATGATACCTGGGGTCTTCTTCAACTGATGCAATACATACATGGACTTCCTAAAATTATTTTCAGTTAAATAAATACTGCAGCAAACACTGTACCTCCTGTGACGCTTTTTGCTTCCTCAAGGGTAGAGTAGAATAGGGCCCAAAGATACAAGCCCAATAAGCATGAAGATTTTCATAATGAAGAATGACCAAGAATTCTACCACCATAAGGAAGGAAAGAGAAAGAAAATGTTTGGGAAGATAAATGGCTACATTTAAAAAGGATAATGTGAATATTTCCATGCTTATTTTAAAAAATAGAAATTTCAGAGCAAGTATAAAGAAAAAATTAACCATAGCCTTATTGCTTAAGTACAACCTTTAATATTTTATCATATTACTTCAAATCATTTCTTCTGCATACACACAAATATACATGGGTATAAAATACAATCGCATAAAAATATATTATGGGTCCATTTTTTATTCCAAACTTTAAATGTAACATGGATGCATACTTATAATCTTATTTCATTCTCTATATAAATACTTATAGTGTCTTTATAATATTCCAATAAGTGAGTATAGTACCAAAATTAACAATGTTCAGTTATCTGGGCACGTAGATTGTTTCCAGTGATTTAACTCTGTAAAAGGAAGGCTGCAAAGAACATCTTTGTGCATAGAACTTGGCTCAGATTTCAGGTTGTGTCTTAGAAAAAGAGTCTCATCAATGGAATTATTGAGATAAGAATAAGAGTATTTCTAAGGTTTTAGATAATTATGGTAAATTACTTTCTAAAAGAGTCAAAGCAATGGATAGTCCCATCAGCAGACTGTGGACTTGTCTGTTCCTTCACACATCGATTACAAAATTTTGATTTTTGTTTAGTTTTCTGAGGAATTATTTGTAGATTTAAAAAAAAAAATACGAACTATGCTAACAAAAATTTTACCAAAATTCTACCAACCAAATGCTCTGAAAGCACACATGGTATTATATTAAATTCTCTGTCATCAAAAGTCAGTAAATATTATTTTTTTTTTAATTCAATACAGGTCCTTGAAGCAGAAAAAGGTGAATTGTTTACATTTGTTTCCTTACCCTAATACTAATAGATTGGTTCTCTTTCTAGATCTACAGTGCTTATGGTTATTGAAAGGGATTGATTGTTTGGAAGCCTGGGATAGGGATGTATGTGTGTGCATGATGACGTGATCCTCATGCACACACATACATCCCAAGGACCTCAGAGTCCTCTAGTCTAAACAGAGTGATTTAAATCCAGAATAGACCAGACATATTTTTTTAGCCATACGCTGCTGACCAAAAGGCATTGCACTGTCACCCTCTGCCACTTTGGAAAGACATAGCTAGTCCCCTGCTCCAAAGAAGCTCTTGGTATCTCTGCCTCTGATGTCACCCATGCACACACACACGTGTCTCTTTCATGCACACACACGTGTCTCTTTCATGCACACACACATGTGTCTCTTTCATGCACACACACATGTACACACATGCACATACCTCTACAGTGTTGGTGTTGTTGTGCAAGCATGCAATCCAACAGTCACTCATATCCTAAATGGCAGGATGCTAAGCAGGTAGCACTTTCATATTCACCTGGGAAACACTGTTCTCCATTCCTCTAGAATGATGAATTATGTCCAGAGCCAAAGGGCCTGCATCACAGTCCAAAGAGTTCGCAAAAGACATCATAGTTCAACAGAGCAATATTAGGCTAGGATTTCAGAGGCCTGCCACAAAATCACTGTATGGTTTTGGTCAAGTTGCATTTCCTCTGTGAGGCTCAGGTCTGCTCTTCTCTACACATTGACAAAGCTAAACTGGAAATGAGGCCTAAATTGGGTTTATGGATTCCCCATGAGTCCCTGATGGAGGAGTAGGAGTTGTTAGCAAGCCAAAATAATTCACAAACCTAACTGAAACCATGCCCTTTCCCACAATACAGCTCAACATCCTAACTAAAATGTTCAGGTTTTGTTTCATCAGACAACACAACAATGAGTGTTAACACAACAACGTGGCATTGTTCAGCTCAAGAGGGGCAGATACTCTGGGTGGCTACTGATGACATGAAATGATTTTATGGGATGCATGATTCATGGACCAGCCGCTGACTCATGTTTCAAGTAATCACAGTCCTTCGATCAAAGGTGTCCAGTTTGTGATGAACCTTGGGCAGAATACAGAGCAACAAGCACAATTAAAACATGCCGGTGCCTGTATGCACCCTTCGCTTTATTACTTATGGTCACAGCTGGGGGAGTGTTTTATGAGATTTTATATCATAGTATTATGATGTGTCCTTGGCAATTCTGGATGGCTACTTAAATCTGTCTGTGATGAAAAGAAAATAAAAAGCAGTAACATAAACTGCATATGTAATTACTAAATAACTCCAGATTGTATGGCTGGCAGAACTTTTAAAAACTTGATGATCGAGGGGGGAAGAAATTGAGAAATTGTATCCCTGGTTGGATCCAGGTAGAGACTGCTGGTCTACCTCAGAACCCTAGGAGCTCACCTGCCCTATCACAGGAGGGCATGAGAATACAAGTGCCATGACGAGCTGGGCACCCCAATCTTCTCCATCAGCCAGAACAGTCCTTTCATTTAACTTTCTTCTTTTTAAGATCTCATCTCTCAGAAGGGTCTTTCTTAGCCATATGTATAGTCACTCTGTATCCCAAAGTAGTACTTCATTTCCTTTACATCATTGTACTGCCTAATAGAAACGTTCTTATTGACTTACTTTCATGCTTATTTCCATTTCCTTTCATTAGAATATAAGAACCATGTCTGTCTTCTTCTCCACTGTATTCCCAGACTCTGGCAGAGTACTTGTCCCATAGTAGCTGTTCAGTAAATATTTGTCAGATGATATAAATGAATGAATGAATGAATGAGGATGAAGCTAAAAATCTTTTAAAATCACAGGTCCAGAATAATCCCTAAATACCTTCCAAAGTAATATTCTGTATTTCTGGGAGGTTCAATAATGTGTTCTAGCTTGTAAATATTCAAAGTGATTTTTACAACATATAAATATAAATAATATAAAAGTCATTCTCAGGAGGCAGAAGAGTTGTAGAATATGTGAGTTACAGTTTCCACTGACCATCAAGAGCCCCCTTCTAACAATCAGAGATTACTTAGAGGAAATTATAGTAGTTCCAGTGGGCTTCTAATGGTTCTCAATTATTTTTCTTTTGCAATCTGACTAAATTATGTCACTGTTTTATATAGTCCCTCATAACCAGAGGAAGCCTGAATCAACTCATCTGTTACAAAACCAAAATTCTCAAGAGATTCCACTTGCCGTTAGCAGGTAAGGAGCCAGGAATCCCTTCTCAGGTCTGAGGCTGGGGGTCAGGCCATGTGCTGTCTCAGATAAATGATTACGAAGACTTTCTGATAAACAAAAGTCTTTGTGTCTGAAGCCCAATAATGAGGTTCAAGAGAAACTCGTGAATTACGGCTGTTATTGATTTGAGAATGTTGTTCTTTCGGAAATTTATAAATGATTGAGTGTTAGAGAAGTTTGGGAAATTTTAAGGATTAACCAGATAGGATTAACTGGAAAGTATGCTAATCAATCTGGGAGGAAAAGTTGGTTGTTTCAAACTATTCTGGGTTGATGACCACACCAAAGCTTTAGTCACTCCTGAACAGCAATTGATGGCCAGGTGACTAAGTGTTGAAAATGCCCTCACCAGAATCATCGGATTAGATACTTGCCTGCCCCGCTTCTTGTGACGACTGTCAACCCAGCCAAACAGTTAAAGAAGCCAAGGCTCAGGCAGGATATTTATTGACCGAAGTCACTAAATTAGTAGTGACTGCCTTAAAACAAAATCCAGGGCCTCCAGTATTAGGTGCTGTAAGGCCCTTATGATCTCACTCTCGCCAGTACCTCTGACCTCAGTTCAAGCCACTCTCCTCTCACTCTGGGGCACGAGCCTCATCAGATGCCTGCCAGCAACCACAGTGCCACTTAATGCACGGCATTGGCACGCGCCCCTCTCCCGCCTCTAGTCAGTCCCTCCCCCCATATTTGCTCCTCTCCACCCTCTCCCTACTTGGAACACTCCTGTTCCTCCATGGAACCCCAGCTTAAAGCTTAATGAATCCAGGAGTTAATTTGCATCAATTCTTCAGATGAGAAACATAAAGCTGAGAAAGACCGAGCCCTTTACCATGGAAGCCAAGCCCAACCTCAAAGTCCAAGCACTGTTCAGTAGCCAGTGCTGCCCATAAGGACTTGATTCTTAAAATGCAGCCCATAAATCCTGACTATCCCTGGTGCCTGCCCACGGCTAAAATGCTGCCTTTAATTGATTCCGTAAGTATTTGCTGGGAATGTACCATGTTTGTGGTGGAACAGAATAGTGGTTAAGCAGGATCCACTGAAGCCAGGCTGCCTGACTTTATCAGCAGTGAACCACGTGACCTGGGCGACCTCACTGTCTTACATGAGAAACCTAGGGCAGAGTCAGGCATGTTGCAAGAGCCCAGTGAACACTCGCTCTCATTGCTATTGCCAGGCCCTGTATATCGGGGGCATGATCACCATACCCTATTCCTTTCCCTCCTTTACTTTCTTCCCTGGTCCCATTTGGCACCTTCAGTAACTTTGTTTGGCCTGTGGGTACTAGGACATGTAGCTTCATTGTGCTTTGGGGACCGTCTGGTGTCTAAGCCCCAAACAGCTTAAATACAAAACTCTTCCCCATACCACAATATCCTCTTCCTCTTCCTCTTCCTCCACCTCTTCCTCTTCCTCCATTTCCTCCTCCTCCTCCTTCTCTTCCTTCTTCTCTTCCTTCTCCTCCTCCTTCCCCTCCTCCTTCCCCTCCTCCTCCTTCTCCTCCTTCTCCTCCTTCTTCTCTTCCTTCTCCTCCTCCTTCCACCTCCTCCTCCTCCTCCTTCCTCTCCTCCTCCTTCTCCTGCTTCTCCTCCTTCTCCTCCTTCTTCTCTTCCTTCTCCTCCTCCTTCCCCTCCTCCTCCTTCTCCTCCTTCTCCTCCTCTTCCTTCTCCTCCTCCTCCTCTTTTTCTTTCTTTCTTTTCTTTCTTTCTTTTTCTTTTCTTTTGTTTCTTTCTTTGTTTCTTCCTTTCTTTTCTCTCTTTCTTTCTTTCTTTCTTTCTTCTTTCTTTTTCTTTGAGACAGGGTTTTATTCTGTCTTGTAGTGGCACAATCACATCTCAATGCAGCCTTGACCTCCTGGGCTGAAGCGATCCTCCCACATCATCCCCCAGAGCAGCTGGACTATAGGTACATGCCACCATGCCCAGCTAATTTTTGTACTTTTTGTAGAGAAGGGGTCTCACCATGTTGCCCAGGCTGGTCTTGAACTCCTGAGCTCAAGTGATTCACCCACCTTGGCCTCCAAAAGTGCTGGGATTACAGGCATGAGCCACCATGCCCAGTCCCCTTTCTTAATGTAATTTTCTAAAAGTAAAAAATACACACATTACATTATAGTGAAAAAATAACAAGATCTCCAGTTGGCCTCATTTCTGTAATAGTTATTTGATGTGGTTTCACTTCTTTTGTTTATTTATTTGTTTGTTTCATTTATTGAATAAAGAGTCTTAATGTTTCTTCCTCTTAACTGACTGCTGCTTCTTCTAATTCCTCATCTTGGACTTTCTCCCAAACTGACCTCTAAATGTTGGTATTCCTCAGAATTCATCCGAGGTCCTCTTTACTATCTCTAAGGCCTGCGTAATCACATCCATCTCCAGCATCAAACTTCAACCCTATGTTGATAATTACCAAATCCCTATCTTCTGCAAACCACCTCTCTTAGCTCCAGACCTGTGTATCTAATGACCCATTGAGCAGTTTTCCTTAGCTAAGTCCCAGGCAGCACAAACTCATAATGGTGAAAATCAGACTCTTCATTTCTAGTCCCATTCTGAAACCCACAGTATCCTCTGCAAAGCTTTTCATCCCAGTAAACTCAGTTAGCTCTCTTTCCCATCTTCACTCTTCCTCTATCCCATCCATTTTCAGCTCCCAAAATTATATCTGTAAAACATGTGTTGATTGTCTATTTCTCCCCCATTTGCCTAGCTCCTTGCATGGCCCAGTCCCTATCAACTTTTGCCGGGACAATTGCACTAGTCTTCCAATGATACTGATCATCTCCACACCCTCCCTTTCCTCTAGAAGGAACTGCTTTCTGGTGTCTTGCAGAAAAGGCCATGCCTCCTTGCCTCTGGGCCTTTGCACGTGCTGCTCTACCTGCCTGGAATACACTCTTACTCCTATTCGTGCTTCAGGGATCAGCTTGGTTCATCTTTCTCCCTTAGAGCCTTTCCTGAGAATGAAAGCAATTTTGTCTCATTTACATGACCTTTTACTACTACAGAAACTTCTGCTGTGCACACCTTTACCATAACATTTATTCTACATTATAATTATGGTACAAGGATGTGTTTCTTTTATAAACTAACCTTCATTCAGGCAGAGGCCATGTCTTCTGTATTGTCTATTCCCCAGAACATACCATGTGCCTAGTAAGTATTCAACACATGTTTGTTAAACCAGTCATCATTTTTATTTTCTTCCTTCCTTTCTCTCTCTTTCTTTCTTTTTCTTTCTTTCTTTCTTTCTTTCTCTTTCTTTTTCTTTCTCTCTCTCTCTCTCCCTCCCTCCCTCTCTCTTTCTCTCTCCCTCCCTCCCTCTCTCTCTCTCTCCCTCCCTCCCTCCCTCTCTCTCTCTCTCCCCCTCCCTCCCTCCCTCTCTCTCTTTCTTTCAGACAGAGTTTCACTCTCGTTGCCCAGGCTGGAGTGCAGTGGTGTGATCTCGGCTCACCGCAACCTTCGCCTCCTGTGTTCAAGCGATTCTCCTGCCTCAGCCTCCCAAGTAGCTGGGACTACAGGCATGCGCCACCACACCCAGCTAATTTTTGTGTTTTTAGTAGAGACAGGGTTTCACCATGTTGCCAAGGTTGATCTTGAACTCCTGACCTCAGGTGATCTGCCTGCCTTGGCCTCCCAAAGTGCTGGGATTACAGGCTTAAACCACCGCGACAGGCCTTTTACTTTTCATTTTCATTATTTTGCTTTTATTTTTTCCTGCTTATATTCATATCAACTACGTACTTCTAGAATATCCACAGAGGACATTTCTATTCTTTTCAACATTTTCTAAAAATCCTAAACTATTAGAGCAGAGAAATTTTGCTATTCCCTATTTTTTCCCAGACATTTAACAGAATTGTACACTGGCTGCTAGTAAAAGGATTCTGGTTTTAATGGAGTCAGATTTTGAATTTCAGTAGCAGTCTGACTGGCAGTCACAGCATAGTATGGTGACTGGATGAACTGCTCGAGTTTTTATCCACAAAGCAAAACACATGACCTCGGGCTTTTATGGTGACAACATAAACCAGATATATGCTCAGTTGATTTCATTGGCACTAGAAATGGATCAGGTTTCATTTAATTAACCCAGAGGCTTTAGTCAATAGTACAGTCCTTGGAATAGAGCATCTCTCATGTAATTAGATTTAACTGTGGTAGCACCTGGAGCTTATATTGATGTTGCTGACCACAATACAAAATGCACCAGAAAATTAGAGCTAAGTATTAAGTAGAGTGCTAAGAAAAGCCACTGATGAACAGTCTTGATAATATAATTTTTGTAGTTAGAAATGCATATTATTATTTTGTCTTATAGTTTTATAATCTCTTTTTCTTTGGCGTTTTTCTTATCATAATCCACTAAGTTTTCTTACTCAGCACACAATTCTAGAAGGAATACAATACTTTCTATGTTCTTCTTCCACTCTATGGTTGACTTTCAATTGGTAAACAGTTTCTATAGATTTTGAGCCCCCACCAGCAAAATGTTGTGTTCCATAGTGACTGTAGCTACAAAGCAAGTTTGAACTCATGGCTTCAAAAAGTGAAGAATAATGATACACACTCACTGAAAAGACCTGAGGAGAACTTATATGGTCCGTTTGTTCCACGTGTAATATTGCCAGCTTGAGAAAGGAGGAGAACATGCCTCCTAGTGCCTTTCAAAACAAATGATTCTTCTAGCTTATCCAGTAAAATATAAACTGCTTTATAACTGTGACTTCAGGCTATTATCATTGACCTTGCCTCTGAGTGGGATTTTACCACCAAGGGGAAATACTAACATTCTTTGAATTCTAACATATTTTCTTATAGTTCTTCATTCACGATGAGCAACCACGGTGTGCAAAACAGAGGTAAGAGCACTGTCAGAATTATCAAATAAACAGGTAAGTCATGATACTGTGATATTGCTGCACTGTGACTTAGCTGTTGTGAACCCCAGAGCCACTGAGCTGATGTGTACAGATGTAATTAGCTCATTTCCATTGCATTACTATGACAATAATTTTAATCCATGATTAAATATGATCACTTAGGTGGTTTCTAGTTTTTCCTCTTATGAATATTATTATGCTATCAACATTAGTATAGATGTTGTCCCATGTATAAAATGTGATCATTTCCCTTCCTAAGAAATTGCCTTCATGAAATTGCTCTGTCTTAGGATATGCATCTCTTCAACTGCCCTAGATGTGTTTTCCAAAGTAGACATTGACTGGTCTCACCAACAGTGTGTGAGTCCCCATTGTTCCCCATTCTCTCCAACAGTTGTTTTTGACGAACTTAATTTTTCCCAATCAATTGGGTGCAAAACAAATTTGTCTCAAGAAAAATCTGCAAAATGAAGAAAATAAAACTGACGTCTCTTAGTAACTGTTTGTAAAGTAAAAATCAGAAGGATATCACATCTGTGGCAATGTCTGAAGCGGCAATTATAAATACAGAGTTCCATGACTGTTAGTGGTGGGTGTTGATACTACTAATTATTTTGCACAAACTATTGCCATCATATTCATTTGTCTTTCCTTTTTTCACACTATGTGCCATGAAGATTCTGTGTTTACATCTAGCACTGGAATCTCTCTTTGTTGAGCCAAAAAAAGAAAAGGGGGTTTAAGCCTGGAGGAAGCAAAGCCCACAGGGTATTGTGGAGAGGATGAGGTTCTCTACTGATCCTGCTCCTAATTCTGTCTCTCTTCTTATAGTAAGATCACTTTGAACAAATTAATTCTTTGAGCTTTACCTTTCCCCTTTCATAAAATTCAAGTAGTAATGTTAACTGATATACTCATATTAATATAGTATTTGCACACACACACACACACACACAGCCCTCTGCCTGCCACGTAGTAGGCAACTGATACATTTTAATGTCCTTTTTTCCTTTTCTGCATTCTCTTTCTTCTTCCCACCCAAATGACCTCAGTAGACCTGTGGGTTGTCTCACTGACTTCCATCATGCCTTCATATCACTGCTGCCATAAGCCATCTGGGCCTGAGGATGGAAAACCAAGCTGATAAATTCACTTCCCCTCATATACACATTGCTAATGGGTTTCCCAACAGCAGATTCCTTTATTTAAAAGGTGCCCAAAGAGGGCTAAAATAAACCCAATGGACTCAATCCCTAGTCATCAAATGTCAGGAATGGAAGTCCTAAAGGTCAGATCTGAGTGGATGAAGATGAAAAGACTTGGAGCATCCCGGAGGAAAGTCCAGAGGCTGACTGGGCTCAGAAGGGGTGTTACTTATGGAGGTTTTGTTGCAGGGATGGGGAAGCAGAATCATAGCTTAGAGAGAAATCCAGAATCTTAACTTGAAATATAAAATCAAGCACAAATAAAAAAATAAAGAGCAATTGAAGAATGGAATGGAGGAATGGAAATGGCCTTCACAGATATGAGTCCAGTCAAGCACCCCAGGGCTGTAAGTAGATCATCTGTACTAGGGTTGCTTAGGTTACTGTCAGCTAATCTCACCTCATCTCAGAGGAAACAAGTTGCCGAAAGAAGCCTGAGATGGATGGCGAAATGTTTGAGCCTTCATTAGTTCCTGTTTCATAAACAAACATCCAACAAGAACATGGTTTGTACCAAAAATTGGGCTGAACCCCAAGAATACAGAGTGGAGACCAGCCCACCTTCTCTTAACCAGTGCTTAAGCACACCTGCGATGTTCCTCCATCAGCTACTGAACCGATACTCATTCTACTGGGTATGAATTCATGCCTGGATCACCAGTACTTGGCGATGTGAAGTAGGCAGAAAACAACACGAAGTCTCTACACTCCTAGAATTATCGGTCTAATGAGCTCTCCAATGCATCAGGTATAGGCATTCTAATGCATCAGGTATAGGCAGTGGAGTGAAATTGACACCTCCATAGTTGTACATGTTATTATACTTATTTTACAAATGAGAAAATAATTTTGGGGAAGTTCAGTTATTCTTGTTCAGTTACTGCCTGATAAACAGATTTGGCTCAATTCTTTGATAAATGCATTCAAGTTAAACTATTAGGAACCCAAGCAAGTGGATCTCAGGACAGAAAAAAATATTTTGACATGTTGGAAGAGGCCCCAGTTTTGGTTATATTCCAAAGTAGTAATGTTATTCTCTAAGTCTGGGATTGTAGATCATCTGTTTTCTTTTCCTTTTTTATTTTTAGTTTTTGTTCACTAATGCTTTCTCTTTGCTTTAAAATAGATGGCTCTTTTTCTTTTCCTTTTGTTTTTTTCTTCGAGATGGAGTCTCATCATGTCACCCAGGCTGGAGTGCAGTGGCGCAATCTCGACGCACTGCAAGTTCCGCCTCCCGTGTTCACACCATTCTCCTGCCTCAGCCTCCGGAATAGCTGGGACTACAGGCGCCCGCCACCATGCCCGGCTAATTTTTTGTACTTTTAGTAAAGACAGGGTTTCACCATGTTAGCCAGGAGGGTCTCGATCTCCTGACCTCGTGATTTGCCTGCCTCAGCCTCCCAAAGTGCTGGAATTACAGGCGTGAGCCACCGCACCCAGCCTTTTTCTTATAAAATTATTTTTAAAATTGTGTATAAGGGTGAATTAAATTTTTCGAATAAATATTTATAGACTACCTGCTTAACATAAAATGCTTTATTATAAGTTACAACAGGGAGGTCTAGAACTGTGTTTCTCTAGTAATATTAGCAACACGCACAGCCAGTCTTGATGGGGTGGCTATATGATCAAACACTGTGCTAAGAGCTTAATCTATAATGCATAAGAATTTTAAATATTAGTAATTATTGATGTCAGTATGGTTTTTCAACCCATGCCTTTTCTATTAGGCTACTCTCCCTCAAATTTATTGTGCACCTCCACTGTGCTAGTCCCAATGTTCTTCCCCTTATCTTGTGGCTTCATTTCTGTGACCCTCCATTCTCCATATGAGGAGAGTCCTATTTCATGGGATTATAAAACTTAAATGTAATGTTTTATTTAAGAAAAAAGATTCCAAAGATTAACTGCTTCAATTATTTTAAAACAAAATCAATTAAATACTTATAGCGAGTTACAGAGTCAGAATTTCTTTCATTCATTCATTCAACAAAGATCCAACCAGGCTTTCAGGGAAAATTTACTTGGCAAACTTGTTCTTTTTGTTTCTTTGTTCTGTTTTGTTTTAAGTCATTCTCTGAACAAACTACAAATGCATAGCTGTTTCCAAATGCTCTTTTTCAAGTAGGACTTTTAAAATATCCAAGCAAGGCACTGAAGGTTAAAAAAGAATAAATCAGTTGCCACAATATCATGAAAAATTCATAATCACTGAACATTACTATGCATGCAACACCATCTAAGTGATAGGAAATACCGAAAATGGTTATTTTTTCCTCTTGAGTATGTTCCTATTTCTTCAATCTATGTTGAAAAGTTAATTATGGCCATTTAAATAAGTCTCAAGTCAATTGTATTGTGTATTAGTACAGCTCTGTTTTTGGTTAGGATTTGCCTGGTATACAAGTCTCCATCCTTTTGCTCTCTGTGTCATTACATGTTAGAAGTGCAATTAGCAAATAGCTGGAATTTTAAAATCAATCTGCACCTGATTTTTAAAGGTAAGTTTGCACCTTTGATACTTATTGTGCTTACTGATATTTTGGGGTCTGTTTTTATATGTTGTGCCTCCTATTTGTCCTGCTTTGTATTTAATTTTTTTGTCCTGCTGTATACTAGATTCATCTCGCCTTTATTTTCCTTTCTTTCTTTTTCTTGGAAGTTATACATTCCAGTATCAGTCTTCTTTTGGTTACCCTAAATATTTTTAACAATGGTATGCTAAAATTTTAGCAATCTGAAATTCATATTTTCTTTTCAAACAATACAAAAAACTTAGAATGCTTTCTTTCCGAAAGTGCAGATTCTTCATTGTGTTTGAAAGTTAAATTGTTTTATTTATAAAATAACATTTTAAAACTAGGAATGGCTCTAGTTTTATTCTCATTTTTTAAAATAGAAATTGATGGCTGAAATTAACTAACCACAATTAAGGTAATTTAAACTTTAAGTGATCAAACAGTTTTCTGCAACAAATATTTTGATACAAATAACCCCTCATAACAAACATCCTTAAGCTCAACATTAAAAGCAACAATCCTGGCCAGGCGTTGTGGCTCACGCCTATAATCCCAGCACTTTGGGAGGCCAAGGTGGGCAGATCCCCTGAGGTCAGAAGTTCAAGACCAGCCTGGCCAAAGTTGCAAAACCCTGACTCTACTAAAAATACAAAAATTAGCTGGGTGTGGTGGCAGGTGTCTGTAATTCCAGCTACTCGGGAGGCTGAGACAGGAGAATTGCTTGAACTGGGGAGGTAGACGTTGCAGTGAGCCAAGATTGTGCCATTGCACTCCAGCCTGGGCAACAAGAGCAAAACTCCGTCTCAGGAAAAAAAAAAAAAAAAAAAAAAAAAAAGCTACAATCCTTGGTCTCCTTAGAATAAAATTGTCAATGGATCAGAAGTAGTGTTCTTCTTAGTAAACTTAGAGATAAATTTGGCTTTTTGATTATAAGAAGCAGAATTAGCGCCTATATAATCTAAATATTATGGAAAATGGCATTTATTTGCTAATGTTTAATATTTCATCTCAAAAATTTACTGGATCAAAAGCAACCTATCCTTTCAAAGTTCTTGTTAAGTTACTAAGCATAACTGTAACTTTGGTTATGTTTTTAAAAATGAATTACAACTAAAAAACTTATAATTCCATATTCACACTGATTACCTCTTTTCCATTTCATATGTTATTTTTGCCTAGTATTTTACTTACATAATGTTTATCTATCCTAAAGGTTTTATGTTTTTAAAATAGCTACTCCTTGCTTAAAATTACCAATAAATTTACAGCTGTCTTGCTTGGTATTCCTCCTTATACTTCACTCCATGTTTGTGGTCTAAATTTCAAAATATATATATATTTTATTATTATTAACTGGGAAGACATGCAATGAAAATGTTATTTTGATTGAGGTATGTAGAGAAAATAGCACATTAACATTTGACAAGTGGTAGTGTCTTAAAGTTTAGGTGTCATGTGAAATCAAACCCCTATCAATGAACTTTTTATATTCTGCTACTTTAAAATCCCTCGGTCTGTCTTGTGCTTGAATTTATCTTTTATCCAGGCAGGATTGTGCAACATCATGTACTGATGACTTGGAAAATAATGGATAATAGACATAAACAGGACTGCCACTGTTGATACATGTTATTATGTAATATATTTTTTAAATCACATTTGCACCACCCACCACATTAGAAAAGTGTAAATGTTGGGTTTCTGTTATGTTACAGTGGCAGATGCAAGATTCCTCAAACTCCAGTTTGCACTTGCAAAGTCCAATCTTATGATCAGGAACAGACACGGCCCCTTGTTTTCCATGAAGTGACAGGCTCACTTTGTTCATTTTTAGTAACGTATCTGTCAGATATCGAGGTCGGAATAACAATAGCTTGTCAGTCATTCTTTTGGGTTAAAAAGTATGATATTTCATTTTTTAAAGTTATTCTTTCAAGTTGAAAAAAATAGTGTTTCCAAAATAGGTAATGAACTTGTCCTGTTTAAAAAAATGAACAGAGTTCATTACACACAGAACAGAGTAGACAGTTGGGGGAGAAGTGAGGATGTGGATGGAGAAATATGAATAGACAGTCCATTCAGAGCCTTATGGACAGAAGGAAAACACTTACATTTTCTTCTAGGCAGAAAGGAAATCATATCAGAAATTTTACCAAGGGGAGTGGCAGAGTCAGAATTCCAATTTTTTTTTTTTTTTTTTTTTTTTTGAGATGGACTCTTGCTCTGTCACCCAGGCTGGAGTGCAGTGGCATGATCTCAGCTCACTGCAACCTCCGCCTCCCTGGTTCAAGCGGGTCTCCTGCCTCAGCCTCCCTAGTAGCTGGGATTACAGGAGTGCGCCACCACGCCCGGATAATTTTTATATTTTTAGTAGAGACGGGGTTTCACTGTGTTAGCCAGGATGGTCTCCATATCTTGACCTCGTGATCCACCCACCTCGGCCTCCCAAAGTGCTGGGATTACAGGTGTGAGCCACCACGCCTGGCTCAGAATTACATTATTAAAAGATGACTCTGGGAGTCCTAAGGAAAGAGAGGAGGAAGTGCAAAGCTACAGGCAGAGAACAAAACAGAGAGAATTAAGGTCACTGGGTGAGCTGATGTGGTGTTGACCAAGAAGGTCCTCACAGATATAGGAAGGAGCGAAGGGTTTCAGTTCCTTTTAGGAGGTGGGGGACAGCCTGCACCAGTCACAAAATCACACTGAAATGTGAATTTAACCTTTCCAGATCATAGAGGAGCCTTGCAGCCCTGTTCTCCTCAGAGATGCCAGCCTCCAGCCAGCTGCAGCCCTCACGAAAATATACCACCCTATAAATACACAAGCTGGAGACCACCTTTCCCCAAAAGGTCTGATAGAAAGGTAAGCAGACATTTCTCTGCCAAGTCCTTCTAGATGTACTTGGCATCTAAATAGAGCTTTCCTGAACAATGCCCAAAATGAGATTATTTATGTTTGACTTTAACTTTTTCCCTTCTGGCTACATATTACTGGGTTTTAATATTTTTAAAGTATTTTAATATTTTTAAATATGTTGCTATATAACACATTATGTTGGTCTCTCACCAGATTCTTTGACTGGCATGTTTCCAGATTCTAAAGTGTTTTTAAAAAATTAATCCAAAAATATAGATATTTAGACATGTGTTTTATATTTACCGGCTGTCCAATAATCTTGTGGGGGGTTAACTAGGATATACAGGTTGCAATTTTTTTCCAGCAAAAGATTCATGTATTACACACTCATTTCAGTTAACAGTCCAGTGACCATTAGTTGAGCAGTTATTGTGCCAGATAATGTGCTAGAGGTTATGGTCCCCACCCTAATGGAGATGTAAAGAGTGGGGAGATGCAAATGGATGCTAACTGTGTTCTTGTGTGTCCATCATCTATTTTGTGGTCTCTTTCTAAAATACGCTCATTCCCTACAATTGATTATTTTTGCACCGTTTTTCACTTACATTACCCTATGGTGGGGGGATAAAGCTTTCACTGTATCTTGTATGCTTTCTCTCCATCACATTAGATGTTATTTATTAAAGTCTTTCACTGTAAAACCCCAGAGGATGTGCCTCTTCCAGGTCTCCATCCCACACCCTGCTATTACTCACTGTCCTGCTACAGAGCTTGTGAAGATTTCTAAGCAGAAGCAGAATGAATAGGATATCTCTGGTGAATTCTTACAGTATCCTAAAGCTCTTTTGTTATCCTTATATTCATATTAATTTCTACCAATTCTAAAAGGGTCTCATAATCTGAAATTAGACTTTGGAAAATATTTTCACATCCTGGCCAGGCGTGGTGGCTCACACCTGTAATCTCAGCACTTTGGGAGGCCAAGGTGGGTAGATCACCTGAGGTCAGGAGTTTGAGACCAGCCTGACCAACATGGAGAAACTCTATCTCTACCAAAAATACAAAAATTAGCCAAGTGCAGTGGCACATGCCTGTAATCCCAGCTACTTGGGAGGCTGAGGCAGGAGAATCACTTGAACCTGGGAGGCAGAGGTTGCAGTGAGCTGAGATCGCACCACTGCACTCCAGCCTGGGCAACAGAGCTAGACGTTGCCACACACAAAAAAAAAAACACCACACGTCCTGCTTTTATTGTCCCTTGTCATGCACTCGCCTTCCTTTTGCTCTTTCATCTTCTTCATAAACATGGGGATCCCTTGGTTCTAACTAGAGCTAACTAGAGGTCTACACAAGGTCACGCTCCCTCCCAGATCCCGAATTCCTCATAGGCATGAGACAGGCTTGGACCACATCAGGATTTCCCCGATTTCAGGTATTTGAATGTGCCTTTATGATTTGTGGCATATATATGTCCTGTCAATAATAACATTTATTTCCTTAATAATACTCTTTAAGGTGACCTGTTTTCACTTGATATCACTATCCTGGTTTTTTTTAAAACCAGTGTTATATATCATAGAAAGTGACTTTAGAAGTAACTCCATTCAGGCCAGGTGCGGTGGCTGACGCCTGTAATCCCAGCACTTTGGGAGGCCGAGGTGTGCAAGGTCAGGAGATCGAGACCATCCTGGCCAACAGGGTGAAACCCCATCTCTACCAAAAATACAAAAATTAGCTGGGCATGGTTGCGCATGCCTGTAGTCCCAGCTACTAGGGAGGCTGAGGCAAGAGAATTGCTTGAACCAGGGAGTTGGAGGTTGCAGTGAGCCAAGATCATGCCATTGCACTCCAGCCTGGCAACAGAGTGAGACTCCGTCTAAAAAAAAAAAAAAAAAAAAAAAAAAAGAAGTAATTCCATTCCTTAGTGTATGCCCCAAAGAATTGAAAGCAAAGACTCAGATATTTGTACACCCACGTTCATAAAATTATTTGTAATAGACAAAAGATGGAAACAACTTCTATGTCCATTGACAGATGAATGGATAAACGAAATGGTACACACACGCACACAATGAAACAGGAATAAAGGAATAAAAGGAATAAAATTCTCACATGTGATACAATATACAAGAACCTTGAAAACATTATGCTGAGTGAAATAAGTCAGACACGGAGGACAAATATATGACTCCACGTATACAAGGTGCCTAGAACAGGCAAATTTGTAGAGACAGAGGGTAGGATGGTGGTAACTGAGCCCTGAGGAAGGAGGTGGAGGTAATGGAGAGTTATTCTTTAATGGATACAGAGTTTCAGTTTGGAGTCATTAGAAACTTTTGGAGATGGATAGTGGAAATGGCTGTAAAGCAATGTGAATGTACTTATTGCCACGGAATTGGTTAAAATGGTAAATCTTATTATATTGTTGCCGAAAAGAGTCAAATTCTGGAAAATATTTGAAGAGATTTATTCTGAGCCAAATATGAGTGACCATGGCCCATGACACAGTCCTCAGGAGGTCTTGAGAACGTGTGCCCGACAGGGTACAGCTTGGTTTTATACTTTTTAGGGAGATAGGAGACTTCAATCAAATACACCTTTTTTCTTTTTCTTTTTTTTTTTGTTTTCTTTTTTTTTTTTTTTGAGACAGAGTTTCACTCTTTTTGCCCAGGTTGGAGTGCTATGGTGTGATCTCGGTTCACTGCAACCACTGCTTCCCAGGTTTAAGTGATTCTCCTGCCTCCCGAGTAGCTGGGATTACAGGTGTGCGCCACCACACCTGGCTAATTTTGTATTTTTAGTAGAGACAGGGTTTCACCATGTTGGCCAGGCTGGTCTCCAACTCCTGACCTCAGGTGATCCACCTGCCTCAGCCTCCCAAAGTGTTGGGATTACATTTAATAAATACATTGTTTCAGTCCAGAAGGGTGGGACAGCTTGAAGTGGGGCCTTCCAGGTTATAGGTAAATTTCAAATTTTTCTGGTTAACAATAGGTTGAGTTTATCTAAAGACCTGGGATCAACAGAAAGGGAATATCACTGATAGATAGAGGTCTTTTTATAGGTTAAGATAAGGGATTTTGGACCAAAGTTCTTATTGTACAGATGAAACCTTCAGGTAGCAGGCTTCAGAGAGAATAGAGTGTAAATGCTTCCTCTCGGACTTAAAGTCTGTGTTGATGTTAATGACGGAGAGGTATAATGAGGCATGTCTGACCCCTAATTCCCGGCATGACCCAAACCAGTCTTTCGGGTTAAATTTTAACAGTGCCCTGGCAGAGGAGGAAGTCCATTCAGATGGACTTAGGAGGCCTTAGAATTATATTTTTGGTTTACAATATTTTCCCTAATTAAAAAGAAATTCATTGCAATATAAACAAAACAAGCTATTAAACTGTAGCAGGATCCCATCACCTGCTAATGACTCTCAGCATAAGGACTGCTCCTCTTCTGTTAAAGAAGAGATTAGAAATGTCAGACAGATATTAAAGATGCATTAGGCCAAAATGAAACATTCCTTTTGAATTATTCAGGGGAACTAGAAAGAGAATTAGAAGGGGACTCCCTTCCCCACAAGTGATTCTGAGATATGTAATTCAGTTTCTGAGCACCAGTTACATTCACCAGCCATCCCGCATGACCACACCTGGAGAAACATAGGACTCATCTCTAAACGTCTTCCAACTTGGACAAATAAATAAAAACAGAGTAGATGAAATGCACCATGACTGAGCTCTGCCAAGTCCATGGACTGGCCAAGAGGCCCCCTGGAAGCAGTAGACCACTTCAAGCTTAGACAGTTCACGTTTCAGTGGGGAGATGGGGCTCCACGGCTTCCCTTTGTCTCTAGAGCCTGTCACATGGCTTTGCTGGAGTGAGGCAGAGCTGGTCCTGCCATGGACCTTTTCAGCAAGGGGGTAGGGACTAGGTCAAATAAGAGGTGAGTTTTGGACCAGGCGCGGTGGTTCACACATGTAACCTCAGCACTATGGGAGGCCAAGGCATGTGGATCACCTGAGGTCAGGAGTTTGAGACCAGCCTGACCAACATGGTGAAGCCCAGTCTCTACTAAAAATACAAAAATTAGTCGGGCATGGTGGCACATGCCTGTAATCCAGCTACTTGGGAGGCTGAAGCAGGATAATTGCTTGAACCCAGGAGGCAGAGGTTGCAGTGAGCCGAGATTGTGCCACTGAACTCCAGCCTGGGCAACAAGAGTGAAACTCTGTCTCTCAAAAACAAAAAAACAAAAAAAAAAGAGGTGACTTTTAGTCCCAATCTTGATGCAAAAGAATGGCTGAGCTGGGTAGGCAGAGGTGAAGACCAGGAGGGATTCCAAGCAGTAGGGCCAGTTCTGTTCTATTCCTGAAGCTGTGTGTGTCCAGAGTACAAGCACTTTTGTCTGGCCAGACCCATGTCTGAAATGGGGTGGCAGGAAGTGAGACTGCAGGGTTGAGTTAGAGCTAACTCATACCGTTCCAGATGGTGTTCACATCAGTGTGTTCTCACGTGAACAGAATCAGAATCTCAGTATTGAATGTATCAGGTTTATTTTTCAGTGGACCAGAGACTCCAAATGAATGAGAGACAAAAGACCTGACATCACGTACCTAACTCTTGCCAACCACGTGACAGGTTTTGACAACTTTTTTTTTTTGAGACGGTGTCTCGCTCTGTCACCAGGCTGGAATGCAGTGGTGCAATCTCGGCTCACTGTAACTGCCACTTCCCAGGTTCAAGCGATTCTCCTGCCTCGGCCTCCTGAGTAGCTGGGATTATAGGCACGTGCCACCATACCCAGCTAATTTTTGTATTTTTAGTAGAGACGAGGTTTCACTGTGTTGGCCAGGCTGGTCTCGATCTCCTGACCTCTTGATCTGGCCACCTCGGCCTCCCAACGTGCTGGGATTACAGGTATGAGCTACCACGCCCAGCTCAGGTTTTGACTTTCTGAACCTTCACTGTCCATCTTCACTAGGGTTAATACTACCTGACATGCCTACTTCAAAGATGTGTTGTAGGGATGGACTGATATGCTACTAAATAAGGAAGGACCTTATAGATGCTGGACTCACAAGGAGGGTTATTTAATATTACGATCCTCGGAACCCTGTGAAGGAATTGCAAGTCCATGATGCATCTCCCTGACTGCCCTTCCTTCTCCCAGTTAGTCTGGATTTTATCATCAAAAGAATTTAAAATCATTTAACAGTGATATAAATAAAGCAGCGTGGCCCAGGGAGAAAGCTAGATAAACTAGGATCCGAATCATAGCTCAGCCGCCTGTGCCTCTAGAGAAGTGGCAGAGATGG
This sequence comes from Macaca nemestrina, assembly GCF_043159975.1. Taxonomy (NCBI): domain Eukaryota; kingdom Metazoa; phylum Chordata; class Mammalia; order Primates; family Cercopithecidae; genus Macaca; species Macaca nemestrina. The sequence goes on from NC_092127.1 coordinate 187,019,005, forward strand.
ACTCTTTCTCCCTCCCTGCTGTTTGTATGTTACTAGGGCAGTGTAGGCTTCACAAACAACACATATTTCCACCTCAACAAGCCTCAGCAGCTGAAGATTCAGAAAGCACTGATAGATAGCGGGCTTATCATCTGTTCTGAGGGTGGTGCTGAAGGACCTTTCTCAACAGATTCCCGTTGACTTCAGAATTCCCCAGATGCAGTAACTTTTTCTGTGTCTCCCTGCCCCAAGTATCTGTGGGCTTCTCCAAGTTCAGGGACTAAATGTTAGGCACTGAATATCTACTATAGATTAAACTGTGATTAGGCACTGGTGGAACAAAAGTAAATTTTGAATTAATTAATCAATAATTCATACTTTCCTTTGACCCTAAAATATTTGTAATTGATTCTGTTCTGCAGGATTTCCAGCACAACGAATGGTACATTGGAGAGTACAGCCGCCAGGCAGTCGAAGAGGCATTCATGAAGGAGAACAAGGTAATGCCTTTCACATGGTCCACCGTCATTGTTTCCATAGGCATCTTAAGGTTCTCTGCTCATGTGTCACAAGATGTAACAAGCAACTTGCTTTCATGTATTATTTCCTGCATCACCCTGCATTTCTCAACGCTGGGAGGCTGTAGTTGAAAAAGGCATTTAACATGGAGAGTTTCAGGCCAGGTGCAGTGGCTCGCCCCTGTAATCCTAGTACCTTGGGAGGCCGAGGTAGGTGGCTCACTTGAGGTGAGGAGTTTGAGACCAGCCTGAACAACATGATGAAACCCTGTTTCCACTAAAAATACAAAAAAAAAAAAAACACAAAAAACAAAAAAACAAAGAAATTAGCCAGGTGTGGTGGCACGTGCCTGTAATCCAAGCTACTCAGGAGGCCGAGACACGAGAATCACTTGAACCTGTGAGGTGGGGGTTTCAGTGAGCCGAGATTGTGCCACGGCACTCCAGCCTGGGCAACAGAGTGAGATGCTGTCTCAAAAATAAATAAAATAAAATAAAATAAAATAATAAAAACAAAAAACAAGAAAACATGAAGAGGACTGGGCGCAGTGGTTCACGCCTATAATCCCAGCACTTTGGGAGGCCAAGGTGGGTGGATCATCTGAGGTCAAGAGTTTGAGACCAGCTTGGTCAATATGGCGAAACCCTGCCTCTACTAAAAATACAAAAATTAGCCAGGCGTGGTGGCAGGCACCTGTAATCCCAGCTACCCAGGAGGCAGAGACACGAGAATCGCTTGAACCTGGGAGGCGGAGGTTGCAGTGAGCCAAGATTGTGCCACTGCACTCCAGCCTGGGCAATGGAGTGAGATGCTGTCTCAAAAATTAATTAATTAATTAACTAAATTAAATAAAAATATAAAAACAAAAAAAAGCATGAAGAGGACCGGACGCAGCAGTTCATGCCTGTAATCCCAGCACTTTGGAGGCTGAGGCGGGTGGATCACCTGAGGTCAGGAGTTCAAGACCAGCCTGGCCAACGTGGTGAAACCCCGTCTCTACTAAAAATACAAAAATTAGCCAGGCGTGGTGGTGGGTGCCTGTATTCCCAGCTACTCATGAGGCTGAGACAGGAGAATCGCTTGAAGCCAAGCAGGCAGAGGTTGCCGTGAGCCGAGATCGTGCCACTGCACTCCAGCCTGGGCCACAGAGCAAGACTTTGTCTCAAAAACAAAAAACATGGAGAGTTTCAGGCCTGAGGCTTGGTTGTGCTAATTATCAGCTGTGTGGCTTCCTCAAGTTTCTAAATAACTTCCCATGTAGATTTATTCATTTGTAAAATGAAACATAGTAAAATCAACCCTAAGGAACTATTTTGAAGATGAAATATGGATACTGGACTATAGAGGTCACAATAGAAGGGGCTTCCTTCTGCTTTCATCAAGGTTTATCTCCTTAATCAAGGTTTGCCCAAAGTACTGTAGGGTCTTTATGTCTCACTTCTTCGAGAAAGGAGCAGGGATTGTGAAGGCTGCAAAAGTCAGGATATGGTAGGTTACGTTGCAGTAACAACCCCAAGATCTCAGTTGCTTAACATAATGAAACTTTACTTTTGCTTGCAAACCATGTTCAGGATGGGTTTGGGTGGATAAACCCAGGCTGCTGGGGCTCCATCTCAATGGTGTGCTTCTACCCTCACACTCTGACTCGTAATACATCCTCTCAGAAGTAACATAGTTTACTTCCGCTTACACATCTTTGACCAAAGGAAGTCACGTGACCAAACTTAACTTCGAAGACGGTGAGGAAGTACAAACCTACATGTGACTGAAAGGAGAAAAGAACTGGAATACTTGTCATCAGGTCAAATGACTACCACAACCATCATCATCCCAAAGAGCAAATGATTATCAAGCAATGACTATGTGCAGAGAACTATGAGATTGCTTAGAAGTTATAGAAAGTGTCTCAAGACTGAAGCAACATCAAAACCTATCCCCAGCTAATCAGTACAATGGGCATTGTTGAAAGAGGTAACCCAAACGTGAATGAATTAATTAGTGAATAAATGAGAGGTCTACAATAAATTTTCATAAAACCTAGCTCTCAGAATTGATGTTGTAAAATTAAATAAATGATATGTATAAGTTGCTATGCTAAAGAGAATCATGCCCACTCCAAAGATGTTCACATCCTAATCCCCAGAACCTATGAATATGTCACCTTCATAGAAAAGGGGACTTTGCAGATGTGAAGGTAAGGATGTTGAGAAGGGGAAGTAACTATGCATTATCTGGGTGGGTTCAATATAATCACAAAGGTCCTTGTAAGAGGGAACCAGGAGTTTCAGAGTCAGAGAAGGGACGTGATAATGAAAGTAGAGGTCAGATGAATGGGAGAGCAACAAGCCAGGGATCTTGCTGGCCTCCAGAAACTGGAAAAGTCATGGAAACAAAGTCTCTCCTATTGATTTTAACCCAGCAAGACTCATGTTAGACTTCTGACCTCCAGGACTGTAAGAGAATACATTTCTGTTTTACATCACTAATTTCATGGTAATGTGTTATAGCAGCAATAGGAAATGATACCATTGCTTACAAAGTATCTTGAACACACACGGAATAAATGGAATATCCCATTTCCTAGATGAGGAAACTGAGGCTAAGCCAATATGTTGGTCATAGAGAAACTGACAGAACATGCATTCAAGATCAGTGCTCTTTTCACAAAATCCCAGCTGACTCTAGTAGCCCTCAAAGTTCTTTTCACAGCCCGGGTGGAGAGCCCTGGGTGGTTGGCTGATGCAGCTTCTTGAGGACCCTCCTTTCCTCCTTCCAGGGAATCTGGCCATGCCTTGGTAGAGTGGCGAACCTGGTGATGGTAGATTCCAACGCTGGCTGTCGTTCTTGGCTAATCCGTGCCCACTGCACCATTGCACTCACAAAGCCTGTTTTCCATCAGAAGAACTAGTCTTAGCAGACCTCCTTCCAGGAGCCCATGTGTGGATTGTGCTGGAAAAGCAATATGCATGTGACCTGATGCTCTTCCGGCAGCATTTGGGCGCTCAGCAAATGCTCCCTTCCTCTCTTTCTGTGTGCCTGCTTCTGCCTCTTCCCAAGAAACTTATACCATAGCAACTTATACGTATAACTTATTTTAATTTTAAGAAAATAAAATCTCAGTTAAATGACTTCATATGTTCCCTTTCATATTCTACTTTTCTGTTTGTCTCAGTTCTGTCAAAATGTGTTTCCCATTTATGAAAGATAACTTATTTTAAATTTCAGAATTACTCAGATTTATTTTGACAAATCATTTCAGGGTTTAAGAGGATAAACCCAAAAATTGGCCGTGAGTTTTGGCCTCTTCTCTCCTTCTGATCTTTGGCAGTGCTCTGGGCTTGAACATTAAGGCTTCAATTATGACTAAACATTTTAGGCAGAACAAGTTCCAGAAAATTCTGCCATCCTATTTTATACAGAGGCTTGTGTATTTAAAGGGTGAGGATTTGGTTTGGCTTTTCAGTATTCCATTTAGTAACTGTGATGCTTTAGGGGATTCACTTAAGCCTTTAGACTTTTATTCCTTTACTTGTAAAATAAGAATAAAATTTTTCCATCAATGTTTATGTAAAGAACCCAACGTTTATGTAAAGAACCTGTAAATAGGCTGGGTGCAGTGGCTTACGCCTGTAATCCCAGTACTTTGGGAAGCCGAGGTGGGTAGATCACGAGGTCAGGAGATTGAGACCATCCTGGCTAACACGGTGAAACCCCGTTTTTACTAAAAATACAAAAAAAATTAGCCAGGTGTGGTGGCGGGCACCTGTAGTCCCAGCTACTCGGGAGGCTGAGGCAGGAGAATGGCGTGTACCTGGGAGGCGGAGCTTGCTGTGAGCCGAGATCGTGCCACTGCACTCCAGCCTGGGCGACAGAGCAAGACTACGTCTCAAAAAAAAGAACCTGTAAATGAACCAGGCACAGTGGCTCACACCTATAATCCCAGCACTTTGGGAGGCTGAGGTGGGCAGATCACGAGGTCAGGAGTTTGAGACTAGCCTGGCCAACGTGGTGAAACCCCGTCTTTACAAAAAAGACAAAAATTAGCCAGGCGTGGTGGTGGGTGCCTATTATCCCAGCTACTCATGAGGCTGAGGCAGGAGAATCACTTGAACCATGGAGGCGGAGGTTGCAGTGAACTGAGATTGCGCCACTGCACTCCAGCCTGGGCAACAGAGAAAGACTCCATCGTAAAAAAAAAAAAAAAGTCCTCTAAATGAAACAATGTGTGCAAAGTGCTTGGCAATTCTCAATGCACCTTAGCTACCAGTATCATCATAACATCACTATCATGTTACAATATTATTTATAAATTTTGTATACTTAAAGTATTGCTATGTTGTATTATATAGTATTACCATTATTATATATCTATAAGTATTCATTATAGAAATATATAATTATATATAGCTATTATAAAATATAGAGAATTATATATCATAATTTATTATTATAGCTATAAATCACTATATATATTATCTATATTTATCATGCTTTTTTTTTTTGAGACAGGGTCTCACTCTGTCACCCAGGATGGAATGCAGTGGTGAGATCTCGGCTCACTGCAACCTCCGCCTCCTGGGTTCAAGCGATTCTCCTGCCTCAGCCTCTGGAGTAGCTGGGATAACAGGCACATGCTACTATGCCTGGCTGATTTTTGTATTTTTAGTAGAGATGAGGTTTCCCCATGTTGGCCAGGCTGGTCTCGAACTCCTGACCTCAAGTGATCCACCTGCCTGGGCCTCCCAAGTGTTGGGAATACAGGTGTCAGGCACCGCACCCGGCCTCTATTCTTCATAGATCACTTATAACCATCTATACAATACACACAATTACACTTACAGATTTTTCATTTTCATTATATAAATAACACAATGTAACTACAAAACTAAGCCTGGTAGATGTGTTCATGTGCAGGAGGACTGCTCCATTTCTCAGTCTTTTACAACCAGATCTTAGTATCATTCTGAATCATTCCCTGGAGTGTACAAATTATTTCTAATCATTGTCCTGTTCTCAGCTTTTGGACCATTTGACGCTGTTGACCTGCTTTTGGAAACCCTCAGTCTCCACCTCTTGACTTCTGTCACTCTGAATCTCCTGGTCTTCCGTCATCTTTCAGACATCTCCAGACCTTTTGTGTCCTCTCTTCTTTGCCCTGTACTTGCCCTCACCTCAACATAGGCTACAATTCCTCCTCCCATAAAGGGCCTCTCCATTCAGTTTGATATCCATGACTTAGAAGCCCCATGTCTCTTTCAGGAACCCTAATCCTGCATAGACATCTTTGCACACAGAAGTCCAATTTATCAGGTAAAAGCTTTCTCTGCTCAAAGCCTCCCACTATCTCTAGAATAATACCCAAGCATCAGGCAGAAGAGGAAATATGTGAACACTGAGAGATGAATACATTAAGAATCGAGCTGGAGAAGGGCTTTTCCATGCAGAAGGAGTAGCACATGTGGCATGGTTCAGCTGTGACCCTACACAGATCTCATCTTGAATTGTAATCCCCATAATCCCACGTGTCTAGGGAGAGACCTGGTGGGGGTGACTGGATCATGGGGGCAGTTTCCCCCATGCGGTTTTAGTGAGTGAGTTCTCGTAAGATATGATAGTTCTTTATTTATTTATTTATTTATTTGAGACGGAGTCTCACGCTGTTGCCCAGGCTGGAGTGCAGTGGCGCGATCTCGGCTCACTGCAAGCTCCGCCTCCTGGGTTCACGCCATTCTCCTGCCTCAGCCTCCTGAGTAGCTAGGACTACAGGCGCCCGCCACCGTGCCCGGCTAATTTTTTGTATTTTTAGTAGAGACGGGGTTTCACTGTGGTCTCGATCTCCTGACCTTGTGATCCGCCCGCCTCGGCCTCCCAAAGTGCTGGGATTACAGGCTTGAGCCACCGCGCCCGGCCAAGATATGATAGTTCTATAAGGGGCTCCTCTCCCTTCACTCCTCAGTCTGCTCTCTCCTGCTGCCATGTGAGAAGGTCCAAGCTTGCTTCCCCTTCGCCTTCCGTGTGATTGTAAGTTTCCTGAGGCTTCCCCAGCCATGTGGAACTGTGAGTCAATTAAACCTCTTTCCTTTATAAATTACCCAATCTCAGGTTATTTCTTTATAGAAGTGTGAAAACAGACTAATACATCATGCAAAATCTGGGAGCCCCAAAGCAGATGGTGCCTTTGGGAAATGGTGGCTTAGCTGGAGCCAGGAGCCAGAGGCAGAAAGCTGCAGGAGCAGTGAGAGATCAAACTGCAAGATAGGTTGGTCATGCTAAGTTCATGGGCACTATGCCCAGGTCAGTAGGAAATGATGAAAGTTTTTTTCTTTTTTGTTTTTGTTTTTGTTTTGGAACTGGAGTCCTGCTCTGTTGCCCAGGCTGAAGTGCAGTGGCACGATCTCGGCTCATTGCAGTCTCTGCCTCCCAGGTTCAAGTGATTCTCCTGCCTCAGCCTCGTGAGTAGCTGGGATTACAGGCACGCACCACCACCATGCCTGGCTAATTGTTGTATTTTTAGTAGAGATGGGGTTTTTCCGTGTTGGCCAGGCTGGTTTCAAACTCCTGACCTCAGGTAATCTGCCTGCCTTGGCCTCCCAAAGTGCTGGGATTACAGAGGTGAGCCACCACACCTGGCCTTGATGAAAGACTTTCAAGAAGAGAGTGTCAAGATCCAACTGGTACACATCTCAGAAAATGACAAGAACCCATAGACACGCAGACACTCAGTACAAACTTACTGAATTAAAGTGGTTTACCCAAAACTAAATCCATCTGGGAATCTCATGCATGCAAACATCATTGTTGCCACCATTACAAAGGCAGAATGCTGGCATGCCTGAAAAGATGGCTGTTACTCTTTTTGTTTCAGGATGGTACTTTCTTGGTCCGAGATTGTTCCACAAAATCCAAGGAAGAGCCCTATGTTTTGGTTGTGTTTCATGGGAACAAAGTCTACAACGTAAAAATCCGCTTCCTGGAGAGGAATCAGCAGTTTGCCCTGGGGACAGGACTCAGAGGAGATGAGGTGGGTATAACTCAACAGCCTCCCTGTTCCAGGCTAAGCCCAACAAATAAAGGGAGAGTTTGGGGGATGTCGCCCTGGAGGAGGAGGATGCTGCCCTGAAGAAGGGGGATGTAGGCTGACCTCCCCATCCCTTCCACAAATATCTGCACATCTTACACTTTGGCCTACCAGGCCAGCGGCCAGTTTTGACCATTTCATGCACCCCCGTTGCCTGCCTTGCCTATTAAAGAAAACTCATTCTACAAGACACATCTAAACTCTGCCTCCCAGGAAGCCTCCAGAGGAGCATACACTAATGCCAAATTCCTTTCCCTCCTCAGCACTGAAATGCCCACTGCAGACATTTCTGATGTCTGTCGGAATTCCTTAACTATAGATTTGTGTCCCCAAAATGAATGTGAAACCAGCCACAGCATTTGGGCTATATTGAGCATGCCTGTCCTCAGTACAGATCTGCTGATGGGGGCGAAAGAATGAATCAATTAAAATATTCGTGAATAACAGAAATCAATCCACAAGAAAGGGGAAATTTTCACTGAATATGTATATGCCAGGCCTAGTCTATCTGCATTACTATTATTATTATTTTGAGACAGAGTCATACTGTCACCCAGGCTGGAGTACAGTGGCATGATCTCAGCTCACTGCAACCTCCTCCTCCCGGTTCAAGTGATTCTCCTGCCTTAGCTTCCTGAGTAGCCAGAATTACAGGCATGCACCACCAAACCCAGCTAATTTTTATATATTTTTTAGTAGAGATGGGGTTTCACCATGTTGGTCAGGCTGGTCTCAAACTCCTGACTTCAGATGATCTGCCTGCCTCGGCCTCCCAAAGTGCTGGGATTACAGGCGTGAGCCACTGTGCCTGGCCAGCGTTATCTTATTTTGATCCTCCACAACTCTTTGGAGTCATGATTTTTCCTGTCTTAGATGTAGGAAAACTGAGGCTCAGAAAATTAAATAAATGGCCAAAGACGCACAGGCAGTAACGGAAGGGGGAAGGAGAGGCTGCTCCTGCAACTCCCCTGTTGATGAAGGAAGGGGTAAAGGAAGGAAGGAATGAAGTTAGTTATGAGCCACCATTTCTAAGGATGTGAGCTCAGGCCGGTGACTTAACTTCCCTGGGCTTTAATTTCCTCAAATGTCAATGTTATTTTAAAGCCTAGACTTCAACAATTTAGTGATTCCCATTTAGCATCTCCAGGTTGCAGTTTTATCTGTGGGTGTGTATTGTTAGGGGCTGAATCGTGCCTCCCTCACTCCAAAAAACCCACACGTTGAAGTCCTAACCCCCAGTAGCCCAGAATGTGACTGTATTTGAAGATAGGGCTTTGAAAGAGATAATTAAGGTTAAATGAGGTTATTGGGATGAGTCCTAATCCAATATGACTGATGTCCTTGTGACAAGAGGAGACACACACAGAGGGGCGACCATGTGAGGACACGGGGAAGGGACGACTATCTGCAAACCAAGGAGAGAGGTCGTGGGAGAAAGCAGCCTTCCAACACCTTGGTCTTGGGACTTCAGCCTCGAGAACCGCGAAGAAAGACATTTCTGTTGTTTAAGCCACCTCATCTGTAGTGCTTAGTTACGGTAACCTTGACAAACGAATACAGGATAAAACCAGAACTTTCACACAGATACCGACTGTTTTTCAACAAGTAACAAAATAGGGCACATTGTTAGGGCTGCCAACAGGCCTCAGGTAGGCACACATGTGAAATCGACGTGCAGGCTGCATGAATATTCCAGCTTAAATCCCGTGTCTGACCCAGAGCACTTTTTTGAGGCTCGGAGAGGAGTAGTTAGCACCTGTGAGGCGACCATGGGGTCAGTTCACCACCCTTTGCTATAGCCCGGGAACACTGTGACATGAACAAGTGCATAAGTGAATCCATAGATTAATACATAAATCTACCAGTTACAGTCACATTAAGAAAGTGCTATGTTAACACCAAAGAGAGAAGTGGCCAGTTCTTCATTTTGTGGAGAGGATTGACAAGTTAATAAATGTAAAACACTTAGTGCCTGGGACCTATCAAGGCCATGATAAATTTTAGTTATATTTTCGTCACTATTACTGAGTCATTTTAATAAGTAGGATATAGTCCCCCTAAGATACCTATGGTAATGGACTTTCCAACTCAGTGTCCCTTGATCTTCCTATATCTTGTCTCAGCTCATAGAATTTCTCATCTTTAGGAAAGCATTATATAATCCTTATTTCTTTATTTATTTATTTTGAGACAGGGTCTTGTTCTTGTTGCCCAGGCTGGAGTGCAGTGGCATGATCTTGGCTCACCGCAACCTCTGCCTCCCTTGTTCAAGCCATTCTCCTGCCTCAGCCTCCCGAGTAGCTGGGATTACAGGCATGTGCCACCACGCCTGGCTAATTTTGTATTTTTAGTAGAGATGGGGTTTCTCCATTTTGGTCAGGTTGGTCTGGAACTCCTGACCTCAGGTGATCCGCCCACCTTGGCCTCCCAAAGTGCTGGTATTACAGACATGAGCCACCGCGCCCAGCCAGGAAAGCATTATATAATTCTTAAATGCTTGGGTTTAAGGGGGTTTTTTCCTCTGAGAATAGAGGACGTGGACATGGTGTGCCTTTGCATGTGCCAGGCCCTTGGGCCAAATGCTGTGTAATTTGCTCTCACATGGAGTTCTTGAAAAAGCTCTGGAAAGGACATCTTAATGAACCTCATTTACTGGCGAGGAAACTGAGGCCTGAGATAGTTACAGCTTTTTTTTCCAACATGCCCTACTTTGGTCTGCTAATAAAGAAAAGGAAGTAGAGTGACTCTGTGATAATATCCTAATAGCTTAATCAGACTGTCAGCCGGTTCACTGACTGTCTCGGCAAATAAGGAGCAACTCCTATCGCAGGCCATAGATTAGACCCTCCGCCTCCAGATGGGCTGCTCTAATTACTGTCACCAAGGAACCCTGAGAGAACCAAATGTCTGTTTTAAGAAGCTCCTGTCTGTGTTCCTCTGGAATTTTCTCCTCCTTTGCATTCCCTATTTTTTTCCCGTATGTGTTGAACGTACATTTCCACAGGTGAAAGAATGAATCAGTGAAAGCATTCACTAATAATATAAATATATATACATAAGTCAAGCAATGAGAAAGAAATCCAAGGCAGAATCCTGAGTTTTGGTGGGGTTTTATATGCACTGGAGCTATTCTGTGCAGTTAGCCATTAATAACTAATTTGATCTATTGAATCCTCATAGCCAACCTCTGGGGTAGGTGCTGTCAATATTTCATTTTAACAAACTGTGACACTGAGGCACAGAAATGCTAAGTATCCGGCCCAAAGTCACAGCTAGTAAATGGCAATTCTGGGATGCAGTATGTTTTGCAAAACATTGACTTCCATTACCAGTTGAAGGTATGCAGATTCTTGGCGTCTTGAGCCAAAAATTGGCAAAACACACAAACAAAGCAAGGAAAGAATGAAGCAACAAAAACAGAGATTTATTGAAAATGGAAGTGCACTCCACAGGATGGGAGTGGCCCAGGCACAGGGGCTTTAGCACCCTTACAGAATTTTCTGCGGTTTAAATATCTGCTAGAGGTTTCCATTGGTTACTTGGTGTTCATCCTATGTAAACAAAGAGGATAAAGTAAAGTTACAATCATTTACTCAGTGTAGGCCCTATGTAAATAGAAAGGATATATCCTGTCACAACTGAAGTGTTTCCATTTGATTTGGTTCTAGGAAGTCCTTAGATTCCCTGCCTCCAGGCCCTATTCTCATGTCTCGCTTCCATAGACAGACTCAAATAACACCATCACAAATACAAGCAATCACCCACCCGTTTGAAAACACTGCAGGTTGAATCACAGTTAAAGAATAGTTAACACTTACTTGGAGCTTACTGTGTGCCAGGGAGTGGGCAAAAAATGACAATTCACAGGTGGTTTCTTCCTGCCTTCCCTCTGAGGGAGATGTGTAAGAGAAAGAGGGTCTGGATTTTACTCAGTTCCCTCATGCTTTTCACAGCCTGAGCCTTTTGTCTTGCTGAGGAAGAATCACACCTCTTTAAAACAAGATTAGCAAGGCTCTGCTAAATGCAAGCCAACAACTAGCTACTTTAGCCAGGGTCCAATTAAAGAAAGCATCTTCACCCAACTCAGCAGGAAAAACATGAGAAACAGCATCTTCAAAGATTACTTTAATTTCATGTCGTTTTGTAGCTATCTTGCCGCTTTTGAATTTAACCACACAGATGATGCAGCAATGCCTAACTCTTGGGAGTTATTTTGAGTGTGACATGAGTTGATGTAAATAGTGGCAGACACATAGAGGCAGGTGCTTAATAAGTACCACTTCCCCAGAAACTTCGCGGTTTAAAACAACTGAAATGTATTGTTTCACAGTGCTGGAGGACAGAAGTCCAACATCATGGTATCAGCAGGGTCACACTCCTTCCGGAGACTCCAGGGGAGAGTCACCCCTGACCTCTTCCAGCTTTCCGCAGCTGCCAGCAATCCTTGTCTTCCTTGATTTATGGCCATGTCACTCCAGTCTCAGCCTCTATGGTCACATGACCTTCTCCTCTCTATGGTCACGTGACCTTCTCTTCTCTGATCAAAATCTCCCACTGCTCCTATCTTAAGAAGAAACACATGATTGCTTTTAGGGCCTACTGGGATAACCTCGGATAAGCACCCCCTCTCAGGATCCTTAACTTTATACTGTATTATACCATATAAAATAGTATTAACTCTTTTATAATGTAAGGTCATATTCTAGATTCTGGGATTAGGACACGGACATATTGGGGGGAATCATTCAGCACTCGCTGCTCATTTACTTATTTATTGTCCGAGCATTAATTGTAGGCCTACAGTATGTTAGACTCAGTGTTGCATTCTGGGAACACAGAAAGAGTCATGTCAAGTCCCTGCCATCCAGAGAATACCCTGTTCATCTGTGCCGATCTCCGTAGGCACCTAAGCAAGAATGAGATTGTAGAACACCGGCCCTAGCCAGCCAAGGAGGCGCCTGCCTTAAACAACCTGCAGAGCTTAACTGCTGCCAAACATCGGCCCTGCATCTCAGTTTTATAAGTCATGTTTGTCAACACTTCTGTGAAATCTCAGAGAAGGGAGATTTCAATTTCAATTTCCAGATCTTTCCTTTTTGTTCTACAAATGTTTATATGTTTCTAAAAATCACCGTACATGTTTACATGATAAACTAAACTTTAAAGACTAGAGAACAGAGACAATCAACCCATGGGTTTTTTTTCACACCTTCCCTGTCTGCTTCCTTCTCCTCCTGCTTGATTGGCATTTATCTCTTTCTCTTTTCTCCCCCTTTCCTTCTTTCACTCTCATATGTGTACCCAAACACATTTCTTTACTTTTCTGGAAGGAAACATTGCACACAGTTCATATATACAATAAACACAAAAGGTTTAAACAAATGGGCCAGGCGTGGTGGCTCATGCGTATAATCCCAGCACTTTGGGATGCCAAAGTTGGTGGATCACGAGGCCAGTAGTTCAAGAACAGCCTGGCCAACATGGTGAAACCCCGTCTCTACTAAAAATACAAAAAGTAGCTGGGCATGGTGGCACGTGCCTGTAGTCCCAGCTACTTGGGAGGTTGAAGCAGGAGAATCGCTTGAATCTGGAAGGTGGAGGTTGCAGTGAGCCAAGATCATGCCACTACACTCCAGCCTGGTGACAGAGTGAGATTCCATCTCAAAAAATAAAAAAAGAAAAGGTTTAAACAGATGTTAAGATCTGATATTAGCAAACATTGCTTGTCCCCCTGGAAAAGATTATTCAATATGTAAGAGCTTAAGTATAATCTTTTTTAAAAGTCTCTTCAGGACAATATTTCAGTTTTGACCCCATCATTAGAAACCAATAATAAGAAAAGACCAGTTCAGGCACGGTGGCTCATGCCTGTAATCCCAGCACTTTAGGAGGCCGAGGTGGGTGGATCACTTGAGGTCAAGAGTTCAAGACCAACCCGGTCAATATGTTGAAACCCCATCTCTACTAAAACTACAAAAAGTTAGCTGGGCACCAATGCACATGCCTATAATCCCAGCTACTTGGGAGGCTGAGGAAGGAGAATTGCTTGAACCTAGGAGGCAGAGTTTGCAGTGAGCAGAGATTGTGCCGCTGCAATCCAGCCTGGGCAGCAGAGTGAGACTCCATCTCAAAAAAAAAAAAAATAAAACAGGAAAGACCATGTGACTAATTGCCCCTGTCTTGCTTCCTACCACCTGTTAAAATTAATGAAATGTCATCCATGTAGCAGAATTTTAAAACAATTAATAGCAAATGTATTATTTGGGGACAATCTTTTTTTTTTTTTTTCTTTTGAGACTGAGTCTCACTCTGTCACCCAGGCTGGAGTGCAGTGGCGCAATCACAGCTCACTGCAACCTCTACCTTCCGGGTTCAAGCGATTCTTCTGCTTCAGCCTCCCGAGTAGCTGGGACTACAGGCATGCGCCACCACGCTCGGCTAATTTTGTTTTTTGTATTTTTAGTAGAGATAGGGTTTCATCATATTGGTCAGGCTACTCTCGAACTCCTGACCTCGTGATCCACCCGCCTCGGCCTCCTAAAGTGCTGGGATTACAGACGTGAGCCCCCGAGCCCAGCCTGGGACAATCTTAAAGAAAACAGGAATGAGAATAGGAGAGATAAATCATCTTCCCTCTGAAGACTAACACTAGGAAAGATTTCCTTTTATCAATGTGGATTTAACCAATTTTGTGAAAGAGTTCTACCTGGAAAGTTTTTGCTGTTGTTGTTATTCACTTTTTGTTTTATCAAGCATGAAGAAAGAAAAAGAAAACTTTGTGCTTGGTTTAAAATTGGAAATGAAATACAGAAAATTCTTCTTTTCCTAAAGGCTTACAGTAGTGGTCTGTAAACTTCTTGGTGATTTCATTGCTCTCCCATGATGTTCTTGGCAAATCTAGAAGGGAGGAGTTAATCGTAAGGCCTGGCATGTACTGAGCACTCACTGTGTGTCACGCTTTCTTCTAAATGCTGTATTGCTTATGCATCAATTCCATTCTCACAATGAACCTCAAAGTTAGGTCCTATCATTACCATCACTGTTGGTAGAATAACTGAGGCACAGAGAATGCAAGAAACTTGCTGACAGTCACACTGCTAGTGGTTGGGAGAGCCAGGCTTTGAACTCAGGCATTTAGGCTCCACAGGCCCTCTACTTACAATTACCCTGCTGTAGTAGGAATTAATCTCCCCATTGGACAACGGGGAAAGTACCTTACCTTAGCATCAGGTGGAAACTCATATTTATTGTATACATAACATGGGTGGTGGTATAGTCTGAATGTTTGTATTCCTCCAAAATATATGTGTTGAAATCCTAAGCCCTAAGGTGATGGTGTTAGGAGGTGGGGACTTTGGAAAGTGATTCAGTCTCGAAGGTGGAGCCCTCACAAATGGGATTCATTCCCTTGTAAAAGAGTGCATTGCTCTTTGGACCATGTGAGGATACAGCATTAAGGCAAGAAAATGGGCCTCTCCAGATACTGAATCTGCCAGTGCCTCAATCTTGGACTCCCCAGACTCCAGAACTGTGAGACATAAATTTCTACTGTTTCTGAGCTGCCAGGTTTATAATACTTTTTGTTGCTGTTTGTTTTTTGAGACGAAGTCCATCTCCCAGCCTGGAGTGCAGTGACGCGATCACAGCTCACTGCAACCTCTGCCTCCCGGGTTCAAGCGATTCTCCTGCCTCAGTCTCCCAAGTAGCTGGGATTACAGGCACCCACCAGCATGCCTGGCTAATTTTTTATATTTTTGGTAGAGATGGGGTTTCACTATGTTGGCCAGGCTGACCTTGAACTCTTGAACTTAAGTGATCTGCCCGCCTTGGCCTCCCAAAATGCTGGGATTATGGGCGTGAGCCACCAGGCCTGGCCTAGTATTTTAACAGGCCAAACACACCAAGTCAGACTGACACATAGGTTATCTCACTGGAAACTGCTGCAGATCCAGTAAAGGTTTCAGAGGGACAAGGGACTTACAGATTGAACCAGGACTCTTTGGGTGTGAAAAGACAAACCCCAATTCAAATGAGCTCAGGCGGGAGAGAAGGAAATTTGTTATAATGTAACCAGAAAGGACAGAAATGGACTAGATCCAAGGACTAGTTAACATCAAGACATTCCCACTCTACATTTCTTTCCCCACATTTTTGTCCCCACTGTCGTATCTGTTTGCTCTTCACACCTCTCGGCATAATGGTAGGAAGGAGGAGATGACCCTGGAAGTCACATGTTTTTAGCGTTTTAGTTGCTTTCTGTTCAGTGCACCACTAAGAAAAAATAATGTTCCCTCCCAACAGCCCCGAGGGAAGCCTCTGAGTGACCTGGTGAGGTTCTTATTAAGCCTCAATTGACAATTTTCACAGCACACATTTCTAAATGAAATTATTTGTTTGCATAGGAAATTATTTTCTGCCAGCTCCCAACAGAATGTCATCCCTGTGAGGCCCTAACTGGTCAATCTCATTCCCCGTTGGCTATTCCTGAGGACTTCCAACATTTCTGCGCCTAGGATGCCCTGGGCAGAGGAAGGAGTAGGCAAGACCAAATCAGAGGCAGAGTAGCCCCCACGGAGGTGGCTCCCTTTCTTCAGGCTGTGTCATCTCTACCTTGGTGTGTTGGAGCATCAGAGGTCACAAGCTATAGGCAAAGTTGAAAAATAAAAAGAAATATCCAGAAAAGTGAGCCTTCATTCCTGGTCTCACCCTCCCTAGCCGTGGGAGACTCTGAGTAAGGCAGTCCACTTCTCTGAGCTGAAATTCCCTTAGCTCTTTAGGGAAGATCATTCCCCCTGCCCTGTTCACCTCACAGGCTTGCTAGGGAGGATCCAAGTTGTCTTGAAACATGGGAGGCAGGTTGAGCAAGCTCTTCCTAATTATCTCCCAATATTCTCCTTCGGGAACTCATCCAAACTCACCTAATCAGAATTACTGTATATGCAGAATGGACGTTGAAGACTCAGAGAGGGAGAGGGTGATAAGGGGGTTAAGGAATGAAAAATCACCTAGTGGGTAATACAATGTCTATTATCTGGGTGACGGGTACACTAAAGCCCAGACCTCACCACTATACAATTCATCCACGTAACCAAAAGCCACTTGTACCTCTAAAGCTATTGAAATTTTAAAAATTACCATATGTGCTCAAGTTTTCTCAGTACCCTGTCCTTATGCATGGCCCTGTACATTCTCTGCTTTTAATGTCTTTAAACCCTCCTGTCTACTTATCTGGCATGACCCATAACATAGCCCATTTCAAGTCTGCATCCTTGACAAAGCACTTCCCCATTTCCCTAAACCTGAAATAATCTTCCTTTCCGTTAAATTGTCATAACACTTTATCTGTGTATCTAGAAACACTGAAATCTGCAGCCACCTCATTATTTCACAAGAAGCTCAAGGAGGGCAGCTGAACCGGCTAAGCAGCCCTGTGGTTGTCCCTGTTCTTTCTATGTATACTAGAATTCCTTAGACTTCGTTACTGGAGAGCAAGCTCACTGCAGGCACTGCCCTCCAATTTACTACATTCGAGCCTGAATCTTCTATATTTTTGCTGGTCAGAGCTAAGGTTGAGGTTTGGGAGGCAACAGAGATTACAAGGATTGATTGCTGTGTAACTAACCCACCTAAGTCACTTAAGATAGAAAGGCTGTGATAACAATAGAATGGAACTTGACCCGTGTGATCTGATTCCAGAGAGGGAAAACTCCCTGTGTAGGAAATTTAAAGAGCTGCCATAGGGCTCACTTTTGGTCATCTCAAGAACTTTTTTTCTCCCTTATCATTCTTATCACTCATCCTTCAAGCTTGCCATATTCTTTTTAAAAACTACTTCTAGTTGGGTGTGGTGGCTCATGCCTGTAATCCCAGCACTTTGGGAGGCCTAGGCAGGTGGGTCACCTGAGGTCAGGAGTTTGAGACCAGTCTGGCCAACATGGCAAAACCCTGTCTCTACTAAAAATATAAAAATAAGCTGGGCGTGGTGGCCCATGCCTGCAATCCCAGCTACTTGGGAGGCTGAGGCAGGAAAATCGCTTGAACCCGGGAGGCAGAGGTTGCAGTGAGCCAAGATCACATTACTGCACTCCAGTCTGGGTGACAGAGCAAAAAAATGTCTCAGAAAAAAACAAACAAGAAAAAAAACTACTTCCTGAAACACCGTTACCATACAAAAATTGTTAAATTGGTTCACCTCTTCCCTGTGCAAAATCAAGCACCTTAGCTATATTTTAACCTACAGACACAAAAGATATTTTAAAAATCATTAACTTTCTTTTCTGTGTTTCAGAAGTTTGATTCAGTAGAAGACATCATCGAACACTACAAGAATTTTCCCATTATACTAATTGATGGGAAAGATAAAAGTGGGGTCCATAGGAAACAGTGTTACCTCACTCAGCCATTCCCTCTCATCAGACACCTCTCACCTCTGTAGCCTGGTCTTTGTGTTATCTTTGGTTTACTGGATTCAGCGCTTCCATCGTTTTCATTGATTTCAAAAGATTATTGCCTGTGCCTTCAAGGGATGACTTTTTTGACTTTGTAGAAAAGAAAAACACTCTATAACAAAGTGGAAAATCAATCATGGTTTTGAAAGTTCAAACCACAGAGAAAATATTTATAACATGCAAAAAATAAAAACATTCTAGTAACTGGCCACTGGACAATAAATAAAAATAAATAAAAACTAGGGTTTTAAAAGTATCTTCTAAATAACAACAGAAAATGCTATCAACATAGCTATTATGTTCATGATATAGGCGAGCAGCAAAGGGCACCAGAAGCTATTGCTTAAATGTTTGCAGCCAGCGCAGGACAAGTCAATGGGAAATTCCCAAATTTGTGCTCTTTACAGGGCACTGTGCTGCCTTTATGTCAGTCGTTGGGCCTTATACATCTACAATGTGTGGATGATTTCTTACACTAAAGATGTTGATGAATATTAGCTCTCTTTTATTGTAATCCTAGAAATTCAAGTATAGGGAAGAAATGTGGTATGGAAAACCAGCAATTGTGAATGTCACCTTGAAGACAGAAACTGAAAATATTCTGACCAGGGTGTGAAACAGCCAAGGGACCAGCCTCCAGCATCCTCTGCTTTGAGTAGCTTTAAGTCAAATGGAATTAACACATTCATAGTAAAGAGCTCAGATTATATCCTACACTAGCCTTCAGGCGAGCATATGTCTGAGGGAAACTAAAAACTGTATTAACAATTCCAATTATGGACTTCCATTCAAAGACACAGAAAAACTGTCCTCAAATTAGTGCTAATTCTTGCAGTAACATTGCACATGCCATGATATTATTCCCTGTAAAGGCTAAGAGGATTTAATTTTGTTATTGTTTTACAATAAAGATGAGGAAGCAGAGGCTTAAAGAAGCTGTCGATCTTAATATGAGAAGAGAGCCCAGATTGTAATCTGCTTTGCCTGGCTCCATGCAAGCTCATCTGCCCAGGTACATTCTCTGCGCTGTGGCATTTTACAATCAAGTTGAAAAGCTAATTTAAAAAAAAAAGAGAGAGAGAGATAGAAAGATAGAAACAATTACAAAATACAGATTTACCACCTTAAAATAAACAAACTCTTCTAGTGGGAATAAGCTTTTTTAAAAAAGATACTGTTGAAAATAACAGTGTATCATGATGCCAAATGGTACCAAAGCTTACATAGGAAATTCATAGAGTATGTAATGGTAGCATTGATGCAGAAAGAAAACCAAAAATAATTAAAAGGCAATAGAAGCAAATAAAAACAATAAAAACAATGCACAGGATTCTCTCTTTTGTAAGACAGCAGACAATGAGCTCTCTGGGAAAAGTTCTTAGCATCTACCCATCATCCAAATACCCGCTCAGATGTTCTCCTTTCACAAGGTCAATGTGAAGTGATGCCTATAAGTTACATCAGGAGCATTTAATGAAGAAGCTCTTTGTAAAACTGGAACTTTTGAGACCCAACTGAGCCTATCGTAGAGTATGCCTGCAGAGGATTACACAGAACCAAGAGACAAGAGTGTTTATATTGGAGCTTGGATACGAAAGAACTCACTGGTCCGGTCAGAGCTAAAAGCTGTATGGTTTCTGGTCATTCTCTACTGGAATTCAACAAGCCAGGGACAGTGTGGAAACAAGGACTTTACAGAAGGGCTCCAGGCTCATATCAGGAAAGAATCTGACCCTCACCCTAAAAAGCTACTGGAGATTACTCATACCTCCAACTCACTGATTCATTGAGGACATGCTATTCAATGCTGTGTTCTCAAGAAATGTCTATGAGTCCTCTCAACCATTGTTGTTGATAAAATAGGTGAATGTCAGGTGGGGGTTAGCATTTGATAAGGTGTACGTTTGAAATAATGTTTTATCACCTCTTCTTCATAAATACATGATATAATTCCAAGAAGAAACAAGAAGTAGAAATTCAGCATCCTTAAGATGACAGAAAGAATGAGGGGGAAAAGGAAGAAAAAAAAGAAATTAAGCATTTTGCAATAAAAAGCTCACAATATTTTTATGTATTTGAACATTTCCGTAAAAAATATAAAATGGAAAATATTCACATGGGCTGCTTCGGGTGATTGGGGTTTGAGGGACTGTGTTAGTCAGGTTTTCTAGAACTCAAGACACCAAGACAAAGTTAGAAGTGCAAACACTGATTGGAGGTTAATGTTTGAGAAAGGTAAAAGGGAGAAGAAACAGAAGTATGGGTATGGGGTGGGCTTTCAGGCTCCCACCTGTGAGAGGGAAAACGGGAGGTGTGGGGAGTGAGGAGAAAAACCATGAGATTCAGACCCAGCTCTGGGAGAGTCTTGGCAGGCTCATGGTGAGGCCCATAGCAAAGTTTGCCCAGAGAGGAGAGAGTGTCATGCTGGGCAGAAATGTCTGGGTCTTAGTGCCCCACCATGTTAAGTCATCGTCTGGGGCTATCCTGGGGAAAAAAAAAAAAAAGACTTGCAAACGCTGCAGACAATCCAGAAGGCACAGCTGGAGGCTGTCCACTAACTTGCTGGCCAGAAAGTTCTTTCAACAGAGACTGAAGTGACCCACCTCTGGCCTGCCACAGCAACATTCTCAATTCACTGTTTTCAGTGTTGATCGTAGTAAGGACAATCACATTTACATTTTGCTTATAATGGATGACTAAATAATAAGGGTATATAAATTTGATTGTATTTGTTTCTTACAGCACTTCTGTAAAGAAGAGAGGGCAGCTTTCTCTAATGCATTTTATAATTGAGGAAATTGTACCTCATTGGCTAAAATCTCACAGTGACACAGTTGTGACTAGAACCAAGGTCTCCATATGCAATTATCCTATTCTTGGTCTACCTGCTTTATTAGATCTGTAACTGAATATTCAATGATTTGGATTCGGCATGCTCAAATTCCAGTGTTTTAATCCCTTTTCAACCATTACCTCATGTTTAGTTTAAAAGTATCACTTGATATCTGGTTTCAATAGAGTAATAGAATTTTAGCTTTATCCAATTACAGCACTTATGCTTTCTAGATTTTTTTTTTTTGGACTAAATAATTCTCATTCCGGATAAATGTGCATAGCCCTCATCATTAGTCACGTACTGTGTTAGCACGTTTGTGTACTGCATGTGTATTCATTACTAAGCACTATTGTAGATGCTGAAAATAGAGCAGTGAATGAGTCAGAGAGATAGATGACAAATAAATATACAAACAAATAAGATAATCTAAGTCAGTTTCCCATTACTCAATTGGATTTCTATTTTAACACTTATCTCTGAGTGCTTGTGGGGTGATGCCAACATTAAATGTTTTGATGAAGCTCCTTTGAGATGGCTTTGAAAAGTCCCGAGTCAGAAAATTTAAAATTTTCCCAAACTTATTTATGTGGGGTGTGCATGTGTGTATGTGTGTGTGTGTTTAAGTAACTGCATCATGGCTGAAATCAGTTAAATCTCCTGTTCTAATTACTACGGAGGAATCAAATGAACCCCATTGTCAAATGTAGCCAATTATGTATGTGTGTACACAAATATAAATTTTTACGAGATAGCCTGTATTGTATATTAGCATTATATTTGTATATCTTTTTATTCTGAGCAATATTTGTTCTAGCTAAGCACATTTACATTCATAATTTACAGCCTTACTAATTTAAATAAAAGCAAATATGTAATTGATTTCTGTCTCTGAATACTGAAGAAAGAAATTCAAAACATAGTTTAATTTTGTTTCATACCCTATTACCCCTAAAGCCCTTTTGAAATTATATTTAGGGCAAATTTAGGATAAAATTACTAGAACAATTATTGACATATGAGCATTATGCTGGACTTTGGAGATAAAGACAAAAAAGACACAATCCCTGTGATTGTGAGCTCAGAGCCTGGCCGGCAAGAGACACCTGTAATAGCCATCTTAATATGTGTAAGTTAATATTTCATTGTGGTTTTGATTTGCTTTTTCCCAATGATTAGTGAAATTGAGCAACTTTTCATATGCCTGTTGGCCATTATCAAAAAACAAAACATAACAAGCGTTGGCAAGAATGTGGACCAATGGAAACCCTGTACATTGTTGGTGGGAGTGCCAAATGGTGCAGCCACTATGGAAAACAGTACAGAGTTTCCTTAAAAACTTAAAAATTGAACTATTATATTCAGCAATCCACTTCTGGGTATGTATCCAAAAGAAATGAAATCAGGATCTTTAAAAGATATCTGCACACCCATATTCATTGCAGCATTATTCACAATTATTCCAAGATATGGAAACAACCTAAATGTCCATCAAAAGTGAATAAATGGGCTGGGGATGGTGGTTCACACCTGTAATCCTAGCACTTTGGGAGGCCGAGGCGGGCAGATCACTTGAGGTCAGGAGTTCGAAACCAGCCTGGCCAACATGGTAAAACCCGGTCTCTATTAAAAATACAAAAAAAAAAAAAAAAAAAAATTAGCTGGGCATGGTGGTGGGTGCCTGTAATCCCAGCTACTCGGGAGGCTGAGGCAGGAGAATCACTTGAACCCGGGAGGCAAAGGTTGCAGTGAAGTGAGATCGCGCCACTGCATTCCAGCCTGGGCGACAGAGCAAGACTCTGTCTCAAAAAAGCAAAACAAAACAAAACAAAAAACAAGAATGAATCAATGAATGAAGAAAATGTGTTATATACATACAATGGAGTATTATTCAGCCTCAGTAAAGAAGGAAATCTTGGCATATGTGACAAGGTGGATGAATCTGGAGGACATCATGTTAAGTGACATAGCCAGGCACAGAATGACAAATACTGCATGACTCCACTTATATGAGGCATCTGAAATAAACTCACAGAGACAGAGGGTAGAATAGTTGTTGCCAGGAGCTGTGGGAAGAGGGAAATGGAGAGTTGTTGTTCAATGGGTATAAAGTTTCAGTTACACTAGATGGAAAAAGGACTAGAGATCTGCTGTATAGCATTGTACCTATGGCCAACGAAAATGTATTACCTACTTAAAAATTTTTTTAAGAATGCAGATTTCATGTTAAGCATGTTAAGTGTTCTCACCACAAAAAGGGAGATGGGGAGATGGGGTAGTAGGAAATGTTTGGAGGTGATAGATATGTTTATTGCCTTGAGAGTGATGATGGTGTTATGATTGTATGTGTATCTCCAAACTCATTAAATTATATACATTAAATATGTCCAGTTTTTCAATATATCAGTTATAGCCCAAAGAAGCTGTGCTTTTTAATTTTTATTTATTTATTTATTCTTTGTGAGACAGAGTTTCACTCTGTCACCCAGGCTGGAGTGCAGTGGCGCGATCTCGGCTCACTGCAAGGTCCACATCCTGGGTTCACGCCATTCTCCTGCCTCAGCCTCCCAAGTAGCTGGGACTACAGGTGCGCACCACCATACCCAGCTAATTTTTTTGTATTTTTAGTAGAGACGGGGTTTCACCGTGTTAGCCAGGATGGTCTTGATCTCCCGACCTCGTGATCTGCCCGCCTCGGCCTCCCAAAGTGCTGGGATTACAGGCGTGAGCCACCATGCCCAGCTGCTGTGTACTTTTTTTTGTATTTTTTTATATATATATTTTAAAACGATGATAATGCATGTTAACAAGATCATGTAATGCAAAATAATAGATTTGGTAATTATTTCCCTTGTACCACCACTGCACTGGGAGGCAGAAATGGAATGTGTGGGGGAGGATGTAGTTGGGGAAAGTTTCCCAGAGAAGATGTTGAGGCAGAGACTTTAAGGGTGCGCCCAGAATGCAAGCTTTAGAATGAGTTTGTCCAACCCTCAGCCCATGGGCCACATGCAGCCCAGGATGACTTTGAGTGTGGCTCAATACAAATTTGTAAACTTTCTTAAAACATTATGGGATTTTTTTTTGCAATTTTTTTTTTTTTTTTTTTTTTTTGAGATAGAGTTTTGCTCTTTTTGCCCAGGCTGGATGCAATGGCGCCATCTCGGCTCACTGCAACTTCCATCACCCGGGTTCAAGTGATTCTCCTGCCTCAGCCTCCCATGTAGTTTGGATTACAGGCGCTTGCCACTACGCCTAGCTAATTTTTTGTATTTTTAGTAGAGACAGGGTTTCACCATGTTGGCCAGGATGGTCTTGATCTCTTGACCTCGTGATCCACCTGCCTTGGCCTCCCAAAGTGCTGGGATTACAGGCGTGAGCCACTGCGCCCAGCCATTTTTTTAAAGCTCATCAGCTATCATTAGTGTTAGTGTATTTTATGTGTGACCTAAGACGATTCTTCCAATGTGGCCCAGGTAAGACAAAAGATTGAACACTCTGCTTCAGGAGTACAAGCACGTTGCCCATTATTGGGTACTCCTGCTTTAGGGGCACTAGTCTAGGCCATGGGGAATAAAGCAGTGACTACCTGTTTGAAGGGGTAAGTGCATACAACAGAAGCATCATCTGTAGAGAAAGAACAGATGATTTATTAAGTTGTTCTGGTTAATTTGGCTCACCATATAGAAAAAATACAATTATGTCCCTACCTCAAATCATATAAAAATACACTTCACATGAATCAAATACTTAACAGCAAAAAGCAACCATTAAATTGAGTCTTACATCTTTGTCTAATAATTTTTAAGACTTTGAGATAGGGAAAGAGTTCTTAAGACAAAAAGATAAATCATCAAGGGAAGGATTGATAGATTCATTATACCAAAATTTAAAATGTTTACAAAAGTTAGACAAAGTCAAAAGGCAATTAAACAACCTAATATGTATGAGCAAAGGCTGTAAACAAGTAATTCATACACACACACAAAGCTGGAATGTCTTAACTTACCCACTCCTGTAAGTTAAGAAAATTAATAACAATTAAGTACAATTAAGAAAATTAATAGGCCAGGAGCAGTGGCTCACGCCTGTAATCCCAACACTTTGGGAGGCTGAGGAGGGTGGAACATGAGTTCAGGAGATCAAGACCAGCCTGGCCAAGATGGTGAAACCCTGTCTCTAATAAAAATACAAAAATTAGCCAGGAACGGCAGCATGCGCCTGTCATCCCAGCTACTCGGGAGGCTGAGGCAGGAAAATTGCTTGAACCCTGGAGGTGGAGGCTGCAGTGAGCTGAGATCATGCCACTCCAGCCTGGGCAACAGAGTGAGACTCCGTCTCGAAAAAAAAAAAAAAAAGAAAAGAAAAAGAAAAAAAACGAATAAACAACTAGCAAAAATAATCAAAAACATAAGGAAAAGGACACATTACTAACAAAAAAGAGAAAACAATCGATACTACAGACATTGAAGGGATATTAAAGAACTATCAGAAATGCTTTTATTCCAGTGGAGTTGAAATAGATAACTTTACAGATGAAAATCAATACAAGAAGAAATAGAAAATCTGAATGGCCCTTCATTGTTAAAAGAAATGAGAAGCTTTCCCAAGAAAAAGTCTCTAGACCCAAATGAATCCTATCAAACATTTTTAAAAACTAATATCGAGTCAGGTGAGAAGCAAGCCGAGCTGGTGTAGACACTTCTTCTCCCAGAGGGGCCTCAAGAGAGAACAGTTAGCTATGGCTCCCTGATTAGAAAGGATCACCCAGTCCTGTAAGTTAAGACATCCGGCTTTGCTATTGTGTGTCTATTACAGCTGGTCGGTGATGGAATTTACAGGGGATGCCCATAGCCATTGTCATGGAGCTATCATTAAAGACAAATGACATGGAGCCTAATGGAGTAGAGTGGGAGATGAGGTCTGGCTTCCCTGGTCCCTAACCCCTCAGCACTAGACAACGGACCCATACGGAGGGAGATTTCAACCTGAATGCCGAAAGCGAGGCCTGAAGCGTGAGTAACCCCCATGAGAATGGCAAAGGGCTTCCTGGCTACCTATTTGTGAGGGTTAATACTGAGTGTCAACTTGATTGGATTGAAGAACACAAAGTATTGATCCTGGCTGTGCCTGTGAGGGTGTGGCCAAAGGAGATTAATATTTGAGTCAGTGGGCTGGGGATGGATTGAAGAATACAAAGTATTGATCCTGGCTGTGCCTGTGAGGGTGTGGCCAAAGGAGATTAATATTTGAGTCAGTGGACTGGGGAAGGCAGACCCACCCTTAATTTGGGTGGGCACCATCTAATCGGCTGCCGGCGTGGCTAGAATATAAACAGGCAGAAAATTATGAAGAGAGAGACTGACCTAGCCTCCCAGCTTACATCTTTCTCCCATGCTGGATGCTTCCTGCCCTCAAACATTGGACTCCAAGTTCTTCAGTTTTGGAATTCGGACTGGCTCCCCTTGCTCCTCAGCCTGCAGATGGCCTATTGTAGGACCTTGTGATCATGTGAGTTAATACTTAATAAACTCCCCTTTATATATATATATATATTCCATTAGCTCTATCCCTCTAGAGAACTGGAACTAATACAGATTTTGGTACCAGCAGTCCATTAGATGAAAGTAAAATGGGCAAACGAAGCCTAGAACATTCCTCAGTGCTTATTGGGAGGCCTGGCAAGGGATGGTCACCCAGAAGACTTCCCAGCATTTCCAGACTTCAGGCGGATCTGATAGCTACTTCTACGATAGCAGTCAGAGAAACGTTAATTAAAATAGCAACTACATAGCACTTTCACCCATCACACTGGGTGAAACTTAACATTCAGATAATGTCAAAAGCTGATGAGGATGTACAAAATAAAATTTTCATCTACTAGTTGGAAAATCAATCAGTATAGCATTTTGGAAAGCAATTTAGCATGATTTAGTGAAATACAAAATGTATGCACCCACTGTAATAAGACTTCCAATTAAAACATAGCTAAATAAGAGGTCAAACACGGTGACTTACACCTGTAATCCCAGCACTTTGGGAGGCCAAGGCAGGCAGATCACTTGAGGTTAGGAGTTCAAGACCAGCCTGACCAATATGGTGACATCCTATCTCTACTAAAAACACAATTTCCTGCACCTCCTGGGTTCAAGCAATTCTCATGCCTCAGCCTCCTGAGTAGCTGGGACTACTGGCGTGAGCCATCACACCCAGCTAAGTTTAAGGGTAAATAGTGACTCTAATCTCCAAGCCTTTCCAAGTTTTCATAATGGGAATCAGCTTGTTTCTTATTAAGCTTCCTCCTATTTCTTATTTACTATTTTAGCTTCCTTTATTTTGTTAACTCAGTTATCATTTGTCCATTTGACTTCCCTCACCCAAAATTTTGTTGACATCTGTCTTCTTCTTCTTCCATGTCTTCTTTCATTTCCTTTATCCTACGTTCTTTTTTTTTTTTTTTTTTTTTTTTTTTTAGACAGAGTTTTGATCTTGGTGCCCAGGCTGGAGTGCAATGGCACGATCTCGGCTCACCCGGGTTCAAGCGATTCTTCTGCCTCAGTGTTCTTATCTTTTCAATTCCTTTATTGATTTTGCCACTGCACTCCAGCCTGGGCAACAGAGTGAGACTCTGTCTCAACAACAACAATAAATATATAGCTAAATAAGGACATAACTTTGATCCCTGTAGAAACTCAGTTATAATCAGGAAGTTCAATAAGAACCAAGCTGATTCCCATTATGAAAACTTTGAAAGGCGTGGAAATTGAAGTCACTATTTACCCTTATAAACTGGTAAAGGGACTGGGGTGAAAAGAAGAGTTATTCATCAACAGGCATTGTAAGAATCCATTAAAATCAACACATCCATCACCCAGGAACCAGAGGTTTACTTAGCCAGGACACCATCCTTCCCCAACCCTGGCAGCCATCAAGACAATGCATCTCCAGGAAATATTTTGAATTAGGCACATAAGATACAGTTGAAAGTGGGAAATGGGTGCTGTGTTGAAAAATACAGTTGAAGTGAAAGTCTCATTACCAAAGTTTAGAACCACAACCCCTTTTAAACATTTGATTCCAAGGAGGAACTGATAGAATTATAACCCTAAAACAAGAGAACAGAGCAGTTCTGCTACAAATGCTGATCCTTCCTAAAGGACATCAGAGAACATACTCCTTCATAAAAGGGCAGATTCCCACTCTATCATGCTGCAGTGGAGCTCACCCATGCCCATACAAGTTTCTATTCATGTGTTTGTGCCTCATTCTTAAATGTGAACTCTGAGAAGCTTGAAGGAAAGCTTCTAATGGGAAAGACATGTTTTTTTGTTTGTTTTTTGTTTTTGAGATGGAGTCTTGCTCTGTTGCCCAGGCTGGAGTGCAGTGGCGCCATCTTGGCTCACTGCAACCTCCGCCTCCTGGGTTCAAGCAATTCTCCTGCTTCAGCCTCCAAAGTAGCTGGGATTACAGCCACCTGCTACCACACCCGACTAATTTTTGTATTTTTAGTAGAGTCAGGGTTTCACCATGTTGGCCAGGCTAGTCTCGAACTACTGACCTCAGGTGATTCACCTGCCTCAGCCTCCCAAAGTACTGGGATTACGGGTGTGAGCCACTGTGCCCGGCCAAGACATGTTTTAAAATGCTACAAACCAGAAAAAAAAAAAAAAAGGAAAACTCAAGGGAGAGAGATAATATGTGATGCTGGAGAAAAAAAAAAAAAAAAAAAACCTACCAGAAGAAATATAGTTAATTTCATGGAGATATAAGCCATTGAAACCACACAATATGAATGGAATGCTATTTAAATAAATACATCTTCAGAAGCAAAAACTGAGAGCACTGAAGGGGAAAACTAAGTATATTTGGAAATTTTAACACACAACTCACAGGAACTGATAAAGTAAGCAAATAAAAATGAATAAGGATATGTAGGAAATTTTAACATCACTATCAACCCACTAGACTTAATTGCCATTTACAGAGTAGTTCACAGAACAACACAAAACAAATATAGATACACATTCTTTTCCTAGTCCATATAGAACATTTAAGAAGAGCCATCTCCTGGGGCCTAAAACATATTGCAATAAATTTTAAGGAACTGA
Organism: Macaca nemestrina; assembly: GCF_043159975.1. Classification (NCBI taxonomy): domain Eukaryota; kingdom Metazoa; phylum Chordata; class Mammalia; order Primates; family Cercopithecidae; genus Macaca; species Macaca nemestrina. The sequence goes on from NC_092127.1 coordinate 187,047,970, forward strand.
AAAAATATAAAACAAAAGACAACACAACAGATACTACAGACATTGAAGGGATATTAAAGAAATATCAGAAGCACTTTTATTCCAGTGAAGTTGACAAAGATAACTTTACAGATATGGGTCAATACAAGAGGAAATAGAAAATCTGAATGACCCTTCATCTTTAAGAGAAATGAGAAGCTTTTTCACACAAAAAAAGCTCTGGACCAAAATGAATGCTATCAGACATTTTTGGAAAATAATATCAAGTCAGGTGAGAAGCAAGCAGGGGTGGTGTGACGGCTTCTCCCAGAGAGGCCTCAAGAGAAGGGTTAGCTATGCCATCCTTGATTAAAAAGGTGACCAGCACTGCGAAAGCCCCCAAGGTCCTTGGGCTGTATGGCCAAGGTGTGTTAGTCGACAGGATCATTTACATTTCAGGACAGCTAGTCATGGACTCTTCAAGTGCACAGCTTGTGGCAGGAGAGGTAGCCAAAGAAGTTAAACAAGCTTTTACAAAGATGGGTGAAGTTCTGAAGACTGCAGGTTGTGACTTCACTGATGTGGTAAACAATTTTGCTGGCTGACATACATGACTTCAGTACCATCAGTGTAATTTACAAACAGTACTTCAAGACTAATTCTCCAGCTAGAGCTGCTTACCAGGTTGCTACTTTGGCCAAAGGAGTCTGAATTGAAATGGAAACAGTAGCTGTCCAAGGACCTCTCACAACAGCATGACTGTAAGTGGGCTCAGTGTTGTTTCATCTGGAACGTTTAACGTCTTAATTTTTTACAACTAATGTAACATCTTAATTAACATCTTCATTTTTACAATTGATGAAAGTGTAAGGTTTGAGTAAAACACCTGAAGTTATTATGGAGATACTATATAACAGGGACAGTTCAACATAAACTAGAGATTAGATCAAGAATCCAGTTACTGATATTATTAATGTACACCTCTATTACTGAATGTAGGAAGCAGATAATCATTACATAGTTATTCAAATAAATGTAAAGACAAATAAGCATTAAAGAAAGTTATTATTCCTGATACATAATCAAAAGCATACCTACTTCAAACTAATTTAATGATGTGAAATACGTAGTTCTCATGTCAAATATATGATTCTGCTTTTACTTGAATAAAATTAAAGTATTTAATGGCAATGGTCAAAGAGAGGAAAACAGACCAAAATTTCATATAGACAATTTTTTTTTGACAGAGTCTCGCTTTGTCACACAGGCTGGAGTGCAGTGGCATGATCTCAGCTCACTGCAACCTCCGCCTCCTGGGTTCAAGTGATTCTCCTGCCTCAGCCTCCCAAGTAGCTGAGATTACAGGCATGTGCCAGCACGCCTGGCTAATTTTTGTGTTTTTAGTAGAGACAGGGTTTCACCACGTTGGCCAGGCTGGTGTTGAACTCCTGACCGGAAGTGATCCGCCTGCTTTGGCCTCCCAAAGTGCTGGGATTACAGGTGTGTGAAGGGTGGTTTGTTTAAATAAACATTTCTAGTACAGCTGCTTATCAAATGGGAGCAGTAGCGGGGAGGTAGAGCTTTCCTTTTAACTATATAAAAATAATGTCTGTGACAATTAAATGTTTAAATATAAAAATGTAACAAAAACAAGGTAGAAGATCTAGGACAACGTTTATATGCCTCTGGCATTGGTGGCAGTGGTGTGCGTGTTGGGAGGACTTCTTAAGCAAGACAGGAAACTCAAAAAAGAAAGGAAATAAAGAAACATTTGACTATGCAAATATTTACAATTTGACAGGCAGCAGTACATAAAGTCAGAAGACAAAGAACGGGCTGCAAAAAATTTTGGAAGCACATATGTCCGATAAAGGATTCCTACATATTATATATAAATAATTCCCATAAATTGATAATGTAAGGACAAATAACCCAGTTGAAAAATCGTCAAAGGATAAAAATAGTCATTTTACAGAAGAGGAAATCCTGATGCTCACAGACCCATGAAATAAGCTCAACTCCATAGTCATCAGGGAAATGCCAAGTTTAACAGTGGGTTAACATGTTTTTCCCTTAACATATGGCAAAGCGTTCAAAAGACTTGTTGAACCCAGTGACAGTTGGGGAATGATGGGAGGGCAAGACAGTAGGTTCTATCATGTTTTCAAAACAATGAACACTAAAATTACTGCAACTTTGTGAAAATTAATCTGGCAAACTCTGTTGAAATAAAAAAATATATATCCTTTTGTTTACCAAGTCTAGTTCTGGAAATTTATCCTTTAGAATTAAATCCTATAGAATTAAAAGCATATTTACTGAAGTAGGGAGTATATTGGTAAAGTGTGTTTATTGAAGCATCGTTTGCCAAGTGACAAGACAAAAAAATAAAAAAAATTGTTAACAAACCAATGGTTAAATTAACTTGAATACACCTATGCTGTGAAATATTATGCAACTGTTTAAAAAAAATGCTTTGGGGGCCGGGCATGGTGGCTCACGCCTGTGATCTCAGCATTTTGGGAGGCCAAGGTGGGCAGATCATCTGAGGTCAGGAGTTCGAGACCAGCCTGGCCAACATGCAGAAACCCCATCTCTACTAAAAATACAAAATTAGCTGGACATGGTGGTGCATGCCTGTAACCCCAGCTACTCAGGAGGCTGAGGCAGGAGAATCACTTGAACCCCGGAGAAGGAGGTTGCGGTGAGCCGAGATCATGCCATTGCACTCTAGACTGGGCAACAAGAGCAAAACTCCATCTCAAAATAAATTAAAAAAAAAAAAAAAAAGCTTTGGGGCTGCATCCATTTTCCTATTGGAATATACATTATAGAATGTTGACTGATTAAAGTACCTTACAGAAAGATGCATATAGAATTAGTCTATGTTTGTAAAAACAACTCTGTCCTGTGACTTTTTAAAAAATGTCAATGAGTTTTTTTAAAATTAGTTATATTTTAAATATCAAAAATTTTTAAATATTTAAATAATTATATTTTTTAATAATTAAAATTTGTTAGAGGTAGTATGGTGATATGTTTGAGAAAGGACAAATGGTTTGGGGGTAGATAAGAGAGAAAATGATTGTACAACATGAAACATACTCTGGCATTGTGTGAGAACAAGAGTAAACTAGAAAATTCTGTTAATAGAATTGCAAATGTGTGAAACTGAATATGTGATGGCATACCTTGGAACATTATCTTAATTGGTTATTTTTTAAAATGTCGTTCTCTGTTACCAAGCCTTATAATGCACCCATCTAAAATGATGTTATCTATAAAACTCAATTTACTACTAATTTACTAGCAGTCAACACATTTCTGCAGTCTCTCATGATATTTGCAAGCAATTACCATTTTTTACTTGAGTCCCTTTCTAAACATATACACAACTCAAATTCCCCATTATATCTTCCATTAAAAAGAAAAAAACCCTGAAACCTTTGTTTTGTTGTTTTTTTTTTGTTTGTTTTTGTTTTTTTGGAAACAGGGTCTCACACTTTCACTCAGGCTGGAGTACCGTGGTGTGATCCTGGCTCACTGCAACCTCTGCCTCCTGAGTTCAAGCTAATCTTGTGCCTCAGCCTCCCGAGTAGCTGGGATTACAGGTGGCCACCATGCCCGGCTCTTTTTTTTTTTTTTTTTTTTTTTTTGTATTTAAAAGAGACAGGGTTTTACCTGGCCTGCTCATTTTTTTTTTCTGCTGTCTTTTGGCAACATATCTCACATTTTTAAAGAGTAACCATTAAGAGGCCAGGTGCGGTGGCTCACACCTGTAATCCCAGCACTTTGGGAGGCCAAGATGGGTGGATCACGAGGTCAGGAGATTGAGACCATCTTGGCTAACACGGTGAAACCCCGTCTCTACTAAAAATACAAAAAATTAGCCGGCCTTGTTGGCGGGAGCCTGTAGTCCCAGCTACTTGGGAGGCTGAGGCAGGAGAATGGCATGAACCCGGGAGGCGGAGCTTGCAGTGAACCAAGATTGCGCCACTGCACTCCAGCCTGGGGGACAGAGCGACACTCCGTCTCAAAAAAAAAAAAAAAGTAACCATTAAGAATTTGGAAAAACTTCAGTTTCAAAATATTATCCAAATCTCTGTAACAAAAATGATCAGATTGAAAATGGTAGTTAAAATTGAAATTCATATGTCAAAAGTATTATTCATCTTTAATAAATTAAAATCACACATATTGAGGACCTGTTATATATGAATAGCTTAATCACTTTAATCAATAAGTGAGATGCTGTGTCATCTTTCTTTACTCTTCACGGAATACCTGGGAAGTGGACTTTATTATTCCTGATTAGGATCTTACGATTATGGCTCCTTACCTGCACATGGCCACATATAAACAATTAAGAAAGCTTTGTCTTTAGAAACACCACCACCCTCTAGCTAGGTTCTCTAGACACACAGGGGAAATATTCAATGGAAATTTTACTGACCCTGAGACCAAGGCACCTCACACAGACTTTGGTGGTTCACAATCTAAAGTAAAATAATAATAATAATAGTAAAGCTTCTGGTAGTCCACAATCTAAAGTAAAATAATAATAATAAAGATAAAGCTTCTGGACATTTCCGAGTTCTCTGCGCTTTCTTTCTCCTGCTGTACCATCTTTTACCTTTATTAAAGCTCTAAATGAGCACACCCTGGGGGGTCTTGTGAGTCCTTTCAGTTGCCCAATGCTCCCACTCCAGTGACTCACTTGAACATTGAACTTTTAGTCAATTAACTTGTGTTGAAACTGACCATGTCCATTCTCACAACAGGTATAGGAAAATGGCTGTCTTTGCAGTCAGGTACCCTCTCAGGCATCCTCATACAGTCATGTTCTTCAAAGGGTGGCTCTTTCCTCAGGCTCAAAGGGCAAGTCCAGACGAGGACCAGCTATAGAATTTGCAAGGTCCAATGCAAAATAAAAATGGGGACTCTGTGCTCAAAAGGTATTAAGAAGGTCAAGATAGTGACAGCAGCTTTAAACCAAGTGCAAGATCCGTCTAAGCACGTGGCCCACGTGACTGCACAGGTCATCAGCACACGGTGCCAGTTCTGGGCCCGACTGAAGCACCACCATAAGCTGTCATTCTTTATAAAGAGACAGGAAGAGGTCGGGTGTGGTGGTTCACACCTGTAATCCCAGCACTTTGGGAGGCTGAGATGGGTGAATCACCTGAGGCCAGGAATCTGAGACCAGCCTGACCAAGATGGTAAAACCCCATCTCCATTAAAAATACAAAAATTAGCTGGGCGTGGTGGCACATGCCTGTGGCCCCAGCTACTTGGGAGACTGAGGCAGGAGAAAGACTTGAACCTGGTTGCAATGAGCCGAGATAGCACCATTGCAGTCCAGCCTGGGTGACAAAGCAAGACTGTCTCAAAAAAAAAAAAAGAGAGAGAGACACAGGAAGAAAAATCTTAAGCTTCTAGAAAGTTTCTCACTACACACAGGCAAAGTCAGGCTCTTTTCCTTTTGAGGGTTGCACTGTCTGGAGGGCTGGGCTGCTCTCATTAGCCAGAGGGCAATAGTGTCCCACCATAGAAGGTGGCAAGCACAGACGGGAGGAGCTGTACCTCCTGAGAGATGAGACTATACATTTCCTTAGTGTTTAAACTAATGTGGAGTTTTCTATTCATTAGAAGTGAAACCATCCATTTCAACTCATACAAAGGCTTTGCAAAATAACTACGATTATTTTCCATTCTAGAGATGTGGACATGAAAATGCAGGGAGACCACCTTGCTTCTAAGTCCTAAAGCATACTTGATAAACCTAGAAGTTAGTCCCAGCTCTGCCACATGATGCCTGCCATCCCATATGAATGGTAGCCCCTGGACTTGGGCAGTGTGGCAGCCCTGCTCTAAAGACCATGGTTTCTAACTCCCCACACTTTATACCTCCCATTATGAAGGCATAGCCCAAATCCAAAACAATATGAGATGCTAAGCAATTTCTTCAGCTGCGTGGGGGCCTAGATTTTTAAAAAAGATTTTTCCCCTTGGAGGCAGAGGTTGCAGTGAGCCGAGATCATGCCACTGCACTCCAGCCTGGGCAACAGAGCAAGACTCTGCCTCAAAAAAAAAAAAAAAAAAAAAGATGATTTCCCCATTGATACAGAAAATTTGTTTGTTTTTTTTTTTTTTTTTTTAGAGGGATTCTCACTCTGTTGCCCAGGGTAGAGTGCTACAGAGCAAGACTCTGTCCAAAAAGAAAAAAGAAAAGAGAGAGAGAGAGAGAGACTGAATTTTCTGGTCTTGCTTGTAGCTAAGTGTGATCATATGACCACATTCTAGTCAACAGGAAATGAGTAGATCTAGAGTATATACGGCACCCAAAAATGGCCTTATAGGAAGGGGCATGCAAGTCTTTGCTCGTCTCCCTATTCTACTGACTGGAATAAAAGGATGAGGGGTCATGGCTGGAACTGGAACAGCCATCATGGACCATGAAGTGCATGTCACTTCCTGAGGATGGTGAAGCAAGGCAGAAGGAGCCTGGGGTCTTCCTCATCATGGAGCTGCCATACCCACTTGCATTCCTTACCCCAACTTAATGTACTTAAGAGGAAAATACACTGCTATTTTGTGTTTTATATTATTCACAGCCAAACCCAACAGGATCTGATGAAGTATTTTCTGGGAATGAAAAGGATGGGAGTAGGTAAAGCATGAGCTAACATGGTATGAAAAATGAACAGCACGGCCGGGCGCAGTGACTCATGCCTATAATCCCAGTACTTTGGGAGAGTGAGGAGGGCAGATCACAAGGTCAGGAGTTCAAGACAAGCCTGGCCAAAGTAGTGAAACCCTGTCTCTACTAAAAATACAAAAATTAGCTGGGTGTTGTGACACGTGCCTGTAGTCCCAGCTACTCAGGAGGCTGAGGTGGGAGAATCGCTTGAACCTGGGAGGCGGAGGTTGCAGTGAGCAGAGACCATGCCATTGCACTCCAATCTGGGTAGCAGAGTGAGACTCCATGTCAAAAAAAAAAAAAATGAACAGCATGTTTTGGATGGTTTGCAAATTCAAATAATTTAGCAGAAATAAACACTTGGAGTGAGAAGTCTATAGAAGAAAAAGAATTAATATTTCTCTCCCAACCCAACCCCTTCAAAAACTCCCAGAAATAAAGTGAGGGCCATTGCATCTCCTATTACAAGTGGGATGCTCTCACAACTTCTATTTGAATCTCAGAGTAAAGAGTGATATATCTTCTCCTCTTGTTGTCTTTAAAAGAGCTCTGAGGCCAGCTGTGGTGGCTCATGCCTGTAATCCCAACACTATGGGGGACTGAGGTGGGTGGATCACCTGAGGTCAGGAGTTCGAGACCAGCCTGGCCAATACGATGAAACCCCATCCTCTACTAAAAATACACAAAATTAGCCAAGTTTGGTGGCGGGCACCTGTAATCCCAGCTACTCAGGAGGCTGAGGCAGGAGAATCGCTTGAACCCAGGAGGCGGAGGTTGCAGTGAACTGAGATCGCGGCACTGCACTGCGGACTGGGCAACAAGAGCAAAACATCATCTCAAAAAAAAAAAAAAAAAAAAAAAGAGCTTTGAGTGCTCTGCATGCATATCATGGTTCATGGTGATTAGACAAGCACATGTAGAATCAGACACTTAACCTGGTGTGCTATTTACTCCTCACCATCATGGTGATCAGCATGGAATTTTGAACTACTTTTTTATAATTATTTTTAATGAATATCCATACTGACTAATAGACAAAATAAAACGGCAAAGATATTACTGATGCCAGAAAATGGAAGTAAAAAAATGACAATTTTCAGCATTTCCAAGCATCAAGATGAACTTTTCTAGCTACCTGAGTTCCAGGTATGTGATCCAAATCCACATGTAGTAGTTCAAGATTTCTCCAGCAATTAAAAAATACAAAGAGAAATTATATCCTATATTATTATTTTATCCAATTTGGCTTTAAGGTTTTTGGAAGTAAAGACTATCTACACCAAGAGTGTTTTATTTGCAGAGAAGTGTTTGCAAATACCTCTGCATGAAATTCTTTCTTATCATTTAGAAATAAAGTCATGAAAACTAGAGATAAGAAATCACTTAAGTGGAAAAATACTAACGTTCTAAATAACTCATCGTGAAAACAGTGTATTTTCAGTGTTGCATAATGTAATTTGCATTTTAATCTGTATTTTATATAAATTGTATTCTCAAACCAAAGCATATATTTTTAAAAATAATGAATTCCTTAAAAGTACTGAAAAATAATGACAGATATTTTTTCAAAGCCATGCATGAATATGGTTAAAACATTAAATGGAATGGGAAGACAAAATGCAATAGTCTACTACTAAATCTCTTCTTTAGCATTCGTTCATTTGATGAGTATTGATTGAAGACTCCTACAATGCCAAGCAGACATTATTAAAGGGTCTTTTAATTAATTCCACCTTTAACTCTTCAAGCTATCACATAGGATAATTAGCTCCAGATGGCTAAATATTTGTATAATGTTCTTTTTTTGATTTATCAATTTTAGAAATTCTCTATTCTGCTATGATACACACAGAATTGTTTCTTTCATGTGAATCATCACTTCCCCTCCATGAAGTTATTTTATATAATTATTTCTCTTTGTTTTTCTCTTTTGGTTGCCTTTGCAAGTTGAAATAAGATATTAAAGCTTTAACTTCTTTTTCATTATAGACACAGCATCTTTTGCTCCTGGCTTTGTAAGATAATCCCCCGCCCATTGCCTTTCCTTCAGCCCTCTTCCCTTCCATCTCTTGCCCCTGTATTCTCTACTTTTACATCTTCAAGGCTGAACATGCATATTCTGCTGTTTTAGCATAAATGAATGATTGCCTCTTTTTTCATTATGTGGATTATAAAAGTGGAAGTCAAAGTAGTTACATTATTTTAATTATAAGCATGTGAAACTGGCTTGGTGTGGTGGCTGAGGCCTATAATCCCAGCACTTTGGGAGGCTGAGGCGGGCGGATCATGTGAGGTCAGGAGTTCGAGACCAGCCTGGCCAACACAGCGAAACCCTGTCTCTACTAAAAATACAAAAAATTAGCCAGGCGTGGTGGCAGGCGCCTGTAGTTCCAGCTACTCGGGAGGCTGAGGCAAGAGAATCGCTTGAACTCCAGAGGCGGAGGTTGCAGTGAGTCCAGATCACGCCATTGCACTCCAGCCTGGGTGACAAGAGCGAGACTCTGTCTCAAAAAATAAATAAATAAACAAACAAACATAAGCATATGACACTATTGTTGAATTTCTAATTTTCATAGGGAGTTTCTACCTGCAGGTTCTTAATTACTAAACAGAAACATATTTTCAAGTTTTTCCAACGTCTTTTTTAAATGGAGTATTCTAAAAAGCTCCCCCTTTTTTCTCTCCCAACCGGCAAATTACCAGCAGACATGTTCTTCCTCCAGAGGTCATCGGTATGGGCATCTACACCTGCTCTCCAGGGGTCATCCTGTGATTTTCCCTCATGCCTTTTCTCTTTCCTATATTAAAATCCTGGATACTAGAATCCCTTGGCTTATTTACCTCCTTTCTTTTTGCCAGAAAATATCTCAGATAATTTACTAAGAAACAGTAGTGTAGGAGGTAAGCTTTCTGAAGCCTTACAGCCTGAAAATATCTTTTTCATTCATCACACTAGGTCAGTGGGTATTCTAGGTTGAAAATAATAGCTCTCCAAACCTTTGAATGAAGAGCTCTGTTGTCTTCTTGGCTTAGTGTGGGTGAAAATTCTGATGCCTGTTTCTCTTTCCTCTATAAGTAAACTGTTACAGAGTTTTGTCTTTATCATTTGTGATGTTGTATCTAGATATGGATATATACATATTTATTGTTCTGTGCAATTAACGCAGCCTTTCAATGCAGGGATTCATGCTCTTCAATTCTGGACTTTGTTTTTGTTATCTTTTTGTTCTTTTTATTTTTTTACACTGTCTGTTTCTATCATCATCATCATGACTATATTATTATTCAGCTATTGAAACTTCTGGATTGATCTTCTCCATCATTCAATCTCTTCTCTCATATTTTCTACTTTTTTTCCATTTCTATTTACTTTCTGGAAGATTTCTTTGACTTTATCTTCCAAAATGTACATACTTCCCATGACTATCTCGGTGTCTTCTGGTTGTCCCTTTTCTATAGAATCTTGCACTTTATGACTGCATTGTATTCTCTAATCTCTCTGCAGATGCTACTTAGGATTTCTTTTTCATCTGAGGTCATTTGTTCTCTAGCCTTCAAATGAGAGTGTTTCCTCAAATGTCTGGTGATCCTTGCTTGACTTCTGCATAGTATAATGAGATCATCAAAAGCAAATGGGAGATTAGGATACACAGCAGTGCCCAACGACTGGCAAGCTTTGCTTTGGGTTGATTTGGTGGAGCCACTACTTATGTTGAGAGATCCCTGAAAGTCTGCATGTGGATTTCATGCTTCTTGAGGCACTCTATTCCCTTTTTGACTATAAGGCATTTCAAAATATCATCAGGGCATTTAACAATTATCCACATAGTCTTTACCCAGCTTTAGATAATATGAATGTCTTACCATATTGCTTTAAATCTCCTCCTTTTCTTCCAAAATAAAATAGAAACATTGAAGATATACTTAAAGTCAACTCTGTCTTTCTGTTACACCACATTGTTCTCCTTCTCTCCTAGAGAACACCACAATGCTGAATTTTGTGATGACTATTTTGATGAATATTTGTATATTTTACTACATATGTATTATCCTTAAATAAGAGTACTATTTTATGTGGTTAATTTCATACACATATAAGTATATACATGTGATATGTGTGCATACAGCGAAACATAAAAAATAGTACTTGTTTTTTGAGACAGTCTCGTTCTGTCCCCCAGGCTGGAGTGCAGTGGCATGATCTCAGCTCACTGCAACCTCTGCCGCCCAGGTTCAAACAATTATACTGCCTCAGCATCCCGAGTAGCTGGGACTACAGGTGCATGCCAGCATGCCCAGCTAATTTTTGTATTTTTAGTAGAGATGGGGTTTCACCATGTTGGCCAGGCTGGTCTTGAACTCCTGACTACAGATGATCCACCCGCCTCGGTCTCCCAAAGTGCTGGGATTACAGAAAAATAGTACTCTTATTTAAGTATATATCACATACATATACGTATGTGATTACAGACGTATACATATGTGTGTATAAAGTTGAACATATAAAATGGTACTCTAATTATATGTACACATTATATAACAAACAATATATAATTGTGTCTATCAACCTATATATAATTATAATACATGTAGAAAATAAAAAATAAATTTTCTGAAAAGAAAAAAATAAAACAAAAAAATAAAAATAATAATTATAATGCATGCATATTCTGCAAACTGCTTTTGACTCAACATCATATTTTTGATATCTATTTTGAGGTACATAATCTAAATTCATTTCCATGCTGTATGAGATTCCATTTTATGACTAAACCATGAGTATGGTTCTCTATTTCTGGATATTTAAGATATTTTCAATTTTCTAGTGTTTAATCGGTGCTGTAAGGAATATTCCTTTACACATCTTTAGAAGATGTATTGGAATGGAGAGATAATAGAGGCAGGGCTACTGGTAGAAGAGATCATTAAGACCTAAACTTGACAACGGTGGGATGAAACAGATTATAGAAATTTTTTGAGATTATACATACTACTTGGTGATTCGTCAGAAGTGGGGGTGAGAGTGGAAGTGGCACATGAGAGAGAGGAAATAATTTAGGATGACTCTAAAATTTCTGCCTTGCAAAAATAAATAGATTTTTGAAACACATCCCAATATAGGGCATTCAGAAGTGTTGACAGGACTAGTGGGGTGGGCAGAAAAAAAAGTTCCATTTTAGAAACAAGTTTATAGTTTGTACGACCATGAGTTATTCAGCTGGAAATTTCCTGTGGCTAGCGAAGTTAAAGTACTTTCCAACTCTATGATTCATGGCGCTATCTATCTTGGCTGCTTTGGTAAGCAAAAGCACATTAGGCATTTAAAAAGATGGTTCTATTGGTATAGCAGGCTGAATAATGGCCCTCCAAAGAGTTCCATGCCCTAATCTCTGGAATTTTATGTAGCAAAAAGAACTTTGCAGATGTAAGCTAAGGATGTCAAAATGGGGAGATTATCTGCATTATCCACGTGGGTCTAAGGTCATCACGAGGGATTTTGTAAAAGGGTGATAAAGTTTGGATGTTTGTCTCCTCCAAATCTCATGTTGAAATGTAATGCCCAATGTTGGAGGTGGGACCTGGTGGGAGGAATTGGATCATGGGGGCAGATCCCTCAGCAATGGTTTAGTGCCATCCTCTCTGTGATGAGTGAGTTCTCACTCTGTTAGTGCACATGAGATCTGATTGTTTAAAAGAAGTTGGCACCTCTTCCTCTCTCTCTTGCCCCAGCTCTTGCCATGTGACATGCTGACTCCCCTTTGCCTTCCACCATGATTGGAAGCTTCCTGAGGCCTCACCAGAAGCAGATGCTGGTGCCATACTTCCTGTACAGCCTACAGAACTATGTGCCAAATAAACCTATTTTCTTTACAAATTGCCCAGCCTCAGGTATTCCCTTATAGCAATGCAAGAATGGACTAACACAGAGGAGTGCAGGAGTCAGAGTCAGAGAAGGCAATGAGACAAAGAAAGCAAAGGGAAAAAGGCTATACAATATGGAGCTAGGAAACAAGGAACGCCAGCTCCTTTGGGAACCTGGAAGGCACAAGGAATGGGCTTATCCCTGGAGCCTCCAGAAGGAGCCAACCATGCTAATGCCTTGATTTTAGCTCATTTTGGACTTCTGGCCTCCAGAGCTGTAAGATAATAAATGTGTGTTGTTTAAAGCCACGATCTTTGTGGTAATTTGTTATAGCAGCCAAAGGAAAATAATGCAGTTGGCTTTTCAATAAGAAGACTTAACTGAAGACAGGGCTGACTTCAAGGGCAAGTGATCTGTGTAGTCACACAAGTCCCCACACTTACAGGGTCCTCCTGGTTGGTTTAATGCTCTATGGTCACCGTCTTCACATGATTAATGATATTTTGAACAAGGAACCCCACATATTCATTTTGCATGGGGCCCTGTCACTTGTGTACTCAGTCCTAACTAAAGATAACATATTTGACATACTTGGGGCATAGCTTTCTTTTTCTTATTTTTTCTGTTATTAAGATTTTCTAGGCTGGGTACAGTGGCTCATGCCTATAATCCTAGCACTTTGGGAGGCCAAGGCAGGCAGATCACTTGAGGTCAGGAGTTCAAAACCAGCATGACCAACATGGTAAAACCCCGCCTCTACCAAAAATACAAAAATTAGCTGGGTGTGGTGGTGCCCGCCTGTAATCCCAGCTACTTGGGAGGCTGAGGCAGGAGAACTGCTTGAACCTCCACCTCTTGGGTTCAAGCAATTCTGCCTCAGCCTCTTGGGTAACTGGGATTACAGGCATGCACCACCATGCCTGGCTAATTTTCATATTTTTAGTAGAGTCGGGGTTCCACCGTGTTGGCCAGGCTGGTCTCGAACTCCTGGCTTCAAGTGATCTGCCTGCCTCGGCCTCCCAGAGTGTTGGGATTATAGGTGTGAGTCACCCAGCCCGGCCCAGTCTTTCTTTCTGAGCAGCTATGTGCCCAGTAAGAAATTGTAAGAAGGTCATGATTAAGGAAAAAAAGAGAGACAGATTTAGGGTAACGACTACCAGACTGTGCTACCACTGTAACCTTAAACTAATTATACGTTTTGGTGGGTTGTCTAGCAACATTTCACAGAGTATTTCTAAGAGACGCTTAAAGGGCCATGTGTCCATATACCTAGCTAAAAGTGGGGTTCTATTAAGGAAAAAGAGAACACACATTGGGTAAAACCTGGCAGCTTCCAACATAACTATGATCACTACATTGTATGTATCAGACTTTTCCTAAAGAGTCAGGGAAACAGTGAAAAAACAATTCATTATATTGTTCATTCTTAAAAGTCTGTGACCACCTAATGTCTGGAAATTTATCATAGAACACTTTTCACCTTAGGGTGCTTTCTCTTCTCTGAACTTTTCTCTCAAGTTTTCCTAACCTCAAATTCCTTGGGAGCCAAAACTATAAAAACCCTAGAAGAAAATCTAGGCAATATCATTCAGGACAGAGGCACAGGCAAAGATTTCATAACAAAAATGCCAAAAGCAATTGTGACGAAAGCAAAAATTGGCAAATGGGATCTAATTAAACTAACGAACTTCTGCACAGCAAAAGAAACTATCATCAGTGTGAACAGACAACCTACAGAAGGGGAAAAAAATTTTCCAATATATCCATCTGACAAAGGTCTATCATCCAGAATCTGCAAGGAACTTAAATTTACAAGAAGAAAACAACCTCATTAAAAAGTGGGCAAAAGACGAGAAAAGACACTTCTCTAAAGACGACATACACTTAGCCAACAAGCGTGAAAAAAACCTCAACATCATTATTACAGAAATGCAAATCGAAACCACAATGAGATACCATCTCACAGCAGACAGAATGGCTATTACTAAAAAGTCAAAAAAGAACAGACGCTGGTGCGATTGTGGAGAAATAGGAACACTTTTACACTCTTGGTGGGAGTGTAAATTAATTCAACCATTGTGGAAGACAATGTGGTGATTCCTCAAAGACCTAGAGGCAGAAATGTCATTTGACCCAGCAATCCCATTAATGGGTATGTACCCAAAGGAATATAAATTATCCTATTTTAAAGATACGTGCATGCATACGTTCATTGCAGCACTCTTCACAATAGCAAAGACATGGGATCAACCCAAATGCCCATCAATGATAGGCTCTACAAAGAAAATGTGGTGCATGTACACCATGGAATACTATGCAGCCATAAAAAGAAATGAGATCATGTCCTTTGCAGGGACATAAATGGAGCTGGAAGCCATTATCCTCAGCAAACTAACACAGGAACGAAAACAAAACACCGCATATTCTCACTTGTAAGTGGGAGCTGAATAATGGGAACACATGGACACATGGTGGGGACCAATAAACACTGGGGCCTGTCAGTGTGGGGAGGGAGAGCATCAAGAAGAATAGTTAATGGATGCTGGACTTAATATCTAGGTGATGGGATGATCTGTGCAGCAAACCACCATGGTACATGTTTACCTATGTAACAAACCTGCACATCCTGCACATGTACCCCAGAACTTAAAATGAAAGTTGAAGAAAAGAAAAGAAAAATTCCTGGGAGCTATGCTGTTCTCCTCATGCTGTTCTGAATAAGGAGTAAACTCTCTGCTTTACTTCTGGGAAGTGAGGTCGCCAAGGCAAGCTCTCGAACTTTATTTTCCTTAATAAAGATGGTTTCTCCCCAAGAGAAATTCTAGTGGCAGTTGTTGATGTAACAACATTCTCAACATGCTTATTTGCTAAATAAATGAATCATCTACATATTTCTTTACAGGGTTCCTGGATAAACTGGAAAGATAAATTTTCAGGGCTGTCATCCCCTTACTAGTAAGATAAGACATACTTTCGGCTGGGTGTGGTGGCTCATGCCTGTAATCCCAGCACTTTGGGAGGCCGAGGTGGGCGGATCACGAGGTCAGGAGTTCGAGACCAGCCTGGCCAACATGGTGAAACCCCGTCTCTACTAAAAATACAAAACAATTAGCTGTGTGTGGTGGTGGGGGGGGGGGTGCCTGTAATCCCAGCTACTCGGGAGACTGAGGCAGGAGAATCACTTGAACCTGGGAGGCGGAGGTTGCAATGAGCCGAGATCACATTACTGCACTCCAGTCTGGGCAACAGTACAAAACTCCATCTCAAAAAAAAAAAAAAAGGTATACTTGCCAAATAGTCATTGATCCAGTAATTATTGTGCCAGCCATTGAAATAGAATCTCAGTATACAAAAGGAAAGTGAAACAGACTATTTTTCTTCCAATGGACCTTAGCATCTAGTACTATCTAGTGCCATCCAGATTTTGTGAAGAGAGAACAAGAGAACCCCAAGAGACCTATCCCTAACACACTCCTTCGATATAAAGCAAGAATGCTGGGCTCTGTCCAAGAACAGGAAAAAAAAATCCATGCTGAATATCCACATAAGCTCAGCCTTCCCTGAGTTTTGTCGTTCATGATGTTTGTGGACATCACAGTATACTGGAAGACTTCTAAAATGAATAGTAACAATAGCTGTTACCATCTAGAAAATATGTCCAGTTCTCCAAGGCACATGGTAGGATGGCACTCCTCTGTTCTTTGCAGTTATGAGGGGGCATGTGGCTTGCTTTGGCTAGTTAAACGAGAGTGGAAGTCATTTGCATGTCTGGTTGAAAGTCTTAAGAATCAGTGCTCTGTTAAGCCAACCTCTTCTTCCCTCTGCCTTGACAACTGACCACACATCAGTTGGTATCTGCTTGGTAAGTCTGGTTTCTGGACTAAAGACACCAAGGAGTACTCAACCAATCCCTGATGGAGATCTAGTGTAAGTGAAAAGAAACCTTTGTCTTTCTAAGCTACTGAGATTTGGGAGATTTTTTATTACTGTAGTGTAACCCAGCCCATCCTAACTGATGCAATCATAAATGTCTCTCAACATGAGAGTCTTCTACAAAAAGTAACTCATCTCATCCTCGTGGAAACCTCTTGAGGCAGATACTATCATTATTTCCATGATTTTCTCTGACAAGAAAATTTAGAGATGAAGGAGTGGACGAATAGGTAAGTGCTAATATCCAAACCCTGAGATTCCAAGTGGGGTTTCATGCTTTGGTGACTCAAACCACAGTTTTTGCTTGAGTTAATAAATGGGAACTCAACCATAATGGGTGCCTATAACTGTCAGGCCTCTGTCTTAGGCGCTGGAAATCTAAGAGTGAACAAGACAGACAGTAGCTTACTTCCAAGTGGAGGAAAATGAAAAGACCCAAGAAAACATACAACAAACAGTTTCAGTTCATTATGAAGAACATAAAACAGGGATGTGACAGAACGAGGAGTACTGAAATGGTGAGAAAGGTCTCTGAGAAGCTGATTTTTGAGTTGAGAGGAGAAAGAGATATCTCAGGCAGGCATAATTCGTGCAAAGGTCTTTCCTGGGAGAAGCCCTGATGCATCAGCGGTGCAGAGCGGAGTCAGTTTTGCAAGACCATGAGGAGAGGGTATAAGACAGCAAGGGGCGCATCCTGTAGGACTGGAGGCTGCAAGGACTCTGGAGAAGGGGAATGACTTAATTCAGTTTGCTTGTGTAAGGACCACTCTGGATGTTGCAGTGTGGGTGGGAGGCCAGTGGATGCAGACAAATGAGCCAGGAGAACCTCGCGGCCGCCTAGATCTACCTGTGGTGAAGGACTAAGTCTTGCCCCCAGGCCTATCCTTTCCAAACATACTCGAGTCTGCGCAGTTCTGCGCACAAGTGACCACTCCCTGAGTTCGACTCCACCCAACCCGAATTCCTGTTGCTGACCCGGAGCTACGACGCTGCAGTTTTGTCAGGTTGCAGTTAGTTTCTAAATGCGCCCTCTCCAGTTCTGATCTATGTCCTCCGGAACCGATCTGGGGACCGGCCCCTGTCCCCCTCTCCGCTTTCCAGAGCTCTGGTCTAGGCAAGGGACGCTGACGGCTCCGCCTGGATGGGCCGTGGGAGCCAAGCCTGTTCTGTGCCAGGCACCATGCTCCTGCTATGTCCCAGGGATTTAATGACGAACAAAGCCCACGCGCCACGGTCCTGGTGGCGCTTTCAGCCCAGAAGCGGCGGGAACACAGTGGGAGGGGCGAGGAGCTGCAGTCATCAGGAACCCTCGGATTCCACGCCAGCCTGGGGAGGGAGCAAATTGGAATGTAAAAACAAAACATTACATTCCCGATTCTCGGAAGCACAGGGCGGACAGGAGCCAGGGTGCCCAGGTGAGCGCCGGGCTGCACCGCCTGCCGGCGCCGGGGTAGAGCTCTACACCGGGAGCTGAGCCAGCCGGGCGCGCAGCGACGCTGCAGGCCGCGGGCGGTACTGCAGCGCAGCGCAGCGCGGCCCGGCGCCTCTCGAGGCTCTAACGGGCGCGCATGCCCAGCGCGCCGCTCGTGGCCCCTCCAGCCTCACGGCGCGCTTCCGCGGCAGCCGCGGAGGCCGAGCTGAGTGTGCGCGGCGGGGAGAGCTGAAGGATGGGGCCTGTGCCGCAGGGCGGGAAAGGGTGGCTGGGACGTGGTCCCCGCCTTAGCCACGCCCTAGCGCCTAACACCCTCCTCCACGAAAGGTTGCTCCAGTTACTCCTGTTTTGCAGTTGAGAAGACATCTCAGAGACTGGCAGTAACTTGGCCAAGGCCACACAGCTGGAAGGATGGCAAATGAGTTAGGGATTCGGACTCTACATCTTCAACCTCCTGCACCCCAGGACTGTGAGGCGAGGTAAGCTTGAGAACCGGGGCTGTCTTATCGGAGCTTGGGGGGCCTTTATCCTTCCTTTACAGATGTGCAAACCTCCTTTCTAGTAGCTCAAGGAAGTTACTAGAAACTTCTGAAATGTTTTAAAAGAAAGAAAAAGCGACTTTCTGGGATCTCCTGTCCATTCATAAAGCCTTGAAGGGTCTGAGATTGACGTGTCTGTGCTCCGACCTGGGTGTTAGAGACCTGGCTCGTTTCCAATGGACAGTGCTGTTTTTGTCAAGTCATATAATATTCGGGAGTGCTAGAGGCCAGAGAGAATATAAAACTGGGTAATGAAGCATGGAGGGAAGTTCAGAGCAAGAGAAAGGATGATCATGGAAAGCTCGCGGAGGCCTTCCTCTGAGCCCCAAGCTCCCCACTGGCAGAATTCGATGAAGGGCTCTCTAAGATCACGCTTTGTAGGCGCCTAGAATTATCTAAATCCACACTGCCTTTCCTTTTCTTCCTCAAAAGCACCCACCTCAGGGCCTTTGTACATGCTCCCCTCTCCCCCATTCTCTGTCTTCTTGTGGCAGCTTTCCTACTCATGGCTTACAGCTCATCTCCCAAGTCCTGGTCATTTCATCTGTAAGGCTTGTGGTCCGGAAATGCATGTTCCCTGAGGGCTGAGCCTTACCCTGTTCCTCATTCCTCTAGCCTGAGCACTAGCCTGTGCCTGCACTGAAAGAGCATTCAATACATAGTTTTTGGTTTTGTTTTGGATACAGAGTCTTGCTCTGTTGCCCAGGCTGGAATGCAGTGGCTCGTTCTTGGCTTACTACAACCTCCATCTCCTGGGTTCAAGCAATTCTCCTGCCACAGCCTCCCGAGTAGCTGGGATTATAGGCACCTGCCACCACGCTCAGTTAATTTTTGTATTTTTAGTAGAGGCGGGGTTTCACCTTGTTGGCCAGGCTGGTCTTGAACTCCTGATCTCAGGTGATCCACCCGCCTTGGCCTCCCAAAGTGCTGGGATTACAGGCATGAGCTACCGCGCCTGGCCAAATACATGTTTTGTTTAATGAATGAGTGAATGAATGAATGTTGGCTCCCAAATCTTATACTCAGTGACTGGTTCACGTCTTCCCTCTTCTCTCCTACATTAGGTAGTCATAACTAGGAGGGTGCATTGGTTTCTTAGGGTGGCTGTACCAAACAAACATGTATTGTCTCACAGTTCTGTCAGCTTAGAAGTCTGAAATCAAGATGTCCGCAGGGCCTTGCTCCCTCTGAATCCTCTAGAGGAGGCCTTCCTGCCTCTTCCATCTTCCGACAACCATTGGCTTGTGGCTGTATACTCCAATCTCTGCCTCTGTCCATGGCTTCTTCTCCCTGTGTGTCTCCGTGTCTTCCCATGGCATTTTCCTCTCTGTGTCTCTTCTTATAAGGACACCATTCACATTGGATAAGGGCCCACCCTAATGACCTTGTCTTACATCTGTAAAGACCCTGTTTCCAAATAAGGTCACATCTGTAAGTTGGGGGTGGGGGATATTAGCGCTTCAACGTATTTTTCTGGGAAACAATTCAACTCGTGACAGAAGTGATCCATGGAATTTAGGCAAACTAAGCTGCGGGTGGGGAAGAAGACAATGAAGGGCAGACATAAGTGTAGGGAATGTGCGATGATTCACATTTGCAAGCATCAGAAGACTTTTGGGGACATCAACCTTAAAGGTTTCTGCTGAAGTAGTTTGTCTTTCCTTGACCCTTTTTCAGGCTGTAAACATCCCATTTCCAGACTCTCCACAAAGCATTTCATCTCCCTGAATCTGGGCTACTGAAGAGTAAGTTAACACTCACTTCTATCTGCCAGGGACTGTGGTAAGTCCTGACTTGCTTTCTCTTGTTTAATGTTGACAACCCCCTTGGGAGGAAGGACCTATTGTACACTGAATTTTACATGAGAAACTGAGGTTCGGACAGGCTCATAACTTCTGTGTGCCCGAACGGGGATTCATAACCAGTTCTAACTTGAGAGAAACTCCCAGGAGACCCGTAGGTACCTTGCATCAATTCTGTGTGACTTAAGAGGGCAGAACTGTGATGCCATGAGTAGAAGTTATAAGGAGAGGCAACAATTTGGGCTACAGTTTAGGAACATTTTCTCTAATGTTTAGACCTCAAATTCTCCAGTACTTAGAATTAATAGTTTTTCCTGATGTGGCTCTTTTTGCCACTAGAGATTTTCAGGCAGTGGCTGCTAGTTTGGATTCCCAATGCCCTTCCCAACTTGACCCTACTCTTGAGGGATACTTTGAACTCTCTGGCATATTGCCTCTGATAGGAGCTATCTGCACATAAATGTGTTTTTCTGAGAAGAGGTTCCTTAGCTTCTCTGAGCCCTAGGAGATAGAAAACCAGGAGCCTAGCAGCTCCCTGATCAGGACCGGGGTTAGGAGCACTGCAGCCTAAGGCAGGGAGAAGGATTTGCTCTCTGGGCTGCTATTTCTTCTGCTCGGCTCCTGATATTTCAGTGGCGAAGGTTTTGGCCAGCGGCTGGACTTGTGGCTGAGCCTGTCTTCCTCAACTCCGCTTCTCCGTGGGGTACTACTGCCCAGCCCCACATCTCCTCTGTGCAGCATACTGGCTGCTGTCCGTGCACGCCGACCTCTGGCCGCCAACAGGAAGGTGATGAAAACCAGCCTTGCCCGCCCCCCCCCCCGCCCGCTTCCAGAGC
The DNA here is from genome assembly GCF_043159975.1 of Macaca nemestrina. Classification (NCBI taxonomy): domain Eukaryota; kingdom Metazoa; phylum Chordata; class Mammalia; order Primates; family Cercopithecidae; genus Macaca; species Macaca nemestrina. The sequence continues at coordinate 187,069,033 of NC_092127.1, forward strand.
TTTGAAATAAACTTTAGCTGTTCATCCCGAAGAAACTGTACTTCCCAGTGACGCTGCTCCCGTGCCTCAACCAGCCCCTGCTGGAGAGCAGTTTCACTTTGTGGGGAGTCACTGATTATGCGGGACCTGGCAATATGGTCCTCTTTCCTCTTAGCGGCTCTATTCTAAATATGTCTTCCTTCCAGATCGTAGATGCAGGTGTATCTAGAGGGCATTTGGTTTGCCCAAAATAGCACTTAAGTCCACGAGGCAGGAAAGAAACTCTGGCATTAAATGAGCTCACACCGTCTCCAGACTCCCAGTCATTGTCCCCTCTGACCCTCACAACGCCCAACTGCTAGAGGAGGCTTTGCGCCTCACATCCGACCTTCCTCATCTTCAGAAATGAAGACACTGAGAGAGGTCAGGGGACTTTCTCTCCATGGTCCAGTAGCTAAGACGTAAAGGAGTCGGGAGAGTCAGGATTTGTACCCAGGACTTCAAGGCCATCTCTTTCACTGAAGCTCTCCAAGAAGGATGAGTTTGGAGGCTGAGGACCTGAGCTCCTTTTCTCTCGCTTTCACTCACCCGCTGCAAGGCTGCAGGCTCCCTGGGGGCAGGCGCCAAGGCCGCCCCCGGCGGGACCCGGTACCAGGCAGGCTCCCGGGGATGGCGGACTGGGCCAGGACCGAAGCCGAATCCTTCTTTTGCAGAGGAGGCTCTGAGCCTGCAGCATGGCTAAGTGTGGACCTCGCTCGCTACCCTGCGAACGTGTTGGGTCAAGCTGTAAGCCCAGAAGTGGGGCTGGGCCGGGTCTGAGGCTTCCCGCTCTGGACAGCTTAGAAGCCCGGCGGGGGCGGGCGCAGCCTTAGAGACCTCAGGCGCCGGCCTCGCTGGAGCCGGGCCGCCGCTTCACACTGCGCACGCGCGGGGCTTGCGCGGGCTCCGCCCCCCGGGTAGGGACCTACAGCGGGCGCGGCGCCGGAGGTCTGCGGCCGGCGGTGTAGACGCCCCTTTGCCGGGACCTGGCACCCGAATCCGGCCTGCTGGGTAAGTAGCTGAGCGGGAGGGCAAGGGCCCCTGGATCCGCGTGTACGTGACCGAAGCGCCGGCTGCGGCCGGGTCGTGGGGCCGCGCGGGGCGGGGGCCTGACGGGGCCGGGCCGGGGCGGGTCGCGCGGCCACGGCCCCGCGTGCCCACGCTGCGAGCTGGCGTCGTGGCGAGCCGCACCGGGAAGGCCAAACGCGGGCTCTGGCTGGTGGGCGTGGGGCACTGGCTGGGGTGGGGGCCCGGGCCGCGGCTTGGCGCGTGTTGAGCAGGGACGCGGGCCCGGCCTGGGGTCGGGGTCCGGCCCGGCGCCCCCAGCTCGCCTTTGTGCGCCTCGACCCCACGGACTCACCCGACGCACTAGGGCGACCGGGGCGGGGTGGCGGCATCCCGCGGGGCAGTTCGTGTGGTGCCGCTGGCCCAGCCTGCGCTCCCCGCCCCCAGCGTTATGAAGGATGCCTCCTCCGAGGGCTCCTACCGTCCGCGCCAAGCAGGAAGTGTCGTCAGGAGGCCATTTTTAAAGCCTCCTGCGGGCCTCCGAGCTGAGCATTGACGGTTTTGGTTTTCTTCGGTTGGAAGAATCCCGGCCTTCCCTCGCGGCGAGCGGGCCCCTCTGGGAGACGACGATGAGCCCGCTGCACCTGGCCTCGTCCTCTGAGCGCCCAGGCTTAGGCGCGCTCGCCTCGGATGCTGCTTGCCATCGGGGGAGCGTGCCGACAATAAACTCCAAAACCAGCCTGGCATTGTCTTTCCTTGAGAGGGTCTCAGGGGTGGGCTCGTCCATCGAGATTCTGCGCATCTTTTGCGGGGGGTGAGGACTTAGGAGGTTGAGTGAGAAGATACAGTGAAGGTTTGAATTGTTCCAAATGCTGATGTCATTGTGGGACCTCCCCATCCCGGCGTGCCCGTCTTATCTTGGTGTCTTTGGGGTTTGGGGCTCTATAAAGCCAAGAAATTTCAGGGTTCAAAAGAATGAAAGTTTCTCAACCAGAAAGGAAAAGCCAAAAGAGCGAACGGGAGAAAACACTTAAGTCTTTGTAAATTGTCTAATGTATCCCGTTAAAATACCTCTGACTTTAAAAATTGGAATAATGAACGATTTGTCAACGTAACATTAAAAAAAAAATGAACTACTGAACATTATGTCCTATTTAAAAGTAGATATCTACGTAGCTAAAATCTAATGTTGTGTTAGAATCCTTAAACCATCCTAAGTTTAGACTTGAAATCACCAAGAGTTAAGGCAAACTGGGTCTCCAGAAGCTTGCAGTACTCTTCTACAGTAGAGCAGAGACTGAAGATGGTAATGCATCTCTTTCTCTCTCTCGAGTCACATAGAGCAGAGTTCAGCCCAGCCTGTGATGTCAGTACACATCCAAGGGTTCAGGAAATATTGTTTTAGAAACCAATGTTATATACTGTTGTCTCTTTGAGTAGGATACAAATAGTTCTTTTTTAAAATTGTGTAATACTGATATCTTTAACCTAGGATGCAATTCTTAAAAATTACTTTCATCTTGGATCATTTAGCCTTGAAAAATAACACTTTTGTATGTAGACAGTTTTGTTATGCTGATAACATTCATTGCAAATGCAATTTGAAAAGAGCAGACAAAGGATGGCATTACTTTGTTTATTGGAACTCCTTTCTGATGTACTATGCCCAATCTGAAGATTTTAAAAATGCAAAATGGCAATTTTAAAAAATCCATTGATCTCTAGAGATTTATTTGCCTTTAAGTAAGGGGGTCGGGGCCAGTTTTTGTGCAAAAGGAAGAACAAAGAACATTTTATTTTTGTCTCTGTGAAGGCTGCTCTTTCATTCGTTCACTCATTCTTTCAACCAATACGAACCTTACTGAGTGCCTGCCTTGGCCAAACCCTTTGCTATTGATCATGATAAACAAGATCCTTACCAGGGAGGGTTTTCCCAATTTTGATTGTTCTCAAACCGCCTGTTGTCTACTCCTTTTTCTTTGTTATGCAAACCCAGCTAACTGCAATTTCCAGGATTCATCCTTGGAGTGAAAGCAGCTACAGATCAGCCAGTCTAAACATTGTCATCATGGGGTGAGGGTGGGGAGGCATCAAAATCAACTAGGGAGAATTTTCAACCATATGCCTGAGCCCCACCCCAGGAAATGGTAACCTGATTTGCTAGGTTGCATGTGAGTCCTGGGAATCCTTTTTAAGTTCCGTGGGTGACTTTGCCATACACCCCTGCTTGAGAACCACTTCTGGGGCTCATTCCCCTTATCTTCAGCACTCTCTGAGAAACCAAGGCTATGCCTGTCCAGGACTTAAACCCAAGTGTTTGGCTTCTGTTGCAGGCCTCTTTGTGCAGCCTTGCTGACCCCCAGGGTTCTGATGTAGAAGCCTACACCAGGGCCTGAGGTTGTGAAACTCATGGCACTCCACGCCTGAGAAGAGAAGGCCTGAAAGAGAAGGAAGAGCCCATGGGACTTGCCACATTTTTTACTTGTATCTGCAACTCCAAGGCTCCAGGCAGGAAGTAAGAACAGTGCTGAAGTGGCAGCAGATACTGTCTATGGCTTCATTTCACAGCTTCACACAGCAGGGTAGCAGAAAACAAAGAATGTAAGACTGGACACACTTGCTGCTGTTCACCAACTCTGATCTTCAGAAAGCCATATAACTTCAGCAGACGTGTTATCAGGGAAGAAGCAGATAATTGAAGGCTGGCTTTGAGAAGTTTCGAGGTAACATAGGAACCTGCTTATGCAGGCAGTCTTTCCATCTGACTTGGGCCAAGGGCCAAGGTGCTCCGGGATTGACAAGCAGCCAGCCACTGGGAGAGTACTCTAATCAGATCATTGATAGAACATTCACTACTCTACTTATCATACCCATTTACTTCTCTCCATCTTCTGTTAGACTCCTTAAAAATGGCAGCCCACAGCAGGTGTGGGGATAAAACAGTCCTGGGCAGTGCTCATTGTACTCACACTATGCCAGGCACTGTGCCAGGAACATCCAAATTTCTAAGAATCTGCAAAGTAGATACCTCATTATACACTTTACAGAGAGCATCATTGGTGTTTCCAAGGTCACAGGGCTACGCAAGGGTGGAACCCTGAGTCTGCTTGTCCCATTACAGCCCCGGGGTGGTGGCCTCACCCCACCTCCAGGCACCCACAAGAATATAAAATCTTGTACAAGGATGTCGATATTATTCTTGCCATTCCCAAGTGCACGTGCACCTGTAATGTCAGGTGGTTTGCAGCCTTGGCTGCATAGCTGCATGTGAGAATTACCTGGGAAGCTTTTAAAAATCCCAATATCCCCACCTCTTTCCCAATTACAGTGGAGTCTTGGGGGTGGTGGGGGACATCATTTTTGAAGCTTCCAAGTAATTCTGGTGTGCAGTGGGGTGATCAGTTGTCCCAGGGACCTCCTCTAAAAAATAAGTTTAATATCCCGGGCACATGACAGGCCAATTGCCCTAATGCAGTGAGGGTTAAGAACTACTGGTTTAATGGAAGATATTTTTTCTGTGCTTGATTATACTGTTTTATTAAACTCAATCCATTTTTTTCTGCACATTTTTAAGGCAAAAAGGAAATCCCTTTTTGATTTCTTTTTTGAAATAAACACGTCTCATTTTTAGCACCTTTAGAGACCTGGAGTCATTTGGTGTGCTTCATGACATAAAATTTTGTAATATTCCTTGTAATACTACCTTATTTTTACCATATGTATTTTTAATGCTTACAAGAGCACATTTGCTCTTTCACATTTTTTTTTCACATACAAAGTTGAAGTTTTAAACATTACGCACTCTAATACTGGCTGTATTCTTTTTTAGAAAGATTTTTTTCTTAAAATGTTAAGAAAAAGCCTATAGTATCATTTCCTTTGTTTTCTGATATAGACTTAGTTGATGTGCACAGCAGTGTCAAGTCAATCTCTAGAATATTCCCTGTAGACAGGGTGGGGAGAAGACCCTCACTTCCTGCCGACTAATGAACTCATGTTGATATAGACTTTTGCCTCATCAGATTCATTTGTTAAGCTAAGCAGTATCTGCTTCTCTGGACATTATTGAATTCTTCTACCTGTGAGGGCATCTTAAAAAAATATACTGACTGATTTCTTAACGAAACATCTACTCTTTGCCAAGCATAAAGTTACCTCCCACTTGCATACACCCTTTTCTCATTTATCCTCACATCAACTGTATAAATGAGAAATATTCTCAGTTTATGAGTGAGAACATTCAGGCTCAGATAGGTTAACAAGTTTGAAATCATGTGCTAGTAAACCAGACACCTAGGTTTTGAACCTTGTTCTTGATGTCCCAAGGTCGTTATTCTCTACTGTGTTACACTCAGCTGCTTTCACCTGGAAAGCAGAGGAATCGGGCTGTCTCCTGCAGCCTTCTTGGTCCATTCTGCTGCCCAAGCAGTACACTTGGTTTCAGATGGAAATCTAGGATCCCAAGGATGGTACATTTGTCAACAGCATTTGGAAGTATTTTTCATCATCAAGATGGCAATCAATTTGCAATTCAGTCATCTCATTGCAAGGTAGTTTGACAAAAAGGTTATGACACTTAATGGATTTTTTCCCCCTTTTAAATCTGTTCACTCAGCACTTTGCTTCTGATTCATATTAGTGGTCTGAAAAAGCTCTTTCTGAGGCAACAGTTTCTTCCTCAATATCATCCTACTGGGGAAATGTTGGCAGTTGATGTCTAATTTTGAAATTTTTTTTCCTGATTAATTTTAAGTGTTTACTGGGCACTTTGGGGTAGAATTGTTTTAAAATTTTGGTTACTGGGAAAGCTAGACAAGCCTTTGCTATGGTGAAAGAGACAGAAGGAATATAGATACAATTTGTAAGTGGTTATGCCATTGGGCTTAATGCTTTGCATACATATCTAGTTTGCATCTCCTGATCGCCCTTTAAGTTTGCTGATGGTAAAGCATTATTCCTTGCTTGTCAATGCACAGAGAAAAATTATTTGCCGAAGGACCCTGCAAATAAGGGACAGGATCAGAGATGGAACCGTAAACCTTTCCACCCATTCCATTGTGATCTTCATAGGTACAGCAGCTATACCCTGCCCCAGCAATGAGTATGGTAGAGGCTACATTCAAAGGAGGACTCTGGGGTCAGAATTCCTGAAAAGAGCTGCTTAAGTCTGCTTCTCCATCCGAAAACGATGCAGGCACAGTCAGCTAACACTGAGCTTGCTGGGCATCTCATGAACAGAAATGTATGTGGTGGTCCATGTAGCATGTATGCGATATAACTGGCCACCTTTTCACATTAACATTTATCACAGAAACACATTCATTTGCTACAGGGATATTTCACACTTTGGCTGAACTTTGAGAGAAGTGGGTGAGGAAAAGGTAGTTTAGTAACTAGTTTATATATAAACCTATATTGTAGTGAGTACTCTTGTAGTTGGAGCATCTTTTCTATGGTGATTATAAATGGCTGTTAGCCCCTTTGCACTGAAGCTAGGTGGCTGGTTTTGCCACAGAGGTAAATTATCTTTTGGGCTGTATAACCAGACAAATAAGATTAAAATATAAAGTGAGATTCAGGGCATGTTCTGAGTAGAGCAGTTAATTAGGCAGCTAAGAAAATTGTATTTTAGCCCCTCTGACTATGTGATTGGTATTTTTTTAAATTAAAAATGGAAAATAATATTTTTAACAGCTTATGATATGTCAGTAATTTAATCCTCCCAGTAGCTCTGTAGGGTAGGTATGTACTGTTTGTCTCATTTTACAGGTGAGGAATCAAAACAGTTTGCATACCCAGGTCATATATCTAGAAAGTGATAGAGCTGGGATTTTAAACCTTATAATCTGATTCCTGAATCTCTAGCTTTAAACACTGTGTTACAACTTATTTCTCTTCTAATTCTATTGAGCATTAGATGTTTCCAATATTTAGAAGTCAAATACTTCATTTTTAATAGGAACTTACACAGTCTTTTATGTTTTTTTATAGTTCACAATGTCACTGATCTGGATTCTTCCAAACTCGATACTTTGTTTTTATGTCTCCATAAGAAGTTTTTAAGAAAACAGGGCAAGTGAGCTCAAAATCAAAAGAAAACCCACCAACAGTGAATGCATTCAGGGCTATTTTCAGGTCTTTCCTTTGAAGAAAGATAAGACTCAGTCCAGAGAGCACATCTGTGACACACTGTGCCACTCGCCTTTGGTGCGTGGCAGTCATCTTTGGCTCATGCTGTATATCATTCTACATTAGAAAACTCACTGTATGTTGCTAAATAATTTTTTGAAAACAGGCAAATTAATAAATGGGCATCTTATTTATTGTGCCATAAAATTAATGATACTATTTTCTGTGTTTTTGAGTGCTTTCCTAAGCCATCTGAAAGTCTTAAGATGTCAAATGCAGAGGCTTTTGTAACAGATGTTGCGAGTTTTCAGGGTAGGCAAACACTGACCCTGCTGTTTATAATAGTGATTTATTGAGTACCCTTTCAGTTCCAGCATACCCATGCACAGCTTTGTCTCCAGGGTCTTTTGTACTCGTTGGTCATCCACCCCCAGGGCCATAACTTGCCAAGATGACTCAGCTTCACAGGTGTGTGTACTTGGATGTGAACCATGGAGTACGTTGTGTGGAAGGGATGGGCTGAGAGCCTTTTATATAGATAGGCTTGCTGTCCCTCAGGAGCGTCCCTGTATAAATACCAACGTCGGAGCCATCTTCATTCTTCATGCGGCTGTGTCCATTTATCTTTGTCTTAGAGTATTACATCTTAGATGCATTTTCCCCTGTCACTAGACACACAGGTTACAAAGGCGAAAGAGAACTCCCATCTACTTGTTATGAAGAAATCTCACATCTTTTTCACTTGCACAGAGGGATGTGGCAATGTAGTAACATTGCATTCTTTTGAGCATAGTTTAGAAGCCAAGAAGATACTTTCAAACAGGTGACATATTCCAGTTACGGCCCAGATGTCCTGCCTTCCCCATCGCACTGCATTTGCTAATAATTGTGGCTGCATGCTTCATATTGGCACTTGCTCCTATGGATTCTTAATTCAAAATAACTGCTGAGAAAGTTTTGCAGAGGCCTCTCCAAGAGGACTCTGCCTTCCTCATGCATTCTGGTTGGCTTGGTGTATTCTCTGGGGACTTTCCTTGGCTGGGATGCTCTCCATTCCTTGCTGATGGACATGATCTTACTGCCCAGTCTGTCTCAGATTTTCAAGTATTCAGTTTTAGAATCAATGATACCTCCCCACCCCCAACTTTTGAAGGGACGTAGAGAGAAAAATGGCAAAGTGCCTTCTGTGATTTTTGAAGACTCCTGGGGGCTGAGCAAGAGGCTGAAACACTGAAAATGAGCCAGTGGAATCCTGGTTTGGATAATTGTTCAAATAGAGGAATCTTGTCACATGACTTAGTTGAGAATTTCTTAGGGCTAATATAGAGGGTGTTTTGTTGAAATAGTTGGTAAGCAAATTGTGGCAGGCAAGTTTCTTTCTCACACTCACACTAGTATTATGAGACTGGTAGGTCAAAGCATAAACATAGATACCAACTTGTATGCAAATCTTTTGAACAGAATTGAGAAGTGAGGATGAGAGATGTGCAGATTGGTAACTGGTTGGTCAAGAGGAATTAAGTTTATTTTTGTTGCTTCAGAGTCAAGGCAGAACAAGGAAATTTATAGGAAAGCTGATTTCTCTTTCATTTAAGGGTAAATTGTTGGTAATGAGAACTATGTGAAAATAAAATTGGCTGCCTGTAGAGGGAAATGGTTTTTTGTTTATGGCAATATTAAACTATCAGCTGCATGGTCAATTGCAGAAGATGTTTTAAGGATTTAAATATTCTCAGAAGCTTCAACCAGTAATTTGGAATGCTGGCTTTTCATCAGGATTACCTAGGGTGCCTTTACAAGCCACAAAAATCTCTTTTCCTTCCTTCTCTCCTGAGACTTAGATTCACTCACTTTTAGATGAAGCCTGGGAAATTGTCCATTTTTGCTCTGATTCTGAGGCTTTTCCAGGTTGAGAACTGCTGGATCAGATCCCCCTTATCACCAGTCTTAAGCCTCTTCATTCCTTAGGCTTTGGTTTTCTTGGGTTCTGGCTGCTGCTGCAGCTTTTCTGTTTTACCTGGATACCAATGCTGACATGACTATGTTGATGATAGTAGCATTCTTTAGATGATAAAGTATGTGATTTTGAGGATCAGCAGTGTCAGACTGGGCATAGAAGTCATGGGCCTGTTTTTAATAGATGAATAAGAGATGCAGGTGAGTTCCTGCTTGAGGTCGCTTGATGAGCAGCAGAAATCCTGGGAGTTACTTCGTCTTCCTTCACTAAAGCCTCTGCAAATTTGGAAATTAAAAGTGTGTGCCAGCTTCTCATAAAGACTCCTGAAAGTGGTGTTGTCTCTACCAGAAATGCAGTGTAATGTGAAAGGCCTTATCTTTGGCCATGTATTGTTTGCCAGCTTGAGGCATTCATGTGTCCTGTCCAAAATCATGATCCCCTTACACAGGTATGTGTGTTTCAACATTGAGGGGATAGATGTTTCTCCAACCCCCCACTGCAACCCTGCAGGTCTCCATCTGCTTGATGTCTTAAGTGTTGTATGCATACTTAAGATAGGGCAAGTCTGATTGAGGGCCTGATTTCATGCTGGAAACTGCTTTTGAAGAAGGTAACTGTCTTTGGCAAAAGTAGAGTAGGAAAAGACAACACTGCCAAAGAAAATACAGCTTATCATCAGATATGGTATGTTATTTTGGTGCTTTCCAAAGGGCAGGTTTTACACCAGATCTGAGTGCATTACTGTTGTATCTCTTGAGCCCTATGGAGGGGCTTTTTCACTCCCCCACGTCGGTCTTTCAGACTACCTTTATATGGCTCTTGACCTGTTAGCACTGTGCCAGAAGGAAGCTACCTGTGTTGCTACCCATCATTGTCATTGAACAAACACTGACTGAGTCCCTCTTGCCTCTTGACACTGGGAGAAGGACTCGAAACACTCTAGCGTTCTTATATTCTAGCATTCTAATCATCATAGTGGCTCTGGGAGGGATTGGATAATTGTTCCTAAGTCTAGTTGCCAGATGAAAAACTGAGGTTCAGAAGATCTAAGTGATTATCTTAAGTCATGAAAGAAAGGCTTTTAGCAGATTCCAAACTAGAACGGATTTTGTTACGCTCCTAGTTCAGCATATTCTGGGAAAATAAGTGTCTTTAAAAAGATTGTATAAAGGAGTCACTCTGGCCAGTGCCTGTAATCCCAGCACTTTGGGAGGCTGAGGCAGGCAGATCACCTGAGGTCAGGGGTTCAAGACCAGCCTGGCCAGCATGGAGAAACCCTGTCTATACTAAAAATACAAAATTAGCTGGGCATAGTGGCACAAGCCTATAATCCCAGCTACTCGGGAGGCTGAGGCAGGAGAATCGCTTGAACCTTGCAGGCGGAGGTTGCGGTGAGCCAAGATTGCACCATTGCACTCCAGCCTGGGCAACAAGAGCAAAACACTGTCTCAAAAAAAAAAAAAAAAAAAAAAAAAAAAAGGTCACTCTGTGTATATTGGAGTGCTTACATGCTCTAGAAAACATTTGTCACCTCTTGTGTCCCAGGCCAGGCCATCCGTGATCTCCTTTCTGCCCCAGCCTCTCCCCTGCCATGTCCGTACAATACTGGGTTATTGTCTTTCCTGGAACATGTCTTCTGTTCCCCATTCCCCTTGCTGTTCCTCACGAGCAGCAGGTCCACTTCCCCCAGATCTTTGCCTTTTCTCTGCTGGAAACACCCCTTTTCCACCAGCCACTGCTTACTGTGGTTGCCCCCAGGTCTCTGCTCAGACATGAACTTAGCATGAAGCCTTTTCTGACTGTCCTCACCTCCACACCCAGCCCTGCAACCTCATCACCGTGACCTTCCTTGTCCTGTTGGCCTTGCTTTATGGTATTTCTTTTCTCAAGTATCTTACCACAATTGGCAAATATGTAATCTGTTTCCCCCTCTGCAGTGTATGCATCACCAGGATAGGGACTGATTTGCTTTCATTCACTGCCTTACAGCACTTTTGAATAATGCCCAGCAGATAGTAGATTCCCAATAAGATGTTGCAGCAGGCTTGCTATCATTGTCAGTATTATGGGCTTCTTACCACTCATGAAAGCAAATTAAGTGTGTGAGAGAGAGAGTTGGTATTCAAGCTGGTAATCTATAATGTTGAAACAAATGTGAACCACTTGATAACTAACTTGTTCAAAAACTGAACTGACAGTGTCCTGTATGACATTTTTGTGAAGCTAATATGAAATTATACCTATGAAAGATGTGCTGACACTTGAAAATGACTTTCACTGATCAAAGGCTGTCCTGAATGGCTGCTGTGATGTGCTTGCTCCTGGTATACCTGTGTTCATTGATGATTTGGCTAAAATGGTAATTTATAGGGGGCTGAGTTTGAAAATGGTTTCAATTTAGGCTTACTTGCCAACTGTGTTGTGTTCTTGTTATAACGTGTCTAAAATCGTATGTTGAGATTTACCATAAAATGTCCAAGGTCATTAAAATATAGATAAGTTTGTTAATAGCTTAGCCAAACTCTTATATTAATCATGCTTTATAATTTTGTTTTCCTTTAGTGTTACCTGGAATGTCAGAGAGCTGAAAGCAGTCATATTTTGGGATCATGCACCTACTGTGACAGTGTATAAAAAAAGATAATTAAGTATGCACCCAAGAAGTAGCTGCTCCCCTACCCATCACAAACTGTATAGAAGGATATCTCCTAAGGATTTTATCATGTGAAAACTTTCTGAATTTTAGTTGGCTGTTTTTAGAAATGCAGATAAGATGAAGGATATTGGACAGCAGCTATACACTACACACTTGAAGGGTGGACATAATTCCTTGACCATGTCACCCAAACAGCCTGATGCTAATGGAACACCTCGCCCAGATAGACAAGAAGCACAAACCCTTTTGTATCAAGGCTCAGAGGCAGAGGCTGCCATGATGACCATTGCTACATGTGCAAAGTGCAAAAGTGTTCACAAGATCTCTCTTCAAGATTTGCAGAAGGGTACAGGGAAGGACGGTATATATGTCTGCTTCCAGTGCAGCCTCGGTGCAGCTCCTCCCAATTTTCATTTTGTGAGCAATAATCCCAGTGCTACTCATGTTGGAAATAAAACTGAAAACTTCTCAAGTCCTGTCAGTAACAAATTTAAGGTAAGGAACTTTAAGCCAGGCAAATACTATTGTGATAAATGTCGATTTTCCACAAAGGACCCGTTGCAGTACAAAAAGCACACCCTTCAACACGAGGAGATTAAATTCATTTGTTCTCACTGCAGCTACATTTCGTATACGAAAGGAGAGTTTCAGAGGCATTTGGTGAAACACACAGGCATATTTCCTTATCAGTGTGAGTATTGTGACTATGGTGCTATCAGAAATGATTATATTGTCAAACACACAAAGAGAGTACATGAAAGGGCAGGTGCGAAACGGCCAGTCAAAGCTGTTGCCAAGCTGGAGCCAAAAAGAACCGGAACTTCAAAACAAAACCCAGAGCTTCTAAAAGCTTCCAGTCCACGGACTGCATTTCAAAATAAGTGGTCAGATCAACTGTCAGGTTTCTCACTCCATGCAAATAAAGACAAAATGCACAATATCATGTTGTTACCTGAACCAAAGGAATACCAAAAAGATGTAGTTTGTATTCCAAATAAAATGACCCTGTCTGAGCCAAATGAAGTCAACCTATTTGAGAACAAAAATGTTGAAGTAGAAGTGTTATCCCCTGCTAAAGAACCTGTTCAGCCAGGTATGCCATTGACAGTTGTTGCACCAGCAGAACTAGTTGTTCCTGCAAACTGTTTAGCCCAGTTGATAGACGTGAAGGTTGTCAATGGTACACAGCAGCTTGTTCTGAAACTGTTTCCACTGGAAGAAAATAATTGCCTTGAAGCTGGAAGGGGTAATGGAGGTGATTCTGAACGTATGGTGAATGAGAAGAGTTCAAATGAACAAGAAAAAATACTTTCTGCAGAAAAAACAAAGTCACTGACAGTTGACAGGAATGTTGGAAAACTCGTAGGCATTGATAGTTTCCAACCTTCAGTTCAGAAACAGCTTAAAAATGTGAAATGGGTAAGGTCTTACGATTTTATTATGCCAAGTTCTAGTGTGCACAACAATGGAAAATCCTTCATTAATTCGGAAACAATTGAGGATTTTCAGAAAAAAAATAATTTGTATCCACATAGAACTGCTTTTCCTTCCGTTGCCTTAAAAGGTCATTCTCTAGCATCTGTATTTAAAAACAGTGTTTTACGTAGTCTTGGAGCTGCATCAAACCCTTTTCCATATAAAGCTGCTGTTTGTTTTGCTGAAAATGGAAGAAATTTACACAGTAACTCACAGCAGTTACTCCCTTTTGCTGCATCACCTGCAACCTTTTCCTTCTCTGGACAAAAGGGCTTATTGCCTATAAGTGAAAATGACTTGGAATCTACAAGTAAAATCAGTATTCCTGTAAAAATGGTTTCCTCTAATAGAAAGCAGGAAGATAACCAGACAGAGGAACACAAGGCAGTTTCAACTGTAGGCCAGATTTCCTCTCAACATAAGAGTGAGTATTTACATATAAACATAACTGGAGAAGATAGATCTCAACAGCCTGGGGATAAGCCTTTGGAATTAAAGAATTCTGAAAGGACTCACAACACTAATGATGGCCCAGTCATCTCATCAGTATTTTCTCTGAGCTCTGGATCTGAAAATGTCCCCGAGGGCATTAAGTGGAATAGCTCAACGTCTAAAATAAAGTCAATTGAACTGTTGCGCAGAAAAATAGCTCAGTTAATTGAGTCCTGTGGCAAGCCTTCATCTTTGGCTTCAAATAGTGCACATCGTCGCTCTGTAGGACAGGCATCAAAGGGAACTTCAAAAGCTACCTCTGAAGGTATTCAAGAAATCAACGTGTCAGTCACTGGCCCTGGCCATCCCACAGGTACTCCTCAGAAACCTCCGGATGATGGTGGTGTTACTGGTAATGGACAGCTTACTCATCAACAAATATATCCACACTTTGCAGATGGCAGTAATAGGAAAACCAAAAGCAGAGTGGCCAGGAAGGCTCATGTTGCCACACCAGTGTTAATCCCCAAAGGGGCTGTGTTGAGGGTTCTTAATTCCTCTGAGGATGCCCACATCATAGAGGCTACATGTGAAGCACCTGTCAGCATACCTTGCAGTGAAACACAGTTAATAAAACCAGTTCCATTTTGCCCTGTGAAACAGGCAGACTCAGAGCCTTTAAGAAGTGAAAGCGGGCCAATAGATATGTCCCAAAATATTGAGACACCTCTGCGCCCTAAACTGAGAAAAGAGAGTGCAGTCTGTAGCACCATCCATAAAAAAACTGGCCTCTTGCATGGACAGCAAGGAAGCAGTGAATTAAGTAAGCAAGGGAGACTGCTTTCCAGAAGTCTTTCTATAAGTAGAAATAAAACCAAACAAGTACACTTATCCAAGAAGAAAAACAAAATTCAGGCTGAACCCAGCCACTGTCTCAAGGATCCTTCAATTTTTCAGGTTGCAAGGCAACTTCGACTGATAGCAGCTAAGCCAGATCAGTTGATTAAGTGTCCCCGTCGGAACCAGCCAGTCATTGTGTTAAACCACCCTGATGTGGACTCACCAGAAGTGACCAATGTGATGAAGGTAATAAATAAATACAAAGGCAATGTCCTCAAAGTTGTTTTATCAGAGAGGACTAGGTGTCAGCTAGGCATCAGACGGCATCATGTACGCCTGACCTACCAGAATGCAGAAGAAGCCAGTCAAATTAAAAGGCAAATGATGTTGAAAATGAAACTCAAAAAAGTTCATAAAAACAACTACCAGGTAGTGGATTCCTTGCCTGATGATTCTGCACAGTGTGTATTTAAGTGCTGGTTTTGTGGGCGGCTGTATGAAGACCAGGAAGAGTGGATGAGTCATGGCCAACGGCATTTGATAGAAGCAACTAGAGATTGGGATGTTCTTTCCTCCAAGGGCAAATAAGTAAACAGTTACTCTTTAAAGCAAGTTATTTTTTAGTTTATTCTGGTTTGGAGTCCCTCCACCAAGATTCAGTAGAAGAAATACAGACTGTAGAAATGAGAGGACTGCTAATTGTTCAGAACTGTAGGAATATTGGGAGCCAGGAGTCTGAACCTGAAATATGTGATTGGACCCCAGAATGTATTTGAAGGCTCTGAAATTGTACACACAAATTGGTACATACACATTTTTCTGGAGAGCCTGTGAAACTGAACAGATTTTCAGTGGGATCTGAGACTTTTCTTTGTTTAGCACCCCATTTTCTAAGTACATACACACACAGATGTTTAATAATCCATTCAGAGGGGCAGATTGAGAATGTTTTACACATTTTCTTCATATAAATGCTACAGAAAAACCTTTGTTTTGGTGTGCACATCCATTTTGTTTTTGCTTTAACTTGTGCTCTGAGTATTTGGTGCACAATGGAAATTGTATTTTCTACTTTACTGGCTTCAATTTGGTTATAGAGAAATGGCCATTCTTTTACTCCCTCCCTGGTTTTGTAATACTCCCGAGTGTTCTGTATAGCACAAAGAGTTTTGCTTTTATTGGCCATTTTAAATAATGTTTTCAACTGCTTGCCTGGATTTACTCCTTTCACTGCAAGTGTTAGAAGATAGATAACATTTTCAAATGTTTAGCTTTTGCTTTCTTTAAAATACATTGCTTTATGACATATGGGAAGGGAACGTACCTTTTTGCAAAGACAAAAAAAGATTACAAAAGGAAAATACCTAAAACTGTTTTCTCTTTGCCCTTACCATTCCCAGAAACATAAGTGACCAATTTAAAATGCTAGGGAACAGGCTTATAACATAGCTAAAACTTGCAAACAGAGTTCAAGGTAGGCTTATAAAGTTGTGAAAGGGGTTTCATATGCCTTTTAGTTTTCATTTGGGATTCATCCAGAGACCGTGGGTGGATGCTGTCTGTTCTCGCTTCTTGATCCCTTTGATTCATGGACACTCTCCTCCCTTTGTCATTTCTTCTGAACAGGGCCTCCTGTGGACTAGCACAACTTCCTTGCCCACTGTTTCTTCCCTTCTGTGCCTTTGAGACCCCTTAAGGTTTTCCCTCATGAAATTACTAGAAAATGGCAGGAATTAACAAAATGGAGACCTCCCACTGTTTTTGCTAAAGTTACAGGAACATGATCCCTATTTTTCATTGATAGTAATGTTCTGTTTCTAATTTGTCTTAACCACATTCATGCTTACCCTGCTGCTCAGCTGTCTCAGGGAAGCAACTCCGGGAACACTGCTTCCACTCCGTTCTCTACCAACAGATGTCAGGACTGTCACTTGTCTACACAACACATTTGTGTTCTTTAGAAAAGGCCCGCCCCCTGCACAAGCACAGCCTCTTGGGCAGATAGATGGCTTGGTAAAAGCTTAAGACATGATTCTAGTCTTCACTTTCCTGTGCAGCTGGGCACTTTCCTGTGCAGCTTCACTTTCCTGTGCAGTAGACACCTGGTCTACTTCAGGTAGACCACAGATGGCACAACCGTGAGGCAGCCCCAACTTGGATTTCCCTCCTTCCAGGGGCTATTAACTGCCTTAGGCGATTTGTGGGGTGCAGTGAATGAAGGGTTGTCACACCTGAAAAAGACACCAATGATTTCTTATTGGGTAGTCGATTGGAGACTTTGATTTTTTTTTTTTTTTTTTCACATGGGAAAGTCTTAGATTCCAGTAGATGGAATTTCAATCCTTTGCAGTTTGTTCTCATTACAGGTAATCGACATTTCTTTTGTATAATTCAATACATGATCAAGTCAATTAGTTATTTTTTATTGAAATTTAAAACTTGCATTTTTATATATGTGTGTGTGTACACATAAAAATATTTTTTACCATATGAAAATTGCAGTAGCTAGTTTTCTGATTTCCTATTTTATAACAATACATGGGCTGGAAAAATGTAGAACGTTTTTATATTCTAGAAATTTATTTTGGAAGTACATTTTTATAAGGGTCTAATCTCACTTTCAGAAAATGAAAGCACAGGAATGATGGGGTCTGGTTTATATGAACAAGTGAGTGGAAACCCCTGTGGATCATTTTATTATTGCATTTAGTCCCTGTGCATTTTTATTTGGTGCTTTTTAGGAAGTAGATCTTTGGTACCATTTCACTACGTAAAGGAGAGCATTCGAAGTTTTATCCATGTTATATATTGTACTCCTGTGGCATGAAAAGTAGCTCCCGAGATACGGAGAGGAGAGGAGTGAGAAAGAAAAGGCTGTGATTTTTTGGGTTTTTTTTTTTTCCTACTTTTTTTTCTCTCCTATTCCTCACCACACAGTGCTTTTTCCTGAAAAGCTGGACTGAGAATTGGCCTTGAATCAGGTCAGAGTGTTAACTGTCAACATGAAGTATTTGCACTTTGCAGCATCAACTGTTTTTCAGGCATTAGCTAAAAACACAACTTGCATACTTTGACAGAGCTTAATTGCGTGAGTAGAATATGTAGCAAAGCTTTTTAGGATTTTCAGAACTAGAATACCTTTTAAGGAATTAAAAGGGTTTCTGGAAGTCAAAAATGGGAAAGCAAAAAGTAGCTGTCCTCCCTAAATAAAGAGCTTTAGAAAATAGCTTAACCTGTAGGTACATGTTATGAAATAAACATTTCTAACAAAACAAGGGAGTAAGGGCAGACCTGTGTTGAGTATTTGCGTGTGTTCTTAACTTTGAAGGACCTCCAATCACTACATTTTGTTAATACTACCAATAAAATCATTTTAAACTTATTTTTAAAGTAGGTTTTCTTACTTTGGGGGACCCAAAAGTGAGAGATTGTTATATTTAGGATATAGACAAATAGAGTAAAAGTTAAAAAAACAACAAAAAACCTTACTCAAAGTATACTCTAATAGACTATATTCAGTTTTTTTATCCCCAGTCCGGAACATCTTGTAAGCCATCATTAAGGGCCACCTGCTGTCTGTTGAACTACACTGAACACCATATATTGTCTCTCAAGCTCCATCGCAATTTCTTTAGGACATGTTATATAATCCATCCCAGAAACTGAAGATGTGATGCTGCTCGGCCTTTGGAATAATTTTTAAATCTGTAAATGTCTATATGAGCAGAAACAAAACATTGTGTAACATGTTAGAAGCATTATTGTAATTCCTGTGTTAACAGTTTGTGTGTCTGCTGCTCTGGTTTTGAAACATGTTTGTATATAGATATTGGAGTTGGCATACATTTTGTTAAATAAAGCAACATTTTCTTTGCCCTTTGATTTCAAACGTTATGCAGGTGACTTGTTTATTACATAGCCTATTTGTATTATACATTTCTGAGTCAAAGGCAAGACATCATTCTACATAACAGGTGTTTTGAATTCTACCAGGGTAGGTTTTGAATTAGATGCAATGATGGGATGGTTAACCTTGCAGACCCTAATATGAGGCCAGGTCATGTTTTTGTTTTGTTTTGCTTGCAAATTCACAAGAGGTGCTGGTTTGGACAATAGTGGCAATTTTCCTGTTGTGGACAGTGGCCTCAGCAGAGAATGTATGTGGGCCTTTAGCCTGCCTTCCATGTCTTGGGTAGAAGAGTTCCCAATCAGTGATAAGCCCCTAGACCACATGAGTGTACTTGCACTATTGATGTCATCTCTCTAAATGATCTCTTGCACCCAAGTCCACATATGTTTGCGTTGCAAGAGTATGAGGATATTTAAAGAGGCTCTTAATTTCCTCATCTCACTCCCAGGGCCCAAGGAGTCATAAGGGAAAGGAAGGAAATTGGACTTGTGACAAATATTGGCAGATTGAGAAAAAGGGAGGTGAGTTGCTTAAGTTCAGCAATTTGATCAGTTTATTTTCTGAGTTAAAATGAGTCATCATCTTTGAATCCTACAGGATCGTTAACTGTCACCTTTGACAGTAGTTATTTAGGGGAGAGTGAAGGTCAAATAAGGCAGCAGGAAACTGAAGGGGCTCTGTATTATGCATAGAGTACCAGGGGTAGCTGTAGTGTGGTGAGTCAAATAGGAAACATGAGGGGAAATTGACTTCAAGCGTGTAAAGCTAGGAAGTGGCCGTCACTAATGTACACTGTTATAGAAAACATATTAAAACTGAAGCTCAGGAGAATTAATAACACCTGATTGACCAGGTTTACATGGTGCCCTTTCATTTCAAATATTACGAGCCTTCATTTATCACATTACTTCATTTAGAAAATAGCTTAACTTGAATGTGCATGTCATGAAATTAATACATTTCTAACAACGAGGGAGTAGGGGCAGAACTGTGTTGCGTATTTGTGTGTCCTCACCTTAATTTTGAAGGACCTCCAATTACTACATTTTTTTGTTGTTTGTTTTTGAGATGGAGTTTCACTCTTGTTGCCCAGGCTGGAGTGCAATGGCAGGATCTTGGCTCACCACAACCTCCGCCTCCTGGGTTCAAGCGATTCTCCTGCCTCAGTCTCCTGAGTAGCTGGGATTACAGGCATGTGCCACCATGCCCAGCTAATTTTGTATTTTTAGTAGAGACAGGGTTTCTCCATGTTGGTCAGGCTGGTCCCAAACTCCCGACCTCAGGTGATTGGCCCACCTTGGCCTCCCAAAGTGCTGGGATTACAGGCGTCGGCCATGGCGCCCAGCCTATATTTTGTTAATAAATGACAGGATAAATGAAGTAATGTGTAGGATAGTGTTTTGGCAGGAGCACCTTAGTACCCCCTAGTATCTGCAAAGCCCTCTCCTTTGTACTATGTAGTCATTTGTTCCCACAGCTACACAGTATGAGTTGCTTTGTAAGGTTTGCACATCCATCAGACTGCTGGGATGAGATGCCATGCTAAGGATCTAGACTTAGTCTAGAGTCTTGCTGTCCAATAGAAACATAATGTGAGCCAATTTGTAGCCACAGTTTAAGAGTAAAAAGAACAGATGAAATTAAACATTTAATTTGTCGCAATACATCTAGAATATTCTTTATCTTCAGTCAGCAAAATATTTACTGCAACATTACACACACACTTTAAAAAAAAAAAGTTTCAGAAATCTGGTATGTATTTTACATATACAGCATGTTTCAAGTTTAATGCTAAATTTTCAGTTATTGTAATCAAAAGTAACCCTACCAAAACCCTGAAGTTTTTAATGGAAAGATATTTTACACCGCTTCAATTTTAAAATTATAGTTCCTCAGCCACCCTAGCCACATTCCAAGCATTCACATGCCTAGTGGCTGCTCTACCGAACAGCACAGAAGGGGAGGTGTGCTGTATTGTGAATATATACTTCTCTGAGCTCCTTGATGGGAAGCATTGGATTTTATTTTCTATATATCTGAAACTAGGGTAAGCTAGGCTAGACTTCACTCACCCAAATTTAGCGAATGCCAATTCTGTGCCAGGTTCTGTATTCATGCCTGGCAGTTCTATTTGTAGGTCTGTACGCTAGAGAAACTGTTCATATGGGACTTTTTGAGGTTGGCACTCATTTATTTGGCAATTCTAGTTGTTCAACAAAAGAAATGTTTATTTCTCATTCACAGTACATGTCCACCATGGGTCAATAAGGCGCTCAGCTCCCCACAGTCTGTTAGGGACCTGGGCTGATGGAGGGCCCCATCTTGTAGCTGCCCCTCGGGATCACCTGGGTGTCTCCATCACTGAGACAGGAAAAGAGTACGAGGAGAGGATCTTGCACCGGTGAGAACACACAGCACTCCACTCACAACCGGCTGCCCAGAACTGGTCACGTAATCTAACAGGTCTATTCAGCACCACCATCTTTGCACATAGGAAAAACAAGAGAACCAGTGTATTGATAAACACCAATGATGTCGAACACACTGGTCATACGGTGCATGCTGGAGAAGTATAAATGTCAATTGTCTACATGAAAAGCAACTTGCCAATCTGATAGTTGTGAAATGGTAACATCCTGACAGGAGTTGAAGATCTGCAGAAACGGGGATTTCAACATAATACTTGGCAATACTAAACTTGAAACAATATATTGTTTTCATTTTCCTAATTATTAATGAGCTAGTACCCCTTTGCAAATATTTATTGGACATTTAAATTTTCTGTGAATTGCCTGTTTATTGGATATTTGAATTTTCTGTGTATAACCTATATTCTTTGTCTACTATTGAACTGTTCATTTTAAACTTTTAGAAGAAAATGTGGGCACTCTTAAAAATTCCTAGAGAAAAAAAAAACTTTAAGATTGGGCTTCTTGTACTTTTTAAATAAAAGAAATCTTTCCCTACCCTAAGTGTAAGAAAATAGTGTTTCGTGTTAAATTGGTATTAAAAATAAACTTTCATACAACAGTGGAATCCATATTGTTATACAAGTGGTCAGTTATAGGTTTTGTAAAAATCTTTTGAAAAGGATCTAGGTCCAGATTTTTCTGTATGAAAAAACTTCAAAGTCATATTAAGTCCACACTCTCACAAAAGTTAATTCCACGTGGATTATTTACTCACTTGTCCTAAAACCCATTGTTAGAGTCCAAGCTTTTCCCCCTGTATGTCACACTACATCTGTACATCCAGGTTTCATATTTGTGTGGATCTATGTTGGGGTCTCTGTGCTGTGGCATTATGCTGTTTGTTGTGACTCTTCAAAATTATTTCTAATATTATAGCTTACAGGTATATAAAATATGGAAAGGCTTCCCATAGTGGATATTATAAAGATACAGTAATGGCAGTAATGGCCTTAGCTATTCTTGATTCTTTGCTCTTCCATATGCATTTTTATTATTATTATTAGTTTTAGACAGAGTTTCACTCTGTCTCCCAGGTTGGAATGCAGTGGTGCAATCTTGGCTCACTGCAACCTCTGCCCCTCGGGTTCAAGCAATTCTCCTGCCTCGGCCTCTGGAGTAGCTGGGATTGCAGGCGCTTGCCACCACACCCAGCTAATTTTTGTGTTTTTAGTGGAGACGGGGTTTCACCATATTGGCCAGGCTGGTCTCGAACTCGACCTCAAGTGATCTGCCTGTCTTGGCCTCCCAAAGCGCTGGGATTACAGGTGTGAGCCACCACACCCAGCCCATATGCATTATAAAATGCTTGTCAAACCCTGCTGAGATTTTTATTGGAATAGCATTGACATTTTAGTTGCATTTGAGGAAAATCGTCATCAATGGGAAAGTGCTATCACCATTTAGTCTGGTAAATGTAATAGAAATAAAGTTGTGCCAGACCAATTACATTTCACAATTTATTTCCTATATTTTGGGGAAAAGATCTCATTTTCAATAAAAATGAAAACCAAGCAGGCACAGTGGCTCATGCCTGTAATGCCAGCACGTTGAGAGGCCTAGGCGGGCAGATCACCTGAGGTCGGGAGTTCAAGACCAGCCTGACCAATATGGAGAAACCCCGTCTCTACTAAAAATACAAAAAAATTACCCGGGAGTGGTAGCACGTCCCTGTGATCCCAGCTACTCAGGAGGCTGAGGCAGAATCGTTTGAACCCTGGAGGTGGAGGTGGAGGTTGTGGTGAGCTGAGATCGCATCACTGCACTCCAGCCTGGGCAACAAGAGCAAAAACTCCATCTCCCCGACCCCCACAAAAAAGAAAAACCCCACAGATTGCAAAATCGAAGCCATGAAGAAGAAAGTTATATGATTTGCAAATAAGAGAGGTCAACATTTCCAAGTGTAAATTCATTATTTAAAAAAAAAAAAATCAATCAGGTGTCTATGCATGAGAAATAGAAACAGCTCTAGTAGGAATATTTCTATCACCTCTTCTCTTGGGACACTAAGAAAAGCCCTAACCAAAGTAATATGAAATAAAAAATAAACATGGGGGTACCCCTGTATTTTCTAGGTAGACAAAAGATTAGGGCTTAAAAGAAATCAATATTGCAAGAGACAAAAGGGTCCTTAGAGTTTTGCCATTTCATTTAAGCATAATTTTTGTCATAGGTTTTTGGAAGATGCTCAGCTAAAGGCAATTCCTTTATTCCCAAATTGTTTGATTTTTTTCATAAAATTTTAACATTATGTGAATTTTGTCTCTTTTAAAAATACCTGAATAGATTTTTCTTATATTTCTCCTTATATTCCTGGGATGAACCCTACCTTGTCAAGATCTATATGTATAGATGATACTGCTAAGTTTGCAGATCTAATAGAAATCTTTATGTAAGTGATATTGCTCTATAATTTCCCCTTTCAGTATGTCCTTACAGTGTTTCATTATCAAGATGATACTACTCTCATTGAGTGAGTTGGGCCACTTTCTGTATTTCTCTGTTTGATGTAAATTGTTTCAGAAAATAGAAATTAACTGCTCCTTGAAGTGGTAAGCCATCTCACCAATGGAAACATCTTGGGTAGGTGTCTTTAACAGAGAAGGAGAAACATGAACGGGGTCAGGAAGGAGGGTTTGGAAAGTCTGAAATTCCGATTTGATTGCTATACTGATATTTTTTCAGGTTTTCTATTTTTAATTTTTCTACTCTATTCAGTTCACTATCACTAGATACATATAAATAACAGTCATGTTCTTTTGGCATATAAATGCAAGTCAGATGATGCACCTTTTATTATTGTGTGGGACACACAGATTTATATGCCATTACCTTAGCCTCCTGCTCCAGCTGCAGTAACAAAATACCATAGACTGGGTAGCTCATAACAGAAATTTAAGACTGGAAAGTCTAAAATCAAGTCGTAGGCAGATTCAGTGTCTAGTGAGGGCCCACTTCCTGGTTCATAGAAGGCACCTTCTCACTGAGTTCTCACGTGGTAGAAGGAATGAATGAGCTCTCTAAAGTCTTTTTTTTTTTTTTTTTTGAGATGGAGTTTCGCTCTTTTTGCCCAGGCTGGAGTGCAATGGCACGATCTCAGCTCACCACAACCTCCACCTCCTGGGTTCAAGCAATTCTCCTGCCTCAGCCTCCCAAGTAGCTGGGATTACAGGCATGCGCCACCATGCCTGGCTAATTTTGTATTTTTAGTAGAGACGGGGTTTCTCCATGTTGGTCAGGCTGGTCTTGAACTCCCAACCTCAGGTGATCCACCTGCCTTGGCCTCCCAAAGTGCTGGGATTACAGGAGTGAGCCACCGAGCCCGGCCTTCTCTAAAGTCTTTATAAGGACACTAATCCCATTCATGAGGGCTTTACCCTCATGATTTAATCACTGCCCGGAGGTATCCTGTTAATATCATCACACTGGAGATTAGGTTTCAACATACACATTTTGAAAGGACACAAACATTCAGACCACAGCAGCCATTGTGTGCAAACCTACATCCTCCATCTGTTATATGAGTTGTATATTATATAGGTTGTAAAGTGAAATGTTTGGGTAGGTATGTGTTAACACTGTTCCAAAAATGTTTTATTCAGTTAATGAATGCAGCTCATGAAATCTCTGAAAGCATGGTTTCCATCACCCTAACTGTGCTTAGAAACATGTCCTTATGTAAAAAAGATGGCTAGAAAGCAAATGGTGCTTGTCATAGAATGCACCTTGACCAAGTTGCAAAGAACAGTGTCTGCTGCTGCTATTGCTAAACCTTACAAGTCTTCAAATATTCCTCAGAGCATTGTACAATAGGCTTTTTACAATGAATGGTCAAAGAGCTGCCTGATATCAACACTGAGCCCATATTAGTCAAAATAATATAACAAAACTGAAATTTGAAGTGCATTAAATACAGCAAAGGTTTATGCATCCCCATGTGAAGTCCACTTCAGGTTGGACAGCACTCCTGCCAACCTTACCTTGGGGGCCACATGCTTCAGATGGCAGAATACAAAACAGGGAAGATAGGGTAGGAGAAAGGAACACTGATTCTTTAATGCCTTAGCCAGGAGGTGACATATGCAATGCCCCCAACATTCTATTAGCTGAATTTAGTTCAACAGTTTCAACTATCTGCAAGGGAAATCAGGAAATGCAGGGGAGCATGGGGAATATTTGCTAAATAACTTGCCACATTAACTGTCTGACTTTGCGCAAGTAACTTAGCCTCCCTGTGCCCCAATGCATGTAGTATTAGCTCTGATTTTATAGCTAAAACTAGCATATTTTGTATCTTGCAGATTATAAGAATTCAAACACTCAACATGGTATCTCAGTGTTGATTCAATAAGCACTTACTAATCGATTGACATCTTTTCTGGAGCAGGCACAGACCATCTTGATGTAACAGTGAGTATACTAGCATGATCCTTGTCCTCATGTTGCCTAGAATTTGTTACTCAAAGTATGGTCCTTGGTCTGATAGCATCAGCATTACCTGATATCTTGGAAGAACTATAGAATTTCTGGCCCCATCCCAACCTCCTGGATCACAATCTGCAGATGCCTGGATGGCTTGCATGGAAATGAGAGTGTGAGAAAAACTGACTAGAACACTGCTCCTTCATTTCTCCCATTCATCTAGTGAAATGTTTTCTTTCTCAAGAGCACCTGTCCTGATTACCTCACCAACTCCACCCCCATCTCACAGTCAGGGATTAGATGTTGCCATGACATTGCTATTGCTCTTAGCAAAAGAAAGGAATTATAAAGTGCTTATGGTCCAGTGGGGAAGACAGCATCTTTATGTTATTAGGGGAAGCAGTGCCATAGGCAATAATTAGTGGTAATGTGAACCAGAGGTGTAGGGGGAAGGGGTAAGCAGGGAGGAAGAAATAAGGGACTGAAAGACAGTGTCCTCTTACTGTGCACACTGGACAGGACGCTGAAATCCAGGGTTGAAGGAAAGTGAACCAAGATGCTGTTGCTGTTCAGTTCAATTAAGAATTTTTTCAGCACTGATCTCTCCAAAGTTGAATACCTGCTTGCTATGGCTTTTTGTTGCTAGTTTACTGTATTGCTGGGACTGAGAGCAAGACTTCCCAGGGCCTTGTGCATAATAAGCCTGTGATTTAAAGTCTCAGCAGAGTTTGAGAAGCACCCACTTATTGTGCATGCAATGACTAAGAATCCCATTAAAAGGCAGATTCTGAGTCAGTGTGTCTGAAGATGCCGATGCCGCTATTCCAGGGACCACATTTGCAAATCCTCAAGTTCTCTTTTATAAAAACAGAGTAAGCAACAGCTTTTGGGGAACGTAGCTAGCTTACAGCCTTGCTACTACTTTTTACATATTTCTACGAAAATGCCATGAAAAATTTCTTGCTAATTTTTACATATTTCTATGAACTGACCTAAAAAGCAAAATAAATTTCCAAGTCTTCTCTTAAACACTAGACAGTAAATAGTGAATCAGATTATAGGGTAGTCTGCCCATCAGCATCTCAGCAACTCAGACAAGGCTGATCCTGAGACAGCTATACCTCACCTCTCTACAGCCCTCCTCTCCAATGCCATCTTCGAGGATTTGGGCCTTTAAAGCTCTTAAGGTAGTTTGAGCCATGGACATCTATCACCTCTATCAACTAGGAATTCTGAATAATACTTTATAATGAACTCCTATAACTAGCCATTGTGTGGGTGGGCCCCTGGAGAGCTCTAAGCTGGTCCCATGGTTTAAAAATCACTTGGGAGAATGGGCAGGTGCTTCAGGGCTAAGCAGGTAGCACTAGGGTCCCCAACCCTCACCCACACCCCAGCCAGAACAGCTCCAATTTTACCTGTTATTGCTGTGGCTATTGTTGTTTTTAATTTGTCTGCGAATGTTTTGAGGAAAAGAAGCAATTTGATCCTTTGATAAACTCCTAATTTAGCCTATCATCTTACCCCAGTTAGAATGACTATTATCAAAAAGGCAAAAAATAACAGATGGTGGCAAGGATGCAGAGAAAAGGGAGTTCATACACTGTTGGTGGGAATGTAAATTCATACGGTCATTACGGAAAACATTACAGAGATTTTTCAAGAAACTGAAAATAGAACTACCATACAATCTAGCAATCTCATTACTGGGTATTTTTCCAAAGGAAAGGAAATTAGTATAGGAAAGGGATACCTGCACCCCTATGTTTATTGCAGCACTATTTACAATAGCAAAGCTAAGAATCAACCTAAACATCCATCAGTGAATGAGTGGACAAAGAAAACGTGGTGTATATATACACAATGAATAGTATTCAGCCATAAAAAGAATGCAATCCTGACATTTGCAGCAACATGGATGGAACTGCAGGTCATTATAAGTGAAATAATCCAAGCAAGGGAAAATATCACATGTTCTCAGTCATATGTGGGAACAAAAACAGCCAATCTCATAGAGATAGAGAGAACAGTGATGGTCACCAGAGGCTGGGAAGGGTATGTGTGTGAAGCAGGTGGGTGGGGATGGGGAATGAAGAGAGATTGGTTAGTTGGTACAAACAGATGGAAGGAATGCATTCTAATGTTTGATAGTAGAGTAGGATGACTTTAGTTGTTGATGTATTGTACATTTTAAAATAGGTAGAAGGGGCTGGGCATGGTGGCTCACGCCTGTAATCCCAGCACTTTGGGAGGCCGAGTCAGGTGGATCACTTGAGGTCAGGAGTTTGAGACCAGCCTGGCCAGCATGGTGCAACCCCATCTCTACAAAAAATACAAAAAAATTAGCCAGGCATGGTGGCACATGCCTGTAGTACCAGCTACCTGGGAGGCTGAGGCAGCAGAATCGCTCGAACCCAGGAGGCAGAGATGGCAGTGAGCCAAGATCGCGCCACTGCACTCCAGCCTGGGAGACAGAACAAGACTCCGTCTCAAAAACAAACAAACAAACAAACAAAAAAACCCAGGCATGGTGGTGCATGCCTGTAATCCCAGCTACTCAGAAGGCTGAGGCAGAAGAATCACTTGAACCTGGCAGGCGGAGGTTGCAGTGAGCCGAGATCATGCCATTGCACTCCAGCCTGGGGAACAAGAAACTCTCTCTCAAAAAAATAATTTTTTGGGCCGGGCGCGGTGGCTCAAGCCTGTAATCCCAGCACTTTGGGAGGCCGAGACGGGCGGATCACGAGGTCAGGAGATCGAGACCATCCTGGCTAACCCGGTGAAACCCCGTCTCTACTAAAAAAAATACAAAAAACTAGCCGGGGGAGGTGGCGGGCGCCTGTAATCCCAGCTACTCGGGAGGCTGAGGCAGGAGAATGGCGTAAACCCGGGAGGCGGAGCTTGCAGTGAGCTGAGATCCGGCCACTGCATTCCAGCCTGGGCGACAGAGCGAGACTCCGTCTCAAAAAAAAAAAAAAAAAAAAAAAATTTTATATATATGATTTATATATATTACATATATATATATGACAGGACTTGAAATGGTCCCAACAGATAGAACTGGTAAACACTCAAGGTGGTAGATACCCTAACCACCTTCACTTGCTCATTACACACTGTGTGCATGTAACAAAACATCACATGTACCCTATAAATATGTACAAATATGTATCAAAAAAACTTTAAAAAAATTAAAAAATACTTCATGAGTCACTTCATTTCATCTAGTCTCAATATTATATAAATCCCTGTCTTTTAAAGGATTATATATTATATTTAGCAGGAAATAGTGTTCTTCTTTCCAGTCTATATTTCGGTAGAAATTTCACTAGGAAAGCCATAAAAAAAATCATGATTTAGAACTCAGGTTTCTCAAATTAAATGAGATCATTATTGTCAGTTGTATTTGCTAGAAGTTTACACAAATGCTTTCTAAAACTGGAAGTTATCCATATATTCAACGGCAGTAAGGACTAAGACTTGTAAGAAAGCTAAAAATAAATAGCCATAATAAATATTTAAATGAAGCAATTTTTAAAAGCAAAATAAATTTTTAACCTGTAGAATGTGGTGGAGTAGATCATAATAATAATGCTGTTTATTATTACTATCATTATTACTACCATCAAGTAGAGCTGGAAGGAACCCTATCTCAGTCCATCTAAACCAGATTCTCAAGTGAGCTTTCTTCTGTCTTGGCCCTAGACTGGCAGACAAGATCCCATTTGCTGGCACACCTAGAGAACTATGGGCCATATGGCCTGAGCACACACAGGAAAAGCCCTCTCTGCAGCCAGGCACACAGAGTCAGGCACCAATAGAAGAGAGCTCAGAAGGAGCTGACCCTTCCATGCTCACTTCCTTCTCCCAGAGGCAGTAATTGCATGTCATTCCATTTCTAGTGGAGAAGAATGAGTGGGGAGGGGCACAGGTAGTGTGTCTCTGGGTGTCATCCTAGTGGAAGACCCATCGTGGCAACCACTGAAGTTCTCATGGCAACCACTGAGTTTTTCCACAATGCTGGATATGTTCTGCTTGTCCCTTCACCACCCTGCTTATGTCCAGAGAGGCTGAACTCTATGGACTGAAGTATAAGGGCTCCCTTAATCTCTGGCTTCTGTTTGGGTTTGAAGATCAGAAGGTGGCAGATTCAAAAGGTCAGGGTATATGTATATCTCCAGTTTCCCCATTGCCAAGATCTCCTTCGGAAGTACTTATATTTCTCTACCTAAGACCATAAGGCAGGGGCAGAACTAGTTTTCTGAGGTGAGGTGGACATTTGCACAAATTTTGGACCCTCCTTTAAATAATAAAAAATTGGCTGTGTGCAGTGGCTCACTCCTGTAATCTCAGCATTTTGGGAGGCTGTAGTGGGTGGATTTCTTAAGCTCAGGAATTCAAGATCAGCCTGGGCAACATAGTTAAAACCTTGTTTCTACCAAAAAAAAAAATATATATATATATATATATTTATATATTTATATATATATAAAATTAGCAGGGCATGGTGGTGCACGCCTGTGGTCCCACCTACTCAGGAGGCTGAGGTAGGAGGATTGTTTGAACCCAGGAGGTGGAGTCTGCAGTGAGCTGTGATGGTGCCACTGTACTCCAGCCTGGGTGACAGAGCAAGAACCTGCCTCAAAAATAATAATAATATGGGCTGGCAAGATGACCGAATAGGAACAGCTCCAGTCTGCAGCTCCCAGGGAGATCAATGCAGAAGACAGGTGATTTGTGCATTTCCAACTGAGGTACCTGGCTTTCCTTACTGGGACTGGTTAGACAGTGGGTGCAGCCCACAGAGGGCAAGCCGAAGCAGGGTGGGGCGTCACCTCACCTGGGAAGCACAAGGGGTCAGGGAACTCTCGCCTAGCCAAGGGAAGCTGTGAGAGACTGTGCTGTGAGGAACAGTACACTCTGGCCCAGATACTACGCTTTTCCCATGGTCTTCACAAGCTGCAGCCCAGGAGATTCCCTTGGGTGCCTACGCCACCAGGGCCCTGGGTTTCAAGCACAAAACTGGGCATCATTTGGGCAGACACCGAGCTAGCTGCAGGAGATTTTTTTCATACCCCAGTGGTGTCTAGAATGCCAGCGAGACAGAACCATTCACTCGCCTGGAAAGGAGGCTGAAGCCAGGGAGTCAAGTGGTCTAGCTCAGTGCATCCCACCCCACAGAGCCCAGCAAGCTAAGATCCACTGACTTGAAATTCTTGCTGCCAGCACAGCAGTCTGAAGTCGATCTGGGACACTCCAGCTTGGTTGGGGGAGGGGCATCCGCCATTACTGAGGCTTGAGTAGGTGGTTTTCCCCCTCACAGTGTAAACAAAGCCACTGGGAAGTTCAAACTGGGAGGAGCCCACAGCAGCTCAGCAAAGCCACTGTACCCAGACTGCCTCTCTACATTCCTCCTCTCTGGGCAGGGCATCTCTGAAAGAAAGGCAGCAGTCCCAGTCAGGGGCTTATAGATAAAACTCCCATCTCCCTGAGACAGAGCACCTGGGGGAAGGGGTGACTGTGAGCGCAGCTTCAGCAAACTTAAACATTCCTGCCTGCTAGCTCTGAAGAGAGCAGAGGATCTCCCAGCACAGTGCTTGAGCTCTGCTAAGGGACAGACTGCCTCCTCAAGTGGTTCCCTGACCCTTGTGCCTCCTGACTGGGAGATACCTCCCAGTCAGCGAGGTGGCATCTGGGGTGCCCCTCTGGGATGAAGCTTCCAGAGGAAGGAACAGGTAGCAATCTTTCCTGTTCTACAGCCTCTGCTGGTGATAACCAGGTAAACAGGGTCTGCAGCGGACCTCCAGCAAACTCCAGCAGACCTGCAGCAGAGGGGCCTGACTGATAGAAGGAAAGCTAACAGAAAGGAATGGCATCAACATCAACAAAAAGGACATCCACACATAAACCCCATCTGAAGGTCACCAACATCAAAGACCAAACATAGATAAATCCACGAAGATGAGGAAAAACCAGCACAAAAAGCTTGAAAATTCCAAAAACCAGAACACCTCTTCTCCTCCAAAGGACACAACTCCTTGCCAGCAAGGGAACAAAACTGGATGGAGGATGAGTTTGATGAAGTGACAGAAGTAGGCTTCAGAAGGTGAGTAATAACAGACTCCTCTGAGCTAAAGAAACATGTTTCTAACCCAATGCAAGGAAGCTAACAACCTTGAAAAAAAGGTTAGAGGAATTGCTAACTAGAATAACCAGTGCAGAGAAGACCTGTAGAGATGACCTGATGGAGCTGAAAAATACGAGAACTTCGTGACGCATACACAAGTATCAAAAGCCAAATCAATCAAGCAGAAGAAAGGATATCAGATATTGAAGATCAACTTAATGAAATAAAGTGTGAAGACAAGATTAGAGAAAAATGAATGCAAAGGAATGAACAAAACCTCCAAGAAATATGGGACTATATGAAAAGACCAAACCTATTTTTGATTGGTGTACCTGAAAGTGACAGGGAGAATGTAACCAAGTTGAAAAACACCCTTCAGGAGAGCTTCCCCAACCTAGCAAGACAGGCCAACATTCAAATTCAGGAAATACAAAGAACATCATAAAGATGCTTCTCGAGAAGAGCAACCCCAAGACATACGATCTTCAGATTCCCCAAGGTTGAAATGAAGGAAAAAATGTTAAGGGCAGCCAGAGAGAAAGGTTGGATTTCCCACAAAGGGAAGCCCATCAGACTAACAGCAGATCTCTCTGCAGAAACCTTACAAGCCAGAAGAGAGTGGGGACCAATATTCAACATTCTTAAAGAATTCTCAACCCAGAATTTCATATCCAGCCAAACTAAGCTTCATAAGCAAAGGAGAAATAAAATCCTTTACAGATAAGCAAATGCTGAGAGATTTTGTTACCACCAAACCTGCCTTACAAGAGCCCCTGAATGAAGTACTACATATGGAAAGGAAAAACCAGTAACAGCCACTGCAAAAACATACCAAATTGTAAAGACCATTGACACTATGAAGAAACTGCATCAACTAATGGGTAAAATAACCAGCTAGCATCATAACGACAGGATCAAATTCACACATAACAATATTAGCCTTAAATGTAAATAGGTTAAATGCCCCAATTAAAAGATGCAGACTGGCAAATTAGATAGAGTCAAGACCCATCAGTGTGCTGTATGCAAGAGACCCATCTCACGTGCAAAGACACACATAGGCTCAAAATAAAGGGATGGAGGAATATTTACCAAGCAAAGGGAAAACAAAAACAAACAAACAAACAAAACAGGGTTTGTAATCCTAGTCTCTGATAAAACAGACTTTAACAAAGATCAAAAAAGACAAAGAAGGGCATTACATAATGGTAAAGGGATCAATGCAACAAGAAGAGCTAACTATCCTCAATATATATTCACCCAATAAAGGAGCACCCAGATTCATAAAGTTCTTAGAGACCTACAAAGAGACTTAGACTCCCACACAATAATAGTGGGAGACTTTAACACCCCACTGTCAATATTAGACAGATCAACGAGACAGAAAATTAACAAGGATATTCAGGACTTGAACTCAGCTCTGGACCAAGTGGACCTAATAAACTTCTACAGAACTCTCCACCCCAAATCAACAGTATATACATTCTTCTCAGCACCACATCACACTTATTGTAAAATTGACCACATAATTGGATGTAAAACACTCAGCAGATGCAAAAGAACAGAAATCATAAACAGTCTCTCAGACCACAGTGCAATCAAATTAGAACTCAGGATTAAGAAACTCACTCAAAACTGCACAACTACATGGAAACTGAACAACCTACTCCTGAATACTGGGTACATAATGCAATGAAGGCAGAAATAAATAAGTTCTTTGAAATCAATGAGAACAAAGACAAAGTGCCAGAATCTCTGGGACACAGCAAAGGCAATATTTAGAGGGAAATTTATAGCACTAAATGCCCACAGGACAAAGCAGGATATAGCTAAAATTGACACCCTAACATCACAATTAAAAGAACTAGAGAAGCAAGAGCAAATGCATTCAAAAGCTAGCAGAAGACAAGAAATAACTAAGATCAGAGCAGAACTGAAGGAGATAGAGAAACGAAAAACCTTTCAAAAAATCAATGAATCCAGGAGTTAGTTTTCTGAAGATTAACAAAACAGATAGACCACTAGCCAGACTAATAAAGAAGAAAAGAGAGAAGAGTCAAATAGATACAAGAGAAAATGATAAAGGGGACATCACAACTAATCCCACAGAAATACAAACTACCATCAGAGAATACTATAAACACCTCTATGCAAATAAACTAGAAAATCTAGAAGAAATGGGTAAATTCCTGGACACATTCACCCTCCCAGGACTAAACCAGGCAGAAGTCGAATCCCTGAATAGACCAACAACAAGTTCTGAAATTGAGGCAGAAATGAATAGCCTACCAACCAAAAAAAAGCCCAGGACCAGATGGATTCACAGCCGAATTCTACCAGAGGTACAAAGAGGAGCTGGTATCATTCCTTCTGAAACTATTTCAAACAATACAAATAGAGGGACTCCTCCCTAACTCATTTTATGAGGCATTATCTTGATACCAAAACATGGCAGAGACACAACAAAAAAAGAAAATTTCAGGCCAATATCCCTGATGAACAAAATCCTCAATAAAATACCGGCAAACCAAATCCAGCAGCGCATCAAAAAGCTTAGCCACCATGATCAAGTAGGCTTCATTCCTGGGATGCAAGGCTGGTTCAACATATGCAAATCAATCATCATAATGCATCACATAAACAGAACCAGTGACAAAAACCACATGATTATCTCAATAGATGCAGAAAAGGCCTTCAATAAAATTCAACACCACTTCATGCTAAAAACTCTCAATAAACTAGGTATTGATGGAACATATCTAAAAATAATAAGAGCTATTTATGACAAACTCACAGCCAATATCATACTGAGTGGGCAAAAGCTAGAAGCATTTCCTTTGAAAACCAACACAAGACAAGTATGCCCTCTCTTACCACTCCTATTCAACACAGTATTGCAAGTTCTGACCAGGGCAATCAGGCAAGAGAAACAAATAAAGGGTATTCAAATAAGAAGAGAGGAAGTCAAATTGTTTCTGTTTGCAGATGACATGATTGTATATTTAGAAAACCCCATTGTCTCAGCCCAAAATATCCTTAAGCTGATAAGCAATTTCAGCACAGTCTCAGGATACAAAATCAGTGTGCAAAAATCACAAGCATTCCTATATACCAATAATAGAGAGCCAAATCATGAGTGAACTCCCATTCACAATTGCTACAAAGAGAATAAAATACCTAGGAATACAATTTACAAGGGATGTGAAGGACCTCTTCAAGGAGAAGGACAAACCACTGCTCAAGGAAATGAGAGAGGACACAAATGGAAAACTATTCCACATTCATGGATAGGAAGAATCAATATCATGAAAATGGCCATACTGCTAAAATTAATTTATAGATTCAATGCTATCCCCATCAAGCTACTATTTACTTTCTTCACAGAATTAGAAAAAAACTACTTTAAATTTCATTTGGAACCAAAAAAAGAGCCTGTATAGCTAAGACAATCCTAAGCTAAAAAACAAAGCTGGAGTCATTATACTATCTGACTTCAAACTATACTACCAGGCTACAGTAACCAAAACAGCGTGATACTGGTAGCAAAACAGATATATAGACCAATGGAACAGAACAGAGGCCTCAGAAATACCACCACATATCTACAACCATCTGATCTTTGACAAACCTGACAAAAACAAGCTATATAGAAAGGATTCCTTACGCAATAAACGGTGTTGGGAAAACTGGCTAGCCATATGCATAAAACTGAAACTGGACGCCTTCCTTACACGTTACACAAAAATTTAACTCAAGATGGATTAAAGACTTAATGTAAAACCTAAAACCATAAAAATCCTAGAAGAAAACCTAGGCTATACCATTCAGGACGTAGGTATGGGCAAAGATTTCATGACTAAAACACCAAAAGCAATTGCAACAAAAGCCAAAATTGACAAATGGGATCTAATAAAACTAAAGGACTTCTGCACAGCAAAAGAAACTATCATCAGAGTGAACAGGCAACCTAAAGAATGGGAGAAAATCTTTGCAATCTATCCATCTGACAAATGGCTAGTATCCATATTCTACAAGGAACTTAAACTAATTTACAAGAAAAAAAAATTAAAAAGTGGCAAAGGATGTGAACAGATACTTCTCAAAAGAAGACATTTATGCAGCCAACGAACATATGAAAAAAAGCTCATCATCACTGGTCATTAGGGAAATGCAAATAAAAACCAGAATGAGATGCCATCTCACGTCAGTTAGAATGGCAATCATTACAAAGTCAGGAAACAACAGATGCTGGAGAGGATGTAGAGAAATAGGAATGCTTTTACATTCCCACTGTTGTTGGGAGTGTAAATCAGTTCAACTATTGTGGAACACAGTGTGGCAATTCCTCAAGGATCTTTGACCCAGCAATCCCATTACTGGGTATGGTATATACCATACCCAAAGGATTATAAATTATTCTACTATAAAGACACATGCACACACATATTTATTGCAGCACTGTTCACAATAGCAAAGACTTGGAACCAACCCAAATGCCCATCAATGATAGACTGGATAAAGAAAATGTAGCAGATATATGCCATGGAATACTATGCAGCTATAAAAAAGGATGAGTTCATGTCCTTTGCAGGGACATGGATGAAGCTGGAAACCATCATTCTTAGCAAACTAATACAGGAACAGAAAACCAAACACTGCCTATTCTCACTCATAAGTGGGAGTTGTACGATGAGAACACATGGACACAGCAGGGAGGGGAACATCACACACTGTTGGGGAGTGGGGGGCTAGGGGAGGGATAGCAATCGGAGAAATACATAATGTAGATGACGAGTTGATGGGTGCAGCAAACCACCACGGCACATGTACACCTATGTAACAAACCTGCACATTCTGCACATGTATCCCACAACTTAAAGTATAATTTTAAAAAAGTCAAAACAGTCAGAAATAATAACAGCTACAAGTCTTTAAGAAATACATAATATAAAAAATGTAAATAGTGAAATAAGTGAAAAATTGTGTGGGGGACAGGTACAAGTCTAATGTTTCTGTATGCAACAGAATTTCTGTTATCAGTGTAAAATAGTCTGTTATACTTATGAGAGGTTTTATTTCAGTCCTAAGTAAACACAAAGCAAAAAACCATAGCAGAGACACAAACAATAAAGAAAAGGGAATAAAAACTTAGCACTACAAAAAGAAATAATAATGAATGCTCCCTCTCTGGGTGGACATCAGCTAAATTTGGTCGGGATTTCCTTTCTGCTCTAACAGGACAGCACTGAGTTCAAGGCCTCACAATTACTGTGTTCTCCCTCCCTCAGCACCCAGAGATGCCCTCTGCATCATGCAGCTGTGCCTGCTGCTGCCAACGGGTGAGGGAGGGGTGGTGTTGGCAATTCAGGGCTTAGTGCCTCTTTCAGCTATGTGAAGTTAAAACCAGGTGCTGTGTGTGCTCACATGCTTATTAGTTCTTACAAAGGTGTTTTTTTCTGTGTAGATAGGTGTTAACTTGGTCTTCTTGTTGGGGGGACAATCAGTGGGGCTTTCCATTCCATCATCTTGGTTTGCCTTTCCCCACTGTGTCTTTGTATTCAAATTTCTCTCTTCTAAGGATACTAGCCATATTGGATTTAGAGTCCACTGTAATCCAATATGACCACCTAATTATATTCGCAGAGATCCTATTTCTATATACAGTTACATTTATAACTTTAAGGGCTTTAGACTTGAGGGAACACAATTCGATCCACAACAGTGCACATATGTGAAGTTTCTCTATTAACCTTTAGTTTACAATCTAGACTTTAAGACGAACGATCAGGCTGGGTGCGGTGGCTCACGCCTGTAATCCCAGCACTTTGTGAGGCTGAGGTGGGCAGATCATGAGGTCAGGAGATCAAGACCATCCTGGCTAACACGGTAAAACCCCGTCTCTACTAAAAGTACAAAAAATTAGCCGGGCATGGTGGCGGGCACCTGTGTGTCCCAGGCAGGAGAATGGCGCAAACCCGGGAGGCGGAGCTTGCAATGAGCCGAGATTGCGCCACTGCACTGCAGCCCCAGCGGCAGAGCGAGACTCCGTCTCAAAAAAAAAAAAAAAAAAAAAAAAAAGAGAAACAATCAGATAACAATATGCATCCCCTTGCCTCAATTTGGCAATGTTTGTCATCTAGGCTTCTGGCCAGGTTGTCTTATTTAGCTTTTAGTAAACTACTTTAACACTTGCATTTTAATTTTAGTGTTGCTCAGAAGCATTTGAAAATTAATCATTCTAGTTTTCTTAAAACCTTCCTTTCTCTAGCCTTTCCAAATCAGTGTTTCTTCCTGAGTTGTCGTCTGTCTTTCCAAGCATCTCCTTCAAGTCTCCATCTGTGTCAGGGGTCCCGCCAAGACCACCCCGAGTTTTCATGGCCCACTGCAAGAGCTCTCAGGACCCATCATATAGTCATACTTGTAAGCTAAGATTTATCACAGTGAAGGGATACAAAATACAGTGAGCAAAAGGGGAGGGTACATACAGACAAGTCCAGTGGAAACCAGGTGCAAGCCCCCAGGAATCTTGTAATTGTGGAGTCACACAGGGCACACTTAATTCCCACTGCAAGGAGTTGTGACAAAGTAAGTACCTATCTGGGAAGCTCATTAGAGGTTTTTATTAGAGCTCATAAAAAAACAGAGTTTTTATTGGGGCCTGGTTTTGTTGACACCCTCTGCCTGGCATGCATTCAACGCAGACCACATTGTCTGCCCACAATGGGCACAGTGAGCCATTCTTATTGAGAGGAAACTTCCTATCAGTGTGAGTAACTGTTTACCAGCCTGGGGCCAACCTTCAAGGAGACCCTTCTGAAGATCGGTCTCAGACTCGGCTGTATTAGCTCTTTTCTTCTACCCTTCACCACTTCCCTTCTCTTTTTGCCATTCCCTTGGGCTCTTCCTAAATGTTTATTTCTCCAGATAAATACTAGTTAAGTAACATTTAAAGTATATTTTTTGAATGACGGGCATTACTTGAGATTATAATTTGTTTATGATATATAAAGATGTATTTCCATTTTTGATGGTGAAAAAAATGATAGACAACAGAGGCATATCATGTGCTTGCATATGTAGGAAGTCTCAATATTATTCAAATAGAAAGAGAGGAAGTCAAACTACCTCTTTGCAGACAATATGTTCCTATCTAGAAAACCCCATAGTCTCTGTCC
This sequence comes from Macaca nemestrina, assembly GCF_043159975.1. NCBI lineage: Eukaryota > Metazoa > Chordata > Mammalia > Primates > Cercopithecidae > Macaca > Macaca nemestrina. Next base: position 187,107,648 of record NC_092127.1, read on the forward strand.
AAAGGCTACTAGAACTGATAAACAACTGCAGTGAAGTTTCAGAATGTCAAAGTAATGTGCAAAAATTATACACCAGTAACATCCAAGCTGAGGGCAAAATCTAGAATGCAATCCCATTCACAAAAGCCAAGAAAAGAAAAAAAAGAGTAAGATACCTAGGAACACAGCTAACCAGAGAGGTGAAATATCTCTGCAAAAAGGATTTCAAAACACTGCTTAAAAAATATCAGAGATGACAGCTGGCATGGTGGCTCAAGCCTGTAATCCCAGCACTTTGGGAGGCCGAGGTGGGTGGATCACCTAGGTCAGGAGTTCGAGACCAGCCTGGCCAACATGGTGAAACCCTGTCTCTACTAAAAATACAAAAATTAGCCAGGCAGGGTGGTGGGCACCTGTAATCCCAGCTTCTCGGGAGGCTGAGGTGGGGGAAGTGCTTGAACCTGGGAGGCAGTGAGCCGAGATTGCGCCACTGTACCCCAGCCTGGGCGGCAGAGCAAGACTCCATCTCAAAAAGAAAAGAAAAGAAAAGAAATAAAAGAAATCAGAGATGACACAAACAAATGTAAAAACATTCCATGCTCATGGATAGGAAGACTCAACACTGTTAAAATGGCATTATAACCTAAAGCAACTTACAGATTCAGTGCTATTTCTCTCAGACCAGCAATGTCATTTTTCACAGAATTAGAAAAAAAAAGATTCTAAAATTCATGTGGAACTAAAAAGGAGACTGAATAGCCTGAGGAATCCTAAGCCAAAAGAACAAAGCCAGAGGCACCACACTACTGGACTTCAAACTATATAAGCCTACAGTAACCAAAACAACATGGTACTGATACAAAAACAGATACATAGACCGATGGAATAGGTTAGGAAACCCAGAAATAAAGTCACACACCTACAACCATCTGGTCTTTGACAAAATTGACAAAAACGAGAAATAGCGAAAGAACTCCTTAATAAATAGTGCTGGGATAACAGGCTAGCCATATGCAGAAGATTGAAACTGGACCCCTTCCTTTCACCACATACAAAACTCAATTTAAGATGGATTGAAGACTTAACTGTAAGACCTAAAACTATGAAAACCTTAGAAGAAAATCTAGAAAATGCCATTCAGGACATAGATCTTGGCAAAGATTTCAGGACAAAGTCTTCAAAAGCAATTGCAATAAAAAATATTTATAGATAAGTAGGACCCAATTAAATAACTTCTGCACAGCAAAAGAAACTATCAACAGAGTAAATAGACAACCTCCAGAATGGGAGAAAATATGTGCAAACTATGCACCTGACAAAGTTCTAATATCCAGAATCTATAGGAATCTTAAATCAGCAAGCAAAAAACAAGCAACCTTGTTAAAATGGGTAAAGGACATGAACAGACATTTCTCAAGACATTTCTCAAAAGAAGACATATGCACAGCCAAACATGAAACATGCTGAACATCACTAATCATTAGAGAAATGCAAATCAAAACTACAATGAGGTGTCATATCCCATGCCAGTCAGAATGTCTATTATTAAAGTCAGAAAATTACAGATGCTGGGAAGATTGTGGAGAAAAGGGAATGCTTATATACTTCTGGTGGGAATGTAAATTAGTTCAGCCACTGTGGAAAGCAGTTGGAGATTTCTCAAAGAATTTAGAACTACTATTTGACCCAGCAAAATCATTATTGAGTATATGCCTGTATTAGTCCATTCTCACACTGCTATAAAGAAATACCTGAAACTGGGTAATTTCTAAAGAAAAAAAGGCTTAATTGGCTTACGGTTCTACAGGCTGCACGGGAAGCATGATGCTGGCCTCTGCTTCTGGGGAGGTCTCAGGAAACTTAAACATGGCAGAAGGCAAAAGGGAAGAAAGGCACATCTTACATGGCCAGAGCAGAAGGAAGAGAGTGAGGGGGGAGGTGCTACACACTTTAAAACAGCCAGTTCTCATGAGAACTCACTCACTACCATGAGAACAGCACCAAAGGGATGATGCTAAATCATTCATAAGCAGCCTGCCCCCCTCTGAACCTAAAAGGAGGAAAAAAAAAAGGTTTATGTATAGTCCCCCACATTTCTTAGGCTTATTCCTATGTATTTAATTGTTTCACCTTAGTTCTATAAATATGATCTTTTCTTCCATTATATGTTAATCATTGTTTTTAATCTGCTTTTAAAAATGCTAATTTCTATATATTAAAGTTCCAACTTGTCACATCTATGTAGTATTAGTAGATACCACAATAATTCATAGAAAATTAGTATACATATTTAGAAATAATTATTGCAAATAACATACCAAGTTCTTTCTTCTTATACCTATTATTTTCTTCTATTTAACTGCTTTGACTGGTACATTCAGAACAGTATTAAATAGTACCAGTTATTGAGATGGCTGAGAAGGTAGGATTGCTTGAGCCTAGGGGTTTGAGACCAACTTGGGCAGTATACCAAGACCCATCTCTAAAGAAAACAAAAAATAAAAATAGTACTACTAATATCAAATCTAGTATTAGTACTAGTATGTATCAGATTACTTTTGGTATTTCACTCTAATCTAGGCTTATTGCTTTGGGTGGAGGAATCTGATTAGAAACATATAACTTGCTAGATATTAAAGTCCACTATATTCCCATATATACATAGGTCTGCATGTGAACGTACTATTCTTTAGTTATTTTCTTCTCCTGTATTACACTCTCGATTATTGAACTTTATAATAAACTTTAACATCTACAATCTAATAATTACTTTTTGGGAATGGTTGAATTTTTTTTCAAATGCCTTTCTCATTGTAATGATTATATGTAAGATTTTTCCTCCTTGGGACTATTAATAAAGTAAATCATTAAACCATCCTGAATTCCATTTAACTGGTTGTATTGTTGATACTATTCCTGTTACTATTATTGATACTATTATACCCAACAAAATATAGTTTATATGCATGGTCCTAGTGGGCTTTCCTAATATTTCACATTGATTTAGAGATGTGATACCCAAAGCAATACTTCCTTAAAATTAATGGCAAACATGTCATTCCTACACAATTCAGTAGCCAGCCCTTTAAAAAAGATATTTTTTTTATATAAATCAAAATATTATATCCCCCAAATTATGAATAACTCTTTGGTATTGTCTAACACCCAATCTATATTCAAATATCCCTAATTGTCTCAAAATTTATTTTTCAAATTAAGATCTAAACAAAGTACTTGCATTTCATTTGCATATTTTCTTAGCTATCTATCTTGGCTCTGGATGCTGTTGTAAACAGCACAAGTAGTAACTGAATTTGAGGCAGGTGGTCTGAGGCTGACTTCATATGACTTGCAAGAAGCCTACAGGAATGCCTTGAGCCCCACAAGAAATACAGCTATCTTTCCAGATTAAAGTCCTGGCCTGCAGATTTGGCTAAGAAACAAGAAAAATAGGAACACCCACCAAGGTCAAGTCAGCCACACTGGAAAGATTTGCCTCTTTGGAATGGAGCCTTAACCAAAGCTCAAACACACTTTTCCCATTATCTTTGCCTGAGCCGCCCTTTGCCAAGGGAATCACTATACATGCCCAAGTCAGTTCAGGTCAGTGCTAGAGCATCCCAGGGCCCTGCTTCCTAAGTCCCAGTCAGCCTAAGTAGAAACAGTTGTTCATCATGAGCAATGGAGAAAGATGCTTCCATGATCCAACTGCTCTTATACTAATATTTGATGTTTTGGGCCCTGGCAAGGCCCAAAGCCTTGATCTGGCTCCTTATTAGTTGTGTTCCCAGCCACCAGAATTTGTCTCTCAACACATCTGGCCAGTGGATCAAGATCTTACAAGATATTAACATTAGCTGATATGGTTTGACTGTGTCCCCACCCAAATCTCATCTTGAATTGTAGTTCCCATAATCCTCATGAGTCATAAGGCGCAGCTACTTGGGAGGCTGAGGCAGGAGAATGGCGTGAACCTGGGAGGCAGAGCTTGCAGTGAGCTGAGATTGCGCCACTGCACTCCAGCCTGGGCGGCAGAGCAAGACTCCGTATCAAAAACAAAAAAAGCAAAAATAACCCAAAAATAACAAAAGAGGAGACCCAGTGGGAGGTAACTGAATCACGGGAGTGATTAATTCCATGCTGTACTCATGATAGTGAGTTCTCATGAGATCTGATGGTTTTATAAGGGGCTTTCCACCCCCCTTCTCTCTGTACTTCTCCTTGCTGCTGCCATGTGAAGTAGGATGTTTGCATCCCCTGCTGCCATGTGAAGAAGGATGTGTTTGCATCCCCTTCTGCCATGATTGTAAGTTTCCAGAGGCCTCTCTAGTCCTGCAGAACTGTGAGTCAATTAAACCTCTTTCCTTCATAAATTACCCAGTCTCCGGTATTTCTTCATAGTAGCGTGAGAACGGACTAATACATTAGCCTTCAACTTTCATGTTTTAATTCATGTTCTGTCACTCAGGCTAGAATGCAGTGGTGTGATCATGGTTTACTACAGCCTCGACTTCCTGGGCTCAAGCAATCCTCCCACCTCAGCCTTTTGAGTACCTGGAACTACAGATAGGCACAACCATGCCTGGCCAATTTTTGTGCACGTGTGTGTGTGTGTGTGTGTGTGTGTGTGTGTGTGTGTGTGTAGATGGGGTCAACACTATGTTGTCTAGGCTGGTCTGGACTTCCTGGACTCCAGTGATCTGCCACCTCAGTCTCCCCAAGTGCTGGGATTACAGGCATGAGCAATGGGCCTAGCACCTTCAACTTTTCTATCTACTCCCAAATTAGGAAATCAACCAAGGAATAACACAGAAGTCAGATGGAGTTAAATACCTTAACTTCATTTCTGGCAACTAGATTGGAGAACACAGTTGATACATGTGGTCATAATAAGCCTCTTGAGATTTCACATGCTATAGATACCTGCCACCCAGTCACTGACCCTGCAGGACATCACAGTCTTCTTTACAGGATCAGCTGGGCCCTGTCACCACCCTACAAAAGGCAGTAGGGGACAACACACATCCTGTGGGCTGGGGAAACCCAGAAAAGAATGATCACCATGGTGACGAGCCACACAGGCTCAGCTCATTACCCTAACAGGACGGGACCCCTCTAACTCCTCCTCTGAGCCAAAGCAAAGTTCATAAGGAAGACAGCTGGAAGTGCTCCTCATATACTTCTGGATAGTGGAACAGAAAGTCCCTTCTCCAGGTAAAAATGTGAGGAATGTGGGTAAGAGTAACAGGACGTCTCCCTTAGGTGAAATACAACCGAAAAGGGGAACTGGCCGTGACATGTTACTAGGTGTACACAAAAAAAAGTGTAAGGTGCTCCTGTGTGCCAGCACTCTGATAGGTGCCACATAGACCTTATATGATTTTCTCCTTTCAATAGCACTTAAGGAAAATAATCTCCCCAGGATCACCCAGCTAGTGAATGTTAAACTTCTTGAGTCCTGGTTTCTCTACCTATATAAAAAGGACAAACGGATTCAACCATTTCCAAACTCACTGTTTTCTCATATAAACCGAGCTAGTCAGGTGCAGTGGCTCACACTTGTAATTCCAGCTGCTCATGAGGTTGACGTGGAAGAATCACTTGAGCCCAGGAGTTTGAGACCAGCCTGGGCAATATAACGAGACCCCATATTTTAAAGACAGAATAAGAACCAAGCCACTTTTGGAATTCTGACTCATGAAACAAACTAAGCTAACCAGCCTTTTCTCCTGGGCATCTAGTTCTGACTCAGTAATTCCCAGACTTTGTAACTACCTAAGCACCATGTGTTGACCATCCATTCCCACAGGATTGGGGTGGGGGTGAAAAGCAGAAAGGATGGTAAAAACCAAGTATTTAACATTCCCCAAGACTTTTTTTTTTTTTTTTTTTTTTTTTTTTACAGAAAGCTATAAATCTTCGGCTGGGCCTAGCTAATGTGCTGTAATAAAAGGAGATGTTGATTCGATTTTCACAATCCATTATTCCAAGGCCAGAGAAAAACAGGAAAAGAGCTGCTTTTCTTGGAAGGAAAAGAAAACGTTTGTCAAATTGTTTCTACTTATTTGTATTCACGCATCCTGTCTCTCCTAATATCTCACCTGTCAGAGACTAACAGGATAAAAGTGGACAGGTAGAATGACTTTAAATTATGTGTATTGAGAAAAATGAATGAAAAACAGCATGCAAAAGAATCCAAGGAAATTAACATGGTTGCTGCTTAGTTCTCTCCTGCTCCCCACTGGAGGTTGAAGAGGAAGATAACATTTCTATTCAATTCAATCCAAAAATTGTTAGGAAGTGAAGATGCAAAGATGATGACATGGCCCTCAAGGAACTCAGAACAGATGAGAAGGTAAGTCTGATACATATGCTAAGAGCAATGAGGGCGATAAGCCTAGAGTAACAGATGCAGACTCCCTAACCCGAGGATGCCTTTGGAAGAGACGATATGTGAGCCAAGTCAGAGGTTGTGCAGCAGTGAGCCAGCAAAACGAATAGTGGGACAAAGTCAGCAATAACAGCATTCTAGGCAAAGGAAATACAAACAACAAAAAAATGTCCAACATCTACCAGACCTTGCTGCCTTCTGATACTGTCTTAAGTGCTTTTCATGCAATCTTAACTCTGATGACACTGTGCTCAATGAAACCGCTACTATCAGCATCCCTATTTTTCAAATGTAACAATAAGACTGTAAAGTTAAGTAGCTTGCCCAAGCAGTAGGAGGTACACATCAGAATGAGGATTTGAACTCAGGTCAGTATGATTCTAAAGCCTCATTTTTTAATAGCAACAGGCTACACTGCTCTCCCAAAGTGATCAGCAAAGGTACCAAATGTGGGTGACAGCATATCACCAGGGGGTAATGACTACAAAGTGTGCTGTTTCCAGATGGTAATGGGGGAAGCAGAGAGCAGCTAAAGATTACATGAAACTTTTATTTTTTTTTGAGATGGAGTTTCGCTCTTGTTGCCTAGGCTGCAGTGCAATGACACAATCTCAGCTCACTGCAGTCTCTGCCTTCTGGGTTCAACTGATTCTCCTGTCTCAGCCTCCCAACTTGCTGGGATTACAGGTGCCCACCACCACGCCCAGCTGGTTTTTGTATTTTTAGCAGAGACGCAGTTTTACCATGTTGGCCAGGATGGTCTCAAACTCCTGACCTCAGGCGATCCACCTGCCTCGGCCTCCTAAAGTGCTGGGATTACAGGCGTGAGCCACCACGCCAGGCCACATGAAATGTTTTATGTACCACATGAAGAGGTTGGATGTTATCCTGCGGTAATACGGTCTCAGAAAATGTTTAAACAGGATAAATGCCATGGACAGATGTGTTTTATATAAATTCATTCTCTTTGGTCTCACACCACAGTAACGTGAGAGGAACAAGATCAGAGACACAAAGACTTGTAAGATCTAATGGTAACCCAGGAAGGAGGGTGTATGAATTAGGATGGTGGGAGCTCAGGTGGAGAAGAGTGAGATGATTTGAGAAATACTAAAGAACAGTAGGACTGCTGAATATAATGGGTGTAGGCATGACGGAAGGAGGAGGAGGAGGAGGAAGAGTTAAGGATGACTCCAGGTCTTCTGTTGGAATGACTAAGTGAACGTTAGAGCCTCCAACTGGAACAAGAGCACAAGGAGAACTGTTTGGCTTGAGTTCAGATAACACAACAGATTCTTAATTACATAAACTAATTTCTGTAAATTCGTTATGTAAATTATGTAAGCTTGTTTGACTTGGTTTTGAAATGGCTCATGGTTATACCTGTCACAGCTGGATTCCAGGACTCAACCACAATCAGAATTTTTCTTTCATTCTCTCAGCTTGAATTTCCTTTTGTAGCACCCTTGGGCTCACTCTTTATGGCAGTGATAACAATTGACACGCTTTATTTTCTGATCAATCATCATCACAGCTGAAGAGGCTTGGCTTTTAGTAACCACATCAACCCTTGGGAAGGAACTTGAACACCCCCCACTGGGCTCATATATCTGCCCCCTGGAAGATCACTGAGTGGATGGGAAGAGATAATCTGAACAGTGATTCTGGATTATATGTCCTTCCTGCTGATGGGAGGAAGTACGGTCAGGGAAACCTCTGAAAGGAAGAGCAGTCCCATTACCAAAACAGGTCTGTCTAGTGAATAGGCCAAAGCAAAGAAACCCATTCCATGGGAAAACATCCCATCTGATTATATGACTGTGGAATGTGGAGGGACAGGACAAGGTTGAAGGTAAACACTTGGAAGTCATCAGCTACCTTTGAAGTTAAAACTGAAAGAAAGTATAGATAAGATTGAGTCAAGGATGAAAGAATTCAGGGAATACCACCCTTTAAGACAGGAAAAGGAACACAAAGTAGAGCAAAAACAGAGGAGAATAATGTGCCAAAGAATGTATGAGCATTGTCTCATTTAACTTTATTAGCAATACAGCCCTATAAGGAGGGCATAAGGGTTTTTCATTTTAACAGCAAAATTACTCTGAATCTGAGCTTGCTCATCATCAAATCTGCTAAGTGATAGAGCTGGGATTGGAATCTTTTCTTGTGAGACTCCAACTCCATTCTACTAGAAAGATGACATGTTCCCCACCAAGGACCTAAGATGTATGCTGTTTCTAGATGTTTTCTCCTAGCACGTGGGAGATTTTTAAAACACGTATTTTCTTCTTGGCAGTAAATAGCATCTTTGTTCCACCAAGAAACAAAATTAAAAACAGTTCAAATCCTCATGCTTCAGAAGAATTTATACTTAAGCATTCTCAGTCTGTCCTTGATTACATGGGTCTCAGTTATAGACTCAAGAAAACAGAAATATAGAATGTGAGCACTATTAAGATAATTAGAAATAATCTAGTAAAGGATCCAGTGATGGACTTCAGTGGAATCTATTTAGAAACCCTTGAAATTGAATGCAAAATGTTTGTGCACAGTGGATGTTTTTTTCTGGGAAGACAGTCTATTCTCTGAATTCTTGAAAGTGTATAGGTCCAAGTACCCTCACTTTGCAGATATGGATATTAGTCATTTATATTCCATGTGCCTCCAGCTCATACCATGAGGCCTTGATAGAATCAGGTCTGGACCTTAGGTCTCTCGGTTCCCAGAGCATGGCACTCTCAGGAAGCCTCTGTAAGTATCCTATTAAGTGCCTGAAAGAAGGGTTTCTTGCCCTGAGATCAACTATACATTTTTTGACCAGCAAGGGTTCCCCCTCTTGTAAACAGTTATTCCTTGGAAAATAAAATTGATATTAAACTGTCACTTACAAGCACAGGGAATATGAGATGTGGACTTGACAATGTTGGCAGTTGGGAACTGCACAGAAATCCAGGGCTCTGTTGCCTTCCTACCCGCTACTCCTTACCACGTCCAAGAGGAGGGGAGAGGGCATTAGGTATGAGAATCCACATCTGCTGAGCACCCAGGGGAGAATGAGCTTAGGAAGATCTTGGTTTGGGTTTCCAGAATCAGAGCCCGTGATGAGGATGTGTAAGTTGTTTATTAAAGATGTGCTCCCAAACAAAACTGGGAAAGGAGAACAAGGCAGGGGCAGAAGTCAGGGAAGGGTGTGATGTCAGAGTCCTCTGGAGTGTGACAACAGCCTGATCCCTCAGGGGTGAGAATTTCCACAGAGCGTTTTAGAGCTCATCCAAATTTGAAGCCTGGAATCTGAAGTGCCTTAGTCCTGCTGCAAGGGGCTTGAACTAAAGCACCTGTAGCTCTTTGCGTGTTTTGTGGTATGGGCAACAAAGACAGATCCAGTAGCCCAAGGACAATCATAGGAAGAAGAGAGGTAAATGTGAGCCATGGGAAGAAAATGCACGCATGTTGGGAGGATGTACAGAGTAAAAGGGATCCAAGGGGACCTGGGCAGAATGTTAACGTCTACTGAAGGAAGGAAAATGAAAATTTATTGAAAATTCTCTCATTACCCTCCTTTTTCCCTTTCAATACACAGTTCAGAAGGAAGTTTGCTACGGATTTCTCTCAGTTATTTAATATAGGACAAATAATTTACTATAGCAGCAGATATTATGGGACTTCATTGGATGTTTGTACATTTAAACCTGAGCTTCTGAGCCACAGTTGACTAACACAGGTGCTAATAATCATTTTCAAAGAATATCATTACTCAGTGTTATAAAATACATTACTAATAATTCTACTGCTAACAGCAAACATACATTGTACACTTACTATGGTCTAGAACAGCTCTAATATAAATTTACTTATTTACTCTTCCCATCAAATCACTGAAGTAGATACTCATACCTACTAGACACACAAGGAGACTGAAGCAGAGAGGGGATGAATGTTTCACATAGGAGCACATACCTGGTTAGGAGATGGTGCCGATCTTCAAATTCAGGCAGCCTATTTCTGGAGCTCACATATGCTGTTAACACTACATTGGTTACTTTGGTATTAAAAACTGGGAGTTGGAGATCTTAGTTTGTGCTATGAAACCAGTTATCCATTCACTGTATAACCGAGTATTTTTTTATTATTGAACAAACCAAGAACACATGCAATCCTGACTCTTTTAATGAGAGTGTTCATATCACAGAGGTATAATCTGTCTTTCTTGCATGATGATGAGGCTACTGGAAAACCATGAGAATATGTCATGAGTGGTTCTCTTCATATTCACCACCCTTTTCTAAACAGAGCACACAAAATGCACGTATTTGAATAACCAATATCAGTATGTTTTGAGGACAATGACATGCAAACCATCTTATATCATCTCTTGGGGAAAATGGTCTCCTCTTTCATGGCTAACATATGTGGTTTCAGACTCTTCAAACAGCAAGGGCAGGCACTTTTGGAAATGGAGTGCTCATATCTTTCAGCAAAACTTACCAGGTTGTAAAACATATCTTAACTAGCCTAGTGAAGTTAATGTCATTTCCACACAGACCTCCATGAAGTTAAATCTATCTTAGGTACTGGAAAGCTCTGGACAAGTGTTTTACAGTTTTTGAAAACAGCTTTTGTTGAAAGAACCTGAAAGTAATCAACTCATTTTTTAAAGATTCGAATAATTTATTCTAACAAAAGTATAGGGCATGGAAAAATTAGTGTATCTGAATCATTTCAGAGAGTAGAACAAGTTTCACACTAGCAGATTTCAGATTTTAGCACCTTTGAAAAGAAATATTCAGAGTTAGACATAAGTTGTCATATTAAGACAAGTGGCAACGCAGGCTGCAGTTGACCTACAGGGGGGATACTCATCGGACTTCGGTGCAGTTCACATCACAGTGCAGTCATTTGGTTTCTGAGAGTGCCATAAAACACACTTAAAGAGAACGAGAAAGGAGTTCATTGCATTCATGGCTGGTGGTTAGAAGTTGAACTAGAGACAAAAGCAGAAAGGTTATAGGATGGACTGGGAGGTCAAGTAGACAGTCCGAAGGCACCGACAGTGCAGTACATGGTCTTATTCTCCCATCGCACAGTGTAGCTCCCATCAGTAGAGCTGTCCCAGAAGCAGGAACTTGCCGTGTGTGATCCAGCTCCATTCTTTTGTGTAATTACACAGGTCACAACGTATATAAACTGTCTTCCCAGCTTGGTGAGTTGGCTTAAAATTTGTTCCACGTTTGTGGTCCACTGGTTCACTTTGCTGTGTTGACAAACATTACCAGCAATGGTGATTTTTTTTTTTTTTTTTTTTGAGACAGTCTTGCTCTGTCACCGAGGCTGGAATGCAGTGGCGCAATCTCGGCTCACTGCAACCTCCGCCTCCCGGGTTCAAGCGATTCTCCTGCCTCAGCCTCCCTATGAATAGCTGGGACTACAAGCGCCTGCCACCACGCCCGGCTAATTTTTGTATTTTTAGTAGAGACGGAGTTTCACCATCTTGGCCAGGCTGCTCTCGAACTCCTCACCTTGTGATCCGCCTGCCTTGGCCTCCCAACGTGCTGGGATTACAGGCGAGAGCCACCGCGCCCGGCCCCAATTATCCTTTCTATAGCCTTTTTTACAATGTTGCTCACTTCAACAATAAAGGCAGCCTCCTCTGCAGTCTCGTGGTGGCCCATCTTTCCTCCAGGGAATAGCCTCCGCCTCCTGGAGTGGTGCGACGCAGGCACACTCAGGCCCCGCCCCACATGTGCCACGCCTCTCTCCGTAGCCAGGCAGGCACGGGCGGGCATGCCCCACCCACCCCCAACTCCTTTTTTTTTTCACTTGTGTTACATTTATTCATCTCAATTCATCCTTAGAGCAAAACTCTGCAGTGGGTGCTGCTTTTTTTTTTTTTTTTTTTTTTTTTTTTTGCGAGGAAGTCTCGCTCTTGTCCCCCAGGCTGGAGTACAATTGCGCCATCTTGGCTCACTGCAACCTCCGCCTCCCGGGTTCAAGCGATTCTCCTGCCTCAGGCTCCTGAGTAGCTGGGATTACAGGCGTCTGCCACCACGCCCGGCTAACTTTTGTATTTTTATTTATTTTATTTTATTTTATTTATTTTATTTTATTTATTTTTTGAGACGGAGTCTCGCTCTGTCGCCCAGGCTGGAGTGCAGTGGCCGGATCTCAGCTCACTGCAAGCTCCGCCTCCCAGGTTCACACCATTCTCCTGCCTCAGCCTCCCAAGTAGCTGGGACTACAGGCGCCTGCCACCTCGCCCGGCTAGTTTTTTTTTTTTTTTTTTTTTTTTTTTAGTAGAGACGGGGTTTCAACCATGTTGGCCAGGCAAGGTCTCGAACTCTTGACCTCAGGTGATCCGCCCGCCTCGGCCTCCCAAAGTGCTGGGATTACAGGCGTGAGCCACCAAGCTGGGCCAGTGGGTGCTATTTATCTCCACTTTGGAAATGAGAGTAGCAGAGAAAGATGAGTAAGATTTACAAAGTGTTGAGAATCCAGCCTGGCTAGGGGATGCTAACCAGAGCAGGGCCTTATGGCCCCAGGAGACCTGGTTCTAGTTGGGTTCTTTCCTAAACCACAAACCCACCAAAAGCAGCGTATCCTCTAGGATAAATACCCACAAAGGCCCAGGGAAAATGTTCCAGGTGGTCAAGAACTCAATTACTAATGAAAGCTTGGTAAATGAACTATGCCTCGGTCTGTTCATCCAGAAATAGGGTTAATATTTTACTACTGGCAGGGTACAGTGGCTCACACCTGTAATCCCAACACTTTGGAAGGACAACACAGGAGGATGACTTAAACCCAGGAGGAGTTAGAGACCAGCCTGAGCAACATTGTGAGACTCCATCTCAACAATCAGTCAATCCATAGCCGGGCATGGTGGTACATGCCCTGTAGTACCAGCTACTGGGGAGGCTCAGGCGGGAGGACCCCTTGAGCCTGGGGGGATGAGGCTGCAGTGAGCCATGACTGTGCCACTATGCTCCAGCCTGGGCAACAGAGCGAGAGTCTGTTGTCCCTTAGAAGTTTGTTTACTACATAGCACTGAGCAAGCCACACCAGTACTCTCCTGATGTCCATAAACAGATGGATATGGATTAATCAAGGTTTACTGAGTACATTTCCTTACTTCAGCTTTTCAGGAATAAAGGGACACGATCAGGATTCACAGTGAGAAGTGCTGATGCTTATGTGGGTTAAATTCCATCATTCAGTCCTTGGGCTTTTTCGTGTTTGTTGTTGGTGCTGCTACTGTTTTAAACTGTTTCTCAGGTCTCCAATCTTCCTCCTCCTGTGTACCATGGCTAAAGTCATCCTCCAAAATATCCCCAACCTACAACCCATTAGTGGCTCCACTGAGTAAAGTCTTGGCTCTTTACCGTGACCCTCCAGACCATTGCATTGTCATCTTGCATTCCCGTAGTCTCCTCTTTCTTTTGTAGTCTTTTCCAAGCTTTTAATTTTGGTATGGTATTAGAGCTACAGAAACATTACATCAATAGTATAATAAATGCTATATAGCTTTTGCCCAGATTCACCAATTGTTTACCTTTCCCCTTTTTTGTTTCTGTGTAAATGTATATTCATATTCACATAGAAACACAAATGGGGACACACACATTTTTTCTAAACCACTTGAGATTAAGCTTAAAACATCAAAACCTTTTACTGAAGAATAGGAATGTTCTCTCATATAACCACAGTACAATTAGGAAACCCAGAGAAGTTAATACTGATATTATCTAATTCTTAGTTTTTAATCAAATGTCCATCAATTGTCTCAATGTCTGCTCTAGCTCCCCTTACCCCCAGCCCAGTGCAGGATCCAGTACAGAACCACGTGCTGTGGTTGTCATGTCTTTAATCTGGAATAGCTCCTCATTCTCCTTTTGATAATTTTGAAGAGTAAAGGTCACTTTTTTTTTTGGTAGAAAATCTGTCAAAGTCAAAGAAAAAAAAAAGACACTTGGGTTTGTCTGAGTTTTCTTCATGATTTGATTCAGGTTATGCATGGCAGGATTCCACCAGAAGTGATGGTGTGTCCTTGGTGCCTCTGATCAGAAGGCTCCTGACATTCATTTGTTCCAAAATTGCTAGTGTTAACTTTGATCATTTGTTTAGGTGATGTGTTAGGTTTCTCCATTTTAAAGTTACTGTTTTCCCATTTGTAATCAATAGGCAATTTGTAAGGGGCACTTTGAGACTAACTATCTCAAACTTCTGTCCACAGCAACCAATGCTCATTTTTGAACTCCATCCTTTCTTCCATATTTAGGTGTTATTCTATTGTTTTTTTTTTAAAAAAAGCTTTTACTTCTCCCCATTTATATAATTACTCATTTATATAGAGAGAGATGCATGGATTCACTTTTTTTTTTTTTTTTTTAACATGTACCCAGTATGTCCTCTATATCCATGGGAACTTGATCTGTGGTTGGTTGAGTCCACAGATGTGGAATCCAAGGATACAGAGGGCCTACTGGGGGACTTAGGCATCCATGGGGAGTCATAGAACCAATACCCCACAGAAACCAAGAGATGACTGTTATTCATTACTGCCATCATTTATTTTGCCTTTAAAATGTTCAGATATTTGTCCAATGGGACCTTCCTCAACATGGCCTATATGTGCTTTTGATACATCGCCGTCATTCTTTGAACACTTCGTTACCTCTGGACAAGTGGCCCCAGGCTCATCTTGTCCCTGTCTTCATCCTGAAATTGGCCTCCTCTCCAAGATTACAAGCTTCCTTTTAGTTGGGAATGACATTTAGAAACCACAATAAGGGCACCAGGTGGGCTCATGATTTGTTTAGGCGGTGTCTGTTAGGTTGCTCCACTTTAAAGCTACTATTTTTCCCTCTATAATCAATAGGCAGCTTACAGGGGACACTTTGAGACTGTGTAACTATCTCAAACTTTAATCCCCAGCATCCACTGCTGATTTTGAACTCCATTCCTTTTATATTAGGTGTTATTCTATTGTTTTTTAAAAAATAAAAAAAAAAAGGGGCTTTCACATCTCTCCCCATTCATGCATTTGTAGGCCCTCTGAATAGGAGGAATACACACATACATACATACATATACATACACACACTGAAATTTGAGAGCCATTGCCCTAGAACAAAGACAGGAAAATTTCTTAGAGAACCGAATAGTTCTTTATTTACAAAAACGGGCAGCTGACCAACAGGTCATGCATTCTGATCCTGCTCTAGCACCATGAGATTTTCCAGTTGCGTGGCAGAGCTACTTGGAGCTGTTGCTTAATCTGTTGCAGATTGCTTTCTTGTTCCTGGCCCTCCAAAACTGGCAGCCTTCAGAGTCAACCCAGTTAGTGGATGACAGCAATATTCCCAAGCATGAGATATGATCTTTCCAAATCAGAAGGGCTTCATAGTTCCTTTAATTTACAACAGGAAGTATATGTAAGATGCAATAACCACTGTTCCCCTAAAACCTCACAAATTTGGCCGGCTGCTGAAATTCTGTAGGGATTTCTTCTACCAACTGGTACACATATACCTTATTAAGGCTTCCACTGTTGTCTGTTTTCTCCTTTTTAGGTCAGATCTTCATGATTTCATCAATATAATGGATCAGCATAATAGTCTGTGTAATATCCAGATGATAGAACAGCCATTAAACTATATTGCTGGAGAAAACATTAGAGAGAGTACAATTTCCTGGGACAAGACCCTGATTGTGTACCACTGTCTATCCCAGGCGGATGCAAACGCTTTTGATCCTCTCTTCTGATGGGATTGAAAAGAATACATTCACCAAATCAATGACCACATACTAAGTAGCCAGAAGCTATGTCATAATTATCTATGATAATTATGAAACCACAATATAATAATAGTTATAATTAGGCTACCACTTGATGGAGTTGACAGTAGTTATATCAGTCGTGAGCCATCTGGTTTTTTTCAGGAGCCACACTGGCAAATGAAATGGAGATGTAATGGGGAGCAGCAACCCTATCTCCTTAAAATCTTTGAGCGCAGCACTCCAATGGCACTCATTGCCATTCCAGCCTACATAATATATTGCTGTATATTTACTCCCTTGGCCTGGAGGTTGGGTAACTTCAGAGGGTTCCACTTAGCTATTCCGATTACATAGGTGTACTCCACAGTTCAAGGACTTAGTGTGAGTGTTCTGCCAGTTACTAAGTATATCCATCCTGATCAATCCACTCAGGGATCAGGAAAATCAACACAGGGTGAGTCCACGAACACACTGACCCCTGTGAAATGGATTTAGGCCAGGACTCTGTTTGCCACCTGGCCTCTATTTACCTCGTCCAATCTAAAAAGGAAGCATGAAGGCATGTTAGCCCTCATGGTTTTAGCATCCTCTTAGACCCTATATCCATCCAACTGCCCTTGAAAGATATGGGTATTTCCCTTCCCCCAGTGTACAGATATGTTGATAAAAGGCTGTAACTTCTTATGAGGAAGGACTGGGAAATTAGTGAATATACTTCCTGTCCTATTGCAGAGTCTTTCCTCAAGGAGATTCAGGCTTCTGTTGAATCAATGGCTCAGTTCTGGAACTTAAGAATCATGGCTTTTCACTGGGAAGGCTGATGTCAGTCTCAGTTTTCATGAATCTATTGGTGCTTTTTGTTGGCTGTCAATCGACCTTGCCCCTAGCAACTGGGTGGTGTATTAACTATCACTATAGATTCCTACAGGTGAATCCTCCTGGTTGTGATTCTGTCCTTGTTGCCTATTTCTACGTGTCCACCTTGCCTCTGACAGTTTATGCTGCCACTATGCCCTCCTATTCCTAAAACCTACCGTTCTTCCTAACACTAAGCTGCCTGGTGCTAGAACAGCCTCCTGGACTGTCTGTCAATCTTGGCCAGAGGGCATATCTGAGCTCCCTAGAAAATTACTTAACTATGTGCTTCTCAAAGTGAGACTAAATCAAGTAAGAATAGAA
Organism: Macaca nemestrina; assembly: GCF_043159975.1. Classification (NCBI taxonomy): domain Eukaryota; kingdom Metazoa; phylum Chordata; class Mammalia; order Primates; family Cercopithecidae; genus Macaca; species Macaca nemestrina. Next base: position 187,124,971 of record NC_092127.1, read on the forward strand.
CAAAGGCAGGATGAGGGAAATCCCCAGGCGGTGGTGAAGGGTTGAAGCCGTGGAAGACATCTGTCATGCGCTCATCCCCATGCTTGCATCAGGGAGGGCGAAGCACTTTTCCCAAGCCTTAGCATACCTTGAACTAAACTCACTTAAGTCTTACTTTCTATCACCACACTGGACTGACTCTGAAAAGTTTAGAATATTCCCCACAACTCACTTTAATTTGGAACTCTCTCAAGCAACTGAGACATTCTGGCCTGAACTTACTCTATGGGCCCCAGCTCATTGTCAGGCTTGAGAAGCAAGGCATGTGACTGTGTTCAGTAGGAAACGCATCTGGTAATTTTAGCAACACACCACACCTACTGGATATAGTCAAGGTAGGGCTGCCAGATAAACACAAGATGTTCAGTTAAATCTGAATTTCAGATCAATACTTTTTTTTAGTATGTTCTAAATAAGTACATTCTAAATATTGCATGGGACATGGTCTATCAAAGAAAAACTTCATTCTTTATCTGAAGTTCAGACTTACCTGAGCATCTGTACTTTTTTTTTTTTTTTTTTTTGAGATGGAGTCTCACTCTGTTGCCCAGGCTGGAGTGCAGTGGCACGATCTCTGCTCACTGCAACCTCTGCCTCCTGGGTTCAAGCAATTATCCTGCCTCAGCCTCCTGAGTAGCTGGGATTGTAGGCACATACCACCAAGTCTGGCTAAATTTTGTAATTTTAGTAGAGACGGGGTTTCACCATGTTGGTCAGGCTGGTCTTGAACTCCTGACCTCTTGATCCACCCGCCTTGGCCTCACAAAGTGCTGGGATTATAGGCATGAGCCACTGTGCCTGGCCGAGTATCTGTATTTTTATTTGCTAACTCTAGAAACCCAAATTGGGAGTGGCTTCAGTACACACAGTTTTGAGGCAAACAAGCAACACTGAGGCAAACAAACAACATTGAGACAAACAGCTTTGTCAGAGGCATTTAAACCAGAGCAACTCCATCTTAAATGGGAGCTGAGTAAAATAAGGCTGAGACCTACTGGGCTGCATTCCCAGACAGATACGGTTAAGGCATTCTAAGTCACAGGATAAGATAGGAAGTCAGTACAAGGTACAGGTCATAATGACCTTGCTGAGAAAACAGGTTCCAGTAAAGAAGCCGGCCAAAACCCACCAAAGCCAAGATGGCGACAAGAGTGACCTCTGGTCATCCTCACTGCTACACTGTGTGTTGCCAGATTCTGTACAAATTTGGCATAGAGCTTAACGTGCAAAGAACTGTAATAAAACAGTTATAGCTCCTCACCCCCGCCATCCCCAAAAGAAGATAGGTTTGATTTTCAATGGTTCATATGGCAGCTAAGCAGTGGAAATGTGGGACAAGATCCCATGCATTTACATTCCGGTCACGTTAGAGTTCCCGAGAGAAATAGAACCAATAGAATATAGACGGATGGATGCTAGATGTATGAACCCATATACAGAAAGAGAAGAGATTGACTCACAATTGTAGAGACCAAGAAGTCCCATGATCCGCCATCTGCAGCCTGGAGCCCCAGGAAAGCCAGTGGTGATTAAGCCTGGGTTCAAAAGCCTAAGAACCAAAGGAGCCACTGACTGAGCAAAGGTGGATATCCCAGTACAAGAAGAGAGCAAATTGGCTTTTCTTTTTGTTCTAGTCAAGCTCTCACGAAATTAGATAATGCCAACCCACATTGGTGAGGATGATCTTTATTCAGTCTACTGGGTTCAAATGCTAATCTCTTCCAGAAAGACCTTACAAGTAACATCCAACCGGCCACCTGGGCATCTCTTAGCCTTAGCAATTAATCATCACACTAGTTTTGTCATTCGTTGGCCACATGACCTTGAATACACTTAGCCCCTCTGTGCCTGTTTCCTCATCTATACAATGGGAATATTAAAAGTTCCCACCTCATTGAGTTGATATCAAGATTAAATGAGTTAATACATGTAACACACTGAGCTACATCTGGTACATAAAGTCTCATTGAAAGGTAACTGTTGCTGTTATTCTGTGTTTACACTCTGCTGAAGTTGAAAAATCTCATCACCTGTCTCCTTTCACTTCCTTGCTTCAAATCTATTTGGGAGAATGGGGCTAATATGGAGTTTATTCCAAAGGTGCTAGTGAATTTTCAATCAACTTCCTTTATTTCTTCCCAGCCTGAGTTACAACAGTAGCAGCTAATATTTGTTATGTACTAACAGCTACTGTCCTAAAAACAAGACATAGCTCATTTCGCTGAGTCTCACAACAATCTAAGAGGTTGCCACCGTTATTATCTCACTCAATGTTATACATGCAGGGACCTCACCTCGGCACCCAGCTGGGAAGTAGGCATACTCAGGGTTGCCGCCTTCAGGCCAGTGTTTCCCCCAGGGCTGCTAACTATGATCCTATTAGTTCTCCTCATACCATCCCTTCTTTTCACCATGAGGCTTATTCAAATCCCACCTGACCTGTAAAGTTGAGCTCTACCCTTTCGTATAAGTCAGAATGACCTCTGCAAGGCTATTTTGACCTTTTTGTTTTTATATTGTGGGTCTTTTCACTTGGAAAGTGAGGTCAAAGGGACAAGAAATAAAGCAAGCAAACTTTTGTTATTTTGAAGGAATCTGCTTCCTCCTGGAAATCTAATACCTGCTATTTCTCAGATCTGTGCAGCAGATGGCAGTATTCAATTAGTCAAAATAAAGTTCTAGCCTACAGACTTGCTGTTCACTTCTAAATTGCTCCATGACCCCTCAGTGCTTCCTGGTGGTACTTTATAAACTGTCAGTTATTTTAAATCATATCACTGTATTATGAAAGTCATCCAGAGTGCCAGGGGAGACGTGAATTAACTTCACAGTAGTGATAGGAAACTCAAAGCCGAGTGCAATACGAAAGTCACAGAGGCAGTAAGTGGCTGACGCAGAACCCAGGTCTTCTGGCTTATAGTTCAGTGTTGGTACACTACACCTCTGTGAATTAAAGGAGTATTAAAGATGATGGAGATGTTTATTTCAGTCTTCCTCCTACATGAGAAACTCTTGTCCACTGGGCCATGCCCTTGTCCAGCCTTCCCCCCACCTCCCATTATATGTTCTATGTTGCTATACTATCTCAAAACAACGATTATAAAGCTAGTTTAATGACAGTAGGTGTGTTCAAACAGAAAAAACAAAGTAGGGAGAAATTAAGTCCTGTGAGATCAGTCTCTCTAGGCATTAACCCAACAGGGTTATTTTTTGAGAGCTTTTATGAAATCGATTCTATTTTTCTATTGGCAATTTAGCAATATCCTTTTGCACTTTTAAGTGGTTGCTCTAGGAGTTACAATATCTATCCTTAACTTTTCACAATCTACTTAGAGTTGATAGTTAGGCCTATTACATAATATGTAGAAATCTTGTAAATACATATTCACTTATCCACCACTATCTTTTTTGCTATATTTATTGTGTGTGTAATGTCAACATACATTTTAAACCTCATAGGACAATAATAATTTTTGCTTTAAAGAGTACTGTGTATTTTAAAGAAAGAGGAAAAGGTCTTTACTATTTAGTCATCGATTAAAAACAACCATCTAATTTCCAACATACTTACTATTTCCAATGATGCCATTCCTTCCTGAAGATTCAAGTTTTCCTCTGGTATTCTTTCCCTGCAACCTGAAGAACCTACGCCGGTATTTCTTGTAGTATGGGGATGCTGACAACACATTCTCAGTTCTCTTATCTGATAATGTCCTTATTTCACTTTCATCTGAAAGACAATTTTGCTAGATATGGAATTCTAGATTGACAGTTGTTTCTTTTAACATTTTAAAACACTGTTTACTTCTCTTTTGGCCCCCATAGTTTCTGATTAGAAGTTGATAGTAGTTAAAATTATTGTTCCCTATATATTGCACATTTTTCTCTGTATGATTACATCTATCTTTGGCATTCACCAGTCTAACCATGATTTTCAGCCTCACCATGATTTTCATGGGTTTATCCTATTAGGGTTTGCTGAGCTTCTTAGATCTGTACATTTATATCTTTCCCTAAGTTTGAAAATGTTTCTGTTGTCATTTCTTCAAATATTTTTACGTGTATTTCTCTGTTCTTTCTCTTTAGGACTCCTGTTACCTAGATATTAGCTTTTTCAATATTGTTCCACAAGTTCCCGAGGCTCTTCATTTTTTCCAATATTTTTCCCTGTTCTTCAGATTGCATAAATTCTATCATTCTATCCTAGAAGTTAAGATATCAACTCTTATTGCTTATAGGAGGTTTTCTTTTTCTCTGGAAGCTTCACCATGTTTTTAATTCTAGGGAAAAGTCTTGACCCCCTGACCCATCATGGGCCCAGGCCATTATGCTGCTGCCAAGAGCCATCTCCAAAGACCTCATTGACTAACATCAGGAGAAAACCAAACCAAGAACCAAATTAATACATAGCAGAAGCTATTCACAAACTTAAAGATGACCTACAAGTTCATTCTCAAGAAGATCACAGTCATGACTGCTGCAGTTTCCCAATTGCAGAGCTTTCCCAAGTGCCTTATTTCCACACTGGTCAGTGAAAAAGAAAACCTTGAGTCCACATAATCTAGTATACTTGCCACCTCTTCATTTAAATGGTCTCTTTACCTAGCTCAGTTGCTGCTTTGATAACTCAGTGAATTCTCATTCTTACAGAGTTTGACCTCTTCTTGAGGTTCTCCAAAAGAGAATTTGAAGACTCCCATGAAACTTCCATAGGATCCTGGGGGATGAGAGACACAAGATCTTTGCACCCTCCATGGTCTTGCTGTGGATTCTCCCTTTATAGCAGAGTACTAGGACTGGGCTGCTCCCTGGACTCAGAAGGGTGATTCGTTCAGTTTAGATCTGGAGGAGGATATATGGTTCCAGAAATTTTTTTTTTTCAAAGGCCTCTGTAACTAATGGCATTCACTTCTCATTGAGCCTCTGTCAGTTCACTTTCTAAGCATTTTAGTGCCCCATTATGGCAAGGCATTCTCTCAGGCTCACCCATTTCCTACCTTTAGCCATCACTTAGCATTATATGAGAAGTGAGTTAATGCGATGTTTCTTCTAGGGTTTATAGCCTATGCTAGAACTCTTATGGAGGCGAGTCACTTCTAGTGGTCCTCCTTTTAGGTCCCTGATCAGTCTGGCCCAGTTATTCTCCACTGCCCCTGAGTCCATGTATATTCTTACTTCAGGCCACTCATCTCTTTAACCAGGTATACCACCCAATTCTCTGCCCCACTGTTTTTCAGGCCACTTCTGAGCAGGGGTTTCAGGGCTGCAGAAGTCTATTTGTCATTTGTACCCACATACCAAGCCAACTTAACCAAAGCCTGAGCTTTTTCTTCCTCTATTATCTGGTTACAGAGAATTCTTCCCCACCCCAGTCCCAGCTGTATGAGCTACTCTATGGACTATTAAAAGGAATTATACTGGAAGGAGAACTCCTGACACTGCCTCAACAGCAAACTGTGGTTGCTAGTCCACATTCTCCAGAATCAATATGAAATGTGGCCTACCAAAGTCTTGTGAGCCTGGATGTAAGAGAATCTAACAAGACCCCTAGAGATCATGGCAGGCTACATGGTCATTTCAAGTACCACGATGCCATATGCCATGCTTAGTTTCTACCAGTATGTGGGCCTAGAGCAACTCATGCATTGGCATAAAAGGCAAGCACTAGGGATGGGTTCAGGTACTGAACCCATCAGTTTGCATCTGCATGCCTTCAAAGAAAACTAACACAATAACCAGAACAAAACACAGATGAGGTGGAAGGGTTCTGAAGTGGCTAAGTAGTTTCTGGGCCATAGGATTACTGAAGTTAGAACTCAGGGATTGGGTTAAATAATATTAAATAAGACTGAGAGAAATAATGAGCTAGAAGATGGAGCCGAAGAAATTGCAGTGTAAAGACAGATGGAAACAGGAAAGAGACTTTGGGAAACACGAAGACTGAGTAAGAATGTCTTTAAATGTCTATTTTGAGTTAGAGAAAAACAGCTTAAAACACAGGGCAAAGGAAATACTATTTGAGGTTGAAGAAATAATTACCGAAAATTCTCAAAACTGAAGAAAAACAAAATACCAATCCAGATTTGTGAAGCTTAACCAAATCCCAAGCCAAATAAAAAAATAGAAATTAGCGGGCTAGGCGCAGTGGCTGATGCCTGTAATCCCAGGCCTTTGGGAGGCCAAGGTGGGCAGATCTTGAGGTCAGGAGTTCGAGACCAGCCTGGCTAACATGGTGAAACCCCATCTCTACTAAAAGTACAATAATCAGCTGGGCTTGGTGGTATGCGCCTGTAATCCCAGCTACTCAAGAGGCTGAGGCAGGAGAATCGCTTGAACTTGGGAGGCAGAGGGTGCAGTGAGCCGAGATCATGCCACTGTACTCCAGCCTGGGCAACAGAGCAAGACTCCGTCTCAAAACAACAACAACAACAAAAAAACGGAAATTAGCTACCAAGACACATCCTAGTGAAACTGTAAAGACAAAAGTATGATCTTGAAAGCAGCCAGAGAGTAAACCACCATTCTTGATTAGGACATATAAGTTGACAGTTGAGTAACAGCAACAATGAAAGCTACAAAGCAATAAAATTATATCTTTAAAGTGATGAGGAAAATTTATAATACAGTCATGCATCATATCATGGTTATTCAGTTAATGATGGACTGCATTTACAATAGCAATCTCATGATTATAATGGAGCTGTCAACTTCCTGTTACCTGGTGGCATCATAGCCATCAATGGTGTAGCAAAATGCATTACTTATGTGTTTGTGATGGTGTCGGTCAAACAAACTTGCACCGACAGTGGTATAAATGTGTAATGCATATGTACAATACATAATACTTTATATATAATAAATGAGTTACCAATTTTTTACTATACTATTATTGCTAAAGTATATTCCTACTTATAAATAGTAGACTGTGAAACAGTCTAGGCAGGTCCTTCAGGAGCTATTCCAGAAGAAAGCGTTGTTACAGGGGATGAAAGATCCATGTGTGATATTGCCCCTGAAGACCTTCCAGTGGGACAAAATGTGGAGGTAAAAGATAATGTTATTGATGATCATGACTCTGTGTAGGCTTAGGCTAATGTGTGTTTCTCTCTTTGATTTGAACCAGAACATTTTACAAAGTAAAAAAAAAAAAAAAAAAGGAAAAAAGCTTATAGAATAAGGATATAAAGAAAATTCTTTTGTGTAGCCATACAAGGTGTTTTAAGCTAAGTGGTTTTTTTTTTTTTTTTTTTTTTTTTTTTTTTTTTTTTTTTTTTTTTTTTGAGACAGGGTCTTACTCTGTCACCCAGGCTGGAGTGCAGTGGCTCAGTCTCAGCTCACTGCAACCTCCACCTCCCAGGTTCAAGCAATTCTCCTGCCTCAGCGTCCCAAGTAGCTGAGATTATAGGCATGTGCCACTACACCCAGCTAATTTTTGTATCTTTTAGTAGAGACTGTGTTTCACCATGTTGGCCAGGCTGGTTTCAAACTCCTGACCTCAAGTGATCCACCTGCCTTGGCCTCCCAAAGTGCTGAGATGACAGACCTGAGTTCCACAGCACCTGGCTAAGCTAAGTGTTATTACAAAACAGTAAAAAGTTTTTAAAATTTAAAAGTTTACAGAATAAAAAATTACAATACACTGAGGCTAATTATTGAAAAATATTTACTAAATTTAGTGTAGCCTAAGTGTAGGATGTCTGTAAAACCTATAGTAGTATACACTGATGTCCTTGGCCTTCACATTCACTCACCACTGACTCACACAGAGCAACTTTCAGTCCCTGCAAGCTCCATTCGTGGTAAGTGCCCTATACAGGTGTATCATTATACTTTATTTTTGCTGCTCCTTTTTTACAGTATTTATTGTTGTGTTAAAATTGCCTACAGTATGCAGTACAGTAACCTCCTATACAGGTTTGCAGCCTAAGAGCAATAGGCCATACCCCACAGCCTAGGTCTATAGTAGTTACACCATCCAGGTTTTAGTATGCTCTATAATGTTTGCCCAACAGTGAAAGTGCCAAACGACACATCTCTCAAAACATACCCAAACTGATAAGCAATGTAGGATTGAAAGATTTTTTAGACAAGCAAAAAGGATTTAACACTAGCATAACTTCTCTAGGATAAATTCTAAAGGATATACCTCAAAAAAAGTAGTGCCAGAAGAATGGGCTGCAATGCAATCATATTGGTAACAATTGGCCATGTAAAATAACAAAAATGGTTTATCTGTGGTGTTTTTTTTATTTTTATTTTTTTTATTTTTTTTTTATTATTTTTTTTTTGAGACGGAGTCTCGCTCTGTCGCCCAGGCTGGAGTGCAGTGGCCGGATCTCAGCTCACCGCAAGCTCCGCCTCCCGGGTTTACCCCATTCTCCTGCCTCAGCCTCCCGAGTAGCTGGGACTACAGGCGCCCGCCACCTCGCCCAGCTAGTTTTTTGTATTTTTTAGAAGAGACGGGGTTTCACCGGGTTAGCCAGGATGGTCTCGATCTCCTGACCTCGTGATCCGCCCGTCTCGGCCTCCCAAAGTGCTGGGATTACAGGCTTGAGCCACCGCGACCGGCGTGGTGTTTTTTTTTAAAGTGAAATAAGGAGAATAGGTTTACTATATTATAGAAATCAGGGAGTGATTGGAGTTAAGATGTTTTACATGCCTTTATGTTCCAAGGAAGATAAAATAATTGACTTTAGAGATGTTCATTTAAATAGACACATTAACATTTCTGGGCTGAAATAATTAAAATAGAATATCATACTCTTGGTAAAGAGAATACAATAGTCTGTAAAGAAAAAGGCATCAAGAGGCCGGGCGCGGTGGCTCAAGCCTGTAATCCCAGCACTTTGGGAGGCCGAGGCGGGCGGATCACAAGGTCAGGAGATCGAGACCACAGTGAAACCCCGTCTCTACTAAAAATACAAAAAATTAGCCGGGCGCGGTGGCGGGCGCCTGTAGTCCCAGCTACTCAGGAGGCTGAGCCAGGAGAATGGCGGGAACCCGGGAGGCGGAGCTTGCAGTGAGCCGAGATCGCGCCACTGCACTCCAGCCTGGGCGACAGCGTGAGACTCCGTCTCAAAAAAAAAAAAAAAAAAAAAAAAAAAAAAAAGAAAAAGGCATCAAGAGAGGGAAACTAAAAATAATTGAAACAAACCTAAAGCACAATAAAGATAGGAGTAATAGTGGATCACAACAAATGTGAAGGAAGTAAAATCTCTAAACAAGGGTTGTTAGACTTTTTTTAAAATAAAATTCTTGCAGTGTCACTTATAAGAGATTCACCTAAAACAGAAAGGCACAGTAGAAAGTTAAAAGATTGAAAAGAGATTCTAGGCAGATGCTAACTTAAAAAAAAAATGCTGGAATATCATCTCCCCACCTCCCTCCATCTCACACCAATAGACTTAAATTAAAAAGCATTTAACAGGGAAATTCCTCATAAAATTATTTCTGTCATGGATTTATCACATCTGGGAGAAAAATCCACATATGTATAGAATTTACTGGCATCACATGTGGCTGGTCACACATGATCACACAATAACACGCCCCTACAGGGGACTCCCCTCCACACCCCAACCTTCCCCTATTCCCTGCAAAAATGCTTTTGGCTTAGCATGCATCAACCACTTGAAAATAGCAAGATAGGGAATGAGGATCAATTCTGCGATCTTTAACTCAAGAAGAAAGACACGAATCCACTGGAATCATGAAGAACACCCCAGATCCCAGAGAGGAGAATATGGGCAAATAACTCTCATGATGGTGTCTGGTTGGTAAAAGTGAGTGAAACCCCAGTACATGAGAAAGGCAGCGAATCTTCCTCTGTGATTTAACTTTCCACTGCCTATCCGAGCAACCCAGGCCAAGGGAGAGCATTTGGTTTCTCCCAGGTCCTAGAGCTAACTGGGAGATAGGCTTGGAGGCACTGAGAGGGCAAGACACTGGAAAAAAAATTGCAGGCATTTTCCCAGATCAGGGACTGCGAGCAGAACGCCATTTTAACCCAGACACATATGAGGTCTGTCATTCTTTAGTGACATGGCAACGTGGCCATGCAGGCATTTTAGTCTCAAGCCAAAGACTCGAGCATTTACACTGGAGCAGGGTACTAGCTTCCACAGCCAGAATGGTAGAAAGCACCTCAGCAGTAGGTACTGGAATTGTGCTTTCCTGTTGCAGGCCTGGGGCAGGAGGAGAGCTGCTACAGCTATGGTTTCTCCTGGGCAATGAGACTTGCAACCAGACTCACTTGTGACGGGTACCTACTCTGCATATGTCATTTCTGGGTGCCTCAGCCTCCTCCCCTGAGATTGTGGTACATCAGGGCCCTCTGTGCTCTACCCCCAGGCAGAACTCCAGGCATGTGAAGTACATGCTTGCCTGGACTAGCAGCCTGAGCTGCCCCACACTTCCTGGGCATAGATCATAGTACGGGGGGCTAAGGGGAAGGCCTCTCCACTTCACACCCAGGCAGAACTCCAGGAATTTGAAGCACCTGCTCACCTTGATCAGCAGCCTGAGCCACCCCACCTTTCTTGTGCAGAGATCCTGGTGCAAAGGAGCCTTCATTTCATGCCCAGGCATACCTCTAAGCATTCAGAGCACCTGCTCAGCCAGACTGGAAGCCTGAGCTGCCTGCCCACTTTTCTTGGGCAGAGATTGTGGTGCAGCAGGACCCTCTCTGCTACACACTCAAGCAGATTTCCAGGTGTGTGGAACACCCACCTGAATGAACTAGCAGCCTGAGTCGCCCCACCCTTCCTGTGCAGAGATACTGATGGCCCTCTCTGCTTCATGCCCAGGCAAATCTCTTGGCAGTCAGAGCACCCACTCACCCGGATCAGCAGCCTGAGCTGCCCCACACTTCCTGTGCAGAAATTGTGGGGGACCGGGCCCTCTTCATGTCCAGGCATATCTCCAGGAAGTTAGAGCCCCCCTTCATCTGGATTAGCAGCCTATGCCATCCCACCCCTCTCTATGCAGAGGTTGTGGTATAGTGGGGCCTTCTATACTCTATGCCCAGGCAGATCTTTGGGCATCCCTGGGGCACCCCTTTCCTGGATTAGCAGTTTAGGCTGCCCTTCCTACCTGTACAGAAAACTTGAGGCTGAGAAGTTTTCCAATTCCATGCCTAGGCACACATCTGGGCACTTGATGGCCACCCAATGTATTCTACCTTGGTGCTGGTGCTGGCCATTGCAGGACCTAAAGGTAGTCCAGCCCCACCTTCTTTGTCTGGCTCCACCTGTCTTGCCCCCAGCCCTCCAAAGTCTGATCAGAAAGCTCAGACCACTGTGTACTCCACAGATCAGCCCATTGTCCAAGATAACAGACTTCTCCCAGCAAAAAGCGATCAAGTATATACCCAGCTATGTTAGCTGCAGTTGGCTGTTACCCATAAGCATCTTCTCCTGGCTTGTAGGTCAAACTGCACAGCCTGATATAAAACATGCTGACCAAAGCACACAGATCTATAGAACCAAAGCCAAAGGACCCTACTCAAGTTCTCTACGGTCACATCCTCTAAGTGAGGAGAAGAAAGAGAAAAAGGAAAAATAATCTTATAGGTTAAGAAATTAAAATTTTAAAATCTCACCTGAATGAAAATAGTTGCAAAAATTACAAATGCCAGCATCTCCAGATGAGATGGAATCAGCACAAGAATTCTTGCATGATGGAAAGTCTAAATGTAGTGACACCAAAAGTCTAGATGTAGTGATCACACTAGCTCTCCAGCAATGGTTCTTAACCAAAATGGAAACTCAGAAATGACAGATAAAGAAATCAAAGTATGGATTGCAAGGCAGCTCAACAACATCCAAGACAAGGTTGAAAATCAACACAAAGAAACTTCTAAAGCAATCCAAGAAATGAAGGAAAAGATACATCTTTAAAAGAAATCAATCAAAACTTCTGGAATTGAAAAACTCACTTGAGGTATTTCAAAATACAATTGAAAGCTTCATCAATAGACTGGACCAAGAACAAGAAAAAAAGTTAAGAGCTTGAAGACCAATCTTTTTGAACTAACCTTGTCAGACAAAAATTTGAAAGAATTTTAAAAAGTGAACAAATTTTTGAGAAATATGAGATTATATAAAGTGAACAAACCTACAAATTATGGCATTCCTGAGAGACAAGGAGAAAAATAATCTGGAAAACACTTAAGAAAATTTCTCTAATCTGCTACAGAGGTAGACATCCAGACAAAAGAAAACAGAATACCTGCAAGGTACCACACAAAATGAACAAGGTATATAGTTATCAGACTATTTAAGGCCAATGCTAAAGAAAAAAATCTTAAAAGCAGCTAGATAAAAGGTCAGATCATGTACAAAGGGAACCTCATCATGTTAACAATGGACTCCTCAGGAGAAACTTTACAAGCCAGGGGAGATTGGGGGCCAATTTTAGTATTATTAAGGAATTGAAATGTTGACCAAGAATTTCATATCCTGTCAAACTAAAGCTTCATAAGCAATGGAGAAATAAAATCTTTTCCAGACAAGCAAGTGCTAAGGGAATTCATTACAGCTGAACCAGCCTTACAAAAGATCCTTATGAGGGTTCTAAACATGAAAAAGAATGAATGATACCTGCTACCACTAAAAGACACAAGTACATAACTCACAGATGCTAAGAAGGAAACACACAATGGAAACTACAAAGCAACCAACTAACTTTATGATAAGATCAAAACTTCATGTCACTATTAACTTTGAACGTAAACCATCTAAAAGCCCCATTAAAAAAGGCACAGAGTTGCAAGTTGGATAAAGAAACCAAGACCCATCCAACTTCTGTCTTCAAGAGACCTGTCTTGCACATAATGAAGCCCATAGACTCAAAGTAAAGAGTTGGAGAAGGAAGACAGAGAGCAAGGGGTCCAAAAAAAAAAAAAAAAAAAAAGACAAATGGGATCACATCAAGTTAAAAATCTTCTGCACAGCAAAGGAAACAAAGTGAAGAGACAACCCACAAAACAAGAGAAAGTATTTGCAAACTACCCATCTGACAAGGGACTGATAACCAGAATATATAAGGAGCTCAAACAACTCAAGAAAAAAATAATCTCAATCCAATGTAAAAATGGATAAAAGATCCAAATACACATTTCTCAAGACATACAAATGGCAAATAGGTATATGAAAAACATGCTTAACATTACTTATCTGAAAAATGCAAATCAAAACTATGAGACATCATCTTATCCCAGTTGAAATGGCTTTAATGCAAAGGATAGGCAACAACAAATGTTGATGAGTGTGTAGAGAAAGTGGAGTCCTTATATAATGCTAGTGGGAATGTGAATTACTACAAGTGCTGTGAAGCAAAGTATGGATGGTCCTCAAAAAACCTAAAAATACAACTCACATATGATCCAGCAATCCCACTGCTAGGTATATACCTCCAAAGAAAGGACATCAGTCTATCAAAGATATCTGCACTTCCACATTTATTGCAGCACTATTCACAATAGCCAAGATTTGAAAGTAACCTGCGTCCATCAACAGATAAAAAAATGTGTTGTATATATACACAATGGAGGACCATTCGGCCATAAAAATGAATGAGATCCTGTCATTTGCAACAACATGGATGAAATTGGAAGTCATGATGTTATGTGAAATAAGCCAGACACAGAAAGACAAATGTCACATGTTCTCACTCATTTGTAGGAACTAAAAATTAAAACAATCGAACTCATGGAGATTGAGTAGAATGATGGTTACCAGAAGCTGAGAAGAATAGTGAGGAGAGCAGGGGAAGCAAGAATGGGTAATGGGAACAAAAATATAGTTAAAATGAGTAAGATCTAGTATTTGATAGCACAACAGCATAATTTACTGTACACTTAACTATTATATAATTGGAAAGCTCATAACACAAAAACATGATAAATGCTTGGGGTGATAGATACCCCATTTACCTTGATGTGATTTTACATGGTATGCCTGTATCAAAATGTTTTATGTACCCGTTATGTATATGTACCCATAAAACTTAATTTTTTTTAAAAAAAAGGGATGATATTTAAGGGACAAGAGGCATTAAGGGTACATATGAGACTGTCATAACCGTTGCCTTCTCCAGCTCCTAAAGAAATTTTCCAGGGACTTAAGGGCCAGTCTACCTGTAGGAAAAGTTTATAAATGGGGAGAACCCTCTATTAAAAATTTTTAAATTGTTTCAAAACAAACACTTAAGAATTGTTGATATTTTATCCTCACTTAAATTTTTATAAGATAGAAAATATTTACATTTATAAGATACTCTTTTCCCTCACCCACCTGTCCAATGCTGGTCAGAGTTAAACCCTATTTTGATATTACTTTAGGTGTGAAATGTACATGATTCATATTCTGCCTGATAATGCTATTAATACTACTGCAAGTTGTAAGCTTCTCATAGCTTCTTTTCCCTCTTGGTGCAAGTTAATGGAATTGCCTTGAAATTCCTTCTTTTTCTAAAGTTTTTCCATGAGAAAAGCAAAGATCTAACTGTAAAATCCTCAGCATCCCTGCTGAGTTACAGAAGAACAAAAATATGTAAATTGGCATTAGATCCAGCATTACAGACCCTAAAAGACCTGTAGGGAACTCTTTTGAACATAATTTAGAGGGTTTGAAGATGAGGTAAAATGACTTAAAATAATTACATTTTAATTCTAGTTCACGTAATAACAGAATCCAGTTAAAACATTAGATAATTTAAATTGCCCTTATTTGGGGATTTCAAAGATAGCTATATAGCTTCTCCCTGATTGTATCAAGTGAAATGAAAATGCAAACCCAACATGTTAGATTTTATTTCATCAAGATATTGGCTTTTGGTTTTTTAAAAAATGCCTAAATGAAATGCCCCTAAATCGTAACATATGCCTCATAGAGGTAATTTACTATAACCTACACATTTAAGATTATATAAGCGCAAACAGATGTTCAATTAAATTGAACATAATAAACCTAGTATCTATTCTTTCTCAGAAACTCATACTATATTGCAAACTATGACTCTACAACTTGTTCCACTTTCCTTAAAACTTTACTAGGAGAGTGTGTTAACTTTATCTGACAAATCCTTTATATCAGGTTTTTTTTCCCCCCCAAAAAATGCCTAATTGACTCAGACTAATACTAAGATAATTTTCTGGTGATTTCTAGAAAAGTAATTCTAAGAAATAATGTTGATAGTCCACATTACTTCCATGTATGATTTTCTAGTTTCTTGTGAACGTATAAATTCCTAAATCAGTGTACCATAAACATTGACTTCTGACTATATGTGTGCATGTATGTATGTTGCATTTACAATTATATCAAGGTAAAGTTAACAATTAAGAAAAATAAGTCACCTCCAGAGAACAGAATGCTAGTGAATTAGAGAAAAGAAATTAGGCTCAATAATGGTACTCCACCTGGGGGTAGGATTTGTTTGAACAGATGTTTTGGGGACTGTATTCTGATTTGTTTTCCCAGCATAGTCCAGATTATCACTTTTGGGGCTTAACATGAGTTAAAAAACAAGATCAAAGGAGTACTAGAAGGAAAAAAAAATACATTCAGCAAATAGTGCTAGATTTACATGTGTTGGAAAAGGTAAGCTGATAAACTTAACTGACGCATTTGAGAAGAGTAGAGGAGAGATTGGAGTGAGTCATGAGGCACATAAACCCTACAGTAAAGAAAATGTGGTAGAAACAGATATGACTGCCAGCACAGGTCAGAGACAGAACCACCATATACAATTGTGTGTTAAAAATATTGAAGGACCTAGTAGAGTTAGGTGGCCAGAGGGAGCAGCTATAACCTGTAAGATCCCAGATAGAAGAACAATACTTGCCTGATCCACTACTGTTAAGGGAACATGTAGCAAATATCCACAATATGACCATGAGGACTCAAGACAAACCTATTCTAGAATGCTGATGTGGAAAATTATTTTCTCTTTAGAATAATGACTTTCTTTCCAGCTCCATGTTCAGCGATGTCATATTGGTAGCTTCAAATAGGCCATGATGGGAGAATTTACAGCATAAAAACCGGCAAACACTACAAATCAGAACTTTTTTTTAAAGAGACAGCTGCACTTACTAGCACACCACTGGATAAAACGTCTTGGAATTTTTTGTAAGTTTCTAACAAAGGTCAGGTTTTTAAGGTACTCTAAAAATTAATTTGATAACTTGATGGTTTCAAATGATGAATGCTGTCCTGAAAATAGAATTAAATTTCCTTTGTTTACTGGGAGGCATGCCTAAACCTGGGAATGATCTATTTTCAAAGAGACTTAATAAAAGAATAAAAAATTAATCAATGCTCTTAATCATTTTGTGTATAGTTAGATTTGATGACATAACACTACATTTATAAATTTTAGGATTGACTTTTTCTGTAGTTCCAGTTTTGAGATTATGTATCAGTCCATTCTCACACTTCTATAAACAACTACCTGAGACTGGGTAATTTATGACGAGGTTTAATTAACTCATAGTTCTGCAGGCTTAACAGGAAGCATGGCTGGGAGGCCTCAGGAAACTTACAACCATGGCAGAAGGTGAAGGGGAAGCAAGTGCCTTCTTCACATGGTATCAGGGGAGAGAGCGCATGCACGAGAGGGGAAGTGCCACTTTTTTTTTTTTTTTTTGAGACGGAGTCTCACTCTGTCACCCAGGCTGGAGTGCAGTGGTCGGATCTCGGCTCACTGCAAGCTCCGCCTCCCGGGTTTATGCCATTCTCCTGCCTCAGCCTCCCAAGTAGCTGGGACTACAGGTGCCCGCCTCCTCGCCCAGCTAGTTTTTTTGTATTTTTTAGTAGAGACGGGGTTTCACCGTGTTAGCCAGGATGGTCTCTATCTCCTGACCTTGTGATCCGCCCATCTCGGCCTCCCAAAGTGCTGGGATTACAGGCTTGAGCCACCGCACCCGGCCGGAAGTGCCACACTTTTAAACCATCAGATCTCGTCAGAACTCAACATCATGAGAACAGCAAGGGAAAATTCACCCATATGATGCAATCGTCTCCCACCAGGCCCCTCCCCTGACACATGGGAATTACAATTCGACCTGAGATTTGGGTGGGGACGTAGAGCCAAACCATATCAGACTAGAATCCTTTATTAATGTTTATGTCAATGATATTAAGATGACTTCTGTGGAAGATTCATTGCAATGTTGTCGCTGTGTTCTAACATCAATTTCCCCTAGCCGTTACAAACTGTATTTTCAGGAAAATATCTTTTCATGAACTGTTTAAAATTGCAAGAATGTAGCTGCACCTGTGGGATCATGTGTGGCCCCAAACTCAGCAATAGCAATGCCTCTTCCTTTCTTTCTGCTTGAAATAACCCAGAGCAGAGCAGCTGACTGCATCTGGGAGCAGGTGCTTCTCTCTCCCTGGTGTATGCTGAGGTGATGCTCCTGAGGTCTTGTGCAATGCTGTATTCTCACAGCCACCAATGAAACTGATCATACAATCTTTTCAAGGGTCGAGACCTGTGGAGAGATTCAGCAACTTAATAGATGACAGCCCCATCAGCAAATAATGGAGGCACAACACAAAGCAGTTATCAAATGGGTTCTAGGTGGCTCTAGTCCCTATAATCCCACAGAGCTTCTACTCTAAGCCTATAACTGATGAAGAAAAATTTCCAGGTTCTATCTTAGGGGAACTAGTGAGCCTTAAGAAACTAACAGCAGCTGCAGTTAATTTGTCAGGAAAGTCACCACTCCATATCGTCAAAACAGTACAAAAAACTTCTGTAATAAGGTTTGCAAAATTATACACAAAGTAGCAGATAGAATGGCATAACCCCCACGTATCCATCATTGGCTCCAACAATTATTAACGTATGTCTCATCGTGTTTCACTTCTGTTCTCACTCACCACCCAGTCCCACTGCTGGATTATTTTAAGGCAAACTTGAGAATTACACTATCCTACCTCTAAAGTTGCTATTACATATCTTAAAACTAGAACTTTAAAAAATAATAAGCACAATAGGACAAGGTGAGGTGGCTCACGCCTGTAATCCCAGCACTTTGCGAGGGTGAGGCTGGTAGATTGCTTGAGGTCAGGAGTTTGAGGCCAGCCCAGCCTGGCCAACATGGCAAAATCCTGTCTCTACTAAAAATATGAAAATTAGCTGGGCGTGGTGACAGGCACCTGTAGTGCCAGCTACTTGGGAGGCCAAGGCAGGAGATTCACTTGAACCCAGGAGGCGGGGGTTGCACTGGGCTGAGATCACACCACTGCACACTCCTGCCTGAGGGACAAAGGCTCTAAAACAATATTTAAAAAAAAAAAAAAAAAGGCACAATGTAACTAAAATACACACCAACAATTGCATATTGCCAACTATCAAATATCTAGTCATTTCAGGTTTCCAGTTATTTCACAAAGGCATTTTTAATGCTGACTTATTGGAATCAGGATCCAGGGAAGAGACCCTCATTAATACATTTGTTTGACATGACTTAAATCATTTTGAATCTGTAACATTCCCATCTCTAGTTCCTTGCTTTTTGAATAAGTTGTCTTAGACGGATTTCCTAAAATCAGAGCCCAAGATGTGGATTTTGGTGAAAGTGGTATTGAGGGAGTGCGTTCAGGAGAGGGAAAACAGCAGGGAAGCACGACTGGGAAGAAAAATAACTAAGCAAGGATGGTATAGTGATTAGCTCCAGTCTGACGCCAGAGGGAGCTCTGGCACCACAACGTTGAGCTCCCTTTGAGCAAGGGACAGCACAGTACCACAGGCCAGCCAATCCGTAAGGGCTGTGCCGAGTGGGTGGGCATGGTTACCTCTTGGATAAGAAAGCTCGTTTGTGGCCAAAGGCAGTTTTCTAGAGGAAGGGACTGCTGTAACTTTCGGCAGCCAGTGCTCCCAGCAGCAGACTTATGGGATCGATGAAGGACACTAACAGCATTCACACCAGAGTGCCTCTATCTTGTTTCCTGTAAACTCAGCATAGATCTAGAGGCCTAATCCAAATCAGGTTTTAAATTTGGCAAGACTACTGCTATGGTTTGAGTGTTGGTCTCATCCAGAACTCATGTTGGAAATTCCCAATGTGTCAGTATTGAAAGATGGGGAGTTTTAACAGGCAATTGGGTGGTAAGGACCCTGCCCTCATGAATGGATTAATCCATTCACAGATTAATGAATTAATGGGTTATCACGGGAGTGGGACTGCAGCTTTCTAAGAGGAAGAGAGACCTGAGCCAGCAAGCTCAGCCCCCCTCACCTGGAGTTCCCCTGTGCCACCCCAGGTCTCTGCAGAGGCCCCCTCCCCAGCTGTGCTTTCTTAACCTTAGACTTCCAAGGCTCTGGAACCGTAAGAAATAAGCTCTTTTTCAAGTTACCAAGTTTCATGTACTGCTTTATAGACAGAAGAGAGACCAAGACAACTACACGGACTAGTGTTATGTGCTTCCCCCTACACCATCTCAAAGGGCACTTTATATCTGGTTGTTATACAGAAACTTCTGTTGCATGATTCTGGTGCTATTAAATATCTGCCAGAAACTGATTTAACCGCTTCCACATTGCTTAATGAATTGGCTTAACAAGTTTGAGAACCTGGTTTCATTTAGCAGTGTATATGTCTTTGATGTGTATTTCACAACTCTTTATAACCCATATAAATGTGTGGTATTCTTATGTGGAAAAAATGTTTTCCAACAATAAAGCTAGAAAAAATGAGTGCATTTTTTTTGGGTTCTTTCAGATGACTGGGAAGTAAAACCAAATTAAAACTGGCTTTAAAAAAAATCAGTTAAGTGTGACTCATTTAACTGGGGCGTCATAGCTGAATCCAAAACCTAGAGGATAAATGTCAGTAGATTTTACTGAGTTTTTACTGAGTCTTTTACTGGCTTTTCTCCTTTCCTTTAGGTGGCTGCCTTGTTAACCGGAACTGCTCTAGGACAGTCAGGCGTTTTCATCATCATATTTACACCTTATCCTTTCTTCAGTCCCAACAGTTGGGAATGAAATTTCTCATACTGAATGAATATTGTTTTGGACTAAATGTTTGGGTACCTTCCCCACATGTTGAAACTCTAACATGACAGACTGTCGTGAATAGGATTACAGCTCTCATGAGAGACATGAAAGCTTGCAGCCATGTGAGGCTACTGTGAAGTCAGCTGTCTGCAACCCTGAATAGGGCCTCACCAGAACCTGAGCATGCCAGCAAAATGGTCAAGCCTTCCAGCCTCCAGAACCATAAGGACTGGGGTAAATCCCACCTGACCATGGTGAATGCCGCTTTCTAATGTTCTGTTAAATTTGGTTTGCTAGTATTTTGTTGAAACTTTTTGCATCTATGTTCATCAAGGATATTGGACTATAACTTTCATGTAACATTGTCATTTAGCTTGGTATCAGGGTAATGCTAGCCTCATGAATTTGGAAGTATTTCTTCTTCAATATTTTCCTGAATATTTTGAGGAGGCTATTGCTATTACTTTTTTAAATGTTTGTTGGAAGTCAGCCGTGAAGCCATCTAGTCCTAGGC
The DNA here is from genome assembly GCF_043159975.1 of Macaca nemestrina. NCBI lineage: Eukaryota > Metazoa > Chordata > Mammalia > Primates > Cercopithecidae > Macaca > Macaca nemestrina. The sequence goes on from NC_092127.1 coordinate 187,145,534, forward strand.
TTTTCTTTGATTGGAAACTATACTGATTCAATCTCCTCACTATTGGTCTGTTCAATTTTTCTATTTCTTTAGAAATCAATCTTAGTAAGTTATGTCCAGATTATTTTTTCTCCTAGGTTATATAATTTGTTGAAGTATAACTGTTCATAGTACTCTCTTATGATTCTTTGTATTTCTGTGGTATCAATTGTAGTGCCTCTTCTTTTTGACTGAGTTGAGGTTTGCCAATTTTAACCTTTTTAAAAAAGAAACAATTCTTATCTTCATTGATCTCTTTCTCTGTTCTCTTTCTGCTGATTTCCTTCTGCTAACTTCGGGCTTATTGTTTTTCTATTTCCTTGAGGCAAAACATTGTTCATTTGAGATCTTTCTCCTTTTTTGACCTAGGCATTTATTACTATAAACTTCCCTCTTAAAATTGCTCCCCATAGGTTTGCTGCCTCCCATAAGCTTTGATAGGTTGGTTCCTTCTACCTCAAGATTAATATTTCCCTTTTAATTTCTTCATTGACCCATTGGTTGTTCAGCAGCATGTTTAATTTTCATGTTTTAATTTTTGAAAATTACTGATTTCCAGTTTTATGCCATTGTGGTCAGAAGAGACTTAATTTTCTTAAATTTGTTAAGACTTATTGCCTAACTTGTGATCATGGAGAACCTTCTGTGTGTACTCGAACTGTGCATTCCGCTGCTAATGAAGTGTTCTGTATGTCTGTTAGGTCCATTTGGTCTAAAGCATAGTTATCAAAGTCTGATATTATTTCTTTGGATGATATATCTATTATTGAAAGTGAGTTTTGAAATCCCTTGTTAGTGTATTACTGTATCTCTGATTAGATCTATTAATATTTATATTTAAGTGTTCTGATGTTGGTGCATATGTATAACCTGACCCCTTTATTACATAAATATTTTCCTCTTTTTATATTTTTTTGACTTGAGCATTTTGTCTGATAGATCTGGGCTCTCATTTCTATTTGCATGGAATATCTTTTTCCATCCTTTCACTTTGTCTTTGTGTCCTTACAGGACAAGTGAATCTTACAGGCAACATATACTTGGGTCTGTCTTTAATACATATAGCCACTGCCTTTTTAGACTTGAATCCATTTATATTCCAGGTAATTACTGGTATGTAAGGACTCGCTGCCATATTATTAGTTGTCTTCTGGTTGTTTTGTAGATTTTCTTCCTCTTTTGCCATCTTGTGATTTTTTAGTGGTATGCTTTGATATTTTACTTTTTATGTTTTGTGTATCTACTATTGGTTTTTCAAGAGAGTAAAGGCAGGTCAAGTAGAAGCATCTCAGACTGAGTCATGTTTGTCTACGGTCTCCAAGAACAAGATGCCCATGTTTAAACACATAAGAATTGTTATGGGCAATACCTATGTAAAAAGAGGGAGGCTGGAACAGACTAGGAGAGTGTTCAGACTGTGTGTAAGCCTGACACCAAGAGAAGGAGAGAGGGAAGGTAAGTTGGGTGAAGGAACCTAGATAGCTAACTTTGCAGAGGGCTCCCCAGCAGCCTCGCTAAACCTTTATTAGCCTGCACACTATCAAAGGAGTCTCCATCTCTTAAGATCAAGCCTGTGTTGGTGGCTCTGCTGAGCTCATCTGGGAATAGCTTCGGTGAGCCATGTCTTTTAGAATAAGTGCTGTGGTAGATTTCAGAGTTCAGCAGCTAAGGGCCTTAGTCACTTACACTCTCTAGTTAGAGGTCTGTGAGTCCTGTTTTCTCAAGGCCACCACAGCAGTGCAGGTCTAAGGAAAGGTCAAAAAGACTGTAGCAGGGTTCTTGCCTATAACTTCAGGAATTGTATCTTAGAATCCTCATAGTTCCCAGTGACTAGACAGGAGCAGCCCATGGGAAGAACAATCTCAGCACAAATACAGAGACTGGTTTCAGAACCAGAGGCTCAGGCTATTGGTCAATGGCCCTCTCTCTACAATCAGAACTAGAAAATGCACTCATGGTCACAAATTTCCTCCAGGCCACCGTAACTCCTCCTAGATGTCTCCTGGCCTAGGGTCCTGGAGTTGAGATAAACACATACCGAGTAATATTGTGACCTGGCATCTGCTCTCTACACATAGAAGCTAAGCACTGAAGTCCTCCAAGAACTAAGTATGATATCTGAGCATCTTCATTCTTACCAAAACATGTTCTATGCCTTCCTGGGACAGTGAATAAGTTGGGCCACCTTATCTTATTGAGGTAGAAGAATAAGGTCGGGAGGCAGGGAGCATAAGGTTGATTCATGCTGACTTCCTAGAACTGAATCAAAAGGAAAACTCTGCCTCTCCACACGCGAGTAACAGAAAGATCAGCAGCTACTCCCTTTGCGAACCCCCACTTTCCACTGCATTGCAAATGAAAAATGGAAAGTTTCTCTGATTGTTCCCCTCCCACAACCAGTCAGACGGTCACAAGCCTAGCCTTCATTTGCACTGCAGTACAACTTTGTAACTTAAGCCTCAGACCAGTTGCCTTTCGCATCCAATTGGACTGGTTACAAGTCACTACTCATTTACATAGGGTGTAACTAAGTAATCAATGAAAAGCCTCTAGAGGGTGTTTAAACCCCCCAAAATTCTGTAACCCACACTTGAACCAGTGGCTTGAGCCTCCTCCCACTATGTGGGGTATACTTTCGTTTCAATAAATGTTTTCATTGCTTCATTTTCACTGCTGTATTTTGTCCAATTCTTTGTTCAAAATGCCAAGAACCTAAACAACTCATAGTCAAGACCCTCTGCCGTTAACACTGTCTCTAAAACAGCATTTTCTCCCTGCAGATCCCATGGAATTATCTGAATTATTCTTCCTTTTTCCATAAAAGAATGGCTTCTCCTACCTAGGATTGTTTCCTGACCCTCCTCTCCAGATGCTGATTTGAGAGGTGTTTCTCAGTATTTTCACATGCTAAATTCCATTAAAGTCGGCTTCCTAGGAAATCATCAGTAGGGAGACCAGGAAGTCCCACAACAGGCCACCTGCAATCTGGAGAACCAGGGAAGTTAGTAGCATGGCTCAGACCAAGTCCAAAAGCCTTAGAACCAGGGAAGCTGAATGTATCACCTGCAGTCTAAAGGCCTGAAATCCTGGGGGGTCCAGGGGAATAGGGAAGTGGGGGCACTGGGAAAATTCTCGCCAAGTCTCACAGTCCAAAGGCCAGATAACCTGGACTTGTGATTTCCAAAGGCAGGAGAAGAGTGTCCTAGCTCCAGGAGAGGGAGCAAGGACAAACTCACCTTTCCTGATTTTGTTCCATTTGGGCCCTCAGGTGACTGGATGGAGCACGTTCACATTGAGGCCTGATCTTTCCCACTCAGTCCACTGATTCGCATGCTAATTCCATCTAGAAACAACCTGACATATCAGAAAAATGCTTTAGCAGCAAGTTATATAGATGTCCCCTAATTCAATCAAGCTGACCCCTAAAGTTAGCCATCATCCTACGTGAAAGATAATGAAAACTCCATTTCATTTTAATGCCAAAATAAACTGGAGTTATCAAACTTTTATAATTTAAGCTTTTATAATAAAGAGTATACATACAGGTTATTTGGGTTGTAAGGTACATGAATGTGCTTTGGTCAAGGAATAAGCCGAGGTGGACATTCAGGCCTGCATGACCCAGCGAGTTTGGCATGCAGGCACACACCTGCACTTGTTATATAACCTGTTTAAGTCCATACGTGGCTCTGAACCACTATTGTCTGATTGTCAAAGGTGTAATTGTCCTGCTAATACTGCACAGGGGCTCTTGGGGCTTCGCTGAGGTCAACATCGCTTGACATGGGTGCGCTGCTGCCCAGAGAGCGCGAGCCAAAGCTGTCCATCTGGACAGTGGTGAGCCAGGACACAGCTTGTGCCCAAAGAGAAAAAAAGTGTAAGCTTCTGACGCTAAAGGCAAGGGAGAGCCGGCTGCTAAGGGGAGCTTCCAGACTAAGCAGCTGAGACAGGGTGGACAGTATAAAAAAGCTAGTGTGAGTAAGCTGTGTAAAAAAGCTGCTGCCAAATAAAACCGTATTCACCTGCCTACGGCCTGAGTGTTCTTTCTGCTCATCCACCCACTCCTTCCAGAGCGCAGCATAGACTAGAACCTGACCCTGGGCTTGACACTTTGGTGTAGTCATGGACCTAACCTGGCTATATTGCATGATGCTGAGGCTTGGGGTCCCAACAATCCGTTACCCAGGCAATGAGCGTAGTGTCCAACATGGGGTTCTTCAACCCACAGTCCCCTCCCCTCCCCTCCTATCTAATCCCCAGTGTCTGTTGCCATCTTTCAGTTCTCATGGATTCAATGTTTAGCTCCCACTTGGAAGTGAGAACATGTAGTTTCAGTTATCAAATATTTTAATCATAAAAAGCCAAAAGTACTAAAGTAAGCAGAAATTTTAATATATAAATTGAGAAAGGCTTTTTAATTATGAGAGAATTCAGAAGGCACACATTTTCAAGTGGTGAAATTTTCAGGTCTTTAAAAAACACCTGTCTACAATAAACAGTAAAAACGAAGGAAAACAAGCTAAGGGAAATATCTGCAACCCAAATAAGTGACTTGGTAGTATATAAGCAACACCTATAAATCAAAAAGCTTATGACCAGACATTTCATAGAATAGTAAATGCAAATGGCTTTTCATCATATAAAATGCTTAAGGGAAATTATCACAACACAGTAAGTGCAGAACTCAGGTGATCTACTTGGTTGCCTTTTTATTCAACTGTGCCAGACATATTGCAAAGGGCTTGACTTCTTAGGGCTGGGAAGATATCAGGCATGTCAGACCAAGAAGCACTGACACCTGCTGAGGGTGGGGGAATTTAGAACAGCCATAGAAAAGAAAAATTCCAGTTGCAACCACAGGTAAACTGCAGCCATGGAGGCTGTGGTTGATCTTGATCTTTTAAGTCCTCCTCACAGTAAGCCATCCATGACAGCCACAGAAGAGCTGCTCCTTAAACTGGTTTGATACCTAGATGTGGCTGATGGTGGGTTCTCAGGGCTATGTGTCTCCAAGCTCTACTATGGGGACCCATCGTTGATGGAAGACATGAGATGCCTTGCTCTGAAGTCCTGAGCTGTGAGATCACACCTCCTGCGGTCTACTCCAGCCAACGACTGAGCCCTGTGAGGATACTGAGGCAGGATGGTCCCGGAGGCAGCCTCCTCTGATGGTCAACTGGAGCTCAGTCCTCCCAAGTGGACTTGATGAAATTTGCTTATACTTCCCTGGTCAGACTTTAAACTGCTGTGTGGTGTCCTTCTACTCCACTCCCTATTTTACCTTATTTTCTCTTAAAATTCTTGCCCCTTTAATGTGCCTTGGCCTCTCAGAACCCAGACAGGTCAAGTGGGAGAGAAGCAGAAACAAAACTGATTCTGCCTTCTCAAGCACTTCGAGTTTATCTTAGAAGACTCACATTCCTCTTCCCATGGGGGAGACTCCAGTGGGTCAGCTTTTGACCAAGAAGCCATTTGCAATGGGGCCAGCAGGCCTTGTGGTATGGAAGCCTATGGGCTTCCATAGTATGGTTAATCCAGAATTTCAAAAATGAACATTATGTTTCCTTAGGATATGGCTGTGACTAAGTCAGTATTGAATTTCCATTTTTCTAGTCAGGCATCTTGGTTTTCTATTGTTCAATGTCATACCTGAAAGAAGTGGATGAAACATCTGTATCACTTAAAAATAGTGAAATGGTAACACCCTTAGCAGTGAATGAGTCCACAGTTATAGGAGTGGTCTCACGGAATCAAGGCCCACAGTAGGTGGGCCAGTGGGCCTGTGAAGTTCATCCAGCCAGGTAAGCAGGTGTGAGGAAACCTTGACATACCCACTTCCAAACCTGGGCCTGAGATTTGGACTAGGAGGGTCCCGATTCTATGCTGGCTTGCTTGCTTCACCTCTAGGACCCCTGGAGAGTTTCTCATGGACACAAAAGTAAGTTGGCTAATATATCCAATACCCATGATTATTTATTATTTTCCATGACCTTTCCCCCTCAAGGTCTTGAAATCCTGGGGGCCCCAGGGAGGGAGGGAAGTGGAGGCACTGCTAAAATTCTCACCAAATTCTCACCAAGTCTCACGTATACCTTGAAAACATGTGATGTAAAGATCTCAAGGGGAAAAGGTCAGTGTTTTCACTAGGAAAGTCCCATAGGGAGCCAGGGACGCTCCTGGCTGAGCTGACCCACCCTACTCCTCCCTCAACACCTTCATCCCCAGCTGCCCACCCTACCTGCCTTAGCATACAAAGCATGATCTCACAGGCAAGACGCTGAGGACCCAACCTAGTATTCTTTCCTGGAAAGCACTTAAAAACACTGTGTGCAGAATTAGGTTTTTCCAGTAAGGAAAATTATCAAAATCTTTTCCTTTTGGGTTTCCCCTTAATCTATTACAAATTGAGAGTAAGTACAAACATAGAACTATTTGTATTGAACACTTTGTGTTTTGTGAAGGTAGGTATGCCTTCAAGTTATGGAAATAGAAGTTTTTTGTTCCAAATAGACTAACAGGCTCGTGTCACCTTAGGGGAGGTTTTCTGGTTCCTGTTATTTTTATCTACTATATTAGTAACATGCATTTGGAGACAAGTCAGTTTTTCTATCCATGTAAGACATTTCTATCGCACATGAGATAAAAAGAAAGCCACATCTGCTCTCCTTGCACCCATGAACCAGGCTCGGTTCCCATCTTCTCTGCTCTGTGTCTTCTGCTGTGGGAGGCCCAGGTGACTTTGCCACAGCTTCTGTTGCCCTGTGGCCTGTAGGTGCTGGGAGATACAAAGGACATCAGGACACCCCAAAATCTGGGAAATGGTCTTGCTATTGCTAAGCCAGACTTGACCACCTGTCTAGAACCAAGTAAAGAGCCTTGGAATATAAGTAGCAAAGAGACAGCAGCCATACTTTCAGATGGCCCAGGCTGCTCTGAGGCAGCCACTTTGTCTTGTGACGAGCAGGTACCGTGAGATCTACAAAGACAAAGAACACCCCGGAAGCCAGGCAATCAGACAAGGTGGTCAACTAGATGCAGTCAGTTGGAAAATGTGTCACTGAGGGACAGGGACATCGGGAAGACTGGTGCATACCGAGCAGATCTTCAGCAGGCAGGTGTCAAAGGGGATGGCAAGCAGACACAGATGCTGGGCTGAAGCGGAAGGAAGTTGGGAAAACCTGCACAGGACCACTGTGTACCAGGACTCACTGCTGCCCCCTTAATGACTCCTGGGAATGGGATGATTCGAACAAGCAAGGAGTGACCCCCTCTTGGCATGGACTTCTGAAATGTGGGCAGGAGGAGAACCCCCACCTTCAACAGATCCTTGAGCTAGCAGGGAGCGCCACCTAGAGAGGCGGTAGGGGCAGAACTCCAGGCTGTGTGGATTCCAAAGGATTTGTTGCAGGAGTATCTATAGTGGAGCACAGCCAGGGACACCCATTCCCCAAGGCTCACCTTGCCCCCGCCCCCAGGAGACTTTAGCCATAGGGGGATTGTCCAACCTAAATGATGCCAGGTGATCCTGCCTATGAGATGAGGGCCAGCCTGATCTCAACATTGTCGCTAGACTCTCCTGGGGCCCCAGCCTGGCCATGCCTGCTTGCACTGCAGCATGACTCCATTCTCATCTGGAAGCTTGACTAGGGAGAGAGAGTCCACCTCCAAGATCCCTCGGGTTTTTGGCAAAATTTCCTCGTGATTAAGCTAAGTCAGAAAGGGAGAGAATCTCTGTACACACTGATCTCTGACTTTACAGGAAGCCCAAGATCTCTTTTAAAGGTCTTCTGATTAAGTCAGTCTCATTCAAAATAATCTTGTTTACCTTAACTGATTTGGGGTCTTAATTACATCTGCAAAATCCCTTCACCCCTGTCATGTGACATGGCCTAGTTAAGGTCCTAAACATCAGGTGACAGATTACGATGTCATCACAGAATTCTGCCTACCATGGCAAGAGTTCCCCAACACCATCTTTAGTTAGCCAGTGACCATAGTGAAGAATCCACTTTTCGCTGCTTATGGAAGGCCATCTGGAAGAACATCTGAGGTATAAGAAAGCGACAGCTTCCAAAGGTCAAGTGAAACAGGGTAAATTGAGGCATAACAGAAACTTAGAAGTGACCCAGGTGGTTGAAGTATTGTATTTCCAAAAGTATCACATCAGCAAAGCCAAAGTGTGCCCATCGGGGCTGTGCAGTCTTAATAGCTGAAGAGCACTGAACAATGTTCAGCAAGATCATGTAATCAAATTGGGCTACCTGGAGAAACTGACTCTCTAACTTGATTCAGTAGTTCAAGAACTGTCACATCCAACTGAGAACCCAGCAACACAACTTCAACAATGGCCACCATAAGCAACATCAAGTTAGCTTGAGTGAAGGAGGAAGCAGTCCTACTATCCACAGCTGCAAATGTTTGTCCCCCGAGCCCTGGAATGTTGCACACCTAGGACTCTGATACACCCTAGTCTTCCAACACTGAGCAACAGAGAAGCTGGTACCTCTGTTTTGGAATTCATCATGGGATTCTGCATCTCATGATGACTACTACACCTATGTGGGGCTCTCCAAAACTTGCCGAGTCTCCATTTCCTGTAATGTAGATCAATTTGTACAACCCTATACCTTACCTAGGGAAGACAATTCTAGTATCCTAGAATTATTTCTCCCCAAAATGTCCCATCGGAGATGAACTGGCACTGTTCTTCAACGTGGAAACCTCTGAGAAAGGTCTGTAATCCAGGTACCTTTCTTGGGTATATGTGAGCCTAAACAGACTAACACCCAAGGATTGATCCTTTCCTATTTTAAAAAACAAACAACAACCTGCCCACATTTGTCTTCATGTTGAGAGCCTGCTCACCCAAATTTCTAAATTATGCACAGCCATCAGGTGATTGAGAACAACAGCAGAAACTAGCCAGTTTTTCTTGGCTCCCAGTTTACCCTTAAGCTGAGCTTACCTCAGTGAAGTATCCCAAATAGATTCAATATAACTTGATTTTTGCTGCTCCTCATTTATCTGTTTCAAAACTTAGAGTGCTATTGAGGCTGGGGGATATCAACATGCAACTTGATAGCCTTCCCTACTAGATGTTTATAAATAGCTCTGAAGTTGCATGGTAACATAAATTTTCTATTTTTAGGAAGCTATTGTGATATTGTTGTAAACTTTGACAAAGAGACCATTAGGTTGCATGTTTATATTTTGGGCATATATTAAGAAGATAGAAAAATTTTGGAAATCACATAGTTAATAAAAGTACTTCATAGAATATTGAAAATGCAGGTGAAGCAGTTTTACAGAAAGAATGAAAAGACATGTAATCAATCCCAGCACTTTGGGAGGCCGAGACGGGCGGATCACGAGGTCAGGAGATCGAGACCATCCTGGCTAACCCGGTGAAACCCCGTCTCTACTAAAAACTACAAAAAACTAGCCGGGCGAGGTGGCGGCGCCTGTAGTCCCAGCTACTCGGGAGGCTGAGGCAGGAGAATGGCGTGAACCCGGGAGGCGGAGCTTGCAGTGAGCTGAGATCTGGCCACTGCACTCCAGCCTGGGCGACAGAGCGAGACTCCGTCTCAAAAAAGAAAAAAAAAAAAAAAAAAAAAAAAAAAAAAAAAAAAAAAAGAATGAAAAGACAACAAGAGTAAAACAAAGTCTTAATAAAGGTGGGTTCAAGTTAGATTAACAAAAGTTCCAGGTATTTAGAAAAATGCAGATTATTAAATAATGCAAGAAAGCCTGTAAAAAAATGAAGGGCATGGATACCCAACACAAATGGAAAAATAGACTTCAAAAGTCTATTTTTGTAAAACTTGAGGATACCAAAAAATAAAACTTCCATTTTTTTCCCCCAAACGAGAATGGCAGAGAGAGAAGGTACAGAGAAAAGAAGGGGACTAATACAATTCAAACAGGACTCTTCAAAATTTTGTCCTCCTAAAATAGTAACTACATGAGAATTCAAACTTCTAAAGAAAATTATTGGGCATATTAATAACATACATGATTGTGTGAGAAATGAATTGCTTAGGGCAAGCACAAGGAAAGGTAGAATTTTGGAATGCATTTCTCCATTGAGGAACCTTGAGTTAGACCTGAAGGTCCCATGAGTTCTGGGTATCAAAAGGAGAGGAAGGTCTTAAATATGAGTTTTTGGGCAAGAGTGTTCTAATAACCTTACGCATTGTCACTGAATAGTCACAGAAAAACAGTTCTCATGACAAAGTGTTTTCACTGGACTCAACCCTGCCTCAGCCTCCCAAAGTGCTGGGATTACAGGCATAAGCCACTGTGCCCGGCTTGTGAATCAACAATGGTTATCTTCTCTTGGTGACAATTTGCCCTGTTTCCTACAGATTATATTTCAGATCACAGGCCTGTTGAGACTCATCAGAAACTGATACTTAAACATGAAAAATATTGATGTTTTAACCTTAAATGTGCTGCTTCCCACTAGTGCTTCAAATGTAAAACCTAAGAACACAGTCAGAAACACTTGAGAAATTCTCATGCCAGATCTGGACAGGCCAATGAAAATGCAGGATCCAAGAAGGGATCAACTCTCAGACAGTAGATTTCAACCCAAAACCTGGAGATCCTAAGAACAAAATATTCACTACACCCTGCTTCTTGAGGATTTGTACGTGATAAGCTTGTAGTTTGTAATATAAGTGTGACAAATTAGTTCTTCCAAGTCCACCAACATTTAATTTCCCTTAGGCATGTTGTTCCACCCTAAATTGTACACATTTTGTACTCAGTCTGGGGCATCATGCCCCATCTCATTCTCACGCCCAGCTTGCTGTCCTCCTCCCCTCTGCCTAGGAAAATGGTTTCCTAGGCAGTGCACCTCCTCTAGGCAAGACTGGAGGATGACAACACAGACGCAATGCATCACAATGTTCTTCAGTTTCCAGCACATAAGTTAAGAAAGGCCATGATGAGTGAAGCTTTGTCCCCACCAAGCAACTTTGAGATATCAAATGATATCTGCTCCACAAGATTAATTTGTTTTTTCAAACTTGTATTTTTTTCCCTAGATGTTTGCCATCCTTTACAGGGCAAGATAAGGAAATACAAAAATATGCATTAAAACACACCCTCAGTCAGAGCAGTGAGAACATCTTAACTCAAAGACATCGTAACTAAAATTTGAGAATGGCAGGAAGAGAACAAGTCAATATATATGCAAATCAAATAGCCACTATAAAAACCCAAAGGACAACAAGAGTAGTCACCTTAAGGATGCTATTAAAAAAAATCTCATACTCAAAAAAATTTTTAAAAATTAAGATATGTAGATACATAATCAATATCCTCCTATATAAGATCTGATATTACCCAACTGAAGAATGTAAAGTTATAAAATGAATTTAGCAAAAATATGGTACTATGTAAAAATATATGGGATAAATAGAATATGACTGAAGATTGCAAAGATTGCAAAGATTGCAAAGATTTCGTGATGACCAAAAACCACAAAAACTAAAAGGAGGAAGAGAAGAGAACAAAGTGAATTTGCATCAATCATTCAAACACCTCCCTCCTCCTGTACCCCAAAGCATAAGTAAAGAGTTAAGATTTTCAGGCATTTGGATTCAGGGCACCCTCCATGGCCCTGAATGTGTGGTTCAAATGCTTATGGACGCTTCTCTGCTAAGACAACTAATTTAACTAAGTTACAGATGTCATCAGAGGGGAACAGCAATAGGTAATGGACCAGTTCTTCTCTGTATTATGTATTGATAAAATAGTTTACTTCTGCTAGTACAAAACTTTATCCTTAATTAGAATGTAGATTTATATAGATTCAATTGAGAATTCAGAACATCAAATTACTCATTAGAGGACTATAAAAACATCAGGTACATACACAGTGCTATACTCTCAATCTAGTTAAACCTGAAGAATACTATACTCTTCATGATATTTGGAAATACTAAATACAGTCTATTTTGTCTTTCAAGAAAACATTTAATCCAGAAGAACTCCAAGATTTCGGATTTAACAATTTCATGATGGAACCCATCAACTTTTAAAGAGGACAGCAAAAGGGAAAACCACTCCATGAGATAAGTTGCTCATGACACCTACCATAACCGTCCCTGTGACTTTTTAGGAGGCCAGAAGCCTACAGATATTGATTCTACATCATGAGAACACATGAAGCAATATGTTTTCCTAAAGATAGAGAAGAGAAGAGAGACTGGGAAAGGTGAGTAGAAGGATGAGGATGAAGAGGAGTAGGTTAAAGAGTACATACAATTAGATGGAATAAATTTGCGTTTGCTAGAGTAGGATGACTATAGTTAAGAATATATTGTACTTCAGTCACAGACATCCTAAATACCCTGACTTGACCACTATACATATTTACCCCCATGAATTTGTTCAAAAACTGTTTTTCTACATGGACAAATCTTTTAGTTTACTTTCAACCAACTCATTTCAAAGAAAATCAGGGCCGGTAGCACAAAGGACACGCCTGCATCAAGACCTCCCAGTCATTTAACTATTCCCTACATGTGGAGCTCAGCCTGAGATTAGGGGAGAAGGGAAAGCACTTTGTCAGACGTGAGGTCTGTCAAATGTTAGCCCTGAGCACAACACTTCTGGACTCTTGCCCCCCAGTTCTTCACCATCCAAAGAGTCTTGGCAGAAATAGTTGGAAGCCTGAGATCTGAGAACCATTGATGTGTAGCCCAGGGGGAAAACCATGGTGAACCAGGCCCACAATAAATCTTGCCTTGTAATCTACATCCCCTGGAACTTCCTTGGGGGTATAAATACATCCACCAGAACAGTTAGGTGATGAGAAACCCTATCTGGACCATCCCAAATAACCTTGTCTTGAGACGGACCTTCATATGGAAGGATCAAGAGCATCAGACCAAGGTCAAAGCATGACGAAGGCTATGTCCCGCAAGGCTGAGCTGATGGGATCAAATACCTCAACACAGAGGTGGGCAGAGTTAAAGCCAAGTACATGGGGCAGTACCTTCCACTCAAGGCAGCAGTGTGTGACCCAGGAACCTGAGTGAGGATGGCCAGGGACTACAATAAGGAGGGTTTCAAACATCTCATTCTTCCTTCTCATTCAATCTCTGGCATTTTTACATGAGAGAATAGTGTGAACTTTGATAGGCTTCCTAGAATCCATGGCAGCTAAAGAAAGTAGGACATAGGAAAGAATAAGTTCTTTTCACTAAAAAAGAAGTACATTGATCATTCACATTCAAATGAGATGTAGACAGTTCTTAGAGTTCAAAGACTGGAAAAAAGAATACCTTAACAAAACTAAGTGTTAGCACTTCAGATCATATTTTCCCTTAAATTGTAGTTTTTTGCCAATAAAACGCAACAGTTAACATATTAAAATATTCACACTAGGGTGGAAATCCGATGTACTTGACTTCCCAGTGAAGCATGAGAGTTGCAGAATATTTCTACAAGGTTTATCTTACATTAATTCATGGCAGAAAAAGTAGATCTGACATATGATGTAGGTAAATTTTACAGACAGACACACACCGTTTTTGGAGAAAGCATTAAAATTTAGAATACAAGTCATCCTTTAAATTCCATACATTGTCAAAGGTTTGCATCCTGAAGCATTTAATTCGAGCAGGCAGTGAAGAAGGCAGAGATGGGAACATGCCTAAACAGGAGTCAGAGCTATGTAAAAATCTCCTCCCAGGAGAGGTAGAAGTCCCCACCACAGGAAGACGGAGCAGGGAGCTACTTGCTGCAGTCAAACACTGAGACTGTCCTAGTCCACGGTATGTTGCTATGAAGGAATTCCTGAGGCTGGTTATTTTATGTGTTTTTTTTGGCTCATGGTTCTGCTGAATGCACATGCAGCGTGGTACTGGCATCTGCTCAGCTTCTCATGAGGGCCTCAGCCTGCTTCCACCTAAGGCAGGAGTAGGAGAGCCGGCATGTGCAGTGATTACACGATGAGGAAAGCAGCAAGAAATCCAGGGGGTGATGCCAGGCTTCTGTTGCCGATTGGCTCTGGCAGAAACTAACAGAGCAAGGATTCACTCCCTACCTACAAATAGGGCATTAATTTACTCATGAGAAATCCACTTTCATCACTCACACACCTCCCATTAGGTCCACCTTCAACATAGAGGCAAATTTTAATATGAAGTTTGGAGGGATCAAACATCCCAAAGGTAGGAGATCCCATCCCTCTTCTGCTGAGACAGGGAAACCAGATGGTGACATTCTACTGTAAAAACTGTTGCCTCATGCCATATCACCTGCCTCTGGATCCATTTGTGTCTATGCAAAGTCACATGTCTGCAGAGGGGTAATGATGCCTTGGGAGAGATGTAACTACAAAGAATTTGAAAAAGTTGGTAGACAGATGACCGGACTCTCTTCCACCCTGAGGGACTGTCTGAGATGCATTCTACATACACCTGTATTCCCAGTGGAGCTCAGCTGCCATCAGCCTAGAAGTGACCAGCTCAATGCTGTGCCCCTCACTGGCTGTTCATCCCACCCCATCTCACATTCACCGCTCCCTCCTGAGCTCCCTGGGATTACCTCCAAATAAAGTAGTTGCCTAAAGTCCACATTTCAGATTCTGAATTCAGCGATCCAACCCAAGCTATTACTTCCATTTTTTCATTGGCCAGACTTAAAGGAAAAAAAAAATCAAAGTTACTTATATCAAGAATGTAAACTAGGACCTGTCTTTTTAATGTATCTAGGTTAGGATGTTAGGATAAAATTTAAGGAGATTTATTCAATTAAAATTTCAAAATTATTTGCATAAATGCCTGAAAAACACAACCTGCCAAGTCTCATATAAACTGTGTTAGAATATACAGCTTCTCTACCCCCCAAATTTTAAAGCCTTCCACCAAAACCACTCTATGAATGAAGGCTTCTCAACTGTCTCCCAAATCATTCTATGAGACTCCATTTCACTGGAATATTTTCAGATTTGAAGCAAAGCTCAGGGTAAGACACAGTTGTAGCATCACCCCCCAAAACTTTCTAAGCTCCCACTTACCCCGACTTGAAGCTCAGCACACTCCAGGACCTAGTGAGGGTCCTCCCTTCACCACCCCTCTCTAGTGGGACACTTTTTTTGGAGACTTGCTCTGTCACCCAGGCTGGAGTGCAAAGGCATGATCTCGGCTCACTGCAACCTCTGCCTCCTGGGTTAAAGCAACTCTCCTGCTTCAACCTCTCAAGTAGCTGGGACTACAGGTGCATGCCACTTCGTCCAATTTATATGTATTTGTATACATACACACACACATACACACACACATTTATATTTATATACATTTATATTTATATACAATTTATATACATGTTTATAGTTATTTATTTTTGACAGTTTTGCTCTTGTTGCCCAGGCTGGAGTGCACTGGTGTGATCTCAGCTCACTGCAACCTCCACCTCCCAGGTTCAAGCAATTCTCCTGCCTTAGCCTCCAAAGTAGCTGGGATTATAGACATGCACCACCATGTCTGGCTAATTTTGTATTTTTAGTAGAGACAGGGTTTCACTATGTTGGTCAGGCTGGTCTTGGACTCCTGACCTCATGATCCACCCGCCTTGGCCTCCCAAAGTGCCAGGATTATAGGCATGACCCATTGCACCCAGCTGGTGTGTACTTTCCTTAAACATATACCCAAATTTAAGGATATGCAAACTTTCCTGTCAAGTGATTCCTAGTCCCACACCAGGGCACTAAACACCTTATTCACACTTAGATCAAGGTCTCCCTGTCCATCCCATACCTTCTTAGATCAATATGGTGATCTGGAATCAGGTCTCCAGACATGGTATCAGGGTATGTGCCGTACTAGTCAAACCTTGTCAGGAATAAAGGAGTACAAACCTGTACGACCCTGCAGCTAAGAGGATGAATCCCCACTGAAGGCCAATAATGGCCAAGACAATGCCCAGTTAGAAGTCCTCAGGTAAGCACCTCTGCCTGAGATGAAAATGGCAAGAATGAATCAATTTGAAATATGAGCATAAACATCATGAACTGAAATTTCCAAAAGAGGGTATTATTTGGATTTTCTATGAATGAAACTGATAAAATTAAAGATCTTCCAACAAAGTATCCAATAGGCCTATATAACTTCGCCACTGAATTCTGCCACCAGTTATGACACCAGTCACACACCAATTATTCCAGACAATGTAAAAAGATGGGAATATTTATCAAAAGGTTGCTTTCCCCCTTGGCAACCTAGTGGGTTCACTAGAACAGCAGGCAGCATCCTCACCATTTCTGTTTTAGACAGACTATACACTCACATCTCGGAGTGGACCATGAGGTTTCTGCTCATTAGTTGCAGGTGAGCATAGTATCACAAGAGGCTGGTTAAGTCTCACTGATGGCTGACAAAGTTCCCTCCCCCCATTTGGAATATTCTCTACCCTCCCTTATAGCTACCTCTGTTCCAAATGTCAGAACCACCTAGCCCAAAAAACGATGTCCAGTACAGACCTCAAAGAGTCCTAGACCAGGAATGTAAGACCAGTAGCTGCTTCCACATCAGAGCCCCAGCTCACACTTGTGACCCAAGGAGACTGGCAGACCCACCACTCCCCACACCATGGGAATAGGGATACCAGAATTCTGTTCCTTTGATCAGAGACTGAGCCCTTCTTTCCCAGAGGGCAAGGTGCTGTTTTTAAGGTGACCAAGATTGTTCCATGCGTTTGTGAAAGCCTCGGACTAAAGGCATCAAAAGAGAAAGGCAGATGCTTCCAGCACCATGTGTTCTATCAGTCCTTCACCTCCTTTGAGTGGGCTTCCAAGATGCTGCACCTACCAGTGACTTGAGAAACTACCAAAGATATCAATCTCTCACCAAGAATGCCTGCTCATTACAAGATAAGGGGTGATTCAAGAGTATCATCTGCTAAACTTTCTAAGAGAAACTGGAGTTTGAAGCAGATATGGGTCACTTCATTAATAGTGAGGACACATCAGTACACAGGCATGAGAGGAGACTCCCTTTGCTCTCTGATCTTCAAGGTAGACCAATGAAATCCTTCCCTTAGTGCTAACCTGAGATGACCCTAGAAACAGGGTCCTGGCACAAAGGTATCAGTGTATGGGCCCTACGAAAAATAAGGCAGCTGTTCCTCATCTACTTGCAGAAGGGTTTGGTCCTCAGTTCTCTTCAGAGGTAAAGACACTCGGCCAAGTCCTGAAGGAATTTCAGGCCAGAGGATGGACTGTACCAGCCCCACAGTGTTGGCAGACTGCCATGAGTTATCCTGAGAGTGGACCCAGTTTCTGGAACTGGGTTGCTGAGAAGTCTGCCAGCTCCAAGTGGTGCTATTACCCTGGGTGGATGGAACCAATTGAAGGAAAGAATTTTCAGGATAGAACCTGAGGAAGCACCTGTCAGTGTATAGCTACTCACTGGACAACTCTCATTAGGGCCCCCGTAGGAGGCTCCATCAACCTCTTAGCACCCAGACTCACCTGGCCCTTAAGAGATCCCAACTTGTGTGACCACTAGTAACTGAAGTGACAGGATATTTTAACATCCATCATATTGGATTAAGTTTCTGTGAAGGGGTACAGCTGAGTCTTTCAACATTTCCTTAGTATGTCGGATCAGACAGAGCTTCCACTGTCTAGATATATGTTTACCAGCCCAACAGGACAGGAAACAAATTGGACACACTACAGAAAGGCTATCATCTGGTCAGACTCAGAGGTTATCTTATAGAAATATGACCAGTCATAATCACAACCTTACATGGCAATGACTGAGAGTATCCCCTGATGCATCACATGAGGCATTTGTGGGAACCACTAAGAGCTGCTGCACACATGCTCCAGGGTGGGACAGCCTTCACTGGGATGAGCTCCATGAAGGGCTCAACTATGAGTCAACCTAAGAGCAACCTGTGTTCAGATCAGAGACTCTGCACACCTTAGAGCACTCAGGGAAGATGCAGCTATGATCTGGATTAGTAAAATGACTGCTTTCATTGCTTATGTTCCTACTGCCTGTTCAATTGAAGAAAAGGCATAGGGCAGGTGCGGTGGCTCACGCCTGTAATCCCAGCACTTTGGGAGGCCAAGGCAGGCAGATTATGAGGTCAGGAGATCGAGACCATCTTGGCTACCATGGTGAAACCTCATCCCTACTAAAAAAATATAAAAAATTAGCCAGGCATGGTGGTGGGCACCTACAGTCCCAGCTACTCAGGAGGCTGCGGCAGGAGAATGGTGTGAATCTGGGAGGTGGAGCTTGCAGTAAGCCGAGATTGAGCTACTGCACTCCAGCCTGGGTGACAGAGCAAGACTCCATCTCAAAAAAAAGAAAAAAAAGAAAAAAAAGAAAAAAAAGAAAAAAAAAAAGGAGAAAAGGCACAGTAAGCAAAAGAAATGTTTGCATTTCAGTCACTCAAACACCTTGTTTCAAGGGGCTCCTCCTCAGAGCAGGGTGAAAGGTGGTTAGGACTTCAGGCATTTGGGTTCAAGGTGGCCTCCGTGCCTGTCACTTGTGGTTCAAACACCTAAGTGTTCTCATTCTCAGAGAAACCACAAGCAATGGGAAATAAAAGGCTGTCATCTGAAGGTTCTGCCACTTTAAGATACTTAATCTACATATCTTGAAGACAATCTTTGAGCAATAATCCCATGGTAGCATATTCAAGAGCCAGAGATTTTGGAGCCCAAGTGCATCCATCTTGGGGCAACATCGGAGAAACCAGGCTCAAAGTAAACATTGTGCATGTAACAGCTGCCTGTGGACATGTCTAGAGAGTAATCAGAGCTAAAGTCTCTCCCAAAGTAACCAGAGGGAGAGAATCTCACATGGACCATGTGAGATTGAGAAGATGGAGAAGATCTGCTTATGGCAAAGAAGAAAGGATACCAGGAAGACCAGTTTGAAAATTCTATATGCTGTGGCCTTGAGGGTTTGGCAGGATGACATCACACAAAGCCCAGACACCTGTTGGCAAACAAAGCAAAATAGTCTTGGAATTCCTCAGTGTTCATTGTTCTTGTCGAAGATAACCTGGAACCAAGGTAAAACACTGCAGTGAATGCAGCAGGACCACAGTTTCAAACACATTTCACTCTCGTCTGATTCAGACCTGAGTGTTTTGAAGGAGATGTCACGCACCAAGCCAGCCTTCATTAGGATCCACAGGGCTAAATGCAAAGGTTAAGACCATCCCAAGATGATGAATGTCAGAATTTTCAGCTATGGAACAAGAACAGTCCTATTGCAATAGGACTGATGCTGTTCCTTTCTCACTAGAGGGGAACCCAAGTGTATTAGTTTGTTTTCATGCTGCTAATACATACATACCTGAGACTGGTCAATTTATGAAGAAAAAGAGGCTTAAGAGACTCAGTTCCACATGACTGGAGAGGCTTCATAATCATGACAGAAGGCAAGGAGGAACAAACGCATGTCTTACATAGCAGCAGACAAGGGAAGAATGAGAGCAAAATGGAGAAACCCCTTATAAAACCACCAGATCTTGTAAGAACTCACTATCATGAAAACAGTGTGAGGGAAATCGACCCTATGATTCAATCATCCCCACCTGGTTCCACTCTTGATATATGGGGATTATTATAGTTCAAGATGAGATTTGGGTGGGGACACAGCCAAACCATATCATTCCACCTCTGGCCCCTCCCAAATCTCACATTCTCACATTTCAAAACACAATTATGCCCTTCCAACAGTCCTCTAAAGTATTAACTCATTCCAGCATTAACTCATTCCAGCATTAACTCATTCCAGCATTAACTCAGAAGTCCAAGTCCAAAGTCTTGTCTAAGACAAGTCCCTCCCACCCATAAGCCTGTAAAATCAAAAGCAAATTACTCCCTAAGATACAGGCATTGGGTAAATACACCCATTCCAAATGGGAGAAATTGGCCCAAACCAATGGGCTACAGGTCCCATACAAGTCCGAAATCCAGTGGGACGGTCAAATCTTAAAGCTCTGAAGTGATCTCCTTTGACTCCATGTCTCACATCCAGGTCATGCTTGATGCAAGAGGTGGGTTCCCATGGTCTTGGGCATCTCTGCCCCTGTGGCTTTGCAAGGTACAGCCCCTGCCCCCATGGGCTGCTTTCATGGGCTGGTATCAAGCGTCTGTGACTCTTTTTTCAGGTGCATGTTGCAAGCTGTTGGTGGATCTACTATTCTGGGGGCTGGAGGACAGTGGCCCTCTTCTCACAGCTCCATTAGGCAGTGCCCCAGTGGGCACTATGTGGGGGCTCCCACCGCATATTTCCCTTCCGCACTGCCCTAGCAGAGGTTCTCCACAAGGGCTCCACCCCTGCAGCAAACTTATGCCTGGACAGGTATTTCCATACATCCTCTGAAATCTAGGGAGAGGTTCTCAAACCTCAATTCTTGAGGTATGTGCATCCACAGGCTCAACACAATGTGTAAGTTGCCAAAGGCTTAGGGCTTGTACCCTTTGATGCCATGGCCCAAGCAGTACCTTGGCCCCTTTTAGCTACGGCTGGAGCAGCTGGGACACAGGGCACCAAGTCCTTAGGCTGCATACAGCAAGGGTCCCCTGGGCCTGGCCCATGAAACCATTTTTTTCCTCCTAGACCTTCAGGCCTATGATGTGAGAGGCTGCAGTGAAGACCTCTGACATGCCCAAGAGACATTTTTCCCACTATCTTGCTGATTAACATTTGGCTCTTATGCAAATTATGCAAGAATTTCTCCTTAGAAAATGGGTTTTCTATCACATCAGGCTGCAAGTTTTTTGAACTTTTATCCCATTTCCCTTATAAAACTGAATGCTTTTAACAGCACCAAAGTCACGTATTGAATGCTTTGCTGCTTAGAAATTTCTTCCACCAGATACCCTAGAAATCATCTCCAAGTTCAAAGTTCCACAAATGTCTAGGGCAGGGGCAAAATGCTACCAGTCTCTTTGCTAAAACATAGCAAGAGTCACCTTTACTCCAGGTTCCCAACAAGTTCCTCATCTCCATCTGAGACCACCTCAGCCTGGATTTCATTGTCAGTATTTTTGTCAAAGCTGAGTTTTTAGGAAGTTCCACACTTTCCCACATTTTCCTGTCTACTTGAGCCCTCCAAACTGTTCCAACCTCTGCTTTTTACCCAGTTCCAAAGTCACTTCCACATTTTAGAGTATCTTTATAGCAGTGCCCCACTCTACTGGTACCAATTTATTGTATTAGTCTGGGTAATTTACAAATAAAAAGAGGTTTAAGGGGCTCAGAGTTCCACATGGCTGGGGAGGCCTCACAGTCATGGCAGAAGGCAAAACGCCCATCTTACATGGTGGCAGGCAAGAGAAGAATGAGAGTCAAAAGGCAAAACCCCTTATAAAACCATCAGATTTCATGAGAACTATCATGAGAACAGTATGGGGGAAACCAACCCCATGATACAATCATCTCCACATGGTTCTGCCCTTGACATGTGGGGATTACTGCGATTCAAGGTGAGATTTGGATGGGGACATAGAGCCAAAGCATATCACCCAGGAACATTGGGATCCCACTGGGAAGTATGGACAAGTGTGAGAGACCGGAAATCTCAGTGTTATCCTCTAGACCCCCTTTTTCTCAGCCCAGAAGTGGAAAACAGCACCTTGCCTGTTGTCTCATCCCATCAGGACTCTTTCCCATGACTTCAAGGTCATTGTCCTAAGGCTTTCCCAAAATTCTCCCAAGGCAGCTCAGCCTCAGACACTAAGGGCCATCTCAGCTTTGCAGAGAGCAGATGAACCTTGATCAATGGGTTGTCAGTTTGAGAGTGAATCCCAGAACACCGTTTCCTAGGAGGCACATCCTGAGATGATTCTGAAATGTTTCCTTTCAGCATTCCCGGTGAGACTGAACCACAACAGCCCAGAGGCAACCAGCCCAATGCTCTGCCCCTCTCCGCTGCTCTCTTTCACTGCTCCATCCTCTGGGGCTCCAGCATCACTTCTTAAAAAAAAGATCTTCCAAGCACAGGTCTCAGATTGTGAATTTAATGAATTCAAACTAAGACTTCAGCATTTTCTTTCATACTTCAATCAGGACAATCAAAGAGTAAGAATTCTCTCATTTGATTGATACGAAAATATCAAGTTATTTAAATAAGGAATATAACATGGAACATATAAAGTCTCTAAAATTATGAGGTTTGTTCAATTTATATCCCAGTTATTTGTGCTAATGCCTGAGAGACAACTGAGCAAACCTTTTGCAACAAGTAAATATAGGATGTACATGTTGGCTATGAAGAAAATGATTCTCTAATTTTCAACCTCCCACCAAAAGCACAGATGACAAGGGCTCCTTGCTTCCTCTACACTAGGAAAACTTCCCATTTTTCCAGACCAAAAAATAAGCAATCTTTAAATTATTGTGAAAAACTGCATTCCATTGAAACACTTTCAGATTTGAAACAAAGCTCAAGGTAGCACAGACACAGCCTCATTCATGGTGATTCAAGTTCTCAAGGCTCTGCCCAATTCAGCTTCTTTATTCTAAGAAGTGCCAGCTGAACAAGGACTGAAGTGGAAACAAACTCCCTGAGGGGATACCTGTGAACACAACCCAAAACAGCCAATATTCCACATCACAAGGAGTCGGGAGGAAAAGTCACTGTGGCCCAGGAGAGACACTTGGCAGTGTCCAGTATCACAGAGTAACAGTGAACAAGGAGCCGTGAAGCAGTGACAGGCAGTGTCCACCTTCAAGCCTTTACGCTCCCTGTGCAGTGCCTACCGTGATGTTGTATCATCCCTGATGTGCTGTGCTGGAAACACAGGAGTGGGGCTTTGAAATGTGAAGACACTGAAACGTGTTCCGAATAGAGGTAGGAACCCAAAACAGGTCTGTACATACCCACTCCTTCATCTAAGAAAAACCCTGCAAGGTTGCAAACCTACCTAATAGAGCAGAGGAAGGGTCTTTGGGAAAACAGATTTTATAAAATAATGGCAAAATCCATAGGAAGTGGAATACATCTAGCCACACATCAACAGAAATAAGCTGCATCCTTGGGACATGCTTAAATACTATATATATATATATATATATATGGAATTATAAATCCTCTGGAGTACGGTAGACTTAGTTTCCACACAGCAGCATATATTTGAAGCTTCATTCCCTTCCCTGATACCACTCAGTTCCTTCTTGGTTGCAGGTATTCCAGTCTCAGGTCAGTGGCCTAGAAGGCTGACTCAACTGATTGAGACCCCACAACTCAATAATTTCCACCTGGTTCCACCATTGATATGTTGGGATTATTGCAATTCAAGATGAGATTTGGGTGGGGACAAGGTCAAACCATATCATTCTGCCCCTCTGTATTATACTTCTCTGAAGCACAGGCTTTTAACGATACAGAAATTTCTTTGTCACATCATTCCAGGTCCCCACCTGGACACTCAAGACCACACATTTTCCATTTGCAGTATTTCAAAATATCAAGCTGATATTTGCAGTTTGCATGACAGGTATGTTTTAAAGCGTATGATCTTTGAGTACCATCCCTTCATGGAAAGAAGGCTGTGTCATTTTACAGGTAACATGCCTACCACTACTGCAAGATTTGTTTGATGATTAAAGGAAAACTTTTCTGTATCAGTTTTTCTGACTAAAGCATCAGCAGTTATGAAGCCTCAACCCTGAATGCTTTACGATCTCCAGCCCTCAACATCCATAGATCTTGACACTAGTATTAATGAGCCTCTACCACAGCTAAAACATCTACAATCAAAACCTTGATCTTCCAGTGTAGATGATCCTTGTGACATCTGTGAGAAGCTTTACTTTAACCTGGTATGAGACTAGTCATCTGTCTCAACTAAGGAAAAGTTCCAAGAACAAGCAGACTACTAACCAGGAAATTAAAGCATACAATTTTCCATAAAATATTTAGTGGAGGGTCCTTTTAAGGTCACCAAGGATACCTTCAATGCTAGTTAGCAGGTAGGGTAAAAACAGGTAGGGGAAAGCAGCTTCATCCACACAAGGAAAAATGACATTTATCATTAGTGCTAACTTGCCATTGGATGAATGTTTAACTTTCCAATGAAATGCCCTTCAGCTCCAAAGGGGTGTTATATTCCACTACACCCTTTTTTATTTGTATTTTGAGATGGAGTTTTGCTCTTGTTGCCCAGGCTGGAGTACAATGGCACAATCTCAGCTCACTGCAATCTCTGTCTCCCAGGTTCAAGTGATTCTCCTGCCTCAGCCTCCCAAGTAGCTGGGATTACAGGAGCCCACCACCACACCCAGCTAAATGTTTTGTATTTAGTAGAGATGACTTTCACCACGTTGGTCAGGCTGGTCTCGAACTCCTGACCTCAAGTGATCTACCCACATCAGCCTCCCAAAGTGCTGGGATTATAGGCGTGAGCCACCTCACCTGGCTGCCTTTTTAATGCATGAACCATACATGAGACTTAAGGGTTCTAACAAGTTGAGGACCAATAGCCAATTTCATGTGCCAGGTAATGCAAACTCTAAGGCTCTATCTATGGGACCACAGGATGATTTGAAACATGGTGACATCTAATTGTTTCCAACTTACATCACCTGAGCAGTGCTTAGCACCCTCACGTGCTGTGTTCCTGAAGGAAACAGGGAAACCAGCTATGCAGTCTCAGACTACCCCAGATCTGGTCCCTCCATAAACTCCTCTCTAATTGGGATTTTCAGAAATATGTGTTTTGGGAGGAAATATTCAGACTAGTTCTTTTATGATGTTTTTCATCTTTAAGTGACACACAACATAGAGTATTTTCTAAACCTGGGTCTTCCAAGTTTTAGAGTTTCCTGGTTTTAGAAGTTCCACAGTAACCAAGAGACATCTTTTGAGTCAGGTATTGAACAACACTCCCTAGACCACAAGTGTTTCAAAGAGATCCTCCCGGAGATGTGGTTTATTGACGTGTAGGAACCGGGAACGAGCTCCTTGCTGCTGAAGGCACCCAAGACCCATTCCCAGTTTTAGGCAGAATAGGACTCTTCTATTCAAATAAAGAGCTCAGAGAGCAAGACCTTCCTGTTCATTGTTACTGTAAGGTTGTCTTCACCCCATACACAAAAAGAATGAAGTTTCATGCTCATTTTGTCACAGCATCAAGACAACCATTCACCAGCAATAGGAACAAGGATTGAGACAAGTAATGAAGATGAAAACCCAGAGTGAAGGAAGTTTAACATGCCCCAGTTGTTGCATGACTAATGAGATAGCAGCAAAGATCAACATAAAAAGACCAGAAGGAGTTTACTAGAAAGTGCCACACAGAGCACCCTGGAGTCATATGGGATCATCCATGAGGACCATAAAGACTGTAAGACACACCCTGAATTCTCAGCTTTACGGCCAGAGTAAGATGCCCATATCCCCAGACTTCCCAGCTGGCCAGGGAGCTCCCTGTGTTTTGGAAGCCTGCTTCTCAGTGTGAAGGATGAGGGGTTCTATGTCTTCTCGCGCTTCCTTTGGCCAGTCCGTTTGCAAGCTGTAGTGTGGCTAAGAAAGCAATTCATTATAAGAAGTGGTGGAGTTATTTTCCTCTTGTTACAATCTCCTACAACCTCTGAACTGATGCCATCAGGAAAGCTTTCCAAGAAAAAGCCGGACCAAGGCTAATGACTGGAAGTCATGATCCATAGCTGCCTCTTCCACCCACAAAGCGCCACTGGCTTACAGTGTTTAGCTAAGCATCAGTGAACTGTAGCAGTGTGGCACCATGCGATTATAAAGGTTTCGGAATTTCACTCCAGGCCTCCTAGATACCCAGGGGAGAAGGCACAATATTGCCCATGATGATGACTACCCCGTACCTGTCTTCAACAATATTTATTCATGCCAAAAGAATCCAGACATAAGCTACGATATACCTCCACCTCTAACCTTCTAATATTCAAATTCCTGTGGGAAAATTTCAGGAGCAGCACTGGAGACATCAGAACTTGGGAGGAAATAGATATACATCATGACCTTCAATCCTGAACATCCCCACCAAGTAAGGAACAGAAACATTTCCTGACAGTCTCTTCTTCAATACATATGGACACATTTTATAGCCACTACAAGATCTCAAAGGACAAAGATACTAGCCACTTAGAGTATCTTTAACAAAACCTTACTCAATTGAAAGTGTTAAGAGATTGATGTATATAGAGTTCATATCCTCAAAGTTATGGGAGCAGACATTAGGCCAATAACATAAGACAAATATTTAGCCAAAAAATACTACATAAAACATGTGAATACTAAAGAATATGGCTGAAGACCACAGGGAGAATTCCTGATGACCAGAGAAAAATCAAAAGGCTAAAATAAGGAAGATGAGAGAACAGAATGTATTTGCTTTGATCATTACAATGAGCCCCCTCCTCCTGGCCCCCTGAAGTACAAGTAGGGACATTCAGGCATTTGGGTTCATGGCACCCTCCATGACACTGGACATGCAGTTTGAACACCTATGGACCCTGCCCTGCTCAGACAGCCCATGAAACTGTCCCAGTTATCCAAACCACTTTAAGAAATGGCAGTAAACAGTTCTCTGCATTGTGTATTTAGAAAATAATTTGTTACCATCAATATAAAATATTCTTATCCTGGATTGTCTAGGAGGAGACCGTCAGAAAAATTAAAGAGAAAGTAGAACAGGGAGGGGGAACTGGAGGTGGCAATCAGATTAAGATGTGCCGATTCTGCAGCCAAAGGTAGTCCTGCCTCTGACATTGAACAGGGTCTCCACACTGAAAGATACATACAGAGCCACAAGGCAAGGAATGCAAGGGTCTCTAAAGTTGGGTAAAGAAAGGGAACAAATTGATTCATGAAGCAGCCAGAAGGAAACAACCTTGCCAACAACGTTCGTTTTCTCCAAGTGACCGTATTTCCAATTCGCTAACCTCTTGAATTATTTTATGCCCCTAACTCAAAACTCACTTATGATGGCACGTGACAGGAAATAAAGTACCTGTATGAAAATTGAAAATCTAAGTTCAGCATTCAGGGTTGTCTACAATAAGGTGTTGTTAACCTTGTATTACTAACAAAAGTCCTCATAACTTTACCTGGAAACACTGAGAAGAAAGATACAATAAAAATTCCCACATATTCTCTTAGCATCCCAGTATACACATGTGCGAGTTATATCGTGGACACATTCATACACAGTTAAGTGTCAAATACATAGGCACAACTGCCTTAATAGACTGAAACAAAGAAAAAATAGATTTCCTCTGAAGGAAATGAAAGACCATGAAATATCTTCCCCCCTGGATTCTACCACCAACTCAAGCAGAAATACATCAATTGTATGCTAATTATTTCAAACAATATTAAACCACATTTTTCCAAATGACACTTGTCCCAATCAACTAAGTGGATTGACTTAGACAAGCCGGCGCATCCTCAAATTCTCCATCCTAGAGAGGCCCGTTTCACAGAGGAGCACGAGATTGCTGCTATTCATCAGCAGTCAGTCTGCACAGCTTCCAAGAGGAAGAACATTTCTCACCAAGCACCCACTACAGCAAGCTCTTCCTGACCAACTGTGAACCTCTCAGGCTCTTAGAGTCACTTGCTCAAAAAAAAAAAAAAAAAAAAAAAATTAACACAAAGTACAAATGTTGGAAGGTTCCCGCTTGTGGCCCCTAGGAGCTTGGCAGACCCAGCACTCCCACCCGTGATAAGAACGATTTCGGAATCCTGGTTCTTAAATACTACCGAGCCTTCCTGACCAGAGAAGGTGAGGTTGTGACCATGATGAGCAATGCCCCTCAGTTTTCTAGGGCAGCATTCACTTTCTACCAAAGGCATCAAAGAGAATGACAAGCTTCCAGCACCATGTGCTCTGCGTGTAGTCCTTCACCTCCTCTGGGTGAATTTCTAAGGAGCTGTACTTACCATAGACTTGAGAAACTGCCAGAGCAGATTTCAGTCACCACAAGCAGCTACCTGATATGTTCCAGATAAGCTGACTCTACAAAGTCTATTCTGTTTAATTGCCCAGGGGAAGAGAAAGAACCCAGGCAGAGCTCCATGAGTGTAGGTTGCATAATTAACATCAGTTCCCCGGCATCGGGAAGGAGTATTTTCCTACCTGGCTGGGGTCTTTGAGGTGGAAATAGAAAGTCCTACTCCATTAGTGCTCCTCAACTGGATAAGCCCCTGTACACAGGGCCCAGGCACATCAATCAGGGTCAGCCCTACCACGGCTATTACAGAACCTGTTCACTGTCTAGTCATAAAAAAGGTTTGCTTTTCAGCTCTGTGCAGGCGCTTCCAGTCCTGATGGAACCAAAGGCCAGTGGGCTTGTTGGGTACAGGTCTCACAGTATGGGCAGCCCACAACAAGGTGTCTTCCAAGTGGACTCAGTCCCAGGAACTGGGCTGCTGAGGAGTTTCCTGGCTTGAGGCTGTGGAATTATCCTGCAGAGATGAAGCAGCTTGAAGGAAGGAGAATGTTCAGGATGAAACATGAGGAGGTACCTCATTGGACGCTCATTGGATGCTAGGAAACTCATCAGGACCTCTTAGGAGGCTCCATCAACCTTTTAGCCCTAGGCCTCACCTGGCCCTTACGAAAACCCAATATATGTTACCTTTGGTTATTGAATAGACAGAATATTGAATAGACATAATATTTTAACATTCTTTTTATTATACTTTAAGTTCTAGGGTACATGTGCACAACGTGCAGGTTTGTTACATATGTATACATGTGCCATGTTGGTGTGCTGCACCCATTAACTCGTTATTTACATTATGTATATCTCCTGATGCTATCCCTCCTTCCTCCTCCCACCCCACAACAGGCCGAGGTGTGTGATGTTCCCCTTCCTGTGTCCAGGTGTTCTCATTGTTCAGTTCCCACCTATGAGTGAGAATATGCTGTGTTTGGTTTTCTGTCCTTGTGACAGTTTGCTCAGAATGATGGTTTCCAGCTGCATCCATGTCCCTACAAAGGACATGAACTCATCCTTTTTTATGGCTGCATAGTATTCCATGGTGTATATGTGCCACATTTTCTTAATCCAGTCTGTCACTGATGGACATCTGGGTTGGTTCCAAGTCTTTGCTATTGTGAATAGTGCCACAATAAACATACGTGTGCATGTGTCTTTATAGCAGCATGATTTATAATCCTTTGGGTATATATCCAGTAATGGTTGAACTAGTTGACAGTCCCACCAACAGTATAAAAGTGTTCCTGTTTCTCCACATCCTCTCCAGCACCTGTTGTTTCCTGACTTTTTAATGATTGCCATTCTAAATGGTGTGAGATGGTATTTCATTGTGGTTTTGATTTGCATTTCTCTGATGGCCAGTGATGATGAGCATTTTTTCATGTGTCTGTTGGCTGCATAAATGTCTTCTTTTGAGAAGTGTCTGTTCATATCCTTGGCCCACTTTTTGATGGGGTTGTTTTTTTCTTGTAAATTTGATTGAGTTCTTTATACGTTCTGGATATCAGCCCTTTGTCAGATGAGTAGATTGCAAAAATTTTCTCCATTCTGTAGGTTGCCTGTTCACCCTCTAGGTCATATCCTTCACCTACTTTTTGATGGGGTTTTTTTTTCTTGTAAATTTAAGTTCTTTGTAGATTCTGGATATTAGCCCTTTGTCAGATGGGTAGACTGCAAAAATGTTCTCCCATTCTGTAGGTTGCCCGAACATTCGTCTTATTGGTATAACTTGATATCAAGAAGAGAATACCTGTTTATGTCAAAATCCCCTTAGTATGTTAGATAAGATCAACAATTCAATCTGGATATAAGTTCCTCACCCCAACAGCAGAGGCATAAATTAGACACTGAGAGCTCTCATCTGATGAGACTGAAGGCTGATCTTATGGAAACATGAACCATAGAGTCAGAATTGCAGCTGTGTGGGCCAGAGAATCTTCAAGCCACGGAGCGTTCAGGGATAGGAATGCCTATAACATGACTGATAAAAACCACTGCTGTACTAATCCCTGACATTCTTACTGCCTCTGTAACGGAAAAAATAGCAAGGTAAGCAAATGCCCACATGTGCACTGGGGGACTGGGGTGGAGCCACAGGCAGAGGGAGGAGCCTGGCCTCTGCAGTTCTTGTGATGTACCTTGCGGTGTGGGGGCGGGGGACCTGTTAGCAGGACTCAATCTCGCTTTGCTGATTTTTTTCCCACTTTTTCACCCAATAAAATCTTGCCCTACTCACCCTTTAATGTATCTGCATGCCTAAATTTTCCTGGTCATGTAACAAGAACCTAGTTTTAGCTCAACTAAGGAGCAAAATTCTGCAACATCCTCATTCTTAGAGCAACCATAACCAACAGCAGGGGTGGGAAACAGATTTCTTAAAAGCTGTCACCTGAAGGTTCCACCACTTTAAATACCAAATCTATATGCCTTGAAACCACCACTTGGGAGGTAATTTCATGGCACCTTATTGAAGAGCCAGAGAACAGAGGTCAGGTTTGCGAATGTGGGCTCAATATTGACACTTAGTGAACTGAGAAATGAGGCTCAAAATAAACACTGCCCATGTGACAATATCCTGTGCACGTGTCTAGAGAAATTAGAGCTGAAGTCTCTACCACAGTATCTGGAGCTGAGAACCTCACATGGGTTACCTCGAATACTCAGGGAAGGATTCCTTACAACACATAAGGTGCAAGAGTATCAGGCAGACACATTAAAGCAAGTTCCAGGCTGTGGTCATGACTGGGTGGGAGAATGAGGATCACAGGAAACCCATATAGACCTGCTGGCAAAGCAAAACAGCTTTGGAATCCCTCACATAGTCCCATCAGTTTCTAGAACCACCTTATCCAAGGATTTATTGCAACAGATGCAGTAGGACCACGTCAAACTCATTACTCTTCCATTTCATTCAGTCCTGGCTGTTTTAAAGAATATATCACTTCCCAGGTCAGTATTCACTAGAATCCACAGGGGTGAAGAAGGTAGAGGCCATCACAAGATGGAAGGAAGAATCTTCAGCTATGGAACATGAACAGTCCTGCTGCAGAAGGACTAATCCCGTTCCTGATGTTTAAAAACCTCAGGAGCCATGGAATTCTTTATTCTGCCATATGTGGGCAGGTGAAGCAGAGTCTGGGAAGTTCAGTGACATCCCACAGATCACTCTAATCAACACAGCTGAGGTCAGCATCATGCCTGTAGCCCCATCCTGACTATAAAAATACAATGAAAGAAACCATACTGAAATTCCTGCAGAACACTGCATTACATTGAAACATATTCCCATTGAAGGAAAGCTCAGGATAGGGGCAGAAATAGCCTCACTCATGGTGATGCCCGAGTTCAAGGCATTCCCTAAGACAACTCCTGCATTTTGAAAACCATCTGAGCATGGCCTAGAGAATCAAACTCACTGAGAGCACACC
The DNA here is from genome assembly GCF_043159975.1 of Macaca nemestrina. Classification (NCBI taxonomy): domain Eukaryota; kingdom Metazoa; phylum Chordata; class Mammalia; order Primates; family Cercopithecidae; genus Macaca; species Macaca nemestrina. Next base: position 187,176,951 of record NC_092127.1, read on the forward strand.
TGTGAAAACAGCCCAATATGACCAATATGCCACATGAGGGGACAAAAGAGAGAAATTCACTGTCTCAGCAGATATGCGGGTAGTGCCCAGTACCACAGGCCAACCATGAGCAAGGAGCTATGAAGGAGGAAAAGGCAGTGTCCTTCTCCCAGCATTTATGTCCCAGGGCAGTGGTTATCCCTGACAGCATTTCATACCTGGAAGACTGTTAGAAACACAGGACTGGGGCTGTTGAAACTCAAAGACTGAAGTATATCCTTCAGAGTCCAGGTAGGACCCCAAGATAGGTCTACATACCCCCATTCATTTACCAAGAAGACTCCACAAGACTTTAGATACACCCAATAGAGTAGTAAAGTCCTTGTTAACACAGGATTTTATAAATTGAAGGCAAGGTCCAAAGTAGGTAAAATTGATCTGGTCACACATGGATCAGAAACAAGCTCCATCCTTACCCTTAGGAAACACACAAAGAGGAGGTAGAGAGTATTAGAAAGTCTCTGAAATACAGTGGGTTGAACTTCAACACAGGAGCATAGAAATCCTCACTCACTCCCCTGGACACTGTTGTCAGTTTCTCCTTACCCATGACTTTCCTGAAGCTTCAGGTCAAAAGATACGGACAAGACAGACCTAGCCTAAACTTAGCCATTCCCATCTCCTCTTCATACATACCTCTCTAGATCACAGGTTTGGAAACACATCAACATTTACCTCTTACCATTTGATTTCAGGTCCCAATCTGTGCATTCAAGACCACATGTGCACTTTCTATTTGGAACATTGCAAAATATCACAATGATATTTACAGCATGTTTTCAACAGACATGAGTTAAAGGGTATGATTCTTGAGCACCACCCTTCAATAGAAGGAAGACTCTGTCATCTGAGGAATAATGTACTTACAACCATGGAAGGATTTCTGTGATGCTGCAAGGAAGAGAAACAGCTTCCCATAACCACATTTCTAACTACAGTCTCAGCATTTGTGAAGCCTCACAAATGTCAGTGCTTGAAGATGCTCAGAGTTCTCCCCTTCCTATTTTCACGTTAAGTATTATGGAATCTCCAACCACAGCATCAATGTCCACAATCCCGACCTGGGTCTTCTGACATCGGTTATTTTCCCAGCGTCCTGTCAGATGCTTCAATTTAGGCTGACGTCTCATTGCTTTTGTATAGTGACACACATCTCGTCACCTCACTCTGAGCACTGTAGGCACCATACAGCAAACATTGCCACAAAAAGGTTATTGGGAGAGAAGAACCAGGGTTTGGGGGAGTGTTAACACACTCTCAGGTAACTCCATAAAAGCAGCTAGAGTGTTGAAAGATGTTACACTACTGCTGACGTATACACTATGTACTTTGAGCTAGGATGGTTGCCTATCTACTGGATATGTAAGCACTTTAGACTTCATCACTGTTCCATAAATATGATGTAACAACCATTTAAATCACATGTACCTGGCAATCGGTGTCATAAGTAATCTAGAGATTAAAGGACACAGGATTATGTGCATAGGTTACAGTATGCGAACACTAAGCTATTTTGTATAAGGAATTTGAGCATCTACAGAGGGTCCTGAAAATATACCCCACATATAAAGGGACAACAGTACTCATTTTTCATTCTGAATGTTACGAAAAGTCAAGTTGACCAGTCACACACAGTAGAACCAAAGAACAAGATCCTAAAGGTCAGTTGTTACTCAAGCTAATACCTCCATATCCCACAACAGGAAGAACAGTGATGTGCCCAACTAATTGGGAGCTAGCACAGAAATCACTTTATTCCAGATTAATCCTGAGGACTTCAGCTCCTGTAGGATCAAAGGAATCTGTATTTTTCAGAATTTAGCAGCTCTTCCTCAGGCCAGCTACCATCACCATCTACTCCTGGATCAGCCTGACCGGGGCAAATAGAGCAACTCAAGCCAACGGACCAGGATGTCCAACTTGGAAGGAAACCACATTTCTAAGACTTTGGGGATAGGAGGCACATAACCCTCATTCCTACCTTAGTATATTATTGTCTTCATATGAAGAAGGAAATCAATTTCTTCATAAATATTCTTCTGCAAAGACAACTTACTCTCTCATTGACATGATATTCATGCAAAATGGGGAAGGGGAAGTAGCCACCATAAGCTGACATTCCCCCATCTCAGTGACATCCCCCAGATCACTCTAATCAACACAGCTGACCTGCAAAGAATTCCAAGCAGCAGCAAACCATTAACCATAAAATTCTCCATATACTATTAGTGGAGGGCACTTTTAAGGCTGTAGTTATGTTACCAAGGAACCTTCAATGATAATTAGCAGGTAGGGTAAAAAGACTCAGAGAAAATCTAAATCCACACAAGGAAAAATGTAATTTATCAGTAGCGCTAACTGGTCCTTGCATGAGCGGTTAAGCTTCCAGGGAAGTGCTCCTTCGACAATCAAAAGTGGTAGGGTGAGATAGTGGCACATCCAAAGGGGTGTTATATTCCACTAAAGTTCTTTTTAGAGCATGAAACACACAGGAAACTTAAGAAATGTCTCTAGTTGGGGACTAATACCCAATGTCATGGCAGGTAATATATACCCAGTTTAAACTCTAAGGTCCCATCAATGGGTCCATGAAAGGATCTGAAACAAGGTGACATCTCACTGCTTCCAACACACCCATGTCATCTGAGCAGTGGATCCTCAGATGCCCTGTGCCTAAAGAAAATGCTACGTTCTCTCAGAGGCCAACCCAGATTTGCTCCCACAGACTTCTGTTTAATGGGGATTTTCAGGAATGTGTGTTTTGGGCAAGAAGGCTCCTATCTCTGATCTTTTTTCTTTTCTTTCCTTTTTTTTTTTTTTTTTTTTTTTTTTTAAGACAGAGTCTTACTCTGTTGCTGCCCAGGCTGGAGTGCAGTGGCATGGTCTCAGCTCACTGCAGCCTCTGCCTCCCGGGTTCAAGCAATTCTCTTGCCTCAGCCACCTGAGTAGCTAGGATTACAGGTGTATGCCACTATGCCCGACTAATTTTTGTATTTACAGAGACAGGGTTTCACCATGTTGGCTGGGGTGGTCTTGAACTCCTGACTTTAGGTGATCCACCTGCCTCAGTCTCCCAAAGTGCTGGAATTACAGGCATGAGCCACCATGCCCAGACTGATATTTTCTATCTTTAAGTGACAGTTTATTGAGTGTCTTCCAAACCTGGATTTTTCTTAATCTGAGACCTCCATTGACCCAGTATTGAGCAGCACTCACCTGACCACGAGTGTTTCAGGAGACCCTTCTAGGGATGTGGGTTATTGATGATGTATAGGAACTGGGAATGAGCTTGTTCTCACACCTTGCTGAAGGGACCCAAGCCCCCACTGCATCACCAGCTTTAGACAGAAGACTTGTTTTATACTAAAAACTTTCAGAGAATAGACTCAGGCAGCCACAATCTTCCTTTTTCTTTCTACTATAATACTTTCTCCACCTCACAACAAGAAAGGACTGAGTTCCATTCTCAATGCATCTTAACATCAAGGTGACCATTCATTAGCACTAGGATCAAAAAGCAAGAGAGAGATCTAAAGAAAAGATGAAAACCAGAAGGGAAAGTAGTTGAGCCTGCTTAAAGTACTGAGTGACTAATGAGATCCCAGCAAAGGTAACAAAAAATACAACTACAAGCACCCTACTTGGAGTAGTCTTTAGTGCTAGGCTGTCATAATCAAGTCTGGGCATATTTTTTCTAGCTTATATCCTGTTTATCTCTACATGACATAGATTAAGTAGCAATGAAAGCTGTGTGTGACATACTATATTCCCCGAAGTGGGAATCTAACCCTATATCCTGCATTACATCCCAATGAAGGACTAAGTGTTGGAAATTTCTTCTACATTAGTTATCAAAACAGCACATGTGTGATTCAACATGGGAGGTAGATGAAGTTTTAGCTCTTTAAGCCTAAATTTCCACCAGATTTGTGGAAGAGAAAAAAGCATGAGATTTAAAAGTCAAATCCTCTATTTTTCTCTCAGTGTTTAAAAATTCTTAGGTACTTAATAGAAACAGGCATCACAGGAGGCAGACAAGGAACGAGGCTGAGATACAGGGATGTGAGAAGAATTTCATTCCAGGAGAGGGAGAAAGTGCCTGTCACAGGAAGATGAAATAGACAGATCCTGGCTTCAGTAGGCGCTGAGTCCAACCCTCTTCTGCTGATGGGGAGACTCAGCCTGTTGGACATTGTTCTGGAATGACTAGATCCCTACATCACACCCTCCACCTGTAGAGGGGCCCGCTTATTTTCACAGAGGCACATCTCAGCAGTGCAGAGGAAGTGAAGTCTCAGAAAATTCAAGGACAGTGGAAATAGAATTGGTGGGTAAAAACAGACTGGTCCCCAGGAGGGACTTTCTGAGATGCATTATTCATTCTGCTCAAGGGTTCCCATCAGGATTGAGACCTGGGAAGCTCTGTAAGTGACCAGCTCAATCCTAACAACACAGTGACTATTCTCTCCACCCACCTCCTGTTCACCACTCTCCTCCTCCAGGTTTCCTGGGACCATTTCCAAATTAAACACCAATAAAGCAGGCAGATTAATGGTCCTCTAACATCCTAATCCTAGTCCTTAGGACCCATGAACTTGGTATACTACATGGCAAGAGGAAAATGAGGGCAACACACGGAATTGAGGTTGACAATAAGCTGACTTTGGGGTCCACAAAGGTTATCCTGAATGGTCTAGATCACTGTCAGAAAACAAAGTGGGAGAGGGAGGGAGGATCAGAGAGAAAGATTAAGGTGTACTGCTGGTATGGTTTGGCTGTGTCCCCACCCAAATCTCATCTTGAATTCCCACGTTGTGGGAGGGATCTGGTGGGAGGTAATTGAATCATGGTGGCAGATCTTTCCCATGCTGTTCTCATGATAGTCTCACACGATCTGATGGTTTTATAAGGGGGGATTTCTTTCCCTGAACAAGTTTTCTTTGCCTGCTGCCATCCATGTGAGACATGACTTGCTCCTTCTTGCCTTCTACCATGATTGTGAGGCCTCCCCAGCCACATGCAACTGTAAGTCCATTAAACCTCTTTGCTTCCCAGTCTTGGGTATTTCTTTATCAGCAGCATGAAAACAGACTAATACAATGGCTAACTCTACAGCCAAGGGGGGGGTCCCCCCATCTCTGACTGAGGCTGAAGAGGGTACCCACACTAAAGGTTACAGAAGGAGCCACAACTCAAGGATTGCAGGGGTCTCTAAAGGTGGCTAAAGAGAGGGAAAAAAGTGTCCAGTAGAACAGTCCTCCTCCCCCCGCCCTGCAAAAAAAAAAAAAAAAAAACCATTACTAACACCTTTTTCTCCAAGTGACCCCATTTTAAACTTCTTACTCTTTAGAACTGTAGGTACTTTTTAACTCATTGCTCACTTATCACAGCATCTTAGAAAAATGGTACCCATCCAAAATTCTTGTTTCAGTTTGAACATTTAGGGGAAATAGTGGAAGTCACATTACTTGCCTTGTATTTCAAAGTAGGAGTCTTCAGAACTATCCCTCATGTAGAAACCCTAATCCAGAATAAAATAAATGCAATAAAAATGGCCACATATTTTCTTAGCATCCCAGCATTGAGATTTAGAAATGATACTATAGACAGTGCTCATTTAAGATGCCTCAAGGTAGATTACAGTATATAATAAGATATTTTAGATTTTCTATGAAGGAAACTAATAGACAAAATATCTTCCCTCAAAGCATTCTATGGGCCCAGATAACTTTCACACTGGACTTTATCACCAAAGTAGAAATATACCAACCATGTACAAATTGTTCCAAACATGAAAGCCAGACATTTTTAAAAATGGCAGTCCAATCAACCAAATGGATTGACTTAGACAACTGAGTGTATTCTCAAATTCTCCATCCTAGAGACTCCCACCCCACAGTGGAGCATAAGACTCCTGGCTTTTCATGAGCTGTAGGTCAGCACAGCTCCCAAGAGAAAGGACATTTCTTACCAAATACCCACTGCAGTAAGCTCTGTCTCAGAGAGATCTCAACTTTCTCCACCCTCTTTTCATGGTATCTGCATTTCAGGCTTTTTGAAGCACTTCACAGAAAAATGACAAATGTGAAAGGGTCTTGGAAATCAAGACCAGTGGCTGTTTCCACATCACAGAAGAGAACCCTGGCTCACACTTGCATCCCAGGGGCCTGGCAAGCCCAGCACTCCCCACACCAGGGGATGGGAATGATTTCAGAATCCTGTCCCTTTGATGGGAGACAACCGAGCCCTTTCTGCCCAGAGGAGGTGGTACTATTGCCACCATGATCAACGCTGTCTCTAGATTTTCTGGGACAACATTTAGATGTTACTAAAGGCACCAAAAGAGCAGAAGCCTCCAGCACCACGTGTTCTGCATTTAGCCCTATCTCCTCTTCTAGGTGAGTTTAAGGTTCTGCACCTACTTGAGAAACTGCCAGGGGATTTAAATCTGCCATGAGGAATTACTTGCTGGTGAACAAGTGACTCAAAGTCCATGGCCTACCGAACAATCCAAGGGGAAGAGACAGAAGGAGAGAGTTCCGTCGGGATACAAGTTGCACAGTTAATACTGAGGAAACTTCACTTCTCAGACATCAGGGAGGTATGTTTTTTTTTTCTGTGGTCTAAGAGGTAGGAAGAGGAAAACTACATTTCCTGAGGACTCCTTAGTCTTCAATAACCAGGTAAGCACGGTCTCAAAAAGGATTGGGCCAGTGGACCAGCCCTACTAACAAGGCAGCTGTCCCTTTAGTCATAAAGGAAAGGTTTGGATTTCAGCTCTTCATGCACAGGTACTTTGCCAAGTCCTGATGCAATTGGAAGGCCAGAGGGTATGCTGGGTACAGGACTCATTCAGTATTTTATAGGAACACACCAAGCACCATAGCGACCACCCAGCTAGTGTGCACATGCTCTGTTGGGGGTGGGGAGTACGTAGCAGCCTCCAGTGGGGTGGGTTCCATGAAGGCTTTGAGTCATCTGGGAGGAACCCGGGGCAGACCAGAGAATCTTGACATGGAATTCAGGGGAGAAGAGCAGCTATAACATAGGGTATATGAAGTACTGCTTTCCTAACTATGTGTGTTTCTACTGCTTCTATAATCAGAGAAAAGATGCATTAAGTAAAATGGACAGAATGTTGGCATTTCAATCTAATACCCCATTCCAAGGGGCCCATCAGAGCAGGCAGTAGGGAGTAGTCAGGACTTCAGGCATTTGGGCTTGGAGCCACTTCCATGCGCTTTACATGTGGTTCAAACACCTGTATGTTCTCATTCTCAGAGCAACCACAACCAAAGAAATGAATCAACAAGTCAGGCCGGGCGCGGTGGCTCAAGCCTGTAATCCCAGCACTTTGGGAGGCCGAGACGGGCAGATCACGAGGTCAGGAGATCGAGACCATCCTGGCTAACACCGTGAAACCCCGTCTCTACTAAAAAATACAAAAAACTAGCCGGGCGAGGTGGCAGGCGCCTGTAGTCCCAGCTACTCGGGAGGCTGAGGCAGGAGAATGGCATAAACCCGGGAGGCGGAGCTTGCAATGAGCTGAGATCCGGCCACTGCACTCCAGCCTGGGCGACAGAGCGAGACTCCATCTCAAAAAAAAAAAAAAAAAAACAGGTCAAAGAAGGCTGTCAGCTGAAGGTTCTGCCTCTGTCAAAACTGATTTGAAGTCCCATCTTGAAGACTATCCCCAGCAGATTATCCCCTAGCATATTGAAGAGCTAAAGATGAGACAGCCCAGATGTACGAATCTTGAGATGAGAGTCCAGGTGCAAACATTGCTCATAAACGCCTGTGGATATGTCTGGAGTAAAATCAAAGTATCTTTTACAACACTCTGAATACAACAACTTCATATGGATCACCTCAAATACTCCGATGGGAAGGGCCCACTTGTGACACATAGGGAACAAGAGCATCATGCAGACAAGTTAAAGGATGTCCGGGCTATAACAATGAAGGGTTTGCAGGATGAGGATCACATAAAACCCATGGATACCTGCCAACAAAATGAAAGCAAAGTAGCCTTGGAATCCCTCACCTTGTTTGGGCATTAGTGTCTAAAACAGGCTTAACCAAGGGCTAGGCTTTGCAGTGAATGCAGCAGGACCATGGTATCAAACAAATTTCATTCTTCCTTCTGATCTAGGTGTGTCTGCTTTAAAGGAGAAGACATCACGTCCCAGGGCAGCCTTCATTAGAGTCCACAGGGCTGAAGGTAAAGACCATCACAAGATAATGGATGTTTCGTAGTTTTCAGCTATGGAACTCTTTGGACATGACTACTGCAGTAGGACTGAGGCCATCCCTTTCAAGTGAAAATGAGTCTCCAGGAGCATTGGGAATCTTCTGGGAAGTGGGCACATATGGCACAGACTCAGAGCTCAACATCTGCCAACCCGAGTTTTCAGCATAGCTGGGAAGGACAGAACCATGCCTGCAGCCCCGCCCAACCAAGACCCTTTCCCGTGATCACTTGGTTACTGTCCTGGAGCTTTCCCCCAATTCTACTGGGACAGCTCAGCCTCAGGCACTAAAGGACAACTCAGCTTTCCAGAGAGCAGAATAACCTCAACCAGTGGGTTGGTCAGAGTTTGAGTGGGTCCCAGAATAAACTGTTTCCTAGGAAGCACATTTTAAGGTGATTTTGAAACATTTCCTGTAAGTATTCCCAGTGGGACTCAGCCACACACAGCCTAGAAGTGACCTGCTCAATGCTCTGCCCGTCTCCAGCTGCTCTCCCCACCCCATCTTTCACTGCTCCATGCTACTGGTTTCCTGGTACCACTTCCAAAATATTATATACCCAAGCATAGGGCTCAGATTCTAAATTCAGGGAACCCAAAGTAAGATACACAAGCTACATTTCATAGTTCAACATAACTCTCTACTATTCTTTCATTACCACTATTGACCAATATCAAAATGCCAAATTACTTATATCGGGAAGAAAAGTTGGGGCATAGAGTTTCTAATTGAAGTGATAGTCTAAATGAAGTTAATATGACCCTAAGTTTTGTTCCTTTAATCTACATTCTAATGTTATTTGTGCTAATACCTAAAAAAATAACTTGGCAAACCTTGCACAAAAAGTAGATATGGGATATACAGGCTTTCATCATTTTAAACCTCCCACCAATAGTACCCCAGGCAAATGCCTCTTGGTTTCTATTTTTATACTAATGAACTTTAAATTCTTTCAGACAAAAATACCTCTTTCCAGGTTTTTGCAGGAGACTGCATTCCATTGGGATGTTTTGAGATTTGAAACAAAGCTCAGGGTAGGAGCAGACACAACCTCATTCATGGTGATTTTCAAGGTCTCAGGACAGTATCCAACTTATTCCCACTATTCTGGGATTTACCAATTGAACAAGGCTTTAAGGCAGAACCTCCTCATGGAGGACACATCTATAAATAACCACACATGGCCAGTATGCCACATGTCATGCGGGGACAAGTCAGAGAAACTCACTGTGGCTCAGAGATGCCTGGCAGTGCCCATTACCAAAGGCTAGTGGCAAGAAGCTGTGAAGAAGAGACAGACGACATCCATCTTCAAATTATCAAGTCCCAGCACAGTGGTCATCCCTGACAGACTGTGCCAACCACACAGTTCTAGGGATGGAGAAACAAAGACATTCAAGTGTGTCCCTCAGACTAAAGGGGGGACTCTAAGATAGGCCTGCACAAACCCATTTCTTCACCCAAGGGACACCCTGCAAAGCTGCAGGTCCATCTAATAGAAGGTCCTTGGTAATATTTTATAAACTCAAGTCAAGATCTACAACAGGAAGGTATCCAATTACACATATCAAGAACAAGCTGCCTACCCATCTCTTATAACAAATACAAAGAAGGGAAATAAATTAGAAATCCTGCGCAGTGCAGAGGGTTGAGCTTCTTCAGAGCAGTGTGTAAATTCTTGCTCGCTCCCTCCCCGGACACCACTGCCAGTTCCTCCTTAATCTCAAGTTTCCTAAAGTTAAGGCTCTAGAGGGGGTAAGACATAGTCCAAACTTAGCCTTTCCCAAGTACTTATACCTCTCTAGGATTACAGGCTTTTAAACACATAAAAGATTTTTCTTCTACCATTGGATTCCACATCCTAACCTGCACACTAAAAGCCACAGTCACACTATTTAGTTTTTCTGTATATCAAGTTGATATTTGCAGTTTTTCAATAGTTGCAACTTTAGCAGGGTATGATCTAGGAGGGAAATCCTTTGACTGAAGGAAGCCTCCATGTCACCTGAGAGATAGCTACATGCCGATGACCAGCGCAAGATTTGGTTGATGCAAAACAGCTTCCTATAGCAATGTTTCTAATTACAGCATCTTCAATTATGAAGCTTCAGTCTTGAACATTTGAAAATCCTAACTTGCAGCTCCCACTTGGATTGACAGAACAGTGTGTGGATCTAAACTGTGAGGATGCAAAGGCATAAGAATGATACAATGGACTTTGGGGACTTGAGGGGAAGAGTGGAAGAGGGATGAGGGATAAAAGACTACAAATATGGTACAGTGTATACTGCTCGGGTGATGGGTGCACCAAAGTCTCAGAAATCACAAGTACTTATGAAACCAAGTACCACCTGTACTCTAGTAACTTGTAGAAAAATAAAATACAAGTCTTTTGATTCTTCCCTAAATGATTACCTAGGTTGGTACTACTTCATTCTTGAACATGAGTTCTCTGAAATACTCCAAAAGTATACACAAGCACAGGTGACAAAAATAGGTTAAAAATGCCTAAGATGCATACGAAACCTTATTTTAAAAAAACAGCATGTGGAGATTCACAATAAACTTTTGCTCCAAGAACTACTGCAGAATCTACCAGGAACACCAAAAGAATTCAGACCCTTTGAAAGAAGTGGCTCTTCACTGCAAACTCTGAGACAACTGAAAAACTGAGCGCCTAAAGTGTGAGTGGGGGAAAGTTCACTGCAGAACCAGAAAATATAGGTCATGGGAAAGATTTAACCTTACCTAGAATTAAAATAGAGCTGAGTAAAATATAAAAGTAGAAGCAGCAGTGGGAAGAGCCTTGTGGACACTCCTGGTCTCCAGGGAAGCCATTTCTGACTGTCTCACAGGGTTCCTTGGGGAGGGCTGCCAGTGGAATTGGGGAAGGACCACAGGGAAAGAGAGACTTCCAGCCGAACTTCGTGGTAACTTTGCCCACACATTTTCTTGGGCAGAACCGGGGGCTGGGGTGGCAAATGGGAAGTACAGATACTGTTACCTATGGAAAGTATCTGATCTACCAGTGGCAAATCTGCGTGGGTCTGCAGCAACCTCAATTCTTGCCTCTTCAGAAGCAAGAATTTGACTGAGGGGCACAGGCAGAAAGAGACTGAGGAAAATTTTCAGAACAGGAATGACAGTTTATTTAAAAAGGCTTTAGAGCAGGAGAGAAAAAGTTCATTTGGTAGAGACCCAAGTGGGCACGTGAAGGTCAAGTGCTGTGTTTAACCTTGATGCTAGGACTTTATAGGCTGGCCCCTTTCCCACGGTTCTCCCCTTAGGGTGAGCTGCCCGCATGCACACGGCCCTCCTTACCCTTGTGAGGTGAGCATGTGCAGCGCGTTTCAGAAGTTGTATGCGTGCCCACTTGAGGCTTTCTTCCCTTTTCCAGTGGTGTACCCCTGGGTAAGGTAATGGCTGTGATTTGGTCAAGGAATAGGCAGGCCAAGGTGGATATCCAGGCCTGCATGACTCAGCGAGCTTGTTGCACAAGCGCATATCTCCACTTGTTACATAACCTGTTTGTGTAAGTTCATACTTGGCTCTAAGCCACTATTTTCTGTAGAAGGTATAACTGTCCTGCTGACACTGCACAGAGGGTCACTGAGGGCTTGGCTCAGCTCAACATGGCTTGACATGGTGGGAGCACTGGCCCCCAGAGAAAGAGAGAACCAAAGCTTGTAGATGGACAGAGAGAACCATCTTGTGGATAGACACGAGGGAGCCAGGACACAGCTTGGCTTGCTCATGCCCCAAGAGGTAAAGAGTTAAGCTGCTGACCCTGAAGGTAAGGTAGAGGTCACCATGCAGCTGCAGGCATGGGGGCAGCAGGAACCTCAGAGCCAGAGCAGACAGCCAACATAAAAGTGGGCAGTGTAAGAAAAGCTGCTCATGAGAGAGCTAGTTTAAGTAAGCTGAGTAAAAGAGCTAATGTGAGAAAGCTGTTGAGAGCTACTACTGAATAAAATAATCTTTCACCTGCCTACAGCCCCGAGTATTCTTTCTACTCATCCACCCACTCCCTCCAGACCTCAACATGACCTTTGGTGTAATCATGAACCTGACATCCCAGACGGCCCTGGTCCACTATTTTGTCTCTTAATACATATGCCAGGGAATCTGCTTCTCCCTGGTGCCTGTATTCAATTAACAGTTTAGTGCAACAGGTGTGGACCATCAGGAAATGGCCTCTCCCTGGCACCTGCTGCCAAATTTATCACTTTTACAGCAGTGATGTGATCATTGCCAAACCATTACCTGACATTCCTACTGGGTGGGAGAGGCCTCTCCTGCTCTGGCTCATGCCTGTCTCATTACCTGTAATAGAGGCACAGAAGCCTGGGGCTCCCCACTGAGAAAGCAAGCAGGGCTTTCAGGCCCCACCCCTCCTCACCTTCCCAGGCACAGAAGCTTGGGACTTGTGGCCTGTCGCAAGATCTCTGCCGTGTACACCGGAGGCCTGGATATAAACTTGGTGCTGTTGGTGGGGCACAGTGGGAGTGAGACTGGAGTTGCTGGCTGCCTGGGGCCTGGGTGAAGCTTGTCACTGCCAGCTTTCCCCCACTTCCTCGGTGACCTGTATGACACAGCAGAGGCAGCTATAATCCCCCTGTGAACATAACTCCATCAGCCTGAGAACCACACCTCCATCCCCTACAGCAGCCACAGCAAGTCCTGCCCACAGAGAGTCTGAGCTCAGACACGCCTGACCCTGCACTCAGCTGATGGTCTTTCTCTCCCTGCCCTGGTAGCTTAAGACAGAAGCTCTTGGGAGCCTTATGACCCTGCCCATCACCTGAGAAACCCAAACACTTTATCCAGGCAACCTTAGGGCAAGCTTGTATTTCCCCTATACTACCTATACCACCACAGCTAATGCTCTCTTGAAAGTGCCACCTCCTGGCTGGAGGCCAACCAACTCAAGCCATTACAGTAACTCAGCACAATCCTACTCCAAGAAAGGAGAAAACTGCTGATTTTACCACCTGTAACATCCTGGCTAACCAGAGGTTCTGAGTCTGTCCACATGACAACTTCACTGCTAGCATAACCAGCATTCAAGAAAACCAGCACACTCAACTACCACCAAGAACTCCCACAGCGTCCATTTCACTCCCCTGCTTCCTCCCTTCACTGGTGCAGGTTCTGGTATCCATGGCTGAGAGACCTGAAGACAGATCACATCACAGCGCTCTTTGCAGACACTCTTCAGTACCAGCCCAGAGCCTGGTAGCTCCACTGGGTGGCTAGACCCAGAAGAGCAATAGCAATAACAATCACTGCAGTTTGGCTCTCAGGAAGCCCCACCCCCAGGGGAAAGGGAAGAGCACCACATCAAGGGAGCACCCTGTGGGACAAAAGAATCTGAACAGCAGCCTTGAGCCCCAGAATCTTCCCTCTGACATAGTCTACCCAAATGAGAAGGAAGCAGAAAAGCAATTCTGGTAATATGACAAAGCAAGTTTAACACCCCCAAAAGATCATACTAGCTCATCAGCAATGGATCTAAACCAAGAAAAAATCTTAGTTGTCAGAAAAATAATTCAGAAGCTTGATTAAGCTACTCAAGGAGGCACCAGAGAAAGGTGAAAACTTAAAAATGTTAAAAATACAGGATATGGACAAAAAACATCTGGAGAAAGCTAGACACTCTTAATTGCAAATTATGCTTGGAAGTTTCAACAACAGAATTGAACAAAGTAGAAGAAAGAATTTCAGAGCTTGAAGACAAGGCTTTCGAACTAATGCAATCTGACAAAAACAAAAAAGAAAGCCCCCAAGAAGCTTGGGATTATGTTAAACAACCAACCTAAGAATAATTGGTGTTCCTGAGGAAGGAGAGAAATACAAGTTTGGAAAACTTATGAGGAAACAATCAAGGAAAACTTCACTGACCTTGCTAGAGAGCTGGATGTCCAAACACAAGCAGCTCAAAGAATGCTCAGGAAATTCATCACAAAAACATTACTTAGGCACATAGTCATCAGGCTATCTGAAGCCAAGACAAAAGAATCTTAAGAGCTGTGAGGCAAAAGCATCACGTAACCTATAAAGGAAAACCTATCAGATTAACAGATTTCTCAGCAGAAACCCTACAAGCTAAAAGACTGGGGGGGTCTTATCTTTAGCATCCTTAAAAATTATTAGACAAGAATTTTGTATCCAGCAAAACTAAGCTTCATAAATGAAAGATAAAGTCTTTTTCAGACAAACAAATGCTGAGAGAATTCACCATCACCAAGCCAGCTAAATTGAACTGCTATAGGAGCTCTAAATCTTGAAACAACAAAACCTTGAAATACACCAGAACAGAACCTTTTTAAAGCACACATCTCACAGAGCCTATAAAAAACAGTAACACAAAAAAAGTATTCAGGCAACAACTAGCACGATGAATAGAATAGTACCTCATATCTCAAAACACTGAGTGTAAATGATCTAAATGATTCACTTAAGAGATACAGAATGACAATAGGTAGTTCACCAAGTATCTTTTGCCTTCAAGAGACTCACCTAACACCTAGGACTCACATAAACTTAAAGGGATGGAAAAAGATATTCCATGCAAATGGACAGTATCATTGAGCCTCGTATAAACCACCAGAATCTGCAACTGGAACCTGTTTCTTCAGATATAGATGGTCCCTGTCATGCCAGAGTTCCAGTTAGACTACTGTCTTACGGCTTACTACAGTGCCATACATCACTTTACCACAAAACATGGTGACTGTAGGCATCATACAGTATTCATCATCATCATGATGCAATAGTTAGGAGAGAAGAACCAAAGTTTTGGTGAGTTTTAACACACACATCCAAGTCACTAAATAAAAGCAGTCTAAGTGTTAAAGAAAATGCTATGTTGGTGCTGATACGTACACTACGGAGTCAGACCTTGGATACTTACATCTGTACTAACCACATGCAAGCAAACTTTTTTCCTTGTCATTTCCTAAATACTACAGTATAACTACATACAAAGCATTTACATTTAGTAGGTATTATAATCTAGAGATGAGTTTAAGTATACAACAGGATATGCATAGACTATACACAAATACTATGACACTTTACATAAGGGACTAGAGCATCCACTGATTTGATATCAGCCTGTAATCCTGGAACCAGTCCCCTATGGAAACCGAAGGTTGACTCTACTGTTTTCCACCTGTAACATCAAGCCTCCAAGACCTCAGAAACAATCTCCCAAGAGAATTATCACTGGAATGCTGGCTTATAATTATGGCTTATCTCTACAGCCTGCTCCCTAGATCAGCTACCACTGTAGACTGTCCTGGATCAGGCAGCACAGGGAAGATCAGCAACAAAGCAGTTGAAGGAGAAATCCACTGCAGAACACACGACGTTCCTGCACATCCCTTTGTTAGACATGTCAGTATTGAAGGTCATACCAGTGTCTAATATGAGTATTACTTTTAGTAGGGATGAGAGAGATAACCTTCATTTCTTCAGGCCAGGATTGTTGGCTTATATGGAAGACAGACTTTTCACAAAGACTTTTCACTTTTCCTGCAAAGAGAATTTACTGACTCCTAGTCAATTCTATAACCATTTCTTAACAAAAAAGAATCCTATAAACACACAGCTTCTCATGGCCACCAACCCGCATCTAGAGTTAACATTCTCCATACACTGATGGAAATTCCTAACAAGGACAATGGTCATGATGGCAATGTTTTTCAAAATCAGTTGTAAGTACAACCATAGGTGACAGAAGGTATCTACAGAAGGGCAATATGTGGTAAGTCATTAGGCTTATCGCTAAAGGAGTGGTTGCGCTTGAGGGGATTCCCCTTTGATACATAGGTTGGTATGTAGAAACAAAGCTCAATCTCCAAAGATTATTTGAACATCTCCAAAAACAAAGCAAAGAGGACTAATGTCTAGAAAGTGTAACCAACAGTTGCTTTTCAATCCCATAAAATCTCTTGCTCAGGGCTTTGGGCAGATCAGTAAATCCCAGGTGGGCACTGGATATCAAGGGGAAGTACAGTGTCACCCATAGTAAGCACAGAATTCCAGCCTTCTGATAAATCATATTTCTACTGGTACCACATACATCTGTAAGAAAAACCTACAGGGAAAGTCCAACTTTAACTTCAACATTTAAACTTCTTCTATGGAGAAAATTTAAGGACCAGCACCTGAGACATCATAGCTATAAGAGCAAATCAAGTTAAATACAAAAGTTCTTCAGCTGAGATGGATGCCACCTGTAAAAATATTTCAAATATTGAAATATTTCTCAAGTGCCGACCATGCATATTTATGCTTAGGTAGAACAGCCACAGCATGAACTCATACAATAGAGAATGTCACATCAAGGGAACAATCTAAGAAAACTGAAGCTATAATAATTGAAGACAATTATCAAATAATATTAAATACATGGTTCATGTCCTCAAAAATAGTGAGGACATTACCAAGACAATGTAAGGATATGAAATCAAAACAAATATTCAGCATGTAACATAGTAGTGGGTAATAATATATGGGACAAAATGTGGTTAGATATCAAATGCAGATTTCCTAATACCTGAAAGCATTAGGAAAAGTCAATCTTAAAGGGCAAAGAGACAAAACATTCATTTTAGTCAACTATTTTCATCCTCCTGGGTTCCCTGAATGCATGGAGAGGAGAAGCATAAGACTCTTAGCATGTGAATTTAAGGTACATTCCATGGCCCTGGATAAGTGGTTCGAATGTCTGTGGACCCTGCTCAGACAGCACATCCCGTAATCCTAGTCACAGAAGACATCATAGGGAATAGAACTAGGTAACAGAAAAGTTCATCTCTACATTAGACAATTCTCAAAACTGAAATATTGTGTCTAATAGAATGCAAATTTTAATCCAGATTCAATGGAGAATTTAGGACATTAAGACAATTGGCTTTCATGAGGACTAAACACAGACTTGAAATATCCAGTGCTGAACTCCCATCTAGTAAATCTGGAATCATGCTAGATGGCTCACAGGGTCAGGACATGCTCATACCTAGCTTTTCAGTTCTAGGAAGACCCTGAATGCAGAACAACTACAATGTGAAAACTTAGAGAATAAACTCCAAACAGAACTCAAACTTAAGGCAGCACAAGAGGAAGCCACCCAGAAAGAAAAGAATGAAATAGGATGCCTGTCATACCTACCTGCAGTGTGACTTGTCAGAAGGCTACAGACCTTATACCCATAAGATACAGTATTAAGCAAGGTTTCCTAGTGGATCAATTCCACAGTTTCACCACGGAACTCACTCCAACAACGAAAATCAGTGTGATTCCACAAAGACAGTGGCACCTGGGGCTTGACCTCCAGGCAACCATGTATGGAACTGAACCTAAGAGGCCACTAGGGCAGAGGGGAAGAGTTTGTCTATCAGAGGTAGAATCTATAAGAGGGCTAGCCCTGCACAGCAGTGACGATGCCGATTCCTTAAACTGTTGATCATAACAAAAGGAACCCAAGGCAGAGAAGATTGACCACTTGAGACCCATGGATGTGGGTGCTTAGAAGAACCACAACAGCCCAGACCCCCAATAAATACTGCCCAAATAATCTATATCCAGTGGGGTTTCCTTGAAGGTAAAATAGAGGCAATGACCCCCACAGCAGTAAGGTTGAGCAACACTACCTGGACCATTCCAAATACTCTGGCTTAGGAAGCACTTCCATAGGCACAAACAGGGAATAGGAGAGTCATGCAAAGAAGACTCGAAGGATAACCCAGGCTGTGTCCAGCTGGGATAATGAGAGCCAAACACTATACAAGAAAGTGGGCAATGTCAAAGTCAAATACCCTTGGGCAGCAGCTTTCACTAGAGGTGAATGAGCTCAGGTCGATGTCCTCAAAGATATAGTGAGGACACTGGCAAGAGGATGTAAGAATATGAAATCAAAACAAATATTCTGTGTCTGGTTGACCCAGGCACATGGGTTAGTCCTGTTAGTGACTGCATGTGGAGGAAAGGTTTTCAACAATCTCATTCTTCCTTTCTTCTCCTTCAATCTTAAGAACTTTAATAGAAAGGCAGTCACACTGGCTAGAGTTACTAGAATTCAAGTCAGCAGAAAAGACATGGAGTGCTAGAGAAAGGAATAAATTCTTCAACAGAAAGCACCATTTGCTCAAGAACAAATGATTGTGTCCATAAAAGCTCAAAAAACAAACAATATTGTAACAAAACTATATGTCCTTCGCAGGGACATAAAGCTGAAAATCATCATTCTCAGCAAACTAACACAAGAACAGAAAACCAAACACTGCACGTTCTCACTTATAAGTGGGAGCTGAACAATGAGAACACATGGACACAGGGAGGGGAGCATCACACACCGGGGCCTGTCAGGGGGTGGCGGACTAGGGGAGGGATAGCATTAGGAGAAATACCTAATACAGGTGACAGGTTGATGAGTGCAGCAAACCACCATGGCACGTGTATACCTATGTAACAAACCTGCATGTTCTGCATATGTACCCTAGAACTTAAAGTATAATAAAAAATTAAGAAAAAAAGTTACAGCAAGAGATGGTATATAGCAATAAAAAAAGCAATGGTTGACATAGTACTCACGTGTATGGAGTACTAACACACCCTAACCTCTACTACATCCCCTTGAAGGAATGAAATTTGCACATTTTCTCTACAATTTAACTCATGACATGAGAGATCTGACATTCAAAGGAACACTAATTTTAGATCTTTAAAGACACAATCTCCCTTTGTGTGAGAGAAAAATGAAACTTAAATGAACTTCAGCTATATTTAAAGAATGAGTTGATTTTTTTATTCTCAGATTTTTCTTATCCTGTGGGAGGGAGAGATGGTAAGGGTAAATGAAATACAGGGGTGTGTAAAGAATCTCTTCCAGCTCAGAAAGAAAATATTTTCCAGCGGGGGAAAAAGCCCCCGTCCCAGGAAAATGGAGTAGGGAAGAGAGCCTGTCCATCTGAGAGGGAGACCCAGGCACTGGCTTCTTGAATGATTGGGCTGCCCCAAGCCATATATATTTTTTTATTATAAAAATGTATTTAAGGAATCATTTTGTTGGTTATCTGGTTAACTTTTCTCTATTTTTTTTTATACTTTAAACTCTAGGGTACATGTGCACAATGTGCAGGTTTGTTACATATGTATACATGTGCCATGTTGGTGTGCTGCACCCATTAACTTGTCATTTACATTAGGTATATCTCCTAATGCTACCCCCTCCCCTGCTTCCCTCTCCCCACAATAGGACCCGGTGTGTGATGTTCCCCCTTCCCGTGTCAAAGTGATCTCATTGTTCAATTCCCACCCATGAGTGAGAACATGCGGTGTTTGATTTTCTGTCCTTGTGATAGTTTGCTGAGAATGATGGTTTCCAGCTGCATCCATGTCCCTACAAAGGACATGAACTCATCCTTTTTTATGGCTGCATAGTATTCTATGGTGCATATGTGCCACATTTTCTTAATCCTGTCTGTCACTGATGGACATTTGGGTTGATTCCAAGCCTTTGCTATTGTGAATAGTGCCACAATAAACATATGTGTGCATGTGTCTTTATAGCAGCATGACTTATAATCCTTTGGTTATATCCCCAGTAATGGGATGGCTGGGTCAAATGGTATTTCTAGTTCTAGATCCTTGAGGAATCGCCACACTGTTTTCCACAATGGTTGAACTAGTTTACAGTCCCACCAATAGTGTAAGAGTGTTCCTATTTCTCCACATCCTCTCCAGCACCTGTTTCCTGATTTTTTAATGATTGCCATTCTAACTGGTGTGAGATGGTATCTCATTGTGGTTTCGATTTGCATTTTTCTGATGGAGAGTGACGATGAGCATTTTTTCATGTGTCTATTGGCTGTATGAATGTCTTCTTTTGAGAAGTGTCTGTTCATATCCTTGGCCCACTTTTTGATGGGGTTGTTTTTTTCTTGTAAATTTGATTGAGTTCTTTATAGGTTCTAGATATTAGCCCTTTGTCAGATGAGTAGATTGCAAAAATTTTCTCCGTTCTGTAGGTTGCCTATTCACCCTCTAGATCCACTTGCTTTTATGCAGAGCCATATTTTGGCTGAGCAAAAAAATTCATGCCTTGGGGTAGGGGGAAAAATGACTAGTAAGGTTGATGGTCAATGACGAGAATATCACCCCAGAAGGACATTTGGAGTTGCATTATTCTTGGCTCAAAGGTCCCCAGCAGGATTGGGCCTCAGTCACCTCCACAAAGTATGAACTCAATCCTACCCCCTTCTAATGGCTGCTCTCTCCCTGTCCTCGGTTCCACATCCCTCCTCCTCTGTATTTCCTCAGCCCATTTCCAAATAAGGCATTGAACGCCACAGATTCATGAACTCTTAAGATTTCCATATTCTAGTCCTAGAAGCTGTGAACATGTTTTGAGCCATGACAAGCGGGAAATCAGGGGACAGATGGAATGAACCTTACTAATCAGCTAAGATGCAGAACTATTCCTGTATTACACAGGAGGTCCTTTGTCATCCAAAGGTGATTCAACTGAGAAAGCAGAAGATGGAGGAAGCAGCAGAATGAGAATCTGATTTCAAGACTCAGCAGCTCTGAAGCTGATGGGGATGTCCCAGCTTCTGAAGCCAAAAATGGAGCCAAAAGCCAAGAATCAAGGGCTGCTGAAAGGTGGGGAAGAGTCAAGGAAACAGTCTGTCCATTAGAAAGCCAGATAAGATCCAACTATGACTACACCTTTATTTGTCTAAGTGAAATCAATTTCTATCTTTGGATCTCCACCACTCTGATTTAAGCACGTAACTTGGTGCTCATTTGTTACCACAGAAACAGGAAGTTGATGCAAGTCCTGTCCAGATACTTATTTTATAACCTACTTTGAAAGTAACCAGAATAAGTGATGGATATTTCTGTTCTATTTAAGTACTCATAACTCATCCTTCCCTGAGAAAACTCATCAGGAAAAATTTGAAGGCAATAAAATTGGTGTCATTCTCCTAGCATCCCAGTAAACATGTTTTATACATTAAATGCATTCACATAATTTTGTATTTGAAATAAACATGCAAAAATGCCATGAAGAATACATCTTACATTTTACAGGAGAAAAATAGATCCTGATTATTTCAGTTTTCTATGGAAGAAACTCAATATATAATTTCAAAAACCATTCCCCCACTAAAAAAAAAAATTCTGTGGTTGGAATAACTTCACTAGATTGCATTAGTCAAAAGATACCAGTTATTCCAGACAATATAAAAAATGGTAGCATTTCTCAAAATATCACCCTGTCTTGACAACCAAATGGACTAAAACAGCAGGAGGGATTCTCACTTCTACATCAGAGAGGCTAGGACTAGGAGATGATCACATTTCAAGGTGAACCATGAGGTCCATGCTCCTCATGAGCTGCAGGTCAGTGTAGCACCAGGAGAGGCAGACCCTTTCTCATGGAGGACTGGTAACCAGCAAGTCTTTCTCACAGACAACACTTAAACCTCTCCACTTTCCCTTTTTATGGAGACATTATTTGGTGCCTCAATCACCTCCTCTCAAAAAAGCTATCTGCAAGTAAAGGTTTAAAAAGGTTCCAGACTTGGAAAACAAAAACCAGCAGTTGCTTCCAGATCACAGAAGACAAATCTGGCTGATGCTTGCGCCTCAAGGAGCCAGGCAGCCCTAACATTTAGACAACACAAGGATGGGAATAATTTCAAATCAGGCCCCCTTGGATCAGAGACTACTGAGCTTTTCCTTACCCAAAGAGACGTGCTTATGTTGCCTTGATGAGCACCATCCCCAGACTCCCTGAGACAACAAGCTTCTGTGGATATGAAGGCACCAGAAAAGCAAAGCTCAAGCTTCTAGAACCACGTATTCTGCATTTAGTCTATCTCCTCTGGGTTAGTTTCTAAAATATTACTCCTACTACTGACTTGAGGAACTGCCACAGCAGATTTAAATCTGTCATCACAAGAAACTCCCTGCTTGCTTCAAGGTAAACACGGATTCAGTAGAATTCAGGCTCTGCTGAACATTCCAGAGAAGACAGTCAAAGAAGAGCTCTATGCAGATGTGGGGCATATACTCAACGGAACACTTCAGTTTCCAGACATGAGGGAGGAGTATCTTCCTCTCTAGGGACTATGAAGTAGCCAGAGGATATCACATGCCCTTAGAGCTCCTTAACTTTAGATGGCCCTGCAAGCAGAGCTCATGCTGAAGGAATAGGACCCGTTTACCAGCCCTACTAAAACTGACCAAGCATTTTTTTTTTTTTTCTGGCCAGAATGGCAAGGTTTGGTTTTCAGTTCTTTACACATTCCCAAACTTTACCCTCATCTGATAGACTTTCAGGCTGGAGGGTGGGTTGGATACAGACATCATAGTGCAGGGAGCCTGAACCGAGTTGTCCCCAGAGAAGACCCAGTCCGAATCCGGGCTGCTGAAAACTTTCCTTGCTCCAGCTGTGGAATTAACCTCCTTGGATAAAGCAGCCTGAAGGCAGAAGAATGTTCAGGATGAAACCCAAAGATGTACCTGTTACTGCAGAGCTGCTCACTGGACACTGGGCAACTCTGAGGACTCTAAGGAAGCTCCATCAGCCTTAGCCCCAGGCCTCACCTGGATCTTATGAGATAGCAACACATTTCTTCTGGTGACTGAATAGACAAGGTATTTTACAATCTATCCATTGTATTATGGTAACTTCACACAAGGAAGCATGATAGCTGATTCTGTCACAGTGTCCTTTAGTGTGCTGGCTCAGACATTTCTCAGCCTAGATAAAAATTCAAGCCCAGCACAGCAGGCATAAATTCGACACTGCAGGAGAGTGATTGCCTGGTTGGACTCAGTGGTGCTCTTACGGGAACATATCAATCATAGCCATCAGAATCACAGCCCCACAGGAGAGTACCCGAGAGCATTGCCTGATACATGCGTGGGATTCATGGGAGCCACTCAGAGCTGCTGCACACATCCTATGGCTGGGGGGATTCCAGTGAGAGACTCCATGAGGGGCTTGACTATGGGTCAACCAGGGAGGAACCCAGGGTCAGGCCAGAGGATCTTTGAACCTCAGCATTCAGGGAGAAGGATGACTATAACATGGAAGATAAAAAGCACTTTTCCTAAGGATTGGCATTCCTACTGCCTCTGTAATTGCAGAAGAAATGGCAAAGTAATCAAAAAGGCACAAGTGTCTGCATTTCAATTTCTCAACCACATTCTTCCTAGGGGCCCTTCAGAGCAGGGTGGAGGGTCATCGGGACATTAGGAATTTGGGCTCAGGGTTAAATCCCTACCCTGTACTTGTGAATCAGAAACACTTGTGTCCTCATTCTCAAACTACCACAACCAATAGGAAATCAAAAGATGAACGGTGCTATCATCTGAAGGATCTGCCACTTTAAGAGACTCCATCTACTTACCTTGAAGACAGCCCCTGAGAAATGACCCTGCAGTAACTTAGGGAAGAACCAGAGATTTGACAACCCATGTGAGTCTTGGGTGGAAATCTGTGAGGCCAGGCTCACATGAACACTGCCCTTGTAACCACACCCTGCAGACATATCTAGAGAGAAATCAGAACCAAAGCCTCTTTCTGCAACATCCAGAGGGTAAGAACCTCACTTG
Source organism: Macaca nemestrina (assembly GCF_043159975.1). Classification (NCBI taxonomy): domain Eukaryota; kingdom Metazoa; phylum Chordata; class Mammalia; order Primates; family Cercopithecidae; genus Macaca; species Macaca nemestrina. Next base: position 187,200,876 of record NC_092127.1, read on the forward strand.
GACCATGTCAGATACCCAGGGAAGGGAAGAACCCCTGACAAAACATAAGCAGTAAGAGTATCAGGCAGACAAGTCAAGGGACATCCTGGCTGTGACTGAGGATTTTGCAGAATGCAGATTACACAAAACCCATAAATACTTGCTGGAAAGTGAAAGCAAAGTAGCCTTGGAACCCCTCTCCTTGTTCCTTCTAAAACGACCTCAACCTTTGTGTCTAAAACAACCTGGACCAAGGGTTAGACACTGCAGTGAATGCAGGACCATTGTTCCAAACATACCTCTTTGCTTTGATGCAGTCTTGGATGTTTCTAAAGATGTCACATCCCAAAGCCAGCCTTTGTTACAATCCACAGGGCTTAACACAAGGTAAAAACCCTTCACAAGAGGATGGATGTCAGTATTCAGCTAGGTAACATGAAAAATCATACTGTAGGATGACTAATTATGTCCCTTTCCTACTTAAAGGAAAACCCAGGAGTATTGGGAATCTTTTGGAATGTGTAGGCAGGTGCAGCAGAGGCTGGGGAGCTCAGTGACATCTTTGTGACCTCTGCGTTATCTGCACAGCTGTGCAGAATGGCATCAGGTTTAGTCCTATCCCACCAGAAAACTTTCCTATGACCTTTCCTCAAGGTGAAGACCCTAGAGCTTTCTCCAAATTCAACCAAGGCAGCTCAGCCTTGGGCACAAGGGGACATTTCAGTGTGCAGAGATTAATCTTCATCAACAGGATGGACCAAGCTGGAGAGTGAGTCATGGAACAGTTGTTTCTAGCTAGGGCATTCTGAGATGCATTTGATGTGGTTCTGTCCAGCATTCCCAGAGGGACTGAGCCACGCACAGCCTAGCTGTCATCAGCTCAGTGCTCTGCCCACCTCTGGTTGCTGTCTTCACCCTGTCTCTCACCATTTCATTCTCTGGGTTTCTGGGATCATTTCCACAGTATCATCTACCTCAAGTATATAGCACTTGGGTTTGGAATTCAGGAAGTCCAAACTAAAACACCATAATTTCCCTTCATATTGAGAAGGAGAGGACTCTTAACTCTTCTTTCACTGGCATGGTCAAGATGTAAGTGCCAGACTCCTTATGTCACAAATAAATCGAGGCACATTTTTGCATTTGTAATTACAACGATATAATAAACTCTTCATTAATTTAAATTCCAAAGTTATTTGTGTTAATGCCTGAAAGACAGCTTAGCTAACCTTTCTCTAGAAGATATGGGATGTTTACAGGTTAACTCTGTAATGGTGATTCTGTAATTTAATCCTTCCAGCACCAGTACTGGCCAAAGCCTCTTCTCTTCCTTTACACAGAAAAGTTGCAAATTCTTCTAGACATCCCTTAAGAAAATGAAAAGAAACAACTCCAAAATTGTTGCAGTAGGCTGCATTTCACTGACACATTTTCAGATTTGAAGGATAACTCAGGCTAGAAGCAGACAGCCTCATTCATGGTGATTGCCAAATTTCCAAGACACTAAATCAAAATCCCTATTCTGAGAAGCACCAGCCAAACAAGGCCTGAAGTGGAAACAAACTCCATGAGGAGTTTCACCAGGAGTCAAGCCAAAGAAATTCACCATGGCTCAGCAGAGATGTCAGGCAGTGCCCAGTAACACCAGGTAACCATAAGCAGAGAGCTATGAGAGATAGGCCATGTCCCTCCAAGTTTTTTCCCCAGTAGCCATAAAAAAAAAGCCAAGAAAAAACTTTCTCAGTGCAGTGGTCATCCCTGTAGGTTTAACACCCATGATGACCTGTGCCTCAACCACAGGATTAGAGCTGTTGAGATGCAAAGATACCAAGATGGATGTATCAGAACAAAGATAGAACCCTAAGGTAAGTCTGTATACACCCATTCCTTCATTCCCCCGACAAATACCTTGCAAGGCTGCTGATGCAGCTAGTAGAACCAAAGAAGTGTCCTTGGTTCAACAGATTTAAGGAATTCAATGATACATCCACATCAAGTAGCATGCATCTGGCCATGCATCAACAAGGAACAAGCTGTACCCCTCAGGACACATGTAAAGGAAAAAAAAAGTATAAACCTTCTGGAGTATAGTGGACAGTTTTCATACAACAGCATACAAAGCCTTGCTCCCTCCCCTGGCACCAGTGTTAGTACTTTCTTAACCCCCAAGTATTCTGAATTTCAGGTCAAGGGTCTGGAGAGGATACAATTATGTTCATCTGTTCCCACTTCGCATCATAACTCTCTGGGACACAGGCTTTTCAAGATGGGAAAACTTCCTTTGTCACATCATTCTAGGTCCCCACTCCAGACCACAGTCACGCTTTCCATTTGCAGTGTTTCAAAGTATCCAGATGATCTTCGTAGCCATTTTGCAAGAGGCACAAGTGTTACAGGGTATGATCCTGATGTACTATCCTTTGTGGGTCAAGGGCTCTGTAAACTAAGGGAAAGTAGCAGGACTATAAGCATTGTAAGATTTGTTTAAGTATACAAAGACAGCTTGCTATAACAACATATCTAAAGAAAATATCAGTGATTACAAAGCCTGGACCTTTAAAGCTTGAAGATCCCCCAACCTCTCCAAATCCCGACAGCATTCTTGGATCTCCACCACAGCACTAACATCTGCAATAAACTTGGGTCTTCCAGTGTAGATGATCCTTGTGACGTCTGTGAGAAGGTTCACATTAGCCTGATGTGAGACTAGTCATTATCTGCCTCATCCAAGGAAGAATTCCAAGAATGAGCAGACTACTAACCTGGAAGTTAAAGCATACAATTCTCCATATAGTATTTAGTGGAGGGTCCATCTAAGATTGTAGTCATGTCACCAAAAGTACCTTCAATGCTAATTAGCAGAAAAGATAAAACCAGGTGAGGGAAAACAGTTACCTCCTCATGACAAGCAAGAATGACATTTATCACTAGTGTGAAGTTGTCCTCTTGAGCTGTTAAGCAGCCAATAAAGTGCTCATTCAACAACCTAAACAGGCAGTGAGAGGTCAGAACCAAAGGGGTATATTTTACTAGAGCCCTTTTTAGTGACTGGACCATATTCAAGATTTATGAGTTCTAAATTGGGGACCAACAGCCAATGTCATATGCCAGGAGAGTCAGAGTGTGAACTCTAAGATCTCTATGGGTTCATGGCATGAGCTAAAACAAGATGTCATTTGATTGCTCCCAGCGCACCCCTGTTATCTGAGCCTTGAATCCTCAGCTGCCCTGTGACTAGAGGAAATTGGGAAGAACAGCTATGTTCTATTGGAGGCTAACCCGGATCTGTTCCCACACATTCCTGTCTGGGATTTTCAGAAATCTGTTTTAGGCAGACAGGCTCCTTTAATTTTATAACCTTTAAGTGACACAATCGGTTGAGTGTCTTCTAAACTTGGGTTTTTCCCATAGTAACTGAGAGACTGCCATTGAGCCAGGTATTGAGCATTGCTCACCTGACCATGAGTGTTTCAGGAGACCCATCTGGGGATGTTGATGTGTAGGGATTGCAAATGAGCTCCTTGCTGTATCTTCCTGCTAAAGGAACCCAAACCTGCACTACTTCACCTTTAAATAGAAAAATAACTCTTGTCTTGTACTGAATGATTTCATAGAGCAAAGTAGGGTGGCCGAAACCTTCCTAGTTATTACTGGAAGACTTTCTCCACCCTAAGCCAAGAAAAAACTCTTTATCAGTGTGGCACATCAGCAAGGTGACCAGTCAACAGTGATATAAGGATCATGAGACAAGCAATGATGGAAACCAGAAGGGGAAGGAGATTAACCTGCTCTGTTGGTCAGCTAATGAGACCAGCAGTCATCATCATCATCAAGAAAAACTAGAAGCATCTAAGTTGCAGTGCTCCTCACTGGTGGGCTGTCATGATTGAGTCTGGGCATATTTTAATTGGTATAGCCTGGCTCTTTCAGACTTACAGAAGTGTCGTCTGAGGAAGGAAAAAAAATGAGCACATCAAACATGAAAGTACAAGTTCAAAAAGTTCAAAAATCTGTTCCCAGAGGTAACTAGCAACTTTAAAAAAAATTTAACTTCCAGGATACATGTGCAGAATGTGCAGGTTACATAGGTATACATGTGCCATGGTGGTTTGCTGCACACAACCCATCTAGCTTTTAAACCCCACATGCATTAGGTATTTGTCCTAATGCTCTCTCTCCCCTTTCCTCCCACTCCCCGACAGGTCCCAGTGTGTATTGTTCCCCTCCCTGTGTCCCTGTGTTCTCATTGTTCAACTCCCACTTATGAGAAGAACATGTCGTGTTTGGTTTTCTGTTCCTGTGTTAGTTTGCCAATGATGGCTTCCAGCTTCATCCATGGGCCTGCAAAGGATAGCTCATTTTTTTATGGCTACATAGTATTCCATGGTATGTATGTGCCACATTTTCTTTATCCAGTGTATAATTGATGGACATTTGGGTTGGTCTAAGTCTTTGCTATTGTAAACAGCACTGCAAATAAATATACATACGCATATATCTTTATAGTAGCATGATTTATAATCCTTTGGCCATATACTCAGTAATGGGAATGCTGGATCAAATGATATTTCTGGTTCTAGATCCTTAAGGAATCGCCACACTGTCTTCCACAATGGTTGAACTAATTTACACTGCCATCAACAGTGTAAAAGTGTGTCTATTTCTCCACAGCCTCACCAGCATGTATTGTTTCCTGACTTTTTAATAATTACCACTGATTAGTGTAAGATGGTATCTCATTGTGGTTTTGATTTGTATTTCTGTAATGATCAGTGATTTTTCATGTTTGTTGGCCACATAAATCTCTTCTTAGGAGGGTCTGTTCACATCCTTTGATAATTAGCAATTTGATACCACTTCTGCAAATCTGTCCTGGTTGAATTGACCTCACCTTTTCGGTAGCTATCAATCAGACCACTCTGGACTCACATGGGCTCTTCTCCTCGAGGACCATAAACAGTTCACACCTTGAATTCTCACTAGCTTCACTGCCAAAGGAAGATACCCAAGTCCTCAGACTTCCAAGCTGACCAGGGAGCTCAACACATTCGATACCATTTCTCAGTATGACAGGTGAGGAGTTTCACATCTCCTTGCAGCTCTGCTGACCAACGGTGCTTCTTCCTGTCAGAAGCTACAGCTTACAAATGGACCAAGAAATTCATTATGAGGAAGAGTCCTAGCATGGTTTGTTTTCCTCTTATTACAAAACCAACCCCCAAGGACGGACCTCTGGACCCACTGCCAGCAGAAAACTATCTTAGAAAAAGCCAGCAAGGGCTAATAGCATAAAAGGCATGAGCAACAGCTGCCATTTCTCAGGAAGTGTCACTCGCTCCCAGTTTAGCACTACGGGTCAGTTAACTGGAGTAGTGTGACACTGCATGATTGTCAAGGTTTCAGAATTCAGTTCCAAGTCGCAGATGGACCCTGGTTGCCCAGCGAAGGCACAGTATTACCAAAGATGACATCTGTTCCCTGTCCGCAAATATTTTATCTCCAGAGGCGCCAAAGACGTCCAGAGATAAACTACAGGGAATTCCCATCCCCAACCATCTCGCAATTCAGATTTTGCTGGGAACATTTCCGCAGCAGCACTCAGATGGTACAGCTTTGGAGGAAATAGAGATATACATTATCACCTTTAACCCTGGGGGAGTCTGTCAGAACAGTGATGTTCCTGATTGAGCCTTCCCACCATTACAGAAGCACAGGCTTTACCACCACTACTGGAAACCACAGGACAATCACTAGTCATCTGAAGGTCATCCTTTTAAGGAAACTTCACTGAGTCAAGACCGTATGATCAAGAAATTTAGAGAGTTAATATCCTTAAAGAAATAGGAGTAGACATTGGGCAGACAAGGTTAAAGTTAAATAGAAATATTTAGGCAAAAGATAGTACTTGATAAAAATGTGAGATAAATTCTAGAATGAACTGTCTGAAGATCACAGGAGTTTTTCTGATGATCAGAGAAAAATACGAAGGCTAAAATGAGGACAAGTGGACAGAACATACTTACTCCAGTAATTTAGACATCCCCCTCTTCCTGGGCCCCAAAGATCAAGCTTGGAGAGGTACAGGACTTTTAGGCATTTGGGTTCAGGGTATCTTCCATGGACCTGGACGTGGGGTTCAAATATCTATGGACTGCTCAGACAGCTCATTCCACTGAGTTACAGAGAAGATGAGGAACAGCAACAGATAATTCAACACTTTCTCTGCATTATGTGTTTAGAAAAAATTCCATCAGAATAAAATCTGTTGAAATGTAGATTTTGAGTCCTATTAATCTGAAAATTCAGTACCACATAGGTACTAGTGTTGTGACCACTAAAACAGATCCAGAAGATCCAGTGAGGTAGACTTGATCTAGCCAATCCTGAAGCATGCTATACTATGCCAAGAATCCAAATTAGCTAAAAATGCAGCTTATTTTTCTCTTGTAGGCAGGGCTTTAAACCAGTATGACAGGGGTATTAAGACTTTCACATAGAACATTACCAAAGTGGATCCCATCTACCTTTGCAGAAGGCAACATAAGGGGAACTGCTCGACCTGTCACAGCATAGGCTGTGCAACTGTGCCCTGAAGCCAGAACTCAAACTCTGATTCTGTATCCAGGATATGAAACAAGGAGTTTTCCTAACTAGCCACATACTTCATCAACCCACTCACACCAAGAAAGAAAATCAGAGCTGGTCTACAAAGAGGACAGACTGCTATGACTATGGGTAGCTGTGTTTGGGGCTCAACCTAAGAACACTGGGAGGAGAGAAAAGGTTGTGAGACTTGGAAGGGCCAGTCCTATAGCATGGATGTTGCTGGGCCTTTAACCTCTACCCTTGACCACAGCAAAGGGAGCAATAGCAAAGAAGGTTTAATACCCAAGACTGAGGTCTCAAGATGCAGGAACCAGTGGGGGAAGACTCTGGTGACCCAGACCCAATCAATACTGCCCATGTAAGTCCATTTTATGGGCATGGAATGGAGTGAATTTCTCCACCAGAAAAGTAGTGAGAAACCTCACCAGGAGCACTGTAAATCCTCTGGTTTAATAATGACCCTCATGTGGAAACTATATCAATGCCAGTCAGATAGGGGTCAGAGAACAACCCAGGATGTGTCCAGAGCCTGAGGTAATAGAAGTGAGAAGCCACAGAGGATTGAAAAGTTAAACCCAAACACATTTGTGAGCAGCTTGCACAGGAAGACAGCACCAGGTGTGGTGGATCCAGGTACCTGGGTTAATCCTGCCAGGACTGAAAATAAGAGAAGGGGTCCACACCAGCTTATCCAACCCTACACATTTCAGTTGGGAGTCAGAGTTCTTTTGGCTGGAATCACAATTCAAACCCACCCCCCACCCCCACTCAAGGAAAAAAGTGGGAAATGTTGGAGGAGGGAAAAATAAATTCTGATGAAAAGATCATCAATGTCTCAATTTCAGATGGGATGCTGACTGCTCTTAGCATCTTAGTACCATGTGGAAGCACACCTAAACTAAATGTTAAAATACTTTCAATCTTATTTATTCCTAAGTAGCATGTTCAACAGCAATAACAAGCAAAAGTTGACATGTTCTCACAAGAGTGGAAATCTAACCCATAATATGCATTACAGCCCCATGAAAGACTGAGCATTGCAAATTTCTTCAACAATTATAGCAGCATATGACAAGTGATAAATAGAAGGTAGATGACATTTTAGCTCTTGCATCAAACTGTCTCACCTTTCCTGTGGTGGAAAGCGTGAGACTTATAAGACAAAACATCCTTTGAATATAATGATCAGTCATCTCCATTTTTTATTCTCATTCTGAGATATTTAATAGAAACAGACATTCATTGCAGGAGACAGTTATAGGACAAGGGTGAAAGACACAGGGATGTGTGAGCAGCTCTCCCTGGGGAAGGAGAAAGTCCCCATCACAGGAAGGAAGAGTGGGGAGCTCCTTGCCGCAGTAGGCACTGAGCTCGTTTATCTTCTGAGACAGAAGCACAGGCAGCTGCACATTCTACTTGAATGACTGAGCTGCCCCAGGCCATGCCCTCATCCTCTCAGCTTGTTTTCTTGTAGAGTCACCCCAGCAGCTCAGGGGAATAGATGCTTGGGTGAGGAGAAAACTGGTGGAATGTTAGAGGTAGCTGGTTAAACCAGACTGTAGCCCTCCAGGAGGGATGTTGTGAAATGGATTGCTCATGGTTCCTCCAGGATCCCCAAGCAGGTTGAGTCTTAGTCACCTCCATCAGTGACCAGCTCAATCCTAACCCCTTTTCAGTGGCTGTCCTCTCTGCTTTGCCACCCTTTCACTCTCCTCTGGGCTCCCTTGGATCACTTTCAAATAAGGGACCAATAAAGTAGGCAGATGAAGGGCCCTCTTAAAGTCCTCTTCCAAGTCCCAAGAACCCATGAATATGCTATGCTACACAGCAGGCAGGGAGTAAAGGAGAGACAGAACTGAGGTTACTCATCATCTTGAAGGTACAGAGATTCCCAGGATTGCCCAGGGGGAGCAATGTCAGGAAAGTGATTCAAGTGTGAAAGTGGGAGAGGCAGGGAGAATTGGAGGTGAGAATCAGGATTCGAGATGTGGTGCTCACTGGGCAGCTAGAGGTGGTCCCACCTGAGGCAGAAGAGGGTCCCTACCCTGAAGGTTACAGAAGGAACAAGGTAAGGAATGCCATGGTCTCTAAAGATAGCTAAAGGCATGAAACAAATTGCCCAACAGAGCAGCCAGTTAGACAACCTTGCCAATGTCTTCATTTTTTCCAAGTGACTCCATTTTAAACCTCTCATCTCTACGATAGAATACATTTACATTTAAGTCTCCTAATGTACTGATTACTTATCACAGTACCATAGGAAACACAGAACCTGTCCAAAATTCTTTCTTCAACATTCAGGGGAATCCAGAAGTCACTGCTTTTCACCTTATATTTCAACTAAGAGTCCTTAAAACTCTTTCTGGAGACCCTAATTCAGAAAACGGGCAAGAAGAATGGCCACGCATGCTCTTAGCATCCCAGGAGGGAGATTTTGCAGTGATATTATAGATGGTTCTCATTTCAAGTGAGTGTCAAATGCTTTGAAATAGATTAAAACATGAAATAAATCAGTATTTTGGTTTTCTATGGAGGAAACTATACAGCACAGTACATTAACGAACTATTCTATGGACCAAGACAACTTCCTCACTGGATTCTACCACCAGAGTGGAAATCATATATACATCTTTCCCAACACTAAAGCCAGACATTTTAAAAATGTCTCTTTCCAAGCAACTAAGTGGATTGACAGACAACAGAGCACTTCCTGAAGTTCTGCCTCCCATAGAGGCTCCCATTTCACAGGGGAGCACAAGGTCCCTGCCTTCCCCAAACTGTAGGTCAGCACAGCTCCCAAGTGGCACATTTCTCATCGCACACTCACAACAGCAAGTTCTTCCTGACTGACAGCTCTAAATCATCTTCCTCTTTCCATTATGGCTGCCGCCTTCCAGGCTCTTAGAATCACTTTCCAAGAAAGAAACACAAAACACAAACGTGAAAGGGTCTAAAATATGGAAAGCAAGACCAGCAGTGAGAACACCTCAGTGTTTTTTCCTTCAAGCATTCCCAGTAAAGGTGAGCCACATACAACCTCGAGTGACCCACTCAGTGCTCTGGCCATCTCTGGCTGCTCCCCCTACCTATCTTTCACCATCCTACCCTATGAGTTTCCCAGCATCACTTCCCTCCCCCTACCTATCTTTCACCATCCTACCCTATGAGTTTCCCAGCATCACTTCCAAAATATACACCTCCCCCAAGCGTAGAGCTCAGCTTCTGAATCTAGGGAATCCAAACTAAGACACTCAGGTGATGTTTCATAGTACAAATAAGGCAATGCTTCACTACTTTGTCATGACTCACCAATAGCTAAATACCAGGTTACTTAGATCAGGAATAAAAATGGGACATACATTTTATTGTCTTTAATTCAGGTAAAGATGACATTATGAACTCTGCTACACAAACCAACATGAATTCCAGTATCATATGGGCTGATGCCTAAAACACAACTTAGCAAATCATACACAAAATTATGTAATAAAATGATTTCACCATTTTAAACCTCCCACCAAAAGCACTGCAAGCCAAGCCTCCTCGCTTCCATCTCCAGCAGAATATTTCACATTTTCCTTGTCCAAAAATCTAAGTTTCCTAGTTGTTACAATAGACTACATTTTATTTGAATATTTTCAGATTTGAAGCACAGCTGAGGGTAGTGCAGACAGGCTCACTGTGGCTGTCAAGTTCTCAGGACATTGTCCAAGTCACCTCCCTTACTCTGAGCATCACCAGCTGGACAAGATCTGAAGAGGGAACAAAATTCCTCATGGAGAAGCCATCTATCAACAGACCCACGTATGCCCAATATGCCACGCCACAAGGAATCCAGTCAGATCACCATAAGATACATGTGGAATGCTTCAGCTATGGAATCTGGATGATGCCTACAGAAGGGCTGACACTGTCCTGCTGAAGTCAACACTCAGGAACATCGGGCATCTTGTAGAACATGTGGGCAAGCATGGCAGAGGCTGGGGAGCTCAGCGACCTGCTCCAGGCCACCTTGTAAGCAACAGAGTCAAGGAGAGTACATGCCCGTGTCCTCATCCTGGCCTCCCATACACACACAAAACTAACATAATGAAAATTGCTGTAAAACTCTGCATTGCATGAGAGCATTTTCCTATGTAGAGCAAAGCTGAGGGTAGGGTCAGGAAGAGCCTTAACTCATGGTGATTCCCAAGTATACAGGACATTGTCCAGATGATCTCCCCTAATCTGAGTGTCATGAGCCAAACAAGGGCTGAAGAGAAAAAAACTCACTGAGCACACATTTGTGAACAAAATACAGCCAAGATGCCACACTTTCGCCAGTTCAGCATCCTCCCATGGGCTTCCTCAGAACACTTTGAAATTAGGTACTCAATAACATAGGCAGATTAGTGACCCCCTAAGATTTCTAAGTTTTAATCCTTAGATGCTGGGAACGTGTTTTTGATATGGCAAGGGGGAATGTGGGAGATAGAACTGAGGTTGCTAATCAGCTAATGTGCAGAGATCACCCTGGATAGTCCAGGAGGGTCCCTTGTCACCAAAGGTGATTCAAAAAATTAAGCAGAGGAGGGAGGCAGATGCAGAATGATAATCAGATCTCAAGATGCACTCCCAGTTCTGAAGCTGAGGGTGGAATCCCTCCGTCTGAAGCCCAGAAACGGACCACAAGTCAAGGAATGCAGGGCGCTGCTAAAATGGAAGTCAAGGAAATAGACTGTCCTCTAGAAAACAACAAGCCAACCATGTAAACAGCTTCATTTTGTTTAGGTGAGACCAATTTCAGTCTATTGATCACCACTGTAACGTGAGATAAATCTGTTTTACTTAAGCACTAACTTGATGCCCATTTATTACAGCAGAAAGAGAAAGAAATGCAAGACCTGTCCAACATTCTTAATGTTCTTTTGTCAGGGTGATCCAGAGTCAGTCACTGATGTTCACCTGAAAGTTTCTCTAAGAGTCTTCATAACTCTTCCTACCCTGAGAATCAATGGAGAACAAAATTAAAGGCAACATATATTAAAGGCAACATAGAGTATATCCTAAGCATTTCAGTATTTAAGTGTGATAAATGTCTTTGTTCAATTTACATGTGAAATGTATAGGCACAAATGGCATGAAAGACAGATTAAAATTTACAAGAGTAGGTCCTGACTATTTGTGTTTTCTATGAAGTGTACTAAATATATGATTTAGAACTTTCTACAAGATATTCTGTTGCCCAAATGACTTCCCCACTCGATTCTATCACCAGTTAAGATATGACACCAGTCACATACCAGTTGTTCCAGACAACATAAAGAGATGGAAATAGTCTTTAGAATGTCACTCTCCCATGACTGACAGGCTAGAACAACCAAAAGCATTGTCATTCTCTCCACCGTAGACTATGAGGAAGGTCCCATCCAGATGGACCAGGAGGTTCCCTGGTCTTCACGAATTGCAGGTCGGGACAGCACCAGGAGAGGCTGATCATTTCTCACTAAGGCCTGACCATCAGTGGGTCCTTCTCACAGATGGCTCCGAATATTCTCCACCCTCCCTTTTGGTAGCCTCTGCCCCGGCTGTCAGAACCACCTCCCCCCAAAACTACCACCCTACAAATCTGCAAGAATCCTACACCTGGAAAGCAAGACCATCAGCTGCTTCCACATCTAAGAGAGAACCCTGGCTCACGTTTGTGCCCCCAGGGGCCTGGCAGGCCCAGCACTCCCCACCATGGGGATGGGAAGGATGTCAAAATCCTCTTTGATGGGAGACCACTGAGCCCTTCTTAGCCAGAGGTGGTGGTGCTGTTGCCACCATGATCAACATTGTCTGTAGATTTTCCAGGACAACACTCAGACATTACCACAGGCACCAAAAGAAAGGCAGAAGCCTCCAGCAACAAGTATTCTGCATTGAGTCCTCCTCCTCCTTTAGGTGAGCTTAAGGTTCTGCACCTACCACCGACTTGAGAAACTGCAGGGATACTTAAGTCTGTCACCACAAGGAACTACTTGCTGGTGAACGGTGACTCAGGAGAGTCCCTGACCTGCTGAATGATCCAGGGAGAGGAGACAGAATGAGAAGAGTTCCATGGGGACACAGGTTGCATAGTTACTACTGAGGAAACATCACTTCTCAGGCATCAGGGAGGTATATATATCATTTTCCTGCGTAGTCTAAGAGGTAGAAAGAGAAAACCCCATTTCTTAAGTGCTCCCTAGCCTTCAACACTCATGGTAAGCTGGGTCCCAAACAGGATTGTGTTGGTGGAACAGCTCTATTGGAACTAACAAGGCAGCTGTCCCTTGCCTAGTCAGAAAGGAGGTTTGCTTTTCAGCTCTCTCCATGCACTGCACTTTGTCAAGGCTGGATGGAATTTCAGGCCAGAGGGCAGGCTGGGTACAGAACTCAAAGCCAGCAGTCTGAAATGACTTCTCTTTACAGTAGACCCTAGTTTATGAAACTGAGCTGAGAATTTTCCTGGCTCCAAACTATAGAATTACTCTAAACATGGTACAGCTTGAAGGAAACAATGTTCAGGATAGACCCTAAGGAAGCACCTGTCAGTGCAGAGCAGCTCATTGGATGCCTGGCAACTCTCATCAGGACCCGTTAGGAAGCTCTATCAGCCTCTTTGCTCCAGGCCCCAAACTGGCCCTTATGAGATCCCAACTTGTGTTGTCACCAATTACTGCAAGGATACAATTTTGACCACCTATCATATTGGCGTCACTTCATGTGAAACAGCACAGAACCAATTCTGTAAAGGTTTCTTTAGTAAGTTGGAGCAGACTGACAGCTCTCACAGCCTGGGAGAAGGTACTTAGCCTAACAGCACAGGCACAAACAGGACAGAATCCAGGAGGGGTGGGCTGCCATATCATGAGACTGAGTGTTTACCTTATGGGAAGGTATCAGCCACAGCTATCAGGATCACAGCCACCAGCCAATGCCCAAGAACATTCCCCTACGCATCACGTGTGAGATTCATGGGAGGCCCTTAGAGCTGCAGCATACACTCTCTGGGTAGGGAAGCAGCCAGTGACATGGGCTCCATAAGGGGCATGAGTGAGTCAACTTGGCAAAACCTAGGGACAAACTTAAGGATCTTTACAATAAAGAACACTCAGAGGAAGAGAGCAGCTATAACCTCGACAGCTCAAAGCACTGCTTTCCTAGTCATATGTGTTCTTACTGCCTCTAAGCTGCAGAAGTAAAGAGGTAAGCCAAAGGGAGTAGTGCCTGCATTTCACTCACTCACTCACCCACCCCAATTGCAGCAGCCCCTTAGAGGAGGGTGGAGGGTGGAGGGTGGTCAGGACTTCAGGCATTTGGGTTCAGAGTCACCTCTATGCCCGATACTTGTGGTTCAGAAAACTCTGTCCCCTCATTCTCAGAGTCACCACAACCAATAGGAAATAAGTCAACAGATCTAATACAGCTGACACCTGATGCTTCCATCTTTACTATCTGATGGAAGAACCTCTAAGACTAAGGCAGAGAAATTATCCCATGGCAATATATTGAGAAGCCAGAGATTTCACAGCCTAGGTGTGTGAATATTCAGAGAACATATGAGAAACCAGGCTCAAAATAAACACTGCCCATGTCACGGCCTGTGGACATGTCTGGAGATAAATCAGATGTAAAATATGTTCTGTAACATCCAGAGCGACAGCATCTCACAAGGCCTGTCTCAAGTATTCTGAGGAGAGGGACCCACTCATGACATGCAAGGTAGAACAACATCAGGCAGACAAGCTAAAGGATACCCTAGGCTGTGACCATGAGAGGTGGCAGGATGATGTCACAAGCCCCACATATGCACCTGTTGGTGACGTGAAAGTAAAGTAGCTTTGGAATCATTTCTGTTACATCATTGGTGTCTTAACCTAGACCCAACGTGAGATATTTGAATGAACACAGCAGGACCCATGCTTTCAAATGCATCTCTATTTCCTCTGACCCCAGTCCTCAGTGTTTCAAAGGCAAAGACTTCCCCTCCCAGGTCGGCCTGCATGAGAATCCATGAGGCTAAGGGAGAAGGTAAAGATCACCATAAGATACATGTGGAATGCTTCAGCTATGGAATCTGGATGATCCCTACAGCAGAAGGGCTGACACTGTCCTGCTGAAGCCAACACTCAGGAACGCTGGGCATCTTGCAGAACGTGTGGGCAAGCATGGCAGAGGCTGGGGAGCTCAGTGACCAGTTCCAGGCCACCTTGTAAGCAACAGAGCTATGGAGAGTACCATGCCCATGTCCTCATCCTGGCCTCCCATACACATGAAAAAACTAAAATAATGAAAGTTGCTGTAAAACTCTGCATTGCATGAGAACATTTTCCTATGCAGAGCAAAGCTGAGCGTAGGATCAGGAAGAGCCTTAACTCATGGTGATTCCCAAGTATACAGGACATTGTCCAGATGATCTCCCCCAATCTGAGAATCGTGAGCCAAACAAGGGCTGAAGAGAACTCACTGAGCACACATTTGTGAACAAAATACAGCCAAGATGCCACATTACTAGGTATCAGGAGAGCAACTGACACAGGCAGTGCCCAGTATCATAGGACAACCATGAGCACGGAGCTGTGCAGAATCAACTTGCAATGTCCACCTGCAAACGTTCATGCCCCAGGGCAGGGCCTGTCCCTGATAATGTACAGTCCCTGATGGCCTGTGACAGACAGACAGAATTACAGTTGTTGAAATGCAAAGCCCCTGAAGTGCATCCTTCAGTGTAGAGGTAGGAGCCCAAGACAGGTCTTCACACACGCATTCCTTCAAAGACCTTGCAAGTCAAAAGACCCACCTAAGTAAAGCAGTTGTAAATTAAAGGCAAGCACTCTAACAGGTAGAATTGATTGGTTGCATGTGGATCAGGGACAACCGCATTCCTTGTGAATACACAAATACCAAAGAGAAAGGAAAAAATTAGAAACCCTCTGGACTGCAGGGTGTTTTGCTCCCCCACAGTAGCAGGCCAAGCTCTCTTCTCTCCCCATATACCACTCAGTTCCTCCTCATCCATGAGCTTCCTGAGCTTCAGGTCAAGGATCTACAAAAGGTAGACCCAGTCTAAACTTCCCCATTCCCACCTCATCTTGGAGCACAGCCTTCAGAAAACATAAAAACTTTCTCCTCCTATCAAGTGATGCCAGGTCCCAACCTGAGCACTCAAGACCATACTGTCACTTTCCATTTAAAATGTTTCATAATATCAAGTTGATGTCTGCAGTTTTTCAGCAGGTACAAGTGTTAAAGGGGATGGTCTAGGAAGATAATTCTTTAATGGAGCAAACCTGCTTCACTGAATATGCCTACAACCCTCAGAAAATTTCATTATGAAGAGCAACAGTTTTCTGTAGCAATTTTTCTTGCCAGAACATCGGTTTCAAATCCATGGTTGAAGATCCTCAGTCAAGTCTCCCCCTAAAGCATTAATATCTGTAAAAGAAATCTGTTCTTCCAAGGTAGGTAGATGATCCTTCTGACATCCTGCTGGAAGGTTCAAGTTAAGCATATGTCTCACTACAGTGCAATGAAGCTAGTCATATTACTCCATGGGCACTGTAGGCCCCATACAGTAATCATCTTTACCCCACAAAGGTTATCAAGACAGACCGGCCAGGGCCTTTGTCAGTGTTAACTCTAGATCACTAGATGAAAGCAGTCTGTATGTGTTGATAAAGGAACTGTTCCCTTGATGCTGACATAAACTACATGTTTATGTCTAGGATAGTTATGTCTGTACTGAATACACAGACTTCACAGGAACTATGCCCCCCTCATCCTCTAAATGAGGCAACTATGTTCAAAACATATAAAGTGTATTAGGGACTGTAAGTCATCCAGAGATAGCTTAAAGGATACAGGATTATGTACTTAGGTTACGTGCCTTTTATACAAGGGGCTTGAGCACTTGAAGGTCCTAGAATTAATCCCTTGCAATACAGGGCAAAGGGTACTCATTTTATTCTGAGGGTTTAAAAATGTCAACTGGACTAGTCACAAGCAGTAGAATCAAGGAACAAAGATCTAAAGGTCAGATGATACTTAAGCTAGTACCTCTCTCCACCCCAGAACAGTACATAGAATAGATCTAGCTAATTGGGAGGTAGATAAATCAACATTATTCACTTATGAATCATGGGTACCCCATGTGCTCTCAAGTTTTGGAAATACAGGCTCCTCTCAGCAGTCCCTCCCATCCTCAGGCTGCCTCCTGCCAGTCCATTCCTGAATCAGCCTGCCTGGGGCAGATGTACTACGTGGGTAGCATCAAAGGGGGTGTTCAATTCCACTAGTGAGAGACCACTTAAGTCTCCTGTGTGGAGATACAGGTAAGTAACTTGTCGCTAGGACCATCTTTTCCTCGCAGGAGTGGTTGAGCTTTCCATGAAGTTTTCTTCCAGAGTTCCAAGTGGCAATGAGCGATAAGCGAACCCCCCAAGGGGGTGTTCAATTCCACTACAGCTCTCCTTAGTGCATGAAATTTTCTGGGGGTTGTAGGTATATTGACTGAAACAGGTTTGTTTCATGAAAGAATTTTCTTCCTAGACTATACCCTTTAAACCCTTGTACCTGCTAAAAAAAAAAAAACAAACTGTAGATATCAACTCAATATGTTGAAACACTTTAAATGGAAAGTAAGTATGGCCCTGAGCGCTCAGGTTGGGACCAGGAATCACTACCGGCTACTAAAGGACATCCAACTAGGAAGGAAACCACACACTTAGACTTTGTGGGGAGGAACAGGACCTTCATCACTACTTTTGTGTAAGATTCTTGTCCTCACACAAAGGCAGAAATTCATCTCAGTCTTCTGCAGAGAGATCATTCTTTCATCATTGATGTCATATTCATGCAAGATGGGCAAGGAGGAATGGTCATCAGCAGCTCTCTTTGACCAACGATTTTCAAGTAGCAGCAAACTGTTCACATGAAATGAAAGCACAAAATCCTAGACTATTCATGGGAGGGTCCTTTTAAGGCTGTAGTTATGTCACCAAGGTACCTTCAATGAAAACTAGAAGGTAGGGTGAAAAAGGTAAGGAAGAGCAGCTGAATCCATGTAAAGAGGAGAAACATCACTAGTGCTAACTTTTCCTTATGTCAGTGGTTGAACTTTCCAGAAAATGTCCCTTCAGAGTCCCAAGTGTCAGTGAGAGACAGAGGAGCACCCAAGAAGACATTCAATTCCACTACGGGTCTTTTTAGTGCATGAGCCACACAGGAGACTTAAATCTCTCACTAGTTCAGGGGTGGGGGTCCAACAGCCAAGGTCATATGCCAGGTAATGTACAGAGTTTGAACTCTAAGGCTGCATCTACGAGCCCAAGGGATGATCCAAGACAAGATGACATCAGCTCACTTCTCCCAGCACAGCCTGGGAGGAAAATCCCCAGATGCTCAAGACTGGTAGAAAATTTCTGAGGAAATCCCCAGATGCTCAAGACTGGTAGAAACAATGAAAACCAGCTGTATTCAGAGCCCAACATTGATCGGCTTCCCATGGACTCCTGATAGGAATATTCAGGAAACTGTTTTGAGCCGGATGTGGTGGCTCACACCTGTAATCCCAGCACTTTGGGAGGCTGAGGTGGGCGGATCACCTAAAGTTAGGAGTTCAAGACCAGCCTGGTCAACACAGTGAAACTCTGGTGGTAGGCACCTGTAGTCCCAGCTACTTGGGAGGCTGAGGCAGGAAAATGGCATGAACTCGGGAGGCAGGGCTTGCAGTCAGCTGAGATCATGCCACTGCACTCCAGCCTGGGCGACAGAGCGAGACAAAAACAAACAAACACACACACACTGGGCATGGTGACATGAACCTGTACTCCCAGCTACTTGGGAGGCTGAGGCATGAGAATTGTTTGAACCCAGGAGGTGGAGGTTGCAGTGAGCCGAGATTGTGCCACTGCACTCCAGCCTGGGTGACAGAGCAAGACTGTCTCAAACAAAAACAAAAAAACAGCAAACCTGTTTTGGGCAGTAAGACCTACATTATTGTGGGGAGGCAGATTCCTGCCACTGTGTAGGAACTGTGGATGTGTTCCTTGCTCTCCTACTTCCTGCAGAAAGGTTCCAAAGGCCCATTCCTTTGCCAGCTTTAAACTAAGAAATAGGACTCTTGTCTGCTACTGAAAAACAGATTTCAGAGACCAAGATGGGGCAATATCCAACTTCCAGTTAGTTTTCCCTGTAGGACTTTCTTACCGTATAGCAGATGACAACTTAGTTTCACCCTCAATGTGCCAGAACATCAAGATCAACAGTCACCAGCAATAGGATCCAAGATTAAGTCAGGTTGTGAGGAAGATGAACATCCAGGGTGAACCTAGTTGAACCTGCCCTAATTGTTGCAGGACCAATAAGGTGCCAGCAGGTATCCATGTAGAAAATAAAGTCAGAACAACTCTATGTTGAAGTCTCCAATGTGAGACTGTCATCAAGTCTGGGCCATTTTACCATCAACTGAGCCCAACCTGACTCAAACAGGCTCACTGCTCTTTCTTTCCTAAGGAAGATATGGAATACCTACTACACACCAGGAGGAAGATACACGTTCAAAAATCTGTCCCCATGGAGATGAGCAGCTTGCTATCCTCCTCTGCAAAGCTGTCCAGGTTCCATCGGCCTCACCTCTGGAGCAGGAAGTACTCACCACAGAACACCCTGGACTCAGACTCATCCCTGAGGACCAATACACCTCAGTGGGTCTCCTGGCTGCATCCTCACCAGAATCACTGGCAGAGTAACCCAAGACGCCTGAATTCTCAGACTTCCCAGCCAGGGAGCTCCCTGGGTTCACAGAGCCGTTTCTCAGCATAAAGGATGAGAGGACCTGCGTCTTCTTGCAGCTCTGCTGCCCAACGATGCTTCTTTCAGGGTCAGCCACTCAGACAATACACTAACTCCTCACAAGGGGCAGCCCTCGTGCTGCTTGTTTTCTGACTGTAGCCAGCCTTCAGGAGGGCTGTGACCCAGCAGCAGCAGGAAAGGATCTCTAGAAAAAGCCAGATCAGAGAGGATACCTGGAAGACATGACCAACAGCTGCCTCTCCCACCTGCAATACGGCAATGCGGAGCTGGCTGTCAGTCTGGGGACAGGGTCAGGTCACCGCAGCAGTGCAAGCATGTGAGACTGTAAAGGTTCCAGAGATCAATGCCTTTCCACCAGAGGAGTCCTGGGTGCCCAGTGAAGGCACAGCATTGTCCACAATAACCACTATCCCATTTGTCCCCTATCTGTGACAACTTATTGGTGCCAATGGCATCCAGAGACACTACAGGAGACATCCAACCCCAAGGTTCTAGTGTTCAGATGGCTTGATGAAAATTTCAGGGGCAGCACCTGAATTCTAACAGCTTCAGAGAAAACACAGATGTATGTCACAACCTTCAACCTTGGTGAATGTCCCCTCAGCCTGTTACCGGAAGGAGGGCCTTGAGTGAAGGTCTCTCAAGGTCCTTGGCATTTTGAACACAGAAGCAAAGTGACAAAGGAATGAAACACAAACGATGCAGCAAAAGCCGGTATCAAAGTGAGGAAGCACCCACGCGGTGGGAGTGGGCCTTGGCAAGTGGCACAAGGGCCGGGTTACAAAGTTCTCTGGGTTTTAAGTTCTCCTTTTGAGGTTCCCATCCATTACCCCTTATCTGGATAAAAGATTTGGTCCATAGTTAATTAAGGGCTGAGGTGAACTGGCACCCTCTGCAAATAAATGGATGGTCCCTGCATAACCTGCGTCCAAGCCAGGACACTTCCTTTCATCTGCCGCCACGTGGTAGATGGGGGAGGATGGAGGGAGACTAGCCTTGGATCCTTTGCTACTCAGGGTGGAGAGGTTTTCCCTTGGGTTTAGCTTTAGGAAGTGGTTAATGGGCCCTAGGTTCCCTGTCCCCAGACCCAGCTGTTTTCCTTTTGATGCAGTTTTGGGAAGTCAGCACAAATTGAACTAAGGTTCCCTGGCCCCCAGACCTTGGTGTTTTTCCTTGATTTAGCATAAATTACTTTAAGTTCCCTGCCTGCAAACTGTTTCTCCTGCTTCAAGGCAGTTAGAGTACAAAAGTGATCCTTGATAGACCTTTCCTACCAAGAGGACACTGTTGTGTAACACATAGAACTAAAGGCCTAGTCATTTAAAGGGCACCATCCCTTTAAGTTTTACTCAATGTAGAGAATTATTAAAAATAAGGTAAAGAAATTGACTTACCTAGAATTGGTACTTTTCAAGATAAGGGAGCAGACATCAGGAAAAGGATCACCTTGAAGTCTTAACAGATGAAAATGTGCAGCCAGCATACAGCGTATCATAAACCTGAGAAATACTGGAATGAATGGCAGAAGATCACCTGGAGACTTCATGATGCTTAGAGGAAAATACCAAGGCTAACATGAGGAGAAGCAGATAGAGTATTGGCCTACATCAAATATACTTCACCTCCTGGACCCCAAAATGCAAGCTGAGAGGTACAGGACTTTCAGGCATTTGGGTTCAGGGCACCCTCCACAACCCAAGACATGAGCTTCATCTATGGAACCCCCTCTGCTCAGACAGTTCATCCAACTGTGTGACTTATAGACATCACCACGAAGAACAGTAGTGGTGAATTGAACAGTTCTCTGCATTACTTAGGATATTTATGACTACATCACCCTTACCAAAGGAAATATAATCTTAATCCAGATTAAGTTGAGAATTCTGGACTACCTACATTTGGCTTTTGTGAGCACTAAGAGTTGGAATATGCAGGGTTTTAGTCTGGCCTGGTCAGCACTGAAGCATGCCATGCCATGCCACTCCCAGAATCCTGGTGCGTCTAACACAGCTGATTTTGGCATCTTGGCAGGACTCTGCACTAGTGGGGCTGCATGATGGACTTGCAGATAGAACAAGTTTAAGTCGTCTCTTCATCCACTTTTACAGAAGGCATCACAAAAGGAACAGACCTGCCGCAACTGCTGTGACACTTGTCCTGAGGCTACAACTCTAGGGACCTTGATTCAGCATCCTAGAAAAACATGAAGCCAAGTTTCCCTGGCTAGCCAGATACCTCTTTATTGGCGGGTGAATATGTTGAAGGGCATCAGCTGGTACATAAAGAGGACATAATTGCTAAGACCAGGGGCTCAGCCTACTATCAGGCGGAGGGAGACATCGAGACTAGGGACTGCCAGTCCTGCAGCATGGATCGTTTTCTGGCCTCATAACCTCCACCCCACAACACAGCAAAAGGAGCCCATGACAGAGAAGGCTGAACACCACGACCTAGAGCTCGGGGGAACAGACTGCAGTGAGCCACGCTCACACCTGGACCCACTGGCCCATGCCATCCACATCCAGTGGAACCTCCCTGTGGGTAAAGCAGAGCAAATCTCCAGCACAAGTGATCAGTGGTGAGAAACCTGACCACGAACACTCCAAAAATCGTTTGGCAATGACCATCACGTGCACAGATGGAAGAGCAGTGTCAGTCATACAGGGGTCAAAGGACAACCTAGGCTGCATGAGGCTGAGGTAATTGAAGTAAAAACCCACCTACAGAGGGCAGCAGTTAAAACCAAACACATTAGCCAGCAGCTTCCAAGGGCAGACAGCACCGGGTATGGGAAATTCAGGGATGTGGCTTAGGCCTGCCAAGAACTGCAAAAGCAAGAGAAGGGGTGCACACCAGCTCATTCTTCCTTCTCAGTCCCCCAAATTTTACTTGGAATCCAGACTTCTTTTTAGCTAGAGTCACAATTTGAGAGAGCAGAAAAATCTACAATGTTGGATGAGGAGAAAAATTCTTCACACCTAGAGCTTTAGTTGCTCAAATTTAAATGGTATGCCAACTGTTCTTAGAAGCTCAAATACAAGACAAAAGCACACCATAACAAAATGTAACACAGTTTAGATTGTATTTGTTCCCAAACAAGGTATGGTATATGGCAATGAAAAGCAATAGGTGACATGCAATATGCTCCATATGGCAGTCTAACCGATCACCTGCATTACACCCCCAATGAGTTTTGCAGATTTCTACAGCAGTTGTCACATTGGCACATGTCACACAACAGGAGGTAGATGAAGGTTTAGCTCTATTTACACAATCTTACCTCTTTTCTGGCAGGGAGTGGGGGGAAGTATGAGATTTAAATACAAGTCATTCATTGAACAAGTTAATCTTTCTCACTTTCTGCATCCTGAGATATTTAATAGAAACAGACATTGCGGGAGACAGATAAAGAATAAGGGTGAATGAGATACAGGGGTGTATGAGCAGCTCTTTCTAGGAGGAGGAAGTCCCCATCACAGGAAGAGGGAGTGGGGAGCTCCTTGCTGCAGTAGGTACTGAGCTTGCCTGTCTTCCACTGATGGGGGAAGACCCAGGCTGTATCCCATTCTACCTGAATGACTGGACCGCTCCGGGCCACACCCTCACCCTCTGGGTCCATGGTTTTCATGGAGAGTCACAGCTCAGGGGAAAGTGTTACCCTAGGTCAAGGGGAAGCTTCAACAGAGTTAGGGGGTAACAGACTCTTAGCCCCAAGAAACATTCTGAATGCAGTATTCATGGATCCTGCAGGGTCTCCCCATCAGGATTGAGCCTTGGTCACCTCTAAGTGACCAGCTCAATCCTATCCCATTAGGAGCTGCTCTTGCCACCCAGTCACCAATTCACCACTGTCCTCTGGTGTTCATGGCATCACTTCCAGGTGAAGTACCAAGGAAAGTGGCCAGAGACAGTCCTCTGATGCCCATGTCCCCATCCTCGGAACCTGTGAACACATGCTACACAGTGAGGGTGACTTAGGACACAAGGTATTGGTTTGTAGTCAGCTAACTTTAATCACTTTCCTGACAGTGGGCCCCCTGACCAAACCCAGGATAATCTTACCTTAACATGATAAAGAGGAAGACAAAAGAATTGGAGGCAAGAGTCAGAAGAAAAAAATCAGGGCATGGTGCTGACTCAACATCAATGATGGTCCCAAATGAGGATTAACTAAGAAGCCACAAGTCATGTTTTACAGGGGATCTAAAGTGAGAAAAGTGATCTCTGAAGCAGCCAGAAAGAAATACAACCTTGCTGACACCTTTGTTTTCTCTAAATGAAACCTATTTCAAACTTCTGATTTCTAAAACTGCAAGAAAGTTGATTTGAGCTCCTAACTCATTTGCAATGCCATACAAAATAGAGCACCTATCAAATTTAGTTTCAATGTTCATGGAAATCCGGAATCATTCACTTCGTTTACCTTGTATTTTATATAGGAGCCCTCAGATTTGTTTCTCTGGTAACCCTGGATCGAAAGGCAAAGAAAACTGTAATGAATCTTAGCATTCCAGGGTAGAGATATTGGAAAAATTGAGAGTATTCATCTATTTATCAAATGTGTAAAGTACAAATGCCTTAAAAGATACAGATTCAAGCAAAAGAGAATAGGTTTTCTATGAAGGAAGCTAAAATCAAAATTTCCAAGTTTGCTCTGGGCCCAGGCCATTTCCACACTGGATTCTACCACCAGCTAAGGCAGAAATATATCATATGCAGATTGTTTCAAATGTAACTGAGACATCTTAAAACTGGCATTCTTTCCTAACTAGATGGACTTAGATAACCGGGTGCTTAAATTCTCCATCCTAGAGAGGATCCCATTTCAGAGCGGGCCACAACGTCCTTGCTGTTCATGATCTGTAAAGTCAGCACAGCTCCCAAGGGGCAGAACATTCCTCACAGTACCCAGGATAGTTGTCCTGACACACTGCTCCAAGCTTCCTCTGCCGTCCCCTGTGGCAGCCACCTTCCAGGCTCTGTGAAACACTTCCCCAGAACCTGAAAATAGCTAAGACCTGGAAAGCATGACCAGCAGCTGCTTCCACATCATGAGAGCCCTTTGGTTTACCCTTGGGCCCCAGGAACCAGACAACCAAGCACTTTCACACCCTGGTGATGGGAATGGAGTCAGAAACATTCTTGGATTCAAGACTACTGAATCTTTTTTGTGCAACAAAACTGCTGACATGACAGCAATCAGCACGGCACCCAGACTGTGGAACAGTTCATTTCAATGGTTTGCACAAGGCATAAGAAAAGCAAAGGTTTCCAGCACCATGCATTCTGCACTCAGTCCTTTGCCACTTCTGGGCGAGTTTAAGCTGTCACATCTATCATTGACCTTTCTGAGAAACTGCTAGAGCAGATTTAAGTCACCAGATGGAACTACTTGTTCCTTTCAAGGTCAAAAATCACTCAGGAGAATCTGTGTTCTGCTGAACAGTCTGTGGGGAAGAAACAGAATCAGATAGCCACTCCATGTGAACATGGGTCACATAATTAACACTGAAGTCACATCAGTCTCCAGGCATGAAAGGAGTGTCTGGCTTTACTCTAGAGTCCATGAGGTCCAGAAGTGCAGGACACCCCATTTTTAGTTCTACTTAACCTTAGATAAGCAGGGCTCACAGTGAATTAGGGCCGGTGGACCAGCCCTAGTGACACTGACAAGGCAGCTGTTCCTTCTCCAATCATAAAGGAAGGGTTTGGTTTTCAGCTCTCACCACACACAGGCACTTCCAGCCCAAATTAAGCTGAAGGTCAGAGGGTGGGGTTGGGTACTGGGCCTCAAAGCCCCGGCAGCTTACAGTGAGTTATCCTTACAGTGGACTCAGTCTCTGGATCGGGGCTAAGTAGATTCCTGGCCCCAGGCTGTGGAATTATCCTGCATAGATGAAGCAGCCTGGAAGAATGAGAACATTCAGGATGAAACCTGAGAAGCACCTGCCAGTGTAGAGCTGCTCACTGGATGCTGGGAAACTCAGTGGGACCCTGAGGAGGTGCCATCAGGCTGGCTCTTAGCCCCAAGCCTCACATGGCCCTAATAAGATTCCAGCGTGGGTCACCACTAGTTATTGAAGAGGCAGGATAGTTTAATTGCCAAAATATATATCATGCTTCAGGTAAAATTGCTGAGTCTATCAAAATTCTCACTGTACTGGAGCTCTGAAATCTCCCAAGGCACATCACTCTCAGGCACCAAGGTATGCATCTGCAGTACGAAAAGAATACTACCCTTAAAGATATAGGATGGATGTGGTAGGCAATCCCAGGAATGGGATTCTGGGATCATTTTCCATGTGGCTTTTTAGAGGATTCCCAGGGAGATCGAGTTGCACACAGCCTAGAGGTGACTACTTCAATGCTCTCCCAGTTCTGGCTGCTCTTCCTACCCCTGGTTCTTCATTACTCCTTCGTGTTTCCTGGAGTCACTTTCACAAGCTTTTCTACCTCAAACACAGGTCTCAGGATCTGAATTTAGGATATCCATATGCAGACACTCGGGTCTCACTTCATCAGACAAGAATCTTAACTATCCTACTGACATGATTCATCCATTTGAAAATGCCCAATTACTTCTATCAAGAATAAAAGTGGGACTTGTTTTCCAGTCTCTAGGGGAAGTGCATATTATGAACCCTGTTCAATTAATCCGACTTTTCAGTGTTCTTACCAAGACTGTCTGAAATTGCAGGAAGTAGGTTCAAGATGTCCAGGTGGTCCATGGAACCAAACGAATCTAAAATTAAAACCTCCCACCAAGAGCACTCTAGGAGGCCATTATCTTCAGTGAAACTGACAAACAGCAAGTCAAATACCTGTTCTCACTTACAAGAGGGAGCTACATCATGTGTACATATAGACATAGGGTGTGAAATTACAGACATTGGGCTCCAGGGGTGATGGGTCGAGGGGTGACGGGAGTGGATCATGAAAAACTAATGGATACTATGCACATTATTGGGGCGATGGATACCCAAGAAGCACAGGTTATCACTATACCTGTAACAAAGTTGCACTGTACCCCTTAAATGTATATGAAAAAGCACCCCAGGCCATCACCTTCTTCCTTCCCTTTTATACTAAAGAACTTCAACTCAAAGAAAAGCACAGTGTTCAAAATTTTCCAACCAAAACTGGTAGAAGAATTCCAACTGTTATGGGAGACCACATTCCACTGCAACGTTGGGATTAGAAGCAAAGCTCTGTGTAAGACACAGAAGCAGCCTCACTCATGCTATTGCTCAGATCCCGATAAGCTGTCTAAACCATCTCCTCGACTCTGAGAATCACCAATTGAACAAGGTCTGCAAAGGGAACTGAGAATCGACCTAAAAACATAACCAAATACAGCCAAAAGGCCCCATCATACGGGATCAAGCTGGAGAAACATTTTTCTCAGAGATGCAGGCAGTGCCCAGGATCACAGGCCAACCACAAGCCAAGAGCTGTGAAGAAGGAAAGGTCATGTCCATTTTCAAGCATTTATGTCCCTCGGCAGTGCCTACCTCTGAAAGCCTATTGTCCCTAATGGATGGTGCCAGCCACACAGGATTGTGTATCCTTTCAAATACAGGTAGGAACCCAAGATAGGTCTGCATGCACCCATTCATTCACCAAAAAGACCCTGCAATGCTGTGCCACTACCCAAGAGCAGAAGAAATGGTTTGGTTTCCTTATTTTACCGGTTAAAAACAAGGTCTAAAGCAGGTAGACTATTTCTGGTCACTTACGGATCAGGAACAAAGCTGGAGCCTCTGAGATCATGTGCATACAAGGGGGAGGAATCTAATTAGAAATCCTCTGGAGTACAGAGGGTTGCACTTGCACAGAGCAGCCTGCCAAGCCTGACTCCATCTCCAGACACTTCTGTTAGTTCTTAACATAGCCATAACATGAAGCTCAGCACACTCAAGAATCAGGAGAAAGCACCTAAACTCCCCATTCCCACTCGATCTCCCTCAGCACACAGCTTTGAAAGATCTAGAAACATGTTTTATTGAATTATTTCAGGTTCCACTTGGGACACCAAAAACTCATTTCTACCTGGATCTTCTTGCTCATCCCCATGGCAACCTATACATATATGTGGTGATCTGGGCTTGGCATATCTCCAGACACAGTGTGGGAGCTATGTTCCAAGTAATGACTCTTTAGATGAAAGCCAACAGAGCTAGCAAGTCTCTGCAGGTAAGATGAGAATTGCCAAAGGCCACTGTGGCTCCAAGACAATGACCAGGTAACGGTCCTCAGGTGAATACCTCTTACCTGAGATTAAAATGGCCAACATGAGTGAAGAATGATCCTTTTCCATGGTGTTGATTTGTCATACTTTCTACAGGTGATATTTTAGGTCAGCAACTTAACATTCTTGGAGTATACTTGAATTCGAGTTTTAAACTCAAAGATATTGATGCTGCTGCTTTAAAACTAAATGCCCTATGCTCTTCTCTAGTGATTCTTCCACAAGACTGAACTCAATCACATGCAATGCAGCAAATCTCCTCCCAGAGCTCACGTGGAAAAAGATAAATACAGCCTTCTAGTTGGAGATCAAGTCTCTGCCTATAAAATCCAGTATAATCCCCAGAGAATAAAACTTACTAGAAATCCACAAGAAGGATTTCTAGTGTGTGGTCAGTTATGTTGGTGTTAATACAGTACGTTGGTTTTTCCAAATGAACTCACAAACTGACCCTGGAAAGACCTGGCAGATGAGCAATCTCAGTTATTCAAACACACATTTCGGTGTCAGTCCTGGGTATCATCCACACCACCCCAAACTGTCATGGCTTCACTGCTGTCCTCCACCTCCCTACTACAAGAGATGGTAAGAATTAACCACCAAGACAGCTGAAGAGGTGTCTCCTTATGAGCAAGTGTGTGAAATGCAGCCATAAGAGATTTTTCTTCAGACTCTAGCACTTAAGGCAAAGAAAGGCCGAGTGGAATCAGACATGTTCCCACTAAGCAACTGTGGGATAACAGCATTAGAATTTCTGCTCTACGAGATTATTTATGCTTTTATTAGATTTTTGTCCCAGAATATTATAAGGGCTGTATCAGGTCATTCTTACATTGCTATAAAGACTTACTTAAGACTGGGTAATTCTTAAGGAGGTTTAATCATCTCATGGTTCTGCAGGCTGTTAGGGAAGTACAGCACTGGCATCTGCTTCTGGGAGGCCTCAGGAAGCTTACGCTTATGGAGGCAAAGGGGGAGCTTGCATGTCACATGGCAAAAGCAGAAGAAAGGCAAAGGGGAGGTACCACACACTTTTTGAATGACTGCATCTTGTGAGAGCTCACAATGGTGAGGACAGCACCAAGCCATGAGGAATCTACTTCCATGACCCGAATACCACCTACCAGGCCCCATTATCCAACCTCGAAGATTACATCTCAATGTGAGATTTGGAGGTGATATCCAAATCGTATCGGGGCAACATAAGGAAATATAAAAGCAAATTGCATCTCAAGATCTCTCAGAGTAGTCAGTGAATATTTAGTTGAAAGGAGGCATTGGGACTACCATGGAGAATCAAAGGAATGAGAATGAGACACCCCTACACATGCGGTTAAGAGTCCTCTCAGATAGGGAGACTCAGACTAATATTGACCACTTTCTATGCCACCAGCGTGGCAGGCAATGGCAATCCCTCAAAGACCACAGGAGGGAGAGAGAATTAGAAACCCTTTTAAACTACAGAGCTTCAGCCTCCATGGAGCAGCATACAAAACCTCACTTCTATCTCCTAACCCTTTAGTTTGCTCATACTTCCAACCTAGATCTTCCTGTTCATCCCATCCCTACTTAGGTATGTGTTGATCTGGGCTTGGCATGTCTCCAAACATGCAAGGAGTGTTACAAGTTGTAGCTCTTCAGGTGGAAACAAGCACAAACCTAGCAAACCTCTGCAGGAGTTTCCATGGAAGGCCACTGTGGCCTCCAAGACTATGCCCAGGTGACACCCCTTAGGTGAATGTCTCATACCTGAGATTTTAAGTGGTCAACCTGAGTCAAGAATAACCCTTTTCCATGGTGTCAATTTGCCATGCTTCCTACAGGTGATATTTTAGGCCAGCAACTTGAATTCTACTATACTCCAAGAATGTTGAGTTTGGGTCTCAAAAATACCGATGATGCCACTGTAAAACCAAATGCTCTGTGCTCCTTAGTGCTTGAACCATAAGACTGAACTCAGAACCACATGCAATGAAACAGATCTCCTTCCAGAGCTTGTGTGGAATAAAGGAAATATAACCTTCCAGTTAGAGATCAAGTATCAGCCTTAAAAATCC
Organism: Macaca nemestrina; assembly: GCF_043159975.1. Classification (NCBI taxonomy): domain Eukaryota; kingdom Metazoa; phylum Chordata; class Mammalia; order Primates; family Cercopithecidae; genus Macaca; species Macaca nemestrina. The sequence goes on from NC_092127.1 coordinate 187,230,585, forward strand.
AATGTAAGCCATAGAGATTAACACTTGCTAGTTAGAAGTCCACAAGGAGGATTTCTGTTCTCAGTTACAACATTGGTGTTATGAACATGGTAAACTGGTTTTTCCAAATGAGCCCATACAGCCCGATTGGGAAGACACTACAGATGAGCAATCTCAGTTATTTAAACATGTACTTCAGTCTCAGTCCTGGACATCATACCATCCCAGATTCTTCCTTCGTTGTTCTTTACTTCTGTAGAGGTGGTGGTCAGAATGCCTAGATCAGCCACCAAGACAGTTGGAGATGTGTGGCTACACGCAGAGGTATGTGAAATATAGGCATAGTTGAGATTTTTTTTTCCCAAACTCTGGCACTTGCAAAGAAAGGCCGAGAGGAAATCAGACATGTTCCCACACCAAGCAACTGTGGGATAACCAAGAATTAGGGTTTCTGCTCCACAAGATTTAAGCTTGTAGTTAATTTTTGTCCCAGAATATCATTTTAGGGCTGGGATCAGGCCATTCTTGTATTGCTATAAATACCTAAACTGGGTAATTTCTAAGAGATTTAACTGTCTCAGTTCTACAGGATGTATGGCAAGAATAGTGCTGGTATCTGCTTCTGGAGAGGCCTCAGGAAGCTTTTACTTACAGTGGAAGGCAAAGGAGAAGATTGCAAGTCATATGGTAAAAGCAGAAGAAAGGCAAGGGGGAGGTGCCACACACTTGAATGACCAGCTCTCAATCAGAACTATGCTGAGGACAGCACCAAGCCATGAGGGACCCACTTCCATGACCCAAACACCTCCTACCAGGCCCTACTGTCCAACATTGAGATTATCTCAACATGAGATTTGGAAGGGATATCCAAACTGTTTTGGGGCAATATAAGTAAATAAATAAAAGATCTAAAGATCTCTTGGTCAGAGTAGTCAGTGAATATTTAGTTAAAAGGAGACATTGGGACTATCTTGGAGAATCAAAGGAATGACAACCAGACCAACTCAGATAGGGAGACTCACAGGCTAACAGTGACCACTTTCCATGCCACCAGTGTAGCAGATAATGGCAATCACACAAAGACCACAAGACAATGAGAATTAGAAACGCTTTGGAGGAGAGGATTGAGGTTCCACAGAGTAGCATACAAACCCACACTTCTCCTGACCCCTTAGTTTTCTCATACTTCCAACTTAGATCTTCCTGCTCATCCCCCATCCCTACATAGGTATGTGTTGATCTGAGCTTGGCAAGTCTCCACACACAGTATGAGGAGTGTTATAACTTATGGCTCTTCACATGGAAACAAGTATAAACCTAGCAAGCCTCTGCAGGTGAGAGAATTCCACTGAAGGCCCCTGTGGCCTCCAAGATGACACCCAGGTGATACTTCTCAGGTGAATGCTTCTTACCTGAGATTTAAAGTGGTCAATCTGAGACGAACTTCTCTTTTCACCGTGTCAGTTTGCCATGCTTCCCCGACAACAACTTCGTAACATTCCTGGAGTATATCCGAATTCGACTGTTGGACTCAAAGATATTGACAATGCTGCTTTAAAACCAAATGTTCTGCGCTCTTCTCTAGTGCTTCTTCCATTAGACTGAACTCAGAACCACATGCAATGGAGAAAACCTCCTGCCAGAGTTAGAGTGGAAAGAGGCAGATGCTGCCTTCCCGTTAGGGAACAAGATCTCAGCCTATAAAATCTAACATAAGCCCTAGAGAACAGAATCTGAACACACTAGAAATCCTTGAGGATTTCTGACTAGGAAGTTTATGTCTGTGTTATAAATATGCTAAACTGATTTTAATGAAATGATCCTGCCAACCCCAAACACATTCCAGTCTCAGTCCTGGGCATCATCCACACAATCCCAAAGTTTTACTTCACTGTTCTTTACTTCTCTACTAGAGATAATGGTAAGAACACCTAGATTAACCACCGGGACAGTCGGAGATGTGTCTTTCCATGTACAGGTGTGTCAATTGAAGACCTAATACTGAGATGTTTTTCAGCTTCTGGCACTTAAAGCAAAGAAAGGCTGAGAGAACTGAGGCTTGTTCACACCAAGCAATAGTGGGATGACACAGCAGGATTTCTCCTCCAGAAGATCAATTTGCTTTTCAAGCCTGTATTAAATTTTTGTCCTAGGATCGTTTCCTTTTTGGGACAAGAGAAGGAGATATAGAAAATCAAGTATGCATCAAGAAATCTCTTGATCAGAGCAGTCAGGTAATATATAGATGAAAGGAAATAGTGGGAATAAAATGGAGATCCAAAGAAAGGAACAAGACAAACCTCTACCTGTCTAAGCACACACATCTTCTCCCAGATATGGAGACTTAGAGGCTAATGCTGACCACCTTCCATACCAGTGTGGCAGGTGGCTGAAGACCATGTATACTGGGCACGTGAGAATTGGTGCTCTAGAGGGACCAGGGTAGACTTACCCATCAACAGGTCTCTGAGCTACTGGTTATGAACACCCTTGTTCCACCTTCAGGACTATCTTCTCCCTACACAAAGGTAGGTGAGACAACTAAATGGCACAGTATTTCTGAGATGTTATAGCCAATGCAATACCTCTTAGAAAATGTACCAGCAATGCACCAGCAAGAACATGCAAGCTACACTCCTGCTTTCCCACTGCCATGCATTCACACAAGAGTTCACACTTGGTTTCAGTCTTAATGAGGAGCTCAGGAAAATAAAAGGCCATCTCCTTTTAAAGGGCAAGATCTTGATGTATCAATGTCACATTTCTCAAATGCCAAACATATTTGCCTGATCCCAGCTAATGAACAGCAAGAACATCAATTCATATGAAGTTGACTCATGAAAAATTAAGGTGACCCTGGAGAAGTTATTTGCAGGACCTCATTTTCCATGTCCCTCTCTATAAGTCAGGTGGCTCCACATTTTTCTTCTGGAGCAGGCCAACAGGAAAGTTGACCAAGAACTCTTTATGGCCAAGAATCTGGACTATATACACAAAATTCTCCAGTCCTATTTAGAGGAGGATTTTCATGAGGCAGCAGTAATGATGCCAGGGTCATTTCAATAGGGAACAGTCAGGGTATAATCAAGGATAAGAGAAAAATGACCTCCAAACAGAAGCTGAACATATGGTTTATCATTAGTGCTACATTGTATGAGTGAACTCAAAAGTAAGGTTCTTCAAAAACCTAAGAAAGGAAATGAGAGCAGACTCAAGTTCCAACGGAGAGTCATGCTTCGAAGATGGCTATTCTACGTGTAATGTTTCAGACTTGAGTAGGACCTCTACAAGATGGCATGAGTAAATGTCAAGGGTTCTATAAGAATTAACATTCCTCCCAAGTGTTCCAAAATATCAAGTTGGCTCATCACAACAAGAATTAAGCAATAAGATTGTGTTTGTCCAAGGTCACTTAACACACCTCAGAACCCTAGTGCAGATAGAACTTAGTTACATACAGAGCTAGCAGGGCAATTAGCTTTATTCAAGTTGACTTAAGATTCACGTGTCCATGCAAGAAAACTTAAAACAGGCTCCTCTCTGAGGCCCTCTCCACAGGCCAGCAACCTCCAGTCTTCTAGGTCAGGATTCTCAAGGCAGGTTGGCTGAAAGCAGCCAAAGCAGAAATCCCACTGTGGAACAAATGTCAACTGCTGTGAGAATTTATGAGGTGACACATAACCCTTATTTATCTGATCATGTGGGATCATGGTGTGTAGAGGAAATTGGTCTCTTCACAAATACTTTTTGAAAAGACTGTTTACTCTCCCTGCGTCTGTGTTATAGTCATAGAAGATGAGGTAAGTGGCAAGGTTCATCATAAGCTATGTAAGACTAAGAAAGATTCCAGAAACCAACAGATCACCAGAGGCTAAAAGCCTAAGATTCTCATGTTTTATTAGCGGAGGACCCTAGTTTGACAAGCATAATATCACCCACATACTACGGTCAAGACCAGGTAGAGTGAAATTTGAGAGGAACCAGGTATATCAGTTTAAGAAAATGTTCTTGATCATTAGTGCTCATTTGTCTTTGGAAGTGAAGGTCTCTGTGAGGTGCTCCTTTAACAATATAACACGGCAGAGGACAGCAAACTTTTTAAAACCTCAGGAGAGGTTCATGCTATGAAAAGTGCTTTAGTTGCTACACCACCACCTTGGGTGCTCACCTAACTAGCTGCCAAGCCACAGCCAATGGCAAGATCCAGGAAGACTCATGGTAGTCTGAACATGATTCCATCCCTTCAAGAGTAATGAGCTTGTAGCAAAGAGAAACAAGTCACATTAAAGGACCTTACTTTGATCTAGGCTGGACACCATTGATTGGTGCTATACCCTGCTGAGACTTCACTGTAATAACACACCACAGAAGAATGCTCCAAAAGGCTTAAATGCTCTGCTCTCAAAAAAATAAGCATTTGGAATATGTGAGCAAGTCATCACAAGCTCAGAAATCTGTTCCCTTGAGAAGTTAAACTCCTGCTCCAAGGTTTTTCAGGCTGAACTGACCTCACCCCTCCAGTCACAGTAATCCTGACAGCATAGTGTGTAATGGGCTCATGATTCAGGACCCAACAGACTGAGTCCACTGGTTGAATTGGCAACAGCTTTGCTGCCAGAGAAACTAAGATGCATGAGTCCTTAGAATCCACAGCTGGTCCATGAGAGCTCCCTGCTTGTCACATGGTTGTCAGCAGAGCTGCTAGAAGAGGCAAAATGCTTTCCCGCACACTGACAAGTTCTTTGTTGGGGCGGGGGGGATGTCCTAGAATTACTTATTTTCCATATTACAGCCATGGCATAGGACCTCAGCCATCCTTTGCAAAAAAGCATTGCCAAGAACAAACCAGAAGGCAAAAAATGACTGGAAACCATGACTAACAGCTGCCTCCCTTACCCAAAAAAGGGTCTCTGGATCAGTTTTCGCCCAATAGTCAAATCCTGCCAGTGAGATACTTTCCAACTGAAGGTTTCACAAAATTCTCTGCTTGGCTTCCAAACAGGCTCTACCTGATCAGAGAAGGAACAATTCTCCCAGTGATGATCACCATTCACCACTTTTCCGTGGCAATCAAAGTTCTGCTAGTGCCCAAAGCATCACAAGACAGGCTACAAGGGGGCATCTAATTCAAACCTTCTAGCATTTCAGTTTAGCTCCCACTGGAGAAATTTCAAGAGCAGCACCTCGAGCTTCACAGGTTCAGAGGACATCCAGCTATTTTACAGAATGACATTCAAACCAGGTGGCCATCAACTCAGCCAGTTAACACAGTTATTTCTTGACAGTCACTTTAAGAACCCACATGACAAAGCAGTCACCTGCAGGGAACCATTACCTTAATAAATTAGAACTTACACTCAATGAAGTTATTAAAATAAAATTAGTAAGTTTTTTTCAGATATACAAACAGGTATTGATGAACTCTGGAAAAAGGTATCAGTGAATAAAGCAGACAAATGTTTGGCAAGAAAACAGTACTATATACGAACATAAGGCAAAAACCTTTAGTAGAAGATCACAAGGAGATTTTTGATAACCAAAGGAAAAGACAGACTAAAATAAGACAGATACAATGTATTTGTTTCCCAACATGTTTGTCCCTCGGGGCCCTCAAAGTGTGTGAAGTGAAATACAGGACTTCCAGACCTTGTGGTTCAGAGTATTCTCTGCCTGTGGACATGTGGTTCAAAAAAAAAAAAAAATCTATGTACCCTACTCTGCTTAGACAGTTTGGTCCGAGTTGTAGAAGTCAAAGAGCAGCAAGAGGTAACCGAACACTTTGTATTATTTAGAACGTGAATTTCTATCTACATAAAGTATCCTTGGTAACTGGAATGTGGATTTTCATCTTTCAATTAGGAACTCAGGATATCAGGATTACTTTCTGTGGACTTGGAATGTCCTCAATTTAATTCCTACTCTAGTCAATGCTGAGCCATAGTTAATAAAGAGTTCATAGGATCAGGAAATGCTAAAAATAGGGTTTGTTTTCTCTAGGTAACCTTTATTCATGCAATCTGTCTGGTAAAAGACTTTCAGATGGAACAGTATAAATGGAACCCGTTGCCTTTAATAGAAAGCACATTAAGGGGCAACGGGCTGATCATTTAAAATACAGATTTGTAACACCTGTCATAGGCACAAACTGCATACTCTGGAGGCCAGTAGTTTACAGATCTAGACTTTACATCATTTCAAAGCCTCAAGTGAGGTGTCTTCTGATCTGGACAATTTGATTTACCTTTAACCAACTGACTTCAAATATAACAGTTGGTGCCATAAAGAGGCTACACCCGTGTTAAGACCTCTGGGCAACTAACTGTCTGAAGCTGAATCTAAGGTCAGAAATCTAAGGTCAGAAATGGACAAGAAAACACTTGCCTTGTCCATTGTACATAGTGACTACCAGAGGGTCAGTTCTGCACATACCATGGACATCACTGAGCTCTTAAGCTCAGCCCTTCACAGCCAAGGAAGTCTGTGGCACATGAGGCTGAATATCTTAGATCTGAGAACCATGGAGCCTGGGGACAAATACCTTAGTGACCCGGGCTCACAACAGACACTATCCATGTGATCTACACCCAGTGGGGCTTCCCTGGTGGTCAAGCGGAGGGCGTCTCCCCCAGGACAGTTAGTGAGGATCTTCACAACTCTGTCTTGGGAATAACTCTTATGTGGACTCATAAGGAACAGGAGTATCAGCCTACATCATGTTTTGACCCTTCCATGTCCAAGGGGAAGAAACAATGGGGACCAGACCCTGCAACAGAGTTGGGAAGAGTCAAAGCTAAACATGAGCCAAGAGCTTTCACTTAAGGTCAATACAGTCATCAATCCAGGCACATGGGTTAGAGCTGCCAGAAGTGCAAGCAGGAGGGTTTCCAACACTGTCATTCTTCTCATGCACTCAAAGGGGTTTTAAATGAGTAGGCAGTGTCAACTAAAATAGGTTTCCTAAAATTTATGGAAGACTACACAGGCAGAATGTCTGAAGTGAGAACACATTCTTCACATTAACGAGCACCGATTTTTCAAAGTCAAAGGAGATTATATTCACTTTAGAAGACAAAAATTGAAGAAGGGATCTCTTACAAAAATATAGGGAAAATAAAGACTTCAGATCATATTTTACTGTAAACAGTATAGGAGGTATATAGCATTGAAATCCAATACTTAACATATTAAAATGTCCATAGAAGTATGGATCTAAACCTAGTATTCTTGACTGCCCTATAAGGCACAGTGCTAAAAGTGTTCTATCATATTTATTTTAGAACTAAGGATTACATAGAGCTGATATATAATCAAATTTTAGATCATTAAACACACTCAACATTTGTGGTGGAAAGTATGAGATGCAAAAGGCACATCCTTCATAAATACGTTATTAGAGTTTTGGCTTCCTGATGGATCAGTGGGAGAAATGGGTGAAGAACCTCCTCGAAGGAAAGCATCTCCATCACAGGAAAATGGAAGAAAAAGCTGCTTATTGCAGTAGGCTCTTAGCCTGTCCCTTTCCTGTTGAAAGACACATCCAGGTGTCTTAGCATTTGGTTAGATGACAGCTGCCCCAGGCCACACCTTGAACCTCAGTTTACTTGTTTTCATTCAGAACCATATACAGAGGCACAGAGGGATTGACTCCACTTGTGCAGAACAATTCAGGGCAAAAGGAAAAATCAAGAATCTTTTGTGGAGGTTCCCAGGACAGTGTCCAAATCACTTCCCACTCAGACTTACCAACTAAACAGGAGCAAAAGAGTCTACCTACGAACAGGACCTCACATGGCCAGCATACCACATCACACAAAACCAATGAAGTTCGTCTCCCAAAATGCATTCTCAGGTGGAGAAATCATAACCCATGATATGAAGAACCAACAGACCAAGGAAAAGTATCCCTCACAAGCTACTACCCTATAAAGACACAGAGCCTATGGGGACAATGGTTAGAAGATGATTTCCTGCGCAAAGTGGATTGAAGAGCCTGAAATCTCAGCCCAGTGTGCGCGAACACTCGGGGACAGTGTGGCCAGGCTTATCACTGCGTCATCAACATCCTACGGTCATTTAAGAAACTGATGAAGTTTCTTCCAGGGCATCAGAAAGGTGAAAAACTTCACTGCACAATTCATACTTTTAATAGGAATGTACCCCTATTTTGACACAGAAGGAATAAGAGCATCAGGCAGACAAGCTGAAGAATTACTTTATAGTCTCACCACAGAGGCAGCATTACGAGAATCACACTAGATCCATGTACACTCTAGATAATGGAAAATGGCCTTGGAAGTTTTTGCCTTGGTGCATTAACGCAGCGTCCAGCATAGCCCTGTCCCTCCACAGGGAACCCAGGTAGATGAGGGTTTCCAACACATCCCTGGCTCCCTTCTCATTCAGCTCTTGGAGGATCCAATGGGAAGGCAGTGTTTCCCTATCAGGCCTTGTTACTGCTGGAAACAAGCCCTAAGCCTGTCATAAACAGGCCTTAAAAAACTGGTCATATACAGGGTTTCTGCAGCAATGTGACATGCTCGTGATGGCTATCACGCACACTGCTAGCAGTTGTTGGTTTACTGGAGCAAGGCAAGGAACACCCGGCCCTCCTGGAGCGGAAAACTGCTCAAACTACCAATAGCATGAGCAGCCTGTGCCTTAACAAGTTTTTGCTGCAGATAATCAGCCAGAGCCTGTTTCTCGCTCCTCGCTAATGTTGTTTCCTATAAGGAATGCTTTAATCTATCATCTACAGAAGCAATGCTTATCACTGGCTTACTGTTAATAAGTATGTGGGTCAAAGTGTTCGTGGCTGTCAGCTCTGAAGGCTGTCAGCCCCTGATCCCACTTTACACTATTTCTGTCATTGTATTCAATTCCTCTAGTCCCGCTGGGTTGGGGTCTCCACCACCAAGCTGGTCTCGGTAAGTGACATCCAACATGGGGGCTCAAACCTGGGTCAAAGGGTCACCAAAGCGATGGCTGAAGAACGTGGAACTATGCTGGAGGATGCCAAGTACTCTTAAGCAATCCCTGTGGTAAGAAGGGGAGCTTAGAAGCATCAGGATAATAATGGGACAAGGGTTGAGCAGGCACGAGGCTTATTTGAGTCTGCTTCAGCATCTCCTCAGAAAAGGAGGAGTGAAGGTTAGCACCAGCTGACGCATGCAGCTTTTTAGTGCAGGAGAGAAATACTGCCCCCGGTTTCCAGACCAAGGAACTACGAATGTAGAGGTCTGGGAAAAGGTAGGCAGCACACTGAAAAAGGCATAAGGATAGTGGCTGAGGATATTCCTATCTCTTTCTGGTCAGTGTGGGCTCTGGTTCGTTCCACCTTGGAGCCTGTCCACACAGATGACGAGGAGGAGGAATCAGAGGAAGGAGAGTCTAATGAACTCACAGAAGAGGTGCAGAGCAGGTTTGCTTCCCAGCTAAAGAGGCAAAGGAGGGAGGTTTGTCCCTACCTCTCTGCACCCCCTCATTTTGAAGAAAAGGAGTGGCCTGACCCTCCAGATCTTTTCTAGAGGACACCGGGTGAAAAGTAGTTGCCCCAGGGACTGTTTGAGCAGTGCCTTGAGCGACCACTGTCAGTTCTATTCACGCAGGAATCCAGCAAGCTAGATGAGAAGGTGATATGGATGCTTGGCAGTTCCCTGTTAGAATACACTCACCTGATCAACAGGATAATATTATAGCTACATTTGAGCCTTCTCCTTTTAAAATACTTAAAGAATTTAAACAAGCTATTAATCAAAATGGACCAGGTTCTCCTTTTGTAATGGGACTGTTAAAGAATGTTGCTGTCTCCAGTCAGATGATGCCAGTGGGGACTGTAGGATTATTTCTTGGTCTGGTTTAAATTTAAAAAGGAATGCAAGTACATACAGGAGTCATTGATTCAGATTACAATGGGGAAATTCAAATTGTTATATCTACTTCTGTTCCCTGGAAAGCAGAGCCAGGAGAGCGCATAGCACAGCTCCTGATTGTGCCGTAGGTGGAAATTGGAAAAAGTGAAACTAAACGAACATGAGGATTTGGAAGCACAAACAAGGCAAAGCAGCTTACTGAGTGAATCAAATTACTGACAAATGTCCTACCTGTGAACTAACTATTCAGGGAAAAAAATTTAAAGGATTGGTAGATACAGGAGCAGACATTTCAAACATTTCTCTACAGCACTGTCCATGTGGACATTCAACCCACTCAATTTAACATAGTTGGAGTTGGTAAAGCCCCTGACATGTATCAAAGCAGTTATATTTTGCATTGTGAAGGACCTGATGGACAATCTGGGACTATTTAACCAATTGTAACTTCTGTATCTATAAATTTGTGGGGAAGAGATTTATTACAGCAATGGGGAGCACAAATGTTAGTTCCAGAACAATTATATAGCCCTCAAAGTCAGCATATGATGCAAGAGATGGGGTATATGCCTGGCATGGAATAAGGAAAAATTTTACAAGGGTTAAAGAAACCACTTCAAGCAGAAGGACAGAATTCTCATCAAGGTTTAGGGTATCATTTTTGATGGCAGCCATTGTTAAACTTCCAGAACCTATAGCTTTACACAGTGGTTAACAGATAAGCCAATGTGGATAGAACAATGGCCGCTGAGTAAAGAAACTGGAGGCCTTAAAGAACTTAGTTACCAAACAATTAGAAAAAGGACACACAGCTCCAACATTTTTCCCCTGGAATTCTCCAGTCTTTGTTATTAAGAAAAAATCAGGTCAATGGAGGATGTTTACAGATCTTAAAGCCATTAATTCAGTTATACAACCTATGGGAGCATTGCAGCCAGGATTGCCTTCTCCTGCTATGATTCCAAAAACTTGGCCTTTAATATTCAGATTTACAAGACTTTCTTTACTATCGCCTTAGCTGAGCAAGACTGAACTGTTTGCCTTTACAATTCCTGCTATAAACAACCTGCAGCGTGCTAAGCATTTTCATTGGAAAGTGTTTGCCACAAGGCACGTTAAAGAGTGCAATAATTTGCCAGACATATGTAGGGCAGGCAATTGAATCTACTCATAAAAAATTTTCACAGCATTACATTATGTAGATGATATTCTTTGTGCTGCCTCCACTTGGGAAATATTACTCCAATGTTCTTATCACTTGCAAAACTCGATTTCTCATGCCGGTTTAATTATAGCTCCTGAAAAAATTCAGACACCTGCTCCTTACTCCTACTTGGGGACCTCAGTAAATGACACTACAATAGTGCCACAGAAAGTAACCATACATAAGGATCAATTGAAAACATTGAGTGACTTTCCAAAATTACTAGGGGACATTAATTGGTTACTACCTGCTCTAGGCATTCCTACCTATGCCATGAGTAATCTATTCTCTAGCCTTAGAGAAGATCCTAGTCTCAACTAACCCTTGGCAATTAACAAAGGAGGCTCAGGTAGAGTTACAGCTAATTGAAAAGCAAGTGCATAAGGCTCAAATAGAATAGATCCAGAGAATGATGGTTTCCAGCTGCATCCATGTCCCTACAAAGGACACACTCATCCTTTTTTATGGCTGCATAGTATTCCATGGTGTATATGTGCCACATTTTCTTAATCCAGTCTGTCATTGATGGACATTTGGGTTGATTCCAAGTCTTTGCTATTGTGAATAGTGAAGAACAGAAAACCAAACACCGCATGTTCTCACTCATAGGTGGGAACTGAACAATGAGATCACTTGGACTTGGGAAGGGGAACATCACACACCGGGGCCTATCATGGGGAGGGGGGAGGGATTGCATTGGGAGTTATACCTGATGTAAATGAGTTGATGGGTGCTGACGAGTTGATGGGTGCAGCACAGCAACATGGCACAAGTATACATATGTAACAAACCTGCACGTTATGCACATGTACCCTAGAACTTAAAGTATAATAATAATAAAACTTTTGGCCTCAGAAAAAAAAATAGATCCAGAGAAGATTCTAGATTTGCTAATTTTTCTGACTCAACATTCACCTACTGGTGTTATTGTCCAACAGCAGGACTTTGTAGATTGGCTTTTTCTTCCACATACTAATTCACGGACTCTAACTCCTTATTTGGATCAAATTCCTACTCTGACAGGAAATGGGAGAACTCAAATTGCTCAATTACATGGATATGACCCTGGAAAAATTATTGTCTCTCTTACAAAGGCACAAATACAACAGGCCTTTATAAATAGTCTTACTTGGCAAACCCATTTAGCTGATTTCATAGGTGTTCTTGATAATCACTTTCTGAAAACAAAATTTCTATTTTTAAAATTGGATTCTCCCTAGAATAACTAAATTTAAACCAATTGAAGGTGCTGAAATATTTTTTTACAGATGAGTCTAGTAATGGTAGAGCTTCTTAAAGTGTTGTAGACACTCTGTACTTCAGCTCAAAAAGCAGAACCTTGTAGCTGTAATTGAGGTGCTGGCTACTTTTGAGATGCCTGTCAATGTAATTTCTGATCCTTTATATGTAGTCCATTCTACACAGTTGAAAATGCTCAACTACAATTCCTCACAGATGAGCAACATGACTTTATCTAATTACAAACCACAATTAGGAATAGAATGCACCCTTTTTACATTACTCATATTAGAGCTCACACACCTCTTCCAGGACCTTTGACTGCAGGGAATCAAATGGCTGATCGCCTGGTTGCTACTGCAATATCTAATGCGAGACACTTTCACAATTTAACCCATGTTAGTGACTCTGGTCTCAAACTCAGATACAGCACTACCTGGAAAGAAGCTAAAGCTATTATCCAGCAGTGCCCAACTTGCCAAAAGGTACATTCCTTATCTTTTACAGGAGGAGTTAATCCTCGAGGATTGGAACCTAATTCTCTTTGGCAAATAGATGTCACACATGTTCCCTCGTTTGGGAGACTAGCTTATGTATGTGTGTGGACACCTTTTCTCACTTTGGGCTACATGCCAATCAGGAGAGTCTTCTGTGTTGAACGTCGTCACCTTTTGCAGTGTTTTGTAGTGATGAGCATGCCAGCTTCTATTAAAACAGATAATGCCCCAGGCTGTACTAGCCAAGCTCCAGCTACGTTTTTCTCTATATGGAATATTAAACACATTACTGGCATCCCATATAATTCACAAGGACAAGCCATTGTAGCAAGAATGAATCTCTCCCTAAGACAGCAATTACAAAAACAAAGGGAGACTGACTATGGGACCCCACATATACAATTGAATCTAGCATGATTGACTTTAAATTTTTTGAGCAATGTGACATGCTATCGGCAGATGCTATCAGCAGCCGAACAACATCTACAGAAACCAGTGGCAAAGAGAAGCAGAACTGATTTGGTGGAGAGATCTGATAACACAAAGTTTGGAAATAGGTAAAATAATAACTTGGGGTAGAGGTTATGCTTGTGCTTCTGCAGTCCAGAATCAGCAGCTGATTTGGATACCATCGAGACACCTGGAACCTTATCATGAGCCAGATGCTAAGGAAGAGATTTTGGGAGGAAACTGAGGACTCCTGGTTGCAGCCATGTTGAGGCTGACAATAAGGAAGACACTAGTCCCAGTGAGCAACACTTACCAGGCACAGCCACCCACCTGGGGTCAGATCAAAAAGTTGACACAGATGGCAGAAAAAAATCTGAAGGTGGGACAACCAGTTACAATGAGTAATCTAATGGTAGCTGTGATGGTTGCGCTCACCATTGCAGTGAGTATTCCCCCAGTAACTGCTGAAACAAAAGACAATTATACTTATTGGGCATATATTCCACCACTTCTATGGCCAGTAATGTGGTTAGACCCCCCAATAGAGGTATACACTAATGCTAGTTTTTGGATGCTTGGTTCTACAGATAATAGAGGCCCGTCTCACCCCCAAAAGGAACAATTATGAATATTTCATTGGGATTTGAGCATCTACCCGTTTGCTTGCGAAAAGCCAACGGGTGTTTACCTCCCAGTCACTAATCTTGGCTGGTAATAGTATCTTAAGGTAACATCTCTGTGGCACAATTACACATGCTTTCTGGTCTTAGTATTTGTTACAATGATTATGCTCCTGTAGCCAAAGTTTACCGCCCTCAAAAACCTATCTGTAAAGTGGATTGGACACGGTCAGAAAAAATGAAGGCATTTGCTTCACTTGGTTGGGGGTCTACACGACCAAGCTGGGTCTCTGTATTACAATTCATGGAATTGGAGGAAAAGTTAAAACGGCAAGACAGAATTAAGGTTAATCCTTCATAAGTGATTAAATTGCTCACACTTAAGTGAGAGCTATACCATTTTAGGTGTTTAGAAGCAAACTTAAGCTTATAAAATGAAGGCAGGCAGAGGTGTTGCATAATGATTCATATGGAGTCACTGATTGTTCCCCTAGAGGGGCATTTACGAGGCTCACCTCTGAATCTGCAGGTAATGGTCATCCTGCATCTAAACAAAATCTGATGGTGGACACTGTAAATACAGCAAGAGTTCCAATTATTCGGGCATATGGTAGTGTAGTGGCACCTCAACCCCAAATGATATGGCCTACTATAGGAGCTAAACATAAGGAGTTGTGGAAAATATTAATGGCACTAAAAAGGATAAAGATTTGGGAAGGAAGATATACTAAGCCAACCCAATATAATCCTAATTACATGTTAGAATTGGCTCACGATTCAGTCTAGATAGAGTTGCGTCCGTCCTCCTTTCCTGCTTGTAGTGGGTGATTTAAAACTTGATCTCCCTAATCATGTGACTGGTCAAGAATGTAGATTGTTTTCTTGTGTTAATTCTTCCTTGTATAACACTGATCACTCTATTTTAGTGGTAAGAGCCCGAGAAGGAGTATAGATACCTGTAAAGCTTTCCCGTCCTTGGGAAGCCTCTCCTTCTGTGCATATTGTTACTGAAATTCCCCAAAAGATTGAGGTGTGCTTGGCATTTCATTGCCACTTTAAAATTATATGGGATTGACTGCTGTCATAGCTACTGCTGCAGTAGCTGGAGTTGCTTTGCATTCCACAATACAAACAGACTATGTCAACAATTGGCAGGAAAATTCTACTCTGCTGTGGAATTCCAAAACGAATATAGACCAGAAGCTAGCTAATCAATGATCTCCAACAAACTAACGTGGCTAGCAGGTCAAGTAACTAGCTTAGAATATAGAATGCAGTTACAATGTGACTGGAATATTTCTGATTTTTGCATTACTTCTCATCTGTATAATGAAACAGAGCATGAGTAGGAAAGAGTTAAGAGACATTTAAAGGGTCATACTAGAAATTTATCTTTACATAAGGAAGCCTCTCAGGCACATCTGACGCTAATGCCAGGAACGGAAGTGCTTGAAGGAGCTGAAGACAGATTAGCAGCTATTAACCCGTTAAAATGGATCAGGACACTTGGAGGCTCTGTGATTTCAATGATTGTGCTTTCAATCCGTGTTATCTTTGTATAGTCTGCAGATGCGGATCCTGAATCCTGCGAGAAGTAGCCCACTGTGACTAAGCTGCCTTTGCCTTTATCGCTTTGCAAAAACAGATAGGAGGACATGCTGGGAACAAGCCCTAAGCCTGTCATAAACAGACCTTAAAGAAACCAACCACAAACAAGATTTCTGCAGCAATGTGACATGCTCATGATGGCTATTACACACAATTGCTAGAAGTTGTTGGTTTACTGGAGCAGGGCAAGGAATGCCCAGGCTGCCCGGAGCGGAAAACTGCTCAAACCACAAATAGCATGAGTGGCCTGTGCCTTAACAACATGTTTTGGCTGCAGACAATCAGCTAGAGCCTGTTTCTCTGCTCCTAAGAATGCTTTGTTTCTAATAAGGAACGCTTTTAATCTATAATCTATAGAAGCAATGCTTATCACTGGCTTACTGTCAATAAATATGTGGGTCAAGCTCTGTTCGTGGCTCTCAGCTCTGAAGGCTGTCAGCCCCCTGGATCCCACTTTACACTCTGTGTCATTGTCTTCAATTCCTCTAGCGCCACTGGGTTGGGGTCTCCATGACTAAGCTGGGTCTTGGTAGTTACAATTCATGGAACTGGAGGAAAAGTTAAAATGGCAAGACAGAATTAAGGTTAATCCTTCATAAGTGATTAAATTGCTCACACTCAAGGGAGAGCTATACCATTTTAGGTGTTTAGAAGCAAAACTTAGCTTATAAAATAATGTGGTATTATGTTAGATCATCTTTCCCCTGAGCAGTAATAGAATGATGAGTGTATTGTTAGAAAAGTGTTAATTGCCAGTAAAATATCCCACAGCAATAGAAACCTAGGACTTCTGGACTCATTCCTCTCTGATGTGGGTAACAGGTTCGTTTCTCCCACACTGTCTTTCCATGACATTTCCCATCATTTTCACAGGAAAAGAAATGCAGAATTCAAGTGTGCCTTAAAAGAAGCTGGGGTTAGAGTGGGAAGATATTTAGCTGAAAGACAACACTGACCAACTTCTGGATCACAGGGAAGAGAACAAACCCAACCTTCCCTGTCTTGGGAAAGCCTAGAGCTCATTGTCTCAGACGGGGCTGCTCAGACTCACTGAGCCACCTTCTATCCCACCTGTAAGTCAGGTGCCCAAAAGTTACAGAACTTGGGGTTGGTAGGAATGAGTTTCAGAGACCAATAGACTATCCATTGAGAGGTTCTTGAACAAGTGGTTACAGATTCCCTCCTACCTCTATCACCATTTCCTCAAATATAGCTTAGAACACCCAAATAGGAAAGCAGTTCATTAATGACACATCCTAAGTTAATGGTCACCACTCAGAGGAAGCAGCAGTAAGAACGCACAGGGATCATGGCTCTACCTTTCCTCTGCCATTCCTTTAAGGGATTGCTCTTGAATACTGTCTCAAATAACCACAGAGGAAGAGGGAAGGGAGGCTGCATCCTTCTAAAAGGTAGGTTCCTAAAGGTCAAAGACCACATTAATTATTACAGGAAAGGGATGGGAATCTGCCTTAAAAGTTCATATAGACCTCAACTTCATATGACTAATAGAACTTCCCGGTATAACCACAGTGGCTGTGAGCTGTTAGCCCACTGACATTGCATGCAGATCAAGGCACTTATTAAGCAGTATATCCACAAGCAACCACCCATTTGGTGGTGGTTTCCAGTAACGTGGACTTTGAGATGGTAGAAGCACTGAGCGTTGGAGGTGGACTCAGTACCCACAGGAGTCTTGACCAAGCCTGATCTGGTGGACAAGAGCACTTGACGTAAGGTCACTCACGTGGTACCAAACCTCCTGAGCCACCTGAAAGAATGCATGATTCTCAAGCATTCAAGTCATCAGGATATCCAGGACTGGTTCAGCCATGCTGAGGTTCTGCTGAGAGAATTTTAATGCCACCCACTCTTCGGGGATCTTCTGGAAGAAGGACTAGTTTTCTTCCTTGCAGGAAGACGACCAAATTTATTACGTTTATGAATCTCTGCCCTCGTTAGAAAATAAAGACAGTCACCAGAATATAACAAGAGTCCTAAGTTGGGCACCAACATACTCAGTAAACATGAAAAGTGATCTGGTAGAATTAATGCATTTATCAGAGAATTATTCCTTTAATACAGAAAGAGTAAAAGGGAAGGAAGATACTTGGCTGTTTGGCAAATGTCAAGTTGAGTTCTGCAAATTCTGTACTGTAATTGAACATATTTTCCTAGAAGGTAATAAGGCTGTAGGTAGAACAAACTGGCAGTTTGAAAATCAACATCTTGGCAGAGAGGATGCCAAGACTTGTGAATCATAGGACATTAGAGAATACCATAGAACAGCAAATCAAAGCACTGGAAGATCCAGCTGTTGATGTGCTACACATGGTGACTGATAGGGGGTCTAGCTCACCTTCACAAATATTCCAGAAAAAAGGTTTTTAACCTCCATAGAACTTCCAAGTCTAAAGTCCAAGCCATTAGATGTGAACAAGCTGGAAAACTGTTCTGACATTACTTCTGTATTGCAGAAAGTCAGAAGCAAAAGACCAAGAAAAAATTTGTTTCTTCACTTTTAAGGTAGATTCTTCCATAGCTGAAATCTGTAAGCACCCTATCTGCTACCACAAGGCCATCAACCGCATGTACAACCTCGTGTTGGCCCATAGGATTCTCCAGGACAAGATGAGGTCATCTCATTGCTCATGGGTCCCAGGTGCTTCATGTCTCTACAGAAAACACTGAGGACAAGGTCTATCCTTCTCTGTGTGCAACAGGAAGCACCTGCCACTGACAACGCCCCAACTGTGACAGACTCTTGAAGACAGGCAGACATACAGGCCTGTTGACATCCTAAACCTAGGTTTTCCCCTGGCAATTGACAAACCACTTTTGTTCCAGTACAAAAGCATCAGGTTGGTGGAAAAGAATTTCTGCAGACCCTTGTAGGGATGTGAATGAGTGATAAAGGCACAGTTAAGTCTTTGCATTTGTTAACTCTAAGACCTTACCCTATACCAGAGGGGAACAATTTCCATTTGAAGGCATCAATTTCAAGGAGACTGTTCACCAGCAGAAAGATCAAATGAGGAAAAAAAAAAAAAAAAAAAAAAGAATGACAAAAGTGTAATAGAATGAGTTCTGTGAACATGCTGCCATTTTGGGACAAGGAATAATGTACCAGAAAGCTCAAAAACAATCTTTGTACCATGCTGGACACCATTAGAGGTGTCACATGGCAAGACTTTATGACAGCTTACCAAAGACAACTGAACTTACCAAAGACAACTGAAGCTGCATAACTCAGATCTGTACAAAGTGGGGAAAATGAAACATATACAAGGAGACAATTATGAACTCAAGTCTGTTTCCATGGGAATAACCAAGTTAAAAAATCCCTCAGCACAACTGTCCAGGCTGAGATGACCACTTCCCTTTAGTGGCAGTCATGACAGAGCAGCCCAGACTCATAGGCTCATTTCAAGACCAGGTAGATTTACTACATTTGCTGATTGAATACTCAGATTTACTAGAAGATGGTTCACTGTGAAGGGGGAAAATGTGTTTTATTTTCTGTACCCAATCATCCATTACTAAGTAAATTTGCTATTAATGGCAGAAAAAAAAAAAAATCAAACAGATCAGGAACAACCTGTACAGCCTGTATGAGCAGAAGGTGTTAGGTTTTGAAGGGAAGGTGAGCGTTAAAGACACACAGAAAGAGGGTGGCTTGACAGCAAATGCAGGCTTTATGTCCAGCATAAAACCTATAGAAGTAGGGGACCAGCTTAATGCCAGAGCCCACCACTGCACAGGCTGGGGGTACTTATAGGTATGGGCAGGAGAGGTCTGAGCAATATGGCTTGTTGACCAGCAGGAGATCGGTAAGATGTTCCCATGATGAGGCAGTTCTGGTCCTTGTTTCATCGGGTTGTCATCGTTATGTTCCTTGGAACTTTGTCCAGCAGGAAATAGGGATGTTTCTTTAGTTTGGCCTTTGCCTTGTGGTCAAGTGGTTAGGCAGGATGTTTCTCATTGCCCGAACCCCCATGAACTATTTTACTTTGACCGAGGTCTACAAAATAGCAGGGAGCTTAAAAAATGGTTCAGTTTAGACTAACAGAAGGTACACACCCGCGTTGCCCTCAAGAACTTTCAGAGGGCCCAGGATACGCAGTGAACATGGTCCTGCCTACCATGGCTGTCGGACAGAGTGTGGGCAAGATCTCATGCTGGAAACTGAAGAGTTGCCCTTCCCAGAGGCAGTGGCATTGTCACAAGATGTCCTCTATTACTGGGGCTAAAAAACTTGTTTATGATAGGTGAAGAGACAGGGTCAGTCACTGGCCTTCAAGATCAAGATTTCAGATGCTTCAGAGATGGGAACGAAAAAAGTCAATGAAGCCCAATATTGCTAGCAAAGGAATATGAATCAGTCATAAGTTAATCCTACTGAAGATAGGTCCTCACATATTCAGCAGACCTTCCTGGTACAAGGAGTATATTATTCAATCAGCCTGCTCACATTGGGTGGTAAAGGAAGACACTCAAGAGGTACATCCACAAGCAAGAGATGATCTACTCAGTGGTCATCAGCGACATGAACATTTTTCATCATAGGAGTGATGAAAGTTGCTCAGAAAGTGGGCCCTAATACAGACAGCACCATAGTAATCTTGACAAAGCCTGATCTGGCAGCCAAAGTACCAAATACAAGATCCTTCATGTGATATGAACCCTGGTGTGCCACCCAGGTGCTGACTCCAACAGGCTCACTGCTGAGGACCAAGTAAACTCACGAGTCCCACTAAGTTCTCACCAGCTTTACTGCCAGGCTAAGACACACGAGTCTGAAAACTTCAAGGCTAGCCAATGAGGTCCCTGTTTCACACTGCTGTCAGTCACTGTGCAAGGTAAAGGGTTTTGCATCTGCTCCACAGACCAACATCAAATTCATTACAAACTAGCCCCCATATTGTTTGTTTTTCTCTTCGTAGAGCCATCCACAAGGACTGCTGAGCTATTCTCCCTAGAAAAACTTTTCCAGGAAACAGAAGGGTTAATGACTGGCAGACATCACCAAGAGCTACTTCTCCCTTCTAAAATGTGTCACTGGCTCCGTACTTTTGCATGTGGCTAAAGTAGGCCAAGCTACAAACCAAGTCAGCAGTAGCTTCCACCAGAGAAGGTAGCATAACATTGCCAGGCTTCCACAAGTCATGGGAGCTCAAAAAAGTGGTGTATGTCAGGAGAAGATTCTTTGAATTTAAAAAAGGGCATTAGTAGCCCAGTTAAAATGAGATGTACATTGAGAAATGGGATCCAAAATACTTTGTTCACATGTAGTTTTATAAGGGATGCTTTTCTCCATTTCAGAGCTTGTAAGTACAGTGAAGTATATGACAAGTAACAGCAAGAAGCAGTAAACATAATACCCATGTGTGGAGGCCCAAAGCTTCCTAACTTCCACTACACTTGAGAGAACAATGAGTTTTGCCCATCACCTACAACAATCATCTTAGAACAACTCATGATGTGTAGAAGAGATCCGCAGAGGAGGTGGGTCTAGTTTTAGATACTTGAATATATAAAAATCCCATGTACTTTTTGAGTGAAAAAAGGCAGGACATTTAAAAAGACAAGTCATCCCTTGAAAACAATGAAACTTGGTTATTCAGTGTTTACATTATCGAGTCTCACTTATTGCGTTACTTATTCTCTGCCTGTGCCAGCACTGAGCCCATCCTTCTGCACAAAAGGACTTCCAGGTGGTTTGCCATTTGATTAGAATGATTGACTGCCCCAGGCTACACCCTCAACTCAATTCACTTAATTGCATGCAGCATCATCTCTCAGCAGCCCAGGGGAATTGATGCCATTGGAAGAAACAACAATGATCATGACAGACAGAACTTAAGGGTAAACTATCCAACTTGTTCAAGTAGGGAAGACATTCTGGGAGACATTCTACAACTTCCTCAATAGAGGACCCAGTGATATGGAGCCCAGTCACCTACTTACGTGACCAGGTAGATTCTGATTCTACCCATTCAGTAACTGTTCTGACCCACCCTACATTCCTTGCAACACCGCCCTCCCACCACACATACACACTGGTTCACTACCTTCCTCTGAAATTCCTGGGATCTCTTTAATAAGTGTCAGAGACAAGTAAGTGACGCCTAGAGATATCCTTGTCCTAATGCTTAGAACCCATTAACATGTTTTTCAACATGGCGAGAGGGAATGAAGGGAACACATGGAAATATGCTCCCCCTGGATGATTTCTGTATCTTTCTAATTGGCCACCATGTTATCAGAAAGTCAAAGACTAAGAAGAGGGAAGCAAAAGTGCAGGTGGGCAAAAGAATTGAAGACGTACATTCGTCTTTGAGATGAATGACAATTCTAACTTTGAACAATAAAGAGGCCACAAGACAAACAGTGTAAGAGACCTCTGGACGAGTCAGTCAAAGAAACAGTGTCCTCTAGAGAAACAGGAGCCCAACCCTGCCGTCTTGATTTTATCAAAGTGAGAACCATTTTGAGTTTCTGGTCAAATACGAAAACAAGCAGCAGTATCATGACAGAGTTGTCAGGATTTGTGAATTACAGTTCAGTTGCTACTTTGTGATGTTCTCAAGTCATTGGAAGAGCCAAGTGTTGATAGGCTGCACACAGTGACTAGAAAGGTCTAAATCACCATTATAGATACTTCACAAAAAAATTGACTTCAACTGTTGTATAGCAGCCAAGTCCAAAATTGAAGACTCAAGTTAATTTTGAAGACATTGATTCAAATAGGAAAGTTATCAAGTTGACTTTACTTCATCACAGAATGACAAAGAAGCAAAATACGGGGAAAAGGCTCTAAAAATCTAGCAAGCCATTTTTTCAACCCATTTCTTTAGACTCTTATATGGCTGAAATCTCAGCTGCTGATCCCTTGGCCACCAGGAGGGCAGCAACTGCATCTCTAGCCACATGCCTTTGATTGTGTAGTTCTCATGTCCAACAACTGCAGAAGGGCAGTCTGCAGCTGCTCCAGATCAAGAATACCTGCAGCTGGCCCCTGGAAGAGCAGATACCACCAACAGGAAGTTCCCAGAGAAGAGGCTTTCATGGCCATCCCATGATAGACACCAACTCAAATTCCCCTGTAAACTAGGCTCTCTGTCTAGCACTCCATCTCCACAGTATGTCTCCAAGGAGAGGAAGCTACATTCTTCAAAACGGATGGCACAGCTAACATAGTAATGGGACTCTAATCAGTCTCCACTTATCCATTCATCCCTGAGGAATTAGTATATAAAAGCTGTGGTAGCAATTTGATTTCAGCGCTAAGACTAAACCCCTATTCTCAGAAGCACATGCTATAGTTGGAATGTCATCTCCCTGACTGGGGAAGATTGTTTTCAAACCTCGGAGGCATTCCTGCTCTCTGAATTATCCCATTCTCTTCCAGACTGATGAATGGCAAGTATATTTCCTGGTTTTGGTACTATCTTACAAACCAAAGTTTCAGGAGCATCAGTATCAACCTGCATGAATTATCTTGGAGCCAATGTTATAACCACCTGTAATGTCTGTGTATGCACGATCATGAAGAGAACAAGAAATGCAGTAGTTGACAGATATTAGTCACCCAGGAAGGAAAACCTGTGTATTTTCCACTCCATCCAGTAAAGAAACATTGAGATTTGTCCCACAAGGTTTTGCCTTCATGTTTCCTGTTTTCATAGCAAAAAAAAAAAAAAAAAAAAAAAAAAAAAAAAAGATGTACATTTAAGAAGCCTTAGTCTGAGCACTTAGAAGGAAACAGGACAAAAAGTTCAGCATCACAGGAAACAGAACAAGACAGAACTTCTATACCTGTCTGGGCAAGCTTAGAAATCTCTCAGATGAGGCTGTTCACCAGTGAATTCAGCCACCTCCCATGTCTCTGGGTGGAAGATGTCTGAAGACAGCTCAGCTGGGCACATGGAAATGCATGCTGTTGGAGAACCAACATGCATACTTAGACATCCTTGACCAGGGTTGGGGTGGTTACAGACCGAATTCCGGGACCATTTTTTTCTTTCAGTGGTAGGTGAGGGCAAAGAATATAAGTAGCTCTTTGCTGGGATGGGCTACTCCATAGTACACCTCTTACAATACAAGGCATCATGGTGGTTCAAGACACACCCTTTCGTTCTAACCATTTCCAGAGAGGGTAACTATTAATCTCCATCCTAAAGACAGTGAGAAATGGGAAGAAGTTCAGAAATAGCACTTCTAATCTATCGGGAAGAATGAAAGCACATCACTAAAGCTAAGTAAAATGGAACTGACAACTCCTCAAAATTCAACTTCAGGGAAGACAACAAGACTTTTCAGGGTAAGTACAAGGTTAACTTATGTGGTCTCCCTGCAGGTCAGCTATCAAGCACAGACATTTTCTGGGATCAACCATCTCCATGCAGTTTAATAAAAAGGCAGCTCCAACAGAAATCCAAGGAGGAAAAGCCACTAAACACATTGTCCCCTCTTTTGGAAACTCCTGGTATTCACTTGTCTTCAATGCTGTAGGGTTAAGACAACATCATTTCAACTTCACTAAGGGACTGCTATTCAAGAAGTTTGGTCACTTTTCACAACTGCCTTCTGAAAAGAGGCCTTTTTAACTTCTATTTCATACCTCTTCAAGGTAGAAATGATACTATCATAAGCTATCTCTGAGTAAAGAATTCCAGGAACATACAGCTCCTTAGGGCCATGAATCCCTAACCTATGGGCAATGTTCTCCCCATTTAGTAGAGGTTCATAATGAGACAGGGATGAGGATGGCAATTATCCTTCAAAAGTTTAACAGGTAGCATGATATCATGGGTAGTGATCAAGCGTCTTTTGTTGGTCAAACTGCAAGGCCTCCGAGCCTTCTGGGAGGCCCCCCTCTGTACTTCCTTACAAAGCACAACTTTAGTAAACAACCCTGTGAAGTTCATTTTGCAAAAACCTCCCACACACTTGACAGCCGATTATTTTCAACATCTGATGAGGTTCTTCCACTGTCTCCCAGGTGATGTCTGATATTCCCAACTGGTCCTTAGCATGAATCCTGTCAGTTTGGCCAGCAAACCCCCTTCTCTGAAGTTTCTCTGGGTAGTTTTCCATCCACTGACCCCATACTTTCTTGACTATAAATTTCTATTTGCCCACACTGTACTTTAACAGGTGACAAGGCAGCCAAAATTGTATTTAAAATACACTTTGTAAAAGTTTGAGAGATGAGATTCCCTTTGACTATTTGAGGGCAGTAATCCATCATGAAATTATGAATTCTTCCACTCTATTAATCTTGTATTGTTACAGTGAAAACCAAGCCTGTGTCATTGTCACACTACATAAGATTCTCCAGGACAAGGTGAGGTCATCTTACTGATGGGTCCCAGGTGCTCCACATCTGCAGAAAACAGTGAGGACCAGCTCTGTCCTCCTGTGCCTAACAGACCTCTGAACACACTCAACTATGACATGGGAGTTTTTGAAAGAACTCAGCTTCTGCCTGAAATGTTCTCTTTAAGGAAGCTACAACCTGTTATGTGTTTCCTAATTTTGGGGTTTTCCAATTGACAGACTACTTTATTCTGGGACAAAAGCATGTTTGGTGAAAGAATTTTAGGAAACCTGCATAAGAGTGTGGGTGAGAGTGGTAAGTGGGGACTGGGAATAAGCTCCCTTCTCTCCCATCCTTCTGTTAAAGAACAAATTGTTTTTCTTAACTCCCTCTAGTTTTAGACAAGAAACAGAAGCCGTTATTTTCCAGTGAGTGGAAGGCAGGAACGGTTAAAACCTTACAGTTGATGTTGACACTAAAACCTCCGCCATGCCAAAAGAACAGTTTCCATTCGAAAGTATCAATTTCAAGGTAACCAATCATTAGGAGTAGGATCGACCAACAAGGGATAATGACAAACATGAAATATTAAGAATGAATTCTCTGGACATATTCCCCTCCTTGGGCAAGTAAAGATGACCTACCAGAAAAAAACCCAAAGAAAACTAAAAGTAGTTCCCACCTATGGGCCTATCACGGGGAGGGGGGAGGGGAGAGGGATTGCATTGGGAGTTACACCTGATGTAAATGACGAGTTGATGGGTGCAGCACGCCAACATGGCACAGGTATACATATGTAACAACCCTGCACATTATCCACATGTACCCTAGAACTTAAAGTATAATAAAAATAAAAATAAAAATAAAAAAACTTGGAAGAAAGGCCTTGGATAATCTATAAGCTATGCAATCAGCTTATTAAATATCCTTGTCTCTTTGCAAGGCAGGAATTGAGAATTGAATTATTGTGTTTTTATCAATAGATTATAGTTAGGCTCATAAAAAAAAAAAACTAAAAGCACCCGATTTCATGTTAAACTGGACACCATTCCTTAGAGCTGTCATATGGCAAGATCTCATTGTTACAGCCTGTAGTTTACCCAGACTCACTTTGCTTTCTATGAAAGAAGGTAAAATTTGGAAGGTACACAAGGAAGCAATTATGAGCTCAGAAGTCTGTTCCCATGACAATGACTAGCAACTTAAACTCCCCTTCAGCAAAGCTAATGAGTCTGAATTGACCATACCCAGCAGTAAAGGTAAACAGGACAGAGCAACCCAGATTCTTACAGATTCATGCTCGAAGACTAAAAAGACACACCCAAGCCATTGAATTCTCATTGGCTTTACTAGAAGACAGTTCATTCTGAACTGAAAATTGCCAGGTGTGATTCAGCTTCTGCATGCAACCTCCAATACTATATGGAGATGGTGATATGGCAGAGAAAACTCAGAACACAGGGACCAAGAACCACGTGAACAGCCAGCAGACAGAAGGCACACACCTGCACTGACCTCATCTACTCACAAGAGAGCCCTGGGCATGAAGGAAGGCCTGGTCCTACTCCACCAAGGCCATCAGTGGGGATCGGAGCCTGGTCCAGAGCTCTGTGATGGAGGCTATCTGGGGATTAGTCCTTCCTAGAGGCAGTGGTATTGTCAGAAGATGTCCTCTGGTGCAGAAACTGAAAAACTTTTGCATAAATGTCAGTATAGAGGCAAGGTACTTATTAGGACACCCAGATAGAGATGCTTTGGACACAGAAAGATCAATAAAGCTCAACATGTCATTGCTGGGAAGAGATGGGAATTAGTTAAGAGCTTATCAGTCTGGAGATCAGCTCCCCCCAGTAGACATTCCTGGTATGAGTCAAGAGGCTTGGGCTATCAGCCCACTGACCTTGCACATCCTGTTACATGGACATCCCCACCACAGAAGCACTAGAATATGACTCAGGAGGTGGACAGCAAAGCAGATAATACCACAGTTATCTGGACAAAGCCTTTTCTGGTGGACAAAGTTGCCAAAGTCAAGTTCCTTGATGCGATATAAAACCTGGTATACCAATAGCCATGTGCTCATCACTGAGGAATAGATAAGATCACCAAGTCTACTGGTTTAGTGTTACTCCCAAAGTAACTGTCAGATATCACAGCTAGACAATAAAGTTCCTGTTTTTCACATGATTGTCAGTGTGCAGGATCGAGGGTTCTGAACCTATTGGCAGCTCTACTGACCAACGGCTTGTTCATCACAAGAAGAGTCCTAGCATAACTTATTTCCCTTATTATAATTATTCCAAGACTTCTTAGCCACTCTCCAAGAAAGTAAATCAAGGGAAAAAAGCAAAACAGGGCTAAGGACTGGAAGACGTCACCAACAGCTACATTTTCCACTCAAACACATAGGCTCCATGTTTGAGCCAAAGGTCAGTTAATCTGACAGTGACACTGCAGACTGTAATGGCTTCAGAATTGTGCTGTCTCCTGACTGGCTCTGTCTATACTGAGGGGAAGATGCAATGTTGCTCATGACAAGTGTTCTTTCCACTTATTTAGGACATTGTGTCTAGTGGTACTAAAGGCATCTAGTGAAGACCTATCAATGTCCAGCTCCAACCTTCTGGCATTTAGGTCTTCGCTTTATGTAGAGGAAACTTAGGGGTAGCACCCGATACACCACAGCTTTGGGGGACATCCAAGTACAAGATACCATGAGTCCACTGAGTATAGAGGGACATAATTTTAGTCAGAAATACAAAGTACTTCTCAGTAGCATCCCCACCAGTCTTTATGTTCAGGTAGGAGAGCTCCTACACGAACTCACAGGACAGAGAACACTCACTTACAGGGCACCATGGTTTTTAACACAATATTTGCAAAGGAGACTAAGATCAAGAAAGTAGGATACAGTTCATATCCTCAAAGATCAAGTGTCAGATAGTAGCATATCAAAGAATGAAGTCATGAAACAGGTTAAGACATGCCACACCACTTTAAATATAGTACTCTAAAATATGAGATCATTTACATGAGAAGTAGAAGGATACAATTTTCTGATACCCTGAATCACAAAATAAAAATGCTGCAATGCAGAACAAGAAGAAGTTGTATTTTAGTCACTCAAACTCTTCTCATTTTGGTCCCACAAGTGTAGCATAGAGAAAGACAATGCAAAAGGCATTTGGTTTCTGGATACTATCTATGGCACATGCCACGTGGTTCAAAAACATGAACTCTTCTGTTGGGATGGCTCACCTGTCAGAGGTATAGATCAACATAAGGAGTAGCATCTCATGATGCAACAGTAGCATAACAGACTCCAGAAAACGTCAATACTACCAGGAGGTAGTGGCACACTTGTTTTCTGCATCATATTTAGAATTTCTATATCATCCTTATTAATCAGAACATCAAGTCTCATCCAGAATTATTTTCAGTTCTAGACTTCCAAAGAGTTCTCTATTGTAATGGCTTGAAAAAAGCAGTCCATCCAGTGTTGAATTCCTGATCAAGTCAATCTTGAAGCATGCTAGACAACTCACAGTAATAGGAAATGTTAACGAACTTATTTCCAAGCAAACCTTTATTCCAGTACCACTGCACAATTAAGACTTTCACATGGAACTTCAAATAGAACCTTTTGGCAGCTTCGCAAGGCAGCATGTGTGGAAGACACCCAAAGTTAGAATGATGTGCACCAACTGTCAGTCCCCAGTCCTGTGATTGCTACCAGAAAATTATGCTGAAGAAATACTCTGTAGCCTTCTAAAATATCAAAGTCTTTCTGATCGGACAAATCCCTCAATTCGTCAACCAATTCTTCACAACAGGGAAATTCAGAGGTGTTCCCTAAGAAGGAAACCTGTCTCAACTTCCAGGAAACCATATTTGAAGCTCAACCTAAGACCAGCAGGGCACAGGAGACATGCTCACTTTGTCAGATGTGGGTTGTGCCAGTGGGTCAGCTCTGGACATAGCACAGAGGATGCTGGGCCCTTGGATTTAATCTTCACTATCCAAAGGGAGTCCATAGCAGAGAAGATGGAACACCTCAGATCTGAGAACCATAAATGTGGGGGGCCAGGGAAGTGGGGAAAGACCATGGTGGCCCAGGCCCACAGTCAATATTACTTATGTAATCCACACCCAGGGGAACCTCCTGGGGTTAAAATGGATGATCCCTACAAGAACAGTTTCAGATGGTCCAGGTAAAGTGTCCCACTACCTAAATCTGGCTTTAAATGACCCTTTATATGGATGGAAGTAACAAGAGTCTTGGCTACTTATGTCCATAGAAGGGCATCGAAATGACCTAGGTTGTATCCGCCAGTGGCTCATATGATGCGGATCAAATGACAAAAGTGGGTAAAGCCAAGCCAAATCCAATCATGTCTGGGAGCAGCTTTCCCCTAGAGGAAGCAGCTTGATTTTGAGCTCCCATGATTCAAGGGAGCCTAGCCAAACTGACTCAGAGGAGAATGGGTACTTTTCACCAGAAACAAGAGTATTAATCCTCCAAAGCGAGATGTACACTATTCTTACCGGCTCGAACGATGAAGAGGTTATTTATGCAAGTAAGGGATAGTAGAGTATTTTAGATCCCTACACCTCCCTAAACACATGAGGATTGTGGCAACGAAAAGCAAAAGGTGATAGACATTACAATATTCACACACATTCACACATGTACCATGTGTGCATATTGTAATGAGATATCATTTGGTCAGATCAAAACCTGCTGACCTCCATGACCCTCAAAGGAAGAATGAGAAGTATTTCAGTCAGCTTAGAATAAATCATGGTATGTAAAGAAGATCTGACAAATGAGTCAGGTCTCATTCTAGAACCACAGGCACACCATCATATTCAGTTTTGTGAGAAAAAGCTCAAGATTTAGAACAACAAAACAAGTTACTCTTATGTTATTCACTCCCAATATTGCATTAATTATTTCCTATGCCCCCAGAAGCACTGAGCCCATTCTTCTGCAGAAAGAGACACTTCGGTGGTTTGCCATTTGATTAGAATCACTGGGCTCAGGAGCCATGTTCTTACCCTTTGTTCACTTTTTTCCAAACAGAGCCACATTCCAGAAGCACAGGAGATAAGTGCCTCAGAAGGGGAGCCCTATGATCATGGCAGGTAGAGGTGGGGCCAAAGATGCAGAGTCTTCTAAGGAGACACATTGTGAGATACATTCCATACCTCCCCAGAGACCCCTAAGGATAACTGGGCCACTGTCCTGTCTACATGACCAAGTGACAACTACCCTTTCAGTGGCTTCTAACCATTCAGCAGTTCAGCACCCCACTCTGGGCCTCCAGAGATCACGTCCAAAAAAGACCCGATGTAGGCAAATTGACATCTTGATCCTAATAGAGTCTGAGGGTGTTATGAAACATGCCAGTGGCACATTTAGGGAACATACTGAAATATGGTTGAAACCCAGCTGAATGTATAATTTAGATATCATCCAGGAGGACTGTCATCAAAAAAAAGGCACAGAAGTTCAGATGAGAGTCCAAGACAGATTTAAACATACATGCTATTTTGAGAGTCCCTAGTGTGAAAAGAGGCCACAAGAGAAGCAATGCAAGGGACCCCAAAAGGTAAGTCACAGAACCACTGTCCTCAGACCAACAAGATAGGAACCCAACCCCACCACCAGCTTGACCTCATCCAAGGGACAGCCATTTCAAAGTTGGAATCCCCAAGTGTAAAATAAAATTTTAAGCCCTAAATTTGTTATTTGTTAGTGCTTTCATTTCAAAGAAAGAAAACATATGTGTTCAAGTACCCTATTCTCTTTCAGGGTCTACTTTTCCAAAAGCCATACTGAGTCACTAACCTATCCTCATTATTTCAAATGAAAAGCCTCAAATATTTTTCCTGGGAAGCCTAATCAAAAAAAGATAGCTGTCTATCCTTCTTGCCCTTACCATACGAAGAGGTTAAGATTATAAACGTTGTTTAAATTTCAAACGACATGCATCAATGCTATAGAACTACTAAAATGTATACAAGAAGTCTGAAGTCATATTGATGAGTTTTTCTATGAAAAAAAAAGTCTACAATTAAAAATCTTCCCATAGTGTCCCCTGGCCATAGAAACCTTCCTTATTGAAAGCTATGCTACCTACCCATTAACGAGGAAATACACGTATCAATTTCCATTTATTCCACACGCCATAGAAACCTGGGAAAACTCAATGCCCATCTTTCTGAAGAGTCAACCTTGCTGTCCAAGAGTAATGGATACATTCCTCACCCTAGAGGGGCTAAACTGCCAAGAAGCCTCACACTTCAGGAGACCATAGTGTCCCTGCTTGGCAACCGCCCAGGTCAACAAAACAGCACGAAG
Organism: Macaca nemestrina; assembly: GCF_043159975.1. NCBI lineage: Eukaryota > Metazoa > Chordata > Mammalia > Primates > Cercopithecidae > Macaca > Macaca nemestrina. The sequence goes on from NC_092127.1 coordinate 187,261,737, forward strand.
AGACAGGCCATTTCTTGCCTTCACAGACACAGAGCAAAGCCTTTTCCACAGGGAGCTCTGATCTCCGGACCCTCCTGGTGGCAGCCATTGTTCTGGTTCTGTGACCACCCCCGCAAGGAGACATCTGTAAGTACAAACCTGAGAGGGGTTAGGCACTGGAGAGCAAGACTGGTAACTGCTTCCACATCACAGAAGAGCACTCTGGCTTACACTTCTATCCCAGAGGAGCCAGGAGGGCCTAGCAAGGAGACTATGGATTCTGAAATCCTTTCCATCACCTTCTTGAAGATTCCTGACCCCTTCTTCATTCCCAGAGAAGCAGCTCCTATTGACTCTAGAGCTGGAAGTCTCTCCCCTCATTTGACACCTTTGGTACAAATAATGTTGCTCCAGAAAGTCTGGAAAGAATACTGATCCTTCTGTAATCAGTCCTTACTTTCTCAGGGTGAATTCCCAAAAGCTACACCAACCTTTGCATTTTCAGCGAAGTTTTCAGAGGGGATTTAAGTCTGTTGCCCAACAGAAATACCTGCTCCTTGCAGGTTGGACTGATTCTGTGTCCTTCTCCCTAGACTGCTCAGCAGGACATGGACTCTCCTGGGCCAGAGACGCCTTCATCATAGTTACTGGACAGGGCTCAAGTTATTTCTCCATTCTGAGTAACATGAGCTGAACAAGGCCAAAACAATGCTCTAAGTCACCAGAACCCACATCGCCAACAGGGTCCAACACGGCCAAGGCACCACAGAGCCAAGCCACAGAAAACCCCTCTTGGCTCCCCATATGTTCCAGGCAGTACACAGCAAAGATAAGCCATGCTAAGGAACGGGCAGGACCTACAGTGTAATTGTAGGTGTCCCAGCGCAGGGTCTCTCCCATAAACTATATCCCTGATGGACTGTGCCAGAAGTTCAGGGCGCAGCTGGGAAACAAAGGCATTGAGGCATACTAACCCAAGCAGAGGTACAAACTCAAAACAGGTCTACACACCCCTATTTCTTCACGCAGTGAAACCCCTATAAAGAAGCTGCAGACCCAGTCATGGATGTAGACAAAAGGTCCTTTTACCTATGGGCTGTATAGCATCAAGATGAGGTCAAGAGCAGGCGTGCCATCTACTCAGCCATGAATCATGCACCATCTCTCAATACACAAACACAAAGAGCCCTGAAAACCTACAGAGGTTTGAGCTTCCACACAGCAGCATACAAAGCCTTGCTCCCTTCTCCACATACTTCTGAGTCCAACTTGTCACCAACTTAAAGCTCAGCACATTAAAGGAAATGGACAGGACGCATCTTGTCTCAGCTCACCAAGCCCATCTTACCTTCCTAGCATGCAGCTTTGAAAGCTAAGAAAACTTGTTTATTCCAGGTCCCCCTGAGATACCAGGATGCTTACTCACACTCCCATCTAGATCTTCCTGATTATATAAGCCTACCTAGAGATATGTGTTGATCTTGACTCAGGTCTCCAGATACAGTACAGTGAGTTTAAACACAGGTAACATCGTCACAGCTAGAAAGCAGCACAAACCTAAAAGAGCCTCTCTTCAGGTAAGAGGAAGATATCCCACCGAAGGACCCAGCCTCCAAGACAATGCCAGGTAGCAGTGCTCAGCTGAGTGCATCCATCTGAAAAGCTGTTATCAAGTAAGAAATAATCTCATCCCTTGCTGACAACTGGCCTTGCTTCGTGGAGATTATGCCTAAGGTCAGCAACCTTATGACCTTCTTGGAATACATGTAAGTTATATGCAGACTGATTCTTAGGGCAGTCTATTCACTCTAAGGCACTCCCAGCAGAAACAACCAGAAGCAGTGGTCGTGAAAAAAATCCAAGAGCCTCTTTGACCCAAGAGAGCTAAAACATGCTCCCCAGAAAATCATCAACATGAACCAGACAGGGTTAAAACCCAGAGGGCATGAGCCACAGTAACACCCTCAACCCAGAGAGATCATTGCCTCATGCTTTTCATCTCACTCAGTGAAGTCTACAAGGTGACACTGGTGACTGCAACATATTCAAAAATCCCCTTGTAACCTCCAGACAGGGGCCTGGCTGCCCAGAGAACCTACCGCTGCTGACCATGATGTACACTGTCCTCAGCCTGTCTGGGCCGTCTCATCTCTGATGTTTCCAAAGGCAACAAGAAAAGGTCAGAGGCAGCTGGCTTCCACCTGCCTTCATTTCTGCACTTTATTTGAAAGTTCAAGCAGCAACATGCAAACAGACAGACCATACATCTGCTGGGGAATGGTAAGGACAATTAACGCGGGGGATACCCCTTCAAGGATCAGGATTTGACACATTTCTGGGAGAAGCAATCCTCAGCAAACTAACACAAGAACAGAAAACCAAACACTGCACGTTCTCATTCATAAGTGGTAGTTGAACAATGAGAACATGTGGACACAGGGAGGGGAACATCACACACTAGGGCCTCTTGGGGGGTGGGGGGCTAGGGGAGGGAGAGCATTAGGACAAACACCTAATGCACGTGAGGCTTAAAACCTAGAGAACAGGTTGATAGGTGCAGCAAACGACTATGGCACATGTATACCCATGTAGCAAACCTGCAGATTCTGCACATGTATCCCAGAAGTTAAAAGTAAAATTAAAAAAGAAAAACGTATTCTCAGGCAGAGGGCCTAAAAGCAGTAAAATACCCTACAGGTTAGATATGGCTGTGTCTGCAGTTATGACCATGAAGGCACTAAATTCATTACTCATGAAGGCAATGATTGGATAATCCCGTGGCCACAAAACCTAGATCTGAGAGCCCAGGTTGTCCTAGCCTTGCGAATAAAGCCAGGCTCACAAGGAACACTGCCCACGGAGTTGATATTCTAAAGACATTTCCAGAGAAAATACTGAAGCTGAAAATTCTTCCAGGGAATCAGGATGGTGAACAAACAATCCCGAGTGCATTCTAATGAGAATAAGTCCATTTGGGAATGTAAAGATTAAGAGCACCAGAGAGACAAATTGGCAGCATTTATAATCTCATCCGAAGCTGGCAGGATGAGGTCACGCAAAACCCACGTAGACTTGTGTAAGACAGCGTCAAAGCCTGTCTTCGTCCATCAGAGCAGAGTACACTCCTGCACCTCTGATTAGACCTGGAGGTAGGTCACTGCTTCGGATACATCCTGTGCTTCTGTTTCAATTTGCAGAGGATCCAGCAGGGAGGTGGCATTTATCCTTCAGGCATCACTATAATACATGAGCCTGAAGGTTTAATATTCAGGACAGATGAAGCATATTCTTCATGTAAGAAATGTTTAATTCTCACTTGAGTATGAGAAATTAGACAGAAGTTTAAAAACCGCTTACAAAACCAAAATGGTAATAAGATAAATTTAAATTCTCTTCCCCCTAAAAACAGGGTCAAGCACATTGCTGGAAATGCATTCACTGAACAGTGAATAACCACATGAACAGAAAACCAAGACCTCAGCATCCATTCCAATATGATGTGGGCCACGGTGATTTCTCCAGATGTTTTTCCTATTTCCGAGTATTTTGTGACAGCAGAATGAAACAAGCATGCCTCAAAGAAAGCTTTCCTCAGAGTGGGGAGATACTGTGTAGCTGAAAACCAATACTGGACACTTCAGGATCACAAGAGAACAGAGCAGTCCACCCTGCACCTGTCTGGGGAAAGCCTAGAGCTCTCCCTCGCCTTGATGAGGCCCTATGCTGGCTCACTGTGCCACCTGTAAGACAGGTGCCTAATAACCACACCCCCCGGGCTGGTGCAAATGGGTCGTCTTTAGAAACCACAGAACTCAACTATTAACACCTACTGACAGGACCTTGAACAGCAGGTGACAGTCCCGTTTCCTGACAACTCTGAACCTTGTCTCTCAAGGACAACTCAGGGCCTGTGAATGGGACAGCAGCTCACCAATGGATGTCCTGGCCTACCAGACACCTCTGAATGTACAGCAAGAAAAGCACTGAAGGAAAATGCCTGTGCTTCGCCAATTCCTCTGGAGAGTCTCTTGGCCTCTCTGAATCACAGTCACAAAGGGAGAGGAAGTGGAGGCTGCCCCTCAAAGGGGCCTGTTCTTGAGTGTCAGACACGAACACCTGCTTATACCCTATGGCCAGGAAAAACTGTAGTCACACATGATGTAACTAAAAATATCCACGTCCTTTATTAATAACCTGGCACATTTTGGACCTATTCAAGTACACCTTAGAGCAGTTCACTATCTTCAGGTACAAAGCCTCCTTGGACCAATTCACAGGTCAAGGCATGGATGAACTGAAGTTCACCAAGGCCAAGAGCAACACGAATGAATGACCTGGTGGTCTGAGTACCAAGTACCAGACCAAGGAAGGAGGAGAGAGTTTGAGGTGTGAGACAGGGGGCAGTGGCCTAGGGCCTGTTACTGGGGGAGGGTGAAACAGTATCAATTCTTTATTCACCGACAGTGTGTTCTATGTCTGCGTGTGCACTCGCTATTCTTCCTATGTATTCTAACCTCTATTAAAGCATTTTCAGACTGTGTGGGAACCAACAAAAGGCCATCCCAATCCCAGGCTTGGAAGTGTCCCGGATATGGACACACAATGTCCAGCAGACCAGGGTCAGAGGATGACGTAAGGTGGTATCCAGCATGGGGGTCCAACATATACCACAGAAATGGACAAAGCCAAGCCAAACACGTCTGGCAGCAGCTTCCACTCGGCGAAGCCATGTGACGTTGGCAAGGCTCCCTCCCATTATGGGAGTTCAAGGAAGTGACAGAGGGGAGAAGTCCTTCTTTCAATAGAAGCAGCATTAATGGTCTAATTAAAATGAGATGCACACCCTTCCCTATGAGCTCAGAAGATGGAGAGAAGCATCCCTCACTCAACTACATGTGCACAAAATATTTCACATACCACTTCCCCTAACATGTAGTGAGGTGTGTGCAAATGACAAGCAATAGGTGATGAACACTACAATACTCATGAGCATCTGAGAGCCGTTCACAAGGATCTGAGCAATTGAGTGCTATTTTCAGGTACAAGACCTACCCACAGTGGTACACAGGTAAGGGCATGGGTGAAATGAAGTTCCCCGAGGCCAAGAGCAACGGGAATCAATTGCTAGACTAACAGTATGAAGAACAGGAGAATGCCAGGTGCAGAGACCAAAACTTTCTAACTTCCATGGTGCTCAAAGGAAGAGTGACAGTTGTGAATATCTTCCAGTCATTTTAGAACTATCCATAACACGAAAGGGAGGTCTGGCAAATGACGTAGTAAGCCTATTGTAGATACTTCAGTACACAGTCTCCCCTGTTTTGGGGTGAGAAAGCAAGATTTCATATAATGAAACCTTCAGTTCAAGTTAGCCTCAGTTGACTATTGACTTACTCGGTTATCGCCTTCATTATTCTCAAGGCTTTAGTAAGCATTGATGAGCCCATCCTTCCCCTCAAAGGATATCCAGGAGGTATGATACTTGATTGGAACAAATGGGCTGCCCCGGGCCATGCCTTCACCCTTATGGTTGTTTTTCAGGCAGCCACATCTCAGCGGGAAGCAATTAGCTCATCTGGAGGAGAAAAATTCCAGTGACCCAGCTTCTAGAGGTGGAGAGGATGCTCAGACTCTTGTACTCACAAATACCTCAGTATTCTTCCTATTCTCAGCTCTCTGCTTCTATGATCAGAAACTCATTGCTAAGTATCACAGAAGGTGATTGTACTGGCCTTTGTAACATCTTTTCACATACCCAGTGTTTCATAGGCATCAGTCCCACATGCGTGAATGCTTTTAGGAGCCGTATCTTACCCATTTGAAACAAACTCACACCTATGAGACCAAGGAAAAAGCAATGAGTCATTGGCAAATATTTAAACCACAGTCATCCAGGAAAGGAAATCGAAACCCTCCAGAATATTCCACTCGATGTATACAAGAGATATGGTAGAGATTTCACCCAGAATAGTTTGACTTCATATTCCATTGTTTTCATCATAACCAAGAAACCAAGATGCCCTCCCAGGTAACCTTGATCAGAGTGCCAAGATCTTAGTTAAAAGGCAGCAATCAAGCAGCTACAGCATTGCAGGAAAGAGAAAGTGACACAGTGTCTGGGCAGGCATAGATGCCATTCACAGGTGAGGTTGTTTTCCAGCCAACTGAGCTGCGTTCCATTCCTTCGGCATGGAAGATGTCGGAAGGCTCTGCAACCGTGTATGAGGGAATGGGTACTCTGTAGGAACATGCAGACGCACTGAATCATCTTCGATCTGAGGCCTACAGACCCATTTACCAAGCCCAGGCCTACTTTCATGGGAGAGTCCTCTTTGCTGGAATGGCATACCCCACCAGTACTTTTATCTTACACAGGTGCCCTCACGGAGGTCATACGTCACATTCCTCCTCTGACGTCCTACTATACCCAGAGAGGGGGGACTCGGTCATAAAGACAGTGGAGAAGAGGGTCACCTCTTAAGGGTGTGATCCCAAGTTCACATGTCACTTTCACTTATGACCTAGGGGACAGAATGAAATTAGGTAACTACAGCTAAGTGAAGGAAACCAGACTGATGTTTCTCAGGATTCAACTTGAGTAGACAGAGCTACCGTGACCGACTTCAGGGTAAGTTCAAGAGCAGTCTCCTCTGCGACTCCTTCTGAAGATCAGCTATCAGAGATCAGGACCGACATCGTCTGGATCCAGTATACCCGGTTTAATAAAAAGGCAGCTTGAGCAGAACTCCGAGGATGGACACACCCCCAACACCTGCCATCACTCCTTGTGGACCACCTGATATTGAGTACATTACCCAGAGCCGGGCTGCAGTGCTTTGTGGGTAAAGCTCATAACCATCATTTCAGCCTGAGGGATTTCCTGTGCTTTTAAAGAGTTACTTGTGTTCTGATTAGACCTGCAGGTAGGTCAGCGCTTCAGACACATCCTGTGCTTCTGTTTCAATTTGCCAAGGATCCAGTGGGGAGGTGGTGTTTCTGTCAGGCTTCACCACCATCCATGAGCTTGAAGGTTTGTAATATTGAGGACAGATTAAGCCTATTCTTTACACAAGAAATGTTTAATTCTCACTTAGAGTATGAGAAATGTAGACAGACGTTCAAAAACAGCTTACAAAAACAAAATGGAAATCGGATAACTTTAAATCCTCTTCCCCCTAAACACAGACAAGTGCTGTTGGAAACGCATTCACTGACATGAAAATAATCACATGCATGGAAAACCAAGACCTCAGAAATTCATTCCACTCTGATGTGGGCCACAGTGATTTCTCTGGATATTTTTCCTATTTCCCAGTGTTTTGTGACAGCAGAATGAAACAGACAAGCATGCCTCAAAGAAAGCTTCCCTCAGAGTGGGAAGGTCCTATTTAGCTGAGGGGCAACAACATGACAAAATTCAGGATCCCAGGCAAGGATAAAACAAGCCTCCTCGTACCTGCTTGGGGAAAGCCTAGAGCTCTCCCTCCCCACTCGCCCTGATGAGGCTTCTATGCTGGCACAGAGTGAGTGCCATCTTCCATCCCACCTGCAAAGCAGGTACCTGACAGCCACACCCCCTGGGGCTGGTGAGAATGGGTGACTTTCAGGGACCAGCAGACTTCTCCATTGATGGATCCTTGACAGAAGATTCAGATTCCCTCCCTCCTTCAACTTCTGACCATTCTCTCCCCTCAAATGTAGCTCAGGGCCCACGAGTGGCACGGCAGCTCCTTAGTGACATGCTCTAGGTTAATGGTCACCTCTGAGAATGTGTAGCAACCAGAAGGTTCAAGGACCACAGTGCTACACTTTCTCTGCCATGCCTCTAAGGGGTCACTCTTGGCCTCAGTGAACAGTAGCTACAAAGGAAAACAGGGGCCGGCCGCATCCTTCTGAAACGCATTGCTCTTGAAGGTCAGACACCATGCCTGCTCAAACCCCATGGTCCGAAAATAGCCCATGATAGCTTACTCAACACAGCAGACAAGTCATCTGTACCGATGTCGTCCCATGATGAACTAACACCTCTGTCAAAGTTACAGGAATGGCCCCCTCCTCTCCTCTGCTGCCCACTCCTTAGGTCAGGCGCACCCAGATCCTCCCATATGAGGAATCAGAGGCTGAGTCAAGAGGCAGTTCAAGAGAAATCCACCAGAGTGCAGGACACCACACACCCACCATTTCTTCGTGCAGACATGTCTCAACTGTAAGGTTTCACTCAAAACTGACTGCGGGTCATAACCCGTTTCCACTTCAGTGGAGGATTGTGTCAGAGGGAACAGATCTCTTCAGAGAGGCTGTTCTCTTCCAACCTTTATGTTCATTTGGTTTGTGAACGCAGGCAAGTGGTTATCATACCATCTCAGATTCTAGAATCAGATTAATGGCCACCAATATGGACCATATACATAAGTTTCACATGTCCTCTTTAGGGAAGACTCTCATGAGGCACTGGTATGGGCGTGGAGGTCATTTCAATCAGCCAGAACAAGAAGCCTGTAAGCAGGAATGAAAAAAAACACATCGAAGCAAGTCCAACATGAGGTTCGTCACCAGTGCTACGTTCCACTTGCGTGACTGGTGAAGTCACTGTTGAGGTCCTCACTCAACAAGCTAAAATGATGGGAAGAAAGACACTCAAGTCCCATTGAGGATGTATGCTTCCAAAAATGATTCTCGTGTATTTTAACACCATGTGTAATCATTTAAACCACATGCAGTCTACACATTGAGGTGAGCCAGGCAATGTGAAGTCCAAAGTAATGATGTTCTGTGCCTCCCCCAAAATTGGAGGTCAAGTGGGTCTTTTGTCCCACATTTGGGTTTGCTGTTTGGGCCCCTTTCCCCACAACACCTTCATGTGCCAAGATAACCCACTCAACAGGAACAGCACTGGAGTCAGGAGTAAGATCTTGAGGGCCAAAGCCACATGCTCCTACCTCAGCCCAGTAGGGGCTGAACTTGACTCATGTCCCTGCCGACTGACCGCAGGGCAGTCAGCTTCCCCAGGTTGAATCCTGAGGACTCATCTGCTTTTCAATACAGGATGGCAGGCTCCTCCCTGCCCCTCTTCCCTCCGGGCTCACAACCCCTATATCTCCTAGATCAAGCTGCACAGAGGAGGTTAATTAAAGGTAGCCAAACCAACCCAAATGCAGAACAAAATCCCCATTTGGCATCCCATTTTGGGAGAGGCAAAAGACATCGTTGCTTTGGACCCCACATTGTATGTGAAATCTTCCACAAGGGCCCACCAAAGGAACCCAGCTGTGCTAGGCTATGGACGCTTGGTGGTAGGAAAGGGGAGAGTGGAATGGTGCATGATGCTTCAATGTGGCATGTCTGGAGGGTGCCACTCAGCAGTAGCACAGGCCATATGGCCAGATTTCAAAACACTTTCCCAAAGAGATGCAGGCAAGGCCCATTGCCTTAATTTAAACAAATGAAGAGATTCAAATCCATGTTGCCCTGCAGCGTATGCCAAGAGCATTTAATGAGCATCATTTGCAGCCCTGCCTCCATTGGAGCAAAGCCCCCATATTTCACTTCTACATGATGTAGACAATGAGAAGTTGCAGAGGCCCATTGTGGGAAAACTTGCAACTATGCCCAAAAGTAGAGATTTCTCATTTAACTGCTGTAGCTCTAGCATGGCTCCAGATTTCCACACAGTAATCCCCAGAACAGGCAAAGGTAACCATTTCAGCCTTGTGAGTTTTGATCAGGTCATTGCAATTCTGTAACTTTCCCATTTGTGCACCTCATCAACGATTTCTAATTGGCAGTAAAGTTGTCCGTTGTGGGATTTAGGAGGGGATTGTTGTGCTTATGTGAAAAAGCTATTGGTCTCTTCCTAGACAGTTTCTGCAAAGACAGTTCTTCTCATATTCATGCAAAGTAGAGGAAGGGAAGGGGTCACAGGCTGTGTCTACCAAGGAAGATTCCATGAACAGACCACCAAGAAGGAAGGGAATGCATACTCATCTTTGAGTCTCCTTTGGAGAAAGACGACGTGAGCAAGCAGGTCGACTTCCAAACACAAGCTTTTTGCCTCTTCCCCCTGGTCTCCAGATATTACACCTGGAAGCAAACTACAGAAGTAGTTTCCCTCAATCTTAAAATGGAATCCATGTGTCTCCCTTTCCCACCATATACTACTTTTGCATTTCACTATGTTCTAGTATCTAATTATGTGCTTACTTAGCAGTTCCAGGAGCTAATCTTTGGACAGACAGGCCAAGCCTGGAGGCCCAACTTTAAGATTCGTGATGACCTCAAGGCAGCTACTCAGCAATCCCACCATTGAGATGATGCCAGCCCATGCTCCAGGTGGACTGAGACCTAAGAAAGCCACTGGAGTGAGACACAGAGAGCTTGCAGTCAGCACAACTCCTGCATGCCTTCCCTATCAAGCTCTCCCTTCATAAGCACTTACCTTCTCTCTCCAGAAAGGCCAAGTGGCTGCTTTGGACTGCGATCTGGCCAGTTCTCCATTACTAGTTTTGGTTAATAAAAAACCACTGTACCATACCCTCAAAACTCTGACCACTGGCATCTGCAAATGTCGAGTGGCTAATCTGTGTTTGGTTACAATGGGAGAGCAGTAATGTCACCAAAATACCTTCAACAACCAAGAGCAGCTAGGATGAAAGTGGGTGGGAGCAGCTACACCAACACAACAAGGTGAAATATGAGTTGTCACTATTGCTTACTCATTGTAGGAGTGGTTTGAGCCTCGGTGAGCGGTTCCTTGGAAGAAAAAAAAAAAAAAAATCACATGGCAATGAGAGAATTCCTAAGTCTCACGAGAGGTTCATGCTTTGAAAACAGGTTGTAAATGAAAGACACTGACCTGGAGTGCTCACGTACCTAGATACCAAGTAACAGCCAATGGCAAGAGCCAAGAAACAGATAGGGCTTACACCCTTCAGGCCCCACCTACGTGTCTATGGGATGATTTAAAAGATGACAGCTCCTTGCTGCTCCCAATAAACCTAGGTATCCTGATCCCATGAATGCTCACGTGCTGTGTGAGTGGAGGAAACTGAAGAGCAGGCAAGTTAACAGCGAACCCCACCGATTAGGGTGATCTGGACTGTCCATTGGCAAGAGTGACTCAATGCTTGTTCTTTCACGTATTTAGTCAGGACATCATTGCTTTGATACGTGGGGAGAAAACTATAGGGAAGAAATCACTCATCTGTTTTGCATAACGGGCTCTGCTCTGCATTAAGAAGGTTATGAAGTTTTATGTTGAATGCTGTAGAAATTGGGCCATCAGTATTTTGGCAGAGAGCTGCCAAGATTTATAAACCACAGGCAATTTGAGACCATCATGAAATAGTAAAAGCACGGGAAGAAGGGAAAAATTGTTGACGTGTAGCACACATGGAAGGATATGGCCCAGTTCATTTTCAAAGATGTTTCAGAAAATGATTTCTTAGCTTCCACAGAACCGTCAAGTCCAAACATGAAGACATTAGAGACTAAGTCTACAATGAAAACCTCACCACAAAGTATTCGGATTTAGATAACTTTATTGAATGCTACCCACCAGCAAAGGGAGAAGCAATCATCCAAATTATTCTAGCCAATATAAGTAGAAATATTCTCAGACTGCCCCTTCCCTGAAGAACCAACTAAACTGCTCAAGACCCCGGACGCATTCTCAACATCCTCCACTCAGAGGCTACACTGCCCCAAGACTCTCGTTTCAGAGGGGACCAGGAGGTTCCTGATCAGGAGTTGTAGTCGACACAGCTGCCGGCAGAGGCAGCACACTAGTCACCTGCACACAACACACACACACACACACACATTTTTCACGAGCAGCTGTGAACCTCCTCCACCCTGCTCTAGGGACAGCCACTGTTCTGGAAGTGGTCAGTGCCAAGAGAAGACACCTGCATGTAGCATTCTGAAGTGGGCTGAGACCTGGAAACCCAGACCAGCAGCTGCTTCCACATCACAGGAGTAAGCTCTGGCTGATCCTTTTGCCCCAGAGGGGCCAGGCAGGCCCAGAACTCAGACAATATGGGGACAGGAATGCTTTCAGAATTGTGCCCTTTAAATCCTGAGCCCTTCCTGCCTAGAGAAGGTGTCATTACTGACCGTGGAGCTGGACGCTTCCTCCTCTCATACCTTTGGAACAAATGAAACATTTCAGAAGCCTAGGGAATACTGACCACATATTCTACATTCGGTCCTTTATTCTCTCATGGTGCATTCCCCAAAGCACTGCCCCAAACGTCACATTTGTGGAAAAGTTTCCATAGCAAACTGTGACCCAGAAGAGATGCCTGCTTCTTGTAAGGTTATCCTGTGACTCAGAAGAGGTCATGCTCTCCAACAGTCCAGATGGAAAAGAACAGAGATAAAGCCTTTCACAGATGTTCTAAAGGACATTGCCCTTGTTCCTTTCCCCACTAAGACTTACGAGATGAACAAAGCCAATAGACTTATCAATTTTACCAGAACCCATTCTCCAGGAAGCAGCACAACCAATACAGCACATCAGAGCCAAGCTGGGGAACTTCACGGTGGGCTCCACAGACATTCCAGGCAAGAACTAGAAGACTAAACCATGTGTATCTCTTCAAACATGTCTAGTGCAGAGCCTCTCCTAGTGTGGTACCTCATCCCTCATGGACTGTGCCAGAGTGGGGCTGGGGACACAAAGGTTCTAGGGTATATCAGAGGAGAGATAGGAACCCGAGGCCAATCTAGATACACAATTCTTTCACCCAAGGAGGCCCCTAGAAAGCAGCAGCCCACACTAAAAAACAACAACAACAACAACAACAAAACACAAAACAAAACAAAAAAGAAATGACATTGACATTGGGTTCATAGGTTTTATGAGACAGAGACAAGGTCTAGAGCAGGTATAATGTATGTGATTAGCCAAGGATGGGCCCAAGCTCTATCTCTTGGGTGGGGGTGGGGCACACAAAAAGATGAGAGCTCTGGAAACCCTCTGTGATCCAGAGACTTGAGCTTCCACACAGCAGCAAACGAGGCCTGGATACCTCCCCTGAAACCCTTTGAGTTGACCTTGTCACCAACTTGAAGATTAGCATGCCCCCAATTTCGAGAAATTGGGCACAACACGAGCTAAACGTGCCATACCCCACTTCTCACCATTTTTTCCCAGGGCATAGCCGTGGGAGATTTAAATATTCCACATGGTCACATTTCTCTTGGTCCCCCACTGGAGCACAGAAGTCCATACTCACTCCTACCTAGATCTTCCAAGCTCAACCCATCACTAAACACACGGCAATCTTGACTCAGATGATCTCCAGGTACAGTGAGGTGAGCATTTTACATGCAGGCCATGTTTTCACAGGTAAGTAAACTCACACTACTAAATTGGACTAAAGGGAACTGGAAGATTTCACACCAGGAGCCACTGCAAGACAATGCCCAGGTACCAATCCAAGTGAGTGCCTCTACCTGAAAAGGAGGTGATGGTCAGTCAAGAATTCATCTCATCCCTTGGTGACTTTACTGTGCTCTCTGGACATATGATATGCAAGGTCAATAACCTCAGGCCCTTCTTAGAGGATGATTTTTTGTGCACACTTGAAAAATAAATAGAACGCTGTAAAATGAAATGATCTCTGCAGAATCAAGGACCAGATCATTAGTGGAAAGTTGCACAGGCGGCAAAGCTGAACAGAACATCCCCACTATTGTTTGATCAGTTGAGATCCAAGGTTGGTATAAGAAACAGCCTGCAATTAAAGTCGAGTTGACCCAGCCGACTACAATGTTAAGAGCTGTATTTACATGAAATATTGTCAGCCTACGTTAAAACAGCTCTGCATGCAGAGGAATATGAATTTAGGAAAAACACTTTTGTATCTGGAAAACTATTTCCATGCATCCAACAACGACTAACTTCCCCAGAATAAGACTTGAAGCTGAAAACATCAGACTCCCTTTTCAATCCAGTGTTGAACATAGCACTCTGGGCTCATTTCTCTAAGGAAGGTAGACTCCCACAGCTTAGTTTCATGCTCACCAACTTTCCAGCCAGAACAAGTGGGGCTTGAGTGGAGTTCTGACATTCAGAGCTGCCAGTGAGGTGCCTGCCTCACACCAAACTGAACGGCAGTGGAGCCACCCTGAGAGATAGGCCCCTTCTCTCTCTCCATGCACATCAAATTTGTCTCATACAGAGCCTGAGCAATTTGTTTTCTCTGCCATCACTCTGCCATCTGTGAAACATGCTCCCCAGAACAGCACAAAACAGGAGCTAGGAGTTAAGACCAGGAAGGCGGGAAGAAGAGTTTCCACCATGCTAACACCCCTGCACTCCTGCCCTTACCTGATAGGGTCGGTGAATCTCTACAGGGTGACACTGGGGACTGGAATAGATTCAAAGTTCTGCTCCAGTCTCCAAACAGGCCCTCTCTGCCCAGAGACTGTGCTGCTGCTGGCCATGCTGTGTACTGTCCCCACCCTGTCTGCAGCTGTCACATCTCTAGGAGGTACCTAAGGTGTCAATCAGGGAAGCTCAGGGGGCAGCTCGCTGCAACCTACCTGCCTTCAGCCTTGCACTTCCTATTTGAAGGTTCAAGCAGCAATATGCCCCCAAGGGTAGGAAACCATCCATCTGCCGGACACTACGGATAACGGCCAACCCAGGTGGATGCCCTTTCATCCAGGACCAAGATCTGATACACTCTGGGCAGAGCACATACTCCTCAGATGTATTCTCAGACAAACCTTAAACCCGTCAGACAAAACCCACAGATCAACAAGTGTCCTGAAGCTACCACTATCTAAAGATACTCGTCCCATGACTCATGAAGACGAGTTTTGGAAGATGATCCCCTGCAGACTAAAAATCGTGGGAGAGCCCAGGTGGTGCTGGCCTTGGGGGAAGATCCAGGCTTACAAGGAACACTGTCCATGGAGTCACCCACTCAAAAGATGTTTCCAGAAATAAACAAGCTTGAATTTCAAGAAAATCTGGATGGTGGAAGACAGATGATCCCAAATGCTTTGTAGTAGAAATCAGCCCATTTTGGCAAAGAAAGAGTAAGAGCATCAGGGAGCCAAGATGGAAGACAACCTCCTCCCCTTGCCATTACAGGCTGGTGGGAAGAGGACCGCAAAACTCATGTACACCCCCAAGAGTAAAAGACAGCCTGGAAATCTTTCCCTTGGAAGGTCAGTGCGGTGTCCAGTCCAGCCCTGTCCCTCCGATTCGACTTGTAGCGAACATAGGTAGACGGTTTCAGACACATCCCAAGCTTCCAACTGAATCCATACAAGATCCAATGGGAAGCCCGTCAGGCTCACTACAATCCACGGCTGAAGGAAGACTTGGCATATTGAGGACAGATTAATCATTTTTACACAACATTCACACACTCGAGTAAGAGTAAGCCAGTTTTTAGACACTTAAGAGAAAGGTAGCTGTTAAATTGTTCCATTTTTATTATCCTCCTACTGAAAAGTGGGGGATGAGCACAGTGTTAGAAATGTCAACTGACGTTACAACAGTCACATGAACAGAAACCTAAGACCTCAGCATTTATTTCACCCTAATGTAGGCAGGAGAGGCTTATTCCTCCTGTTTCCATTGTATTTCCCACCACTTTCAGCACGGTGGGATGAAACAGACAAACGTGCCTGAAAGGAAGCTTTCCTCAGAGTGGGGAGATACTGTGTAGCTGAAAACCAATATTGGACACTTCAGGATCACAAGAGAACAGAGCAGTCCACCCTGCACCTGTCTGGGGAAAGCCTAGAGCTCTCCCTCGCCTTGATGAGGCTCTATGCTGATTCACTCTGTGCCACCTTCTATCCCACCTGTAAGACAGGTGCCTGATGACCACACCCCCCCCGGGCTGGTGCAAATGGGTCATCTTCAGCAACCACAGAATTCAACTATTAACACCTACTGACAGGACCTTGAATAGCAGGTGACAGTCCTGTTTCCTGACACCTCTGAACCATATCTCTCAAGGACAACTCAGGGCCTGTGAATGGGACAGCAGCTCACTAATGGATGTCCTGGCCTACCGGACACCTCTAATAACGTACAGCAAGAAAAGCACTCAAGTAAAAAGCCTGTGCTTTTCCTCAAATTCCTCTGGAGGGTCTCTCTCGGCCTCTCTGAATCACAGTCAAAAGGGAGAGGAAGGGGAGGCTGCCCTTCAAAGGGGCCTGTTCTCGAGTGTCAGACACGAACACCTGCTTATACCCTATGGCCAGGAAAAACTAATCACACGTGATATCAATAAAGGCCGTGGACATTTTTAGTAACAAAAACGTGGCACATTTTGGAGCTGTTCAGGTACACCTTAGAGCAGTTCACTATTTTCAGGTACAAAGCCTTCTTCTTGGACCAATACATACGTCAGGGCATGGATGAGCGAGAATTCATAGAGGCTGAGAGCAACACGAATGAACGACCTGGTATCTGAGTACCAACAAGTACCAGAATGCCACAGCCAAGGAAGGAGAAGAGAGTTTGAAGTGTGAGACAGGGGGCAGTGGCCTAGGGCCTGTTACTGGGGGAGGGTGAAACAGTATCAATTCTTTATTCACCAACAGTGTTCTATGATGTCTGCGTGTGCACTCGCTATTCTTCCTATGTATTCTAACCTCTATTAAAGCATTTTCAGACTGTGTGGGAACCAACAAAAGGCCATCCCAATCCCAGGCTTGGAAGTGTCCCCGATATGGACACACAATGTCCAGCAGACCAGGGTCAGAGGATGACGTAGGTGGTATCCAGCATGGGGGTCCAACATATACCACGGAAATGGACAAAGCCAAGCCAAACACGTCTGGCAGCAGCTTCCACTCGGCGAAGCCATGTGACGTTGGCAAGGCTCCCTCCCATTATGGGAGTTCAAGGAAGTGACAGAGGGGAGAAGTCCTTTCTTTTTTTTTTTTTTTTTTTTTTTGAGACGGAGTCTCACTCTATTGCCCAGGCTGGAGTGCAGTGGCCGGATCTCAGCTCACTGCAAGCTCCGCCTCCCGGGTTCACGCCATTCTCCTGCCTCAGCCTCCCAAGTAGCTGGGACTACAGGCGCTCGCCACCTCGCCCGGCTAGTTTTTTGTACTTTTTTAGTAGAGACGGGGTTTCACCGTGTTAGCCAGGATGGTCTCGATCTCCTGACCTCGTGATCCGCCCATCTCGGCCTCCCAAAGTGCTGGGATTACAGGCTTGAGCCACCGCGCCCGGCCAAGAAGTCCTTCTTTCAATAGAAGCAGCATTAATGGTCCAATTAAAATGAGATGCACACCCTTCCCTATGAGCTCAGAAGATGGAGAGAAGCATCCCTCACTCAACTACATGTGCACAAAATATTTCACATACCACTTCCCCTAACATGTAGTGAGGTGTGTGCAAATGACAAGCAATAGGTGATGAACACTACAATACTCATGAGCATCTGAGAGCCGTTCACAAGGATCTGAGCAATTGAGTGCTATTTTCAGGTACAAGACCTACCCACACTGGTACACAGGTAAGGGCATGGGTGAAATGAAGTTCCCCGAGGCCAAGAGCAACGGGAATCAATTGCTAGACTAACAGTATGAAGAACAGGAGAATGCCAGGTGCAGAGACCAAAACTTTCTAACTTCCAGTAACACATTGGTTATCAGTAAGTCAGATGCTGGTATTGAGGAAAGGCAGAAATAATTCCTGCCCTCTGGATTCTGTCAATTTTGTGAAGAAATTTTTTCCAAAGGAAAAGAACCCATCCCAGTAAGGCAGTACAAGAACCTGCAAAACAAAATACATCTGAGGCCCACCATGGGAAGGAATCTTCTGAAATGATGTCAAAATGGGAGTTGCTCCAATTTCCCGGTACTTGAGTGAAGAACATGCAGGTGGGTCTGGAAGCTCAAACTTATAGAAACTGTTGACATTCAGGGATGTAGCCATAGAATTCTCTGGAGGAGTAGAAACACCTGAACCCTTCTCAGCACGCTTTGCATAGTCAAGCAATGATAGAGGACTACAAAAACATGGTCTCTGGGTCTTGCTGTCTCCAAGCTGGACCTGGTGACCTTTTTGGAGGAAAAGGAAAGAGCCCTGGAACATGAAAGAGTGAGGAGACACTAGCCATACAGCCAGTTCTGGGATGCATGTGCAGGTTTGTTCCATGGTGAACACATGCCATGGTAGTCTGCTGCACCTATCCGCCCATTGTCTAGGTGTTGGGCCCCATATGCATTAGTTATTTGTCCTAATGCTCTTTCCCTCAAATATCTGATGGTGAACCAGGGCCCCCATCAATAACGCCCATATAATCCACACCAGTATGTCTTCCCTAGGGGTAAGATTGAACAGGTCCACCAGAACTATCAAGTGATGAGAAACCTCATCTGGATCATCCCAGACTCTGACTTTTAGTATGATCCCCATGTGGACATGCAAGCAACAAACACTGGGCAAGCAAGACTCAGAATGACCTGGGTCATATCCAGCAGTGGCCCAGATCATGGGAATTATCAAGCCACAGAAATGGGCAAAGCCAAAGCCAAGCATACCTGGCAGCAGCTTCCACTAGAACTAGCCCTGGTATGGGCGAGGCTGGGGTGGGTGGTGCTATCACCAACTCTTACAAGAGGGTTCTAAGCATGTGTATCTCTTAGGGCCAGCAGCCTGGACTACCTGCATAAAATTCTCCATGTCCTAGTTAGGGGAGGATTCTCATAAGACACATGTCGGGTGCCAAGGCCATTTCGATAACACACCACAGGGAGCCTGTAACTAGAGGCATGAGCAAGCAACTCCAAAATAGGAAAGAAAATGTAAGCCTCATCCTGAATGCTGACTGACAAGTTTGACCCAAAAAAGAGGTCCTCCAGTAATCTAAGATGAGGGAGAGAAAACTAGTTCCACTCAGGAATCATGCTTTAAAATAGTTTTGGTAGAAATTCATGGTTGTCTTTCCAACTAGAGGATGACATCTATACACTGACATGAACTATGATGTGTACAGTGTTCCCCACAAGGGACCATTCACTTTCCAACCTGAGTGTCAAAATATGTTGACCAGTCATAGCAGCAGTGTCAAGGCCAAGATCCATGAAGATGAAATGCCACTCAAGACTCTACCTCACATCCCAAAGCAGAACTTCTGTCCCCAGTGTACTGACCACAAGGCAATCAGCTTTCTCAGGTTGAATCATGAAAACTCATCCGTACCCAAGTTGCAGGAATTCGAGCTCCTCTCTGCCACACCTCTTCAGCATGGACAGCTCCAGTCTTCTCCTGGAGCAAACTGCACTAGGAAGGTTAACTAAAGACAGCTAGAAAAATCTAAGTAGAAAACAGTAGATGCGTATCTATCATGTTTTTGGTGGATGCACACAATCCTCATTATGTTACCACACCCTTGGATGTCTCACATACAACTTGAAGTGCAAAGGGAAAACTGCATTGGCCTAGAGCTGGTTGGTAGCAGGCAAGGGGAGAGTGGAGCAGTGCATGATTTATGCAGTAATTCTGCAAGGTGGCACCCAGCAGTGGTGCAGGCCATATCTGGCAAATTCTAACAAAACCTTTCAAAAGAGATACAGTCAAGGTCCATACCTTCAATGGCCAAATGATGAGATTCCAGCCAGTGTCATCATACAGTATATGCCAAGAACATTTTGTCAGTACCATTTATAAACCTTTACTTGAACAATGCCCCCACTCCCAACGTCTACACTAAATAGACAATGGGAAACTGCCAAGGCCCTAGGGCTGCAGCTCCAGCTGATTTGTGCCTAGGAGGGAACACAGCACATACATGGGCTCCTGCCCCAGGCTGAGCATGCCTCAACTGCCAGCTCAGACAGAGCCTCATTCTAGGAAAATTTACCAATAGACTCAGAAGCAGAGGGTTTCTTATTTGTTAGAGGTTAATGGTGGCCTCAAAAGATTTTACATAGTAATCCCCAGAACAGGCAGAGGTAAGGATTTAAGCCTCAAGAACTTGACTCACTCATGTTTGCTATTTTTCTTATTAGCACTATCCAGTTGTCAGTCAACTTCTCAGCTGTGAGATTCACGGTAGAATTGTTATGCCAATGTGAAGGAGATACTGGTCTCCTTCACAATACTGTTCTACAAAAAACTATCTTCTCATTTTACTCATAGAACATGGAAAAGTAAAGTGTTCATCATGAAGTGTGTCTGAAGATTCCACAAACAGAATGGCTAAGTCATATATCCCTAAGTCCTATTTAGTGGAAGATCCCAGTAAGACAGTGGTAACATCACCAAAGCACTTCAATAACTAAGAGTAAGTCGTGGAAAAGTGAGTTAGAGCAGCTAATGAATAATCACTAGTGCTAACTTGTCATTGTAGGAGTGGTTTAGGCCACAAGAAAGGGCTCCTTGAATAGTCTGAAAAGGGAGTGAGAAATGAAGTCTCAAGAGCAGCTCATGCTTTAAGAGGTATAGTTGGTACACCAGCACTTTGGGCATTCACCTCCCTAGTTGCTAAGCAACAGCCAATGGTAAGATCCAGAAAACGGACAGTTTAGGCTGAGGCCTCAGTGATGGGTTTATGGGATGATCCAGAACAAAGCACTCTCATGAGTCCCCAGATGCTACGTGAGTGGAGGTAACAGGACCAGCAATGCTCTGAGGCCAGCAGCAGTCTGCTCCCACAACGAACTCTTTGGGATAATGAACGATGTTTTTGGAAAAGTGACTTAGCACTTTATCCTAGAAACCTTCTCTAGGATAAATTAGAATATGTGATCAGGACATCTTGGCTTTAGTACAAGGGGAGGGAACCTTAGCGGAGAAAACATCTGTTTAGCAATCTCTGTAACGGGTTCTGCAAATGGAGTGCTGTGATTGAAAACGTTTAGGAAGATCAAAGTTTTTTGTAGAAAAATGTAGAAATTTGAGGATCAATATTATGAAAGTTGTCAGGACTTAGGAATCACAGGATATTCAAGACTATCATAGAACAGCAAAGTAAAACACTGGAAGAGTCAGCTGTCATGAAGCACATAGACGATGTCGTCTTGCTCCTTCTCAGATTTCAGAAAATGCTTTGACCATAACCTCCACAGAACTGCCAAGGACACACATGAAGGCATTAGGAACTGAGTGTACAACTGAAATCTGCAAGGTATTTTCTGGGCCCAGACTGTTTACTTGGTTTCTATCCACGAAAAGATAGAAATACAATCATATCCAAATTATTCCAGCCAACAAAGATGGGAACACTCACAATTATCACCTTCCACGAAGAGTCCATTGCATTGACCCAGGCCACTAGAAGCATTTGCAACATCCTCATTCCAGACCAGTGATGCTGCTTCACGCTTCACAGGGGACCATGAAGTCCCTGCCTCTAATGAGCTGTGGTCAGCACAGATGCAAGAGGCAGGACATTTGTCACCTGCACATACCCCCAAGTCAAGCCTTTCCACAGACAACTCTGAATCTCAACCCTCCCCCTAGTGGCAGCCATTGTTCTGCTTTCTGACCACCTCCACCAGAACACATCTGCAAGTACAAATCTGAAAGGCTAAGGACCTGGGAAGCAAGATCAGCAGCTTCTTCCACGTCACAGCTCTGGTTCACGTGGCTTTTGCCGTGGAGTGATCAGGCAGACCTAACATTCAGACAACATGGTGATGAAAAGGATTTTAGTATCATGCCCCTCAGATTGAATATTGAGCACCTTCTGCCCAGAGAAGCTGCTTGTTGACTATGGAGCTAGGAGCATCTCTTCTTTTTGGATACTTATGGTAATAATGTAATGTCCTATCATGAAGTCTGGGGCGATTACTAGTCATTCATTCTGGAAACATTCCTCTCATCTTTAGGAGAAGTTTCTAAGCCAAGGCATTGTCCAAGAAGTATTCAGGGAAGTTCCCAGAGCATATTTAATCTGTCACTATGTGAAAATACCCACCCATTACAAGGTGTACTAAGACTTTAGTCCATGTTCTGAACAGCCCAAAGGGACAGCAAGATTCATTCACTGCAGTGCCTACCAGAATGCCCAAGTTATTTCCCTACTCTGGAGTTTACCAATTCAACAAGGCCAGAAGCATGATTAAACTCACCAGAACCCATCTACAGACAGGACCTAATACACTACACCACATTCCCAGCCAGGTAGGAGATTTGAGAGATTCACTTTGGGCTCTGAAGACATTCCAGGCAGTGGCCAGCATCAGCAGACATTAAAAAGGAGTTGGAGAGACAAACCATGTGCATCAGACTTCACAGGCCCATTCCTGGGAACCAAGCCAACTCAGTTTACAGTTTGCCTTCTCACCAGCTTTACTAGATGGTTCATCCAAGAGGAAATCTCAAACTGTGATTCACCTTCTCTAACCAAACTTCTATTACCAAAAGGAGATGCTAATAAGGTTGAGAACAATCAGGACACTGAAATGAAGAACCACCTGTAGAGCTGGGAGAAAGAAGGTACACACTGCTCTGACCTCATCAACTCCCCATAGATGCCAGGCATAAAAACGTGACCTTCCCACACCTTCACTGTCAAAGACCAGATCTCATGCAAGAGCCCCATTCTGAAAGCTAGGGGGAGAGTGACTCTTCCCAGATGCATGGTCTTGTCACACAATGTCCTCCTGTGTTGAAACTGAAAAAAAATGTGCACACACATGAGCAGAGAAGCAAGGTCACTCACCAGGACTTTAAACAGGACATGTAAGATGCTTTGGAAGTGAAAAGCAAGTCAATGAAGCCCAGAATGTCATCACTGGGAATTGGCAGGAGATAGTCATGAGGTGATGAATGTGCACATCAGATCCCCACACATCTAACAGGCCTTCTTAAGTACAACCTGAGTAGTTGTGGGCAATCGGCCTGCTGCCACAGAGGCATTAACCAATTCTCAGGAGGTGGATCCTGACATATGTCGCAGTCACATTGACAGCCTCATCTGTTAGACAAAGGTACCGAAGACAAACTGCTTTCACTGTGGTATGAAATTTTATATCACCTAAAGGTATAAACTACAATGGACTCATTACTGAGGACAAAGTAGCCCCACCAAGTCTCAGGATTGAATCCTCACCAGCTTTACCCCTAAGAGAAACTAAGATATGCAAGTCCTCAGGCTTCACAGCTGGCCAGTGAGGTCTGATTGTCATGTAGTTCCTTGTAAGTGCAGGATGAAGGGTTTGCACCTTCTGCCAACTCTACTGACCAACAGTAAGTTTGTCACAAAAGTAGCCCAAATTTTCTCATTATAGCCATACCCCAGGACTTAAGCCTTTCTCCCCAGAAAAACAAAAAGAGGCTAATGACTGGACAATATGAATAGCTGCTTGTCCCACCTAGGACACTTCACTGGCTCAAAGTTTGGGCCAAAGGTTAGCTCATCTGACGGTGTCACTGCAGACTGATAGTTTCAGAATTGTGCCCCATGTCTCCAGCCTCCACCTGTCTGCCCACAGAAGGTGCACTGTTGCCCATGGGAGCACTCACTCCGCCTATTTCTAGTGGTGCCCAAGCCTTCCAATGAAGATGTAAAGAAGTGGGGATCCAGCTCTAGTCTAGCATTAGATCTTAGCATCCTCAGGACAATTTTATTTCTTTGAGACGGAGTCTCACTCTGTCGCCCAGGCTGGAGTGCAGTGGCGCGATCTTGGCTCACTGCAAGCTCTGTCTCCTGGGTTCATGCCATTCTCCTGCCTCAGCCTCCCAAGTGGCTGGGACTACAGGTGCCTGCCACCACACCTGGCTATTTTAAGAGTAACAGATGTCACAGCTTCAGAGGACATCCAGATTCAGTACATAATGACCTTTGACACAGATGGAGGTTACTTCAGCCAGTTAGGAAAAACAAGTGTTTCTCAATAGAACCCCTCTATCAGTTTATAAGCTCAGGCAAGAAAGTCACTACAAGAACTCACAGGATAAGGTAGTCACTTAAGATACACAATCACTTTCAGAAAACCAAACTCATAGAGCAAGAAGGAAATTAAGTTCAAGGTAGAGTTGATAATGTCAAAGACAAAGCAGCAGATGGTGGCCGAACAAGAACATGAAGTCAAAACATCCATGAAAGCATTCAGCTTAAGATATGGTACTCATTAAAATATGAGATAAATGGGTTAAAAATAGCTGAAAGATAAAGTTCCTACACCCAAAAGCACAGAAGGGAGGCTAACATATGGAGGGAACAAGGGGCTGATGGGTTCACTCATTCCTCTCATTTTAGCACTTAAGTGCACTATTGAAGAAAGATTCTCAGGCATTTTGATTCAGGATACCACCCATGGTCATGGACATGTGGTTCAGAGACTCTTCCACTGGAACAGCTCATGTTTCTGACTTGTAAGAAACATAATGGGACCTACTGATGCCACAGTAGGTCTGACTCCAGAAATCAGTAAGGCTTGCAGAAGGCAATGGAACAGTTCTTTCCTGTTATTTTTAAAATAACTTCCATTAGTATAATCCATCATCCCTACTAACTGGAATGTAGACATTGATCCAGAATTCTTTGAAGTTCAGGACTTCGTAGAAGTTCTGAGGACTAACACAGACCAGAAATGTCCAGTGTTGAATTCCTGAGTCAATCTTGAAGCAACTTCAGACACTCGCAATGACAAGCAGTGTTCAATGTTATTTTCATTTGTAGACAAATCTTTCATCCAGCAGGGCTTAAGACTCAAGTATAACAATTTTGGATGGAACCCATAGCTTCCAAAGAAGAGGGGTAGCACATGTGGCAACTACCCACTCATGAAAGTTAGAATGACAAGCAACATCTGTCATAGTCACGTGTCCTGTGATTGTCAGGAAACTAGAAGGCTATACTCCATCCTTCTGCAGAATAAAGTATCAAGGAGTTTTCCTAGTTGAACAAATCCCCCAATTCAACAAATTCACCACAGGAAGGAAAAGCAGGGATGTTCCCTAAAGAGGATAAATTTATGTCAATCTTCTGGAAACCATGTTTGAAGCTCAACCTATGATCAGGGCAGAGGGGAAATGCTTTTGTCAGATATTGGAACTGCCAGTGGGTCAGATATATACACAGTATTCATGTTACCAAGTCCTTGACCTTAGGTTTTCACCACTCAAAAGGGAGCCCACAGAGAAGACCGAAATCTTGAGGTCTGAGAACCATGGATGTGGGAGCCAGAGGAAAAGACCATGGTAACCCATGTCCACCATCTACGGTACTCATGCTATGAAATCTCCCTTGGGGTAAAAATCTCCACCAGAACACGTAGGTGGTGACAAATCTCACTGGACTATCCTAATCTCTGGATTTAAAATGACCTCCATATGCATCCATAAGTAATGAGTCTGTCAAAGATCAAAAGGTGACCTAGTTTGTATCCATCAGTGGCCCAGATGGCAGTGATCAAATGGCAGAAGTAGGCAAAGCCCAGGCTACCGTGATTGGCACCTGCTTCCACTAGACGAAGCAGTGTGACATTGGCTAAGCTCCCTCAAATCATAAACAGGACATTAATGGTCCAAGTAAGACAAGGTACATATACTTCTTACCAGCTCAGAGAATAGCGAGGAGCATATCCCTTACACGACTACCTATAAGAAAATATTTCAAGTCCCATTTCTCCGTAATGGAAGAGTGGGGCACGTGGCAATGAAAAGCAAGAGGCAGTGGGTATCACTCACAGGAGTGAGCATCAGAAGCTTCTAGCCTCAGGGAAGACGACGGGAAGTATGAGGAAAGTTTCTTCGCTAAGCTCAAGGTCGGGAAGTCAGTTGGCTGGGCCTTAGGTCCTGCGCCCTGAGGCAGGGAGCTCCAGTATCGAGATACTGGGGTTGCTTAGGGGCCTGTCCTCTGGGCTTGGAACCAAATCTAACTGCCTCCTGCTCCCCCATATGGTGGGGAGAAGGAATGGAGGAAAAGCTGCCCTCGGGGAACAGGACACTGGCATAGCCCGGCTCCTTCGGGTTTAATGGTTTCAACAGCATCAATGGAGCACACACGGAGCTGGAAGCAGCAGCAGCAGCAGCAAGGGTTTTGTATTCTAAGCTTTGGAGTTTTTTTTAATTTATTTATTATTATTATACTTTAAGTTCTAGGGTACATGTGCATATGATGGGGCAGCTTTGGAGTTTTATGGCTCTAGCTACATCTGCCTTACAATAGCTCAGCCATTTGTCTATCAGCAACCAGGCATCAGATGACGGCAAATTCAGATTCTTCTAAGGAAGGCAGCACTGTTTTCTCGCCAACAAGCAAAGAACAGGGGTCAGTGTGCAAAGCGGAAGAAGCACATGTGGCTGCCTTGTGAAAGCACTCAAGGTGAGAGGCTGCAACCACAGTGCTGTGTTCGGACTTAATGGACACGAGGGTAAAAAGGCATTTATATTGGAATACTGATGCTGCCTGATGGGGGAAGAGTTTCAGGGAGATTTCCTGAGTCATGCTTCCCTTACAACACACAACTTTGCTCAGAAGACACTCCTGAAGTTTACCTTTTGTAACATCAGAAATTCCTGAGTGGATTTCAGCATCATGCTCGTGGCTACAAGTTTCATGAGCACGATAGCACCAAAACACCCACTATGCATGTGGGCTGGAGTAATATCAGACAATTCATTTCCAAACTGGCCACAGTGAGGTCCCAGCACTACCTTCTCTGATAATGTATCATATGTGATTCTTTCCTGGATGCCTGTTAGTTCCCAACATAGACATTCTATACCTCATGCTTTCATGTTCAATTCCTTCAGCCCCTCTGAAGGTTTCCTCTCCCAGAGAGAGGTCAACATCCATGCTTCATATGTCCATGTGATCACCTGTGGACAGGAGGTTGATTGAGGATGCAACACCAAGTCACAGTCAATCTGCCTTCCCTTCACAGCCCTACCCAGCAGTTCCAGCCACCTTAGACCAATAACCTGGTCCACAACCCAAACCCCTGTGCCAGCACACAAGGAAAGTCACTGAGATCTGGGACCCAGGAAGAAAAAATGTTAGATGTCATGGACAGATTCATGATCTTCCTGGGAAATACAAGCCCATATAGTGGCACACTCTGCTTGGATCAGGTCAGGCTCCGTCAGAACTGTTTCAGGATAAGTGGTAGAGGCATTGCAGTCAAAATCCTCCAAGGTTGTCAACCTGACCCCCAGAGCAGTTCCAGGCCTTCAGAGATAAGGTGGCTGTCCTGAGCAGTGTAGGACATGGACATTCTGCTCTTGTTGGGGTTCATGACACAGAACCACCCAGCATTGTGACTCAGTGGTGTGAAGGCAGCTTCTACAACTACCTGCATGTCCAGGGGACCAAGTTTCAGACATTCCAGCTAATTGACATTGCCTGGCAGCTCAGCCAAGAGACTAGTTGTATGCAGAGATCATCCAGAGACAAAATTCAACCTATTTCTCCTTGAAGGCCTAATGGTGCAAACTGGAGACACTTTGGTTTGGCAACAGTGAAGTCACACTGGAGAGATTCTCAGCAGGTTGAGGCTAACCCACAGGCAATGGCCCCAGAGGTGATCCGAATGTAGGGTAAAAACCCACTCAGCTTCCAGTCCCATGTCAATCAATGCCAATGGCATCTCATTTTATGAGCTGATGGGAGGGGTGCTTCCTTTCTCCCACATCAACGACCCAGATCATATCATCTTGATAGGCTGAGGGTATCCCCCCCCATTCCTAGATCTTAGCAAGATATACAAAAGAACTGCCCAAAAGCAATGAAGAGGCTGGTAGGTGACGAAAAAATGCCTCTGAAAAACACCAGCTTTTCCCAAGGAGCCAACTGCATTGACCAAGACCACTGCATGCATTCAACATCCTCAGCCCAGAAAGGCTAGCTGTTGACAGGCCCCATGCTTCAGAGGGGACCACAAAGACTTGAGGTGAGATCTCATGAGCTGAGGTCAGCACAGCTGCCAGCAGAGAAAGACCATTTCTCACCTCCAGACACAGTAAGATGTTTTTCCACAGACAGTTCCCACCTCAACCCTTCCCTAGCAGCACCCATTGTTCAAGTTTCTCGACCACCTCCACCAGAAAGTATTTCTAAGTATGAATCTGAAAGAAGCTAAACCTTGAAGCCCAAGACCAGCAGCTGCTTCCACATTACAAGAGTGCTCAGCTCATGCTCTCACCCTACAGTAGCCAGGCAGGTCCAGCATTAAGACATGCTGATGGGAATGACTTCAGATTTCTGTTCCATGGATTGAAGAATCCTGAGCCTTTTCTGCCCAGAGAAGGAGCAATTGTTGTCCATAGAGCTGTAAGCTTATCTTTCAATGTTTGCTACGAATCAAACATTCTATCATAAAGTCTGGATAGTACTGATTATTCATATTATCATTTTCTTCATCAGGGTGAATTATGAAGCCTCTACTCCAACCACAGAGTTTCCCTGAAGTTTCCAGAACAGATTTAAGTCTTGCAACATGAAAACACCTACTTTACAAAGTATACTGACATTTAGGAGACTCAAAGCTCGAATAGTCCAGGAGGAAATAAACAGTTACAGAAAAAAGAGCCTTTCGCTGAGGTTACCAGGACCGTGCCTAAATAATTTCCCCACTCAAATTTAACAAATGAACATAGCCAGAACAGTAATCAAACTCACCAGATCCCACATGGAAACAGGACCTAACACAGCCAGTGCACCACATCTTCAGCTGAGCTAGAAGAAAGTCACTGCAAGCTCTACAGACATTCCAGACAGCCCAGTATCAGAAGATCAGCCGTGAACAGAGCAGGAAAGACAAATCACATGTTTCTGGCTTCAAGCACAGGTTCAATGCAGGGCCTCTTCCCTAAGGTACATCATCCTGATGGACTGTTCCAGAAACACAGGAATGGGACTGGAGAAAAGCAAATGTATCACAGTATATTCAGAGAAGCAGCAACCTCAGAGAGGTCTGCATGTATTTGTTTACTCAAAGCTGCCTCTACAAAGCTGCTGACCCACCCAGAGTATAGAAGAGAGGCCCTTGTACCTATAGATTGATGGATCAAGGCAAAGTCTAGAGCAGGTACAATGGGTTTTGGAAGCCACGGATTAGGACCAATCTCAGTCCATTGAGATACATGAATAAGAGTCCTAATACCCCTCTGGAGTACAGTTTTGAGCTTCTACACAGCAGCATAGCCTCTCCCTTTCCCCATATTCCCGAGTCCAACTCGTCAGTGATTTGAAGCTAAGCACACTCACAGAAATGTGGAGAGCAGACTAGGAAAGTCCACATTTGAGAACCCAGTGTGTGAAAACTATGGGAAGAAAATCTGTGTGGCCTAAATTCACCTAAATTGTCTTATGAATATCTGCAGGGCAAATTGAAGCAGAAATTTCTTCCAGAGCATCAGGAAGGTACAAAACCTCCCTGGACAATATGAAATACTTTGACAGAAACGAACTCATTTCAACACAAAAAATAAGACCATCAGACACCCAAGCCAAAGGGCAACCTACTACACTTAGGTTCACAGAATGAGGAGCACAAAACCCACGTAGACCTCTGTGGGCATGGGAGACAGCCTTAGAAGCCTTGGTGGGTCAGTGCAGTGTCCAGTTCAATCCCACACTTCTGATTAGACCTGCAAGGCAACACGGATTATTTCAAATACATCTCATTTCCTTCCGATTCAGGCCTCGGAAGACCCCAAGGGTAAGTGGATCTCATGGGTCACTATAATCCATGAGACTGAAGTTGAAATATAGAAGGCAGAATTGAAGTTACCATTTTTTTAAGCATGAGCTATGGTTCTTTCAAAATTGTACAAGCTGTCAGTATCACCTGCACATGAGCAATTTAGTCTTGCAGAGGAGTGAGAAATTTAGATCTTTTACCCTAAACAGTAAGATAGTGAAGACTATTACTCATTAGTGTCAGTGTATTAAATGATATTAAAATATTCACAAAGAAAACTAAGACCTCAGCATTCATTCCCCTCTGGTGTTGTTAGATAGATGGTCAATTTCTCCCCTAGTAGGGATCAAGGTTCAGATCCTCCAACAATCTAAAATGGAGGAAGATAACATGTCCCATTGGAGTTATGCTCTGGAAAAATGGTTCCAGCAGAAATTAACTTTTCAAAATAGAGGATGACCTCTACCCACTGACATGAACCAGGAAATGTACAGGGTTTCCTACAAGAGACAATTCACTTTTCATCTTCAGTGTACAAAAGTATTTAAGTTGAGCAGTCATAAGCAGTACATCTGGAACAAGATCTTGAAGGTCAATTTTAACTTAAGCTTACACCTTATAAAAGTAACAGGGAGGGGAGGCCTCACCCATTTAAAGGCATGACCCTGAAAGGTCAGACATGACTTCTGCATTTACTTCATCAAGAAGTAATGTGACCATAGCTTATCTGAATAGCAGACAAATAATATATCACTGAATTAACCTACAAGGAATTGTGACCCTGTTAGTGGAAGCTTCAGAAATGCTGGCTTCTTCTCTGCTGCCCACTTCACAGGTCACTGACCCTCTACACCCTCTCTCCTGTACAAGGCAGTAGAGGCCAGATGAGCAAAGAGGCGTCTTAGGACACCACCCATTCATCATCCTTCTTGCAGTCATGGCTGAATTTTAAGGATTCACTTAGATTACTCTGCTATGATTTCAAGAATGTACCACCTGATATTGTTTGGCTGTGTCTCCACCAAAACCTCATCTTGAATTTTAATCCCCAGGTGTTGAGGGAAAGACTTGGTGGGAGGCGATTGGATCATGGGGGTGGTTTCCCTCATGCTGTTCTTCTGATAGTTCTCATGAGATCTGATAGTTTTATAAGGGACTCTTCCCCTTCTCTCGCCTGCCACCAGGTGAATGTGGTTCTTCGCTTCTCCTTCCACCGTGATTCTAAGTTTCTTGAGGCCTGCCCAGCCACGCTGAACTGTAATTAATAAGTTATCCATTTTCAGGCATTTCTTTGTAGCAGTATGAAAATGAACACACCATTCATTTTTCACTTTAGTGGGGGATTGCTGTGTGTGTGGACAGAACAGTTCTCTTCACAAATACTGCCTTCTCAAAAGACTCTTCTCTTTTTGTCTACATTATTTTTCATTCAGTTTGGGAGGCAGGGTGTGTGGTGGTATCAGATGATGTCTCTGACAGGAATTCTAGAACATCCAGCCATTAGGGCCAGCCACCTGGACTATCAACAAAATCTTCCATGTCCTATTGAGGGGATGATCTTCATGAGACATTGGTATGATGTCAGGTCTTTTACAATACAGAAAGAGAGCATCTATAACCAGAGGGGAAGAGCAGCTACATCAAAAGGGAAAACAAAATGAGGCTCATCATCAGCACTAACTACTTAGTTGTACAACTAGTTGGTGAAAATTCAGGTCGTCCTTAAAAATCTAAGATGGTGAGACAGAACAACCCATTGGAGAGTCATACTTTCAAAGATGGTTGGGGGAAAACAAGCCACACACAGTATATTGTGTTATAGACTAGAGGATGTTCTCTACACACCAACATGCACCAGAAACTGTACACGGTTCTCTGCAAAGGAGCACTAGCTTTTCTTCCCAAGTTCACCAGGACATCCCATTGACCAGTCACAGCAGTAGAGTCAGGGAACGAGATCCTGAAAGCTGGTGCCATTTCATCTGGACCTCATAGTGTATAGAACTTATGTCCCCAGCTTACTGACCATGGGGCAATCAATTTTCAGACTGAATCATGAGGACTCGTCTATCCTTACATTATAGGAACGCAGTCTCCTCTCTGCCATTCCTTCTCAGGACTGACAACTGTGTTCCAGTCTTCTAGAACACAATGCACAGGGAGATACACTAGAAGTGTTCAAAACAAATCCAAGTGTGGGTAAAAACATCACATGACCACTGGGCATAGCAGCGAGAGGAAATTAATGCCCATGGAAATTAATGCCCATTTCAAGCTTTCTCAAGGTTTTACATTCAGAAAAAGTCAGACTAGGTCATAGAGGTTTAGTTTACATTTCAAATATTGGGCCTCCTAGTCTGAGTAATTCTAATCATGAAAAAAAAACTAGCAAATAGTGGTTTCTCTACTTAGCATCCCAACAGAGAGGTTAAAGAGTGTTGAGTCTGTTTTCAAACGTGTAGTGAGAAATGCCATGGAATACTCAGTTTGCAACTTAAGCAGGATGTATAGAACATTCAGAAATTTTCTAAGTATACAGTTAAAAACCTTTCCCAAAAATATTCTGGTTTTACCACTAATTCAGATAAAGGCATACCAATCATATGCACAAGCAATGCAATCGATTCAGAACTGGACACATTCATTGCTTTTCTACAACTCACAGTGGAGCACTGGGGCTGCTCATGAGCTGCAGGTCAACATCACTCCCCGATGAGGCAGAACGACAGCACTCTTCCTGACAAACAGCTCTGAACATTCTCTGCCCTACTGGCTCTTAATGACCTCCTCAAATTAAACAAGTGGGGAAGTACAAGTGTCAAGGGGCTCAGACCTGGAAAGCACAAGATCAACACCTGCTTCCATCTCACAGAAGAGCCCCAGCTCATATCTGTGCCCAGGGGCACCTGGCAGGCTGTGCACTCCGAACCGTGGCAAAGGCTAGGATTTCAGAGTCCTGCTCTGCATCGGAGACTGACCCCTTCTTGCCCAGAGGTGGTGCTGTGTAGCCATGAGTGCTGCCACCAGGTCTTCTATAGGGCAAGAACCATGGGTGGTACCCCCAAGGCATCAAAATAAAAGCAGAAGCTTCCAGCACCATGCTTTAATTCAGTTTATCACCACCTCTGGGTGGGTTTCCAAGGAGCTGTACCAACCTGAGAAACTGCCAGAACAGATTTAACTGTCACTGAGGAACTACTGGATCTTTATAGGTGAAAGGTGATTTAGAAGAGTTAAAGATCTAACAATCCAAGAGGAAGAGTGACAAGCTCCATGGGGATACAGGTTACAGTTAATATTGAGGATACATCACTTCTCAGACAATTAGGGAGTAGTCTCCTCCTCCTGTGGAGTCTACTAAGAAATAATGTTTCCTCTCAGTGCTCCTTAGCCTTCTATACCCCCAGTAAGCAGGGGTTACTCAAGGCAGCTCCTTCTGGTCTAGTTAGAGGAGGGGTTTTGTTTTCAGCTCTCTTCATGCACAAGTACAAGTCTGACAGAATTGAACGTCAGAGGATGGATTGAATACAGGACTCAACGCAGGCGGCCTGCAAGAACAGGGAGTTCAGTCAACAACAAATTCAATTTCCAACGTGGGTGGTCAGAAGTTAGCCTATGACAGGCAATGGGATCATCCTGCACATCTGAAGCAAGGCAAAGAGGAGACTCTTCCATGGCTAAAATCTTCAGCACCTGATCGTCCACCACCAGGGTGGAAGGAACCACATCTTCAGCCACATCCCTTTGATCATCCAGTTATTTCATCCTTATAGCTAGCAGCTGCAAAAGGGCAGGCTGCAGCTCCTGCAAATGTGATACCACACGTAGGTGCATAACCCCTCCAGGACACCTCTGGCTCCTGGAGGACCAGAGACAAACAACGGGTTGAAGTTCCTGGAGGAGCTGCTTGCATGGCTGGTCCAGGCCCAGCACCAGCTGACCAATGTTTAACACCAGTTTAACAATTTGGCAACAAATGCCCAAATTGACAAACAGGATCTAAACTAAAGAGCTTCTGCACAGCAAAAGAAACAGTGAACAGCTGAAATCTCCTCCATAAATTGGGCCCTTTGTCAAGCACCAACCACATCTTCACAGCATGTCCCAGGGAGAAGAGGGTCCACTATTTCCTGGATTAAAGAATCAGTAGTGCAGTAGACACCTCAGTGCTTAGTACTGAGACTTTCTAGTCAGTCTGTGCTTATCCATTAGTCCATGAGGACTTAGTGTTATCAAATTGCTACCACAGCTTGTTACTAAGACTAACCCCTACCCTCAGAAGCACATAATAGATGGAATGATGCCATTTTCTACCATCAGAGTTGTTCTCTGAACTCCTCCATTGTCTCTCAGAAACCAATTAACTTCTAAGCATCATAGAAGCATGACTTTATGGTTTTTGTACAGTCTCTTCACAAACCCAATGTTTAACACCAGTACCATATGTAATGATTGGAAACCATATTTCATCTGCATGAAATAAACTTGTCTCTACCCAAAAATTCACAAGTAGAACATTAAAACCTCTGCGTATATTGCACTAAATGTAGCAAAGGGACATCATCTTGTCCCACCACATTTTGCCTTGATATTTCCCATCATTTATGGTAAGAAACAAAGATATGCCTTCTAAGAAACTTGGCTCAGTGCCTAGATCTTAGTTAAAAGATATGAGAACTTCAGCATCACAGGAAAGATAAGATGCCCCTTATGTCTCATCTATGGAAGTCTAGAAACCTCCCTTGCAGGTGAGGCTGAGTCACCTTCCATTCCTTCTGGGTGGTAGATGTCTGAAGAACTACAATTGAGCACATGGGGATGTGTCCTCTAGGTAGACCATCATGCATACCCACTGAGATGGCTTCCATCTAGAGTTACAGACCCAAGTTACCCACCCTTTTTTCAATTCCAGTACCATTTTCTTCCTTCATTGGTGGATCAGGGCAATGAATGGAGGAGTATCCCTTTGCTGGATGTGCCACCCCACTGGATGCTTATAAAATGAGCTATCAAGAATCTTAAAATCTTTCATCCATCGTGAGTTATTTTTTGTATAAGGAATCCTAGGCAATACCATTAAGGACATAAGCATGGGCAAAAACTGCATGACACCACCACCAAAAGCAATGGCAGCAAATGCCCCAATTGACAAATGGGATCTAATTAAACTAATAGAGCTTCTGCACAGCAAAAGAAACTATCATCAGAGTGAACAGGAAATGTACAGAATGGGGGAAAATTTTTGCAATCTATCCATCTGACAAAGAGCTAATATCCAGAATCTACAAAGAACTTAAGTTTATAAGAAAACAACCCCATCAAAAAGCGGGCAAAGGATATGAACACTTCTCAATAGACATTTATGCAGCCAACAAACATGAAAAAAAGCTCATCACTGGGTCGCTAGAGAAATGCAAATCAAAACCACAATGAGATACCATCTCACGCCAGTTAGAATGGCAATCATTAGAAAGTCAGGAAGCAACAGGTGCTGGAGAGGATGTGGAGAAATAGGAACACTTTTAACCCTGTTGGTGGGAGTGTAAATTAGTTCAACCATTGTAGGAGACAGTATGGCAATTCCTCAAGGATCTAGAACCAGGAATAACCATTTGACCCAGCAATCCCATTACTGGGTACATACCCAAAGGATTATAAATCATTCTATAAAGACACATGTACATATATGTTTATCGCGACACTGTTCACAGTAGCAAAGGCTTGGAACCAACCCAAATGTCTATCAATGATAGGCTAAAGGAAACGTGGCACATATACATCACGAAATACTATGCAGCAATAAAAACTGAATTCGTTTCCTTTGCTGGAACATGGGTGAAGCTGGAAACCATCATTCTCAGCAAACACACACAAGAACAGAAACCAAACACTGCATGTTCTCACTCATAAGTGGGAGTTGAACAAAGAACACATGGACACAGGGAGGGGAACATCATACACTGGGGCCTGTCAGGGGGTGCGGGGCTAGGGGAGGGATACCTAATGTAGATGACTGGTTGATAGATGCAGCAAACCACCATGGTACATGTATACCTATGTAACAAACTTACACATTCTGCATTTGTACCCCAAAATTTGAAGTAATTTAAAGAAAAACCTTAAAATCTTACTCCTCCGCTTTTGTTCTAACATTCCCAGATAGGTGCGGGGAGGGGGTTCTTGGTCCCATCACGAAGATGACAGAGGGAAGAAGTTACCTCTCCTTTTTAATTAAGAGCATGAACCTGGAGATCACATATCAATTCCACTTACAAACCTATGGGGCAGAATAAAATGCATGACTGTAGCCAAGTGAAAGCACACAGATGACTTCATCATTCAACTTGAATAAAGACATGACCCTTTGAGATAAGTCCAGGAATGGTCTCTTCTGCAGTCCCTACTAAGTCAAATCTAGGTATCAATACAGACTTTATGCATGAACTTCTATTAAACTGCTTAGGGATGCCTGATCCCTAGGCAGGGATATACGTGTTTAATATAAGAGGCAGCTCGAATCCAAGGAGGGATATTGAATACCTTTCTGAATGCTAGTCCGCAAGGTTCTGGGGGTAAGGGTTATATAACCACTTCAGCTTCAGTGAGGGACTGCTATGCTTATTTAAAAGGAGCTGGTCTCTTCCCCAAACTGCTTTCAGCTAACAGGTAGTGTACCTTCTCCTGATTTTCTACCTTGGATGGGTTGAAGGTGAAGTGGAACCATCAAAAGTTATCTCTGAATCAGGAGGACTTCTAAGAACATACAGCTGCTTAAGGCACCAAGTCAAATCTAAAAGACAAAGTTCTCCACATCTCATCTAGTAGAGGTTCTCAGACACAATAGTCCCATTGAGTTTGAGCCAACATAGAAATTGACCCTTCTGGTCTTAAAGCTTGAAAGTTACATTTATCTGAGGTTCCTTCCTCATGAAGGGACCCCTCAGGCTTCAAGTACTATCAAGGAACTGAAAATTACCAGATCCCTGCATCCCAACAATGAGATATGCAGGAGCCCTAATTAGCCATGAGTGCTTCCTTCTCCCAAGTTCCTGTTTTACCCAGTTACTAGGTTTACACAGCAATGAGGAAATGTTTTAGTCGGAGATGAATTTGAGAGTTATCTCCCATCTCAGCTGCAGCATCTGAATAAGTCTGCCTTTCTTGACAATACTGTCTCAATGATTGTATTTCTGTGCTGCAAGCAGCAGGAGCTAGACCAAACCCCTGGTGTTTTGGTAGCAGTTATGTATGAGAAGGGGGTAATAATGTCAATCTCTCTCCAAAAATTTAACTGTGAAGTTATGGATAGCGATCAAGATCCTTGGGCTTGACCAAACTGGAGTCAAGTTTCTGAACCTTTTTAGGCCCATTGGTGTAGTTTCTTATATTGTTTTAGCAAAGAACTAAATTCCTTCAGCAGGAAGTCCCCACATTTGATACCTGTTCATGTTCCTCATCATCTTCCATCCCCCTCAAATGATGTCTCATTTTTCTGGCTGGTCTTTAGCAATGCTTTTGGATCTGTGAAGCCAGAATTCCCTTTGCCTCCAAGGATTCCTGTTGGTAAGTTTTCATCCATTGACCCCACACTGCTTCTCAGCTGTAAGTTCCCACTGGCACATGCTGTGTTCAAAGCTGAGCCTGATTTCTCCCCTCATGAGACACCCTGCACTAGTTCCAACATCCATCATGATCAAGTCCTCCTTATGCACTAATGAGTATCATTGAATATTGTTTAACAGTGACAGTTATATCATAGTGGTAAATGTTTTGAGGATACTTTCTAGTAGTTTGACAAACATAAAAGATTAAGTGTCTCATTGTGGGAGTGGTTGAGGTGGAGATAAATATAAAAAGATTCAGAGGGATGAGAACTCTAATCTTATGACAGATTAATGCTCTAAAATGGCTGTAGTTAAAATTATAGCCTGAATCATCATGTGGCAGGCCAGTTCTCCCTGACAGTCACACAGACAGGCCCACATAGCACCCCAACTACACAGATGAATTTCCATGGCACTGCCTTAACATTAAGCTGATCATTAAAGCCAGGGAAGTTGATACCCAGGCATCAAAGCCAGAAATGAAACATTTTACTCAGGCTTCTCCCAAACCTAGAGCAAGTCAAGATAATGGAGACAGCTTTATATTCTTTGTGCCAGGACCCACCCTCAGGTCAATGAAATCTGAGAAGAGTCAAGGTAACAGAGGCAACTGTGTGAATAGATTTATTGGAGAGTCTAAAGCAGATCTCTGGATGAAATCATAAATGAGATAGAAAGGATCACTTTTAGGATCGCTTTAGTACCACACTCTTCACTAATTAAAATTTAGGATACAGGCCTTGATGGCACTGAAGCCCTCATAAGATTTATTCGACTCGGAGACTTTTTTGGCCTCTGACCTAGTTAAAACAGAATTAGTTACCTGTAGACTGAGGCGAATACAAATACTGCACGTAGGCACATAACCCCAACCTATGTAAGCACTGAGAAAATGTTAACACTTTGAGTTGGTCTAGTGAAACTATCTCCAACCTTCTTCCCGTATCCAGTTACAGCAATAAATTCCCTTCTCTGTTTGTCTCTCGTTATTGGGTCATGAAGAGATGCAGCCAGACCCAGCTTGTTCCAGGAACAGTTATACTACACAGTAACCTCTACCTAGGGAGAAGTACCAGAAGTGTACACAGGTCCAATTCTGGCACCATGTCAACCCATGGGATTGTCCAGGGCAGGCAGAGGTCACCTCCCTATTCATGGGTCCCGGTACTCAGTAGTTATAGAAAACTGAGCATCAGCCCCGTCTTTAGTGCACCCGAGAGAGACAACCTGAAGTCAGTAGAGGGGAAAGGCTTCCTCCGTTACACTGGAACTGAAACCGCCTTTGTGAAGTTATGACTGACAGTAAAAGATCTGACTCCATCTTGCTTCTGAACTGCAAGCTGTCTTGGAGGCTACACGATTCTGACCCTCCCTAAACTGCTCCTAAAATCAGTGCTTGAGATATTTTGCAGACCCTGCACTTGATGGATCAGCTGGCACCACCCAGATCAATAAACTGGCTCATCTGATCTTGTGGTCCCTACCCAGGAACTGACTCAGCACAAAATGACAGCTTTGGCTCCCTGTGATTTCATCTCTGACCAATCAGCACTTCTGGCTCACTGGCTTCCCCCCACCTACCAAGTTATCCTTAAAAACTCTGCTCCCCGCATGCTTGGGGAGACAGACTTGAGTAATAAAACTCCAGTCTCCCGCACAGCCTGCTGTGTGGATTACTCTTTCTCTATTGCAATTCCCCTGTCTTGATTAATCAGGTCTAGGCAGTGGGCAAGGTGAATCCCTTGGATGGCTTCAGAACTACCAATGGGTCATGTCTACCCACAGCATTGATGTTGCTAAGTCCTTAACCTCAGCTACTTAAAGAATTATACAGAGAAGACTGAACACTTGACAATACTGTGGATATAGGAGCCAGTGGGGAAAGACGACGGCCGGGAGCCAGGCCCACAGTAAGTACTGCCCATATCATTCACACCCACCGGAACCTCCCTGGTGATAAAATGGAGTATCTCTATCAGAAGCCCATAGGTAGCAGGAAACCTCACCTGGATCATCACAAGCTCTGGCATGAAAATGAACCCCACAGGGACACAAACAATGTCTGGCAGATAAGGGTCAAACTGATTTAGGTTGTATCCAGCACTGTCCCAATGTGACGCAGCTCAAACTCCCCAGAAGCTGGCAAAGCTTCCACTAGAGGAAGCAACATGACATTGGCTAGGCTCCCTCAAGTCACAGGAACTCAGGAAAATGTCAGAAGGGAGAATGGATGCCCATCACTAAAAATTTCAGGTTGCATTAGTAACCGGAAATTAGATACATACTCTTCTTACAAGCTCAAAGAAGAGAACGGCATCTTTCACAGGCAAGTGTGAAAAAAGTATCTTCGATCCCATTTCTAAAATAGTGAGGTATGTAGCAATGAAATGCAAGAGGACAGACATGGCAGTACTTAAATTTGGAGATCCAAACCTCCTAAACCTCTACTGTACTCCGGAGTGCGGATTGTCATTATCTTCAACAGTCACCTTAGAACAACTCATGACATGTAAGGAAGATTTGGCAGATAAGGTAGGTCTCATTTTAGATCCTTGGACTACGTTGGGAAAAAGGATCAGATATAAAGTAACAGGTCATCTGTGGATAGAGCTATTCACCATGTTGTTATCCATTCCCAACTGTTTGCATTGGTCATCTCACTGCCTTTGTGGGCACAGAGCCCATACTTCCATGGAAGTGAGTGTCTTGGTGGTTACATTCCAGTGATTAGGCTGCTCTGGGCCCCCATCCTCATCTTGGGTCAACTTTTTCATGCAAAGTTGCATCTCAGGAGCACAAGGGATCAATGCCTCAGAAGTAGGACAAAGCTATCATGATCATGGCAGACAAGTAGAACAAAATGAGACTCTTGGCCCCAGAATCCAACTGTGTGATACACATTATGTGCTTCCTGAGACCCCAGTACCATTGAGTGCCCAACACTCTCATCAGTGAAAACTAGTTCCAACCGCTTCAGTGGCGGCTCTCTACCTTGTCATCAGATCCTCCTCTGGGCTTTGAGACCATTTCTAAAAAAGGACTAGGTGGAGGCAGATGAATAACCTCCCAAAATATATTTGTTGTAATGTTTAGGATCTGTAAACATGTTATGCGAATGTCTAAGGAGACAAGGAAATGCATTGAAGTAAGGTTGCACAGCCCTGAATTTAAGATTCCAGGTCTCGTCAAGGGGGATCCACTGTCAGAACAATTATAGACAAAGAAGCAGAAGTATAGGTGATAGATTTAAAATGTACACTGTTTTGACATGAAAGAGGGCCCTGAAATTGCACATGAATGAAGAGCCCACAAGTCAAGCAATGGAAGGGACCTATAAACATGGGTAGGTCCAGAATCCCATGGTCCTCAGAGCAACAAGACAGAACAAACCCTGCCCTCACCATGATCTTACCCCAATGAGAGCTGTGTCAAACTTGTGAAAAGATAGATTTGATTAAAACTTGGTGGTCATTTGTTAGAGCAGGAACAGAATTGTACAGATACTCTGTTCTGTCAGTCTTTTCAGAAAGATCCAGTAAGCCACTTTAGTTTCATATGAGAAGCCTCAGAGGTATTCTTTCCCTGGGAAGCATGATCAAGGAAAATAGTTGCGTATCTTCTTGCCCTTACCAAATAAAGATGCTGGTATTATCCAGTGTTCAATCTAAGTTTCCAATGAATACCAAAGCATGAATTACTAAACCTTACACCAGTAGGTCTTTACTTCAATTTTCTGTGGAAGAAATTAGGTATACAATGAGAAACCTTCCTGTGGTATCCTCAGTACCCTGGAAACTCCCTTACTAAATATTATATACCTATTAAGGTAGAAGTGCACCAATTATATCCAAATTATCCTATAGCAAGACTAATACTCATGTTGACAATGACCACTGCCACTATCTCCCGATGTCCTGGGACAAGAACATTCAGTTGGTACCAAATCCATGTAGAGGAAAAGGCGGAAGCTCCCAGCACTCTGCATTCAGTGCGTTCAATGCATTCTCTCTTTTACCTCTGGGTGAGCTGATGATACTGCATTGACCTGAGAATCTGCAAGAGCAGATTTAAGTGTCAGAAGGAGGAGATACCTGCTCCTTACAAGGTGAGTAGCAGTTCAACAGAATTTGTTCTGCTCAACAGTCTAGAGGGACAGAAACAGAGCCCCATGTGAATTTAGGTTACATAATTAACACTGAAGACATATCAGTTCCTAAGCATCAGTGAGGAATGTCCTCAGTCTTGATGTCTTCGGGCAAACACAGACATTTTCCTTTAGTACTCTTTAGCTTTGGATAGTCCCAATGAGCAGAGGTCATATAGAGGATTGGGGCCAGTGTACCAGGCTTAATGATACTGTGATGGTTAAAACTGAGTGTCAACATGAAGGATTCAAAGTATTGTTCCCTGGGTGTCTGTAAGGGTGTTGCCAAAAAACATTGACATTTGAGTCAGTAGACTGGGAGAGGCAGACGCACCCTCATTCTGGAAAGGCACCCTCTGATCAACTGCCAGCATGGCCAGGATATAAAGCAGGCAGAAGAATGTGGAGAGATTAGACTGGCTTAGCCTCCCAGCTTACATCTTTCTCCCGTGCTGGATGCTCCTTCCCCTCAAACATCAGACTCCAGGTTCTTCAGCTTGGGGACTTGGATTGGCTTCCTTGCTCCTCAGCTTGCAGAGGGCCTATTGTGGGACCTTGTAATCGTGGGAGGTAATGCTCCTTAATAAACTCCCCTTTATATATACATCTATTCTATTAGTTCTGTCCCTCTAGTGAACCCTAATACAGATAGCAACAAGGCAGCTGTTCCTTATCTAGTCATAGAAGGGTTTGTTCAGCTCTCCTCATGCACAGGTACTTTGCCAAATCCTGGTAGTATCAATCAGGGGGTGGGGTTGGGTACAAGTCTCTACCTAAGCTATGTAGGTAAGCTATGTGAAAGGAAAATAAAAACCCAGGGCCCCAATTTACTATGCCCCCACCAAAAAACTAAACAAACCGATAGCCGAGTCATGCATGATTCTGTGGCAGGCCAGTTCTCCCTGACTGCCACACAGACAGGCCTGTGTAACACTCCAGTTAAAAATTTCCACAGCACTGCCTTAATATAAAGCTAATTAAACCCAGGGAAATGGATGCCCATGCATTAAAGCCAAAAATGAAACATATGCCCTACAAAAGCTTCTCCCAAACCTGAAGCAAGTCAAAGTAACGGAGACAGCCTTACATTTCTTGGGGAGGACCTGTCTCGGGGTTGATGAAATCAGACGAGCAAGTTAACAGACAGCTGTGTGAATAGATGTATTGGAGAGTCTAAGGCAGCTCTCAGGACCAAACTGCAAATGAGAAGATAGAAATAATCACTCCAGTACCACGGTCCTCATTAGATAGAATTTAGGGAGACAGGCCTTGAAGGTACCAGGGCCCTCGCAGCTTCAGACTTGAAAGCATTTTTTTGGCCTCTGACCTTCTAGTTGAAACAATTAGTTACCCATAGAATTGGGTGAATGCCATACCCGCAGGAAGGCAGATAACCCCAGCCTATACAAGCACTGAGAAAATTATAACACTTTGAGTTGATCTGGTGGAATTATCTCCAACATTCTCCCTGTAGCCACTTACAGCAATAAATTCCAGTCTTTCCTAGTCTGCTCATTGGGCCATGAGAAAACGCAGCTGAACCCAGCTTGGTTCCAGAAACAAAACTGCCTTTTCCTTTTGTCCCTAAAAGCAGATAGCTAGAGATAACAAGGTAAATCTCTACACAAGTACCTATTCTATATTCACCTTGTCATATGTGAAGTGCTAATTTACTGAGCCCAAGAAGGATGTACCATTGACTCTCCCCTACCTGCTCCTTCTCTCTTGTAAGGTATTGATTATTAATATCTCCCCCTTTCTCCCTCCAGCCCGCTTTTCCTCTTTACAGAATGGCACAGACCAGAGGCTGTGAGTCCATTTCTTCCTCCTGGGCATGTCTTTAACCTTGGCAAAATGAAGTTGATTGAGAATTGTCTCATACTTTTTGGTTTATAACTGCAAGGAGTGGAAGCTTTAGTTGATTCAGTCTCAAACTGGGCTGCCGAACATAGCCTGCTGCAGGTGGAGTTATCCTGCATGTCTGGAGCAATGTGAAGCAGTGGCAACATTAAGGATGCCTTGAGCACATACCCTTTCACTGCAGAGCTGCTCACTGGAAGCCGAGGAGTACTCTGCACCAGGAGGCTCCTAGTACCAAGGACTCATCTGGACCTAATGAGATGCTGATGTATGTTACCACTGGTTTCCGAGTGAACAGGTGTTTGAGCCACCATATTCTTGCAGTAACTTTATATAGAAGGGCATTGAAGCATAGCATCAGGAATTCAACAACTGAAATTCCAAGGTCCAGGGACCCACATATGGCAAGCATCTTCTATGTCATCCCATGGCAGAAGGGAGAGAGCATGTGCAAAGGAGGGCAAGAGAAAGAGGGTTCATTCTGAAGTGCAAGTCAAAAAACATCCAGCTTCTGCATCCAACCACCCATTACTACATGGAGATGTGAACGTGACAAAAGTCAGGACATGGGACCGAGAACAACACAGACAGCCAATGCGAGGAGAAGATGCACATCATGCATTGACCTAACTATGCGGACCCTGGGTGTGGAGCAGGACTTGGTCCTACCTACTCATCATTGGGAACCAGATGTCAGGCAAGAGCTCTGTGCTGGAAGTGCTGTGAGGACTTACCCTTCTCAGAGGCAGTGGCATTGCCACAAGATGTCCTCTGGTGCTGAAGCTAAGGAAGTGTGTGCATGAAGATTACTACAGAGGCAAAGCGAGTCACTGGGACTTTGAGATCAACGTTGCAGATGCTTTGGAGGTAGAAAGAAATCAAAGCCCAGAACACCTTGTCATCACTGGAGAAGGGATGATAGGAAGGATCCGTTGTTCAAATGAGCAAGACATGGACTGTTCTTAGAGTTCAGTTTCTGGAGGAAATAAGTTTAACAAATTACAGACTTCAGATCATTTTCCCCTAAACTGTATGGAGGTACACAGTAGTAAGATTCAGCAGTTGCTATATATTAAAATATTCACACAAGTGTGAAAAGTCACCTCCTTGTAGAGTGTCAGTGGTAGGTAGGCAGATTGACACACACAGACACCCTTGTCTTAATCCTTAGAACCTATGAAGATGTAAAGGGACATGTCAAGGGGCAATTAAAGGAACCTATGAGAACAGTTTGCTAATCAACTGACTGGTATTCAGGTGTCATCAGAAGGGCAATTGATGACAAAGGAGAAGAGGAAGGTGCAAATGCAGGAGACAGATTTAAATCCTCCCATGTTCAGTTCTGCACTTCTTACACATCCTTTCCTGTAGATGTGTACCTAAGACAGCAGAGCTTAAGAGCATCCAGCATCAGCTTCAAGTGTTGGATACTCAACCAAGGTGAACGACCCTTTAGACAGGTTTGAAAACTGGCTAAATATATATATTTAAGGTACGTCTCCGAAAAACATTTTCTGACTAAGCAACCAGAATCAATGGAATAAAGAGCAAAGCAGACAATTCCAGAAGGTGCCAACCACATTAAGATACTGAGCCCATGGTTCATGAAGACCATCACTGGTGGATCTTCCCATAGAAAAGCAGAATGAAGCTTCTGAGATCTGAGAGCCTTGGAAAGACAACCTTAGTGGTCCAGGCCCACTATCCTGGGGACATATGCAAGTATAAGTTGGAGCGCA
Organism: Macaca nemestrina; assembly: GCF_043159975.1. Lineage (NCBI taxonomy): Eukaryota > Metazoa > Chordata > Mammalia > Primates > Cercopithecidae > Macaca > Macaca nemestrina. Next base: position 187,306,643 of record NC_092127.1, read on the forward strand.
TGTCTCTTCCAGGACATCCACAAGGTGAAATATCACTAAGCTATCTCAAATACTTGCAGACGGAAATGAGGCATTTGAAGGAGTGTCTCAGACAAGTCAGGATGATTTAGGCTGTCACCATCAAGGGCAGGCAAGATGAGGATCACATACCTCAGACTTGTGGCCAGAGTCAAAGCAAGATAGCCTTGGATACCATCCCCTTGGTGAGTGTTGTGTTGGGTCCACCCTGCACTAAGGGCTCATCACTGCCAGGAACACATTTGAAAGGTTTCAAGTACATCTCATGCTGCCTTCTTATGACTGAGAGGATCAAATGAGAAGGCAGTATTTCCAGGCCTACAGATTGGAGGTCAGGATGGCAATAGACATCCCTCTACCAAGGCCTAAGTTACTCATACACAAGTGAGAATTAGACCATCTTACACTTAAGTGTTCTCAGAAGGAACACTTAGACAAAAGGAACGACATTATCAGGCAGATGAGGATGAAAGGACAACCTAAGTCATCCAAGCAGGAGCTCAGATGGTGGCCACCACTGCTCCCCCATGCTCACACCCTCATTTGGGAAAATGTCTAAGCAAACTAGCTTTGGAAGCACTACCCTTGGAAGATCAGGACCATTTCTGCAACACCACACCTGGGTGAGGCTCAACCAAGGATTGCAAAGCAAGATAGAACTTAAGAATATGTCATTCTCTACTTTGAGTTAACCTTGGGGGGGGGGGGTTTCCATGGAAAAACAGCACATTCCCAGCCACATGTCCCTAGGAGGAATGTGAGCCTAAGGATAGGGTGACACATCAGAACTGTTCCCCCAAGAGCATGTAGATTGCTAAGAGGGAGGGGTATGCTATCAGAAGTGCAGTAACTGACATGAGTTATATAGTGATGGTGTCCATTGAGGGTTAACTTGAAGGATGTAAAGTATTGTTCCTAGGTGTGTCTGAGGGTGTTGCCAAAGGAGATTAACATTTGAGTCAGTGAAGTAGGATGCAGACCCACCCTCAAATTTGGGTGGGCACCATCTAATCAGTTGCTAGCATAAAAGCAGGCATGGAAAGGGCAGACCGGCTAAGTCTTCCAGCCTCCTCAGTCTTCCTCAGTCTTTCTCCCGTGGTGCATGCTTCCTGCCCTCAAACATCAGACTCAAAGTTCTTCAGTTTTTGGACTCTTGGACCTACACCAGTGGTTTGCCTTCAGCCACAGACTGAAGACTGCAATGTCGACTTCCCTACTTTTAGAGGTTTTGGGACTCGGACTGGCTTCCTTGCTTCTCAACTTGCAGACAGCCTATTGTGGTCATGATCACATGACCTTGTGATCACGTCAGTTAATTATCCTCAATAAAATGCCTTTCATATATACATCTATCCTATTAGTCCTGTCCCTCTAGAGAACCCTAATACAGTAGGTGTAGAAACCCAAAACTTGGCCAAAACTTGGGCAGGCATTTTGTCCCAATGAACAAATGAGTTGGGACTTCTTCCAGCATAGGACTTAAATCTCATGACATCTAAGGTAGACCTATTATAGATCTTTAAACACTCATCTTGTGGAGTTTTAAGAAATGAGACTTAAAGTAATTCAGTGAAAGTAGAATATTCTCCCATTATCAGTTTGGGGACACTTGATTCTGGCCAACATTTCTGGGAAGCAGAAATGGAGACAAAGCCAAACGGGATATGACATCTAAAAAAGTCTCTTCCCAGAAAAGCCTCCATCACAAGATTATGGAAGCTGGGAACTTGGCTGTGGCTTCTGGGTAGCCTTGCTGTAGTCGGTACAGAGCCTACCTCTTTCTCCTGAAAAGAGAACCCAGGAGGTCTGGCATTCCTCTGGAATGACTGGGCAAGCCTGGCAGAGGCAGGGCATGTCTCATGCCACATTCCCTGTGCCTACTCATTTTTCTGGCAGAGTTGCAAAGGACTGCACTGTGTCAGTTCCCTGCATCCCACTACAAGCTCCTTCCTTCAATCTGTTTATCAGCAACTTGAGCTTTCACCACAGTCTCTGAAGGATGCTCAGCCTCAGGCACAAAGCATGTCCCTCTGAACCAGCCTAGATTCCATTGATAGGAGCTGGAGGCAGAGAAAACAGCCCATCGTAGAAAACAGTTTATAGCTCTGATCTCTGAAAAAGATTGGGACTGAAGCACGAACCAAGTTCAACTTCTAATCTCACCCCATGGGACTAAACAGCAATCTCAATCCTTGAGAAAACCCATCCAGGCTCAATTCATCTGACTTTCTATGGGGGCAATCGGGAGCACATAGAGCACCCCAGATATACTGTGGTATCATTGCTGAGGACTAAGAAGATATACTAGATCCACTGGTTGCATTCTCAATGACTATAGCTCTGGCTCATGATTCTGCCCCACTAAAAAGTCAGTTAAGCCCAGCTGTTGAGACCATAGTGATGGTTTTAGAATTGAGACTCGATCTGTTTCCCTGTCTCTCAGATGAGCCCCCCTTCCAGGAAGAGCTATCAGTGTTGACTATGGTAGGCCTGGTGCTCAGTCTGTCTGGAACATCTACCAACAGCATCCAGGAAAAAAACAGACTTGCAAGAGACATCTGGTTCCAAGCTTTCTGCATTCAGTCCTTTACTTGCTCTGTTAATTATCGAGATCCTGCCTTTGAGAGTCTCCTCGGTGCAAGGACCAGAAGTAAGGGAACCTTGGGGAGATGACTTTGGCGACCCACTCCCTATGTAGTCAACATTTAGTGTTTATTATCTGAAGCTAAATTGGAGTATTTGTCTTTTCCAGGGCTGCTGTATGGAGTAATACCTTGACAATACCAAGTATTTTGGGGTGACAAGAAACCCATCTAGACAGACAGGAATGTGAGGCAGATGAGAAAACATTTACCTAAGTCATATCCATATAGTCTTCAGATGATGTGCATCTCACATACTCCAACATACACAGACCTGTGGTCACAAGTTAAGGTGGAAAAAACTTTGAAACAATTTCCCCTTATAAATGTTCACCCTATAGAACTTCCAGAATGGCAGTAGGAAACTCCAAAGTCTCTCCCTATACAAAAGCTATTAGCACACTGACGAGATTGTCAAAAGTAAACTTTCAGTACTCTGGAAATCAGTCAAGCACTTGCAACAATCTTAGGGCAGTAAGTTTGTGGCATTTTAACTTGTCTTGCTCCAATCTTACTCTCCCCAGCTCTTTACCACCTTTGAAATCCCAAGTTTCATAACCATATTAGCTGTGATGACAAGCAGCTTACCAGCTACTGTTGGAGACAATTTGAACCTCCTTAAAGTCCTTCCTACCCACAAGAGCCTCCTGTTTCACTTGTCTGAAACCTTCCAGAAGTAAGCCCTGTTGTCAGGTTGTCTTTAGTTGACTTACCTTAGATCACACACTCATTGGGAACAATTCCTCACTTTGTCAACAAAAGTCAGCAGCAATTGTTTAACATCAGATGCTCGAGGCAGTATTACTATTACTAGGGGAAAATGAGAGGCTGACCAAACAGACCATGAAAGGAGATTTTCACAGGGAGCTCTGCCAAGTTCTAACATTTCTGGGACCTTCGAAGGCCACATACATGTGCATGGCTATGTGCACGGCTGTGTGCACACCCAGGAAAGACCTGAGAAGCTTCCAATCTCGCCTCCAGCTGAACTTGATCCACAGAAGAAAAAGGCTGAGGGAAAATTGAAGGTACATCCCAACAGTCTTTTGGCCATAACAGACTTATTGGTTCAAAGTATTGGACCAAGAAGGAAACATCTACTAAATCATTGACTACCAAGATAACCATGCAGAGGCTTCAGTGGCCGCACATGAAGTGTAGAGACCATGGTATTAGAGAACTCACTTAACAGCCAGCAACAAGTCCTGGAAGTCGGGCGGGGGTGAGGGGGACGGAATCTACTTGAGTTGTCAATTATTTCAGTTATACAGTGTAACAAAAAGTGAGGCATGAAAAGAAATGGCAAAGTATGGCCCATAACACAGGTTGTAAGTAGTTGATAAACCCTGTCCCTGAGCAAGCCAGGACTGCTGGACTTCCTAGACAAAACTCAGTTTTAAATACCTACCAAGTAAAGAAAACTATGTCAAAAGGAACTAAAGAAATGGAGAACATCTTAGTTTTTTAACCCCATATAAATTCTGGAATTTGAAGTACTGTAACAGATTTAAAATTCACTAGAGGGGTTCAAGAGCAGATCACAGCTAAATGGAATCAAACTTGAAAATAAATGTGAGGGTTATTTACCACATGATAGTCAATATGAAGGGTTTTAGTCTTCATGTAATTCTTTCAATTACATATAAGCAATAAAGGACTGGTGGTTTTCACAACACGGTATCTAGGCTGGTAAGGTTTACTCTCTACAAAATAGAAGCCTTTCACTTGAAAGGGCCACTTTGAGGATCTACCAGACACAGGACATGTTCTACTAGGGACTTTTGTTGGTTCCCTTTCCTGTGAGAGCAGGAGTGGGAGGAGGACTGCTGATAAGTGCATCATTTTGTAGATATTAAGTATTACACATAAATATGACTGGGCAGTAACTCACCCCTTCTTAGGGCCCTCTATGGCCAGGATGAAAGTCAGTGTACCATAGTCCTGGAACACAAGGATGGATGAGAACATCTGTCCCATATGGGCTGGGGCTGGGGCAGTGGTAGGCTGAGATGTCTTAGACATACCCTTGATACAAACAGAATTATAACCAGCCACTCTGTTCTTCCCATGAGAGGCAAAAGGTAAATGGGCGAACAGCCAAACCTTCATTGTTTGTTAGCAGAAATTTGAGACTGTAAATGGAAAAGGACTGAAGAATAAAATCCAAGACAAAAAATATAACAAGGCATTAGAATTCAGAGTGCCAGAACTCAGACTAGCAGTTGTAAATGCTCAAATGGGGCAGATGTTTTCATTGAACCCAAACTGAAATTCACGTAAAGCTCTAATGTTTTTAAGCATGCGTAAAAAGGGACATGTTCTAGTTTTAAATCTATGTTCAGAACAATTTCACTGTATTAACGTGTTCTGGGGAGTAGGCTCAGTCTATGGACGTGTACCACAACAAGTCAGAAGGGTGAATTCTTGAGCCATGACATGCATTTTCTGCCTTTGAACATCGAAGATCCTGGTTCTTGAGCCCTCAGCCTCAGAGTGGCAGTTTCACTTTCAGCTCAGGCTTTCAGACTCAGGTTGAATTATGCCACCAGCTTTACAGGTACTCCAGCTTGTAAATGGCATGTCTCTGGACCTCTTGGCCCCCATAATTACATAGGTCAATATTTATAATTCACATAGTCTATTGGTTTGGTGTCACTGGAGAACCCTAACAGTTTTTCTGACTGAAACTTCTCACCATTCTAATGTAGACTTTGACCTATGGATCACCTTGAAAATCATGACCATAAACCTATGTTCATGATGACCTATAAAAACAGTTATTTCTGTATGAGCCACATGCTCCCAGGGGGCTGTTTTAACAGCAGCTTCTGAGTCCCAGTGTTTTGGTCTAAGTGTGAAATTCAGATGCTAGAACTTAACCCCAAATGGGATATTAAGGGATCCTTTATAGGCTCTGCCCTCATGATGGGATTAGTGCCCATCAAAAGAGGCTTGAGAGAAGCTGTTTCTTCTACCAGGTAAGATACATATGCATATGAAGACCAACACGTGAGGACAGAGCAACAAGGCACCATCTTTAAAGAGAGCAAGCCCTTAGACACCAAGTCTGCAAGCACCTTCAATCTTGGACTTCCTGATCTCTGAAACTGAAAAATTTATCTTGCGAGTTACCCAGTCTAAGGTACTTTTGCAGCAGTGGCCTAAATGAAGTACAAGATAGTAAATGAACCATAAGATGGGCACAGAAATAAGAGTGGACAAGAGGCTATCCATTTCTCCTGCATCTAAGAGAGGTTTTGAAACAAAGGAGTTTTTCTACATAGAACATAAAGTTCATTCCAAAAGAAAAATTTGATGACATACTCCCAATAGAGCTGCATTTTTCCATTGCTTCTTTGAAAACTGTGCCCCTATGTGCTACAAAAGCTGCTCAATATTCTCCTTCAACAGCATCAGCACATTAAGGATGGAAGGTTCATAGAACAACAGCTCTGTCCTATAACCATCTCCAGAATCTTGTTTCAAATCTTCATTGAGAGATTCAAGCTCTAACTCAGATCTACAAACTCAGCTATCTAAATTTGTTTACCCACAGTAACCCACATTAGAATTCCTAGACAGGATGCTGGCAGCTGCTACCCCTTAACATTTGACATCTGCTGAGGTGGTAAGACCTCAGGCTTGCACTGGGACGATGTTTCTGAATACGTTTTAACAGAAGTTTTCAGAAGTTATAAAAATTAACTCGGATTCATACTACATAGGTTGTCAGATAAAGTATTTCTAAAAGGTAATAGAGATGGATCCAGTTCCATGGACACCAAAGCATAGGAAAATACTAGAAAAAAAATCACCAGGAAGCCCAAATCTTGATATGCTAGCTTCTAGGAAGAGACATTCTAGCATTTTGAGATTCAGAAAAATCCCTTATCTGGTGTTCATCAATAACCTCTGAAACAAGCAATTTGGGACCAGCATTCAGATTCTCAGCTCCACAGCTAAGGTGTCTGCATGATTCTGCTACAGGAAGTCTAAGCTGCAGGTAGCCACTGCCTGCTGAAAAGCAGGACCAACAAGAAGCTCCCACTAAAGATGCCTGATCCTCCTTCCTGAGGCAAGAGTAAACTCAGCAACAAGTTCTGCAGTTTGTAGCAATGGTGTTCCAATTCCCTCAGATCCCATTTTGCCGTGAGGTATGTCAGGAAACCACTGGAAGTCAATGGAACTATTCAATGAGCATCAAGTTCCAGTTACACGTAAAGTTCTAGAGATCTGGACTTGTTACTATATAGTTAATTCCTATGGTGGACTTAGTTTGTTGATAGAGTAGAATAAGTGTTCTTACCACAACTTAAAAAGGGCAATGAAAGGAACCTACACATGTTGACCTCATATTGGATAGAACTTCATGTAGTTGGTCCACTACATGTGTACCTAGACATTGACGTATTCATCCTTGCTAATGCGAAAGATAACACTGAGTTAGACATGTAGATGCCTATTCTACCTCCTAAATATGGCCAAGGAACATCAAAGTGAGAAAGATTCTTAATCCTTTAAGACAATACTGACAAATCTTAACCTCACTCACCTGTTATAATCCAGGTGACAAGTTATAAGACAGAATAAGGTAAGGGACTATCAAGGGTTAGCTTGTGACATTCCTCAACATAGTTTGCTTTCACTTGGCATGACCAACAACACACCTTAAGTTCACGGTTATACCAACTGTCCTGCTCCATCACAATGGAGTCCGCAAATGTTTGTCTTGATATCCTAGGGCCTATAGTGTTCTGTAACATTCAAGGCATTGTTTGGTTAAACTTGGACAGAAAAAGGCAAGCACCCTAGGTGACAGCCAAATGTACTACCATGAAGTTAGTACCACAAGTTAGGATATAAACTCCCCTTCAAAACTTTAGGCCTGCCTCAGTGGCCTGGGTACATCAGAACATCTCTTCTATATTATCTTGTACCTACTCACCAGGAAATAGGTGGCCCAATGCTTAATGCATATTTTAGACTTTGGAGGCAACAGACTGTATTTGTGTATGGACCAGACCCACTTGCCAGGTTATATACAAGCTGTCAAGATGAAGTGGAGCTCAGAATAAGAGTGGGACTGACCACAGACGCAGCCTGTCCTACTAGGGCCTTATGGTGTAGTATGTTCAGAGATGCCGATGCTGTCTACAATTATCTGCAGCCTTACACAGTCATGAAAGTCCCAGCTGGCTAGATTGTGGTTAAGTCCATGTCCTGTTCTCCTGGAAATGTCTCTGGCTTGCTGCTGGGCTCTGCTAGAGACCGAAGCTGACTGTAGGAAACCACATGACAGATTTGGTGGCTCAAGTAAAGCCCAGTTTGTGGTAGACAGCTCAGATCACAGTATTAGGCATCACAATAATGCATCATAAAATAACAAAGACCAATTCTGAACTCCAGGAGGCACAGCGTATCTCATAAGTGGCTCAGAATCCCATGGTAAATTTTGTTGCTTTGCCAGCTCTCAACCCACCTGTTACCTTCAGGGATGTTTCTCATTGACTGAAGTGTGCAAACCTGGGTACAGATGGATTCTGCAGAGTATGCTTGTAATAAGAAATTGACAGTTACAGTCACAACCCCATACAACAGTGGGCCTGAAAGGGAATGGGAAGCCCTCCCAATGGGCAAGCGTTCAGACAGGATATTTGTCTACTTTGCATAAATATGTGAATTATCACATCAATGTATGCATTTTCATGAGTGGTCACTAAGTATGCTGTTAGAGACATAAGCCAAGATTGAGGACATCAGAGCCTGACTCTCACAAGCCACCCCATGCTTGCTCACTGGAGGACCAAGGTGGCAGGAATGCAGGCTGCCACAGGGTAGGTTCCCTGTGAATCATGCTGAGATGGATATTCTCATGCAGCAAGTTTATTAGGCCATGCTTTCTGGATGACCACCTGTGGAGGGAGGGAAGGAAGCAAGACTGGGCAGAGGGAAGAGGTGAGCTAAGATGCAGTCTGAGGGCCTCAGTCAACCCTGGAGAGCACCCTCAGGTAGTGTGACCTTTAAGGCTGTTCCAAGTTAGGGTGAAAGGGTCAGGCTGTCGTATTTCCACACTGAGTAGGAACTGGCTAATGGGTCATTGCCCATTTTTAACAGAAGCAAGCACAATAGAGGGTTAGCGTCTGAGGCTGTCTGCTAAAAGCATTTCCAGAGGTGGAGGCAACAAGCCTTCCACTGTTGAGATGGGATCTAGGCAGCACATTACTGTGCCCACCACAAAACCTATTATGTGGGCCTCAACACAGCACATACTTCACTTCCATGCTAAGCTCTGTTGGGATTCATCGTCTCATGATGTTGCATGAGATATCAGTAGTCCCAGTGAGAAGATAAAGATCCAGTCTCGCGTTTGCAAGACTAGCCTACTATCTGGAGTATGACAAGTATTGTGGGAGAATGAGACATTTGTCACATTTCATGTTATTTATAAATTCATAACAAACAGCAGCATTATGTCCTACTCAGGTCTACACTGCAGGTCTCAAATATCCTGAGACTGCACCCTGTGGCACTACTAAATGACATTGTTAAAGAGGGTTTTAATCCTACTTTGAAACTTGTTACATCGTCTCTTAAAGTTCTTCCTATAACCTCAAACTCTTCAGCACTGCTAAAGCCAGGTGTCCTATCTATGCCTTGTTGTTTTACTTACTTGACCCCTTCCGTCCTTCCTTTGAAACCACTTTCTGGAGTTGATTTCTAGGGCATCACACCTCCTTACCACTTTCCTGTCATACTGACCACTGACTCCTTTGTACTATTTGCATTTTTTTGCTCCAGACGTTTTAGTAGCCATAAGCATGAAATTCAGTCTCACTGAACAAAGACAAGTCTACTTGTGATCTGATCCCATATGAAGATAATTTTGATCTGATACTGAAGAGAAACTCATGCTCAAACTTTCACATCATGTGAGAATACCTGAAGTTGTTAAAATGGCCTATTTCATACAGAAACCCTATAATGGGATAGCTCACCGTTAAGATTAGAGTTACATGCATGCATCTTCTAGAAACATTAAGATACAAGGTATTCTGTTTCATACTTTTGAAGTTTTGCATGGGCAAAAAGGCACTTTTGGAGAGCTACATATGGCATTGTCACTTTTTCACACTTTGTATAACATCTAAAAACTTCTACTGACCGACCAGTACCTTCAGAACTGCTCTACCGTTGGCCTTTTTTCCTAAGACTTCTATAGAACTGTCATTTCATTTGCAGCAAGACCATTTCTATTTTTGACTACTTGAGTTATAAGATGCAATGCATGGATGTAGCACTTGGCCGACTTTTAATGAAGACTAACAAGGAAAGATAAATGATACAGCCTCATCCAAATAAGTGTTAATCTTCTAAAGATTGCCACTTAAACGTGCTGAAGAGGCACTGCTGAGCAAGGGATGTTATGTATCTCTGCAATTACTGGCCAAACTAAACCACCCACCGACAGAATGGCCATTTTAGCTAGGAAATGCTGAGCATTGGAATTACTTGCAAACAGCTCTTCGGAAGGTATTCAGTTCTCAAACACTTGAGATTTCTCATGGATAAAAAATACTGTCAAGGAACTAGATATAGTCTTCCTGTTACTTGCCACTGTAACTTTAAGAGTATTAAAATTCATCAGGAAATGGGAGGGATGACATCCTTACCAGGTTCAATGCTCACAGAACCTCCTGGTGAGGAGAAAGTAGGCCCTTTAAAAGGCATTGCCCCTCTAAACAACTGGCTTCTGGATAATACTGGAGGTCCCAGAATTCCTGAGTGTAGAGAAGAAAGTAATCCACTGCCAGCTGGAAGCTTCATTTTCCTGTACAACCAGACTTCATCTTGGCCCATCGAGTGCCTATATATTTAATAGTCAAATACACCCACAGCCTCTCTCACTTTGGTTGACCTTCACAGGAGTACATGACTTCATAATGATATATCCCCTTCAAGTGGTTTTCTATGTCTTTTTCCTAATTTGTTCAAAAAAGGGTCAGTCTCTCATACTGTCCTCTCCAGGGGAGCCCTTTTCTATCTATAGCCATTTTCCTCTATGACAAGGCATAAAGTTGTAAGCAACCATCCCAGACCCTGAGGAACAGATTTTTCCATCCAGGTCATCTCTTGTGGGGAACCCTGCACCTGCAAAACCAATGAGGCCTGTAAGAATCTTAAGGTCTGCCCTCACTTCCATCATTATGGATGAGAATAATCCTGCTTCATCTGTTCATAAGCCCAGGAGCTGCAAAACAGGTGAAACAATTAACTCTTGTCTTCTATGTTCACAGATCAGACGGACCAATCTTGAAATTAAGGACACCATGACTGAAAGCTCACCAAGTAGTACCAGGGTAAATAAGTTCAGTTGTACATACCTCATGGATTGCCCCTTGAGGTGAACAGGAAATGTTTATACAGCTATGGACTCTGGTTTGGAAACTCGTGAGATATTTTAGGGTACAGAATAAAAAGAAGTGATAGAACCGATCTGAGAAATCCAGACCTCACATCCTTTGCCAGAGTGATCTAGGTCAGAGATCAGTGAACCCAGATTGCTCAGGACATGCATTTTTCTCTAGTTGAGATCTACCTGGGGAGACAGGACTTGTTTATCTTTGGGGAGTCTGGGCCTCAAGGACACCTGAAGACCACTGAGTATTAAAAGTCAACAGGCCTGGAAAACAAGGAGTCAATTCCTGACCTACACAATGAAATAATCATGGTGTGTTTTAGTCAAGAAACTTCAATGGAGCTGACATTGTCATCTTAGTAAAGGGGTATTTCAAAGGGACCTCAGGAGGAAATCCTTCAGATGAAACCCCCTCAAAGAGAAGTCCCCCATCCCCCCACCCCCGGCCCTGCTCAGGCAAGAAGCAAATAAAGGACGGAGGCATTGGCCTCCAAAGGAGTTCTATGGCCAACATTGGCCTCTGCTGCAGGTGTGCCTTAGGGAAATGACCTCCTTGGTCTTCCGGTAACTGAAGAGGAGGGCCTTTGTGTGACAGTGCTCACTTCTTGTGCCAAGAAAAAGGGAAAAAAATTCATGACAGGCACTCCCTCAGGACAATACTTCCAGGTATTTTCAGATGACAGTTGAGAGGTACAAGAGCCATCCAGTGATATGTCTAGCCTGGACACACCAAGAAGGATCTTTCTTGTGCCATCCTCAGAGACAGAAGCATCACTAGATTATAGCGCTCTCAAATCAGACTAGAGCAGGAAGAACCCATCTTTTGACTGAGGTGAAGATGACAGGAGTCTTGGCGAGAAGGTACTGGCATCCAATGCTCATCTTACCCCCATATATCTAGTGTAGGGAGGAACTGACCAGGATTTAGAGCTACAGCCATTCCAGGACACAGAACATGTGAAGTCTCCAACTTGTTCTGGGAGGGTGAAGAAAGTCAAGCCATATAGAAGAGATGAACAAGACTTAGCATTAGTGCAGCCCTCAATAGACTCAGTGTTGGCTGTGATTAAATTCCATTAAGAACCTGGTCATTTGGTGCTGGCTTTAAGACAATCGATGGGTCTAACAACTGGAAGTTCTTATAAGTCACAGAAATTGGAATGTCAAGTCCCAGTCATGAACTCCTTACCATATAGCAAATCAAGAGAATAAACATGCTACAAATAAACATGCTACAAAAGTCAGATTCTTTTGCTTTAGAAGCTCCTACCACATATTTTTACAAACAGAATGAGTCTTGAGTTTCAGTATTAAGTCATTCCTCCAGAGGAAGTGTGGCTACAGAGAGGCCGTAGCTTTCGACAGTTTCAAAAAGAAGCCCTTGGCCACTCCTGCTAACAGGAAGCTCACCCTAGACAGTCCTTGGCCCTCAGGTAGGTGGAAGCGGAGATAGCTGGTCCAAGTTCTCAGGGGATTAGGAAGCCTTGGAAGCTGCCTCATTTGAAGAAGGATGTTAGAGAGGAAGAAAGGCGTTACAGAAAATTTCCAGCAGAAATGACGGCCTAGTAAGGTGAATCAGGTGGCTTATGTCTTGTGATATGAGAAAATGCATACCAAATTAGGAAGCTCTGTTTCACACTTATGTTAAAAACAGCTTTTAAAGGAAAAAAGAGTAGCTAAAGACAATGGCAACTACCTAAGTCTATGTCTCCCAATATTTCCTCTAAAGTCAACATGGAACTAGAACACATTAGAATCATAATAACTCAGAAAAATGTCCCAATTTTTGCTCTTGGTTTTTAAAGTGTCCAATGCCAGAAAGCTGTCTCATGCTATTACACCTACTGGCAAGCCTCTATAGTGAGCAAGCATAGGCTCAGAGAAACAGAAGTGGTAAGTCAGGGGGGTAAGTCAAGAGCTAGTAACAGGCCCAGGGTTGATGTAAAGCCACCACCAAAAAGCTTAGGTCTACCTAAAGTATCATTAGACTTAAAAGTGGCCTGGTAGATCACAGCATAGTGTACAGTACATGATTTAAAAGGTCATTCTTCAAGATGTCCAGCTCTTAAAGGAAAAAGGGGCACCATTCAGCAACTGAGTGACAGAAAAACAGCACTATGTACAGTAGTGAGAAGGTATTTTACCGTGTCACCTCCAGATTTCCCATGGACTTGGGTGTAAAAACTGACCACTGTACAAGTTTTCTGGGCTTACTTTCCTCCTCTGTGGGTAGGCTCAGCCCTATTGTTTTTGGAGATACTGCCCCAGGGTACACAGACTCCACCACTTCACTAGCCAGGTCACCCATGATCCAAAGACTTCTGTTCTTAGGCTCCTGATGTCACAAATGTATATACCTTTGTGAAGAATATCAAGGGTAATATAGATATAGAAGTGGTCAATTCAAACTGAAGGAAGAGAATCTCTAGAAAGCAGCCCTGTTCTCGCACTAAAGAACTCAAGTAACATCTTCCCTCCGGAACAAGACAGCTCGAAAAAAATTCTGAACTTTCACATCCAAATTTCTATCCCTGGTTCAGTCATTTGCAGGTATGAGTTTTCACTGGTGGCTTCAGTTATAGAAGACAGTTACAGGAAGAGGGTCAGCATAAGGTGAATAAGAGGGAATCAGAGGATGTCGGGCACGGGGCAGTATAACAAGTTCCGATCATGGTTGGTAAAACAGGCATTATCAGATCCTACTCCTAGGAAGGACTTTAGTGTCCCAGCTGCTGGGAGTGCCACCTACAGTCTTCAGTCATCAACTCTTCCAGGTATTTCTTTGCAGAAAGCTGCTTTACCCCAAGGTCACTCCCTCTGGGGATAGATCCTGTCCAGCACCCTATCAGTGTAGGTATATAAAAGCCATGCCCTCTCAGCCTGAACATCTACTCAGGCAATTTAAACTCCAGAACTCCCCTCTGGGATCATCTAAAGCTTGGGCCATACAACCCATCAGATTGTGATATTAGGGTTATCAGTAGTTAAATAAAAATGCCCTGTGGACACTACGAAATACCCCAACTGGAAAAAACACACAGTCCACACACATTTCTGGGGCTCATAAAGCATGACCAGAAAGAGTTACCTTTTGTAAAAATAATGCCTAACATGCAACTGGGCCTTGATAGAGGGAGAATGCTCAACCACAAAGCAAATGATAATGCAGCCACAGCTTTTCATCTCCTGGGTTCCACCAGACCCACCAAGACAAGGTTGGATGGGCCTAGCAACCTACTATCCTTTGGAAATTGCCCACATGGGACTAGCATGAGCAGGACCAGACACATTTAAGCTGTACCACATGTCTGTTATACTACCTCATGCCAAGGAATGGAATCCATTAAAGATCGCTAGAAGAGGTAAAAGGAACTGAATTTCCAACGAGTACAAGCCTAAAAAGGGGGGCCTACTGCCCAAGAATGGGCTGCACTTCCACAATTGTCTTGGTCATCTACTTTGTGTGGAAAGCTTTGTGTCCCAAGGTCAGAATATATATGCATTCATGGGCAGTGGCAAATACCCTGGCCAGCTGGGCAGGGATGCAAAAGGAAAAAGATTGGAAGACAGGGCAAGGAGGTCTGAGGTGGAAGATCAGCAGACACATGTGTTGGCACAAAATAGGAAAATCTTTATCACACATTAAGGCCCAGAGCACATCTACTGCTGATGTCCTCGTAAACAATGAAGTAGATAAACTAACATTTATCTACTTATCTACCAGATGGCATCATTCACAGCCTTTGTTCATGTATCCATGCCAACAGCACAGGGTGGCTGAGGACACAAGGGCCATGGTTGCAGTTGAAGGTCGTGCATGGTCACAACTGCAAGGGTTCTTGCTAGTGCTGATCTAGCTGCTACTGTTTCTGTATCACTTGCCAGCAAGTGGGATCCATGCTTAGTCTTCATGGCAGCCAACCAACTGGCCACTCAGTAAGTTCACTCTAGTAGGGTCTTGTCATCTTAGAAGGGCCAGTGACTGGTTTTAATAGGGGAAACATTCCCAGTACAAGAATTTTCTGCCCACAGGGCCTTAGCCAGCACTTCCATCTGAGGTATTAGAGCATTCCATCCACCAATGATACTCCACAGAATACTACCATCAGACCAAGATATCCACTTCAGTGATTAAGGTACAGGAGGCATGGCCTATAACCACAGAATCCACCATTTCTGTCATGTATCTGGTCAGTGGATGGCCCAATAGAGTTAAAATGATCTTTAAACTGTCTTTAGAGGCCCAACTCAGAATGCTCTATGGATGGAATGCCATCCTGTAGATTACAACATATATTTTGAGTCAACTAATTTTATATGGCACTGTCACTAATCAGAATACTTGGCACCAAGAGGCACAACACAGACCACTTGCCATCACTCCCAGTGGTCCACCTGAAGACTACTTTCTATTCACAGCTTTGGGGATCAGGAGCTCTAACCTCACAAAGCCCAAAAGAGTAGTACTTGTGCCAGGGAACACCGAGTTCTTTGTGACCAGGGATGAGCAGGCAGAAAGTGAAATCACCATTTTGTCATAAGTATTTGACTCTGGTTAGGAGAATCTAGGGATACCGAGCCATGATTGGGACAGGGAGAAGTGTTTGCACAGATAACCCTGTTGGGCACTTCTTCCCTAGTCATGATGGTAAATGAGTAAGGGCAGCAAGCAACCTCTTCCTGAAAAGGACATGGGGGCCAGCAGCGCAGACTTTCCAGAGATTTGAGTCTAAATTATCCCACCAGGTAAGTTAACCAGATCAACAGAAGTGCTAGCCAAGGGGATGGGAATTGAGACAGGATGGTGGTGGTAAGCAAAGAGTCATCATGATCAAGAGACAGAAATATTGGTGGCAACCTTGAGACCAACTAGAAAATACTAGTTTCCCTAACCATGCTCCTGAGTTTTCCCTCAGGAAGGGGAATCCATCCAAATCACAGAGGAACTTCATTGAAAGTATCTGAAGTAGATCAGACATGGCCCAAATAATGGATTTTAGTAGACAAGGAGATACACCACCCAGATCCCCTTTATGGATTTGAGTGACTTGTCTCCACATGTGGGCATGTAGTCAGCCATCTGGCAGGGCCTCAGCTAGAGAACCACCTCAATTCTAGGTCATGCCTTTCCAGCAGAAGCCCATATCCAACAACTGACAGAGGCAGGAGTATCAAAAAGGCCTGGTTTTGGCCCAGTTCATCACAACTCAAACCACTTTCTCCAGAGCTCCCCTGTGGGGATATCTGAGGCTATCAGAGCTTCCCTGCGGCTCAAGTTCCTCTATCCAGTCCTGCTTTACAGGATATAGGTCCAAGGATACCCCCAATGAACATCCTGCATATTACACTCAGTCTACTTCCTGGAGAGCTCCAATAAATGCCAAGGACTGAGGAACATACTACATCCTTAAATCATTTGTCCTCCAGATCTCCAAACAAATACATGGAATACATCTAAGAAACTTTCCCTTATGTTATTGAATCTCACTTTATAAGGGTGACCCAGGAAATATTTAATATGACAGAGGGGTCTATCAATGTAGCCACAGCAATGGCAGTATTCAGATAAACCCAGAACTATCCCAAGACACATGTTTGCCTCAATTCACATATACTTGCTGTATCGTCGTGCTTTGTAGATACTTTGTTGGACATTTGAGAATATCTAAACTCCAGTGCAAAGAATCCAGTACATCCCTCGATGACCACCTAATCCACCCAGACATTCTGTGCTTAGTTCATAATCCCATTGTCCCCTGAGAAGTTACCTAGGGGCTTCAAGTCTTGTTGGCCCAGTTTTTCCATTAGGAAAAAACCATGCCATTCAGAATCATCTGTCCCCCTAAACCACAAACTCACTCTCTTAGATGCTAAGACATGAAAGGGCAGTCAATCTGTTTATCATCCATCTCTATTGGGTCTATTTTAGCCAGATCCATCCCCAGACTATGAGGCACATCCTGGTATCTGGCAAGACCTGTCTGGCCTACTGGGCAAATCTCTTCCTAGCTCCAGGAGTGGGTCTCCATCAGTTGTGCCTAGAACACCTTGTGATCAGCTCAGATTGTTGCAGAGTTGCCCTGGGTTGTAGCTGCTTAGGAGTAGAATTGGGGTTCTGCCCAGCCTCCTGGGGCTCCCTAAACCAGATACAAGCATCGGGCCTTCATAGAACAAAGCTTCAAGCGGTTCCCAGCTGAACAAGGTCTTGAAAGCACTAGAAAAGGCATTCAACCAGGCAGCACAGCCTGGTGGTATGGAAGAAGTCATCTGATAAAGGGTGCAATGGAGTGTTCATCCCCCCAGGAATTGTAATGAGGGGAGCTCTCATCTTCCTGATAGTGTTAGAAAATGAGGCCTTTGGAAGGTTGGTAGGTTATGAGAGTATAACCACTTTGAGATTAGCACCTGTATGAGAAGGGACACCAGAGCTGGCTCCTGTCTCAAACCATATGGGGATATAAGAAAGCAGCTATTTACAAGCTAAGAAGGCAGCCTTGGACATCAGTCACGTGCAGCTGCACTGATCTTGGACTTCCCAGCCTCCCAGACTGAGAAATAACTTGTTTAAGCCACTAAATGTACAGTATTTTTGTCACAACAGCCTGCATAGACTGAGGGGCTTGACATCCAGGGTATGATGTGAGCCCTCCCCAGCATAACCTTATATAGGCCCCGTGTTCCATGCTTCTTATGGGTCGCAGGCAGCAGCTTCCTTATTCCTGCTGTGCCATCCCAGTGGAGACTGGTTTTGTTCACTGCAATAGAAGGTATATAGCAATATGGCTAACTTCCAGCTGGGGTCTTGTAGCTCTACACTTATGCCAAGGGTACCTAGAATCCATGACACTGACCTTGGTCAAGGTAAGGATCTAGGTAGTGTTTTTAATCTTTGAGACACCAGAAACCTCCTATGCCAGTTTGCCTATGCTGTATCGAGAATGCATAGATCAGTCCACACCTCATTTTCCTGGTTACTCAGGCTGTTGGTCATGTCAACAGTAGGGTATAAAAGACTCCAGTCATAACTTGTGCCTCACTTCCCTGAGATCAAGATATTTTATGCACGCTAGTTGCTGGGGATACAGAAACAAAGCACATCTATGCCACAAAGGACCTAGGAGTCTACATCTGTGTCCTTTCTCCCCTCAAAGTTAGCATTTGTGAGGTCATTGCAGTTTCTTATGGGTCATGACAAGCAGGTGTTCTATAGTCACACCTAGAGAGTCAGTCATTAATCTGTGACTTAGATTTTAGCCACTTAGATTTTAAACAGGCTACAGAGTAGGTGTTAAGACTTCTGGAAACATCCAGATCACCCCTCTCTCAGGTTCAGGGACTCCCAGTTTGTGACTGGAACCTGCACCAAGTTGAATAGGAAGCAGCTCTGTATGTATGCATACGGGAAAGACTTATGCTATTTCTCCAATGACCCACACTCAAGGCCATCGTACTGAGGGCTCTTCAGTAAGGAGTTAAGAAAAGGGAACAACCCAAACACTCAGAGTTATTGGTCAACTTAAGAAGGTATAAATAAATTGGTTAAATAACTCGATGTAAACCAAAACCAGGATCCAAGTTTTATAGCAGGAGCTCTGCAGGCCTCAACCAGCAACACAGGCACCAGACCTGTCAATCCTGGGCTGTGGGGTGGTGAGTGGCACCTGGACTACTTTCAGGTCTGCCACACAGTAGATTGTCATAGACCCTTGTGGGATTTATCTGGGATACTGAAGCCAGATGTCTCCACCTCTGCACCACAATTCATCATGCCTAGAAGTTCCCTAGTAATTGATTAAACTGGGATAGGGAAGCAGATGGTTGGAGAACACTTTCAAGTCCAACCATTACAAAAGAACACAAATTGGCATGAGCACATGATCCCCGCCCCGCCCCACCACTTGTTCTTCTCATGCCTGACTTGAATAACTGTTGCCCACAGGAAAGTATTCACGTTGACAAAGGCAATAAAAACGGAAACTTCTTTATTCTTTACAGAAGATTAAAAACCAGCCTTTAGGTCTAATTGATAGATGTTATAGATTGTTATTTGAATCATTTTTTCTGATCAAGAGCAGATCAGAGCAGATCAAAAAGAATGAGAAACCCTAGTCCTACCCAATACACCCAAGATAACTCAAGTCCAAGGGCATTAAAGTCAAACTAAATGGCAAAGTCATGAAAGCCAACCATCATGGAAGGTCCTTGAGGTTACGCCTGGTAGTGGAGAGGCTGAGGCTCAGCTGATATCCC
The DNA here is from genome assembly GCF_043159975.1 of Macaca nemestrina. Classification (NCBI taxonomy): domain Eukaryota; kingdom Metazoa; phylum Chordata; class Mammalia; order Primates; family Cercopithecidae; genus Macaca; species Macaca nemestrina. The sequence continues at coordinate 187,325,969 of NC_092127.1, forward strand.
TTCCTGTTCCTGGACAGAGACAAGGAGAACATCACTCCTGGCCAAAGTCAGTCATTCATAAGGACTTTCAGCAAACCAGGAATAAAGAATTTGTGGATAACGCACTTAACAGCTAACACCCACCAGTTAGAATGACAATCATTAACAAGTCAGGAAACAGATGCTGACGAGGATATGGAGAAACAGAAATGCTTTTTACACTGTTTGTGGGAGTGTAAATTATTTCAACCATTGTGGAAGACTGTGTGGCAATTCAAGGATCTAGAAGTAGCATTTGACCCAGTGATCCCATTACTGAGTATATACACAAAGGATTATAAATCATGCTACTATAGAGACATATGCACACGTGTGTTTATTGCAGCACTATTCACGATAGCAAGGACTTGGAACCAACCCAAATGCCCATCAATGACAGACTGGATAAAGAAAATGTGGCACACATATACCATGGAATACTATGCAGCCATAGAAAAAGGATGCGTTCATGTCCTTTGCAGGGACATGAAGCTGGAAATCATTCTCAGCAAACTATCACAAGGACAGAAAACCAAACACCACATATTCTCACTCATAAGTGGGAGCTGAACAATGAGAACACATGGACACGGAGGGGAACACACACCGGGGCCTGTTGGGGAGTGGGGGACTGGGGGAGGGATAGTGTTAGGAGAAATACCTAATGTAAATGACGAGTTGATGGGTGCAGCAAACCACCATGGCACATGTATACCTATGTAACAAACCTACATGTTGTGCACATGTACACCCTAGAACTTAACGTATAACAAACAGCTAACATCCTCAATTGTGAGCGACTAGATGCTTTCCCCTAAGATTAGAAACAAAGTACGTCCCCCTTCTCACCATTCCTACTCAACATCACAATGGAAGTCCTAGCAAGTACAGTAAGGAGGAGAAGGCATACAAATTAGGAAAGAATTTGTCCACAGATAACATGATCATCTATGCAGAAGAATCAGCAAGTAAGCATTGGTGGAAGAAAGGAGAGAAGTTTGCTGTAGATATGAGATCCTCTCCGACCTGGATAGCAGTAAAAGGAAGAACAATCCTCCTCCCTAGGGCTGGATAATGCTGGGAACATGGAACACTAAGTCTTCCATGCAGCACTGAATGCTGCCTTAGTTCTTGTTCTTGGTGGTTTGTGATCATTTGATGTCATTAGAGAATGTGTCTTATTTTAGTAATATCACCATCACCCTAACAATCACTGCTGCTGCCCTACCTGAAGCTGAGCTGTAGTGTCGCTTGACCAGAGAAGGGAAGAGAACTTTCTAAGCTGACTCTGGGCCTCCAGTATCTTGGAATGGGACCCTTGAGGGTCTTCCAGACAAACTTGTCCGCGTACTGTGGATACTGGTTGTAGAGACTGAGTGAACTTACTCGGATAACTTATGCAAGTATCCATGGTGAGGGTCTGTTAATAGACCTGTTTCTGATGCTGAGCCTAGACCTGCATGCCACATTATGATTCCTGCCCAAAGCTGTCAGACAAATGGATATATCCCATGAAGCATGCATGGCCTCCCTAACACATTCCTGACAGATAACCTGGGAACTCCTGAAGCCTTCTCAGGCTTGTCTGTTGACTTTATTACTTATCTGCCAACTCCAGCCATGGCCCTTGAAACTGGTGTCAGACGTTCAGCTTTCCAGGCTACTTGCAGTCTAAAGGTGATAAACCATTTTGGCAGAAGCTCTTCAACAGTGACCTGGCAAGGCTAACTCCACTTATTTCCTCCTGGTCCACACTGCATAGTAAGGCTGTTAAATCAGTAAGTGCAGCCTCCTTCAGAGAGGGGCTATACCTGCTCTTGGGAGCTTACAGGACAATGATCAGAAGAGGGGTATGCTATTACACAGACCTTTAGGACTAAAAAAGTCAACCTGCTGTGAAAATTCAGGTTTCTGCCCAGCCCAGCCCTTGGAATGACACACTGAACTTTCTAGCAGCAACCCTAAGAGAACCTGGTTGATTTACCCTCTGGTTGGCAACCCAACCAAGGGCAGACCCAGAGGATTCAGACTTGATGTTGGTTAGGTTGTGTGAAAATGCTTTAGTTCCTTAGATCTGGCTCTTTAGAAGACAAATATTTGGGGTTACAGAGGGGGTGACTAAGATTTGAAGCTATACCTACTAGAATGAGACACCCTGATTTTGTTGCAGTGGCTGGAAAGCAAAACCCCAGGAACCTGGGAAAGGAAGCACCTCAGACCCTGGGAGGAGTGGGGAAGGGCATTCTTCATCTTTCAGGACAGGCTGAGCTTTCTTCCTGCAGAAATGTGTCCCTACACTTCCCTGAAACTGCTGTAAACACTATGAACTTATGCAACTGTTGAGTCCGCCATACACTGCCAGAAAGCTTGAACCACAAGACAGGATGCCCCTAGCTACTGAACCTTCCACCGATACCTCCAGATGCCACCCCAAATCCCATTTGCAGCCCTTCTGCAGGACAGATGAAAAGGACTCGATTCAGTTACTCAGACTGTGGACCCTGGAGCTGACCAGCTGGTGACAGGCTAAGCTCTTGCTCCCCAATGTCTATCCCAAGGGGAAGCCAGTCAGAGGGGTGGGTGTGCAACTAAACAATTGTTCCCAGGGACCTATGTATGTGATTCAGGATTGTACTCACATGAAAGTCAGGCTTTAGTTTTCTTCCTTCCTGAAGACACCGATTTGCCCATTTGGGAGGTAGAGGATGGGTGGCAAAACTCATTGGCCCTTCCAGAGCTTGTCTCAATAGTCTGAGGGTGAAGAAAGTATAGCAATATGCTTCAAGTTAATTACTTCTTAGCTCTGTGCAGGAGATATCCACACAGTCCCATCCAGGGCAGCACAGTTGTGAGACCACAAGAATTAGAATTCCTGCAGAAGCTCAGGATTAGACAACTCACTAGGAAAACTGTGCTTAACAATTCAAAGATATGCTTTGGTCAATGAGATAAGTTTAAGGGATGTGTCTGTAGAAGGGTAGGGGAACTATCTTGGATCACGGCATGATCTTGCGAATAGAAGCTCCTTATGGTGAACCACAGAAAAGTCACGGTCTCCTTTACTGCAGAATGTTATACCAGCCTTCTCTCCAGATTTAAGGATGAATAAGTTTTATCTTGCTTTTGATAAAAAGATGGTACCATAGAGTCCCCATCAAGATTAAGAAAGTTGGTCTTTCCCATCCACCCTGAAGTTGGTAAGAAATGAAGATTTCTAGTAATCACTAGGGTGAGGAGTCTCAGAGGCAGAACAATGCCACATGGAGGTACATAATTTGATGCACAAGGGACACCTCCAACAGCAGAGGTAAGACCTTTAAGACTGGCATTTTCATGACATACAACAAGCACATCGAGATGAACAAGTCCTACACCTCATTGTTGGAGCTTGTTCTCAGAGCTAAGCCATCTTCCACCTCTCTGCAAACTATCCCCAAAGAACTTTCTCATACATACATTGCTGGTTAAGATTATATTCTTACAGTGAAGACAACTTGGCTTCTGTTTCTTCCCTCCAGGGACAGTTTTAATGATTTTAGAAAGCTAGGAATGGGAAAGGAAGAAGCCAATCATTTTTTCCACTGAAAGTCAGACATGACCATTGGGTACAAGACTCAGACCCCAGGAACTATAGCTCTATGGTCCCATCCAGGTTCCTTTTCTGTGCTAAGCTCTGTTCACCATGCATTTTTTACTCGAATTAGAAGCAGAACAGCCTGATGAAAGCCAAAGGAGTGAATTCAAACTAAACTTCAATAGACCAGGGCACCCATGAAAAAAGACTCAGATCTTAGTTTCAATTGCAATTGTTAATTTAACTCCTTGCCTTTATAGAGGCCAAGCACACTGGGTCTGGGTACCTCTATGGCAGGAGACACCTCAGCTGTCCCCATGTGGCTGGTATCGTGCAAGTTCTATAGGCAAGCCACATTCACAACGGAAAGTGTCCCAAGTGAAACTACCTGGTCAACATAGTTCAGGGTTACAGGAGCATTGCTTGGAGCAAATAACCTAAAACTTGGTGAAAATGTCACACTGATACCTCATGAGGTTCAGACTATTTTATAGCCAGTTAAGCTGGCTAGAAGGCATGCACAACACACAGCAGGATAATGGGGAAGAGCCCATCCTATAGGTGAGTAACCACAGAGCTCTGCAGGAGACTACGCCCAAGCAAACCTGAACAAACTCCTTCTACCACTTGTAGATTCCCTTGCATAAGTATTTATTCTACCTAAAATACCATGAATACCTTTAGCAAAACCAGGCACATAGTGATGCTCAAGTATTTATTGACTAGAAGGAAAAAGAACCACAGCCTTAAGGGCAATGCTCACCATGGCCATGTCTTCCTGGAAGAGAAGACATTTATAAACCTTAGTTTATCAAGGATATACCCTAATCAAACAGCTCAGATTTTAGCAGATCTATGATCAGCTTCCAAGCTGACACCTATATACAGCCAGCCTGGCCACCAGGGCTACCTCTCCCATAAGCAAGAATGGACAACTCCTTCTAACCAGGGCTTAGGGTAGATGTACACCTGTTACTAGCAATCTCAGAATAAGAGCAACATCCTATAATGAGTACAGAAATTCCTGACCATGGCAAGGACAAGAAAGAGGTCTTAAGACATTTGTATCTGCAGATGAATTACTTGATTAGAGATAGGCCTATATAGTTCATTCTTATACCTTTAAACCCAAACGAAGGCTACTAAGCTCTGTTCAGAGAATACATGGGTTGTCAGAATTGATGAGCTGGATATGAGGGCATGCTAATTTTCCAGTTACATCAGCCATCTTCCAGACTACAAAGTATTCTAGGCACTTTCTTTGCAAGACAATATTAAGGATGAGAGTGTATCAGGCTACTGTAGAACACATGAGGCAGGAAGAGTAAAATTTTCAATTCTATGAACACTAGCTATTGTGGGATAGTCAAGAGAAAAAGCAATGTATGGTCAGCAGTTGTATGTCCCTCGGGTTTGGCTGATCCACTGGTTTACTACCAAGTTGCCTATATGTAATCACTTAAGAATGTGGCAGTAGGGGATTGGATTCACACACCTACAGAGTCCCCAGATAAAGATTAGGGCACAAAAGATTGAGAGTATCCATGGAAACAAGAGTTCCCAAGAATATCACTCAGGGGAACCCCTCAACACACCTCTTCAGTACAACCAGCTCCATTCCTGCCAGCTGCGGTCCATCTCACATGGATGGCAGAACCAAGTCCAGAGTCATATAAGGTTGGGCCTTTTTCCAAAGCTGCAGCTTATAAACTGAGTTTCCCTTGGTAGGTATCTGTTATGGGAAGTCAGGGACCCCGAAAGGAGGGACCAGCTGGAGCTGCAGCAGAGGAATATAAATTGTGAAGATATCTTAATATGGACATGTATCAGTTCTCTAACACTTTTATAATTTCTTACGCCTGTCTTTAATCTCTTAATCCTGTTATCTTCGTAAGCTGAAGATGTACATCACCTCAGGACCACTGTGATAACTATACAAATTGATTGTAAAACGTGTGAACAATATGAAATCAGTGCACCTTGAAAAAGAACAGAATAGTGATTTTTATGGAACAAGGGAAGACAACCATAAGGTCTGGACTGCCTGCAGGGTCGGACAGAAAGCCGTATTTTTCTTGCAGAGGGCCTATAAATGGATGTGCAAGTAGTAATCACTAAATTCTTTTCCCAGCAAGGAATATTAATACTCTGGGAAAAGAATGCGACCCTGGGGGAAGGGGTCTATGAACAGTCACTCTGGGAATGTCTGTCTTGTGCAGTTGAGATAAGGACTGAGATATGCCCTGGTCTCCTGCATAACCCCTCAGGCTTACTGAGGTTGGGAAAACTCAGTCTCTGCTCTTGAACCCTATTTTTCTCTTAAGGTGTTTATCAAGACAATATGTGCACCGCTCAACAGACCCTTATCAGTGGTTCTGCTTTTGCCCTTTGCCCCGTTCCCTTAGAAGCATGTGATCTTTGTTAGACCCTTATCAGTGGTTCTGCTTTTTGCTCTTTGAAGCATGTGATCTTTGTACCTACTGTTCTTACACCCCCCCTCCCCCTTTTGAAACCCTTAATAAAAACTTGCTGGTCTGAGACTCAGGCAGGCATCACAGTCCTACCAATATGTGATGTCACCCCTGGCGGCAAATTCCTCTTTGTACTGTCTATTTCTCAGCTGGCCTACACTTACAGAAAATAGAAAGAACCTATGTTGAAATATTGGGGGCAGGTTCTCCCAATAGGTATCTGTGGTACTGAAGTCAAGGAATTCAGAGTCTGCTGGGATGCAACAAACCTCAGATGACGACAACAGATCCCCAGGGAAAGGTCATGGCCAGGATTTTCCTGTTCCCAGAAAAACATAGGAAACACCTCCTTCCAGAGATGGGTGCCACACTATACCGCTGATGATGCCTGGACTAGAAGCTCCAAGACATGCCTCCTTCTCTGGGGATGGCTTTGTTCCAATGGAAGCTATTTCAGCCTATTTCATGCCCTTCCCTGGGGAAACCACATTCAAGACTTCAAGGAATAAAAACACCAGCCAGGCAGGTCAATTAATAGCTCTAGAGGCCACCCTGGCTATAGAACTTCTTGTGGGTTGGTCAAAGCTACTGCAACAGTCCCACAAGTTCACCTCCCGCTCCCAACCATGCTTTCTTTTCCTTTCTCATGCAGCTCCCAAGCCCACTCATCAGTAAATCTAATGCCTGTGTCAGTCTCTCTCAAACACAAACTAAGACACTTAGTTTTTCACAAGCCCATTGTTTTATTCCGAGTTACAAGTGACACAGGAAATCAAAGATCCTTGATCCTAGAAAAATATGAGAACTAGTATAAGTCCTAAGTTCACCAAGATGAACTAATGATTCAATTATTGGCAGCTAGAGATTATTCAGCTGATAAACACTAAACTGAGGAAGTTTCAGGGACTACACATAGCCCTCCCTATGAGACATCCTGTGTCATCCTGTGAGTTTCTTTGTACATTGAATGACTTATGTCCTTTAAGCCAGTGCAGTTAATCTAGAACATGTTATAAAATGAGTTCTTATCGTCATCCTGGGTCCTAGGTACTTTTGCTTGAAGGAAAGATAAATTTCTATGTTGGCCTCAAGCAGAGGCTTTGTAATGTGGCCAGCACAAAGGATTGACCTCAAACGACTAAGGCCTTATAGGCTGGAACTATTCTGAGAAGACATGTCGAAGCAGGAGTGGATAGCTAAGCCTCAGCGGCCAGCTGCCTCCACGTCCCAGGACTGACGACGCTGGGGAATGGAGCAGAAAGTTTTCCAGACATGGCATCCTTTTCTCCAACCCTAGCAGAAGACTGAAAGAGCTATCACTCAAATGACGCTGGTGATGGAGAACCAACCACCACTTTCTTTGGTCATCTGACCTTGGCATTAAGGTTGTTTGGAATGTTTCTAACACTGTTAAACCTGTGGGACTGAGGTCTCCATCTCCTGTTCTTTGGTAAGTTTGTATCATCCATGACATGAAAACCTCACCTTTACCTCAATTCATGCTTGCCATCCAACTCAGAATTGACCTCACAAGGACCTTCATGCGATTTCATATGCTCCTTTACCAGATTACTCGAGTTTCAAGGAAACAGGAAGCAAGGAGTCATGAAGCACTACCACCACCGCCGCCACGCCCCCCTCCTTGCCTGACCCCCAGACCCCAGCTCAGAAATCTGTAGGAGAAAGGTCAACACTACGAATCTTGCATCTCACAGATGCTCTCTGCACTGACCCCACAAGTCACTACATGAAGCTCTCCATTCTATTTTGCTTCAGGTTAACTCATTCCCAAGAACCCCATGGATGCACGGGAATGAAGTGATGTTAAAGCTCTGGACATAAGAGATGCCAGCATTTGTAGACTACTACAAGCACCAAGAGTTCATTGCTCTCCTGTGAAAAGCAGTCCTAGTTTCTACAGATGACTCCAGATATTCTGAAGAGTTGAAGTCAAACTGCAGTTGTTAGGGTGCCTTCTGATACCTACAGAAGACTCAAAATATACCTTTCTACATGGAGATTTCAGGTTCTAGCTCAAGTTAATGTAAAGCAGATCCACTCAGTTAAACAAGGATATATTCTTCAACTGCCCCGTCAGAATTGTGGCAGGCATTAGTGGGTCCCCTAAGATCAGCTTCCCAAAAATTGTTAGACCCTGGTAACAATGTCAGATTACAGAGATTCAAGGAAGTTGGACATTCACCATGACGGTTTCACTGGCATTTCTCACTAACCTATATCTTCTAATACCTAAAAAAATAGGGGATATGCTTCAATGTGAAAAAACGGACAGAATCATCTACTGTGCGCTCTGTCACTGAGAAAAATGCAGCTGTGCTTAGAATAAATTCAAGTCTTTTACATTATACAGGGTCCCTTGGGCGACACTCATTCTGCTCTTAAGTTCCTGAAAATTTGGGGTTGTATAGAGCTTAATGGCTAGAGAAAATGGGGTCAGTGACCACCAGAAATATTTCTACACAAATGGGCATCTTCCCCATGATAAAAGTCCTCTTGGTTTTTTTGTGGCAGAAGACAGGAGCATTTGGACACTAACCAGGTTGAACAATGTTTTCTACTTCTAGATGTCTGTTTAAGTTGTATACTTCATCTTAGACATGTGTAGGGAAGCAGCCTTCCCCTCTCAAGTCTGCCTGGCACACCTACCAATATGAGCTACAAAGCCACTGAAATAAGTACCCAGACCTTTCCTGACAGTGAGTGTTCACACAAATGAAGGAAACGTTTGAGTCACATGTTTCCTGAAACAAAAGATCAATTAACAAAGGTCTCTTCTCCATGTCAGCAACCAAGCTGGGATCTATCTCCCTTATCTTCAGGGTCTCAGCTTTCACAGCACCAATCCCATAATAACTAAACTATCATGTGTGACTCAACGCCAGTGGTATTTATGAAGGATGTAGGCTTAAATTCAGTTAGAATGATATTCCTCTAGCTACAAATAAGTCTCAACTCTCCAAGTTTAACACTCATCTAACCCAGGGTTATGCCTGCCATCATCCCCCTGAAACTTCATGTTATGTTCCCTCATGCTGAAGATTGCCTTTAAACTTCAGGAGAGCTGGCACACCCAAAGGTTTCAAAACCTTGAGTGAAAGCAAAGAAACATTTTATTGACAGATAAAAAGGTGGAGCATTCAAGGTCATTGTGATCTAGGAAAAAGAGGTGGCATTGCCAGGAAATGGAGTCATCAAGAGGCCTCACATGAGCAGAGGAAGATACCAAGCACAGCTTAGGGACTTTTGTTCTGGCCGCTACCATGCTTACCTAGCAGATATTCTGGCACCCAGGGGACCCATTATACACATCATTTCCACTGTCAGAGGAAGCTGAAGACTTTTGGACCCAGCCTCCTGGGGGTGATGCGTTATCACCTCCAAGTGCATTCCTATCAAATGACTGTCTTCAGCTCAGAATGCCTGGGCTCTACATCGAGTTCACTCAGATCAACCATGAGAACCTTAGTCCCTGAAGGATCACAGGTCATGAGAAATTAAGGCATCATTTATTTTTAAATGGAGGAATTTATACAACTTCTAGATCAAGGAACAGGTCACAAAGGATAAGGACATCAAAAAAGCTAGAAGTCTATCAATGCCCTGCTTGTGTGACAAGCCCAGAAGTATCCCCTGGTCCTCTGACAATAGCCCACCATGGCAATAACAGCTTTGTGTCACAGGGCTCACCATGCACTATCACAACTCCTCAAAGATCGACAGTGGGGTCTATTTCCCAGTCTACATCCCTTATCTGTATTATTGTTCTTGGGGGCAAGTAGCTACCCAGACACCACTAACAGGTAAGCCTAGACCTTTTTCCCAAAATAGGCACCTAACAGGAGGATTCTTGGGTTTCAACCATGGCTTAAATCCAAGTAGTAAAGAGAACAGAAGACTTAAGATGCAAAGAGAAGTGAAAGTGTCATGATTCTCTTTAACATCATTCTATGACCAGAAAACCTATCACTATTGCACCTAATATTCAAGCTTTATTTGAAAAATAAAGTTGCCAACATGCGTTTTGATGAGACATTTGTCCAGTGATTTTAGTGATTCAGTCTTACCCACTGACAGGTTGGCCAAGGAAGGTCCCCTTCCCCATCCTGTCTCCCTTCACAAGTCTGAAGCATCTAATCGTGCAAGTGGACCTCACAGCCCAGTCCCCATCACTCCAGATCAGGTAGGACCCCTTGCTGCCCCATCTCACCCCCTCTTGCCCCTGTGCTCTGTTTGGGACTTTGCAGGACACTTAATGAACCCACAGCTAAGAACACATCTCTGCTGGTAGAAATCCAATGACCAGCTACCCCAACCACCACAGGACCTCTTTTTCCCATCCAGCCCAGCCTACCTAGGCTCTGTAATTAAGGTTAAATATGAAATAGGCAGAGAAGTTCTCTATCTTCCCATAGAGGGAAATTCACAAACCTTCCATTAAAAATCATTACTTTTGCCTCTAAGTTGGTTTTTCTGCTAGTAGTAGGGTTGCTTTAACTCAAGTATCAAGCCACAAATCAGGTAAACTAAGGATATACCAAGTCATGGAAGACTGCACTAGAACAGCAAGTGATATTGACACCATCCACATTTCCACAACTTCACACAGAATAGGGTAACACAAGGACCTTAATCAGGGAGTTAAGGAAGCCATTCTGTGGTATAACTCCCCATGGCAAACAGTTGCTCTTTAGAGAGTCTCACTAGCCTTTCTGCTCTGTAAAGCGCAAGGGCTGTAAGAACATGCTGCCTGCATCCTGAACCTCCCGAGCATCATACAATCCTACAGGTAGACTTGTGAACTTGATCTCCATTCCTATCTGCCACAGTCTGAGGAGGGACAGGTGTGAATGGAGCTTCAATGATTTCTGTGGCAGTCAACTTTATGATAAGGGACAGAAATTTAAGCAAGAGTCAAAGGCTGGAGTCTGCCACAGCTTCTGGGCATGAGTGTAGAGGTGACTTGGTACCTTGAAGATCTTATTGCATACCAGGGTATAATCAACACACCTGCAGATCATATTGGGGCAATACAAGTATCAGGTAACATCAAAGATCATAGAAGTTAAAAACATCATGAGTTTTCCCCCTGAAATTATTTTTTCAAGCACTATGACAAGACTTGCATACACTGAGTGGTGGGGGCTTACTGAACCTAGGCTCTGGAGTGTTTTCATTCCGAGGCTCTGCCTTTTCCCTCCATCACCGACTTGAGCATTCTAAGTCATTCTAGCTATGAAGAACATGAAGACTGGCACAAGGACCTACTTTTGGCAAGACATTTCTCACAACTGGAGGTGGTGGACGGATATGGCATGTTCATGAAGCAACAGACCCAACAGAAGTCCTGCTGCTGCCATTGTCAACTCTCCCTGCAACTGCTCCTGGCATCTCACAGGCCTGGGCAACGGTTAAGGACAAGCTAGTGGGTCACTCCTTGCCTGTTCATCTAGACAGCATCCTGCGCTAGGACACCAGTTCTAGAGAAACTTGGATTTCTATGTGAAAGTTTTTGTACCAATAAAAATACCCTGCACCCCCAAAGTATTGGGACAGCTGCTCCAAGGGCTCAAAACAGTCCTAGAATGGTCCATCTGAAGCACTTGTTACTTGGACTTGGAGTCAGAAGAATGCCAAGCACAGAAAGCTTCACTGATCACTGACTCAAGCTGAGTAAATCAGTGGGCAGGAATCTTCTTTCATGTGCCTGTTTGAGTTTTAAGTATGGAAGGGATGTCATTCTGTATTTGACTGCATTTTTGAAATTGGTTTTTAATCTTTTGGAGTCCCATGTCAGATGGGAGTGAACTATGAAGTATTTATGGCTTTCATGCAACATATGGTATATCTTGGTGAATAACTACCACTACACTTCTGACATTTAGTACCGTTCTGGAAAAATACATTCTCTCAATTATCCTCACTGAGGGTCCACTATGAGTTTGCCTTTTCATGGGAAAAAGTATACATTCAGTCTCACTCTTAAGGTAACTCTCCTGATCTCTGCCCCAATGTCATTGGCAGAGATCTCAATTATGCTGACATTCCACAGAAGAGCCTGCTGAATCACTTGTTGGTATCACATAAGTCAGACCTGGGCAACAGGAAAGTAGGAAGTACCCTGGAGAACACCTATGTGCCAGAGACAGGGAGACTTATAAGCCCAGGGGCTTACTGACATCACTGCTCTTTTTAGGCATCTAAGGAACGCAGGGGCATTACTTCCAACTTCCAAGTTATAGGAGAATTTATTGCATCTTTTTCTCCTACCATGAAGTGCACTTTCAAACTAGGTAGGCTTTTTTAGATTTCACAGAAAGCATACATCACACTTGACTACTCCAAACCATTTTTATGAGGCTCAAATGGCTACAAGTTCTGAGGAGGACTCTAAGCACATGAGGGCTCCACAGCTAGTTTTGGTCTAAGCCGCTGCCTTGTCTCTCATGGGGTTACATCCATGGTAGGAGAGGATGTCACGGGTGCTCTCTAGAAGATTCCATAGCAAAGATATATTGTACACCCCTAATATATTAGCCTAAGTCTGCACCTTTTCCAGATTAGCCTTCTACTAGCTATCTCTAAACATGTTACTGGGCCTTAGAAAGTGAGCTCCTGGCCATGAAACACATCAGGTAACTGTTTATAACTGCTCAGTATGAGCTAGGTGCTGTTGAGTCCCATCCAGGAAAAAGCTCCAGTAGGCACAGAAACAATGTTATAAAGAAAAGTATTTGTACATAAAGGCCACATTGAAGTTAGAAAACCAGGTGGGCTCAGATTCCCGTCATCCCCCACCTCACACTGGGCCCCTTGCTGTCTGGGACAGTGTAGGATACTCAATCCACAGTTAATGGCAGTTTTCTACAGACAGGATTCTAACCACCAACTGTGCAACACCATCCCTCTTTCCCATGCAGGCCCTTTCTACGTTAGCAAAGACTTCCAGGACAAAGACAGTTCTGGCCTTAGTGTTTCTACTGTATGCCGTAAGAAAAACATCTGGGTTCTAGACAATACAGGGGATTTGAGAATGCCCACAGAAGCACCGACCAGCATTGGGAGTAAGAAAAGATGTTCTTGATCAAGCTTCCCTTCCGACTATGGAGAAGACAAGAGGCAAGGAGTGAACTCGAGAAGTCAAGGGAAAAACATGGAAATCCCGAATTTAAACAAGTCTCAGTAGAAACTGAAGAGGGACAACAGGCTTCTAACTCCCAAGCACAACTGCGTTACCAAGAACATCAGCGAAGGGGACTAAAGTCAGAACTGTCCCACGCGACGATGCTCTCTGCCAAAGGAATAGGGCAGAATGCAGTGACAGCTCAAAATCTAGGATACCAACTCCCCAAATTACCCTTAAGACTGCCACCAGTTAACCTGCTTCACCAGGACATACTGCAGGCCCAGGGCCAACTCCTGGAGCTGAGCAGAGGCCAGAGAAATTAGATGCATTAAGTGCCTGCTTGCCTTTACCCTAGCCAAATCAAGATGTATTCCCAGCACAACTGAGAACAGAATCCAGAAGTCATTATGAAGAGTCAGGCGGACAAGGAGTAAATGTCTGTAGGTTGATGAGATGGATCCTCCTGAAGTGGCTTTTCTGAGTTGCCTACCCCGGAAAAGTTCAGTGCTCTCTCCTTGAGGGAGTTCATACGACTGTGGTGACAATGTCTACCCAGAGGCTTTGCTGGGCTCCTGGGTCCAAGTTGCAGCCAGAGCCCAGATGCCAGGCCTGTGGAGTCAGGCGGTGTTGGGTCCATGGGAGAAGCCTTCCTGCAGACACATGTGGTTGGGTTCAACTTTAGTTTCATGGTGGACAAGCCTGGGTTCTAGAAAATCAGGAAGAAAGATCAAGTGTCCTCTCTTGCTTCCTGCCTGCAATTTTCTACCTCTACACCTTGAAGGCAACATTTTCCCAAGTGAGTTGATAGGAACAAGATCTTAAAAAACCTCCAGTGAAAATAGAACACCAGGACCAAGGGCACATGTGTGGTATTTAATGGCAGAAAGGCTCCGTCAATTCTGTGGTGCCACTGACCACTCAGCTCTGGTCTCCACAATTGCTTACAGGCCATGCACACGAGTGGGTTGCGTATGTTAGCCTGAGACCCCCAACCAGTGCCTGCTGCTTCATGGGTTCAGGTACAGAGATTCATGTTTGAAAGTGGAAACATTTCAGTTACCATTAATACCAGTGAACCCAAGTACCTACCCTTTAAAATAGAAAAGACTTCCACAGCTCACAAGGAAGCACTTCCTCAGCCAAGCATTGTGAATGAGTTGAAGAAACTGGTTCACTCCTGTGCGAAATTCTCTACCTGAATACTACTTTAAGGAACAGCTCCATTCTAACTGTAGATTTCAAATATCAGGTCTTAAGTCAGAGGCTGTTCTCTCCCCTCCCCAAAACACGTGATTTAATGTTCAAATTTTCAAAGTTCTTAGTCCCTGAGACCTTTTATGGTTTGGCTAGGATAGAAAACAGGGTAACTGTGTGTTACTTCCATTTAGAGCTGTTTTGTATATTTTCACTCCTTAAAGTGTTAAAGGTTACTTCTCAAATATTGAGTTTAGAGTGTACATAAGGATTCATCTAGTGTATTTAGGGAATCATTCATTGAAGTGCAAGGATCATTCTCTTTTGCATGATTCATTTATTCTTTTATAGTTGATGGTGTGGATTGGATTTTAAAAAACTAGGTGTGACCTAGATGCAAAAAGTTGCACATAAACTCAGATCATTCACTTTTTGGTGCACTTCAGAGATTTATAGTTCTGCAAAGTCTTGGAAGCAATCTTTCACTCATCCTGGTTTTAATAAGTTTCCAATAGTTTTGTTAGATTTGTTACTGATTTAATAAAGATAAAATAATGCATCAGGAGGATTGGTGGAGTCAGAAGGTCTGTAAGACAGTTTTCGGAAAGAATCCTCAAACATGTTGAGGAAAGTTGAGAAGCAGGTGGTTTTCATGGTTTGTGTTGCTCACCTCTGCCCACCATTGGTTGTGGGTTTCCAGAATTGGTCTACCTGTATGTAAGACATCAAATCAGTAATCAAGAATTTGTATCAGGAGGATGTTCAGAAGGAATCCAAACAGTGAATTTAAGTGTTCACTCTAAACTGTCACGAGGTACAGAAGTTAATCATTGAGTTGAAGGCCTTATTGCAAACTTCCTTAAGTTAGTTGAAAGTATGTGTTGTGTGATTTATTTCCAACAAGGTAAATGTCTACCAACCATAAGCTGTATGATATGATTAAGCAGATTTCATGAAAAGGACCTTACCATATGCTTTAAAGTCTTAGTGGGAAAATTTACATCAGTGTGGGAGAGTCCTGGGGAAGAAGCAAACTTCATGGTGAGCAGGGGAGTGGTCCTGGGATGTGGCTAATCCAGGGAACCACTGCCCCACTTGATTTGATGGAATCACTTAGGACTTGGCAGTGCAGGTAGGGGCTCATACAGCTACAGTTTCTAAATGAAGAGTGGGCCGCCAAGAGAAAGATCAGTGGAAACAGATTCTGATAACAGGAGCCACTTAACATTCCCCTTCAGGACAACCAGCTCTTGTCTTCATCTGCTTCCATCAATTTCACAAGGAAGGTAGAACCAAAAGTCCAGGGTCACCCAGAAGCCTCATTTCTAACTTTGTCAGTCATGTGAGCTTCCTTTAGTGGGGATCTGTGGTCCTGGAATTGAACTCAGTCTCGCTGAGATGCCAAGGAAACCTCACCAGAGGAGGGTGAGGACACTCAGGAAGAGAGTCTCGTGGACTGAATCTAAGAGGACAGGTCACATATTCCCGAAATGGGTGCTACACTACACCAACTGACAACATCTACACTAGAAACTCAGACACTCGCCCTCCTCTCTGCAGGTAGCCTTTGTCCCAACTCAAGTGTTTCAAGTTTATGTCCCATGTCTCTGGGAAAGCCGCATGCAGAGGTTTCTGTGAGGAGTAGAGGAGCCCAGCCAGCCAGGTCAATCCACAGCTCTGAAGACCATCCTACTTACAGAGCTTTTTGTGGGACTGGTCAAATCTGCTGCTGCAAGAGGCTCAACAGTGCAACTTCCCCTGCCCAGCCATACTTTCTTCCCTTCCTTTGCCAATGTGATTCCCAGGCCCATTCACCAGTACATCATATATAGTCATCCACCTGTCGGCCTGTTTGGGTGAACCCAAACTAAGACTCCATGAAAGCCTAGTTGTAATTTCAAGCAATAGATGACATAGGAGATAAGAGATCCTTGTTTCTAGAGGAGTATGGCAACTACTATAAATCCCCTGGGCTTACCAGGACAAACTAGAATTGGCAACTAGAAAAAAATTCAGCTGATAACACACAACAGTTCCAAGGATCACCTATAGCTTTCCCTGTGAGACACTGTATTTTCTTTGTACATTGCATGATTCATGTCCTTTAAACTGATGCGGTAAATCTAAAACATGTTACCAAATTTGACAGTTTCCACATTCATTGTTAGCCTATATCCTAAGTACTTTTGCTTAAAGGAGGACTGAGAAATTTCCATGTTGGCCTCAAATGGCTTTCTAATGCTGTCAGCACAAAAGATTGACCTCAAGGGACAAAGGACCCATAGGTTGAGACTCTCGTGAAGACATATCTGGAAGCAGAAGTGGATGGCCAAGTCTCAGTAGCAGGTTTCCTTTATGTTGCAGGACCCAGGATGCTCTGGTGGGTGGAACAGAAAGTTTTCTATAAATATGACATCCTTTTTCTAACCCTGGCAGATGAAGGAAGGGGAGGAGGGAAGGAAGACAGCCATTACTCAAAACTATGCTGGTGGAGACAGAACCATCCACAACTTTGTATACACCCAACAATGGCACTAAGGCTGCTTGCGAAGTTTCCAGCATCACTAAGCCTGTGGGACTGAGGTCTCTTATCTCCTGGTTCTTTGGTAAGCTTATGTCATTGTCCAGAATGACATGGAAACCTCACCTTCACCCCAATGCATGGTTGCCATCCAACTAAGAATTGACCTCACAAGGACCTTCAGAGGCCATCTATTTCATATGCTCCTTTACCAGGTTAGGACAGAATATAAAGGAGACAGAAGCCAAGGAGTCACGAAGCAGCCCCAGCTCAGTCTGCAGGAATGCTCTGTACTGACCCAGCAAGTCACTACACATGAGGCACTGTTCTATTTTGCCTCAGAGGTTACCCTCATTGTCCATAGAAAATCATATCCCAGAGCTTTACCATCACAGGGATGCCAACATTTATAGACTGCACTACAAGCACCAAGAGCTCATTGCTTTCCCGAGAAAAGCAGCCCTGGTTCCTACAGATGAGTCCAGATAAAGAATATTCTGAATTGCTGAAGTCAAAGTGCAGTTGTTAGGGTCCCTTCTGATACCTACAGAGGACCCAAGTAGACCTTTGTACCTGGAGATTCCAGGTTCTAACTCAAGTTAATAAAAAGCAGACCCACTCAGTTAAACAAGGATTTTTCAACTGCACCAAGTCAGAATCAATGGCAGGCATCCATGGGTCTCCCAAGAGCTTCCCAAGAATTGGACTATGGTAACCATGTCAGATTACTCCAGAGACTTAAGGAAACTGGATATCCACCATGACTATCACATCTTCCACTGACATTTTCTGATGCCTGAAGACATGCTTGAAAAGGCACAAAATGTACAAAACCAACATCTGCTCTGAGCTCTGTCACTGAGAAAATGTACCTGTGCTTGGAACATATCCATGTCACTTATGTATGGTCCTTTGGCCAACACCTATAGGCACTGATGCTGGTCTAACATGGCAGTAGAAATTCCTGAAGATCAGGTCAGGCAGAGCTGAATGGCTAGATAAAATGGAGCACCTGGTCACCACTAGAAAAACTATGCACAAATGCACATCCCCTTCCCTACCACACAAAGGTCCTCTCATCAGGCTCTTCAATATGGCAGGAAACAAGGACTTTTGGCACTACGACCAGGATAATTGGTTTCCACTCCAAAGGGTAGTCCAGATGCCTAAGGATGTACTTCATCTTACTCATGGGTAGGCCAGAAGCCTTCAAGTTGACCCCATACACCTGCCAACATTAATGACACAGTCATGGCAACAAGTACCCAGAACCTTTTTGCAAATGTGACTGTCCGAATGACCAATGTCCTTTGAGTCATACATTTTGTAAGATGAACATTTTGTAAGATGAAAGGTCAACTGTCAGGTCCATGTGAGCACAGAGCCATCTCATATTTGCCAGTACAGTCAGCTTTTATGTTGCAGGTGCCACTGACTATTCTGTATGTACCTCCACATAACTCTCCTGGTGTATGTAATGTACGTCTGCTTGAATTCAGTTGGAATGAGATGCACCTCCAACTATGAGGTGATCTCAGCTGCAAGTTTGACATTCCCATCCATTTGGGATTATTTACATTTATGTCTCATTTCCTAAAACCTTAAGTTGGATTCCTCAAGCTAAAGGTTGCCTTTAAGCCTCTGAAGAACTGGGAAACTTGAGACTTGAAATCACTGAGTGAGAGTAAAGAACTAGAATAAAAGGTAATGTAGTTTACTATCCAAGTTTATGGTAGTCTATGGAAGAAGTTGAGGCAGATGTTGACAAGGAACAGAGCCACCTAGAGGCCTCACAGGAAGGACACAAAGCAGGACACTTGTCCAGCCTGCCCCAATGCATGCCTCAATGCATGCCCCAAGCAAACACCCAGACTCCCATACATCCACTGTCAGTGAGAGCTGCCAACACTTGGAACCCAGCCACCTGGTGATGGGGTGTCACTTCCAAGTGCACTGCTACCATATTATAGGCTCTGCAGCTCAGAACAGCTGGTTCTAAAACAAACTCAGTCACTGAGCAGCAGTCATACATGAGCCTTGGTCCCTAAAGAACTGCCCATGGTGTGAGATTACAGTGCCAGTTATTTTTTATGAAGGGATTTGTACAACTTGTGAAGGGACAAGTCGAAGGATTCTAAAACCACAGAATCCAAAAGTATTCTCTGCAAGTGTTGCAGAAGCCCAAAGTATCCATCGCGATGACACATTCCAACCAAAAGGCTCATGCTGCATTACTGCAGTACCTCAAGCAGTTGAGTCATTTTCTCCTACATCTGTCCCTTATCTACATTCTTGTTCTTGGGGGTAAGTAGCTCCTTGGACATGAAATGAAGGAGTCATCAGGAGGCCTGGGCCTTCTTCAACACGGCACCTAAAAGATGCACTTAGTTTAAAACATGACCAAAAGGTACCCAAGAGGTAGAGTGAACTAAAGAATAAAGGACTTAGAGCCAAGAAAATCTGTCATGATTCCCTTTGAAGGGATTCTATGACCAGAGAAAACCATTCTGTGCTGCACCTAGTGTTTGAACTTTATTTTGGTCATGAGACATTTATCCAATGATTCTTTTGTTACTCAGGGCCTTGGGGCCCACTACTGACATGGGTTAACCAAGGGTTGTCTTTCTTTTCTAGTTCTAGCAAAAGCCAGTGAAACCTCTAGTCTCACAAGTAGACCTCTCATCCCAGCCCCCACACCACTACAGATCAGCCAGGACCCAGATAGAATCCCACACTCAACCACACCCACCTCACACTGGCCCCCCATTGCTGCTGGGGACACTGCAGGACACCCCATTGAGTCACAGCCTAGGAACAACCCTGTTTGCAGGAATTTCTGATGACCAGCTGTCTTAGACTCCACAGGGCCCCAAATCCAGCCCTGCCTATGCAAGATCTATCATTAGGGTTAAATATCCAACAGACATTCCATATCTTCCCTTAAGTAAGAAGCAATTCACAAGCCTTTCCTAAGTCCTTAGTTCCCTCTTTTTCCTCAGTCTTTCTGCTAGTATTAGACTTCCCTCCAAATACCAAAGGTCAAAGTGAACTAAGGAGAGAGCAAGTATTGGAGACAGCACCACACTTGACTCAAGTGACATTAACACCATCCATATTGCCACAGATTTGCACAGATACAAGAAAGAACAATCCGAGGTTAGAATACAAGAAAATCAGAGCAGCTCCAAAAAAGCACTCCATGGCCTGGAGCCAGTCATCATGGAGTTGTTGTCAGCCCTCACTGCCTCATGACAAAGAGCTGCTCTTCAGAGACCCTTCATGAGCATGTCAGCTCTGAAGGGTGAGGGCTACTGCTTGATCAAAAGAACATGTCTGCATCCTGAACCTCCCAAGCATAATCCAAGTCTTCCTCCAGAACCTTTGTGAACTTGATCTTCCATCTATCTGCCGCAGTCTGAGGAGGAACAGAAGTGTGAGTCGAGTGGTAGGGACTTTTGTGACCTTTACCTCCTTCATGGTCAAGGGACAAGTTTAAACAAGAGTTGAAGGCTGGAGTCTGGCACAGCTTCTGGGCACGAGAGTAGGCGATTATAAAATGGTATGCAGCAAACTCTTCCAATGTCAATTTTATCAATATTCCTGCAGATCATATGGGGCAGTTCTAAATCAGGCAACATTTAAGATCAGGTAAACTCATCTGAAGCTGAACTTCAAATACTGAAAAAGAGGTTTGGGTACACAGAGTAGAGGCAGCTCACTGAAGGTAAACTTCAGTCTGTTAATGCCCAGGCTCTACTACTCGTCCACTCCCCAACCCCAACTACTGGCTTGAGAGTTTCTAAGTCACCTTACAAAAACACGAAAACTTGCAGAAATTCACAACTTGAAGTGGTAGATGAATGTGGCATGTTCAGGAGGCAGCAGAGCCCACAGGCATCCAGCGCTTCACCCATAGAGACCCCATGGGAGAACTGCCAAGACACACTTGGGGGTTCCTTGAGGAACCCAGTTTGCTGTTCAACTGTGAGATTTCTCTTCCCAGGAACAGCATGACATGTCTAGAGATTTGTCAAAACTCCGGTGGTGCTAAGGGCATCTAATACAACAGGTAATCACGCTGCTAAACATTTTACAATTGGACAGGATAGCCACCCACAATGAAGTATCTATAAAAAACTCAGTACAAAGCTAAGAACTTTGACCTGGTTAGCAGCTTTGACACCAGTTGTATATGTAATTTGAAGCCTTTGGAGGCTTCTGTGAACACAAGTAAATGCTCAAGTTTAAGATTCTTCTGGCTGAAGCATAAAGCCTCACTGTGGCTGCTGGAACTCCTTGCCCAGAGCTGAGAAGTGAGCCACCTTCCACCTGTTCCCTCAGTCTCCTAAAACACTCCCCTACCCTTTGCCATACACTGTTGCCTACAAGGGTCTGTATATAGACATGAAGGCAAATGAGTTTGGTGTTACTGTTTCCCAACTGGGGGCACTCATACAGTGATCACATGGTGACATCTTGCTAACTATGGTTGGGAGACCAATCTGACCTCTCTTTTGACTTAGGGCCACACCTGATGTGTTGGGTGCTGGACTGAAACCCAGGAGCCATAGTAGTACGACTTGGGTGAAGAATGTTTCCCATAGTCCAGGGCAGTCCAGGTGTGTACCCTGAGGATGTACTTCAGTCATGGGCAGGGGAGTAGCCTTCCTCTATCTTAAGTCTACCCTGCACACAAGCCAATAAGAACCAGTCATTACAGAAAGTACCAAGGCCTTTGCTGGCACTGGGTATGCACACAAATGTGTGATATCCCCGAGTCATACAACACTGACATGAAATCTAGAAGCCTCACAGGAGCCTAAGATAGAGTAGTTCAGGCACTATTGCCCTGGCTTCCCCATGCTTGCCTCAGACACTCTAGTCCAGAAGCTCCCAAATCGCACTTCTAACTCAATGAAAGATAAGGATACTTGGGACCCAGCCACCTGATGGAGTGTCACCTCCAAGCACACTGCTACACTATGTTTGGCTCTGTCCCTAAAAACAGCTGGGTTCTAGATCCAGCTCTCTCAGCAGGTCAGACGGGAGATCAGTCTCCCAAAGGACCTCAAGTGTCATGAAGTTAAGTGTTTTCATAGAGGAATTTGTATTTCTACATTAGGAACGGGAGACAAGGAAAGCAAAACAGTCAATACTGTATTCATTCCCTGCAAGTGTTGCAGGAGTCCAGAAGTAAAGCTGCTCCTGAGTGACAGACACTAAGCAGCTGCAGTTGAACCTTCTACCCACTGGGCTCCTGGCGGCATTGCCAGACTCTCAAACAGGTTCAGAGACACGTGTTTCCCATCTGGGTCCTTTGTCTAGATTCTTGGGCTTAAAGTAGCTACCCTCAACACCACCAAGTGGGAGACCTAGGACTTCTCCCCAAAGGAGGCACCTAACTTGAGCATGCTAACATTTAACTCATAGGCAAAGATGGCTAACTAGTAGGAGTTGAACACTAAAGAGTTTGGAGAATGAGAATTGTTATGACTTTCTATAAACCATTTTATGACCAAGGAAAAAGCCTTCTCCTGGGCTGCACTTAATATTAAAACATCATTTGAACAATTTTCCATGATGTTGCTAAGATCCATTTTGGTCAAGAAACGTTTATCCCAATGAGTTGCTTGTTATAGCCTGATCCATCACCGACATACTAGAAGGCAGTTGAGGGCCATCTCTACCATCTTGGCTCTGCGAAAAGCCTGCCAAGAGCCTACTCCCATGAGTAGACCACATACTATCACAGCAGATCTGACAGCATTCTGGGCTGGGACCTCTTGCCTAGCCACACCCACCTCACAGCCACTGTGCTGTCTGAGACACTGCAAATTATGCTAACCCAGACCCAATGGCAGATTTCTCTAAGGCAGGACTCCAACCACCAGCTGTACAACACTGCCATCCTCTTTTCCATGAAAACTTTCCTGCAAGAGCAAAGACTTCAGAGACTAATACAGGTCTCATTAGGGTTTCTACCTCAGGTCATAAGAAAAGCAACCGGATGGTGGTCAATACCTGGAGATTTAAGAATGCCTAAAGAAACACCAACCAGCATTAGGAGGTAGAAAAGACTTTCTTGTTCAAGCTCTACTTTTGAGTATAGAGAAGGCAGGAGACAAGTGGAACTCCAGAGGCATCGAGAGAATAAGCAAATCCCAGATTCAAACAAGTATTAGTAGAAACCAAAGAGGGTCAAAGCAAGCTTCTAAATCCACCAAGCACAACTGCTGTACTAGGAACATCAGTGAAGGAGAACAAATGTCCAAGATAAAGCACTCTGCCCAAAAGCAGAAGGCAGTGACTACCCAAAACCTTAGTAGACTCCAATTCCCCCATTACCCTTAAAACTGCCAGTTAACCTGTTTCATCTGGACACTCCGACAGCCTGGTACCCACAATTAGAGCTGAGCATCAAAGTCCCGAAATTAGATGCATAGGCATCTGTTTGCCTTTGGCCACCCAAAAAGGATATTCCCAGCACAGAAGAGACACGAATCCAGCAGTCATTACAAAAGTCTGTTGCACAAGGAGGGAAAGTGTATGAGAAGTTCAGAGGAGACAGATCCTCCTGAAGTGGCTCTTCTGAAAAGGGATGCCTGCCCTGGGAGAGTCTGCTGCTGTCCTTGAGGAAGTCTGTACAATTTCAGTGATGACTTCTGCCCCAGAGGTTTTGCTGTCCTCTTGGGACAGAATCATAGCAAGGGCTGGGACAAAGACAGCGCAATCTCCAGAGGCAGCCTATGGAGTCAGAGCTTATGGTCTGCAGAAGTGTCCCTGCAGGCACAGGTGGTTGTGTTTACCTCCAGCTTCATGGTAGCAGAGCCTGGATCCAGAAAAGCATGAAGGGCACACATCAATGTACTCTTCTTGCCTCCTGCTTGCAATTTTCCACCCCTATACCTTGAAGGTAACATCTAGTTCCCCAAGTGAGTTCACAGGAACAAGGTCTAATAAAGCTCCCCATGGAAACAGAACACCAGGACCAAGGGCACATGTATGGTACTTAATGGCAGAAAGGCTCCATCAATGCTCTGGTGCCACTGACCACTGACCTCTGGGTCATCTTCACCCTGCTTACAGGCCATGCATGCTGTGGGTTGCATATGTTAGCCTAGGGCCCACCCTCAGTCAGTGCCTGCTGCTTCATGGGTTGAGACAGAGACTCGATGTTTGAAAATGGAAACATTTCAGTTACCATTAGTACCAGTGAACCCAAATGTCTACCCTTTTAAAATAGAAATGACTTCCACAGCTTTTAAAGTGGAACTTCCTTAGCTGAGCATTGTGAAGGAGTTGCATGAAAGAAACACGTTTGCTCCTGTGCTAATTTTCCCTAATACTGGCTGCTTTAGGGACTGCTCTATATTCCAGTTGTAAATTTCAAATAGTGAAATATTAAGGGAAAGAGGCTGTTAATTCTCTCCCCCAAACACATAATTTTTAATATTCAAAATATTTTTCAAAGTTCTTAACCCGAGACCTTTATGGGTTAACTCTGGGATAGAAACAAGGCACTTTGTTTCCATTTAGAATTGTTTTGTGTATTTCTGCTGTTTCAAGTGTTTAAGGTTGCTTCCCAAATAGGATGTTAAGTATGTGTATGTAAAAGTTCAGCTAGTGTATATAGGGAACCCTTTTCATCATAAGCCTGATTTTTCACACAACCCATTTGTTTTACTTGGTGGTATGGATTGGTTCATTTGTCTTTAAAACTACTTCACTTAGGCATGACTGACCTAGAAAGCTCCATATTCAATGCATTCAACTGATTTTTGTGCACTTCCTAAATTTATAGTTCTACAAGTCTTGGAACACATTTGCCCTGTGTTTAGCCAATTTCCAACACTGTTCTGTGACAACTATGGTTTTTTTTTTTTTTTTGCCTCTCTAAAAAGTAAGTAACATTGGAAGGGGTAGTGGAGTTAGAAGCTTTGTAATCATGATATAGACTTACTAGGTTGGGGGAAAAAATCTTCAGAAGTGTAAAGTGAGGAAAGTTTGGTGAAAAGCAGGACATTTTCACGGTCTCAGTGTTGTTGCCTCCTGGCTCATTGCTGGGTGGTCAGAATTTCAGTGTCACAATGAAATGCCATCTCTCAGAATGGCTAAATCAAAACAGAAGATGCTGGCGAGGATGCCAAGTAAAGGGAGAGCTCATCCACTGCTGGTGGGAGCGTCAGTTATTTCAGCCATTATGAAAAGCAGTGTGGTAAGTCCGTAAAAACTCGTAACAGAATTGCCATTCAACCCAGCAATCCCATTGTCAGGTATACCAAGGAATACAAGTCATTCTGAGGTAGGAGAGAGGCCTCCAGTTCTGGAGGCAGAGCCCAGGCACACAGGAACTAATGGAGGACTAACTGAAACAGGGACATGGCTACTATGCCATGTCAGTTTATCATTGCCATGGCAACACCCAGCAGTGGCCATCCCTTTCCGTGACAACAGCCCAGCACTGAGAGGTAAGCCCCGCTCCACAAGGAGCTGTACCTCTCCTGCTGCTGTGCACTGCCGCGTCAATAACGTTGCCATCCACCACCACCAGCTCACCCTTCTAATTCATTCCTAGAAGCTAGGAAACTTCCTGGGCTGTACCCTAAATTTGGGGGCTCATCTGCCCTGCACCATTTCTACCATAAGGACCCATGTGTGTACATGTTCATAGCGAAAGGAGTTAGCTTGCCTTAGGTAGATAGGGAAGGGAATGGTCCCCAGAGAGCCCTCAGCCTATGGGTCAGTGCCTCATCCCCACACAACAAAAAGCAGCCAGGGAAAAAAACTCAAGCTGCAGGCACCAATAAGGGAACTAGCACAGGGTGTTGTGTCTGGAGACATGCCCACAGCTGCACAGAAAGACCTCTGGGCCCATTTGGATAAAAACTTTTAAGAACCCCCGGAATCACTCAGATAAATGAACAAGGCTTAGCATAGAAATACCTTTGTCCCATGGGCAAAAACATGACTAAAACACCTTTGTCCCATGGGCAAAAACATGACTAAAACACCAAAAGCAATGGCAACAAATGCCCAAATTGACAAATGGGATCTAATTAAACTAACGAGCTTCTGCACAGCAAAAGAAAGTATCAGAGTGAGCAATCTACAGAATGGGAGAAAATTTTTGCAGTCTAGCTATCTGACAAAGGGATAATATCCAGAATCTACACGGAACTTAAATTTACAAGAAAGCCTCATTAAGTGGGTGAAGGATATTAACAGATATTTCTCAAAAGACGTTTATGCAGCCAACAAACATGAAAAAGAGATCACTGGTCATTAGAGAAATGCAAATAAAAACCACAATGAGATACCATCTCACGCCAGCTAGAATGGCAATCATTAAGTCAGGAAGCAACAGATGCTGGAGAGGATGTGGAGAAACAGGAATGCATTCACACTGTTGGGAGTGTAAATTAATTCAACCATTGTGGAAGACTGTATGGTGATTCCTCAAGATTCTAGAACCAGAAATACTATTTGACCAAGCAATCCCATTAGTGAGTATATACCCAAAGGATTATAAAAGTCCTTCTATAAAGACACATGCACACGTACGTTTATCGCAGCACTATTTACAATAGCAAAGACGTGGAACCAATCCAAATGCCCATCAATGATAGACTGGATAAAGAATGTGGCACATATATGCCATGGAATACTATGCAACCATAAAAAGATGAGTTCATGTCCTTGGCAGGGAAATGAAGCTGGAAGCCATCATTCTCAGCAAACTAACAGAAGAACAGAAAACCAACCACCACTGTTCTACACTCTTAAGTGGGAGTTGAACAATGAGATCACACGGACACAGGGAGGGGAACATCACACACTGGGGCCTGTCAGGGGGTGGGAGGCTAGGGGAGGGATAGGAGAAATACCTAATGTAAATGACAGGTTGATGGATGCAGCAAACCACCATGGCACATGTATACCTATGTAACAAGCCTGCACTTTCTATACACGTATCCCAGAACTTAATGCTTTTGTCCTTTGTATAGTCAGCAGGTTCCCAGGAAAGTTTTTGTAGGCACAGGCACAGTGGGCTCTGGTGGGCACTCTACTTTCCTTTTTCTGGACCGTAAGGTCAACCTTTGAAATCACTTCAGCTCCTGATAGGTCCTGGGCCAAGCTAAGCAGCCTCTGTGAATCATCACTTCAGCTCCTGATTGGTCTCTGGCCAAACTTTGAGTGATCCCGGGCCAGGGTCCCAGGCCAAGCTAAGTCACAAGTTCTCCAAGACGGCTCATAGACTAAGCACATTCCTTCCCCTTTCTAGTCCATAAAAACCCTGGACCCCAGCTTTACTGGGGGCACGTTGTTCAGGACACCCCTCTGCTGGCAGAGAGCTTGCTTTCAACTTATGAAACTTTCACTCCACCCTCACCTTGTGTCCGTGCTTCTTAATCTTCACGGAGGTAGGACAAAGAGCTCAGGGCCTTATTCTCAGACAAGACTCTTACACCTTGGCACATGGCCGAGACTACAACAGCAGCACTGTCCACAGTAGCAGACACATGGAATCAACCTACATGCCATCAACGATATCAAGCATATTTTCAAGAAGGTTCTTAGCATGTAGTTTAGTCAGTGGAGAAATTGCTGTGTAAGCAAGTGAACCATTGTATGTAGCAAGTTTCTTGAAGACA
Source organism: Macaca nemestrina (assembly GCF_043159975.1). Lineage (NCBI taxonomy): Eukaryota > Metazoa > Chordata > Mammalia > Primates > Cercopithecidae > Macaca > Macaca nemestrina. The sequence goes on from NC_092127.1 coordinate 187,353,543, forward strand.
TGTTTGAAAGTGAAAAGCAAGCAGTCTGGTATAACAGCCATGCATGGGTCAGAGAGAGCAGGTACTCAGCCCTCCAGGGATTCACCTTCAAGCAGCATTGGCAGAATCTCACCAAGCGTCTACCCAGCTATGCAAAACATGTGATCTGATGGCATCCTACCTGAACACACGAAGACCATTCAGATCCATGCTGGGCTGTACCATATGAGGACATGATGACTGTGGTCCAAGTTCCAAGACTTAACAGGGGGAAAAGGATGTCCCTCAGTAATAAAAGGCAAGAAAGGGCATACTCAGAAGCTTTAGGAAACATGTTCTTGGAGGCAGGGAGGCCTGTTCTCCTGGCCTCTGATCCAAACTACTCTGACTCTCCACACTTTGAGAGCTGGAACCATTGCTTTGGCAGCATCCACACATCTCCCCTATGGAGAAGCTCAAAGGCCTTCCAGTGCTCCGGGGAGAGATCCAGAGATCCACTGAGCTCCCCACCACAGTGGGAATTTTGACCCTTCACAACCCAATCCCCGCCCCACTCTTTCTTGCAATGCAGGGAGACATTGTATGCAATATTGCCTCCTACCTACCTTGTTGGCTGCACTGGCACATACCTCCCAGCCAGAACACAGGATGAACAGATACATCCTCACAATGCTAGAAAGCTTGTGGGGACATGCCATGACACTGAGCATGCAAGGGTCCAACCTTGGCACAGACCATGACAATGGGTTATGCCATCTGGGTCCAGGGACTGCTGGATTAGACAGGGACCTGCCTGTCTGGCTCACTTTCACACCTTGAGGCCCAAGGGAAGGTCACCAAGTTCTGTTCGAGGCATGTGCAGGTTCTCAGCATTAATTTGGGGGTGGGGTCAAACTGATTTCAGTTAAAGCGATTGTCTTCCAAATCACCTGGACTTTAAGTGATGGTAGGCAACTATTCTAGAAACTTTTTCAAGGTAATTTTAAGATGAGAGTTCTGGGCCTGTATTCCGGAACCCATCAGATAGAATAAACTCTCCTGGGATGTGTCTGACCCATAGAATCACTGCATCACTGCCCAGTTCATTTTATGTAATCATGTAGGATGTGAATGACAGTAGGGGCTCAACACAGCTAACAGGAATCCCCAAGTGAGGAGTGGAACAACAAAGATTAGGGTATCTGGATGTAGGTTAGAGGTCTCAGTCAATTCAGGGGAGCCTCTCAACACATTCCCCCCACCTTCAGTATCAACTACCTTCTTCACAGCTAGATGCTTCTGTGAATCTCACAAAGATGGCAGAACCAAGGCCAGGAGCCTCGTGTTAGACTCTGTGGCTCATCACCGAACTTCCTTTGGTAGGGATCTGTGGTCTTGGAGTTAAGGAACTCGGCCCTGCTGGGATGCACAGGTAACCTCACATAATAGATCTTCAGGAAGATATCCTCAACCAAGATCTGTTCCTAGGAGGATAGGTGACACCTTTTTCCTGAGATTAATGCTGCACAATAACACCAAAGTCTGTAATATGAACTGAGACCCTCATTCTTCTCTGGGGGTAGCTTTTGTCCCAACATAAGCCATTTCAGCCAAGGTTATGTCCCATCTCTGGGGAAACCACCAAAACGATTTGTCAGGAGTACAAGAACCCAGCCAGGTAGGTCAACTCATAGCCCTGGAGGCCACCCTAGCTACAGAGCTCTTATGACCCAGTCCCACAAAGCTTCAACTGTAAAAGGCCCACAATTCACCTTCCCCTGCCCAACCATGTTTTTCCTCCCTTCCCAGTGTGATTCTCAAGCTCACTCACTAGTAAATTTTAATGCCTGTAAGTATCTTACAGTCTGCTTCTCTTCAACCCGAAGTGGGGCGCTGGGCTTCACAAACCCCTTTTTTAAATCACAAATTGTAGACAACATAGGAAATAGAAGATCCTTGATCCTAGAGTATGAGAACTAGTATAAACCCCCTTAGTTTGCCAGGACTAACATACGATTCAATTATTGGCAAGTACACACTCTTCAGCTGACTACAATAAACTGAGTGAGTGCCAGGGACTATCTACCACCTTCCCCAGGCAACACCTTGTGTCACCCTGTACATGTCTTTTTACATTCGATGAGTTCGGTTTAAAGGACATATGCAGTAAATCTAAAGCCTGTTACCTAATTTAACAGTTCTTTCATATTGTCAAGCCTAGATCATACATACTTTTGCTTAAAGGAAGACTGAGAAATTTCCATACTGGGCTCAAGAAGACACTTTGTAATGCTGTCAGCATAAATGACTGACCTCAATTGGTAGAGACCCCATAGGCTGGGACCATTTCCTGAAGGCATGTCTGGAAGCAAGCCTAGAGTTGATGAGCCTTAGAGGCCAGCTTCCTTGACATTCCGGACCCAGGATACTGGGAAATGGAGGATAAAGTTTTCTATAGGTATGGCATTCTTTCTCCAAACTCTGGAAGATGGAGAAAGAACAAGAGGAAAGAGGGCCATCACTTGAAACTTGCCGGTGATAGACAATCTACAAATTTCTTTGGTCATTTGACAAAGACTAAGATCGCTTACAATGTCTCCAACAGTAAATTTGTGGGACTGTCTCCATCTCTTTTTGGTAAGCTTATGTGTAATGAGATGAAGCCCTCACTTTCATGCCAGTGCATGCTTACTATCCAACTTGGAATTAACCTCAAGGACCAAATGGCCATCAAATTTGGTATGTTCCTGTACCAAGTTACTAAATAGAGAACTTAAAGGAGACAAAAGTCCTGGAGTCAAGTAGCCGCGCCCCTCCCCGCCCCCCCCCCCCCCCCCCCCCCCCGCCAATTCTCAGATCTGCAGAGAAAATGTCAATATCCTTTGATTTGGGATCTCATTGATGCCCTCTGCAATAACCCCACAAGTCACTGCATGAAGCACTGTGTTCCATTTTGTTTGAGTGTAAGTTAGTGTCCATAGGAATGAGCTGGTGTTAGAGCCCTGGACAGAAGGGATGCCAGCATTTGCAGATTCTCCATTCACTGCAACCAGGAGCTCTCTGCACCATCGCTCTTCTCAGGGAAGAGTTGAGTCCAGATAGAGAATATGCTGAATACTTGAGGTCAAACTGCAGTTAGGCTGCCTTCTGATACCGATGTAGGACTGAACAGACCTTTGTACCTGGAGATTTCAGGTTCTACTTCAAGTTAATGAAAAGCAGACCCTTGCAGTTTAGAAATAAAGCCCTCTTCCAACTATACCAAGTTAGAGTCAGTGGCAGGCATCCTTGGGTCCCCTAAGGTCAGTTTCCCAAGAATTGTTGGCCTATGATAGAGATGTCAGATTATACCAGAGACTTCAGGAAATTGGATATCTACCATGACAGTTACATTCCATCTCCCACTGACCTGTTATTATGCCAAAATACACCTATGCAATATGCTTAAAAGTGACCAGACATACAGATCCATCTGCTCTGAGCTCTGTCACTGAGAAAAATGCCACTGTGCTTGGAGTATATCCAAGGCTCTTACACTATACCAGGTCCTTTGAGCAACACTCACCAATTGCTCAACACAGGAGCAGAAAAGTTTCTGAAGATGTTGGGTTGTGTAGAGCTTAATGGCTAGGGAAAATGGGGTCCTTGGTGACCACTAGAAAAACCGTCTACACAAACAGCTATTCCCCCCACCCACACCGTGACACAAGATATTTCCAGGCTCTTTGTGGCAGAAGTATGGATGATTTTTGGCATTATGTCCAGAGTGAGCAATGTCTTTCACTTCAAACAGCAGTCCAGATACCACCCTAAGGGTGGCATACTTCATCTCAGTCATGAGTAAGGGAGGAGGCACCATCTAAACTCTACCCTGCAAACAAGCCAATATGAGGTACACAGCTACTGAAAAAGTACCCAGACCTTCCCTGGCAGCGTGAGTGTTCCTACAAATTAAAGTGTTTGAGTCATGTTTCAGGAAACAAAAGGTCAAATGACAAAAGTCTCTGCGTGAGCACACAAGCTGGGGTGTGTTTCCCTCATTCTCCAGGCCATCAGCTCCCATAGCACAAGTCTCATAGTAACCATACCCTATCATGTGTGACTCAATTTCTGTGGTATATATGGAAGATGTAGGCTTGAATTGTTAGAATGAGATGTACCTAGCTACAAAATGTTCTCAGCTCCCTAAGTTTCTAGACACTCCCATCTACCTGAGATTTACAGTTGTTCCTGTCATTATCCCCTTAGAACTCTGGGATTCTTCAAGCTAATGATTGCCTTTTAAACCTCAGAGCTGGAAAACTTGTGAATGAGTTTGAAAATCATCTTGAGTGAAAGCATCAAGAACTAGAATTTTGATCAAAAGGTGGACCAAGGTCATGGTGGTCTTAAGATGAAGGGAGGACATTGACGGGAAACAGTCATCTAGAGGCCCCACAAGAACAGGAACACACAAAGGTGAGCTCAGGGCCTGTTCTGGCTGCCCCAGTGCCTGCCCAGCAGACATACTCTGTAGCCTAGAGGCCATCATGCATACTTGCACCGTCCGAGGAAGCTGAAGCTCATAATTCTCTTTAAATCATTCTGTGACCAGAAAAAGTTCTGTCAGTATTGCACCCAATACACTCAAGTTTTATTGGTAATAACAAAGCTTCCAACATTCATTTTGCCCATAGACCACACATCCTATGATTTCAGTTACTCGGCCTTGCCCATTGACAGATTGACCAAGGACTATTCCCCTTTCCCTTCCCTGCTCCTACCAAAAGCCTGTGAAGTCACCCAGCCCCCATCAGTCCAAATCAGCCAGGACCCAGATAGGATCACTCACCAATCCACTCACCTTGGTAGCCCAGTGCTGTCTGGGACTTCAAAGGACAGGTGACCAACTCACTGCCAAGAGCACCTAATGATAGCAAGCCAGTGACCAGCTACCCCAAATACCACAGGTCTTTTTCTCATCCAGCCCAGCCAAGCCAGGATATGTCATTAGGGTTCAACATGAAACAGGCAAAGGTTTTTTGTTTGTTTTTTTAAATCTTCCCCTAAATAAAGGGCAATTCACAAACCTTCCATTAAAAAATTCCTCACTTCCTTTTCCATTAGTGTTGGGGTCCTCTTTATTCACATCAGGCAACAAAGATCAGGTAAACTAAGGAGATACAGCCAGTAAGTTCTGAAGACAGCATCCCATCTCAAGCAACATTGATACCATCCACATTTCCACAAACTCACACAGAGTAGAGAAAAATAGAGTAAGGCAGCACAAGGCCCTCGGAGAAGTTCAGGAAAGCATTCCATTGCCTGGAACAGTTCATACCATGCAGGGATTAAGCCAGCTCCAACTACCTCCTTGTGGCAAGCCAAGTGGCTCTCCGGAGTCTCACTAGCATGCTAGCTTTAAAAAGCGGGCTGCTTCTTGATCAGGACATGCTGCCTGCATCCCGAACCTCCCAAGCACCACACAGTCCTCCAGGAAACCTTTGTAGACCTAATCTCCATCCTGTCTGCCAGTGAGGAGGGACATGTGTGAATGCAGCTGTAGTCAGTGACTTCAATGGCTGTCAACTTTAGTCATAAGACAAAATTAAAGTTGAAGACTGATATCTGACACATCTTCTGCACATTTGAAAGTAGGTGACTTGATAACTTTTAAAATCTTTTTGGATACTCAAGTATGATCAACATACATGCAGGTCATATCGGGGCAATACAAGTGTCAGGCAATATAAAGATCACAGAAGTTGAGACAACATCCAGTGGGTTTTGTCACCAGAAGCTGAATATACTACAAACACTAAAATTTGGGTCCCTTGAGTAGAGATGGCTTACAGAACCTAGGTTCTGGGGTATTTTTAGGCTCTACCTTCCCCCTCCCCATTGTCTTCCCATCTTGTAAGTCAGTGTAGCTATAGAGAACATGCAAACAGGCAGAAGGACCTACCCCGCTTCTGGGAAGAATTCTCACAACTGGAGGTGGACAGATGTGGCATGTTCACAAGGCAACAAGTCCAGTGGGAGTCCAGTTGCCATTACTGGCCCTCCCTGTGGTTGCTACTGGGAACTCCCATGCCTGAGCAATGGTTAAGTTAATGCCTTAGCCGTGCATGAGCAATGGTTAAAAGCCTGAGCAAAGGACAAAGCTAATGGGTCACAACTCCTTGCCTGTCCACCTAGCCAGCATCCTGGGCTAGGACTCCAGTTCTCCTAGAGCAACTGGGATTTATCAGTAACATTTGTGCCAATAAAGATAACCTGCTCCCGAAGTATTGGAACTGCTGCTCTAAGGGCTTATGTTTATGCAGTTAGAATGATCCCTGTTTGGTCCCAAAAAGCACAAGTGTCAACTGAACTAGAGGCTGGGAAGGCTTCCCAACACAGAAAACCTCACTTTGGCCACTGGTTCAAGGTAACTAAATCAACAGGGACCTTTTGAGCACTTGCTCACTTGGTCTGCCAAGTATGAAAGGGATGACATTCTGCATTTGAGTAGTTTTCATTTGCCTTTGGGAGTTCCACATCATGATAGTGAACTACCATGTTTGATTTAACATACCTGTCATGCAACATGATATCTTTGCTAGTAACTATCACCACTTCTGACATTAAGTACAGAGTCAACATTCTGGAAAATCCATTCTTTCCAGTCCTCCTCATTGAGGGTCCACAATCAGTCTGCTTATTCATGAGAAGGCCAGAAATACACATTATCTTGTCCTCAGGTGATAACTCTCCTGGTCTCTGTCCCAATGTCATAGGCTAAAGCCTTGATTATGTTGCCATTTCATAGATCTTGTTAGGCCACTATTTGCATCACACTAGGTAGACCCATCAGCAGGAAGCAGCCAGTGCTCTGGAATATACCTACTATGTGCCAGAGTGAAGGAGAAACCAACCAAGACTCAGGGGTCTATGCACATCCGTGGTACTTAAGTATCTAGGGCATGCAGGGACATCGCTTCCAATTTCATGGACCAGCTTCTTGCATTATCTCCTGCCGTAAACGAAGTGTACTTTCAAAATAGGTAGGCTTTTTTAAACAGTGTATGTCACACTGCTGCAAGCTATCTTTAGTGGGCTCCAACAGGTACAAGTTTTGAAGAAGCTTCATCAGATGAGGGCCCTGCAGCTAGTCTTGGCCTTCTAAGCTGCTGCCTTGCCTCTCGTGTAAGAGCCTTGGTAGGAGGGTGCTGTGGAAGGTCTCGAGAACTCCATAGCAAAGGTGTTCTACAGACCCTTAAGATTCTAGCCTAAGTCTGCACCTTCACCAGAAAGCTAATTAACCAAAGTCAGCTCCAACCATGTTACTTGGGCCTTATCGTGACCACGAAACACCTAGTAACTTGAACTTTGTTTAGAACTGCTCAGTATGCGCTAGGTGCTGTGAGAACCATAAAGGCATAAGCTCCCATGGGCACAAGAACAATGAAGGAAGCAGGAGCATACAGCCACATTTAAGTTACAAAGCCAGATGGCTCAGGCTCCCATCTTCCCCAAGCTCTGTAGTACCCATATCTGTCAACTCATGGCCTATGGCCTCATGGGGAGGTCCCTATGACCAGTTGGCAAAAAAGGGAAAACTAAAATCCTAGTTTACAGATGGATTGACTCAATATGAGAGCTAACTGAATACGGACTGCTGCGACACTCAAGAGCTCCTTCAAGGGCACCCTAAGAAGTCATTGAGGAAAAATGCCCCCCACCAGGCAGAAGTTCAATCCCACTTGGTCATCTCTTATGGGATAAGCAGTCTAAGGATTAGTCACATGCATTAAAGCAAGTGGACTGGCGGGCTGGCCAGACCCTGGGAGGTCATTAGAAGATCAGAGATGAGATCTGCAACAGCAGCATACAGAGGGACCTACAAGTATAGTCATTCAGATTCCAATTCTTGCAGTTCAATGTCCCGAGTTATGCAGAGTGAAGACACGAGGATGCGAGTTGCAAGCTGCATCACAATACTCAGCAGTAAAGAATTCTTCAAAGTGAGGAGAGCATAGGTAAATTCCAGGCCCTAGGAGCTACCTTGAAGAAATTAGAGTTCACCTCCATGGAGGCATTCTTCCGCCCTCTCCCCCAAATAGTTTGTTCTCCCATTTGATCATGGAGAAAATGTACAGGCATCCAGCACTCCACCCTTAAGGGAACCATAAGAAAAGTGACCCAAGACACACCTGGGAGGTTTCTGAGGAACCTACTTTGAGAGTTTTTAAAATGGTAGATTTTTCTCCTCAGGGAAGATAGGAGTGCTACAGACATCTAGTAGAACAGGTAGGTAATGCTGCTAAACATCCTACGGTGCACAGGACAGGCCTCTTACAATGAAGCATCCAAGAAAAGTGTCCATACAAAGCTGAAACTTTCTGGCCAAGCTGGAAGCTTCTACACCCATCGTGTATGTCATTTGAAACTTGAGGATTCTGGGAGCAAAGGTAAATGTTGTAAATGTTCAAAAGTGTCAGATTCTGCAGGCTGCAGCCCTGAAAGCCTTACCACGGCTGCTGAGATGCCGTGCTCAGAGCTGAGAAGTCAGCCACCTTCCACCTGTCCCCTTCAGCTTCCCGATACCCGGGCCCTTTGCCACACACTTCTGCCTGCAAGGTCCATAGACACTAGGGCAACATCGAGTTTGGTGTCACCGTTTCCCACTGGGGACACTGACAGAGCAGCCACAGGGTGACATCTTACAAACTGATTTGGGCAGAGCAACCTGCCCACTCTTTCCACCTGGGGCCAGATCTCATGTGTTGGGCACTGGACACAAGCATAGAACACAAGCATGATCCAGGTGAGGCACATTTCCAATATCTAAGGGCAGTCCAGGTACCTCCCCGCTAAGAAGGCACTTCATCTTAGTCACAGGCAGGGGGAAGCAGCCTTCCTTTAAGTCAGCCGTGCACACAAGTCAATATGAACCACAGCCACTGAACAAAGTACCACCACCACCTTTTCCAACACCGATTGTCCAAATGATGGAAGTGATGTCACAGTCACACACTTTAGAAACAGCATCAACTGCCAAAGGCCACTCTGAGGGCAGAGGGTGGGGTCCAGACATCTCACATTCACCAAGGAAGTCACAATGCAAATCCCATCACAAATACACAGTATCACATGTGACTCAACTGCAGTCCTCAAGGAAGGGGTGTCTGTTTGAATCTAGTTTGAAATAAGTTGAACCTCTGGCTACCTTATATTACCAGCTCTCCAAATCCCAGATTTAAGGACCCTAATTTCCAAAGTTATGCCATTTATGCCCTCAAACCTTGTATCTGATTCCTCATGCTAACAATGGTCTTTAAATCTTAAGATGGCTGGAAAACTTGTGAATCATTTTAAACCCTGTAGTGGAAAAGTGAATAACTTGAGTTTTTAACCTAAGAGATGGATGAAAATATGGGCAATCCTAGGTCACAGTGGTTTTAGTTGAGAAAACTGACACAGAATGACACCATCTAGAAGCCTCACAGGAGCATAAGACACAGGGCAGTTCAGGCACAGTGTCCTGGCTTTCCCACGCTTGCCCCAGCAGACACCCTGGAGCCCAGAAGCTCCTATCATACATACTTCCACTCAGCAATAGATGACATTGGACTCAGCCACCTAGTGACAGGGTGTCACCGCCAGTGCACTGCTACTTTCATGATTGGTTTGACAGTTCACAATGGCTGAGTTCTAGATTCAGCTCACTCAGGTCAAACATGAGTCTGTCTGAGCAACCTTAAACATGGTGGGAGATTACAGCACTAGTTCATCGTGGAGGTATTTGTACCACTTCCTGCATTAAAAACAGGGCACAAAGGAACAACAACAAAGCAGGCAATACTGTATTAGTTCCCTGCAAGTGTTCCACAAGGTCAGAGTACCTTCTGGTCCCTCAGTAACTGATGCTAAGCAGCTGCGGGAGTCAAACCTTCCACCCACGGCACTCATGCTGCATTTACTGTCTCTGAAGCTATTCTCAGAGCCATGTGTTTCCCAATTAGGTGCTTTGTCTAGATTTGGGGAGGTAAGTAGCCACCTGGACACCACCAAGTGGGAAGCCTAACACTTCTCCCTAAGACTTAAGCATGCCTATGTTTATATCACAAGCAGAGATGATTAACAGGTATCAAGAGTTGAAGACTCAAGGATGTAGGACACAGAACAAGAATGGTCAGGACTCCCTACAAACCACTTTACGTCCAAGAAACAAATCCTTCTCCTGGGCTGAACTTAGTATTCAAACTTCATTGGAACAATTTTTCATGAAGATGTCAAGATCCATTTTGGTCATGGGACGTTTATCCAGCAATTCATTAGGTAGTCTGACCCATCAACGACAGACCAGAGGTCAAGCTCAGGGCCATCCTCTATCTTGGCTCTACAGAAAGCCTACTAAGAGTCCATTCTCATGAATAGGGCTCTCAAGCCCATCCACCATCACACTCCTAATCTGCCAGCACCCAGGGCTGGAACTTCACCACTCAGTCACACCCACCTTACACTATCGTCTGTGCTATCTGGGACACTGTAGCACATCATAGGACACGATCAACCCACAGCTAATGGCAGGTCTCTGGAAAAGATGAATAATCACTCACCCAGCAATGCCATCATCTTTTCCATGTAGGCCTTCCTGCTTTAGCAATGACTTCTGGGACAGATACAGATCAGTTTTTATGCTTTCCATCTTATGCTGTAACATCTGGGTGGTACACAATACCTGGAGGTTTGAAGAGAATGCCTACAGATACACCTTCCAGCACAGTGAGTTGGAAAAGGTGTTCAAGTTTGATTTCCGAGTTTGGAGAAGGCAAGGAGAGCAAGGAATAGAATAGCAGAGACATCAAGGGGAGAATATGGAAACCCCAAATTCAAACAAATGTCAGAAACTGAAGGACAACAAGCTAATCCTAGCATAATTGCCTTACCAAAAAAGTAAGTGAAGGGGACCCAGTGAAGGATCTGTCACAGGTGACAGAACGCTGTCCAAAGGGAGCAGAACACAATGACAGCCCAAAATCTTGGAAGATAGCAATTCCATTATCCTCAAGATTGCCACCAGTTAACTTGCTTCACTGGGACATTATGAGCCCAGCATGATGATTTAGAGCTACACATAGGTCAGAAGTTAAATGCATAAACACCCGATTGTCTTCACTACCAAAAGGTGAAAGGGATGTTCCCAGCACAGGAGACTAGAATCTGGAAGTTCTAGAAGTCTGAGGTGGATGAGGTGGAATTGTCCCTGCAAAGGTCAGAAGGATTCTCTAAGTGGCTCTTCCTCAAGGTGGTGTTGCCAGCCCTGGACCACTCTGCTGCTCTCCTTGAGGGGGTCCAATATTTTCGTGACAACGTCTGCCCTGGAGGCTTTTGCTGGCCTTCTGGGACACAGCCAGGACCTGGACACCAGAAACAGTGGAATTTTCACAGGAAGCCTATGGTGTCAGAGGGTGTGTAGTGCACAGAAGTCTCCCTGCATACAGGTGGTTGGGTTCACCTCCAGTTTCATGCTGGACAAGGCTGGGTTCCAGAAAACAGGAAGGTAACAGTGTATTCTTCTGGCTTCCTGTTTGCCACCCCCATACCTTAAAAAAGACAGTATATCGTGCCCTAAATGTTCAAGGAATGAGGTCTTAATGGAAAGCCTCCAGCAGGAGCAGAGCCCCAGGAAAAAGGGCCCATCTGCAGTACTTAATGGCAGAAAGGCTGTCAATTCTGCGGTGCCACTGACCACAGACCTGCTGACAAGGCCATGCAACAGGCGCTGCTGAAGGTCTTAGGCTAACATCTGCAACCCACCAGTATGCATGATGGGTTGAGATACAGACTGGTGTTTGAGAATGGAAATACTTCAAGTTCCTATTAATTCCAGTTAAGTAGGAAAAGTCACTCAAATTATGTCCCCTTCTAAAGTAGAAGCGACTTCAACAGCTCTTAAGGGGGTACCTTCCTCAAGCTGAGCATTGTGAAGGAGTGGAATGAAGCAATAGCAGTTTGCCCCTGTGCTGAATAACCCTGGCCAGAATACTGACTATGGGAATTGCTTCATTCCAATTGTAAATTTCAAATTGTGATGTATTTTAAGGCATAAAGAAGCTATTAAGTCTTTCCCTCCCCAAAACACATGGTGTTTAATATTCAACACTTCGAAATTTCCACCTGAAACCTTTGTGGTTTGACTCAGGATTAACCCACACTATTTCCATGTTTTCTTGCGTATTTCTGCTGTTCAGTGTTTAAGGTTGCTTCTCAAATACATAGTATGTTGTATTTAGTAATCTTGTGTCTATATAAACATTTTCATCATGTGCAAGCATGATTTTCTTTTGCATGGTCCATTTTAGTTGGTAATACGAATTAAATCGTTTTTAAAACTACTTCATTTAGGCGTGACACAAAGCTGCATGTATTTGATGTATCCAACTGAGTTTGATTTGTGTACTTCCTAGATTACCTGTCAGTCTTGAAACTGATTTTACTTGTTCTGTGTTTAGCAAGTTTCCAACACTGTTTTAGTACAATAGGGATTTTTTCACCCTTCGGCGGGGGGGAAAAAAAATAATGCACCAGAGGGAGTTGGAAGGTTTGTAATCATGATAGAGACTTACTAGGTTGAGAGAAGAATTCTTTAAAAAGGAAAGAAAGGTACGAGTTTGTGGAAAAGCAGGATGTCTTCATGGTCTCAGTGTTGTTTCCCCTGGTCATTGGTTTGGTCAGAATACCACAATAAGATGTCATCTTATACCAGTCAAAATGGCTGTTAAGTCAAAGTAAGATGCTAGTGAGATTGTGAGTAAAGGGAACTCATCCCACTGCTGGTAGGAGTGTCAATTACTTTAGCCATTGTGGAAAGTAGTGTGGCAATTCCTCAAAGAACTTAAAACAATTACCCTTCAAACCCAGCAATCCCATTAAGCATGTATCAAAGAAATATAAAATAATTATGAGGCAGGAGGTGGTGCTCAGACACTGGACCAATTTGAAGACTAAGATAAGGACAGGGCTAGCAGAAGAAACTTTCCATAAGACACCCCCAGTGTGCCATGTCAGTTTACCGTTGCCAAGGCAACGCCGGGAAGTTACCACCCCTTTCCATGGCAACAACCCAACCACCTAGAAGTTATCACCCTTTTCCTGGAAATTCTGTAATCCACCCCTTGATTTGCATATAATAAAAGAGGGTATAAGTATGACTGCAGAAGTGCCTCTGAGCTGCTACTCTGGGCTGCCTATGGGGTAGCCCTCACTCCACAAGGGCTGTGTCTGCCACCTCAATAACAGCTTTCTAATACCATTGGCTCACCCCTGCATTCATTCCTAGATGAAGCCAAAAACCCCTTCTGGGCCAAACCCCAATTCTGGGCCTCACCTGCCCTGTATCAGTTCTACCTCAGGCATGTGTCTATTCATTCCAGCATTGTTTACAATAGCAAAAACACAGAATTGACCTACATGCCCACTGATGGTAGGCTGGATCAAGAAAATGTGGTACATATACACTGTGGAATACTATGAAGCCACAGATGAATGGGGTCATGTCCTTTGCGGCAATATGGAGCTGAAAATCATTCCTCTAAACATGCTGATACAGGAAGTGAAAAAAAATACCGTATGTTCTTTTTACATGGGAAGCCAAACAAGATGACCAGATACTGAGAGGGGAACAACAGACACTGGGGCCTGCTTGAGGGTGGCAAATACCCATTGATATTACATGTATTACCCGGGTGACAGTTATCTGTATACTAATCCCATGACACAGCTTACCTATAACAAACCTGCACATGGACTCCTGGACCTAAAATAAGACTAGGAATTCTTTAAAGATTAGGAATTCTACAAATGTCAGTTAATTTAGTCATGGTAAATGCCTATCAACTGTAAGCCATGTAGTATTGTTAAGCATGTTTCCTAACAGGCTCTTTAAATGTAAAGTCTTAACAGAGAGCGCGCTGTGTTAGTAAGTGGAACTAATATATACAGTCAGTTTGACATGTTGAAGTCAAATACACCCTGGGACAGCTGTCAGGAATGCAGCGGTCACAGCAAGGGAGCTGGCAATCAGTCCTCCAAAGACTCACCTGCAAGCAACATGAGGGCAGCTTTTCTCAGCCTCTGCCCAGACAGGCTACATGTGGCCTGATAGCATCCTATGTGAAGGCACAAAGGTCATTCAGACCCACACTGGGCTGTACCGCATGAGGACATGATGGCTGCGGTCCAAATCCCAGGACATAACGGTGAAAAGGATGTCCCTCAGTGAGAGGGAAATAGCCAGGACATTCAGAAACCCCAGGAGTTCATTAGGAAAAATATCCACATGCCCACAGTTTCATACAGATTAGAGAATAGTGATGCAACACAAGGACATCATCAGAAAAGTTCAGGAAAGCATTCCTGCCTGGAGCAGTTCATACCACACAGGGATCGAATCAACTCTGACTACCTCCTCATGCAAACCGAGTTGCTCTTGGAAGGTGAGAATCATGAATGAGGGAGCAGCTTTCTATTTTAAATACACCCTGCAAAAACAAGCCAAAGGGATACACAGCTACTGAAGTACCCAGACCTTCCCTGGCATTGTGTCCATGCAGATGGTTTGAGTCACAAGTTTCAGGAAACAAAAAGGTCAAGTGACAAACATCTCTTTCCATGTGAGTGCCAAGCTGGGGTCAATTTCTCTTTCTCCAGGGCATCAGCTTCCACAGCACAAATTCCATAATAACTGCACTCTTATGTGCGACTCAATTCCTGTGGTGCATATGGAGGATATAGTCTTGAATTCAATTGGAACGAAACGCACCTCTACAAGATTATCTCAGCTCTCCAAGTTCTAGACACTCCCATCTACTTGAGATTTTTTATATTTATGTCTGTCCTTATGTCTCCCTGAAGCTTCAGGTGGGATTCTTCAAGCTAAAGATTGCCTCTAAACTTCAGAGCCAGTAAACTTGTGAATGTTAATTTGAAAGTCTCCTTGAGTCATGAACTAGAGCGTTCTTGGTAGATAGAAGTAGAACATGCAAAGTCATGGTGGTTTAAGGAGGAGAGGACATTGACAGAGTGAAGTCATCTAGAGACCTCACATGAGCAGAGGGAGAAAAGAGTAGTTCAGGGACTACTGTTCCCAGTGATTGCTCCAGGAGACACACTCGAGAACCCAGAGGCTTCCATCACACACTTCCACTGTCAGAGAAAGCTGAAGACTTGATATCCAGCCACGTGGGGGTGGAGTGTTAGTGGTATGGGCACTGCCACCATCATGAGTGGCTCTCAAGACAGCTGGGTTCTACATCCATTTCAATCACTAAGCAGATAACCATGAGAACCTTGGTCCCTGAAGGATCTCCCCGTGCTGAGAAATTACAGTGCCAATTCTTTAAGAGGAATTTGTATGACTTCTTCCTGTATCAAGGGACAAATAAGAGATAAGGAAACAGAAGAAACCACAAATATGTCAATTCCCTGTAAGCGTTGCATAAGCCCAAAATTATCCCCTGGTCCTCAGAAACCATAAATGACCACAGCAACAGTATATTCCAACCACAGGGCTCATGGTGCATTACCACAATCCCTCCAACAAAGTTGATGGGGGTCTGTTCACCAGTCTATCCCTTAACATTGTTTCAAGTTGCCAGCAGGACACCAGTGAACGGGAAGCCTAGGTCTTTTCCCTGAAAAGGGAACCAAACATAAGGATTCTTAGGTTTAAGCCATGGCCAAGGTCACCCAAGTATAGAAAAAGATGAAATATGTAGGGAACTCAAAGCATCATGATTCTGTAAGTCATTCTATGAACAGAAAAAAAGCCCTGACACTGGTGTGCCAAGTATTCAAACTATTTGAAGTTTCTGATGTTTGTTTTGGTCATACATAGACCACATGTATCCAAGTAACAATAGTTCTCACTCAGCCTTCCTCATTGACAGGTCCCACATTTCAGTCCCCATCACTCTAGATCAGCCAGGACCCAGGTAAGACCACTTGCCTATCTATATCCACCTCACACTGGCTCCCCAGTGCTGACTGGGACTCAAGGACACATGACTGACTTATGTCAAGAGCACATCTCTGCTGGCAGGAATACGATGATCACTTGCCCCAAACACCACAGGCCCCGTCTCTTTATCCAGCTCAGCCTACCCAGGATCTGTGATTAGGGTTTAATGAGACAGGCAGAGAGGTTCCTGTCTTCCTCTAGGAGGGCAATTCACAAGCCCCCATAATAAGTCCTTCCTTGTTTTCTTCCAGTATTGGGATCCCTTTGAGGTATTAGGCAATGAAGATCAGGTCAACTAAGGAGACAGCAAGTTTTCAATACAGTATCATCCCCCTTCGTAAACACTGACACCATCCGCATTTCCAAAGTTACAGATTAGAGAATAGACAACACAAGGACCTTATCAGAAAGGCTCAGGAAAGCATTCCTGCCCAGAGTAATTTGCATCATCCAGGGATTAAATCAAACTGGTTCTTTATGGCAAACTAAGTTGCTTTTTCAGAGAGCCTCACTAGCCTGTCAGCTCTGAAAAGGGCGAGGGCTGCTTCTTGATCAGGAGGACATGCTGTCTGCATTCTGAATCTCCCAACCATCAAACAATCCTCCAGGAAGAGATCTTTGTGAACTTCATCTCCATCCTATCTGCCAATCTGAGGAGGGAGAGATGTGTGAATGGAGTTTTAGTCAATGACTTCAGTGGCAGTCGACTTTAGAGTCCTAAAAGACCAATTTAAACAAGAATTGAAGACTGGCATCTGGCACATCTTCTGCACATGTGAGTAGGTAACTTGATACCTTAAAGATCTTTTTGGATACTCAAATGTAATATTCCTACAGATCATACTGGGGCAGTGCAAGTTTCAGACAACAAAGATCACAGAAATTAAGGAGAAATCCAGTGAGTTGTACCACCAGAAGCTAAATGTATTTCCAATGCTAGAAAAAAAGAATGAGGTACATCTTGAGTGGTGGTGGCTCACAACCTAGGCTGGGGAGTTCCCCCTACCCCCAGCCTCTACCTTTTCCCCCCTCCCCTCACTGGCTCAACCTTAGACATTCTAGCAATAAACACACAAACTGGCAGAAAAGACCTACTTCTGGGAAGACAATTCTCACAAGTGAAGGTAGATGGATATGGCATAGTTCATGAGGCATCAGGCCCAACAAGAGTCCAGCTGCCATTGCAGACACTCCCCATGGTTGCTGCTGGGATCTCCCATGCCTGGGCAATGGTTAAGGACAAACTAGTGGGTCAGGGTCACTCCTTGCCTGTCCACATAGCCAGTGTCCTGGACTAGGACCCCAGTTCTCCTAGAGAAATCTGGATTTTTAGGTCAGTGACATATCTATGCCAATAAAGAATCTGTCCCCAAAGTATGGAAACTGCTGCTTCCAGGGCCCATGTTCTCTGAAAAGTTAGAATGGTCTAGTTTCATCCTCGAAACACAAATGGTGTTCATTGGACATGAGGCCAGGAAGGCTTCCCAGCACAGAAAACCTCACTTTGACCACTGGTTCAAGGTAACTCAAACAGGGAACCTTTTTAGCACCTGTTCACTTGTCTGCCAAGTATGGAAAGGATGTCATTTTGCATTCAACTAGATTCTTGTGCATGGAGTTCCATGTCACATGACAGTTAACTACCACGTATTTGATTTAGCATAGCCATCATGCAACATATGGTATCTTTGCTAGTAACCACCACTTCTGACATTGAGTGCAAGGTTACCATTCTGGAAAATCCATTCTTTCAAATCCTCATTGGGGGTCCAAGTTCAGTTTGCTTATTCATGGCAAGGCCAGGAGTACACATTGTCTTGTCCTCAGATGATATTAACTCCTGGTCTGTCCTAATTGTCATAGGCTGAAATCTTGGTTCTGCTGGCATTTCTCAGGAGATCTTGCTTAGCCACTTTATTAGTGGCATTAAGTCAGACCCATCAGCAGAAAGCAGCCAGTGCTCTGGAACATACCTATGTGCCAGAGGCGGGGTAACCTACCAAGACTCAGGGGCCTATCCACATCTACGTTGCTTAAGTATCTAGGGCATGTAGGGATATCACTTACAACTTCCAAATTCAAGGACAGCTTCTTGAATTATCTCCTACCATAAGCAAAGTGTACTTTCAAAATAGGGTTTTGTGAATTTGAGACAGCATATCACACTTAACTACTGCAAGCCATTTTTAGTGGGCTCCAACAGGTTTAAGTTTTGAAGAGGCCTCATCAGATAAGGGCCCTGCAGCTAATCCTGGCCAAGACGCTGCCTTGCCGCTCAATGTTAGATCTATGGTAGGAGGTGGTCATAGGAGATGTCTGGGGGACGCCATAGTAAAAGTACTACAGACCACTAAGATTCTAGCCTAAGTCAGCACCTTCACAAGTAGAAGGCTGACTAACCTTCAAGTCAGCTCCAACCATATTACTGGGCCTTAGACTGAGCTCCTGGCCATGAAACATCTAGTAACTGTTTTAGAACTTCCTAGCCTGATCTGGGTGCTGAGAGACCCATAGAGGCAGAAAGCAGCTCCATGGGCACAAAATCAAAGTTGTGAGGGAAATGAACATAGAGCTACATTTAGATCACAAAACCAGGTGGCTCGGACTCCCATCAAGCTCTGTAGTACCTACATCTGCTCATACCTGTAGCCTCATGGGGAGATCTCTATGACCACCTGGCAAAGGATCAAGTTCTGGTTTACAGATGATTGACTCAATACATGATAGCTGAGTATTAACTGCTGTGGCAAGCTTCTTTGAGGGCACCCCAAGTAGTCATTGGCAAAAAATCCTCTATCTGGGCAGAAGTTCAATCGACTTGATCTCCTCTTATGGGGTAAGGAGTTTGAGGATAATTGGTCCTATGTATCGGCAAATGGACTGGCTGGTCACCCTGGAAGATGATTAGATGGAAGAGGTCTGGAAAATACATATGAGGGGCCTATTGGAATGGTCCAGTTCAGACTCCTGAGCAGCAAGAAGCCCATGGCAAGATACACACAGTGAAGACATGAGGGCGTGGAGCTGCCAATTGCATCCCAGGACTCGGTGGTGAAGAGGATTCTTCAAACATGGAAAGGAGAACAATTAATCCCAGGCCCTAGGAGCTAACTTGAAGGGACTTTCTGGGAAGGCATTGCTCAGAACTCAAGATAGTCTGTTCTCCCATCTTTCAAAGATCATGGAGAAAACACACAGGCATCTAGCACTCCACACACGAAGGTGCCATGAGAGAACTACCCCAAGACAGCTGATGGTTCCTTGAAACCTAGTTTGGTATTCAAGTGATCAATTCTGCTTTCCAGGGAGAAGTGTCTAGATGTTGATCACAGCCTTGAGGGGTTGAAGGAAACTGCTATGGGCACCTAGCGAAACAGGTAAATGGTGCTGCTTAAAGTCCTACAATGCACAGGACAGCCCCCAATGAAAAATTATGCAGGAGTACCCAATTAAGAGTTTCTGATCTAGTTGACAGGTGTGACATCAGATATACGTGTAATTTGAGGCCTTTGGAGGATTCTAGGAGCATAGGTAGATGTGTTAAGTATTTCAGATTCAGGTTGAAGCATACAGATGAAGCGTCGAAGCTTATCTGGAGCTGAGAACTGGGCCACCCTCCCTAATACCTGGCCCTTTTGCTATGCACTTACCTTAATGTCTATATACAGACATTTATAGGCAACAGTGAGTTTGGTGTTAACTTTTCCCACTATAGACACTGGTATAGTGATCATATAGGGACATCTTGCAAGCTGTGACTGGAGGACAAACCTTCCCATCACTTTCCACTGGGGCCAGACTTAAAGTGTTGGGTCCTGGATGACTCAGATGCAGGATCTATATTATGACTTGGGTGAGGAATGTTTCCCACATCCAATGGAAATTCAGGTGCCTCTTCTGAGAATGCACCGCATTTTAGTCAGGGGAGCAGCCTTCCTCTATCTTAAGTCTACCCTGCACGCAAGGCATTATGAACCACACAGCCACTGCAGAAAGTTCCAAGGCCTTTTCTGGCAGTGTCAGTATGCACATGGTGAAAGAACTGAACTTGAATCACACATTTCATGAAACAGGGTAAACTACCAAAGGTCTACTAAGTAGACACACTGGGGTCCAGCCATCTGCCTCGTGTTCACCAAGGCTGTCAGTTCAGCGCATATCCCAGCAGAAAATGATCATATGTGCATCACTCAGATGCAGTGGTATATGGAGACATGTTTCACAGTCTGGTTTTGGATGAGGATGGATCTCTGGCTACATTATAGACCAAGCTCTAAGGGCCAAGAATTCAGACTTAAAGGCACCATTCTGATGGTTATGTCATTATCCTCCAATACCCTCTATCAGATTATTCATGCTAATGGTTGTTGCAGCCTTATGACGGCTGAGAAGTTTATGAATGATTTCAAAACACTGAGTGAAAGTTAAGTTTTACTTAACAGATAGCCAAGTGGGCAATGCAAGGTCATAGTTGTCTGAAAAACTGAGTAATACACTGACATGGATCAAAGTTGTCTAGAATCCTCAGAGCAGAGGAAGATACAAAGTGTATCTCAGGGCACTATTGTACCACCTGCCCCAATGCTTGCCCCAGAAAACACCCTGGAGCCCAGAAGTTCCCATCATACTTCTCAGCAAAAGATGACACTTGGGACCCAGCCACCTGGTGATGGGGCGTCATCTTCAAGTGTGCTTCTAGCGTTGTATGATTATCTCTGCAGCTCAGCATGGCTGGGATCTATAATGAGCTCAGTCACTGAGCTGAGGTCAGTCACTGAGCCGAGGTCAGGCCTGAGTCTTAGTCTCTGAAGGGCCTCAAGTGTGAAGAGGTTATGGCACCAGTTCATCTTTAATACAAGAAAAGCTGTACAAATTCTTCCACTAAGGGACATGGCATAAAGGAATAAGGGAACTCCAGTAACATACCAATTCCCTCCAAGTATTTCACAAGCATAGAAGTACCTCTGGGTCTACAATTGATGCTAACGAGCTGTGGCTACGACACCTGTCAGCCTTAGGTCTCATACCACATTACCCATCTCGGACAAGATTCACAGAGCCATGCGTTTCCAGTCTGGGTCTTATTGTCTAGATTGTTCTTTGGGGTTAAGTAGCTACCTAGACACCACTAAGTGAGGCCTAGGACTTCTCCCACAAAAAGCACATAACCTGAGTACACTTCAGTTTAAATCATAGGCAAAGATGGGTAACAGGTATGAAGAGTTGAAGGACTTAGATAACAGAAAGGAAGAGTCATGATTCCCTATAAACCATTTTATGGCCAAGGAAAAAATTCTCTCCTGGGCTATGCATAACATTCAGTTCATTATGACAGCTTTCCATGAAGTTGTTGAGATCTAAATTGGTCATAAGACATTTTCATGGTACGTAGTACAGCCTGATCCATTACTGAGATCATACATCAGCTGAGGGCCATCTCTCTTGAGTCTGTAAGAAGCCTACCAAGAGTCTACTCCCGTGAATAGAGCTCTCAAGCCCATCTGACAACAGCCCAGATCCGCCAGCACCTTGGCAGGACTTCTCACCCAGCCATACCAATCTCACACTGGCCCCTGTGCTGTCTGAGGCTGGTAGCAAGCCCTAACCTTGTCAAACAGGCCTTAATCTGGCCACAAACAGGATCTCTGCAGCAACATGACATGCTTATGATGGCTATCAAGCACACTGCTAGAAGTTGGTTTACTGGAGCAGGGCTAGGGAAACCTGGCCTGCCCAGAGCGGGAAAACTACTTAAACCACAAATAATAGCAGGAGCTGCCTGTGCCTTAAACATGCTTTTGCTGCAGATAATCAGCCAGTGCCTGTTTCTCTGCTTCCTTGCTAAGAATGCTTTATTTCCCATAAGGAATGCTTTTAGCTAATCTACAATCTATAAGAACTATGCTTATCACTGGCTTTCTGTCAATAAATGTGTAGGTCAGACTGTGGCTCTCAGCTCTGAAGGCTGTCACTTTGTATTTGTCACCCTGATTCCCACTTTGTACCCTATTCCTGAGTTTAATTCCTCTAGCACCACTGGGTTAGGATCTCCACAACCGAGCTGGTATTAGCAAGCAGCACCCAATGTGGGGGCTCAAACCAGGGTCGAAGGGTCGCTGGAGCAACGACTGGAGAACGTGGAACTACACTGGTGGACACCTGAGTACTTTTAAGCAATCCCCGTGGGAAGAAGGGGAGCTCAGAAGCATCGGGATAACAATGGGACAAGGGTCAAGCAGACACGAGAGACTTATTTGAGTCTGCTTTGGCATCTCAGAAAAGGAGTGAAGGTTAGCACCAGCCGACTTATGCAGCTTTTTAGTGTGGTAGAGAAATATTGCCCCTGGTTTCCGGACCAAGGAACTCTGCAGACATCTGGGAAAAGGTAGGCAAGTGCACTGAAAAAGGCATATAAGGATGGATATTCTTTAAGAATATCCATCTTAAAGGCTGAGGATATTCCTGTAACTGGTCAGTGTGGGCTCTGGTTCGTTCCACCTTGGAACCTTTCCACACAGATGAGGAAAAAATCAGAGGAAGAAGGGGAGTGCAGGGGAGTACAAGGAAGTAACAGAAGATGGCAGAGCAGGTTTGTTTGCCAGCTAAAGCGGCACAGGGAACCCTCTGTACCTCACCTCATTTTGAAGTGGCCTGACCCTCCGGATCTCTTCTGGAGGACACTGGGCAAAAAGCAGTTGCCCCGGTGACTGAGCAGCGCCTCCAGCAACTGCTCTCAGTTCTATTCAGGCAGGAATCCAGCAAGCTAGATGAGATGGTGATATGGACGTTTGGCAGTTCCCTGTTAGACCCACCTGATCAATAGGGGAATATTATGGCTAAATTCTTTAAAAGGAAAAGGCTCAAATGTAAACAAAGTTATCAATATGGACCAGGTTCTCCTTTTGTAATGGGACTGCTAAAAATGTTGCTGTCTCCAGTCGGGTGATTCCTACTGACTGGGACACTCTTACTAAAGAGTGTCTAACTCCTGCTCAATTCTTACAATTTAAAACTTGGTGGACAGATGAAACTTCCATTCAGGCTGCTCACAATGCCCAGGTCCAGCCTTAAATTCATATGAACTGCAGGTCAACTTTTGGGGATTGGCGGCTGGGCTGGTTTAGATGAGCAAGTGGTCATGCAGGATAATGCCATAGAGCAGCTTAGGAGTATGCATTAGAACTTGGGAAAATCACTTCAGGAGAATATCCTTCCTTTAGTGCTGTCAGACAAGGACCAAAAGAACCATATGTAGGTTTTATAGCCAAGTTACAGGAGTCTCTTAAAAAGGTGATTGCAGATTCGGCTGCTCAGGATATAGTGTTGCGATTAGCTTTTGACAATGCCAGTCCCGAGTGCCAAGCTGCTCTGCCACCTATTAGAGGACAAGCACATTTGGTCAACCAGAATTAAAGCTTGTGATGGTATCAGAGGTAATCTGCATAAGGCTACTCTGCTAGCCCAGGCAATGGCAGGACTGAAAGTGGGTAAAGAAAAATACTCTGTTTCCCGGAGCTTGTTTTAACTGTGGGAAGCATGGTAATAGTAAAAATGCAGGAAAAAAAAAAAAAAGATCAGCAAGTCAGGCTACCAGTTGAGGGGAAAAAAGACTGCTGAGCCTGGAATATGTCCAAAATACAAAAAGAACACATTGTGCTAATCAGTGTTACTCTAAGTTTGGTAAAGATGAGAACCCAATTTTGGGAAATGCAATGAAGGGCCCCGTTCCAAACCGGAGGCATTCCTGGCTCAGGCCACTCCCTCACCCTTGTACAATGCCTGTCCCCTGCCACAGTACTGCCGCAGATTTATGCGACACAAGAGCTGTGAGCCTTCTGCCTGGGGAACTCCCCGCAAAAGAGGTCAACAGGAGTCTGTGGACCCTTGCCAGCAGGGACAGGATTACTTCTAGGTAGGTCTAGTTTACATTTAAAAGGAATACAAGTACAAACAGGAGTCAGATTACAATGGGGGAAATTCAAATTATATCTACTTCTGTTCCCTGGAAAGCAGAGCCAGGAGAGTATATAGCAACAGCTTAGTAAATGACACTACAGTAGTGCCACAGAAAGTAACCATAGGTTGGAATCAATTGAAGACTTTGACTTTCAAAAATTACTAGGAGGCATTAATTGGATACGATCTGCTGTAGACATTCCTACCTATGCCATGAGTAGCCTATTTTCTATCCTTAGAGGATCCTAGTCTCACTAGCCCTTGGCAATTAACAAAGGAGGCTGAAGCAGAGTTACAGCTAATTGAGAAGCAGATAAAGGTCAAATAGATCAAAAAAAGACTTTAGACTTAGATTTTTCCAACTCAGCGTTCACCTGCTGGTGTTATTGTCCAAGAGCAAGACTTGGTCGAAAGGCTTTTTCTTCCACATACTAATTCACAGTCCTTAACTCATCTGCTGGATCAAATTGCTACTGATAGGAAATGGGAGAACTCGAATTGTCAAATTGCATTGATATGACCCTGGAAAAATTGTTGTCCCTCTTACAAAGGCACAAATACAACAGGCCTTTATAAATAGTCTTACTTGACAGACCCATTTAGCTGATTTCGTAGGTGTTCCTGATCACTTTCCAAAAATTTTGATTTTCAAAATTGCTTTAAATTTAGTTATTCTAGAGAGAATCCAATTGAAGGTGCTGAAATATTTTTACAGATGGGTCTAGTAACGGCAAAGCTGCTTATTCTGGATTAAAAAGTAAAGTTTTTCAGGCACCCTATACTTCAGCTCAAAAAGCAGAGCTTGTAGCTGTAATTAAGGTGCTGAGATGCTGTCAATGTAATTTTTGATTCTTCACATGTGGTTCATTCCACACAATTGAAAATGCTCAGTTACAATTTCATACAGACGAACTGCTGACTTTACCCAGTTGCAAACCGCAGTTAGGAATAGAATGCACCCTTTTTACGTTACTCATGTTAGAGCTCACACACCTCTTCCAGGACCTTTGACTGCAGGGAATCAAATGGCTGATCGCCTAGTTGCTACTGCAATATCTAATGCGAGACACTTTCACAATTTAACCCATGTTAGTGACTCTGGTCTCAAACTCAGATACAGCACTACCTGGAAAGCAGCTAAAGCTATTATCCAGTGATGCGCAACTTGCCAAAAGGTACATTCCTCATCTTTTACAGGAGTTAATCCTCGAGGATTGGAACCTAATTCTCTTTGGCAAATGGATGTCACAATGTTCCCACTTTTGGGAAGACTAGCTTACATGTATGTATATGTAGATACATTTTCTCACTTTAGGCTACCTGTCAAACAGGAGAATCTTCCTGCCTGTGTTAAATGGCATCTTCTACAATGCTTCACAGTCATGGGAATTCCAACTTGTTAAAATCGATAATGCCCCAGGCTATATTAGCCAAGCTCTAGCTACATTTTTCTCTATATGGAATATTAAACACATTACTGGCATCCCCATAATTCACAAGGACAAGCCATTGTAGAATGAATCTCTCCCTAAAACAGCAATTACAAAAAACGGGGCGGGGGAAGATTATGGAACTTCAAATATGCAATTGAATCTAGCATTATTGACTTTAAATTTTTTGAGCCTGCCTAAAGGCCAGATGCTATCAGCAGCTGAACACCATCTGCATAAACCAGTTGGCAAAGACAGAAGCAGGACAACTGGTTTGGTGGAGAGATCTGATAACAAAGTTGGGAAATACATAAAATAACATGGGGTAGAGGTTATGCTTGTGTTTCTCCAGGCCAAAACCAGCAGCCGATTTGGATACCATCAAGTCACCTGAAACCTTATGAGCCAGATGTTGAGGAAGAGATTTTGGGAGGAACCTGAGGACCCCCCCGATTGCAGCCATGCCGAGGCTGACAATAAGGAACACACCAGTCCCAGTGAACAACACTCAGCAGGCACAACCACCCATCTGGGGCCAGATCAAAAAGTTGATACAGATGGTAGAAAAAATCTGAAGGCAGGACGACCAGTTACAATGAGTAATCTAATGGTAGCTATGATGGCTGTGCTCACTATTGCAGTGAGTATTCCCCCAGTAACTGCTGAAACAAAAGACAATTATACTTATTGGGCATATATTCCCTTTCTACCACTTCTACGGCCAGTAACATGGTTAAGATCCTCTAGTGGAAGTATACACTAATGATAGTTTTCGGATGCCTGGTTCTACAGATAGAGGCCCATCTCACCCCGAAGAGGAGGAAACAATTATGAATATCTTGTTGGGATTTGAGCATTTACCTATTTGCTTAGGAAAAACCAATGGGCGTTTACCTCCCAATCTTGGCTGGGGATAGTGCCTGAACATAACATCTCTGTGGCAGTTACATATGCTTTCTGGTCTTAGTATTTATTACAATGATTATGCTCCTGTAGCCAAAACCTATCTGTAAAGTGAATTGGACATGGTGAGAAAAAATGAAGGCATTTGGGAAGATCGTATCTCAAAGGCAGGCACAGGTGTTGCATGATTCATATGGAGTCATTGATTGGTCCCCTAGAGGGTTATTTATGAGGGTCACCTCTCAGTCTGCAGGTAATGGTCACCCTGCATCAGAACAAAATAATCTGATAGTGGACACTAAGTAGTACAGCAAGAATTCCTATTTGGGCATATGGTGGTATAGTGGCACCTCAACACCAAATGATATGGCCTGCTGTAGGAGCTAAACAAAGTTATGGAAAATGGCACTGAAAAAGATTTGGGAAGGGAACTATAAGCCAACCCAATATAATCCTAATTACATATTAGAATTGGCTCAATGATTCAGTCTGGATACAGAGTTGTGTCCGTCTGCCTTTCCTGTTGGTAGGGTGGGTGTTTAAAACTTGATCCCCCTAATCCTGTAAATTGTCAGGAATGTAGTTTTCTTGTGTTAATTCTTCCTTGTATAATACTGATCACTCTATTTTAGTGGTAAGAGCCCAAGGAGGAGTATAGATGCCTGTAAAGCTTTCCCGTCCTTGGGAAGCCTCTCCTTCTGTGCATGTTACTGAAATTCTTCAAAAGGTTTTGAGGTGCTCTCAGCATTTCATTGCCACTTTAAAGTTATGGGATTGACTGTTGTCACAGCGAGCAACTGCTGCAGTAGCTGGAGTTGCTTTGCATTCCACAGTACAAACAGCAGACTGAATTGGCAGAAAAATTCTACTTTGCTGTGGAATTCCCAAATATAGACTAGAAACTAGCTAATCAAATCAATGATCTCCAACAAACTAATGTGGCTAGGAGATCGAGTGGTTAGTCTAGAATATAGAACGCAGTTATGATGTGACTGGAATACTTCTGATTTTTGCATTACTCCTCATCTGTATAATGAAACAGCATGAGTGGGAAAAAGTTAAACATTTAAAAGGTCATACTGGAAATGTATCTTTGGATACTGCAAAACTGAAGGAACAATTATTTCAAAGCCTCTCAGGAACATCTGAGGTTAATGCCAGGAACTAAAGTGCTTGAAGGAGCTGCAGATGGATAATCAGCTATTAACCCATTAAAATGGATCAAGACACTTGGAGGCTCCGATTTCAATGATTGTGCCTTTAATCTGTTGGTCTTTGTCTAGTCTGCAGATGTGGATCCCGAATCCTGCGAGAAGTAGCCCACCATGACAAAGCTACGTACGCCTTTATCGCTTTGCAAAAAGGAGAAGGGGGCCATGCTGGTAGCAAGCCCTAACCCTGTCATAAACAGGCCTTAATCTGGCCGTAAACAGGATTTCTGCAGCAATGTGACATGCTTATGATAACATCTCTGCGGCAGTTACATATGCTTTCTGGTCTTAGTATTTATTACAATGATTGTGCTCCTGTAGCCAAAGGAGCATAATTTGGGGGGGGGAGGGGGGACTCAGCCCTCCAAGGATTCACCCTGCAAGCAGCATCAGAGCAGCTTCTCAGAGCCTCTGCCCAGACAGGCTACATGGTGACCCGATAGCAGCCTACACGAAGGTACGGAGGTTATTCAGATCCACACTGAGCTGTCCACCCCAGATGTTATACGACTGTGGTCCCAGTCCCAGGCCATAATGGGGGAAAAAGTCAGGCAGTATCATAAGCCCTAGGAGCTCAGTTTAAGGAAATGTGTTTTAGGAAGCAGGCAGTCTGCTTTCCAGGCAATGCTCCTGGCCTGACCCAAGCTACCCTGACTTTCCACTGAGAATTGGAAGCAGTCATTTGGCAGCAGCCATACATCTCTCCCCTGTGGAGAGACCCAACAGCCCTCCAGTGTTCCTAGGACAGATCCAACTCAGCTGTCCTCCACAGGG
This sequence comes from Macaca nemestrina, assembly GCF_043159975.1. Taxonomy (NCBI): domain Eukaryota; kingdom Metazoa; phylum Chordata; class Mammalia; order Primates; family Cercopithecidae; genus Macaca; species Macaca nemestrina. The sequence goes on from NC_092127.1 coordinate 187,381,760, forward strand.
GGGATTTTGACCCTCACAACCCATCCCTGCCCAGCTGTTTCTTGCAACACAGGGAGACACCTATACAGTATTTCCTCTGCCTTATTCCTGTTGCCTGCACTGGCACAGGCCTTCCAGCCAGAATACAGGATGCACAGATACGTCCTGCAAGCAATGCTAAAGGACTTGGGGAACACCAAGCATAGAAGCTCCCAACCTGAGCATAAACAAGTTATGCCAACATGCCTAGAGGGACTGTTAGGTTAGAGATGGGCCACTTGGCTTATTCTTATGCCTTGAGGCCCAAGAAAAGGCCACTGAGCTCTTTGGGGGCATGCACAGATCACCAGCATTGATTTGGGGGTGAGGCCATGCTCATGTTTTCCAATTCTATCTCCCAAATCGCCTGGACTCAGACTAAAGGTAGATTTTAGCAACTAAGAATAGGAGTTCTAGGCATTCTTGTGAAACACATCAGGTAGAATCTTTCCCAAAATGAGGGGAGGAGGGGGAACCACCAGCTACTGTGGCATAGTCCCCAGGAAAGAAGCCAGGTTCATAACAAGCAGGCGCGAGGGCCTGGAACGTGGCCAATCCATAGCCCACTCCCTGGTTCATCCAATGTCATCACTTAGGATGTAGCAATACAGGCGGGGGGCTCACAGGTAGAGTCCCTAAGTGAACAATGGGGCACTAGCAAGATTGAGGGCATCTAAAACATGATCAAGGACCCAAAGAAGTAACTCAGGGAAGCCCCTTGAACACCCCCCCCCCCACCCTTCAGTACATACAACCAGCTCCACCAGTTGCTGTCAATCTCACAATGATGTTGAAGTCCAGGGTCACCTAGGAGCCTCCTTTCCTACCCTGCAGCTCATCACCTGAGCTTCCCTCTGTAGGGATCCATGGTCCTAGAACTGAGGAACTCGAAGCCCTGCTAGGATGCATGGGAAACCTCAGCAGTTGAGGATAGGTCTCCAGAGAAAGGTCTCAGCCAGGATCTGCCCTTTTCCTGAAGACAGGCAGTACCACCCTCCTTCCTGAGCTGGGTGCTGTACTACACCCGATACCTGGACTAGAAGTTTCAACATTCTTCTGTGGACAACAGCCCTCATCCTCATGCAAGCTACTTGAGCCAATGTTATGCCACATCCCTGGACATGGCCACTTCCAGTGGCTAGAGTGTGAGGAGTACAAAGGCCCAGCCAGGTAATATTCAAGGCTAGCTCTGGAAGCTACTCTGGCTCCAGAGATTATGGCCTCATTTAAGCTTTTCCAAATCAAACAGTTCGCATCCTCCCTGTTCGTTTGCTTTCAGGTGTGAAAGCTTACTTCACCAGTAAACCCAATGCCTAAGAATTTCCATTTACAAGTCTGCACGCCTAGGGAACACAAGTTGACTTCACATACCCATTATTTCATTCTCATATCGCTGTGGAAAGTCAAACTGCTTGGCTCCTCGAGTATGGAAGTAGGCAGAAGCCCCCTGGGTTTGCTAGTACAGATTGGTGTTAGACTGGTTGGTATAAACTCAGTTGCACAAAGTCCAAGGTCCACCTGGTCTTCCACAAGGGGACACGTGTGTCACCATGTGCCTTTTCACATTGCACAATTCGTGTGCGTTAAGCCTATGCTGTGAACCTAGAACACATTACAGAATTTGTCCAATCACATTGTGTGTCAATGTAAGCTTAAAGACTAAGAAATTTAAATATAGATCAAGGAGATACTTTGTAATGAGGTCAGCACAGAAGGTCTAAGGGAGAGGGTCCACTGGCTGGAGCACAGGAAACCCTTTGTTGTATGCTCTGGAGCTCTCCACCAGGCTCAGCAAGACTGACAGGCTTACATCCCAGTCTGACTTCAGCCCCATCCTGCCTCATTTCCCTTTTCATGGGTTTTAATCTCAACAGTATTTTATAAAAACAGTCTTGACTTGAAAGTGCTCAACTACCCCACCACAAACCACCCATGGAAGTAGCCTCAACCTGGTTCAAGGAGGGAACAGTCATGCTTGCGATGGCCTCTTCCATAGCCTACCTCAGTTCACCAGCAGTTTCAAGAGAGTTTGCTGCCAGGAAATAATCTATGACAAGTACAACGCACTCCAGTTGCAGCGCCTACTTTAAACAACTGTTCTATGATGCTTCTCCCTTATTACCCACAATGACCGAGATTGTGAGGTTAGAAGGTACACACTTCCCAAACTTAGGTCCAAGCAGATCTAGACGGTGTAGCTCCAGATACTTCCAGAGGACTCAAACCACACTGCCAGGTCACGTTGGCTCCTCTTGCCAGAATGTGAGCAGAGGAATTGCTGCTACGTGAAAAAAAGAATATGAAACTCTAGTGATGCACTGGGCCATTTCTTGGTGCCCCCACGCCTAGCGCATCAGGAGTAGCCAGGCCATTACAGCAAACATTGCCTGATAAAGACAGGCAACCAGGGGCTCAGACATCAGGTGGTTGTTTGATCACCTATGAAACAAGCAACTTTGGCAACTATTGGCCAAGTGTGAGGGACTCTAAGAAGTAGGAAAAGATAATCTTATGGTCCAAGACCAGCTGCAGTTTAGGATTTGAAATCATAGCTGCCCATCAAGTGACAACCACACCAACCCGTCAGCCATTTCATTGGACTTGCTGTCCCAGCTGTGGAGTGTGGTTACCCAGGGGCTCCAGCTCTCAGCTCATGCTCTTCCTGGGATGGCCCCAAGCCAGACTGAGCAAGTTGAGCCATTTCTACTCAATGTGGATTTCCTGAATCTGCTCTAGTGTTCCCTACTGGACTGGCAGGACTGGCCGATTCACATTGTGATCTGACAGCTTCCCTCTTCCTTCTAGGTCTTTTGCATTTCTAGTTCTCTCAGCATCTACTTCCTGGACAACTCAACAGCAAAGCCACCAATTAAGCATCAGTAGCAGTGGATGCAACATGGTGCAAAAGGAGGTGGACAGGAAGATTTGGGACCACCACCTCTGTAGCCCAGCTAGAAATTCAGATCTCCTGGTGAGAGGTAAGCACTGGCGCAAGGATGGGGAAGACACAGAGAATGCAGCCTCACTTTCTCATGAGCACAGGTCCTGTGCACACCTGTCCATCCACTTCTGAGTCAGTAGGCTCCTTTTCCCAAGTTTGAGTCTGACAATGAGTCTGGTTTCCCAAAGAGTTTAAGAGCAAGAGGCAGAAAGCCAAGTCTTGTGTCTCCACATTAGAGAAGCAGCTCAGAATTCTTTAAACAGATAGTACAACTTTGCTATGTGTAGCTTTTGTCACTAGTCCACATACATGCATGTGGTGATTAGCAGTCAAGCCCGACCCTGTGGCCTGTCAGCCTCAGGATTTGAACACAGGATCTCTAATTGAAGATAATCCCAATGAAGAAAGATAGGGAAGAGGAAGTCCACAGCATAAGCTTATGAAGAATCAACTAAGAATACTTCAGTCATTTGCAGAGAATCATTACCCCGATTTTACAACCAAAAAAAAAAAAATGGCCAGCCAAGTCTCTTTGTCCTGTGTACGTAATTGGCAACTGGTTTCAAAATAAGAGCCATACTACCACCTACAGGCATATAGGATCTACACTGCCGAGAAACCATGATCCTTCTGTCCAGTCACCCAATTAAGAATCCAGAAAAAAAAAAAAAAAACAGGTGGAATCTCCCACTGATGACACCAAGCAGAACTCTTGTGCCCAGTAAGTTCTACTGGATGGAGCTGGCCACTCTTCTGTAGCAATGTAGGGGAATCCCAGAGAACAAGATGGCCCAGATAACGGTAGTCCTATGGGTTAAGAGAATACCAGACCGTGATTTGGGATATCCAGGTAAGGAGTCGCCTTTCTAGATGTCAATCAGTAATTGTTCCTTATCCTTCTGCATCTTAGTATTCTAAAAGGAACAAGCCTGAGATGGAAGAAAGCCAGCACGCAAGGCCCTTCCTCTTGCACTGTGTTCATGGTGTGCAGGGAAATAGGCGGGAGGAACAAAAGGGCTTCTCTCATTGTTTCAAGGACAGCGGCAGAATGGTTGGGGATGTCATCCTGAGCAGCCTCAGGGTTACCAGAAGCTAGTCTTTCAGGATCAGTTTCTAACGTATAAGTCACAAGGATTGAGGTAAGGTGCCTTCCCTTCAGTCCCAGCATCATGACCAGTGTTTCCCAAGTAATGGAGAGTTCTTATGTTCTCAGTTGTGGCATACACTTTTGCCAATAGTGATCTCATCTCCACAAGTGCCCCTTGGGCAAAATATGCAGCAAGTTGCTGCAGAGCAACCCAGGTCTCAAAAGTCCAGCAGCTTTGGGATGAGAAGTCTGCAAGTGTTTACTGCTAGGGCCAGGAATGCGATTCTAGGAAATGGTGCTGGGCTTCTGGGAGCACTATCCACAAAGTCATCCCACAGCCATCCACATGAAGCCAGAGAAAAACGACTCTGCAGAGCTTGCACATAATGCTGACCTCAGAAAGGCTGTGAGCCACTGGTCTCTTCTGATAGGGCAGTGATGTCCTGAGAAGGCTGAGCTAGAGTATGCAGCACAAGACAAGCACCAAGGCAGCAAGAACCACCCCCAAGTGACAGTTGCCAAATCCAAAGTAATCTGTGCTTCAGAAGACAGAGGCTCTGGCACAGTCCCTGCCTCAGACATTGTCTCCTCAGCAGATACCCAACAAGTAGTACAAGAACATGAAGGACCCCCCTGCTCAACCTTTGAAGGGGTCTCTAAGGCAGCTACTGCAAAAGTCATCTCCACGGACCAGGACAGCATCTCTAGACATGGCGCATGGCCTGCCAGGACAGCAGCTATATATCCTTTCACAGAAAGCCCCACCAGACCTTGACGGAAGGGCACCCCAACATCAGCCTGGCCCGCACACACTTCGGGCATAGTCACTAACCTGTAAAGAGCCCCAGGAGGTGTCTGTGCTGGAGCAGGCATGCAGCCCCCACCACCTTTGCTGAGAGCTGCTGCCTGGGACCAGTGTTTTGAGCAAGTCACCTGTGGACATGGACCCACAAGATCTGAGGGTACCCCCAGATGAGCTGCTGAATGGCATGGTTGAGCTGAGTTTTTGAAACAAGCCCCAACTTTGAGACAACGTTCATGATTTTGAGCTTTAATTTCTCGAAGTATCCTGGAGAGTTCTGTCATTTGGAGCAGGTCCTGCTAGTGCTACCATCAACACCGCTTGCACAGGAGTGCCAGCCTTCCAGGTGGGCAACCCTTCCTGAAGGGCAGAATTGCCGAGGAGGTGCTTTTGTGTAAAAGCATGTCTGCCATAGTTTGTGTTCTTTCCACTTTACTTTCTTGATGATACTTCAATTATAACATTTTGTACTACATTAAGCAATACAGTTATCAGGTAAAAGTTTGGTCTTTTATTCTCGTACTGAGTCCTGAAGACTAAACTCATTGTATAAATTTTGTAAGGAGTTTCATCATCTATGTTGGATGTTTTTCATGTTTATATTCTAAGCAATGTGATACTTAGTCTACAGAACAAAGCAGGCTTTGTACATAATTCCATGGCAAAAACTAGTTTATATAAGCCAAGCTGATTGTGTTAATGTTTTCAGTAAAAATTCTTGCAAACTTGATGCCTGGAATCACGTGATTGTAACATGGGACGCTCGCCTAACAGAATATCTGCCTGCTTAGCACGGTGCGTTTTGGGTGGGAGTTGGGTGGGCAGAGCAGCCTCTAAGCGCTTAGCTAGGACTCCTGCCAGGCACGAGATCCCGGGCTCTCCTGCTCACTCATGGCTGCCTCCCCAGGCAGGAATCATACATATTTCAGAAGTGTTTGTTCAGGGAGATAGCATTAGTTCTACACAGGATCCAGACGAATCTAAAGGAAATGATACAAGTAACATAGGAATGACTCCCCAGTGTATTCCTCAAATCCATCCAGGAGTTCCAAAAGCCAGCGGTTTCTTTCCGTTCTGGCCCTTGGCTGAGGGGTCCTTAAGCTCCACCTGCTGGCCATGAGGCATCACAACAGACAAGGAAATCATAAGATCTTAGGAACTTTGGAACATCACCCCACCCATCAAAGATCGTGTGCCCTAGCAACAATGAAACTTTGAGGTCAACCCCTCTCCTACCTAGGAAAGGATCGAGACATCACCCATGTTCAAAGAAAATGAGCCAAACTTGAGTTTAGGAGATGGTGGCCACACACAGCAGGCCGTCTTGTAAGGGGCACAGCAGCAGCCCCAGGGCACTGAGGGCAGAGCCTCCAGGACCCATCACTGGAGATGACTGCCTGGGAAGACTCACTTCACCGTTAGAGAAGTGTGGCCTCCCCTGGTGGCCTAGGTTCACAGTACACAGAATTACCTGCTTTGAGGCAACGCTTCTCAGTGGTGACTTGAAAAAAGTGTATGCATACTAGTGCCTGGGAAGGAAAAAACCAAGTACAGAAAAGATCAGTTATGAGAGCAGACAGGCTCTTCACCAAGTATACTGACGGATTCTTAACGAGAGTCACCACCTAGGATGGCTCCTCCAGCCGCAGTCCAAGGTCAAGTATTCCCATCAGATCCCTTTATCCCTGGGGTCCCCCAAGACCACCTCCAGGAACCCAGGGCTTCTGTCCTTTCCCTCAAGGAAACCAGGCTGGCTCCTTTGTCTAACAAGCATAATCACAGCCCCAGGAGCCATTTCTTGAACAGGACGAGTGCTGACTGCCAGTGACTAGACAACCTGAAAGCTGAACCCCATCTTCCTGTCAGTTTGCTTCCCCTTGTCTCCCCCATCGACTTTCATCCAGTGTACCCTCCCCTGCTGGCTCAGTCCTCCTAGGGCCACGTCTAGCTCCTAAGGATTAAGCATTTCCAACTTAGAGTTGATGTATCTAAGAAACAGTTGTCCAGATCAGGCTCCCCTTGTCATGCAACAGGATACGGTAGTTTCTGTAGTTCAGTGCCTTTCCTTTAGGGATTAGGAATAAAAGGTGGGAAATGAGGCACAGCAGCATTCACTTTCCATTCCAAGGTGTCTTGAACAAGCAGAGATAGTCTTGTTGGAAAGCCCATAAAGCTCCTCACAGTTGGGAGGAAGCTGACAGTTTTCTGAGAATGGCTTTCATTGTATTTAAGACACTAAAATGTACTCAGTAACAGCATAAGTAACAAGGAAGTTCAGGTGATGACTCAAATCCACTTCCACCTGGCATAGATGAGACATCTGTCCAACAGAAATCATCACAGCTTCTATAGTCTTCATTATAAAGTCAAAGGATTTTGTACGAGTTTAGTCTTTCCTCACAATTCACCATGCAAGTTCAGAAAAACAGAACTGATGTATCAGGATGAGGTTAGGAAAACGCTGGTTGGCTTGCAAGTTGCTTTTGTAGTCCCGGCCCAGCCAACCATCTCTAAGAGGGGAGGCATACAGCCCAGCCTCAGCCTCAGCACAGTTGGCACTCAACCGCAGAATACTAGGTATCAGGCTGGAGCCCAGCGGCACTAGAGGAAAGTTGGACTCCTACAGCCCCACCCCCCACCGCCCTCTGGGAGGGCAAGAGGCCAAAGTCCCTTCTTCCATCTCCCTGCCCACAGATTCATCTCCCCTGGGGCACTGCAGCATGAAGACTGGCAGCCCACTCTCCAGTCCAAAGGCTGCTCTCTTGACTGATCATTCTACAGGAGCAGATTCCCATTCAGAAGTGATTTCATCCTAGGGAATGCACTAGACACCAAATCCTTAGAGATGCTCTGGTCTCCAGGAAGTATGTGCCCAGGAGTGATGAGGGCACCCTATAGTCCTAGGGAGGAACGGGTAAGTGAGCAGGCCATAGGAAGCTTTCCCTCTTCTGTGTGGCCAGTTCTTGTGGGCTCACTCTGCCTTCAGATGAGCACATGGAGCTTCTTATTCCCCCAGGGTGGCCCCAGAGGAAGCAAACCTGTTTTTAAAAGGCTCCCATGTTTAGGAGATCCTGCCTCTATTAGCAGCTGCCTGGAATAACAGGTTATCTTGTGCAGAAATACTTCAATGGCTTCCACAGCCCTTTCTGGGTCTTCTTACCAGGGAAGGTAAAGCTCAGAACCATTGTCCAAAACCTCCCAGGGAGGTTAGGATATCAAGGACAGGGTTTCATCTACCTAGATTTTGGAACATGCCCCCTTCCCGATAACTAAGCAAGGAAGGTACACCTCATCAGGCCTCCTGAAAAGTGGGAGGAAAGCACTTAAAAGCCTAACTTCTGAAAGGTGGGATGAAAAACTCCTATTCTGTTGGTTCTGAACTGTCAGATCCCTCCAAGGATGTCTGGATGAGGGAAAAGCAGGGGTGGAGCAGCCAGACCTCAGCAGCCCACTTGCATGTTTCCAGGCCCCAGGACACCACAGGGAAGAGGGGAGAAAGCTCTTGATGCTGAAGTCCTATTTCAACCCCAGCAGATGAAGGAACCAAGATGGAGGAGCAGCAGCACTCACTGAATCATGCCGGTGAGGGACAGAATCTGATATTCCTCAGTCATTTAAGACACTAAAGCAGCTTGCCATGTACCAAAAAAAGTCTAAATCTAGACCAGCCTCTGGGACTGAAGCCTCCATCTCCAGTTCCTTAGTGAGCTTGTTCAAGTGCATATGAAAGCCTCACTTTCCTCCATCGCATGTGCATCGTCTGGCTCAATTCATCTCAAAACCCTTCAGGCCATTGAAGGGTATTTTGTATCCCACTGCCCCCCACCTTCCTGTCACTCACATGGACAACAGTGTAGCCAAGGGGTCATGAAGGAGCATCCTCTGCTCAGAAGCCTGCAGGGGGAAGCTCACTGCTATATGACTGAGATCTCACTGGTGGCTTCATGCTGAGCCACAGGTCGAGACAAAATGTGTTATGCCACGTTGTTTTGTCTATAGAAAATGTGGATGTTTGTTCATAGGAATGAGCTATTCTTTAGGTCAGACATGACAAGGCAATACCCAGCCTTCACTCTATCTCCACTGAATATAATGGAATTTTCTTGCTCTCTGAAGACAGCCCCCCTAAGTTCTTAGAGATGACCAGTTGATAGCATTCTAGATACCTAAAGTCAAGCAGCAGTTGTCAGGGTACCCTTATGATACTTGATCAGGAGCCAGAACAGCTGGAGCATCCAGGCACTCTCGTGTTAATGTAAAGGCCCATTCAGTTTAAGATGATTTCTCTATTGCATCAAGGCAACTTTCTGGAAGCATTTGTGTCCCACAAGATCAACTTCTGAGTTGGACTACGACAAAAATGTCAAGTCCAGGATTTAAAGAGATGGAGACATCCACTGTAGCAACCGTACTGGCATCTCCCACCGACCCATATCTTCTGATGACTATAAAAACACAGGATACGCTTGGAAGAGGCCAAGTGTACAAAGCCAACTGCTGAGCTCAGCAACTTTGACTTGGATGTACTCTAAGCACAGGTACATTCCTCTTTCATTATGAGGTCATTCGGGCAACACCCACTCCAGTTCTGGTCTAACAGCAGTGGAAGTCCCCATGGAGACATGTGGGTCACCTAGAACTATGACTGAACATGAGCCACTTAGTGACCACTAGAGAAGCTTTCTGCACAAATGAACGTCCCTCCTAAAATGAAGGTCCTCTCAAAGCTTTTTAAGACAGGATTTCTACAAGACCAGGGTAAGGAATGTTTCCCAAGTCAGAGGGCAGAGTCCAGAGGCCCACCCCTAAGGGATGTACTGCATCTCAGTCATGGGTAGGGGAGAAGCCTTCTTCCACCTTAAGCCTGCCCTGCACATGAGCTAGTGATAAACCTCACATCCCCTGGAGTAAGGTCAGATGTCTTCTGGCAATCGGATTTTACCAAGAAACGGTTTCATAAGACATGACTCAAAGGACATCAAAAAAGATACAGCTATGAAAGGTCCACTGAGAGGGAGTCCAGACATCTACCACATTCACCAGGTCCCATTGTCAGCTTTCACAAGGCTCATCTCATGGAGATTTTGCAGCACTGTAACTCAGGACCGTCATTATATAAAGGATGTGTTTTCCTTTTGGTTTGGAGATGAACTTGATAGTTCATGGAAAACTCGAGCTAAAAGCTGTCCCCTCTCTAAGTCAAGCATTGAGAAGTGAGAGCTCCACACCTAGGGTTACTTAGGCTTAATGTCACTTTCCCTAAAACCACACATAGGAGGACCTTCTTTAAGCCTCAGGACAGTTTAGAAATACAAATACAATTTGAAATACTCAAGTTAAAAAGTGGAGTCAACTAGAATGAATCGATGGGGAAAATCCAACATCATAGTGGGGTTTAGCCAAGAGGCTGACGTGAAATGGCATTGTCTAGACCTCAAAGGAACAGAGGAAGATACAAAGGGCAGTCCAGGCACTAGTATTCTGCTTGACCTAGCTGATACTGAAACCCAGAGACTCATCACATGCTTACACCCAGCAAAAGGTGCCACCTGGTGGTGGGGCGTCACCTCCGAGTGCACTTCTACTATTTTATGACTGGCTCTACAATTTAGAATGGCTGCATCATGGACCCAGCTCAAGGGTCAGACATGAGAATCTTTGTCAAGGAAGAACGTCACATGGTGAAGTTGTATTGCCAATTCTTGTTTTGGCTTGAGACTTACCCAGTCTGCATCCCTTTATCTGCATTCCTGTAGGTAGGCACCTAGACACCAACAATGATGGGCCTGGGCCTTCCTAGAAGACACCTAACATGATTCATGCCCAGTGAATCCCAAAAGATAAGAGAATTGAAGATGAAAGGATTTAGTGAAAGTCTTAATTCCATTTAGAACATCCCACGATCATGAACACTGTCATGGACCCGTGCATATTTCACTGGAACAATTGTACCATGAAGATGCCAACATTCATTCTGGTCATGAAACTTTTAGTAATTCCCGTCAGTCACAAAATGGCTGCTTACAGAGCAGAGGCCAGCCATGAGGTCTCTGCTCCGGCTCCAAAAGCCTGTGAGGTCCACCCCGAGTGGCCTCTCACATGTAGCTCCCATTACCCTAGATCAGCCAGTACCCAGAGTTAGGACCTCTTGTTCAGTCAAGGTCATCTCCCACTGGCCCTTGGGCATCATCTGGGACACTGCAGAACACTTGATCCCCAACAGTGAGCATGTTTCTGGGCAAGAATCTTCAACCAGTTGCCTCCAATACTACAATCTTCTTCCAGTTCAGGCTTTCCTGCATGAACAAGGATTTCAGGAATAGGAATTGGGCATCAGGAGTTTCTAAACTTGTGCTGTACAAAGTGCACACAGTTGATGTATAGATACCTGGAGGATTAAAGGAATGGCTGCTGACTGAGCAGTGCTCCAAGTCAAGAACACTTATGTGACTGTCCTTTCCAGAACAGATGCCAACTGATGAAACTAAAATGCTCAGTTTCCTGAAGATGGACAGAAGTCATCCAAGGATGACTGTTGGCAGTGCAGCTCAGCGACGGAAGGAGCAGGCACTCCTGCCTTTTGGGTGTGCAGCATCCACAGGGCAGGTTTTTTAATTTTGTTCTGCATTTGCCCAGACAAGCTAGATGTGATCAGATGTCATCCCAGATGACAGGCCCCTGCTTGGTGATACAACATATTGAGCTACGTGATGTAGGATGTAAGGTAAGATTCCCAGTGTAAGAGGGGAGACATTCAAGGCAGTTATTGGAAGCCCTAAGAAGCCAAGTTTAAGGAAGAAAACGTCAACCAAGGAGGCAGCCTATTCACACTTGGAGAACTCCCTTGAGCATCTGACAAATCCCTATGAGCTGCCCCTCACCCTTACTTTTCAGAATCAATGAAGACTTTCATTCCATCATCCAGCCACCTGCCATTATCTGTTTCTTTAGAAGAATTACTGCAGGATACCATCCACTGTGCCTAAGAACTAGCTCAGCCTTCCCGTACTGGGTGGCGATTAGCTCTTCACAAACTGCTAACTTGCAATGGACAGAGGTACTTTGGGTTTTCCCAGCTGGTGGAAGGGTACACACATCAGTAAGAATCCAGGATTGCTGCTGAGAATCCTAGAAAGCGGGGTACACAGCCCCAAGAAACAGGAAGCTCAAGAGGTCTGTAGTCCCGAGATTGAGAAAAGTCAGAACAAGCTGGTAGTTTTAGGAAAGATCTAAACTTGCCACACACTGCAGTCTCTCCAACAGCAAAGACCTTTTGGATTTTGCAATATTCATGAACCAAAGCAGCACACAGATGATCAAGCTCAACCCCAACTGTTCGAGCTCCTCTCCCAAAGCAGAGGGCACTAAGACATCTTCCACCTGGCTCTGTCTCCTCAAAGAGCCTACCTCTACCACGCATTGTTGCCTTCAAGGGTGTGTGCGTGTTGATGTTGAAAAGTTGGCTTTTTCCTTATTTCTCTGGGGACAGAAGACCACTTTGCCTTCAAGAAATCTGACTCGAGGACCAACTGGCCCATTCACCGGATGCCAGTCCTGATGGTTGGGTGCACGACTCAGACCTCAGGTCCCTGAGCTCTGCACCCCACCCAGGTGCTCCTTCTGTGCTGAGTCCTGTCCACTCTGCACTAAGTTAGAAGCAGATCTGCACTGACAAAGCCCTCCAAGGTGCTAATTCAAACTGAGCTTGAGTAGATCAGGGCACCCATAAAGTTACTCACATGCCCTAGCCTCCTCTAATTGGCAAACTAATCAATCCTTTTTCTTCATGCAAAGTAACTTCAGGAAAGCCCTACATCCTGACCCTTTTTGACAGGAGCCACCTCTGCTGCCTTTATGTGGCTGGTGTCCTCAAATTCTGTAAGGCGGGTCACCTTTCACAACTGAGTGCACTGAGTGGAACCTTCTTGGTCAGTGTGGAGCAAGGTTACAGAACTGTTGCTGGGGGTGCAAACGAACCACCTGCCTGAGCTCGGTGAAAATATGCTCTCCATGTCTGGTAAGGTTCAGACTACTGCACCCAGATGAGCTGACACAGCAGCTGAAGGCATCTATTCGTCTCCTTCCTGTACCCCCCAAAGCCAAGTCACAACCCTGGTCTCCCAAGCACTGCCAAAAGGTACCAGAGCTATGCCAGTAGACACTGGAGACCCTGAGCACCCACCAGAAGACAGGTTGCTACTAAACTCCAAGTCCTGGCAAGCCCGACCTTACTGTAGAATCCCAGGCCCCAAGAGCCCCCACAATTAGAGGAGAAAGCCTGCTCAGGGCTTCTAGGCTGTCTGCTCCCCAAGCCCTCACTTGCTAGACCCTCTGTCTCCCCAGCCTTTTCTTCTACAGTCCCATTGTATTATCAGTTCAACTGCAGCTGCCCTCAGCAGCATTGAAGAGCTGACTGTGCGAACCAGCAGCCCTACCAAGGGGAGCACGTTGTGACCCTGGAGGCAACAGCCACATAGAATCCACACCAGACCCTACTGGCCTGGGAAGGGCAGCAAACAGCTTGAAGACACACATGGCAGTGGATCTATTCCATGTCTCAGGTGAGACCCACCACCCCTAGAGAGCTGGGCTGAGGATAGGGCCTGTCACTGGCCCTGTGTAACAAAGGCCACATTCAATAAGTAAAGATGGTGACTGACACTTCCTGGTCTGCTATCACCTAGCTCAGGAGCAGATGGACCAGAGACAGCTGCTTTGAGTAGGCTCCTAAAAGCAATCCAAGTCTGAGTGTATGTTCTGCTTGGGGCCATTAGACATCGGGGGCATTCAGGAAGCAGCATGACCCAATGTGCAATAGCATTCATCCTACCAGGGGTCCCCCCAGGAGGCACAAGGCCAGACTGGCAGGCCCCAGACTGTGGTCCACCTTCCTGATATTCCACGCGGAGGCAGAAGGAAACCTTTGTTCTGAATTTGAAAGAGCAAATATGGCAGAGCCTGGCACGTGGAGATATTCATTGACTGGCAGATGAGAGGACATGAGAAGGAGCCCCACCTTTTGAGAAGTCCCCACCCTGGCCACGCTCTCCTGGAGTCATAGAATATCCTGGAGCCTTCCAGGAAGGATGTATCCTAATCGGATAGTTCAGATTATAGGATGTCTATATGGCCAATGCCGGCAGGCTGCCCGTCTGCTTCTCACAGCCACTACAGCAGCCTACTCCTGGTCACAGCAACAAAATGGAAATATTCATCCTGTGAGCAAGCTCTAGAACATTCTAGGACAGCAAATACAGAAAGCTCACCCCTCAGGAGGGCACTGAGGACCAAGTCTGAAGCCATCTGTCTATACACAGGGAGTGCTTGATTAGAGTCCCACCTGGATCATACACTGATATTCCACTAGAGGCCATGGGAGCCAGCCACAGACATCTTGAGGGCAGGAATCTCTAACCCATTCCCAGCACCAGTACTGCATGGCCAGGTACGAAGCAGGCAATCTTCGTAAGCGTTCCCTGCAGGAGAAACATTACGCAACTCGTCCCTTCTCGATGGACTGTCCTGCAGAGTTCCAGCTTGGCTGACCAGGTCCCACCACCAAAGCAGCTCCTCGCAGGTCTCCTGTCCCTAGTGAAAGCCCAAGTCCTGCAGAAGTTTTGCTACCTCCCCCTGATGGTGGGCATAAGCCATCTCAAGCATCATCGGCTCAAGGAAGCCAGTTCAGGGCCAGCCCTTGTGTCATAGCCGGAGACTCGGGTCACAGCAGTAGCAACAAGGCATACTAGCATCTCACTTAGCATCTTCACAAACTGGTTATGAACCAGAGTCCCACAGGAGGACACGGAGGCACAGATCCAACCCCTGAGCACCTGAGTCCACTCATGTGCAGTGAGGACATGGACCTTGAGCTTCAAAAGTTTCATGTCAAGACTCAGGAATCCTCCCCACCATTTGAGTGAGGGGGGCCAAAATGCTGTAAAGTCACATGTCCTAGGACCTGGACTGAGGGAACATTTCCAAGGGAGAAAGTGAGCTTCTATGGAGTGACTCCTTTCCAAGATATTCTGTCCCAGCATTGCAGAACTCCAAGGCACCCTTTCAAGGTGTTGGGTCACCAAACCGAGTTCCTCCTTCAGGGGAGATACTGCTGCACCACGGCACTATGACAGTGTCTGGAGACATTTGTCATGAATGGGAAATGCTTCTAGCGTCTAGGAAGATTAGCCCATAGGTGCTCAACATCTTACAGTACCGCAGGACAGTCCTCCAACCCCAGTGAAAAAATCATCCAGCCCAAAATGTCAATGCTAATGAGGTTGAAGAGTCCTGACCTAGCTGGCAGCTTTCACACCAAAAGGCCGAAGGATCAGCTTTTGGAAGCTACATAGGAGCAGAGGCAGTGCCTGCAGAATTTGATTATCTGTGCTGGTGAACCACCCAGCAATGAAGAACTGCCCCCCTGGTTGCAGGGGTGGGGCCACCTCTGCTTCAGTTTTCCTGAGGGCCCCACTCCTCACAATGCACTGCCACCCTTCAAGGGCCTGCAGATAGACATCGGATGAGAGAGAGAGTTTGTTTCCCTGTTTGAGATACTGACATAGTGGCCAGTTAGGATATCTTGAAAGCTACACATCCACTATTTTACTCAAGTTGTGAGAGGGAATCCTTGTTCCCTCGGGAGTAATGAGTTAGCATAAGTCCCCTGGGTTTACCAGGGTGGATGTGATTTGCAACTGACTATTCAGCTTATAAAAATTGAGAAAATTCCAGGGACCACCCAGTCTTCCCTAAGCAACACCACCTCACTGGGGGCTTTTCTTTCCACATTGTATGACTGGTGTCCTTTTACCTATGAAGTCTAAGATTTGACAGTTCTTTAGCTGAAGTCATAAGTACTTTCCCTTGAAAAGCAAGTAGTCTGGGAAGGTCTATAAATTTGAATGACAACAGAGGCCACATGGGATGGGACTGTTTTGAGGATATGTCTGGATAAAAAAGGGGATCGCTAAGCCTCCCCCCATCAGCTTTGTCCACTTTGCCAGATTCAGAACAGCATGGGGACTAGGGGGAGCTTTCTATAGCCATGGCCTGCTCTTTTTATGACCCTGAGACACAGATGAGAATACATTCAGATGACAGTGGTGGACGACAATCCACAACTCTCACTTGACAAAGGCCATTTACAATGTTTCCAACCATTGAGCCAGTAAAACTGAGGTCTCCATCCCCTGCTTTGGGGAAAGCTCCATAATGACGTGAAGACCTTCACACCAATACACGTTCATCATCCACTGAGGAATGTCTTGTTTAGACAGAGTTGAAGACCAGAGTCAGGCACAGCCTTATGTAGCAGTACGCAATTTTGCTCAGTGAATCTGTCTGCGGCCTTTTCACTCACAGGCTCTAACCTTTCTCCTCCCACTGGTTTTGACAGTGAAGTCACTCCAGCTTTAAAGAGACTTGCAGAGGATCTACTCTGGGAAGAGGATTCTTATGACCTAAGATGGATATGGCAAGTTCAGGAGGCACCAGGCCCAATGGGAGTCCAGCCATCATTGCAGACCCTCCCCCTCCTTTGATTGCTGCTGGGATCCTGCCATGCCTGGCCAATGGTTAAGGACAAGTGAGTGGATCATTCCTGCCTTTCCATCTAGCCATATCCTGGGCCAGGACCCCAGTCCTAAAAATATGAACTGGCTTTCTAAAGATGTCTGATGCTCCAAGGGCGCATGTTTTAAAGTTAAATTATCCTGGAAAGTTCTCCCAGAGTACAACTTCTAATTCTGCCCCAGTGAGTAGAATAGAAGCCGTGAAGGCTTTGAGCACAGAAAGCCTTACTTTGACAGCTGGTTCAAGTTGACTAATTGATAACAGACCTCATGTCTGTTCTTTACTTGACCAGTAAAAAAGTTCAGCTGCCTTTGACCAGGGAATATTTTTGAGACAGGATGTTGCTCTGTCAACCAGACTAGAGTCCAGTGTCAGTGGCACAATCTCGGCTCACTGCAACCTCTGCCTCCTGGGTTCAAGCGATCCTCCTGCCTCAGCCTTCTGAATACATCACCATGCCTGGCTAGTTTGTGTTTTTTGGCAAAACCTCATCTCTACGATATTGCTCAGGCTGGTCTCAGACTTCTGGTCTCAGACTTCTGGGCTCAAGTGATCCCCACCCACCTCAGCCTCCCAAAGCACTGGGATTACAGGTGTGAGCCACTGTGCCCCAGTAGGGTCTTGTAATTTTTTTAAATCAAGTCCCATATCAGATAGCAATAGACTACTATTTAACTTCCTAGCCTTCCTGCAGGACACGAGAATGGTTACATGAGTAACCACTATCATTTCTGGTGTTTAGCATGGAGCTACAGACCTGGAGAACATTCTTTCAATGCTCAAGGAGGGCCAGCATCCATTTGCTTTTTAAATAAGATGGAAAGGCCATCAGTACATATTAATAGGAAGGCTAGCAGTGCATAATCTTGTCCTCAGGTTAACCCTCCTCCTCTCTGCCCCAATCCACAGGAATCTGGATTGGCATTCCATGGGAGATCTAGCAGAGCTATAGTTGGCATGAGTCACACTTGGCGATTAGGAAGTAGCAAGTGCTCTGGGGGTAAACACTTCTATGCAAGAGTGAGGGAGAAGCCTGCAGAGACCCCAGGGCCTACCATATTAGTGACACTTTCAGGCGTCTGATTACCACACTAACTTCTGTCATACCTGCACCCCCCCCCATCTCAGCTCATAGCTTTAACCTCCTTGGGAGCTATTAAACAAGTTAGCAAAGGAGGAAAAGTTCGAGTCGGGGTTTATAGATGGATTTGGCACATTTAGAGAACTACATACATACCACTCCAACACTATGCAGAGGGCACCATAAGAAACTGACCAAGTCTCCCACTGAGGATTTAAATTCACCTGGTTATCTCTTATAAGGAGTCTAAGGTAAAGATACTGGATCATTAGCATTAAACAGATGGGCTGGCTGGCTGGCTAGGCCCTAGAAGATTAGTCTAGGCCCTAGAAGATGAGTCAACGAGATCTGAAGAAGAGGCATAAACAGGAACCCATGGTAATGGGCAGGAAATCTACATAGGCCAAGTCACAGGTCAGAGCCTGGCATGGAGCTCCCACAGGATGCATTTAGTCAGGTGCACAGGATGACTTATAGCCAGGTGTATTCAGCCACCCAAGTGCTCCCAGAATAGGCCCATTGACAGTAACCACCCAACTCCATGGTTGTGACCTGTTGGTAACAGACTTCAGTTAAGCCCTCTCCATAAAGCCACCATCCCTTAGACAAATCCACCACCCAATCGTATATTCAAGGCACAACATGCTGCTCAGTTGGTAGTAGTCTGCCAGCTTCCGTCAGTCCCTCCAGGGGCAGCCCACAGCCATGAACTAGCCAAACCAGCAGTCCTACCCATCTGGCCTAGGAACCACCTTAATGAGATGCTGTCTCTGGAGCTTCCCCACAGGCTCAGTCAAGCTTTACATCCTAGTCTGACCTCTGCCCAATCCTGCTTCCTTCCCCTTTTCACAAGTTTTAAGTCTGTTACATGTTTTAGACAAGCTCTTCGAGTCTTGACTCAGCACCTCCTTCCAAGAGCTCAACTGCACCATCACCGTGAAGTATTCACAGCCGACCCAACCCGGGGCTCGAGGAAAAGTCCGGCTTGTGATGGCCTCTTCCATAGCCTACCCTCAAGTTCACTGGCAGTTCGCTAGCAAGAAACCCAGTCTGGAACTAGCATATTCGAGTCGCAGTACTTTGGGCAGGTGTCCTATACTATTTCTCTGGTAGCAAGAGTATAAGTCTAGATCCAAGGGAGAAGTTTCTCCCTCACAACTCAATCACACGAGGGAGACGTTTATGTTCCATTCCTGCAAGATCAGTTCTGGCAGGCTGAGACACTGCAGTTCTAGACACTTGCACCAGGGGACAAAAGCAATGCCACCAGATTATTCTGAGCTCCTTTGCCCGGAGATCAGGGGTTGCTGATATATGGAGGAAAGCTTATGGGATGCGAATGATAGGGCACTTTTTGGAGCTCCCACACCCAGTGTTACAAGTGGCTAGGCCTCACAGTGGCCATTACCTGACAAGACCAGGGTCTCAGACCACTTAGAAACAAGACTTTGATCACCTAAAGAAGCAATCTAAACCAGTCAAGTGTTGGCCAACTATGAAAGATTCTAAGTTGGCAGGAGGAGATAGTGAATAGCCAACTACATCTTAGAATGACAGCCCTTAGAGATCCGATGAGACCGTAGCTGCCCATCACTTGCAGATCAGGCAACACGTCACACCCCACCTTCACTGGACTTGCTGTCTAGCTGTGAGCATGCTTACCCTCCAGCTGTTAGCTCATGTTCCTCTTGGGGTGGCTCCAAGCCAACATTGAGCTGAGCCCTTTGCACCTAATGTGGGATTCAAACTGAGCTCCAAAACTTGCTCCAAAACCTCCCTGCTGGGCTGGCAAACTGTCAGGTTCAATTGTGATGCGACAGCTTCCCTTTGCTTAGTCCTAGATCTTTTTTATTCCTAAATCAAGGCAGCATATACTTCCAGACAATTCAACCACACAACCACCATGAGCGGCAGTGGATGTAAACGTGGTCCAAAGCCAGGGAAAAGTCAGATTTGGCACTGCCTCCTCCCCTACCAACCCGGAAGAACTTTGGCTCTTGGTGAGAAGCAGCTACTAGCGCAAAGATGGGGACCACACTGACAAGGCAGCCTCACACCTTCTGATGCTGTACACAGATCTCCTGCATGCCTGTTCCCTCCATGAGAATCAGTAGGGTCCCTTTTCAAAGTTTGGACGTAAGTGTGAGGCAGAATCAACACCAAGAAAAAGACTGTCCCAGGGAGCTGTGAGGATGTGCTGTCGCATTCCTGCGGTTCAGACTCTTCACTGAGACTCATCTGTGTGAAATGAGTCAGCGAGGAAGATCAATCAGCCTAGACCAACACAATTTGTACAACCTGAGGTGACCTGGCCTATTCTGCCCAAGCAGTTCAGTTATGAACCACCTGAAGTGGAACCACCAACTCAGACAGGATCCTTCACCTGCTCAGGAGAGAAAGGATGAGGGAGCATCTGCAGCTCAAAGGCCTGAGCTGGAAGCCGATGGCCAGGAACTGGTTCAGATGAAGACTGGGTATGAGCGTGGAGATGGTCCTGATGTGAAGGGGATGTGCCTGCCAAACCCAGAGCCTGGGAAACTGCCAGAAAGTGAAAAGCAATCAGCGTTAAAAGACACGCTGAAATGAAATGATGCAGGCTGTTCCTATGTTGGGAATTTGTTCAAGGTTCTCTCAAAGCTTCACAACCTTCTGCAAAAAGCACTGTCTCCAGAGGAGTTGCCCTGCAGAATTTGCTAATGGGTGGCATAATTTTTGTTATGTATAGATATTGTCATTTTGCCACAGCATTAACCATTGTGATGGTTAATACTGAAGTGTCAACTTGAAGGATGCAAACTATTGTTCCTGAGTATGTCTGAGGGTGTTGCCAAAGGAGATTAAAATGAGTCAGTGGGCTGCAAGAACCAGACCCAACACTCAATCTGTTGGGCACAATCTAATCAGCTGCCAGCAAATATAAAGCAGGCAGAAAAAGGAAACGGTGAGACTGGCCTAGCCTCCCAGCCTACATCTTTGTCCCATGCTGGATGTGCTTCCTAACCTCAAACATCAGACTCCAAAAGTTCAGTTGAGACTAGGACTGGCTTTGCTCAAGCTTGCAGACAGCGTATTTGGGGATCTTGTGATTGTGTAAGTTAATAAACTCCCATTTATGTGTATCCATCCTATTCTGTTCCTCTAGGAAACCCTGACTAGTACAGCCACCATCATGCAAGTGGTCACTAACACTTTGTATTTTCAGTTAAGGGGGAGAAAACTAGTATGTTTAGATAAAATGGCCAGTAGCCGGAGGCATTTCCAGACATTCTGCAGAGACTATCTGGATCCTTTGTCATTGCATTTCCCTGACTTGGTCAACTGCTCACTGGTCCTCACCTGAGGATGTATTCATGGCGCCCTCAGGCAGTCAGGGAGATATCAGCCTACAGCTGTTTGCCAAATCTTGGCAAGGATTCCCAACTCCTTGCCCCCTCAGGCTTCTAAGGAGGTCTCACCCATGGAATCTTGATTGGATTTCCAAGGCCAACCTCCCATGCTTGGATCTGATGTAAAGATAGTCTTTCCAAGCAAAACCAGTTGCCTGGCAAATTGAACTCAAGTCTTCAGAAATTTAGACCAACAGTAGGGGAACTCTGGATAGAAAGACCCAGATCCCTCACAAGAGCCTGGGAAGTGAAACTTAAGTGTGGGCCACTGCGCAGCATGCTTAGCCTTTTATATCTGAGAGGTGTCAGTAAACTCTTTAGA
This sequence comes from Macaca nemestrina, assembly GCF_043159975.1. Taxonomy (NCBI): domain Eukaryota; kingdom Metazoa; phylum Chordata; class Mammalia; order Primates; family Cercopithecidae; genus Macaca; species Macaca nemestrina. The sequence continues at coordinate 187,402,968 of NC_092127.1, forward strand.
CTTGGTTCAGATCACTACTGGAAGCCAGTGGTGTGCACATAGTCATTAGTCTTGAAGTTCATTAGTCTTGAAGTCGGAATTTTGTGATCTAGCCCTATAGACACTAAGATTCAGAACCAAGTTCAAGTGTGGCAACCGCCTTATGGATCGCCACTGAAACTCAAATATCACTTGGAGTCACCCCCCTTTACTGCATGTTTACTTCTGCCTTTGCCAAGTGAGATTTTACAACTGTGGCTCCTATGTTTAACTTGAATAAAAATGAAGAAACCTGTGCCAGAGGTCACTTAACATTGAGATGTGCATGCAACAAGACCAAGGAAATACATTTCTCTACTCAGCAGAGCCCCCAACCCAGGAAGCACAGACACCTGAGTGTGCAGCTCTGGCTCACGTGAGCCAAAGTGCCGGGCTCTCCTGCTCAGTGATATCACTCCCAGGTGGGAGTCACTGCCTGCATCTCAGAATACAGCCCTTCTAAAGGACAGTAAGAGACTCCCCCAGTGCCATCCTCAAAATCTATCCTCGAATCCAGAGAGCCAGTGGCTTCCTTTCCATCCTAGACCCTGGCTAAGGGGAGTCCTTTGGCACCACCTGGTGGGCCACTAGGCAGCACAGACAAGGAAATCTGGGAGCTTCACAGTTCGATAATCCCCACCCCCAGAGAGGTCCTGTGCCCATGACAAGATGTGAATCTTTACAAGTCAACCCTTCTCCTGGGAAAGGGGGCACAGACAACCTGTTAGAAGTGAGCCACGCTTGAATTTAGAGTAAGGGATGGGCAGGGCCACACAGTCAGCATAGGCAGTAGGCTGGGTCTCAGATGGGGCAGTGACAGACCTGGGCCACTGAGGGCAGAGCCTCCAGGACAGCTCACCAGGGGCTCAGCCTGGGAAGACCCTCCCTTTACCATCAGGTCAGCAGGAGAGGGTTATCGCCTCCCTGGGTAGTTCTAGGTTCACTATGCACAGAATTGCCCGTTTTCCGATGTAATATCTTAGTAAATGGTGGTTCAAGGAACAAGAGTTATGTATGGTTATGCTAGCTAGTGTGGGAAGGAATAACAAAAAGGTCAGTTGTGAAAGACAGGCATTGAAGTATACTGAAGAACCCTACCAGGGTCACTTCCTGGGACAGCTCCCCCACCCCCAGTCCATGGTCCAGCATTCCCATCAGATTCCTTTATCCTGGTGTCCCAGAGCCCATCTCCAGGGAACCAGGACTTCTGTCCACATTTCCTGGGAAGCCGGGTGGCTCATTCGCCTCCAAGTACAATCAGACTCCTGAACCATTTCAAGAGAAGCACAAGTGCTAACTACCAGTAACTGGACACTGAGCAAGTATGAACTTGTTCCATCTCTCCAAGTTTGTGTCACCTGGTCTCCGCCATCGATATTCATATCCAGCAACATCTACTGCTGGGTCTTCCTAGAGCCTCAAGCTAAAAATTTCCAAACTTGAGTGGGCAATGTGGTATGTAGACCACGTTAAAAAGGCTTGCTTTTAAGAAGCTCACTGCATAATGTCTGTTTCTAAGAGAACCTTTAGAATTCATCATGAAAGTGTTTTCTGTAACTCATTCCCTTCCTTAGAGGTTACAAATTAAAGTGGATATGTGGAGGCACAGAAGTATTCATGCTTTCCCCTCCAAAGTGTATTAGCAAGTAGAGATGGGCCAATTTGAAAGCCTATACCACTTTTCAGAATTGACAGCTCAATGTCCAAAAAAATGACTTCATCTTTATGGCACGAAGATACAGTCAAACAGATGAACAGAATAAGCAAGTTCAGGGGACAGTTGTCAAACCCACTGCCACTGGGCTTAGATGAGCAATTTCGGAGTCTGATAAGAAAGTCATGCTTAAGAGTTCATGCTTCAGAAGTTTTCTTCAGTCACAGTTCACGCTACTGGAAGTTCAGAAAAGCAGGACTGACATATCAGATGAGATACTGATGAAGAAAACACCCTGGTTTGTTTCCAAGTTGCTTTCATAGCCCTGCCCAGCCAAACATCCCTAACAAGCAGAACCACAGAGCCCAGCCCCCAGCACATATGGCCCTTGACTGCACAATTCTGGAGATCAGGCTGGAGATCAGGCTGGAGATCAGCAGGGGTGCTGGAGGGAAGTTACTATTTTGTGGGCCCCAACTGCCCCCCTCTCCCTCTGTGAGGGAGAAAGGCTGAATCCTCTTCACCATTCCCTGCCAACAGTCTCTTCCCTGGGACATAGCACAAGGACTGGCAGAGCCTCTTCCCTGCAATCCAAGAGTCTTGAGTTCTACAGGAGCAGATTCCCATTCAGAAGCAATCTGCCAGCCTTCAGCCTCCCAAGGAAGAGCACTAGATGCCAACTCTTTGGAGGAGATACTCTTGTCTATAATAGGAGGATTACCATGCCCAGGAGTGATAAGGGCATCCCATGGTCAGTCCTAGGGTCAAGGGGTAAGTCAGCAGGCCATTAGGAACCTTCCTTCTTCCACATGGCCAATCCTTGTGGGCCCAACTGCATGCCTTCAGATAAGCACACGGAGCTTCTTACCCAGGGTGACCCCCCGGAGTTGGGGACCTGCTTCTAGGAGGCTCCCATGTTTAGAACATCCTGCCTCTAGTAGCAGCTGCCTGTCAGGCTGCAGGTGACTACCCAAGATACTCCTGGGACCCCCACGCAGTGTCAGTCTAGGGAAGTTAGGGTGTCAAGAGATTTTAGAGACATGCCCTTTCTGTAAGATGAGCCTGTAACACCACTGGTCACTACCACCACTTAGGAGCACTCAAAAGCCTTCTGAGGAGCGGGATGAAAACACTCCCCACACCCCCAGGATCGACAAGGCCGGGAAAGATCCAAGAATCGCAAGGACAAGCATCAGAACTACTCCAGGCTTAGGAACAGCTGCCTAAGGAAACTGTACCTTGCCCAGAAATGCCAAGTCTAGCAAAGCCAGGTACCACCTGTTCGGTGCAGAACAGAAAAAGGGTCGTAAGTAATGAGACACTGAGTAGATTCAGCCTGTTGTTTGCCCGTGGATAATCATCTGCTTCAAAACCTGAAGTCACCAAGTAAAGACATCTTTGAGAATTCAATGTCCAAGTTGGGGACCGATTTCTCAAGTCTGATCCTTGAGGCACCAGATCCGAGGACTGACGGATCCCCTTTCAGGTATTCCTTTGTTACCAATTATTGAGTTTTCCCTGAAGTCAGAACAGCCCTGAACAATGTGGGTCGAGGCTTGTGAAGCAGATACACTTCTAATTTCAATCATGTAACTGCCACGTGGACTGTAGATGTGATAGGGGGATTTTATTCAGGGGCCTCAGGAGTAAGTCTTCCAGCTAGAACCACCTCCAGAAGCAGTTCCTCAAAAACCTAAGAATTACCATATGATCCAGCAGTTCCACTCTTATTTACCCAAGATAATTGCAAAAGGATTGAAGCAAACACCTTCATGCCCAATGTTCACTGCAACACTATTCATGACAGCCAGAACATGGAAACCAACCCAATGTCGATACCAAGACAGACTTAGTGGTTGCAGTTTCTTGGTGGGGGTCAGTGATAGGTGCACAACATTATAAATGCGATTAATGTCACCAATTGTAAACTTCAACATGGTTGAAACAGAAATGTTTTGTTCACCCAGTCATCCCCGTATCCTAATACCTGCCCCTCCATGCCTCTGCACCCGCAGGCCATGTCAAAGGAAGCCATGAATCTGGTACAGATGAAGGAGCAGAGTTTGCAGCGGGATCAACAGTCCAAGCTCAAACTTGTCTATGAGAACTTACAGAAGCAGGAGTCGTCCGTGCAGAAGCACCATCAGACTCTCGGCGTCCATTAGGATGGTTCTCACCGTGTTTGGGAAGATTCTATGCCTTTGTAACAGACCGCGACATAGTGACAGCCACGGTGGTTGGGCCGACCCTGCTGGCTGGCGGGGTCTACTCTGCCAAGAATGGAACAGCCGCCGGGGCCCGCTTCATCGCGACTCGGCTATGGAAGCCGTCCCTGGTGAACGAGAAGTCCCGCATCACGGTGCTGGAGGCCCAGCAGCACCCCCTTCCAGGTCCGCCGGCAGCTCCTCAGTCGGCCCCAGGACGTGCTGGAAGGTGTTGTGCTGAGTCCCAGCCCGGAAGCGCGGGTGCGCGGCATTGTCATAGCAACAATGAACACGAAGAAGGATCGCAACCTGCACGAGAACGTCTTGACGTACGGGCCACCAGGCACAGGGAAGAAGCTGTTTGCAAAGAATCTCGCCCTGAACTCGGGCATGGACTACGCCATCATGACAGGCGAGGACGTGGCCCTCATGGGGCGGGAAGGCGTGACTGCCATGCATGAGCTGTTTGACTGGGCCAATACCAGCCGGCGCGGCCTCCTGCTCTTCGTGGAGGAAGCGGACGCCGTCCTTTGGAAGCAAGGACATCCACTGAGAAGATGAGCAATTACCACCTCAGAGCCGCAGAGAACGACTTCCTAAACTACACGAAACAGAGCAGCAACAAATTCATGCTGGTCCTGGCCAGCCACCACCCCAAGCAGTTTTACGGGGACATCCGCAACCGTATCGATAGGGTGGTTCATTTCGACCTGCCGGGGCAGCAGGAGCGAGTGCGCCTGGTGAGAATGTATTTTGATAAGTATGTTCTTAAGCTGGCCACAGAGGGAAAGCAGCGTCTGAAGCTGGCCCAAGTTTGACTACGGGAGGAAGTGCCCAGAGATCGCTCGGCTGACGGAGGGCATGTCGGGCCAGGAGATCGCTAAGCTGGCTCTGTCCTGGCAGGCCAGGGCGAATGCCTCCGAGGCCATGATGGATGCCTGAGTGCGGGATGCCATCCAGGAGCACCAACAGAAGATATTCCTGCTGAAGGGGGAGGGGCCTGGGCGCGGGTTCGAGCGCCCCCTTCTCCTAAGTCCAAGGCGATACCCACACCTCATGGACCTGGCAGCGGACCCCCTCCTTCCCCTGCCTTGCTGGCCCCTGCACATTTAGGATATGCTCCTGGGTGGGGCATGGGCTGTTCCCAGGGCCTCTGTACACCAGGATGTCTTGTGCTGGGGGTTGGTCGTTCTGCCCCCCCCCCCCAGGACAACCCCCTCTTGTGGACACTGGCTAGGGAGGGGCAGGCCTCCATCCTGCTACCCAGGAGACTCTTGGGAGATGCATTTTCCATCTGGCTCAGAGGAGGAGGAGGAGGAGGAGGAGGAGGAGGGGGAGGGCTTTGCAACCCAGCCCCTGCCCAGGCCCCTGGGAGGGTGGGTGCCGGCTGAGCGCCCGGGGCAGCAGGAGTGGGGCGGGCAGGGTCTTTGTTCTCACTCCCACAGCAGAGCCAGATGTGGAGGCGCCTGCTGGGACTAGACCAAGGTGGGGCGGCCTGAACACTGCTTCCAACCGTGGCCAGGAAGCAGGGAACCTGGCCAGTGTGTCTGAGGCCACACTCTCAGCTGGCTGGTCCAAGCCTGTGGCTGGAGCTGGTGTCTGTTTAGCTAATAAAGTCCCACAGTTGCCTCAAAAAAAAGTTTTGTTCAGGTCCATTTGAGTTTAATATTTTGGAAAAAGCAGCTCACCTACTTGGTGATGACGTGGCTGAAAAGGAAACCCACCTGGATGTGAACGGCAGATTTTCTAGACAGGGGTTACTGTCTGATAATCGAAGAGCTTAGAATTCACCCGTCTTGACAAAGCTGAAGCAACCCAGAAGTAAACCATTGAGAGCCAACGATGGATGAACAGGGCAAGCTACTGGCCAGCAAGTACAGAGCTAGATAAGAGGACCGTGTCACAGCCAGCAGGGAGAAGTACCTGCAGGAACAGCTTTGACTATCTGATAACTGAGTATAGGCTCAATGTAGTCTAAAAATGAGCTCAGACTCCAGGGACCGTAATGACTTGGGCTATATTTCCAGGAGCCCCACACACCTAGTCAACTGAGAATGGAAGAATCTCATGCCTCTGGCAGGGGAAGCTATTTTGAAATATACCCAGGACTTTTGACCATTCCTGCCTCACTTAAGTATTTGAGGTAATACTTAACCAGGAGTTTTCCAAGATTAGGAAGCTCAAATCCAAGTAGCATGAGCAAGACATCTACACCTAGAACACAAGTGCAAAGAAATCTAAGAGCAAAACCTGAGTGGTATGGCAGGACATAGCCCAGGTCAGAGGAGCTGTGGAGCCTACACTCCCCCCCACGGGCTGCTGTGTACTTTGAGGCTACACAACCACAGACAAGAAGAGCTCAGATGCCAGGAGGGTCAAGACAACCAGAAGGCTTTCTGGAGACGTCAGCATGATAGTTCCAAGAGCCACCACCCTCCCTACACCTTAGGCCTAGCATGCACTTGACCCATTCCATTATGCTCAGGCATCTTTCTTCCCTGCTACCTCCCAAGATAGTGGCAACAGCACCCGTGAAGAGCACCCCAACATCTGAAAGCTTAGGGAAGAACCGCCTCAAAATCCTGGCATGCCAGCCCCCAAAGCACATGCCCCTTGTGTTCAGGGCGAGGTGTGATGTGGTCTGTTGGGAATTCGTCTGGCAGGACTCCAGTACATTCCAGAGCACCCAACTGCTGAGAGTAAGGACAACCCCAAGACAGGAAGCAGGCACACAGGATGATGAGACAGCCCTGGTTGGGTCCACCAGGCCAGGGACTGACAGCAGACAAGCATCCTCTCCAACCCTACGAGGGCTGCATAGGGACTCTTGCCCTGGATGCCTCAAGTCAGGCTCCACTGAGATTGGCAAGGGAAGAAAGGGTTGAAAACCTCACTTCCTTTCAGTCATTGCAGTGGGCTCTCAAGTGGACAGCAAACAAGGCCAAAGTTAATCTTATCTGATGACAGGGTATTCAACTACTGAGACTAAGTAACCCCCAATCGATGCAAAGACCACGCTCCAAAAAGGTGCCTTCCTCTATTCTCTTTGGCAACATCCTGGGACAACCCTCGGGTAAAAGAGCCCCATCATATCCAGCTCAAGGACATCTGTGGACAGCCTCAGGCCTCCAGGGGCCCTACAGTGAGGAAAGCCCATGAATAACCACCACCCTCACCTATATACTGATTCTGTTGCCAGTAGAGACTTAGGTATCTCCACGGACATGACTTGAACACCAGTCTGATGTAAGAGGTCAGGCGAGAGACATGGAGTTAGAGCCAAGCCCAGTGAAGACTAGTTGGAGCTGGTATGAATGAATTATCTTCAGAAATCTATGTGGGATTATGAAGTCAATGCAAAGCCACTATGTGATAAAACCATTTTGAAGTACTATAGATACCCTATTGGAAGAAATGAAATTCCTGTCCTAAGATCAGTTCAGCCAGAAGGCAGTGACAGCTGATGAGTTTATAACCACATCAGGATCAAGGTCATTACAAGTCTGGAGCTTGGGTATCAGAAGTGAGTCATTTGCCCCCTCTTCTGAGGGCCAGATCTATGAGCCACCCGTCCTTCCCTCATCACTTCCATCTTTTCCTGGCATCTTGAGATGGAGTGCACACTGAGAAAAGGATCAGCAGGGGTATGGAATCCAGGAACATCCCAGACACAGGTGGTCACCCAGGAGCTAATAGCCTCATCCCACTCAAGGTAGAAGAGTCCTTAGCTCTTGAAGGCCCTCTATTGAGCACTCTGTCCACCATGAAAGATGACCAGAGGAACATGGCCTCTCCCATGTGTCCCTGGTCAAATTGTCACCCTGGTATACTTGGAATCCTGGGATCTAACAGTATGTTATTCAGCTGTACTTCATAGGATACTGAACCCTAACCCTCACCACCTCCAGAAGTAGTTGTGGGATGTTTTTAGATCCTAAACAGACAAAAACAAGTGTCTGCATCAGCACTACACTCTACTTCCCTGCCTTGAGCTCCCAAGTCAGGCAGCAACTACATTTAACAAGGTACAACTTTGACATTCATCAGGTGAGAAAAACCAGAAAGCTGGAAACGAGGTCATTCACATGGCATCCTTGCATAGTAGGGGATGGGGTGCAAGTTCCAGGAAAAACCTGCTTTGACAGGATTCCTGCTGTGCATCCTGTTTGAGCCCCTCCTTCCCTCAACACCCAGGGACCACCAACCTTGAGAAAGCTTCCTAGTCTGCACAGCCTAGGAAGCTGGCTGGAGATAAAGGCAACTCTCCCGGAAGCCTGAAAATTCTGATGCAAGTTAAGGACCACAAGACCAGACCAGGAAGCAGCGTTGGAAGTGACAGACTTCAAGGCTGCTGGAGGTTGTTGGAAACTCGACAGGGTCCAAGTCTCCTCAGTTCTCAATATGCTCAGGACATAATGGAGACTGTCGTGTTTCCTGTGATGACAGGCTTGGGCTCCTGCCAGGTTCCTTTCCTGAGCTAGGCCAGGTGGCCTCCTGGTGTTTCTACCTAGCCTGTCTGCCTTAGGAAGTCTCAGCTGAATCTGCCTAGAAAGGGGTCTGTCTCCTAGCATCACGAGCCGACTTCATATCCTTCGTGGGAAGAGGACATCCAAGCCCTGGACTACGAGCTGTCAGTTTTGGGGACCCAGGCATCTGCATGCCCAAGGCAAGATTTCTGGATTAGGACATCCCCCTGGTTCAGCAGCAGACACCTTATGCTGCAGCCGCCCCACACCCCACCTCAGGGCTTGGCTCCAGGACATCTCACTTTAAAGGCAGGCAGGCAAAAGTAGGAAAAATCCCACGTCAATTGGGATGCCCCCAGCACTCCCCGCCCCCAGACAGTTGGTCAGCACCACCCATAGATACCCTGCTTGGTTATCAAGCCACAACGTCAGTCATGGGCTGTCACTCCAAGACACCAGGCAGTACACCAAAAGATAACTGAGCTTATCAGTTATCCCTTTCCAGGCAGGTCCAGGAAGGCCTCGAGGTCTACAGCCCCCCCATGCTGCAGTCAGCCATCAGGATTCCACAGGAAATGAGAATCCCACTCTTAGCTTGAGAACTCCAGCCTATGTTTCACAAGGGGGCAGAGCAAGGCTACCAGGCCCTAAAGCACCCCATAGGACACATCCTCCCCACAAGGGGCTGAGCGAGTGCTGGACTTGTCCAGGGTGAGATTCTCAAGTATGTGCTGCAGGTGGGATCAGGGTCACATAGGATATCTTAGAGTAAGTCTTGTCCCCATGGTTCAGCCAGGTCACAAGTCTTGGTTCTATTTAACATGTTCACTAGCATCTCATTCCATGGGGAAACATGCCCAATTACACCCTAGAACTGAGCAGACCTGGCACCCATTTTCCGAGTTTAACTCCCAAAAGGAGTCCTTTTCAAGGCATACAGATCCTGCCCCCCCACTGCAGCCCTTTCCCCTAGCAGCTGCCCTGCCTAGAGGGCCCCCGACCTGTGTCCACCTGCCTCAGGTCCTCATTGCCTCAGTCATAAGTAGACCCAGAAGTCCAGATTTTCAGTGTTTGTCCCTCAGCAATTCCAGAACATGTTCCCATGTGAGGCCTGGTAAGGGCACAGCTTGGCATCAGTTCAGTCTTGGAGTCACCAATCGACATGAGAGGGAGGGCTCAGCATAGAGCCTACCCAAACACTAAGACTCCAGAGGGCATGGATGGAGGTGGGTGGATGGAGGCATTCCTTAAGTGAAATACTGAAGGCAGCAGCTCAACCCTCTGCCCACCTTGCTCAGGTGCCCCAGCTCTCCCAGGACAGGACTCCAGTTGATCTCGTCCCATCACAGTCCAGGATTCTCACCTTGTCCAAGATGTTTGGTGGTCCTGCTCCCTCCTGTGCTGAGTTGACTGCTCCCCACTGGCTCTGACTGGCTGTGTCCTCGGGGCTGCCCTAGTCCTGTCTGGGGCTCTCCCTTCCATACCAAGGTCTTCATCAAGGAAGATGACACTGAGAGCAATATGAGCCCAGCTAAAAGCCTTCCTTAAAGTGTTTACTGGAAGAGCTGGGCAGGGGAGGTTCCGTGAGGTCAGGCCATGTGACTAAGACTGTACCCTTCCCCTCTTGGAGGCATTCCTTCTGGTTTTCTTGAACTTACCTCGAACTACACATTCATTTTACATCTCATTGAGGCTGAGCATTCCACTCTAAGCCTTTCAAAAGCTGGTAGGATCCAGATGCCTGCAGCTGACTTGTGTTTCTGGATCTCTTGCTTTCCCTTCTTTGGACCTGCAAACATCAGGTCACATTTGGAACAAGGATACTGGCAGACGAGCAAACCATGTATCCTGAGTAAGGAGGAAAGCTGGGGCAGGTCCCTACACTTCCAAGGCAACCTGTGTCCATCCCCACACCCGTCTCCCCAGGCCATCTCCTTGCAGCACAGCCTTTTTAACCGACATTCCCGAGATAGTCTTGCAAAGGACTGGCAAAGAATTGGAGCTTAAACCAAAGCAACAGAGCTCTGCCTCAGTCTCACCAGCACAACCACTTTCCCCTTAAGTCACAGACCTGACCACTAAGTCCCCAAGGCTGCCCACATCCAAATCCCCCACACAGGGTCCCAAACTGTGTTCCCATCTTCTGTATAACCTGCTGCAGAGTGCAGCGCCCCTGAATGTGAGGATTCTTAGCCCATCTAAGGGGCTGTGAAGGATGAAGATTCATCCCAGTGGGGCACAGCTTTCAGAGGCAATCGATCTAATGGGATCTTCACACTGCCATCATGCAGGAAGAACTAAATCCGATCCAACTGACAGCAAATAAGAGGTGAACATGTTAAACCCCAGCAGGATCTACTCATAGTCCAAACTGAAAGGTAGAGAGCATTTCACGTGGCTTGCCTTCCATGTTGCCCTCTAGTGAGGGTTCTGGTGAGAGCTCCCTCATGTTTACCACGTGTTGCATGGGGGAGGGTTTATGGGGTGGGAGAGCTCAGGTTTTCCCTCAGAACAGCAGCAGGCAGCTTTTCCATAAAGATCTTCATACTGGATAGCCATCTCTGAAGGGATGGGACCATTCCAGGTCCTGCAGTCCTGGCCTTTGGAGTTTGTCCCCCATGGCAGCCCCATAAGAATTTCTCTCAGTAGCGGCAACTCCAATTATGGGATAAGAAACTACTGGAGTCTCAGGCACTGTAAGGGTCTTTCCTGGTCTGGCTCACGGCACGGGAGGTGAGGGTCAGACTTGGTCTCATTGAGCCCCCAATCAAGAACTCCATTCTCGAGGCTCAAATGTCTCTGTATGGATTACATGGAGAAAGGCCCAGCAAAGCCCTGCTCTTTGAATTCCACAGCCACTGCCCCCCAAAAGGCTATTGATTCTTGTAACCAGCTGATCAGCAGCCCAGCATCCCTGTGTGATGGAGGCTTAGTGACAGGCAGGTTCTAAGTATACCCAGACACAGAAGGGAATCAAATAGCGGCTGCTCAGAATGACAAGTAGGGTCCTGAGACAACCAAGTTAGCTCCCCTCACTGTGCTTGACAGGACAGAACACCCAGGAGTCCCAGACTCCAGCAAGGCCAAGGCTCAAGGATGAGGTTTACAGATTCAATCTGCTCAGAGCACAGCATCCAGAAGAGTTAGCCAGCCTTATGTCGGAGCAGGTTTTCTGGGTAAATGCCATCCTCGGGTCAGAGTCCATGTCACTAGGATCAGCCTCCTGAGCACTCTCCTGGAGGTCACCCTGCAGCCACACTTCACTCCTGCACCCATCTGTGTGCTCTCCAAGAGGTCACCCTGCAGCCACGCTGTGCTCCTGTGCCTACGCTCGTGCCCTCTTATCAAGTCTGAACTGCCCCTTCCCAAGCACAACCCCTGCCTAAAGGCAGCGTGGCTCCTCTCTGCACCACTAGCTCTGGGTGTGTGCCCTGGCTTCCCTGCCTCCTCCCATTAAGCCTCTTTAGAGCCCAGAAAAGCAGAAATTGGCTCAAATTCTGATGTCTGCCGAGACAGGGTTTGGACCAGTCTGCTTTAACATCTAAGGAACCCCTTTTTTAAGTCCAGCTGCAGCCTTGGACCTGAGAGGCCTCCAGCCAGAGCAATGTTTGGTACTCCAGCTGTTGGGGAGAGTCCATCATGGCTGTAACAGGTGACACCTTTAGCCAACTCAGCCCCAGGAGTTTGTGCAGCACACATCCCAGATCAGCAGACACTACTACTCTAGCCAGCCCAGAAGGCTTCCTCTCCCAACATTTGCCTCCTGCTGTGAGATCATAAAAACAATGCTGTGGGGGCCAAGTAGGAAGCCTCTGCCAGCTAGGAATTTCAGCTGGGAACGGGGTTCTCCCCACCAAGACCTCAAGGGGAGGGAGATGAGGTACCAGCCCTCCAACACAAGCAGGGAAGTTCCACTCAGGGGAGTGCACGTGAGGAAGTACACTGCACGTTTCAGGGTAGCCACGCAGACCCAGCGCCAAGACAGAAGCTAGGACAGGTAGGAACTGCCTTTAGTAACCCAGGCTAGCTTTTACTTCCTGCTGAGAACAGGATTAAGAGGGCAAAGTAAGGTCAACACAGCTCCCCCGCCAGAAGGGTGAGTGGACAGTCCACCCCCACCGCGGAAGAGGTGAGTATACTTATTCCTTCACCTTAACATCCCTGAGTAATTTCCCCTTAACAGAAACACAGCAGCTTTTCCTAGGGCCAAGTACACACCACCCAGACTCTGGCACCAGATTTCCAAAACACATCCAGAAACAGCTTGTCCTATTGGTCAATCAGGAAGAAGCTTAATCAATTCTCAAAAGCCAGCACAGTTGTGCTGAGAAATGTCAGCATTAAAAGAATGCCAGAAACAGCTAGGCTTTCTAAAAATGAACCGTGATTACCAAGTTTGGCGGAGATTTGATCTTCACACGAAGTTAGAGAGCTATGATTCAATAAAGAATTATGAGAAAAATCTAGTAAGAAGACTTCCTGAAGTTAAGGGTTCAAGTTCTTATATGCTCTTGACTTGCGGTTTTAAATGCAACAATTCAGTCATCTTTTCCATGTAGGATCTACGGTTTTACAGGAGTGAAGCACTTAGCCACACACTGGCCGGTTTCCTCATCTCTACACTAGAATCACAGTGGTTAAGAGGATAAAATTCAAACTGCCCAGCACAGTCACTCATTCAACCCAAGTACTTACAATTACCCTGAGAAGCATGAGAAATTATGCCCACAGTTCTCCGGAGAAGTCCCTGGATCTGCCGACTTGAGTGTGGCAGTCACCATGGCAGAACAGAAGTCATCCGTCTTGGACTCTGGGCCGACTAGTTTTCCTGCAGATTCACTAGCAGTGACCCCCCTGGATCCCTGCTGCTCCATCCACATAGCCCACATTAACACAGCTGCCAGCTGGATGTCCTGGGAGAACACGCATTCCCCAAGCTCTGCCAGTCTGTGGGACTGGATGACACATGAGCCAAACCTTTAAGCAAAGTCTCTGGTGACTTATCCCTGCCAAGACATCTCAAAAGGCTTCCCAAGGACACTGTCAGGGAGCTGTAACGCCTCATCTAGTCTTGAAGGCCCCAATTGCATCCCCCTGCAACACTGTGGGCTATGCTTTGACGGCCAGCCCTCTCCAGTAAGTCCCCTGATAGCCCCCTAGCACTGAGTGGTTCACTGGGTGTGATGGTCCCGAGTGTCAACTTGACTGGATTGAAGGATACAAAGTATTGATCCCGGGTGTGTCAGGGTGTTGCCAAAAGAACATTTGAGTCAGTGGGCTGGGGAAGAAGATCCACCCTTCACATCTGGTGGGCACAATCAAATCAGCTGCCAGTTAATATAAAAAGGAGGCAGAAAAACGTGAAAAGGAGACTGGCCTAGCCTCCCCAGCTACATTTTTGTACTGTGTTAGATGCTTCCCGCCCTCAAACATTGGACTAAGTTCAGTTTCCGCCAAGATTTCAAAGCCATCGGACTTGGCTCTCCTTGGCTCCTCAGCTTGCAAACAGCCTACTGTAGGACCTTGTGATCATGTAAAAGTTAGTACTATAACTATCGTATATTCTGTCCCTCTACAAGACCCTAAGTAACTGACCTTGCACACACCTTGTACCTGCAGAGCAGTGGTCTGTTCCACCTGTGGTCTGCACACTTCCACGGTTTTTTTGCATCCCTTCAACGCAAGATGGAGCTCCAAAATGCCACTTCTACCAAGTCCTTTCAGGTCATAAGGGGTAAGGAGGCGCCCCTCTTGCATCTGAGCTTACCCACATTCTCTAGTTGGCTCAAGATTACCACCTTTTCATCTCCCTACAAGTAGGACCTCACTTAGCGATTTGAGGTCTTACGCTAGGCCATATGATTCTCTACACAGAGCAGAATAGTTGTGGGCACGGACTCGGGCACCTGGTATTCCTGGGTCCTAGTCCACCTTGGCCTTTCAGCTGAGACATCTTGGGTAGTTGTGTACTGTAATACCTACAACATAGTAAGAATTTAATAGACACATGTTCATTTGTCCCACACCTGGAGAACATTGTTTGCAAACTACCTTGATCTGTTTCCAAGTCTCAAAAGCCAGTCCTGCCAATTGTTTTTTATAAGTGAGGTAGACTCCGGTGTTGAGCAAAGCTAGAGCTATACGATACCTTGGTGTCTTGGTAGACTGATAGGTGCAAGACTCACCCATATTTATACCCTGTGTGCATCTGGGTAAAGAGCTTCCCATCGGGAAGACTAGATTAAAAGCTTGTTCCAGATCAGCTCAAAAGGACAGAATGACAAGGCCAAGTCTACTTAAATTTCAAAGACTATGTGCAGAAGTGACTTCAAGTAGCAGCTCATTACCAAGAGTCGCTACCTTAAGTGTTTTATCTGGTATCCTGTCAAACCAGTTTTGATCGTGTTTGATTGTTAGAATGGAAATGTGTATCTTCAAGGCCAAGATACCCCCTTAAGCCTAGACCTAATTTACCAACACTAAAGTTTATATACTATCTTAGCCCTGTTAGTTCAGCCAATTCCCTTTAACGCAAAGCATAACTTAGCTCATTATCATCCTTAACAAGCCAGAGGGAATTGGTTTGCTACCTAGTCAGATACAGCACTATGGGAATTAACTTTGGGACTAATGCCTCAACATTAAATTGAGGACCTCAGTTTTCATTCATGTGGAATTAAAGATAGCAAGTTGTACATCCTATATCCAGATGTTTGTGCTGAGTAGGTAAAAAGCAGGAGACACGGGACATGGTTCCAAGGAGACAATCAGGGCCCACCTTGTGACAACTTAAGTGGTCTAGCTGCTGAGACTCGTTAGGATAACAGATCCCAGTGTAGTAACACCCGGATCGTGCCATCACCTTGATATCTGCAGCTAACAGCAAGATGACCATGAACCCATACATCCTCAGTACTTGTAAGACTACAGAGGAACTTGAAATGCAATGGATCTGTTTAGGAAAGCCTTGACTGCAGAACTTTCTCAAATAATGGGCCAATTTGCACATAAGTTGAGAGCATCACTGTTTAACATGCAAAGTGTCTGGGAAAGTTACAACTTAAGTACTACCTGAAGCTACACCCAGATGTTTCACAGTGGGATAGGGTTTCCAGGAGTACGAGGTTGTTGATACAGAAGGATCAATTCTCATGGTGCATGCAAAGCAGTCAGATCCCTTGCTACTTTGGTGGCTTCGTTTAAGTAACTGGCATCACCCACCACAACCCTGTCCAAACTCCTGTCCAAACCATAGGTTCATCCCTGGGCTCCTTTCCTCTGACATCCAGGGCAGTGCTGTGTCCCTTGCCTGCACGTCTCAGGCTTGCTACCCTCCATAGGCCACCACTCACACTGGCCCAACTCCAGTGTCCCAGCTGCTCCATTTAACCCCACCCTCCACAGTGAGGTCAAAGTAGTGACCCCAACAAGTCAATCTGATCCACATCATGCTTGCACTCCTTTGCCAAGCACATCCCATACTCTATACTCCTTCACATCCTTTACACGTATCAACTTTAGACTCCTACACGAGTCTCCCTGGTCTTCTCAAAACAGGAGGGTCAACGTGTTCCCAGTTTCCACAGTGCCTCCAGCCACCTGGCATGTACACGACATTCGAGCACTTCCAATACAACCAGCCTTAACAGCCCGTGCTTTTCCTTGTAACATACCGATTTTACAGAGGGGAATAGGTTACTAGTACCAAGCTCCAGAATACTGCATTCATGTCTGACCCTTTGGGGTTTGATAAACGCTTGGTAGACACGTGAGGTCTATATATGACTTCAGATGTTCACACACAATCCCACAGGTTGTGATACTCCAACATGATCCTGCTATGTTGGCTTCACAATTCCTCCATGGTCAAGGGTGATACTCAGACCATTTGCCTGGAGGCCTCCTTTCGATGCTGGGTAGTGATGTGGAGTGGGAGAACATTTGGGAGGGCTGAAATAAGCTTTGTGAACCAAAAATAGACACGGAGTGGCTGCCAGCATCAGCTCCTATGACCGAGCACTTGCAGTTTCCAAGTTTCAGATGTTACGAGGAACACTGAACATTAATTTCACTATGCTCAGCATTGGAAGACCATTCCTACACAATTTAGGGAACAATGAGACCACTTTCCTATACCACCTAAAATGGGACTGAGAATCGTTTATGTAACATCCAGTGTGCCAGGTAAGCACTAGGTATGTGGCTGACCTGCCAACACTATAACTGCCTCGGTCATCTCATCTGCAGGGCCAGGTCTTTCAGGGTCCCACCCTCCCTGTCCCATGTGTGTCTAGAAGCCTCCATGGTGGCAACTGCAGCATCTTTCCCAATAGGACATAACTACCAATTTAACAGCTGTGCCCAAATGTACCTCGAAAAGTGAACACAGATTAAAATCCTTTTACAGAGTCCATGCCAGCTGCCAGATATTCCAGAATGTGCTACTTGGTCTATCAGCTTCATCCGAGTCTGAGCTCACTCGTCCAACTTCCCCCCCCCCCCCCTTTGATGTCTTCCCCTCTTGAGGAGCCTCACTTTACACATGAGCCTGAGTTGCCTGTGCACGGGAGGCCTTTACTATCCAATCCCAGCAATGCCATCGGGAATGACTGGAGCCCACCCAGACAGGAACAAAGGGGGCCCGGGTCCTCGTCTAGACCTAGGCCCAAGCCAGGGACATTGAGACAGCACACTCCTGGTTTGTTTGTGGCTACCGCCATCCCTCGTCATGCCTAGAAGCAGAAGTACTTTTATGGCCACAGCAGCTGAGCTAAGGAACTGGTCCCAGAGTCCCCAAAGGCGGGGGAAGATGTCGAGCAACTCCTGAAATGCTCCAGTGGTTAAGGCAGCCGTGTGTTTTAAGGCCGCTGCATTAGAGCATTTTAGGATGAAAGCCAGAACCGGGGGCAGGGAAGTTTTTCCAGTCACTTCCTTGGCGATTCCTTTGCCTGGCAGATGTAGTGCAGGCACCTGGCCTGTTGATCCAGGTTGTGCCCTAGTCCATAGTTTTTCCAAGGGCTAGTGCCCCAGAATGGGTGGCAACACTATTTACAGTGTGACCATCACTGCCACTGTCAAGGTGGGTCACCGCAACGACTGCCTCTACCTTCTCCCTAAGGCACTGAGGCTGCTTGTTGGGGCTTTAGGAGTGGGAGGATGGAGAGGCAAGTCCCTGCCTTCACTGTAGGGGCCGAGTTTCATTGTCTCGAAGTCCTCTATTTTCTCAGTGCGTGACCTTGTTAAGGAACAGGGTGGCTGCTGATGCAATCAGTTAAGATGAAGTAAAACTCGAACAGAGTGGGCCGCCCCTACTCCGATAGGACCAGTGTCCTTTATAAACAGCAAAGTGGAGACAGGCACACAGGAAGGCATGTGAGGATGAAAGCAGGGATGGGATGGTGGTCCCACAGGCCAAGGAGCAGAGATGCCAGCAGAGTACCAGAAGCTGGAGGGCCTGAAACATTCTCCCTCCCACAGATCCCCACTGCTGGGATGGGCAATGTCTACCCAGAACCACCACCCACTTGGAAGCAGATCAGAGCACCTGTTCGCCACAGGCAGGCAGAGCCTGAGTCCAAAAGAGGAAAGAGCTGAACAACGAATGTCCAGTTCCCTAAGCCCATCTGTAGTCGGATCCCCCCCCCTCCCTACAGGGAGGCACGAGAATGGAGAGGCAGGGCATCCAGCTGGGTCAGTCTCTCTCCATGGCAACAAGTGCAAGAGCCCTCTCCACTAACAATGTATGTCCCACCCTGTGTTTTGCATAGGAGTTGACCCTTTGTCCACGTGTTGGGGTAAGCAGATTATAAAGGCAGCTAATAGAAAAGTGTTTGGAAACGGCCAAAGGCCACCACTGCCAAGGGACCAGGGGCAGCACTGGGAGGTGCTGGCAGGAGCTGGGATGATCTGTGGCTGCGTCAGGGCTCAAAGACCCTCAAGCACTCCCTGGAAAGAGGGCTGGGATCCAGTTGTGCGTAACAGTCTTGAACACTAACACGGTGTGGAGATCTAGAGTTTCTTTGCCCACGGAGCGGAGGAAGGACCCAAGCGCTAGGGGCTCTGCACAAGGAGACTTCACTGCAGAAAGCAGAGCCTCATTGACAAGAAGCTCCATGTTAGCAACAGGCACTGGCACAACCCTCAGCCAGACCCCCACGGCATCACAGGATGCCCCGTGATCACGTAGCCAAGCCCCTGCACCATGAGCACACCCAAGCCAGACACCAGTGCTCAACAGCCAAGCACGTATAGCTCTGACCACACAACTGGAGGCCAGCAAAGACCCAGGCACTGTGGCCCGAGTCATAGGGAAAAGGCAGCAATACTAGGAGTCTAAGTAGCTGCCCCAAAGAGAAAGCTTTCAACTGGAGAGCAACTGATGCTGTCCTCGAACTTGGCCGAGAGCATGCCACTGGATACTGCCTTCACTGGAAAAGTTGGTTATTTACGGGCACAATTAAAACTTACATATCTGATCTATATCCCGTTTCAGCCCTTTCGCATGTGAGGGACAGCTCAGACTCTGAAAAGACCTAATCCGTTTAGCTCCTCGTTGCATCACTTGCTTTTCAACTCACCGAAGTTCCAACACAAGTTCCCTTCCCTGATGTAAGATGAAGGCCAAGGGCCCACAAACCCAGTGTCTGGCTCACAGGAAGTGCTCGCAAGTATGAGGGTAAGGAAACTGTTCCAAGGAAGGGTCTCGGGAAAAGACAGGCTGGAGCTCCCGACACCAGGCCTCAACAGCACCACACCAAGTCTCAAGCAGCAGGGAGACAGGAGAAGCGACTGTGTTCTATCACTCACGGGAGTTCAAGAGGAAAGAATGGGACAGAGGAATTGTGTAACTGGCCCAGAGTCCCTTGCAGCTACAGGAGCTTCAAAGTAGTACAGGACATGGCCTTAAGGCCTCCAAGTCTCAAGGCTGAACCCCACACAGCCAGTTACCCCTCACCGGGATCTTGATCACACAAGGTTTCACTGCCTGAAGGTATGGTTAAAGAAATGAGGGTGACTCAAGTAGCATATATATTCCCTGTACTATGTTACTCAAGTTATGCTGCTTATTAGGTGTTTAGAAGTACATCTTCAGTAACCTCAAAGTGAAGTTATGGCCAAGGCTTCCACGACTTGCAGGGATTTAAAGCTGCTGCCGCAGCTTACAGGTGTTAGGTATTTGGCTTATTTGCAAAACCCGCTTTCCAATGGGCTGCTCAACTGGAAACAAAGGTATTTACAGATAGGCCCCAAGAAGGGATCCAAGTAACGAGTTCACTCAGGGTTGGAGATAATTCTGCCAAGGCACGAAATGAGTTAACAGGCTAACACTTTTGCATAAGGTTTATGCCGGCAGGTTAAGGGCTTTGTTATCAGTCCTCTGACAAAGATCTAGCACTTCTGGCAAGGTAGCCCAATTTCCAGTTCAACTCTGGAGGGACAGCCCAGGCCCCACCCCAGATTTCCAGGTCAAAAGGTGGGTACCAGTAGCTTCTTTCGCCCTGCATTTCACCAACCTCCCTAGTCTCAGCTAGTAACAGACTATGGACTCTTGATCCAAGCAGTGATTTGAGAATTAAGATCTGAAAGCCTGACTGCGTAGCCAAAAGCGTTACAACATTAACTCAGGCAGTGGGCAGCCACTTCCCACCATGTTTCAGACCCTCTAGAAGCCTCACTGGCAACCATTCCACTCCCTGTGCAGATGGGAGGTGGAGGCGGCAAGACTGGCTTAAGGTGGTAGAGAAGGGTGATTTACTCCAGGGACACTCTGGAGATGAAGCTTTGACTATGACTTGAGCTTACTTATAAAGAAGCAGGGACAGGCCTGGGAAAGGGACTGAAATTCCTAGAGGGGCAGGCTGCAAGAAGGCAGGGTCAGAGACAGGCTCCCCCTGCCCCCATACCCAACAGTCCTTAGTAGGGTGGGAGTTCAGTCCACAGGGTGAGCTCGAGAGCAGCAGCACTACCCTTGCACAGGGCCCTTCCTAGGGGGCTGATACAGTTGAAGAAACAGGAAAGAGAAACCCCCCTTTTCCTCCGAGCCTGGACAAAACATGAGGATTGAAAGTGAGGAAGTAGCCTGACAGGCTTTGTAGGAAAGTTCAGAGCTGTCCTGTGGCTTTGTTCCTCCCTGAAGCTTCCAAGAGCCTCACACATCTCTAATGTATTTGCAGTTTACTGCTCTAGAAGCCAGGACTCAGGTAGAGCATGCTCAGAACAAGGTGCATTCCAGGAAGCCACATGCCCCCAGTGTTTGTCTTACATAAAAGCCTTCAGGAACCAACTCGAAACTTGTTTTCCCTCCGAGGGGAAGCTGTCAAACAGCTCCTTAGCACCTGAGACCAATTAGTGGTTTGCCTGAATTACCCAATTCAGTTGGAGCTAGTTTACCCCAAAGGTAGTCGAAAAGTTCAAGTATCGTAGCTGCTGCTCTAAGTTTCAAGAGCATATTGTTGCCACTTTAGAATTAAGTACAATTTCAGGTGATGCTTATGTTGCTCACTCACAACGAAAGGGAGAAAGAATTGCCACTGTCTAAAAAGCACGCCGTTCATAGATCAGGCACACCTGCATTGTTTCAAATTGTCTGGGTGGGCCCTGCACCAAGTGCTTGAGAAACAGGGTCCCTGCTGTCATCTTGGCAGAAAGGGGAGAGTCGAGACACTGATGAACCCTGTAGTCAAGTAAACCAGTAACAAACCAAGTATAAGCTTGAGGGTGGACTGGCCTTAAACTGAAGTTATCAGTGAAGACCCAGACAGGTACCAGAATGACCCAGGGAGACTGGCTCCTTGAGCCAGGCAGGGCCTCGGCACACCAGTCTCAGAAGCCCAGAGGGGATTGTTCAGTCTCTATCTTGAGATCCAGGCTACCAAGGCTCAGTAGGCTTTTAAGGTTACCCTAGCTGCAGTGAGGGGCTCCAAGCAGATGCCGATAAACTGGTCAGGAAGTGGTTAGGATAACCCAGGTGAAGGAGAGCACTGAGCAGCGCTATGCTAGAGAAAGATTCCATAGATGCAGAGCTTTCTAAAGCAACTAGATTTGGTGAAGGCTTTAACATAAGTCGGGGGGTGGGTGAGATTTTTGGTCAGGGCACCTGGAGATCCAAGGACGCTGGTCACTGTCAGAAGGGGCACCTCAGATAAGTCAGCAGAGGAGGGGAAGGCAAAGAGGTCTTATTCTGGCTGTGGTGTGGTGTGAGTAGGTGCCTTTCAGACCTTCCTATGGAGCTTCCCAGGAGACAGCTAGTCCCACAGAAGTAGCTGGGTCTCCAGAAATGTGAACCACTGGCGTATGCAGACCTCTCAGGATCCCCCATCCTATTAGGGGGTTAATGTCAGATATCCGAGAGCAACTCAAGCATATCCTGGCAGTAACCCTTACGCTAGACACCTGACAGCAGCTTAGCCCACACCCTGGGAATGCAGGCACACCTGATCTAGATCAACTGCTTTATGAAGAGCACTTCTGTCCAGCCGACTGCTCTGGACCACCCTTGTATGCAAGTCCCCTCCATACACCGTATGTGTTTGTCGGCTCTGGGTCTCTTCAGCCTCTGGAACATGGTGCCATCCCTATTGAATTCAGTTGGGGTACAGCACAACAGGGTACACTAAACAAAAGCATAAGTGGGGACTAGGGGAGCCCAAGGAATATGGCTAGACCCACAGGAAACATGGTTCAAGTGTTAGAGCTCCTACACAGCTGACCAAACTGAACTCGTCCCACAAGGAAAAGCCTGGAACATACCCCCCCCAGTGTTCCCCATTTCCTTTCAAACTCTTCAGATTTCTTGCCACGTTCATAGACTCCAATGACGAAGAGCAAACAGCTCCCCCACCCCCCACTCTAAAACCTCTGCAGCTCCAACACCTAACTTCCTTTCAAGCTAAAAAATAAGCTGTAGAGCCCAGCAGCTGGTGGCTTGGGAATGTTTTACTCAAGTTCGACTCATTTTCAGTGTGAACGCCGGCAAGGCTTTATGCACAGGTGTAAAGGTTACCAGCTTGCAAGAGCTTGAAGTTGGTCCTTAGTTTTCCTAACAGCCTTGTTACAAGAATGCACTAGCGGTGACTGCAGTTGTATCACTTGTTCTAAGGGTCTCATTAAGGTGGTTTGGTAAGTTCTAAGTTATCGGAGCAGATACAGTCCCGGCTTGTAGGCCGCTACGTCTTGCTCTAGGAATCTTTTGTACAAAGACAACATTCTCCACGGCCCCTCAAGTTCGCAAAGCTACCTTCATATCCGCTACTTCCTGATTTACTTCCTGATTAACGGTTGTGGGTGGGGAGTAGGGTCATCTCTTGGAGCATCTCCCAGGTGTCAGTTATTGAGACAATCAGTAACAGGAACGGGGAAGGAGCAGCAGTGTTTGCAAAGGATTGAAGCTGCGATTTAGAATAAGCCAGGTGACACTTATCGAGTGACATTTAAGCAATACTCTCGAAGTACATAGTCACCCAAGTAGATCTCCGGGAAGATAGTTTCAGGAAAACAGCCTCCGAGGCCAGTATCCAAGGCAAAGATACAGATGGGGGGGGCGGGGGGAGTAGGGACTCTTAAGTGACCCGGAGACTATCACCCAGAGCCTAATGGGCCGTTTATCAAGACTAACTTCTACTTCACGAAACTTGGAGCCCCTACAGACAAGCTGAGGAAGATTTTTCTACTTTGAAAGGATCACTCAGCTACCTGGAGAACGGGTGTGAGACTAGGAGACAGGCAACATGACCACTAACCCAGGTAAGCCACAAGAAATATTCTACAGAAGTAGGTCGCAACAGACCTGGATACAACCCTAAGCAGAACATACCTTCCAGATTAGAGGAAAGCAGGAACCGCACAGCGTGGGTTTCGCAACATTTAGCTACCCCCAAAGTGCTTTGCTTTCTCCTGCTTTTACAACCCTCCTAGCCCCCACAGCCCCGACGGAAAACTTATACCCACCCTACTGAAAAGTGAGACTTGAAGCTTGGACGCTTCACAGCCTCTGTTCTCCCCCAGCAACTGAGCCACTGCCCTGATTTTACAAGTGGGGCTTATTGTTTTGCTTAGGAAGTAACCCTTAGCTTCCTTAAAAGTGGCAGCTTCCCTGCCTCCTCCCCAACGCCTTTGGCTTTTAAAAGTTTAACTTTTAGAGAGAAACAGCACGAGTTCAGGCCTAACAAAGAGCAACCCCCACGTTCTTGTTGCCAGCAACTACTTCAAGGAAGGGCACTCAACCGTGCTTTTAAGGAAAAAAAAAAAAAAAAGCATCCCTCTCTTGCTTACAAAACACGAGCAGTAGGAGGGCTGGCGGCTCGTGAACGCCCGGAGCCAGTCAGGAGAGCCCGGGGAGCACCCGCCAAGCAGTCACAGGTACGGAAAAGGTTTTCCAGGACCCCACCGAAGCCCACCCGTGCTTTCAGCGTCTATAAGACTCCGCAAAGAAGTTTCCTGCAACCCAGCCTCTCCCGCATACCCCAAGCAGCTTAACACGTACTCTCCCCATCCCCGAGAGCGTTCTGACGCTGCCAGCCGCCTGCGCCGCCTTTTCAAGGGTCCGCGGGCGTGTTGTACGTCACTTCCGGGGCGGGGCAGGCAGGGCGGGGGCGGGGCCGGCGGGGGAGGGGAGCGCCAGATCCGCGCAGGCTCGCCGGCAATGCAGCCGCCGAGCTGAGTGCTTGACTATATATGGTCAAAGCTGGGGGCGAGCCGCGCGCGGGGCCGCGCTTCCGGGTTCGGGGCGTCCGCAGCGGCAGCGCGCAGGGCAGGCGCGAGCTGGCCTCGGAGCCCCGGCTTCGGACCGCCCCCTCCACGCCCGGCACGCCCGGTGCCGCCTTCCGGCTCCAGTCCCCGGGCTCGGCCTCGGCGAGGTGTAATTCGCAGCGCGGGCCGGCCCCGGAGGCTCTCGGCGAGCGCGGCGCGGTAACAAGTGGGCGAGGATGCCGTACGAGATCAGTAAGTGCCGCGGCGCGGGGCCCCCGAGCGGCCGGGTGCTGCCCCGGCCCCGGCCCCAGAGCCCTCGGCGCGGTGCGGTGGAGGGGGGGTTCTCGGCGCGGGGGAGGGGTGCGGGCGCCGGCCGGAGGCGTGGCGGAGCCGCTGTCTGGGGTGCGGGGCGGGACCCCCGCCGAAGGGGGGGCGCCCCCAAGTTGGCGCCGTGGGCCGAGCCGAAGGAGCCCCGCTGCTCCCGAAGGGCCTGGCCCTGGGCGCGGACCAGGAAGTCGTGCGGTCCCCGGAGCTCGTGGAAAGTGGAGGCCGCCCTCCCGGCGCAGTCAACAGGTGACCGGCTGAGACCGGTCCGGGTCCCCTTCTTCTCCCTTCTATCCCCGCCGTCCCCGCCCTGCTCTGACGTGCCCCGCCGCATTTGTGTCTCTACAGAGAAGGTGTTCGCCAGCCTCCCCCAGGTGGAGAGGGGCGTCTCCAAGATCATCGGCGGCGACCCTAAGGGCAACAATTTTCTGTACACCAATGGAAAGTGCGTCATCCTAAGGAACATCGACGTGAGTACCCCCTCCCCCGGGCGCGGTTCTGCTCCGGAGCCACTTTGGGATGGGGGAATTCACCTTCCCCTTCACCCCTCACCTCCTGCCCATTGGCCGGGGAGGGTGAAGGCGCCACGCCCCCTCTATCGGTAGCCACACCTAGGAGCCCCGGAAGCCGGCTTCAGATTCACCCAGGTCCCTTTCTCCTCTTTCTTGATGAGGAAACTGAAGCTTAGTTTGTTTCTGTATATGGTCATAGCACCCTGAAAGCGCCGGATCGCCTCTGATCTCGGAAGCTAAGCGGGGTCAGGCCTGGTTACTACGTGGATGGGAGATTAGATTAGTTCGTTCCTTAAAAGCAAGGGCTCCGGATTTGAGAGATCAGGCTGACCCAGTCGGCCGCTGCATGACCTTGAGAAGATTGGCGATTTGGGCCTCTCTGAGCCCAAGTTTCCTCATCTGTAAAACATGATGAGATGATGACCACTTCCACTTCCCCTGCTGGCTGGGCGGATGGAATGAATGAGCTGATGGCGTCCCTCAAGCCCAGCGGTGCCTGGTGCACGTTGAGCCCTTGCTGGATGGCACTCAGCTAACTCTGTTAATACCCTGGTCTTCCAGTGTGGCAGAGCCCGGACAAACACCCACGTCTCTGGGCCAGCCTGATCTGCCACCATGGATCTAAGCCCTAAAGCAAACAGGAAGTGGTGTGTTCCCATGAATCATGCTCTGCAGGCCTCCAGTACCCAGGCTGAAAAGGCTTCTAGAGCCAGCTCCTTGGGAAATCCTTGCAAGTTCATGTTATCCCTCTGTAATTGTTGGGGTGACCCAGTCTGTCAGCCTCCGTCCCTTCCTGGATTACACACTTAAATTTTGCTTCTCCCTTCCTCAACCTGAGTGATGGAATTGTAGGAGGGAGTTGGAGGTGCCCACCCGGCCATTGGGTGATTTCTCCCGTGCTGTGCTTAGTGGAGCGGCTGGCACAAAGGTGTATGAATTGATTGATTCTATAGGCCATAGGCATACAAGGGTTGTCAACTTAAAGTCAGCCTGATTTCCCTTGGTAGGTTGGGACTGTTGGTCAGACACACTTGTCCTCCAGGAGGCCAGCAACTGACTGAGGGAAGGAAGGGGTCTTTGGGCCTCAGTTTCCTTTGCTGTGAAAGGATAAGCCTCTTGGTCTGAAGAGCTGCTGGCACTCCCCCCATCCGTCTCCTTAAGCCGCTGCTGTTCCTCTGCTGGAAGACAGAGCTCTACCTGCCCAGGATTGCTGGGCACCTCAGATGAGGGGGTGGGTGGGTGTGAGTGTGCTTTGAAGGTGCTAACAACTTGCTAGTCAGATTCCTAGAAGGCCGAAACGGCCTTGCTTAGAACCGGAGAAACGTCACCAGGGATCTAATGGTAATGTCTGGAAGTCTCCAAAGTCAGGTCCCGAAGTTTTTGAGAAAATAAAAATTGAGACACCCCTAAAGAGATATTCAATAGTTTGGCAATTAAAATCCACTAACACATCCTCAGATACAGAGCAGTGGGATATTTGGTCTTGCCCCTAGCCAGGCCTTCCCTGTCATTGCAGTCCACTTTCACTTCCAGGGAGGGGCCTCACAAAAAGTACCTGCTGTGCATCTGGCCCTATGGTGGCTTCTTAAACTGCAGCATCTCTTTCCACCCCACATGGGCCTGTTCCTCTAAAGAGGAGTCAGACTTAGCAAGGTGAGGCAGGCCGGTAACTGGAGCTGCTTCTAGTGGAGAGGTCGTACAGGGACAGGCACCCCTTTGCAGAAAGCATTTCCCGGCTTGTGAAACCCATTCTGCCTGTTTCTGAGATCTGTATTCTTATTTCTTCCCCATGGTTTGCCATTTTCTCCTCAGGGGTTACCCTCTTTCCCTTCTCATCTATTTTTAAGTTTTTGCGATGCCAGGTCAGCACGAGATGCTACTAATATAGTCCTCCCTGGGCTGGATGTAGATCAGGCACTGAGGCTCTTGTTAGTTGGATGGGTAGACTGGGTACTCAAAGGTGGGTAAGATTTTTTTTTTTGTAGGGCAGAGTACTCTTGGAAAAAAAAGTGACATGAATTGGCATGACCATTCAGGAAGAAAGATGGTCTGGTTGGAATGCAGGCTCAGGGAGGAAAGAGGGAAGAAATGGAGATTAGGACCAGATCATGGAAGATGTAACAGATGTCTCATTGACATCTCAGACTCAACATACATACCCCAAGCCAAATTGGGGTTTCTCATGTGCTTTTCCTGTAAAAGGGAACACCATTCCTCCAGCTGTTCAGGTCCCAGACCTCGGACTCCTTTTTCACTTGCTGCTTCGCTTCTGTGCCACATTTAATTTTAACAAATCCTTCTGACTCCACATTCAGATGTCTTCAGAATCTAACAGATTTCCCATACTTCCTCTGCCTCCATCCCCAACTAAGCTGTCTTCCCCCACCTGAATTATTGCCCCCACAAACTCCTCAAAACCAAACAGGCTTCCCTGCTTTGATCCTTACTGCCCTGGGGTCTGTTCACAACACTGCTGCTGGAGTGGCTGAAACACAAGACAGGCCTCTAGTGGCGTCCCACCTCGGTGAAAGCCAGAGTCCTTACCAAGGCCTGGGCTCCAGCATTCTTGCCTCCTTGCTGCTTCTGGAGCATGCCACACATCTGTCTTGGGACCTGCTGGTTATTGCCTTTGCCTGGACATTCTTTCAGATAGCTGCGAGGTGTGCTCCTTGTCTTCTCTTTGGTTTCTTTGTATTTTTTAATTGGAGGTGGAGGCTCACTCCGTCACCCAGGCTGGAATGCAGTGGTGTGATCTTGGCTCACTGCAACCTCCACCTGCCGGGTTCAGGCGAATCTCCTGCCTCAGCCTCCCGAGTAGGGGGGACTACAGGTACATGCCAATACACCCGGCTAATTTTTGATTTTTTAGTAGATAACGGGGTTTCACTGTGTTGGCCAGGCTGATCTTGAACTCCCAACCTCAAGGGATCCGCTCGCCCACCTTGGCCTCCAAAAGTACTGGGGTATAGGTGCGAGCCACCACACCGGGCCTTTTCCCTTGGTTTCTACTTAGATGTCATCACCTTAATAGAGGGGCATCCCCAGAACAGAATTTTCCCTTCTCGGCCTTCTCTCTCGTTGCTGACAATAAGTAGGAAGCAAGCTAACAAGCAGCAGGCTACTGCTGCTTACAAGTGTATAGGTATTTGCCTGTCCCGCTAACGGCGGCAGCTCCAGGCGAGCAGAGCTTTCCCCTGTTTCAGTCACTGCCATGTCCTCGCCTAAAAGAGTGTCTGGCACACAGTAGGTGCTCAATGAGTTACTCATTGATTAAAAAGCCTGGAAAACCGGGCTGTGTCGTGAAGATAATAGGCAGCCACTCAAATGTTACTGCGAGAGAATAAGGAAAGCTCAGCTCAGTGTAGATTGCCAGACCTAAATTTTGTGGGATCTGCCTTTCAAACCTAAGAGGCAAGCACCCTTGCCAACTTTGCACTTGGAGCCCCCTCTGTCATTTGTTGACTTAAAAGCTGTGTTGTGAACCCAGCATAATGGCACTTCTTAAACTTGTAGAAAAAGGGTGTTTCTTGTCTATTTCTTTCAACACGTGCCATTGCCTCACCTGGAGAGGCAACTCTTCATTGTAGAGTGAAAAGACTATAATGGCCATCTAGAAAGTAATATTCCAGAAGGAGAGAGCTCTGAGAAGGGGATTCCAGTGAACCATGTGTACGCGGTGTTTGAGGGACGGTAGTACCCCACGGAGAAGGGATGGGTAGTCTGTGCTTCGGGGGTCTAAGGAAGGCTTCCTTCAGGTGCTGGTACCTCCTCGGTCTGGGGTGGTTCCTTGTAAGTTTCCTTAACCTACCTGCATCACCCCTGCCTCTTATGACCTCTGTGCAAAGACTGGGAAGGGTCACCGCTAGTGGCTGTGAACGAACCTGTTGGTGATTCTAAACAAGGCACGGGACCATCCTACACTAAAGAATTACCCAGCCTAAAATGCCAGTAGTGCCAGTAGTCCCTGTTTAGAAAGAAAAAAACAAACAAAAAACCAGCTTTTGCCTCACAACAGAGCCTCTCTTGTGTTGTGCCAGCCAGCCAGCAGATTTGCTATGCAGGCAAGTTTGGGGCCTGCTTTTTAAAGTATCCAGTTCCTAGATGCCAGAACTAAAATACACATTTGGAAAAGTGATGTTTATAAAATTGAGTTTCCGGGAGTGCAAGGTTTGTAGCAATTTAACACTGCTGGGAACCCAGGTGCAGTGTCAGCGGACTTTTCTCCTTGAACAGGGGGCAGGCCAAGTGGTGGGGGGGTACTGGGCTCACTCTTGGTTTCCCTTGGTGCGATCTGCCACCATTCACATGCAGAGGACGCCCCTGTGTTTCCTGCAGATTGGGGGTAATGGCAGCACAACAGATAGCTTGAGGACTGACCTAGCTGCTTCTCTGGAATTGCACGCCTGCTGAGTCCCTGCGTGTATCCAGATGGCCATTGGCCTGTGGGGGTGCAGAATGGAGGCCCTACCCGCATGGAGCTCACTGTCCTGGGTGGGAGTGAAATAAACTCTAGGTGGCAGAAGGAAGTGGTGCGTTGGATTATCACCTGGGCGCAAACAAGCTGGCAGCAGCGCCTGCCAGGTGCAGAGCCAGGAACTTCTAGGCCTTCAGTCTGACCACCTGATGGCCGGGGAAGCAGAGGGCAGTGGGGGAGCCTTCATCTCAGCAGAATCTGAGTGGCTGCAGATGCCAGTCAGAACACTGGGCTCCTGCGCATGGGACCACATCCGGGAGGTCCGAAGGGCCCGGTGCTTATGGGCTGTGACTGTGGCACTGAGCGTGAGGGGAGTGGACAGGACCCAGGCTGGGAGGTCCTGGTGTGCCGTGGTGGCAGGTGGCTCACACAGCCCTACCATAGCCCAGCCCTGCTCTGAAGGCCACTGGAGCCATTCAGACGTCTCACAGACAAGTCATCGGATCAAGCCTACCGTAAGGAGAAGTTCTGTATCTTAAGATCTGAGGCCAATTAGGAAGCTGCTCAAAGATGAAGAAGGCGTCAGCGCGGTGGTGCAGCCATCTCTGGCTCACATGTTTCCCGCACATATTTACTAAGCCCTTGTCTTGGCAATCCTTACCCTAAGCCACAGAGCACCAGGATTAAAATCAGTGATTTTCAGGGAGGGGCGGTTTTCCCCCACCTCATTCCCCTGAGGGATATCTGGCATTGTTTGTAGACATTTTTGTGCCATTGGTATCTGACGTCAGGGATGTGGCCAAACATTCTCCAAGGTACATGGCCATCCTTCCGCAAATAACTGTCCATCCCCAAATGTCAGTGGTACCAAGTTTGAAAACTCTGGTAAAGAACCTTCGAAGGCGCCAGGTTAAGTGCTTCAAAAGAACAATGCCCTGGGTGCTCTGGGAGTGTGAGGAAGGAGCCAGCTGTGCCACAGAGTAGCGGGGACAGCTGCTGGAGAAGTGGCGCATTTGAGTTGGGTCTTGAAGGATGAATAAGAGTTCTCCAGGAGGAGTGTTGAGACACATGGCATGCCACAGAGTAGCGGGTACAGCTGCTGGAGAAGTGGCACATTTGAGTTGGGTATTGAAGGATGAATAAGAGTTCTCCAGGAGGAGTGTTGAGACATGGCAGAAGTGGGGCGAGACCAGGCAGGAAACAGCATGTGCACCTGGGTCCTTCGGCCCTACTGTGGCCTCCTGTGGGTTGCTTTTGGTACATGTCTTGCCCTATTGGAGGTAAGGGGAGGGATACCGAAGCCATCTTTGAGGTAAGAGAAAAGGTTTAGCCTCATGCTTAAGACTAGTGGAGAGATGGTTCTTTGGAGCGTGACCTCCACCTTCTGCATGGCCCTTGTTAGGAACAGCTGTGGACACAGGCAAGGGCCCTCTGCATCTCTTCACCATCTCAGTGATGGGCGGGCACTCCCTGCCCTGGCGATGTGCCTGCTTCTTAGACCTGTGGGTCCTCAGCTTTGGTCACCTTGCTAGTCACTTCTACATGTGGGTCCTGCCTGCTCTCCAGGGTCTTACCCAGAGAAAGGCCAGCAGCCCACCCCTACCCTACCCCTGCCCCACTGTCCAATCCAGTGCATACCCCTGAGCACCTCTCTGTTCTTTGCTGAGTATATTTCGTGCTGGTCTGTGGCTGACACTTGGTATGCTTGCCACTTCTGTTTCCACGCCTGCGAGAGTGGGGGAGGAATGTTATCATGGGATCAGTGTAAGGTTTAACTGAGCTAATTCATAAAGCGTCTTCAGAAGGTTGTCTGGGCCCTGGCGGGGACCTCTGCTTTTGTCTTCGTGACTGCTCTGCTGGGTGGATGCCCTCATCTCTCCTTTGAGAGGTGAGGATGCTGAACCTCTGGAAGGTACTGGGATTTGAACCCTGGCAGCCACCCCCAGGTCTACTTTTTCGACTCATCTGTTAAGGCCCTCGTGGGCCCTGGGTGGGGAGGAGTAGTCCAGGGGAAGACTGAAAAGGGAGGTGGCGGTGACCTGCTCACACGTAGTCCAGTGAGGGCTGCTGCTGTGCAGGGCCACCCAGTGAGTTCCCCCAGGCCTGTTCAAAGCATCTGAGGCTGAGCTGGGAGGCAGGAAGGGAAAGTCGTTCAGGACATGGCGACCTGTGAGTGACCACACCCCTGTCCACAGCCAGCTCAAGGAGCTGCCTGTGCACTGTTCGGAAGCACACAGCTGGTTGGCCAGTGCAGACTTTATTCTCTGCGTTCAAGAATCACACTAACATTGGGACCAACTGTAAGAAACAGAACAAAACCACAGGGAGGAGTAAAGGCCACCATAGATGGTCCCTGATTTGCAGTGGCATGACCTGGGATGGCATGAAGGTGGCAAGCATTCGGTACCTCCCTTGACTCACCGTGGTGTTAGTTACGTGCTCATAACCCATGATGAGTCAGGAGCAACTGGCCCTGAGTTCAGGTCTGGCGCTGCCACTTACCAGCTGGGTGGCCTGGGGCACATCGCTAAGTGTCTGCCTTAGTTTCTTCGTCATGTGGGATTATGAGGTTACCTTCCTTACAGCAGGTGTTGTGAGGTTTCAAAGAGAATGCACTAAGGGCCCACCCAGGGCCTGAGAGTGGATAGTAAGTGGCCGGTGGGGATTTGTTTCTTCATAAACAGCTACCAGGCTGCAGCCAAGTTCTGGTCTTTGTGGGTATTTGGCAGCTGCAGTGGTGAGTCAGGTGTGAACCCTCCGCACTGTGGTGCAGAAGGTAGGTGGGGCACAGGTGATGTGTGCTCCAAGGTGGCAAGTAGTGCGGGCAGTGGGGTGGGAGTCAGGGAAGATGGGGTTCAGGGTGGGAGAGATCATTTCTAGCTTGGAGCATCAGGGAAGGCTTCTTGGAGGAGATGGCCTTTGTCTGGGCCTTAGAGGATAATTAGGAGAAGGCATTGTGTCGCAGAAGTTTACGTTCCTGCTTTGGAGCTGAGGTTTTTTGCTGTCATTCAGCCTTGCCCTTAGTTGTAGTCACCAGTGAACAGAAGGGCCCTGGCCAGTTGTGTTTATGCGGGTCAGTTACAGCAGTGACGGCTTTCAGCCTCTGTTGCTTGCAGGAGCTTGGAGTATTTACAAAGCTAATGCCCTGACTGGAAACTCAGGCTCACTCGGCCTGGGTGTACCATGGAGGATGCCTGAGACTTTCTCTGGGGTTCCCGGGGACAGTCGGCAGCGAAAGGAGAGCACAGGAGGCCCCTTCGTCAACATTGACTGCTGAAATGTTTTTTGCTTGGGCAGGTATCTCCAACCTTCTAGCATGTTCCATCAGGTTCACTGTGGGCCAGGAGCGGAGATACCAGTGCCAAGCCTTGAGACCCAAGCCCCAGGACCCAGGGTCATCACAGCCTACCTATAAATTGGAGTAGTGACCTCTGACCCCTCCGTCACCACCTGAGACTGGGAGGACATAGGAAAGTAAGAGAGCTTTGCGGGGCTCGCTAATTGTAAGTGATGCTGCCTGGGCATAGCAGAGTGAAGTAAATGTTGCTTCTGTGCGCTTGTTTGCATGACCTGTGTATTAGAGTGAGTCTCAAAGGCGGGACAGAAATTGGACAGGTGCTGGGGGGAGTTTGTTTAGGTTTTCCATTCAACAGGATTCTCAGAAAAAGACCAGCTATTCCTGGGCAGGACGCCTCAGTGCACAGGTGGGAGGCAGGGGCTGGTGGGTGGGACCTGAGCATGGTGTGACAAAGTAGAATGGCCTTCCGGGGTCAAGTCCAAAGCTTCTGCTTCAAAAGGGCACCACTGGGCCTTGAACCAGGCCCTGTGTTGGCAGGGCTGGGTGCTGTCACGTGCCGAAGTCCGTAGGTCCTGGGTCTGCATCACGTGTGTGACTCCTTGATTGCTGGCTGGTGTCCTTCATGTTCTCAGAGGCCCCCTGGCCTCCTCCAGGGGTGGTGGCAGAATTCTGGGGCTTGTCTCGAGGTCTCGTCCCAGCCCCAGCTCGGGCCCTCACAGGCCCTGACCCCCAGGTGTGGAGGTCACTGGGGAAGGGGTCTGGGGCCAGCACGGTAGAGGGGATGCACCTGTTCTGTCCTCAAGGGTGGGGGTGAGGGGCCGTGGGTTGGGGTAGTCGGCCCAAGGAGTGACTGGCAACATCAAGGCAGCAGCAGGGCAGCGATGAGTAGGCTGAAGCCTGGAGGGAGCTCAGGAAGGGTGGGTTGCAAGCCTGATTACCTCAGGGCCGGGATTTGAAGACTCCTGGCTTGGTGGATGGTGGAGATGAATTCCAGAGCAGTTATCGCTTTTCCCAGGAGGAACAGGAAGACTGCACTGACAATGGTGGAGGTGAAAGAGAAGGTGGGCTGGGAGTTGGCAAGGAAAGCTGGGCAGGCCTGGGGTGAGGACTGAACGGCAGCCTCCCACTGCCAGAGCTGGCCCAGCCTGCAGCAGCACGAGAAGAAAGCCTGGGAGGAGGGGTGTCCCTGAGTGGGCAACTCCAAGGCTCCTCATGGCGGTCTCCCCCAGCCCCCTAGGGAGACGGAGAGACGGCACTTTTGCCCCACAGCAGCACTGGGGCTCCTGGAATTGGCTTCCTGCCCTCCCTGTTCGTTTTCCCTATTTCAGAGTTTTTCCCCAAATAAGCTTCTCAACCCCCAATCTCATTCTTCTTCCCCAAGATGGCAGGAGAGGGAGGAGGCTGGGGAGAGAGGGGCACTCTGAGGGTATCAAGGTGCCATCTCGACCCAGCTGGTGGGGACAGAGCCTCACAGGCCGAGTGACATGTGGGGGTGGGAGGTATCTTTCTGGCTGTAGTAAGCAGCCTCCTGCTGCGAGCTGAGGAGCTGGGGAGGAGGCTGCTCTGACTCAGATGTAAGTCATTATCTGCAGTTTGGAGTATCTCAGCCCCCACCGCTGACCCAGTTGTATTTAGAATACAAACGAGAGTGAGTGATTCATCAGCTGGCAGTATTCTGGTGCCCTTTGGGGTTTTTACACACAGCCCTGACCATTTAGGGGAAGGAATTTTTAGGGGCAGAACTTCCTCCCAGGCCCCTGCCTAGTCATCTTCCATCTCTGGATGCCCTCGCCTGCCGAAGGCGCGTGGGAGCCCCACCCTTTCTATGGCAGTGTGGCCTGGGGAGGAGGTTGCCCAGGCTGGGAGAGCCCATGAGGCCATCTGTCTGGGGGGATGGGCAGGTGCCCCTGTATGTGAGCGTGAGACCTCCCCCACCCCCAGTCAGCTGTGAGTGGACACCGAACAGGGTCTTGGAGGGCTGCCTGTTAACTGGATAATTTTCTTGCCAGGTGTTTTGGGTAGGGATTTGTCAATGTCAGAACATGAAGGACTAATTGGAGTGGGAGAGGGTTGGATTGGGCAGACATTTAATAGATAGCCAGTATCTTAGTTTTATTGAGGTGTAATTTAGATACAGTAGAATTTGTCAGTATTCAGTGTGTGGCTTGGATCTTGGCAGATACCTATATAGTCCCATAACCACCACCCCAGTCATGACAAAACGTTCCAGGCACTCCGGAAGGTGCCCCCCCGACCCCTTCCACCCTGGCCCCCAGCAGCTGCTTCTCTGCTTTCTGTCATTGGGGTTGCCTTTTCTGAAATCCTCTTTCATATGAAGTGAGAGGCAACATGTAGTCTTTTCTGTCTGGCTTTTTCACTTCGCATAGTGTGTTGGAGATTGATAGCTGGTGTTGAGTGCATTTGTACTTTGTTCCTTTTTATCACTAAGCAGTGCAGTCTGTTGCATGTTTCTCTGTTCACCTGTTGATGGATATTTGGGTGTTTCCAGTTTTTGGCCATTGCAAAGAAAGCTTCTGTGAGCATTGCTCACATGTGTTTTGGTGGACACGTGCTTGCATTTCTCCAGGGCAGATACCTAGGAGTGGGGTTGCTGGTGTTTGGTGTGAGTAGTGTCTGTTTAGGTTTATAAATAACCTGCCCAACTCTTTTCCTACTGTACCGTTTTGCATGTCCACCAGCGGTGTGAACATTCCAGTGTCCCCACCCCTCTACCCTTGCCAGCTCTTGGTGATGTCAGTCTTTTCTTTTTATTGATTCTAGTGAGTATGGAGTGGGGAGTGGTATTCCGTTGTAGTTTTGTCTTGGGTTTCCCAAGACTAATGACACTGAGTGCTTTTTCATGTGCTTACTTGTCGTTCATAATATCTTCTTTGGATAGAGACCTTGATACATTCTAATTTCACTGGCAAATGATTATCCCAAAATGGATTAATTTATGATAAGTGTCTATTACATCACATAATGCTGTGTTAAGTCTTAGGGATGAAAGAGAAGATCTGTGTAAACTTCTTTTTTTCTCCCCAAAACCACTTATTGAGATGGCTAGTGAGATAAAGGTCATGTGAAGCAGGTCACAGCAGAGTTGGAGGAGATGGACAGGAATGCTAGGGACTCTGATGTGTGTTGTGCCATCCCTGGGGACGTGTGAAATGATCTGGAAGCGCAGAAGAGTGTTATGGGTAGCTTGGGCCGTACTCGGAGGCTTCATGGAGGAGGGAACGCTTCCGTTAGGCCTGATGGGTGAGTGGGTGTCCGCAGGCAAGGAGAGGTGCTGGCTGAAGGCACAGACTGCGCAGAAATGTGGAGTTAAACAGGATGGCGGAAGGTGGGCGGAAATCGGGGTGTATACTTCTGTGGTCTCAGTCTCGTGAGATGGGGGCAGTGTGGGGATCTTGTGACCTGGAGGCCCCTCAGGGCTTGGAGGAGGGGTCTAAGGGAGATGAGGGGTGGGGTGGCAGCAGGTGGGGTCATGCTAGGGGTGCCCGGGCAGCCTCACAGGAATCTGATGTGTCCTAAGCCTCAAGCCAGCAGGAAGCTGCCTCTTTCAAAGAGTACTTGGTTTGTGAAAAGCTGACAGCAGGTATCAGAGATTAGATGGCCACGTCTTTATTCCCTCCTGAAAGAAAGCTACACTGTGGAGACAGATTGAGAGCAGCCCAGTGTGTGTGTGTGTTTCTGTTTCACTGAGGCCTCGCGTGTGTGTGCATGCGGGGAGGGAGGCGCAGGGATCTACTTTTAGCACATTACATGTTAGAACCTCATTGCTGAAGACGCTTCTAGGCTCAAATGTTGGCCCCATTTTTGCCACAAAGTCCACCCAGCCTTTGATCTGTGCTGTGAAAGGGAGTGGGGAATCGACTTTCCTTTCCAAACCCAGGTTTTTGATAGGGAGGGCTCCCACAGCTTGTCCTGCCCCACTCCTGTGCAGCACAGCCAGGTGCCGCGTTTGGGGTCCAGCATTGACTGGCAGCCGGGAGAGTTGGTCCTGAACAGGGAAGAGAACAGAGCACTGGAATGAATGCAGCTTCCCACAAATGGGAGGGAGTAGAACCAGTGCTTCTTGCTCTAATCCAACTTTTGGTTTGTGTATGTGATTCACTGATACACTTGTTCTGTATTATGGAAAGTACAGAAAAGGAAAGAAATCACCTTGTACAATTACAGACTAAAGAAAATAAATTAAAGTAACATAAAATTCTATCACCCAGAAATAGGTGGGCACGCATTAGGTATGTAGGCAAGTGATACGCTTCTGCGATTTCCTTCATGAAGGTTTTAGCTTCAGTGTTTCTTTGTACACCCCTTTCACCCCAAATCTGTTGATGTGGAGAACTGGAAGCTTGACTGCTTCTCCTTCCTTCTGTTCATTTCGGGGTCTCCTCCTGCAGAACCCAGCCCTTGCTGACATCTACACGGAGCACGCCCATCAGGTGGTGGTGGCCAAGTATGCGCCCAGCGGATTCTACATTGCCTCTGGAGGTACTGTACGGGGGCAAGGCTCGTGGACACTTACGGAGGCCTGGGTGGCGCTCAGGGCCCAGGGCGAAGCTGGGCTTCTGGCCTTGGGAGAGTGGGAGGAGGGAGGTGGGGGGTGGGGGAGCAGGCTGGGGGTAGTGGGTTAGTTGAGGGGAGCCAGTGTAATTAGTTTCAGCTGAGGTTGATAAGGAATGTATAAGCCAGGCTTGTCCAACCGGCGGCCCACGAGCTGCATGTGGTCCAGGACGGCTTTGAATGCAGCCCAACACAAATTCGTAAACTTTTTAAAACATGAGGTGTTTTTGCTTTGCTTTGCTCTTTTCTCTTTTCAAGCTTATCAGGTATCATTAGTATTAGTGTATTGTATCTGTGGCCCAGGGAAGCCAAAAGATTGGACACCCCTGGTATAAGCTACCAAAATGCCCCTTTTCAAAACTGGCCTTAGTTCTAGAACAGAAAGTACACTTTCTAGTTTGTAGTGTTCCAGTTAGTTCCAGCTTGGAGGTCAGCAGAAATGCCACCATGAGATTGGCCAGGGACCTTTTGCAGGAAGCCGTGGCATGGTATGTTGGAGCCCGTGTGGGCCGTGTGTGTGTGTGTGTGTGTGTGTGTGTGTGCGTGCGAGAGAGAGAGAGAGAGAGAATTGATGTTTTGTTTTGTGTCATCCTTACCCGCTGCTCCTTTCCCAGTGCTAGCACAATGCTGGCCTCCAGGCCAGTGCTCACGTTTTATTTGTGGACTGGGCCTTTGCTCTCTGCAGCCTGGGCTTTTGTGTGGCTCAGTGGGAGGCTAGGCAGAGGCGGGGGGGTGGAGAGATCTTTCCTCTTGAAGGATGTTTTTTTATTCACTTAGTTCTTTTGACGTAGAGCTTTTCCTGTATACAGATGGAAATAAGAGGCACAGGAGTAAGAGTGGTACCCCTTCTAGCGTGGTGGCCCACTCATTCATTCACTCACTCATTCATCCATAAGCTCAACAGATAACTACTACCTGCCTTGCCTAGCCATCTGCAGCCCAGGGAGGCCAAGTGAGTAAGCTGATGTGGGGCTCTCTGGAGAGTGACGACTATGACCGGATTGCTGAGAGAGCTAAGCAGCCAGTAGGGGAGGGCAGGATTCACGATACCGTGGCCCTCTGCCTGTACCACCCTGCGTGTGCACAGCAGCCTGTCCTGAAGGGTGTGTGGGAGATGGTGGGCCTTGGGGTTGGGGAAGACCTGGGTTTGGCTTCGTCTTAGTCTGGTTTGTACTGTTATGACAGAATACCACAGACTAGGTAATTTACAACTAACAGAAATGTATTGGCTCACAGTTCTTGGGGCTGGGCAGTTGGACAGCAGGGGCCGGTATCTGTCAGGAGCCTTCTGCTGAGTCATTCCATGGCGGAGGAGCAAAGAGAGAGAGAAGAGGGGCTGGGCTTGTCCTTTTATCAGGAAGCCACTCGTGTCATAATACCCATTCCTGAGGACAGAGTCCTCCTGGCCTAATTACCTCTCCATAGGCCCCATCTGCAAACACTGGTGCGTTGGGGATTAAGTTTCCAGTACATGCTTTTGGAGGGGGCACATTCAGACCATGGCAGCCTCTTATTGGCTGCATAGCCTTAATTGAGTAACTCACCTTCCTGTGCCTGAATTTTCTCCTCCAAACTGGGGCTGCTAGTGCCTGCCTCGTAGGGTGTGGTGAAGGAGCCAGTAAGGCGTGGACGTGCCCTGAATGGCTCTTGCACTAATGGGTACTTACCCCCTGGGTGACCCATTACCTGTCACAAAACTGAGGCTCTGTTCTGACCAAGCCAGGCCGCTGGGTGAGCTGGCTGGCTGCTGTTGGCGGTCGGCCGTGCTCACGGTGAAGGGTTGGGCCCACAGTCTGGCTCATAGTAGGCATTTAATGGTTTTGTATTTAGATCTTCTCCAGCTCCATCTGTAAAACACGTTCTCATTTATATCCCATGATTTATTTAGCTCCGTGATTTATTTTTTCCCCAAGCCCTGCTTGCCAGCAAAAGTCTCTTCATTTAAAGCCCCAAGATTTGGCCCGAATGTCTCTACATGTTTAACACAGAGCCGAGTGCTCTGAGAAGTGTCTTCTCAGGAGAAGAATGCAGTTGGCGAGGGCCTCCGCCCCTGCCTGGCACAATGTCCCTGCCCTGTCAGCTGCAAGCGGAGAGCCTGCGGGCCCAGGCCTGCCCTCTCTCCAGTTCCCAGAAGAGTGTCCAGTGAGACAGAAATCAATGGAAGGCTGTTGCGGAGACCGTTGCAAAGGACAAAAACCACATAAATAAGTGGCCATCGTGGGATGCTGTCCTCCCTGAAAAGTGCCCTGATTTTGTGGAAGAGCTAAGAGAGTTTTGGGCCATCCTCAGGTCCAGATGTTGGGCGAGATCACATTTTATGTTTCTAATACATTTCTTTGAATAGAGCAAAGCAATTGTTAAGGCTTACATTGGAACGTTCGCTGCAGAGATGAAGTGGCGCTAAAAATAGTGTGGTGGGGGGTGATTTGGAGGGAGGGGTCTGAGAAAGAGCTGTGCTGGCTCACTAAGTGGGTTATCTGGCAGCTGGCCCCAACCCTCTGCGGATCTTTAGACCCTGTCAGTCTGGCTGGTTCCTGACTGCTGAGGGGTTGAAGCTTGGGAAGGGCCCTGCATCTGCAAGCCTCTGGCACTGAACACAATGGTCAGTCTGCCCTCTGGGAGCCCACATTCCCACGGGGCTGTCTTCAGAGTGCAGGGGTCATTTCTGGGGCAGACCCAGGTCTCCTTTTCCTGAGGTTATTTCCATGCTACTGTTCTGTCTGCCTTGGCGCTGGGGCCATGGTTCCAGGCTGCCCTTGGGAGTCAGCGAGGGCCATGTAACAGGCGTGTGGTTTGGCGGTAGGCCCATGGCAGGCTTCCTGGAGGAAGGGGCCATTAGAAGTGGCCCACCAGAGATGGCTCAGCTCGTGGATTATGCCTGAGCCCAGGGCCCGAGCACAGTGGCTCTTCTTGGTGCAGTCCCTTGTCTCCGTGAGTTTATGGAGAGAAGGAGCCCTCCCCATCCTCACTCTGTCCCCTGCACTGCTGGTGACTAACAGCTGAAGGTGTGCCTCTATTTTCACCTCCCCTCTGGACTCTTAGCAGGGCAGGCACTTGGCCTGTTGGGCTCACTGCTCTGCCTCCAGCATGGCATTTGACACCCAGCCGGCCCTCAGTCAGTGTTTGGCAACTGCATCAGGGTTGTCCTCGTTAGATTGGGGTCTGAGTGCTCGCTCCCTAGGTCCCACTGTCTCTTTCCTACCCCAACTACTTTGGAGAAGAATTAGAAAAATAAGCAGGATCCAATGGGGGAGGGGGCTGATGCTCTGGTAGGGGAGGCAGTAGGAAAACAGCTGGGAAACCAGGCCTGGGATGGAATCTGAGCTGATGGGCAGAGCAGGCAGTGGCTTGCTGAGCCCAGGGAGGTGGGACAGCTGGGCTGACCTGTGTGAGAGGGTGGGATGCCCTCTGCCTTGTCCTGGAGAGCATTGTCTTCTCCCTGGGGCAGCATGGGCCTGGACGGGCCTGAGCACAGCAGACCACGCGGTCACATGTGCATGTGTGAATGTGTGTCTGCATATGTGTGCGTGTGTGGTCATGTGTACATGTGTGAGTATGTATGCTCCTGAGTGTATATGTGTGTCCTTCCTATACACACAGTGCTCCCCTCCAATGCTGCCAGCCTGTGGTGACTTCCTCTTCTGACCCCTTCTTCCCCCGCAGCCTGTTTTATCAGTGAAGGGACTTCACTAAGCAGATCTGCAGGTCCCCTTTGGAGCTCACCTCGGGCAGCACAGCAGGTAGTCTTCCTGGACCTCGCGCAGAGGACTGGGCCCTTCTGGGACTCCCCTTAGTTAGTGCTGTTCTCTGGATTTGGCATCTCCGCTTGCGTGTCCCCGCAACTGGACTGAGAGCGGGATGGTTATGTGCATCTCAGGGCCTGGCTCATTCGAGGCTCGGGCTGTGTGTCTGCCCACAAGCAAGGCATCTTTGTGGCCTGTGCAGAGCCTCAGTTAATTCATGGACTAGTTCCACCTGACTCGTAATGAGCTCTTGCTGTGCACTGAGGACTAGTTGGAGACTTTGCACATGTTAACTCGTGGAGCCTACGGCAGCCCTGTGAGTGATTCGGTTATTTCCCCTCTTCTGGATGAGGACACAGGCCACATTGCTTGCTGAGCCCCACAAAGCCTGTATGTGGCAGAGGCTGGATTCGAACCCAAGGCCTGGCTCTTAGCTGCTGCCCTCCCTTGAGCTGCTCAGCTCCACCAAGAAAACAAAAGCTCTTTTCACTGGAAGCTGCTGTAGAGTTGTGATGGGTGTTAACGTGGCCTGAGGATCCTCTTAAAAAGGTGCCCTTACCTGCTTAGCAGATGGGGCTGAGGTTTTAAGCCGTGAAGCCTTGAGATAGTCTAGAATGCTCCCATTTCTTCACACCAACACAGTGCTCATTTGGAGAGGGTGTGTCAGGATTGGGACTTGGTACTTGGTGACAGGATCGTGGTGGGGGTTTGGGGGTACGTGGCCCCCAGTGTTGCTTCTGTTACAATTGGCTGCCCACGCTCCGGTGAGGAGAGAATCAGCATCAAGTTCTGTGTGTAGTTCTCCTTCCCCCGCAACACCCACCTGCTACTCTCACAAAGGAATCTTACGCTTGAATTCCTGTGAGTCGCGGAACTGCTCAGTGTGTGAGTGAGGCTGCTGATTTGCCAGGCAGCAGCACGCTGTGGGAAGCTGCACAGGGAGCCAGGTCTGCAGGCCCGGGCGGAGGCCGCCAGATCATGCTGAGGCATCGCACTGGGCAGCACGCTGCACCCTCACAGCTCTGCACCTCATTTCCAGAAGTCACTGCAGCAGCTGCACAGGACAGGCAGGTGTAGCCAGCGTCGTCCCATTCCACAAAAGTGGCCTGAGGCCCACATGTCATTCTGATGCCCCTACAAGAAAAGAAACAGGGAGAAAACTCAACTGCTTCCTGGCATATGGGAGTTTGCCATCATGTGTCCCCGAAGCAGGGTTTGTTATCCAGATGATCTCTGGCAAAATGCAGAGGCCCCGAATGGCAGGCCTCTGGAGGCCACGGGTTCTGACTTAAGAGTGGCTGAATATCGTAGCCCTAAGACACCTTCTCTTCACTAGGGTTTTTGCTCTAGAAAGCCTAAGCAACCAGACATGCTGAGTGGGCCTATGGCCACGTGGCCCTGGCCTGGCAGTGACATGTGGCTCTCACCCCACCCCGCC
This sequence comes from Macaca nemestrina, assembly GCF_043159975.1. Lineage (NCBI taxonomy): Eukaryota > Metazoa > Chordata > Mammalia > Primates > Cercopithecidae > Macaca > Macaca nemestrina. Next base: position 187,445,298 of record NC_092127.1, read on the forward strand.
TCACTGTGCCCCACAGATGTGTCTGGGAAGCTGAGGATCTGGGATACCACGCAGAAGGAGCACCTGTTGAAGTATGAGTACCAGCCTTTCGCTGGGAAGATCAAAGACATTGCTTGGACTGAAGACAGTAAGAGGATCGCCGTGGTCGGGGAAGGAAGAGAGAAGTGAGTCACTACTCTCAGCCCCTCCCTGCCCTGTTCCCGTGGCTCATGTGTCCATGTGCCATGACCCTGGTGGGAGGGGGATGCGCTGATGTGGGTACTAACTTGGACTCGTGAGGGTTGAGCTCCCAGTAGGTGCCGGGCCCTGTCAGGACTGGCTGCGGCCACAGGTGAGGCAGAACTCCACATCCCAGTGGGTTTGCCCCCAGGGCCCAGCACTTGTGTATCTTTCTGACGTCCTGAGTCCCTTGCCTCCTAGAACCCCAGCTGTCATGCCCACCTACAGGCAGCAAGAAGGGGACAGAGTGAAAGAGCAACACCACTTCCGTTGGGGTCCCTCACAGCAGCTGCCCCATGAAGCTGCCAGGGAAGCTAAACTGTTTCTTCCAGCTGGGCACCTCCCCCAAGGGTCCCTGATGGAGGAGGGAGGAGCAGTGGCTGCTGGCTGGGTGGCACTTGGTGGCTACTGACCTCAGGGGCCTAGTGACTGGTGAGGTCAGTGCTGGAACCCAGGTTTTTTTAATTCAAGAGAGTCAGAGTTCCCCCTGCAGCACCATGGCTGGCCATAAGCCCTTGAACTTGACAGTGGCATGTCTGTTCTTCACTCCAAGGCACTTTCTCGTACATGTTCTGGTAGGTGTTTTTCCATGGCTTTTCAACTCATCCCTGTTGGTCTTAATTCCTTCTTTATTCAGTAGCAAATAGTAACTAAAACAGTTTTTGTTGAGTGTCAGCCAAGAATAGGGCATCTCATTCCTGTAGGGAATGGTAACTGTTCCCTCCCAACAGAACTGTAAGGAGAGTGGTGAAGCCATAAAGATAGCCCCGGGCCCTGTGGCGTGGGGCCCCACAGACATACACACGCAACCCCTTCCCGAAGGTGCTGGCTTGCTCCATTTTGTTATTGGGTCCTTTGGACAAATGCCTCGTGGAGCCAGAACCCTGGTGCTTCCCTCGTTTGTCCCTGTGGCATTCTGAGCTGCCTGCTAACAGTCACTCCATCCTCTGTGCACTGGCAGCTCAGCTGTCAGATTGCTTACCAACCTGGGATTGATTTTTTTTTTGTATTTTTTTGTCTTCCATCCTTCTCATTGGGTCAAGGTTTGGAGCAGTCTTCCTATGGGATAGTGGCTCTTCTGTGGGTGAGATCACAGGACACAACAAAGTCATCAACAGTGTGGACATCAAGCAGAGCCGGCCATACCGGCTGGCCACAGGAAGCGATGATAACTGCGCTGCATTCTTTGAGGGACCCCCATTCAAGTTCAAGTTCACAATTGGCGTAAGTGAACTTCACTTTCTGGGTGAAATTTATGGTTTGTATATGAGGCTGGCAGAGGCTGAGCCTGTTTAGGTGCTGATGGCAGAGACCACAGCACATGCCACGTATACCGTGATACACAGATAGAAGTGGGCTCCCAGGGGTGTGCAAAGAGAGGGAGGGCTCCCCCACCCAGCACTCGTCCTCCCCTGGCCCTTAGCTGGGCATGGATGGTTCCCACAAGGAAGGGCCCTGCCCTAGGACAATGTGCGCATGTCAGGGGTTGGGGCAGGGACGTCCCTGAGGCTGTGTAACCAGGCGAGCATCTGGGGCTAGAGGTGTTCATTAGAGAGGGGAGCCTACGGGGCCTGCTGTTAGCTGGGCCACCAAAGTGGCAGAGGAAAGGAGCTTGCAGGACATCCAGATTGGTCTCTCAGGGGGCCTCCCCTAGAGACAGCGAGGGCAGTGGTACGCCTGCAAAGTGACAAACGGTTAGAAGACTAAAAGATACTGTGTGGAAGAAATGTGCCAGAAATGCAGTATTGGAGTGCCGCAGGCTTTGGGTGTAGCTGGCAGCATCTCAGGCCCACGCTGTGCATGCACCCCGCCTCAGGCAGGCACCCAGGCCTCGCCAAGCCTCCTCACTTCTGTGCTGCAAGATGGGGGTGTGCGGGGGCCAGCAGCATCTGAGGGTTTTGACTATGAATTTGAAGTAGGAGAGCCACCTGGCAGGTCTGGAGCATCTGTGATGCCCATTTTCCTGCCCCAGCCTTGTAGGAGTGAGGGGAGGAGCCCAGCAGCCAGTCTCAGCACAGCCCCACGGCTCTGCCCCGGCTTTCCCCATCCCGCTTGTGCTTGCGCTGAGGATGGACAAGAACAACGGACCCAGAAATGTGCATTTTAGGGACTATTGACGTCCTTGGAGGAGGTTGTGTTTGCAGATTGGACCAAGGTCTCGGGACTCCTTCTCTTGGGACCATCAGTGGTTTCACTGTCTGCCTCATGGAGGATTAATGAGATCATGTCCTTAAAGTGGCTCAGTGAGGAGCACTGTCTATTTTAGTGACGTCATGCCATGAATCATAAATAGCCTGCACAGTGCAGCTGGAAAGGGTGAGGACAGGACCCATAAAGTGGGCAGAATTTCCAGAGACTGTTCTTGGCTTAGGGTACAGGAGGGCTTTCCAAGGATGCCCGGTTCATAGTGAAACAGGCTTCATTTTGTCGCGGAGCCGCAGGCTGAGCCTAGCCGGGCAGGTGAAAGCTTAGGGAGGCTCACTGTATACAGCTGAACACGCGGCAGCTCTCAGACCCTGCTCTTGTGGCTACCGCCTAACGGGTAGATAGCGGAGACCTGGCTATTTTGGGAGCGGTATTGAAGGCTGTGGCTTCAGGCCATGTTTCTTCACTGGGGTGGAGGCACTGCAGAGTAGGGTGAGTAACACTGAGTCAGCTGTACACCCCATCTCAGCCCAGGGTGGGAGGAAGCAGCTCAGAGGCTTCTGTGGTAGCCGGAAGCCGGCTGTGGGTGGGGGCTCCTTTGCCTGCCCTGGGAGGGATCATTTCCACTCTGCAGCTGTGCATTAAACCCAGCATGGTGCTCAGTGGGGTCGGGGGCTCCAGTTTGTTCCAGGGGTGGGCTGGAGCCTGCCTTCTTCACCAGGCCGCTGAGCCCCTGTGTGCTTGCTTGGGGGCTTGGCCAGAACACTTTCTCTTTAGTTGTCCTTTCTGACTTCAGAAAAGACTTCACCCCACAGCCCTGGCCCAGGAGTGTTGGGTAGAAATGTCTCCCCGCTAGCCCAGCTCCAGGCTGGATACCACCATGTGTCTTGAAGTCTTCTGTGGAACCCACAACCATGGGCCCTGCCTGAGGACCTGAGAGAAATAGAAAGGGCTGTGGCCTGGCACAGAGCTAGCTGGCTCTGCCCCCCTCGGGCGAGTCATGCCTCTGGGCCCTCCCGGAAACAGGGTGACAGTGACCCTTCCATGCTGCACCCTCAGCCGCAGGGAGGGTGTGAGAGGCAGCAGTGACCATCCACATGCTCAGGAGACATGTGCGGACTCAACTGCCCACGCATAGCAAGGGCAGGAAGGGTGCTCAGGGACCCCACACTTGTCCCCAGATACCTTCTGAGTTGCTGATACACTTTGGTGTGTATCTGCACCTAAGCCCTCCGGACCCCAGAGGAAAGCTGTGGTCGTGCCCTCCAGGACCAACCCCAGGAGAAAGGAAGCACGTCCAGGCTGGGGGAAGTGAGAGGAGGCGTGAGTGCTAACATGAGGCCCAGCCACAGCCGGTGTTGAGGACATGGTGGGCTGAGCATCGCCGGGCTTCCTTCCATATGTGGGCTCTTCTGATGCGGTCGGAAAGCCTGGGATGTGGAAGTTCTCAGGAATTAATTGAGCCTTTTATAGTAAAAGATTTTTAAAACTCAAGTATATGTGGGCATTTTTTATTTTAGAGGGAATTAAGTTCCACTTATTGTGGAATCCACACAGCAGTGTATCTTTTTTCAAAACCCAGATGTCTCATTCCGCAGCCCATGACGACTGGGTCTGGGCTCCCTTTGCCTCGGCACCAGCGCTCGGGCCGTGGTGGCCTTGCCTGCTGCCCGTCCCCTCCAGAGAATGAGCGGCTGGGCTGTGGCGGCAGCTCGGGCCTGTCTTCATCTGCACCTTCCCCACCCACTCCCTGCAGAGGCCCCATGTGGCTGGGACCAAGAAACTGGCCTGAGCTTGAGGGTGCAGAGGTGGGGTGGCAGGTGCTTCCCTAGTCACCTGGGTGGGAGAGGGACTGGCATGCGACTGCGGAGGGAGCAGCTGGGTCGAGGTGGAGCTGCTGCCTTGAAAAGGAACAAGGCATGTTCTGAAGGTGTTTCAGTACAAGCTGAAGCAGAACTCCGTGACGCTGTGCCTGAGCTGAAATGCAAGCAGTTATTTCCAAGGAAAATGAGGGGCCCTTCCTGTGGAGTTACTTCCGAGGAAAACGAGGGGCGCTGCCTGTGGAGTCCGGGAGGCCACCTTCATCTCGCTGGCCCATGTTCGGGGGTCACATGGCTTTTCCTTTCTGTTGAAGAGCCCATTGTGCAGAGCAAGTATGGACTCCCGGCTCAGCTCGAGCCAGGCTCCCCTGTGTGTCCCTTTTCCTGAGGGACCGTAGCCCAGCTTTGCTCTTCATTTGCCTGAACCTGAATGAGGCTCCAGGAAGATGGGGGTGGGGGAACATTTGACCTGGAATAGGCCCGGGTGCCGGCTCATCCCTACCCAGTGACGTTGAAGATTCGGTGAGTGACTTGCAGAAGTAACTCCCGGGATCTCAGGAGAACATTTCTGAAAAGAGACCGAGACTGGGCACAGCAGTCTTGGTCTCCAGCACTGGCGTTCTGGAAACCCAGTGGTAGGTTCCCCTCGGAGGGTCTGACCGTGGCCTGGAAAAGGGAGGGTGGCGAGACCATCTCCCTGCCTCCCCCGATCTTACCCATGGGGAAGTCTTCATGCTAGGCAGGCTCCTGGGATAGGTACTCCTAGATGGGTTTAAAGGCCCCACTGAGTTTCTCTCTGTTGTCTGCCTTCGCCGTGTGCGCTACTTGGGCCAGGTTCTTTGCCTCTCTGGCTGTCTGCGTCCTCCAGTCGGGTGAGCAGTTGGTGGTCTAGGATGACCACACCCCCCCCCGAGTGTGGCTCACAGCTGTGTGCATGTCCCAGGTCCCAGGAGTTGCTGGTGCACCGGATAGTTTGTGTCTAATGAAATGGTTACTTAGAGCAGCGTGTAGGCCTGGGGGCTCAGCCTTATACTGTGGAACTGAGAACTCACTGCCAGATCTAACAAGCTGTGATGCTAGGCGGGAAAATGTTCAGCATGGAGGACTCCTGGGTTCCCTCGCTGGGGTGCCACTGCTCCCTCTGTTCCGTCGCCGCTGCTGCTCCCTCCGTTCCGTCGCCGCTGCTGCTCCCTCTGTTCCGTCGCCGCTGCTGCTCCCTCTGTTCCGTCGCCGCTGCTGCTCCCTCTGTTCCGTCGCCGCTGCTGCTCCCCTGTTCCGTCGCCGCTGCTGCTCCCTCTGTCCCGTCGCCGCTGCTGCTCCCTCTGTTCCATCGCCTCTGCTGCTCCCTCTGTCCATCGCCTCTGCCCTATGGGGGCCTGGCACCTCACATAGTTCTCCTACTTGAGGCTGGAGCCAAGCAGGGCAGGAAACCTCAGCTGTGGCTGTTATCGGACGTGCTGCCTTACTGATAGATAAGGAAAATTTGAGCTCTAAACAGGCAAGGTTTCTGGTGATTTTTCTTTTTCCTATTTCCTTACTCAAGACAGGGCAGAGGAGATATTTCAGCCCTTCTGGTGTGTATGGTGGCTGCCTGGGCCATGCCCCTGTGATGGGTACGCAGGACCCCCTTTCTTGTCCTCAGCATGCGCCACCCCTCCTGTCGGCTGGCCTTGCTCTTCACTGGGCTGTTGGCTGACTCCTGAGAACTGGGAGCTGACAGCAGGGAGGGTGACCTGGCCCAGGTCACATGGCCAGTAGGTGGCTCAAGGACGGTTAGTTAGGATGAGCCTCTTGTCCCTTCACATGGTCCTTGTTCTCCAGGGAACATGGTGACTGAACTGAACCGTGTTGGGTGATGGGAGAGGCAGGTGGCTGGGGAGCTGCTTCGTGCCCCTGAGCCCAGCTAAGTGGCCTGGGGCTGCAGGGCTGCCCCAGGGCACTTTGCAGGGAAGTCCGCTGGGAGGGATGGTTGGGCGGAAGGATGGGGGCCAGAGCCAGCTTCACAGGTCACTGTGTAAAGGTGTTTTGGGAACACCCACTGACCAAGGGCCATGGAGGCCCCGTGCTGGGCTTGTGTGGAATGGGGCTGGGCATGGGGACCGAGAGCCTGTCCCCTTCTACCAGCTCATAGGCATGTGAACAGCCTAAGGGTGGGCTTGTGGTCCTCTTGTGTACAGGGTCAGCTGAGGCTGGGGGGAATGGGGTGGGTTCCCAGAGGGTTCCTGCGCTGACCAGGTAGGTAATGAGCATGTGTGTGCTAGAGACAGGCCAGCTGGGGCCTGTAGTGCTCTGTCCCTCTGATGTGGACGTGGGTGTGGTACTTAATTATGACCTGAGTGCTTCAAGCCTCCGTTTCCTCGGTGGTGAGAGGGAACATATTGGTGGAAGGAAGTGAGGATTGTGGGGAGGGGGGCTCGTTGATACAGGTCAGCCTTGGCTGTGTGTTTGGCTACAAGGGAGGACAGGCAAGAGAGTGTGGACCGGACACCGTGGGGTGTCCACCAGGGATGAGGCTGGACTGTGAGACTGCTGCAGCCCCGCTGGTTGGCGGGGGTGGGACAGAGGCAGAACCTCCCTGAACTCCTGGGAGGTTCCCCAAACCGTCTCCCTCTTTGTTCACTGGCCTGGCCTCCCTGTGGAAAGGGCTATTTTTAGCCCTCGCTTTTTTTGGTTAATGGGCTTTGTGCAGCTTTTCTCTTCGAAGGGGCTATTTCAGGAGCAGACATCAGTCTCTGCATTTGGACTCCTTGGCTCGAGGTGCAGGAAAAGGTGATGAGGATGAGCTACTCAAGGGGCATCTGCGTTCCTAGACTGCCAGGCCCCTCCCCTGCCCCTGCTGGGTTCTAGGGCAAGGGAGGGACACATGACACCACCCTGCCAGAGCCTGTGGGAGGCGCTGGCAGAGGTGAACCACAGACTCGGATTTGGGGTCCTGGGGTTTGGGCAAGCAGGAGTGTCCTCGCTTCTGTGACCTGGAACTGGAGTAGGAATGTCCATGTTTTGACCTCAGGGAACCACTGAAATTGGCACTTATTACAGGTTGGAATTGAACAGTGGCTGAATAGTTTTCTCCAGTTTGTAGCAAGAGCCATCAGCATCCACTGTCCCACCCACTCATCTGGGCTTGGGTGATTCGGGCATTTGGAGTGAGCTCTTTTCTCAGTTCTTAACTCATTCAGTCAGAAGGACCCAGGGGTTTAGCCAGGCCCAGCCATCTCCCTGGCCCACTGCACCTCAAGGAAGCTCAGGCTGGCGTGGAGGAGCCAGTGCGAAGTCAGCGGCAAGGCGGGGCTGTGCTGGCCGAGGAAGCAGAGTTGGGCAGCAAGAGAACTCAATGTGCCGGTCAGAGGTCTAGGATTCGAGCCGTGGTTATGTCATGGTCAAGGTTGTGTGACCTCATCTGGAAGGAGTAGTGGTGCATACACCCCTGTCCACCCCACCCACAGGGGGTCTGGAAGGGCTTTGCCTCAGGCCCTCCCGCCACTGCCTTCACGCCAGCCGGCTCCTTCCTGCAGCCCTCTTGGGAACTGCCCTGTGAGGCCCTTTGACACAGGGAATGTGGACCCTCTGGGCTGACATGGACAAGGGACTGTGGGCCATGTTGGCACAGATAGGAGGTGGGCCCCATCGGCTAACCCCACCGGGAACGGGCCCTCAGTGCGTGATGGCTCCCTGATGGCAGGTAACAACAGAAGAGGGGTTGCAAATGGGCCTGCGGAGTTAGGGATCTGACCTCTGGGATGGCTCTGGGTTGGAGCACCCCTAGGCTTGCCGAGCGCCTGCCCAAGGCCCAGGGGCCAGCGCAGCTAAGACGAGAGCTCTGGACAGGAAACTAGATACCAGATTCGTGCAGGTGATGTGGCTTGAGTTACCCACCGCTCTGGACCTGATGTTCTCTTGTGAAGAATTTGCCCGCAGGCTCTCCATGGCCCCTCTGGGGGTAAAGCATCTCTGGAGGGCCCCAGAGCCCCATCTGGAAAGTTGGTTTTCACTCTCAGCAGCTGAGTGGATCAGGCCTTCTGGGGAAACTGCTTTCCCCAACTTCACTTACCTGGAAATGCTAGAAAACTTACAACACAGACCATTTAAGCAAAGAGGGCCAGGCTTAGAACTAGGGGAAAAGGTACAAAAGGAACTAAAGATGCAAAATGCAGAAACTGCACTGAAACACAAGGAAGGGTGACCTCTAGCACCAGAGCCAGAGACGACCGTGCAGTCTCGTGTCCCCTGTTCCATCTCCTCGTTAGCCCTGGGCCCGCCTGGGTATTGCATGCCTTGTCGTTCAGCACTGCCTTGCCCGGCCAAGCCTCGCAGCACCTAGGTGCTGGGGGCAGGCAAAGGGCTTGCCAGCCCCATTGCTCGTGAGCCCAAGTTCAGACTGAGCCAGCCTGCTGCTTCCATCCCTGTTCCTCGTGGGCGGTGACCACAACCCACAGAGGACGAGCTCTTCAGTCATAGAACAGAATACAAGCCCCACGACAGCGCTCCCTGAAATGATGCAGGGAGGACAATCTGCTCATCCACTGGGATGGAAATGTGACTGTTGTCACCCACAGTAGCTCCTGAGGAGCACTGGGACTCCCCTTGTCAGAATGTGTGATTTCTCGGGCCTTCATCTTGGTTAAAACACGGGTCAATGAGGTGGGAGGTCCTGGTTCAGGTACATGGCCAGGGCCTGCTGGGCCTGTGTCCAGCCTGACCCCAGCAGTGAGCAGGTCTTGGCGGCACCCTGGGGAGGGCTCACCAGAGGGAAGCAGGTTTGGGTTGTTGGCTGAAGGAAATGGTTTAATCTTCGAAGTGCAGGAAGCCCAGAGTTGCTTGGGACCACAGCTCTGGGGTCGCATCACTCTTGGGCCTACAGAGATTTCTGGGGCTGGGAGTGGGCCTCTCCACGAGGGCTGCCTGCCCTGGGGACGTTGCTGGACTGAACCGGGTCTGTATCTTCTGCTGACTCTGATGATCTTTGTGGGGACATCGATTTCGTTGAGTGTGGCCCTTGGGAACCCCAGCACCTGATTCCTCTTTCTGGGCCTATGTTTCCTCATTGGTGAAATGGGCACAGCTCACCTTGGTGGGTTATTACATGAGTGTCAGAGGCAGCATTGATTACATGTGTTAGTCTGCTGCAGCTGCCATAACAAAGTTTGTTAAGCCACAGATTGGATGCCTTAAACAATGGAAATTTGTTCTCTGGAAGTCAGAAGTCTGTAGTCAAGGTGTGGGCAGGGACACGCTCCCTCCGAGTCCTTGTCTTTCCCAGATACTGACAGCCCTGGGGGTTGCTTTTTGTGAGAACTCCCATCTCTGCCTCCAGCTTCACTCCAACTCTATATCTGTGTCCAGATTCCCCTCTTACAAGGACACCAAACCCTGCTGGATTTACAGCTCACCCTAATGACCTCATCTTAACTGGTTTGCATCTGCAAAGACCCTATTTCTGAATAAGGTCTCACGGGGTCCCAGAGAAAACATTACACAATCAAACACATGCAGTTCCCCCACGCAGGTAGCTCATGCCTTAAAATTAAGTCCATGATTTACTTAGAGCATGGGGCAGGTTATCTGCTGTTATCCACCTTGTGTTGCATTGCTTTTCCTGAAGGTTAGTGTCTGTACCCACTGAGCAGCAAGCCCTTCCTGTGCCGAGAGTTGGTAGCACTGGATGTGCACTTGCTGGGTTAGCGCCGCCTGCAGGTGGGCAGCGAGAGGGCGGGGCAGGTCTTGGCAGTTTTTCGACTGCTTGTTTAGAGGATCATTCTCTGATACAGACTCTTGTTGACCGAGGAAAGAATGCGTTCATTTCTTTATTCGAGTCACAGAGTTGCCCCTGGAAGTCATGTCATCTCCCCTTCGTCACTTAGGCTCTTGTTCTCAATGAGGGTCATAATCATTGTTTAACTTTGTTTAAAAGTCAATTATTGGCCGGGCATGGTGGCTCACACCTGTAATCCCAGCACTTTGGGAGGTCGAGGCGGGCGGATCACGAGGTCAGGAGATCGAGATCATCCTGGCTAACATGGTGAAACCCCGTCTCTACTAAAAATACAAAAATTAGCCGGGTGTGGTGGCGGGCACCTGCAGTTCCAGTTACTTGGGAGGCTGAGGCAGGAGAATGGCATGAACCCGGGAGGTAGAGCTTGCAGTGAGCTGAGATTGAGACAGGGCTAGGGCCTCCAGGAAGAGGCCTCCTGGTCTCAGCCATCATGAAGCTTAAGGATCAGGGCTTGAACTCTTTCAGAGCCCGGAGCGAAGAGGGCAGCTGCTGGGGGCACCTCATTGAGGGGTGCATAGTTGGAGGCGGTCTGCCTTGGCTCGGGCTGATCGGCTTTCCCAGCAGGTAGAGCGGTCAGCGTGGCAGAGAGGCTGGAGCAGACTCCTACCCCTCCACCGAGGGACTGCCCGGGATGTTTTTTTAAGCTCTGAACATTTTCCAGTGGACTAACAGTTCACACTGATGAACAGCTGGAGCTGCAAGCAGGCTGTATATCATATAGAGCATTCCTGAACCTAGAGTCAGGCCTGCGGCCCCTCACCAGGCAGGTAATTGTTTTCCTGCAGGACCACAGCCGCTTTGTCAACTGTGTGCGATTCTCTCCTGATGGAAACAGATTTGCCACAGCCAGTGCTGACGGCCAGGTAAGACCTGGGATGGGTTTTAGGGTGGGGATTGGCTTGTCTGCCTGCTCCCGTGACCGCTCAGAGCCACAGGCTAGTCCTGACATGCAGAACTTAGACGTCGCCCTCCCTATCTCTGCAGACGTGTCGTCAGAGCCCAGTAAACGCATGTCTGCTTTTAAACCACACTGGGAGCTCAGTTTGTTAGCCCTCGTTTTCTAGAGCCACAGTCCGTGGAGAAACTGCTTACACACACGTGACCCACATGTTTTTATTTCTTGGAAGATATACATCTATGACGGGAAGACTGGGGAGAAAGTGTGCGCGCTGGGCGGAAGCAAGGCCCACGACGGTGGGATTTACGCCGTGAGTATGAGTGTATTTCCCAGCCTAGTGGTGGGAATTTGGCCGAGTCCATGTGTCAGTCCATCCATACCCAATCTGGAGTTAGACAAAAACTTGAAAATGAGGGGCTACAAGTCATGGCGGTTTTATGCCTTTGCCCAGAAAAGCTTTAAGGTTGCAGTGAGGTGATGGGAGAAGGTAGTGGCTGGAACAGGAGACCTGGAGGTGGGTTTTGTCCTTGCCTCACTCACGTCCCACCCCGTCTGGGCTCCTTCTGTCCTACTCAGAAACAGTGGCAGTGAACAAGCTGCTTTTGGGGGTCTCTCTCCAGTCTAGTCCTCTGGCACATGACACACTGCTTTTCTCTGTATAGATTAGCTGGAGTCCCGACAGCACCCATTTGCTTTCTGCTTCTGGGGACAAAACATCCAAGATTTGGGACGTCAACGTGAACTCCGTGGTCAGCACATTTCCCATGGGCTCCACGGTTCTGGACCAGCAGCTGGGTTGCCTATGGCAGAAGGACCACCTGCTCAGTGTCTCCCTGTCCGGGTACATCAACTATCTGGACAGAAACAACCCCAGCAAGCCCCTGCGCGTCATCAAGGTAAGGCCTGCCCTGGGGAAGGCTCTGTCCCCTGGGTGGGCAGGGAAGAGCCCAGTGTGGCCAGCAAGGAAGGGAACCGAGGGAAGGCCAGGTGGAGGCTAGAGAGGTGTCCTCAGGCCTCCTTGGCTCTTGGGGTTTTGGTGGAAGGATGGGATGCTGGTTGCTTTCTTGGGACATGAGTTTAGCCACGGTGGCAGGCCAGGTGCCAAGCTCCCCTTGAGCTACTGTAAGAGCTGGAGCCTAGGGATCCGGGGCAGTGGCCATCGCCCCCAGCTGTTGAGAGCGGTTACTTCCCGCAGGGCTCGGCCTTCCCTGAATTGGGAGTCTGCAGCCTGTGCTTCACCTGACTGCAGGCAAGAGCGGGAGCTCACTGAGCGCCAGGGCAGGTGAGGGGGCATTGCGGAGGTCCAGGGGCAGGAGGAGGAGGAAGAGCACGTGGCCTTGGGCCTGGGCCTTGGCGCTGCCTGGGGTTTGAATGTGGGCAGGGTGTGAAGGAGATACTGGAGTTGCATGAGGGAGCGATGGGACCAGGAGGAAAGGGAGTTAGAATCATACATGGGGCCCAGGTGTGAAGGCCCCGAATGCCATCCTGGGGAGGAGCAAGGCGCCTGCTTCTGAACCCCAACCCGGAAGGATTCACTTGAGCCAGAGGCTCCCTGTGTTCCATTGGCTGGAGGGGTCCTACCTTCTCCCTCCATCCACACCAGTCAAGTTGACACCTCTGGGAATCTCGCAACTGGACGGGAGCCAGAGCAGGGGTCCCTTCCGTATCCTCAGGGCCTGCTCTGACAGCAGCACCCACCCCTGCTTCCCACACTGCATCTGCTGGGAACTCCAAGTCAGGTTTCCCCAGCGCTGGTGGCCCAGGGTGGGTGATCTCTCCTGCTATTCAGAGCTGCAATATCAAGGGATGTGGACAATGCACTTCATCCGAGCAGCCAAGCCTTCTCGGGCTCCTGCTTTAAGCCACTCGGGGAGACAAACCCCAGCACTTCCCTCACCCATTGCAGCCTGCTGCTGTGGAGCTCTGGGGACCAGCCTCTGCAGAGGGTACGAACCCCGCAGGGCTAGCGTGGGCCAGCCTGGAGCAGCCCCCAGGCCTGTGCAGCCAGCAGTGTGCTGTGCTGTCGGTGGCTCCTTCACACCACAGCTTCTAAGAGGGGCTGCTAGAATCACCATCCCCGTTTTACAGGGGAGTTTGCCCACGAGGAAGGGGCCTCCTTAACGTTGTGTGTGTGACTCCTAAGGACCAGGTCACCTCAGCACTCACGCTTAGAGTCACGGTTCCTTTGTGCTAGGGCAGTGGGGGCAGCAGCATTGCTGAGAGGGGAAAGGCTCAACCATAAAGGCTCACTAGATGTGACCCTGAGGATAGAGGGGAATCGGGAGCGCCTCGTTGCTGGGCTCACAGCCCAGGGTGATGAGGATAAAAAGGAAGGCATGCACAGCATGGGGCCAAGGAGGTGGTTGCCTGGGGGAGCTGAGGGCTCTTGTCGAGACCGTGGTCCAGTAGGCCTCCAAGCGGGATGGTGAGAAGTTGTGCACAAGTGAGTAAGGCTTCGCTACTGCCCAGAAAAGCAGTTTCCCGTGGGCCGTCCCCGACAGCGTTCTCCAGGTGTCAGCCCCGAAGTCTGCCATCCCGTGTCTGTTGGTGGGGCTGCCCTGAGAGCGCTCTTCTAATACCACTGCCGCCAAGTGTCTGGGGCCGGTGCACCTGGCCTGCCACCGTGGCTAAACTCATGTCCCAAAAAAGCAACCAGCATCCCACCCTTCCACCAAAAAAACCCCAAGGGCCAGTTATCAAAATCCCCACGTCCCAACTCTCAAATGCCACACCTGTGTGAGTCATGCCGGTGCTGGTGTTCGGTGCTGATCTGGGCTGCAGTGGGGTTGAGCAGCCCGTCTCAGCCCAGGCTGCATGTTAGAACCACCTGGGAGCTCTAAAAAGCGCTGGCTGCTGACACCCCAGAGGCACTCAGTTTACAGGGAGGTCTCCAGAAGGAACACCTGTGGGCATCTGGGCAGGGCTGGGAGTGTTTCTGGTGAGTTCCAGGCATCGAGCATGCACACAAGTCTCCTGGCCTCTTGCCAAGTGCACGTTCTGATTCAGCAGTAAGGTGGGCCTGAGCCCTGCTGGTGAGGGCTGTGCTGGTCTGAAGTCCACACTGTAAGGAGCGGGACTGGTAGGACGCCACATTGGAAGGAGGCAGCCCAGCTCAGCGTCTCTTACTGGGGCATGTGATGATTTTTCCCCACATCTTTGTGAAAAAGATGGAAGTAGCTGCATTCGTTCCCCATCCTCCAGTCCCAGTGGTAACTCTTGCGTACCTGTCTCCAAGGAGACCTGCCTCCAAAGATCCATGCCATATTGTGGCAACATGTGGCATACCACAGAGATCAAGAATTCCTGTGGAAAATCCCTGAGCTCAGAGGAGAGGGGCCAGCCAGGAGCCGGCCTCCCTCTGCAGGGGAGAGGCATGAGGAGCCTGCACCCCAGCCGTTATTTTTGTCCCAGGATTAGATACGGAACGCTAGATGCCTCCCTCTGGAAGCAGCTGTCTAGTTGTAGACCAGCCTTGTGTGCCCTCCACTGTAGCAGTCAGGGAGGTCAGAGTAGGAGCGTCAGCGTTCACAGACAGCCTTGGGCTTTTATAGTGGTCAGAGAGACCCCTGCCCTCAGCAGGGCCAGCACTCCTGGGCAGGGAGAGAGAAGAAATCTCACAAACCAGGGCCTGAAGTGAGTGTGGCCATCAGAGGCCTCCTGGACTGACCCCCTTGCGGCTTCCACCCTGACGGGTGCTAGTCGGCTGGGTGCAGGCCACATGTCTGCACACGTTAGGTGCTCAGGTGCTGGGCCTTGGTCAGACGCAGATCTGGGCCCAGGTCTGGGTTAGGAACCTTGGAAGGGAATGAAGGGCAGGGTCTGTAGGTGACTGGGTAGCTTTGGAAAGGTTTCTTAGGGCTTGTGGGCCATGCATTCAGGCAGCTGGGGCTACTGGGGCCTCAGAACATCTGCACTGCCATGGGTTGAGGGGCATCTGCCCCCTCTATTACCCAGAAGCTTCGCTGGTAGAAAGTGGGTAGCAGAGGGCAGGGCGGTGTGTCCTCAGCTTACCCGCCCAGTGCATCTCCTCCACAGGGCCACAGTAAATCCATCCAGTGTCTGACGGTGCATAAAAACGGCGGCAAGTCCTACATTTACTCTGGAAGCCACGACGGACACATTAATATCCTTTGACTCACAGAGCTGGCTCCAGAGTCGCTGGCTCTAGAGGGGAATTTCCTGTTCCCACGGTGCCAGAGGCCAGGCCAGCCAGGTGGCTCCAGCTGCAGCCACAGCCACACGCTCTTCTGACCAGTGTGGCTTCTAGGGGGTGGCCTGTCTGCACATGGGGCCTTGGCAGCTCCAGGGCTTAGGCTGAGGAAAAGCCACAGGCGGCTCCGACCTGGTCAGTCCCTTCTTGTCATGCAGCCCTGAGAGTGTGGCTTAACGGCCCTGAGCTTGGGCTGCCACTCTCCCTGCCAATGGCAGCTGGCGCCAACCTTGGCCCTACTCCACACGGTGGGATTCTTGATTCCTAGAATTCACAAGCACCTGGACACCCTTACGTTGGGTCCCCTTGTTTTAAAAATAGGAAAACTGGAGCCCAGAGAGCTGACGTGCCCTCCCCAGAGTCACGCAGCCTGTGGTCCGCAGAGCCAGGGCTGGAGCTCCTGCAAGGTGCTTTGTGGCCCTTCGGTGATGTTCCCTGGAGGTGTTTGTGTCCGCCTTGTAAGTCCTTGTCTTGGTTTCTTTAAATGAGCCCTGATTTCTCCCCGATGATGGGGGCTTCTGTTGTGTTTTTCCTGCATGGCCTGGAGCTGGTGACACCCTGCTCACTGGGCTGTCTTGAATCTTGGAGCCACGATCTGCAGAGTGCTTGGGCAGGGACGCCCACACAAATTGCTGATGAAGGCACCTGCTGTGCGTTGTCCTGCTGCCCCCCGAGCACCATGCCGTGTTAGAGGCTGCCTTTTGTGTGGACAGCTCTGGTCTGCATGTGCTGCACCTCCCAGGGGGACTGTCCGGGATCCAAGGAGGTCCCCCCAGTGCTGGGAGAGGAGGGCAGACATGCCACCCTCTGCCCCCAAAACGTAAAGAAATGTGGGGGTAGAGGGCTGTGCCTGCCCGATAACTAGTGGCAGAGGCAACACTGGAGTCTCCCCGGCTTTCTGGTCCCCAGTGAGCCTCCAGCATGGCTCCCTTTCTGCCTCATCCCAGTCCCTGTGTGGTACACCCACACTTGAGATATCCCTTCCCAAGAACATGTCAACAGTGGACACTGCCGGCTTCCCAGCGGGGAATGGTTATATCCGTTTGCAATGAGATTCTCATTTGTTGATGTAAACGGAGAATCTTAGGACTGAAGCCACACTGGAGAACACCCAGCAGTCCCGGGAGCCGGGCTTTTCCTTAACCCCGCCCTACATTACTGGGATTCAGAGACAGGGGAGAACGACTCCTTTGCTGGGAAGGGCCACACGAACCAGGTGTCCAGGATGACCGTGGACGAGTCGGGGCAGCTCATCAGCTGCAGCATGGACGACACCGTGCGGTACACCAGCCTCACGCTACGGGACTACAGGTGAGAGTGCTCGGGTCTGCGGGGGTCCCACGTGAGCCTCAGCTCCCTGCGGAGAGCTTGTGCCACCAGCAGTTCCTGTTCTGGAGGATGCCTCACCTGCTCCTTTCGTGTCTCCCGCCCTGTCCCCAGCATTGTTCTCCTGTTGTTGGGCCCTGAGCCCAGCACTGTGTTACAGATCCGGGTGGTCTGGGTAATGCTCTTGCCCACAGACGATGGCCAGGTGTGGACTCTGCCCTGGAAGCAGCGGCAGCAGATCACAGCCCTGTTCCTCAGGAACCTGCTGCGGTCTCTCCCTGTCCCCCTTTCCTCATCAGTAAAGGCGGGTACAGTGGAGCCTGCCTCAGGCCGTTGCGAGTTAGGTGAGCCTGGCACAGGGCAGGTGCTGAGAACAAGACAGCATTCCCCTTCTGCTCAAGGGTGAGATGGGCACAGTGATCTGGTTAAAAGACAATGTCTTGTTTGTTTTTACTCTTGGGCCTTTGATTGGCAGTCAGTGGAGCTAGGAGAGTAGCAGTTTGCAAGTGATCTGAAGTCCTAAATGCAGTTGGAGAGACTTGAAAGGGAAATGTTCCAGGCCCTGACAAGAGCACTGCACATCCAGTGTCCCCACGCCCAGGTCTGACCCCTCCTCTGGCCCTACATTTCTTGTGTAGACCTCTTTGTGACCCGGTAGTCCTGCCTAAGTTGTGTTGCCTGAGAGGTGGGGACTGCTGGGGCCTGTTGATGGGAGCCTGGCACAGGATACAACACGCAGCTCCTAGCAGGTGTGCTGTCCTTGTTGCACAGACCCTGCCTGCCTGGCGGACTGGGCATCTGTAGATAAATTAGGCCTTCCGATGAGTGGCAGAAGTGGCCCCAGAGCCCAGGCATCTGGGCCCTGGTCCTCTTTCTACTGCCCTGTGGTGACCCCACTCTTTAACACGTCCCATGAAGATCTTCCCTGGGCCAGATAACCCAAGGCAAGGCCCTTACAGAGCCAGCCTTGGCATGGTGACCTTGCTGCGGAGCCTTTGGGGATGCCACGCTTGGCCCAGTGACACAGAAATTCTCTTGATTATCTCAGTTTTCAAGAAGTTTGTGTGTTTGAGTCTTTCTAGGACAAGTTTTGGTAGCATTGGCCAAGGCTAAAGATAACATGATTTTCACCCATTAAAGGTAGTGGATTCTTAAAAGTTACCCATCGATTTTGGGGAGCAGAGCTCAATTCTGTCTGTGCTCAGTAAACTCCAGCGTCTTTAGCCAACACAGGGACAAAAACCACATCTAGGTGTAATGAGGGCTTACCACAGATAAATAGGAGCATAAACAATGCCCTTCACTGCCTCCCACCACTCCTTCCCACCCCCGACCCGGGCCCCCATTATGATTTATCATCTCTGCACCAGAGTCATGGGTCATTTTTTTGCCACCATCCCTTATTTTAGCAAGTCTCTCCAGTATAGATGGCAGTAGAATTGCCTTCTCCTAAGGAGCAAGATTGCTGTGGTTTAACAGCAACTACGTATGCATACCTACACTGAGCTGCTGCGGTGTCGCAGTAATGTGCTTCCTTTCTCTCCAACAGCGGACAAGGAGTTGTGAAACTTGATGTTCAACCAAAGTGCGTGGCTGTCGGCCCCGGGGGATACGCCGTGGTCGTGTGCATTGGGCAGGTAGGGACCTGGCTTAGTGTTTGGGTCGGAGCCTGCAGCTGTGTGGTGCCTGCTTGCTGAATTTGACTCGTGTCCCGTTTGACAGTTGCTCTAGTCTGAGTTTTGGTTGAGCGCTTATTTGCACTGCACTAAGGGATCTCACATAGTTAATCCTCACCGCCATCCTGTCAGTTGTACAGCTGAAGAATTGGAGGCACAAAATGGATAAGTTGGTTGTCCAAGGCCACAGCTGGTCAGAGGGCAGAGCTGAGATTTGTCTCTAAGCCTCAGACAACTCTGCGTGCCTGTCAGCCTGTAAGGTCTATGAGAGACTCTGGGGTGGGCCTGCCTTTGCTCCTGTATACGTCCCAGCCCTGCTGCGTTGTAGCTGTGTGACTTCCAGCATTTACCTCACCCTCTCTGAGCCTTAGTTTCCCATCCCCAGCACTCACAGATCGAGGTGATTATGAGGAAGTACATGTAAGGCTCCTCACACCATCTTAGTTCCTTTTACAGATGAGGAGGCTGAGGCCTAGAGTGGCTTGGTACTTTCCCGCATGCAGAAGGGTGGCACCTGACTCCCCAGCCTGGCTTCTCACCCCAGACAGCGGGGCCACCTGCACACCTTTGGAATATCCGGACCAAAGCCACCTGAGACCCAAGCCTGACCCACTTTATACAGAATTCTGCTCTGCAGAAGATATTATCTGTTGGCGAGCCTAGGCTTGCTGGCATGTAGACCAGGGAAGGCAAGGGGCACCTGTTGGCATGAGTGGCGAGCCCTGCTAAAGAAAACTGCTTTCAGGACCCTCCGGCCCTCCTTTGCCTTGTGAACTTAATTGCTTTAGGGAGAGTGGATTTCTCTGTGTCCTAGATAATAAGAAATCCCTGCCAAGTAATTATTGCAAACAGCCTGGACAGCCAGTGGGGGTGGGGAGGTGCAAAGGGAATCCGCACACGGAGTGCCTCGGGGCCTGGGGGAAACGCTACAAAGCGGAGTTCTAGGAGGCCGGCAGGTGGCCTCTCTCTGTGCAGCAGGGCTCTTCCCAGCCAAGGGGTCTGCACATGGGGCTTTGTGGGTGAGGGGATGAGGCCTAGGGCAGAGTGCACTGTCTCCAGACCCAGGTTTCCTCATCTGTAAAGTCGTGGTCATCTTAGGCCGTCCTTTCCCCTGAGGCTGAGAGTAAGGATCCCACGAGGATGTTCAGATGGGCCCAGCAGGCGCCTGCCACCCAAGAGGTTAGAAAGGTCCCCTGTGGGGTTGTGTTGTGTGGGGGACAGGCTACAGGTCCCTCCACCTCCTTGTGAGGCATTTTCTGTCTGATCTGCTGTTAATCACCCAGTCCTCCCAGGGCATCTGGAACCCCTGCTCTGCGTCAGAATTTTCTGCAGAGCTCCCTGTCACCAGTCAAAGGGTTAGGAGGGTACTGGGAGGGGCCTGGGATTTTAGATCAGGAAACAACCATGTTCAAGTCTCACGTTAGACAAAGCTTCAGGCAAATGCTTAGG
The DNA here is from genome assembly GCF_043159975.1 of Macaca nemestrina. Lineage (NCBI taxonomy): Eukaryota > Metazoa > Chordata > Mammalia > Primates > Cercopithecidae > Macaca > Macaca nemestrina. The sequence goes on from NC_092127.1 coordinate 187,464,814, forward strand.
CCTTCATTCTTCGCCTGTGAGTAGGTAAGGCCACCCCCAGAACCAAGCAGATGACAGAGGTGCATCTTCAGTAGTAGATTTTACTCAGGGCGCTGCTACCATTCATCCCGCTCCACCCACAATCCATGCAGAAACAGAAGCCTGGAGGGTAGGCGCGGAGGCTGCCTGCCTTCGTGACAGCTGGTGGCTTGGGTCGGGGCACACTGGGATAAAGGCAAAACTCAAGAGATGAAGGCCACTCTGTCTGGGAGCAGTTGAGTAAGTTAGAACCGGAAGAATTGACAAGAAGGGGAGACAGAAGAAGGAAGGTCCCGCTGCAGAGCGTCTGCTGCACGTACCAGAGGCAAAGGCCCAGTGCGGGTGCCGAGGCTTGGATTCTGGGCGAGTCCCAACTCAGCCTGTGGTAACTGGACCCTTGGGTGTGCAGCATAAGCACTGTACCCCATTTTCTCCTCGAAATGGGGAACCGGATCCCTGCCTTGGGGGGCTGGAACACTCACAGCAGAACACTGGCCCATGCCCAGGGGTTGTTGCTGTTTTTGTTTACTGTTGTTAGTACCTTTCTTACTCTAAACATTGACTCCTGTCTTCATGACAGCCAGGCACCACTGGCTGCTGAGGCCCAGGATGGTTATGGGCTGTCCCCTCATCCAGCAAGCAGCTGTGCTGGGGTCAGGCCTCGGTCTGTCAGTCTTCGGAGCCCTGCCCGGTCAGCACTGTGCCGTGTGGGCGTCCCCACTGCAGCCCAGACACCTGAGTACTTGGCACCCTGGCAGTTCTGAGGGCTGACCAGCATGGCTGAGCCCACACTAAGGACGGTCTTCCGTCCTCTCGCCAAGCAGGTCAGGAGTAAAGGCAGTGCGGGGCTGGTGTGGCAGCCACCATGAGGGGTGCATGCTTCCCAGTGGGCTTGGGGCATCAGGAGAAGCAACCCTGGCCCCAGGGAGTAGGCACCGGTCTCCCGGCCACTGTGCTGTGCTGCCATCTGCCCTTCTACCCCTGCGAGTCATGCTTGACTGGGGAGCAGAGTCTGCAGACTGGAGCGTTCCGGCTCCACTGCCAGTCTGCTGGAGTCAGAGGCGGACGCTCCACAGCTGGGTGCCCGTGTTGTGTCTTCTGAGCGCCATGAGGTTCTCCTGTTCCCAGGCTGTGAGAGAACCATGCGCTGAGGAACTCTGTTTCTTTCTTTTGTTCTAAGAAGCCAGAACCTAGAATCCCACGTGCCATCTACTTTTGCACTGTTGCTTTGGGGCCTTGTTGCCCTGTGCTCCCGCCCTCCTGACGCCTCGGAGCACTGTTCAGCGGAGTGCACTTATTTCCCTCATTGACTGGAGGAACTGAAGTTCAGAGGCCAATTGACTTTCCAAGAGGTGGTGCTGTCGTGACTGCAGTGGAAGTAATGTAGTGATGACAGTGATGGTCACAGTTAGGTGTGTTTCCTGTCCCACCTGACTGAGGGTCACAAGGCTGGGACTGAGTCCAGGTGGTGTGGCTCAGAGCTCCAGGTGGCCCTGCAAAGAGGTTGGGGATGGAGCCAAATCCAACTCCAGTGAGCCCTGACAGGGACGCGCCCCTCCTGCCACTGAGGGCTTTGTCCCGAAGGGCTGGACCGCCTGACTGGCTGCCTGTGTGTGCCGCAGATTGTCCTGCTGAAGGATCAGAGGAAGTGCTTCAGCATCGACAACCCCGGCTATGAGCCCGAAGTTGTGGCAGTGCACCCCGGCGGGGACACGGTGGCGGTTGGGGGTGCGGTAAGGCGCTTTCCTCTCCCCCATGCTCTCTGTCCTTGGTATCTGGGTGATTTGGGGACAGCCTGAGTACCAGGGCTGTCTCAGGGAAGGCAAGGGGTCAGGGGAAGGATGGGGGCGTTGGGGGCGAGGGACTTGCTCTGGGGCCCAGCCACCTCCTGCCACCCAGAGCTGGAGCCTTCCCCTGCCTCCCTTGGCACTTCCCCCCACCTCACTGTCCGGGTACCCACAAGACTAGACAGTGAAGTAAGGAGAGTACCGAGGAGGGGACGGCTGGGTCTCAGAGCCAGCCCCATGAGTGGTGGGGGGAGCACAAGAGGGTAGCAGGTCAGGAAATGAAGGAACGGCATCCCCTGGGCCTGGGCTCGGCTCATAGGTTAAATGAAGAGTGACAGAAACTTCCCAGCATCTTCCAGGTGCAGTACTAACCAGGCATTTTACAATTCCCCTTGAGTTTGGCCTCAGCGCCCTTGAATTTGTGTGTGCGGCCCTGTCACAGTCTGCCTGGCCAAGTCCTGAGTGCTTTGTAGAAGAGCTCATTTCCCCTCCCCAGCCCTGGAGGGCAGCCCTCCGATAACTCAGTCCTGCAGCAGGCGTGGCAGTGCCCTCCGTGCTAGGGGCCGGGTGGGTCTGCCTGCTGCCCGGTCCTCCAGGTGCCGGATGTGACCAGGGCATGGAGTGGCTTCCTCTACCAGCCAGCTTGAGGGCCTCAGGAGACCAGCAGTGCCCTGAGGTACCGACAGCCGTTTTCATAGAGCTGTGTAGGTTTCAGGCCCATCCATGGGAAGAGCTGTGCCCAGCGCCTGGCATGGGCCCATTGGAGCAGCAGTCAGCGGGAATAGCAGTTTCTGAAGCCCTCAACCCCTCCCTTCACAAAGGGTGGGTGTGGTGTGTGTGTTCGGGGGTGGCTCACTTCCTCTCTGTCCCTGCCGTAGGATGGTAACGTCCGCCTGTACTCCATCCTGGGCACCACACTGAAGGATGAGGGCAAGCTCCTGGAGGCGAAGGGCCCCGTGACCGATGTGGCCTACTCCCACGATGGCGCCTTCCTCGCGGTGTGTGACGCCAGCAAGGTGGTCACAGTGTTCAGCGTTGCTGACGGCTACTCGGTGAGTGGGCGGCAGGCTTCTCTGTCCCCGTGCTGGGCGGTGCAGTTGGCAGTGGGAGGTTAATATCCGTGACTTGGTCACCTTGAGCTGAGCCTGTCTGAGCTGTAGCTTTTTTGCCTCGACAAGTAGCAGGTGCCTCGTGCCATGCTTCTGAGGAGTCAGTGGGTTTGCAGGGGTCGCTGGCATAGAGTTAGCGCCTGAGAAACCTGGGTCCCTATTGTCGCCTTGAGGGATAAGCGAGGTGATACAGGCAACTGTGGCCTGAACCTGACCTGCTGCCTCTCTTGTTTTCAACCTGCAATTAGGAGAACAATGTTTTTTATGGACACCATGCAAAAATCGTCTGCCTGGCCTGGTCCCCAGACAATGAACACTTTGCCTCCGGTGGCATGGACATGATGGTGTATGTTTGGACCTTGAGTGATCCGGAAACCAGAGTCAAGATCCAAGGTGACTTCCGCCCCCAGGCCTTGGCGGGGACCACCCATGGTCCAGGGCTCCACGGGCCACTTCACAGGCTGTCCCCTGGCTGTGGTCCCCAGGGCTAAGTAGCCTCTGTGCTTCTAGGCAGGTGGCCTGGAAGAGGTGTGGGTCTCCTTCCCTCCAGCAAACACCAGCTGCGCGGCTGGCTGTACTGAGGAACCATGGGGGCCCCATGCGCAGGACACCTGCTGAGCTGAGTGAAGGTCTCGCTTTTGACGTCTTCACTTCGCCCACCCACCCCTTAAATCCCACCTGGAACCAGGGTCTCCCCCTCCCTAAGACAGCCACGTCCAATGTATAATGTGAGCCTCATGTAGCATTGAAATTTCCTGGTAGCCACATTTAAAAAGGAAACAGGTGAAATGATTTGTAACAGTCACTTTTATTTAGTCCTGCATGTCATCATTTCTCCCTGTGGGAGTTATGATGTCCTGGCGTGGCCGCGCACGTATGGGGAGGCATCATCTGTGTTGTCCAAACCCTCCCCTCCCCAAGTGCCCCCCTACCACTCTCCTCCTAGTATGTGGTCAAGTCCCCTCATCCATTCTCCTTAAAGACATCCTTTTGTGTTAAACATTAATGGGGTCCTTTCCTATTTAAAAATGTCTTAGCCCACCCCCAGAGCCCATTCTCCAGCTGCAGGCTTCAGGTGCGGGGCAGGCAAAGAGGGAAGGCAGCCCGGTCGGGAAGGGAGGGGACACAAAGCAGGTTTCAGTGTCCATCCTGGTTGATAAGGCAGTCGGCAGTCTGATAGTGAGAATCAAACAAGTTCATGAATGAAATGGATCCAGAAAAAAATACAGCAAGAGCTAGTCGAATAGGGAGTAGGAGGTCGGGGTCTGTGTCTTCACTATGGGATCGCAGGCCACCAAACATGAAGTGACCTTGGCATCAGGCTCTCGTACAGATAGTTGAGTTCTGCACCTGGAAAAGAGCGAGCCTGGCGATGTGGACAGAGCACTAAAGCCTGGAGTTACAGCCAAGTCCTGCTTGGTGGTTGAAGGTGCTCCTGGGCCACCCGCAGGCCAAGGCTTCCTGCATCAGGGTGTGTGCCGTGCCAGGTGGGGTGGGGGCTGAATCTTACCCTGTCTAGGCGAGGCTGCAGACCTAGAGGCTAGGGGCCTCCCAGACCTGGGGAGCAGAGAGCTGGTGGGAACCCCCTTGCCTGCAGCTGGGAGCCTCCCTGGGCATCATGGGCAGAGTCAGCCACAGAGGAGCCATAAGTGCACAGTCTCACTGTTGGCATCTCGGGTGGGTGGAGGCAAGATGATGGGGAATCGAATCCGGTCACCCACAGTGTGACTGTCACAGAGGGGAAAGTCAGTGGCCCCCCCAGTCCTGGTTTTCCAGCCTCTTACTGGTTGTCATGCCTGCCCCATTTTAATAGGGCATGGATACGGTGTAGCTGTGTGTGTGTTGTCTGCATGTCATCGCTTTTATACAGAAGACGACATTGTTATTTCACTCCCTTGGAACTTGGTTGTCAAGACTTGGAGAGAGGGAGCCTCTGGTATCTGTAGGTGGAGCCAGGGATGCTGCTAATTACCCTGCAGCACATGAAAAAGAGGTACCCGGCCCCAGGGCTCAGGAGTGCCTCGCAGAGAATTCAGCCCCACTGCCACCATGCCAGACTCCTGAGTTGCAATGATCGTGGCCATTTTTTTGAGGGCCCAGGTGGTTCCATCTTCCTAGTCCAAGATGTACATAGATGCAGAGAAGTTTGGCTTTTCGTTAAATCACACCCTTTCTTCCCAGATGCACACCGGCTGCACCATGTCAGCAGCCTGGCCTGGCTGGACGAGCACACACTGGTCACAACCTCCCATGACGCCTCTGTCAAGGAGTGGACAATCACCTACTGAGGAGCCCCACCCCCGCCTCTGGATGGACCGAATCAGGGACTAGCGTTTAACTGCAGCGGAACATGTCCTTTCTCTATTTCTGTGACGCGCCCCCATGCCCCCGCCCCACTGCAAGAGGCAGGAGGGCCCCGTCATGACCCTCGTCTCTGCAGGGTGTCTGTACACGTTCTTCTGAAAGCTTTAGACAGGAACAGTTTGCACATGAAAAATAAAGCAAGCACCTAAACAATGTGTGGAGCGTAACTAAAACCCACAGCCCAACCAAACCTTGAGAATGCGGAACATTCCAGAGGCAGTAGCCTCCAAAGCACACAGAGCCCCTGGCCCCGCCGTGGCTCTCACTGTCTGTCAGGGGAGGTTGTACAGGTGAGTGAGCCGGGGGGCTCACGTTCCTGCCTGCAGAACATTTCTGTACTAGTGAAAAGAGAGAATATGCATTGCAGTTCAGCAAAGCCGGAATTCTGTGTTGAGCAGATGTCTGTCTCTCCCTAGTGTGTGACTCACACTGTGTGGCTGCCTTCAGAGTGCCACCTCCTGATCAGATGGGGGACACAACCCCTGGATATGTTTCCTTGTCAGATTTTGTGCTTGATTTTAAGAATGGAATTGTGGGTTGTTTTGGTTTCTTTTTTTTTTTTTTTTTTTTTAATGTATCTTAACTGTTGCCTGTCAGTGTTTACAAACTAGTGTGTTGACGGCACCATGTCCAGGTTTTTAGAACCCTTGTTAGCCAGACCGAGGTGTCCTGGTCACCGTTTCACCATCATGCTTTGATGTTCCCCTGTCTTTCTCTCCTGCTCTCAGGAGCAAAGGTTAATTTAAGGACAAAGATGAAGTCACTGTAAACTAATCTGTCATCGTTTTTACCTTCCTTTTCTTTTTCAGTGCAGAAATTAAAAGTAAGTATAAAGCACCGTGATTGGGAGTGTTTTTGCGTGTGTCGGAATCACTGGTAAATGTTGGCTGAGAACAATCCCTCCCCTTGCACTTGTGAAAACACTGAGCGCTTTAAGAGATTAGCCTGAGAAATAATTAAATATCTTTTCTCTTCAATGTGGATCACTGACTTTGTGTGATGGGGGTACGTGGGGCGGCTGGGTGGGGAGGAACCTTTGTGGGATTTTCATGGCTTTAGGGGTCTTACCAGCCTGCAGCCTCAGGCAGGAAATATTTGGAACCCAGGATTGTCAGATCCATCGTGTGGTGGAAGGGAAGCCCCGGAGAACGGGCTGGAACCCTCAGTTCCTGCTCCCAGCCGTACCGCCAGATCATCCTGTGACTTGGGTCACATCCCTGCCCTTCTCTGGGCCTAAGTTTGTCAACTGAAAACACTGGACCAGATGATGTCTACATCCCATCTACTTCTCAGATTCTTAGCAGCCTGTATAGCTTTCAGGTAAGGAATAGCATGCATTTAGATGTTAAAAATCAAATTCCCAAACATCCAAATTAATTGCAAAGTGAAAGGCACTGTTCTTTGAAAATGCCTTTTGTACTTTTGTAACAATTGTAAAGTTGTCTAAATTTGCAATCCCAGTTTTAAAAAAAAAAATCTTCAAAGAGTATAATTACACTGCTTCTTAGAAAAGTCAGGATAAAATGTTAGTCTATAACTTCTGAAGTTATAGACTATTATATATCTTAAAGTCCACAAGTGACTTTGTTTCTATGTGTATTTTGGGTTAGGAACAAGGCACTTTTCACATCAGTGGGAATGGTGAATCATTCAGTAAATGGTGATGATAAAACTGGGTGATAAAAATAGTCTTGCTTACCTTGTCCTTGTAGCAAAAACCGTAGGAGGGCAAGAAAATACTGATTTTAGTCACACAAACACAAGTGTTTCTAAGAATGACAAAAATGGTAAAGAATAGAAGTGATACTTTTGACTATATATTTTTGAAATCTGTTGAAGGGGGAAAAACCACCAGTCACAAAATCAAAAAAGACAAATGGCACAAAAATTTTCAACATATAACTAGACCGAAGGATGTGTTTAACACCTGACATAATTTGTCTTTAATACAGGTTAAATTTTTTCGTCTTTAATACAGGTTAAATTTTTTTCATGGATATTATGTCCATACATGGGAAAGTTTTCAAAACATATGATTAAAAACTAAGTTACAGAAGAATGCAGATAGTGTAGTTCCATTTGTGAAAAAAGGTCACTGACTCAAGGTACAAACAAGGCCCTGAGGCTTAGAAGATCCATGGCAGAAGGGAGGGTATCTCTTATTCCTTCATGCAGTGAAATTAAAGACTTAAATCTCTACCCAGGATCTGCATCAGTTTCAAGGAGGAAGATCTTTATCCTCTTCTTTCACAAGTAAGCTTTAAAGGAGAAAACTAAAGCCACTTCTTATCCCTGGAGAGAAAAGAATGCAAGCAGCATTTTCAAGCTAATCGTTTGTTGGGAATTCGTGATCACAAGGCTGAGCTTCAAATTGGAGTCATTTTGGGGGAGGAGAGAAGCTGGATCCCAGGCACGACCCAGATGGAGCCAATCCTCACAGCTCCGTTCAAGGCAGAATGATACCTTTGTGCACACCAGCTTCATTCTGCAGACCAGCTTTGGCTACCTGGAACACTGTTCAGGATTCCAAGACCTCGGGCTGCACTGGAACTACACATTGATCTGAGATCAATTAGCAATAACCAGCAAGGATCAACGCCTGTGGATGGAGAGGGTAGGGTAGGGTGCAGGCATCTCCTGTCATGCTCATGGGCCAGCTTAGGGACTTGCAGACCTGGCATTCGCTCTGGAGGAAGCAGTGTAGTGAGAAGAAAGCCAAACTAAGGAATGTTGTATTCTGTTTCCAGCTCTGACACACTGACCTCTCTTGGTAAGAAGAAGCTGAACTAGAAGATTCAGATTCTAAGAGCCTCTTGGGGATATAGAACAAAGTCTGCTTCCATTAGGGCACCGCCCTTGTGAAATGATCATGTAGATAACATACATTTGACCAATTGGATCAGTTTTTGAAAAGTGAATGTAGGTGTGTGTGCACGTGTGCAGACTGACAGGATATGGTGGAATCGAATCCCTGCTGCAAAGTTTTCATTTTTACAGCTGATCACAGCGTTAACAAAAATGTGTTGATCACTAAACTGACATTGTTTAGCATAACAATTTTTCTTTAGATGATTACTATGTTAGCAAAAGGATCTCTTGGGTTCAGCCTTATGGGAATCTGGCCAGTGTTTGACCCTGAGCCTCTTAGAACCTCATGCATCATATCTGGACCTCTGAGAGCTGGGGGCCCCTTTGTGCTATAAACCATAGTGTGGTGCTCCTGACACTAGGAAGTTACTGAACTTCTTAGGTGATAGACCCTATGGTTATGCGGAGACATACCCTACCAAAAATGGAAAGACAAAAAATTTTAAACATTTATTAATGTCTCTGCCAGTTATAAACCCATTACATGTTACCATAGCAAACTTTAAAGAAAAGTGCTTTTCAACACAATAGTAGAGGAGTAACATTGTTTTACGTTTTGGAAAATCTCTTTCACATCTGCCTTCTCCATTCAATGTGTGAAATACATTTTGTTGTTTTGGTTTGGAGTACACGAAAAAAATAGTCTCCCACAGATTCACAGTTGGAATAAGAACTTGAATAGCATTTTCAGAGAACTGGATTTTTCATCCTTGGCACTATGCCAAAATCCAACAAGTGAAAATTTCTTAAAGGTTCATGCAGCGTGAAATCTGAAACCCTATCAATGAATCTTTAGCCGCCCTGTCAAAATCCACTTTGAACACAACTTTTATCTGTGCACAATTTTGTGCCATTCTTTGATTATTTGAAAAAAAGTGATTTGTTGAGTTATGCTCATCTTTCAAATGTGGACAAATTTCAGAAAGTATTTTTAAAAATCACATTTCTACAGGTTACCACCAATCTCGACAGAAACATTATTTAACTGTTAGGATCCCACTGGGCTCACGGAACTTGCAGTTCCAAATGAATATTCCAGGTCCTAGGGTGTGTCTGTCCTCGTTCTTTCCCATTGTCTGTCTCATTTGCCAGGCTGAAGTTGCAACTACATTTTGGTTTGAGAAGAGGCAGAAAGCGCAGCAGAGGCACAAGTGCAATCTTGAGGGCCACACACTCAGGTCCATTCCCATTTTATGAGGAACTCTTAGGTGAGCATATCTACCTTGGAGGGGCAGGTGGCTGGGCTAGGAGGCTGGCAGCCCTGGTTAGGTGGCCCCAGGCCCAGCCATGACTCCATTGCTCCAGGGGAGAGGGAAGAGAGCCAGCCCACTCTTCATGAGCCAAATTCTAATGTAACACATCCTTGACACATTAATTTGCCTTGCTAAGCTTGAGTTGTTTTGGAGAAGGTCTGGGAATATAATTTTTCCTGACATCTCTATTAACAGTATCCTTGGATTGCAAGATGAATTTTAAAAAATATTTTATCAATTCCAAGTGCTCATCTGCCTGAACCAAGATTTTCTCAATGCAGTTACTCTGCAGCAAAAACAAAGTGGAGAAATGTTTGATTACTGAGATTGACATGAAATTGCTGAGACTGATATAAAACTGCAAATGTCCATGATATGAAACTTCAGTCCCGATCTGTAATCTAAACTTATTTAAAAATAAGGACATAATTATTGTGATGGGTAAAAGATAAAAGGTGTTTTCAGAAACTTTGGGGATCCACTCGGTGCCATGTTTTGGTCACCTGCCTTTTCTGGCAGTTCCTTTCACTTTGTTCCCAATGCTATTTGGAGGACTAGGCTCGAATCAAGGACGCTTAAATTCCAGACTCTCTGCTATTGTCAGCTGGGCATCTTTCGCTGCAGACAAAATGCCTCTGTGGTTTTCAGTTTCTCCATTTGTTCATTTCTTTATTCATTTTTGCTGTTTTCTTGAGCATTATGTCAGGTATTGTTTTAGGTTAGGGGCTAGTAATATGGGAATTGCAAATTATAATCATATCAGCTGCTACTATTCACTAGAGGCAAGTAATGTGCAGACGATGTGCTATGCACTTCGCAGATACTTAGGTTCACCTGATAAAATACAGGATAGGCTGGGTGCAGTGGCACACACCTGTCATCCCAACTACGTGGGAGGATTATTTGGGCCCAGGAGTTTGAGACCGGCCTGGGTAACAGTGAGATCCTCCATCTCAAAAAAAGTAAATAAAGTAATAAAATACAGGACCTCCAGTTACATATGAATATCAGATAAATGATGTTTTAGTACAAGTATATCCCAAATATTGCACAGACATAGTAAAAGCATTGTTGATCTGAAATTTAATTGGGCATTCTGTATTGTTTTTTTAACAAATCTGTCAACGTTACATACATTGTTATTCCACTTTATTCTCACAATCGTTCTATGAGGAGTAGATGTTATCCCCATGTAGCAGACAATGAAACAGACAATTATCAGCTGGGTAATTTTGGGCAAATGATTGAACTCCTGCAGGAAGTAGAATAGAGACTTGAAATTAATTCTGCCTGACTCTGAGCCCTGATGGAAGTTCTTTGTTATTTCAGATGCAGAAGACGTAGGAAGACAAGCCGCAGTTGTGTGGTTGCTGCCTGTGAAGCAGTAAGCCACCTGCCCTGTTTGTGTGCAGCAAATGGATGGCAGCTCAAAGGGTTAAACTGAAGATAATTGAAGGGACCCTTTGGAGAGGTGCAGGTAGAATTAAGGAAGCCAGGAAGGGGCAGAAGCTCTCAGGAAGTAGCACAGAAGGAAGCTGTTCCCAATGCTGGGCCTGCAGACACAAGGGGAGGGAACCTGTACCCACCAAGAATGGGAGCCAAGAGTGCGAGGCTGGGGTGTATCTTGGAGCCTCCCATTGGGCCAAACCCAACAAGAGCCATAGGAGACCCTGGTTCACAGAGCCCCTCCCCAGCTCTGTAGCTACCACCACTTAGCAACTGCCCTTAGGTACACAGCAATACTGAATAACCACAGTGTCCCTGCAGATGGGGGCAGTCCTGCGCACGGCCTCCATGAAACCCTCACTGTCCAGCTCCCGTCCTGTGGCTCCACCAGCTTCAGATTGCATCTTTTGTCATCATACTGCTGCCTCCACATCCATTTTGGCAGTTCACCCTCCAGGGTAGCATCTGCATTCTGGGAAGGAAGCTAAGAAGGGAAGGTAGAGGAGGAAGGGGTTAGTGCTTAGAGTAGCAAAGCTTTTTTTTTTTTTTTTTCTTAAGACGGAATCTGTCAGCCAAGCTGGAGTGCGGTGGCATGATCTCGGCTCATTGCAACCTCCACCTCCCAGGTTCAAGCAATTCTCCTACCTCAGCCTCCTGAATAGCTAGAACTACAGGTGGTGCCACCACACCCAGCTAATTTTTCCTGGTTTTAGTAGAGATACAGGGCTGCATGGGGATTACATGAAATACTCCAAGTAAAGCCCTAAATGAATGCTTGACCCACAGCAAATAATATTAGGCATTAGTGTTGTTTTTGTAGATGTGAAAGAAAGGCTGTTATCAAACTGTAAGTATATACATGCTAGTTACCACTGTGAACGCAGGACACGAAATAAGGATCCAATTAGTGATAATATACAATGAATTGTGACTGTGCTCCTAGAGAAGCCAGGTGAAGGCCAGGAGAAATTCAGAGGACCATCTCTGGCTGGGAAATCAGGGCAGGCTTCCTGGAGCAGGAGGTCCCTCAAGACTGGAGAGGACACTTTCAGGAAGTCAACCAAGACTAAGGATGTGACATTCCTGGAAAATGTCAAGGTGGAATTTGGTATCTTCCAGTGTTCTTACATGGAATCATTTGTTCATTTCTCCTGTGGAGATTAAAAAACTACAAATTTCACATTCTTTACCATAAAAATTTCCAATTTTTAAAATTCTTATATTAGTCCTGGATTTCTGTGAGTCTTCGGTTTCCTCATTTGCCCCTGGCTGTCATCATCCTATATAAAATCAGGGATGGTTGGCATCCTAATTGGCAGCTACCAGGAAACGGAAACTGAGAGAAGATAGGATTCTAAGGGTGCCACTGCCTGGAAAATCTTGTTAGATAATGATAGAAGTTAGGAGCATTGATACCAACACACACGTTTTTCACTTATTGAGGTCTAAGTTTTGGGCCATCCAATTATCCTGCTCTTTACCTTGTTGCCACAAAAATGTTCTTGCTGGGTGAATCGGAATTTATTAATTACCTATCAGTCAAGCAATTGATTATTATATAAATTATTAATATTTTATTAAATAGCAATTCTAATAGTTCATGTGATTAATTCTTAACCAGCTAATTAATTTTAAAAGGCAAAAAGAATCTTAGATGAAATATTCCAGAGATGTCCCAAGACATTAGATACCCTACGCTAAGAAGGCACGTTTTCTTGTCCCATGAGCCAGGCTAGCCCCAGGGACCCTAAACTGGGTCTTTTCACTTAAATTCTGTTGCAGCATTTTGCGATTATAACCTGATCTGGTACAATGACCATTCCACTCTTCCACTCCCTAATTTTTTTTTTTTAAGAAGGATAAAAACCCCCTTGCTCATCATACTAGTGTCTTATGTATAAATGGTTATCAAGGTTTGTGCCTTCGTAGGGACTTGAAGAGGGCAAAGCTGTTCAGTCATACAACAAAATCGGTCATCCCCACAGCCCTAGTGGGATGTCAGCATTATCCTTTCCATGTTTTGGCCTGGGAAATGGAGTTGCAAGGAAGCTAGGTTTGGAGTAACTTGTATCCCTGTGGTGATGAAAGTGACTGCAAGACAAGAAGCCCAGTTCAGAGCCCAGCGTCCCTGATGGACGGGCCTCACTGCTACTGCAGTAGGACAAAGTAGACTCTGAAGAGTCTTCACAATAGCAAAAGGAAGCAACTGCAGGACTTGCTTTGGTGACCTTGAGGGAGCCACGATGGCTGCAGTCAGACACATTTAAGCTTGATGCAAGCAGTTGCGGGCTGAGTGGCCAGTATAAACTGAAGTGAACTTTCAGGACCCACCTTCTACATTAGACAGCATTTGGACTCAAACACACTGCCATAGAGGCGTGTGCTGTCTGATGAAAAAAGCACTACCCTTGTGAACAGAAGAATAGCCCGGGGTCCTGCACCTGCTTCTCACCCACTGATTAAACTTGGACAAGGTAATCATAGACCCTGAGCCCCCATGCATAAAATGGCATAACACGCCCCCACCCCAACATACATCACCAGGCTGGTGAAATGCAGGAAAGCCACATTTTAGGGGGAGTTTATTAGCTAGGGTGGTTTAGACACACAGGCAGGGAATTAGTTCTTAAGAACGTAACCGAGGGCTTGTGCTCTTGTATAAGAAATACTTTGTTTGAACTAGTTCTAGCTTCACAGAAGATCATGTCATGCAGCCGAAAAGTTAAAAGGGTTATAAGGGATAATGCTGGCTGCAACCATCAATGTGGCCCCATTGAGAGCAGGATGAGAACGTTTACAGATGGAGACAGACACCATCTCACTGGCAATTGAATTAGAATCATCAGCTTAGCTCGCTTCTGGTCCGGTCACAGATTAATCTAAATGGCACCGCAAGGAGACATCATTTTTTAAGCAGTTTGGGATTAGAAAAGGTCACACTTCTGAGAGCGCTCCAGGGAGAAACACAGTGGTACCCTTGTCTTCTGGATTCTAGCTTACCCTGGTTTTGTTTGCACTGCATAAAGTCAGGTCAAGCAGTACGCCTCAAATAACTTGGATTTTTGACAACTACGCCTTCTTTCATGCCTGCCTTCCCGCCCTCCCTCTTTTTATTCCTTTCTGTCTCCTACCTCCCTCCCTTTCTTCCTTCTTTGAATTACAGCCTCTGGTTCATTGGATTTGGAAACAAAATTAATATCATTTGCAGATTGCAAAGTATTATTCATCAAAACTCAGGTTTGGCCGAATTAAATGGCCACAAACAAACTACAGTCTTCCCTGGGAGGAAAGGTGCTTTGATCATTGTCTCAGCCACAAGAAGCAAACACATTCTCGGGTTTAGCTGACATGTCCCATAGAGACCTCATCCTTTTCTTCACTTTCTGGCACATGGATGTATTAGTTACTTAGCTTTTTCTCATGTAACTTGTAAAACCTTCTCTAAGTGGCTTTAAAAAATTGATGGGTCTCACTTTGTTGCCCAGGCTGGAGCGTGGTGGTGTGATCATGGCTCTCTGCAGCTTCAAACTCCTGGGCTCAAGGGATCATCACATCTCATCCTCTCGAGTAGATGGGACTACAGGCGCGCACGACCATGCCTGGGTTCTAAGGGGCTCTTTTCAGTTTTCGTTTCTTTTTTTTCTTTTTTTGAGATGGAGTCTCGCTCTGTTGCCCAGTCTGGAGTGCAGTGGCGCGATCTTGGCTCACTGCAACCTTTGCTTGAACCCCCCAGGTTCAAGGAATTCTTGTGCCTCAGCCTTGCCAGTAGCTGGGATTACAGGCACATGCCACCATGTCCAGCTAATTTTTGTGTTTTTAGTCGAGACAGATTTCACCATGTTAGCCAGGCTGGTCTCAAACTCCTAGCCTCAAGTGATCCACCCGCCTCGGCCTCCCAAAGTGCTGAGATTATAGTGTGAGCCACCATGCCCAGCTCTTTGCAGTTTTCCAATCTTTACTTTCAACTGGAGCACATTTCTCAGCGGCAGCTTTTGCTGTAGCAAGCAGTGTCGACAGCATCCCTCTGGCAGACGACTTCCTTGAGCTGGCTTCCTCAACCTCAGCACAACCAACTACTTACATTTCGGGTGGGACAGTTCCTTGTGTGGGGGCTGTCCTGTACATTGCAGGGTGTCAGCGGCATCCCTGGCCTCCACTAGATGCCAGTAGCACCCCCTGCCCCAGTCATGACAACCAAAAATCTCTCCAGACATTGCTAATTCAGAAAAGAGTTCCTTTTTATTTTTAAAGAGCTAGGTTTTTGTTGCTGTTGTTAGAAGAGCTTTACAACTCTGTCATCTTAATAGATTAATTTTCTTAGGAAGAAAAACCATGACTGAGATATTTAGCTTCTTTATAATTCAAAATTCACTCAATCATTTATTCACTCATGTTATCAACTGTGGGGGCAGCAAAATTCCACTTCCATACTCTTAGGGTCCTGACTGGGCTGGAGAATTTAACTGACATAAGACAGATGAACAGGAGGAAAGCATGCGCATTTTTAAATACAAGTTTTATGTAGCACAGGCACCCTCATAAGGAAACAAAGACCTCAAGAAGTAGTCAGTTACAGATATACTGAATTGGACCAAGAATAGTAAGTTGTGAAGAAGCAACTAAATGATGTGGGGAGGCTTAAAAGGTAAGAGTTATTTTCACAAGGTTGGTACAGAATTCTTTCCATCTTGACTTCTCAGCCTTGAAGATAAGACCGTTGCATCTTTCACATAGGGATCTCGTCTTTTCCTTTTAACAAACGGCGTGAAGGTCAAAGTGATCTTCTTGCACCTGCTATTTTTCAGGTGGCTTTAACTTAGTGTCAATACGCCCGAGTGGTGTAATTTCACTCCTTCACAGCCAATGTTCATTGGTCATTAACTAGGTTCCAGACTCCTCACTTGACTTTGGAGACACACGCAGCTTTGAGAATAAAACAGACATAGGTTGTCTTGTGTCCCTGCATTTATTTTATTTTTTAAAGATAGGGTCTCACTCTGTCACCTGGGCTGGAGTGCAGTGGTGCCATGATAACTCACTGCACCCTTGAACTCCTGGGCTCAAGTGATCCTTCCACCTCGGCCTCCCAAAGTGCTGGGACTACAGGCAGGAGCCGCCACACATAGAGCAGTGGGGAAGAAGTTAAACAAGGGATTCCAGGAGAGAAGTGCCATGTTGGTAAAGAATGCCCACATAGCTGTGGGAGCCCAGTGAAGGACATGAGGCCCAGCCTGGGGTGGGTAGGAATTAACAACCTACCTTTCTGGTTTCCATGAGGTCCTGATGTACAGAGCTTGGCATACTGCCAAGTCCTTGAATGCCCATTTCCCATTCCTCCTGCCAGCCTTGATGTAGAAGCCCTTCTCCCGCTTTCTGGAGGCCTGCATTATCTCTGATGTCTGAGGTCACCGGTTGCAGTGCTCAGTTTAAAACAGCAGAGAGCAGCTTCAGATCATGACTGGGCAGAGGCTGAGTCAGCCTGCAGGATAACTGGCTCCCAGCAGAGGTGCTAAGGAAGCCTGGTATGGGCCAACAGACCAAGCAGGCCCTCCTTCCAAGCCTTGGCCAACAGGAACCCCCGTTTCCTGGCTTTCAGCCCTCAAAGAAACTGCCTGGGTCTGTTTTGAAAGATCTTGAGTTGGCTGAAAGGGACATTTTCCCCATAACTGGCACTGGTTGTCAAGCCTGCTGGGTCCAGCAGGAGGAATGCCATCTCTTTTATCTCACCTTCTTTGTTAAGAGGATGGGCTGGCAGGGAACCGCTTTGCAATTATCTTGTTTAAGATGAGCAGAGGAGATAGTTGCTCCCTGCAGGGATAACCCAGGTCCCCAAGCCATCTCCTTTTACCAGCAAATAAATGAGCATTATTCTAGCCCATGGCCAGGGTGAGAGGAGGCTTGGTTGACTGGACACAGTGGCCTGGCGTCTCATTCTCCCTATCAAATCCTATCAAAGCTTCTCTGTTCTCAGCTTCTTTCTCTTGGGCAAAAGAGGTAAATTGCAATAATTTGTTCGGAAGGGGTGCTAATGGATGGCCCTCAGTTGATTTCTCATTATCTCCTCTTCCCCAAATCACCTAGCTGGTATCTCTGTGAAAGCAAGCCCTTCTCTACTTGAACTGAGGACTAAAGGAAATATATTTGTCCATATAATAGGGCTTTTATCCAAGAAGCATTTCTCAAAGTGTGGTCCAAGACCACCCCTCTCTGTAACTACTTATAAAAATACGGATTTCCTTCAGCTCATCTACATTGCCACAAATGACAGGATTGTATTCTTTTTCATGGCCAGATTTGTATTCCGTGGTATATGTACACTTTCTTCATCCACTCATCTATTGATGGACACAGGTTGATACCATATCTTGGCTATTGTGAACAGTGCTGCAATACACATGGGAGTGCAGATATCTCTTTGGAAAATGGATTTCCCTGCCTTTCCTTTGGATATATACCCAGTAGTGGGATTACTGGATCATATGGTAAGTGAAATAAGCCAGGCACAGAAAGGTAAATACCACATGTTCTTACTTGTATGTGGAAGCTAAAAACATTGAGCCTATAAAAGTAGGGAATAGGCTGGGCACGGTGGCTCACGCCTGTAATCCCAGCACTTTGGGAGGCTGAGGCTGGCAGATCACGAGGTCAGGAGATCGAGACTATCCTGGCTAACACAATGAAACCCCTTCTCTACTAAAAATACAAAAAATTAGCCAGGCGTGGTGGCACGCACCTATAGTCCCAGCTACTCCGGATGCTGAGGCAGGAGAATCATTTGAACCTGGGAGACAGAGCTTGCAGTGAGCCAAGACTGTGCCACTGCACTCCAGCCTGGGTGACAGAACGAGACTCCGTCTCAAAAAGAAAAAAAAAAAAAAGGAAAAAAAAGGTAGAGAGTAGAACTGTGGCTACTAGAAGCTGGGAAGGATGATGGGGAGAGGAGGATAGGGAAAGGCTGGTTAACTGATACAAAATTACAGCTACATGGGAGGAATAAGCTATAGCACTCTATGGCCCTGTAGTTAATAATTTGTTTTCAATAATGGTTTCAAATATGAGAGAATTTTGAATGTTTCCAGCATAAAGAAATAATAAATATTTGAGGTAATGAATATGCTGATTACCCTGATTTGAACATTATACCTTTGTATACATGTATCAAAATATAATATGTACCCCATAAATATGTACAATTATTATATGTCAATTACAAATAATTTTCAATTTTAAAAATATGGATTTCCACTGTTTGGCAGCGTCTACTAGAATCAGACATATGCCTATCCTGCACCATCAATTCCATGGCTAAGAATGTACAGGAGAATGGAGGGTTTATGCCCAGCCAAAGATATGGTTAGGAATATTTGAGCGGCACTGTTCAATAGCCCCAAACTGGAATCAACCTAGACGTGCATCAACAGGAGAATGGAGGAGCAAACAGATTGTGGTTTATCCATATGGGGCGATAACAGTGAAGGAACTACCAATACAGACAACATGATTCATCTCATAAACATGACATTGAGCAGGAGAATCCAGACATAAGAGTATCGGTTGTGTGATTCCATTTATAGGAAGCTCAAGAACAGGCTCAACTACTCCGTAGTGCCAGAAGTTAGAATAATGTTAACCTGGAGTGGGGCTGGGAGTTACTGACTGGGAAGGGGCATCAAGGAGCCTTTTGGGTTATTTGAAATGGTCAATATCTTTATCTGAATGGTGATTACACACGTACTTACATATGTAAAAAGGCACTGAGCTCTATACTTAAGATCTATAAACTTTACTCTCTGTAACACACACACACACACACACACACACACACGCACTTCCCAGCCTTATTCCAGACCTACCAAACCCAAATCTCTCTACAAATCTGCATTTTGCATCCTTGATGGTGCCAATGCACGTTGACTACCGGGGTTGCAGGTGGTGCGATTGTGAGGGGGTGCTTTTGTCAACCCCCAAATCACACCAAACCCCATTTCCCATCTGGGGTGGAACGTCACAAGATTTTCATACATCAGTCTCTAAGGGAATAAGATTGGTGTGAGATTTCCCACCTGTTAAGATTATGGACAAGGACCCTGTGAACAAGACTGTCACAGTCCCCAACAAGACAGAAGCCACACTGTTATAGAAATACAGTTAGCCAACACTTTCACTTCCTTTACATTGAAAATTTTAAACATTTCTATCCTTTAAACATTTTGTGGACAAACATGTATTTTAAACTTATAATCGGTCTATATGTAATGTTTGATTCTGTCCCTTTGTCTCTGGGTGTGACATCATCCCATGTTCAGCGTTATTAACAAGAGGAGGCAGGACATGTTTGTCAAATGTCTAGAATATGCAAGACTACTGTATTTAGTCATCTCATTGGAGCCTTAAAACAAACCTACGAGCAAAAAATGAGGCTCATAAGGATTAAGCAACTACTGCAAAGGTACACAGCAAATAGGTATGTAATGGGGATTTGATCCTGATCTAACACCACAGAAAACTCTGGTGCTAAGAGTTTAACCGGATTCCAACTTTATTTTTGTTTTAATTTATGGCCATGAGTTACCTCTGTCATTAAAAACTATGAGTAAACCTCATCTTAAAATATCTGCATCTCACCCAACAAGTAAACCATTATTTAGTTATTCCCCTAATTTTGACATTATCTCCATGTTTGCCAATCAAATGTCTTGATAAATGTGTTTCAACATAAACCTTGTATTTAGGATTAATACATTAGGAGAGATTATTACAAATGGAATAACTAGGACAAAGACTATGCACATTTGAAAGACAGGAATAATTTTACCAAAGTGCTCTCCAAAAATATTCTATTAATTTGTGTTCCTTTCAACGGTGAGCCTGTCTCATCCCACCCTCATCAACTTAACACATCATAACTTGAAACAAACTTTGCTAGTGTGGCCCTGCAATTCAATTTGCATGAGTGAGTTTGGTCATTTTTTTTGAGACGGAGTCTCGCTCTTGTCCTGTAGGCTAGAGTGCGATGGCGCAATCTTGGCTCACTGCAACCTCCGCCTCCCAGGTTCAAGCGATTCTCCGGCCTCAGCCTTCCAAGTAGCTGGGATTACAGGCGTAAAAAATTAACCATGCCTGGATAATTTTTGTATTTTTAGTAGAGACGGGATTTCACCATGTTGGCCAGGCTGGTCTCTAACTCCTGACCTCAGGTGATCTACCTGCCTCAGCCTCCCAAAGTGCTGGGATTACAGGTGTGAGCCACCACGCCCAGCCGAGTTTGATCATTTTTAATGTATTTATTATTTGTCTATGTTTTTCCTTACGTAAATGTCTTAGGCTTTGAAGTGTGAACTCTTCATATATGTATTCAGGAGCTCGTACTATTTTATATGTGTCATAAATACACGTCATGGATTCAGTTTTGTTTTCTAATAATGTTTAGGTTGCTGACTGGTAAAATGAGTTCAATCTTTATGTAGTCAAATCTATCAGTAAATTTCTTCATGACTTTTTCTTTCTTTTAAACTTAGAAATCTTAGAAAATTAATTACCAAGTCAGAAGAATAGTCACGTTTATTTTCGTTTGTATTGTGATTTTACTTTCTCCTTATCCATCAATCAACCATGAATGTGGAAGTGTGTGGATGTGTGACACTGTGTGTATAAGTGTGTGTGTGCAGCCAGAAGTGCACTGCGAGGTGAAGATTCAACTAGATTTTAACTTGCTACTTCATTGAAAAGTCTTTTTTAAAAAAACTATGATGTCACAATTAATTTATAGTAATTTTTTTCAAGATATTTTGTCATTACTATCTGTTTTTCAAGGTTAACTTCAAAATTACATTTTCAAGTTTAAAATTACCCCATTGACCTTTTAAAAAATTGCTACTTACGTTTGTGATTGATATTCATATTTTCAAAGCAAAGCATATTCTATTTAGTGATAATAGGTATTAAATCTATAAAGAAAAGCAAAGGAACGATCAAAACAAAAATCAGGATAGTGCTTGCTTCTGGGGAGGAAAGAAGAAACTGTGATTAGGAAGGGTTCATGAGGGAGTCTAAAGTGTTGGTAAAAATCTATTGCTTAACTTAAGTAGTGGCCATATTATTTATCTTTGGTGAATAATAAGATTACAAATAATTTAGCAACTGAAGCAATAGATGTTTATAATCTCACATTTTCTATGGGTCAGGACTCTGGGCACAGCTTAGCTGGGGCCACTGCAAGGCTATGATCAAGACGTTGGTTGGTTGGGCTGCAGTTTTATCTGAGGCTTAACTGGGGAAGGATCAGCCTCCAGGCTCATGTGGTTGTCAGCACCATTTTGTCTCTTGCCTGCTGAGGACTGGAGGCTGCCCCTCAGTTTCCTGCTACATGGCTACCACATAAGGAGACTTACATGGTATCTTGCTTCTTTACAGCCAGCAAGGGACAGAGTCTCCAGCAAGACTCATGTTACAATCTTTTTTTTTTTTTTTTTTTTTGACTCTCACTCTGTCTCTCAGGCTGGAATGCAGTGGCATGATCTTGGCTCACTGCAGCCTCCACCTCCCAGGTTCAAGCAAATCTCCTGCCTCAGCCTCCCAATTAGCTGGGACTACACCACCACGCTTGGCTAATTTTTGTATTTTTTTAGTAGAGTTGGGGTTTTGCCATGTTGGTCAGGCTGGTCTTGAACTCCTGAACTCAAATGATCCACCCACCTCAGCCTCCCGTGGTTATGGGATTACAGATGTGAGCCATCGTACCCAGCCAAGACTCATGTTACAATCTTATGTGACATAACACATAATCACATGTGTGGAATACCTACATCCCCTCACCTTTACCATCCTGCGTATGACTAGAGGCAGGTTACATATTCTGCCCACACTCACAGGCAGGGGATCCCAGAGCACAAGAGTTTCAGATTTCAGGGGCTCTGTGCTCATTTACATGTGTTTATTTGTTAATTGTACACATACTTGATAGGTATTTCTAAACCTATGATAGGTTTCACAATTTAGATATTTTAAAACTGTGAAATAATTATTTTAACTGATTAATTTAGATCTGAGTGCACCCACAGACATCCAAGCAAAAAGGATCTCACTACCATCGATGTGTGAGTCTTAAATAAAATCTAGAACTGACTCAGGTACCCAGGATGACTGATTTCTCACTTCTGAGATATTGGCAGTTGCCATGAACTCAGAAGGCACTCTTTATATTGTACTTGGAATTTTTTCAAATTGTTTAGAAATTACTACCATGCCCAACTTTGATTTGGAAAAAAAAAGAGGAATTATTTTAATCTATAGGTAATTTAAAAAGAAATAAAATTTTTATAACATTTATGATGTACACAGACCGTATCTCCGAAGGTTGAGTCTTCTTTGACCCCTTAATAAAGTTTAGTAGTTTTATTCATTCACGTACTACATCTTTCATGCCAAATTTTTCCTACGTTTTATTTTTGTTCCTATTGTGAATGGGCTCTTTATTTTTAGATTTCCATGGACTGGGGCTATTAACCAGGAACATGACTAAGTTTTGGATATGCACCAAGTATCTTGGCACTGTGCTAAACTACCATTAATTTTCCAAGAGTTTGTATTTTTTCTTTTTTTTTTTTTTTTAGGGTTTCTACGAACACAATGGCGAGATCTGGAAACTATGCCAGTTCTTGTTTCCTCCATTTCAGTGGCCATAACCTTGATTTACGTCTCAGGGAAGCAAGTTCCATAAAAAACTTTAGCTGTCAGACTCGAACATCTCAGACTGTCAGTTTCTACTGTAGGCCAGTCGCTTAACCTCTCTGTGCCTGTTTCCTCATTTGGAACGTGGAGCCGTCATGGAATCTTCCTCATCGGGTTATTGTGAGGATTAAATAAGACAATACCTGCTTTAGCACAGTGTCCAACTCAAAGCTCAATACGTTCATTGATAAAGCAACATCATTGTTATATTTTAATAGGAACTTAAAAATGAAAGGGAGGAGACCCCCAAGTTATTAATACCGTGCTGGGTGGCAGGAGCAGGCAGCAGAGGACAGTGACACCTTCCAGGTCTCCTTCCTCCTGGGGGGACAGGTCTGGGCTCATTCTAGGCAGCATGTTATTTATCAAGAGCTTCAGGGAGGCGAAATGGCAGTCCCAGCATCCCATTACTAACTCAAATCCAGCCCACCTCTCTGTAAAGCCCATGCTCACCTCCCCAAGTCACCATCCTGGAGGGATTTACTCGGCCCAGAGCTTCTCGGCCCTGGCTGCACGTAGGAACGCTGCAGGGTCTCTAATAATCTCTATCGATGCCTGACCCCACCTCGGACCAAATGACCCTGACGCTCTGAGGGTAACTTGACCTCAGCATCTTTTCACAGCTCCCCATGTGGTTGTCATGACCAGGAATGAGAACCACAGGTGGCCTCACTCTGGCATCTATAACACTGACGTTTCAGGCAGTAACCATGGAAACCTGGCCCAAATTCTAGATGAACTCACACACACCCCTCTCTTAGTAATAAATGAATTTGTCCATTACTGCCTATGATGGTTATTTTTAATGTATCAACTTGGCTGGGCCACGGTGTTCAGATATGTAGTCAAACATTAATCTGTGGATTTTGAATAAAGCGAATTGCCCTGCATAACGTGAGCTGGCCTCATCCAATCAGTTGAAGGCCTTGCTAGAACACAGACTGACCTTACCCTAAGCAAGAAGGAATTCTGCCAGCAGATAACCTTTGAATTTGGGCTATGGGTCTTCCCTGCAACTCCGGTCAATCTTACAGATTTCGGATTTACCATGTTTCCACAATCATGTGCACAAATTTTCTTCTTTGAGACAGAGTCTCACTCCTATTGTCCAGGCTGGAGTGCAGTGGCACAATCACAGCTTACTGCAGCCTCCACTTCCTGGGCTGAGGTGATTCTCACACCTCAGCCTCCGCAGCAGATGGCACTACAGGTGCACTCCATCACACCTGGCTGATTTTTTTGTATTTTTTGTAGAGATGAGGATCTCACTATGATGTCCAGGCTGGTCTAGAACTGTGCTCAAGTGATCCTCCCTCCTTGGCCTCCCAAAGTGCTGGGATTACAAGTATGTGCTGCTGCACCTGGTTGTGTGCATCAATTTTTAAAAATAAATCTGTCTGTACACACACACACACACACACACACACACACACACACACACACACCATGTTGGTTCCATTTCTCTGGAGAACCCTGAGGAAACACTGCCATGATAAAACCTGGCCTCTTACTCAGCATAGTCATAAACAAAGCATCCAACTTCTATTAGTCTGTTTTCACACTGCTGATAAAGTCATACTCAAGACTGGGAAGAAAAAGAGGTTTAATTGGACTTACAGTTCCACATGGCTAGGGAGGCCTCAGAATCATGGCGGGAGGAGAAAAGCACTTCTTACATGGTGGTGGCAAGAGAAAATGAGGAAGAAACAAAAGCAGAAACACCTGATAAATTTATCAGCTCTTGTGAGACTTATTCACTATCACTAGAGTAGCATAGGAAAGACTGGCCCCCAGGATTAAATTACCTCTCCTTGGGTCCCTCCCACAACACGTGGGAATTCTGAGAGATACAATGCAAGTTAAGATTTGGGTGGAGACACAGCCAAACCATATCACCACTCGTGCTTCTTTTGAAAACCCTGAGTAGACAATGAGTGTCATAGAAGCACAGGATAGTCAACCTTGCCGGAGGCAATACAGACCACCTGGTGTAACTAAAATAGAACCTAGAGTTAGAAATAACTCTTGGGGCTATGATGCCCCCCAGGGGACATTTGGCAATGTCTGGAGACATTTTTGGTTGTCACAACTGAATGGGGGTGCCGCTGGCATCTGGTGGGCACAGGTGACGGACACTGCTCAGCATCCTAGAGCGCATAGGACAGCCCCTGCAACAGAAGCATCGAGTGTAAAATGTCACGGTGCCAAGGCTGAGAAACTCCGTGTTAGGAGGAGGAAACACTTCCTCATTGTGGAAACTAACTTCTCATCTCACAAAAGGTGATTGGGATCTCACAAGAGGCGATTTGGATGGAGCCCTAAAGAGGCAACAAGAACCTTTTTGTGTTTTTTGTGGAGATGGGGCCCCATTATGTTGCCGAGACTGGTCTCAAATTCCTGGGCTCAAGTGATCCTCCTACCTCAGCCTCCCAAAGTGCTGGGATTACAGGCATGAAACATTGTACCTGGCCAATAGGAACCTTTTTGATGAACTGGAAAAAGAGCTTGGGGGAAAATATTACTGGAAAGGCCAGGACACATTGGAGAAATTCTTTAGAAACCAACTTTACCTTGGAGGTAGGACCAGGAGTCCAGCCAATGGGAGCTTCGTGGACATGAATGTGTGGCTTAAATTACGTTTCTATGTGGGCATGAAATCAGATGCTCTGCCCATGAAGCGTTCTAGCACCAAGTCAGTGCAAGACCCGAGGTGGTGAGGGGCCATCTGTGTTTTCTTGCTGCAGCTGTTGTTGTTTTAAATACCAGGAGCAGTCTGATAACTTTCTGGGGGAGCGCAATACAGAGAACTAGGATGCCAGACTGGCTGTCTCTCTGCTAAGAATTATCCTATTGTTCTGACTATAAGATGTGCATGACTTCACATTTTAACCTCTCGAAAATTGGGACACGTCCAGGCAGTAGCAGTCATGTGTGATGTTCAGAACACAATGCCTCGTTTCCTCGGTAAAGTTTACTAAAAGAGTTCATGAGTAAGTGGGAAAAATGAATTAGGTACTAAACAAATAATACTTTTGTTTCTTCATTTGTAAGTGGAGAGATTACAACAAAGCTGTATGAATTCATTGGGATGACATGGTCAAGTGATTGAAAAAGATTAAGTTTCCTTTGATGTTCTTCTCTCTTGCTTGCCTTACATCTCAAAGGATGTTTCTCGGATGACATTAAAAACAAAGAAAAATGGAAAAGTAGCGCTCCCTTGAGATGAATGTACCTTAACCTCAGGAAAACACTCAACCAGAGGCACAGAAGCGGGTTGGACAACACGTGGCTCCAGGGGCATGTGAATTTCCAGTTGAGCATTTTAATGTATGACCGATTCCATATGAGGCAAGTGCAATGTGGCTACCTTGAATCAAACTAGTGAGTCCTCTGTCTATCCTAGTAGGGACACGAGAAAGGAGAGGGCAGATGTGGCTCCACTCAATGGCATGGATGGGCTTGGGCCCCCTGGGCACCACACACTAGGACAGACGCAGAGGTTACAGGGGCCCTGGCTGATGTGACAGAGTCCCTCGCTATTGTCTCCATTCATTCACTTATTCATTCCTTCCGCAAATCATTGTTAGTGCTGAATTCGTTTCCTGTGGCTGCTGTAACAAATTCCCACAAACTCGGTGGCTTAGACAGCACAGGTTCATTGTCCTACAGCCCTGGAGAAATTAGAACTGCGTCTCACTGGACTAAACTGAGGACGTCAACAGGGCTGCTCCTTTCTAGAGGCTCTGGTTGAGTCCGTTTCTTTGCTTTTTTTTAGAACTTCTAGGGGCTCTCTGGGTTTCTTGGCCTGTGGTTTCTTCTAGCTTCAAAACCAGCAAGGGTGAGCTGGGTCCTTTCCATGTCATATCTGACACATCTCTCTGACTCTCTTTTGTCTCCTCTCCCACCTTTTTTTTTTTTTTTTCTTTTGAGACACGGTCTCACTCTGTCACCTAGGCTGGAGTGCTCGGCCCTCATGGCTCACTGCTGCCTTGACCTCCTGGGCTCAAGTGATCCTCTCACCTCAGCCTCTGGATTACCTAGGACTACAGGCCTGCGCCACCATGCCCAGATAATTTTTAAAGTTTTTTAGGGACAGGGTCTCTCTATGTTACCCAGGCTGGTCTTGAACTCCTGGCCTCAAGCAATACTCCACCTTCTAAATGCTAGAGTTACAGGCATGACCACCAGGCTGAGCTCATCTCCTGCTTTTAAAGGCCCTTGTGATGACAGTGGATCCATCCAAATAGAACAGGATGATCTCCCTGTTTTAGGGTTAGCCAATTTACAACACTCATTCTCTCAGCCACCTTAATTTCCCTTTGCCATGTAAAGTGACATATTCACAGCCTCCTAGGACTCAGATGTGGACATTTTTGGGAGCAGGTGGGAAGCACTAACATGCCTGTCCCACCAGTTCCTAGACTGTGCCAACATTGTGCTAATCACACATGGGGCAGATCAGAGGTGGTCTCTCCTCCCACAGCAAGTATGCATTCTAGAGAGGAAGACAGCTCTCCAAGAGTAGCTATATATATCAAGTAGTAATAAATGATACAAGAAGACATCATATGGTCCAGGGATAGAGAGTTAAGGGGTGTAATGTGGTGGTTTTTGAGAGCATGGTCATGGAAAGCTTTTCTGTAAAGATGAAAACGGAGCAGAAACCTGGGTGTTGAGAAGGAGCCTCTGATCTGGGGCAGAATAATCCAGGCAGAGGGGAAAGCAAGAGCAAAGGCCCTGAGGCATGCACAAGGAATTGCCAGAAAGCCAGCCGTGTTGCCGGGGCAAGGTGAAAAGCGCGGGCAAGGGAAGGGAGATGATGGTGGCGAAAGCAGAGATCAGATTACTGGGACATTATGGGCCAAGTGGTTTGGGGTTTGTTGTTGTTGTTGTTGTTGCTGTTGTTGTTGTTTTTTGAGACAGAGTCTCACTCTGTCATCCAGGCTGGAGTGCAGTGGTATGATCTCAGCTCACTGCAGCCTCCACCTCCCGGGCTCAAGCAATTTGCCTGTCTCAGCCTCTCGAGTAGCTGGGGTTACAGGCACACACCACGACGCCTGGCTAAGTTTTGTATTTTTAGTAGAGACGGGGTTTTGCCATGTTGGCCAAGCTGGTCTCGAACTCCTGACCTCAGGTGATCCACCTGCCTTGCCCTTCCAAAGTGCTGGGATTACAGGCTTGAGCCACCACTCCCGGTCCCTGGGTTTTAATTCTAAGGAAAATGGGAAGCCACTGAAGGGCTTTAGGAAGGATGGCAGCATGCTCTGATTGACGCTGAAAATAATCACCTCTGTTGCTGAGTGCGATCGGTTTGTCGGGGGCAAGGGTGGAGGCCGTGAGAGCTGGTGCGGAGGCATCTTGGCTGACTGAGGGTACAGTAATGAAAACAGGCAGCCACGGGATCTGTTTTGTAGTGGAACCCATAGCGCTGCAGACAGAGTACATGTCAGGTGAGAGAAATATGGAGGGATCAGGGAGGATTCGACTCTGCCTGAGCCAACAAAGTCTCCTTAAAGGGAGGGGCTGGTTAGCCTGGAGCAGAGACCGTTCGGATCAGGATTCACCAACACTCTTTTGAAACGCCTGAATGCCTGTCATGGGGGAACATATTTTCTTGATTCTCTCCGCCCTTAGATGTGAAAACAAAGCCCAAATGAAGGACAGATAAAGAGAAGGAGATGTCAGCTAACCTAGACATCTCATATTGGAAGTGGCACGAGCTGCGGGGCCAGAGGAAACAGCATGCAACCCTGACTCTGCTGTTCCAGTGCTGGAATTGGGACAGGTTATCTGAAGTCTCTGACATGACATTTCATTATCTCTAACACGACAGAGGTAATGTTATTATAATACTAAAAACAACAGCAAACACTTACATCGCTGTGATTTGTGATATGATAAGAAGTATATTTTGATCTCTGCTCTCAGTTCCTGAGATAGGAGTCCTAAAACCCTAGTACATAGGGGTGCTAGGAGAATCTTTTGTTCTAATCGATTTGGTCTTTGCCTCTTGGTTCCTGACACACAGCTCCTAAATCCCTTGGCATTTCCAGGGTGATAGGAGCATTTCCTGTTCTAATGATGTGACTCTCGGTGGGCTCCTCGATAGCCTCAGGGTGGGGGGTGGTTGCCAGGGGAACCAAGCATGTGAGTAGAGGGTTGGAACTTTCATCCCCACCCTTTGAGGAGAGGAGATGGGCTGGAGGTTGAGTTGATTACCAATGGCAGTGATGTCATCAATCATGCCCATGTAAGGAAGCCTCCATAAAAACCCAAAGGGACAGGGTTTGGAGAGGTTGCAGGCAGCTGAACACGTGGGGATGCCTGGAGGTGGGGAGGCGCCACCAGTAAGGGCCTGGAAGCTCCCTGTCCCCTCCCCACACCTTTTCCCATGCATCTCTCCCATCTGGCTGCTCATCTCTATCCTTTGTAACATCCTTTATAATAAATGGGTCGTCGTAAGTCAAGTATCTCCCTGAGTTCTGTGAGCCGCTCTAGCAGATTAATCAAACCTGAGGAACGGGTCACAGGAAACCCCAATTTATAGCCAGTTAGTTGAAAGTACAGGTCACAACCTAGGGCTTGTGACTGGCATCTGAAAGAGGGGAGTCTTGTGGGACTGAGTCCTTAACCTGTGGGATCTGACGCTCTCTAGGCAGACTATGGCAGAACTGAATTGAATTGCAGGACGCCCAGCTGGTGTCTGCTGGAGAATTAGGTGCTAGTGAGGAGAAATCCTCATGCACTTTTGGTGACCAGAGGTGAGTGGTGTCTGTGGGAAACTAGGAGAGACCGTTTGGTTCTTCCTGTCTCTCACAATAGCGCTTTTAACATGTGAAACACCGTTCTAACAGCTGTGTGTGTGGAAACTCATTCCTTACAGCAGCCTGAGGACACAGGTGCTCCTATCATCGCCATTTAGAAAGCAGGCGCAAGGAAGTTGAGTTCTTTGCTTAAGGTCAAACAGCGAGTATAGGGCACTGTCATCATACATCATACAATCATCTCTACAAGATACAGACTGCCTGTCCTTCGCCTCCACCTGTCACATCAATCAAAACATGACGTGTGACATTATTAACTGTTTTGTGATGACACAATACTATTTAGTTTCAGGATCAAAATTCAGCAAGCTCTCAAAGTCTGGAATTGTGGCTGGAAACAAACACGTTGGCATATAGAGTGGATAAAAGACAAGACAGTTCTGCCTTTAGAGTCTAGATTCAATCACACAAACTCACTCTATAGCCCTCAGACCACAGCTGGAATGTTTTTCCCCGATGGTGATCCCTGGGGGCTGCGGCTGACCAAGGGCCACGGCTCCTCTGCAGAAAGTCCAGGATGGCACCCTGGTGGACCCTGAAGAAAAGGCACCTCACCAGGCTGTTTGCCTCTCCTCCCTCTGGCCTCTGGCACTGCACTTCTGGTTGCATTAAACTTCGCAACCCACTGTTTTGGAAACATAGAATAAAAGGGCTTCAGTCACATGACGGTGGCTGGTACTGTCCAGATCTGAGTGTTGCACAAGAATGTACTTTGGTAATAATTCAGCCATCCTTTTGTATGTTAAGTCCTAAGGCATCGAGGTTTTACTGAGTACTTTCTATGAGCTGAACACCACTGGGGATACAACAGTGAATAGTACGAACACAGTTCTGCCTCGTACTGAGCTTTTGTTAAGAGACAAAATGATTGTCAAGAGTGACAAATATACCATGCGCTGGCTGGAGCATGAAGGAAATGCAGATTGTCCTCCAAGTTCAATGAGAAGCACTGAGGGATGATCTGGCAGGAGGGTGATGAAGGCTGGGCTGGGAGTGGCAGCCAAGCAGGAAGAGAGAGAGAGCTGAGATACAGCTTGGATCAGATTCAATACCAGAGTGATGAATGGATGAGGTTAAAAAGGAAGCAGAAGGAATCAAAGGTGATACTGAGATAAACAAGGAAGCTGGTGGGGTCATCTACTGAGATATTGAGGCAATCACAGGGCCAGTGATAAGAGAAGACTTTGGCGGAGAAACTCAGGAGTCTGTGAGTCACCACGTGGTAATGTCAGGTACACAGCTGAATATACAGGTCTGGAGCTTAGTGGAGCTGTCTGGACTAGACATTCTGGTCTAGTTTTTGTCCCCTGTAATGTAAACTACTTCTGATCTCCCTTTCTGAGAGGCATGGAATTTAAAATTCCACTTGCCAATCAGTGACTGCATTCAGTATGCCTCAGGCTGTGTTAATCTGCACTAGAACAGACACCGCATCAGGCAGCAACTGCAGTTGGAGCTACCACTTGGCTATGTTTCTAAAGTTCCAGGGTCTTCTGATAATGATCCATATAATTTTCGTAGGATCAGGCTAGTGAATCAAATAACACATGAGAGACACCACTGCTCCGGGATGCTTCCAGACTCTGAGGATGGCACTGGCCCTTGCCATTTTCCTGGGATGCCATATCGTTCCTCCTTCTCTTAGCCAAGCAAGAGAAGATCATTCCCTATCTTGGCAGGAAGTTGAAATTCTAGGGCTCCAGTTGGTCTTTTCTACTGTAATAACTTTTACACTGCAGTTCAGGGGCAGAGTGAGGGTCCTCCCGATGGCTAAGAGTGTCCTTCCTACAGATATTTCGGGCCCAGGGAAATGAGCATACGGTGGGTTTGTGGACTCAGTGCACTACCATGAGACACATCTGGGCCAGAGCTCTATTTGTTACCTGATTCCCATATGGCCAATGATAACAGGCGAGCCTGGGTGATGTTTTAGGTCCCTGGATGCTATCATCAACCCAGACCCTCTATCCAACAGCCCTGGAAACATCTGTTACTTTCCCCTAGTGCGTGGTTACTTGAGTAAGTGGCCACAAGGTCTTTAGGGGTATTAAATGAGGGAGTCGCTACTGTCTCTACTTCATGTTTTACCTTGAGGCAAGGGGACCTGCTGTTTATGCCCTTGTATCAGGAAGTCATTGGCCAAGCCTGAGGCTGGTGGCCTGCCTGGTAAGGCTTCCTGTTGGCTGCGGGCTGTCCTGCGGAAAAGGGAGCAGCTGTGAGATTCTATCAGCACCATTCCTAGCAGGAAGGGACTGGGGTATGGACTTAACAGAGGGGCTGCAGGTGGAATATCAGTAGCATTCGCTAGTCATCTGCTGAGGGCAACGGATAGATGGGGAGGCAAGAGAATTACAGAAAACAAAGGAGG
Organism: Macaca nemestrina; assembly: GCF_043159975.1. NCBI lineage: Eukaryota > Metazoa > Chordata > Mammalia > Primates > Cercopithecidae > Macaca > Macaca nemestrina. Next base: position 187,496,581 of record NC_092127.1, read on the forward strand.
CTCAAGAAACACTTTTTAGAGAATGAGATTTTGGACAGCATGCCACCCATCTGAGCATGGCGACATGTGTTGTGATGGAATCTGCATTAGCCAGCGTTCTCTAGAGAAACAGAACCAATAAAAAGATAGAGAGAGATACATAAATTTACTATAAGGAACTGGCTCATGAAATGGCGGTGGACTGATAAGTCCCAGGGTCTGCAATTGGCAAGCTGAAGACCCAGGAGAGCTGACAGTGTAGCTCTAGTCTGCATCTGAAGGCCTGAGACCTAAGAGAGCCAATGGTGTAGTTCTCATCTGAAGACCAGTAGGCACAAGACCCAGGAAGGGCCCACATTTTTGTTCAAATCCAAAGGCAAGAAAAAGACCAATGATCCAGCTCAAAAACAGTTAGGCAGGAGCCATTCCCTCTTACCTGGGACAGGGTCAGCCCTTTTCTTCTAGTCAGTCCTTCAACTGATTGGACAAGGCCCACCCACATGGAAAGGCAGCCTGCTTTACTCAGTCTGCTGCTTCAAATGCTAATTTCATCCAAAAAGACCTTCACAGAAATGCCAAGAGTAGTGTTTGACCAAATGTCTGGGCACCTTGTAGTCCAAGCAAATTGATGCATACAATTAAACCATCACAAAATCCATCTTCCAGGCTGGCCTATCCACAAGGCAGAAGAGAAAGTGGGGAGTTGGAGCCATCTTGCATTGGAATTCTGTCATAAACTGTGAAGAAGGAAGGGAGGCAGAAGAGTTTAGAGTAAGGGTGGATATTAAGGTAAAATCTGGGATCTGGCTTAAAAGAGGAAAACAGAGAGGGCTGGTGAACTTGGGAGAAGCTAAAGTGTCAATGGTTCATCTCAGTCACGGAGCAAACAGAAGCAGAATTGAATGAGGTCACTAGGGTTGCTGTAATAAAGTCTCACAAACCACGTGGCTTCAAATAGGAGAAATGTATTCTCCCACAGTCCTGGAGGCCAGAAGTCCAAAATCAAGGTGCTGGCAGGGTCGTGCATCCTCTGGGTGGAATCCTTCCTTCCCTCTAGCAGCTTCTGGTGGTGTCCATGGGCCCTTGGCATCCTGTGGCTGGCAGCTGCATCACTCCAATCTCTTTCTCTGTCATCATGTGGATGACACAAGCAGAGCTCCCTGTGTGTCACAGTCTCCTTTTTATAAGGATACCAGTCATACTGGATTAGGGCCCACCCCAGTGACTTCATCTTAACTTGATTACCTCTGTAAATAGTCTATTTCCAAATAAGGGCACATACACAGGTCCCGGAGGTTAGGACTTTAACGTATCTTTTCAAGGAGACACAGTTCAACCCATAACAGGCATAAACTCTAAATGTCATGACTTACCATGTGATATGATTTGGCTGTGTGTCCCCACCTAAATCTCATCTTGAATTGTAATCCCCACACTGGGGGAGGGGCCTGGTGAGAGGTGATTGGATCAGGAGGGCAGTTCTCCTATGCTGTTCTTGTGATAGTGAGTGAGTTCTCATGAGATCTGATGGTTTGAAAGTGTCTGACACTTCTGCCCTCTCTCCTGCCACCACGTAAGGTGTGCCTTGCTTCCCCTTTGCCTTCCTCTATAAAAGTAAATTTCAGCCGGGCGCAGTGGCGCACACCTGTAATCCCAGCACTTTGGGAGGCCGAGGCGGGTGGATCACCTGAGGTCAAGAGTTCAAAACCAGCCTGGCTAACATGGTGAAACCCCGTCTCTACTAAAAATACAAAACAAAATTAGCTGGGCATGGTGGTGGGCGCCTGTAGTCCCAGCTACTCAGGAGACTGAGGGAGGAGAATCACTTGAACCCAGGAGGCGGAGATTGCAGTGAGCCGAGATTGCACCACTGCACCCCAGCCTGGGTGACAGAGTGAGACTCTGCCTCCAAAAAAAAAAAAAAAAAGTAAATTTCCTGAGACCTCCTCAGCCATGCTGAACTGTGAGTCAGTTAAATTTCTTTTCTTTATAAATTACCCAATCTCAGGCAGTTCTTTACAGCAGTGTGAAAACGGACTCATATACCATGTTGCTGTGAAAATTAAATGAAATGACAAATGATAAGGTATTTTTGAAAGGAGAAAAGCACAGCAAATTATTGTTTCCTACACTAGTTATGTCACTAGTAACAGTCTCTTGCTTGTCTTGGAATGGATAGTCATTCAGATGGAGACAATTAGTCAGGCTCAAGGTAGAGACACTTTGAGTTGGAAGATTCTGACCTATCGGCATTTCTCCATTTGAGATAGTTCCGAAGACAAATGATTACAGAAACCACAAACTCAAGGGTCTTCTGAGCCATAAATGAAATATCATTCTTGGAATCAGCAACATGGAATGTGTTAATTACTACTGAGATGTGGAAACATGTCATGGCATTGACTGAGCTTTATTCATTCAGACCTCCTCACTTGGACTTTGTGATATTCCAACCCAGAGATTTAGTCTTTCTATAGAATTGTCTCATTAAAAGGTGTGTTTCCTTTTTTCGCTCTTTTTTTATGGTAAAAATACACAGAATTAAAATTAACCTTCTGGCCGGGTGCAGTGGCTCACGCCTGTAATCCCAGCACTTTAGGAGGCCATGGTGGGCAGATCACCTGAGGTCAGGAGTTCGAGACAAGCCTGGTCAACATGGCGAAACCCCATTTCTACCAAAAATACAAAAAATTAGCCAGGCATGGCCGCGCGTACCTGTCATCCCAGCTACTCGGGAGGCTGAGGGGAGAGAATCGCTAGAACCTGGGAGGCGGAGGCTGCAATGAGCCATGATCAGGCCACTGCACTCCAGCCTGGGCAACAGAACGAGACTCCATCTCAAAAATAAAATAAAATAAAATAAAATAAAATAAACTTTATTAACCACTTTTATGTGTACAGTTCAGTAGTGTTGAGTATGTTTACATTATTGTGCAACAGATCTTTATAATGTTTTCATCTTGCAACTGTGAAACTATATATCCACTAGATGCTACTTCCCCTTCTCCCTTCCCTTTGGCCATTGTTCACCACCCTTCTACTTTCTATTTCTATAATTTTGACTATGTTAGATACTTCAGAGTTAAAATAAATTCCTACAGTATCTGTTCTTCTGCAGCTGGCTTCTTGTGTTTAGCATAATGTCTTTGAAATTCTTCCATGTTGTAGCATGTGACAGGATTTTTTTCTTTTTAAGACTGCATAATAGTCTGTTGTATGTATATACTATATTTTCTTTATCCATCCATCTTTTGATGGGAATCTAGGTTGCTTCCACCTGTTGGCTATTGTGAATAATGCTGTACTGAACATGGATATACAAATATCTTTCTGATATTCTGTTTTGAATTCATCTAGATATAAACCTGGAAGTGGGATTGCTGGATCATACGGTAACTCAATTTTCAATTTTATGAGAAACTTCCTTATTTTTTTTTCTGTCTTGTATTTCCACTAACAGTGCAACTTCTTCACATCCTTGCTGACACTTATTATTTTCCATTCTTTTGACAGTGGCCATCCTGATGGATGAGGTGATAACACATTATGGTTTTGATTTACATTTCCCTAATGATTAGTGCTATTGAGCATCTTTTCATGTGCTTATTGGCCACTCATATCTTCTTTGGAGAAATGTCTATTTAAGTCCTTTGCCCATTTTAAATTGTCTTATTTGTTTGTTGTTGTTGGTGTTGAGTAGTAGAAATTTCTTATGTATTCTGCATATCAATCCCTTATCAGATAAACAATTTGCAATTATTTCCTCCTATTCCATAGGTTGCCTTTCCACTCTGTTGATTCTTTCTTTCGATGCACAGAAGTTTTTGAGTTTGGTGTAGTCTTATTTGCCAGTTTTTGTTTCTGTTTCCTGTGCTTTGGGTGTCATATATAAGAAATCATTGCCAAATCCAATGTCCTGAAGCTTTTCTCTTGTGTTTTCTTCTAGGAGTGTAATAGTTTTAGGTCTTACATTTGGGTCTTTTATTCCTTTTGAGTTGATTTTCATATCTGCTACAAGGGAAAAGTCCAACTTCATTCTTTTGCTGGTGGATATCCAGGTTTTCCAACACCATTTTTTGAAGAGACTATCCTTTCTTCACTCTGTAGTCTTGGCACTCTTGTTGTAGATTATTTGGCCATAAATGCAGGGGTTCATCTCTTGGCTCTCTGTTCCTGCCATTGATCTATATATCGATCTTTATGCCAGTACCACTACTGTTGCTTTGTAGTATGTTTTGAAATCAGGGAGTGTGAGGCCTCCAGCTTTGTTCTTTTTAAAGATCATTTGGGCTATTTGGGGTCCCTTGTAATTCCATATATATTTCAGTATTTTTTTTCCAATTTCTGCAACAAGTGCAGTTGGGACTTTGACAGGGATTGCATTCAATGTGTAGATTGCTTTGGGTAATACAGACATTTTAACAATATTAAGCCTTCCAAACAAAGAGCATTGGATGTTTTTCCATTTATTTGTATCCTCTTTGATTTCTTTCACCAATGTTTGGTACTTTTCCATGTACAAGTCTTTCATCTTTGTGGTTAAGCTTATTCCTGAGTATTTTATACTTTTTGATACTATAGTAAATGAACTTGTTTTCTTAAAAATTTCCTTTTTCAATTGGTCATTGATAGTGTATAGGAACACAATTGATTTTTGAGTGTTGATTTTGTATCCTGAAATTTTGCTAATTTTGTTTATTCATTCTAGCAGTTTTTTAGTAGGATCTTTAGGGTTTTCCACACATAAGATTGTATCATTTGCAAATAGAAATAATTTTAAGTCTTCTTTTCTAGTTTGTATGTCTTTAATTTCTTTTTCTTTTCTGATTGTTCTGGCTAGAACTTCCAGTATTATGTCAAATAATAATGGTGAGAATGGGCATCCTTGCCTGGTTCCTGATCTTAGAGGAAAAGCTTTCAGTGTTTCTACACTGGGTATGATGTCTGTTGTGGGTTCTCCATGTATGACTTTTACTATGTTGTGGTAGTTTCTTTCTATTCTTAGTTTGTTTGGTGTTTTTTATCATGAAAGGGGATTGAATGTTGTCAAATACTTTTTCCTCATCCATTGAGATGATCAGGTGGTTTTATTCCTCCATTTTGTTACATTGATTGATTTTCATATGTTGAACCATCCTTGCATTCTAGGTATAAATCCCAACTCATCATGATATATGATCCCTTTAACATGCTGTTGAATTTGGTTTGGTAGTATTTTGTTTAGGATTTTTGAATCAATTTTAATCAGGGGTATTATCTGTAGTGTTTTTTTCTTGCTGTGTCTTTGTCTGGTTTTGGTATCAAGGTAATTCTGGCTCATAGAATAAGTTTGAGAGTGTTCTCTTTGATTCTTTGGAAGAGTTTGAGAAGAACTGGTGTTAGTTCTTTAAATGTTTGATAGAATTCTCTAGTGAATCCATCTGGTCCTGGGCTTTTCTTTGTTGGGAGCTGTTTGATTACAGCTTCAGTCTCCTCACTAGTTATAGATCTGCTCAGATTTCCTATTTCATTATGACTTAATCTTAGTTGGCTATGTGTTTCCATTAATTTATTAATTTCTTCTAGGTTATCCATTTTTTTTGGTATTTTTAAGTCTTTAAAGTCACGTATTAACAAGGTATATATGAACATTTTATGCCAAATATAATTATCATAATGGTTTCAAAAGGATTGTTGAATGAAATGGAGTGTAAGCAGTTTTGAATAGAATTAAAGGCAATTTGAATGCTGCAAATCATTGTAAGCACCTTATTTTAAAATAAAGTTTAATTTTCACTTCAAAATAATGTTTCCATGATTAGAAAAACAATTAGAAAAAACAATGAAAATTTATATGAAATCGAAACCAAACACATTCCCAGAAAATACTGTGAACATTTTTCTTATTTTCTTTCTAACTTCTTAAGTGTGTGGCTTATAATCACTCATTTATTTATCAAGCACTTAGGCTGCACCAAGGAGTAAAAGGGATACAATTATTACAAACCACCTGTTTACTTAAGTCATGCCCCTGCAGATATTTATGAAGGGAAGACTGTTCTTGGCAAGAAGAAAATGGCATATCACTAATCGCTCAGTTGTCTGCAAATTCTATGGCCTTCTGGCCTGCCTTGCCCCATTCCCCATTCTGCCTGCAGAATCTCATTGCATTTTCCTCTTTTTCCATTTTGGCCTCCTTGGGAACCAAGTGAAGGAAAGGCCAATTCCTGTGTTTGTAACAATTAGTCTGGTTTTTGGTTGTAATGAGAAGACCCAGCAGGTGTTTCACAAAAACCAGGGCCAGAAACACGGGGTTTGTTGATTTTTGCCTTGGCATAGGAAAGCTAACCACCAACAGCTATAGTAAGGAGCAGCTCCAGGGGCCGACACCCCCAAAGAGAGAAGTGATTGACAGTGCTTCATTCTTCAGCTCATAGAGAAAAGAGCCTGGCTTGAAACCTGGGTTCCAGCTGCCAAAAAGTTAAGGTGACACTCCCTGAGTGCTATTTGCAGTGGGAACTTCAGCTCCCTCCCACTCAAGCCACAAAGGGGTAATGACTGAAATCTACTTCACTGTAGGAAGGGAGATGTTGAACTGAGATTTGTCTGTGGCAAGGCCAGCAGCCATCACATACTGTATGTCAGGCAAGAAGCCTATTGCTTAAAAAGCCTCTAGAAGGCTCCTCACCAACACAGTGGAACTAATCTCCAGGCTTCTGATACTAGAGATTATGTTCTTCTTCCCCAGGTTCTTTGGACATTCGAATCTCTAAATGATCAGGAAGCTGACCCTCCAATGTTCCCCAGAGCTACTTCCCAGCTCCCACAGATAAAACCCTCTAAGCTTCAGAAAAGGAGTGTGGCTCTGTGGTTGCTACTGGGTTGATGCAGAGAACACAGAGCAACTGCACAGCAGTTTCTCTTGTGTCTGGTGGATAGCTGAGCATGGGGAAAGATCAAGGGCATGAGGGCTGCTGAACTTCAGTTCCAGTTCCTGGCTGTGTGACCTCAGGCAAGTTATTTGACCTCTCTGAATGTATAAAATGGGAATGGCAGAGCTTCTGTATCACAGGAGTAGACAAGACAATATGTAGAAAGCACTTACATCGACAGGTCATCGAAAGTCAGTTTTCTCCCTGGGGATGTGAGCAGCCACCTTGAAAGAGAGTTACTTAATGGCATAGTGCCGTGTGCTCTTCCTTTCTGTTTCTTTGCTTGGCATTAACCGATGATTAATTTTGAAGAGTTACTGGAACAATTACAACTCAACTTGGTCAAAAAAGTTCTCACAAATAGAAGCTGACTGTCATTTATTCACTCAGTTCCTGTTGGCTGAGTGTTGGCTCTAGGACTGGCACTAGGCACTGGAATTAAACATTCTAGACTCCAGAGGGCCATGTAAACTCTTCTTGAAGGATGCAGAGGAAGATTCGAACTGGAGGAAAACCCTAAAATGTGAGTAGGAATTGATCAGGCCAAGAAAACAGGCAAAGGGTGCTCCTGTTTGGGGGAATGTTGAATGCCAGGGCAGCGACGGGAGCAGGGCAAGGTGTGTGAGCAAAGTGGAGCTCTCTCTGCTGGGAGCCAGTGGTGTCTGCAGGTCATGTGCCAGGGGCAGATGACTGCAGAGGAGATGTCATTGGCACAGTGTGCCCTGGAACTGGCGCTCATTGCAGATGCTTGCAATTCCCTCCTCCCTTCCTTTCTTTAAGTCAAGGCTTAATCAAGAACTGAACAACTGAAAGCCATCTAAGGGTTTGGAGCAGAGAAGCAATGATACTGCCTGCTTTTGTGAAACATGACTCCAGGGATGCTGTAGATAATTGAACTGGAGGGTGGAGATTGGCCATGGGGAGACCAGTCAGCAGGCTGATGTCCAGGTGGGAGAGGACAAGGGCTTGGACCAGGAGGATGACAGTGGGGATGGAGGGGACCAAGTTAGAGCCATCTTCAGAGATAGAACTCCCTGAATGTGGGGATCCAGGAGAAGGAAGGCAGTGAGGAGGATGAAGCAAGTTGTTTAGGCATCACCTAGCATAAGCAGAAGGGAGGTGTTTGATGTTATTGTTCATGAAGATAGAGAATAGAGGAGGAGGAGGAGGAGGGGTAAAAGAAGTGTAGCTTCATGGGAAACTGCAGGTTTTGTAGGAAGTGGCTTTTGCATACCTTCCAGTTTCCTCTGGCCCTTCACATCCCACCTTGCACCATCCACGGTTAAGCACAGATGGACATTCATTCATTCCCTCCTCCACACACTGGCCCTCCACCAGCTTCCAAAGGGCTCACATTGCATGTGCATGAGGGTGCTCCGCTGGGCACTGCTAAGTGTGTGTGGCACTTACACTGTCAGAGAAAAGCTCCGAGAAAGGCAGTTTTACTGAAAACTGTTAAGGGACATTCCAGGCCCATTTCTGCAGCAAGCATAAAGTTGGAGATTCATTGAGCTGACAAGAACACTCTAGAGCAGGAGTAGCCAACTTTGACTCACATGCCTACTGGGCCTGCTCCTTGCTTTTTTAAATAAAGCTTTACTGGAACACAATCATGCATATCTGTTTACACATTGTCTATGGCTGCTTCTACACTAGAACGGCAGAGCTGTGAGAGCAACAGAAATTTCATGGCTAGCTTAGCTGAGACTATTTAGCCGCCTAGCCCTTTAAGAAAAATGTTGACCTGCTCTAGTGTGCTGCCATCTCTGGTGTGAACGGGTGTTTGATGGTGATTGAGGGACCTTGGCGCTCTTTGCCGAAAAGCCCTCCATGCCTAAGAATCAAGTTCAGGATCCTTAGCTTGCTGTCCGAGGCTCTCCTGCGATGTGAAGCAGACATGCTCCATGTCATTGCATAAAACCTTGGTGTAAAACATCAAGATCCATCAAATGACTTTAAAACATCCATTGCATTTAGTTCTTGTGCCTTGAATTTGATGCAGTAGTTCCATTGATTGAAATCTATTCTAAGGGAAGAATCCAAGCAACAGAGGAACACTTTGTTCCCTGGCCTGGCTATACCCACTTGTCTGAACTAATTTTTTTTTTGAGACAGAGTCATACTCTGTCACCCAGGCTGGAGTGCAGTGGTGCAATCTCGGCTCACTGCAACTTCTGCCTCCTGGGTTTAAGTGATTCTCCTGTCTCAGCCTCCTGAGTAGCTTGGATTACAGGTGCCTGCCACCATGCCCAGCTAATTTTTGTATTTTTAGTGGAGACCGGGTTTCACCATGTTGGCCAGGCTGGTCTTGAACTCCTTACCTCAAGTGATCCGCCTGCCTTGGCCTCTTAAAGAGCTGGGATTACAGGCGTGAGCCACTGCGCCTGGCCTGGACTAAGTTTTTTAAAGGCATCACTCCTCACACACACTCCACAAATACACACAAACTGTGTAAGGGACTCACAAATGCAGAAAGTCTTAGGGAGAAAAATTAAAGCAAGATTAAGAGGCCCAGAGTGCTGAAGACCATTGTCCAGATAGTGTGATGGGGACACCTTGTCTCAGGGTCAGCGCTCCTCTTGCCAGAGTCACCTCACTCACCTCCCCCTTATCACAGCTACTGCGGGTCCTGCCTTTATGTTTTATTTGTTTTTTTTGTTTATTTATTTATTTATTTTTGAGACAGAGTCTCATTCTGTCACCCAGGCTGGAGTGCAGTAGTACCATCTCGGCTCACTGCAACCTTTGCTTCCCGGGTTCAAGCGATTCTCGTGCCTCAGCCTCCCGAGTAGCTGAGATTACAGGCATGCGCTACCTGCCTGGCTAATTTTTTTGTGTTTTTAGTAGAGACAGGGTTTCACCATGTTGCTCAGGCTGGTCTTGAACTCCTGACCTCAAGTGATCTGCCCACCTTGGCCTCCCACAGTGCTGGGATTACAGGTGTGAGTCACTTTGCCCAGCCCCTGCCTTTATTTAAAATGTTGACATTTTGTTTGTGATAAAGTTTTTTTTTCATTCATTTTATTTTTTTAAACGATTGCATTAATTATTATTTATCTTGATAACTGAGTTTTCAGTATTCCCTTTACTTTTGATTCCTAGGCAACTGCCTCAGTCACTTCATCCCAGTCTCAGCTCTGGGAGGAGCAACTGAGGAAGTAGAGAAAATGGAAAGAGCACTGTGTCAAGGAGGCCAGGGGAAAAAGATTTGCCCAAAAGAAGGCTAATGTGACAGGATGAACATCAAAAACGTGACACTAAGTGAGAGCAGCCAGATACAAAAAGTCATATACCATATGATCCCATTTTTATGAAATGTTCAGAAAAGGCAAGTCCATAATCTAGAGAGGCAGAACATAGATCAGTGGTTGCCAGGGGCTGAGGTCTCATTTTGAGATGATGGCAACACTCCAAAATTAGATTGCCATCATGGTTGCATACTGCTATGAGGGTACTAAAAACCATTGAATTGTACTCTTAAAGTGAGTGCATTTTATGGTACATAAGTCACACTTCAAGTTAAAAAGAAAGAAGGCTGAGTAAGGCGAGGATTGGGAATTAAGCATTGAATGAGTAAATAAATGAGTGAGTGACTCAAAGACAGGCAGTATTTCTAAACAAGAGAGTGCCGCAGGATTCGAGAGTGGGAAGAATTAAGTCTAGAGGATCCGGTTGTTCCTTAGCAAGCCCAAGGGGGAGCGGTGGGCCACGCAGCCTCCTGATACTTACCAAGGTAGAAATCCCAGACTAGACTCCTTTTTGGAACATGAAAGATCAATACACATCAAGAGACTTAAAAGTGTGCACTGTCTGTTGTTTCTGTGCATTGCCTTTTGATACCATAATTCCATTTCTCGAAAGCTATGCTAAGGATAGAATCCGGATGATGGAAGAATGATTTACCCATATGTGCTCACTACAGAGCTGTGTGTAGTATTGGAAAAAGGGAGACAACCCAAATGACCAACTGGTTAAATGAAATATGGCCGAGTAACAGATAGAATGTTAAACAGCCACCTAAAATGATGCTAATGTTGAGGAAAAGTACACTGGAATGGAATCTGGAAAAAGCAGGACAACAAAGGATAAAGAAAATATTGAAACCACCACAAGGAATTGTGTATGTAGCATAAACACCCAATAGTAGCACAGCCACAGTGTTATGGAAGAGCGATGGGCTTATGGATTGGTTGGATTTTACTCTGTGATAAGTGCTTTCAGCACTGTGATCAGACATTTGGTACACTATCACTTTTCAAAGTCTGTGACTTAGTTATCCTTTTCTTGGTCAATTTCACAAATGAGGAAACTGAGGCTCAGGTTTAAGGAAATGTGTACGGGGTCACACAATTTGCAAGTGATGGAACCCAAGCCCAAAGGGGTGGAACTGGGCCTTCTCAAGTGTAGTTTAGTCAGGGTTCTCCAGGGAGACAGAATACGTGTTATAATCTATCTATATACACAGGACATGGACAGCTAACTAGCTAGATGGATGGATTGATGGGATTTATTATGGGAATTGGCTCACATGATTATGGAGGCTGAGAAGTCCCATGACAGGCCATCTGCAAGCTGGAGACCCTGGGATGCTGGCAGCATGGCTCAGTCCAAATCCAGAAGCCTCAGCACCAGGACAGCCAATGGTAATTCTCAGTCTGATGCCAAAGGCCTGAGAACCAGAGCAGTGGGTGGGGCACTGGTGCGAGTCCTGAAGTCCAAAGGTCAGGGAGCTTGGAGTTCTGATGTTCAAGAACAGGAGAAGAAGAGTATCCTGGCTCCAGGAGAGAGAAAACAAACAAACAAACAAACAAAAAAACTTGCCTTTTTTTCCTGCCCATTTTGTTTGATCCAGACCACAGTCAATAGGATGGTGCCTGCCCCCCTGGAGGGCAGATCTGCCCCCTTCAGTCCACAGACTCCCACACCAGTCTCCTCCAGAAAAACCCTCACAGACACACCCCAAAGTGAGGCTTGACTAACTCTCTAGGGATTCTTTAATTCAGGCACCTGAAATTAACCATCACACCCAGGATCCAGCAGGCATCCCTCCAGCCAGCCCATGAGGTGGGGTTCATTGCCCTTATTCCACCCTAGAGATGCAGAAGGTGAAGTGTGGAATGGTTCCGTTATGGCTCAGCGCCAAGCAACCAGCACTGAGGGGAGCTGGGACGCCTGTGGGTGGCCCGGGATGAGCTCCTGAACATCTTACATCCCGCAAGAGGACGGAGCATCCCTGATCTGAGAGTGAACAGAAGGCCTGGCACCAGGCCAAGGGCATCATCAAGGGAAAGAGGACTTCGCTCTGCTTCTGTTGAGAAGTGTTCTTTGTACCCAACGGTACAAAGACCAGGGATTTTGGTGACACAGCAGCCCGAGCCCAGCCTGGGTGCCTAGGATGCAGCTTAGCAGGTCAGCTCTCAGTACTGCCAGGACTTCCCCCTTGGAAACCTGCGGACTGGCAGTGTTCTACCAGGAGGGGGCCAACTCGACAAAAGCAGAGAGGGTGAAACATCCTGCACCAGATCATTTCAGACATCAGCGATGGATTGGTTGATTAGCAGTGTTTTTGCTGAGACTGATGGTGGACTCCCTGCCCGAGATATCCTGGATTCCTTCAGGTCAAAAGTCAGCAGCTACACTGGAGCTTTCCTGACCCCCATGTCCAGGTACAAAGAAAACCCATCACCTGAGAGCCAATGGCCTCCAGAGCTAGTGTGGCAGAGGGGCTTGGCTCACGTGTCATCCTGCTTCTTTCTTGCTGTGTGACTTTGGGCTAGTAGCTTCACCTCTCTGAGCCTTGATTCCCCCACAGATGATCAAACATTTCTAGTGCCAGACGCTGTTCTAGGAACTGTGTACCTACTGCTTCAATCCTCATAACACTCCTATGAGGCTGGCATCATTGTCTGTAGACCTGTTTACAGAAGAGGCCACAGAAGCCCCATGAGGGAAAGGGATTTGCCTCATGTCACAGTGAACAAGGGGAGGAGGCAGGATCAGAACTCAGGGAGCCTGGGCCTGGGTCCTGCACTGCTCACAACAGGCTCCAACTGCCCTGGTATGAAGACAAGGGCTGTAAGGATGAAGGCACACAAAATGCCAAGTGAGAGCTCTGGCCACGGTCCCTCTCACCATCTCCAAAGGCAAACCCCGCCGCTGTGGCCTTGGCTTTGCCAGAAGCTGATTCCATGCTGCTCCCCCAAGGGACCCTGAAGCTGCAGGTGTGCCAGGACATTCCTGGCCGACAAGTATGGGGTCACAGGAGGGCTGGAGAGCATGTCTCTGTGTCCATCGGCTCCTTTTGTGTGTGTGTGTGTGTGTGTGTGTGTGCTCTTGTACGGGGTTTAATTAATGAAATGATGAAAACCTGGAAAAATATGTCTTGCATGTATGCTTCAGTTTGACTCCATACTTTTCTTATTTCTTTTGAGTCATGAAATAGTAATAGTTCTCCAGATTTGTTATTTTTCTTCTTTTGATTCCCCCAAGGGGATGTAGGAAGTCGATCCAGTAGGGGACGTTCTGTGGTGTGTATGTCAGGACTGGCTCAGATCAGGGTAGATTGGTGGGTGTTGGGGTGCTGCCAAGGGGAGAGAGTCCGTAAGAGAAAAACATCTCCAGGGACAGAGTAGGGGAAAAGGGGCGGGCGGGGGAAGCCCTTGAAAAGGGCGGAAATCTCTGCGGGGAGGAAGGGCTTGGGATGACATGAGTCCTGGGGCTTAAGGACACAGGGTCCATGCGGTTCTTTAAGGGAACAGTTTTGGCGGCCCTCCATGCGGTTCTTTAAGGGAACAGTTTTGGCGGCCCTCGCGCTGGATTTCAGACACCACCACCGGGATGACAGCCCACAAGCACAGCCAGACCCGTTTCCCACCTCAGCGTCGCCAGCCCTACCCAGGTCGGCCAGGCAGCTGCAGGTGTTGCTGAGTGACTGGGTAAGCGGGCGAGTGCAGAGAGCTTGCTCACTGAAACAGAGAGTGGCTGTATTGGGGTAACTAACACGGAAGTCTGCCCCTTAGACATGGAGCAAGGCTTCAGCAACACAGCTGCTTGTCCAACATACATATTTTAAGCGGGCCGGATGCTCAGAGGAAGCCAGGTGGGGATATCTTAGTCCAGTGTTTATAAAACACGGTTCCTCATCCAGAAGATTTCTGGGTAGATTGAAGATTCCTTGGAAAAGGCAAGACTGAGGCTAAGTTTTGAGGGGTGAGCGTGTTCACAGAAGCAGAGCTGGTGGAAGAGGGTGTTCTAGATTCCTGCTTCGGCTGCCAGGAAGCCATCTGAGTCAGAAGGAAGCCGTCTGGGAGTAGATAGACGAGCCTCCAGCGGAGACAGGAAGGTGGGAAGCAGCCGGGCTGATAGACAGTGGGGGTGACATACCGAAGCTCTAACTTACTTATGCCATCTGTTGCAAGACAAACAACCTTAGCTCTTTCCTGTAACACAATCCCACATAACACACTCGAGCAAGTGATAATGTCATTAAGAGCAGAAATCTGATTTTCATGGAGCCCTGGACAAAAGGAGGAAATTGAGTTAGACTCTCAGAGACTCCTCAGCATGTGAAAGGGATGAGGGAGGAGTCTGCGCATAGGTGGGGCTTTGGGGAGGACTAAGGTTTAGTGAACAGCTCAGCAGTGCCCGACTTTACATGCATCTTTTTAATTGCAGCACTCGACCTGCAAAGAGAGACTCAAATTTTTCTTTATAAAAAAAGAATTGGTGACTCAGCTTCATTACATAACTTGCCCAAGGTCATGGCTAGGTCATCAGAACTGCAGCCTCACCATGCCATTGATGCCAAAGTTCACTATCTTCCCACAAGATACGTCCTGGAGAGTTTTGAAAGAGGATAAGCATCACCTGTCCAGCAGGGTGTGAGAGCTGCACGGGCTGGGTAATGACAGTAGCTACACAGGTCTCCTGTCGACCATGGCCAGGGACCGTGTGCACAAAGGACTTGGCATGGCTTGTCTCCTGTGATCCTTGGATTAGTTTACTATTAGTAGCCTTGACCTGGTATAAGCATCATCTTTTATGTGGGCCAAATTGGGTCTCCCTGCTTCCACTTTGTCACCATCCCCCCATTCTCCCCAACCCTGACAGCCAGCAGCCCACAGCTACCACAGAGATCTTTGGAAAGAGCTCCTCTGATCATCCTCCAAACTCTTTGCCTGAATATAGAGACCATCTAGATTTCCCATGGCTCTTAAGCTGCAGTCCCACATCCCTAACCTCGTCACAAGGCAGGCCTTGACAAGCCCACCACACCAGTCTCTCAAACCCTCACACACAAGCTCTTTCCAGCCCTGGCCCTTGCTGCTCCTTCTGCCTGGACCCCCACCCAACCCACAATCCCACATCTACACGTGCTCAATTAGTCCCCACTCTTCCCATCACATCAGAATTTCCGAATATTGCCTCTCCCATCACCTTACACCACTTTCTAGAGTTTGCCATAATGGTACCTGAACATCAATTTAAGTCTGTGTTTCATTAGTCTGATACCCCACTTGGTGTGAGGAGCTGGAGGTGGGACTTTTCCTACCTTGTTGGCTCTGGGTCCATAATGCCTAGAATAGGATGGGCCTGACACAAGGTAGGTGCTCAATATACACCATCAAATGAATAAGTGAATGCATAAATGAGTGAAGCTAAAACAAACACGCTGCCTCCTTTCCAGCGCCCTGTTTTGCCTCTGTCAGAGCACAAATAACAATAGGCACAAATAACAATATGCGGGAATGTTCTTTTTATGCCTGTGACCTCTTGGTGACCCTCATTCCCAGTGCATTCCCAGGGGACAGTGGCTAAATCTTAATCGCCACAGTATTTACAGTGCTCAGGATTGAGAATGGAGTCAGTCTCAGGACATGGCACATTCTTCTCCAGCTCTGCTAACCGGCCGCTTCACTCTGAGTCTCGTTTCCCGATTTCCACAAGGTGGGAGTTCTGCAACAGGAATCCTCCTGCCCCTTCCTGGCTAGGACTAACTTTCCAGAACTTCATAATCAGAAACATTCACTCTTTTCTGTTTAAGAATAAAAGAGATTTGGGGGATCCCCTCTAGCATCCTACTGTGCCCATTAAGATGATGCTTTGGAAGCCCATCAAAGACTCATCTTCTGACTACAGAGCTGTCTTGGGCTGCCCAGGAGCAGAGAGGCCTCCTTACTCACGCGGGAGAACACACAATGCATCTCATTGATCTAAAGCTGGTCTGGGAATTGCAAGCCAATTAGATTGGATCAGTAAATAATGCAGCCTGTTTTCAAACTGTGTGGCGCTTTCATGCAATTAGGCTTTGCCAGGAATGAAAGGTCATGGGCCAGCCTGTTGGCCATGCAAACAACTGAATAATGAAAACTCTGATCATTACAGTGCTGATTACTAAAGCTGGGCTTCTCTTATATGAGTGAAACTTTATCCTTATGTGTCTAATGTTGGAAGAAATCAGAGGGAGGGAATGGCATGGGTGAGAGGGCTAAATCTGGACTGTCTGCAGAGTGACGTGCTCATCCGAGCACTCTTGGTCCCTGGTGCCAGTCCTTTGGAAGGCCTCTGCTTAGCTGATGTTACAAACCAGTAACACAAATGGAATCCCAGCTCCTCAATCTAAGCCCCCTAAAAGGCAGGGCCACTCACTTTTCTGCTCCTGACATGATAGAAAGCAGAGGCATGCATCTGGGGTTGAGTTCTCTGCAGCTAACTTCTTAGTTTTGGGGCTGATCATGACCTCTGCTGAGGGCTGCTCTCAGGCACCATGCCATCACACATGCCATCACACATCACATGCCCTGGTGGGGTCTAGTACGTAAGAGGGTCTTGATAGGAAGAATCCCGTCATTTCCTAGATTTGGACCAGAAAGATGGGAAAGGCCTTAGCATCTAGTTTAGAGTTTCTCAAAACACAAAAGCCAGGATGACTTTTGGTTGATTGTGAATGAGCACATTTTTGTTTTTGTATTTAGAGGAGCTTTACGATAGGTTCACAGAAAAATTATGAAGAAGGTACAGAGATTTCCCATATGCCCCCCACACCCACACACATGAACAGCCTACCCCCACCCCAAGAGCAACATCCCCCCAGGATGGTACATTTATTACAATGTAAAAGGAACCTATATTGACACATCCAAATTACCCAAAGGTCATTTTATACATTAGGGTTCACTCCTGGTATTGTACATTCTGTGGGTTTGGACAAAGGCATAATTACTTGTATTTACCATTAATAGTATCATACAGAGTATTTCATCGATTTATTTATTTTTGATGCAAATAATTGTATATATGTATGCGGTACAATGTGATCTTTTGGTATATAGATACAACATAGAATGATTCCATCAAGCTAAACCATCCCCTCACCTACTTACCAGTTTTCTATAGTATGAACATTTAAAATCTAGTCTTGTAGCAATTTTGAAATATACATTAACTGTGCTTACCATAACTTACAATAGATCAGGAAAACTTCTCCCCCTGTCTAATAGAAACTTTGTTCCCTTTGATAGACATGAACATGTTTTGGGTATTCATATATATGCATATGTTTTTATGTATATATTTTACTGTTAGATTTCATGCATATCATTACTTAAGATAGTGATTACTTTAAACAGCGCCACACCTTGCAACTGCCCAAAGGGCTTTTAAAAAAAATTCTCTCTGCCAGGCGCGGTGGCTTTCACCTGTAATCCCAACGCTTTGGGAGGCTGACGCAGGTAGATCACCTGAGGTCAGGAGTTCAAGACCATTCTGGCCAACTTGGTGAAACCCCATCTCAACTAAAAAAAGAAAAAAAAATACAAAAATTTGCCAGACATGGTGGCGGGTGTCTGTAATCCCAGTGCCTTGGGAGGCTGAGGGCAGGAGAATCGCTTGAACCCGGGAGGTGGAGGTTGCAGTGAGATGAGATTGTGCCATTGCACTCCAGCCTGGGCGACAAGAGCAAAACTCCATCTCAAAAAAAAAAAAAATCCTCTCATCCAAAGAGGAACCTGGCTGTGGGATTGTATACATTGTACATTTATACATTAATAAACAGCCAGAGTAAGGACCCCTGGCTTAGGGCATAACCAAGTAAAAGGATAGCTAAGACTACCTAAAGCATCCCGTCATCAAGGTGGCAAGCTGAGGCTGGAGTCTGAGAGACACTGAGAAGCCAATGGTTTGGTTGGAGACTGTGCATCGGGGTTGAGGTGGATTGGTGCTTGGTGAAATTCAGATGCCCTGCCCCATCTCAGATCCATTAAATCAGAATTCCAAGAGTTGAGCCTAGAAAATCTATGTTCTCCGCTGCCCAGTAGAGGAGACTCGGCAGATGTCAGCCAGCTGAGGATGTTATCCGTCAATCAGACTTGGATGACTGGAAGGGATTGGGCTGAAGCTTCACCCCAGGGCAGTGAGAAGCACAGAGGCTGCAGTGCTGGGAGTACTGGGTGTGCTGTGGGAGAAGCTCTGTGATTAGTGCTTCGGACTTTGAAGGCTGGAAGGGATTAAGCTGAAGCTTCACCCCAGGGTGGTGAGGGGCACAGAGACTGCAGTGCTGGGTGTGCTGTGGGGGAAGCTCTGTGATTAGTGCTTGGGAGGCAACGCTTCTCTGAGCTCATCCAGCAGGTTCCCTAGGACGGGAAGGAGGCAGAGGCAGCCCCTGACCTAATGCCAGGGTGCCTTTGGCAGAAGTGTTCCCTGGGCTGCCTCTTGCAGGAAGTTTCAGTTAAGACAGATTACAGAATGGTGAGTAACTGCCCCCCTTCCTAGAAGGCACCATGACTTATGGATATGAAAAGTCTCTACAGTTTACAAGTCTCTGCTGGGTGCTGGGTATGATGTCCATGCATTATCATTGGTCCCTATGCAGGGATAATGTTGTCCTTCCCGTGATGCAGGTAGGGAAGCCGAGCTCAGAGAGGTTAACCCAGTCACCTGAGCTCACACAGCTGGCTGGGGGCAGACCGAGGGTTGGAACCTGGGCCATTGTGGGTGCCAAGACCTTGTTCTTCCTTCTTAAACCAAATGAGGAGCCAGGAGGAGAGTCTGAGTCTTAGGACATCCAACTCCACTTTTCAACCACTGAAATTCTGCTGCTGCATTTGCATTTATGGGCTTTTCTTATGAAAAGGGAGTCACGTTACTCACAGTCACTTCTTTACCCAAGTTGTCAAATCCATGTCAGGACCAACCCACCGCGAAACTGCTTGGTCCTGTGGGGCCCCCAGTCAACCAGATGAGGGAGCTGAGGCCAGAGCGTCCTAGTGTGGCAGCTTGAAGGGGCTGCTTGGGCAGCTGGGTTTCTGGTCAAAGCAGCAGAAACCCTCTCGGAGGGGCCCAGGCAGAAAGGGAATTTAATGGGAGGCTCGTGAGCAAATCAACGGGGAGGCTGCAGATCCAGGCTCTGGAAGTGTGCAGAAAACAGCCTGGAAGAGAGGTGGGTTCATGGACACAACAGATGGAAGAAATAAAGCCTGGTGTTCCATAGATCAGCAGGGTAACTACAGTTATTAATCAACCGTACACTTCAAAATACCTACAAGAGGAGAATTTGAATGCTTCTAGTGTAAAGATAAAGATTTAAGGTGATGGCTGTCCTAATTACCCTGATTTTGATTATACAAATGTATCAACTTGTCACATGTACCTCCCAAATGTGTACATCTAATATGTATCAATTAAAAAAATGCCTGGGTAGGCAGTTCTACCCCTACTACCAAAGGACACTTAGCCCCAATGCCGCAGACTCAGTAGGCTGCCAACACTGCAACAGAAGCTGCCACCGCTGTGATAGAAGCTCCATGGCACCACCGCACCACCAAGAGGAGAAGTCAACCTCACTGAAGATGCCAGGAGGTTGTAGGAAATTGACTGTTGGCTCTGGCAAGATGTGGATTGTTGATGAGCTCATTCAGAGCAATTTTAATGGTGCGGTGCTGAGGGGAGAATGGAAGCTGCAAAGTGAGTTCTCTTTGGGATCGTTTTGCTGTAACAGGGAGCAGGGAAATGGGGTGGTTAACAGGAGGTGACGGGATCAAAGACACATTTTTTTCTAAAATAAGGTAAAATTACATAGCATAAAATTAACCATTTTAAAGTAAACAATTCAGCAGCATTTACTACATTCACAACCACCATTTCCATCCAGTTTCAGAACATTTTCATCACTCCCAAGGGCAACTCCTGCTTATCTGTGAGGCTGCTGCAGCCACTGCCCCTTCCCCTAGTCCCGGACCACCCCTGATCTGCCTTCTGTCTCCACGGATTTGCCAATTCTGGACATTTCATATAAATGAAATCATAAAAGATGTGGCTTTTTGCATCTGGGTTCTTTTTTTTTTTTTTTTTTTTTTTGAGACGGAGTTTCACTCTGTTGATGAGGCTGGAGTGCAGTGGCGAGATCTCAGCCCACTGCAACCTCTGCCTCCCAGGTTCAAGCAATTCTCCTGCATCAGCCTCCCAAGTATCTGGGATTACAAGTGCCTGCTAGCATGCCCAGCTAATTTTTGTATTTTTAGTAAAGACAGGGTTTCACCATGTTGGCCAGGCTGGTCTCGAACTCCCAACCTCAGGCGATCCACCCACCTCAGCCTCCCAAAGTGCTGGGATTACAGGCGCGAGCCATCGTGCCCAGCCTGTGTCTGGGTTCTTTCACCTGGCAGAATGTTTTCAAGGTGCATTCATGTTGTAGCCTGTATCAGCGCTTCACTTCTGTTTATTGCTGAGTAATTTTCCTCTATATGGATAGACCACATTTTGCTTATTCATTCATTCATTGGTGGACACATGGGCTGTTTCCAACTCTCCACTGTTGTGAATATTATTGCTGTGGACATTCGTGCACAAGTTTTTCTTTGAGCAGCTGCTTTCAGTTCTCTTGGGCATTGACACAGTGGTGGAATTGCTGGGTCATGTGGTGATTTTATGTTTAGAGGAATGAAGAAACTATTTTCCACAGTGGCTAAACCATTTCACATTTCCTCTAGCAAAGAGAATCCTATACAAGGGTTCCAATGTCTCCACATCCTTGCAACAACTCTTAGTTTTTTTTTGTTTTTTTTTTTTTTAACATGGGTGACACTAGGACTTTTTCGTACATAGCCTGGGGAGATCCAATACAGAGAAAGAAATTGATCATGCAGAAGGAGTAATGGGATCATTGCTGGGGGCAATGTTTTGGAAGGTGACGGGGACACAAGACCCTCAAAACGGGGGATGCTCCAGAATGGGGCATCTGCTTGGACGCTGGACTGCCCAAAGGAAAAAGAGAAAGATCTCTGACACCAAGGCCCTGGGGCTCACTCCAGTGAGCTCGCCCCCTCCTAGTGAGGGGGACTCCCACAGAGCAGCATAAATCGGGGATGGGGAGGAGAAGGGCAAGAGCGGAAGACTCTCTTCAAACCTCAACTCTCACCCACAGACGTGGTGCTTTTGGGCAAGTGGTATAACCTCTTGAACCTCAGTATCCTTGGCCTTTGAATAGAGATAACAAAGCCTCGGCGGGCTGCTCTAGGATTCAATGAGGCTGTGCACAACATGTGTCTGGCATTTAGTGGGTGCTTCCTAAATATAGGTCCCTTCCATCAACTCGTCCTTTAGGCTAGCTTGTGAATTACCAGATAGAAATGATAGCTTTGCCCTTCTTTGTGGCCTTGTTAATATCTGGACAATGTTGGGCACATAGTGCTCCATAAACATTTGAAAATAAATCAATAAACAAAAATAAAAATAATGATAAATAAAGAGATTTCCCAGCAATCGCAGCAGCAGCAAATATTACTGAGCACTTGCTCTGTGGCAGGCAATCAAAGGACAGCGCCTCCTTTGATCGGAACAACATGACCTCGAGGTGAATACCCCTTGTCCCCACTTTGCAGGGGAGTGACTTGCCTGCTGTGGCACAGCTGGGGAGGGGCGGGCTGGGATTTGGGCCCAGATGTCTCACATCAATTCCAGTTAGTCATTATAGTATACTATCGTCAACCTAAATAACAGAGGCTCTGTAAAAAGTATATGTTTATTTGGGGTTATTTCCTTGCAATGAGAATCCACATGCCATAGTACACTATGTGCATATTGGGGAAGGTAAAGGAAGACAAAGGTTTCTTAAAGGGAATAAAATAAGAGGATTACACAATTGTTTTAAAAATAACTTACTGCACCTAAAAAAGGTGTCAAGAAAGAGGCTGGTTGACCATGTGAAGAAAGGGTGTGGGCACTAGCTGGATACTTAGGGAAGAATTGAACTTCCTGGGAAAGCAATTCCTTCACCCACAGGCAGCCTCTACCTCCCTGTTTGCATCTCCTTAAGCACAGTTGAGATCACCCTGGGCACAGAAGTGTCATCTTTCCAGGCTCTGGTGGTGTCAGATGTTGAAGGCTGGTTGATAGAGACATTTCACATAGATGTCTCCCAGGGATTGGGTGATCTTTCTGCTCCAGGCCACCACTTTGTCAACATCAGTGCACCAGGGAAACAGAACTAGCCATGACTAGTTTTCGCGACTGCTCTGAATCAGTGCCAAGGAATTGGAGTGAGCTTTTCCAGGTTCCTGAGAGAGTGCTGTCACCCAGGGCCTGAGCTTGTGCCTGAGCTGGCACAACCTCCCTTTCCCATGGTGCCCATCTTTCTGTGCTCCTCCCAGAGAACCACCTGCCCTTCACTTCCCATGCCCTCACCTCTTTCACTGCACAGGTCCAAAGGAGGTTTTTCAGTCCGTGGCTGGATTTGGATCTTTCCCTGGGTTGCCCAGCAACACTCCTAGATCCTTCACCTGTTTCTGTCCCATCTCCCTGACACTCAGCCTTCCCTTTCTCTCAGGCTGCTGCAGAGTGTGAAGAGCTCGTATGTGTGCAGCCCTTTGAGCTAGGGAAAGAGGGCAACGAGGCACTGATAGAATTTAACAATGACAGTGACCATGAGCATAGCATTTTGCGACTGATGGTGCTCAGCTCTTTCCCTATAGCTGACTTTCCTGCCGCATGGACCGAGCAGCAAGAGCCAGCCTCTTGCCTTGCTCCTTTGGATGCAGGACTCCATCCACCTACTGCTTGGTTCCTGCTTTACTGCTCTTCCATGTCACTTATTTGATCCTCCCCTCAGACCAGGCAGGTGGGCCCTGAGCTGGGCACATCCTCATGTTAAAAAAGAACAGATCTGACCCCCAGGGAGGTGAAGCTGAGGTGAATCCATTAGTCAGCAGTGGTTTTGCTGACACTCTTCTGCCTTCAGACTCCCAGTCCAGAATATGCTGACACACATCTGAGTATATTTGTAATAAGCTGAACTAGCCATCAATAGTTAACCATTAATCACTTATCAATATGGGCATTAGAAAATCTTTACAGTAACAGCTGGATGGAGTTTAATCATTAATGCTGTTTTCCTTGACAATGTCCCAGATTTACATCTGATTACCTTGAGAGCCCATCTATATATGAAACGTATTCCATTTGCTCTTTAGACTAGAACAGGCAAGGGAAACCCCAGGAGACAGGTAAGTCACGCTCACAGACCTGGGTCTGCTTCAAAGAGGATTTCAAGAATTACCGAGATTATTACAGAACAGCAGGAATGAGAGATTTGAAAACTGAGGGATTTGAAATCAACTTTACAGCATTCTGGTGAAGATTAAGGGGAAATACACACATAAGGTGCTTAGTGTGGCATCTGACAAGTGCTAATCCAGAAAACGCAGTTGATTATGAGTGATTATGGCTATGGTAATTATTCCAGTGTCTGATAATCTGGTAATGACTGTCTCTTTCTCCTTTCTCACTCCACTCCCGTTATTCCTTCCTTTCTCCCTTTACCTCTCCCTGTCTTTCTTCTCTCCCTTCTTCCTCCTCCTCCCTGTCCTCCCCTCCTCTTTCTTCCTCTCTCTCTTCTTCCTTCTCTTTTTTCTTCTCTTCCTTCCCTTCTTTCCTTCTTTTCTCCCTCCGTTCCTCCTCCTCCTTCTCCTCTCCTGCACCTTACTCCCTCTCTCTCTCTCCCCACCTTAAAGCTCCTCTATTTTTTATATTCATTTTCAATTTCCTGTTTTGGGATCCACTTTAGTTTCATGCCAAAATCAGCAGACAACCCTGAAAATTAAGAAAAATGTCACAGCCAAGTGTGAATCAGAGAACTAGGGGCCCTGCATGTGTTGTGGGGTTCTCTGTCCAGAGCTGTTGGCCAGCGACTTGTAGGATGCACATGGTTTTGCCCTGCAGGGCCACATCTTAGAGTGGACAGTGTCTGAGGCAGCGACCACAGGCATTTCAAGGAAGCGTGATCTCCAGCTTGCACGAACTGGAATTGTGAGAACAAGTCCACGTTCGCAGTTTGCCGACATTTGGGTACACTGACGCTCATCAGTGTCTTCTCTTCACCTTGTTCCTTCTACCCAACTCCAGCTTCTGAATGAGGGTCTGCCTTCACGCTCTCTGGGCTCAGATCCAACCTCTGTGACAGGTTGGGTGAATGAAGTTACTTTTTCGAGCTTTGGTTGCTTTCTTTCTAACATAGGCCTGGCATAGCATCAGACACAAGGTCTTATTAGCAGCAGCAAAAGTCATTTTCTAAATCTTTAATTCCAGATGCAGCCTAGGTAGGGGCCAGTCAGATCGCCTGGAGCAGAGTCCTCATCCTCTGCTGCGCTGGATATTAACTTTGCAGCTGCTAGGTTGTGGGGAGGCCCTGCAGAAAGGGGCGTGGGCTGCCTAGGTTGCAGATGGGCATTCAGGAGACCTGGGGAGGTGGCTATTCACCAACGGGCACAGCAGCATTTTGATCTTTTAAGAACCAGTATGACTGCGCCTGTGGGCCCCAGCAGAGCATTAGTTTTGAATAGCAGTCATTTTAGTATTGTTACTGAAGATGGGAAAGACAGGGACCTAGTATGTTCGGAGCTCTCACCATACACAGAGGTTGTGCTTTATCTTATGGATTGTATTTATTATTTTATTTAAGCTTTAGAAAATTATTTTGAGGAATTTTAGGGTTCTCTAGTCAAAGACCAAATGGGCCCCTCTCCTTTTTCTCTCTCTCTTTTTTTGAGACAGAGTCTTGCTTTGTTGCCCAGACTGGAGTACAACGATGCGATCTCAGCTCACTGCAACCCCCACCTCCCGGGTTCAAGCGAGTCTCCTGTCTCAGCCTCCCAAGTAGCTGGGATTACAGGTGTGTGCCACCACGTCTGACTAATTTTTGTATTTTTGGTAGAGATGGGGTTTTGCAATATTGGCCAGGCTGGTCATGAACTCCTGACTCAGGTGATCCACCTGCCTTGGCCTCCCAAAGTGCTGGGATTACAGGTGTGAGCCATGGTGCCCAGTCCCTTTTCTCTTAAAACCGGTTTTAAGACATCATCCCTTCCATGAGGCGCTTATGAACAAGGAGCACCTTCTCTGTGTTCCACAGAGGCTATTACTTGTGTTGCCTCTGGGGATGATGAGGCTCGCCTGAGTGCATTTAGCATTTGCTATGTGTTTCACATACATGGACTCATTTAATCCTCACAACAGCCAGCAGAGGTAGGTCCTGTTATTTCCTCCATTTGAAACCTTAAGAAATGGAGGTACAGAGAGGTGAAGTAATTTTCCCCATCACACAGTTAGTAAGCTGTAGAGCTGGGATTTGAACCCATGGCTCCAGAGTCCATGCCTGGGGTACAAACTGTCTGTACATGGCCTTGCACTGCACAGGCAGGCAGTTTCCCACTGTGACGTCCCAGGGACGACGAAAGCATCTTCAGCTCTGTAGTGATCTCTGAAGAGTGAGGCACACAGTGTTGAGCCTCTGCTGGATACAGCTCCAGTGGCAGTGGGTTCTTATTGATTTAACAACCTTCTGCCTTTTCCTTGCTGACAGGGAGTAGGAGAAGATGGGAGTTGATAGTGACCCAGAAAGGACAACCCACCACCCACATCCTCCTGGAGCTGACAATGTTCTCTACCTGCAACATGATTTCTGGGAAGAATGCACGATTGTCTCTTTGTCCTCAGCCTCCTCTCTCTCAACACGGAGGCTTCATCATCTGGGGTCTGCCGAGCACTCTTTACCCACCCTGTGGCCATGTTCCCTTGCCCTAGTCCCATCCTACAGGAATATCCTTTGCAAATGGCCCCTCATTGCCTTCTCTTCTCCTTCCCCCCGTTTCTGTACTGGCTTCTTCCTCCACATTTGTGGTTGCTCATCTGCTCTGACTTCAGTTTGAATGGACAAGGCATACCCCAACAAAAGCCATGCTCGGACCACAGCTGGCATCACAGCTTCCCTCAGTTGTTCTCAAATCTAAAGCAGGGGTGTCCAATCTTTCGGCTTCCCTGGGCCACATTGGAAGCAGAAGAATTTTCTTGGGCCACACATAAAATATACTAATGATAGCCGATGAGCTAAAAGACAAAAACCACCCCCCCAAAAAATCTCATAATGTTTTAAGAAAGTTTACAAATTTGTGTTGGGCTGCATTCAAAGTCATCCTGGGCCGCATGTGGCCCTCAGGCCAAGGGTTGGACAAGCTTGATCTAAAGTGTTAGCTCTGGACGCCCACCATCTTCCCCCACACTGTCTTCTCCACTACTGAGCCATGAATAGGCCCTCAACACCTTCCCACAACCTGACCAGGCTTGTTAAGACAGCTCTCCACACTCCTTAGTGGCTGTTTTCCGGCTTCTCACTCCTGTCACCATCACCCTCCTTCTTTCCCCCGCAGTTGATGGCTTTTCCCATCCTTCATGTGGGTACCACTGGACTCAATACAGATGCCGCTGGACAGAAGTCCCCCATGTACCACACTTCCACATCTGCAATCTTTGCTGTACTTTTACCCATACATGGACTCACATCCTCATCACCTCTTCTGCTCCGATTCACATTAACTTTCTCTGACAACTTTCTGTACACAGACTCCTCTTGCAGGCTCTCCAGCCTCACCCCAACCACTCTACTCAAAGCACCCTTGTAACAGTCACCAAGGACCTCCATGTGGCCACGTGCCATGGATGCTGATCGTGCCTCTTACGTGACCCCTGATTAATATTCACTCACATCTCCTTACAGTTCTTGTCTTGCCACTCCTAACACCTTGCTCTCCCTGTTTCTCTGACTCAGTCTCCTTTGAAATGGACTATCTCTAGCTTCTCTCCAGGTTAGAGTTCCTTAGAAAGTTTCCCCTTCTGCCCTCTTTCCCTGGGTGACCTCACCTAACCCCATGGCATTAAATACCAGTTGATTTATCTCCAGACCAGACCACTTCCTGAGCACCACTCTTATTTCCAGCTGCCCCAGCGATGTGTATGATTTGATGTCCCACAAACATTTCTAGGTCAACATTTCCTAACCAGAACTGTTCATTTTCCCCCACCCACAAATCTGTTACTTTCCGAGTCTTCTCTAGCTCAGTGAATGATAGTTGCCATAAAGGATATAACAAGGATTTGCCAGGCATCTCCCAGGACCTGTTAGCTACTGTATCCCTCATTTAACAATTATAATATGAGAGAATGATATCTATCTTCAATTGACTGATAAGGAAATAAACTTATAGGCTAAGTCACTTGCCCTGGATCACAGTGGCAAAGCCAGGATAGGGACTCAGGTCTTGATTCTAATGGCCTTGCTCTTTCTATTCCACTCACATCTTTTCAAATCGTGACTCTTGCTTAATAATCTGGAGACAATTTTCATCCTTAGGCCCCTGTAGGGCCACCAGGTTGCATACTTCTAAGGGGACATTTACCATGTCATCTGTGAGGATGGCGGTTCCTGGAGTTTTGCAGAGACGGTCATTCACATGAAATAGAATGAGAGTGAGTCCCTCAAGGCGGGCAGGGTGGTGGCCGTGACTACTGTCATTTTGGCTTTCTTTGTCCCCTCCCATCCCACCTGACTCCATTCTGTCTCACCTCTTCCCCTCTCTTCCACTCCATCTATTCTGCTTGCCCTGCCTACCTCTGGCCAGGAACTCTGTCAGACTGTGACACAGAGATGAATCGGTTATGGCCCCTGAGCGTGAGGAGTATAGAAGTGTATCAGTCAGGGTTCTCCAGAGAAACAGAACCAATAACATGAATAAATAAATACACATGCATGCACACACATCACACACACACTTCCTCTCTGTCTGTCTATCTGGTTAAATTTATTTCAAGAAATTGGCTCATGCAGTTGTGGGGGCTGGTAAGCCCAAAATCCATAAGGCAGGCCAGCAGGCTAGAACTTCCGGCAAGGCTGACGTTCCCTGCAGTCTTGTTCTGAAGGTGGGAAACACAGGCAGAATTTCTGTGTTGCAGTCTTGAGGCCAAATCCTTCCTCTGCAGGGGACCTGAGCTTTTTCTCTTAAGGTCTTTAAATGATTGGGTGAGGCTCACCCACATTATGGAGAGTCATCCGCTTTACTTAACGTCAGCTGATTGCAAACATTAATCATATTGAAAAAAAATACCTTCACAGCAATATCTGGACAATTCTCCAGATGTTTGATCAAACAACTGGGCACCACAGCCTAACCAACTCAACACATAAAATGAGCCATTACATGTAGGTCACAGTCAGTGGCAAGAACACAGATGAGAGAACAGTCAGCCCATACACCTTCTGGTTCCTGCCGGGCTAATGGATAGGAAGGTCACTTCCTATCAGTGGCAAGGACACAGATGAGAGAACAGTCAGTCCATACCTTCTGCTTCCTGCCAGGCTAATGGATACGCTGTGGGATGCACAGGAGGAGTGATTCAGATTTCCAGAAGGGACAAATGGACAGAGGAGGTGAGCCTTGAAGGTGAGACAGAGAAAGGAGCAAAGACGTCCCAGGCCAATGGTGCAGCCTATGCAATGGAAGACAGGCCTGAGAAGCACAAGGCTACAGGAACGTGGAGGTCCAGAGGCTGGTGCTCCCCTCACATGCATGCTGGGATGTGAGGGGAGGGGCTGGCCCCTCAGTGCACGGCCTCGAATATCACAGTAAAGTTTGGACCCAGTGGTTCAGCAACTATCATTTTTGTCAGACCAGCTGAGCCTAAATCAGTAGCTTAGAGCCCATCATACTGTAAGAAATGGATATTCTTCCAGAATTGTATTTTCTGTCCTAGGAAGCAGGACATTCAAGCATTATTTTAACTCTACCTGGCTACCTGAGACTTTAAGGGCTTAAATCTTACATCAATTTTTCTTCTTAATTTAAAGCAATTTGAAAAACTTCTTTAGTTATAGAAGTATTTTTTTCACTGCAAAATATTAGAAAACTATAGGAAAACAAATAATAAGATAAAAATTGACTAGAATATCCTGGCCAAGTGGTAACTACTATTAATGGTTTGGTCGGTTTTCTGCCCATCTATTTTCCATGTCCATAAATATGCATCTGTCCTCTGTTCATCTCTGTGGCCGGTGTCTGCTGCTCTCCCATCCTGTGCTGGGCCAGGCCTCTCCCTTTCCACTCGTCCATGCATAGTCTGTTTGCTCTTCTGAAACTACCTCTTCTCCTAACGAGGGCAGGGCAAGGTCTGCCTTCCTCAGAATTGTATCCCCATAGCCTAGAATACGAGGCACTTAATATTTGTTGAATAAATAATTTAACGTATAAATATGATGTTTTAGGTTTAAGCGAAAAGACACGTGAACATAGTTTAAGTACATATATTTTGTGAATCTATTAAAAGGGCATCTATTTTTTTTTCTTTTTTATTATACTTTAAGTTCTAGGGTACATGTGCACAGCGTGTAGGTTTGTTACATATGTATACATGTGTCATGTTGGTGTGCAGAACCCATTAACTTGTCATTTACATTAGGTATATCTCCTAATGCTATCCCTCCCCCCTCCCCCCACCCCACAACTAATGTTGAATAATGTTTGTTTATATATCTTCCTTTTTCTTGTCAAGTAAGAATTTATTATGAGCATTTCCCCCGGCATCAAATATTCTCATATATATATATATATTTATTTTTGAGACAGAGTCTCACGCTGTCACCCAGGCTAGAATGCAATTGTGCAATCTCGGCTCACTGAAACCTCTACCTCCTGGGTTCAAGTGATTCTCCTGCCTCAGCCTCCTGAGTAGCTGGGAATACAGGCACACGCCACCACGTCCAGCTAATTTTTTGTATCTTTAGTAGAAACAGGGTTTCACCATCTTGGCCAGGCTGGCCTTGAACTCCTGACCTCGTGATCTGCCCGCCTCAGCCTCCCAAAGTGCTGGGATTACAGGCGTAAGCCACCGTGCCAGTCCTATTTTTTTAAAGGACTCCTTAACAAAATTTTTAAGGACTCCGTAAGACTTCATCATATAGATGTATTGCAATTTATCCATATTTTTCTGCTAGATATTTTTTTATCCTATTATAAATACCATTTTTCCAACATGGAAAATGCTGCAATGAACATCTTGACCTTAGCTCCTTGTGCACATTTTTATTCCTGCTTTAGAATGCATTTTTATAAGTGTAGTAGTTGGGCAAAAGGGCAGAAATATTTTTATGGTTCTAGAAACATATTTCCAAACTCCAGAAAAGCTATAGAATTTTCTACTTCTGTCATGCCAGGGATTCAGGGTATGATTTTGGTAACTGTTTCCAATTTGACAGGTGAGACTGGCACTTTGTTTTAATTTGCACTGATTTTATTTTTACATCTTGGAGACAGCTAGCCTAGTGTTTTCAAAATGTGCCTCATCATACGAATTACCATCTGAATGAAAATATTCCAGAGAACAGCCTGTATTTAATAAGCAACAAGGCAAGTGTGGGAAGCCCTGCACTCAAAAATAGAGAAACTGAGGACAGAGGAGAGCAGGGAGGTGCCCAAGTGAGGATGCTGCTAAGTCCCATCCTGGCATCCCAGCCAGAGCTCCTCACAGCAAACCTTTCGAAGGCTGCTCTGGGCCACCTCCTCTGACTTGCACATCTGAGAAAGCAGTTGTCTAATGGCTTCTTTCTTTTTCTCTTTCTCAGAAATAACAACAACAAAAGTTCAATACCTGAAAAGTGAACCATGAAACTCAGTAAAAAGGACCAAGGAGAAGACGAAGAAAGTGATTCAGCGAAAAAGAAATTGGTCAGTGCTTTTTTTTTTTTTCTGTCTCCCTTATATGACTATTCTGGTCACCCAGGGGGTAGTTCCCCCTTCCCCCTGGGTCAAGGGGAGGCTGTTAAGGTGAAGCTGGGCAGAGAAAAGAGTGAGCAGCAGCTGAAAGCCAAGTTCTATGGGAAGGAGGCATCAGGATTGTAGAGCGTATGGGGTGAGGCTCAGAAGAGTGAAATTGACAGTCCTGATCTGCTGGTGACTTTCTGGGCTTGGGGCAAAAGTCTCCATTACAAAGGTCATTTCTCAACAAGGGGACATTGATGTTGACAATGATTATGTCATCATCCTTAAAGATACACTAAAATCCACCCCCTAATCCATCACAAGGCTTAGTCCACCTGCCCCTTCCTCCAGGAAGTCCTCAGCAGCTATTAACAGAATGACTTTCTTTCTTCTTGGGACTCATCAGACCCTCTCTTTAAACCTGATTCAAGAACCAATAGCCAGAGAGCGCCTACTCTGTGCTGGACCTTTACATAGGGCTCCCATTTAAAGACAGACTCTTTACATGGTTCTGTCTGGATCAAACCATGGTGAGGGCATCACTAGCCCTATTTTACAGGCAATGAACTGAGGCTCAGAAAGGGATGAAGCCACTGTCCAAGGCTATGTGGCTAGTACAGGTTTGAATCCTTCTTAAACCTTGGACTATCTGTGCCTTGTCTCCTGTGATGAGTGTGGAAGCTACTGTGACTCCAGGGAAAATGTATTTGTATTTATAATAAACCTGTATTCGGTAGGACAGAGATCAACACAAGTCCATTTACCAAGTTGTCAACAAAGTGTGAAACTGACAAACTGAACATCATTGTCCCCATAGAGGTGTAAAATGGAGGATAAGGGTGCAGTCACCTGTTTGAGGTTACCCAAGACCCCACACAAGAATAATGCCAAATAGACAGCAATTCTCTCTAAGTGGAGACTGTATCTTTTCTTGGTGCTTACATTAGGTGAGTCAAGAATCTACTGTCTAAGTATTTAGTGTAACGAAGGAAGGGATGTAGTCATTTCAAACATTCTGCTTAAATGATACTCAATAGAAACCCCCCTTCTTTTCCAACTCTTCCCTGCTAGGAAATTTCCACCTTGTCTAAGATAACTTTTTAGCCTTAGGAAATCATCCAGAGGACAGTTTCAGGTCAATTCCAGAAGTGATGCCTATCTACTGGACCCTGTCCCTGAGCCAGGCTGGAGGAAGGCTAGGAATACAAAGAGGCTTAGGACACTGTGGGTTTGCTGAGGCTGCCATGACAAAGTCCCACAGGCTGGGCAGCTTAAATAACAGAAATGTATTGTCTCACAGTCTTGGAAGCCAGAAGTCCAAGCTCAAAGTGTCAGCAGGTTACTTCCTTCTGAAGCCTCCCTTCTTGGCATGAGTGGCTGCCTTCTGCCTGCATCCTCACGTGGTCATCCCTCTGTGTGTGTCTGTGTCCTCATTTCCTCTACCTATAAGGACACCAGGCATACTGGAATACAGCCCCATACATATGACCTCATTTAACCTTAATTACCTCTTCAAAAACCCTATCTCCAAATACAGTCACATTGTTTGTAAGGTGCTGGAGGTGAGGACTTCAACATGTGAATCTGGGGGGACACAATCAGCCCATTGAGACGCACACTATCCCTGCCCGCGGTGAGCTCCTGTGCAGAGGGGAAGGCACGTGTGAGCAGCGCACATGGAACACAGAGGCAGCAAGATTTGGGGAGGCTGCTGGGAGGAGGTGGCGAGGGAGTTCAGTGCTGAAGGGTGAGCACAGTTCAGGGCAGTCAGAAGGGAGGGCCTGAGCAAGGTCAGGAGAACCTGAATGAGTAGGAACTTCATAAAGACAGGCAAGTTATGAGCGAATGAAGGAACCGATGAGTGTCAGAGCAGGCGGAACATGCCCCAGCCCAGAACATCTGGGGATGTTTGTCTTATGACTTCATCTGTGATAGGAGTTGCTTCCTTAGCAGTTGCCTGGAGTGCGGGGCTGCTGGCCCTGTGGAATGGGGAACCGGTCCTGGCTTTGGAGGCAGGCTCCTGCATGCTCCCCCTGAACTTCAGTTGTTGCACCAAAATGTAGGTCTAATAGTTCCTCTGAGGACTGGATGGTATCATGAATGTGAACACACTTGGGAAAGTCCTGTGCATGTGTAATATGAGCTGAAGGTGAGGCAAGTGCTCTGGCTACCAGGAGCCCTGGTTAGCTGCCATCTGGGTCCGGGAGGGACCCATCCCCCCTCTCTTACTTTCTCTCCAGCTGTAGTTACACATTCATGTCAACTGCCTAATTCCTGGTGCCTTTTGAATTTGCAATCCCAACAGAGAACTACGAAGCAATTTTTAATGGGATGAGGGGTCACCTGATCCAATTTGCACTTTAGCAAAATCTGGTGAGGTCCCCACTGTTACAGATGAGGAAACAGGGAGGGTATACAGAGGGGAGTCACAGCAACGGGATGAGGAGGGTAAACGAGGTGATGAAAATGCAGTCCCCATCAGGACAGCATAGGGGCAGAGGGACCCTCCATGCACAGGGATGCGGCTGTCCCTGCCCCTCCTCTGCCCATCTCCTGCACTTCAGGCCCCAACCATGCTCCACTGACAATTTCACTTCCTCCCACACACTGCAGGCATCTGTGCCTGCAGGCCTTGGCTCCTTGCCCTCTCACCCCATATCCTTCTCCATCTGCTCAGAAGCCGCCTCCTCCAGGGGGTCTCCGAGATCCAGCTGAGATTGGTGTGGTGCCTCCTCCATGCTGTCCTGGGGAATCCTGCCTTTTTAGGCCATGTTGTAATTAAGGATGTGCACATCAGAATGCTGCTCTAGGCCCACCACTCAATGAGGAAACCAGGCTGCACGGCTGAAATCCAGTTCAAGAAATAGCCGCTTCTCCCAGGGGCGTGCCTGACAGATTAATATGCAGAAGGACGATTGCACTGAATGACTGGTGTGCTCAATACATCCCCAGCCTAACTCCCGAGGGGTCGTCTTCCTTTTTGCAAGTCTTGGTTCCCCACTTGCTGTGAGCAGCCACATTCCCACCACCGTGCACGTCGGGGCTGGATGTTTCCGTGTGCGTTTCGCATTCCAGCTTCCTGGCATGTCTGCTGTACTCCACACCTTTTATGTTAGTGTGTGCTTCTTACTAAACGTACTTTGCTAACTTTTTG
The DNA here is from genome assembly GCF_043159975.1 of Macaca nemestrina. Classification (NCBI taxonomy): domain Eukaryota; kingdom Metazoa; phylum Chordata; class Mammalia; order Primates; family Cercopithecidae; genus Macaca; species Macaca nemestrina. The sequence continues at coordinate 187,530,696 of NC_092127.1, forward strand.
GTCTCTCTTTTGTGGACTGAGCCCCACCTTGCTTCCTGGACATTGTGCATTCACCAAGCCTGTCCCTGGCTCTGGCCCAGCCTCTGCACTGCTCTCTGCTTCTGGTAACGAACTGTCCTAGCCAAAATTGAAGGTGCTTCTCTGGCATCTGAGGCAACATGGCCATGTGATGAATTGATTCCCACAACCTCCTGGCGTGCATGAGGTCCTCGCCTTCTCAACACTGTCCTTGAGCCAGCCTGGGGCTGGCACACAGGACATGTCCCGTCAGCCAGTGCTGAATGAGCAGGACGGAGGAATGACTAAGAGGCGAATTCTTTTTCTTCCAAACCCACAGCCCTCGCCTTTGTCCTAGGCTCCAGGATAGCCCACGCTCATTTCCAGCACGCCACTCAGGGCTGGCTGTTTTCTATTTGAGCTTCAGAATAAGTCTGTAGGACAGTCAGAGTGGGGTCAATATTCCATTTTGCAGTGGTAGAAGTGGCAGCTCAGAGAATAAAGTGACTTGCCTGAGGACACACAGTTAAAAAGTGGAGGAGTCAGCCGGACGTGGTGGCTCACGCCTGTAATTCCAGCACTTTGGGAGGCTGAGGCGAGCAGATCACCTGAGGTAAAGAGTTCAAGACCAACCTGGCCAACATGGTGAAACACAGTCTCCACTAAAAACACAAAAATCAGCCAGGCGTGGTGGCGCACGGCCTGTAGTCCAAGCTACTCGGGAGGCTGAGGCAGGAGAATTGCTTGAACCCAAGTGGCGGAGGTTGCAGTGAGCAGAGATTGCATCAATGCACTCCAGCCTTGGTAACAGACAGAGACTCGGTCAAAAAAAAAAAAAAAAAAAAAAAAAAAAAAAAAAAAAAGGAGGAGTCAGGGGCAGAGCTGTATCCAGGCTTCTGTGTCAAATTCAGCCACCTCTCCATTCTGTTTCAAGCATTAGGGAGGTATCCTAGATTAATGGCAGTCACCCTGCTCCAGGCTTTGTTAAGAGAGAAAAATAAAAAGATGCTAAGAAAAAAAAAAAAAAAAATTCCACCCCCTGGGTGGTAATCCTGGAGAGGACAGATTTCCCTTTTTGGACTGTTTCGTTGTTGTAATAACTTAGGAGCAGGGAAAAAATGTGGCCCCGTTTCCTGTTCAGGCATGATCAAATTGCCACACTTCCTGTCGGGAATTCCTGCCCTCCTTCAAGTGGACTCTGCCTCCTCATTCACGGAGATGCCTTGGCAGAGTCCGGGGTCCCTGGACTGAGCCATCAGCTGGGTCACCGAGACCTGTGGCAAGGAAACAAAATATGAATTCCAAGGAACTGGGCCTAGTTTCCCTCACAGATGACACCAGCCATGCCGGGCCTCCAGGGCCAGGGAGGGCACTGCTGGAGTGTGACCACCTGAGGAGCGGGGTGCCAGGTGGGGGGAGAAGAAAGGTAAATACAGACACCTTTTCTGCATGGCTGGAGGGCTGCGGGTAGGGCAGGCCTGGGTGGCAGCCATGTGACAGTGCTCAGCCCCAGCCTGGCAGCGTGTGGCTGGGGGATCTGGGGCTTTGAGGCAGGGAGGCCCCAGTTTGAGTTGCACTTCTCCATCTGTGTGACTTTGGCATACTCTCTCCAAGCCCCAGCTGACTGGGGCAACAGTGTCTCTGGTAGGCTGGGTGTGTACATGGAACGAGGCTATAGTGGCAGACTGCCCTGCCCCGTGCTTGTATGGTGGTGTCCCTCTTCTTACCCTCCCTGGGGCACGGCACGGGCAGCAGCGCCGTCGGTCAGCGGGCGCCCTCTGCCCCTGCAGTGAGTGGGGAGCGGGTGGAGGGCACAGGCGGGCCACACAGGCAGAGGGCTCCGGGGAGCACAGCTGAGGCAGGAGGAGACGGCCCCCACGGGCCCTTCACCAGCCTCTGGCAGGGGCACTTCACACCAGGTGCTCCCAATCTGATGGGGTGCAGATAAGGGAGGAGTCTGTGTCCTCTAAGGACATCGGGGCTGGGAGCAAAGAAGGCACAGGGCACAGAAACGATGGCACAGTCCAGGGGCTCAGAAGAAGTGGTATCTGTGCTAAGACTCAGAGGATAGGTTTAAAGAGAAAGAATGATAGACAACAGGCGTTTCATCTGAAATGTGATTCTGTTCCATTGGGGATCCCCATTCAGCTCAAGCTCCTCTCACTGTAGAAAAATATTCTGGTCCTACATTTCACTTGGCAGCACCCATCCCCAAGGCTTATAAATGCTCCCTCTTGCCCCCGCATGTGATCAGCAGCCTCTGCGGAGCACCTCCTCTGCAGCAGCTCCTCAACAACATGTGTGGCCAGGGCTGCTATTGAGATCCCATTTCACGGGTGGGTAAGCTGAGCCCCAGAAAAGTCAAGTCACTTGATCAGGCTCCTACAGCTGATGGGGCCGTCCCTGGAGGTAAAGCTGATATCACTTGGCTCAAAGCCCCAAAGCTCTATCTTGTGGCTGGTAGCACTAGAGGAGACCAACGAGATGGGCAGAGCAGGGAAGTGGCCATTAGAGACCCACATTCCATTCCAGATGGGATTTGACTGATTCGGGTCCCTGAACCATGGACCCATCTGTCTTCTTCACTGCTGCATCCCCACAGCGCTGTCAGGGCCTGGCGCCTACAAAACACACACACTCACAAATATGTCAAATGATGGCAAAGAAAGTGCATTCTGGAGCACCTGGTCCCTGTCCACTTGGCCCATATTCCCCCACCAGCTGAGGATGGCCGTCCCTCCTGCCCTGGCTTGTGCCAGTTTGTCAGCCTTTGCCAGGGATCCAGGTGTTTCTGCCCTGTGGCCCTGTCCTGGTGGTGGCTGTCTTTAGATGGGGCTGCAGGACAGGACAACACCAAGGCAGACACCCTGTTCTCTGTGCCAAACCTTGCATCTCTATGTCTGCATGCCCTTGTCCCAAGGCTTGGACCAGCCCCTGTAGTTTGACACCTCAGCCTAGAACAGTATGTGCATGTGTGTGTGTGTGCACATTTGTGTGGTGGTCAGCAACCTCAGGCCCCTGGACACTGCACTCAGGTGACGAGTCAGCAGGGGACTGTGCAGTGGTGACTACAGGGGCACTGAAGCCAGGCCACCTAGACTTCAGTCCCCATCACAGATAGCACCAGCCACGCTCCGTGCCCCTCTTTCCTCACCTGTAATACAGGATATAACAGCACTGATCTAAGGACTCAGAGACAATGCTCAGAAAGTGCTTAGAATCACGCCTGGCTGATAGCGCTTGGAGTCTGGCTTTGCATTTTTCTGTCCGGGTCGGACACTCGCCAAATTCGCTAAAAGGATCATGTGGAGCTGCTCAGAGCACCTGCTGAAAACTGCGTTTCAGGGATCCTCACGCAACCCGGAAGGAAGGCAGGGGCGTGGCCGCTAAACCTGAGGGCGCCCGGCCTGCGCACGCGGACGTGGACCGGAACCCTGTCTGCAGGCCCTCAATTTGCGTCTCTTCTCTCTGCCTCCATCCCAGCCAAGGACAACGACTTCTCCCCCGGAAGGCCTCCCCCAGCTGAGGGAACGTTCCAGGTCTTCCCTCGGACCTGGCTGCGCGCCCGGTGCCGGCTCTGACGTGATTTCTTCTCCGCCTAGGACTGGTCCTGCTCGCTCCTCGTGGCCTCCCTCGCGGGCGCCTTCGGCTCCTCCTTCCTCTACGGCTACAGCCTGTCGGTGGTGAACGCCCCCGCCCCGGTGAGTGCGCGCCAAGGCCCGGCAGAGGGCACTGCGGCCCCGCGGAAACCTTCGGGTGCGCAAGGGCCCTGGGCTCCAGCGCCCGGTCTCGTGCGGGACGCCGCAGGGACAGACACCAGGCCCCGCTCGGGGCAGGGGGGGGGTAGGCACAAAAACAGACAATGATGACACGGGGACGGGGGCGGGGAATGACAGTTCTTGCGGCTGGAGGGGGGGTGTCCTGAGAGAACGTTGGGAGACTCGATGAGAGGGGGCTTCGAAAGTCCCGGGGTGGGGTGGGGAGCTGTCCTCTGGCCCCTAATGCCGGGGAAAGGAGCAGGAGGGGCCTTATGCATGGAAACTTGGACATTTTCTTGATTTGTTTTGTTGTTGTTGGTATCTATCTATCTATCTATCTATCTATCTATCTATCTATCTAATCTTTGAGATGGAGTCTCACCCTATCACCAGGCTGGAGTCCAGCGTTGCGATCTCGGCTCACTGCAACCTCCGCCTCTCGGGTTCAAGTGATTCTCCGGCCTCAGCCTCCCGAGTAACTGGGGCTACAGGCGTGCGCCACTACACCCGGCTAATTTTTGTATTTGTGGAGATGGTGTTTCGCCATGTTGGCCAGTGTGGTCTGGAACTCCTGGCCTCAAGCGATCTGCCCACCTTGGCCTCCCAAAGTGCTGGGATTATAGGCTTGAGTCACCGCACCCGGCCTGTTGTTGTTGACTTTAAATTACAACCAGAGGCCACTCAGGTATCTGCTGGATAAGACCCGTCTTTGGCTTGTGGTTTACTCTGAAATCAGATCCAGGTGCAATTCTCCCAGGCCCTCTTCACATTGTGCCTCTGGTTTGCAGTTAAAGGTTGGGTCCCGCCTACCTAGGCTGTAAGGTTTAGGTGCTATCCTGTGGGTGCTGGCTTTGGTTTTGACCCACCACCACCCACGGGTAAGGGCAGGATGGAGGGTTAAGGGAAGCTTTCCTGCAGGAAGTGATGCCTGAGCAAGTTTGGAAGGTGGAGTGATGGATGGGGGCCGGGTTGTAGGACACATCTGGGGAAATGTAGGGAGCTCCAGGTTCTTGGAGCACAGGCTGTTTTGGGGGCAGACAGGAAGCAGGCTGAGGACAGCCCCGAGTGCCTTCCAGGCTTTTCCTTGCTTGGGAGTCGGGCATCCTTGTGTATAAAACACAGGGGAAGCCTGGGCCCGTGAGCCTCAAAGGTTCCCAGGAGCCCTGGAATTTTCAGAGGTGCCTCAGGGATCTAAGCACTATTTGCGCAGATCAGTTCTATGTTGAAAAAGTTTGTTAATTATTTGACATTGTTCAGTTCTGTTGCTAAAAACAGTTTGAAAACCAGGGGGCCTAGATGGCTTCAGCAAGCACTGGCAACAGTCGGTGATCTTTAATTTTGTCATTGTGGCGTCATCTCAAGATGGGGATCTGACTTGTCCATATTTGTCTTTGAAAGAGGGCTAGGAATTTGGACTCTTGCTTCATCTTGAAAGTTCATCAAAACATCCAGGTGAGAGGGGGCAGATCCTTTGTGCTCATGGCTTGTGGAGCAGAGGTATGTGAAACTTGCACCTGGGATAGAATGTTATGGGTTCAAGCACTGACTGTGGGAACATGAGGAAGGAGCAATCCCATTACTCACTTATTCATTTAGCAAGCATTGTTGAAAGTTTATGATGTGTCCAACTCTGGGGATCAGGGAAGACAACCTGGAGGAGGTGGTATTTGAGCTGAGCCATGAGGGATGTGTAGGATTTCCACAGGTGTCACAGGGAGGTAGGGAGCTGAAGCACACACACAAAGGCCCGACTGTGCCCACATGGTGGCATAGTAGGAAGTTAATAGCGTGTGATGTGCCAGTACCTAGGGAGAATGGGGAGCTGGGATGAAAGAACAGGTGGAAAAGCAGGATGAAGTCAAAAGAAGAGGGCCTAAGATCTTAGGCTGAGGATCAGGATTTTAGTCTTGGGCACTGGGGAACCATGGCAGTTTCATGGGGGTGGGGGTTTACAACTCACAGTTTTTTAAATTAAAATTTGTTCTTCTTTAACTATGACACAGCCTCAGGAGGTCCTGAGAACACGTGCCCCCTTATTTGTTTACTTATTTAATATGCTCACTGTTTTTTAGAAAAGCAACTTTGATGTCAGTGAGAAGGACAGGAGGGGCCAGAGCTTAGAGGTATTTAATGGGAAAGACCGTGGTAAGCCAGACAAAGAGGGTTTAACATGCCCTCCCTCCATTTCGGGAGAGGAGGGGATTTCTGAAGACCTACACAGCCAGGGTGGCCTTTATGTTTCTTAAGATGAATAACATATATTATGACAGCATCAGTAACAGCACAGATGGAAAAAGCCCGCATGAGGTGCAGGCCCTCCTCCATGCAGTTTTGACGCATTAATCAGCTCAGTGCACCCTCATGACAGCCCTGTGAGGTATGGATCATTATTATCCCCATTTTACAGATGAGGAAACTGAGGCACACTGTTCACTGACTTGCCCACAGGCACATAGCAAGTGGAGCCAGAGTTTGGCGCTGGGTGGGCTTCTGGTTTCCCAGGCATCAGACACATTTTCAGTCATTTTTAAAACAGATCCTTTCTGTGCCAGCCAGTGTTAGGCCACGGGACTTCTTGTTCGGGCTATCAGAGCTCTACCTCTGTGGCCAGCATGAACAGCAAGGTGTTCAGTCTTGAGACATCACGAGGCACTTTTTAGCCTGATGTCCTTTGAGCCTCGAGACCATGGCTCGTCATGCATACTTTACAGGAGCCCAGAGCAAGCACCCCGAGAAGGCCTTGAGTGCAGGACTGAGCCATCTGCCCAGATCCAGGGGCTGGGAAGTGTCATCCCCAGTTGGGCAGCTACTTCCCTGCATGTGCCGTCTGTCTTTGAAGAGGAGCAGAGACTGTGATCACCAGCTCATCAACTCTGCCAAAATGTACTGCGTGCCAGGCGCATTCCATTCTCAGAAATACTGAGACGTCAGTGTCTTTGGCTGTAACAAAATAGCACAGGCTGGGGTCTTCAGAAATAGACATTTATTTTCCCATACTTCTCCAACCTGGAAATCCAAAATCAAAGTGCCAGTGGATTCGTTGTCTGGTGAGGACCATCCTTCCGGCTTGCAGATGGCCTCTTTCTCACTGTCTGTACACAACAGAGGGAGGAAAAGTGCAAGGGAGTAAAAGACACTCATCCCACCATGAGGCCACCCCCATGACCTCCGCTAACCCCAGTAACCTCACAAAGGCCTCACCTCCAAATACCATCACATCGGGGTTAGGGCTTCAACATGCGCCATCCTTGCAACAAAAATGTCATGCAACATTTTTGGAGGGGACACAATTCGGCTCAAGGTAGTTAATTATTGATGTTACCTTCATTTCATGAACAAAGAAACAGAGGCTCAGAGTTTAAGCAACTTGCCCAGGATCACACAGCCAGGAGGTGGCAGTGCTGGAATTCAAACCCAGGTCTGTCTGAATCCAAGACCCATGCCATGCGCTCCGCTGCTCCTTCCTGCCCCTGACCATTAATGGCAGGCACCAGCAGTCCAGCTGTGGGGGAGTTTAACATGATCGATGAAAGCAAAGAGGAACAAGGGGAGATGGGAGGAGCCACAGCAAGCCCAGGGCTGCTTACCTGTCCATCTACCAACCAAAAGACAGGGCAAGGTCTCACTGCAACAACCTAGGGGCTCAAGGACAAGGTGGATGATGCTGCCGTCGTGTTATAGGTAGAAACTTGTGATCGTCTGAATCCTGTCCCGACCCCTCCCTCCCTCAGGGATCTCGTAGAGCAATCCTCATAAAGGACCTGATCCAACTGAGAAACCAGAGACGGCTTTATTATTGGCTAGAATCACTCCCCAAACTCTTCCCTCCCTGTGGGGTTTGCGGTCCTGTAACCTCTGCTCTGCTCGGCCTAAAGGCCCTGATGTTTCCTGTTTACTCGTGCTGCTTTGTGAGAAGAGAGGGATCATTCTTCAGGCAATCCTTCAGCGCCCTTCCCTGGGTGTTGACCTTGTTGTGTCTGGGGTAGAAAGATGAATACGACATACGTCCATGTCCTCGAGGTGCCCCCAGACCAGCAGCAGTGACAGAGGCTTAATAAATACCAGACAGTGAGGCAGGCTGCATGCAGCCACAGGACAGCTGAAGGACTTTATTCTACCTGGGGAGGTCAGTCGGGCCTCTCTGGGGCTTGAAAGAGAAAGCTCGAGGCTTTCTGGGAATGGTGAAGACCTAAGGGTAACTGGATGTGGGGCCCAAGGGGCTGGAGAGGTAGAGGCTGGAAAGGGGAGCTGAGGCCAGACCAGAAAGGTTGCGGAGGCCAGAACAGGAGCATGATCCGGCACCACCCAGGCTGTGAGCAGGCTGAGGGCCGAGGCTCACCCTGGGAGGCCCTCCTGAGGTGGAGACCACCCCGAGCGTGAGCTGAGCAGGCCTGCACAGAATCCCAGCTCCCCACGTAGGTGCCTCTGTAGAGGGCTGGCGTCGAGCCCCTTGTGAGGTCGCTGTGAAATTAAAGGAGACGTGATGCTGGAGGAGCTCAGCCCAGCATCCAGTGATCACCTCGAATTCTCTCTTCCCCTTGCAGTGGGCATAGGAATGGGTGAGTGAGGCAGCCCCAGGACCAGGGAGACCAGGAACAGAGCAGAGACTCTAAGGAATGGGATCTAACGCAGGCTGGAAGGACCCAAGCCTGGTGGGGGTTTGCGGTGCGAGAGCGAGGCTTCACCTGGGGTGCTGGGCTCTTGAGAAGAAGAAAGAAACCCTTGGAATGGAAGAGGTGCAGACATTAGTGCTGCTTTGGGTGCTGGGTGGGTGTCTGCTCGCAGACATGATGAACAAAGGCTGCCACCAGGGGGTGGTGTGTGGATGCCGCCCCATGGGAAGGGATGCTGTCTTTAGCACCGGCCCAGTCTCGCAAGTCCCTGGCCCAGCCAGCTTCGCCTCTCCAGCTGTTGGATAACTGGGGGCCCAGGTGACCGGGGCACAGACTGCAGGCCGTGGGCATTTACCTTCAGGGGAGGCAGCTTGCACCATTAGAACAATCCATGCAGTAGCTGCCGTGGCAGCCTCAACCTTAAAAACTCGGTGCTCCTCTCTCCTCAGATATTTGGAAACTTTCTGTAATGCTGAAAACAAAAATAACTCACCTCTGGGCACTAGCTCTGCACTTGGCCGAGTTCTGAATTGTGCACACATTGGATCCTTGTTACAATATTGCAAGGGAGCCATCACTAACCCCCTTTTAAAGGCGAGGAAACTGAGGCTGAGGGAAGCCAATGCATCCAAGTTTCAGGGATGGGACACTTCCTAAAAATTCCCACTGACCTCTCCTCAACACGATCACCTGGATGTGCCTCCTGGCCACCCAACTTTCCAAGAATCCCCAGGATCTGACTACTTTTCGTGCCCCATTTGGAAGAGAACACCTGCGCCTCATGCATCCACAAGGGTCCTTGGCCAGCTTGGTGGGTGGGATGTGAACAGAGGTGCTGATAGGCTGCATGAGGCCTGGTTTTTGGCAGCATCCCTCAGGATATTCAGTTCTTTCTTTCCCCGGATGGCAGAGAACCGTTAAATGCACACTGGACTTTGCATGAACTGGCAAGAGGTTCTTATTGTCCTTAGCTGTTGAAACTCAGGGTTATCTGTGCTGTGCTGGTGCATTGATCACCATGATGAACACCACAGTAGCTAGGCTCTGTTCACTCTCTAGACTAAACCCTAACTGGTTTCTCTGTTTCCACTCTGGTTCCTACAGTTTATTCTCTACCCAAAGGCCAAAGGGATCCTTGACAAATGAAGGAAGAATGTATTGTCCCTCCGCTCAAAACCTGCTATATCTAGAAAACAAGCCAGACTGTGGTGACCTACACGGTACCTGGGGCCTTGTGACCACTCTATCATCATTTCCCCGCTCACTCCCTCTTCTCCATTTACACAACCTTCTCCCCACTTGCTTCCCCTCAAACACACTGCACACTGGAACCTTAGGGCCTTTTTGCATGCTGCTCCTGCTGGCTGCAGTGCTCTTCCTCTGATTTTCCTGTGCACTTTCCTTTGGTTACTTCTGGCCTCTGCTCAGATGTTCCCTCTTCAGAAATGTCTTCCCTGACCAGCCTATCCAAAATGGCGCCCCTCTGTCACACTTTAGCCCTCAGTGAATTTATTTCTTCTCATGGTATTTAACACTAGCTGAGATACGATATATTCCTTTACTTCTTGTCCATCCTTCCTTTCACTTTAGAAAGGTCCTTGCTTCTGCAGTGTCAGCACCTAGAACAATGGCTGACACATTGTAAGCATTCATAAAGAATATTTGCTAAATGAGCAAATGGATAAATTTAAATTTAAAGTGAGTCCAAGGCAAGTCCTTAGGTCTCTTCACTCTCAAACAAATTGCCAGCTGTGAGTCTGTCCTATGGAAAAATTCTAGGACCGCCTCCACCATGTTCACAGATGGGGACTTGGACCCTGGTCTGTGTAATTCCCGAGTATCCCTTCTTTCTGTTCCACTAGGCTGATCTGCTGCATTCTGTGAGTTGGCAAACGTTCTGTGAAGGTCCAGCAAATGTTCTGTGGAGGTCCAGATAGTGCATGGTTTTTGCTTTGTTGGCCATATGGCCTGTGTTGCAACTACTAAGCTCTGCTATGTAGAGATAAAGCATTTATAGATGATATGTAAATGAATGGGCCAGGGTCTGTGCCAATAAAATTTTGTTTACGAAATAGATGGTGGTCTAGGATTTCACTTGCTGGCCAATTGTTGGCTAACCCCTGTGCTAGAAGTTTTAGGAAAGGGAGGAGGCTCTTGTAGATTCCTTGTGTCATTAGTCCCTTTGGGCAGAGGGCTGGCTGGCTGAATAATTAATCCACAGCCTGTGCTGCATAGCATCTAAATGCGAGCACCTAAATCTTCCTGAAGATATTTGCTTTCTAATCTCCTTTCTTTTGTTCATGTTTTGCTGATTGTCTAGGCTTTGTCCTTTCTGTTTCCGGTGACTAGCTCTAATTGGCATAGTTGTATCTTTCTGTCTATCCATCTACCTACCTGTCTGTCTAAAACATCCTGAAGTTATTGTAAAAGACTGCCAAATTCAGGGCTAATTTGCATACCAATCAAATGCAGCCTGAATTTTCAGACAGTCATGCATGCAAATATGCTCACCTGAATCCTTGCAAATGGCTTCAGATTTATGCCATTGTAATCCTTGACCTTTGGTAGGAAAATGTTGCCGTGCCTGGAACCTGCTTCATTATACTGCTAGAGTCATCTGGGATGATTGCCAGAGTTGTGCTGAAAGAAGTCCTCTTGGTACCTGTGAGCACCCAGTGTCTAGAATCCACCTGAGAGATTGTTGAGGGCTGGATGGAGACCCACAGACTGGAGTGGGGGGTTCTGAGCCCCAAGGGCCATTCTCTAGGGACTGAAATGGGCAGACAGTGCTGATAAAGGCCTGGGTGGGATGACGGTGCCTGGGCAAAGCATGATGATGGTGCCTGGGCAAACCCAGTGCCTGGGCAAAGCATCAAAGCTCCTCTTGCTCATGGGTGTTGTCCACAGAGCCCATAGGAAGATTATGGAAGCAGTGTTCTAAAGAAATGCAAGGTCTGTGGCAGGGCGGACAATATGAAGCCCAGACTTCAGTCCAAAAGGGCCCAACCAAGACAGAAAACAAGCCAAGGGGTGTGGTGTTCAAGAGTAGCTGATCCATGAGAAGCAACTATTGAGGTGATAGACCTGGATGGATTCCTGACCCAGGACTCATGCACTTCCCATGACTGTAGGAGGAACCCACATTGCAGTGAGCCCAAGAGAACAGCCAGCCTAGGCAGAATGACCACTTGGGGATGGACATTAAGAAAAGTCACCAAGAGAAAAGCACCAAAGTTGAGGTAATGAGTGTGTTGAATAGGAGGCATGAGTGAAAATAAAAATGAGAAAGCAAACAGGGAATGCAGCGGTTGGGGGAACAGAAGGTGAGGTGGGAGGGACAGTTCAGGGCTAATCACAAGGATAGAGAGTGAACTTGGTGCCTGTTTGTGCAGTTCCTAGCCTGTAGCTTGGGGAAGATGCTTGGAGGCTTAGCAAAAGTTAGGATTGTACAGCTCAAAGTGTCACCCAAAACAATACTGTTCATTTGTTTCCCTGGCGTCTATTAAAGTACCTTGCACACAGCTTCGCCATGACTCCTGATGCTAACTAGCCATTTAGGCCAAACTTCACAGGTTAAGAGCACAGTGGTTCACAAGACTGGCCTCACTTCAGACACCAGCGACAGGCTCAGGGGTTCCCTGAGCATATGGTAACACATTTGGGGGTTCTCACTACCCCTTCCGGTTTGGTAATTTGCTCAAATGACTCACAGAACTCAGGAAGTGCTATGCTTAGAATTACAGCTTTATTATAGCAAAAAGGATACAAATCAGAATAAGCCACAAGAAGAGATCACAGGGCAAGATCTGGAAGCATTCCAGCTCTGGTGTTCTCTCTCCACCCACAGACTGCTGTCTACCAGGAAAGCTCACCCAGGCTTCAGTGTTCCAAGTTTTTATTGGGGTTTCATCATGTAGATGTGATTGACCAAATCATTGGCCATAAGGTTGGACTCAATCTTTGGTCCTCCTCTCTTCCCTGGAGGTAGGGCTGATGTCACTCGGCTCAAAGCCCCAACCCTGTATCACATGGCTGGTCTTTCTGGCATGGCCAACCCCCATCCTGTATAGTGTATCTGATACCTAATAGTGTATCTTGTTAACATACACTATCAAGGGGGTTCTGAGAGGTCTGCCATGAATAACTCAAGAAGTCCCAAGAATTCACAGGCTACCTCCTAAGAACCAGAGACAAAAGCCAGCCAAAGTTTATTATACAATTGTCTACTGGATATATAAGATGTACATTACACAAATGCATGTTATAAACAGAAAATACTCAAAAAATGTTTATTAAATGAATTAGTGAGTGAGGGAAGGAAAGGGTGAGAAAGAATGAATGAGAACTTAACTTTAGGAGTCTAACTCACTGGCCCCACACCATCCAATATAAATTAGGATTTATTTGAAACAGCACTGGCAGCCACACAAATAATACTGAATGGCTTGGCTTTGATAAGAAATTACTCACTTTTCCAGTGGTTTTTGAGTTGGCAATGTTTTGTCTTCTTGGGAGGGGAGACACAGAGGCTCATCCCCCATGGTGTTAATGTTCAAGCCCAGGGTTTCTGTAGAGCAATTAACTTGACTCCTCATACATTTCCCAGCATAAATGGTATATTCTATTATTTTCCTCTCTCTGCTCCTTCCCTAAAGGCAGATAAACAAATGATAATAAAAAGCAAAATCAACATTTCTCTCTATAAGGGTAGAGCCGCCCAATTAGCGGCAGATGTTAGAACCTGATCAAAGAAGATTCAGGTGAACCAAGAGAGAGAGAACCCAGAAGCAAGTTCTGGTGCTTTCAATTGATCCCACCCCACAATGCCATCTTAGCAGGCTGCTCCGGGAACCCAGGCGATCTTAGAGAAAGAAGCATGTCCCATGGCAGGTGCCTCTGATGTGACCTGAGACCCGTTCTCAAGGAAAGCAGGAGGGAACGATGAGCAGAGACTGTGTCAAATGACATAAGTTCTGGTTGGGGTGAGGGAGAGGCATAGTAGGCTCAAGACTTTGTGGAAGAGGGCTGAGATTACAGGAGGACCCTGCGCATTTTGTCACTGCAGAAACAACGGGCAATTATGTCTACAAAATGGGTATCTCCAAATCCCAGAGTTTCGTCCCCTCACCCCCCGCTCTTTTCATTTTTACCTCTTGCTTTGTCTCACTTTATTTCAGTAACTGTAAAAGCAACAGACTTCCATTAGAAAAAAAAAAAAAAACAGCACAGAAATGTGATAATGATGCTACACATACAAACATTCTTCTGTGTGTGACAGATGATCTCTCTCATTTGTATACCAGTCCCATATGGCAGATATTATGCCAATAACCCCATTTTACAAATAAGGGAGAGATTGAGTGACTGGCCCACGGCTGCCCATAGGCGGTACACTTGGGCCTGAACACAGTCAAAACCCAGACTCCATCCAGAGGCCGCTTTTAATGTTTCATCTGAATCCGTTCTTTATCCGAAGGTCATCCATATACACTGTTCAATACTCTCTTTTTTGGCTTACTATTTATTTGTAAGCACCTTTCTATGCTATTGAAAGTCCTCCATCACTAGGATGTTGAACAGCAGTGTGGAGCTGCCTTCTGTGATGTCCTGTCCTCCTAATGTGGGCCTCTGAGGTTGTTATCAGTTTTTCTCTAATATGAGACGCTGCTGCATTGTTTAAATGGGGAGCTGTGAGTCATTGTTTGGTTTGGTTTGATCAGAGCCAGCACAGCTGCTGACTGATGAGGGCCCAGGGACCTTTTCCAGCCTGGGGTGTTGGTATCCAGGTGTCCCAGGCTGTGGGTGCCAACTCCCCCTGCGCCATGCCCTGGAGGTCCCAGCGATTAGAGCTGGACAGCCTGCCTCTTTGATACAGAATTTTCTCATTTCATAAAGTTTCTCCAAGAAAAATGCCTTTATTGAGCCAAATGGGGAAAGGACCTTGGTCCCATCAAGTCTCAAGGAAGCTCAGCTTAGTGCGGTGGAGGCAGTGGTTTCTGTAGCCAGAAAGCTGGGGATAGCTGATCCAGCAAGATGGGAGGTGGGGACACTTGGAGGGGCATGTGGGAGTGGCACAGCTGGTGTGAACAAACCAGACAAGTGAAACTAGAAACACCCTATTTCTGACCCACAGGAAGACCCTGACATTTACTGAGGACCTGCTATATGCTGACATCATGCTCGGGACTTCACACACCTCATTTCATCCTTCTGGTGGCCTCATCTACAAGCTAGGGGTTCTTATTCCCGTTCTATAAATGAGTTATTCCAGAATTGATGTTGCAGATGGAGCCCCTGCTACCTCAAGCAACCAGAAGTGATTTGACTGGTAATGAAAACAGTTTGCCCTTTTCATTCTGGCCAACCGGAGGATATGCAAAAAGGAGAGCAAAATATCATCTCAAGTCTGCGTCAATGCACTGTCCCCTGTAAACACAGCTATGCAACCTCTCAGAAGAATGTTCCAGCAGGAGTTAGGCTCAGGATTGTGATTGAATAAAAACGATATTGGGAGTGCATTCACTTCTCTGCTTCTGCCTGGGGCCAAACAGACAATGAAATTTACCTTCTTTATGTTTCCCCTCATTAAACCCAAGCTTTTGGCTGCCCCCTCACTGCAAAGGTGGATGAGGGGAAACCCAGGAGGCTCTGAAAGCCTTACTTGCCTGGCTGTTGCTTGTAACTGATGTCTCCTCTTTCATCATGTTTCATTTCATTCTGAAAGCTAGCTGTGGAAACAAAATCGTCTCAGGTGTCTAGAGGCACAGGAGCCTCTTTCCCAGTGAGTCAGCCAGGCTCCTCCGGGAGAATCACTTGGGGAGGAGGAAAAAATACCACAAACCTGCAAACCCAATGATCAAGTCAAGCCAAAATGGGAGCTGAGTGTTTTTCTTAGCACAAGGGAGGTGTACTGAGGGCTCCGAACACCACCTTCAGGTAGGATAATTCCCTGGCGTGAGTCACAGGCATTGGCACAGGAATTGGCACAGGAATGCGGAAGTGCTCACAGCTATGACTGCCCACAATGGTGGCACACAATGCTAAGTCAGCAGAGGAAGAGGTGCAGGGGTGAAGTCCAGAGGAAACCAGGGGCAAGCTCCAAAGAACTCCTCCAGCAGAGCCTCGCGGGATGCACTTCGTCCCCACAGCAACAAGTTATGACAACTCATGTAAAATTTGTCTAACAAGGAAACTCATTAGAGACTCAGAGTCCAGGGTTTTTATTGGGGGGTGGTCATCTAGGCACTCTCTGCTTGGCAAGCAAAAAATTCCAGATTTCCAGAAAGAAAGCAGATATAAGCCATACTGAGACAGCATAAGCCACACTGTTTGCACAGTTTAGGTACATTGAGTCACTCTTACCAGATCTGGGAAGGGTGGCAACCCTTCCAACATCTAGATTCCCAGATGCAAGCCCAGGGCTTACCCTGCAGCAGGTTTTTCTAGGAAGAGAAGTCTCAGGCCTGCTGTGCAAGCTCTTTTTACACAGGAGGCCTTACCTCGGGGAGCCAGGCTACATTAGGTAGCACTGCTGGGATTGTGGAATTTTGTTCTTGTGTGGCCCTAACTTCAGAGGGCCTGGTTCAGCAACAGGCACTTTTTAAAGGACTTCTGGACTGCGTTCTTCCCTGTGGCAGTGTGTTCAGTGGTGCAGACTGTCTTTATAAAACCCTAAGGCATTGTGGCATGACTTCCTCTCTTACGCAATGGTGTGTGTACTCTGGCCCGGCCACCAAGTGTTCTACTTCCGTGTATTTTTATAGCACTCCTGAGAATAATTCCAAGGGAGTTCATGAGAGGCTCTGTGTGAATCAGTAAGACACATTAGTATTGTTAAACAGGCTACAAGATAATTTGCTCCCATTGTCTGGCAGTTTCTTTTATTATTTGGAGATGTTCTAAGCCAGTCTTCTTGGCTGGGAATTGCAGAGTTCAATTTTATGTCCAGAAGCTTGGCCTCCATGTTCCTGGCCTGGGAGATAATGGTAAATGATTCGTGGATTCTTGAATCTGACAAATAAATGAGTCTAGTCCCCTTATTTTACAAATATAGAAATAATAATATCAACAACACTATCACTAACCACCCCAACTTCCAGTTTTTATTATGTACTTCATATCAGCCCAGCACTGTGCTGTATCTTCATTCTCTCATTAAATCTTCACAATAACTCTTTAAGGAGGGCAACAATTTAACAGATGAGGAACCTGAGGCACAGAGAGGTTAAGTAACTTACTTAAGGTCACCCAGCAAAGAAGCGGCAGAGCTGAGAGTGGAATAAAGCCAATTCCAAGGACCCTTAACATTGACAGCACTGCCAGAGAGGCACACAGATTGCTGAAGATCACCCAAGATCACAGAAAGACTCAGTGGTGCAAGCAAGTGTTAAAGCCAGAACTCTTGGCTCTGTGTTAAGCCTCCTTTGTTTTAACCATGTAGCCTCTTATTCAATTGTTTGCGGTTTAGGCTGTAGTTAGTACTAGCTGTAACATCAATATTTCTGCATCAACTCATAACAATTTTGATCAGACTCATCATCTTATATCAATTGCAGGAGCTTCCTAACAGGCCTAGCAGCCTGTAGTCTAATTCCTGAAATGGCCTTCACACTGCACCTATGAAGAACCTTTTTAACCACAAATTAGAGCTGTCAATTCCATGCTAAAACCCTCCAATGGCTCCCCAGTGCCCACAGAATTTTGTGTACACTCCTGAGACTGGCAGGCAAAGCCAGGTACAGGCAACCTCCAAACTTCTACTGGGCCACCTTCCAACCCACTGTGTCTTTTACAGCTCCTCTGTGGCAACCTGTGGTCTCCAGTTTCTGCACCTTCAGTAATTCTGTTCACTCTGTCTGCCATCCTCCACCTGAGCCCACTCCATCTGCCCTTCTTGCTTGCTTGACTTGGATTCCACAGCCTTTCTTGGCTTCCTACTATCATGGCATTTTTACTCCATGTTATAATTGTATGTTTACTTGGCTACTGTCTCCACTAGATCTTGAACTCCTTGAAGGCAAGAAACAGCATAATTTGTATCTAGAAGACAGGATGGGAAGCTGGGCCCCTGGTAGTGAGGATGCAGACCTGTGAAGTCAGACAGAAAGATACAAGAGTGTGCCTCGTGGTTGTTTGCTGAATGAAAAAGTAATACAAGGAATCCCAAGTGAGATACGAATGAGTGAGATGTCCCAAAGCAGGCCTAGAGATTACCTACCACGGTGGTCTGAAAGCAAATTTTTATTGCAGAATGTTTTCTCCAAACAGGAGCAAGTTCTCCCAACACATAAAAGGAAAGCTCTAGGTAAAGGCTTATATCTCCAAGCCTTTATGACTTGGCCTAAACCTCTCCTCCTTCTTGAAGCCTCAGGTCACAGTGCAATTGTGATGGCATGGGCTCTGTAGTTGGGTTGATTACGTCAGCAGGGTAGACTTGCTGCTATAATAAACAAGCCCCTATATCTCAGTGGCTTAACACAATGAAAGTTTTCATTTATATCACCTCATTTGAAGGAGATGAGCGGGAACACTCTGTTCCATGAAGCCATTCAGGGACCCCGATTCCTTAAGTGAAGCGGTTCCACCATTCTCTAGGGCTTTGGAGTCCTCTGCTGGTTCCTCTGCGGCTGGCCAGCTGACAGGAGCAAGCGTGGAGCAGGCAAACAGACTCAAAATGTCTTGGTGGAGGTGACACATGTCCCTTATACTCACACTCCTTGCTTGAGAAGTAGTCATATGGCCCCACCTAGATGCAAGGGACTCGGTAAGGTGGCCTGGCAGTGTGTCCAGGAAGAGAAGAGCACTGTGCGGTCTAGCAGGCCCTGCAGTTCTACCATCTTTGGCATGGCTTTGGGATGTGTTTCTCCACTCCAGAGTTCTCTGTTGTGAATGAAACTTCTCAGGATGGCTACAAGGTTTGAATGAGATGAGATATCCAAATGTCTGATACGTACTTAGCAGTCAGCCAATCTTCATTCCATGTCTCCTCTTCTCCCCTAAAACAGGTATTGATATCATCATCTTTGTATTTTCTACACTTAGAACTGGAAAAAGTAATGGTTAAGAGATGGACTCTGGATCCTGGCTCCCTGGGGCATGCCAGTGGTGTGAGGTTGGGAGGGCTGCTTGTGGCTCTGTGGCTCAGACACCTCATAGTACCCTTGTGGAGGGCAGGAAGTGAGTCAGTATGCCTCCAGTTCTTAGAATAGTACACTGCATATTGTAACTATGATGTGTGGGTTACCTCTTTTATTATTATATGGTTACTGCCACACAGCAAAAACTCAAAACAAATTCTTATTTAAGCACCCATTCTGTATCATGCATCACCAGTCATGTGTTCACATATGTGAGGTTCACAAATCTCAAGCTTGGGGAATGTTTGTGCAGTGAATTCTCTGAGCAAACTTCATCACGGGCTTCAGCCTTGGGGTAACAAGGCCTTTCACCTGGGCTATTGCTGAATTCAGACCTGGAAGACAAGCATTGGCTTACAAACAGCTTGCAGGGAACTTTTGAGAAAAGTGTTCCTGCAGGGGACCCAGGCTATGTGTCAAGGCTTCCAGCCCCTCCAGAGTCTGTAGAGGCTTCTGTCGGCCATTTCCCGACGTCACAGTAAGAAACTTGCGCAGACTCCCAAAGCAATGCTTGGCAGTGGGTGAGCTGAAAACCCTGTCTTTTCCCACCAGGCTCCTGAGTGCAGTGCCAACACAAAGGAAAAGAGAAAATTTCCTCCCGATCAGCATCCTTTTCGTTTCCTTACATTAATTCCAGGAAACCAGTCATTACTGAGGCCTTCCAGGGTGGGTATTAGCCAGACTCCTTGCAAGACAGCTGCAATTGCTTGAATTAGTCTAAGAGTGCCATAGGGACCAAGTTCACGTGCAAGAATGACCTTGCACATGCGGAGGTCTCCTGCTCATCAGGTGGCAGGAGGGGTGTCTGTGAAGTCCTGGATACTCATTACGTATGCCAGCTTCTCTGAAGGGTCTTTACTCTGTAGGTACTTGCAGTAGTTCTTGGGGCAGCCTCTACCCCCTGTCTTGCTGTGGCCCCTCTAATCCTTGCGCTTAGCAATCATCACTGTTTCTCCTGTTAGACTCTGTAGTCCTTGGGGGTAGTTGCTGCTGTATTCACTGGGGTCTGACAGAGTATCCAGTCCATAGCAAAGGCTTAGTTGATATAGTTGATAATTACTTTTTTTTTTTTTTTTTTAGATGGAATCTCGCTCGGTCACCCAGGCTGGAGTTCAGTGGCGCAATCTCAGCTCCCTGCAACCTCTGCCTCCAGGGTTCAAGTAATTCCCCAGCCTCAGCCTCCTGAGTAGCTGGGACTACAGGCATGCGCCACTACACGCAGCTAATTTTTGTATTTTTAGTAGAGATGGGGTTTCACCATGTTGGCCAGGCTGGTCTCAAACTCCTAACCTCAGGTGATCTGCCCGCCTTGGCCTCCCAAAGTGCTGGAATTACAGGTATGAGCCACTGCGCCCAGCCAATATTTACTCTTAAATCAATAAATGCACCATTAGGTTTATCTGCTTAACTTTTACATCTTAATCATGAGTTCAAGAGTTCAGTTTGTGGAGCAGTTGCATTTGTGCCCTGAAGTTTGGCAGCTCCAGCACAAAAGCCTCTCCAGCGCATATAAGCTGTGACTGTAGGCAGGTTATATAACTCTCAGGCGCCTTGTTTGTAAATGAGGGCTTTTACCACTAGGGCTGTCGTGAGGGTGAAGTGAGATTATTTATGTGCTTTGCTAGAGTTTCTGTATTTCTGTAGTTGTAAGGAACAACATCAACTTAATCTGAGTAAAGCCGAAAAAGTTGTTGAGAAGAGTAGGTTGCCCACAGGATCAGTGGGAGGGCTGGAGAGCCTGGCTTGGAAGCTCTGTAGCTGGAGATCCTACCCTAAATCATTCCCAGAGCTGGTCCTATGGGCTCCTCTGCAGCCACCACTGCTGTTGACTGCACCGCTGGCACAGGACATTGCTGCCCCCAAACCCAATCTCACCAGAGCTCCCTCTGCTGCTGGAGAATCCTTCTCAGCCCCATGTCTTAGCCCCACTAGCACCTTGGTCAAAGTTCTGGCATCTGATTGGCTGAGCCTTAGTCACATGTCCACTTCCAGCTGCAAGGGATGCTGGGAGAGCGAATGTCTGGCATGTTTAGCTTCTGTAGTGATGTGTCCTCTGTTTCCCACTCAGGATTCTAAGGCAGCAAAGTCTTCCAGGTGGGAAGAGGGCTTCTGATGCCGGTGAGCCTAAAAGGCAGATAAATGTCCAATAGAGGACATAAAGCCTTGACATTGACTAAGTGGTCAATGTCAGGTAAATGTCCAGCCACTGAGAGAGAACACAGTGGTCATTCTGAAGGCTGCTGGTAGCACCCTAATGAGGGCTCAGGAATCAGTGTCCTGGTAGCCCCAGTGAGGGGATGGCAGTTTGGACCAGTTGAGTGGTGGAATGGTGGAAGTGGTGAGAAGCCTTTTTGAAGCCAGGCAATATATTAGTTTTCTAGAGCTGCTGTAACAAAGTACCATGGACTGAGCGACTGAAAGAACAGAAATGTGTTATTCCATAGTTCTAGAGGCCAGAAGTCCAAGATCAAGGTGTTGGCAGAGTGGGTTCCTTCTGAGGGCTTTGAAGAAAGGCTCAGTGCCAGCCCCCTCTCTCTGGCTCACAGATGGCCATCTTCTCCCCATGCCTCTTTACATCATCTTCCTCCTGTGCCTATCTCCACATTTCCCCTTTTTATCAGGGTACCAGTCACGTTGGATTAGGGCCCACTCTAATGACCTCATTTTAATGTTATTTGCTTTGTAAAGACTCTCCAAATAAGGTCACATTCTGAGGTACTAGGGATTAGGACTTCAGCATATGAAGTTTGGAGGGGAACAAAATTCACTGTGTACCAGTGTCTGTCTTTGTGTCCTCTTTCTATAAAGGACACCAGTCATAGTGGAGTAGGGTGGGCCTTATTCCAATATGACCTCATCTTCATTAATTATACCTGCAGTGACCCTATTTCAAATAAGGACCCATTCTGAGATATGGGGAGTTAGGACATTAGTATATAAATCTGGAGGTATAGGGTTAGATACAATTCAACCCTAACAGTCAGGGATGAGTGAGGGTGGATTAGTTGAGGAAATTGGATCAAGGGCAGGAGTTAAGAATGACTTCGTGGTTTCTGGCTGAGCAACTGGAGAATGGTGGTCCCATTCACTCAGGTAGGGAGGAGGAGATAAAGGAAAGGAATTCAGGGGCAGAGGTACAGGCTGATGAGTCCCATTCCACACTGGTATAGTAAGGGATCTGTGCCCCAACTATGCCCAGTAGGACATAAAGAGAAGTTTGTTAGAAGCTTCCGGGAAAGTTCCTCTTAGCACCAAGAGATCTATGAGAGGTCGACGTTACTTTCTCCAGCCATGCATGAATAGAAAAGCATGTGGCCGAAACTGCTACCAGGAGCCATCCTACAATTGTGAGCGCATGCTGCCTTAGGATGAGGTCAAAACTATGGAAAGCAGAGTGAAGCAACCAGGTGGCACCTGGATTCTTGGCCATTCTGAGCCACTAGATCGGCCTTCCTTGAAGCTCACCACTCCTGTAAATTTGCATTTCTGTAAGTGTCCTCATTGTTCAGCTATTTTGAGTTGAGGTTTCCTGTTACTTGCAGCCAGGAGCATCCTTAAATGACACAATGCATTATCAGCTCCAGTGGATGGAAGATCTTTGAGATCCAGGGTTATGTTCCGTATGTTCATCTCTGTGTCTAGCTCAGGGCCCAGTACTCAGCACATGTTTGTTGAATGAGTCAGTGCATGATGTAGATCAGTATCTTGCGCACTGAGGTCTGGAAACTTCATCATCAATATAAATAGCTGTAGCTGTTGATAATATATTCTATCCTCACTCCATGCTATCAGTAAGATAGTTGTGAAGCCAGAAAGAAAGAGAAAACAGAAAGAAGATAAATACCTCGCAAGCAGAGGGTGTCTCCCCTCCTCACCTCATTTCCTTCCATCAGACCATTTGCTTACGTCTGAAACCTGGGAATCTTCTGTGTTCTTCTTTCACTTTCTGCAGCACCCTCTGTTCTCAAACCTGGAGCCAATCACCCAGGAAGTCCTGCCTATTCTACTCTCAAAATATATCTTACATCCATCCACTTCCTTCTGTTTCCTGAAGCCATGGTTAGGTGGAGACAGGCAGGAAGGTTTCTTGGTGGAAATTCGAGGAACTCCTCCCAGAGGAAAGATGGAGGTTGGGCAAGCACCAATAACAGGCATCCCATACATCACTCCAGGGAAACAGCAGATTCTCAAGAACTATTTTTCCCCTCATCTTTTTCTACTTCAACCCTCTAAAAGGCATCTTTATTTTATAGTAGTAGAAAATAACTGTGTCTCTCTAGGTGCCTGCTGGAGGAGCCTGCAGTGCATGTGGCAAGCCTGCATTGGTTAGCCCAGGCTGCTGTGTCAGAATACACAGATGGAGTGGCTTCAACAACATTCATTTTCTCACAGTTCTGGAGGCTGGAAGGCCAAGATCAAAGTGTCGGCAAGTCTTTTCCTCCCGAGGCCTCTCTCCTTGGCTTGCAGATGGCTGCTTTCTCGCTGTGTGCTCCCTGTGTGTGTGCATCCCTGGTGTCCCTTCCTCTTCTTATAAGGACACCAGTCATCCCACATTAGGGTGGCTTCCTTATGACCTCATTTTAGCTTAATTGCCTCTTTAAAGGCCCTGTCCCCAAATGCAGTCACATTAGGGGTTAGGGCTTTAACAGGCGAGCCTTAAAAACATCCAAATCTGTCTCTTTCTCCACCTCTAAATTTAGCTTGCTTTGTGTTGGCTTCATTGTCAGGCATTCTCTCCTGTGGAGGTGCAAGGTGGCCCCAGTTTGGTGGAAATTCTCCTTCCGATCATTGTAATTAAAGTCCCAGGCATGAATCTCCTTGGCCTGAGCGAGGTTACATGCGTTCAAGGGTTCTCAACCAGGGGGCAGGAACACAGTTCAGTCCATGACTTTCAGGCTGTAATTGTCTCAGAAAGTCAATTGCCCAGAAGCAGAGCCTGAGACAGGGGTTGGGATGTGCACATGGCTTGTGGAGGAAGGGCTCTTCAGGAGTAATCTTTAAGGTGAGGAAAGCAGAAAGCAACAGGGGAAGGAGCCAGGCAAGGCTGCACTCCCCGGTCAAGTTTAGCCTCATCTGGGGGAGTTCTGGGATATAATCACAACACAGAGTCACCCAACTTGAAGTAAGGGGGCTGCATCCGCCCCTACCACTCATCTGTCACTCGCTGCAGGAAGCCCTGGGAGAGGGGGATCCACCTTCGGAGCCAATGTCAATCTTCTGGAGAAGAGTCAACCCTGAGCCTTTAGAAGCCAGCATTCATTGAGCTGGGGAAATCCCTGAGGGGATAGGTAGATACCAGCCAGCTGGGAAACCTGATCCTCAACCCTGCTTCTCCCAGCCTTAGAAGACTTGACTAGCGTAGTGAGAATGGCAAGAACTCTGGAAGAAGGAAACGGGTTCATGATGGGACATAAGGAGAAAGCCTGGGCATGATAGATAAGACCAGAAGACTTCGGGAAGGCAGGGTTCCAGAGTGTAAAACAAAGCGTCAACACATCCAAAACATGAGGCTTCAATGGTACAAGCTGTCCCTGCATCACCGATTTGTTTTATTATGGACACAACCCCTTTGGTATTACAGATGCATGAGCCGGGAAAGCAGGGATAGAAATCATAAGAAATCTTCACCCCTGTCCCCCACTGCCTAGCACACATCTACCAGAACCAAATACTGGCCTTCTCTGAGCTCACACAGGACTTTCGGTTCCCTGTGTTATGTCACTTGGCATTTTGGGTTGTACTCATTATGTTCCTGTCTCTTGCCTGATAAGGGAGCTCTTCGACGTAAGAACCATGTGTATTTATGGCCCCTAGCTCCCAACACAGCAGCTTGTGTGCAGCAGGCAAGCAGTAGACGTTGGTTGGATAAATGGAAGGATGGGTGGAGAATGCTCGATGCTTGAATTTTTCTCCCACAACTCCCCAGTGTGGCCATCCTTGCTTGCATCTGAGCATCCTTGTATGCTTGCACGCTTTCCGTTCCCTCATCCATTTGTTTACTCACCACGTATCTGTTGAGTGCTTTCTATACGCCAAGCACTCAGGCATGAGCAAAGCTGCCAAAGTCCCTGTCCTCCTGAAGCATGCAGCCAAGCAGGGAGCACAGCCAAGTGACAAGCATGTGGACTGTGCCATTCGGCCTGTGACAAGTACCAATGCAGAAAATAGAGCAGCCCAAAGAGGTCAGAAGATGCTGGGGAGGGTGAAGAGCTCACCACTTTGTTCAAAAGGGTCTCTAAAATGCTGACTTGTGCAGGGAGCACTGAAGGAAGCAAGGGAGTGAGCCATGCCCAACCCTGGGAAATAGCTCTCCAAGCAGAGAAGGCAGCAGGTGCAAAGGCCCAGGGGCAGAAAGAGGCTCCACTTCTTTGAAGATGAGAGTGGAGGTCAGTGTAGAGATAATCATAGGAAGCTACATGGGATATTTGGAGTCAGATCCTGAGAACTTTGCGGGCCAGGGTTGAGACTCTTCCTCTGAGCAAAATGGGAAGTCACTGGAACTTTTAAAGAACTTATCTGACTTGCATTTGGAAGGGTGTGCTGTTATCAGGGGATCTCAGAGCCTGGTTGGGAGAACTTTGCAATAGCCCAGGTGAGAGAGGACATGGTTTGCACCAGGGCTGGAAAACAAGGGAAGGCAGGTGTCTGGGCACAGATGCAGGTGCAGAAATACAAGCAGAGGGCATGTGGGAAGGGTCTCTTGGGATCGCCTCTGTGTTCTCAGTGAAAAAGAAAGCATGGTCATCAGCTGAGAATGATAAATAGGGGATTTGAAGAGAGAGAGAAGACATATGAAATAGTCCTCTAGGAGAGAAGGGTGCTGGATGGACTGGGAATATATAGACTCAGGGGAGCCTTAAAGCTTCTTGAGGTTGGTGGTCATGAATTTCAGGTGAGACAGGACAACACAGTCGTAGGTTTTTCTACAGCCAACCTGAGCTTTGTAGATGCCCGGTAGACAGAGATTTAAGCAGCTGGGTTTTTGCCAGGCATATGTAATGAAAGGGGGTGGATGGGCATATAAATGTTTAAAGGGATGAGCCAAGGAATTCTAGCTGGGTACGCAGGAATGGATGGACACGAGGAGGGTGAGGGATGTGGAAACAAGGCATGATCTTGGCTTATAGGCCCAGTCAGGCTGAAGATTTATTGGAAGGGTCTGTGGAGAAAGCCATTATTTCCATAGGTTCTCTGGTCTACTAGGGCTTAATGAAAAGCACTTTCCAAATTCAAACTGAAGTAGAATTCCCTGTGTCTTCCCCTAATCCGTCCTGGTGCTCTGCACCAAGTTAAAGCATGGCATGGAGGAAGGTGGCTCTCATGCTTTCTCTGGCCTTCTCTTGTCCAGGCGAAATGTCTCCAGCCCCTTTGACACTTCTCAAGGGACATGCCCTCCAATCTCCTCATCACCCTACCGTTCTTCCTTGTATTTGGTCTCTTTTTCCCCTTGAGAGCTGATGACTTTCTGGGTTTCATTGGGAAGATTCTACACCATTGGAGAAGCTAAAAACAACGAATCAGGCATCCCAGGTGGAGTTCTGGGGGCACTGGAGTTCTGCTTTCAGAATTGATCTCCCTTGTTTCTGTTGCTGTCCATCCACAGGAAACAAATGGAAACAATGATTAAAGTCCTGCTCTGAAGCCCAGTGAGTCAGCTTTGCAAAGAATTTGCACACATTTCCATCCTCACTGCAATGCTGTCAGACTGAGGGTTATTTTGGGAAGGAATATATTAATATGATAAACTAGCCCAGAGAGTGTGCAGTCCCATTTGCACGTT
Organism: Macaca nemestrina; assembly: GCF_043159975.1. Taxonomy (NCBI): domain Eukaryota; kingdom Metazoa; phylum Chordata; class Mammalia; order Primates; family Cercopithecidae; genus Macaca; species Macaca nemestrina. Next base: position 187,556,980 of record NC_092127.1, read on the forward strand.
TCAAGTCAGACTTTCATGTAATTTTAACATTCTCACAACCTTTCATGCAATTTTAACATTAGCACAAAATACACCATCATGTCCAAAGCAAGGGTTCAGACCAAAGCCTTTGGAGGCATCCTTGGCTCCTCTATGCCTGTCCACCTCTATCCAGTCCATCAGCAAATCCCACCAACTCAGTCTTCAAAATATGCTAGGATCTGACCACTTATCACTACGCGCATTGCTCCCAGCCTGGTCCAAATCGTTACCAGTGGTTGACTAAGCTGTTGTGGTAGCTCCCCAACTGGTCCCCCTGCTTTCACACTTGCCCCCTGCAGTCCAGGAGCAACAGAGAAGATGGAGTGACAGGATTGAGGGAAAGGGGCTCTGCAGTTGGTAGCAGCCATCAGACAGTGTCAGGAGGTGACATGTGAGCTAAAACCCTGGTGAGATAAGACTGTGATGTCACGAGAAGAGGGGATGGATGGCAGGGACAAGGGCCATGAGTCAGGAGCCAGCCTTGTGCACCCAGAGGGCAGTGAAAAGGCTGATGAGTTTGGAGTTGGCAAGAGTGGTATGACTGGTAATGAATGTGCTGATGGTGGCTGGATCACAGCCACACTGGGGGACTGGAGATGGGAGAAGTGGTTTGATTTGGGATCTGTTTTCGAAGTAGTGCAGCTAGCACTCAGTGATGGATTGGATATGGGTTGTTGAGAAAATAAAAGATTTAAATATTATTCCCAGACTTTTGGCCTAGGCCACTTAGAAGACAGAGGCTTCATTTACTCAGATGGGAGGGCTGTGGAAAGAAGAGTTTGGTGCACGTTGCAGGGGCTGGTTAGTAGTGGGGATCCAAGAGTTCTGTTTTGGACGTGCTTGTTTTGAGAAACCTCCTAGGCCTCCAAGTGGGAATTCCAGGAGGCAGTTAAATATGTGAGTCTGGAGTTGAGAGGAGAGTCCATCCAGGTCAGGGACATAGGTGGGAATTGTCATCATCTGAGACAAAGCGACTGGATGAAACTACCCAGGGAGGGCATATAGATGGAAAAGTGACTGGAGAGATGAGCTGGAGCTCTGGGACACCCAAGGTTGAGGGGTGAGGACAAATCAGCCTAAACACAGAAGGAGAGGCTGGGAGGGGGAAAACAGGGGAGAGTGGGGCTGCAGATGTCCAGAGAAGACCAGGTTTCAACAGAGAGGGAGTGGCCCACATATCACATGCTGCTGAGAGGCTGTACAAGGGAAAGGCAGAATTGGCCGCTGGATTTGTCAAGGCAGATGTTGATGGCCTTCAGAAAGGCAGTCTCAATGGAGTGGTAGGAACAACTAATTCACGTGGGGGTGAGGACAGGACACAGCTGGGGCCACGTTTGTCGAGGAGTCTCACTTGGAGAGGAACAGAGGCAAGGGCCAGTAGCTGTGAGGATGAGGGCCAGGAGAGACAGTGCTGAGATGTGTACTGAGATGTGTTTGTGCAGGGGTGAATGAGTTGAGAGGGAAGAATTTTTTTTTTTCTTTTGAGACAGGGTCTCATTCTGTCACCTAGGCTGGAGTGCAGTGATCCAATCATGGCTCACTGCAGTCTTGACCTCCCAGGCTCAAGCAATCCTCCCACCTCAGCCTCCCAAGTATCTGGGGTTACAGGGGTGCTTCACCACATCCAGATAATTTTTCTTTTTTTTTTCTTTTCTTTTTTTTTTTTTTCTTTTTGTAGAGACAAGGTCTCACTATGTTGCCCAGGCTGGTCTCAAACTCCTGGGTCAAGCGACCCTCTCACCTTGCTCTCTCAAAGCGCTGGGATTGCAGGTGTGAGCCACTTCATCTGGCTGGAAGGAATTCTTTACTGGGGTGGAGGCTGCCTGGGAAGGAGGAGGTGAAATCTGATGCGGGAGGAGACTGGCACGCCCTGGATCAGAGCAGGGAGAGCTCACCCAGGCGCAGGTGGGCAGGTGAGTTTGGGGTGGCTGGAGGAGATCGTCCTCAGCTGACAACAGCCTTTGCCACCCGCTCTGTGAATTGATCATTAACATTGACAGATACAGGTGTCTAAGATTAAAGGATACAGCCTCTGTAACAGCTGTCAGCTTTCTTGCACTATTCCAGAGGTCTCACACTGAGTCTGTCCTAGGGAGCACAAGTCTTAAGGGGTGGGTCCGAGAATCTAGATATTTGTGTTTAGTTTAGTGAATCTAGTAAGCAGTCAGGCTTGAGGGTGCCCCAGAGGGGCTCACAGTACTCTTAAGATCATCAGTAATATTATCTGAGTATCCAATGTCCAATCTGCCTGTCGCAGGGCAGTGGAGAAGGTGTACGGGATTAGGGGGTCGAGTTCTGATTTCTCGCCAGCCCTTTATTCTCGCTGTCTACAGATTAATGAACACATCATTTTGCCCAACCTCCAAGAACCCTCAGAATCCGGCCACTGCATTCCTCTCCTGCCTGACCTATCTGGACGGTCTTATCACAAACTTTTCTTACCCCAGAACCTACACCAGTGAAGATTTGCCCTGTGAGGCCTCAACTGGTAGAACCGAGACCCACAGGCCCATAGATGGGAGCTACAGAGAGAATATTTTGGCTTGTCCTGAGAAATTAAAAAAGAAAAAAAGGTTTTGCAGTCAGGATGCTTCTGCCCTTGGATGGAAGGTCAAAGAGAGAGGCAGCATTTCTGGGGCCCAAAGCTAGGGTCATGTGGTGGAGGGGCAGGGGGCAGGGACCACAAAGAGAAGGCTGGAGCCACAGAGGAGCTGCACCTGCGATGGTCACAGAGGGTGGGAGTGGGGCAGCTTGCTTTTCCCCGTCCCAGTCCTCCATGAAGGCCTCTCCTTGGTCAACACCCCAGCCCCCAGGAAGCCAGAACCCTACCAAGAGTGGCCAATCCTACCAGGAATTCCTCCTATGAAGCCAGAAGGCAGGGGATTCAGGGAGAGCAGTTCCCTTGGAAACAGAGCAGATACTAGAGAACAAGCAAGCAGGAGACGCACAGGTCCCAGGTGTACACGCCCGTAGCCTCGATGCCTTTACTTCTACAAGTCAGGATTGCTTTTTAATAAGCTTTTGTGGGACAATGTATTTGATGCCTGTGTTCCTAATTAGACTGTAAAGTCCATGAGGTGAGAACAGGAATGACTCCCTTTCCCAGCAGAATACCAGTGTCTGACCCTCACTGTTTGCTGACTGAGCTGGAGAACACGCTTTCAGCCCGGGTTCCCCACTCCAAAGCCTTATCTCCCACCCCTCCTCTCACCCACTGCCCCACTTTCTCCATAAGGAAACTGGAGGTTCCTTAGAGGCCCACAGGGAGAGCCAGGAACTCTGAGCAGTGTCGTGTGTAGCTGCTGTGTGTGGAGGTTCCACCAACAGAAACGAATACCTTCAGGCTCATCTTGATTGCACCCAGAGCTTGTGACCTTGCTCACAGAATCAGGGACCTGCATCTTGAATGGAGGTTTTAAGTGTCTGCCAAGTCAATGACTTTCTATTTTCTACCATGAGGTCCATTTAAATGGATTCTTTAAAAGCAAAATTATATTTCTTTTTGAATAATTAATACATTCCTGTGGCTGAACTTTCAAAGGGATCAACTGAATATAAAGTGAAGGGTTTCCTTTCCATTTCTGTTCTCCAGCCATTCTGCTCCCCTCCTTGGAGGCAACTGGTGTTACCCGTTTTTTGTATGTCTTTTCCAAGGTTTGTGTCTAATCTACACACACAGAGACACACAGAGATGCACACACACAGATACTTTTTTACATAAATTGTTGCATATTTTACAAAAAGTTCTGTACCTTACTCTTTGTACTTGGTATATCTTAGAGATCTTTCCATATCAGAATATGGAAAGCTGCCTCTGTTTTAATGTCTGCATCATGTCCCACCATATGATGTATCATAATTTATTTAAATAGTCCTTTATTCATGGACACTTGGGTTGTCTCAACCACGGGCTACTACAGTGAACAAGCTTTGTACTATCGTCATTGAGCTACAAAAGTCATTGACCATGGAATTCTCCAGGAAGATCTAGAAAGAGAATAAAAATTAGTGGAAAGTTTGAAACAAATCAGAAAGAGTGGATAGGGCTGTGGACTACAAGTCAAGAGATTTAACTCCTAAAAGTAATTTTTAAAAGGACCCCTATCAAGTTCCTAGCTTCCCACAATTTACAAAACAATTTAATATCTGCTAACTCATTGAGTCTATAGGAAAAAAATAAGCTGTAAAGGGCTTATTATTTCCCCAACTCCTTGACTCACTGACTACATGACCTAAAACAAGTTTCTAGGCCGGGCGTGGTGGCTCACACCTGTAATCCCAGCACTTTGGGAGGCTGAGGTGGGCAGATCACCTGAGATCAGAAGTTTGAGACCATCTTGGCCAACATGGTGAAACCCTGTCTCTACTAAAAATACAAAAATTAGCTGGGTATGGTGGTGCATACCTATAATCCCAGCTACTCGGGAAGCTGAGGCAGGAGAATCGCTTGAACCCGGGAAGTGGAAGCTGCAGTGAGCAGAGATTGTGCCAATGCACTCCAGCCTGGGCGGTAGAGCGAGACTCTGTCTCAAAAATAAAAATTAAAAATAAAGCAAGTTTCTAGCTTGCCAGCAACCTAGTTAACTTGTTTATAAAATAAAGATTATAAGAGTACCTATCTCTTTGGGTCATTTTAAGGATTAAATGAACTACTCATGGAAAGTACTTAAAACAGGGTCTATCCTATAGCAAGAATTCAATAAATGTGGGCTTTTAGGATCATTTTGCAAAAGTGAGGAAAAGAAAACACAGAGCAATGAAGTTCAAAGTCTCCTAGCTCCTGAAGGATAGAGCTGGTGCAGGAATCCAGGTCCCCAGACTTCCAAACAAGTCAGGTATTTGAGCCATGAGGTCTTAGGCATGTGTTTGTAAAACAGTGATGGCAGTCCTGACACAGAGCTGTTAATAATAATTATTGCCATGGAAATTTCCCTGATCTTCTTTGAGAGGATTAGTCCAGTCATGCACTTAGTACTGTAGTTCGTCAAATCTAAGATGCCATTGGGTCTAAAGAGTATTGTTATTTTATGAGTCACTGGAAAGGAAAGGAAATAAGGAAGAGAGGGAGGGAGGGAGGGAGGGAGCCAACTAAAGTTGTAGAACGCTATGCTGCTTGTCAAGCTGTTGTCTCCCAGCTCCACACTTACCCTTCTGGGTTCGCTCTCTCTCTGATGCTAGGGCTGGGAGCTGCACCCCCATTTGTCCTTTGCCAGTAGGGGCACTAGAGGAGAGAGAAGAGACTTGCTTTTTCAGGTTTTTCTGAATTTCCTGCCAGTCCCAGTGATGACATTGGCAATTGATTCCAGCTTCCAACTTTTGTCCATTTCCAGAACCAGAATCATATTGCTCCTCAGAGGAAAGAGTCCAGTGGACAGTGCCCACTCTCAGAGGTCTTCGGGGCCCTCCTCCAGGCCCCTGAGGTGTCAGCACCACATGGGAAACATCCCTTCTTTAGAGGTCTTCCTTTTTGACATCTCCGTTCTCCAATATCTGCTTAACCAATTCCGTATGTTAAATTATCTCCACTAAAGTACCTCGAGTGGTTTCCATTTTCCTGCCTGGACCCTGACTCATGAATTATAAGATGACCATTGACTTCAGAAATGTTAAATGATAGTCCTAGAATTAATGCCATAAAATACTACCACAGGGAATTTGTAGGTGTCAAGGCTGATGGTGCCTTTGGAAGTGACCTAGTAGACCCTAGAGCTGAACCCAGGGGGATGACGTTCCTTGCTCAAGGTCACACAGCCAGAGGTGGCAAGGCCAGTGCTCCCCACACTGTGCTTGAGTGTTACTCTGCTCACCCTTCGGAAGGGCCTGGCTCCTGCTCCTGGGATGGACAGTTCAGTGACACGCCTCATGGTGAGACGTCTTCATCAGATCTCTCCTTTCTTTCCAGGAAGCACACTTTGCTGGCTAATAATGGGTTTGCAATTTCTGCTGCATTGCTGATGGCCTGCTCACTCCAGGCAGGAGCCTTTGAAATGCTCATCCTGGGACGCTTCATCATGGGCATAGATGGAGGTGAGAGTTCACCATGATGGGGAGGGAACAGTAACATACTCCTTGGGGGTGTCCCAAATGTGAGAGGTGTTTGGGGCTGTCACATGACTGGGGCTCTCTGCTGGTATTGAGTTGGCAGGGACCAAGGATGCTGGAACTCTGCATAAAGTGGGACAGTCCTATGGGATGAACCATCCCATTCATGATGCTCTAGCCCCTAATTGAGGAATGCTGGGCAGGGTCCCCAGTCTACCCCCAAAGACCTGGATGGTCTTCAGCATGTCATGCCTTCCGCTTGGTCACCTTCATCATAACGTTCATATTCCAAGGTTATCTGTGGTTTTCAGGGGGCTTTTGTGAGGATGGTGTTTCTTCTCTGGGCCTCTGACTCATTCGTTGTTTCATTTACTCACCAAGCATTTGTGGAGCACCTGCAAGGTCTGGCACACTGTAGGATGGAGACACAATGATTAACAAGACCCTGTCCCTGGACAGGGACAGAATGGAGCTTACATTCTAGTGGGCAGACAGATACATAAGGTAGATAGTAGCAGGTCCTAGGAAGAAAACAAAGCAGGGCAGGAGGGTGGTGAGGGCTGTTTTAGAAAGGCCAATCAGGGAAGACTGCTCAGAGGAGGAAATATGAGCGGAGACCAGAGGAGCCAAGTGTGAGAACTGTTCCCAGCAGAGAGAAGTGTATGATGTCCCAGAGGCGGAAGGAGGCATGGCATGTCTGAGAAAGAGCAAGGAGATGCGTGGGTGCTGATGAGGCCAAAGAGGAGCTGGAGCCAGATCACACAAGACCTTGTAGGCCACGGCGAGGACTGTGGGCCTGTGCCAAGTGTGCAGGGAGGGTTGAGAGGAATGTGACATGGACTGGTTTGTTCCAATAAGGAAGTGTGAGGGGAAGCCAGGAGTGGAATCAGAGGAGCCACCTGTTCAGGGGAAGGGACTGGGCTGGGCGGGGAGCTAGGGAGAAGGGGACAGATCCTGGCTATGGGAGTGAGAGTAGGAGACAAGATATATTGTCAGACAAACTCTGCTCTCTTTCTAAATAGGCAAATCCATAAAGTGTCACTTTTAGGCATTTGTGGAAAGATTGCAAGCCTTAGGATTAGAAATCTCTGAGTTTGGATCTCAGTTCTGCTGCCTGCCAATTTCTGATTTGTACAAGTTACTTAATGGCTCTGAGCCTTGGTTTTCCCATTTGGAAAATGGAGGTAATAATACCTTCTTTGAAAGGCTATAATAAGGCTGAATGGAAACTCTCTCTCTCTCTCTCTCTCTCACACACACACACACACACACACACACACACACACACACACACACACACCAACACACACACACATGTATATACTGCCTGGAACCTAGCATGAGCTTCTTAAAGGCTAATTCCCTTCCTTGTCGATGTCTTAACAGCTGAGGGTACTGGGTTGTTCAGCTGAGTGAGATGAACAACAAAAATGTCTCAGGGAGAGGTGGGCAGGAGAGTGGGGGCCTGGAAGTAAGGTTGGGAAGAGGAGGTTTCACTTCCCTTTGTTGCCCTGCTGGAGGGGAATAATCTAGGACTCTCTGATAGTCCAAACTCATGATGAAATGACTCCTCGATCATCTGTCTATTCATTAGTCTATTCTACTTTAATAGATGCCTTCTATTCAAGTAGAAGGGAGATGGCTATTGAGAGTTTATCCGTAAGAATAATGGCTGGTATCTATGTAATGTTTTGTAATTGACCAACCGTGTTCATGTTTTTCATCTTTTTTGATCTCCTCCTGTAATGAAAGACTGTTTTTTTCATGTTCATTTTACAAATGCGGGCACTAATGCTCAGAAAGCTGGAGCGGGAAAGTAGTTAAAGGTGAAGACTGGGGAGTCAGACTGCCTGAATGCTCTCACTTGCTTCCATTAATTTCATTAATTTATCTGTATAGGTTAGGTTTGCTGCATTGAAAAACCCGAAAACTTAAGCCATGATGGCACCGCTGCATTTTAACCTTGGCAACAGAGCGAAACCCTGTCTCTTAAAAACAAAACAAAATGAAACAAAACAAAAAACAAAATGTAGTGGCTTGAAATAATAACCATTTTACTGTGCTTTCACTTCTGTGGGTGGGCTGGGCTGTTCTGCTCTGGGCCAGCTCTGCCAATCTTTGTTGGGCCTTCTCATGTGTCTGTGATGGCTTCAGGTTGGTCAGTGACTGGATAACCTGGGATAGTCTCACGCCTGTGTTGGGGTGTTAGCAGGTGGCCTGGTCTCAGGGGCTGTCAGTGAGCCAGCTCATTTCTTGGCTTCCCACCCTGGGCCAGGGGGGCCTGGGTTGCCTCGCATAAAGTTCGTGGGCTGCCAGTAGCAGCCAAAGGAGAAAGTCCCAATGTGTAAGCACTTTGCATGCACATTTCCTGATGTCCCTTGATGTCCCTTTGGCCCAAGCAAGTCCCATGGACAGGTGCAGAATGAATGTCAGAGAGGACTGACTCCCCAAGGATGTGGATCCAGGGAGGGGATACAAATCAGGGACCACCGCAGCAACCATTAACCTCACAGTCTTGGCCTCTTTCCCACCTGGCATGGCAGCTTAATAGTAAGGCCTCCCTGGTTGGGTGATGTGAAAATTAAATGGGCCAGGCGCAGTGGCTTACACCTGTAATCCCAGCACTTTGGGAGGCCGAGGCGGGTGGATCACCTGAGGTCAGAAGTTTGAGAGCAGCCTGACCAACATGGAGAAACCCTGTCTCTACTGAAAATGCAAAACTAGCTGGGCATGGTGGCACATACCTGTAATCCCAGCTACTCGGGAGGCTGAGGTGGGAGAACCACTTGAACCCAGGAGATGGAGGTTGCAGTGAGCTGAGATCGCCCATTGCACTCCAGTCTGGGCAACAAGAGCAAAACTCTGTCTCAAAAATAAATAAATAAATAAATAAATAAATAAATAAAATGATCTACTATGTATGTGCAGTATTTAGTGTAGTTCCAGGCACTTAGTGCCCCACTTCAGGAATGCTAATGGTATTGTTGTCATTGTTGTTATTTGTTTTCTTAATTAATAAAGTACAGATCTAGGATTTGGGTTTCAAAGGCCCAGACTACTTTGGAGAAAGGCTGAATGAGGTTGCAGTGGATCACCTGGGAAGTCCTTTCCTAGTGGAGGCAAGTGAGATTCTCTCAATTTGGCAGTTTTATATTTTATCCATTATCCCCTTTCTTGTTGCTTTGACTAATCTGGGGAGTTCACCCTTCGAACATATAACTAATTGATCTCTGAATTTCCTTAACTAAAAATAAGCTGCATTCCAAGATGGCCCTTTTACAAAACCACAGACATAGAACAAATGTCTTTTAGACCCTTTTTCCTATGAGCTTTTCAAAAAGAAGCAGGAAAGAAAGAAGAACAAAGAGGAAAGAAAAAACTGGGATCTTTCTGACTTGCGGCACGTGGCCTGGAGTCACGACAGGACTTGGAGACTTCATGTCATGTATTCTCATCAACCCTCTCAGAGCAGAGAGAGGAACTCGAGGGCACTTAAGGTGAGACAATTGGTCAGAAAGAAAGGAATATTGCTGCCATTACCTGAACTGGCTGATCTGTTTGTAATAAAGAATTTAAAGCCAGGCCGGGCGTGGTGGCTCACGCCTGTAATCCCAGCACTTTGGGAGGCCAAGGCGGGCGGATCACCTGAGGTCGGGAGTTCGAGACCAGCTGACCAACATGGAGAAACCCCATCTCTACTAAAAATACAAAAATTAGCTGGGTGTGGTGGTGCATGCCTGTAATCCCAGCTACTCGGGAGGCTTAGGCAGGAGAATCACTTGAACCCGGGAGGTGGAAATTGTGGTGGTAAGCCGAGATCGCGCCATTGCACTCCAGCCTGGGCAACAAGAGTGAAACCCCGTCTCAAAAAACAAAAAACAAAAACAAACAAACAAAAAAAAGAATTTAAAGCCAAATGATAAACCTGAAGGATTTTGAGATGATAGAAGGCTCTAAGACTTGCTGATCCAGCCAGGGTCTCCCGGAGTATTTGGAACCATAGTAGGACAACAGGACATCTTCCTGGAGTGTTCTTCATCTAGAAGGTTTAGAGAAAAAAAAACATATTATTTTTTACATCAGTACAAACATGATACCAAATGGTGTTGGAAGCAAAATTCATGTACATAATAAAGTTAAAATAGGAGACTGTACTACTACTTTGTGTTTGTGGAAGATTGCACTGGACATGTCCCTGCCATGGCCTTCCCAGTGCTGTCGACATGCCCAGGGGCGCAAGGTCACGTCTTCTGAATTAGGAGCTCGCTAGTGGACAAGCCCATGTCTGCTACTTTAGGAGAAGTCCAAGATCAGCAGGATCAATTGCTTTTGAGGGCTTCTGTGGACAATCTGTTCCAGGCTTCTCTTCTACCTTCAGGTGGTGGCCAGAAATCCTGGCATTTCCTGGCTAATTGTTGCATCAGTCCAGTCTCTGTCTCCTCATCACATGGCCTTCTCTCATGTCTGTGTCTGTGTCTTCACATGGCCTTCTTTTAAGAATGAAAAGTATTGAATTTAGGGGCCATCCTACTCCAGTATGACCTCATCTTAACTTGATTACATCCGCAAAAACCCTATTTCCAAATAAGGCTACATTCACAAGTAACAGGATTTAGAGCCTCAGCATATCTTTTGGAAGGATACCATGCAACTCACTATAAGAGGTGACACTGAATGGAGACTGGAAGGTTAAGAAGCTGTGGAGCTCTGAAAACAGAGAGTTCCAGACAAACAGAAGAGCAGAAGCCAACATCCTATGATCAGAATGAGCCTGGAGTGTTCAGTGAACTCCACATCCAGGACTCCTGGGGAGGAGAGTGGCAGAAGATGGGCTCAGAGGTCAGAAGAGGCTGCTCACGGGTAGGGATGCTTGGTACAGCATCATGGGCCTAGGATGACCAACCATCCTGGTTTGTCCAGGACTGAGGGGGTTTCTGGGTGGTACTGGGCAAACCGGGGTGAGCTGGTCACCCGATGGCGGACTTTTCACGCAGCCTACCTCCTCGTTCACTGCTGCTTTAGCCACTAGTATCTCCCCTTCTGTGTCATCTCGCAATGAACAAATAAGAACAATTCGTCACCATTTATTGACAGCTGAATCTAAGCTGCGCACTCTGCAAGGCATTTGACATGTGTTCCGTAGGCGCGCAGCACCATGTGAAGGAGATGCTACTGCCACCCTAGCTTTACAGAAAAGGCAGAGAAGTTAGCTCCATGCCTCCGCCACTGACGACACTGCCGCTGTGCTACAGCTCCCTCATTTCCTTACTATGTTTTGTGAGATAATGATTATTATCCCCTTGCGGGGGGAAGGAGCATCAGGATAAAGAACAGGTTTTGAAGTGTTATCAAGTGACCACACGTGAGCCCAGTGCCTTACATGCAGTCATTTTATTCTCATTACAGCAGAAATAGTCATCACTGTATTTTGCAAATAAGTGAGCTGAGAGTAAAAGAGATGAAGTGACTTGATTGAGATCCCCCTGTGAGGAAACCAGGGCTGTGGGACTTGAGTCCAGTGTAGCACAGTTTTCCCTCTATTGCCCTGCTTGCGAAGAATAATAGACTAAATTGTTTGGTGGCCAGCCAATTACTCCATGAGGCCATATGCTCCCAATATATGTGTTTTGGATAAAAGTTCAAGCATCATCTGGTCTATGTTGTGACAAATAATTTCCATCTCTTTGCTTCTTAAGCATGTTTGTTTTGAGTGGTAAACCAGAAACAGTATCCTGGGCTAAGAGGCAATGAATGAGATTCCCAGTTTGTAAATTGGGGTGTGCATTCCCTTCACTAATTTTCGGGAAAGTCCTTCCTGAATGCTAGCAACTGGAGTGAACTCAGTTCAACTTGAAGCACATTGATTGGTGCCTAAACTGTGTCGGGAACTATCCTAGAGACATTGGAAAACTGAGATAGGAAAGATATTTTTGATGCCCTCACAACCCGGTGAAAAATTAGATGGTAGTAATAGGTGCTAATAATGCTAATTTGTACAGTATTTTACAATGAATGGGTAACTGAGCATATCTCAACTCTCACAGAGATCCTCTGAAGCTAGGCTCAATACTTATCCCCATCTTGTGGAAGCTGAGAGAAACTCACAACCCCACCCAAGTTCCCACAGCTTGTAAGTTGCAGGGATTTGGCCCAAGAGGCCTTGTGACTCCAGATTATGCAGTCTGTGCTCTAAACAAGCAATGAATCTGCCTGGGATAAGTGCAATGTAGTCATTTATAGGCCTATAACGTGGCTTAAGAATAGCCCTGCTCAGGTATGGGGGAAAGCAAGGTTTGTTTTTTTTAAGTTGACGAGTCCTTATATAATTTTTACTTACAGGCCCACTGTGTGTGTAGTAAGCACTTTGTAAAACATCTTTATAACTGTTAGTTTTTATTCAAAATACCTATCATAAGCCTCTGAACATGTAAATTTATCTCAAACATCATTAGATTATATGTGGGTGACCTATTTTTATAAAATGAGTGTAATAGCATCTGCCATAACTGAGTCCCTTAATTTATGACAAGAGGCAATGTTAGCTGGCGGGAAAAGTTCAAGTTCTAAGATCAGAGGCCCACTGGGGCTCTGTTGGGCAAAATAATTTTTTTAAACATCTCTAGACATGACTTGGTGATTTAGGCAAGTTTCTCAACTTCTCTGTGCCTCAGTTTACTCATCTTTAGAAGAGAAATAGTAACAGTATATTTAATTCAGAAGACTGTTGTTAAAAGTAAATATGTTAATACATATAAATAGATGAGAAGGATTCCTGTTACTTGGTAGCCACTGTGTGTATTGGCTATTATCATTGTGACCACTATCACCACCATCACCATCATTGCATCACTATCACCACCACCACCACACCATCAATATCACCACCATCACTATCATCACCATTACTACTACCACCACAATCACCATCATCATTGCTACAACCATCATCACCATCAGCACCACCACCATCACCATCATTACCATCACCATCACCACCACTACCATCACTACCATCATCATCACCATCGCCATCATCATCACTATTGCTACCACCATCAACATTACCATCATCGTCATCACCACCATCACCATCATCACCATCATGACAGTCATTACTACCACCATTATCACCATCATCATCATTGCCACAACCATCATCAGAATCATCACCACCATCATCACCATCATGACTATCACTACCACCACCACCATCACCGTCACCATCACCATCACTACCACCACCACCATCACTACCATCATCATCACCATTGCCATCATCATCACTATTGCTACCACTGTCAGCATTACTATCATCATCATCACCACCACCATCACCATCATGACCATCATTACTACCACCATTATCACCATCATCATCAGTGCCACAGCCATCATCACAATCATCACCACCACATTACCATCATCACCATCATGACCATCACTACCACCACCACCATCACCATTACTACTATCACCACTACTACCATCATTATCATCACCATCATGACCATCACTACCACCACCACCATCACCATTACTACCATCACCACTACCATCATTATCATCACCATCATGACCATCACTACCACCACTACCACCGTTATCACCATCACCATCATTATCACTGTCAATACCATCACCTCCACCAACACCATCGGCTGTGTTCTGTCCTCTGAAATGCACCTCCAGTCATACTTTAGGGATTAAATTATAAAGTACATGGGAAAGCTTTGGCAATTTGTGCAAAGTGCTGGGAAAGATGCTGTGGCTACAGTGCTATTTAATGTCCAGGGCAAAGCAGAGCCAAGAGAGGTACTGTAACCAGAGTGCGGCTCCCTCAGGAAGACACCTCTCTAACTGCTGCTATGCTTCTTCTACAGGCATCACCCTCAGTGTGCTCCCCATGTACCTCAGTGAGATCTCACCCAAGAAGATCCGTGGCTCTCTGGGGCAGGTAACTGCCATCTTTATCTGCATTGGCGTGTTCACTGGGAGCTGCTGGGCCTGCCCGAGCTGCTGGGAAAGGTGAGTGTGGCTCCCTGGTCAACCGCATCTGCCCTCATCTCATGTTACCACTGCAGGAAGGAGCCTTTTCTCCAAAAGCTGGTCCCTGTATATTGCAATTCCTGGTGTTCAAGCCTCTTCTTTATTATTGGAGAAAAGTTGTAGAGTTCCTTTGAGTTTAATTTTTTTTAAGGACATAAAGAATACATAACAAATTGAAACCTTATAGAATGTTTAAGTTCACCCACCCAATAATTATCATTAATAGCTCAATTTGTGTTTAGGCATCTTCTGTTCTTTAAAACCTATATAAACATACATAGTTTATTGTGGTTTTGATGGAATTATGCCATATACATTGATCTACAACCTCGTGTTTTCATTTAATATATTTTGGGCATGTTTTCAAGATGTTAACTTAGCTCTACCTCATTCTTGAGTCTCTTTTTTCCTGAATAAATAAGTAAGTAGAGTCTTCTGGTTTTGGCTTGCTGTTTTGGGAGAAGGTGGGCCTGAATTTGAATCCCAGTTCAATGATCTACTTGCTGTGTGGCCTTGGCAGGGAGAAAAGAAACACTTCACTCAGGTTGAATGGGGTGGGGTAAAATCAAGGAAGGCTTTTCAGAAGAGGTGGCCTCTAAATGGACTCCTGAAGGGTAAGCAGGAGTTAGGCAGGTGATAATGGGGATTGGGAGAGAGGATATACCAGAGAAAGGAAATCAGTAAAGAAAAGGCTCAAGATGGGGCACAGCCCTGGGAGAGAACTCAGACAGCTTTGGGGCTGAGGAGAGAACAAGCATGGGGAGGGTGAGAGATGAAGGTCTGTTCACTGAGCCACCACAGACTTCGCCCTGGGGGAATAGGAAGCCCTGGGCGGCACTGGAGCTGGAGGGTGACATGGCCAGATCAGTGTTAGAAGGTGGCTCTGGGGTGGAGGCGGTGAGTGTAGACTAGAGTGGGAAGGGTGGGGAGGAGAGAGGCAGAGGGCTGCTGCTATTGGTACACATGGTAAGGGAAGGATGCAGCTGCGACTGAGGTGGTGGACATGGGGATAAAGAGGAATGGGTGTGTTCAAGACCATGGTGGAAGCAGAGGCCACTGGACTTGCTAGGATTCCTCCCAAGGGATGCCTTACAGGTATGCAGGGGCGCTCCCTTCCCACTCACACAGGCAGGGCAGGAGGGCGGGCAGAGATTAAACCACTAATGATGGTCAAATGCCCACTGCATGCCAGACTGTTCTAGGTATGAACAGTGCACAAACAGACAAACAGCTCCCTGTGGAGCTGAATTCTAGCAGCAGGGGGCAAACATAACGAATTCGCAAGTCCTAGAGCAGTTATATAAAAGGCTCGTTTGTTATGCTGCTCAAATCCTGACAGCTACTTTGTGAGTAGCTCAGATTTGCAGCCTTGGACGCAAGCAGAGAGAGGTAAGGGACAGAGCTCTCATGAACAAGGACATATTGGTGCTGAAACCAGAACCTGGGTCTGTGTACTTTCAAAGCCACGTATGGGGAGTGTCTCATACAGCCAAGGACGGATCACACTGGTGTTTCTGGGAATGTGCGAGCTCTGGAGAGAAGGGACTAGTTCTGCCCACGGGGTCCTTTCTGTCCCAGCTGCTGAGCCTCACTGACTCTACGGCCAGCTCCTTTCACATTCAGTGGAAGGTTTTATAAGTGGAGGAATCATTGCATTACATTTTTCAAACAAATTTTCAATGTTTTGAACATTTTTTATTGTAGTAAAATCCACATAAAATTTACCATTTTGACCATTCTTAAGTGTACTTTTCTGTGGTATTAAAAGTGACTTTTTATATTTCAGCCAGTCGAGGTCACCTCAGAGGCATCTGCTTCTGATCTTTTATTATTACCATTCTGGGTTATTATGGCTATAACTTTAGTTTCTTCTTTTGCAAAAACAGAAACAACTCACATTTTACATCTGCAGTTGTCGTATGCGTGACGATTTCTATAATTAATTGCATGTGTTAGAAACAGTCTCTCTACCTAAGTGAGGTTCCAAACTAAAGAGACTCTTTTGCTTTTTGTTTTTAAAGATATTTTAAAATTCTCAAAATAACCACCTCGTGTTGACAATTAAAAACAAGATAACAGCCTCAGCTCCCTAAACAAAAATACATTTAAAAGTTAATGAAGAGTGCTATTGTCCTTTAGGAGTAAAAAAGCAAATAAATATTTGCCTCAGTAGAGCTAAGCTTTTCTCTTTGGGGATCATTTCCAAATTCCTCTTTGTTTATAAATCAATACCAAGTTCTTTCTGCTGCTTGAGTCCTTAAGGTCTTTCTTCAACCTCTGTCTTCATCCTTTATTTATTCATTCACCACATTTGTTAAACATTGAGTTGATGCTGGAGCTGCAGCTTTGAGCATGTCAGGCACAGCCCACATCTTAATGTTGCTCAGACTGCAAGGACTGTGTGACCTTGGGCAGGTCAACTCACCTCTCTAACCAGTGTCGTCTTCAGTAGGAGGCATGGTTGCAAGTCCCAAATTCCCAAGCCCCACTGAAGCTTGACTTCCTCTGGGAAAACATCGCTGTCAAATAGTGACTGTTCAGCATATTCCAGGACACCGTGCACCTGTACCTCTCCCACACTGATTTCCGTTTGCTTCCGCGTCTTGTCCTGCCAGTTGATGGCATCTTACTTGTATGCACAATAACCCAGAGGCGTCAAGTTTATCCAGTCATTCAACAAATGTTTAGAAAGCTCCTCTTGTGTGCCAGGTATTGGGTTGGCTGCTGGTGGTAGAGTGGTCAGGTCATCAGGCTAGCCCTGCCCTTGGGAGCTCACAGGAGAGTGATTGACCAGTGGCCACAGGTGATAGGAAAATAGGCACTGACCTCTGGTAGGGCATCGGGGGTGGTTTCCCTGCAGCAGTGACATCTAAACTCATGGCTTGAGGACAAGTAGGATTTATCTGGGTGGGACTGTACGAAGAGAGAGAAAATGGGGGTGGGGCGTTCCAGCAGAGGTAAGAGTATGGGGGAAGGCCCTGGCATTTGTTCAGAGGCAGAAAAACTCAGATGACAGGAGCAGGGAGAGGGAGAGGGAGAGAGAGAAGGAGGGGGAGGGGGAGAGAGAAAGGGAGAGGGAGAGGGAGAGGGAGAGGGAGGGGGAGAGGGAGAGGGAGAGGGAGGAGAAGGGGGAGAGGGAAAGGGAGAGGGAGAGGGCACTGGTCAGGCAGATCTGTGGGCAGGAGGGCCACACCTATGCTGTAAATGAGCACAGGGAAGGATGGGCAAGGTGAGGGGTTCCCTGGACCTATGGCTGCCTGGGGGACAAGGGCAGCCCCTACTGTTTCCATCACAGACACTGGCCTAGAGATGACAGATTTTCTGAGTTTCAAGAGATATTACAAATCCAGATTTGTCATATTTCATAATTTGTAAATATTGGAAACTGACCTTTAAAAAACAAAAAACCTACCTCCTGTGGCCTGGGTCCAGCCTTAGGACCACCTTTCACACACCTTGATGGGCAGTGTGTACCTGTGAAGGCTTGTTTGTACCCCAAAGCAATGGGACATGATTGAGGACATGACAAGTGCTTCAAGAAGGCTTTTGGGCTGCAGCATGGAGAAAGAATTGGATCCCAGCCAGGACTGAAGGGGTTGACTGGTCCAGTTATGAGTTGGGTCAGAGTAATGGCAGTGTGGATGGAGAGAGGCGGATGAGGTTGAGTGAGGCTAGTGGTGATGGGATGTGGTGTGCCAGAGAAGAGTCGAGAATAACTCCCAGGCGTCTGGCACATCAGCCAGACAGAATAGTGGTACCAGATGCTAAGACAGGGAGCTGTGAAGGAGGAGGAGCAGCTCTGCAGGGGACAGGGTGACAAGTTCACTGACGTGAACTGTGCATGTCACATAGCAACTGGAAGGAAGAGCTGATTCGAGAACCTGGGTACCTAGATTCTGAGGCTGGGACACTCTCTCCCAGGGACAACAGGGCTCATGAACATGATGGCAGCCAAGGGGCACAGCTGCCCACGCCCACCTTCTGGCCTCGAGCCAACCAGAAGTTGTACCATTGGTCCCTATAGGCTGTCTCTTCCCATCAGATGGGCGTTTCCAGACAGTCTTGGCCCTGGCCAGGAAGATGGGTGAGGAACCCTGTAAATATCCTTTTGTTTTCAAATTTGTGCTCTGGGAATGTGGATCTAGGGCTTCTGGTCTAGGAAAGAACATCAAATGGGATTTTTTTATTCATGTCTCTGGGGATTTGCAGTGTTCCAGCCAAGTGAAATTCACAGTTATTTCACTAAGCATCAGAATTTCATTTTCAGTATTTTAATCATATTTCTCATTTATCTTCAAAGACTGAGACAACCAAGCTTTGAAAAAAGAGAGAGAAAAACTGGGCTTCAATGCAGGCAATTGCTTTGAAACACAGAGGGTGAAGGAGGTTAGCAAGAAGGTAGCTATTTTATTTATTTTATGACTTCAACTTTTATTTTAAATTAAGAGAGTACATGTGCACACTTGTTTCCTGGGTATATTGAGAGATACTGAAGTTTGGGGTATAATTTATCCCATCACACAAGTACTGAACATACTATCCAATAGTTTTCCAACTTTTGTCCCCTCTATTCCTCCCCTCCATCTGTCCCACTGTCTCCAGTGTCTAGTGTTGCCATCTTTATGTACATGAGTACCCATTGTTTAATTCCCACTTATAAGTGAGAACATGCAGTGTTTGGTTTTCTGTTCCTGTGTTATTTCACTTAGGATAATGGCCTCCAGCTCCATCCATGTTGCTGCAAACAACATGATTTTGCTTCTTCTCATAGCTGCATAGTATTCTATGATGTATGTGTATCACATTTTCTTTATCAAGTCCACCATCGATGGGCACTTAAGTTGATTTCATGTCTTTGCTATTGCGAATAGTGGTGCCACGAACATACGAGTGCATCACTCTTTTTAGTAGAATAATTTATTTTCTTTTGGATATATACCCAATAATGGGATTGCTGGGTCAAATGGTAGTTCTGTTGTAAGTTCTTTGAGAAATTTCCATATTGTTTTCCATAGTGACTGAACTAATTTACATTCCCACCAACAGGGCATAAGTGTTTCCTTTTCTTTGCAGCCTCATTAGCATCTGTTGTTTTCTGACTTTTTAATCATAGCCCTTCTGATTGGTATGAGATGGTATCTCATTGTGGTTTGGATTGGCATCTCTCTGATGATTAGTGATGTTGAGCATGTTTTAATATGTTTGTGGGCCACTTGTATGCCTTCTTTTGAGAAGTGTCTGTTCATGTCCTTTACCCATTTTTTAATGGGGTTATTTGTTTTTTGCTTCTTTGATTGTTTAAATTCCTTATAGATTATGGATTTTAGCCCTTAGTCAGATGATAGTTTACAATTATTTTGTCCCATTCCATAGGTTGTCTGTTTACTCCGTTGATAGTTTCTTGAATTGAAGAGCTCTACAGAAGCTCTTCAGTTTAATTAGATTCCACTTGTCAATTTTTGTTTTTGTTGCAATTTCTTCTGCAATTTTCTTTCCCAAGGTCAATGTCCAGAATGATATTTCCTAGGTTTTCTAGTAGGATTCTTTAAGTTTGAGGTCTTTCATTTAAATCATTAATCCATCTTGAGTTAATTTTTGTATATGGTAAAAGGTAGGAGTCCAGTTACATTCTTCTGCATACAGCGAACCAACTATCCCAGCACCATTTATTGAATAGGAATTCCTTTCCCCATTGCTTATTTCTGTTAACTTTGCCGAAGATCAGATGGCTGTAGGTGTACGACTTTACTTCTGTCTTCTCCGTTCTGTTTCATTTGTCTATGTGTCTGTTTTTGTACCAGTACCATGCTGTTTTGGCTACTGTAGATTCATAGTATGGTTTGAGGTCAGATAATATGATGCCTCTGGCTTTTTTCTTTTTGCTCAGGATGGCTTTGGCTATTTGGGCTCTTTTTGGTTTTATATGAATTTTAGAATTTTGTTCTAGTTTGGTGGAAAACGATATTGGTAGCTTCATAGAAATAGTGTTGAATCTGTAGATTGCTTTGGGCAGTATCGCTATTTTAATAATATTGATTCTTCTAATCCATGAACATGGAATGTTTTTCCATTTGTGTCATCTGTGATTTCTTTCAGCAATGTTTTGTAGTTCTCTTTATACAAATCTTTCACCTCCTTGATTAGATTATTTCCTTTATTTATTTTTTTTTTTTGCAGCTATTATAAATGGGATTGCATGCTTGATTTGGCTCTCAGCTTGAACATTATTGGTGTATGGAAATACTACTGATTTTTGTACATTGATTTTGTATCCTGAAACTTTCCTGAAATCCCCTGTCAGTTCCAGGAGACTTTTGGTGGAGCCTTTTCTAGATCATCAGCGAAGAAGAGAGATAGTTTGACTTCTTTTCCTATTTGAATGCCTTTTATTTCTTTGTCTTGCCTGATTGCTCTGGCTAGAACTTTATTGCTATGCTGAATAGGAGTGGTGAGAGTGGGCACCTTGTCTTGTTTCAGTTCTCAAGAGGAATGCTTCCAGCTTTTGCCTGTTCAGTGTGATGTTGGCTGCAGGTTTGTCGTAGTTGGCTCTCATTATTTTGAGGTATGTTTGTTTAATGCTTAGTTTCTTGAGAGGTTTTATCATTAAGGCTTGTTGTTATCAAAACCTTTTTCTGCATCTATTGTGGTGAATCACCTATATTGATTTGCATATGTTGAACTGACCTTGCATCCCAGGAAGGAAGGCTACTTGATCATGGTGAATTAAGTTTTTGATGTACTACCGGATTCAGTTTGCCGGTAATTTTGTTAAGGATTTTTTCATATATGTTCATCAGGGACATTGGTCTGTGGTTTTCTGTTTTTATTGTATCTTTGCCAGGTTTTGGTATTTGTGTTATGCTGATTTCATAGAACAAGTTAGAGAGGAGTCCCTCCTCAATTTTTTGGAATAGTTTCAGCAGGATTGGTACCAGCTCTTCCTCATACATCTAATAGAACTTGGCTGTCAGGGCTTTTATTGGCTGGTAGGTTTTTTATTACTCTTCCAATTTCAGATCTTGATACTGGTCTGTTCAGGGTTTCAATTTCTTCCTAATTGAATCTTTGGAAATTGTGTGTTTCCAGGAACTTACTCATTTCCTCTAGATTTCCTAGTTTGTGTGTCTATAAGTGTTCATAATAGTCTCTGAAGATCTTTTCTATTTCTGTGGAATCAGTTGTAATGTCAGCTTTGTCTTTTCTGATTGTGCCTATTTGGGTCTTCTCTCTTTTTTTCTTTTTTAATCTAGCTACTGCTCTATTAATCTTGTTTATCCTTTCAAATAGCAAACTTTTGGTTTTGTTGATTCTTTGTATGGATTTTGGGTCTCAATTTTGTTCATTTCTGCTCTGATTTTATAGCTGTTTCTTTTCTTTTGCTAACTTTGGAGTTAGTTTTTCTACTTCCTCTAGGAGTGGTGTTAGATTATTAATATGAGATCTTTCTAACATTTTGAGGTAGGCATTTAACACTCTAAACATTCTCCTTACCATTGCTTTTGCTGCATCTCAGAGATTTTGGTATGCTTTCACTTATTTCAAATAATTTTTTGATCTCTGCTTTAATTTCATTGTTTACCCAAAAGTCATTCAGGAGCAGGTCATTTATTTTCCATGTAATTGTGTGGTTTTGAGAGATCTTCTTGGCATTGATTTCTAATTTTAGTCCACTGTGGTCTGAGAGTATGGTTGGTATGAGTTTAATTCTTTTGAATCTACTGAGGCTTGCTTTATGGCTGAGCCTGTGGTAGATGAAGGTGGCTTTTAGAATAGGCTGCCAGAAGGCAAGAAAGAGAAATAAATGTAGGAATTAATGCTGGTTCCATGAATTTAATCAAAGATACATAATAAAACAACTGTCGTGATTGAACATTTATGTGACTCCAAATGATATATTTTTTTAAAACAAATCAATTAGCTATTTCTCTTGCAAAGGTAAAGAAGAAATAGACTTAGATGAAAACCATAGGCAAAAGTATGAGAAGAGAGATTAAGAATGATATGAGGCCATAAAGGAATGATTTTATACGCTCAGAAGAACATTTATTTCAGATAAAATGATTAACTTTGAGCTCCCACTTTTCTTTCCCCTCAAGGAAAGAAATGTTCTAATGGTTGTAAATTTTTTCAATCTAAATAACAAGCAAAGAGGGATACTTTCTGAAAGAAAATGATGTTTATTCAGGACTAGGCATTGCAATTGGCGTAGGTGTGCCATAGTAAACCATGTGCATATTCAGGGAGGTAAAAGAAGACAAAGGTTTTTAAAGAAAAAAATGAGAAAAATTACATAATTGTTTTTGAGTTATCTTTGAATAGATGTATCAATAACAAGGGTGGCATCAGTCCAAGGCTGGACAGTCAGTTGCTAGGCAGGTGTTCTCGCAGCAGTATTTTCTTATGTAAGGTTGTAGTGGCCTTTGTGCAAGGTTTTTGCAGAGTCTTTTGTGATAGTTTTTGTCAGCAGGCATTTGTATATGAGAATCTTCCTTTCATGACCTTCCCTAGCTTCATTTTTCAGGGGTTTGCTTTTATTTTTGCTTTTTAACACAGGTGACTTTATTTTTATTCTGCCAACTTTCACGTTTCCTTTTTTTGATCAAGATTTTAAAGAATATCACTGGTTAACCATTTTGTAGTTAGATTTTTTTTTTTTTTTTTTTTTTTCTGAGACAGAGTTTCGCTCTTGTTGCCCAGGCTGGAGTGCAATGGCGTGATCTCCAACTCACCACAACCTCCGCCTCCTGGGTCCAAGCAATTCTTCTGCCTCAGCCTCTTGAGCAGCTGGGATTACAGGCATGTGCCACCACACATGGCTAATTTTGTAGTTTTAGTAGAGATGAGGTTTCTCCATGTTGGTCAGGGTGGTCTCGAACTCCCAACCTCAGGTGATTCGCCCGCCTCGGCCTCCCAAAGTGCTGGGATTATAGGTGTGAGCCACCACGCCTGGCTGTAGTGAGGTTTTGATGATCCCTAGGCGAGACAGCTGGGATAGACCTGTCTCTCGTTGTTGGTTGGTCTCACATTGCAGGGCGTCATTGGAGTTAGGGTCTAAACTCTTTTAGCTACATTTGACTAACAACAGCGTTTGGAGGGAGTGGTTCTCAGGCTACATCTACCTAAAATCAAGTGTTAAGTTTAAGTTTTTGTCTATTCTGTAGGCATTTACTATTATCTCAAAGTGTTGGGCCAGCATTATTCTGTGAAGAATTGTTCTGTAGAAACTTAACAAGTAACAGGTACAGGGTTTAAAAGAAAAATACAAAGTAAAATTAATAGTAACATGATAATCTGAGCTTATATAGTAGTTGTGATCCATGAACTTAGGTTTAAAGGCAGCCAGTTAAATAAATTTAATTAATTAAATGACCATGAGGAATTAGGTGAAACTTGTTGTAACCTGCAGTTTTTTGTTTTGCTTTTTTTTTTTTTTTTTTTTTTTTAATTTTGTGTATTTGAGTCTTAACTCTTCTAGGGGAATTTATCCAAGTATAGCATGCAGTATTAGCAACAACATAGACCCTTTTTGTTTGTTTAACGCAGCTAGCTGGGTTCCAGGAACCCTGCACTGAGAACTCAAAACTGCTGCAGGCTATAAACTTTCCCCATCCAGACAGAAGCTGTGGCTTTCAGGCCATGCCCCTCCTGGCCCACCCTAAAGCAGCAGTGTCAGCTTGCTCCCTAGTTCTGGCCAAGGGAGTTCATCCCCACTTAAGATTGTGTCATGAATCACAGTTGAGACCTTCTCTCAACCTGTGACTGTGGCCTGAGTTAGCTGGCTGACTTCTGCCAGGCTCCCTGTGAAGTAGAATTAGGAATGGCTTCCCACCATCCCCACTGAAGTCTAGGAGTGCACACAAAGCATGTTCAATGCTGCTCCTTCTCAACACTCCCCACCACTCAGCTCCAGTGCTGGGTGGGGCCAAGGCCTTCCCCCCTGGCCTATATTATCAGGTTCCCTAGTGGGAGTGTGTATCACAGAGGCAGTCTCTCCTGCTGTCACACTCTGGGGACTCACAGTTTTCCACCTGGCTTGTGGTGTAGGCTGCTGCCCCCAGTTCTTTCAAAGAGTCTGTGGTTTCTTTCAGTTTTCTGGTTAAATGCCTGTGGTGTTTCTTGGGAAAAAAATTATAACACGAGTCTCTACACACTATTTTGTCTTTCCAAGTATGAGAGGTGATATGGTTTGGCTTCGTCTCCGCCCAGATCTCATCTTGAATTGTAGCTCCCATAATTCCCATGTGTTGTGGGAGGGACCCAGTGGCAAATAATTGAATCATGGGGGCAGGATTTTCCCATACTGTTCTCATGATAGTGAATAAGTCTCATGAGATCTGATGGTTTTACAAAGGAGAGTTCCCCTGCACATGCTCTCTCTTGCCTGCCGCCATGTAAGACGTGGCTTCATCTTCTGCCATGATTGTGAAGCCTCCCCAGCCATGGGGAACTGTGAGTCTATTAAACCTCTTTTTCTTTGTAAATTACCCAGTCTCAGGTATGTCTTTATCAGCAGCATGAAAATGGACTAATATAAGAGGCATACTAACAATGCCTCTAATCTGCCATCTTGGGGGATAAAAAAAACCACACTGATCTTAAAGTTATTTGAAACTTGTATTTAAGAGTACTTGTCAAAGTCTTTTTGTAATGAATCTAATTGCAGATACCTTTAGAGAAAAATTCAAAATAACTGTAAATGACAAAAATTTAAAACAACCATAGTTGAAAATAGGATGGAAGTTCCCCATTACCAGAAATTTACAAGGAAATTTAGTTATTTTGTGGCATACAATATAATAACCAAAATTATGACTGATAACACATAGAAGATTTTAAGAGTTTTATTACCATTTTAGAATATTTATACCAATAACAGATCCAAAAATGTAACTGAAAGAAGATCTAGTATCACTTAGCATTTGCTATTTCCCATATAATTTACCAAATAAGCCCAATTATTTAATATCTCTACAAGATGAGAGAGAAGTCCTTTGAGTCTTTCTAAGGGCCTGATTGGAAAATCTCTATGTTACCTTTATATCAAAAAGATTTAATTTAGCATTTTGATGCTGGGGAAGTCTATTAAAGATGCCAAAAGGTTTAAAATACCTGATCAAAACAGGATCACAGGGCACTATGTGATAGTCATTTATTTAATTAGAGTGATAATTATAGATTGTAAAAGCAATACAGAAAGTTATATAGATATTAAAAAAACTTCAACCCTTAAAGTCTCCATTTTTTAAAGTAATAAAAAAATTTAGTAAAGGCAACACAGGAAATTATCTTGATAAAATAGAAAACATTTGTTTCTTAGGCCAGCTACTAAAAAGGCAAAGAAAAACCTCCTTCTGTGTGATTGGTTTGCCTCATGGGAAGCCTGTTCAGATAACCTGATGAAAAAGTGTTTGTATGTATTCAGAATGTGTATCAAAGGCTGTGACTTTACACTGTGGAACATAAACAAGAAAAGTGTTACCTTGAGCAGGGGGATATATGGCTCTTAATAAAAGCATGGGAAATTCCCTGGTTACATGGAACAGTTTAGACACATTAAGAAAAGCTAAGTACAGAATCAGGTTATACTGGAAAAAAAAAAAAACATTGCTTTTCTAGGTCTTTGAGACAAACGTTTTTAGTGTCAGGCCTCAATAGCTGTTAGAACCAGAGGAAAAAGTTATAGGAGCTAACGAAGACGTTGAAGGAGAAAGTTAACATTCCAGCCAAGCAAAAAGATGTACCTTCTCAAGGGAAGAAAGTGAAAGAGCGGAAGGCAATGTAGTATGAACTGCACATCCTATGCTGTGACACGCTTTAAAAGTTGAACTTCTGAGATAGGACTCTGAGAAGCTTCTAGAGGAAAACTACCTTGAGAGATGAAGATACCATTTTTAAGAAGAAGATAGCATTTTAAACTAAAAACTAGTTAAATTAAATGGAGACTATAAAACAAACAAAAAAGTTACAGTTTAGAAAGTGGCTAGAAATTTTTAGAATTAAAAATCAAAACTTCTTGTAAATTTTATTAAAAGCAGATCATTGCTTCAAGAAAACTTTGTTGCTTTAACATAAGGGACCAAATTTTTAGTTTTGTATTGGTGTATTTTTAATACCAAAACTCAAACCTTAGAAAGGCTTATAAATAATTCCCTTTAAAATATAGTCAACTTGATCACATACAAAATATCTTTTATAAATTTATCCTTTTCCGACCTTTTACAACTTACACAGACTTTCATGACTTTCATGACATGCTTACAACTTTTGTTTTGTTCTATACTTTCTTATTTTTAAATAACCAGTCACTTTATTTTACGAAAAAACATTTATCAGGCAAGGTTTTTAAATATAAAGTTATTTTCTTTTCTTAAATCTTTCTTACCAAAAATATATCTTTATACCCATAGCTTTCTTTATATCTCTTTCTCCTATTTACTGGATTCTTTTTGTTTATATTTTCTTTCTAAATCCGTATTTTGACACAACTTTTAATAACCTTTTAATTTAAACAAAATTATTTTTAAATGAAGTAAATATTTTGTCTTATAATTTTTTTAATTAAAAACAGTTCTTACTTTTTTGGTACATTTTATGTACAGAATTATATGTAGATATCAGGATGTTTAACTCTTATTAATATTAATTTTTAGTGAAAATCTAGAAAGAAATTTTAAACTGTCACATACAAATATTTTATAGATGAAACCATTTTTTAGTTTTATAAACATGTTTTATCATAACATAATTTTAATGTATATTAATAGGCCCAATGATATTTAGTCTTTTATAAAATTTAAGAAGCACATAATTTGGTTCATTCATTTATAACTTTTTGTATTCTGATTATTTTGCAACCTGATATTGTGAACAAGTCATTAAAATTATGTGCTGTGATAATTTTACTAATTTATAATGATAATAATGAATTTTAAAAAACAATGTCAATTGTTTTCAAACTAATGTATTCATTTAATACAATTTCAATCAAAAGTTCAATGACATTTTTGTTTGTGATGGAAAATGAGGAAAGAGTTCTAAAGTTCCACAAGAGAATAAACGAGTGAATGTTTCTGACATCATTTTGAAAATGGACACTGGTGAGTACATTAAACATGTAATAAAGTGACAACAATTAAAACAATGCAGCATGGGCACAAGAATGGAAAGATCAAAGGCCCTAAGGGATGGCCAGAAGCAGAAATTAATTTCTATGTGTGATTTTAATGTGTGCAAAAGGAAACCTCAAAAATCAACAGAGGAGAAAGGTTGTTTGGTTTAATGAATAGCTTAGGAAAAAATGGGAAAAGGGTAGGAAAAAAGACCAAAGCAATGCTTACATTACACCATAGTTTAATAATTGTACTAGTTTCTATTTATGAGTTATAATTTGTTTCATTTTTCTTTTATTTGCTGGACATTTGGATTGTTTCCAGCATTTGTTTGTTTATTTAGTGACACAGTCTCACTCCATTGCGAAGGCTGGAGTGTAGTGGCGCGACCTTGGCTCACTGCTACCTCCGCCTCCCAGGTTCTAGCAATTCTCTCCTGCCTCAGCCTCTTGAGTAGCTGGGACTACAAGCGTGCGCCACCACACCTGGCTAATTTTTGTATTTTTAGTAGAGACAGAGTTTCACCATATTGGCCAGGCTGGTCTCGAACTCCTGACCTCAGGTGATCCACCCACCTCAGCTGAGTTGATAATCAAAGTGCTGGGATTACAGGTGTGAGCCACTGCACCCAGCCTCCAGTGTGTTTATTACTGAAAAATGTGATTTGTAAACTTGAGATGAATAATCTTCTATGTTAATCATTATTCAAATCTGTAATTATTCATGTAGTTTAGTGTTTCAAGAAATAGAAATAACAGGTTAAAGAGTATAAATTTATTTAAGGCTTTTGTACATATGAGCAATTTTTTTTCAGATAATCTGCTTCAGTTTCCATTCCTGCTGGCAGTGCACAAGGGCATTGGTCTCACTCTGCCCCTGTCATCCACAAGCATTTAAACAAGTCTTTGGTATTTGATAGGCAAAAATAATGGATGAGAATTTCTTATAGGTATATTGGTTTCCTGTTGATGCTGTAACAAATAACCACAGCAGAGACAGAAATGTAATTTCTCACATTTCATTAGTTGATAATCAAAGTATTAAAAGATCTCACTAGTAAAACCATCCCACCCTGGAGTCTTTTGGGGGAAAAAATGCTTTGAATATCTTTTATTTACTTTCTGAAAAATCTATTTTTATTTTCTTTTCAGTCGATGTTATTAATATCTGTCTTTTCAATAAAGACACTTATTGCATGGAAACTTTCCACTTTGTTAGCATACAACTATGTAAATTTATACCATTTAAAAACTCAAATGATTTTAAGAATCAAGTGTAAAAACAGGTACCATAAACAACACAGAAATGAATGCAGATTAATTATTTAGAACAATGATTTCAATTGGGGTTTTGGGATTTTGTAGATGGGATTTTGTTATCGTCATTCATTGCCAGTTTTGTTTGATTGCATAAAGAAAGGTAATCCATAAGTTTCTTCTTTGGGGAACATATGATAGTTTATTCTGTGGTCGGTTTGTGATCACCTTTTGTTAATATTCCATGTTTACTTAAGGATGGCCGCTCTTTGTTAGCAGTTACCATTTTACAATGGTAAAAAACAGATCCAAAATTACAAAATGATTTTTATTATATCACAATAATTATGGTTAATCCATAAAATACAGAAAAATTTCCCATAAGATTAAAAAAGGGTGATAATGTGTGATTCTATCAGAGAGAAATGAGCTTCAAAGGGAAAGGCCCAAAACAGTCTCTGCAGGGCTGCGTAGTGGGCACCTGGGCCCTCGTGCCTGACTGCCTGGGTCTGCATCCCAGCTCCCCACGTCTCTCACACACATACTTGCTGTGGGACTTTGGGCAAGTTGCTAACCTTTCTGAGTCTAATTTCTTACCTATACCATAGCATTAACAATGGTACCTGTTTCGTGGGGATTTTGTAAGGCTTAAGAAAGAGAATATATGTTCAGTACTTGGAACAGTGCCTGGAACCGGTGCCAAATTGATGTCAGTCATCACAGCATTTATTTCATGTGGCAGTACTTAGAAAAGATGTTATGAAATTTCTGTTTTGCGGACGAAGAGCTCAGTCTCTGAGGGGGGTGATAATTACTCCGAATGTCTGCAGCAGGCAGTGGGACTTGAGCTTCCTGGTTTTGCCGCCCATAATCTCTCTGCCGTAGGACCAATGTCCTGACTTGTTGGTGGGGAGGCAAGAGGGCTGTCCCCAAAGCTTAGATTCTGGTATAGGAATTTGAGCAAAACAGTCCTTTTCAGCCTCATATTTTTCTCATCCAGACCCTAAGTGTGTGAAAGCACCTGTTTTCTGTGAACTTTTTGACTTAGAACTCTCCGGACTTCATTCAGGCCCAGGAATAGAAGAATTTTGATTTTTATCAAGAATATCACAAGAAATGTACTCATCTATTTCAAAGTGATTTTAAGCCCCAGCCACGCAGCAACATCGTCCTTATCCTCCACTGACCTGTAAATCCTACCTTTTCTCTTTGAAAAGAAGATTCATTTCGGGGCGTGACCCAGGCATTTTCTGTAGCTGGAGAAAATGGGTTGGGTTGGGAGCAGTTGTACGATGCATTTCCTTTGAAGGGAAACAGGAGAAAAGAAGATTAGAGGTTATCACCTTTGCATTCTTCCTGTTACCTCAGAGTCCCTCGCAGAGGTTAATGCCCGAACTCCTTTAAATGACACCCAGAGCTCTCAAAACGTGTTCCCAGGACCAGCGGAATTGGCACCAGCTGGGAAGGCACTTGTTAGAAATACAAATTCTCATCCCTGCCCTGGCCAATCCCTGTTGAACCAAGATTCTGAAACCTACATGTATAATTTCAAACTCTTTTGTATACCCAGGTGCATCCAAAATTGGCTTTAATAAACATTCAGCAACTCTTTTGTAAGAATTCTCAAATGGCTCCCCCTCGATATTCATTGTTGACGCCCTGATTTCCCTCTGCAGGGTTTAGACCTCCCAGGATGGTGACATGCCAGGTCCGCATGACCTGGCTCCAGGCTCTTTCTCTCCACCCATCCACCCCTCCACCTCACAGAGCAGCTAAGCCCAATGGACAGCACATTGGAATTAACAAGCACATTGGGTGTTTGTTAAATGAGACTTCTCAGCCCCATTCCAGACCTCAAGATCTGAATCTTGAACCAGATGGTTCCCCCAGAATCTTCATTGTTTATCAGACTCCCTGGGTGTGATTCTTGCATACAGAAAAGGTAGAGGATCCCGCTATGGCCCCACATCCCATTCCGGGACCCCACAATAGGGGTCCCACCTGCTAGCCTCTGCCTTTGCCGTTTCTTCCTCCCGACCTCCTTTTTCTACGTTCCCTGACTGTTGTCATCCTGCAAAACCCAGCAAGCAGGGGCCTCTTGAGAGGCCCTCTCTCCTGCCAGCCACTAGAATCAGCTATCCCCATCTCAGCCTCCCACAAACAGTACTCCTCTCTCATAGACTTGCTTTGTTCTACGTAGTGGTCAGGTGGTCATCTGCGTGTCCACCTTTACCCAGGACCAAAGTCCAAGTTCTCATCTTTGTATCAACATAGAGCCTACCATGGGGTCTGGGGCATTGAGCTGCCCCCTCAATGTGGAGGGAAGCTACACATTTCCCTTGACTTGGAATTATGAAGAAGACCCTGATTAGTGAATTTTTTTAATGGTTCTGATATGGCTTGGCTGTATCCCTACCCAAATCTCACCTTGCATTGTAATAATCCCCACGTGTCAAGGGCAGGACCAGGTGGAGATAATTGAATCATGGGGGCGGTTTCCCCTGTACTGTTCTCGTGGTAGTGAATAAGCTTCATGAGATCTGATGGTTTTAGAAATGGGAGTTCTCCTGCACATGCTCTCTCTTGCCTGCCACCATTGCAAGATGTGACTTTGCTCCTTCTTTGCCTTTGGCCATGATTGTGAGATCTCCCCAGCCATGTTAAACTGTGGGAGTCCGTTAAACCTCTTTCCTTTATAAATTACCCAATCTCAGGTATGTCTTTATTAGCAGTGTGAGAACAAACTAATACAACTTTCTTACTTCTGAGAACACAACAGACCTCCTGCTATGCCTACCTGTTATGATGCGTATATGGTCAAGACTCAGGCCACTGAGTATTCAGCGTTCTAAGACTTTGGGGTCACCTTTTCTGACCTCAAGTTCATTATCAGTAATATGAAGGGGTTTGTAAATGTGAGAGAAAAGTAGCTCCAAAGCTCCCATTTGCTGGAGCGTCTGATGTGATGGCCAGTGGTGATGGTGATGCATGCACTTGAGCCCCTGGGTCAGCTCAGCTGGTGTCTCCATCTGCAAACAAGCAAGGCTGAAAGGAGACAAAGATAAATTTAATAGTTCTTGAAGTCATGTCATCTGGAATTGTAAAGAAAGTCTTTGAAGCTTGTCTCAACTTTGTTGTCCAGTCTTCAAAATAGCCTCAGGGGAATCCATTAGTTCAGCTGCCCTTTGAATAGGTGCCCTGGAGTGGGAGCTGGGAGAGAGAATTTCCCAAGCCCCACAGAGGTGACCCTGGAGGTGGGTGGCACAGCTACAGAGGAGGACTGGGT
Organism: Macaca nemestrina; assembly: GCF_043159975.1. NCBI lineage: Eukaryota > Metazoa > Chordata > Mammalia > Primates > Cercopithecidae > Macaca > Macaca nemestrina. Next base: position 187,588,740 of record NC_092127.1, read on the forward strand.
CCGTAGCCTTCTGGCTGCCGATCCCAGCCCTGTTGACTTCCCCATGCAGTGGCCATTCTCTCTTGCAAAGAGATCCTGAGCTCCGCTGTTTCTCAGCTGCAGAGCTGGGTGCTGTGAATGTGCTATGTCATGCGTCTTTGCCACCATCTGGGGTGGGGCATGGCTACATTACATATGAGAAGACTGAGGCTCTGGGAGGTTGAGCATCCTGGCAAGACGACCAGCACAATCCCCCGATCTTGGATTTGCCTGACTGTCTTGCACAAGTCTCTCAGCCTCTCTGAACTCCATTTTCCTTCTTTGGAGAATGGGATAATGATCCTTTGTTCAGACAGTTGAGGGAAAGATTAAGTGGGAAGAGGAAGAGGACCAAAATTTGCAAGTATTTACCTTGTGCCAAGCAGTGGGCTTTACCCATGTCGTCTCGCTTAATCCCCACCTCAACCTAGAGAGTAGGTTATGTTATCATCCCCATTTTATAGGTTAGAAGATGGAGACTCACAGTGGGAAGCCTTGCTCAGGGCTCTATGGCCAGTGATCCTGGAGCATGATTTGAACCTGGGTAGGCATTAGAAATGTGCTATGGTATGGGAGACCCGGCACAGGGCCTAGCACATAATGGTCCAGATGTCTGTTAGCTTCCTCTTTCCTTTCCTCACTGTGAGGACTGAATATTCAGTTCACCTCTCATGACTTCTCATGGTGTATGCCTACCACCCAGAAGACAGGACTAGATGCTGTTCAGTGAATGCATAAAAGGCCTTCCCCTGTTTCTGGAGGGGTTGCCACGTGTCAGGACCTGTGCTACAATCTTCACCAGCATTGTCTCATGTAGTCCCCACATCACAACAATCCCATGGGGCGTGATAACTATTATTATATCCATTTTGCAGATGAGCAAACCACGTCCCACAGGAGATTGGAGAACTTGCCCAAAGCCACATGGAGTCCCCGAGCCAGGGGTCCCCGAGCCAGGGGTCAGCCAGTGGAGCCCAGACCCTTGCACATAATTACTGTCTGTCTATAACCAAAGCAGCCTGACCCAGGGCTCACCTCTTACCAAGAGCTGCTAGGTAGGGCAGGCAAGCCCCTGCTGCTGCCCTGGACTGCAGGGCCAAGGCTGGGGCAGTCAGGAGCACTGCGTCCAAACTGGGCCTGGGATTGGACGCCCTCTAGTGTCTTCATAAGCCCAAGCCTGCGACTTGAACCAGTTTGTCTATTCCTGATGTATTTATTCAACAAGCATCTATTGAATGCTTAGGCTCTATCCAGCAGTGAACAAAACAGACCTACAAGGATTAGCCCTGCATTTTAATGGAGGACACAGATCAGAGACAAATAAATATAGAAAGCTTAGTAGTGATGACTGGTGAAATAGAACAAGGCAGGAACGGGGAGGGTGACCAGTGAGAGAAGGGCTGAGCCCAGCATGAAGCATGGGAGTGACTGGGGCAGATCCCTGGGGAAGGACATCCCCACTCTTCCCCAGTAATGCCTCTGTGGGCAAGATTTGCCTAGCCTGGCTTCTTTCTTCTCCATTCTGGCCCTGTCTTTCTCCTTTCAAATCTGTATCCCACACATCCCCCCTCTCCCTCCCCACTGGATGCCCCTAAATTCAGGTCCTACTCTCCTCCCCTCTAGACCATAGCATCTATAACGTCTGGCTCTTATATCCATAAAATTTCAATCAATTCATTCAGCCAGTGTTTATGGAGCATCCACAATGCACCAGACACTAGAAATGAGTCAGACAGAGTCCATGCCTACAAAGAGCTCACTGCTAGCGGGATGTTTGAGGGAAGATTGTGGTGGCTGTGAGATAAATGTGGCCTGGAGGCCAATAGGGAGCCCAAAGGCAGAAGGGCCCCAGGGGGCTGCCCTAATGCAGTGAGAGAGGGCCATGGAAAGCTTTCTGGAGAAGGTGGCATCCACCTTGGGGTCTGGAGGACAATTAGCCAAATGGAAGGGAAGAAAAAACACCATTCCAGGCACAGGGAATAGCCAGTCCAAAAACAAAAAAAGAACAAGAGGGAGCTCAGCACATTGAGAAACTGAGAGTCATTTAATAAGAGTGCCAGAGGTGACAACAAGTGATGAGGTGGATGGTCAGCTGGGGCCACACCCACCTGCACACATCTACAGTTTGAGTCACATCTGCCCAAACATCTTCCTTTTTTAAGTTTTATTTTAAATTCTGGGATATATGTGCAGGGTGTGCAGGTTTGTTACATGGGTAAACATGCGTTATGGTGGTTTGCTGCACCTACAGACCCATTACTTAAGTATTAAGCCCAGCATGCATTAGCTTGTTTTCATGATGCTCTCCCTCCCCCTGCCCAGCCCCCCGACAGGCCCTAGTGTGTGTTGTTCTCCTCCCTGTGTCCATGTGTTCTCGTTGTTCCGCTCCCACTTATGAGTGAGAACATGCAATGTTTGGTTTTCTGTTCCTGTGTTAGTTTGCTGAGGATAATGGCTTCCAACTCCATCCATGTCCCTGCAAAGGATATGATTTTGTTCTTTTTTATGGCTGCATAGTGTTCCATAGTGTATGTGTACCACATTTCTTATGTGGAATTAACCACATTTGGGTTAATTCAATGTCTTTGCTATTGTGAATAGTGTTGTAATGAACATACACGTGCATCTATCTTTATAATGGAATGATTTATATTCATTTGGGTATATACCCAGTAGTGGGATTGCTGGGTCAAATGGTATTTCTAGTTCTAGGTCTTTGAGGAATTGCCACACTGTCTTCCACAATGGTTCAACTAATTTACACTCCCACTAACAGTGTAAAAGCATTCCTATCTCTCCACAGCCCCACCAGCATCTGTTGTTTCTTGACTTTTTAATAATCGCCATTCTGACTGGCCTGAGATGGTATCTCACTGTGGTTTTGATTTGCATTTCTCTAATGATCAGCGATGTTGAGCTTTTTTTCATATGTTTGTTGGCCACATGAATGGCTTCTTTCAAGAAGTGTCTGTTCATATCCTTTGTCCACTTTTTAATGATGTTTGTTTGTTTGATTTTTATAATTTGTTTAAGTTCCTTGTAGACTCTGGATATTAGACCTCTGTCAGATGGATAGATTGTAAAAATTTTCTTCCATTTTGTAGGCTGTTTTCTCTGATGATAGTTTTTTTGGTTTTTTTGTTTTTTTTTGTTTCTGTGCAGAAGCTCATTAGTTTAATTAGATCCCATTTGTCAATTTTTGCTTTTGTTGCAATTGCTTTTGATGTTTTTGTCACGAAATCTTTGCCCATGCCTATGTCCTGAATGGTATTCCCTAGATTTTCTTCTAGGGTTTTTATAGTTTTGGGTTTTACATTTAATCCATCTTGAGTTAATTTTTGTATAAGGTGTAAAGAAGGGGTCCAATTTCCATTTTCTGCCTATGGGTAACCAGTTCTCCCAGCACCATTTATTAAATAGAGAATGTTTTCCCCATTGCTTTTGTCAGGTTTGTTGAAGATTAGATGTTTGTAGGTGTTCAGTCTTATTTCTGAGTTCTCTATTCTGCAAACAAGGAAGGCTGAAAGGACACAAAGATAAATTTAATGAAGTCATGTCATCTGGAATTGTAAAGAAAGTCTTTGAAGCTTGTCTCAACTTTGTTGTCCAATCTTCAAAATAGCCACAGGGGAAACCATTAATTCAGCTGCCCTTTGAGTAGATGCCCTGGAGTGGGAGCTGGGAGAGAGAATTTCCCAAGCCCCATAGAGGTGACCCTGGAGGTGGGTGGCACAGCTGTATGTGTCTGTTTTTGTACCAGTACCATGCTGTTTTGGTTACTGTAGCCTTGTAGTATAGTTTGAAGCCAGCCTCCAGCTTTGCTATTTTTGCTTAGGATTGTCTTGGCTATATACCGCCCAAACATCTTTTTAGTGCTGTGCTTTGGCTGGGTTACTCCAAGCCTCTTGGTGGGAAGGGGCCTACCATGGTGGAAATTGCTCTGATTTGGAAGACAGGAAGTTGAAGGTTTGAATTCTACCTCTGCTGCTTTCTATCTGTATGACTTGAACAAGTTACTTCACTTCTCTGAGGCTTAGGTTTTGATTCTGTAAATGAGGACAATAATATTAATACATACTCCATGGAGTTAATGCAATGATTAAAAGAGACACTATATGTAAAGGACTTTGTACCATTTTCTACAAATGGGAGCCATCCAGTCAAACAATGGATCCTGTGTCCACCAAATGAAGCCCTAATCCCTCAGTCTGGCCTTAAAGCCTCCTGAATTTGGGTTCAGTCTCCAATTTTAACCCATTCTATCCTCTAGTGCCATTCAACTGCCCACATCTCCCTTCTGCTGACTATCATCCCATAATCCTCATGCCACTCCCTGGGCCTGGAATCACCTCTCTCATCACCCCTCTCAATCCATGTCCCTCAGCCTTCAAGAAAAGCCTAATTCAAACAACAACAAAAAGGAAATAGCATTTTCACAGCCCTTCTGAAAATGGAAGTGAGAAGAGAAGCTGAATGCCACGTGAGCTTTGGCTCCTGACAAAAGCTTTTTCTTCCTCTGTTGAATTTTCACATGCTCTGAGTGCCTTCGATCAGATAGGGGTGCATGTGGAGGGGCCGTGTCTTCTTGCTTCCCTCTGACTTCACCTTGACTGTAAACCCTTAAGGGGCTGAGCCACTCCTTTTCAGATTCCCCTTTCTCCCCTGGCAATGCCCAGCATAGAGTAGGCATCATTAATATTGTCCACCAACTTAAGCATTTGATAGGGACAGTTAGGCAGCATTTTATGTTAACTTATTTGGATAGAGGATGATATCTGGGGCTAGTGAAGGGGGAGCCTATTTTCCAGGCAGAAAGGCCTATTTTACGTCTTTACTGCCAGTCTGTGCAGTTTTAGCAGAGCCTGAGTGACTTGGGCAGGCGCAAGGCCCAGGGGAGATGTAAATTCAAATGCTGCACTTCAATAACTGGATGAGACAGATGTTGCTTCTGGCAGGTTTCGAGTTCTAATATTTGGAACAATAAGGCTCCTCTCATGTATAACTTCCTTAACTTGGGGCTTTTCCAAGCAATGTCCACTGATAATGATTCCTTTCCATGCTTTAAACACTGGGGTAGAATATAACCCAGTTAGCCCTGGTTCCTGCCTAGAAGGGCGTGGTGTTGAAGTGGGACAATACTTGGAAATAAATTATCTCCCTGCCTGCCACCAAACTCATCTAGCTGTCAAGTCAGACCCTGAATGTGACTCAGCCCCTCAAAACCCAGAACACGTTTCTTAGGCCCAGGCTACAGTCCGGTTGTGCGGCTCAGTCATGGCAAATGGAGCCTGAGAGTGTAGACCAGGGATTCACTACCAAAAACAAATCTCAAGGGGGCACTTGAAACTCCACAAAGGGAACCCCAAAGGAAAAGTATTCATAGTTCAACTTCATATTTGTCTTAAATTTTAAATTATTTTAGTCAATACAATGCATGCAAATGATTTGAAAAAATTCAATGCTACTAAAAGGCTTATAGTGGCAAACAGAGGTCCATTGTCCCACCCCCTCAAGCTCCCCGTCTGCTCTCCAGAGGCAATCTCTTACAACTCTTTTACCTGTTATTTGATAATTCCACCATATTTTAAAATAATTGATGATAGAACTACTTCTAAATTCATTTTCTTTAGACATTATCCATTGGTGTCTAAGGTTGAGACATCAACCGGATGATTGAGGCCTTAGTATTCTTTTTTTTTTTTTCTTTTCTCTCTGAGACAGAGTTTTGCATATCTCCGAGGCTAGAGTGCAGTGCAGTGGCACAATCTCAGCTCACTGCAACCTCTGCCTCCCAGGTTCAGGCGATTCTCCTTCCTTAGCCATCAGAGTAGCTGGGATTACATGCCCCCGCCACCACACCTGGCTAATTTAAAAAAAAAAAAAAAAAATATATATATATATATATATATATTTAGGAGAAATTGGCCTAAATCTCTACTAAAGAGATTGGCAAGGCCGATCTTGAACCACATTGGCCAGGCTGATCTCCAACTCCTAACCTCAAGTGATCCACCTGCCTTAGCATTCTTCCAGTACCATCCCTCCCTTCCCCTCCTCTAACCTACAAATACACATATAATACAATTTTTATTAGTTCACTGGTCAACATTTATATTGGTATGACTATGTACCAATTACTTTCCTTTCTTGTACAACCTTTTGTTTTTCCTGGAGTTATTAATTCCATCATTGTTTTTATTTTCTTATTTGCTTAGTTTTCTAAGTACCTACAATTAATTTTTTCAAATTCTCCAACATTAGACACCTGATAATAAATTTACAAAATTCTTAAATATATCACAGATGCTCTATCAACTTTATTTTTATACCTCAGCCCTCTAGCCTGTTGCTTTCATCTAAATGGCTCGTTTCTGGACAGGTCCTGATGCAGAACAGTCCTTCTGGGATTTTTGCCTCTTTCCTGGGTGGAAACCACTGGTTCCTGGACCCTGTGTCCTCCTCTTGTTGTTGTTGTTGTTGTTGTTGTTCTGTTTGTTTTTTTTTTTTTTTTAGGTTTCTTGTTTTTATTATTATACTTTAAGTTATGGGATACGTGTGCAAAACATGCAGGTTTGTTACATAGGTATACGTGTGCCATGGTGGTTTGTTGCACCCATCAACCTGTGCTCTACATTAGGTATTTCTCCTAATGGTATTCCTCCCCTAGGCCTCACCTCCGACAGGCCCCAGTGTGTGATGTTCCCCTCCCTGTGTCCATGTGTTCTCATTGTTCGACTCCCACTTATGAGTGAGAACATGCAGTGTTTGGTTTTCTGTTCCTGTGTTAGTTTGCTGAGAATGATGGTTTCCAGCTTCATCCATGTCCCCTCAAAGAACATGAACTCATCCTTTTTTTCTTGGTTGATTTTCTTGTTGTGCTAAATCATTTCCTGCAGTACTTTCCTAAGAAGAAAATATGCAATGAAGACAAAATTTGTGAGATCTTCCATGTTTAAAAATGTCTTTATTCTATACTTATACCCAATAGATAGTTAGGCTAGCTATAGAACTCTTGTATGGTGATAATTTTCCTCAGAATTTTGAAGGCATTGTATCAGTGTCCTATAGCATCTGACACTGCTGATGAGAAATCTGATGCCTTTCTTATTTTTGATCAGTTATATGTGAACTGTTGTTTCTATGTTAACTTTTGGAATCTTATTTATCCCGTCTTTTGAAATTGTGTAATTACTTCCACAGGTGAGAATCTTTCTCTTTAATTGTGCAGAATTCTCAATACTCATTTCCTTTCATTCTAAATCATTATGTTACTACTTTGATAATTTTCTCCTCATCTCCCATTTTTCTATTCTTGCTCTCTTTCTCTGAAACTCCTTGCAGTCAGATAATAGGCTGCTCTTCTAAGTTTTATTTTAGTATTTTCTGTCCTTTCCTTCATTTCTTTATCATTTTGTTCTTTATGGAAGATTTTCTCAAATCCATCTTCCAACTTATCGACTGTATTTTTATTATTTTATCATATTTTTAATTTTGAAGAGCTTCCCCCCCTGTTCATTTTTCATGGAATCCTGTAATTGTTTTTTAGATATAATATTTACAACTATATTTTAGAGGGTATTACTGTTAGGGTATATTGTCCCCTACATTTGTTCTGTGGCTACATTTTTGTCTCTTTGCTCCAGATTGCTTTATCTTTCTGTTGGTTTCCTTTTGCCTTTCTCCTTTGTGTTAGACACTTTTTCAAAAGTGTGGTTCTCCCATTCATGTTTAAAAAGAAGGTGAGCAAAAGCTGTGGGTGGCCCCACAAGTCAGTGTGTGAATGCCTTTTCTCTTTGGAGGTTTGGATTCTCCTCCAAAGAATGGGAGATGCCTATTCTGGGAGCAGATTCACTGCCAGTGACTGAGGGCTCTGAGATTTATTTTCCTGCTTTTGGCCTCCTGTTTTGCTGCTCTATCTGATATGTCCAAGCCTGGAATGACTGTGGTTCCATTGATTGTGAGAATGAACCCCACCTTCTGGTTCCCATCAAGAAGTGGATAAAGGGCATGGGGTCTAAAGGCCTGCCACCCAATCTCTGTTTTCATTCCCACCCTCACCCTGCCTTTGGTGGGTCCTCCATGCGTATGTGTGAAATTTTGTTACATGTATATGTGTGGTGATTAAGTCAGAATATTTTAGGTGTCCATCACCTGAATATAATACATTTTTGTTAACTTTAGTCACCCTACCCTACTATCAAACATTGGATTTATTCCTTCTGTGTTTATACCCTTTAGCCCGCTTCTCTTTGTCTCACCCCATCACTATTCTGTCTCTGTTATCTCTTTACACTCTCCACATCTATCTGATCAAATTTTTTAGCTTCCACACGTAAGTGAGAGAGAACATGCCATATTTGTCTTTTTGTGCCTGGCTAATCTCACTTTAGTCAATGCCCCCCAATTCCATCCACGTTGCTGTAAATGACATGATTTCATTCTTTTTAATGGCTGAATAGTATTCCATTATGTATATATACCAAATTTTCTTTATTCATCCATTGGTGGACACTTAGGTTGATTCCACATCTTTACTATTGTGAATAGTACTCCAATAAACATGTGAGTACAGGGATCCCTTTGACGTATGGATTTCTTTTCCTTTGAGTAGTACCCAGAGGTGAGATTGCTGAATTGAATGGTAATTGTATTTTTAGTTTTTAGAAATCTCCATACTGTTTTCCGTCACAGCTGTACTAGTTTACATTCCCACCAACAGTGTATAAATTTTCCTTTTTCTCTGCATCCTTGCCAGCATCTGTTATTTTTTGTCATTTTAATAATAGCCATTTTGACTGGGGTGAGATGATATCTCACTGTGGTTTTGATTTCCATTTCTCTGATGATTAGTGATATTGAGCATTTTTTCCTGTAAGATTGCTTGAGAACCAAGCAAGGCAGAGGACATCCAAACCCTTTGAAAAATAGAAAATGTTTCAGGAATAGGGGAAGGAACATTTCTTGAAAGATGACCCATGGTGGGGCTCCGTGTGGGTGCTTCTCTCACATCCAATTCTCAAAGCCACTTTTTGTGTGGTAAGTGTTGTAGCCTTGGAAGTTCATCTCATTATTATTTCCAACAGAGAGAAATGAGAGGGTAATCAAAAGAGCCTGTGTTCTTGAGATACCTGTTATTGTTAGTGTTGCAATAGAATCAGAGCATGAATGCGCACCAAAAATAGCAATTCTAGAACAACACGTTTGCTGCAATGAATTGAGCCATCTTACTAGCTGGCTTGTACTCTGTGGGGTCAGGTGTGGAGAGGGTGACATTGACCCTCATGCCCAATAGGTAAGGTTGGTAAGGCAAACACTACCAGCCACATGCTCCTCACCCCAGGATTCAGTAAAGCTGTGGCCTGCAGGGTCCTTCCCGGGGGCAGTTGTTGGGAGGGACAGTAAGGTCAAAGAAACTCCATGAACATCTGCTGACTGTCGCTAGTTCCCTGTGAGGCCCCACTCCTAAACAAGCAGGAAGCATTCAAAGATGTAACAAAGCAACCTTACTGAACGTGAGTGCAGGATTCCCGATCTTGGTGTTTTTGTAATAGCATGAGCTATTGGAGTCAAGCTTGAGTGATCACTGATGAGTTCTGTATAGGACCTGCCATAGAGGAGAGTGACAGGTTCAGCCTGATAGAATCTGCATATAAATTCCCTATTCATCTAGCAACTGCCACCAGAGGGAAGGGAAGGTGGCAAGGTGGCATTGCTTTGCCCCAAGAACTGCAGATCTGAGGAATAATGTCAAGGAAAGAGCCCCAAGCGGGGATCAGAAGAGCCAGGCTCTTGTTCTGTCGGACCCCCTAATTTCTCATGTGCCTTTACGTGGGTTACCTGACCTTTACAGGTCTCCATTTTCTCTTCTACGGACTGGAAATTATAATAATACTTTGTGGGAAAATATTATTTATAATACTATAAAACATCAGCCCTCTAACAGGACAACATATAGGAAAGTTTTAGCATTTTTATAAAAAGTATTTTAAGAGCAGGAGTGTCTGTTGTTTCAGGGATTTCTGTCTCTAGCTGGAGCATCTCTTATCTGTGCTGTCATTCATCCTCCCCAACACACATTCTGTAAACAGGCATTTATTAAACACCTGCCTTGTGCCTGACACTGGGCAGATACATAAAAGAACAAGGCAACAGGTGACCTGAAGGTGACCCTTCAGGAGCTCAGTCTACAGGGAATCACACCCATAAAAAGCACATTGCTATGCAGAGTAACAAGTGCCTTAATGGAAATTGGTACAGATAGAGAAGTCATCCATGGGAGGGAATGCTGTAATGTAAAGGATGAGTAGATAGATGTGCTGCAGAAAGGGATTCTTCCTAAAATGGCCCAGCAGCGTCCTTTGCTAAAGCTAGATTTTACAGGAAAGTACACAGATGGGCCTAGGAGAAGTTTCAATTGACTGACTAATGTTTGGCCAAGTAAATAATTTTTGTCAGATATGTGGATGGACATGAAGATTTGGAATCATGGGCCCGTAGATGTGTCTTAGGTTGAGTTCCCCAGAAAAGAGACCCTGAGATGGAGATGTAGGCAGGAAGCTGATTGGAGAATGAGCTCAGATCAATGCCTGCAGGGGAGAGAAAGGGACAGGATTCAGCGGAGGGAAAGGTGAGCCGCTCTCAGCACAACAGAGGTCTCAGTTGAGCACACAGGGAGCTCTGGAGCTGGGATGGCCCATCAGAGTGGGATAATTTGGAGGTGGGGGAACAGATCTTCATGCCCCCACATCAGTCAGCCATTGGATGCAGTTTGTTCTTGGGGAGGGCTAGGTAGCCTTGGTGGAGGAAACATCCTTCAAGGGCACTTCCAGGGGACAGGCCCAGCCATGGTCCATAGCCAGCAATGCTCCCAGCAGCTATAAGACAAGCCTGTCAGTTCTGGATTATGCACCACCATCCGCTGCAGGTGACGCAGGTGTTGGGGAAGCCCTAGGTCAGTGGCCATCAAATAGCTCTACATTAGAGTCACCTGGAGAGCTTGAACAACCCCAGCACCTAAGCCGCATCCCCAGACCAGTTAACCCCAAATCTCTGAGATTGGGGAATGAGTATCAGTAGTTTGTAAAAACTCCCCAAGTGATTCCAATGGGCAGCCAAGTTCAAGAATCACTGCCCGGGGGATGTGTGCGAGACGAATGAGAGGAGGGCTTGCCTCACAACCCTGGATAAGTATCCCGAGAAGCTGGAGGAGAACCAGGGAGAGTGTGTCATGGAAGGCAAGGGGTCGAGGGTGGGGGTATTTAGAAAGAAGTAAGTGGCCACCTCCAGCAAGAACCTACATGCCTGAGTGGGAGGAGCAGCCAGCTGTTCTAAAATGTACCCAGAATTTGTATTAATCCTGTATGGTGAGGTGATGGACATGGGGGCAACTGTGTTTGAAAGAAGAATTTATTACTCACAGTTCCCTGGAGAAGGGGCATACCACACCATGCAGGGCCACGCGGGGAAGCACTGGGGTCAGTCAGGAGGCAGAAGGAGGGAGGGGACAGCCTGCCCCAGAGCCTTTATTGTGGCCTGATGGCAGGAATGAGTGAGCAGGGGAGGCAGGCTTAAGGTCATGTTGCCAGGCTCTGGGCTACAGGGCTGTTCCCTCGTTGTCTGATAGCTGCCTCTGGAGTGACCTGTGGGAGGGGAAATGTTGGCTCAGAGTGTGAGAGTTTGATGAAGGAAGTGAATGGAGTATAGACTTTGGATTGGTGGGTTTGCATAGGAAAGGCGTGCTCTCAGGCAGGGTGTTTACTAGCTCTAGGAATTATTAATAGCTAGGGAGCTGCTGATAATAACTGCTCGGGAAAGGTCGGTCTCTCTGAAATCAGAAAGGTCATACAATATGAAAACGTAATAAAACACAGAACACGTAAAACATGATTAATATTAATACACTAACCTCATGGCCACCTAGGTTGGGGGTCAGAGTGGGCTGGATTTAGCCTCAGTTCACCCCCTTATCAGGGAGCTGAGTGCTGGGTGCATCTTTCACAAATACACAGAGTAGCCTTGACCCTGGATCCCTTGAGTTGCAGCGGAGAGACAGAAAGAGATGTACATCTTGCAGCAGAGACAGAGAAAGAGCACCTGCCAACCTGCAGGCTAGGAGAACTGCAGGGGCGAGTGGGTGGTCCCAAGGTTGGGACACTCCAGAACCCTCAGAAATTGTTCATGAGGGAACATTATCAGTGTTACACGTCCGTTGGCCCCAGGGTCCCAATGTACAGCCTCACACACTTGGTCCCTAGAGGGGTCAGACACTGGCTAGCAAGCCGGGGGGAAGAACAGTAGGAAGGAGAAGAGAAATAGAGAAGTTGACCATATCTACCTCCCACCCTACCTCTTTCCACTGCAGGCTTCCAGCCTAAAGCAGGCTTGGAGGAAGGGGTATGGGAGATGGAAGATGTGTCAGTCAATCCATTCAATTTGGTTGATTTTGATGATTATTTTGTACTGGCCATTCTGATGTCTAAATTGAAATTGTGATTCTAGGATAGGACCCTGCTCAGTTTGAGCAGAAAAGACATAAGCCCCTAGAATGGGGCAGGGAAATAAAGCCCCAGGAATTAAATTTTACAGAAACAAGGAGACAAAGATCAAGGTTGTATTTAGATAACATTCTGGACTGTTCTTAGGTAACACAAAGTTACATTTGTAACACACTTAGCAGGGAGCTGGGCACATGGAGCCCACTTGATCAATGTCAGCCATTATTAGAATAAGAGCCTACATATGAAGAAATATAAAGAAGAGCATTTCATTTAATGCCCCAAATAGCTGTGTAAGATAGGGCTTGCTCTTCCTCTTTCCAATCCAGCAGCATGGAGCAATGGCCACCTCTGGAGCCCTTTTGCTGTCAGTGGCATAAGTGGCCCAGCCAGCATCAATCCCCTCGCCATGCTCCCTTGTCTGGAGGCCATCAGCTTGTTGGAACACCCTTAGAAGAACTCGACTTGGGGTAAGAGTAATGATTTCAACTCTACTTAGACATCTTTTGCTGATTCATCATAGTCCAGGACGATATTATTTATAGACTAATGTAGTTTGTAGCTTGGGGGAAATGTGACCTAGAAGTCTATTTAAAACATGGAAACCTTGCAGATTAAAGAACAAGATAATAGAGTTATTGCAAAGCCCATTCACCTGACCTGATTGGGAGTTAAAAATCACCTTGGCCAACAAGACGGTTCTTTTCTTTCCTCCTGAGTGAAATAGCAGGTGCAAAGACTCTGCCCGTGTTCTAGATGGATGCTCGAGGGCTTTACCAAACCCAGCAGGCTGAACCAACACCACACTCGTCTTTGAGGTTGTCATTTGGTGGCACCTCATGGTCTTGTGTCAGGCGAGTAATATGCGGTTTTTTAAAACATGCCTTCTTTTTTTAACAGCCCCTGAAAAAGACACTCAGAGGCCACTGTCTGAAAATAGCAAGGGCTGTTTGTGAAAGGGACCAGTGTGTAGGAAAGCCCTTTCTCGCGCTGAGTTCTTCCTTCAATACACATGTATTGAACCGCTACTGTGTGCTGGCAGGTCTCTGCCTTCAGGCCATGCACATCTAATGTAAAACGCTGAGGCCTCAGCTCTGTGTTGGGACCAAGTGCTCAGGACCTCCACCGAGGGCCACTGAGGGTCTTAGGCCTGGGTCAGGTGGAAGAAGGTCAGACCAAGCTCTCCTGGCCCTTCCCCTGAGTCTGGTGGCCTTGTGGCTCCTCTCTGGTCACTAGGTATGTCTTATCAGGCCTCCTGGATCTGAATTCAGACTCTGGGATCCCAGACTTGGTGGCCAGTCGTGCCTCTATGACCGAGTTGTGGCCTCAATGAGCCATTGAAGCCCTCTGTGCCGCAGTTAATATTTCTGTAGAGTGGAGATATCACAGGCTGTTTGTCTGCGAGCTGTTGTGAGGATGAGGGTTGATGAACTATCCAACGTGCTTGGTAATAAAAGCCGCTCTTTCCTGTTGAACACCTACAGTGTGTGCAGGCCTGTGCTCAGTACTCCGGACATCCATTCATGGACTAAATCCTCCCAACAGCAATCCTTCCTAGGAACACGTGCTGACATTGTCCCCATTTCACAGATGAGAACTCTGAGGCATAGGCATTTCAATAACTTGCCCATGGCACAGTGAGTGGGGGTAGAGGCAGAATTCAAATCCAGACCGCCTGCAAGAGAGCTGTGCCCATAACCACTCACTAGGTTGCCCCGACCCAGGCTGTAAGCCCCTGCTCAGTAAGGGTTGCTGATGGCGATTACATCTTTACCACTGTCATTGGGAGAGAAGACGTGCATGTTCATTGTCAGAAATTCTTCCGTAACGCACAGGGCGTAGCAGAGCCTTTATTGTGGCCCCAGGGCAGGAGTGAATGAGCAGGGGAGGCAGGCTTACTCATTGAGATGACGTGTGTGCAGGTCATCCAAGCTACTTTTATTATCTGGGTGGGCCACATGTATAATATGGGTGGAAACCCTTCATTCAACACACACCTACCCACACACCAAATCACACTTTTCTTGGTAGAAGATGAGGGGAATAATCTCTCCTAACTACATCACCCCTCCCTGCAGCCAGCTACTATCTCCAGGAAATCTCTGAACACTTGGTGGAAAAAGCCAGGTTCACAGACGTCGCTGTTGGCTCAGCTCAGTCCCTCTGGAGTAAACTCTTATCTGAGCTCCACTCTGGACACTCCCGACCCTCACCTTTTCCACTGTTCACCCCAGGGATGCGTACAGAGTGGCCACTGCCACTGTCCTTCCCCAGTTCAGAAATGTTGGCATCCCAATCCGGGGGCTGCCCACCCTGAGGTTTAAAGAATCCGCCTTTTCTCCAGAGGTAGAAATAAGACCGTAGTCACCCATGTGACCCCCCTTAAGAAAGAGTCCACATGTCATTGTATTTAAGACACCAGAGATCAAAGGCTATGCCATAAACTTGATAACAGCCTTTCAGGAATACGTCATGCAATGTTAAATGTACCCACTGACTGTAAGATTCCAAAAACACTGAATTGTAGATTCAAGGAAATAGAGAGTGTCCATCTCAACTAGCGCATACACCCCTCCGAGGTTCCTGTTGTCCTCAAGCCACGTTCAAGAGCCATGGAAAGGCAGCAAAGCCACCCATGACCTGACTTCTGCTCAAGGCTTCAGCCTCAGCTCCCACATCTCCGGCATCTCCTGACCTTGTGTTTCCACTACAGTTGTTCCCCAGTGAGCCTGGGCAGATCATGCCTCTGTGTGGTTGTACATGCTGTTCCTACTCTGGGGGTGCCCTTCCACCCAGTGGCAGCTCCACAAACACCACCCCTGGGAAGTGCCCCCTCTGTGATGATGCTGTGGGAGAAGATTGGGCTTGATTTCCACCTGTGTGGTTCCTGGCTGGGAGGCCTCAGCACAGGAATCGCCCACCGCACCTTTAACGTGCCAGCCGTGTGGGGGGTGAGTGGCTGTGCAGTGGAAGGAGACAGCTGTGGGAAGGGCTCACACCACCTGGCACATGGTAAGAGCTTCATGGGGTTGGTTCCCTTGTGTTTTCTCAGATCCTGTTTTTACCCTTACTGAGACAGGAGCGAAACCCCTAGAGAAAATAAAATCAGCAACACCACACGCGGGCCTAGTGGAAATTCCACTTCTATGTATGTTGGGGTTTTTGCTTCCTGGTCTTTCTTTTCAATCAAGCTATGACACACATACCATCAAATTCATCCTTTTAAAGTATACAACTCAGTGGGTTTTGGTATCTTCGTGGAGTCGGGCCACCATCAGCCTTCCCTAATTCCAGGGTGTTTGCATCACCCTAGATGAAACCCCACACCTATGAGAAGTCATCCCCACTCCTCTGTCCCCAGCCCTCTCGGCCCCCCAGCAGCCCTAGCCTACCCCTCCCAGCCTTCTAACGAGAGCTCCTCCTGAAACTGGAAAGCCAACATTGGCCTTGCCAGTTCCTCAAAGGGCGTTGGAAGGGCTTTGCCGGCTGATGGAACCAGAGGAGTTTTGTGAATAAAAATTGTTATTAGGTACAGAAAAGGGAATCAAATCTAAGGCACCCCTTAGGTGGAGATGAGGACTGGACCAGCTGCTGGCCGTGTGCCCCCGGCAGGCCACGTCCCCACACACTCTGGGGCCTGGGGCCCTGCTGCTCTCCCCTCACGGGATCTTAGAACTTGCAAAAGTCTCCATCACCATGGACCTCAGTAGGGAGCAAGCCTTGGGAGAGCAGAAGAGGGAAGCCCTGACTCCCAGCAGGCAGCTGGGGGAGAGGTGGGGAGGCTATCCCCAGGCCCTGCCCGTGCTTTTGCCCCAGGATCCTGAGGGCACCGTCCCATGGGCCCCACCTGAAGCCAACAGAGCCTCTGCCCATCATATGAAATCTTTTCAGGCCTGAGTGTGTCTTATTTTGTCCTTGGCCATCTCCTTGTACCTTCTTGGGAAATAAACATGTCAAGGATGTGGCGTCGAGGACTTGGTTTTTCCTCCTCATGATCGGAACTGCATTGTGGGCGGGATTCTCTTCTTCCAGTGGCACAGTGGGAGCTTATTTGTAAACTGAGGTAGGAAGAAAGCAGATCACGAAGAACCCTACCTTACGGGCATCGCATCGTGTGCTCTGGGCTGCATTTAAGCTACACTGCAGGGGATGTCACTGCTTGGAGTGAGTCAAGTGCCTCTTGAATAGTGCGTGTCACAGGGATCTGTTTGCCTTTCATAGCTGGCTGGAACGTGAAAATTCTCCTCTCCCTAAGGGGTAAGCTGTGCCCCACAGGCCCCCTCTTCCTCACTCCCATGGGGTCTGCAAGAGCTCCAGCTGCCCTCCTTGTGTCCCCACTGACAAGACAGAGATGGTCGAATGTCGTGGGCCTCTAGATGTCTAGTGGTGGTGCCCATGTCACCTCCATGTGCAGGTTCCATTCTCGGGGCAGCCTGGGAGGCAGCCCTGGTGGTGAAGAGAAGGAGACCCTAAGATCCCCCAGGCTCACCATGGTTCCTCAGGGAGGTGGAGACAAGCAGCTCCTGAGTGGCCTTGGCCAGCCTGAGCCACCTGCTTTTCAGAGCTACCGCCCAGGTCACTATCTCACAGGGGACTCTGAGGAGTCTCTGGACTCATGCATGGAAAATGCTGTATACACAGGACTGGCACCCAACCTGGCTCAGTTCCTTCCCTCAGCCTTTGTTCGTGGGGATCATGCTGGGCAGGAAGATGTTCTGCAGGGTCGAAACCACCTGGTCCAGTGGCTCAGTCCCCTCAACAATGACCAGAGGCCACTGCCCTCAGCAGCATCTCCTTCTCCCGCAGGAGAGTACCTGGCCGTACCTGTTTGGAGTGATTGTGGTCCCTGCCGTTGTCCAGCTGCTGAGCCTGCCCTTTCTCCCGGAGAGCCCACGCTACCTGCTCTTGGAGAAGCACAACGAGGCGAGAGCTGTGAAAGGTGAGGGCCCTTCTCTTTCCTGCACAGCTCCAGCCCCTGCATAGATCAGCACTGCAAGGCATGCTGGGACCTGGGCCAGTGGGCACAGGAAGGGGTGCTGTCATTGTTCCTTTTGCAGGCACTCTGGGTTGGGGGTCATAGGGCACCTTCTCATTTCATCTTCCCAACAGCCTTGCTAGGAGGACAGACGGGGGACACAGAGTCACCCAGGGAGTCTCCCAGGGAGTCTGGAAAAGCCAGAACAGGCAAGATAAGATGCAGGTCCTCTCTGGGCAGCATCTCCCACTACTGCTTCTTTGGTTGTTTCCAGACACAGAGATGAAGCCATCTCAAATCTCTGAGTGGCTTAGGTGCATAGCGGCCCTCCTTCTACTCCTTCTCCCTTCACTGACTTCCTCTGTCTTAACATTTACATGCCAGGAAAGGAAAAGATGTAAGCACAAAGTGAACACCAGATCCCACCAGGCACTGGTCTGAGTGCTTCTGCACAATGACCCATGGGACCTTGCCAGCAGTCCTTGGAGGGAGGAAGGAGCATACACTCATTTTACAGGAGAGGAAAATAAGGCTCTCAAAGGCGCTTGGGAGTTGTCTCAGGTAGCTTTCTTTAAATGCCCTAAATGGGGAGGATGCTGAGTCAGATTCAAAGCCTGGCTTTCGGAATCAGAGACATCTCTCTACAGAGCCCTGAAAAGGCAAAACTATGTTGCCTAGAGATAGACAATGCAGAACGAACAATCACATTCTCATTCTTCTAGTTTTATCAAATGAGACGCAGTTGACAGCGCCATGGTTAGTTAGGCATGTGAAGGTAACCAGCACTACCTTCACATCCAGCTCTGCTGTCTGACCTTGAGCAATTTTTTTAAACCTTCTGAGCCTCAGAACCCTCGGCTATAGAAAGGAAATGACATAAACTTCCCTCGTGGGGCCATTGTGAAGATTGGATTAATGGTGCGGATAAGGTTCGTAGTATTATCTGCTGTCCTCATTACTGAGAACTCTGTGCATTTTAGCTCTAAATTTCACTTATGTCCAAATCCAGGAGAAACCTTGAGAATTATATATACAATTTGTGCAACATTTTTTGAAATTCACACTACCTATTTTCTGAGTTAACAAATGGCATAATGAAATGTTAACAATTGCCTATATTTGTCTAGCAGTTTATGGATCAGATTCATTTTCTCATTTATAACATTTCTCTAAAGTGAAGTCAGAGAAGGTAATTGTTATTACCTTCATTTTGCAGATGAAGAAACTGAGGTTTACAGAGATGAAGTCCGTTTCCCAAAGCTGTGGGTTTTCGTTTATAGAGATTTATACAGGCTTTTGAAAATATGATGGAAATGATAGTGTTTTCTTCAATGCAGTGATCATACACACAAAATTCTGCCTATGGCTTTGGTGATGGACCTGGGACTTGAGCCCTCTTTTCTCCAGAGGACCCTGGTTAATAACTGCCACCCCCAATCTTAAACCCATTAGTAACCAAAGGATTGGAACCCAAGGAAGATTTTCCTCCCACACCCCTTGTGCACAGGGAGATACCAGGAAAGGGAAGTAGTGTCTGTTGTACCAGGTGACTTCCCATGTGGCCAGTGAGGAGAAAAACTAACTAAATTTTGGTTCAGGTGGTTGTCAGATGGCAGAGTCTCTGGAGTAAAAAGAAGGTGACTAAGAGAGAGAACCAAGGAGATCAGATTCTAGAAAGCACCTGGGCTGTGCATTGTTGGAAGAGGGTGAGCCCTCCAGCTCTGTCTCTACTGGCCTGGGAGGGTAACCCGCACCCTCTGGCTCTGCTCGGGAAAAACTCTTAAGAAATGCTTCAATTAAGTACAGTTGGAATGAACAGTGCATGCCAATGCCAGACAGTGAAGAAGGTTTTAAAGTTTTATTTCATAGCACAGTAGGGAGTAAGGGAGAAGTCTAGTTACAAAACATGATAAGTATTACATGTGCACTCTATAAAATGAACAAAGATACTGACCTTAAGTTGAAATAGATTATTGAAATTTTCATCTGTACCTATAAAAGTGCTAATTTTACTCCAGACATTCAGCAAGCAATGGATATTTACCATGTTGGGCATTCAGCCAGGTGACAGGGTCAGACAGTGGTACGAAATGACATTCCTGCCCCCTAGGAGTGAGGGAGGGTAAAGGTCTAGTTAAAGGAGATGGACAGAAACACCCAGTAATGGCTCATCTGTATTGAAAACTATTTCATTCTAAGCACTTGACATACATTAGCTCATTAAATCATCACAACAACCATAGAAAGTAGGTCACATTTTTATTCCCATTTTAAGACCTAAAAAGAAAACAAAAACAAAACAAAAAAAAAACTGAGGATGGAATAACTTGGCCAAAGACATAAAGCTAGCCAATCACAGCACTGAAGTTTGAATTCTGACAATCTGGCTCTGGAACTTACGAATGTAAACAAAATGCGCTTTATTACCCAGCACCATGCTGGGCACTGTGGGTGACACCCCTTCTCCAGTCTGTTGACAATTTGGGGAAAAGGGGCCCTGTGTTAGTCAACTATTACCGTAATAATGCTGCATAAAAAAACACCCAAAACACATTGGCTTAAGATAATAGTATTCCTTAGTTCACAAACCTATAGGTGAACTGTGTTATTCTGTTAATCTTAGTAATCCTTCTTGGGGCCAGCTGAAGTTCACTCACATGTCTGGTGGTCAGCTGGCTGACTTAGGTTGGCCTTAGCTCTGTTCAATGTACCTCATCCCCAGCTGGCCAGCAGGGCACATTCTCATGGTAATCAGAGAGGAAATGGAAAACACAAGCAGTTTCTCTAAGTTGGAAATCTCCTAAAATCCTATTGGCCAAAGTAAGTCACATAGCTAAGCCCAAAGTCAGAGTGGAAGGGGGCTTCAAAGTTTTAGGATAGAGACATAAATGTAGGGAGGCCACGAACTTGGGCCATCAACACAATCACTTTAGACAAGAGGCCCCTTTCGGGATGTCCCTATCGCACTCCATCCCCACCCCCAGTTCATAGTGGCAGGGAATGAGTCCCATGCCCTGGGTCTTATTTATTTACGCCACTCTTGTCAGTTTAGGAGAATCCCAGCCTCCAGTACCTAAAAATGAGGGAACACCCTAACTTCTACTCTGAGAAAGGGAAATGTATTTAATTGAATAAAAATGAAATATTACCATAGGGAATGTAAAAGGACAACGTTCAGGAATTAGGGTCAGGGAAATTGCATTGATCAGGACTCTCTGGGATGTAAGAGGTAGAAACTGCATCCAAAGCAGTGTAAGCAAAAGGGGAACTTTTGGCTCCTGTCCCTCATGATCTGAGGGCACCAATAATGGGCCCTCTTCCTCTTTCCAGCCAAAGTTGAAATCAATCAAGAGATGGATACACAAGTGGAGGAGGTGGGTTAAAATGATCACTTTTAGTGTGAATAAAGACTACTAGGAGATTTTGGCTTTAGGTCTGATGGCCAAGAGAACCTCTTAAGATTGTGCTCCTGAACTGAACTTGCCACCTACTCATGGCCTCTCTGACAGGGCCCATCCTTGAAAGACTTAGAACATGGAACAGAGAGTGTGCTCTTCCAGCCAGATAGGTCCCAAAAAGAAAGGGAGGAACTAAGCTGTGCGGGCCATTTCTCTCCCCTAGCTTAACCAAATAGGTAAGTTCCCTCTCATCTCCTGGACAGGAGTGAGCGAGGTAAAGAATGACACACTAATGCCCTTCATGAAGAAAGCAGTATCAGGAGAGGGTAATAAGTGTTCTTCCTAATCATAAGCAGTGAAACGGCTGGTTTTCCTTCAGGTATGGTGGGATCCGGGAACTAAATCAACTTAACCAGTTAGATAGGTTCCCTCTCATCTCCTGGACAGGAGCAAGTGAGGTGAAGAATGACACACTAATGCCCTTCATGAACAAAGCAGTATCAGGAGTGAGCAATACATGTTCTTCCTAATCATAAGCAGTGAAACGGCTGGGTTTCCTTCAGGCATGGTGGGATCCAGGAGCTAAATCCAAGTCATTAAGGTACTGCCTCTCTCTCAACAAATCTTGACATTCTTAGTATTTCATTGGCTTCATTCTCAGACAGGCTTTCTCTACTTGATATAAAGACAGCCCTGAGCAGCTCCAACTTGGTAAGACTATCTCAGAAGGAGAGACATTCTCTGTCACACATCATACATTTCACTCTCTGAAGAAAATAATTATAATTGGTCTTTCTTGGGTTATGGCCATCCTTGAAGCAATCACTGCAATGGGAATTAGAATTCCCTGACTGGCCAGTTGCCATCCATTCTGATGATTGGGAGATGGAGGGCTATGAGGTTTCATTGACATCTCTACTGAGATTATTGGGAGCACAGGAGGACAGCTTCAAGGGAAAGATGCAGCAAGAGAAAAAAGTACAGGATGGCCACCACCATGCAGAAATGACCCTTTTATCCCATCTGGATGCACTCTCCCTGGTAGTGCTATGTCCCCTGTCCTCCATGGTCTGTATTGGTCTTTGCTGTCTGAACTCCAACTGGGGATAGACTTGGCGGGGATCTCAGACCACAGCCCACAGATAGGCAGTTCAGAGCAGTCTTGATGTGTCTCCTTTTTTGTTGCTTTGTGTATGGGAAGGAGTGTGTTTTTATGGGATATAGCATTTGGGAGCCAGTTATTGGCTGGAACCCTGGCCTAAATAGAAAAGGAAGATTATCCATTATTGGTCACCAGTGGAATTTTCATTGGCATTTTGATTGGAGGAAGTTTCTTTCTTTTGTTTTGTTTTGTTTTTGGTAGAGAAAGGCATGTGTATCATGATTAAGTCCTGCTCCTTATGATAGAAAACTCAAAGTAATAGTGTCCTAAACAAAGTAGAAGTTTATCTCTGTCACACATTTAAAAAAAATGCTCAAAGTAGATTGTCTAGGGCTGTTATGGTTCTTCCTGGTATCAGAGACCTGGCTCTATTCATCTTTGACTGCCATTCTCAGAAGGTCCTTTCATGGCCCACAGTAGCGGCCATCGTAACTGCATTCCAGCCAGAAGGAAGAGGGTGAGAGGAAGGGACTGCCCGCCCCTTCTGCTCCAAGAATTCTTCTTGGAAGTTCACACACTTTTGCTCCTGTCTGCTTCGACCGAAGGGAATCCCATAGACGCTCCTGACAGCCAGGAGCCTGGGAAATGTCATCATTCAATGCACGGCTGCCACAAGAGTCAGGGTCTGCTCCTGAGGAGGAGGGGAGCATGAATAATGAAACTTGCTACCTATGGCCTCTGCCACAAGAAAGCAAGCATGCAAAGGAAGTGCCTATGGCTGGGACCAGTGAAACTGAGGCATTTTGAGTGCCCTGGAAGCTGACAACGTGTGGCACTGTTTAAACAGCCATTTGAAACTTATTTAGAAATGGGGCTGAGTGGGCACACGAGGACTGCTCCCCTTCAGTTCTGATGCTACCCGCACCCATGGAGCTAAGCAAAAGCCCCAAAGTTCATGGGACCTGCCTGCCTTTGTCAATCCTGAGCACCCCATGGCAGTTTTACTCCCACCCCATGAAGACTGTCAGCCACCTCCTGGTAAAGTACCTTTTGCATCTCATGCCATTTGTTTTTTCATTTTGTTTTGTTTTCTGAGACACGGTTTCGCTTCCTCCCTCAGGCTAGAGTGCAGCAACTCGAACCTGCAACCTTCGCCTTCTGGGTTCAAGCGATTCTCCTGCCTCAGCCTCCCGAGTAGCTGGGAGTACAGGCACCTGCCACCATACCTGGCTAATTTTTGTATTTTTTTAGTAGAGATGGGGTTTCACCATGTTGACCAGGCTGGTCTCGAACTCCTGACCTCAAGTGATCAGACCGCCTTGGCCTCCCAAAGTGCTGGAATGACAGGTGTGAGCCATACACCATAGTGCCTTAGGGAATGGCACTGTGCAGTTTCTCTGTGGAGGCCCTGGGCCACAGCCTTAGTGACCAAAGCTGGCCTGAGACATTCAGACACAAGGACATACATCAGCAAGTCACAAGTGGGTCCCAACAGTGGCCCTATTGGAGTCAGCTGACTTCCTTTTCTCCTTTGTGCTAGAAGCTAAAGTGTGTTGACTTGGTTCCATAGGATCTGTTTTTTGTTTTTGTTTTTGTTTTTGTTTTTTGAGACAGAGTCTCGCTCTGTGGCCCAGGCTGGAGTGCAGTGGCCGGATCTCAGCTCACTGCAAGCTCCGCCTCCCGGGTTTACGCCATTCTCCTGCCTCAGCCTCCTGAGTAGCTGGGACTACAGGCGTCCGCCATCTCGCCCGGCTAGTTTTTTGTATTTTTTTAGTAAAGACGAGGTTTCACCGAGTTAGCCAGGATGGTCTCGATCTCCTGACCTCGTGATCCGCCTGCCTCGGCCTCCCAAAGTGCTGGGATTACAGGCTTGAGCCACCGCGCCCGGCCGGATCTGGTTTTTATTAAGGTAAGAAGGAAGTTAACTCCAGTTAACTCATGCCAGATGTGAGCTGAAAATACAAGCTTTTTCCCAGACCACTGCAATACTTTACCCTCAAGAAAAGCATAGATTCCTTGGGGTGACGAGGTCTGAGGTCCAGGTCCTTGGGGTGACCAGGTCTGAGGTCCAGGTCGTCAGGCCTGCATATGGTGGCAGAGCCAGATGAAGGCCCGGAAGAAGCACAACCGGTGGTCTCAGGTCTCTGCCTTGGAGGACCCACCATGATGTAAGGATGCCCCGACCTTCCTGCTGTCCCAGCTCCCCTCACTGTCCTCCCACTTATGGCCCAGGATGGCTGCCATCGCGCCAGCCTCCAGCCTGTGCAAGTCTTATCTGAGCAAGAGAAGACTCAGGGGACAAATAACCAATTCATTGAGAAGCCATTGAGGGGATGAGGGAGAAGCCTTATTTGGGGTGACAGATTCAGAACCAAATGGGAGAAGCCACAGGGATGCAGATTTTGACTCACCTTAAGAAAGGAGATGTAAGACTGTAATGGGTTGTTTATGGAGGTGAGAGTTTTCGTTCCGGGGGTGTTTGAGGACTGGACAGGGATGGGAAGAGCCACTGGAAACAGAGCCAGAAGGTCACACTCAGTCACACTCCTGCTCTCCTGCCTACCGATCTTCTCTGGGCTTCAGTTTCCTAATAGAAAAAAATAAGAGAGTACTCATAACTAGAGAAAGTTCAAATTAAGCTGGTATGTGTGAGAGGATTGTCTGCTTCTGTGCTTTGCACTTCTGCCTCACCTTGCATTGGAAGGAAGGTATTCTATGGCTAAAATGAGTTTGACTTTTTTTTTTGCTCTGGGAATAGAGAAATTTGTAAATGTTTTTTGGGGAAGCTGGGAATCACTCACAACTTCAGCTCTTAAAAATCCGCTGTTGTCAGTGATACTGGAGCATTCATTGCCTGTTGTTCATGTTGACATGGCGGCAATCACAGGGATTCATCTGCTAGGCCAATGTTACCCACCACTCCCTTTCCTGACCATCTCTGTACCCTAAGCATGTTTTCTTATTACTGTTTCTATGTTGTCGTGTATGGTTGGTGGAATAATGGTCCCCAAGTCCATTACTCACACCCATGTCTCAAGCCTCAGAACCCGTGAGTGTGTTACCTTCCATGTCAAAAGGGCTTTGCAGGTGTGATTACCTTAAGAACCTTGAGCTGGAGAAATGATATTGGATTATCTATGTGAATCCAATGGAATCACAACGTGTTTAAGTGAAAGAAGGAGGCAGAAAAGGCAGAGAAGGAGATGTGATGATGGAAGCAGAGGTCAGAGAGAGAGAGAAAGAGAAGAGAAAGGATGCTATACTTTTGGCTTTGAAGTTGGAGGAAAGAGGCCAGGGCCCAGGAAAGCTGGAAAGGGCAAGGGAACAGATTCTCTATTTCAAGCCTCCAGAAGAAATGCAGCCCTGTTGACCCCTTGCTTTTAGCTCAGTGAGACCCATGTCAGACTTCAAACTTCCAGAACTGTAGGGTAATAACTAAGTGTTGTTTTAAGCTAGTAAGTTCATGGTTGTCTGTTTCTATAGCAACAATGGAAAGCTCACACATCACATTAAGGGAGGAAAGTAAGCTAAGGTGGGACTATAATGTTTCCTTGTTTTTTTTTTGTTTTTTGTTTTTTGTTTTTTTTTTGAGACAGAGTTTTGCTCTTGTCGCCCAGGCTAGAGTGCAATGGCATGATCTCAGCTCACTGCAACCTCCACCTCCTAGGTTCAAGTGATTCCCCTGCCTCAGCCTCCCAAGTAGCTGGGATTACAGGTGTGCACCACCACGCCTGGCTAATTTTGTTATTTTTAGTAGAGACAGAGTTTCTCCATGTTGGTCAGGCTGATCTCGAACTCCCAACCTAAGGTGATTCACCCACCATGGCCTCCCAAAGTGCTGGGATTACAGGCATGAGCCCCCGCACCCACCCTCCTTGGTTTTAAATATAGTTAAAACATTCCTTATCTCAATTCTCAAAATTGCTGGCAAATATTATTTCTAATATTTTTTCTTTATACAAAATAACTGGGCTAAAGGTCTTTATGCATGAGGCCTTTAAAGCTTTTTCTTGTAAATATAACGTTTGTTATTACTACAATTTATCAAGTGCCTGTGATACACACGGTGCTTTGCTTCTGGATCTCCAATATGTCTCCAAAACTTTGGAGACAAGGAAATGACCACTCAGAGGCTGAGTAGCTTGCCTAAGATACCACGGATAGTTCGTGACAGAAACGAGATTCTAACTCAGTTTGTCTCATTCAAATCTGAATTCACTGAAGTGCAGGGTGCTGCCTTCAGCTTTTTTGTCTCTTATTTATAAGACATAATGTGCACATAAAGACAACCAATAATAGCAAAAGATCGGCCAGGCGCAGTGGCTCACGCCTGTAATCCCAGCACTTTGGGAGGCCGAGGATGGTGGATCACGAGGTCAGGAGATCAAGACCATCCTGGCTAACACGGTAAAACCCTGTCTCTCCTAAAAATACAAAAAATTAGCCGGGCGTGGTGGCAGGCACCTGTAGTCCCAGCTACTCGGGAGGCTGAGGCAAGAGAATGGCCGTGAACCTGGAAGGCAGAGCTTGCAGTGAGCTGAGATCGCGCCACTGCACTCCAGCCTGGGCAACAGAACAAGACTCCGTCTAAAAAAAAAAAAAAAAAAGCAAAAAAAAGAATGGGTTAAGGGATTTGGGGGCTATTGATCCATGGGTTGGGGACACAGAAAATTTCTCCTGAAATATTATGACTTTATATATTAAGGCAGGGTTAAATTTCAGATTTGCATCAATTTTATCTAAGAACAGTTAGGTAAGTAATCGTGTATTTACTTAAAACTGAAAATGAGGCCCGGCGTGGTGGCTCACGCCTATAATCCCAGCACTTTGGGAGGCCGAGGCGGGCAGATCACCTAAAGTCAGGAGTTTGAGACCAGCCTGAGCAACATGTGGTGAAACCCCGTCTCTACTAAAAATATAAAAACTAGCCGGGTGTGGTGGTGCGCACCTGTCATCCCAGCTACTTACGAGGCTGAGGCAGGAGAATTGCTTGAACCCAGGAGGCAGAGGTTGCAGTGAGCCGAGATCACACCACTGCACTCCAGCCTGCACGACACAGTAAGACTGTCTCAAAAAAAAAAAAAAAAAAAAAAAAAAAAACTGAAAATGATATCCCAATGCCAATTTTATTCACTTATTTAACAAACTATTACAGATGATTGTAGCATTATGAAGGCATGCTTAGGACATAATGTTTGGAGGGGAACAAAGAGAACATAAAAAGAATCTGTGTGATCACAGAAGTGTAGACATCATAGATACGGGCAGGCCCAGGTAAAGGCAAACACAAACTGAGGCCATTGATGCATGAGGGAGCTGGGTTCTGTGCTTTGTAGGCTCTTGGTGAGGGAGGGGCAACAGAGGTAAACTCCCCCCTTACTCCCTCCCCTGTGCACCAAATGCACCCACCAGCAACCAACGCAGAACCCAGGAAGGAGGCCATGGGGTGATCAGCTAGCTCCGCAGGCCCTGCCGTCTGTGGTGGCCTTGCCTGGAGGCCCTCAGCTCACCTATACCCACCTGGAGATGACTGAGGAAAGAAGAGGGGCTGTGTAATGTTCCATGCTCACCCTTGTCAATGATAAAGATGTCCCCATTTCCTAAACCGGGCAGAGGGAGCTGGGCAGAGGGAGGAGGGGACGCACTCCCTCGGAGGTCTTCCCTTGGTCTCTGCTGGCATGGTCACCTGCTCCCGGAAGACCAGCGCCCTCCTCCCCCACTGTTGCTCTGCTTCTTTTCTAAGATGTGAGCCAAGAGAGGTGGCCTCTGAGGCTCTCCTCATTTTGGCCCACAGACTAGCTACGCCCCAGGACTCCCTTTTCCCTGGCTAGAGAGACAATTTGTTGGGAGGGGGTGCTGAGCGAAGAAACAGCGGGCCACAGAGATAAGTGTCTCCTACTGAAAACCCGAGGGCCAAAAAGGGTTGGGAAAACACAGCTCGGAGACCACCCTACCAAATCCTCCAGCCCTCAGCGTGTGGAAATTGCTCACACACTTCTTCATTCTAAAGAGCAAGCAACTCTTGCTGTAGGGACAGCCGCACTTTAGATTTAGAGAATTGCTGAGGGTTTCACCAAAGCAGAGGATGCTTTCTATGTTGTGCCTGTGGTGGGTGCCATACCTGTGCAACCTCTGAGATTGCTGGGGGTCTCTGTGCCCCTGAGAGCTGGGAGGAAGCTCTCAACTGTACCTTCAATTCCACAGCACAGGGAAGGAAGCTCAACATTTCTTTACCATTCAGAGCATCCCTGTGCTTTGAGTCTCCTCTGCTTCTTGGGGACCAGTTCTGTTGCTCTTGGGATGACCATGATGGTCCCAACTTGAAATTCAGTACCTTCTTTGGTTTTCTTAAAAACAACAGCACCCATGTACAGCAGATCACTCGAGTGTTTAGAGACCATATCAAAGATTTCAGGGTGGTGGGGGAGTCACTCCATCCTGCCACTCACAGCCTCCTCTTTCCTCTCCCTGTCATCTCTGCTCATCATCCCCCCTGCCTTCTTAGATGCCCCTGGGGCCCCGATTTCTCCTCCCTCTAGCATGCCGAGCACCTTCCCGCCCCTTCTGAAGCTGGAACCAGCACACATGCAGACATCCAGCAGACACCTGCTGCTCCAGGCATTCATCTAAATAATCTTCTTAGCCATGACAGTGCTTGAGAAACATTCGGGTGTCAGCCATGAAGTTGACACACTTTTCTTCCCCGCTTTGTACCTGGTAATGTCGCTGCTGGTATCCTGATGCTCCCTGCCTCTCTGGAAGGCCTACCGTGTGTCACAGCATGTGGCCCAGGGTTAGCTGAGAGTTAGCAGAGCTGGGGTCCCGCCCCATCTTCCCCACACCGCAGCTGTGTGACTCAGGCAAGCTGCCCATTATCTCAGACAAAGGCTCAGTTTTCTTGCCTGTGAATAACACAAATGCTTATCTCCGGGGCCCACAGAAATGATCATATCAGACCATGGATGTGAGAGTGCTTTGTAATTCTCTTTTATAAAGGCACGAATCCTGTTCTTGAGGACTCTGTCCCACTGACCTGATCACCTCCCCAAAGGCCCCACCTCCTGATACCATCAGTTTGGGGATTCATTTTCAACTTTTTACTTCTGGGGGGACACAAACATTCCACCCATAGCAATGGGATTCTGGCAGAAGGGCTCCAATTTCTATCAGGAGGCAGCATAAGACAGCTGCCCCATCCTGGGGCGTAGGGTGAAGAGCTGCCGTGCTAATGAGGAAGGAGATTCATGGATGTGCCTCCCAGATGCGCCTGGTGGGTTTAGACACAACAGCTCCCCAAAATCCCTTAACCCATTCTTCACAGGCTGGGCATTTCATGAAATGGCAGCAATGCTCATTTTAATGTTTTATGAGCCACAGAGCTTCCTGCAGGAAAGAGTGGGATGGAAACTGTTAAGCCCCCAACGTGAGGCCCTGGGACCCATCAGGTTTGGCTGGGCGCGTCTGCAGGCGAGACGGTGCTGGGAGCAAATGTTCAGGGGCACACGCCCTAAAACAACATGCGGCATTTTCTGGGCTTCCTCACCAATGACTTCTTGGACATCAGTCTTGTTGAGTCCTTCCACATGGCAGGTGCAGACAGACTGCGGGGTCTGGGTGTTGCACACTGGGCAGGGGTCAGGAGTGCTGGCTTGGTCACAACACCGCTCTGGGCTGTGTTTCCCCACCTGTACCATCAGAAGTGGAACGAGACGCTCTCTAAGAACAGCCCAGCTCTAGGTTCTGAGGTCACAACCAGGGCACGTAGGGGCAGGGACTACTGTCAGGCCCAAGGCTCCTGGAAGCAGGTGTTCGGGCTCTACCACCACCCACAGGCTCCCACAGCAGGTGGTTATAAGTGTCATTGTTCCCCCTCCGAGGGACAGTGAGACGGCAGAGAATGAGCACTAAGTGGGTTCAAACCTGCCCCAGTAAGAGGTAGGAACACTTTTATTTACACTGTTGGTGGGAGTGTAAATTAGTTCAACCATTGTGGAAGACAGTGTGGTGATTCCTCAAGGATCTAGAAACAGAAATACCATTTGGCTCAGCAATCCCATTACTGGGCATATACCCAAAGGAATATAAATCATTCTACTATAAAGACACATGCATACATATGTTTATTGCAGCACTGTTCACAATAGCAAAGACATGGAACCAACCCAAATGCCCATCAATGATAGACGGGATGAAGAAAATGTGGTATGTATATACCATGGAATACTATGCAGCCATAAAAAGGAATTAGATCATACCCTTTGCAGGGACATGGATGAAGCTGAAAGCCATTGTCCTCAGCAAACTAACACAGGAACAGAAAACCAAACATTGCATGTTCTCACTCATAAGTGGGAGCCGAACGATGAGAACACATGGACACGGGGAGGGGAACAACACACACCAGGGCCTGTGGGTAGGGGGCAAGGGGAGGAAGAGTATTAGGACAAATAGCTAATGCATGCAGGACTTAAAACCTAGATGATGGGTTGATAGGTGCAGCAAACGGCCATTGGCACATGTTTACCTATGTAACAAACCTACACATTCTGCACATGTATCCTGGAACTTAAAGTAAAATAAAAATAAAAATTTCCCCGCGGTAAATCCAGCTCTGCTACTAACTGGCCATCATGCATCTCTCCAGATGACTGTTTCCTCATCTGCTCATGGCCAGTGTAGGGCTGGATAGTATCAAAGGACTCTTCCAGCATCAATCACAGGCCTCTGTCAGGATGGAAACTTCCTCCAGGAACAGTGAGGATTCTTGTTCTGCCATCAGACAATGTCTTAGGGATACAGCTGTTTTGGGGCACAAGAGTCACGGCAAAGTAGTTTGAGAAAAAATAAAAAGTCACCTGTGGTCAAGAAAGTGTCCAGCTACCCAGGGAAGCATGTGCTCCAGCGGCCCCAATAGACACATAGTGTCTTCATCTACTTGCTATCATTTCTGTGCTTACCCAGGTGGGGTGCAGTGGGCAGACAAAGCTGTGAATTTTGCTTTGTACAAAGAGGGGATTCGATTGGGAGATCTCATGGCTTCCTTTCTTTGAGTTCCTCTTATATGCTAGTGTGGGAGGCAGAATAATGACCTCCACCCCACCTTGAAAGATGTCCACTTCCTTCTTCCCAGAACCTGTCAATATGTTAGGTTACATGATGAAGGAATTAGGGCCACAGATGGAGTTAAGGTCACAGATGGAATTAAGGCTGCTCATCAGCTGACTTTGGAATGAGTAGTCCTGGACTACCAGGGTAAGCCCAATGTAATCACAAGCGTTCTTATAAGTGGAAAAAGGAGGCAAAGAGAGAGAGAACCAGACCAGTGGCAGTCTGAGAAGGAGTTGGCCCAAGGTTGCTGGCACTGAAGATGGAGGAAAGGGACCAGGAGCCAAGGAATGCAGGCGGACCACAGGAGCTGGAAAAGACAAGCAGAGCCTGCAGAAGGAAAACAGCCCTGCAACACCCAATTTTAATTCAGTGACACCTGCTTCAGATTCTGACCTCCAGAACTAGAAGATGATAAATCTCCACTGTAGTTTACTGTAGCAATAGAGCTAGGTACGTGGCAACCATTACCTTAGTCCTCAACCCCCTAAAAAGCCTACAAAATTTCTACCTTTTGCTTTATAGATGAGGAGACTAAGACTCAGCAAGGAAATGACAAGGTCACAGAGCTAGTGCATTGGTCAGTGTTCCACCCAGGGAAGTGGAAATAATATTTCAGAGAGGCACTGGATGCCAGGAAATGGTTACAGAGGTGCCAGTAGGGCTGGGGGAACAAAAGGAGTTGGGCAGAGTTACCCTGGAGCCTGTGTGTTCGTCCTCCCTCCCCTTTCCAGGAGAAAGGGCTCGGTCTCAGCTCAGCGACTGGCCTGCCCAGTGGCCTCAAAGTGCTCACCTCTCTGCAAAATGAAAGGGTTGAATTGGCATTGGGTCACTTCTAATTTCTGAAGCCTAAAAGAAGCTCCTCTTTGCCGAGGCTGAGTTCAGCGACTCTCCTCCAGTCACATTCCATTTGTGTCAAACTTTGTCCTCCTTTTTGGGCCACACCATGCAAATCCCAGATTCTGTGGTCTTACAGAGCCAGTTTTGATGCCAGGTGAGTTTGGGTTCAAGAACTCGTCCCGTCTCTTACTGACGCTACTGGAAGCATGACCGTGGCAGCAAGGCAGATGCTGGAGCTGCTCTTGCTAACGTGGCTGATGTTCTTGGCACAGGTGACGTGGGAACCACAGCCTCTGAGGCTAACCAGGAGCCACAGCTGATGGTGCTGGAGCTTTGACTAGTAGAAGAGGTCCTTTCTTCCTCCAACACTCAGCCATGCATCAGTGCATCTCACTACTGGAATCAAACAGGACTCTGCTAGCATGGGAGTAAGGAGAGGTCATTTATAGGGAGTAAGGACATGCAGTTTGTAGGCTTCTAGCCCCCATGACACAAAAGAGTTCTAAAAGGGTGGTTGTGGGGCAGAGTCCCAATAAGGCAAATGCAATAAACTCATAAATTGTGAGATGCTGTCAGCACATTTCATGTCAGCACCTGTGCACTGGCTCCTTCGCCTGGAAGATTCTTTCCCCAGATGTCTGCATGACCCACACCTCCCTCACTTCCTTTAGGTCTCTATTGAAATTGCATATTCTCAAAAACATCTCCCCCAGCTGCCGTAGCTCAGTGTCCCCTGTTCTCACTGCCACTTACCCTGATTTATTTTTCTTTTTAGCCCTCATTATGACCTGAAATGATATGTTTATAAATTAATTTGCTTAGTATCACTCTCCTCCGTGAGAATGAAAAGCTCCATATGAGGAGGGACACTTTTCCTGTTTTACTTACTGCTGAAACCCCAGCACCTAGAGCAGTGCCTGGCATACAGTAGGCATTTACTTACTAAATAATTGTTGCATGAATAAAGAAAACCAAAGTATACCAAAGGCTAAGTACAGACTGTAGCATGCTGCTGCTTAAAGTTCTGTGGTACATTCTTGGAGGTGTTTATAGCAATCAGATGGAGACTTACTTGCTGTGGGAACATGAAGCAATTTCACCCAGAGGAGAAGCAGGCATGGAGAAAGAGAGAGAGAGCGCACCATTTTTACAAGGGAATATTTCAGACCATTGCTTTGGGCCTTCTGTGATGGTTCTGTCTTGATAGTTTCTACCTCTGTTCTGGAGAGGTTTCCTCAGGATAGAGATTTTCCAAGTCAGGCAAGGCATATATATATATATATACACATATATATACACACACACGTGTGTGTGTGTGTGTGTGTGTGTGTGTGTGTGTGTGTGTGTATATGTCATTCTCATTTCTCATTTCAGGTCTCCCTGCAGTCACTCTCCATGTGGCAGGGAAGGCTATCCAGGCAGAGATATTTGAAAGTGTTCTGGGAGGGAAAGAACCAGACTGTCAAATGTTTACAAAGTGTTCAGTGAAGATGCAGCCTCTTCATGTTTACAGAGGCCCCAGTCCAAAGCAGTTTTAGCTAAACACGGAGACCAACAATGCACTCTACAAACCTTTCTACAAAGTCAAATCCCAAGTACTAGGAACTGAGGTTAGGGTTCACAGAGAACTGTCTTTTGGTATATAATGCATGCTCAATAAATATATGTTGAATGAAGGAACAAACCGATGAAGCCTTCTTAAAACCCAGGTAGAGGGCGTCCTCAATCTATGCAGTGGTGTGAGAGGAGGCAGGAGTGGGGCTTGTCCTGTGCCAAGGCCCTGGGGCATAGAGCTGCATTCTGTTGGCTCACCCACTGTGGCATTCTCTGAGTCTTAAGAGATTTGTGTTCTTACCCCCACTTTACAGATGAGAAAATAGAGGCTTGGCAGGTTGGCATAACCCGGCAAAGGTCACCCAGTTAGCAAGTGGTGAGACCAGTTCCTGAACTGAAACTCACCTGGCAACAAAGCTGGCTCTATAAGACCACAGAATCTGGGATATGCATGGTATGACCCAAAAGGGACAAAGTTTAACACAAATGGAATGTGACTGGAGGAGACTAGCTGAGCTAAACCAGGGCGAGGAGCTTCTTTTAGGCTTCAGAAATTAGAAATGAGCCAATGCCAATGCAACCCTTTCATTTTGCAGAGGTGAGCACTTTGAGGCCACTGGGCAGGCCAGTGGCTGAGCCGGGACCGAGCTCTTTCTCCTGGCCCAAGGTCCACTCTTCTTGTCATCACCCCTCCCCATGCCCCCAACGGAGCAGGAGCTTTGGGCCAAGTTCAGGGGAAGGCCTGCCTGCTCAGACCCCTTCAGTGCAGTGATGCATCTGATGGTGACTCGATTTGTTTCTAGCCTGCTAGTCAGTCCCCGCCCTTAGCCTTCTGCTCCCAGGTCAATGGCTTATTGGCGCAAGGGTGCAAATAGCTCTTCCAATTCCTTCTATTTAGCATATGGGAGGCAAAGCTGTTCAGATGCGTGGCCATGGGTGGTCTTCACCTTGGAGATGAAGAACCTGGAAGTTAAAGATCACGTGGCCTTGCCCAGGCCACACATTAGGGGCCTCTTTCTCCTCATTTTCACAAGGATTATTGACTTCTTCCACTTTATAGAAAATTCAGTACAAAATCAAGGCAGCTGGCAGTGCAGTTGTGTGTGTGTGTGCGCGCAGTGTATGTGTATGTTTATGTGTGTATATATGTGCTGATATGGTTTGGCTGTGTCCCCACCCAAATCTCATCTTGAATTGTAGCCCCCATAATCCCCACATGTTGTGGGAGGGTCTCGGTGAGAGATGATTGAATCATGAGGGGGGGCGGTTTCCCCCATGCTGTTCTCATGATAGTGAGTGAGTTCTCATGCAATCTGATGGTTTTATAAGTGTCTGACGTTTTCCCTGCTGGCCCTCATTCTCTCTCCTGCTGCCTTGTGAAGAGGTGCCTTCTGCCATGATTGTAAGTTTCCTGAGGCCTCTACAGCCATGTGGAACTCTGAGCTAATTAATCCTCCTTTCTTTATAAATTACCCAGTCTCGGGTATTTCTTTATAGCAGTGTGAGAATGAACTAATGCATGGGTGTATCTGTGTGTATGTGTGTATCTCTGTGTATAAGTGCATATGTGTATGTGTTTATGTGTGTACATATATGTGTGTATATGCATACGTGGTTATATATGTAAAACTGTGTGTATATGTGTATGCGTGTGTGTATGTGTGTTTATAGACTAAACCCAGGGTCCTAGAAGAAAGAAGATCCCTATGGAATTTAACAGAGCTACCAAGCGATAACACAGGAGCCTAGATTTTTGGAGCCAAGTTGCTTACGTTCTTATCCCTGCATTTCCATTTTCTAGCTATGCATGGCTTTAGCATGGTTTCCCTGTCTGTGGTACGAATCTCATTAGATTGTTTTGAACATTTAAATGACTTAATTCACACAAAGAGCTTACCACTTTACATAGAAATTGACTAGATTGCAAGAAGTATTTCCATATTTTCCAGAAAGAGGCACTAAATTACTCTCTAAGCTTCCTGGTAGCCAGGGCAAGAGAAGGAACTGGTTTCTCCACACATTCTCCCTTTATAAGTAGCAGGTCAACTTACCAGAAGAAACATGTAGTCAACTCTCAAAGTCATGTATTACAAGGGGCCCTCCACGGGTGGTACTGGGATGCATAACAGACAGGTTTTGAACTAAAGTTAAAACAACTGCAAAAGATCTCTCTCTATGGTTTATTTCCTTAGAGGATCCTCAGGAGAGCAGAAGGAGACTGAACTGCAGCCTGCGGAAGGCCATTGTAATACAGTCTGAGTTGTCAGGAACCTTCCAGAGCCACCACTCACTCAACATCCACATACTCATTGAGTTTCTGTTGAATACTGGGCACCATGTTAAGCCCTGGGGATAAAATATGGGGCAAAACCAGACAGGGCCACTGAGTGCCCAAGCACGGGGTCAGCCAGGGACCTTGACAGGACAGAAACCAGGTGCCCCGTAGATGAGTGTGGAGTTGCCCTGGACCAGGAGCTGCAAAGGGAGGAGCTGAGAACACTAAGTGGATTAACAGGGGGAGTTCAGGGAGAGCTTCCTGGAGAAGGCGGCAGCTGAGCTGGTAGATGAGTTGGCATGAACTCAGTGAAGGGAGACAGAGAGGAAACCCATTCATAAATGGAGGGTTGACCATAAGCCCATGAATACATGTGGCTGGCTGGGCAGATGCTGACCAGGGAGGATGCCTGGTTTTGGTCATTGTTTATTTGGGGTTTGTAAGGTTGGTTGGTTTGGGGTGTTTTTTGAGACGGAGTCTCGCTGTGTTTCCCAGGCTGGTCTTGAACTTCTAGGCTCAAGCAATCCTCCTGCCTTAGCCTCCCAAGTACCTGGGATTACAGGCACAAGCCACCACACCTGGCTCTGTTTATTTATTTCTGACAAGTGCTTCCACTGTTGCTTCCACCTCCCACAGCTGTTGTTCGTAGGGGATAATCCCTGGACTTATCACCACATATCCACCATGTCACCTGATTCTTACAAGTAACCTCCTCCAAACCCAGAGCATCCCTCCATAAATGTTGGTAGTCTTGTTCATGTTGATATTGACTCTAATTCCTTACAAAAGGGAACTGAGATTTTAGCTGTCAAGTAACTTCCCAAGTCACACAAGGACCCTGTGGGCACAGGGGTGAAACGTCAGCTAAGGGACTTCATCCCTCTGAGCCTCAGTTTCCTTGTCTGTTAAATGCAATGAGAGCACTGAGCGTCAGGGGTTTTATGAGGCTCCCACAGTTCCTGCATCAAGCCCCACCGACTCAAGTGGTAGTGAGTCATGTCTTTCTCTCACTAGAGACCTCCTGGGAGCAGAAACTGTTCCTTGTTCTTCCCTTAACACAGTGGATCTTTTCACCCCATCCCAGGTGCACAGCAAGCTCTCGCAAGCTGCTAGATAATGGAAATGAGCTGAACTTGGCTCTTTAGCCTCTCAGCCCTGAGGTTTCTTTTGAGGTGTGTGGAAAGAAAGATCAGACAGATCCAGATCGGAGCGTGAACTCCTCACTCTTCACCTGGGCAACCTTTGGCACATTTCCTCACCTCCCTGAAGCTCAGTGGACTGAAACGCACTCACCTTGAAGGGCTGTTTCTGTAAGACACCTTGCACAAAGCCTGGCACACAGTAGGTACACAATAACCCTTAGCCTCTTCTTCCCTGCTCAGTGTCTCTTGACTCTTCTTGAATAAAGTTGAATCTGTAATTGGGGCAAGATCTGATTATGTAACAGCTCCCTCTCCCAACCCAGGAGTGTGCCATGCTACCCAGAGAGTTTGGTTTTTTTTTCCCCCCAATTGGGAAATGCAATTTCTCATTCCTCTTTCAAGTTCTTTGGAGTTAGTGATTAGAACATGGCTAGGAATATGCATGAGGTGTGAGCCATAGAAAGGCCTCTTACTTTCAAGTTGAAGAGAGAATGTGGGGAACATGCACTCAGAGGGTAGGGCTTGGATGAACTATTGTTAAATGACTTGGAGAGTCAAGAGAATGAACTCCTCTGAGACAGTTACCTTCCATAAGCTCATGTATTTTTTAAAGGGGCTGATAGATAGCAATTTCCCAGGCCATTTGCTCTCTCTCCAAGGGCAGCCAGTTTAAACTGGAGGTGTCAACTCTGTCCCCTCCCACCCTACGGGTGACATTGCCCCATCTCCTCCCAATCATCTACACAGCCTGTATACATCTGAGGTTCTGGGCTTGCTTTAGAGACCCTGTTGTTCATCTTCCTCTCCAATGCCTGGGTCCCTTCCACAATATGCTTGACAGGTGGTCACCAGGCTTCTCTCGCACACCTTCAGGGATGGGGAACTCTCTGCTCAAAAAAACATGTTCGTCCTTGGACACATCCATCAGGCAGTTCTTCCTTGTGGTCCCACACATCAGAGCTCTTGCCTGGGGCCTTGTTCTGACGTCAGAGCCAAGGAAAGCAAATCCAATCCAGGCGTCTCCTCTTGGGAGACTCCCTTCTCCAGACTAGACATCTGCAAATATGAGTAGGGCTCATGACCTTCATCCAGCATGGTGTGAGCAACTCTGCATTCTAGACGCAGAGGAAAACCAGCCTCTTCCATGAAGCACCTGCCGCGAGCCTTACCTAAGGCAAGCGCTGCCCCGAGCTGACAGGACTGTGAGGACAGGACCCAGCACAGGTGTGGCCACTTACCAGACACAGCACACGCCCAACACTGCACTACAGGCAATTGCAAGTTTAGCACCAATTCTGTGACATGTTGGAAGCACAGAGAGGACTTTCTGGCTCTCCCTCCCGCCCTCTTTTCCACCCTGGGCCTGTGAGGAGCTACCTTTCCTTCCACTCATCTTTAGGGGAAGACCTGGCATCTGCTGAACTTGCAACACAGATCTCCGTCTTGCTCTGATGAAAGTGATGGTGAAGGGAAGGTTGGGTGAAGGCCAGAGAGTGGATGAGTGTCTTTCAATTTCAGATGAGATTGAGAGAGAGGGGAGGAAAGGTGGAAGGGAGGCAGGAGAGGGGAGGAAAGGTGGAAGGGAGGCAGGAGAGGGGAGGAAAGGTGGAAGGGAGGCAGGAGAGGGGAGGAAAGGTGGAAGGGAGGAAGGAGAGGGGAGGAAAGGTGGAAGGGAGGAAGGAGAGGGGAGGAAAGGTGGAAGGGAGGAAGGAGAGGGGAGGAAAGGTGGAAGGGAGGCAGGAGAGGGGAGAGGAGAGAGACAGGCAGGATTGGAGGGGAGGACAGCATTCCAAAGCTCTGAAGGGTCTGATTCCAAGTTCCCGTCATGGTCTGAATGTTTGTGCTCCTTCCCCACCCCTAATTTCTGTCTGGAAGACTCAGCTCCCCAGAGTGATGGTCTTTGGAGGGGAGTCTTTGGAAGTGAGGAGGGCTGGATGAAATCATGCGAGTGGTGCCTCCTGAGAAGTGAGAAGGCTGCGTCTGCAGCCAGGAAGACGCTCTCACCAGGGAACTGACTCTGCGGACACCCTGGTCTTGAACTTCTAGCCTCCAGGACTGTGAAGCCTGTTGTCTAAGCCACTCATCTGTAGTATGATGTTGTAGCAGCCCCAGCTGGCCGAGCTTCCGGGAAGCGTTGCTGGACATTGGGGAAATGATGGCTTCTGGAGCCCCGGTGCGGGTTCTAAGCCTAGTTCCTCCACTCCCCTGCTGAACGACAGGACTAGCCCCTTCTAGTGTCCCCCTCACACCCTCCCTCTGCCCACTGTAATTTCAGCCCCGCTGTGGCAGACAGTCCATGTGGGCTCAGGTATGGGCCAATGTTTGCCCACCTTAAGCACAGTAAGTGCCTCTCCAAATGCTCAGGCCCTCTCCATGGCCAGGAAGCTGCTCAGACATCTGCAGCGCACTGTAGACTTTCAGGGAGTTAATACCCCTGGGGGCAGGAGCTGGCAGATGAATGCCCCAGCCTCCCCTGTGAGACAGTTCTGGAGATATTCCAGAACTACTCAGAAGCCCCGCAGAACTGATGCCCTTTGCCCATAGAAGTCTCCACGAGACGCACCTTGGGCTGCCTCGCTCTCCAGCCTGTAAACTTCCCACCCCCAGCGTGTGTCTCAGGCTCTGCTGCGAGGGCATAGTGTCCCTGCCCATGGGCAAGCTTCTCCCATGTTCTCACCTGCAAAGTAGGAATACTGACTGTGTCTACTTCAGGGGACAGTTATATGAGAATTAAATGAATAAGGGTGCATAAAACACAAGGGAACCCTTAGCAAGTGGTGGCCAATGTTATTGCAATGTGGATAGCCCAAAAATGAACCTCATGAAACAGATGTAGCTCCAAACGGAAGCTACATCAAGCCTGGTTGAACTTGATGAAGCGGCTTCAACCTGTAATCCCATCCATCAGGAATGAAGTGTTTTTGGAGGTGAAAATGCAGGCTAGTGAACTTCCATCTTCCTTAGTATCAACCACTGTCCTTGCTGAGTAGTAAGAAGATGTTGCCTTTTTATATTTTAACAATAATCATTTAACAAAACCTACTGAAACTTTTCTTTTGGAATATTTTTAAACAGAAAAATTTTTTTTTTAACTGCCTGCAAGTTTTTCTTTTTGAATGTGCAGATCCGAGACTTTTTTGTTTGTTTGTTTGTTTTTGAGACGGAGTCTTTCTCTGTCACCCAGGCTAGAGTACAGTGATACAATTTCGGCTCACTGCAACCTCCACCTCCCGGGTTCAAGCGATTCTCCTGCCTCAGCCTCCCGAGTAGCTGGGATTACAGGCACCTGCCACCACGCCCAGCTAATTTTTTGTATTTTTAGTAGAGATGGGGTTTCACCATATTGGCCAGGCTGGTCTCGAACTCCTGACTTCAGGTGATCTGCCTGCCTCGGCCTCCAAAAGTGCTGGGATTACAGGCGAAAGTCAGTGCTCCCAGCTGAGATACAAGAGTTTTTATTGGTAGCCTGTGTACATAACTTTGTCTACCAAAGCACGTGACAGACACATCTCTTTTTATGGAACAGTTTCTTATAAAAGGTTGCTACTTTCTCACTCCTGTTAAAATGTCATCTGTATCCTGAAGCAACAGATTGACTCCATGTTGAATTTTGACATCTCTGTGAAGCAGTGTACTGTCAGTGGTCGCTGAGGCTAGCTGTGGGCTTGCACCTGGAGTTGAGATGGTGGGTTCCACTATTGATTGTCCTGTCTGTCTTTGTGTGAGCGTTGTTAGTTTTACCTTTAATTCGTGGTTTCTTTGGGGGATTTGTTTTTTTCCTTGAGATGAGGTCTCGCTATGTTGCTGAGGCTGGCCTCGAACTCCTGGGCTCAAGAGATCCTCCTACCTCAGCCTCCCAAAAAGATTAGCTGGAACTACAGGCATGTACTACTGTACTCAGCTTTGGGGGATTCTTTACAAGCCAGCTGTACATTCATTAGGGTTAATTCAATTCAAACCATATACTACCATTCCCAAATCTGCTAACTGGTAAACTGCACAAGTAAACAGCAATATATCAAAAGACAGATCAAAGGCTTCTGCACCCTGTCAGCTTCTGCACACAGTGGAGCTCTGCTCCCCACTCACACAGGCCATGTGAAGGCTCCAGGTTCAGTCCATAACAAAATGTTATAAAACTGTAAATAGGAACTCCAATATCTCCTGCTACACCCCTTCGTACATACCCTACTTTGGATCTGACTGCTGTGGGTAATAAAAAGACACTGAACCTAAGTTAAAAACTCAATGACTTCCTCCTCTTAAATTCCATTAGTAGTTGGAAAAATAAATGCTTTGATGAAATCTCCTATTTTTAGAAGCATGAGGCCTGCACTGTGTAAGAGAGAACAAGCTCAGTGCCACTCTGGGCATGCAACTTATACGAGGCTATTGCCCTGTGCGTCACGTGAAGTCCCTTTGCCTTTCTAATCCCAGGCCCCTGATCACAAGAGGGAAGAGGTCTCCAGGTTGTTCTGCACTTTGCTCTAGCAGGAGGCGATAAAGTGTGACTGCTGCCCTAACAAAGTGCCATGCGTTGGTGGCTTAGAACAACAGAAATGGGGCCGGGCGTGGTGGCTCGTGCCTTGTAATCCTAGCACTTTGGGAGGCCACGTCGGGTGGATCACCTGAGGTCAGGAGTTCGAGACCAGTCTGACCAACATGGTGAAACCCCATCTTTACTAAATACAAAAAATTAGCCAGGCATGGTGGCAGATGCCTGTAATCTCAGCTACTTGGGAGGTTGAGGCAGAAGAATCACTTGAATCTGGGAGGCAGAGGTTGCAGTGAGCTGAGATTGCACCATTGCACTGCAGTCTGGACAACAAGAGCGGAGCTCTGTCTCAACAACAACAACAACAAAAAACAAAAACAAACAAACAAAACAAGAACAACAGAAACAGAAATGGATTCCCTCACAGTTCTGGAGGCCAGAAGTCCAAGGTCCAGGTGCCAGCAGGGCCATGCTCTGGCTTCCGATGGTGACCAGCAGTCCTTGGCGCTCCCTGGCTTGCAGCTGCATCACTCCAACCTCTCCTCTGTGATCACAAGCTTGCCTTCCCTGTGTGTATCTATCTGTGTCTCCTCCTCTTGTAAGGACAAAAGTCATATTGGATCCAGAGTCCATCCTACTACAGTATGACTTCCTCTTAACTTACATCTTAATTATATTGGCAAAGGTCTTATTTCCAAGTAAGTTCACATTCACAGGTACCAGGGGTTAGGACTTCAGCATATGTTTATGAAGACACAATTCAACCCACAACAGAAGATTATAGCATCTTGTACCCACTGCCAGGCTAAAGGTGAAAGGGAGAGGGAGAATGTAGCAAGTACCCCACAGTGATAGCATATATATTCATAATGCTCCTTGCTCATCAAAAGCCAGGTACTGTTCTGAGGACTTCATGTGTGCCAACATTGAACACTGGTTACAACACCAATGCTATTATGTTTATTTTACAGACAGGGAAACTGAGGCATGGAAACATTAAGTAATTCACCTGGTATCATACTAGATGGAAAATGATGCAGCCAGGATTTGTTTGCATTGGTGAGCACCCATTGGCCCCGAGACAATGTGTGTTTGCATTAGTGAGCACCCATTGGCCCCAAGACAATGTGTGTTTGCATTAGTGAGCACCCATTGGCCCTGAGACAATGTGTGTTTGCATTGGTGAGCACCCATCGGCCCGAGACAATGTGTGTTTGCATTGGTGAGCACCCATTGGCCCTGAGACAATGTGAAGCCTAGGTTTCTCCAGCTCCAAGGCCTGCCCTCTCCCACCGTACCACAATGTCCCTTAAGTGGCCCTTGCTCAGGAGGCACTCCCAGGGCGGGCTCAGCAGGTGTACAGACACCTGGAGGGGTCTCCAGGCCAGGATGACACCTGTGCTAACAGCGTGGCTCTCTGAGGACCCTGAGGGAGGCTGGCAGGCTCAGTCTCATCTCCTTGCAGTCGTGTGTGGGCCACCCCCACATGCATCAGTGTCTGTCACTCTGCTGTGCTCTGAAGGTGTCTGAGGACCACGGGGAACCTGCCATTGGAAAACCACACCATGCCCGGAAGAGTAGGGAGAACGCGGAGCAGATACTGGCCCCCTGCTGATTCAATTTGGTTGACATCTAGCATAATTTTCCTCTGTTCCTGTTTGCTCAGCCTGCCCCCGCTTCCGTGTTTATAACATGCTTCTTCTCCTTCCCTGTCACCTGAGTCTTGATTTTTACTATTTCATTCAAAACACATGGGTTGGATGTACATTCTATGTCAGAC
Organism: Macaca nemestrina; assembly: GCF_043159975.1. Lineage (NCBI taxonomy): Eukaryota > Metazoa > Chordata > Mammalia > Primates > Cercopithecidae > Macaca > Macaca nemestrina. The sequence continues at coordinate 187,631,918 of NC_092127.1, forward strand.
TCCACAGAGAGAAAATAAAAATAATAATAATTGTTTAGTGAACACCAATTACATGCCAACACTTAATACATATTGATTTTATTCCCCAAAACAACCTCATAGGTAGGTGTTTTTGATTTCTGTTTTGTGGAAGAACAAGCATGGGGCAGAGAGAATAGGTGACTAGTCCGGGGTCTCCTAGCAGAGACAGGGCTGGGTGTGAAGCCCAGGTTGCTCCGACTCCAAGGCCCACCGCTTTCCATGGTACCACAGCATCCCTTAAATGGCCCCTGTTCAGGGGGCGCTCCCAGGGGTGGGCACAGCAGGTGTGCAGACAGAACACTCCACACAACAGTGAAAGTGCCCAAGAGAGACAGACACAGGTGCAAGGGCGACCCAGATGAGAGGGTGACAGTGATTAGCCATCATGGGGACAGGGAAGGTCTCCAGAAGATGTGACTGCTGAGGGGATCCTCGGAAAAGGATGTCCTAGGCAGGCAACAGTGGCAGGGTGTTCTGGGCACAAGGAACAGCACGAGCAGGGCCCAGAGGCCAGGCTGTGGGGTATGTGGGATGGAGGACGAGTGCCTTTTCCAGGGCAGCAGCCAAGAGAGATGGGGGGAGCCTCCAGACGCCACAGGGACTGTGGGAGGAGGCTCTGCATGGAAGATGAGAATTTGGACTGGATCCTGCTGGCCGGGGCAAGACAGCACAGGTTTGTGTGCAGAAGAGCGGCCCAGTCGTCCTCCTGGGGATTAGCCTGGGGATAATGAGCCCAGCAGGGCGAGCCTGAGACCTAAAGTAAGGCAGGCCTGGGCTCAGGCAGAGAGGAGCACATGGACTCTAGACGCTGAAGGGGCTTAGTCACTAGATCAGACAAATCAGACACGGAAGGCAGTGTCTGGGTTATGTGACCACAGGCATCTAGTTTAGGTGACTTTGTGATTGTTGTCAGGTGCCCCCAAAGCCTGAGTCAAGGTTTTGAGGATGGGAAGTTTATTTGAGAGGTGACTCGAGGAAGCACCACTTGCCCAGCTGGGAAATGAGACAGGGAAGTGGAGGGTGCAATTGAGGAAGCACCACTTGCCCAGCTGGGAAATGAGACAGGGAAGTGGAGGGTGCAATTGAGGAAGCATCACTTCCCCAGGTGGGAAGTGGGACAGGGAAGCGGAGGAGGCATTGAGGTTCATCAGTGAGCAGGTGTCAGCTGTGGGCAACTGGGACCCCACCCCCCCCCCCAGTCACCTCTGGGGCACAGCGTAGAACTCACTCAGGTGTCTGCGAGGAAGCTAGGTATACCTCTGTTAACATCAGCTTTGTCATTAAGTGAGGCCTGCTCCTGGGGGTGTTAACTGCTGAGGGCTGAGCACACACCTGTGCCCAGGGAAAGCCGCAGACAGAGAGGCACAGGTGCCAGGCATAGGAAGCTGTCCATGTGCAGGAGAGACTTAGGTGGCATGCAGCACCTGCTACAGGGACACAAGGAACACGTGTCGCAAATTAAAGCACCAGGTTCTCTCTTTGTTCCTTGTTGGTCATAAGATAATGAGGCTGGACCAGAGGATGGGACAATCTGGGTTGGTTTTTTTTTAAATCACCATATGCCCAGCTCCCAAGGCCCATGCCTGGCACCTTTGGGGCGCTCAGAACTATTGGTCTTGCCATCCCTTGTGACCTGTAGGCAGGAACTTCATCCCCGTGCAAACACTCAAGGCCCTCTTTGGCTTGCTCCTCCGTTGTCATCCAGCCAGGAAAGCATCAGAGAAGGCTTCCTGGAGGTGTCAGAGATAAGGTTCAAAGAACGAAGCGAGTAGCCAGGTGCAGAAAGGTCAAAAGAACATTCCAGATTGAGGAAAGAGCCAGAGGTGCAGATGAATGTGTCAGGTTTCCGCCCCAGCTGAGGCCCGAGGAGGTTGGGTGGATGGACAGGTAGCTGAAAAAACACCTGGGGGGCTGTAAGCAGGTGAATATGGTTTGACTCAGCAGCTCTCTCATCAGCAGCTCTCTCAGCAGCAGCTCTCTCATCAGCAGCTCTCTCATCAGCAGCTCTCTCATCAGCAGCTCTCAGACACTGTCCATTCTGTCTCGGCTGCTCGAGCCGGCCACTCCCACCTCAGCTGCACAGCTAGCTCTCTCTCGCCTTCAGGGTCAGCAGCTTAACTCTTTCTCTCTCTGGGCACGAGCGCGAACTGTGCCATGCCGTGCTGTGCTGAACCCTGCCCTGGCTCCCCTCTGTCCATCTGCAAGATGGACGGCTCTGGTTATCTCGCTCTTTCTCTGGGCACCAGCAGCTGCACAAGAGTCATGTGGAGCCATGCCCAAGAGCCCTGTACAGTGTCAGCAGGGCAGTTATACCTTCCCAAATGATAGTGGCTCCAAACCAAGTATGAACTTACAGAAACAGGTTATATAACAAGTGGAGTATGCACCTGCGCACCTAAACTCACTCAGTCATTCTGGCCCGGATGTTTACCTCGGCCTATTCCTTGACCAAAGCACACCCATGTACCTTACAGAATGTATCTTGCTTTACCCTAGTGTCAGGAATAGGAGACGACTTTCCATCCTTCTGCTTCCTGCCCGGAGTGCCCCTGCCTTCTCTGGCAGCCTGAAACGCCCCCTCCTTGGTGCCCCCTCAGGACTCCAGCTCAGTCTTCTGTGTTTGCTATTTTCAAAAGAATATCTGTGAGCCCTCAGCCAGAAAGGGTACGTGTGGAATAGTGAGGACCCCAAGCCCAAATCCCAACAGGCCGTTGTTAGGAGTGATTGAAAATAGTGAGAGAGTCATGGAGGGGTGGGGGGCGGGCTTACTTGGCAGTTAGGGAAATAGAAGTCTGGCCCGCTTGGGCCAGGGTCCTGCAGGGCACTCAAGAGGCAGGGGCTGAAGGGTGTGGGAGGCCCCGGCAGGTAAGTCCTTGGTGCAGGTTTGGGTTCTCCCGGAAGCAGGTCTGAGAACAAGTTAGGAGTGCCAAAGTTTCAATGGAGAGTAACACCTGGGAAGTGACAAGGATGGGGGAAGAATTGGGCAGGAGGAGCTATCAGGCCACAGTGCCCCTGGCAAAGTCTCAGCAAGACCAAGGGAGAGCTCTGGAGAAACTTGTGCATTGCAGGAGGTCCCCCACTGGGCAGAAATGGCTGGGCCCTTGGACAGCCTCCTTGCTCCTTCATAGGCTGGGGGTCACTCTGAAACAGTGTCACCCACTTTATGAACATATATACAATAGGAGGGTTGAAGCTTTAAGACAAGATCAGAATTTTTTTTAATTTTAATTTTTAAGTTCCAGGATACACGTGCAGGATGGGCAGGTTTTTTACATAAGTAAACGTGTGCTGTCGTGGTTTGCTGCACCCATCAACCCATCGCCTATTTTTTCTAATGCTCTCCCTCCCCCTACTCAGCCCCCCAACAGGCTCCGGTGTGTGTTGTTCCCCTCCCTGTGACCAGGTGATCTCATTGATCAGCTGCCACTTATAAGTGAGAACACGTGTTCATGCATTAGTTTGCTGAACACTGTTCACAGTAGCAAAGACATGGAATCAACCCAAATACCCATCAATGATAGACTGGATAAAGAAAATGTGGTACATACACACCATGGAATACTATGAATCCATAAAAAGGAATGACATCATGTCCTTTGCAGGGACTTGGATGGAGCTGGAAGATAGGAAATTTTAAGAGAAAGAAGAGAGATTTTTTTTGGTTCAGGAAATTCTGTTAAGGGCTAAACACTGAATTTGTCTGAGAGCTTCCTGGCAGCCATGGTGAAAAGAGGAAAAAAAACATAGGTTATGAAGTTATCCTTATTTTATAATAGAAAATATGCAGGTCATGAAGGAAAGAAATGGTTTTCTACCCCAAAAGTCTAGAGTTATTTTATCACATGGATGTTGCATTTTGAACTTTGAGGAAATAGTAGAAATATTATACTTAGTGCATGAAACAGAAATGTTGCTCATTCAGCTGCTTTTCTCATTTACCCTTAATAAATGCTGGGGAAAGCATTAATTTATAGTTCATAAAAAAAGACATTCTGAAGCAGTTTTTAGTACTCTGCTGGAAATAACACTCCAAAGCCTTTGGAAGGGTACTTGCTTCTTGGAGAATCTGGAGCAAGTTTAATGGCATTTGCTTAAGAAGAGCATTTTCACATACCCTGAGGGGCAGAGCCTGTTTTAGGGATGCTGCCTGCTGTGTCTGGAATGGACTGTCCTCAGGAGCCATCACAATAGCCACCTTTCCCTGCAGGAGGAAGAAAGATCAGAGCACTGAGTATAGGCATCTGTGTCCGAAAGTGCCCCATGATCTGATTATTGTGCTTTCAGGGGTCTAATCAGTCAGCCCGCCTTCAAGCATACATTCATAGAGGTTTGAACAATTAAGGTCTTCATTTAAAAAAAAAAAATACAGATTCTCTGAGGCTAGAAGTTTGCAGTGTTCAACATGGAAAAGGCATAAATCACGAGGGTGGGTTTGAGTCTTGGGAAGATTCACTCTTTGGGACTATTTCCACTCAAGTTTTCTTGTATTTCAGAGGGTCTCATGGAAAGGGCCTTACAGTCATTAAGCTCAATCCTTCTTTCCACAATAGTGTGGACTGCAGGGCATCCTGGCCAAGTGACATCCTACCGCTCTCAGGACACCTGTGATGAGGGTGAACGCATGAGCCAGGGAAACAGGAGGCGCTTAGTGAATATTCAGCAAACGAGCTTCAGTGAGGGAAGCTCCAAGCCATGGTTGAATGTATATGATATCATGCAATTATTACAACAGCCATTGGAGGCAGGAATGATAACAAAAGATGAACAGGGGCACAGCTGCCCAATGCTATAGATGGATTTGAACTCTGGGTGTGCTCTACCTTGCGTTGGAGACAGTCAAGACACCCCCGTTCTCAGCTTTTCTCCCAGCCAGCTGGGTGGTTGGGCAAATCATGGCATCTCGCTGCACCTCTGTTTTCCCATTTTTAAACACGGGCTTTGGATTCCATAGTTTCAAAGGCCCTTGCCAAGTTCCACCCCCAGCTAAGGTATGTGGCTGGGTGGTGGGACCCGTCCCTGTAGGGCCCAGCATTAGACACGATGGACACTCTAATCCCTGCTGAAAGTCCACGTGTGCCTCTGTTTGCAGCTTCCAGACGTTTTTGGGTAAGGCAGATGTTTCCCGAGAAGTAGAGGAGGTCCTGGCTGAGAGCCGCAAACATCTGTCTGGTGTCTGTGCTGGAGCTGCTGAGAGCTGGCTACGTCCACTGGCAGGTGGTCACCGTGATTGTCACCATGGCCTGCTACCAGCTCTGTGGCCTCAACACGGTGAGTCCTGGGGCCCGGTGGGCATCCTCACATGACTGGAGGGATCAGAGGGCGGGGAGATTCAGGGCTTGGGCCCTGGATGCCCAGGTTCAAGTCTCAGCTCTGTCATCACCACAAACTCTATGCTGTTAGGCAACCATGTAATTTGACTGATCCTCCTCAGTTTCCTCATCTGTAAAATGGGATCGCATAATATGGAAAGACACAATCCATGCAAAGTGTTCAGGTCAGCCGCTGGCCACAGAAATATCCCATAATAAATGCTAGCACTAATTATCCCTAGACATGTCTAAAAGTCATAGTTCTTTAAAAAACGGATATTAGGAAGTCGGAAGTGAGAGACACTGAGATGATTTTAATAAAAGTACTCTTGGCTGGGTTGTCTTCAACTCACAACTTTGGCTTGAAAAAAACCTCAAGGCTTTAAGTAAGAAATGCTCTGGGGCTTGAGCTGCCATGGGCCGGGAAGTCTGAGGAGGTCTCTCCATGAGGTTCCCCAGACGCTTGGATGTTCGCAGCAGTCTCCTCTGCCTTGAGGGCACTCGAAGGTGGAATTCCTGGTTGGAGACTTAGGGAGGCAGAGTCTGGATCTTTATTGTTATTGTTGCTTCGGACAAATGGAGTGGGTTGCCTCTAGGGGTGGTGAGCTCCCCATCTATGGAGGTGTGCAAACAGGCTGGCCGACCACTTGGCAGGGGAGTGTAGAGGAGATTCTTGCATAAAGCATCCAAACTGCCTCTGAGGTCACTCATGTCACTTGAGAGGAGACTGGCTGAACCCAGAGGGAGGGAGAAGAGGCAGCTGCCAGCACCCTTCTGAAGAGCCCCAAGTAAGACAGCTTGCATTTATACTAAATAAGCATGAGCCCAGCACCCCCAAAGGTGGGCAGGGAGGGCGTTTGGGGGTGTCTAGGGAAGATGAAGTGAAGGGGAGTCATTCCTGTCCAGAGAAGAAAAAACAGCAGCATAGAAAGCTGCAACCACAGTGTTCCACCTCCTTTCCACAACTGTTGGTTCTATTTTCGGAAACACTAGGATGAAATGAGATCACCTTGCTTTTTGCTTTTACCTTTCTCCTTGGTCTGGTTAAAGTCAGCAGACTGAGCAGGTGCCTGGGTCAGTGGCTCTACCTACATTAACCGAGTGATCCTGGGAGAGTCCTGCTGTCTCTTCCTGTTGACGAGACCGAGGTTGTGCCAGACAGTCTCAAGGAGGCGCTCCTTGTTCTCGGAGAGTAGAGAGAGGAAATGAATCATTTCTTAAAGCTAACGCCTGAAGTCTTGAAGACTGAATATGGAACCTGTAGTGAATGAGGCATTTACATTGAGAACCATGACAGTTCTAAACAGAATTCACTTCTCCACAGGGACATCATTTTCCTATTTGCATCCGCCGTATAACTTCATAAATTCCGCTGTGGTGTACCTGCAAGGCGTGCTGCCTAAGCACGTGATGAAAAAAAAATCTCAGCTACTCCCAAAGCCAGGCCCCAGCCTCAGAGCGTTCTGCCCTCCCGTGTTGAAGATCTTCAATGTTTAAGTTGGGAATGATACTTGCAGCTGAACGTGCTTTACCTGACCCAGAGCAGAGCTCTGGACCAAGAGTCAGAGGCCTGGCTTCCCATCTCAGTGGGACACAAACCTGCAGTGAGAAACCTAGGCCAGCTGCTCCCCTTCGCTTGGCCTCCGCCCACTGGGTTGCAAGCCTAATCAAGTGCACATACATGTAGCACTCAGCGTGGGCCAGGAGCTGTCCCCATGGCCGCCCTGTGAGTTAGGCCCCACTGTTAGGCACAGAGACATTGAGACACTTTTCTAAGGTCAAACAGCAAGGAATAGTAGAAAAAGGACTTGAGCCCCAGCTATCTGGCCCCAAGGTCCCCCTCGGAGCACCCCCATGCATGTCACTCAGGCTGTGTCCCCAGGCCATCCCTAGGCAGCCACAGGGACAAGTCTTCTTCAGTGTTACATACAGAGAGAACCCTGCTCTTTTGTGGCAAATGCCAGCATCACTGCTGTACTGTGGTCCAGCTCTCCCCTGCACCTGCTGCCTTGTCATCCAGATTCACGGGTCCAAGAGATCTAACATGGATCCAAAATTTTAGCTGCCTTGGAAGACTTGTTTTGTCTTCTTCACTTTCCCAGACATTATTTGGGGGACATGACCTGTCACTTGAGACATCCATAAATACTGCCAGGCATCTCTGTGTTTGTCATCTTATTCCAGCCCCAAACAGTCCCACAGGGTAGGTGGTATCGCCCCCATTTTCTAGACGAAGAACTTATGGCTCACAGAGGGTCAGGCCTTGCCCAAGGTCCCAGGGGTGGTGCCTGCACAGACAAAGTCACACCTGCTGGTGCTGGGTGCACTCCCGGTACAGCCCACCCAGGCACTTTGTACCAGACTTGCATTTCTCAGCCTCATAACTATGTACATTTTGAGCTGGAAAATTCATTGTCAGGGGGGCTATGCTGTGTGCCTAGGCTATTCGGCAGCCTCGCTGGTCTCTTCCCATTAGGTACCAGTAGCACCGTCTGCCCCACCAGCTGTGACAACCAAAAATGGCTCCGGACACTGCCAGACATCGCAGTGGGAGCAAATTGCCCCCGGCTGAGAACCTCTGTATCAAGCCAACATCACAGATGCTCAGTGTATTTATGCTAAGGAACCGATGAATGGTATTCACGTACTTTGGAAGTCACTCAAAAGTTGACCGGGTGCAGTGGCTCACGCCTGTAATCCCAGCACTTTGGGAGGCTGAGGCAGGCGGATCACTTGAGGTCAGGAGTTCGAGACCACCCTGGCCAACATGGTGAAACCTACTAAATACAAAAATTAGCCAAGCATGGTGGCAGGCACCTGTAGACCCAGCTACTCTGGAGGCTGAGGCAGGAGAATCACTAGAACCTGGGAGGCAGAGGCTGCAGTGAGCCAAGATCACACCACTACACCCCAGCCTGGGCAACAAAGCAAGACTCTATCACAAAAAAAAAAAAAAAAAAAAAAAGGAAAAAAGAAATTATTCAAAAGTTGGAATAAACAACATTTATTTATTTATTTCTAAATTCCTTTTTGGTGTTGGATTGTTGCTTTTTCCCCCTGCCTCACACAATAAGCTTTCAAATTCCCTTCTTTAAAATTAGACCTGTCGCTTAAAGTGACTTATTTTAGGCAGCTGCCTTCCTTTTGAGCAGTTTGTCCTCAGCATGAAAACCAGGCTTCAGTGTGAGTGTCAGTCTGTTGCCAGTGTGAAGGAGGCTCCTGGCTTTAGGCCCACCCCCTTCCCCATTGCTGGGGTGGCCACAGCAGCTCCTACCCCTCCACTGTGCTCCCCTCACCTGGAGAGAGCTATTAGTGGGTCTCCATCCCTGAAGATGGAGGCTGCATCTTATCAACCCTGTGTCTCCAGCACCAGAGCAGCCCATGCCACGTGGTGGGCACCTGAGTGTCTAGGGGAGAAAAGGAGGCGAGGGCAGGAGATAGGGAGTTCTGGGCTAAAAATTGGATCAATATCAATTGTCAAGCCCAGTGTGGGGAAGCCTTCATTTTCTTGAACCTTCCTGAATCTTCCAGAATGCCCAGGGTCATGGCGTGGTTCTCGTATCTACTTGGGATGACCCTTCCTTCCTTGGGGTTCCTTCTTTCTTAAACACAGAAGCCAATCATAGTCACTTCCCTGGGCCTCAGTCTCCCATCATGAAAAATGGGGATGATAATACTCAGTTTGCACAACTGATATGAGGAATCTGTGGAATTATGTGAAATATCTCACAGGTGGCAACTGCTCAGCGTGCATGAATCTCCTCCCAACCTTGCTGTCATCAGCACGACTGTTTCTAGCATTGTTTTCTCCTTTCTCAATGTCATGCAGTTTCAAAGTCTGCTGCTTCCTGATATGCAGTCTTGGTTGGGAAACAAGACACCCAAGTGTGTTAGAAATCGATGTAAAATAAGAGCAAAGAGGATCAGAGTGCCAGCCATGAATGAACCCATATGGGCCTGGTGACATTGGTTCTGGGTGCTCACCGGCGGTGGACGGCTGCCTGGGATTTTGCACTTGGTGGGATGCCCATGCATTACAGGGTTCCTGGTGTGTTCCTCTAACCACTTACTTGGGAAACTGTTGTGTACTCCTCCCTTCCTTGCCAGACTAAGAGGTCTTCTAGGGCAGATGAGGACCTGTGTTGTCTGCTGTCACCTTAGTGCCTAAGAGAGTCCCAGATTTCTTACCCTTTCTCTAAACAGTTGAGTAGAAGGGAGGGAAGGGAGGTCACTGGGAGGGACGAGGGGAAGGAGACATGAAACCTTAGATGTGTTTATAGAAAACTGTGGTACTTTCCCCCTCTTTTGGCCTGGAACCGCATGAAGGTCCATCTGATTTGTTGAACCATCATTAGGAGTTCTGGAGCCTAAATCAGGTTTTGTACAAAATCTCAAATTACAATTTCAGAAGCAGTTATTAATAACTTTTGTTTTGAAAAGATTCTCCTGAAATCACTTCCTAGATCAAATTGGAAGAATCTAAAACGTTCTGTAATCATAATAGCGGAGACCATCTCACTGCAGCAATTGGCTGTGTCCTGATGGATAGGGAGAAGGCTGAGAAGAGACCCTCCATGTGGCCACCCTAAACTGTGGTCAAGAGGGCCAGGCTTGGAGTCATCTGCCTGCATGCAACTTGAAACACTGAACTGTTGAAGTATGGGACCTTGGACAAGTTGTCATGATTGCCCTGTGCCTCAGTTTCCCCAGCTGTAAAGTGGTGGTGAAGATAGATGAAAGGATGCATTTAAAGTTCAGTGGCTGGGCGTGGTGGCTCACACCTGTAATCCCAGCACTTTGGGAGGCTGGGGCAGGCAGATCACCTGAGGTCAGGAGTTCGAGACCAGCCTGACCAACATGGAGAAACCCCATCTCTACTAAAAATAGAAAATTAGTTGGGCGTGGTGGCGCATGCCTGTAATCCCAGATACTCGGGAGGCTGAGGCAGGAGAATTGCTTTAACCCAGGAGGCGGAGGTTACGGTGAGCCGAGATCGCGCCATTGCATTCCAGCCTGGGCAACAACAGCGAAACTCCATCTCAAACAAACAAACAAACAAATAAATAAATAAATAAATAAATAAATAAATAAATCGGTTCAGCGTGGGGTCAGCCGCATAGGTGGCGCTCTGTAATCTTAGCTATTATGTTGTTGAAGGAGCCCCAGCCTGAGACCGCCAGGGAGGCGATGGTTGCAGCACACATCCTCTGACTTCCTAGCTGTGTAGCCCTGGGTGAGACACTTCACCCCTCTGAGCCTCAATCACTCATGTCAGAGTTCAAAGGAGAGCAGGCCAGAAAGGTGGTATCACTGGGCTAAGGGCTGGGTCAGTGTGAGGTTAGATTTTTATCTGTAAGATGAGAAGCAAGACTGGGTGATCCAACACTCTTTGAAAAGCTTTTAAAAGCAAGCATTTTCTGGCCCCTCTTAAAATTTGAGTCCTTACTTTGTATTCTTCTGGATACAAAGGGGGCTCCGGGGCAGGATGCACTCTTAAGTTTCTTGGGTGTTTTCTTATTTTACAGCGACCTCAAACTGTCCAATCAAATAAGCATCAGTGTGAGCAGAGGTAAAGCTGGAGGCAGTCACATTCCCACTCTATCAGCTGATGCAAGGGGCGGGCAGTGGCTTCGTGGCACAAACAGAATAAGACTGGTAGTGTGTGTGACGTTCAGGCCTGCCCTGGGGGGGACAGGGCCAGCCCGGCAGGACCCCTGCAGCCCCTGGGCTTGGGGAGAGGATTTGTGGGCTGATTTCTGCCTTTTGATGCATGAACGGTTGTAAAAATAAATATGGCTTTTATTGCTGTTTTTATAACTGTCCCTTACTGAACTTAGAATTTTATGCGAATGACTCTCTCCACTAACCTGCAAAGGGACATCTATAGCAGTGTCTCTATGGGGAGAACTGAAACCAGGGGGTGAGAGGAGCCAGAAGGAGGTGCTGGCCGCAACATAAGAGGACTCACATTAAGTGGGATCTAGGGCTGGGAACCTCAGGAACGTGAGCTGGTCGGGCCACGGGGATCAGAATCACGGCTATGAATAACACAAACGTCAGACACCTTCACATGGGTGACAGCGTGGCAGCCTGAAGGCATTAAGAGGGCCCCTAGAGAACGCTGGCCATTGAAAATCAGTGAATTTGGCTGATGACTGAGAAAGGCTCTTACACTTCTGGAATCCAACCCTGAAGGTGCACTGGGGATCACAGTTACCCCCTAAAGGGGAGTCGATTGTATAAACATATTCAATGGACACAGGGTTTTCAGGATAATGTTAGCTTCTGTTATAGCTCTGAGAACTGTAGGAATTGGTGGATTTATTAGACGCTACCTCTGTACACCATGGATGTGACAGCAAAGGTTCAGGCTTTAAGCACCCCATTTACTTTTGCCTAGAACAAGGTGATACTGACGAAGAGTATGGGTTTAACCTGTGCTTTCTGGAGTCTAACGCTCACTCAAATGAGAGACAGGTGCAGAACAGGAAGGTTCTTGTTTACACGAATATTAAAACCTGTTTTTGCCAATAGATGTATGCCTGCCTGCAAGCTTGAAGAAATGGGTGTCGTAGTTTTCACTGGCATCTCTCGGTTTGCCCATAACTTTATGGAGGTTTACTTTCTTCACAAAATTTAACCATCTGTAGATATAAGTAGGTCCTAAATCTTCCCCCCAATGCATGAATAATTTTTGCTAAAAACATCTGGTAATAAGACAGATCTATAGAAACAAGAGCATCCAGAAACAAAGAGCAAAACGCAAGAGTGTGGCCAGCTAATGTTGGACCTGACAGGATATGAACAATGTGCTCTAACATTTCTGCTGAATAGGGATCAAACTATTCTTAAATGTTCATACGGTCCTTTAAGGCAGGGGGTTTCCCCATCGGAATTCGTCAGTTAGGACAATGGGTTTTCTATGGTTCAGCAAACTCAATTTTAAAGAAATGGCTGGGATGGGGAGAACCCAGACATCATTTGCGTCCAGGTTAAAAACCTCAAAGTGAATACTGAAGAGTGACAATTCTCACCCAGTTCCTGACACCTCATGGGACAGGCAAGATAAGCATGGTCATGTTCGTTTGACTGGGGAGGAGTAGGAATCTCTGCAGGGCAGAGCGAGTTGCCTGAGGTCATGCAGCTAGTTCAAGATGGAGCCAGGTCTCCAAACTCCTAATCAGTGCTTGTCTGATGCCATGAGAGTCAATGAGGATTTAGGCCTAACCTCATGTGGCAGAAACCCCAAAAGAGACCTCAACAAGATGGAAGGTTTTCTGTCTCACATGAAGTAAGTTGCCAGGGCTGGTATAGCAACTCTAAGACCACACATACTGGTTTTCCCAGGATGCACTCAATATATGTGTGTTGTCCCAGCATAATTATCAACACTTTCAAAAGTGTTCATGTTTGGATAACAAATTACAGAACCACTGTAGTCAGTGAGGGCACAGGCTAACTCTAACTTCCTGGTCCAGCATCCAAATAAGCAGCTTTCATCCCAAGGCAGGGGCTCTAGGTATAGTTAAACAGGTTGTGCATTACCCAACTCTGGGGAACATCTTTCACCTTGTACGCATTGTGGATTTACTATGGCAATTTTTCAGTGGATGAAAGTAAACCATTTTGTGTAGTGGAGGCCTTTTCTGGTTCTCATAAAGTTACCATGGAGGTTAATGGCCGTGCTGTTCTGAAGTCACCTAGTAATCCAAAAAAGGCTGCTGAGGCTCCAGCTATCACCTCCACCATCCTGACACAGAAAGAAGGAAGGGCAAACAAAAATAAAAAACAAAAATGGAAGCACACCTCCTGGATGAAAAGTTCCTTTTAAAAAAAGGGAAACTTCCTGGAAGCTCCACCAACATTACTGTTTCTATCTCACCGCCACACTTGGCTGCAAGAAAACTGAGAAGTGTAGTCTTTTAGCTGGGAACTCCCAGTATCCAGGAGTTCTTTTAGTAATGAAGAAAGGGAAAAGGTGGGATGAAGGCGAAAAATGAGCATCCACGCCACTCCACCTTGGGACTCTGAGTTTAATCCAGAGACCACCTTATACCCAAATTTGATTTAGAAAATAGATTAAGTCCTTCCACTGACCATTCTCTCTTCTCATTCTTTCCTGCATTACAGATTTGGTTCTATACCAACAGCGTCTTTGGAAAAGGTGGGATCCCTCCAGCAAAGATCCCGTATGTCATCTTGAGTACAGGGGGCATCGAGACTTTGGCTGCCGTCTTCTCTGTAAGTCAACTGAGTGTTACTCCTGAGAATGCCACAGAGGGTTACACAGCACAGTAGGGATGTTCGTAAGGTCCTTTAAGGCAGGGGATTTCCCCATCAGAATTCATCAATTAGGACAATGTGGTTTTCTATCACTCAGCAAACTCTTGGTTTTAAAGAAATAGCTGGGATGGGGAGAATCCAGACATCATTTGTGTCCAGGCTATTGATCCGAAACCTCAAAGTGAATATTGAAGAGTGACAATTCTCACCCAGTCCCTGACACCTCATGGGACAGGCAACACTGCACTGTGGGAACCCCAGGCAACAAACAGGCATCCCTTTAAAGGAGCACGTCCTTTGTCATGCCCAAGGGGGCTGGATTTTAGGAGTTCATCATGCAGTTCTTCACTGACATTTTACCCATCCAGAGGATATTTCCTTTCTATATTTTGCTTCCCTGTCATCTTCCTTTTAATAAATAACTCCATCTTTTGAGTTCTCACCTAGTCACAAATGATGAAATATGAATGAATAAAATATGTGAAAGAGGGCCATATTGTCCCCAGGAGTTCGGATCAGAGAATTGATGTGAGTCTTCAATCTCTTGCCATGACATTTAAAATATTTCAAAACCATTAGCAGTCATCTCATTACCCCAGACATGTGGGAGTTTGCAAGGCAAAGGAGAAAGGACATTCCAGTGGACCAGTATAATAGAGAGGAAGACCTTAATAATAAGCCAATATGTTCAAAAGAAGGCATAGAGCTCGTCACTGTTTCTCAACCTCCGACATGCAAAAGAAACATTTGGTGAAGGGGAAAGTTGGGTGGCTTCAGAACCTAGAATAAATTTCCACATCTTAGAATCAGATCAAACTGGAGTTGAATCCTGGCTCTGGCACTTCTTGGCTGTGTAGCATTGAGCAGTGCACTCAACATCTCTGAGCTTCAGTTGCCCTCTTTATGAGATGTTTGTGTCTCTTCTTTCTTGTAGGTATGACTGTGCCTCACATTTTAGGCACACAGGACACAGTTAGGCTCCCTTCCAAATGGAAAGAGAGGGCTAAAATTAGAGGGTTGTGTTCTCTGACCTTGATGGAGTAGTTTGTTTATTTTCACTCTTGCTCACTGATTTACACTGACAAGATTGATGCCCATGCAAACAGGCAGAGGCTTGCAATTGTCTTTCTGACTTCTTGATGACAGGACACTTCATTCTGCACCTCGCGTTTAATGGGTCCTTCTAACGAGACGCTTTTTAAAAATAGATATCATAAAAAATGTAGAGGAATGATGTTTTGTCTCTTTTTCCACTTCACAGCCTTTTTGTTGGAGGAAAACATTTCAACGTTTCACGTTCTGGAAGTTTCACAAGATTCATTCTCGTTATTCTTAAGTTATAGACTGCATCTAGTTTTCTTTATTAATTTTTACTTTGAGCTGTGGAAAAAACACAGTCAGTCTGAGATGAAAATTATGGGGAAAGTACGGGAAATTTTTCATTTTGTTTTTTGTAAAGTATTTTATTGGTATTGTAAAGAAATCAATACCAGTTCATTAGGGCAAACTTGTAAAATTCAGAAAAATAGAGAGGAACAAAGAAGAAATTACCTACAATCATACTGCCCAAGGAAGTTTGGCAAATTCTTCCCTTGTCTTTCTGTGCATAGATGTATATTTCTTGCATAGTAGCACAGTAATCCTGTGCTCTAATCTGCTTTTGTTCACGTAATCTTATGTCAGAATGATTCTCTATTTTCTTATTTATTAAGTATTTTTTGTTGAAGTGTATCATAGATGCAGAAAATTATGCAGATCATCACCTTCCCTGAATTAACACTAGTGTTGAAAGATTTATCCTTCTCCAGTAATTTTCTATATGATCATTCCTTAACCATTGTCTGAGGGTGGGGTTGTTGAATGTCTCTGCTCAGAACCTGATGGCAGTGCCATGCTTTCTGGGTTCCAGTTCCGACTCTGTGTCTTTTTATTAGCTGCATGACCCCCATGTAAGTTATTCAGCAGCTCTGTGACTCAGTTTCCCCACTTCTAAAGGCCATCATCCCTGCCTCATAGGGATGGGCTGAGGATTGTACCAATGAATGTACATTAAGTGATTCCAGCAGTGGCTGGCAAATGGTATGCATTCAGTAAGTGGTAACTATTTTTGTCCTATTTAGGTAGATTTCCATAATTTGTGATTTTGAATAAGGCTACGATGGACATCCTTGTAGACAGCAGGATTTTACAGGGACTCTTGCTATCTTTTGACAGTTGAGGAAACCAAGACCCAAAGGAGTGACTTACTGTGGGTCACACAGTCAGCTGGCTCAGAACCCGAGGGAGTGGGAAAAGAGATCATCATGGGGCTCCTGCTGCCCCCCAGTGAGACCCCAAAGTGTTCTACACGGGACCTCATGAGTGCTCACGTCATGCCTGAAAGTCCAGTGATTGCCCTTGTTTGAAAGAGGAGCACACGAGGAAGTGGCTACGCTTCTTCCCTTGGTCCAAGAAGACTTCACAGGAAGCCATTCTTATTCGTTCCAGACTCCAGAAGCCACTCCTTCTTGTCCCCATGCTCTGGCAGGCAGATCATCTTCCTTAAAAGCTGACAATACTGGGCAAAGTATTCCTTGGAAAGACGAACCCCAGAAAGGAGAGTAAATGACTTCACAGTCCTGAAAGGGAAGGAGGAGTCCTTTCTAAAATCAGGACTCAGAGCCGCAGCCTCTGGAGAGTGCTCCTGCCGCTGCCTTTAAGTGTGGACCTGGTGGATCTCAGTCATCTGGACCATGGCCAGTTGGTACCCTGCCATTTAGCAAGCTCTTGCCAGCTCCTCCCATGGTCAGACTGTTGACCCTGTGCTGGGCTTACAGAGGGCCTTTGCCATGGTGCCTGCCTGTAGGAGCTCACATCCAATGGAGGAGGTTGACTATGACCCAAGGATAAATGATGTTTTGCTGTTGTAGAGGTTCAGGAACCTCTGTGTGGGAGGTTCCTCTGAGCAGGAAGTGATGCTTGGTGGATTCTTTCATGCAGGCATGCATTCATCCGTTCCACGGACACCTAAGGTGCACTCATACTGTTCCAGCTGTCACAGGTGAAGTTGCCATGATCTAGAGAGAAAAGCAAACCTGGAAACAATTACTACATGCAACACGTAGACAAGCTTCCCTCTGAAATAAGGTGTTCTGGGAGGGATTCCTGGAGACAGGGACCAGGAACCTGAGAGCTGAAGGGCCAGCAGAAGTTAGGTGAAGTGAAGTGCGTTGGATAGTCTGTCCCTCTTTCATCTTCTCAAAGAGCTGGAGATGCAAGGACAGATGCAGAATAGTCCATTGGAAACAGTCCTTAAAATGGTAGCATTGACCCCAATTCCTGGAAAGGCATGAGACTAAATTCAGCATGAGGCTGAGAATGTGGAATAGAAAAACGTTCTGGGGAGAAAGAGCTTTGGCTTTAGGATGAGGCTACTCTGAATTCAGATCCTGATCATCCACTTACCAGCTGAGTGGTCTTGGGAACATTGCCCAACACCTCTGAATTTATTTGCTCATCTGTAAAATGGACATAACCATTCCCACCTGTGGTGGGCAAAATGATGGCTCCCCAAGATGTCCACACCATGATTCCCAGAAGCTGGGAATATATTACCTTACATGGCGCAAAGGAATGTTGCAGGTGGGACAATCTTGAGACAGAGAGTGAACCCTGGATTACCCAGGTGAGCCCAATATTATCACAGGGTCCTTGTAAGTGAAAGGGGGAGGCAGGAGGGTCAGAGTCAGAAAAGGAGATGTGATGGTGGAAGCAGAGGCAGGAGTGACACCATTGCCAGCTTTGAAGGTGAGGAAGAAGTCACAAGCCCAGGAATGCAGATGTTCTCTAGAAGCGGCAGCAGGCCAGATTCTGCCCTGGAGCCTCCAGAGGGAACCAGCCCTGCAGACACCATCGTGTTTGCACTGCAAAATCTATTCTAGACTTCTCACTTCCAAAACTATAAGATACTCCACCTGGCTTGTTTTCAGCCACTGAGTCTGTGGTAACTCACTACAGCAGCAATGGGAAACTAATACAGCATCCAACAGAATTATGGAAACAAAATCCAAGGAGTGTGAAAGCCACTCCCCTGTTCCTCACAGAGAGTCAATATAAGGTAAATTCCATGCCCTTTCCAAAGTTTTTATATATATAAAAATGTCATATTTATATAGGTTGTATATTATATCGTATAATATACATAATATAATGTTTATATATTATATATTTGAGAACAATGAAATAAATATATGATATATAAAAGTATATGTGTATACATTATATATGAAATATAAATGATATATAAATATGTATCATATATAAAATATGTATATAGCTCTATGTATATATTCACATATATACATGTAAATATATGTAAATATATTTATATATTATATACTTACATATATACATATAAAATATGTAAATATATATTTATATATAACATAAATATATATTTTTAGTATATAATACAATATAATAGAATAAAAATATATATACTATATAAACAGCATATATAAATAACATACATATATGATACATAAATACGTGTTTATTACATATATAATTGTATATATGTATTTATTACTTTGTTTTCAAATATACATAAATTTGTTTATTACATATATAATTGTATATATTAAATATATTACCTTCTTTTCAAATACACATACTTGAAATATATTTGAAAACAAGGCAATAAATATATATTTATATATACAGTTACATATGTAATAAACACACACATATACACACACATATTTCATCCAGCCCTCTGAAGTGATTGCCTGTCCAAAAAGACTTTCCAGTTTTTTTCATTCCTCTTATAAGATTCTGACAGTCTATTAAAATGGCTCAGGAGGCTAATAAAGTTGAGAAGGGAAAGACATCTTTGCTCATTTCATCTGCAATTAATTTTGGCTCACGGCCTCAGTCATCAGCTTGGGCAACTAGAAATAATTGCCATCTTTCAGAAACAGCTGGTTTTCCAAATTGATTTGCCTGGCACAGTGTTAACTCTCTGAAGAGTGAACTTCCAGTGAGCATCATTCAGGCCGCGTGGGGCAGGGGCTTTGTCGGGGGAGGGCTCACTCTTGAGAAGCACAGACTCTGTGCTTTTACAAATCAGGGGGTCAGAATTCACAGGAAGTCATTCTGATTCAGTGCAGTAAGTTTTCATAATTGGCAAGAATGGAATATGCTCTTGAGTAGTAGTAAAAAAATAAAATAAAATAAAAATCCTTATGGTTTCTGTTGCCTGTATTCCCCGTAGCTTCCCAATAAATTCTACAATTTCAGAATCAAAGGCCTCAGAGTTTACTGCTGGAACTCATGACACTGGATCCAGCACGTGTGAGAGGTGAACGTGGTGAAAGAGAGAAAGCAGGGTGATAGAGCCTCTGGGCTGTGTGTCATACTGGTCCCGCACCTGCTAGCTGGGTGACCTTGAGCTGGTCATTTAACCTCTCTGATACGCATTTTTCTCTTAGTGAAAGTGGCAATAATAACAGACCTAAACCTCAACAGGTATTGTCATGAGAATCGTACTGTAATTCACAGTGCTTGGCATAGAGAAGATACTCAATAAACTTAACTATTGTTATAGGTTGAATTGCGCCTCCTCAAAATGCATATGTTGAAGTCCCTAGTACCTTAGAATGTGACTTGAATTTGAAATAGGATCATTGCAGTTGTAGTTAGTTAAGCTAAGATAAGGTTATATTGGAATAGGGTGGGCCCCTAATCCAATACGACTGTCCCTAAGAAAAGGGGAAATTTAGATGCAGGCATACACACAGGCAGAACACCCTCTAAAAATTAGAATTGTGCTGCCCAAAGCCAAAGCACACTAGAAGCCAGGAGAATTCCTGCAACAGACCCTTCCCTGGCGCCTCCAGAGGCAGGGCCCTGCAGACACCTTGACTCGGACTTCCAGCCTCCAGAACTGTGAGACAACACATTTCTATTGCCGAAGCCACTCTGTCTGTGGGACCTTATCACGGCAGCCCTGGGAAACACACAGTTACTCTTGTTGTTAATATCCCTGAAGAGAAGCAGACATGTGCCGAAGCTGCCCTGCTGCCTCTCAAAGACTAGAAGACGAGCCCAAGGCCAGGCGCTTCTTCCTCCAGCACTCAGCAAATGCTCCCTCAGGCCCCTGCTCTGTGCCAGTGGACAAAACAGACAAAGGTCCCTGCTGTGGAGAAAGAGAGCTCCTCATGGGGGCACAGACAGTGTAACAAGGGAGTACCCCACACAGTGTTTTAAAAGGTGAAGGGTGTTATGAGAAAACAGTAGAGCAGAGAAAGGGGAATGGAGAGGCAGGGACACTTGCCATCTTAAATACTGTGGTCAGGCTCCAGGTGAGCCCAGTTGTCTGGGAAGAGCATGTCAAGCAAAAGAAGTGGCTGAAAGAAAAACCTTTGGGAAAGAGGGACGCAGTGAACCTGAGCAGCTGGAGGGCAGATTAATTCAGGGCAGTGGAGGGCATGTAGGGTGGGTACCCCACCTATCAGGAGCTGCAACCTTTGATAGAGGGACAGAGCCAGGCAAAATGTCCCTGTAGAAAGTGAACCAGGCAACCAACCCCTGGCCTCATTCTCTTTCTTCTGCCTTCCGATTTCTGACCGCTGCTTTCTGATTTCTGCTGAAGCCACCCAGAGGTCAGAGGGCAGGGAGCTTGTTGATTTGAACTCATGGGTCTCCCTCTAGGACGGAGAGCAAGAATCTGAGAGGTGACAGGGATGTCTGCAGCAGCCCAAGGCAGGGGCAAGGATGTGTCTGCCGCTTGAGGGACCAACGGGCTGGTGGGGGGGCATGGGGCTTGTGGGGATTCAAATATGGTTTGCAAATCTTTTCTCCCATTCTGTAGGTTTTCTCTTCACACTTTTCGTTGTTTTCTTTGCTGTCTGTAAGGCTTTTAGTGGACAGGGGTGTTAAAAGGAGAGTGGCAGGTCATGCTTTAAATCCCCCCGGCAGCTGTAGACAAAATAGATAATGGCAGAGGGTGATGAGGGTAGAAACAGGGAGCGTTGTCACGAGGCTTGGAGAGAGGCTGATTTTCCCTGTGAATCATCAGACTGACATGTGCTCTCGAACTAGCCTCGAAAGGACTGAGTTTAGTTAATTTCCCTTGACAGTCATTCCTTTTTCATTGATAAATAATGATTCTATGGCATTTCTATAGGTCACAGACTAGAAGAAGCTACACCCTTCATCCACTAAAATATTAGATCAAGTCCCCAGTTTATTTAACAAATGTTCCAGGACCTTAGGAGAAATGAGGGCTGTGGCAAGCGGAAGCAGAGCTAGATTTTCCTCTTGGCTCCCAACCCAAACCCCCTGGGGGCCTGAGCTCAGTCTGGGCTGGGTGGCACTGCCGGATCTGAGAAGTGAAAACTCAGGCTAAATGACTTTTCATGTTCAGAGCTTAGATCAAAAGCCTTAGTGTTATCATTGCCTGAGCAGGAAGCAGGCAGAGGAGTGTGGACTCTCCTTGATACGGTCTGGCTCTGTGTCCCCACCCAAATCTCACCTTTAATTTTAGTTCCCACAATCCCCATGTGTCATGGGAGGGACCCAGTGGGAGGTAATTGAATCATGGGAGCAGTGACCCTCATGCTGTTCTCATGATAGTGAGTGAGTTCTCACAAGATCTGATGGTTTTATAAGGGACTTCCCCCTTCACTGGGCACTCGTTCTTCTCCTTCCTGCCACCATGTGAAGAAGGAGGAGTTTGCTTCCCTTCCACCATGATTGTAAGTTTCCTGAGGCCTCCCCAGCCCTGTGGAACGTTGTTAATTAAACCTCTTTCCTCTGTAAACTACCCAGTCTTTGGCAGTTCTTTATAGCAGCATGAGAATGAACGAATACACTTCTGGTTATGACAGGTCATCCTCGTGGGGTGCGGACTGGGTGGGGATGAGGAAGGGAAGAAACAGAGTCAGTGGCTCATCATCTCCAAGCAGAAAAGGTGGGGTTTTGCCCTGGAAGCCCATTCCCCTGCAGTCCCCACTCCCACCCACCCCAAGCTCTGAATAATACCTTTTAAGTAAGTAGCTCTATTTTTGAGTTTGGCCAAGGACATACATACAAGTCCGTTCCTGCAGCTCACCCTCTGACTCTTGGGATATATTCCTGAGTCTTTACTTCCCACCAAAATTTTCCTGATTTCTTCCCCATCCCTCTGATAACATCCTTTGGCTCCCCTGTATCTGGACTGGCCCCACCAGCTTCACTCACCAAAGGAAAGTGAGGATATGGCTCACGGGGTATGGGGTGGAGACAGCACTCACCATCCCCTTGTGTCAGTGCTAAGTGGTGGCTGTTCCCACTGCCCACTGCCCTCTGCTGACTATGCTCCTGGCGTGGAAGCCCTGATTCCTAAGTCATCTGGACATCCAGTGTCTCTTTCTCTGCTCCTTGAAGAACTAATTTTTTTTCCACTTGCCCAAATTTCCAAGAACAATTTGAATGTATCCTCACAAACCTGTTTAGAACTACATTTTACCTTTTTTGAGGAGGGTAAGAGGATGAGGGGGAGTGCTTCACTTAGAAACCGCAGAAGCTACGGCCTCAAGCCAAGGTTGTAAAGTGACCCGAGAGGAAGAGACGTCCACAGGACTGGAGAACTCAGAAAGCCTCTCTGCTGCCGGCCTTTCCTTCCATCCCACTTGGCCCCAACCCAAGTCTGTTTTGCACTTTGGTTGAAACGTCTCAAGATACTTTAATTTGTTATACTTAGAGATCATGGGCCACCCTGGAATGATAATTATTTAAAATGCAACTCTCATTTCTCACACCTTTGGCCCAGACAGAGATACAGATATCTTTTATGCATATTCATCTTTTAAGCAGAAATTCTCCAAAAAGTTTGTTTCATTGAATTATATTCTGTGTTTAATTTAGAGAGAGCCTGTCCCAAGCAGAAAATTATTTCTGAACTCTGTCCTCTGAACATAAATTTGAAAATTTCACTAGCTTGCAATAACCACGGCTTTCCAAGGTCTTGGCTTCTTTTCAGAGAGATGTGTGAAAGTAAAGATTAGCCTTTGCTTGTTTAAAACAGGATTACTAGCAGCTAAAAGTAATACTGGAATGTGAAATTTCTTTTCGTGTAATATATCTTGGCCTTCTTTTCTCTGCTGAGGGAGCTGCGTCAGTGCTAACCACACCATTCTCCGCTCCTTTCTCCCATCCTTTTGTAGCTAAAACTTAGACAATAATCCAACTTCTGACTAGAGAGTCACCAATTGCTCGTGTGTCAAGGGTTCCTCAGGAGCTCCTCCATCCCAGCGTCATGAATAGGAAACAGCTATTAGGGATGCCTGGGGGGTGGCCCTCATCTGGGCCACATCTTGCCCCAGCATTTGCATTTCTCTCTGAAAGAGTCTCAGTTGTCTCCACAGCTTTGGCTGAGTTATCAGGGGAAACCTCATAGAGTTGCTTTAAAATGTAAATTTGAAAGAGAGAAAGTGCGGGGTGGGGGGTGGGAGGGAGGGAGAGAGAGAGAGAGTGTGTGTGTGTGTGTCGTGTGTCATGTTTAAAGACATGGCTGTGGTAGTTGTCATGCATTCAGTACCATTAATGGTTTGCTCAATGGTGTAGGACTCAAGTAAAGCCTATTGAGGAAATCACACCAACTGACTAAAGAGGCAGCTTGCCTTTGGTTGGGATCCCTGCAGGAAGCAGTCAGACAGGACGTCCTGAGGGACGCAGAGCCCCCACCCACAGAGCTTCCTCCTGGTAGGCTTCTCGGGCCCTGCGACAGTCAGTCCACATGGCCCACAGACCCGGAAGCATCAAACCAAGCAAGGTCGGGGATTAGGTAATCAGCAGAATTTTAAAAGGCCCCGGCCTGGAGTTGGACACAGAATGGGGCATCTTCTGTGACCAAAAGGCTCAAGCTTGCACAGGAAGGAACTCATGCAGGACGCTGTGGTCCCTGAGAAAGTCAGGAACTCCTGCCGTGCATGGAGTACCGCATGCAGTTTATATAGAGAGATATACACGTTGAATACAATATAGACAATGAGCAATAAATAAAGTGTGTATCAAGTAATGTATGTAAAATAATATGAAAGCACATTAAATCAGATTTGGAAGCTTTAGTTGAAATAAATTTGAAATAAATGAAATTTTAGGCAATGTTTTCCTTCCCTCCAGCTCTTCCTTTTTTAAATGTTGTTTATTGACATATAATAGTTGCACATATTTGGGGAGTACCTTCCTTCTTTTGTTACATACATTCAATCATTTAGCAGGCAACATTACAAGCCCTGCCCTCCATCAGGTGTTAGCTCCTTGTATGGGTTTGCCCAGGCTGCCAAAACAATGTACCACAAACTACGAGGCTTAAACAACAGGAATTTATTGTATCACAGTTCTCAAGGCCAGAAGCCGAGAGCAAATCATGTGCAGGGCTCCTTTCTCCAGAGGGCTGTGAGGGAGAACGTCCAGTGCCTCTCCCAGTTTCTGGGAACTTGCAGGGTGATCTTGGGTGCTTCTTGGTTGGCAGAAGCATCATCCCGACCCCTGCCTCATCTTCACATGGCATTCTGTCTATGTCTTTTTTGTTTGTTAGTTTGTTTGTTTGAGATGGAATGTCTCACTCTGTTACCCAGGCTGGAATGCAGTGGCACAATCTTGGCTCTCTGCAACCTTTGCATCCCAGTTCCAGCGATTCAACCTCCCTCCTGCCTCAGCCTCCCGTGTAGCTGGGATTACAGGCATGCACCACCACACCTGGCTAATTTTTGTATTCTTTTTAGTAGAGATGGTGTTTCATCATGTTGGCCAGGCTGGTCTTGAACTCCTGACCTCAAGCAATCCACCCATCTTGGCCTCCCAAAGTGCTGGGATTACAGGCATGTGTGCGTGTCTGTCTCCATGTCCACACTTTCCCTTTTAACAAGGACACCAGTCATTGTGGATTGAGGCCCATCCAAATGATATCATTTTAAGTTAATCACCTAAAAATAAAGACCCTATTCCCAAATAAGGTCACGTTCTTAGGAATAGGAGATTAGGATTCCAATATTTCCTTTTTGGAGAGGATGCAATTCAGCCCATAAAGCTCCCCAAGGAAAGAGACTCCTGGTTCTGTCTTCTCTGTGCCCCAGTGCCAATGCTGTTGGAGGCTCTCAGTGACCTCAGGCAGCTCACACAAATGAAGGGAGAAAAACTTTGGGAGCATGTGCCTATTCTTTTGACAAATGTGACTGTGTATTTGCCTCAGAAACACTGAGGAGAGGAAGTAGAGCACAAGGGTTAAGAGCAAGACTCTGAAGCCAGAGTACCTAGACTTGAATTCAGACTCGCTGTGCAACCTTAGCCAGGTTACTAAACCCCTCTGAGCCTCAAGTTCTGGATATAATAGTGGATAACAATAGCACCTACCCCAAGAAAATGTTATCAGAATTAAGCTATTAATATATGTGAAGCACCCGGAACCATTCCTGGTACATAGTAAGGGGTGTAACAATGTTCAAACATGGGGATAAAGACGGCATGAGATTGGCATAAGGGCAGCCCCACAGATCAATGGAACAGAATGGAGTCCAGAAAACAAGAAGTTGCTAAAGTAATTCAATGAGGAAAGGATAGTCTTTTCAACAAATAGTGCCATAAAAAGTAGATATCCACATGGAAAAATGTGAATGGCAACTCTTACTACACCATACAAAAAATTAACTCAAAATGGATCGTGTATCTAAACATAAAAGCTAAACTCTAAAACTTCTAGAAGCAAAGAATAAAGTTTTGCAACATTGGGATAGGAAAGATACAGAATCACAAACCATTTTTCAAATGGTACGCTGGATTTCATCAAAATTAAAAACTGACTATTTAAAAGGTATTGTTAAGGAGATAAAAAGGTAAGTCACAGACGTGGAGAACATACCTATAAAACACATTTGAGAGGGGACGTGAATTCAGAATACATAAAGAACTCTTAAAAATAATAAGACCAACTACCCACTTGAAAATGAGCAAAATATCTGAACACATGCTTTACCCAAGAAGATATCGAAAACATCAAAAAGGACAGGAAAAGACGCTCAACATTGTTAGTCATCAGGCAAATTAAAACTAAAACCCACAGTGAGATACCATTGTTCACCAAAAGGGTGACAAAAATTTAAATGGTTGATATAATACCATGTGTTGCCAAGGATGTTCCCACCACTGGTGGGAACGTAAAATGGCACAACCCCTTCAGAGAATATTTCAGCAGTTCCTTATGAAGGTTTTACCCATCCAACCCAGTCATTCCACTCATAGGTATTTACCCAAGAGAAATCAACACACATGTCTACATGGAGACTCATATACCAATCAATACTCATAATGGCTTTATTTCTCAGAGCTAAAAATTAGAAACAGCTATTGGGTCAACAGGTGAATGGAGAAACAAATTTTGGTATACCCATGCAATGGAATACTGATCAGCAATACAAAAGAACTGTTGATATGTACAACAAGAGGCCGGGTGCAGTGGCTCACACCTGTAATCCCAGCACTTTGGGAGGCCGAGGCAGGCGGATCACGAGGTCAGGAGATCAAGACCATCCTGGCTAACATGGTGAAACCCCGTCTCTACTAAAAAAAAATACAAAAAATTAGCCAGGCGTGGTGGCGGACACCTGTAGTCCCAGCTACTCAGGAGGCTGAGGCAGGAGAATGGCGTGAACCCGG
This sequence comes from Macaca nemestrina, assembly GCF_043159975.1. NCBI lineage: Eukaryota > Metazoa > Chordata > Mammalia > Primates > Cercopithecidae > Macaca > Macaca nemestrina. The sequence continues at coordinate 187,658,206 of NC_092127.1, forward strand.
GAGGCGGAGCTTGCAGTGAGCCGAGATTGCGCCACTACACTCCAGTCTGGGTGATAGAGCGAGACTCTGTCTCAAAAAAAAAAAAAAAAAAAAAAAAATGTACAACAAGAAGAATGAATCTCGAAAACACTGCAATAAACAATATGAAATGCTAGAAATGATAAATCGAATCCTTGTGCTGGAAAGCAGATCGGAGGTTGCCTGGGGTTGGGGGAAGGGACACAAGATAATTTTGGGAAGTGATGGAAACGTTCAATATCTTAATTGTAGTTGTGGTTACAAGGTATATAAATTTGTTAAAACATACCAGACTGTGCAATTCAAATGGGTACATTATACTGAATGAAAACTACACCTTTATAAAGTTGCTTCTTAAAATCCTAACCAGAACAAAAGTTTCCCATTATTATTTCACCATAGGTCCCAGACCTGTGGGGAAGGGCACTGGGTGCTGGGTGAATGGGGGCTGAGTTGATGGGTGACCCCATGGTTCTGAAGCCCCCAGAGGGGTTTCCTGGGAGCATTAGGATTCTGACACTCATCCCCAGCTGACATCAGTAACCTTCAGTATGCTGTTCGTCTGAGTTAATGTCTTCACTCATGATTTTAATGTCAAGTGGAAATATCATGTTCGCTCTAATCCCTTCTGACAGGGTGCACTTTAACTGGACTTAAAGGAGGGAGGAAGGAAGAACAGAGCCGGGAGACTGATTCTCGGATAGGAGGGTTGTTTTTATCCCTTCTTTCTCTTTCAAAGCTGTTTCCCTGGTATGTTCCTGGACCATCTTTAAAGATCATTTCCAAATCAGGGAGAATGTGTTCAGCTTTTCATTGGTTCAAGTTACTGGTTCCGCAAGAGACTTTAGGGAAACAAAACAAAGAGCCACATGTCCCTCAGCCCACCCCTTCCAAAGCATCTGAACGTCAGCATCATGGTGTAAGAAAATGGTTCTCAACTGACTTTTGTAAGCACACTTTCTGACTCTGAAACTGTGGGTGATGCACTTGAAACTCTTTTTTAAAAACTTTAAAATACTGAAGTCAGTAACCATGTATGTTAATTTCAGTGTAACAGTGTAACACATGCTGATCTTAGTGTAACAATATAACACATATTAATCTCATTATAACAATGTAACGTGCTGATCTCAGTATGACAATGTAACACATGCTGGTCGCAGTGTAATAATATCTCCCAGCAACTGCGATGCTCTTTCATGGCACATTCTGTTGTCATTTCAGCACCAGGTCACTGGATACTCTAATCCAACTCCCCTAAGAAGCTTAGGAGACAAAGTTCCTGCATATACCAGTTATGAACAGCCTTCATTTTCAGCAACAGCTTAACTTTGGGCTCTGTCCTGTTAGCCACAAGAAAAGCTGTGACATCTAAAGATTGTACCAAAATCATATTTTACACAGTTATGAAAAATTACCAGTATGAGTATTGGAAATCTTTGGTGATTAGGAAAGAATAAAGACATAATACAGGGGATGGACAGAGATTTGCATCCACACACTTCAACTAAATCTACTTTTTGGTGTTTTTAAGTCAAAAATCTCCATAGAAAATCAGGAAAACGACAGACAAATAAAATAATAATCACATATTCCCCCAACCAGAGTTAGCCATTATAAACTATTTCTGCATATGTAATTTATATTATATAACTACATGTTTTAGTATATACAGATTTATGTCCTACTCTTTTCGCCTAAGATTGTACCCTGAGAATTTTCCTATATCATTTTACAGTTCTTTAAATTATGTTAATTTCTACATATTTATCATCTAAATATTCCAGTATTTATTTAACTGATTGTTGGTGGATTTCTAGATTATTTCTATTTCCTCAGTAGTATAAATAACACACCAACGAAGGTCCTTGTCCATGAGTCTTTGACCAAACATCTATTTCCTTAGGATCAATGCCTAGAAGGTGAGTGACTGAGTCCAAGGGTGTGGACATTTGCAGCTGCCCCTTGGTTTAAAACAGCATCTATCCCTCTTCCTTCTCTCTGAATAATTAGCCCCAGGTGACTTTTGATAAATACCATAGTCACTCTTGGCCTCTGATCCTGGGCCCAGATCACTGAGCATGCCATGCCGAGATTGACATGTGTTGCACTGAGATTAATGTGTGTTGCATTGTTACACTGAAATTGGTATGAGTTACACAGAGATCAGCGTAATCTCTCTGGGCCCACAATTTCATAATCTCTCTAAGCACCTGATATTTCTAGGCTCTTTCTCCCATCACCGTTGCAGGAGTCCTACCTGGCAGTGGGACCCAGCTCCCTTGCTCATGTTGCATTGGCCCTGGCACGACAGCCCCATCAGTGTCTCCCCTTTGATGAGACCCGGCTCATGAGGCCCTAGGAGGAAGGGATGCTTTAAATGCAGGCCTCTCTCCCTCTTCCCTCAATCCCTCCCCCGCTCTCTCTTTCTCAGAAGCTGCTGGTCTTTGCTTCTCCCCATGACTCGCGCTGGGCCTGACTTCCCTCCCCACTTCCCACCAAGTGAAGTTACTGTCCCTCAGCGTTCTCGAACCTCACTGTCCTCCTCTGCAAATGAGAATCATTCTGCCTGCCTTATAAAGACAGACCTTCACTCCCTTGGAAATACCTAGTCCACACCTGTCAGATATCCTTCTAGGCTCTGGGGAAGCAAAGATGAAGGCGCCTGGCCTTCAAGTGAAGAAAGAGAATCAGAGAGCCAGGAATGCAGAGGACCAGAAAAGCCATCAGTGCTCTTGTTTGGGTCCAGGAGCTGGACATCCAGATGGGACACTGGGCTGTCACCAAGTGGTGGCATTGTCTATTTCTAGTTTAATGTCAAGAAAATTTAGTGTATCAACAACCAGAAAAGATTTAGTAGATCATCCTAGCTTTGCCACTTACCAGCCACATGACCCTGGACAAGTTTTCAAAGCCTCTGTGCCTCTGTTTTTCTACCTGTAACATGGAGCAAATAATAGAACATACTCAAGGGTGTCAGGATTAAATAAGCTGCTGGATGCAAAGTGCTTAATACAGTGCTTGGCACATAGTAGGTGCTCAGTAAATGATCATTAGCTGTTAACATCTAGACTAGCTGTTAATATCTATCCATTATCATCAGAAAAGATGAGAAATTAAGACATGAAAGGGTTAATTAACTTGTTCAAGGCCACACAGCCGGCTACAGGTAAGAGTTGGGACCGGACCCCCAGGGCACTCCTTAGTTAAAATGAATGATATATTTTCTGCCATTTATTGGCAACCTCTTTTGTTCATGAGCCTATTTCAGGCACTGTGAGTTCTTTCCCTTTATCTCACAGTTACCCTGCAAAGACGGTATTATCATTCTCATTTTCCAGGTGGGGAAACTGAGACTTGGACGAGCTGTGTAACCTGTCCTGGGTGCAAAGCTGGTGTAACCTGTCCTGACTAGAAATGCCTTTTTGAGACATGTAGTCATCAGCCAGGCACGTTTTCCTCCCAGGCCTCTGCCTTTCTGGGTCAGCACCCTCCGGTCCCTTCAACGTTCGTGCCTAGGGGACCAAAAGGTCCGTGGCCCCAGGCAGCAACACATGGCCGAGGTGCTCAGCTGACCCACAGGGCTATGCCCTTCACACAGGCAGCTGTCACTTACTGCTCAGTGCTGGCCGGCTCTGCCAAGCAGAACAACCGTCCATTGTCTAGATGGCTTTTCACCTGCTTCCCTCTAAGGAGCAGGGTATGAGGAAAGAGGAAGAGGTAGAGGGCGCTGGGGTCCCTGCAGCTGGACTCCATTGTGGAGAAACCCTGAGGCTTTGGGGCAGGATTGCAACTATTCATCTCAGTGCTGTGACCTTTGCGCCGTCACCTGAAGCTGGCAGGCAGGAGGCATGTGTGCTCTGGCTTCATGGCCCTCAGCAGTGTCACTGCTTCCCCTTGCCCAAGATAAATGACTGTCATGATGAGGACCTGCCAGCCTCAAAACCTTTGCTCCCACTAATCCCTCTGCCTGACAAGCTCTCCACATCTCTGCCTGCTACTGCCTCCTCCAGGAAGCCTCACCTGATTGCCTCATTGAGAAAATCCATGAATTTTTATTCAAATACCCTGGGCTCAATTTCTGGCCCTCTCTCTCCTGCTCGCTCCGTGGTGTCTGCTGTTGTCTCACCTCTCTGACCCTCAGTGTTCTCTTTTTGTGAAATGGGGCATGAGAGGAGGATACCTCACATAATATGAGTACCTAATGTGTGTATTGCATGCAGTCTCTTTTTTAACCCTCACTTCCACTGCAGACACTCCTGTTGAAGGATATTTCGATTCTTTTGTCACAGATAAAGGCCCTGGGGCCTTGGGAAGTGAAGTCACATGCCAGAGTTCATACATCTGGAAAGTAGTAAAGCCAGAATATAAACCCAGGTTTTTCTGTCTCTGACATTCAGCTACGATTACTCTTCCAGTCATTGGCAGTTGAGGAGCTGTTTCTGACCAAGTGGACAGGGGGCGCAGGGGGCACAGGAGCCAGCCAGATGGAGGTCAGTGACAGTCCTAGGCTGAGGGAAGCGGACTTGGAGGACATAGCTTTAGGGACTTCCTCAGGGACTCCCCACCTCACATCCCACAATGAAATTGACTCCCCCAGACACAGGCAGACTGGAAAACGACATGGGCTTCTCTGTCTACTCCCACCCCTGCACCCGCTGTGGGTGCCTACCCCTACGAAACCCACCACATGGAAACACAGAGGAATCGCCTTCCATGCAGGCTGGCTCTGAAGGGAGAGAAGGCCTGTGCTGACCACATCCATCCAGTTCCTCCTCCCAAACTCCTGATTGGAGGAGTCCACCCCAGCAAGGAAGATTAGGAGGAACGTGCTCGTATTAACACTGTAGGTGCTCAAGAATTGTGACTTTCTCTCCCTCACTTTTTCCTTTCTCATAAAGGGCATTGCTTCAGGGCTGTGGCTGTGAAGAAGGTGACCCAGCTGTCTCAGGATCAAAGCCGGTTTTTAATCATGATGCCATTGCCAGTTCCCAGTGCCACATTGTGGTTACAAATGGAATAATAGCTCTCTCTCTCTTTTACCCTGGACTAGGGCTTGGTCATTGAGCACCTGGGACGGAGACCCCTCCTCATTGGTGACTTTGGGCTAATGGCACTCTTCTTTGGGACCCTCACCATCATGCTGACCCTGCAGGTGAGATGATGTGCTTGTCACATTTGAGGAAGATAAGCATGGAGCTGGCTTCTGGCTTCATCATTTTGGGGCCTTTGATTTGTGGGTTCATACTTCTACCAGCAGTGCTTGTGATAAAGCTCTCCCTGGGGGCAGCTCATCTCTGGAGCTGCTCAGGGTCTCAGTGAAGAGGGTTTGGTGAGGGGTCCTTGGACTGGGACATGAGAGACCTGACTTCTGGTCCTGTCACTTCCGCTGACGAGTTGTGTGATCTTGGGCAAGACACTTTCCCTCTCTGAGCCTCAGTTCACCCATCTGCGGAATAGAAGAGCTTGCACTAGACAACCCTAAGATGCCCCTTCCAGCTGTCACCGCCCAGCGTGAATGCCAGGTGCTGCATATCAGCCACTTCCCCAGTGGTCACAATTTTATAGACAGTGGCTCTGGAGCCAGACAGCCTGTGTGGATCTCGGCTTTTCCTTACTGGTAATGAAACTTTAGCAAGTCAGCTCCTCTCCAGGCCTCATCTCTAAAATGGAACAGTCAGTTGTCCCTTCGTCCAGGGGTGTTGTGGGATGAAATGAGAAAATGCACGGAAAGCACTTGGAACAAGCACTCAGTGGACGTCCATGTAGGTGGAGGGGTGACGAAGGACTTCATCCTTACAACATCGGTATTTTTTTCTTTTATGGAGATAAGGAAACTGAGAGATAAATATAAATAAAAAAGCTTCCCAAGGTTGCACCACCAGAAGGTGGCAAGCTGGGATTAGATCCCCAGATGTTGGGCTTCTGTCCCCTGCGTGGCTCAGGGCAGCCTGCATTAATTGAACACTGCCTCAGTGTCTCCAACTCATCTTGGTGCCATGGGAAGCATGAAGCAAGGTTGCAGCAATTGATCAATCTTTGCATTTTTCAAAAATGCATCTGGAAATTGATAGGTGCACATTTTGATCACCTGTCAAATGTCTTAGTGGCCCAAATGTTTCTAGAAAAAGGCACTGTTAGCATGGTGGTGTCTGATGGGTGCCCTTCGAAGAGGTGGGGCTGGCGAGCACGCTGACTGGCAGGAGGTGGAAGCATTGCCTTCAAGGACAATTTACTAGCAGGTGCAGTTCCTTCCTGACAGCCAGGCCCAAGCTGTCCCGAGCCCGGGCATCTTTACAGTCCTCTGAAGTCCTCAGGAAGCTAGTTGGGTGATGTTCTGGGCCATTGTCTTTCTGAAACTTGTGTCAGAAGTTTAAAAGGAAGGCCTGAAGCCCACGAACCCCATCTAAGCCTCACTTCACAAGGTCTCAGAGCTGTTCCTGGCTTGGCCACCTTTGTCTCCCCCAGTGCCCCACACCCTGCCCCCGGCAGCTCCTCAAGGGGCCTGGCAGTTTCCTCTCCTAGGGCTCTTCTGTGCTTGGCTAGCTTCTCCTTGCTTTCTGGACTCAGGAAGCCTTGGACACTCCTGGACACCTCTTCCTGCAGGAAGCCTCCCCTTGCTTCCAAGTCTGGGTGAGGTGCCCTCTCCTGAGTTCCCATAAGCCCCAAGGGGGAACCCTGTGAGATCACTTATCACGGACCATTGACTTTCACTGTTGATGCATCTCTCTCCCAATAGACAGTGAGTGAGTTGTGTAGGGCCATGCCTGAACCATATGTGCATTTCCACCTCCCATCCCAGTGCATGGCACTCAGGGGCAGCTGAGATCAATCAGTTGAATGAGTGAGTGAGTGACTTGGTACAGATTCTCATACAGCTTACGAAAGTCTGCGAAGCTCCTCTCAACCCTTAGAGCTAATGGATTTGGACACAGAACAAGGGGAAGTAAGGAGTTCCCCATTCCTCTGCCCTCTGTACCCGTCGTCCTCTACTCCAGACTATTTGCAGTTCACCCCTGCACTGTGCCCTCTCAGGCTTCTGTGCCCTTGTGTATGCTGAACCCCCTCCTGGAACCTCTTTCCTTTCCTTTCCCACTGGGCTGACTCTGGCTCAACCTACAGAGGTGAGTGCAGGCTCTTACCTTCCCTTCAAGTCAGGTGGCCTCTCCTGGGGCAGCCCTGGCACCCCCACACACTCAGAACCAGTGGCACTGTGTTCTATGCTCAGCCGTCCAGTCTGCTAGAGCAGGAGCAATCCCAAAACATCCTTTTGCAACCAGCACCAAGCCGCCCAACCCCCAGATGAGTGACAGCTTCTCCAGACACATTCCGTGAAATGAATTAACTCATCTCACACCTTGCAAGACGGCAGGGGTACAAATACGGTTCTTTATATAATAATACCAGAACTAAGGTAACTTTTTAAAAACAAAATATAGACGTCTTTAAAATGTATATGAGGAAATATATATATATATGTGTATATATATACATACATACACACACACTTTAAGTTCTGGGGTACATGTGCAGAACATGCAGGTTTGTTACACAGGTATACATGTGCCATGGTGGTTTGCTACACCCATCAACCCATCATCTACATTAGGTATTTCTCCTAATGCTATCCCTGTCCCAGTCCTTGACCCCCGAACAGGCCCCGGTGTGTGATGTTCCCCTCCCTGTGTCCGTGTATCCTCATTGTTCAGCTCCTACTTATGAGCGAGACATGCAGTGTTTGGTTTTCTGTTCTTGTGTCAGTTTGCTGAAAATGATGAACTTTTATAAATGTGATAAAGCTGTGAAAATTGCTCATATTGCCTGCTGCCAACTAAACACTCAATCAATGTGAGTTATTGATTTATTTACCACTTCCTGTATGCCAGGACTATGTCAAACTCATCACAGGCTTCATCTGATTTCATCATGGCTATAAAATAAGCAGATGGAATGACTGAAGGGTTGTCATTGTTCCCATGGGGACATCCAGTGACCTGTCCAAGGTCGCACAGATGGGTGGAGGAGGAGCTGGTGTGGGAACTCAGGTCCTCTGGACACACCATCACCTCCTCACCTGACCACTCCCTGTTCTCTCCCAGGACCGTGCCCCCTGGGTCCCCTACCTGAGTATCGTGGACATTCTGGCCATCATCGCCTCTTTCTGCAGTGGGCCAGGTAAGGCGCCCCTCCCTCCTCACTGCCCCGCCCAGGGGCTCATGGCATCACCAAGCTGGGGAGCTCTCCTCATACAGATGGGGCACCTAGAGCCCAGAGGAAGCAAAGCCTGACTGGGGATGTGTGTCTGCTGCCTTCCTTTTGGCCCGATTGAAATGTAGCCGACTGTCTGCAGTCTACCCCACAGAAGGTGAAAACGGGCTCACCTGAAGATGAGTGGGAGATAATATCCCACCGCACAGCAAGAGCAGTTCACACGCGGGAGGGCTTGGAGCCAGAGGCGACACTGGTTTGTGATGAATCAAAGACAACCAAGTCACACAGTCTGTGCCTAAGCAGTTACTGTCTAGGGTGAAAGATGTGGCAATAATCATGGCCATGTCTAAGACATATTAATCATTGATTTTGTGTTATACTTGGCTAAGAACTTGACCTATGTAAGCTCACTTAAGGCTGAGGACAGTTCCAAAGAAGACAGAGATGGAAGGTGACTTGCATGAGTGAGTAGGTGGAGTGGCCTGACTGCCAGGCCCAGGCCCCCACCAACAGCTTACATGGTACCTGCGTGAGTGTGCAACTGGAGTATCCCAGTCTCCGTTTACCCAGGACTCATTTCTAGCCCTGCTGTTTCCTAGCCATGGGTCAGTAGGAGAGACTTCTCTTTGTTAGCCTCAGTTTCCCCATCTGTACAATGACAAGGATGCAATGCGACTGAGGATCCTACCATTCCCTGGCTCTGTGTCCATGTCCAGCAGGGACCTCCAGCAGAGGCCAAGGTCAGACTGAGAAGGGGGCTTCTTGGTCTTTTCGTTTCTTTCTAGTTGGCAAATCAGCTTGGCTGAGGGTGAATTAAAAGCATGTTGATTTTTGTGGTTGCAGCCATTCCTGCTTCAGGTATTAACTCAATGCAGAGGTCAAGAACACTCTTTGGTCTTTGTCTCCTAAATTCGAAGACCCCTAAATCTTAGCACTTGGTGTTGAAATGAAGTCTGTGCTGACATATGCAGATGTTCACAATTAACTGAGGCAGAACACGACATGGGAATGACTTCAGAGCTGGAGGGAGGTCAGCTGGCAGACGAGGAAACCTTCCAGGGCCTAAGACGAATTAGAATTAAGTCATCCCAAGTTTGGAAAGACCGTAAAGATTTTCTAGTTCAGTCATTTATCAGAAGCTTAAGTCCTAGTCATGGTTTCCCTGCCAGGAATTCCTTCAGCCATGGCTTGATTACATCTATTGACAGGGAACTCACCACCTCACAAAACAGGCAATTCTACGTCCACAGGTCAGATTTGGTCCTGGCCCATTTTGTATGACCCACCAGCCAAGAATGGCTTTTGCATTTTAAAAGGGGGAAAGAAAGAATGCATGCCAGAGACCACATGTGGCCTGACAAGCTTCATATATTTTCTTTCTAACTATTTTAAACATTTGTCAACCCCTGCTATAGTTCCTTAGCTCTGAAATTTGGAACTGGGAGAGTGGGCTAGCTTGTGAGGTAGGGAAGGAGGAATTTCCAGGCAGTGAGAGCAGCCACTGCCAGAGCATAGAAAGAAGTTCATGTCAAAGGAACCTTAAATAAACCACCAGGGCCAGAGCAGTGGTGTTCAAACATTGCTCAGTCACCAGGGCTTTTAAAGCCCTGGTTTTCAGGCTGCACTGAAGGGCAACCAGCCCATAATCTTGGAGGGATAGGGCTCAAGCTTGGCATTTTCTAGCGCTGCATGATTCCAAGGTGCAGCCAAGTTCAAGAACCACTGGGCTAGAGCAGTTTTTAAACCCCGGCTGAATATATTACCATCACCTGGTGACTTAGGGGAAAAAAAAAAAAAACAGAGCAAACACGGATATTCAGGCCTCATCCGATGATAGCTGTGTGCCCATCAAGAACCGCTGCCCAGAGTGCAGGGTGAGACACAGAGAAAGAGTCCGGAGATAAGCTAGAGGCAGATCTCAGAGCGTCTTAGATGTTGCACTAGGGATTTGCAGTTTTGTGGAACTCCCTAGAGGTCTGTTGGGGAATCTGTGTGCATGAATGCCACAGGGCAGACCTGCAGCGAGAAGAAACTGGAGGCAGAGACACCCGCCAGGGGCCTGGAGCCGTCAGCCCAGGACAGTTATCCGGGACAATGCCACCCCTGCGAAGGGTCCCATGGGCGTCGCCACTATGATAAGCTCAGGTCATGAGGGCAAGAAAGCTGTGCGTTTCTCGGTGTGATTTAGTGCTTCTCGAGTTTTCTTTTTTCCATAACAGCTGTTTTCCCAAAAGAAACAGTAAATGTCAGCATTGTATCTGAGTGAAAAGTTGACCTTCTTCCCCACCCATTCACACAAATAAGCCAGATTGGACTCATCCACAAATCTGCCTGAAGTTCCTTGCTAACCAAAACCACAAAGCTTAGCCTTCTCTGTTTTTTTTTTTTTTTTTCTTTTTTTGTTTCCCCCAAGCCTTTTCGCAATGATCCTGATTCTGTTCCAATTGTTTGCAACTGTGGCTTTCTTTTGACTGTAGAACATGCTGCATTTCCAGGGCTTTAAATGCTGGGCTCCCCATCAGTGTCTATGAGACTTCCTGGAGGGAAGGCGGCCTGTGCCTCCCAATCGCAGATCACCTGTCAGCCCCTGCCCTCCGCTTCCCCAGTCCACCTTCAACCCCCTGTGTTGACCCAGCATCTGCGCCTCGCTGACTAGCAATGACTTTAGCCACAAGATTGACCGGGGTTTAGAAGCTTCATTTAAACTCACATTGATAATGTACAGTTTAAAGCCTCAGGGAACTTACCTGTCTAAGGAAAGCTGCCACTTAGACTGTGAGATCATCTTGCATCTTCCTAAGTGGACAGGGAAGAGCGAGTCCCCAGAGGAGCCACCCCGGGAAAATGTGGCAGGAAGACGCTCAGAGCTGAATGGCGGAGAGACTCACTGGCCTGCTCTCCATGATTAAAGAAGAGGGATGGATCTCCCAGAAGGGGGCCAGGAGGCCGCCTGAGGCAGCTTCTGTGAGGAACAGGTCGATGTAAGAAGACTTGGCAAGGAGTTGAAATTAAGTGAAAGAAAAGAAAGAAAACAAGAGAGGCAGTTTCCTGCTGCATATTTTATTTGTGTGCATAACTCCAAGGCAGTGGCAGGGAAGTCTAACAAATGAGGCAAAAGAAAAGAGCTTCACCTTTTGAGAAAAGATCATTGCCAAAATGTGTCAATTCCAGTTTTAAAAATAATATGATGCCCTGACTCTGTGCCTGGCACCAAGTTAAGTCCTCTGTGGGGAGTTTGTGTTTCAGTGGGGTGGACAGATGCAAACAAGATGGAGCGGTAAGGCCATTGCCATTATCAAGGTGCGAATTAAGGTCTGAGCACCTCAGAGGACGGAGCGGTCCTGGTGGAAATGCCTTTCTCAGTGCATACCTTGCTTGGAAAAAGGACCCCTCTGTTTATCACATTGATTTCAACTGGAAAGACTGCAGGAGCGTACTAGCATTTGAGGGGACCTACGTGGTCGGCTCTGCCTGCCCTGCCTGCCCTCCCTCTCTATCCCACATTCTCCCTGCGCTGCAGCCATCTGGAGCCATAGGCAGCTGCCCCCCGTCCCCCACACACACTTCATGGTCCCAGCCTTTACATGTGCTATTTGCCCACTTGCAGCAACCACTCTTATTCATCTATTTGAGGTGTGGCTTCTCATCTTCAAAAAGTCAGCTCATACTGCTGAGGCTTTCTTAGAAACAGACAGACCTTCTGGGCTCCCACAGCCCCCTGGATTAACTCCTAGTGGTTCCCCCTACCCCTATTACAATGGCCATTGTTGGTCAGTCCTCCTAACATCAGGGACTGCTTCAAAGACAAGAACCTTGTTTCTATCCCCTGTATCCAAACACACAGCCTGACTATGGGTCAGCAGTCAACAAATGCTTGTATTTTTCATGAATTCTTTCAAAACATACTCATTGAGTTCCTACTACTGTGGTGTGTGGTGTTTTCTACCACCACAGCTCACACCAAATGTGTGTGTGTATTCTGACACCAAATACATGTCATTTTTCCACACCACCTCTCCAATTTGTCTCCACCAACAACTGGGTGTCCAACAATTGAACTCAATTCTGACACTGCCTGCCCAGAGCGAGCACAGAGCCTACAAGTTAAAGAGTTCAGTCCCACGGGACTTTCCTCACTTCAGACACCAGCCAAAAATAGAGTCCCAGGGAGCCGGCACTTCTGCCCTGATGACTATAAATTCAGGGATTCCCAAGGCTACCCTCAGGTTTGATAATTTGCTAGCATGACTCCCAGAACTCAGGAAAGTGCCCTACTTAAAATTACTGCTTTATTACAGAGGCTACAACTCAGAAACAGCCAAGTGGAAGAGAGGCATAGAGAAGGTATGGGGGTGTGTCAGGGGGCATAGCGCTTTCATGCCCTCTCTGGATACACCAGCCTCCTAGCACTTCAGTGTGTTTACCAACTGGGAAACTCCCCAACCCTGTCATTTAGAGGTTTTTATGGAGGCTCCATTATGTAGGCATGATTGATTCCATTATTGGCCATTGGTGATTGAACTCAGCCTGCAGCCCCTCTGCCTTCCTTGGAGGCTGGAAGATGGAGCTGAAGGTTCCAGCCCTCCAAACATGGCCACTGCTGCCTTGAAACCATCTAATGGCCCACCTGAGTCACCACATCAGGGCTTCATTATAAATTACAAAAGCCACTCTTGTTATTCCAGAAATCCCAAGGCTTTTAAGAAATCTGGGCCAAAAACTAGGGACAAAAATCAAATATATATATTGCAATTTTGTGTGTGTGTGTGTGTGTGTATGTGTGTGTGTTTGTGTGTTATGCCACAGTGCCAGCCCTGGGCTGGGAGCTGGAGATAAAAGTATGAACAAGACAGTGTCTCTATCCCCTATCCCCACAGAGGAAGAGGAGAGGGACAGAAACCGGGTGAGAATGACCACTTAGACATTCTATAGGAGGAAGGGGGCTGGCGTTCTCAACTGCATTGGCTGCTGGCCCCGACTGACCCCAGGGCAAAACCCTCCTGCAGACAACGTTGATCATCCCAGCCAGGCTCTTAGGATTGCACACAGCAGGTGTGCCCCAATGGGAGCCTGGTGAGATCCAGAGCGGGTAAAGGCTGTGTCCAGCAGACCCAGGAGAAGAGTCTGGGGCAGGAAGATGGGAGGAGCATCAGATAACATAAAGAGTCAAAGCCACGCACTTGCGCGACATTGTCTCAATGCCAGGCCTGCACCTGCGACGTCTGAAAAGAAGGAACCATGAAGCATCCTGGTCCTGTCCTACAAGTGGAAGGGCTCAGTCCTTTAACTCCTCCGGTGCTGGAGGAGCCCACAAAAGAGACAGACCTGGGAATGAATAATGATTGCTTACTGGATTTACAGGAGGCAGGAGAGGGAAAAAAGTAGGACACAATTTGTGTGTCAAATTCCATTGTTCATACGTGATCCCTTTCAATTCTCTCATGCCTGCAAGGTTGAATCCATGATCCCAAAAGTGGCAAGGTGGAGTCCAGACTCAAGCCTAGCTAGGTCTGCCTCTGAATCTCATGCCAGGGGGGCCGGCACTACCCCAAGTGGGGAGGGCTCTGTGCACCAGCCTGCACTGCCCCGAGAGGGAGCTCAGCCAGCAGACAGCAAGGTCTCCCTGCCTGGCATGGGGTGCTTAGGCAGCTACAGGCACATTCTTACTTGTTGAATGAATAACCAAGTGAATGAAGAAATACTAAATGAAAGAAAAAACCCTATCCATGGCCTTGGCCTCGCCCCAATTACCTTAAGTATCCCAGACCTTTAGGGGGAGTCAAATCAGATGACTCCTTTCCCCCTCAGAGGTTAGGGAATTGTGTGCAAAGCAGAATGACAAATGACGTTCTAACCCTCCTGACCAAGCAGAAAGTGTTGGATAGAAGAAATAAACATATACACATTAAAATAACTACAGCTATAAGTTAAGAGACATAACGACACTAAACTGGTATATAGTCACAATTTTTGAAAAATTGTTTAGTGAAAATCAGATGGAAAGTCTCACAAATCTAGACTTAAAACTAAATAGTAGCCGTTGCTCAGGACACATCAATGTCTCTAAAATGAACGTATTCAGAAGGTGAGAACTAACCCCAGCCTTGGTGCTAGTCCCTGTCCAGAAACAAAGACCCAGACGCCACGCCAGTACCACACAGGCTTTCAGGGAAAGGACTTAAAAGATGAACTATCTGAAACTACCCTGTGAACTCCAAACCATTATAGAAATGTGGAATTCCATCCAGCTCCAGCAGGCATCAGGGAATCAGGAGCTACGGTCAGGAGGGTTTGGTTTGTTTGTTTGCAGGTTTGTTTGTTTGTTTGTTTTAGAGACAGGGTCTCACTCTGTCACCCAGGCTGAAGTGCAATGGTGTGATCATGACTTACTGCAGCCTCCACCCCCTGGACTCAGGCTATCCTCCCACCTCAGCCTCCTGAGCAACTGGGACAAGTGCATGCCAGCATACCTGGCTAACTTTTTAATTTTTTTGTGGAGATAGAGTCTTGCTATGTTTCTCAAGCTGGTCTGGAACTCCTGGGCTCAAGTTATCCTCCCACCTTGGCCTCCCAAAGTGCTGAGATTACAGGCATGGACTGCCAGGATTTTAAAAGCAGTGCGTGAATGGACTATTTATAGTCCTGTGGGCAGGGATAGGGAACCAGAGAGAGACGGAGGCCTTCCGGGATGAACAACAGTGGGAAGCTGCCACCACTTCAGGGGTAAACTAATTTTCGTTAAATTTCTCCATAACAAAAGGATAGAAACACTAAGAAGTAAGATTTCATCAGGTAGGGCTAAGCTTTTGCAGCTCTGCAAACCGTTGTGATATTTAAGATTTCTTGCCACCTCCCAAGAGCCAGTTCTCACCCCTGTCGACAATGCATGGCAGAGATTCATTTCCGCTTTTATCTAAAACTATTTTGAGATTCTGAGAACCAAACAGGCAAATTCAACAATGTGATGTGCTCCTGCCTGTGGCTTTGTTGGGCGCCCCATGTCAGACCCCACACTCTGATGTCCTTTTACAGGGCAATGCCCAGTGCCAATGGAGGTTAAGTCAGTAACATTGTAATTAGTCCTTCAGCCCTGGGAGCACAAAGAGGAATAAGAAGGGTCCCAGCCAGGAGCTTGGAGTTCAGTTTCCAAGTAAAGAAGAGGAAGAGGTAGTCATTGGCTCTGTCACTGGGGTAAAAGGGGAGGTGGATAGAGGAAGATGAGACTCAGAGAGGTTAAGAGCTTTACCTGGATCACACAGCAGTGAACCAGAATTCCACTTCCTATCAGTTTGACTCCAGAGCCTGAGTCCCTTAAGGTCTACAATAGGCAACTAAGCTAAAGGCGGGTCCCGGGCACTAAGGGAGCACAGAGGACATGTGTGTCTGGGTGAATGGACATCACGTTACCTAGAGGAGGTACAACTTAGACTGATTTCTAAATATTGAGTCAGAGCAAGCACAGCCACCAAGTATGGGTTCTCAGGGTGTACACTACACAAAAAGGCATTTCTAAAGACACAGCATCCCATCTTAGGCAGACACTAAACTATGGCCATTTCTAAAGACACAGCATCCCATCTTAGGCAGACACTAACCTATGAGAACATGGGTGCCAATGTGGGGATGTGAGGTCTCCCAGCCAGGTTCTGACACAACAGGGCTGCACCATCTCCTACATCAACCCACAAGCAAAACAGTCATGCACACAGCTGGGAATACACAACATCCGCACATACTGATTCACACACATGCACACACACACGTGCACTCCGTTCTCCAGATAGCCTCTGAGCTTCCTCTCTAGCCCACTCTCAGAGACCTGATTCTCATCCTCTGCACGGTTCCAAAACTGGCATGGGTGCTCCACTTTGTTGGAAGGGCACAGAGCCTAGGTATACACTGGCTCATGGGTGGGGAAAGCAGACAGCTGTGGGGGCACACATGTGCATCCGCAGGGCTGCTGCCATCAGAGAGGCATCTGAAGAACTTCCCTGGCAAGGCTGGACCAGGCCACAGGATATAAACACTAAGAAGTAATCATTCTGATTACAACACTGATCATTCTGTTTATTCAGTAATGCACTAACTTGTAAAATATTTTCTTTGAGAAAGCGGCACTTTTTTTTAAACAGCAAAAGTGCCATTTGGGCTAGAAGTGGCCCTGGAGGTGGCCAGTTAAAGGGAAAAGGAGGAACATCTGAGTAGAGGGCAGACATCAGAGAGGGGATGTGCTAATGGAAGCCTAGGACACATGTATAACTGGAGAGATACTCTGGAGTAAAGGGACCTCAGGGGACATCAGGATGCAGGGGAAGCGGTGGCCAGATTGTCGTGGGCCTCACAGGCTGAAATCATTAGACTTTGTCCTTGTGGGAGTGGGCTGCCACCAAAGAGTTTTGAGCTGGGACATGGCATTATCAGACGGGTGTTTTAAAAGTCTGCAGAGGAGGGAATAAACCAGAGGTAAAATGTGGAATATGGGAGGGGCTTGGGAAGAGTGAATTCAGGAAGATCATTAAGGAATTTCTGTCAGTTAGTTTTCACTGTGTAAACAATAGCCCCCAAGCCTCATGGGTTAAACACCAGTTATTGCTCCCAAGACTGAGTCAATGTGGCAGTTTTGCTCTTCTGGCCCAGGCTTTGTTGATTTCTGCTGGATTATTTCCTCCTATCTACATCCAGCTGGCAGGTCATCTGGGCACCAGCTAGTCCAAGGTGGCCTCATTAATCAGTCTGGCACTGAAAAGGGTGACTTGACCACATGTCCATCACTATCCCACAGACGAGACCAGGTTTGTTTATATGATGGTAGCAAGGTTGCAAGAGAAGAAGGGGAAGTGTGCAAAACTGCCGGAGGCCTGGGCTTGGAACTCCACACTATTTCTGCTACATTCTCTCAGCCAAAGCGAGTCACAAAGCCAGCCCAGAATCAAGGGATGGAGAAAGACTTTACCTCCCAGGGGAGCGGCTGCAAAAAACCAGCTATTCTACAATTGCCCAGAGGCAGTCACTGTAGAATAGGCAAGAGATGACAATTAGGGCTTTCCTTCACTTACCCCACTCCACAAATAATCACTGAGTGCCTACTAGAAAGTGGGCCTCCTTCTAGGCCTGGAGATGCAATGGTAGAGCAAACAGACAAACACGTACACACACGCACGCACAGAGTCTCTGCCCTTGGGGATCTGACCTTCAATAACAGTGGTGGGTCAGGGGCCCCACTGGGAATATATGGTACAGTCAAACTGGGATATTCTGAGGAATGTTCAAAAAGGACACAAATTGCTGCGGTGCAGGAGGGCTATAGGGGAATGCCGAAGACCTTGACCGTTCTGGCAGTCTCAACGTATTACGGTCATTTCCAGAGTTCCACCCCTCCAGCCATTAGCTGTGAAGAAAACAAAGCAACTTAACGAAAGTTAATTCATCAAAAGTCAATGCACTGAGTGGTCACATTGCTGAAAGTCAAATAATAGAGAAACACAATTTGCTGGGTTTACCTTATCTCTTTTAACTATTTATGAAGAATGTATATTTTTGTGCATAGAATAGAATGATTCTAACAACTTTGATCCGTTTCTAAGTTCTTCATCATGTCTGCGTAGTGAATTCTGTAGAATGCTTTTTGTTGTTGTTGTTCCCTCTGCTTCAGTTCCCTGTTGTTGTAGCTGGAGGTTAGTAAACAGAGAGAAGCCTCAGTCAAGTGGCATAGAATATACTTTTATCCACAATAAGAATATATATATATATATATCTTTCCCTTTCCAAATTCATTTTGTTCCAGAAATTTATACATACAACAGAAAATAGGATTTGGATAGCAAGCAATATATCAACACATTTATCTAATTTATTCATTCCTCTGTTTGGAAAACAAGAGTCTGGATAGCAAAGGTTCAGATAGTGAGAGGGATACCTGCACATTCACTGATCGGGTTTCTTTTGTTAACATATTTTTATTCAAAAATGCATTTACCAGTCTTTGCTCTTTGATGAATTAACCTTGAGCTGACAGTGTGACTTTCATTTGTGGCATTTCTGAGTCCTCATTCCTGGACAGGACACAGAGGTACCACACCCCACTGCAGCCTGCCCCAACTCACAGAGAGGTTGTAGAGCTGCTGCCATCAGAGAGGGCATCTGGAGAACTTCCCTGGCAAGGCTGGACCAGGTCACAGGGTGTGATCATTCTGTTTATTCAGTAATGCACTAACTTGTACAATATTTTATTTGAGAAAGGGGCATTTTTTTTTTAATAGCAAAAGTGCCATTTGGGCTAGAAGTGGCCTTGGAGGTGGCCAGCTAAAGGGAAAAGGAGGAATGTCTGAGTAGAGGGCAGAGATGGTCTGAGATGCTCTTGGAATCTTGCTGTGACCTTTTCCAAAATCTACAGTAACTTGGGCAAGTCCCTGTCCC
The DNA here is from genome assembly GCF_043159975.1 of Macaca nemestrina. NCBI lineage: Eukaryota > Metazoa > Chordata > Mammalia > Primates > Cercopithecidae > Macaca > Macaca nemestrina. The sequence goes on from NC_092127.1 coordinate 187,676,851, forward strand.
TCTCTGGCCTCAGTTTCCCCATCAGTGAAATGAGGGGTTGAACCAGATTAAGGGCTAACTACATGGCTGCACTTCAGAACCCCCTTCCCTAGGTGAACATCCCCCACCCGGGGGCCTGGATGAGGAGGGACCTCATCCAGGTTCTGCTGAGGAGGCCCAGGGACAGCATTTCCACATATTTCCTGAATGATTCCCCAGCAACCAAAGGCTCCAGAATTGATGGCCCGATCTACCAACCCTGTGGCTGTGCAATCCACCTCATTCAATCCTCATGGCAGCCCAGGAGACAGACCATCTCATTCCCACTTCGCACATGAAGGGCTGAGTCTCTGAGAGATCATAACTCATAGGTTTTACAGGGCAGGTGCCCCCGAAGTCAGAGGGGAGGCAGTGTTTGTGCTCTTAGCTACTGTAGTGGACTGAGTAGTGTCCCCCAAAGATTCATGTTCTCTCAGAACTTCAGAATGTGACCTTGGTTGGAAATAAGGTCTTTGCAGATGTACTCAGTTAAGGATCGCAAAGTGAAACCATCAGGATTTAGGGTGGGCCCTAAATTCAGTGACTGGTGTCTGTATAAGACAAGGAGAGGACACAGGGAGGAGAAGGGCATGTGAAGGTGGAGGCAGAGATTGGAGTGAGTGGTGCATCTAGAATCGAAGGAACACCAAGGATTGCCGGCAGCAGCAGCCAGGAGAGAGGCGTGGATGGTTTCTTCCTCAGAGTCTGCAGAGGGAACCTACTCTGCCTACACCTGGATTCTAGACTTCTGCCTCCAGAACAATGACAGAATAAATTTCTGTTCTCTTAAGTCCCCAAGTTTGTGGTGATTTGTGACAGCAGCCCTAGAAAATGAATATAGCCACTAAGTTGGCAGGAAAGTATTTCCTAACCCCCCACGCAGCTGTGGATGTACCAGGGCTTTGGAAGTTAGCGATCTCCACCATTCGATGCTTCATGTCAAACAATGGTGGGTGGGCAAGCTGCCTGCCAAGGTTATGGTGCACTTTCTGCTTTTTCAAGAACACCAGGGAACTTTTAAAATTAATAATATTATCTGCTGGGCGCGGTGGCTCAAGCCTGTAATCCCAGCACTTTGGGAGGCCGAGGCAGGTGGATCACGAGGTCAGGAGATCGAGACCATCCTGGCTAACACGGTGAAACCCCGTCTCTACTAAGAAAATACAAAAAACTAGCCGGGCGTGGTGATGAACACCTGTAGTCCCAGCTACTCGGGAGGCTGAGGCAGGAGAATGGTGTAAATCTGGGAGGCGGAGCTTGCAGTGAGCTGAGATCCGGCCACTGCACTCCAGCCTGGGCTACAGAGCGAGACTCTGTCTCACAAAAAAAAAAAAAAAAATTAATAATATTATCTTTCTAGCCAGGCACAGTGGCTTGCACCTGTAATCCTAATACTTTGGGAGGCCAAGACAGGAAGATCTCCTGAGTCCAGGACTTGAAGGTTGCAATGAGCTAAGATTACACCAATGTACTGCAACCTGGGTGACACAGCAAGACCCCACACACCTCCAAAAAATCTTCCTAAGTTAAGCACTTGGTCAGTGCTAGATACTTGGCCACACTCACCCTAATCCTTACAAAGTCTCCGCAAGGAGACCCTCCTCTCCCCATGAGGACACCACAGCTCCAGGGAGCCCTGCCTGGGCCACATCTCATGGCACATAGTGTAGGTGGCCCAGTCAGGATTTGAACGCATGTCTGCCCAACTCCGAAGTCTCCTTTTTCCAGTCGGTCTCCCTTGCATTTTCACATGTTCCGTTTTACTACTTATCACTTTCCCGCAGCCTATGGCAGAGTTAATTAGTGAGCTTATCACCTGAAACTTGAATGCGAAAACGTGGCAGTGCTCCTTACGATTTTTTGCCAAAACCCGCCAGAAAATCTCTCCCCTCAGAAGCAGTCCAAGCAAATGCTGTTCTGAGAAAGATTTTGAGTCCTTCAGAGTTTTGGTGCATACGCTGGGGTTTTCAACAGAAATGTAGAAAACCTCAAAAATTGGCTCTGGGGGCCCTGAAATCAGTGACACCTGCCAGGCTCGTAGGTCTTTCTCGTAGTTTCTGTCAGCAGCTGTCTTCCTCTTCACTGTCACTTGGGCAATCCCTGGGAATCCAGCAGAGGAATTTGTCACTTAATTATTCCTTGCAGCTGCTAAGATGGTGAGAACAGTCCTCTGTTGGGCTGTATCCATTTCCTGTGGCTGCTGTGACAAAGTTCCACAAATGACAGCAATGTGCTCTCCACAGTTCTGAGGCCAGAGGGCAGAGATAGGGGCTTCAGTAGGGATGCAGTGCCCCTCCAGAGGCTCTGAGGGGAGTCCCTTCCATGCACCTCTCCTGGCCTCTGGCAGCTGCCAGTGCTCCTTGGCTTGTGGCTGCATCACTCCAGTCTCTGCCTCCACCATCACAGGCCTTCCCCTATGTGTGCATCCCAAAACTCCCTCTTCCATGCTCTTACAAGGACATATGTTGATTGCATTTAGGACCCACGCTCCTCCTCTCAACATCTGTAACCTAATCATATTTTTGCTGTTTGAGTGATATTTGCACACTCCAGGATGAGGACATGGATGTACATTTGTGGGGCCGCCACTCAGCCCACTGCACTGGACTAGAGATAAGCATCTGTTTTCTCATATGCTTTGGTAAACACTTTGGCCTCCTCTACCAAAAACAGTTCATTCAAGTTAGATCCTAGTTTACTGGACACCTTCTTACTGTCTGCCAGTCACTGTGCTAGGTCTAAGCTACAGAGATGAGCAGGGGACAGCCACCAGACCCTTGGGAGAAAGACTGGTGTCAAATCAAATAAGAGTGATAACTGATGTATTGCAAGCCATCCCATCTGCCTGGTGTGTCAGATAAGAGTCCCAGAGCAAGAAGTGGTTGGCTGTGGTCTAGCAAGGTGAGCAGGGAGGAGTTCCCTGGGCAAATGTGAGGAGGGGGCATTGTCAGAGGAAGGAGGAGCCTAGGAGCCCAGGGCCAGAGGCAGGAGGCTGACCATGTGCCTGGAAATGGGAACCAGCAGTCGGTGAAAGTGCAAAGGTAGGCAGAAGTTAGAACACAGAAGGCCTTAATGTGTAGACCTGCTTTGAAGCCAGTGGGAAGCTACTGTTGGGTTTTAAGCAGGAGGCATGGACTGACCAGGTTTGCATGTGAGAGTTGATTCTAGAAGCTGGGTGGAGACAGAGGTTGATGCTGAGGCCTGAGGCTGGGGCCACTCCCCAGTTCCATCCATCTCTCAGCCTCAGTTTTCTCTGTGGAAAAGTCCAGATCCCAGCTTACACTATTTCTCTCTTACGGATTAGTGTGAGAGTCAAATGAGATCATTATTGCCAATAAGCTCTGTGAATACACAGAATTTAGTTGACCATTTTCATTGACTTCGCTTTTGGGTTAAATAAACACTAAAATAAAAACCATCAGGAAGCCTGGCTGAGCAGGAATAACCTCTTTGATGAAGGAAAACATTCCCCTTTATATGTCAGCAACTTTGACCCCAGAGGGAATCAGAACTCATGCCTTTGGGGGGTGTTCCTGCAGACACAGAGCTGTTCTCCCCCTGGGAACCTCACCACTGCTCAAAATGTGATGCAAACATGAGCTGACTTAGTTATCTCAATGTTCAAACTTGAAAAAAAAATAAACATTCTGTTCCAAAATCTTCAGCGTTAGTCACAAAATTACTGAGGGGAGAAGTTCTGCTCTGGGCTTATGAAGCGCTCAGTTAATCCCACAGATATGGGGGTTCCTGGGGTGACAGGGGGGAGAGCTTTGAGCTGGCTGTCAGCTCCACAGACAATTGACTTCTCATATCCCCTACATATGAGCTCCTCAACAGGTGACGACTGGGGTACAGAGGACTCTAGGGACTTCCTTGTTTAGTTCATGCCATTTTATGAAGGTGCAGGTGCCCAGTCGAAATAAATGGGTGGATAGCATTTCCCCATCAGGGTAGTAAACAATTCTGGGGAAGAAGCCCTGGGTAGCTGGATGCTTTGAAGTCAAGAGCTTTCCAGCCAGGCAGGAGTTGATGATTATCAGGTCACCTGGCTTCTAATTACATGATGGGCCACGTGCCCAAGGGAGTTTAAGGGAACAACTGCCTGCCCTGCCACAGTGGACTAGCAAAGGCACCAGGCTGCACTGCCAGGCAGCTCTGAGGTCAGAACACTCTTGAGCCGCTGCTCCGGGCATGGCCCCATCAGAGATGAGTGGTACTCTGGTTAGGGAAACAGACAGAACTTGACTAATGCCCACCAGAAGAGACCACTTTCTCCAGCAGGAACATAGCAGAGGGCCTGGAGGACAACAGAGGAGCGCATGGAACGATCCCAGGTCAGGCGAAAATCCACCACTTGGGGTTCTTTCAGCTCCAAGACTGACAGAGGGGAAAGACATGCCTGTGGAGAAGTCAGCATGAGCAGAATCACTGAGGTGTGACTGCACAAGGCACGTTCTCAGAGGCCCGTAATTGAGTGTGTCTGGGCAGTGCATTCCAGGGCCTCGGGTGGGGGGGCACGCCTGTGAGTGGCATGCATGAATTCTCTCCACCAGTTCACAGAACGGGATCAGCATGCAGAGGCTTCATGTTTAGTCCCCTGCAGAGGGGGACAGTCCATTAAATCTCAGGAATATTATTTCAACCCCTGCATCCTTTTAAGCAGTTGATCATTAGCCCATTTCTCTCCCAGGCAGTCAGACCTCTGTCCACGGTGTCCCCAGCTCTCAGCGGGTAGTGTGAGTCCTTCTCACCAGGCTTGGGTTGAGTGAGGCTCCCCTGCACTCCCCATGATGGGGCGAGGGAAAGGGACTTATGCTCAGCAATAGGTGCCCCTCTATCTCTGTAGAAATCTTCCCTGCTTCCCCACTTTCTCTTCCATTCCTAATTGGGAATGTCATAATGATAATCATCATTATCATCTTCTTCATCATCATCATCATTATCACCAATACTATTTATTGAGTACTTATTATGGGCCAAGCATGGAATTAAGTACTTTACCTGCATTATCTCCTTTAACAAGAAGCTCAAGAGTTAGTTGAGAAAGAAAGGGAGGCATTCCACTCCGGTCGCCTCAGCTGACGTGAGAAAGCCATGTGGCTGCAGAGAGTGCGGGCTGGGTTGGGAGATGGAACCAGGCCTTGAAGGAAACACTGCTTCCACTTTCTTTGTTCTTTAGCAGCTTTAATTACCAAGCTCTTGTGGAAGCTGAGGGAATTGGCATTAACTCTGTTTTAATTTGTACTTTTGCAAATGAGATGTAGTTACATGACAATGATTCACTTCTGTGAGGTGTCAAAAATAAAGCGCTAGGATGGAAAAGGGCCCATTGCATTCACGCACGGCCCATTGTTTTTCTGTTAAACGGAGGAAAGCAAGATTCACGCTGGCAAAAAGTTCTTGAAGGACTACTCTTCGTCTCCCCATATTGGGAACAGTGTGACCAGCATTCAGGAGATTCTAGGCTCCAAAAGTGGATGCGTAAAGAACAAAAGATGATTCTCCCGGAGAGCCAACATGAATTGGGGAGGACTGTGAGCTGTGAGTCCACCCACCGTGCGTCGAATCCTCCATGCAACCAGTAGAGTGGTGCTGGCCTGTTCCCACCCTCGTGCATCAGTTTACCCACATGTAAAATGGGCGCTAGGTGCTGAGAGGAGACAACATACATGAAGCGAGTCAGATGCAGCCCACACGTGTGGATGTGGAGTACGTCCAAGGTGCTGGCTGCCACTGCCTTCCTCATGGCTCCTGCCTTAGGAGCACTCAAGGCAGCATTGTCCCTGTATCCATGGATGTGCCATTTTGCCTGGGATCCCAGGTCTCAGCCCCATCTTCCTTCCCCAGTTCTCAGGTTGTCGCTGACCTGAACATGAAGACTGAGTCGTTCTAGAAACAACAAGGAGGCATGTGTGACTGGAATGGAATCAGCAGGGTCAGAGTGAAGGAAAACCAAGTCAGAGAGCAGGAAGGAAGCAAACTCCATGGCCACAGAGCCTGGTCAGTTCAGCAGCTGGATTCCAAGTGCAATGGGAAACTCTTGGCGGGTGTGCATCAGAGGACAGACGTCATCTCAATTCTATTTCAAATGATCACATGGGCTGTTGTGTGGATTAACATATTGGAGGACATGTGCCCAAGGTGTTCTCAACAGAGGGGAGCTGCCCTGAGGCAGATATTTCAATAATAATAATAATAATAATGGTAAAATAATGATAATACAATAGTAATTAGCATCCATGTTCATATCCATCATTCTGTTGGATCAGTGCACCAATTTTACAGATGAGAAAGCTGGGGAATAAGTAACGGGCCCTGCATATTGCAGTTAGTATCAAAGCAAGGACTGGGGCCCTTTCCCCCATGCCACAAGTCCTTCCTTGCCATCCTGAATGGCTTGAGGGATGAAACCACTACCTGGAGGCAGAGGGGTCCTGGGTGAAGTGCTTGGCTATGCCTCACTTCTCTGTTTCACGTCCTTGCATCTGGGGGCCATATGCTTTGAAATGCTCTGTTTGCCAAAATGGCAAATCATGGGCCCCAGGGCCAGATTCCTGCAAACCAGTGTTACTGCAGGGACCTTGGGCTGTCTCATCAATCCAATTGTGGCAAATCTTCAAAGACTGTCAAACAAAACCAGCTCCTGCCCATTCCCTTCCTTTATGTCCTGGAAAGAGTAGGAAACTCAGCCCTGCCATGTGGCCTCGAGGGAAAGGCATGAGCTTGAGTCAGACACAGGCTACACCTCCAGCCATGTGTGATGTCTTTGGAAGTCACCTAGCCTCCCTAAGCCTCCACCTTGAGAGCTATTGTGCAATAAGAACTATTTAAAGACTGCTAAGCGATGTGTATGGTGCCTGGTACACAGAAGGCACTTAGTGAGTTTGAATTTCCTTCCTCACCTCCTTGCTTTTATTAAGGCAGATTTAAAGTATTCTGTAACAATATAAATTATAAATTCAGAGTTCTGGAAAGAAATGATAAATGGTCTCATACAAATTTGTTTTCTTCACAAACCCACCAAAATGATGAGCACGTTATAATTTAATGATACCGTTACGTGACTTACTAGAGAAAATTCTATGACAGGGTCTGTCTACATAAAGAGCAATACATCAACTCGACTTCTTGGAGGCATTCCTGGATGTGGGGTTAGTCAGAAGTTACATGGTGGATTTGCATTTAAAATAAAGTCACTCTTGTTCCCACATAGCCTCTGATGGAAATTCTCACCCCGCTGTGAAGTCTCATTCGTCAGGTCCAGCGAGCAGAAGACTGGTCAGTGGACATTCATTCTCTCACCCCTTAGGTGCTTCCCTTTACATGCCCAACTTCTTTATTGAAACAAAATATGGATTAAAATATAAAACCAAGCTTGTCAGAATTATGCCTTAAGAGGACCTATGGGGAGGTTGTCTTAAAGAGGAAACTAATGCATGTGCTTTAATGCAGGATTTTCTGAACTACATGCTGATCATTCACAGTCATTTTTCCCCTTTTATATATTCTCAGTTCTACCCCAAATTAATTCATTCAGCAAAAGATTTTTGCTGGGCACTGTGGCTCCGATACATTGGGTGGCTGAAGCAGAAGGATTTCTTGAGCTCATGAGTTCAAGACCAGCCTAGGCAACATAGCAAGACCTCATCTCTACAAAAAATTTAAAAATTAGCCAGGCATGGTGGTGCATGCCTGTAGTCCCATCTACTTGGGAGGCTGAGATGGGAGGATGGTTTGAGCCCAGGAGGTTGAGGCTACAGTGAGCCATGTTCATGCCACTGCACTCCAGCCTGGGTGACAGAGTAAGGCCCTGTCTCAAAACAAAAAAAATTTTTGAACACATACTATGTACCAGGTACTGTACTCTGTACTGATGACACAGAAATAGAGTCAGAGACATTTCTCGGTCCCCGTCAGGCCCATAATCCAATTAAGAAGACATATACACTGATAACAGTAGGCCTCCCTGGGCGGGGCACATTCATTGTGCTTTATTGTCCAGTGCAATAGAGAGGAAGGAGCTGGAAAAACAAGGTTGATAGGCAAGAGCATTTGTTAAAAGTATTAATCAAGCACTTCTTGTGTTGATCCAGGCACAGGAGATACCCAGCGAATGACACAGGCCACTACAAGTGTATATTTATAGAACCATTACTGGTAAGCTAATAAATATTGAGGATTACTGACCAGTGCTAAGAAGGAGTAAACAGGGTAAGGGGCTAGGGCGATGGGAGGAGAGGACTGCTTTTGTGATGTGTACAGGAAGGGCCCCCATGAGAAGCCAGCGCCACAGGCAGGACTTGGGTCTAAGAAGGAAGCCGCCCTGTGAGGATGCAGGGGAAGAATGTGCAAAGGTCCCGAGGCAGGCACTCGCTTGGAAGGTTCAGGAAAGGCTGCAGTGTTGGTAGCATAGGGGATAAAAAATATTTTTTCTTCAACCATCGTAGGTCCTTAGTTGAAACAGACCCCTGTAACAAAAGACAGATTAACACAAGAAAAAAATACAGAAGCTTATTAACATGTATATTTCACATATACATGGGAGACACCCAGGGAATGAGTAGTGCTCAAAGAAGTGGCTTTAAATTCCTGCTTCGAGAAAAAATAATAAATGTTGAAAGAAGCAACAAGATAAAACAAAAGGACATTGAGTCTCTAGTGATGGCAACTTGGGGGAAAACAGGTAAGTAGCAGATCGAGGTGGGTTAGGGAAACTGGTTCATGTAGTTTCCTCTGGTGTAAGCTCCAGACCTATGAGGTCCAAAGTTGTCATCAGTGGTGGTACCCTTTGTTCTCCCTGGCAGAAGAGGGTGGGGGCAGAATATCTCTTGTCTTTGTAAATCTGTGTCCTGCTTTTAGGCAAATAGAGGGAAGGGCAGAGAGCTTTCCTGCATCTACTTCTTTTTAAATGCCTTTAGCTCAACAGTCCTTTGTGTTTTGAGGTGGAATATTCTGATGTTCCATGTTAGTAAAGGAAAGAGATGAAATTAGAGATGAAGTTGGAAGGATAGTAGGGGCCGGAGGATAGAAGATCTCATAACTCCATGGTAAGGAATTAGGAATTTTACTTTCAACACCATGGGAAGCCATTGGAGATTTGAAGCAGAGGAAGGATTTGATCAAAATGTGAAAGATGTGTCTGTGCTTTAATCATTAAGTCAACAAGTAGTTTTTAAGCACCTACGACATGCCTGGTTCCATACTAGACCCAGAGGATGCAAAGATGAGTAAGACTCTCCTGATGAGGACACAGCCAGATTCATTCATTCATTCACTCATTCACTTACCCATATTTATTGAGCCCAGAGGCCCCATATGCCAAGAGGAGCCCCTATACGGCAGATAATGTTGTAGAAACTGGAGCAGTGCATGGAACAAAGCAAACAAACAAAAATCCCTGCCCTCAAGGAATGGACATTCTGTTGAGGGAGGCTTATTGTAAACACATGAAAATATAATGTAATTATATGGTTTGGATTTGTGTCCCCACCAAATCTCATGTTGAATTGTAATCCCCAGTATTGGAGGTGGGCCATGGTGGGAGGGGATTGGATTATGGGGATGGATTTCTTGTGAATAGTTTAGCACCATCCCCTGCGTACTGTCCTTGTGATAGTGAGTTCTCATGAGATCCCATCATTTAAAAGTGTGTGGCACCTCCCCAGCCTCTCTTTTGTTCCTGCTCCCACCCTGTGAGACACCTCACTTCTCCTTTGCCTTCCACCATGATTGGAAGATTCCTGAGGCCTCCCAGAAGCTGAGTAGATGCCAGCATCATGCTTCCTGTACAGCCTGTTGGAACCATGAGCCAATTAAACCTCTTTTTCTATATAAATTACCCAGTCTCAGGTATTTCTTTATAGCAATGGGAGAACAGACTAATACATGTAGCAATAAGTGCACTGAAGGGAAGTCATGCAAAATGAGGAGGAGAATGATGGAGGAGATTCTATCTTAGGGTAGCCAGGGAAGGCCTCTCCACAGAGTTGATCATGGAGCAGAGATGGGGAGACAAGAAGGAGACAGCCACGTGCACATCTGCGCATGAGCAATCCAGACGGAGGAGCAGCTGGTGCAAAGGCCCCATGTGTCATTCAGGATTCATGATCGCAGTTCCCAAGGTGCATGCACCAGCCTCAGGCTTCAGGGAGGACTTCCCGGGGCTGTGATATCTGATCAGGGACCTGGGAGACAATTGAGACTCAGATTGGGGCTCCATCAGAAAGCTGGACTCTTTCTTTCAAAAAGGAATGAGTTGCCCATCAATTGAGGTGTACAAGGGAGCCAGGCTGGCCTGGAGTCCAGCCCTATCTGGGAAAGGTGGGACCTGAAAGGGACAATGTCACTCCTAAAGGGATGAAATGAATGAGTATTGAAACCAAGTTCAAATTCAGTCCTGTCCTGGGGAAGGCAGGATTTCAGCGCCTCAGTTCTTATTCCTTCACCTGTTTGTTTACTGGGTCAGTCTTTAATTCATTTCTAAATACTACTGTTCATCTGTTCACACACCCATCCATTGATCTCCCCACCTTCATTCAACACCCTCATCAAGTACCTCATCTGTGCCAGGTCTGTCGCTTCACCACTCATGAATCCATAAGGATGACGGGTAGTGTCCTTCTGTGTGCAGAAGGCTGTGCCAGATGGCTGGGCAGGGGCTGTGGGAACACAGAGGGAGACCCCAACAGCCTCAAAGGCAGGGAAGAGGTGGTGATGTGCAGTGAATTGTAAAAGCTGAGTCGTTTTTCAGGCAGACGAGGAGGGAGGAGAAGGAGGAGGAAGGGCATTTCCCACAGAGGAGAACACCTGGTACTCCCCAGGGGGCAGAGAGATAGCAGGTGCCATCCAGCAGGAGCTGCAGGTTGTCCTCACTCCCTCTGCTGTGAAAAGACGAATTTCTCCTGGCAGGAAGAAGCCAGGCTGTGGGAAGGGGCCCAGAATGAGCAACTGTCAGGGCTCAGCAGGAAGATTTTGGCTCTCCACACCCTCGGTACCTGGGGGTGAGTGCAGCCGAGGGGGATTCAGCTTTTGGATCTGGAAATGGTTCGGCCTTGCAGAGGTCACTTGTCACAGCCAACTGGGGAAAGATAGCACACCTGGGGCTGCCGGTTCTGCAAAGAGAGCAGGCGCTGCCTGACTTCCAGCAGGGGCTTTGATATCAGTCTTAATACCTGTGGCAGCAACAGGAGCTGCAGGCTGTGCAAGTCGGAGGAAGACACCTGGAAAAGAAAAATAAGCTCACTTTTCTGCTGGGAGAAACTTTCAAGAGAAGTCAGAAACAGTGGCAAAGGCTGATGAGGTCACATGTGCGCAGGGTGCTTAAAGCGGGCCTTACTTCACCTATTCCGTCACCCTGAGGATCTCCGTTTTAATCTGAACAAGGGCTTCGGTCTCTGTGCTCCCTCACTTGGCCTCATGGCTGGTATAGGAGAAAAACCATTCATCAATTTCTATCTCTACCACAAATTAGGTGAATGACTTTGAGCAATCCATCTTTCTGTGCCTTAGTTTCCTCATCTGTAAATTGGAAATAATACCACCTATCTAGAAAGAGTCTTAGCATGTAAAAATCAATCAGTATAGCTCTGCATGGAAGGCCACACTGTAAATGGTCAGCACATGGTAGATATGTTTGTTGAAGGTGTTTGCCTTGACGGAGAGGACCCCGTGGACAGTCCAATAGACCTGGTTTCAAATCCCACCTGTAATAGTCAGGGTTCTTTAGAGGGACAGAGCTAACAGGATAGATGTATATATGAGAGCAAGTTTATTAAGGAGAAGTGACTCACATGATCACAAGGTAAAGTCCCACAATAGACCATCTGCAAACTGAGGCACAAGGAAGCTAGTGGTGGATCAGTTCAAATCCCCAAACCGCAAAAGTAGGGAAGCCGACAGTGCAGCCTTCAGTCTGTGGCCAAAGACCCGAGAGTCCCTGGCAAGCCACTGATGTGAGTCCAAGAGTCCGAAAGCTGAAGAGCTTGAAGTCTGGTGTTCAAGGGCAGGAAGCATCCAGCATGGGAGAAAGATGAAGGCTGGAAGACTCAGCAAGTCTGCTCTTCCACCTTCTCCTGGCTGCCTTATTCTGGCAGCACTGGCAGCTGATTATATGATGGCCACCCAGATTGAGGGTGGGTCTGCCTCTCCCAGCCCACTGACTCAAATGTTTATCTCCTTTGGCAGCACCCTCACAGACACACCCAGGAGAAATACTTTGCATCCTTCAATCCAATCAAGTTGATACTCAATATTAACCATCATTCCACCTCTGCCTCTGCCTTACTAGCTGTGGGACCTTAGCTAAGAGTTTTTACCTTGTGTCCTCATCAGTAGTTTGCCCGGAACACTCTCAGATTATGCCTGACATCCTAATGTGATTACTAATACCACCCCCTTACACTCTCAAAATGTCTGAGTTTGGAAAGTAAACAGCATGGTGTCTCTACTCATCAATAAAATGGATAGTGCCATGCCCAAGGACTTTTATGAGGGAGAATGAAGGGAATGCAAAGGAAAAACCCTGATAAACATGGAAATGCCACCCGCTTTCCACCATAGCAGTCTTGATAAAGTACTTGCATGGAAACATCAGTTCATTAACAAGGAGAAGCAGAAATTTATATTCCACCCCAGCTAGTCACAAAGACACCAACGTGGAAATGCGTTCACACCATCAATTAACCTCAGCATTGCTAAAGTATCAAGCTACCCCTAAAGTCCTTCTCCTGCCCACTCCATGTCCCCAGGTCTACTTCACATTTGAACCCTGTACCTTCCCATCTCTCACCTCCCCTCTTTCTACTCAGTGCTTCCCTATGCAGATCAATTTAGTGTCTCAGAACCATTTACAATTCAAATGTTCTTTCTCGCCATATCATAATACAATATAATAAACCCTTGTAGGTAATCAGGAAATAATTAATTGTGGTACTACCAGAGTGACTGTCTGATTTGCTGACTCTGAAGGGGTTTCTGAGACATGGGATATTCTGTTTTTAAAGCTGGGACAGTAAGTTGGTTCCCCTAAGTACCGTGGCAGTGTGGATTAGAAAGCAGTAGGAGTTCAGAAAAGGACATTTCGGGGCAGGCTTCAGTGGAGGGGACAGCAGGACTCTGAAAAGCTGGAAAATGTTTCTCCAAAAGAGACCCTAGGACACAGATGCCAGTGAAGGCAGTCTGTTTGGGGGTGATCCCAGGAGACATCAGGAGGGAGTGGGCACTGAGGCAGGGCAGGGCCAGGCAGGCAGCCATGGAGTGCATTTCAGGGCAAGTTCCTGCTGTGGGCACCTGCAGCATGATCCTCTGGGGAGCTCTGGAAGACTGTGGGGGAAGACAACTGCATCCTCTCACAGGAAGCATGAAGGCACCAGCTCTCTTCAGTCCATCCTGGGGAGAGGCTCTGTCAGCTCCCCAGCCCTTCTGGCTTGTGAAAAGCCAACAAAAACCTCTGCCAGGGATGCCAGCAGGCAGGTGGAGGTGACAGCCTGAGATGGTGAGGGAGGATAGAGTAAAGACCAGCCATCCACATCTGCCTCAGCATTCCAGGGTCTGAGCTGGAGAACAACAGAACTGCACAGGATTTAAGACGCTGTCTAGCCCAGGGACTGTGGCTTCTTCCGGGCTCTGTCTTCAGTTTCCAACCCTGCACTCCCTCCAAGCAGGAACTCGGTACCTTTTGTTCACTGAATGAACAAACAAAGTTCTGCAGCCGGGAAAACCAAGACCTAGGCTGAGGGTGTGATGGCCTCACATCACAGGAATGAGTGGGAACCCAGGTTCTGAGCTATGTCCCCTGGATCCTTGACCCTGTTTCAGGCAGCCTTATAACTCCAGCACCCATACAAAGAACACTTTTTTGTTTTTTTTAACTTTTATTTTCATTTCAGGGGTTCATGTGCAGGTTTGATATATGGGTAAATTGCACGTTACAGGAGTTTGATATACAGATTATTTCATCACCCAGGTAATAAGCATAGTATAGTACCTGTTTTTTCAGTCCTCACCCTCCTCCCATCCTGCACCCTCAAGTAGGCCACAATATCTGTTGTTCCCTTGTGTCCATGTGTGCTCAATGTTTAGCTCCCACTTGTAAGTGAGAACATGTATTTGGTTTTCTGTTCCTATGTTAGTTCACTTAGGATAATGGCCTTCAGCTCCATCCATGTTGCTGCAAAAGACATGATCTTTTTCTTTTTAATGGCTGCATAGTATTCCATGGCATATATGTACCACATTTTCTTTACCCAGTCTGTTGTTAATGGGCATTTAAGTTGATTCCATGTCTTTGCTATTGTGAATAGTGCTGCAGTGAACATACACATGCATCTGTCTTTATGGTAGAACAATTTATATTCCTTTGAGTATGTACCCAATAATGGGACTGCGGGATCAAATGGTAGTTCTGTTTTAAGTTCTTCGAGAAATTGCCAGACTGCTTCCACAGTGGCTGAACTAACACATTCCCACCAACAGTACATAAGCTTTCTGTTTTCTCTGCAACTTTGCCAGCATCTGTTATTTTTTTACTTTTTAAGACTAGCCATTCTGACTGATGTGAGATGGTATCTCATTGTGGTTTTGATTGCATTTCTCTAATGATTACTGATATTGAGCATTTTTTCTTGTTCTTGTTGGCTGCATGTATATCTTCTTTTTAAAAGTGTCTGTTCATGTCCTTTGCCTATTTTTAAATGGGGTTGCTTTCTGCTTGTTGATTTGCTTAAGTTCCTTACAGGTTCTGGATATTAGACCTTTGTCAGATGTGTAGTTTGCAAATATTTTCTCCCATACTCTGGGTTGTATGTTTACTCTATTTATAGTTTCTTTTGCTATGCAGAAGCTCTTTAGTTTAATTAAGTTCCATTTGTCAATTTTTGTTTTTGTTGCAATGGATTTTGGCATCTATGTCATAAAATCTGTGTCAGGGACTATGTCCAGAATGGGTATTTCCTAAGTTTTCTTCCAGAGTTTTTATAGATTTGGGTTTTTACATTTAAGTCTTCGATCCATATTGAGTTGATTTTTGTATATGGTGTAAGGAAGGGGTCCAATTTCGGTCTTCTGCATATACTTCACCAATTATCCCAGCACCATTTATTGCACAGGAAGTCCTTTCCCCATTGCTTGTTTTTGTCAGCTTTGTTGAAGATCAGATGGTTGTAGGTAGGTGGCCTTATTTCTGGACTCTCTTTTCTGTTCCATTGGTCTATGTGTTTGTTTTCATACCAGTACCATGTTGTTTTGGTTACTGTAGCCTTGTAGTATAGTCTGAAGTCATGTTGCCTCCCGCTTTGTTCTTTTTGCTTAGGATCTTGGCTATTTGGGCTCTTTTTTTTGGTTTCATATGAATTTTATAGTAGTTTTTTCTAATTCTGTGAAGGATACCATTAATAGTTTGACATGAATTGCATTGAATCTGCAAATTGCTTTGGACACTATGACCATTTTAACAATACTGATTTTTTCCTATCATGAGCTTGGAATGTTTTTCTATTTGTTTGTGTCATCTCTGATTTCTTTCAGCAGTGTTTTGTAATTTTCATTGTAGGGATATTTCACCTCCCTGGTTAGCTCTATTCCTAGGAATTTTATTTTGTGTGTTTGTGTGGCTATTGTGAATGGGACTGAATTCTTGATCTTGTGCTCAGCTTGGATGTTGTTGGTGTACAGAAATGCTACTGGTTTTAGTGCATTAATCTTGTATCTTGAAACTTTGCTAAAGTTGTTTATCAGATCAAGAAGCTTTCTGGCAGAGACTATGGAGTTTTCTAAGTATAAAATTATATTGTCTGCAAACAGAGATAGTTTGACTTTTTCTCTTCCTATTTGGATGTCTTTTATTTCTTTCTCTTGCCTGATTGCTCTGGTTGGGACTTGCAGTACTATGTTGAATAGGAGTGGTGAGAGTGGGCAGCCTTGTCTGGTTCTAGTTGTCAAGGGGGATGTTTCCAGCTTTTGCCCACTCAGTATGATGTTGGCTCTGGGTTTGCCATAGATGGCTGTTATTATTTTGGGGTATGTTCCTTCAATGCCAAGTTGTGGAGGCTTTTTAACATGAAGGGATATTAGTTTTATCAGAAGTCATTTCTGCATCTATTGAGATGATCATGTAGTTTCTGTTTTTACTTTTGTTTATGTGATGAATCACATTTATTGATTTGAATATGTCGAAGGAATCTTACATTCCAGGGATAAAGCCTACTTCACTATAGTGGATAGCTTTTTGATGTGCTGCTGGATTTGGTTTGCTAGTATTTTGTTGAGGATTTTTGCATCTATGTTCATCAAGGATATTGGCCTGAAGTTTTATTTTGTGTATGTATGTGTCTCTGCCAGGTTTTGGTATCAGGATCATGCTGGCCTCATGGGATGAGTTGAAGAGGATTCCATCCTCCTCAATTTTTTGGAATAGTTTTGTTAGGAATAGTACCAGCTCTTCTTTATGCATCTGGTAGAATTCAGTTGTGAATCCATCTGTTCTTGAGCTTTTTCTGGTTGGTAGGCTTTTAACTACCACTTCAATTTCAGAAGTTGTTATTGGTCTCTTCAGGATTTCAGTCTCTTCCTTGTTCAATCTTGGGAGGTTGTATATTTCCAGGAATTTATCAGTTTCTTCTTGGTGTTCATAATAGTCTCTGAGGGCTTTTTGTATTTCTGTGGGGTCAGTGGTAATGTCTCTTTGTCATTTCTGATTGTGTATTTGAATTTTCTCTCTTTTTAAATTAGTTTAGATAGTGGCCTATCAGTCTTATTTATTCTTTAAAAAAAATCAGCTCTTGAATTCATTGATCTTTTGTATTTTTTTGTGTCTCAATTTCTTTCAGTTCAGCTCTGATTTTGGTTATTTCTTATCTTCTGCTAGCTTTGGGATTGGTTTGCTAATTCCTCTAGGTGTGATGTTAGGTTGTTTATTTGAGATCTTTCTAACTTTTTGATATGGGCATTTAGCACTATGAACTTTTTTCTTAACACTGTTTTAGCTGTGTCCCAGAGATTCCGGTATGTTATATCTTTGTTCTCATTAGTTTCAAACAATTTCTTTATTTTTGCCTTAATTTCATCGTTCACCCAAAAGTCATTCAGGAGCATGTTGTTTAATTTTCATATAATTGTATGGTTTTCAGTGATCTTCTTAGTAAAGATTTCTATTTTTATTGCACTGTGTTCCAAGGGTGTGGCTGGTCTAATTTTTTTTCAATTTGCTGAATATTGTTTTATGGCCAATTGTCTGGTCAATTTTGGAGTATGTGCAAAGGAGAAGAATGTCTATTCTGTTGTTTTTGGGTGGAGAATTCTGTAAGTGTCTGTCAGGTTCATTTGGTCAAGTGTTAAGTTCAGGTCCCAAATACCTTTGCTGGTTTTCTGCCCTGATCATCTGTCTGATGCTGTCATTGGGGTGTTGACTTCTCCTGCTATTATTGTGTGCTGTGTCTCCTTGTAGATCTCTAAGAACTTGTTTTATGAATCTGGGTACTCCATGTTGGGTGCATATATATCTAGCATAGTTAGGCATTCTTGTTGAATGGAGCCATTTATCATTACATAATGTACTTCTTTGTGTTATTTATTTTTGTTGGGTTAAAATCTGTTTTGTCTGAAATTAGAATAGCAACCCCTGATTTTTTCTGTTTTCCATTTGTTTGGTAAATTTTTCTCCATCCTTTTACTTTGAGTCTATGGGTGTCATTGAATGTGAGATGTGTGTCTTGAAGAAGACAGCATATAGTTGGGTCTGGCTTCTTTATCAAGCTTGTCACTTGTGCCTTTTTTTTTTTTTTTTTTGAGAGGGAGTTTCACTCTGTCACCCAGGTTGGAGTGCAGTGGCACAATCTCGGCTCACTGCAACCTCTGCCTCCCAGGTTCAAGTGATTCTCGTACCTCAGCCTCCTGAGTAGCTGGGATTACAGTGCATACCACCACGTCCAACTAATTTTGTATTTTAGTAGAGATAGGGTTTCACCATGTTGACCAGGCTGACCTTAAGTGATCCGCACATCTCGGCCTCCCAAAGGGCTGGGATTGCAAGCATGAGCCACCACACCTGGCCTCTGTGCCTTTTAATTGGGGCATTTTGTCCATTTACATTCAAGGTTAATACTGGTATGTGCAGATTTGATTCTGTCATCATATTGTTAGCTGATTATTTTACAGACTTGATTGTGTAGTTGTTTTATAGTATCACTAGTCTGTGTATTTAAGTGTGTTTTGGTAGTGGCCAGTAATGGTCTTTCCTTTCCACATTTAGCACTCCCTTCAGGAACTCTTATATGGCAGATCTGGTGGTAATGAATTCCCTTAGCACTTGTTTATCTGAAAAGCATCTTATTTCTCCTTTGTTTATGAAGCTTAGTTTGACTGGCTACAAAATTCTTGACTGGAATTTCTTTTCTTTAAGAGTACTGAATATAGGCCCCCAGTCTCTTCTGGCTTGTAGGGTTTCTGCTGAAACATCCACAGTTAGCCTGATGGGGTTCACTTTGTTGGTGACCTGCCTCTTCTCTACAGCTGCCTTTAACATTTTTTCTTTCATTTTGACCTTGGAGAATCTGATGGACTGTGTGTCTTGGGGATGTTCATCTTATACAGTATCTTGCAGGGGTTCCCTGCTTTTCCTGAAGGAAATTTTCATGGACAATATCCTCAAACATGTTTTCCAAGTTGCTTGCTTTCTCTCCCTCTCTTTCAGAGACACCAGTGAGTCATAGATTTGGTCTCTTTACATAATCCCATATTGCTCAGAGAGTTCGTCCTTTCTTTTTATTCTTTTTTCTTTATTTTTATTGACTGAATTATTTCTGAAAACCAGTCTTCAAGCTCTGAGATTCTTTCTTCATCCTAGGCTATTCTGCTTCTAGTACTTGTGATTATATTATGCATTCTTGAAGTGAGTTTTTCAGCTCTATTAGATAGGTTTGGTTTTTTTCTTAAAATGACCATTTCATCTTTCACCTCCTGTATTGTTTTATTGAATTCCTTAGATTCCTTGGGGGTTTTGACCTCCCAAATCTCAGTGATCTTCATTCCTATCCATATTATGAATTCTAGGTCTGTCATTTCAGCCATTTCACTATGGTTAAGAACCGTTGCTGGGGAATTAGTGTAGTCATTTGGAGATAAAAAGATGCTCTGGCTTTTTGAGTTGCCACAGTTCTTGCACTGGTTCTTTCTCATCTGTGTTGACTAATGGCCCTTCAATCTTTGAGGCTGCTGACCTTTAGATAGGGGTTTTTTTTGCTTTTATCTTCTTTGATACCCTTGGGGGTTTGATTGCGGCATGAGGTGGGTTCAGTTGACTGTCTTCATTTCGGGAAGATTTTAGGGAGCCAATGCTCAGCTTAGCACTCCTGGGTTGCATGCTCTGGCTCTGGGGGACTGACATTGGGCCCCTAGATTTGTTCTCTGGCCCCTCAAGGTTAGGAACCTGTTACGCTGAATGGGCCAAGGTGTTTCCAGCCCATTGACCAAAACACTCCAATGGGTGTGCCAGCCAAAGCACTTCAGCAGTGGGATCCATACTCGCTCACATGTGCCAGCAGCTGCAACGGTGCAGTGGGGTGCATGTGCATTGGCTGGGGTGGGGCGCAGCAGGAGTTGGGTGACGGTGTTCCTGAACATAGCTGGGCCAGTGATGGAAGGCAGCAGAGCAGGGGTGGGACACTGGTGGGAGTGGGGTTGCCAGCACCTGTGCTAGTCCTTGCACCAGTGGGGGTGGGGCAATGGCAGGAGCAGGGTTGCCAGTGTCCATTTGTGCATTCATGCTGGCAGTGGCAGCATGTCAGGGTACCCATGTATCAGTAGGGGGCACAGCAGGGTGCACACATGCCAGCAGTGGAGGCACTATGGGGTACATGCACACACATGTACTGGAAGAGGGGGAGGCAAGGTCCACTCACAGTGCACCAGCAAAGTGATGATGGGGTGGTGGGGAGTGGGGCATGAACAAGTGTGTGCCAGTGAAAGGAGGCTGTGGTGAGGGGAGGCTGTGGGTGGGCTGGTGCACACCAGTGGGGGCCAGTCTGCTAGAGTTCTCCAATGGTCAGACATGGTCTACTGGCAAAGGAGCCATGATGAGGGCCCCAGGAAAGCACCCTGGTTGGGCATCTGACACTGCACTACACATGGGCACAGCCAGGCTGGGGCCCCAAGAGAGTCCAGCAGATAGGGGGCATTCAGAATGTACTGACTTCATCCCACAGGCAAGGCCACCCTGCTCTGTCCAGGTCTGACAGTCACGCAAAGGCTAACGCCTTGTAGAGGAGCATGGCAAGCCTTGGGGAATGGGCATTACTGGCCATGCTTCACTGCAGATGTTCCCACATCAAACCCTCTGGGCACTACACAGGCCGGAGTCCTGCCCCTGCCACCATCTAAGCAGTTCTCCCTGCCATCTCAAGTCTCTGTGGGGTTGTGGGGTCTCCTGCTGCTAGGATTCTGGAAGTCCATGGTGAGAGCAGGCCATTACTCACCTGTTCAACTCACCCCTTCCCCAGGAGTCACTGGGGGCCAGGAAACAATTCCCTTTGCTTAACAGCCCCATGCAGGGTTCCCAGACTTCCCGGCTTCAGCCCAGCATCTGCATCCTCCCTCTATCCACTCTCAATGCCTTCTCTCTGAGGATATGGCTTGAGTGTGCCAATCTTCCTGATGTCCCAGTCCGTTGGTGGGAGATGTTCCTCCTAGCTTGACCCTCTTTTATCTAGTCACCCTTACTTTTCTATTTCAACACCCCCTCCCAGCCCCGTGCTCATCCAAAAAGGAAGAATGTTAAAATGCGCCCACGAGAACCTGCCAGCAAGACTGCTGGCCTCCGTCTTTATTGAAACAGAAACTCGTCACCAAGCTTAGAAACAGGTCATCTGAGTGTGCTTAACTCACCACCAAACAGAACACATCACTGTGGGTTTGTTCTGATAGACTTTAATTGTGTTTTCTAACCTGCTAATTAACTGTCCCACTCATTATGCTGTAGCAGCTTCCTCTTTTTAATTAGAATTAACAGTCAGTTTGGCCTTACATGGCCCGTTTGCTCCTGAGGCTGTTCAAAAACATCCTCTCCCCCAGACAGTCCAGGATGGTAATGTTCAAGCCTATTGATTCAACTAAAGAACACAGATTTTAAATCCCACTGGAAAATAGTGTATGTCAAAATATACTAATGAATAGTCAAGAGGAAGAATCTCTTTATATTTCCCTAGAGCAGAGATCAGGAAACAATCTTAGTCTTATGACTGATCCTACACAAATTCAAGTTAGAATCACCATGTATGGTTGTTAACGATGCTGAGAGGCATGAACTTCTTTTTCACAAACATCTTCCCTTGTGTTTCTGGAGTTCTGAACCACTGTTTCCTAACCAGTGTCCCCGTCTGCCTCCACTTCCTCCCTCTACTGACCCATATCCCACCCTGCATCAGGGACACCTTTCAAATCACAAATCTGATCCTGTTTCTCACCTAAAACCCTTCAACGGGCCTACAGCTTCTGCATGCAAACTCCTGCCCCAAGCATGGCCTCCTAGACACCCTAGAATCTACCCTTGCTGGCCCCTCACAGGATGCCTCTGCTGTCCCACCTCCCCATCGCAGCCGGGCTCTCACCAAACCTGCACCCGGTTTAGCCCTCCGTCTCCTCAACTGCATAAAGAATTTCCGGCAGGGCGCGGTGGCTCAAGCCTGTAATCCCAGCACTTTGGGAGGCCGAGGTGGGTGGATCACGAGGTCAGGAGATTGAGACCAGCCTGACCAGCATGGAGAAACCCCGTCTCTACTAAAAATACAAAATTAGCCGGGCATGGTGGGGGGGGCACCTGTAGTCCCAGCTACTCAGGAGGCTGAGGCAGGAGAATGGCATGAACCCGGGAGGCAGAGCTTGCAGTGAGCCGAGATTGCGCCACTGCACTCCAGCCTGGGCTACAGAGCGAGACTCTGTCTCAAAAAAATAAAAGAAAAAGAATTTCCACTCATCCTTAAAAGATCTGTTTAACTATCATCGTTTTCCCTTCATCTGCATATTCAGCAAACATCTGTCAAGCACCCAAGAGACAAACATGATTTGCTATGGGAGAAGCAACAGTGAGAAAAAGAGACAAAATGCCTGCCCTCAAGGAGCACAATGAACAAGCAAAAGATAAATGCAAAGATGAAGATGCAATCCATGGAAATAAATAAACATGAGGCTGTGATCGAGAATAAGATAGTGGTGGAGGGACCTCCCCCTTTTGCCTAATTAAATAGATGCTCATGTCTCATGCCCATTCCTGGAGAAGTCTCCTTTCCATTTTTTTTTTAGAAAACATGTCCCATGTGGTTAGACCACAGGCTTGCATAGATACTTTTGCTGGCTACCTGGCTGGGCTGTGTAGAAGGGGAGAAAGGCACCATTGCTTCTTTATCCCATACTGGGAGCCAAGTTCATGTGAAGTAAATTGCCCATATCCTTGTGCGCCCTGAAATCTTTCCAAAGCTGGGGGGCATTTCCAGCAGTGGGAACAGTCAAAGTGTGGGTGAGCACCAAGAATTCGCAAGGAGGACACAATAGAGCAGTCAATCAGGCTAGTTTGGAAGTTCTAGATCCTACTCCTCTGAAACATTGGGAGTCTCACTCCACCTCTCTGGCCTCAGTTTCCCCACCTGAAATATTGGGTTGGGGCTGGCCTAGGGGGTCCCTAAGGTATTTTCTGCCTCTAACTTTTGCAGTGTTTCTGGAGGAAACTTCCTTTGCTCTTTCAGTTCAGACCAATGACCAAATACAACAGGAGGAAACTTCCTTTGCTCTTTCAGTTCAGACCAATGACCAAATACAACAGGAGGAAACTTCCTTTGCTCTTTCAGTTCAGACCAATGACTCCTGACAATCTGATCTTCCTTGCCCAAGATCAACAATGTCTGATGCCATATCTGATGCCATTTTATCACTCCTTTTCTAAAATAATTAGAAACCCTACAAAGGGAAAACCTTTCAAGAACACATAGAAAGTGTTCAATACATTTTTACTATTTTATTGCTGCCCAATAAAGGAGAACATTAATCTTGTGCTTGGGCCTGGCTTTCTTGACACAGTGGACCTCAGATGCTGACAGCTCCTTGAAGGCAGAAGTTGAATCAGCTTTCTGCCACCATCGATGCCCCAGCGTGGCTCCTGGCACATAGTCAGTTCCCAGCAAACACTGAGGGGATTAATGACGAGCAGAAGAGGAATCGCCATAATCATTGATATTGATTGGGCCTTTGCCACTGATATGGTTTGGCTCCGTGTGCCCACCCAAATCTCATGTCAAATTGTAATCCCCATGTGTCAGGGGAGGGACCTGGTTGGAGGTGATTGGATCACGGAGGTGGTTTCCTTTATGCTATTCTCATGACAGTGAGTGAGTTCTCATGAGATCTGATGGTTTAAAAGCGTGTGACATCTCCGCCTTCACTTTCTCTCCCCTGTTCCGCCACAGGAAGATATACTCGCTTCCCCTTCCCTTTCCACCGTGATCATAAGTTTCCTCAGACTTCTCCAGCCATGCAGAACTGTAAGTCAATTAAGTCTCGTTTCTTCATAAATTACCTGGTCTCAGGTAGATCTTTACAGCAGTGTGAAAACAGACTAATACAGCCACACATTAAACATGTTGCTAAACACTATCTCATTTAATCCCCAGTTCAGACCAAAGAGGCAGGAACTCCTGTTCTGTCCTCATTTTATGTACAAGAAAATGGAGAGCCAGAGATATGACTTACCTGTGGTCACACAGCTTGGAAGTGGAGAGGGGGAATTTAAACTGGGTTAAACCTGGTGACTAAGAGAAAATATATCTAAAGGATTAAGTGACATATGGACACACTTGTGGAGATTTTTAAGGAGATTTCTAGGCATTTGGGGGGCAGGCTTTAGGAATTGATGATAGTGGTTCCATTGGAAGAATTTTAATAAATATGAATTAAGGAAAAGTTTGGGCAGTACCCTTTATTTCTTTTATGTAAACATGAAATTACAATTGAGCTTTCTCTTGGTTACTTGGGCAAGAGTTAGTGCCAGTGCTCTTAGCTACTAGCCTGGCCACCTCCACATGGTAATAATTTGCCACGTGCCAAGTAAGCACTATCAAGGTCTTGACTTTACTGAGATTTTACATGGCTCATTAAGTGAGATTATAGGCAAGGAAACTGAGGTCTAGAGAAGGACCAAAGCCTCCCATCTCGTGGTCGGCAGAGCCAGAGGAGCCCATTGAGAGTCAGGGTGAGTCAAGGCTCTGCAAGGAGCCCCCAGGAAGCATCTGCCACACCTCCTCATCCCTGGTTGCTCAGCAGCCTCCTCTGCCTCCCTACCTAGGAAGCACATGCCTGAGGAGGTGGGTGTCTAAGCTCCTCTCAGAAATGAGGACAGACCTCCTATACATCCTCTGAGGGGAGGAGCTTCCTGTGTGCACTCTGGTCCCACCCCTCCCAACAGGCTGCAGGGCATGAGTTCTAATTGCTCATATATCTTGGCTGTTGTCATAGAACAAATCTGTTTGGGAGCCTGTGCATTTTCAAATTCTCAAATGTCTCTCCTAGAGAAAGGGCAGAGGAGAAAGTCTCTTACCTGAGTCCAGATCTCTTGGTTTCGGAGCCAAGTCTATCATTTACTGCTTGTGCTACCTTGAGCAAGTCACTCTCTACTCTGGGTCACAAATTCCTCACCAGTTAAATGGAGTTAGAGTAACTGCCTCCCAAGATAGTTCTTACATCAACTAGTAGTGTCTGCAAATGCCTAGCACTTGACATGTAAATGTCGGATGGAAATGGATAAATGAGTGGATGAACAAGATAAAGTCTATTGACGTAAACAAAGCAGAATGGCCATGAAGAGTTTTCAAAATGATTATATTTTGATAAAAGAAAAGAGCTATTTTTAAACCTGGTGTTTAACAGAACATTTATTTAAAGGATTAAGTGACATATGGACACACTAAAGGAAATTTCTAAGGGGGTTTCTAGGCATTTTGAAGGGCTTTAGAAATTGATGATAGTGGCTCCATTGGAAGCATTTTAATACATATGAATTAAGGAAAAGTTTGGGCAGTTGCCCTTTATTTCTTTTATTCAAAAATAAAATTAAAATTGAACTTTTTCTAGGGTACATGGGCAAGAGTTAGAAAATAGAGAGGAGGGAGAAAGGGCCTAAAGATAATATGTAGGAAACATTGCTGGAAGCAGAAATAACAAAGCTGGCTCTAGAGAAATACCACAGGTGCACGTTGCTAAGCATAGTCTCATTTAATGCACAAAACAAAACTAGGTAGGAACTATTATTATCTTCATTGTATAGATGAGAAAACTGAGAACCATAGGTACATGTGGTCACATAGCTAGTAGGTAAAGTGATGGGAATTTATATCAGGTTTACCTCTGGAGAAAGAAAGGTAGCAGATAGTTCCTCACTATAGACACCAGGGGCGCTGTTGCCACAAGGCAGCTTGGTTGTTAGGCCAGCTGAGCTGGAGCACAGATTCACAGAGAACAGAGATTTGGAGGAAAAGGCAGTTTTCAAAAAGTAATTCTTGTATGAAGAACGTGCATAATTCAATTCCTTTTCACTTGAACATAACTAAATGTAACTATTAGGAATTTACCAATGAGGTGGAAGAATGTTTCTTTGCTTATGAACATTTCTGAAGGAAAAATAATGGCATTATTAACGAAGTAGATCGATACATTATTAATGAGGTGAACAATGTCTCAAAATTATTAGGAATATTTTTAGGGTATCTACAGAATTTTTTAAATTACTTGGCAAATTTTTACATAGAATACTCAATTAATCAGTACATATTTTCTATTTTCCTGGCAAGAAGGGAGAAAAATGAGTGGGGGAGGGAAAGAGATGGGGAGAGAGAAAGAGGGGAATAAAATAATTTCAAGGTGAGGGACAGATACCTCAATCCATATCACCTCTTGATATTCTGTAAAGAAAGGAGTCAGAGGGACTTTTTTTTTTTTTTAAACTAAATCTGGCTCTTCCACCAAGTTTTATGACCTTGAGCAAATACATTTCCCTCTCTGAGCCTCATTTTCCTAATCTGTAAAATAAGAGTTTTTATTTTACCTAGAGTCCTAGGCTTCTATGCCTCAAATGCATGGATTCAAATCTGGTTTCCTTTTCCACAATGTATGTGCTACTAAGGCAAGAGCAACTATATGTTATTGGGAAAGCCCTTTTCTGCCAAAGCAAATTGGCGGGCAGACCACCCGCTCAGGAAAAACAGTTAGTCAACCAGTGTGGCTCAGTGTCCATGGGATCCAGGAGCCGGGAAGCTTACTCTGATCACATGATTCATAGTCTCCTGGAACATGCTTCTTCTGAATAATCATCATCATCATCATTAAAAGCTATTGAGTGTTCATCACACCTCAGACACAATTCAATGTGTATTATCTGTATTAGGTCCTTTAAGCTTTGTAATGACCCCATGAAATCAATTCCATTGTCCTTGCTTACAGAGGAGGAAATTTGAGCCGGAAAGGTGAACTAGTGTGCCCAAGGTCACACAGAGCCTGCAAGTCTCAGAACCAAGACTCTAACCCAGATGGTCTGATTGAAGCAGCATGCTCCAAACTATAGTATCAGACCCCCACCCAGGCCCCTAACTACAGTGTTACACCCTCACCTCAGGCCCCTAACTTTAGGGTAAGACCCCCACTGCACACTCCTAATTAGAGTGTGGGACCTCCACCCCATGTTCTTAACCCTAGTGTTATACCCCAGCTCCTGAAACGAGTAGTTAGGTGTATATGATATAAAGATTTTCATCACTGTTGTTATTAGTAATGGCTACCTGATTATTGCAATAGTCACTGAGAAGTTAAACACTTAAGGAATAGATGGCAGTAGCAAAGATTCTTGTTACCTTCCCCAAATCCCGTTGTCCACACCCTTTTGTGATTCCCGGACAGACCTACGACTGCTCCCATATGTGGCTTTTTGCCTGAGGACTTCCCCGGCCCTCTCAGCCCACATTGTGGCCGGCCAAAAGCACTGCTCAAAGTGTAACAGTCAGTGACTGATGGGACGTGGTGGATAGATAATCCAGCCCTCTTACCCCTCAGATGGGGTAACTCTGAGATGTGTTTTCCACAGTTTCCCAAGGGTCCCAGTTGGATTAAGATGTGGCTGACCATGGTGGTGTTGCTAATAACACACCCCTTATCCACCTCCTTCACTTCCCTGCACTCTTCCCTGCCTTTTCTGGGATCAACTGGCACATAAACTGCTCCTCAGTGTCTGCTTCTGGGGCAATCCAGAATAGGATACTCAAACAAGATAACAAAGAAGACTCTAATAAGGTAACAAGATGAGTGGACCCACATGCATAATTAATTGGGGCTAATTTTCAAAGTTTAAGCTATATTGGACTGTTGGGCAACCGTCCACTCTGAGTCGTTTTTGATTTGTTGGAGTGCAAGCCTTGCTGGCAACATAGCAGAGTGATAACGGTGAAAGGTCTGGAGAGATTCAGACTTGAGTTGGTCCTGGCTTTGTGTCTTTGTCACCCTGGGTTGCTTGGTTGGGTCAGCTTGCTCAGTGATTGTGTGTGTGCAATGCTTACCTTGAAAGCTTTACCTTGATGGGGCAATTGTCTCTGAATTCAGTCCCTTCCTTTCATCTCACCTGCCATGATCTGAGCCCTCCTAAACAACCATTGCCTCCTCCCTGGACTGCCCTGACAGCCCCCTGCATCCACTCCTACACCCTCCCGGCTTTTCTCCAAACAGCAGTGACCTCTGTGAAATGCAGATTGATCACCTCAACTGCTGCCCAGCAGCCCAAAGTAGTTTTCTTCAACCGCAAATCCCCTCCATGATCTACAAGAGGCTGCTTCATTGCCCCTGCTCACATTTGCTACCTCACCCCATTCCTCTCTGCCTCCTTCAGGTGTCTAGACAGATTGGCCCCTATTGTAGACCTTGGCCCAATCCTTTCGCCTGTAGGACCTCTGCCGGCCCCTTTCTCCACCCAGCATGATCTTCCCCAGATCTTCAGGAGCCACCTCTCCTTCTTCAATCCACATCTCCACCATCTCCTCCGCAGGGCATCCTTCTCCACCCAGTACCAAAATAGACAGTGTATCTCCTCCAGAATGCTTATCACATTTTGATTTATATTTATTTATTCATTTGCTCACTCCCCTTTTTTATTTTTATTTTTTTATTTCCGTAGGTTTTTTTTTTGGTGGGGGGAACAGGTGGTGTTTGGTTACATGAATAAGTTCTTTAGTGGCGATTTCTGAGATTTCGATGCACCCATCACCCAAGCAAAATACATTCACCCAATTTGTAGTGTTTTATACCTCAGGCTGGTGTGCAATATGCATGATCTCGGCTCACTACAACCTCCACCTTCCAGGTTCAAACGATTCTCCTGCCTCAGCCTCCCGAGTAGCTGGGATTACAAGCATGCACAACCACGCCCAGCTAATTTTTGTATTTTTAGTAGAGATGGGGTTTCACCATGTTAGTCAGGCTGGTCTCAAACTCCTGACCTCATGTAATCCACCGGCCTCTGCCTCCCAAAGTGCTGGGATTACAGGCATGAGCCACCATGCCTTGGCCCCAGTTGTATCATTCTTATGCCTTTGCATCCTCGTAGCTTAGCTCTCACTTATGAGTGAGAACATATGAGGTTTGGTTTTCCATTCCTGGGCTCACTACCATTTTAATGAACAAATCATCCCAGCAGACAAGGGTTCCCCATGAAAGCAAGGACATGCTGCTTTTGACCTCAGTGTTGGAACAGTCCCAGCACATAAATAATTGTTGGATGTTGACACAATGAATGGCTCCGTCCTAGTAATTTCCAAATTGTGTTCAGTGTCTCTCTAGAGTTTGGTAAAAGTCCCTGAGGGATTTCCTGTCCATTGTCCACTCTGTCTTGTCTGAGAAACACCCAGGTGTAGATCTCATTGGCAGAGTGGTGACTCCAGTTGGAGATGGGGAGGTTCAAGTGGGATCCCAGCAGTTGTGCTGAGCCCCAGGTCCTGGTCTGGGCAAAGGGTGCAATCACCGGTCTTACTGAACAGGATATGGAGGAATAGAAGGGTATAGACCTCAGACCACATGTGAGTTTGGAAATGTGGCGGGGGCAGCTTGGGTTGTGGTGGTGACTGGAGGCTCTCCTGGCATCAGAAAGTAAAGGGTAATAAATGCCCTGCAATTGCACAGGACAGTCTCTCAAAATAAAGACTTGTCCCACCCCAATGTCAATGATGTCTCCACTGAGTAACACTAAGTCACCAGGGCGACTCAGAAACTGGGGCCCACTACACATCCAGTCAAGTGGCAGGGGCGGGGCTCTAAAGTGTGGCAGATGGAGATGGATGCTGGAGGCATGACCTCCTCAGATTGATTAATTCCATGTCCTGGTTCACACATTGCAGGTGGCATCCCGTTCATCTTGACTAAGGTGAGTACTTCCAGCAATCTCAGCAGCCAGCTACCTTCATCATCGCAGGCACCGTCAACTGGCTCTCCAACTTTGCTGTTGGGCTCCTCTTCCCATTCATTCAGGTATGACTGAAAAGGAGTCTTTTGCCCATGGGGTTCCCTTTGATTCTGCAGCTTTTAAGGGGTGATTCATAGAGCAGAGGTTGATCTCTCTCCTTTCAACTGGAAACTCATGCTATTTTCCTAAGGAAGGAAGAAACTATGCTTCAGGCACCGTGATGCCTACAGCTTTGTTCTTTTGGCTTAGGACTATACTACAAGGCTACAGTAACCAAAACAGCATGGTACTGGTATCAAAACAGAGATATAGATCAATGGAATAGAACAGAGCCCTCAGAAATAATACCACACATCTACAACCATCTGATCTTTGACAAACCTGAGAAAAACAAGAAATGGGGAAAGGATTCCCTATTTAATAAATGGTGCTGGGAAAACTGGCTAGCCATATGTAGAAAGCTGAAACTGGATCCCTTCCTTATACCTTACACAAAAATTAGTTCAAGATGGATTAAAGAGTTAAATATCAGACCTAAAACCATAAAAACCCCAGAAGAAAACCTAGGCAATACCATTCAGGACATAGACATGGGCAAGAACTTCATGTCTAAAACACCAAAAGCAATGGCAACAAAAGCCCAAATTGACAAATGGGATCTAATTAAACTAAAGAGCTTCTGCACAGCAAAAGAAACTACCATCAGCGTGAACAGGCAACCTACAGAATGGGAGAAAATTTTTGCAATCTACCCATCTGACAAAGGGCTAATAATCCAGAATCTACAAAGAACTTAAACAAAGTTACAAGAAAAAATCAAACAAACCCATCAAAAAGTGGGCAAAGGAAATGAACAGACACTTCTCAAAAGAAGACATTTATACAGCCAACAGACACATGAAAAAATGCTCATCATCACTGGCCATCAGAGAAATGCAAATCAAAACCACAATGAGATACCATCTCACACTAGTTAGAATGGCGATCACTAAAAAGTCAGTAAACAACAGGTGCTGGAGAGGATGTGGAGAAATAGGAACACTTTTACACTGTTGGTGGGACTGTAAACTAGTTCAACCATTATGGAAGACAGTGTGGCAATTCCTCAAGGAACTAGAACTAGAAATACCATTTGACCCAGCCATCCCATTACCGGGTATATACCCAAAGGATTATAAATCATGCTGCTATAAAGACACATGCACACGTATGTTTATCGCGGCACTATTCACAATAGCAAAGACTTGGAACCAACCCAAATGTCCATCAGTGATAGACTGGATTAAGAAAATTTGGCACATATACACCATGGAATACTATGCAGCCATAAAAAAGGATGTGTTCATGTCCTTTGTAGGGACATGGATGAAGCTGAAAACCATCATTCTGAGCAAACTATCGCAAGGACAGAAAACCAGACACCACATGTTCTCACTCATAGGTGAGAATTTAACAATGAGAACACCTGGACACAGGGTGGGGAACATCACACACTGGGGCCTGTCATGGCGTGGGGGGAGGGGAGGGATAGCATTAGGAGATATACCTAATGTAAATGATGAGTTAATGGGTGCAACACACCAACATGGCACATGTATACATATGTAACAAACCTGCACGCTGTGCACAAGTACCCTAGAATTTAACGTGTATATATATATACAAAAACACTTCCAACTTTATGTCTAATGCATCGAGGATTAGGACTAGAATAAAGGGGCTATATAAGCCAAATATTTTCTCCAAAAGAAAAAAGAAAGAAAGAAACTATGCTTCGGGCAAAACCTTTCATCCCTCTCTCTTTCCTGTGCCTTCCTAGAGCTGCCCTAACTGCTATGGGCTGCTTCTGAGGGCGTGGGCTACCCATTGCTGAGACTATGCAAGGACTCCTAGGTTAGCAACTCAAACCTACAACCTACTTATCATTTTTGCAATGTGCTCATCACTGTGTAAGACAGATTCCATCTAATAGTTCCAGTGCACACTGCAAACCACCACCCATTTAACATCCTCACTGTCATCATCATAACCACAGCTAATGGGATCATCATCCCAAGGGTGACAGTGATCGGTAGGAAAATGCTCACATACTCAAGAATCAGATATAAGTTCTTTTTGGGTAGGGAAAGAATCTATTCATTGGAAACTGAATTCATTAATTCAACACATATATATGTTGAGTCCCAGCTGTGTGCCAGGCACTATTCTAGGCAATGAGGATAGAGTGGTAACAAAGCCTGTGTTTCCTGCTCCTGGAGCTGAATGGGGAAACAAAGGAGGCAGAAGTGCTATTTGAGACGGGGCAGTCGTGAAGGGCTCTGGAAGGTGGTGGCAGTTGAGCAGAGGCCTGAGTGAAGTGAGGGAGCAGAGCTGTCCGGGAATGGTGAAGTCCTGGCTAGAAAAACAGCAAGTGCAGGGCCCTTAGGCAGGGCTAGATTTGGCCTGTGTAAGAAACCACCCAGAGGCCTATATGACTGAAACAGAGTGAGCAAGAAAGATGGGTGAGATAGAGGATCAGATCACAGGGTTATCTGGGAGCAGGAACACAAAAGTCTTTGCAAGCCTTCTGCACAGAGCAAGGGGCCCAGAAGCATTTGCAGAAGGAAGATGAAGCATCCCTGCTCAAATGCCTACCAGGGCTCTCTGCTGCCCTCTGTGCTGGGTGGTACCACCTGGAGAAGGTGAGAATCTGTCAGATACATCACCATCCATTCTTAGGAGCTATTTCAATCCTGTCCTCCTCCCCTCACCAACTATTCTGTGCACTCAGTTCGGAGTCTGCCTGCTAATTTACTAGTGCCAAGCGCAACACATCCCAGAGATTCTGCTGCCAGCGTGGGTGAGCTGAAGGTCAGTATTTGCGGCACTCCAAGCCCCAGCCACCCCAGTTCCAAGCCTGCATGGTGGCTGTTTCTGCATTCACAGTTACGGAGCAGTTGCTCTGTGCCACCCCCTCCCCCATGCATGGTTTTCTGTGCCCACATCACCTTCACACAGTCCTGAGCTGGAGTTTCTGATCCTTGCCACTGTACAGGCAAGGAGGTCCAGGAAGTAGACGTGGTCAATCCAGGTCCCACAGTCAGCATCAGACCCAGTTTCTCCACTTCACCACCTGGTCCTCATCTTCCCTCTCCATCCATCACTTACTACAGCCTCCTGGTCTCAGAGTTAAAAGGCTGCCACACCCTGTAACTTTCAAGGCATCTTTGTGTTTTAGCAACAACCACTCTATTTCTGAAACATAAGTGCTGTTGGGGGCTCCATGAGCCATGGAGTTTGTCAAGGTCCCACACTCATTTACTCCCATCCGGGGGCATCTTCACGTGGCTGCAGTCAGAACATAACAAGTTATCTTTTCAATGGACTTTTAAACCTTAAGTGGCTTTTTACAGTTTGGCTCAAAGCCGGCAGAGCCAGGTGTCAGTAAAATCGTCATTATTATGGCAAAAGTTAACTTCAAGCTGTTTCTGTCAACACGGTTCCCCCATCACATTTATAAATTAAGTAGAGAAGTTCCAGCACCTTCACATGGCCCAGTCCTGAGATCTGTATGTCCGAGAAGCAGGCCACTATCTTCTGAGCCACTCGCAGGTGTGGGGTGTGAAAGACCTTGCTGGCCTGCCACAGTTTGAGCGTTAACAGCACCAACATGCCACTTTAGCATAGTGTTCATTGAACGCTTGCTGTGTGCCCAGAGTACTCCACCGCCATCTATGCTGGGAGGTAGTGCCTGTATCACAACCTTTGACAGGCAAGGGGATGAGCTCAGAGAGATGTAGTAACTTGCAAGGTTACCGCACTTCCAAACCTAGATAATTTTTTGTATTTCTAAAACCTGGAATCAATTCTTTGTTTTGTTCTTGCTTCTCTTGCCTGTCATTTATGAGCCTTTTCTTAGGCCTATGGGCAATTTCGAAACAAATCCCTTCTGGAAACAGTTTCTAAGCAGCTGGGCATGTCCAGGGTGTCTGGGTTTTCAGGGGGTAATTAAGGAAACATTGCAGGTGTGACTGTTGATGAACCTTCATTGGAGCGGGAACAGCCAGGCCGGACACACGGATGGAGACACTGGGCAGGTAGTTACGTTTAGTATTTTGTGAAATGTCAGCCTCCTGACCCAAGCCTGGGAAGGCAGCCACGGTTAATTTCCTTTCTGGAGAGGGGCTTAGCAAGTCAGAGAGCTGGGCTCAGGGGGCTGCTGTGAGCAGTGAGCAATGCATTAGAGAAATACAGGGCTAACAAGTTCTGAGTCACATCCCCCAACCCCAGCCCACCCCAGCCCCACCCACACCCACCCACAGGAGCAACATGTATGTGTTGTAGACGCCATACAGGAACCATTTCTGACCTACCTCCCTTCTGAAAGCCAGCTCGGCCGCAATCAAGAGCTACTGTGTTCATCTACTCGGGCCTCAGGCTGCCATGACCAAATAGCACAGACTAGAGGCTTCAACAACAGAAATTCGTTTTCTCACAATTCTAGAAGCTAGAAGTCTGAGCTCAAGGGATTAGCAGGGTTGATTTCTTCTGAGATCCCTCTCCTTGGCTTGTAAATGGTTGTGGTCAAGTTCACGGCTATGCCAATTTTTATCCCCAGGGTCTGGTTCCAGCTCATACTGAGGTCTGAAGGGAGTGGGTGAATGAGCAGACAGCTGGAAGAACACTCAAGGGGCCGTGGACAGGTGCAATGTAGTTCTCTCATCAGCAGCTCACTCACACTAGTTCTCTCACGCTGTCCACCCTGTCTTGGCTGCCTAGTCCAGCAGCTCCCACACACGGCTGCACTGCCAGCTCGCCCTTCAGGGTCAGCAGCTTAACTCTTCCTCTGGGCACCAGAACTCCGACTGTGTCCTGGCTCTCCTCTTTCCATCTTGCAGATGGACATCTCTGGTTCTCTCTCTCTTTCTCTGGGCACCAGTGCGAGAGTGCCTGTACAGTGTCAGCAGGGCAGTTATACATTTACAGACAACAGTGGTGTAGGGCCAAGGGATGCCCTTCCCATGTTATGGCAAGTGGCGTTAGACACCTGCCCTCTAAACTCACTGAGTCGCTCTGGATGTTTACCTCAGCCTACCCTTGACCAAAGCACAGCCATGTTCCTTACAGCTGTCTTCTCCCTGTGTCCTCACGTGGTCTCCTTTCTGTGTGGATCTGTGTCCTCATCTCCTCTCTTATGAGGACAGCAGGATATTGGATTAGGGCCCACCCTAATGACCTCATTTTAACTTAATCACATCCGGAGGTGCTAGGGCTTAGGACTCAATGTATGAATTTCAGGAGGGACGCAGTTCAGCCCACAGGAGCCACCAAGAGAAACTACTCACACATCTTGATTGTTTCACTTATTCCAATAGGTGTCAGTGGCAAATGTATTCCAGCCCTCAAACAGACCCCTAAGAAGCCTGGACTTCTTCCTCAGAATAAAATATCTGAGCCAGTAGAGCCACAGACAATAGCACGAATCACACCGTATTGTAGCCCATGTATTAGCACAGGGCCCTGGGCATACTCCTCAAGCATAGGTTTTCTCTCCAAGCATGAGTTCCCTCACCTGTAAAATGGAAAATCCTTAGACCTCTCGTCACCAACAGAGAAAGGAGGCCACTGTGGTTGTGGGGAGGAGCCCACATCCCTTCATGCTCACCTCCACACGCCGGCTCTGGGATCGTGTTGGCAGCATTTGCTGTGGTCAGCATCAGTGTTGCTTGGGCCATTTGTTATAAAGCCTGCGAAAAACAGTCTCCAGTGTGGACTGCCAATATTTTCTGATTCAGAGAAAATTGCATGCAAATGTATGCCTCTTTGATTCTACTCGAGTTGTAAAATCCAGTTTGAGTTCAATAAATTCTGGAAGGGAGCAAATTATTCTTTTCAACCTGAAGAATATTGGGTCATATCCTGAATGTCTCAGCAGAGTGAGATGGGCAGGGCTAGTCAAACTTTTTCTGAGCTTTTTGTTTTTCTTCAACTTTTATTCTAAGTCCGGGGTACATGTGCAGGATGTGCAGGTTTGTTACACGGGTAAACATATGCCATTGTGGTTTGCTACACAGATCAACCAATCACCTAGGTATTACTATTAAGCCCAGAGTCCATTAGCTATTCTTCTTGACACTCTACCTCCACTGCAACCCCCCGATAGTCCCCAGTGTGTACTGTTCCCCTCAATGTGTCCATGTGTTCTCATTGTTCAGCTCCCACTTATAAGTGAGAACATGCAGTGTGTTTGGTTTTCTGTTCCTGTGTTAGTTTGCTGAGGGTAACAGCTTCCAGCTCCATCCATGTCACTGGATCCACGTCACCACATCACGCAAAAGACATGATCTCATTCCTTTTTATGGCTACATAGTATTCCATGGTGTATATGTGCCACATTTGCTTTATCCAGTCTATCATTGATGGGCATTTGGGTTGGTTCCAAGTCTTTGCTATTGTGAATAGTGCTGCAATGAATATACACGTGCATGTATCTTTATAATACAATGATTTACATTCCTTTGGGTAGATACCCAGTAATGGGATTGCTGGGTCAAATGGCAGTTCTGCCTCTAGGTCTTTGAGGAATCACCATGCTGTCTTTCACAATGATTGAACTAATTTAAACTCCCACCAACAGTGTAAAAGCATTCCTTTTTCTCTGCAAGCTCACCAGCATCTGTTGTTTCTTGACTTTTTAATAATCCCTATTTTGACTGGCATGAGATGGTATCTCATTGTGGTTTTGATTTGCATGTCTCTAATGATCAGTGATGTTCAGCTTTTTTTCATATGTTTTTTGGCTGCATGAATGTCTTCTTTTGAGAAGTATCTGTTTGTGTCTTTTGCCCACTTTTTAATGAGGTTGTTTTTTCTTGTAAATTTGTTTAAGTTCCCTGTGGACTCTGGATATTAGACCTCTGTCAGATGGATAGATTGTAAAAACTTTCTCTCATTGTGTAGGTTGTATGTTCACTATGATGATAGTTTCTTTTGCAGTGGAGAAGTTCTTTAGTTTAATTAGATCCCATTTGTCAATGTTTGCTTTTGTTGCTATTGTTTTTGGCATTTTTGTCATGAAATTGCCTGTGCCTATGTCCTGAATGGTATTGCCTAGATTTTCTTCTAGGGTTTTTATAGTTTTGAGTTTTACATTTAAGTCTTTAATCCATCTTGAGTTACTTTTTGTATAAGGTGTAAGGAGGGGGTCCACTTTTAATCTTTGCTTCAGCCTCCCAAGTAACTAGGATAACAGGTGGCTGCACCATGCTGAGCTAATTTTTGTAAATTTAGTAGAGATGGGGTTTCACAGTGTTGGCCAGGCTGGTCCTGAACTGACATGAAGTGATCCACCCACCTCAGCCTCCCAAAGTGCTGGGATTACGGGCGTGAGCTACTGTGCTCGGCTGAACCACGTGTTCTTGACTGAATTTTGTGAAACTGTGAGAATAATCCTCGCCACCCCCATCAGGTCCCTTGGGAAAAGGAAGCCAAGCAAGAGGCAGCTGTGTGGGTGTCAGAGAGGTCCTAGAAAGCCCTGCATGTGGCCTGGGATGGGGCAGGAAACCTCTCTGAGCCTCAGTCCATCCATCCACTCAGTAAGATACTCAGAGCATCTACTGTATATCAGACACTCTCCAGGTTCTGGGAATACAAGAAAAATGATGACTTCTGCCTTCAGATAGTTACCTCTTGGTAGGGAGAAGGTTGATAAACAGGCAGTTGCACACTACAATGCTGCATAGTGGTGAGTGTTTTTGAAGAGCAATGAAGCAGGGCTGGGAGGGGCTATTTAGAAATGAGAGTCAAAGCAAACCTCTCTGAGAAAATGACCTATAAGTCAGATGAAGAGGAGTAAGAAAGCAGGATATACAGAGGCCTAAACGAAGATTATTCCAGCAAGAGAGAACAGCATTTGCAAAGGTTCTGAGGCCCAATACTGGAGGGAAATCATAAAGGCAGTGGAGTTCGGTCAAAGAAAGTGAGGAGAGTGAGATCAGAGAAGTAAGAGGGACACATGGTCGGTGGCCTTGGAGGCCGTGGTGAGGACTTTGGCTTTCCTGTAGGTGACTTAGAAAGTCATGGTGGGTTTTGAGCAGAGGAGTGACAAGTTTTGTCCTTTGTTTAACAGGATCACTCTGGCTTGTCTGTTAAGAATAATCTCAAGATTATGCTTAAAGTGAAAAGCAGGGAAATCAGTTGACAAGCTATTGCAAAAATCCAAGCAAGACATGATGGTGGCTTGCACCAAAATTGGGTTGCAATAGAAGTGGTGACAAACGCTCAGATTTGGAATACATTTCAAGGTAGAGCAACATGATTTCCTAATGGAGCAGATGTAGGTGGGAGAGACAGAGGGAGAGAGAGAAGCTCGGCCTGCCTCCAAGTGTTTTTGTTGGCATAATCAATCAGAAGGATGGAGGTGCCATCAGCAGAGATGAGGAAGGCTAGAGTAGGCAGTTTTAGAGGCTCCACTTTGGACTTGATAAGTCAGATGTCCATTCAGCATGCAGATGGGGGTGTGGAGGATGTTGAATGCAAAATTGATATATCTCATTTCATCTTCAAAATAATATGTGGGTATATATCACCATGTTGCAAATGAGGAAACAGATGCTCAGTGGATTGAAATTCTATCTTAAATGGCACATCATAAGTGTTAAAACAACATGTGAGTAATGGGATCAGGATTTGAATCCCACTCGACTGGCTTCAGAGTCCATACTCTCCCCCTTCTCCATACTGCTCTTGAAGTCTTTGTATGAGCAGAAGGCACAGTCTCAAGAGCTAAGCATCCCCAGGTGTGGAACATTTACTGCATGTGGCACTTTAAAGGGAATGTCTCACTTAATTCCTACAACAACCCTGCATGTACCATGATTATCCTCTTTTTCAAGCATGGAAACAGAGGCACAAAGAGTCTCAGATTTAGTAAATGGTAGATCTAGGATGTGATCCAGAGATCAAGCTTAAGCACTCTGCCATTCTCCAAAAATAAATGTTTGTCAAATCAAAGAATGGAATGGAATGGACTAATATCTGAATATTGCTTCTTGGGAAGTATTATTCAAAGACAGTGTAACCTTATCTTTGGATCAATAGATGTTTGTTGCATATGATAGTCACAATCCTGACAGCTGGGACCCAGAAAGTCTTTTATTTCTGGAGAGGTGGCTCATGCCTATAATTCCAGTACCTGGGAGACCAAAGCAGGTGGATTGCTTCAGGCTAGGATTTCAAGTCTTTTATTCCACAGACATGTCCTGAGTACCTCCTATGAGGCACAGGAGCTACAGAGGTGACTGCGTCACTGAGAAGCTCAAGGTCTAGTGCAGTTGGCAGGGTTATTCTAGTCCAAGCACTAATCAGGATACATAAAATGGAGTGATTGCTTTGAACATTTCTATTTTTTCTCATCTCTCTTATTTGTGCAAGGCCATCTCAGAGTGTCAATTAGTGAGTTAGATCACTTGCGTATTAGAAAAACTGGCATTACCTTGGCCTGTTCTATGCTCCACATTCTTCC
Source organism: Macaca nemestrina (assembly GCF_043159975.1). Classification (NCBI taxonomy): domain Eukaryota; kingdom Metazoa; phylum Chordata; class Mammalia; order Primates; family Cercopithecidae; genus Macaca; species Macaca nemestrina. The sequence goes on from NC_092127.1 coordinate 187,715,838, forward strand.
TATGAACTGAGGCATTTCTCTTCCCTTTTGATGTCATTCTTGTCTTATGTGTATAGTAGAATCAAGGAGACAATGTGGTTAATTGTAAATATAAGCTTAAGCTAATATTCAGCAAGCATACCATTTTGCTTTCATGATGATTAATTTTTAAATGCCAAATTTGCAACAACAACAACAACAACAACAAAAAGTATCATTTGCTCATCTTTACCAGAGTTTGAAGCTGATTTATTCAAGCCTCATGTGATAACACTTCATGTAGGGCACACTTGCCTTATAGAGCCAGCATCACACATGGTGTTTTGTCTAGGAGTATTGGTATATGAATGTGGAGCTATTTTAAAAATCTGTGTAGAGATGGTTTGACAGCAACTTTACTGATTATCTATTTGATGGTTTTTGTCTCTGCCTTTCCACAGAAAAGTCTGAACACCTACTGTTTCCTAGTCTTTGCTACAATTTGTATCACAGGTGCTATCTACCTATATTTTGTGCTGCCTGAGACCAAAAACAGAACCCAGGCAGAAATCAGTCAGGCATTTTCCAAAAGGAACAAAGCATACCCACCAGAAGAGAAAATCGACTCAGCTGTCACTGATGATAAGACAAACGGAAGTTCTGAACAAGTTTCCTCTTCCACGTTGGACAATTATGTCAAAAACAGGATTGTCTAAATGGATAATCTCACTTTTCAGGAAACTTAAAATTTACCCATTATTGGGAGGCTTAAATGAATTGAAGCTGTGCAAGTCTTTTATATTATTAAGTATTTAAAAGTAAACCTGTACTAATCTAACATTGCAACTATGTTAGCATTATTCACAACTAAATCTCCCAAACTCTTCTGGAAGTTGCAAGGAATCCCTCTATGTTTCACTGGACCCAACGTTCTTCCATACAGGTTGATGACCTGCCTTCTTCATGACTCAATCCACGATTTCAAAATGAAATTGGGGAAATAGTATGTTAATGCTTTATCAAAGAAAGACAATTTGGTCTGATAGGGGACTCAACAGATTAGAAATCACAGACTGAGGTTCTAGTCCCAGCTTTACCACAAGCAGCCTTGATCTGCCCTCAACCTGGGTCCCAGCGCATCAATGACCCTAGGCTTCCATCCCCCGTATAGGCTTTCAGAAGTCAGTGGAAAGATTATTCATCGTGCCTAAGAAATGCCTGTTTCCAATATTTGACCTTGTGGATCTCAGGCTTTGGAGAGCCTAATACCAACCCACCAGCCTGCAGATTTTGTCTTTCCCAAACTGTGTTCCAGGAATGGGCTCAAGACTTAAGGGCTGACGCTGTCCTCGCCCCAGACTATTAGAGTCCTGTGTGCTCACAGAGAACATGAAGAAGAGCTATGTGCAGAAGACTTAACTTTCTAGAAACTGCAACAGGGACTGCAAATTGACCTCTATCCAAATGAAAAACAATGTTGAGGATGATTCTAAAGCTAAACCTAGGCTTGGTGGGAAAAAAAAAAAACCAAAAAACATTGTGATTAATTGGTGATCTCTGCCACAAGTGTGGGGCTCAGAGTGTCAGCACATGTACTTCATGTTTACCAAGTCTAGAAGAGATTTCTCTGAAAAGGAAATGAACTGTCTTGAAAGATGGGGAGTTCACCATCACTCAAAGTGCTCAAGGGAAGACCGGGTGATTACTCATCTTGACTGTTGCTAAGAAAATCTGTGTCAACTTTGGAGAAAGGTGTTTGGAACAGACATGTTGAGAAGCTCTTCTAACTCTTACATGCTAGGGTTGTTTGGTAAGAGCCACTTGCAGCCTGCCATCGTAATGTGTGGCTTGTATTTTGGGTGATTTCCTATACTTGCTTCTAAAATGAAACAAAGTGTCCTAAAGTAAAGTGCACTTGAATTAGCACCAGTGTGTTTGGTTGGTATTTCATAGGAGTGGGGCCAGAGAGGACTTGACTTAGCAATACCACTAGAATCCTTTTGGCCATAATCCCTTGGGTTTCCTCAGATCATTCTTGACGATGGCAGCCTTAGCCAAAACTTGAGTTTGGTTTTCCTTTTCTGTGGATTATTCTTTCATCACTGGGCCACTCCTTTGGTTAATTGCCAACTCAAGGCACCATGCCATCCAGCTTTGGGTTGGCTGAAAAATGTGGACAGTGTTTGTCAAGACGAAGAAAAAGTGAGGTATGGGTTCCAAAAGTGCTGAGACCAAAAGAGCCAAAAACAGTGCAAAATAAAAATCTTAGCTTTTTGGTGTTCTCTTTTATTTGGAGACTTGATAATTTAGGCAATAAATATTTATTAGGTACCTCCCATAGACAAGGCACTAGCTATGTACTAAAGATGTATCAGTGAGCAAGAAAATATGCTGCCCTCACCTGCAAAAGTCCATGTCTGCCAGAGAAGATAGAAAATCAAAGCATTAAGTGTAAAGTTGTCATCAGTACTGTACTTTACAGCATAGTAAATTGTCATCAATACAGTGATATAGAAACATGCAACAGGGATGACTGGGCTGAGAGGTGAAAATCAGGAAAACCTTCTCAAATAAGTTACAGAAATAGAATGGGGAACAATATCATTATCAGGCAATAGGCCAGGAATTATTCTTATATGTTATTATATTTGAAAAGCTCATAGAGCCATTTCTTACTCCACTTTCTGTTGTGTATAACAGAATACCCGAAACTGGGTAATTTATAGAGAATATAAACTTATTTTTTTTACAGTTCTGGAAGCTGTAGAGTTCAAGGTCAGGCAGACATCTGACGAGTGCCTTCTTGCTGGCCGGGACTCTGCAGTCCTGAGGCGGCACGGGGAATCACATGGCGAGGCAGCTCAGTGTGTTCACTGGGGTCTCTCTTCTTTTTATAAAACCACCAGTCCCACTCCCATGATGACCTATTCATTCATTCACTCATTAATCCATTAATTCATGAGGGCTCTCGTTTCCCGACTACCTTTTAAAGACTCCACCTCTCAATACTGCCACATGGGGATTAAGTTTCAACATGACTTTTAGAGGGAACATTCAAACCATAGCAGCCACATTAAGGAAATTTTTGAAAATAAAACAATGAGACACCCATAATCTCATATCCTTCACTCCCCCAACATGAGCAGTTTAATTTTTAGACAGCTCTGTCCATTTCTTGCTTATTATTCATCCAGTTGGAATCACAGAATACATGAAACACAATTACAATCATCTTGTGTTTTACCTTCTATTTTTTCCACTTTATATTAAATCAAATGCATCATCTCAATTCCAAACCCTTTTGTTTGTACTCTGATATTCACTCCAGTGAATTCTTCATGTATAAAGTTGTTTTTCACAGCCACACGCTTGTACCACAAATCTAGGGGCTATTCTTTCTTTTAGTGTCTTAATATTGTATTATTTTCTAATATTCACACTTTAACTTTACAGATGAGTAGAATGGAATAGCTGTGTTTCAGTGCAGAACTTTTTTCTTATGTTTGCTTGGGCCTTCCTCCTCTCTGTTACCTACATTGATAAACTAGGATTTGTTGTCTCACACTTTTCCCGATGTTCATATAATATTCAATGAAATAAAATCATGTGACATAAAAAAAAAGTTGTTTTCCAGATACCCAAATATAATGGGGAGTGAGGAGTCAGAGAGACAGACATTTTCATGAGCTTTGCTTCACAGGCTCTGGTTCTTGGCTGAAAGGTACTAGCTGCCTACAGCACCCTGTATCCATTCACACACCCTAAAAGAATCTCTAGTCAAATTAACAGGTCTCTTTTCCTAATTCCTGACCAGGAGTTGGGGATTAGACCCTTGTCTTTCTATTTTACATATTCTCTCATCTCCAAGCCATGGAGGTTTACATTTCTTCATTTCAGGTTCACTAAGAGTAACTCTTCCAGCTGCTAGTTCTGGCTAAGTAAGCACACTCTACCCTATTTCCCCCACTGATCATAACTAGCAACCCTGGACAGAATCATAATGCAAACATATAAGGACTCTGAAGAATAAATTATGTCAGGAAAATTGAAGAGAGAAATCAAAACCCAAAGGATAGTTAATATGGCAGTGAGTATCTCCTGGCTTATAATCCAGTACAGGGCAGTTTTGGAAACTGCGCAATGGACATGGTCTGAAAAAGCTGAAGGATAAATCTCCTGCCTCTATCGCTGCCCAGAGTGACAGGAAAGGCGTGGCCCTTGGAGAAAAAAATGTGATCCAACTGATGAAAATCAAATATAAAGGAAAACATCTTGAAAGGCGCCTTAGAAAATCAAAACGTTACATAGAGTGGAAAATGATTTGCATGACTTTAGATTTCTTACCACAAACCATGTAAGCCAGAAGAGACTGGAACAATATCTCAGCATTTTTTGAAATGCTGAAAGAACTGTCAATCCAGTTTGAATTTTTTAAAGGCCTGTCTGTATGCTATTTACAAGAATCCCACATTAAACATAATGATATAGATAGGTTAAAAGTAAAAGAGTGAGAAAAGATATAATATGCAAATGTGAACCAAAAGAAAGTTGGCATATTAATAGTGGAAAAAGTAGACTATGAAACAAGAAGAATTACTCATGATAAAGAGAAAGTTATATAGTTATAAATGGGCCAATTCACCAAAAATATATAAAAATTCTAAATGTGCATGTATCTCAAATCAAGCTTCAAAATACATGAAGCAAACCAGATCAAACAGAAAGGAAAGCTAGACAAATCTTCAGTTACACTTGGAGACTTTTAATGCTCCTCTTTCAATAATCAATAGAACAAGTAGAAAATGGCAAGGCTATAGAAGACCCAAGCAATGCTATTAAACAATTTGACTAATGGACATCAGTAAAACACTCCTAATGACAATAGTAAAATATATATATATTCATTTTAAGTTCATTTGGATCATTCACCAGGATAGAGTATATACTGGGCCATGAAACAAATTTCAACAACTTTAAAAGGATTCAAATCATAAAAAGTATGTTCTCTGACCACATGGAAATCAGTAACAGATATCTGGAAAATTCCCAAATTTTGGAAACTTAAAACATGTTTCTAAATAACCCATGAGTCAAAAAGGACATCTCAAAGGAAGTAATAAAATATTGTGAGCTGGCCGAGCGCGGCGGCTCATGCCTGTAATCCCAGAACTTTGGGAGGTCCAGGCGGGTGAATCACGAGATCAGGAGATCAAGACAATCCTGGCTAACACGGTGAAACCCCATCTCTGCTAAAAATACAAAAAATTAGCTGGGTGTGGTGGCACGTGCCTGTAGTCCCAGCTACTTAGAAGGCTGAGGCAAGAGGATCGCTTGAAGCTGGGAGGTGGAGGTTGCAGTGAGCTGGGATCACGCCACTGCACTCCAGCCTGGGCAACAGAGCGAGACTCAGTCTCAAAAAAAATTTTTTTTGAACTAAATGAAAGTGAAAATAAAATAGATTGAATTTTATGGATTCAGGTAAAGCGATGCTTAGAGGAAATTTTATAGTGTTACATTCTCTAAATGCTAGAAAGCTCTCAAGTAAATAATCTAAAATTTCACTTCAAGAAATTAGAAAAATAAAAGCAAACTATACAAAAAGCAAACACAGGGAAGAAAATAATAAAGATAAGAATAAAAATATGTGAAATCAAAAATTGAAATATATCAAAAACAGGACAAGATAATAAAATCAGTGAAACCCAAAATTGGTTCTTTGGAAAGATCAATACAATTGATAAACCTCTATCCAAGCTAGCCAAAAGAGGGAGTATGGAGGAAGTGATGTTGGGGAGATGGAGGGAGAAAAAGAAAGGATGAGAGAGATAGGACACAACTTGCCAAGAGCAGTAATGAAAGAGGCGATATCCCTACAGACCCTACAGATATTAGAAGGGTAATAAGGAAATACTATTAATAACCCTGCTTGTAAATTCAACAACTTTAAATGAAATAGATAAATTTTCAAAAGATACTATCAAAAGTCACTCAAGAAAAAATGGATAACCCAAATAGTCCCATATTCACTTAAATAAACAGAATTTTTAGCTAAAACTTTCCAACAAAGGAAATTCCAGGTCCAGATGGTTTCATTGGAAAATTCTACCAAATGCTGATGGAAAATGTCTACACAATTTATCCCAGAAAATTCAAAAGGGAGAAATGCTTCCTAACTCATTTTATGAAACTAACACAAACCTGATACCAAAATAGTACAATAAAACAGTACAAGAAAATAAAACTGCAGACCAATGTTTGTCATAAACAAAGGCACACAATTTCTTTTTTATATATATACTTTAAGTTCTGTGGTACATGTGCAGAGCGTGCAGGTTTGTTACGTAGGTATACACGTGCCATGGTGGTTTGCTGCACTCATCAACCTGTCATCTACGTTAGATATTTCTCCTAATGCTCTCCCTCCTCTCACCCCCCAACCTCCGACAGGCCCTGGTGTGTGATATTCCCCTCCCTGTGTCCACGTGTTCTCACTGGTCAGCTCCTACTTATGAGCAAGAACATGCAGTGTTTGGTTTTCTGTTCCTGTGTTAGTTTGCTGTGATTGATGGTTTCCAGCTTCATCCATCCAAAGGCACACAATTTCTTATCAAATATTAGCAAGTTAAATCAACAATATATAAAGGAGAATACACCACAACAAGGTGGAGAAATGCAAAACTGTTTCAATATTCCAAAATCAGTCAATTTAATCCCCCATATTAACTGACTGAGGTGAAAAGAACATATGATTATATGAATAGATACAGGAAAAACATTTGACAAAATCCAACATCCCTCTATGTTCAAAACACTTACCAAACCAGGAATTGAAAAAAGCTGTCTTAACCTGAAAAAAGAGTATCTACAAAAAATATACAGCTAACATCATATTTAGTGAGGCAAAACTAAATGCTTTTCCCCTAAGATCAGGAACAAAGTAAAGATATTTCTATCACTGCCTCTATTCACCATCATACTGGAATTTCAAGTCAATGTAATAAGGTAAGAAAAATAAATAAAAGGTATACAGATTGAAAAGCAAAACATTAAAAATAAAACTACTTCTATTCACACACATTATTGTCTACATATTAAATCTCCAATAATCTACCTGAACTAAAAAGTTAACAAGGTTACAGAATAGAAGTTCAACACATAAATATTCATTGTATTTCTCTGTACTACCAATGAACAACTAAAATCTAAAACATAAAAAATGTTGCTATTCATAATAGTTCCAAAAACAAGAAATACTTGGTTAAATATCTAACAAAACATATTTATGTTCTTTAGTTTTCTGCCGAAAACTACAAAACACTGATGAAATAAGTCAAAGAACCAATACATGGGAAGGTATACCGTGTTCCCTGAATGAATGACTTTACTAAAGTTAAAAGGTCAATCTTCTTAAATTTATCTAAGATTTAACACAATCTCAATCAAAATCCCAAAAGAAATTTTGTAGAAATTAACAAGCCTATTCTAAAATGTATACAAATGGCAAAAACAGTTTTTTAAACAAAGAATGAAGTTAGAGGACTCATACTACCTGATTTTTAAGCTTTATTATAATTCTACAGCAATCAAGACACTACAATATTGGTGAAAGTATAGATACAAAGATCAGTGGAATAAAATGGAGCTTCCAGAAATGAAACCACACAAAAATGATCAATTGAATTTTGACAAAAGTGCAAAGGCATTATTTTTTCTACAATGGTTCTGAAATAGTGCAAGAAAATAAACTCCAACTTATATCTCACTCTTTAAAAATGAATTCAAAATGAATCATAAACCTAAATATAATACATAAAATTAGAAAAAGTTTAGGAAAAAACTTAGGAGAAATTCTTGTTAAATTTAAGCAAAGACTTTAGGATGTAACACCAAAACACAATGCATAAAAGAAAATTTGATAAATTACATTTCATTGAAATTTAAAACCTTGTTCTTTGAAAGATACTGGGGGGTTTTGTTGTTGTTTGTTTGTTGTTGTTTTGTTGTTGTTGTTTGTTTTGAGATGGAGTCTTGCTCTGTCACCCAGGCTGGAGTGCAGTGGCGTGATCTCGGCTCACTACAACCTCCACCTCCTAGGTTCAAGTGATTCTCCTGCCACAGCCTCCAGAGTAGCTAGGATTACAGGCGCGCATCACTGCATCCAGCTAATTTTTCTATTTTTAGTGGAAATGGAGTTTCACCATGTTGGCCAGGCTGATCTTGAATGCCTGACCTCAGGTGGTCCGCGCACCTCATCCTCCCAAAGTGCTGGGATTATAGGCGTGAGCCACCGTGCCGGGCCAAAACATACTGTTAACAGAATGAAAGACAAGCTACAGGCTGGGATAAAAATATGTTCACATATTTTTCTCACACACATATCCACCAAAGAACTTGTATCAAAAATACATGAAGAGCATTCAAAACTCAATAATGAGAAAACAACTCAAAAACTGGGCAAAAGTTATGAACAAGCGCAAGGTATACAAATGGCAAATACACATGAAGAAAGGTGATTCACGGTTAGTTATTTGGGAAACCAAAATTAAAATCACGAGATACCCCAAACCTATTGAAATGGCTAAAACAAAAATCTTCATAGTACTAAGTGTTAGCAAGAATGTGGAGCAGTGGGAACTCTCATAGATGGCTGGTGGGAATGAAAAACAGAAACAGCCAGTGGAGTGGTGATCAAAATAGTGTCTCTGTTACTGACTGAAGCTGTACTGGAGAAAACATCTTAGGCATATTTCCTAATATTGAACCCCTGAGCTGACTGTACCCACCAAGACCTATATGCGTTTCACCTGCCCCCACCCCACACATACTCACAAGGGCTAGACCATCTCTGGATGGAGGAACAGAGACTATGTCAATCCTGTGGCAAACAATTCCCAGGACAGAGAAAATAATAATCGTGACAGGGACTTCCTCCTTGACCAAACTCTAGTCCAGCTCCTCTGAGCACTCTTCTCCACTAGGCCTTGGCCTTGACCTGCAGCCCCAGTGTTAGCAAGAATCCTGCTAAGCCAGTTTAGTGAAAACTCCCTAACCCTGAATCCTAACCAAGGCTCTCTCAGTAATTTTCCATCCACTGACTCCCTCACCCGACTCCTTACTATAAATACCCAGCTGGCCATGTTGTAATCAGAGTTAAGTTCAAGCCGTCTCCTCTACTGCAATAGTCTTGACCCCTACACAACAGTTTTGAATAAAGTTCCCCTTACCTGTTTCAGTCTGTCCAGTGGAATTTTTCTTCGACGATACTCATAGCTCTATACTTTATCCAAACAAAAACTTGAGCCAGAAGATTAGTCCTCCTTGCTTGGGGGAGGAGTGAGTAAAAAGAGCAGAAGTTCCTGTTTAACAGATCCAGGAAGAAATAAGATACATACATAATGGTTGGCCCATGCACAGTGTCAGATGGAGATGAGAGTCTTGCATAGGACACCTGCTTAGCATGGCTAGAGTCATCCATGATCCAGCATCCATCTCTGGAGTGCAGACAATGAAGGGAACTGAAGATGCTGGGCCTCTGACAAGGAGGTGACTAGTGAACCTATAATCCTCAACCCCAATTTGTCTTACAGTTTGGGAAACTATAAGTAGTGTAGCACTGGAAGGCAGTCACTCAAAATAGTGCTTAGCCATGTATTCACTGGTCAATCCAAGAATGCGGCACAATTGCCCTGCCGAACACCAGCAAACAAGAGGGAGAGACAAAGCCAGTGATTGGTCGAGCTTGGCCTCTGGCAGCAGGGATTGTCTGCTGCTCTTGCAGAACAGGATGGAGTCACCCATGGCTTCCAGAGAGATGAGGGAGCTGAGATTATGAAGACTGAAGTTTGGTAGGACAAAAATCTCCCTGCTTTTTATTGTTTAATAAGACTGAGAATTAGGAGAGTTGCACTGAGAGGGGTGTTCCCTTATAAATGAAGTCCCATTCATTTAGCAAAAGGACTCAGAGTGGACATTACACAAACAAAAAAAAGTTTCTAAAACACATTTTAAACATTTACAGTGACCAGGACACTCATACAAATGTGACTATGTGAGTGGATGTGTTTGTGCATGTATGTTAAGCACATGAAACATTCCTCTTCTGTTATTGCATATGTTGACCCACTCTGGGCTGGATCAGCGGTGCTTATCTAGAAAAATGAAGAACTGCTTCAGGAGGGCAGGAGTCTTGTCTGTTTTATTCTCCACTGTATTCAGCCAACATAGTACCTGGCACACATGTAGAAGGTGCCTGACAAACATTGAATGAATGAATGAATGAATGAATGAATGAATGAATGAATGAGTAGTATGTCAGGCAGCATCGTAGCCCCTTCAAAGATGTCCAGGGCCTAATCCTAAGAACCTTCGAGTATTTTAACTCACAGGGCAAATGTTGGCTGATGTGATTAAAGTAAGGATCTTGAGTTTGGGTCATTAACATGGATGACTGGGTAAACCTGATGTCCTCATAAGGACACAAAGGTCCTTATAAAAGGGAGGTGGCAGAGTCAGAGTCAGAAAGGAAGTGATACTAGAAGAAGAGATGAGAGAGAGAGAGAAAGATTTGAATATGCTGCACTGCTGGCCTTGAAGATGGAGGAAGGGGTCATGAGCCAAGGATCGCAGGCAGCTTGTAGAAACTGGAAAAGGAAAAGAAATGTATTCTCCCCTAAAGATTCCAAGGTGTTGCATCTCTATGAACACTTTGATTTTAGGACTTCTGATCTCCAGAACTGTAAGATAATAAACTTGTGTTGTTTTGAGCCACTAAGAGGGTGTATGTGCGTGTCATCTTTTTTTAAAATTTTAATTTTTAGCTTTTTGTGTTGAAATACTTTCACACTTACAGAAAACTTACGAAAAGAGAAAATCACCCAGGTTTCCATATTTTCAGCTACATTGAAGTATAATCAACTGACTCACAAGGGCTAGACATTTAAGATATAGAACTCATACATCTGAAATTGCACACATTTAAGATGTAGAACTCAATGTTTTGATAAAAGTATACGTTATGAAACCATCGCCACAATCAAGCTACTTAACGTATCATCATCTCATATATTTACCATTTTCTTTTCTTTTTATATGTGGTGAGAACACTTAAAATCTACTCTCTTGGCAAATTTCAGGCATACAATACCTGAAACTAGTCACCATGCTGTTCATGAGATCTCTAGAACCTATTCATCCTGCATAACTGAAACTTCGTACCCTTTGACTATCATCTTTCCACTTCTCCCCTTCCCTCATCCCCTGGAAACCACCATTCTCCTCTCTGTCCAGCTGTAAGTTTTTAGAAATTAGTTACAGCAGCTGCAGAAAACTATTACAGAGAGCCAAGAGCAGTTGTCTCCAGAGCAGGTAATGAGTGAGTAGAGCGCAAGGTGCTTTATTGTGATGTGAGAAGAAAATGTTAGAAGGTCTTTTTATTAATTAATTAATTAATTATTGAGACAGAGTCTCGCTCTGTCACCCAGGCTGGAGTGCAGTGGTGCAATTTCAGCTCACTGCAGCCTCTGCCTTCCAGACTCAACTGGTCCTCCTGCCTCAGCCTCCCAAGTAGCTGGGACTACAGGCGTGTGCCAAAACGCCCAGCTAATTTTTGTATTTTTAGTAGAGATTGGGTTTCACTGTATTGGCCAGGCTGGTCTCAAACTCCTGACCTCGAGTGATCCACCTGCCTCAGCTTCCCAAAATGCTGGGATTATAGACGTGAACCACCGTGCCCAGCCTCATTTTTTTTATTTTAGAGTGAATATTATTGGACTTTATTTTACATGATTCAAGCACTGTCCTAATCCAAACTAGCCGTTACCTTGCTTAGACACCTTGGCTGCTGCTTTTTACAGACATTTTGAAGGACTTCTCTTTTCCACCTTCCTTTAGAATCCCAAGAGGGCTGACTTTTAATCCCACACATGTAACACCTTTTACTCTCTTTCTAGTACATAGTAGGAACCAGAAACGTTGCCTTTATTGGAGGGAGGAAGAAATGAGGCATGCAGATGTAGTGACAGGCTCACTGGCCACCCTCCTTAGATCATGCAACTGAAGGCCCCACCCTAAGGGCACAGGCCAGGGAGCTTTAAGGCTCTTGAGTCTGGACTTCACAGAGCAGAACTTCTGTAACAGCTGTGATCTGCCTACCTCTGCCCTGTGCTTACAACAGTCAAAACTTCTGTCTAGTTTAAGCTACTCTTATTTGGGTTTCTCTTACTCATGAATAAACCTAAACTTAATCCATACAGGTTATGACAGGAAAGAGCACAACGCAAATGAGAATATGTGAAGCCAGCCCAATTCTTTAGACACGTGACAAGTTGTTTCTGTGGGGCACAGATGCCTCCGGGTTAAAGGAGCATGGATTCCTAGTCCTGGATTCTCTAGTCACAGCAGCTTTGCTGGAGTTCTGGTGCTGTCCGTGGTGCTGGCGTGGACTTTCCACCTAGCAGTGCTAATTTATCTTCAAGTTTGCATAAATACTTTCATACTATTGTGTATGATGCTGGAGACAACCTGTGAAGTAAATATCATTGGGTTATTTTCTATGATTCAAACCCTCTTCTTCCAGGTTCCAATCCAGTCAAGTTTAGTGTTCCTATCACTACACTGCAGGACCTCTCTGTCTCCAGAGTGATGACTGTTTCCCTATCTGCGTGTACCACATCCACTCTGTCTCCAGAGTGATGATGTTTCCCTATCTGCGTGTACCACATCCATTTGTTAATCCCTTTCACCATGGCACTTTGACATCTAGTAACCTTGTGGTCTTGTTGGACCGTGCCCCCCACTACATGCCCACGTGTAATCCTCTACCACATTGTCTCTTGACTTAGCCATGCAACTTTTTTTTACCACTGAGACGTCAGAAAATGTGATAGAAGCAGAAGTTGATAAACACCTTTGCTCTAGCACTTTCTCTCAGAATGCTGATGTCATCACATGAAGAAGCCCAATCTAGCCTTCTTGAGGATGAATGACCACATAAAGGCAGAGCCCCAGCTGTCTCCACTGTCCCAGCTAAGCCCAGATCCAAGTGACACTCCAGTTAAACACAAGTGAGCCCAGAAGGAAGTAACAGAAGAGCACAATCGATTCACAGAATCATGAGAAATAATAAATTATTGTTGCTTTAAGCCATCAACTTTTGGCATGGTTTGTTAAACAGCAATAGATGGCTACTACAGACCCACTGTTTCTGGCCACAGTTTTCTCACCATTCAGTGAATTTCTTAGCACTTCTCGGATCCCCAAACAAGACCAGAATTAATATTCTCTGGATTAATGGTTCATTCATTCATCTACCAGACAATTTTGGAGCATTTACTTTATGCTTGTGCTAGGTAATTGGAATATAAAAAGAACTGAAACAAATATCTACCTTCAACAAGTTGAGCAAATGGTAGGGAAGACAAACCACTGATTGCCAGAATGAGTCTAGTATTTCCTCTGTGTAGAACGTCCTTCTCCTCCTCTTTACTTGGATAACTTCTATTCTTTTTTTTTTTTTTTTTTTTTTTTTTTTTGAGACGGAGTCTCACTCTGTTGCCCAGGCTGGAGTGCAGTGGCCGGATCTCAGCTCACTGCAAGCTCCGCCTCCTGGGTTTACGCCATTCTCCTGCCTCAGCCTCCCAAGTAGTTGAGATTACAGGCACGTGCCACCACACCTGGCTCTTTTTTTATTTTTATTTTTTACTTTTTAATTTTTTTATATTTTTAGTAGAGATGGGGTTTCACCTTGTTGGCCAGGCTGGTCTTGAATTCCTGGCTTTAAGTGATCTGCCTGCCTCAGCCTTCCAAAGTGCTGGGGTTACAGGTGTGAGCCACATCACCTGGCCCATTCATTCTTAATGACTATGCTGAGGCCCCCTGCCTCTAGAACTCTTTCTCTGACTCCCCAGTCTGGGCTAGATTCTTTCCTTTTGACTTCCATAGAAGCCTGTGTTCACTTTTATTGATGGATTTATCACTGCTTTAGGATCGTTGTGATTATTTTTCACTTGCACATCTCCCATGATAGACTCTGGGATCCTTAACTACATTGGATTTTTCTTAGGGCTCCACGTTTCTGGCACCTAGTAAGTGCTCCTTACGTATTTACTGAACAAATGAATACCATCATAAATATATAAAGAGAATGTAATGGGTGCCTTGTGAAGGGAATGAGTGTGGCTCCAGGTGACCAGGGCAGGTGCAGATGCAGATATGAGCTGCATCTCCAGTGAGGGTTAGGATTTTATCAAACTGAGAAGAAGGAAAAAAGAAATTCAAGACCAAGGGCAGAAGACATGGGAGTGAACAAGTAAATGGAATATTCAGAGAACAGCAAACTGTTGGTATGGACAAGTGTGGTGGCTATGAGAGTAAGAATGAGTGATGAAACTGGTTGATGGTTTTGGCCCAGACTCTGAAAAACCATGAGTATCACACCAACACCACTTCCTAAATATTCCTGCAACCTGCCTGCCCCACATTTTCCATATATAGCTGAACATAGGTCTATGCAGAAAACACTCAATTCTGATACTGCCTCTTACTTGAATAAGTGCTGAGGCTCTGGGAGTTCAGATCATTATAATCAGCCTTCTCATTTTGCTTTCGCTAAACATTCATTAGCTGGTTATGAACCCCAAAGAACAGAGGTCACATTGAGTGACAGGGACTCGGCAGCTGTTCACAGTGTAAGATATTTGCTATAATTTACGCTAAGATGTGAATGTAATTATCCTTATCAAAATCACTTCCCCTGGCAAATTTGTACATTAAGTCAAGTAAATTTCCTCTCATTAAATCACAGCATTTGGGGACTGCAGTTTGTCTCAGCCAAGAACTAGAGCTTGGAAGTAATAAAGGCAAAGAAAAAGAACTTGGGTTCTCAGCAGGAAGTGTGGGTGGTGAGGAGAGAGGCAGTATTTCAGAGTGTGTCGGAAACCCAAACCTCCAGCAGTTCCATGACTATGTGTCTCTCGAATTTAGAGCAGTCTTTAAAATGTGGCACTTCTCAGCTACCTACGCATTTGGCAAATTGAGAATGTTGCATCTAGATGCCAGACCTAGATGCAGAAAGGACATCTAAAGACAGATATTTTTAGTGCTGAGAGCAGGTATGTTAGAAAGGGGCTTATAGTTTCAAACCATGAGTAAAAAAATATATATATAAAATGTGTATGCTGGAACTATGTTAAGTATTTTCACACATATGATCCTTTTTGATTTTCACAACAAGACTGCAGGACAGGATATTCACACTCTCGTAATGCCCATTTCTTTTTCTTCTTGGAATTTAACACAATTCTAATTAAATAACTTTGAGTGGAAGTTGGGAACGCTGGATATGTCATTTCCTGCTAAATCTCTACGAGTTGCCACAGTTTCTACACATACTAAGTGCTAAATAAAGTGCAGCTGAAAGAATAAATTAATTCACGAGTAAGGTAATTTTTAAAAATCAGGGATTGTTGAGAGATATAGGAACTAACTTTAAAAGTGCTGAAAGTCACCAGGCCAATAAAATTTGGTGGAAACCGAGTTGCATGTAATAACACACTCAACAAATAAATGTTTATTACTTAGGACTCTTTCGGTTCCAGTGACAGAATCTGGACTCACAGTGGCTTTAACATAAAAGAAGGAAGTTTCTTATTTGCTTAACTAGGAAGTCTTGTAAGGCTGATGCACAGTAAGCTCATGTCTTGTCTGGATTCAGGGACTCAAATAACATCTTTCAAAGTTCCAACTCTGCCTCCTTTATTTTTCGCTTCTACTTTTCTCTGCTTGGTTTTATTCTTCAATTTCTCAAGATGGCAGCCTCCATAGCCTTAGCCTTGTGTCTTCTCAGCTTGGCCACCTCAGTGAGGAAGAAACTTCTGCCTCCCAATGTATCAGCTATGTATTGCTGAGGAAAAAAATATCCCCGAAACTTAGTGGCTTGAAAAAAACAACCTTTTCTTTTCTCACAATTCTGTGCATCAGCAATTCAGGCAAGGCTCAGCCAGGCAGTCCTGTGGATCCCTGTGGTGTCTCCTGAATTTAATCAGGCATTTGTGGCCAGATGGCATCAGCTGGAGGTGATTGGTCTGAAATGGTTTTATTCACCTGTCAGGGGACTCAACTGGGATGGCTAGAATGGCTGGGATGTCTCTCCCTCTTTCTCTTCTCTCAGTGTGGCCCCTAGACCAACCGTTACCATCTCAGAAAGGCCCCAGCCTGACTTTCTGACAAAGTAGCAGTGTTAGAAAGGAGAGCAGGAAGAGAACTGCAAGACCTTTCAAGGCTGAGAACTCAGAACTCATACAATATCTCTTCAATTGATCAAACCAAGTCATAGGACCAGCCCGAATTCAAGGTGAGGGGAAGCAGTCTTCAGCTCCAGATAAGAGGCCCCCAAAGTCACATCCCCAAGGGGCATGCAGGATGAGGAGTTACTACGGCCAACTTTGCAAACTATCTACCACCCCCAATGTCCAGACTTCAATCTTGCAAAGATTTGTATTGGCCCTATTCAGGTCATTTGTGTATCCCTGAGTCCATCCCAGTGGCCCAGGAGGGTTAGTCACTCTGATTGGCCAGCGTAGTCATGTGCTCAACCCAGAAGTGGCTAATAGGAGAGAGGGCAAGAAGTAGAATAATCTCATGGACAACTGTTTCAGAGCCACCTAGAATCAGGGAGGAAATCTCCCACAAACCAGAAAAGGTTGGAAAAGTGTGTTTGGAAGACAAAACTAATGCTAGCGCAGTTCAAAGCAGGCTCTGTTCATCCTAAGGGAATGATGATCAGCAGTGACAGTCTGAAGATAAAGTTCAGAGCGTCAAAGGGCATTGCTCACTGGCCCTTCCAGGACGAAAATGCCCCAACTTATAGACTCAACCTGTCCAATCTCTCCTTCCTTTGGAAATGAATGCATAACTCTCCAAGCCAACCGCCGGAAATGGCAAATACTTACGTCAGTAAACCCATGTCCCTTTTTCTCATTCCGTAATCCTTCAGCAGCTTTCTGATTATAACTTGGCTTCCAGCAAACTGGCTAGGCCAATTTGAACACGGACTTTTCTTTTCTTTTCTTTTCTTTTTGAGACACAATCTCACTCTGTTGCCCAGGCTGGAGTGCGGTGGCACAATCTTGGCTCACTGCAACCTCTGCCTCTCGGGTTCAGGCAATTCTCCTGCCTCAGCCTCCCAAGTAGCTGGGACTACAGGCGCCCGCCACCACGCTCGGCTAATTTTTGTATTTTTAGTAGAGTCGGGGTTTCACCATATTGGCCAGGCTGGTCTTGAATTCCTGACCTTGTGATCTGCCTGCCTAGGCCTCCCAAAGTGCTGGAATTACAGGCATGAGCCACTGCGCATGGCCGACTTTTCTTAATAATACTATTTTTGCAGCAAAAATTAGTAAATGCTCATGCCTGGCTCATGGATCAGTCTCTCGTGAGACTAGTAGGTGTGATTCATTTCCCAGTCCAACCAATTCTCAGATACTAAGGAAGATTTGATCTTGAAGGCTAAAAGACACACCATGGTGAATTTACCAAAATCTCATCCCTTAAAGGGTCTCCCTGAGGTCTGGCTGGAGATGTCTGAGCTCATGCTGCACCTGCCTCTAGGTATTGTCCCCACTTAATCTCAGAAGAAACTAAGGATGAGAAAAATGACTGGCCCACAGTCACAGCTGGCAACCATAATGCAGAAAGAGGCTCTTCACCACTCATTCAATACAATCCATTCATCACATAACACTTAATTTTGTCTCTACTGTGCACTCAGTAATGTTCTCGGTGTTGTAGATATGGTGGTAAAGAAGACGGAAAATGCCCAGCCTTCTATGAGGCTGACATTCAAGTGGAGAAACATGGGAAATAATCAGATAAATAAATAGACCACCAAAAAGGTCAAATGGTGATGAGTGCAATGCCAACAATTAGAACATGGTGGTGTGCTAGAAAGTGTCTCGATTGTGACTTTAGATTGGATGGCCAGAGAAGAATAACATAAGAATAGCATCAAAATGTTACCCATGGGCTTCAGGTGCCCACCTATAAAATAGGTTGCCTGGACAAAATGATCTTTGCATGCATATGTCTAGACCGGAGACCTGACTTAACAATATATCACATGAATTTAAAAAAAAAGAAAACTTGTTGATGGTGGCTAGATTAGGGTTGTATAGGTTGGGATAAGCTAAAACCATTGATAGTAATAGCAATATCCATAATTTATTCAGGACTCTGCTAAGTGCCTAAAATGAATTATCTCTAATTCTCACGACATCCCTGCCAGTGCAGGTATTGGTCTCACTATTTAACCAGTGAGGAAACGGATTCGCTGAGGTTAAATAACTTATCCCGAGAGAGCCTGGGAGAAGGTATGTCGTGTTGGGCGCTGCAGGCCAGGCTGAAGGGTCATCTGGAATGTGCTCAGCTGTTTGCTTCCTTTCTCCAGCCTTTCCATGATTCTTCGTCTTCTGCCTGGGCCATTCTGCTCCCTTCTCTCCACCCCAGTACACACAAGAGACTAGAACCAGGTGCCCTGTGGTCCACAGAGTATTTCTGTTTGAATGGAAAAGACAGTGGGCTACCCATGCCCAATGCTTTTTCCTCCAGTCCTTACTAACTAGGTGCTTTCCTGGCTTCAGAGCAACACTAACATTCCCATGACCCCCAGCAACCAAGACAGCTGGGCTGGGGACAGCGGGATATGATACCCAAGGACATCTGATCCACACACTCTGCTCCCTCCAGGAAACTTCCAGGCTGGTGTTATCTGTCCACTTTTGTCCATTTGAATAATTAAAAATTGAGTCTGACATCTGTGACCTGCTCAAGATTTCCTAGAACTTAACTACTTTAAACCTTAGTTTAATGTACATTCTACCAAGCCACATCATGTCGAGAAAATGAACAGATTTTCCCAACTAAGGCAAATCAGAATCATTCTTTTCCATTGTATCAGAGGGCTCCCAAGAAAGGCCAGTTGACTCAAACACAAATGTTGCCCATTTCCAGGGCTGCAGCAAAAATCCTGATGTCTGATTCAAGAAAGAACCGATGCATCCCAGGTACAGTCCAAGCCAGAGCCATTGTGTTGTACCTTCTTTTGTGTAAATGGCGCCCATGGAGTTGTGCAGGGCAGCTCTGCCCCCAAGTCCACATAGGACAGAGAAGAGAGATTTATAAGCCAAAAGACAGTGTTCTCTCTGGTTCACACTGCTGCTTACTTTGGAAGCATGTTGCAAAAGGGAGAGAACAACCTTTCTCAAAGATTGGATCTACGAGGCTTCATCCTGCCTGTGGGTGATCTTTATTTGTGGGTGCGAGATGCTGGTGGAAGAATTTCAAAGTCTCTCCTTTAAATGTGGAACCATACTAATAACAGGTTAAATAATTTATCCCAAGAGGCTGGGAGAAGGCAGGTTGCAGTAATAATTATTACTACAAATAAAGCAATTATTATTACTGATAATTCCAGGGACTGAGAAAGTGTATAGAACATGGTTTGTAAGCTAGACAGGGCTCTGGGATGTAAGGAATTGCCAGTGGGTTGATAGCAGCTACATCAAAGAATATTGTTCTGGAAGAAATGTTACTGGCAAGCTCAGTCTCTGCTTCTTTCCATCTTCCCGTTAACTCAAAAACTATGATGAGGAGCACCCACTGTGTGCCCAGCACTGGCAATATGGAGGTGAATCCATCATATCCCCTGATGGGAAAGGACAGTCAGGTGCACAGTCTCAGGGTGATGAGAGGAGGGCTGGCATGGAGGGAAGCATGGGGCACTATGGGATTAAAGCAGGGCACCCAACCTGACTGAGAAAGTCAGAGAAGGCTTCCTGGAGGAGGTGGGCTCTCACTGAAGGGAGTCACAGATGAAAGGGCCTGCCCAGCAAAAAGGAAAGAGCCACTGCTCAGAGGCCCTGGACACATGAAACGTGGCACATGGGGACCATGCTTGGGGCTGATGAAACTGGCCCTCAGGGTGTTTTAGGAAGTGTAAAGGTGTAATAAAGTTCTAGACTCAAGAAGCAGACAGGATCTTGCATTCTATTTTAAGGAATAAGGCCTTTGTGCTGAAGGCAAGCTGTTCCCAAAGTGTTCTTCCTGAAATTGTAGAGCCCCGGGACCCCTGGGAAAGACAGGTTCTGTGGTCAAATGAGTTTGGGAAAACCCTCACACTATCCAACTCCCTTGGAGAGTCACAGAGTGCGTTCACATAATAAAAGTCCTGAGAGGCCCTGTAGCAAAAACCTGTTTAACTTTGTCTAACCCCATTGTCCATTTTCATACTGCTATGAAGAAATACCCGAGACTGGGTAATTTATAAAGAAAAAGAGGTTTAATGGACTCACAGTTCCACATGGCTGGGGAGGCCTCACAATCATGGTGGAATGCAAAGGAGAAGCAAAGTCACATCTTACATGCCAGCAGGCAAGAGGGCATGTGCAGGGGAACTCCTCTTTATAAAAGCATCAGATCTCATGAGACTTACTCACTATCAGGACAACAGCACAGGAAAAACCCTCCCCCATGATTCAATTACCTTCCACCGGGTCCCTCCCGTGATACGTGGGGATTATGGGAGATACAATTCAAGATGAGATTTGGGTGGGGACACAGCCAAACCATGTCACCCCTCCCTTCCTAAGCCTACTGAACCAGGAAGAATAGAAAAGCTATTACCATCCCACAGAACACTCTGGGAAATCTGCCAGAGCCTCTGGGGAGACTTCAGATGCTTTTTTTAAGCCAAAGAATAACCTGGTCAGCTTGGTGTACTGGAGAGCTGTTCAGAGGGAAGCAACTGCCCCTTTATTAGTCTGCTTCCACATTTCTCCAGAAATGTCACCAATTACAGTTATTGTAACAGATTATTCCTTCGTGTGCCCAGCTTCTCCATCCTCCTGACATCCCTCCTTCCTCACCAGCTTCAGAGCCATTTTTCAAGGCTCAGTTCAGATATTACCTCTTCCAGAAGCCCTCCCTGACCTACCAGAGAGGCAGGATGGCCCACACTCAGTGCCCAGGGGCACTTGTAGCCCAGTGAATGGTGACGCCATGGGCCTCGGACACTCCTTCCTCTCTAAGCATTCCTGCTTGGCTTCCTTTGCTGTTCTTCCTACACTTACAGAGGCTCCATCATCAGCCTTCATCCCTCTCACATCCAAATGCCATCCCTGGAAAATATCTCCTATCTCCATGATTTCAACAACCCAACATGCTGAAGGCTATGAGATGTGTATCTCCAGGCCAGATCTCCCTTTCGAGCAGCAGACCTGTGTTCAAATACCCACTAGATATCTCCGTCTGGACACCTGCAGGCACTGCTCGTCAGCACGTCCAAACCAGAACTCACCTGTGCTGACATCTGTTTTTACTTCTGTGCACCCTGTCTCAGAGAATAGCCGCTGCCATCCACCTGTCCAGGCTAAAAACCAGAGGACCGCATGGACTCAGCTGTCCTCTTCCCCACCAGGTGCAGTCAGCATCCAAGTCCTGATGCCACTCCCTGAGAGCATGCTTCCCTTTCCTCTCATCCTCCAGTACTGCTTCCCCTGTCTGGGCATTGATGTTGCCTGTCTGCTTCACTCCATCACTGCTATAGCTCTGCAGCTGGTCTTGCTCAAGCTGCTGTGATGGTGGTCCACACTGTGGCCTGCACTCACTCCCCAACACTGCCTTTCTTGAGTCCTTGCTACAGCTGTACTTGCCATTCCTGGCTATGCCTCCTTCCTTTACCACTCTAAGTTTTGCATATGCTGTTTGCTTTGCCTTGAATGTCTTTCCACCTCTTTTACCCTGGAAGACTCTGAGTTATACTTTAAGTCTCATTTCAAGGGTCACCTGGCCTTGGATGTCCCCCAGGGATGCTTGGGTGCTCTTGTTCCCAGTCTCTGTAGCCCCACTGAGCCTCTGTTTCCTGGCAGGGAAATGACAGTCCCTACATCAGCCATTTGTTGGGAAGAACAAATGAGAGAAAGTCGCCAGTGTCTTCAGGCACTCACCTGAAGTTGATCCCTTGTGGAAGTGCCGGCCCCTCTTTTCTGTAGTCACAGCATCTCCTCCATCCACATGCCAGCCAGCTGGATGGCCACTAGGTCTGGGATTACTTTTAAGAAACAGGGTCCATCTTCTGTACCCAGACAAACCACATGAACACGTGAACAACCAGAAGGCAGGTGTCAGTCAGCTGGAAGAGCGGGCTGAGAAGGGGCCTCACGAGGAAATCAATGAGTTTGGTCCCTTTCAGTCTTCATGAGTCTTAAAAGCCAAACAGATGCTCCTCTCGTCAGTTCAAGCATCCTCCAGAGAAGCTACTTTGAGTTCAAGCACATCCCCTCGAGCGACCCTCACAGGCACTGAGAGCCAGGCAGCAGAAAGCCATTTTTCCAGCCTCAAGAAACATGCAGGGATTCGAAAGCCAATGTCTCCCAGATTGCTGTGAAGCTAGGCACTCTACATTGTGCTCCCCAACTACCCCCACGTCTCCCCTCCCACCCCTCATGCACACAGCCTTTATTCCAAGGGGAGGGTGCTTTCTCCAGCGCCCTCTCCAGTGGAACCAAATGCTGACACCAGTTTGGTTGTGGAGACCCTAACCCAGCAGTGCTAGAGGAATTAAAGACACACACACACAGAAATACTGCATGTGGAGTGGGAAATCAGGGGTCTCACAGACTTCAGAGCTGAGAGCCCTGAACAAAAATTTACCCATGTATTTATTGACAGCAAGCCAGTAATAAGCATTATTTCTACAGATTGTAGATTAACTAAAAGCATTCCTTATGGGAAACAAAGGGATGGGCCAAAATAAAGGGATGGGCTCTGGCTAGTTATCTGCAGCAGGAACATGTCCTTAAGGCACAGATCGCTCATGCTATTGTTTGTGGTTTAATAATGCCTTAAGGCGGTTTCCCACCCTGGGTGGGCCAGGTGTTCCTTGCCCTCATTCCGGTAAACCGACAACCTTCAGCATGGGCATCAAGGCCATCACGAGCATGTCACAGTGCTGCAGAGATTTTGTTTATGGCCAGTTTTGGAGCCAGTTGATGGCCAGATTTTGGGGCTTGTTCCCAACAACCAAACATGCAGGTGGAAAGAATTTACTGAGTGTTGATGCTCCCAGCCTAAGGCTAACACTTTCTCTGCATTCTCCCCTTTGAAGTATAGCACAGAAGAGCAATCCCTGGAGCCAGACAGCCTGGGTTCAAGTCCAGGCTCTACTACATACTTGCTGTGAGACTCTGGTCAGGTTGCTTAACCTGCCCTGCCTCAGCATTCTTCAACTGTGAAATGGGGATAATAGTAAGAACTACTTCTAAAATTATTGTGAGAACATCATTAGTTACTGCATGGAAAACCCCTAGAACAGTGCCCAGCACTTAATAATCCCACAATAACTGTTGGCTATTGCTATTACTATTCATCCACAGAGTAGTTCTGGAAGATAGAGTGGACGCTCCTTTATCAGGATCAATGGGGGCTTTGATTTGACTTTTGATTTTGATTTGTAGTCAAATCACAAATCACTCTGCCGTCCAGGCTGAAGTGCAGTGGCACGAGCTCACTACATCCTCCATCTTCCGGGTTCAAGTGAGTCTCGTGCCTCAGCCTCCTGAGTAGGTAGGACTACAAGTGCCTGCCACGTGTCTGGCTAATTTTTTGTATTTCTAGTAGAGATGGGGTTTCACCATGTTGCCCACAGTGGTCTCAAACTCCTGAGCTCAGGTGATCCACCTGCCTCAGCCTCCCAAAGTGCTGGAATTACAGGTGTGAGCCACCGCAGGGTTATACTTGCTAATGAATTGAATTCAGAAGTGACCATGAGGCTTTGCTTAGCCAATGGAACATGGATGGGCTTGATGAGTATTGCATCTGAGCAGAGGGTTTTTGAGCCAGCTCGTGGCTCACCACCTCTCTATGGTCCTTCTGCCACAAAATCAGCAGCATCCCACAGAGAGGCCGACCCATCAGCCTGGGTTCTGGAGTGAAGCACCACTGACTACACTACAGCACGAGCAAGAAATTAAAGCTTTGCTGCTGTAAACCACTGAGATTCGGGGGTTGTGTGTCATGTGGCCTAACCCAGCCTAGCCCAGCTGACTCAGTCAGTGGCAGACACAGGCAGGAGATCTGCAGGCAGGCAGAGGGCGAGGCCAGGGCAACTCTCCACTTCAGGCAGAGTCTCTTTCAGGGGCCGCATTTCCCCTGTGGCCCCATCATCTCCTTGTTTTGTCCCTGTAGCTCTAGGGAAGATAGAAGCCTCGTGCTGTCACTAACAACGGGGCTGTTCCCACTCCTGTTAGCCCTCTCAGCTCTTCCAATTACTTCCCCATGTTAAAGTCTGTCTTTTGAACTTCCAGGCCTGGGTTCCACTGTCATGAGTGGACTCTACCCTAACGAAGTGGCGAAGCTGGAATTAGAAACCTCATCAAACTATCTCAAAGCCCAAGCAATTCTCTCCTCTCCATCCTGCTGCAACTCTTGAAGACTGTAGTACTGATGTGGCAGATGGCAGGATTAAAGAAGAGTGATTCCAACACAATAATAGGAAAAAATGCAGCATTTAGCCAAAGACAGGATATAGCCTCAAAATCCTGGTGGGAGGAAAGGAGGGGAGAAACATCACAGTAGGCAGGCAGGTAACTTGGCTGGTATGTGGCGGGGAGTCAGTAAATGGGAATAAAGCAGTGGCCTATAAAAAGAGGGTCCCACCCCTTGCCATCCTCCCAGAACAGAAGCTGCTTTCCACAGGTCACAGCTACTGTGCTCAGCTGAACAGCCCATGGGTGAAGGAAGTGAGGAATGAAAGTCAAAGAGAATGGCAGATGAGTTGAGGGCCATTTAAAGAAGTTGTGAACAGTAAACCAAATGAACTCTACATGTGTGTTGACCTCTCACAACCTAGACCTGCTGACATTACCCTGGAGCCATAAAAGTTCATGACTCCTGCGTCCACTCAGCAAATCCCTATTCACCCACAAACATTCAATCACCTTTCTTCCAAAAGCTTTCATGACACCAGGTAGAGCTATTTTCTTCTCGTCATACACAGAGTTTCTAGTGATTTAAAATTGTATTTTTATCATCCGTTCATGTATCTTGCTCTCCTTATAACCATGAACTTCTTGAGAAGAACGTGCATGGGTAAAACACCTTCAAATCACTCTGCAGAGCACCAATGGTTAAAAAGTGCTTGATACGTATTTTGTTGGGAGAGGGAGGGTAAGAAATGAATAGATATAACCTTTAGACAACTTCATCTAAGCTTTATCAAAAAACAAAAACACAAGCTATCTTGGTGATTATTGTATCAGAGGATCTAACATATCCCTTAGCACGTAGGAGGAATTTAATAAGTATATCCTTCATTCATTTATCCAACAATTCTTTGTTGAGAGCCTACTGCATCAGCTGGGTTCTAGGCACTGGGGACACCATAGTTCAAGGACAACCAAGAACTCCGTTCCTCTTAGTGCTGACATTCTATGGGGTAGGCAGACCACAGACACATAACATCAAGTGATAACAAGTGCTACTGAAAGTACAGTAAGACATCAGAGTGTGAGAGAACGTGTCTCCATAGCTGTCAACAAAGGTTTCCTCAATCCCTCATGGTGGACACGGGACTATTCTTTTACTGGGAAAGAGATTTCAGGCTGGGATTGGATCCTGGCTTTGGGACCCTAAGAAAGTAACATAAATTCTCTAAGCCTCAGTTTCTCATCTGTAAAATGGGGAGAATATTGCCTATGTTAAGCGTTGGTGTGAGGATTTAAATAGATAATTCATTTAGCACAGTTCTTGATATACAACCAATAAATGGCAATGCGTATGGCTAGAGGATATAGTCAAATCACAGGCACAAAGTCCCATGTATCATCACCATCAAAATCATCATTGTCACAGTAACACCCCAAGTTCATATTGTGTTCCGGCTGTTTAAGAATTTCCCATGAACTCACATTTAATCTTCAAACAACCCAACTATTATTAGCCTTATTTAACAGATGAGAAAACAGAGAGAATTAGACAGACTGTCACCTACAAAGGCTAAGTGGTTTGTCAAGGACAAATAGCAAGATAGTGCCAAAGTCAGGCCCAGGTCCAAACCTTCCAATTCCCAGGCCAATACATTTGCCAAGCAAGTTTCATCTCCTCTGACACCATATATCTATCAAGAAAATGGGTGTGAAGTGAATTCCTGCAGTCCAGTGTCTACAAAGTATTCGCTGAGGACGTTAATTGGGGTCTTTAGAAAGGGTTCTGTGATAGAGTACAATTGGGAAATGTTCTTGGGTTGGGCAGGATTAGAAAGCTCTTTACCCAGTCGGGCGCTGTGGCTCACGCCTGTAATCCCAGCACTTTGGGAGGCCAAGGCAGGTGGATCACCTGAGGTAAGGAGTTTGAGACCAGCCTGGCCAACATGGTGAAACTCCATTTCTACTAAAAATACAAAAGAAAATTCACCAGGCGTAGTGGTGGGCACCTGTAATCTCAGCTACTTGGGAGGCCGAGGAAGGAGAATCCCTTGAACCCTAGAGGCAGAGGTTGCAGTGAGCTGAGATCACACCACTGCACTCCAGCCTGGGCAACAAGAGTGAAACTCCATCTCAAAAAAAAAAAAAAAAAAAAAAAAGAAAGAAAAAAAAAAAAAGAAAGCTCTTTACTGCTCATCTTTTGAGAGAGATGAATATGCTAATTATGCTAATGAGCATGGAGATTCACCCAGTCCTGTCCCCCACATCAGCCACAGAGCCCTTCCTTCCCAAACATGGCACTGGCTGCCCCTGAATGTCCTGGGGAGGCGCAGTGGGGGCCAGCCTGCAGACCCAACATTGTATTTTCTGCATTGCCAGGATCCACAGGTCACCACTTCTTTGAAATTCATTACTTCTCATTATGAGCTCTAGTTAAAATTAAAAAAAACAAAAAGCATTTTTAAGAAACATTTCTCCCAAACCCTTTAATCTGTAAATGCCCTGTCTCTAATCAAACATAACACATACATCCTTATTTCTCTGCTGGAAGGGCCATCTAAAAGGTTCGGTCCTGAGTAAACAAGCCTGGCTAGTAAGCACTTGTCTTATGCTGATAAGCCCATCATTGGAGAAGCAGAACAAGACCACATTTGGCAAAGCAGGTGGCCTCCTCCAGGAAGCAGCTCGAGTGGGATGGAGTAGAGCTCCCAGCGCTGCAGCCCAAACACAGCTGCCCAATCAATCAACTGGGAGTCTGTCTTTTGCTCACCCTTGCCTGAAATGTTCACCCTTAAGTGATCCCCTGAGTTAGATTAAGAAAAGCCATTAAAATGCATCACATTCAGCAGTTTCACAGCACTCCCACACCCATTCTCCTTGGCCGGTCCCCCTATCCTGTAACCCCCTTGTTTCTTTGCATTGTCCATGTTATAACTTAGATTCACCACGTGCAGGAGATGCCACCGTAGCTGACTGCACCTGCTGCTTGGGGGGACAGTTTCTGGGCACCCTGATGGTTTCTCATCTCAAGGCCCTCTGAGGCTCAACTTTTCTACCTCAACTTCTTGTGAAGCTACAGCAACTGGCTCAACCCCTAGCCCAGCAGTTTAGGAGAGTTAATGTCTGCGAGAACCACCCTCAATGATGGCAGATGAGACTCACTGAGTTAGTCCCTCAGCCGCTTATGCTTCAGAGCTACAGTGTTGACTGCATTCTCCACAGCTCACTAGGGTCTCCAACTGGGTTGAATTTATAGTGTAAACCAGCTCAAAAACACACCCTCAACTGGCTTTTCTTCTGTGAGGTTATAATTATCCTCAGTTAGCAGTAGCTACTGCTGGAAGAAACCACTCCCCCAAATTGTATTTAGCTTGTAAGTTTACCAGGCAGTGGCCCAGGAGGGGCCCCTCTGGGCTGAGCTAGACTGATCTTGGCTGGGTTTGCTCACGTGTCTGTGATCAGATGGCAGTGAGGCTGAGAGACTGCGGAGAAAGTCTAGGATAGCTTTGCTGACCTGCCAGGTGGTTGACTGCCTGTCAGCTGGAGTGAAAGAGGGGACTGAGCCATGTGTCTTTTATTTTTCCTCCTGACAACAAAAGCCACATTCAAATGAGCCATGTGTCTTACACATGTGGTAGAAGCAGGGTTTCCAGAAGCAGCAAACACCAGTCTGCAAGTGCCTTCTACTCTTCTGCTTGTGTCATAGTAGCTGGTGTGGCAGCCGTGAGAAGAACCTGGCAGACCTCCAACTCCAGGGACTGTGCCTGACTGCATGAGTGTACTAGGACTGCTGGAACAAAATATAGTTTTCCCTTGGTATCCATGGCGATTGATTTCAGGACCCCAAGGATACCAAAATCCACAAATCCTCAAGTTCCTGATATAAAATGGCATAGTATTTGCATATCACCCCACACATCCTCCCATCTACTTTAAATCATCTCCAGATTACCTATAATACCTGATGCGATATAAATGCTATGTGAAAATAGTTGTTATACTGCATTATTTTTGTTGATGGATTGTTATTTTTAATGTTCTTTTTCCTGAATATTTTTGATCCGTGGTTCCTTAAATCCAAGGATGCAAAACTCACAGATTTGGAAGGCTGGCTGTACCACAAAGTGGATGGCTTAAACAACACAAATGTGTTTTCTCACAATTCTGGAGGATAGATGTCCAAGAGCAAGGTGTCATCAGGGTTGATTTCATTCTGAGAGCTCCCTGCTTGGCTTATAAATGGCCACTTTCTTTCTGTGGCTTCACATCATCTTCTATACATGCCTGTGTCCAAATTTCCTCTTTTGATAAGGACACCCATCATATTAGATGAGGGATCCACCATACTCCATAGGGCTTTGTTTTAATTAATAATATCAGCAAGGACATTTCTAAATAAGGTAACACTCTGAAGTACTAGGAGTTAGGACCTCAATATATGAATTTGAGGGGGAGGAATTCAACCCACGTCCATACCTAGAGCCCAGCTGCAGCGCTCTGAAATTCAGCTCTGTGCTGAGTTCAAGCTTCCCATAAGCCGCTCCCAGCCAGTAACTGAGGTTGGCAGGAATACTGAGGCAGGCCCCTTCCTAGGATAAATCGGACTCCAGAAGTCCTGGACTCTCTCTATTTCTTTTTATACCTGCTTAGAATTTAGCCAATTCTTTTCTGAGCTCATCTCTTCATTACAGTAGTGACCAAGGGATGTTACTAACGTTCAGTTTCCCCATTTTTTCACCTTAAGCTTTAATTTCCTTCAGCACATCATCCGCCTTTCAAGTTATTCCTACAACAGCCTTACCAAATATTTCACCACTGAATAACATAGATTACCATCTTTCCAACCCTCAGTAACAGTTCTCTTGCTCACTGCCATCTGACCCTAGAGCCACACATTTTAAGGTTTGTGTTTTGGCAGCTCCCCACTCCTAGTAACATAACACCATCTATTAAATCTGCCTGTAGGTCATGAAGTTACACAGGGCTTCACCAAAACTGCTATGGAGGTGGGAGGAGGGACAATTGGATTGGAGCTCAGAAAGCTGCACTTGCAACGTCATTTACGCAAGACTGAGAGTGTGCTGCTGGTCCACATCAGAGGATGGGGACTAGTATGGTCTGAATGTCTGTGTCTCTCCAAATTTCATATGTGGAAACTTAATCAAGGTGATAGTTTTAAGAGGTGGGAACTTTAGGAGCTGATCAAGGTATTTGGATAGAGCCCTTCTGAATGGGATTAATGACCTTATAAAAGAGATGAAGATGAACTTTTGACCCCTTCCACCACGTGAGGACATAGTAAGAAGGCACCATCTTAAAGCAGAGAGCAAGCCCTCACTAAGACACTGAATCTGCAGATGCCTTGATCTTGGACTTTCCAGCCTCTGAAACTGCAAAATAATAATAATAATAATAATAATAATAATAATAATAATAATAAACTTCTGTTGTTTATAAATTACCCAATCTAAGGTATTTTGTTTTAGCAGCTCAAAGGAACTAAGACAAAGGTCATAGAGACCATGGGGTGAGTCTGAAGACTTCCACAGCTCTACTTGGCTGGTCTCCTGCTGGTATTTTCTGTCTGTAGAGAGGAACAAGAACTTCCATTTTATCTTGCTTACCTGCACTTATGAAAAGTCAAACTGAGTCAGGTTGACAGCCAGGGAACACGGGAGTCGGTTCTTCAGCAGGAGCACTCAGCTAGTTGAAGGCAATGTGGAGTGATGGGAAGACAGCAGTGACGCAGTGATGCTGGCACCAACTCCTTTACTATGGCATCCATTGTACCAGCTGCCATACACCTGGCTACTTCTACACTTTATCTCTAATCACTCTAGAATATGTATTAGTTTCCCCATCTTCGGAAAGGAAAACTCAGACCCAGAGACACTAAGCAAGTAGCTCAGGATCACACACATTATCTGTGATTAAGCCTCAGTTAGAACTGGAGTCTTGGATTTCCACATTTATGCCCTTTTCATGAAGCTACCTGACTTTGATCCTCAAGTTTTCCCATCTATAACATGGGATTGCTGGACTAGAAATCTCTAAGTCCCCTTTACCTCTGGGATTCTGTGTCTCTAAGGATGAGAATAACAAAACTCCTTTGCCTCTAGCACTTTCCAACTCAAAGCCCTATCATGCTCATTACATCTAATCACTGCAGCCAGAAGCATTAAACAAAATAGATGGATTGACATTGGGGGCGGGCAAGGCGAGGAAGTTGGGGGTGTGGAGAAACAACTCTCTTTACATAATGATTGCTACTATGATTTGGTTATAAATAACCCCTGAAGACAATCAGGCTTCTCTGGCAGTCCCGAATTGTAGTGAATGTTGGAATACAGTGACCACGCAAATGCTCTAGACTGACTGGGAAGGTGCCACTTCTAAATCATCTGGGTTAAGTGCATTGCATAAGCTGAGTATTTGGCTTAATGATTGGAGACAGTTGATGAAACACAAGAATATGGAAGCCTCCTGTTACTTCTCAGAAGATAAGACAATGGCATTCCACCACCGGTGTTTACTGTGGTAACCAAAGGGAGCTCCAGTTACTTCCCTCTATGCCTTTAACCCTTGGATCACCTGGTTGCACCAGACCCATCCTGACTAAAATCCCTCCAAAGGACCAAAGAGGGGATAGGGACAAAAATAAAAAATAAATCTCATCTGCTGTCTTTCCTAAGGACCCAGAAGCCTCTATCCATCCATCATTCATTCACTCATTCCACACACTTTCATCTAGCCCCTGCTGAATGCCAAGTACTGGGCCGGAACTCTGGGGACTGTGGAGGTGGAATAGGAGAATATGGGCTTTCTGTGAGCAGTGGTTGCCTAAAATATATACATCAAGATTGTAGGATCATGTGCACCACTGCACTGTAGCCTGGGCGACAGAGTGAAACCCTGTTTCAAAAAAATTTTAAAAAATCGTAGGATCATGGAGAAAGTGTCTTAAGTGTCTGGTGCTGTGGACAGGCAACACAGGCAGAAACTGGTGGCTAAGGAATCAAAGAAGTTTTCAGGAGGGAACATTTGACTTGGGCTTGGACTGAGCATCATAGGGCAATGTAGAAACAAGTTTATGGATAATTCACTGAATTGGTGGCAGCTGATAACTTGAATCTTCCTTCAGATGATGAAGTTAGTAGCCCAGCTATGAAAGTCCAGCTTACAAATGTCTCAGCCAGAGCTTGCGTATGTATGGATGAGGCTCATACATACGCAGACTTGGGCTCCTGTTAAGATATGAGAGTTTTGGTCAGTCTCCGTCTCAGTTCTATTGTCTCTGCCTACATACTTGAGTCCAGAGTGGTCATGAAAAGAATGGCACCCTGGAACAATCACACCAGGGTTTGGTTCTAGGCTTAGCCATTTTCTAGCCATGGGAACAAAAGAAAATTACTGAACCTCTCTGAGTCCCAGTTTACTTGTCTATAAAATGGGGATAGTGATACTGGGGTTACGGGGAAATTGTGAGAATTAAAACAGTTCAGGAGAGGTTAAGTTGTCCTGGGGCCACCTGTCATCACAGTGACCACACTCTGTAGTGAGGGCACCCTTGAGAGCAGAGAGCAGAGCTGCTATGTGATTCATCTCTAAAATCCCTGATTCTTGGAACACTTCCTGAGAGCTATTAGGCACTCCAGAAATGTTAATGGTAGAGCATAGTATAATGATAGATCATAGTATTGTGGTAGATCATAGTATTGTATTATTATTCAGCAAACATCTGTTTTCCCTCCTTTCCATGGAAGTGGTGTACTTCCCCATCCCACTGACACTGGGCTTAGCCATGTGACTTGCTTCATCTAATGGAATGTGAGTGACTCAGTGATTGCCACATCCAAGCAGAGGCATTAAATATTCCTGCATGGCCTCTGGTGATCTTGTCCTCCAGCATGAGAGAGCATGCTTCAGATAGCTGCTGCTACTTCCCTGGATCCTCTCATGAGAGCCAAGTGAAGCAAATAGGAACCCAATTCACCACCCAGATCCAGGCCCATCTGAATCTGGCCAAGTCCAGAAGAGCCCTATAGAACCACAGCTGACCTACGGAAATGAGAAGTAAATGTTGTTAGCATTGAGATTTTGCGATTACTTGTTATGCAGCGTCATCACAACAAAGCCTGACTAATACATTGTATAAAGTCAATTGAGTACTAACAACATGCCAGGTATTGTTCTAAGTCCTTTATATAAAGAATCCCTTCTAATCTTTACAGCACTGCATAAGGTGGTATGATAAGTATCTCCATTCAGCAGATTAGAATTGAGGCATCTGATCAATCCCATTCATATTATTCCTCCTCATGTCCTGCATCCAAATGAACCAAGCCTCCTGTGTTCATTAGAACCACAGACCAAGCCTGCTGGAGAAAGACAGGGCTGTGGAGATGGGAATGGATTGGCAAGGAGCTTTGGGATGACAATGTTAAGGTCAGGAAAATGCTCTCAATAACCTCAAATGAGTGTTGATGTTCATGAGGGCTGCTCAGAAAAGACACAGAAATTGACGTCTTTTCTCTGAGGACCCTTCCTCAGCCTCAGGACTTAAGTCTATGGAAGCATGAGCCACAGAACCATGAGAGGCAGGGGGTTCGGTGAGAAGAACAAGCTCTAGAGTCTCACTTGTGGGTCTGAATCTCAGCTGTGCCACATGTACTGTGTGACCTTGAGCAAATCACCGAACCTCTCTATTCCTCAATGTTGTCACCTGTAAAGTGGGACTATGACGTGTACCTACATCCTGGCTTTGTTGGGACACTGAATGAGTGAGTGTTTCCAGAGTGCTTAACACAGAAGCTTTGCATGTAGCAAGCACCCGGTCCATGCCCAGGACCATGGTCCTCTGCTCATGCTACTCTTTGGTTCCCCCTGAGGTCTTTTGGGGACAGAGAGTATGAAAACGCCCTCTACCCCCACAAGGAAACAGGACTCAGGGACAGAGGACCTGTGCCCTGACCAAGGCAATGTGTCCCTCACCATATACGCAGTGGTGCATCCTTTCCTGTTGCCTTTCTGATCAGCAATTAAGGCTTTAGTCTTTTTTGTTGGTGTGCAAAGATATTTTCTTAATGGTCCTCCAGCCCAGCCATCACAAAAATGCTTTCCAGCTCACAGGGAGAACATTTCTGATGCACGCTGAATCCAGAATTCAAATGAAGCAAAATAAAGACACCAGGGGCTCTTATGAGACTGAGTGACTCAAAATAGACGGAATGTGGGGACTTGGGGCATAACACTGATCATGAATCACCAAATAGAAAAACCCCGGGATGGCTTTCAAGAGGAATCCTCCTTGAGGTTTTAACTTTCACCTACAAGCAAGTTTTCTCACTGCTCGGTACAGCAGGGTGAGGACAGCAGCCTCAACGGCATCAGTCTGAGGATAGGATGGGTTAATGCAGCCGGTCAAAGTGGCTCATGCCTGTAATCCCAGCAATTTGGGAGGCCAAAGCAAGCGGATCATAAGGTCAAGAGATCGAGACACCCTGGCCAACATGATGAAACCCCGTCTATACTAAAAATACAAAAATATTAGCTGAGTGTGATGGCGCACACCTGTAATCCCAGCTACTTGGAGACTGAGGCAGGAGAATTGCTTGAACCCAGGAGGCAGAGGTTGCAGTGAGCCAAGATCGCGCCACTGCACTCCAGCCTGGGTGACAGAGTGTGATTTTGTCTCAAAAAAAAAAAAAAAAAGAGAATGGGTTAATGCATGAAAACTGTCTGGCACCGTGCCCAGCACAAATTAAGCAGTCACTCAGGGTTGGCTATCATCTTTGGTGATGTTGGTCCCAAACCTAGACCTCTGCTCTGGTCCTCAGCTCATACACCCACCTGGATAGCCCATATGCACTTTAAAATGAGTCCAAAATGGAATCCAAAGTATCAGATCCCCTCGTCGCCACCACCAGGTTTGCTTTCTTCTCAAGCCGCTGAGGGGTCCACAGAAGCAGAGACCATGATGAGAACCCATCTTTAACTCTGGGTCACTAGCACAGGGGCAGAGTAGGCAGTCATTACATTTTCAGAGCTTGTGAGTTTTATTTTGCTTTGTTTTGCAATCTGTCATCCCCACACTCTTACTATATAAGACAGTGCCTAGCCAGACAAGCATAGGTTTAAATCTCCACCTTGTCACTTCTTAGCTGTGTGACCCTGAGCGAGGAGCTTGAGTTCTCTGAGCCTCAGCACCTTTAGATGTACAATGAGAATGAACAGACCTCCTCACAGGGCTGCTATAAAGAATTAATGAGGCCGGGCGTCTTGGCTCCCGCCTGTAATCCCAGCACTTGAGGCTGAGGTGGGTGGATCACCTGAAGTCAGGAGTTCGAGATCAGCCTGACGAACGTGGTGAAACCCTATCTCTACTAAAAATACAAAAACTTAGCCAGGCATGGTGGTGGGCGCCTGTAATCCCATCTACTCGGGAGGCTGAGGCAGGAGAATCGCTTGAAACAAAAACCAGGAGGCAAAGGTTGCAGTGAGCCAAGATCACACTTGCACTCCAGCCTGGGTGACAAGAGTGAAACTCCATCTCAAAAAAAAAAAAAAAAAGAATTAATGAGATCACTCTGCACAAATCCTAATGTGGCATCTGATAGGGGGTGAGTTCTAGTAAATGAGCATCTTTTACACTCAAGATGTAAGCATGATGGTTTCATTATTAGAGATGAGAGAACCAAATTCAGAAACATTTAATCATTTACTTAAAATCACACACCTGGGACTCATACCCAAGCCCTTTTCTTCCTGGTCTGATGTTCATTCTTGTTGTCTGAAATGCCAAATCATTTTACCAGAATAGCAGGGGAGAGAGGGACAGAAAGTTGCTTAAATTATTGATTTTGTTTTAGCAGCCTCTCATCCTGCAGGAGGGGCTTGCAGTAACAAAGGCCCGGCACCTTTGAGTTTGTTTTCAGTCCATTTTTTAAATCTTCATTCCCTTTAGCTCTTGTTGAAAATGGCTTCCTGCCACCTTGCACAGAAAAATCTCTTTCATGAAATACCAAAACCAAACGAAAAACAGGCCTTTGAAATGCTGTTTTGCCGCCTCCTAAGAGCTAACATTTGCCAGTTGTAAATTAACATTCCTTTCACTTCTTTCAGTAGAAAATCAATCAGGGCCCTAAAATCCC
Source organism: Macaca nemestrina (assembly GCF_043159975.1). NCBI lineage: Eukaryota > Metazoa > Chordata > Mammalia > Primates > Cercopithecidae > Macaca > Macaca nemestrina. The sequence goes on from NC_092127.1 coordinate 187,751,416, forward strand.
TGCACATCTGTATTTAATCCACAAATAATTCAACAATGTTCTATCTTAATGGGATATTGTGAGAAAAGCATAAATGTCATCAACTTCTTTTACGTGGAAAGAACAACAGGGCCTGAACTTGTTTGTGCTCCTGATGTCCTTCGGAAATGGATTCCCAAGGACCAGGAGTGCTCTCCCCACCAACAGTGCACAGTGCCACAGCAAGGACAGTCCATTGGGAGTTGGGAGACCTGGACTCCAGTTCACACTACTTTGCTGGGGTACTTGGGCAAGTCTCTCAAGGCCTCAATTTCCGCATCTGCACAATACGGGGAGTGGTCAACATGATTTGTGAAGTCTCTAGCCAGATTTCAAATTTGCTTAAAGCACATAGAAAATTGCTAAGGAGAAAAAACGATAGTGGCTGTTTCTGTTCAGGCTGCAAAATCTTGTGTACTATTTACATATTTAGGTACGAACTGTCTCAAAGGGTCTTTCATTAAAAAATGAGGTTGTAGGCTACAGCCATGTACCCTGAACATGCCCAATCTCATCTGATCTCAGAAGCTAAAAAGGGTCAGACCTGGTTAGTACTTGGATGGGAGAAAATGAAGGTGGAGATAGTTCTTTGTGAAGACACATGTGTGTGCTTATTTGTGCACTTGTGTGCTCGCAGTTGCATCTTGGGCACATGTGTATTGTGGAGGCATCTTTGTGCCTGTGGAGTGTGTGCACATAAGTACCTGGTGTGTGTTTGGCTGCAGAGGCCCAGAAGGTCAGCAACAGTAGGTGGCTGCATGCAGGGACACTAATAATTACTCATTTTATACAAACTGTTAGCAACAACGTTAACTATTCTACTGGTGACTTTACGAACACAGAAAATGTGGCCGGACACAATGGCTCCTTCCTGTAATCCTAGCACTTTGTAGGGGCTGAGGCAGAAGAATCCTTTGAGCTCAGGAGTTTGAGACCAACCTGGGCAACCTTGTCTCTAATAAAAATAAAAATTAAAAAAAAAAAAACAAAAAAACTAGCCAGATGTGGTGATACATGCCTATAATCCCAGCTACTTGGGAGGCTGTAGCAGGAGGATCACCAGAATCCAAGAGTTTAAGGCTGCAGTGAACCATGATTGCTCCACTTCACTCTAGCCTGGATGACAGAGCAAGACCCTGTCCCCCTGCCACAAGAAAAGAAAAATAAAGAAAAGAATAAAAAGAAAAGAAAAGAAAGGAAAAGAGAAACATAGACTAGAAAACATCTCCTGGTTTGCGTCCTGGAATAGAGAAATGAGCACAGGCTTTCAAATCGAACAGTAGTGATTTCATATCCTGCCCTTGGCACTCACCCAGCATCTCTGAACCTGAATATTTTCATCCAGGTTGACTTAAGGATGAAATGGAAAAAGGTTTACAAAGTACCTGGGGTATAGTGAAGGATTCAATAAATGTTCTCTCCCTTTTCTTCTATATTAGTTATCTATTGCAAAGTAACAAATTAACCCAAAACTTAGCAGCTTAAAACAGCAAGTGTTTTTCTGATAGTATCTATGAGTCAGGAGCCCAGGCAAAGCTTTGCTGGGTCTTCTGGCTCGCAGTCTTCCAAAGGCTGCAATCAAGGAGTAGTACAAGGCTATGGCCTCATCTGAAGGCTCAACTGAGGGAGGCTTCCTTTCCAAGCTCACTCATGTGGTTATTAGCAGGTTCAGGTTTTGGCTGGCTCTTGGTCAGACACTCCCCCAACCTCCGGTTTCTTGCCACTGGGCCTCTTCATAGAACACCCACAACATGGCTGCTGGCTTCCGTCAGAACAAGAAAGCTAGAGAGCAAGAGAGGGCGAGCAGGATGGAAGTCACTGTCTTCTTGTAACCTCTCAGAGGTGCTGTTCATCACTTTCACCATATTGTATTTGTTAGGAGCAAGACATTAGGTTCAGCCAACATGCAAGGGAGTGGAGAGGATTATACAATGGCATGAATACCAGGAGGCATGGATCACTGGAGGCCATCTTAGGGGTTGCTGGGAATCCTGTCCTCCAGCCCCCATTGATTCACATCCCCCACCCCATGCAAAATACACTTACGTCCTCCCAACATCCCTAAAAGTCTCCTCCCCCTTCAGCATCAACAAAAGTTCAGAATCTCATCAAATCAGGTATTGGGGTGGGGACTGCTTGGGAATGACTAGTCACATGCAGCTCCTGGAGTACAGTTCCTCCCAATCTGAGAGCCTGTGAAACTAGAGAGACACAGTATCTGCTTCCATACGCCTAGCATTAAATGGTGTAACAGGCATGGGTTAGCTCTGTATCTGTCTCCTTTTTCTCTAGATGTTTAATGAGACAAGTATTTTAATTTTGTATTCCACTAATTTATTTATTCAACAAATACTCATTAGGTACTTACTATAGAGTCCTTATTTATTTTGCATTCCCATTTTACCAACAAGGAATCTGAGAATCAGAGGCAAAATATTACAGCTTAGCTCACTGAATTATTTTTTCTTCTGTAAAAGGATCTCTAGGGTTCTCCATCAATGAGGACTTTCTAGTCACAGCTGCAGTGAGGTTTGTACTTAGCTATTTAGACCATCAACCACAAAGACCATACATTCAAAATCTTTTATGTTGCAGAATAAGAATAATTCAAGCTAATAAAAGACCTAGAGAATACTTAGATGTATTTGTTGATAATAAGAGCTCATTTAATATTGTAGCAAAGGCAAGATCAGGGCAGGATCAAGGCAGATAAATTTCAATCATGCCTAATGATAGTGTAGACAAATGGTGTTTTTCAATTGTGGCTATATACATTCTAACACGTTCAATTTTTTTTTTTTTAAGTGAGGCTTAGGCCCTATTCCTAGAAATTTGGATTTAACTAATTTGGAGTGGGCCCCAGGCATCAATATTTTAACTTTCAAGTGGTTCTAGGATAGACAGGTTTAGGGGCTATTGAGAGACCCAAAATGGCAAGTACTTAGAACATTCACACATCCCCCACCTCCCAAGCTCCTAATAGAAATCATTTATTAACCAGGCCCCTCAATGTCATTGGTTGGAATGCAACCTTGGAGTCCTTCTCATCCCAGGACTCCAGGCAGCCCCTACCCATGAAGCCAAGTTGACATATGAACGGAGACATATGTGTTAGCCCTGGCAAGCCATACTGGGCATGCTCTCCCAAATCCACAAATTATCAAAGGTGTAGAAAAATAGAGCCCCCTCCATGTTGAGCAGATCTCACCCATGTAGACAACTGAGGTCTAATTACCCATTGCAAAGGGCCATTGGAAGAGCATAGGAAAAGGTCCAAGATGGAGAGGGAATTTACAACCAAGTCTGATAATGGTTTCAGAACCTCAAATACTTCGCCTGGAGAGGACACATGGGCAATATACACAAAGAAGCTCTCCTCTTCCTGAGTCCCTCCAAAGAGTTGTGTAAAGCCCAAAAGTGGGGAGTAGATGCTCTTCAAATCCCACTTCTGTCACTTACTAGAAGCGTAACCTGGCTTGCTATTGAAAGTCTCTCGGCCTCCTTTTCCTCCTTTTTCAAATGAGGACAATGGTGCCTATTTCACAAGAATATTGCAATGTTTGCATGAGAAGATGTACAAAGCACTTCACAAAACATGTAGTCAACAAATGCTGCTTGTCACCTTTATTCTGTCAGTGTTGGTGGAGTGCTGGTACTCTCAGTTCACTAAGAGTTTTCAGAACAGGAACGGTCTTAGAAGAGAATCAGAACAATGTTCTGAGTGTTTTCCCTGGAACTGGCATTGTATTATTAATATCCTACAAATGGGAGACATGTGTCCCCTGGTCTCATACCTGGAATATCAAAATGGTACTTCATTAACAGTGTCAGAGCAAAAGTCTGATGGCTCTGCCTGCTCTTGTGAGTAGGAATACTCATATTCCCTTTAAGCTCTTCCCCCGAATTGGCCTAGAGGCCCAGGGGGTTCCACATGGACTCAACATTCTCCGCTTAACTCTCCCCTCATATCAACAGCTTCCTCCTATCAAGCTTGACATCTTGTCCTATTTCTTCCTATTCTAGGTGTGGCCAAGTCTAGTTTGCTGTTTAGCCACTCTATCCCTCTCCTGGATATTGACTCTTGAATTCTTGATCCCTAGTAGCTTCCCACACTGCCTGTAAAATGGAGTGCAGAACCACTACATAGAAACAGGAATGTTCTGCCCTGTACTCTCCGCTCTTAAGGACGCAGTCACAAGAAGACCATTTTAAAATTCTCATTGTGTAATGCCCTTACACATTCCACATGCATCATAGCACATAACCCTGAAAATAAACTACAAGATAGGCAACTAATTATTCCCATTTTAATATTTTTTAAAACCTAGGAAAGTAACTTAATCTCTTTGACTTCCAGGTCTCATGAACTAGAACATTAGAGAATCAAGATTTGAACCAGAGGTGATGGTGTTTAAAATATGTCTGCTAGATATCAAAATGAATGCATGGGATTTGATATATGTACATAGGTAGGCATAGAAATAGAAACAGATGCTCAAGGGTATGTGTATATGCACATATGAATATGTGTGCATGTATATACATGTATCAACTTCCCTCTGTCTTTTGAGAGGATCTAGAAACAATGTCACCGCAGTAACAATAAACAACCTAGTGCCCAGGTCTTGATTTCTCCATACTATTTTCTACTAGAAGGAACCCAGGTCACCTTGGAAAAATGACTGATTCCAAGGCTTGGACAGGGAATATGAAAGATGAGTCTGACATATTTTGTGTTGAAAAGTAACAAACTACTCAAAGAATAATGCCAGCATGTCAAAAGGACACAAAAACCAACTTAAAGGTCTCCCACTAACCAAATCTAGGGCAACCTAAATCCAAGTATGGATACCCTCAGTTCACTGAGAGATTTGAGGGCAGGGACAGTCTTAGAAGACAATAGAAAACAGTGTTCTGAGTGTTGCTCCTAGACTGAGCATTGTGTTAATATCCCACAAATGGGACACATGTGTCCCCAGGTCCCATACTTGCAATGTCAAAATAGTATCTCATTAACAGTGTCAAGTAAAGGATTACAACCTTTTATAAAAACTAGAAACCTGGACCAGGCACGGTGACTCATGTCTGTAAATCCCAGCACTTTGGGAGACTGAGGCGGGAGGTTTGTTTGAGCCCAGGAGCTGGAGACCAGCCTGGGCAACATAGGGAGACCCCGTCTCTACAAAAATAAAAAAATTACCTGGGCATGGTGACATATGCCTGTGGTCCCAGCTACTTGGGAGGCTGAGGTGGGAGGATCACTTGGGCCCTGGAGTCAAGATTGCAGTGATCTGTGATCATGCCACTGCACTCCAGCCTAGACAACAGAGTGATACCCTGTCTCAAAAACAAACAAACAAAAAACTAGAAAACCAAGATTCTATGCCAATGTAAATAAATATATAAACAAATGTTTTTCCTTAAAGTAGAAAACCAACAATAAATTTAGAAAGATGATGGAATTTTTTTAAAAACAACCTTTTCACAACCACAGTAATAACTGATTCAGGGAACGGTCACTAATAAATGCTAAAACCAATGGATGCAAGTTTGAGAGATAATAGGACATCTTCATAGTCTCAAAGTATTTCTCCAAAGGAAATACTTATTAATTATAAAGGGTAAAACGGTGGACAGCACCGTAACCCCACGAGCAAAGTTAACGCTGCTGGTAATGGGACTAATTAACAGCACCTGCCCCTCTTGCCATGAGCTAGAGAAGTGCAGCATGGCTTCTGTGATATTCCCGCCCAGTGTGCATGACAGAATCTAATCACGGAAAAGCACCAAAAAACCTGAGTTGAAGGACAATTCTACAAAGTAACTGGCCAGGTAATCTTCACAAAGGTCAGCGTCATGAAAGACAAAGCAGCGGAACTTTCAAATTACAGGGGACAGCTAAATGCAACACATGGTCTTGGATTGTTTTGTTGTAAAGGACATTATCGTGAAGTCTGAATAAAGTCTGTAGATGAGATGAGAAAATTCCCTGTTTTTAGGAAATAGGCAACAAAATACTCAAGAATAAATGGGCATCACATCTTAGGTGACTCAGAAGAGAAAGGGAAGAACAGAGATAAGTGATACAGTGAAATATTGATGTTTGGGGGATCTGGGTAAACAATACTTAGGAATTCTTTGTACCATGTTGCAAGGTTTCTGTAAGTCTGAAACTGTGAGAACAAGTTTTTAAAAATAAAGCATAAAATGTAAAACATCTTTTCTGCAAATTCTTTGGCACTTTTCCCATGAAGAGGTGAAGTCTAATTGCCTCCCCTTGAATAAGATTTGGACTTAATGACTCACTTCTAACCAATGAATATGGTGTATGGAGGCCTGATTATAAAAGAAGATTCAGCATGTATCAGAGCAAGAAAGTTCTGGGGCATGTGCTTTGTGTTATATACACTCTGTGTGGTTCGTGTGCCCATTGCTCAGATAAAGAAGCCAGAGCTCAGAAAGGTGCCCAAATTCAGATGACTAATAAGTGGTGGAACCAAACTTCAAACTCAGGGCGGTGGAGCCTCCAATCCCAGGCAGGTGGACTTGTGGACAGGGAGCTGGGACCTGGAGTCTGTCCGCCTGGCCAAGGCCTCTTGGGTGCTGCAACATGGGTATTTGGGGCTGGATGATTCTCTGTCCACCACAAGTTGTTTAGCAGCATCTTTGGCCTCTACCCACAAGATGGCAGGAGCACCTGACACTGAGCTGTGACAACCAAAAATGTCTCCAGACATTGCCAAATATCTGTGGGGGTGCAGGGTGCAAAGTTCCCTCAATTAAGAACCACTGACCTACACTGAACCCTGGTTCCACCACTACTCACATGACCTTGGACAAACAACCTTGTCCTCAAGGTCCTCTGTGCCCCCATGTCCTCATCTGTAAAATGGAAAAATAATAACGTGTAAGGTTAATGTGAGGAATAAATAAGAATACAGGAAAGCACTTGGCCCATCATGTAAGAGCTACTTTGCCCATAACCCTAGGGTGCCTTCCCTCCAAACACAAAGCCGTGCACAGAGCAGGTACGCAATGAAGATCTGCTGTCGTATAGCTGTGGGGATGAATCAGTTAACCATTTCAGTAATAAATGAACAAAAAACTGAATGTTCCGATCTGTGAACTAGTGCATTTGCTGACTGAAGGTGTCCTGGCATCCTCTCTCACCATCAAAGTGCAGTTAGGATTAAAGACTCCACGGTCAGGCTACCTGGGTTCAAGTTGAGCTCTGCCACTCAACAGCTCTGTGACCACAGGCTGGTTATACAGCCTGCCAATGCCTTCATCTCCTCATCTGTAAAATGGGGTAATAAGGGTGCTTACCTCACAGGGCAGTGTGAGTCAAATTAATTAATACATATGTTGTACCCACCACAGGCTGAGTCTCCATCATGCCTGCTGCGATTGCTGCTATGGCAATTAACATTAATCCTATCATGCTCCTCTTTTATAGCCTTCCAGCCACACTCCTCCGAGGGCGCCAAGAACAACCCCATTTCCAAGCCTTTGCACTTGCCACTCCCTCTGCCTGGATTGCTCTCCTTTTCAGACATTAGCAGCCCTCCAACCCTTACTTCATCAAGGTCTCTCTTCATGTGCGTCTTTGGAAAGTCCTCCCCTGACCACCATAAATAAAACAGCAGCTTCACCACCCTGTTCACCCTGGGTTTTTTGCAACATAGCAACTACCCCTGCCTGGCGTTACCTATCCTGATCAGTACAGCACAGTGCAATGCAGTGCAGTATAGTACAGAACTCTTTATTGGCTTATCTCTCCCCCGACTCACATAAATGTCCCAAGACAGCAGAGAATTTGATTGACAACTATATTCCCAGCATCTAGAGCAATGCCTAGTGCATAGTACATAATAATGGTGAGTGATATTTTACAGGAAATTCCAAAGTCCTTACATAATCTATTTTCCATAACACAGAACTTGTCTAAACTGGAGCCTAGAACAGTGTTTTTCACAAAAGATTTTGCTCATAGCAACCCGTGCTTTAGAACAGAATATTGTAAAGACTTCCAGATCAGTTAGATTTGAGTTTCTCAAACCGTGACTGTGGACTCCAGAGAAACAGTAACAGGAATTCCACCAAACAAGGTTCACAAGGTGAACGGCATTGGGAACTGATACAGAAACTTCCCCAACTGGAGGATGCATCGTGCACAGGAGAAGCTCTAAGAAGTCCTATCGAGAAAGCAGGTATTGAACCTGGGTTTGCTGAACTTATTTCACCAGAGACCCCATCCATTAACATTTGCATCGCAAAGCACGATTGAGTAAACAGTGATCTAGTATAAGTGTTTCCATTTGCAGACACAGACGGAAAATGAGGCCCAGAAAGGTTAATTGAGTCATTCAAGGTCACGCGACCATCTCCTGAATCCTATAGCTGTGTACTTTTCACTGCTCCTAATGTTGCCTAATGGTTTGCTTAGCTATCCATTCACAGGAGGTCAGAAACTGAACACGGACCTCAGATTCCAGTATCATTTTGACTAAATTATATATAAAAATTGACATACTGAATAGGATTTGCTTTCAATCTCACTGTTCCAGAAATAGTCATTCATTCAACAAGTATTCATTAAGCATTATGTGCCAGGAACTGCACATTTTGCAGTGATCAAGATATGGCTGCACAGAAGACTGACAATAAAATTATCCTTAAAGAGATCAAAATTGATTGAACTGTCCTTGATAAAACTGCTTCAAAGCAGGGACTTGCAAGAAATTGCATATTCTCATTTCATTTGCTTCCATTAATAGTGCTCACATTTAGATCTGATGGTAATAATATGCTCTCAACTGGTGTGGGTCTGGAATAAAACACTCCCCTTGACTGTGCACACTGCAGAGAGCAAAAACAAAATGATTGGAGTCAGCTGGGCTTTTCTGTTGAGCACTTTGACCTACAGATATTCCAGTTTCAAGTTCATTCACATTTCATCTCTGGCTTCTACATCTTAGTTAAAAAGCATTTCCCTATTTTGCTCTTGTCCACTAAGGAAAATGCCTATTTAAAAATAGCGTTTCTTTTTTAAAGCATCTTGATTCACACATTTCAAAGCTCTTCAGAAAACATGATTTCTCAAAAGCCATGTCATTCTAAAACATGCTACAGATTTCAGATAGAGAAAGATTCAAGGTATTATTCTACATGATCTTTTCAATGAACTGATCGCAACTGTCTAGGAATCAGGTGAGTTGTCTTATGTTACTTCAAAAAGGATTCCAAATGAGAAAAGAAAAAAAAAAAATCTGGGCTTGAGAAGATCTAATGCCATGCCATTGAATCCAAGTTTCAGCACAGAGCCAACATGTGTATAAGCAATAAAAAGAAACCTGAGAAAACAGAAGCTCCTCAAGGTCCTTTGCCCTGGTGTATCTTTAAGGCCAAACTGTAAAGAGAATAAGCATGTACTTCCAGACCCAGCAAATATCTTCTTTGCATTTTAAGGATGCACTCATGGTTTTCTCAGAAGCAATCCTGAAGCCCAGTGCAGCAAAGCAAAGACAGTCACCGCATAATACAAATAATTTGTGTTTATTAGACACCAGAATAAATCAGGGAGACTTCTTCAGCTATGGTGAAGAGACACCCACCAGCACAGAGAGAAGAAATGACATGAGCACAGAGTCACGGGAATCCAGACACAGGAGAGCTGTGCTCCCACCGCATCACTGCACACACACACAAACTGCTGTTTAAAAATCAATTCAAACACAAACAAGTGACTGAACAAGCCATTAGTTTAAAAAGGGAGGGGAGAGCATATTTTTTAAGGACCAAGTATCACTTTTTTTTTTTTTTTTTTTAAGGATGCAGCACCATACTCTCTTCTCTAATATGATCATTGGTCCATCTCTGGTAGGCTGGGTATATTTGACTGAGTTTATTGCAACTGCTTCGGCCAATTATTTGAACTACCAATCCATGGGGTGAGGTTTCTAAGCACATGAACTACTGCACAGAAACACATGATAAAGGGAGAAGCACTGGAAAGGCATGTATTTGCGTGTGTGTGCATGCTTGTCAGTGTCTGTGCAGTTATGCAGATCCATGAGGGCGTTTCTTAATGCAGTTTAATGGAATCCATTTGGGGTGAAAGGTGTTATTTTGCCTAAAGAAATCTCCCCCTCGCAGTCCAGCTCCCAGACAGACTCTGCAACAGGGTCACCATCTGGGGATGTCTGATAGATCTGGGACATGCGATCGAAAGGACCCTCCTCCTCCTCATCGTTGTCCACCTCCGGGTCGCCGGGGGTAACAGCGTTGGGCATCATGTGGATGTAGGCAGCTGCGATTTCCTTGTGGAAGACGGTGTCTTGGTTGTAGGAGATGAGCTCATTGCTGATGTTCACCGTCTTCACCGGCGTGCGGGAGCAGACGTGGCTGCACCCCAGCAGCTGGGCAAACACCTTCCGGAAGTCGGCGTTGAAGGCATAGATGATGGGGTTGAGTGAGGAGTTGGCCCAACCGAACCAGACGAAGACGTCGAAGGTGGTCTCACTGACGCAGGGGAAGCCGGCCGGAGGGCCTTCGGGGTGTCCACTGCAGAAAGGGACCATGCAGTTAAGGATGAAGAAGGGCAGCCAGCAACACACGAAGACCCCCATGATCACGGACAGGGTCTTGAAAACCTTGGTCTCCTTCTTGATGGAAGCGCGCAGGCTGGTGTCGGGCGCGCAGGCTGCGCTGCTCCGGCAGCTCTGCGCGTGCTCTGCGGCCCTTTCCAGGGAGGAAATCCTGCGGATCTGCACCTGGGCGATGCGGTAGATGCGCGTGTAGGTCACGATCATGATGGCCACAGGGATGTAGAAGCTGACGAGCGAGGAAGAGATGGCGTAGGTTCGATTCAGGCTGGAGTCACAGTTCTCTGCCCTCACGTCGGGTTCCCAAACGTCCTCCTCCCAGGGCGTCCAGTTGGCCAGGTTGTTAGTCAGGTCCAGCCCGCCCCAAGAGCCCGCCTGGTCCCTGTGCCAGTTGAGCTGGACCGGAATGAAGGAGATGAGGATGGACAAGGTCCAGGCCAGGCCGACGATGACCAAGGCCATGCGCTGGGTCATCTTGCGCTCGTAGCGGAAGGGCCTGGAGATGGCCCAGTAGCGGTCCACGCTGATGACGCACAGGTTCAGGATGGAGGCTGTGGAGCACATGATGTCGAAGGCCACCCAGACGTCGCAGAACGCTCCAAAGGGCCAGTAACCGGCCACCTCGGCGACTGCCTTCCAGGGCATGACCAGCAGCGCCACGAAGAGGTCTGACACGGCCAGAGACACGATGAAGACGTTGGTCATCTTGGCGCGCAGGTGGCGGCTCCGCACGATGGCTGCACACACCAACACGTTGCCTAGCAGGGTCCAGATGATGAGTAGGGTCAGCAAGCAGGCGGTGACCACCTGTGCGGGCCCCAGTGGCGGTGCCCCCGCCGAGCCCCCCACAGTGTTCCCCTGCGCCAGCTGCTGTTGCAGCGCGAACTGCCCCGGGTACGCAGTGCCGTTGCTCCCTGGCGGCAGCATTTCGGGCTGGGCTGCAGGGGCGGTCTCTGGGCGGTCCCAATTTCAGCCCTGAGACCCCAAGGCAGCCCCATGGGGCACCCTAAGGATGCGCCCCCTCAGCCAAGGGACCCTCGAGCCCCAGAGGGCGCTCACCATGAGCTGCGCCGGGCCCCGGAGCGCGCGGGGACTTCTCTTGCCTCCTGAAGCGCCTCTGGCTCGGTGGCGATGGTGCGCCCCTCCAGTCTTAGCGCTGGGGACAGGAAGCGGCTGGTGCCCGCTGACAGCCAGGGCTGTTCTCGGGAGTCTGCAGCGCGCCGGACGGCAGCGGCAGCGGCTGTGTCTAGTTCAGAGCGAGAGAAGAGAACAAGCCGCCACTAAGGGGCTGGGGCAGGCAGCCGCGGGCGCCGGGCTGGCACTGCGGCGCTGCCGCGGTCCCTGGCCGCTCCCGGGCCCCGCGTCCCGCCCCCAGCGCCTCCGCGCCCAGCTCTCTCGAGCTCCCGCCCCACTTGTGCCTTGGCGACCTCGCTCACCGCGCTCAGCGCGCCAGAGTTTAGGGGAGATCCCGCAGGTCTGAGGGGCGCCCCAGCGCCAGACCCTAGCCTCGGGCCGGGGAAAATTCTCCCCGGGAAGACCGAACGGCGCTTGGCGCAACCCTGGAGCCCTAGCCCTGGCCACGCTTGGGGAACAAGAGGTGGGGTAGGGAGGAGGACGCGAGGGCTTCCGGAGGAGGAAAGAGCATTTGAAGGGTAAAGGGGGCAGCCTTGGATTGCCCACAGACCTGAGTCCCAATCCGGACTTTATTCCCAGCTCTGCAACTTTGAGGGCCCTACAAAACTTTACCTGGCCTTGGTTTCCTTCACCGCAGCGTGGGATAATGAATGATTCCTACTCCTGGGACAGTGTCAGAACTCGGGGAAGCCGTCTAGGATGAGGTGTCCAGTAGACAGTGTCTCCTAGGAACAGGCTCCCGCTTCCCCCAGCCCCTCCCTCAACACCCTGAGGCTGGGGCTTCACCTGACCTCTTGGGAGACTGTCCTTGCCCCACCACCGCCCTAAATCCTTGAGCGATTTTTCCCTTGGGGAATAATTTGGGATGAACCCAGAAGACAAGAGGAGGAAGAGAGTACCCCAGAGGGTTGGAAGCCTCTTCTTTGCAGGGCACTTTTACAGTCTTTCTCTTTTTCAACCTTGAGAGGGATGGATAAATAGCTCAGTGTTAACAGAAAAGAAACTGAGGGGGCCCAAAACCCAAACTGAAAGAAAAGAATGATGGCAAACAATAAAGAAGGCAAACAGTGTTCCTGAGCTCTGAGCGCACCTCCCAACTGACCAGTTGCATTTGTGAAGTGTTTTGGCCTCTGCTGGCCTTAAGCTCAGCTGAAGGCAGCTGGGAGAGAAAGGGATGTAACAGCAGCCAGCTGCACAGCTCCATCTGCGACCTGCTGGCCCAGACACCTGCAGCATGGTGAGGTCTAGAAACAGACTGGACTTTCTCCTCCCTTCCTAGTCTCCCCCTCCACCAAACACACCTGCACCCTGGACCAATACCTGCAAGTGGCCCAGCTTCTCAGACTTAGGCTACTCAGCCTACGCAGTCCCTTCCCCCAACCTCCTTCCCCTTCAGTGCTTTCTGCTGCTGGAGAGGGTAAGACCATCTGTCCAGGTGCCTAAACCTGAAACCGAAGGGCCATCCTCACCTCCTGTCTCTCCTCATCTTCTGGGAGCTGGACCACTCCTCTCGCCACTGACATCCCTGTCCAGAACTGTGCCTTCTCTACCCTGTTTGATGGTTGCGCTCTCCTGGCCTCCAGGCTCTGCCCTGACCCTCTGTCTTCCCAGCACGCAGTGATCTTTCCTGAATGTGACTATGCTCATGTCACTCCCCTGATGAAACACCCTCAGTGTGTTTCATGATCAGCTCCCTGTGGCCCCTGTTCCTGGCCCGGCATGCAAGGTCTTTTCCTCATCTTGCCCTCATCTTTGTCCATAGCTCCTGCTTCTCCTTTCACCACTCTGCATACAGCCTAGATTCAAGCTGCCACCACCGCCGCCACAGCCAGAAAAGAACACACATTGTAAACGGTCATATGGTACTTCCTGAACCTGGAATGACCTTCCCCCATCCTCTCCTCCTGGAGAACGCCAAGTCATGATGTCAGACAAGAACTTGGATTTTGGAGACAGGGGTTTGAATTCCAGTCACTCATTCTTTCATTCAGTAAATATTTAACAAGTACTGACATGTCCCAGATGTTGTTTTACTCACTGGTTATACAATGGGAGGGAGAGAGAGAGAGAGAAAAAGAGAGAGAGAGAGAGAGAGAGAGAGAGAGAGAGGTGCTATTCTAAAAGCTTGAAGTCTAGGCTGTGCACGATGGCTCACGCTGCAGGATGACTGTAGTCAATAATAACTTAATTGTACATTTACAAATAACTAAAAGAATGTAATTGAATTGTTGGTATTAGAAAGGATAAATGTGCTGGGTGCAGTGGCTCACGCCTGTAATCCCAGCACTTTGGGAGGCCGAGGCGGGCGGATCACAAGGTCAGGAGATTGAGACCATCCTGGCTAACACGGAGAAACTACCTCTCTACTAAAAATACAAAAAATTAGCTGATCATGGTGGCGGCGCCTGTAGTCCCAGCTACTTGGGAGGCTGAGGCAGGAGAATGGCATGAACCCAATGAGCCGAGATCACACCAACGCACTGTAGCCTGGGCAACAGAGTGAGACTCCATCTCAAAAAAAAAAAAAAAAAAAAAAAAGTTTAAAGTCTCGATAGGCTTTAACCCAGGAATAATCCAAAGAAATGCACAATTACAAATGTGACAAGGGCTGTGAAGGGAAAGTTCACAGCCTTATTGAAGTGTACGGTAGTTGGGGAGGTTGGCCAAGGCAAGATGTTTAGGGATGGCTTTCCTGGGGAAATTTCTCTTTGGGTTGAATCAAGTTAAGTAGGCAAAGGGGAAGACAGAGGGAAGAGAAGTATGGCAGGCAGGAAGAACCGGCACTTACTAGCTTTGGGATATCCGGCAGGTCGCTTGATCTCTCTGAGCTTCAGTTTTCTCATCTGGGAAATTAGGTAATAATAGTCGTTTAGAAAGTGTGATGAGACCGGCCAGGTGTGGTGACTCATGCCTGTAATCCCAGAACTTTGGGAGGCCAAGGCAGGCAGATCACGAATCAGATCGAGACCATCCTGGCCAACATGGGGAAACCCCATCTCTACTAAAAACACAAAAATTACCTGGGCATGATGGCGTGCAGGAAGCAGAGGTTGCAGTGAGTCAAGATCGCGCCACTGCACTCCAGTCTGGGTGACAGAGCAAGACTTCCTCTCAAAAAAGAAAAAAGAAAAAAGAAACTGTGATGAGACCAAAACAATTAACACATGAGTGTTCTGAACCTCCTTTCTCCCTCTGCTGTATCTGCAGTTTCTTGACCTGGGCTGCGCTCCAATGAGAATTCTAACTTGGCTTTTGTGATAGAGAGTGGATACATTATTAGACCTGAAAAGCTGGAGGAGGGAAGAATGGTCCCAAAAGGAAGAGACTGTGCTTGTCTTCACAATAAAGAGCAGAGAAGTGGGGAGAGGTATTGAAAGCTGTGGGTGGAGTTTTGCAGGGAAAATTGCATGAAAGAGGTGAGAGAACTGGGATCTGGGGGAATCTGGATAGGAGAGTAAAAGGGAATTCTAGAGAACAATCCCTACTGACTTCACAGAATTTAAGAAATGCAAGTAAAGGGCCGGGCACAGTGGCCCACACCTGTAATCCCAGCACTTTGGGAGGCTGAGGCAGGTGGCTCACTTGAGGTCAGGAGTTCGAGACCAGCTTGGCCAACATGGTGAAACCCTGTCTCTACTAAAAATGCAAAAATTAGCCAGGCATGGTGGCATGTGCCTGTAATCCCAGCTACTCAGGTAGTTGAGGCAGGAGAATCACTCAAACCCAGAAGTTGGAGGTTGCAGTGAGTCGAGATCACACCACTGCACTCCAGTCTGCTGGGCAACGGAGCAAGATTCGGGGGGGAGTTGGGGAGAAGGAAGGAAGGGAGGAAATAGAAATAGAAATGCAAGTAAAGAATTTCCATTTGAAAATTGCCTTTTGTCTGCTGAACATGAGACTGCTTGGAGACTGGGCAACATGGATCTCTGTAAGTTGTACAAAGCACTTAGCAATGCTCAAACCTCTCCATCTTTTCAGAGCCCGCTCAATCACTTCTTCAGAAAGGCTTACTGAGTCCTCTGCACTGAACAGGTGTCCTGTCTCCAGGAGAGCCCTGGGCTGGCTCCTAATACAGCTGTTAGGACCCTGGACTGCACCATCTTTCACATCACTGCCTGGCCCTCTAGAATCTCAGCTTCTTAAATCAAGAAATCGTGTCTTGTTCATGTCTGAATTCCCCAAGCGAACACAGTGAGTGGGTGCTTGACAAATCTTTGTCGGTAATGAGCAAAAAAGGGATCCTGTGCCCAGCACTGTGAAATCAATGCACAGAAGATGCAATCAAACCAAGAGAGGTGCATAGACGCTGGCCACACACGCTGACATTTGTTTCCAGATATTCCAGTCCCCCTGACTTCCACCAATCCATTCATTCACTCCACACGCATTTTTGATGGGATGGAGGCAGGGCCATACAGGTCGTGTAAGTCACAGATAGGGTGGGTTTGTATAATGAGTATAAAAAACTTCCAGCAGAAGTTGATAAAGTATATCAAGAAAGGGCTCTCTTCAAGATCACTCCACTGCACTCCAGCCTGGGTAACAGAGGGAGTTTCCATAAAAAAAAAAAAAAAAAAAAAAGCATGGATGGGGGAAGGGAGCTCTTTTTTTCTAATTAGCACAGGATTGCCTTTTCAGCTAGGGGTTCTGCTGCAATCACCTCCCAGACCCTATTCTAGGGCCCAGGGATAGAAACAGAATAAAAAACATATTCCTTGTCTTTCTAGGGCTTGTGTTATTGAGGAGAGAGAAATAAACAATTTCAAAATAAACAATGTCATACAGTGCTAAGTGCTATAAATAAAATCAAACAGAATAGCGAAAGAGAGAGTAGCTAGACTGGAGGGAAAAGCTGCTTCAGAATGAGTTGTCGAGGAAGCCTCTTTGCAATCAGAAAGGTGAGAAGGATTTAGTCAGGCAAATATCAGGGGTAAATTATTCTTGGAGGAAAGTGAGCCCAAGCAAAGGCCCTGGGGCAGAGATAAAGAGGTAAAGGGGTCAGGATGTCTGTAGCAATAGTGGCCAAGGGAGGGAGAGGTATGAGACAAAGGAGGTGAGCCCTGTTGCCATGGTGAGGGCATGAGGATTTATTCTAAGTTCCAGATACCTGGAGTTAAAGTCCCCTGAACTGGACAATAACTACGAGTCTTCATATCCCAATGCTACAGTCTTTAAGCCCCTGTTATAAGAGCTCAGAGGCTTCAGAGATGACAGGAAACACCAGAACGCTATGGTGGAGCATATCTAGGTGCCTTCTCCCAACTCAGACCCTTTGACTGTAAAAAGACACAGGTTTCAAGGCTGAGATCCACAAAACTCTAGCAAATACTGCACAGACACCGATCAATGATAGCACGTGCTGCCTGTCACCCTGGAGCACCAGGCAGGGTACCAGAGCACCCTTGCTGCGCCAGCCTCTGATTGTTGGTTATAGGGCGGTCTGAGGTAGTCCCAAAAGCTGGGATGTCCAAGGTAGCTGGGGTCAGTCAGGAGGCTCAGGGCAGTGGCAGGAAAGTATTTTCCCTCCCTGGTAGAGCCACAGCAGGGTATCAAGGCTGAATATCAGTGGCGAGAAGGACCATGACACAGCACCAAGATGTGGGGAACAAATTTTGTTGGAGCTGAATCCAGAAAAACAATCTTCTAAGCCACTCTCCTGCCCCTCATTTAATCATTGTGCTTTTGGGTGCACTTAGACTACTCTGAAACATTCAGAACTCTGTCAAAATAAAAGAAATACCTCTTTCCTCAGCACCTCTCCCACTTGGGCATCAGTCTTGGCTTCCTCTCTACTTGCTTTCACTTGCTCCTTGTGGCAGAGATGGCCCCCAGCAGATCCTTCCCTTTGGGTTCCCTTGCTGTCAGGTGGAGGCTAGGGAGTGAGATTCTGGCCAATAGAATGTGGGCAGAAGTGATGTGAACCACAGATCTGAGCCTTGGGAACATCCCACAGGATGAGCTCTTCCTCCAGCTGCTGCAGTGGTCTTGGAAGCCCCGTGTGTTCTACAAGTGTAGCTACAGATGGAGAAGGCCCATATGCTAGCTAGTCTCCAAAGATGGCGTATTAGGCCATTCTTGCATTGCTATAAAGAAATATCTGAGACCAGGTAATTTATAAAGAAAGAGGTTGAATTGGCTCATGGTTCTGCAGGCTTTACAAGAAGCATGGTGCTGGCATCTGCTTGGCTCCCAGGGAGGCCTCAGGAAGCTTACAGTCATGAGCAGGCACATCACGTGGCCAAAGCAGGAGCAAGCAAGAGAGAGTCCGTGGGAGGGATCTACCCCATGGTCCAAACAACTCCCACCAGGCCCCAACTCCAGCACTGGAGATTGCAATTTAACATGAAATCTGGGTAGGGATAAATATCTAAATTATATCAGAGGGACTTCCCTGGAACCTCCTGGTTTCCACGTCCCCTTCCATGCTGCTTCTGGGGTGGCCCCCTGGGAAGCCAAGACGGCAGTGGCTCTGATGCAGCATGGGGGCTGAGGCTCAGCCATGAGGGGGTTCACAGCTGCCACTTTGGTCTTTTGGAAACGTTGCTCATGAGAGTCTCCCCATTGGGCCCTAGTCACCATGCTATAAGAAATGAAAGTCGTGCGGAGAGGCCACATGGAGGTTTTCTGGTCTAGAGCACAACTGAGCTCCCAGAAAACAGCCAGCATCAATGGCTGGCCATGTGAGCCAGCTGGCATGGACATTCCAGACCAGTCTGTCCTTCTGTCACCTTAGCTACAGGGAAGGCCCATGACCCCAGAAGTGCCTGTCATTATTCTGAATTCTCTGAACTCAGCGGTCCACCGAGGTATGGAAGCATGTTTCACAAGGGTCCGATGGAGTTCTGGCCTGGGTTGATGTGTAGATGCTGGAGAGAGAAGCTGGGTTTCTTTCTGCTGGGGTGGCTCTGCTGGGATGTGGTGGGCCTTGGGTTTCCAGGTGGTCATTTTCCTTATTTGCAGTAGAAGGAATGAGGCCCATATTGAGAATAGAGCAAATTAGAGGGAGAGAATGAGAAAGAAGTAGGGAGAGAGGAAGGAAGAGGAAAGGAAGGAAAAAGAAGAACAAGGGAAGGAGGAGAGGAAAGAAAAAGATAAGGAAAATGAGAAGGAGGAGAGGAAGAGGAGAGAGAGAGAGAAAATGACTTCTTTGAATCTCTAAATTCAGGCATACCATGGTCTCTGCAATTACAAAAGTCAGTAAGTCACCCTTTAGCTGAAACATGTCTAAGTGGAGTTTCAGTTGTTACAACTGACAAAGCCCTGACTAGCACAAGGAATAAACAATGTTCAGCAGTGGCATGAGAACAAGGGACGACCTGTTTGATGGGCAGCACAGGAAAGGGCTGTCCAGAAAAGATGACACTTGGGCAAGAGGGCAAAGTGGAATTCACCAGCATGCAGGGTGGAAATACGACCCTAACAGAGGGAACAGCAAAGGCAAAGCCTCAGAGGCAGGAAGCGTTACATGTGAAAGGATACGTTTTTAGAACACTAAACATTCTCCCTGTTATCCAAACAACTGAGTGTCTCATCATTTTTTGGCCAGGTGTGGTGGCTCACGCCTTTAATCCCAGCACTTTGGGGGACGAGGTGGGCAGATCACCTAACAGGAGTTCGAGACCAGCCTGGCCAACATGGCGAAACCTCATCTCTACTAAAAATACAAAATTTAGCTGGGTGTTGTGGCAGACACCTGTAATCCCAGATTCTCGGGAGGGTGAAGAATCACTTGAACCTGGGAAGCAGAGGTTGCAGTGAACTGAGATTGCGTCACTGCACTCCAGCCTGGGAGACGAGATAGAGCAAGACTCTATCAAAAAAAAAAAAAAAAAAAAAAAAAAAGGACTGGGTTTCTCATCAGTTTTGGAAACTGAGTTTTTTCTGTATCAAGACCTTATGATGCAAAATATAATATAATATGCAGCTAGGTCTCCACAGCCTTCAGTCTTTCCCAGGGAGAGCTCCATGAGCTGCTTGTCTGCTGGGGATGGTGGTTTTGAGTAAGTAGTGGGTGTCCTTTCTTATCCAGGCTCTTTCCCACAAAGAGTTGGGCAGAGTTAAAAACTGCTGGAAACCAAGATCTCTCTCTGACATTGACTTGTCAGAGCTCAGCCTCATCAGCATAGGCTCTAATCAGCTAAGCAGCTAATAAACTCCTGCCTCATTTCATCCAGCCAGAGCCCTGATCTCAGGGGATGATAGAGAGGAAATGATCCTTTCACATGCCTGGCTCCTGCAAAATTGTACTAAGAGGATTTTCCTCGAACATTTCAGCACAGAGCGAGTTTTCCTAATCCAGTTAGCAAATATTCTTCTAGTTAAACTCACTGGCCCTCCTTTTTCTGAAGATGTATTTTAAATTGGATTTGCTTCACTGAGACAAATGGAAAACTTGATAAGAAAATGGGAGGGATTTTGCTGCACCCGCTGCTGGTATCGAAACAGTCAACTCTGTATGACAGCAATAAAAGCTCTGTTCCGTGGCTGCAGGATACATGCTGAGCTCCCAGCCACCAGCCCTGCCAATATGCTCAGCTTGGCACAGGGCAGGGAGCAGGGTGGGGAGGAGGGAATGGGGAGGGGCAAGTGGAAAGGCCCAAGTGATGAGCCAGCCACATCACCTCAAGCACAGGCCCCCTGATGGTGGCCCTAGAGCCTCCTCTTGAAACCCAAAGCTCAGTCCCTCTCCCCAGTTCAGGAGCGAGGAGGTTTCTGGCGGGTTAAAATGGGTAACTCAGGAGCTTGGCAGCTTTGAAAGGCAGCACTGTGTAGACAGAGGGAGAAGGATAGTCTTACAAAACAGTCCTGGGTTCAAATCCTCCTCTGACTTACCAGCTCTGGAACCTGAAGCAAGTGATGTAACCTCTCTAAGCTTCAGTAGCCTCATTTTTAAAATGGCACCCCTAATCCTTACTATGAAGAGATATCATGGGGAAATAAGATGCTGTACTTAGGAAAGGGCAAGTGCCTGTATTGGTCAAGTTTTTTTACAGCAATGCTGCATAACACACAGCCCCATGGTCTCAGCAGCTTAAAACAAGTGTTTACTTCTTGCTAATAATTTGCAGTCAGCTGGGAAGTCTTGCCTCGGACTGGGGTCCAGGCTCTGTTTGCTTCTGTGTGTCTCATTCACAGGCCAATGGTTCCTTGGAGCTTGCTCTTCTCATAATGCAGGGGTGGGGGTCAATGGGGTCACCCGACATCACATTCAGTTAGAGCCTCCGGTCAGACCAAGCGTGCACTAACTCTGCTCATGCGTCTCTAGCCAAAGCTGGTCATGTGCACAGCAAGAAATCTGCTCTGTCCACAGGGAGGTCGCAGGAATGTGGAAAGGCCAGGAAGGATTGTGAGCCAATAATACATCTTGACAGTCCACAATAGATGGAAGCTATTATATATTCATTATCTCAAACTGGCTCCACCAGCCAACCCCTTGTATCCATCCCCAGTGCCACCTCCTAATTCAGGTCCTTGATGCTTTTTGCTTGCACGGCTGCCAGAGCCTTTGGGTAGGTCTCTCTGTGTTGATGTCTTCACCCCCACTCCTATCTCCTCCATCCAACACTCTACCACCAAGGCAATCTTCCTAAAACACAACCACAGTGATCTTCATATTCCCTATGATTCCCTGCAACCCACATTATTTATCATTAATCCAATTAATAAAAATAAATGCATTAATTCCCAGCTCCTCAGTGTGTCCCTTCACAGTCTGCTTGTCCAGCCTCATCTCTTGCCTCACCAGCTTTCCCCAGCAGACCCCTCTCCCACCCATCCCAGTGCTGTCCTCTTCTCCCAGCCTAGTTCTTTCAGGCCCTGTGCCTTTGCACTTGCCCCTGTCTGAAATGTCCTTCCCACTTCTTCCTAAGGGGGTGAGTGCCCACTCACCTCTCACACCCCACACCAATGCACACTAGGATCTCCCCGAGACTCCAGGGTAGTAGCCACCACCTGTATTTCTGCAGCACACTGCATCTGCCTCTAGCACAGCTCGACAACCCACTGAAGTGGATAATATGTTCACTCGGTGCTGACTTGCCTTTCTTCCCCAGCTGCAAACCACCCAAGTTAAAGTCAGCCTCTTGGAGTCAGCCTTACTGGGGTGAACCCATTGATATGTATTGCATAAATGAACATATCGTGGCAGCAGTGATGAGGGATCTCCAGCTCTCCGTGTACTCTCTATGCTTCCCAGACTCTTGGGCAGTTGCGTTGGGTACTGACTGAGTTCTGGAAAACAGGAATGTGAGCAGAGTGCTGCAGCTCTCTTTGTCAGGAGCACCTAAGAATTGGCATGACTCTACACCCTCTCTCCTTCTGCAATGACCTCGTGTCAAGATGGCAGACCTGCAGAGATGAATGCGCCTGGATACCTGAGTCACCAGGTGGAGAAAACTCCTATTGTCCTGCATCAGACTCCACATATGACACCCTCCTTTTTCTGCACTGTCACCGAGGTTAGGGATTATTACTCACTGCAGCCTAGCCTAGCATTAAGTAGCTTGACTAATACAAGTTTGAATAAATGTTGCTCCATTTCCCATGGCTTCTGACTGAATGCTGTGCAATATCCACAAACCATCCAGATTGTGGTTTATAAATACCACCCTTTACTAAAAGGACCCAGAGCTCCTTGGAGAAGTGGCTGATGCTAAGGCTGGGGTAGGGAAGTACAAGGTGAGCCCAGAGTGCTGTGTGGTGCCAGAAAGCAAGGAAGCATTCAAAGAATGGCAGAGACATGTCAAAGGACACATTAATCAACTGGAAAGGGCTTCCACTGGCCAGATCTGGGATGATGTGAGCATCCAAATGAATAATGACAATGGTAGGTTATAGTCTATTGAATAAAATGAGAACCCATAGCTATAGAAAGAAAGAAAAAGGAAGGAAGAAAGGAAAGGAGAGAGGGAGGGAGGGAAGAAGAAAGGAGTCTTTCTTACAGTAGAATGCCAATGAATAAATATAGAGGGAATAATAGAAAACTCCATTTGCAACCATAGTCATAATAGTTTATTGAAGGAAGAATCATCACTGAGTGAAAATTTAAAAAGGTAAAGTATATTTTCATGGTCTCATAGCACTTCCACTCATATGGTTTATTAATTACAAAGAGAAAAAGTGTTAACAGTAGAGAAACCTGGCAGGTCCTCCCTTAATGAACAGAACAAAGTTAACGTCATCAGGAATAGGACAAATGGGTGCCAAGTGTCTCTTGATGTGACACACTGGGAACACAGCATCGCTTCTGTAGCATTCTTTTCCCCGAAGGAAACATCAGACAAACACAGATGGAGGGACCTTCAAGGACTGACCTGAACTCTTCATTGGTGTCAACCCCATGATAGACAAAAAGAGGTGGAGGAATTGTTGCAGATTAAAGGAGACTAAAAAGGCATGACAGCTGGATCAGGGGAAAGGTGCCTTGAGGGGCGTTATTGAGACTGTTGACAAAATTTTAATGTGAACTATTAGACAATTATCAAGGACTAGACGATTGTATGGCATCAACCTCAAATTTCCCGAACTTGAGCACTAGACTCTTCTTGTTCAAAGGGAGTATGTTCTGAAATGTTTAAGGGAGAGGAGAAGGATCCCTGCAACTGAATTTCAAATGGTTCAGGGAAAGATAATAGAGCAGAATAGACTACATAGATGGAGAAAGTAAATGTGGCAAATAACAATTGGTGACATGTGGGTGAAGGGCATGAAAGTTCTTTGCCTTACAATTAATTCTTCTGTTAAGTCTGAAATTATTTGAAAATAAGAGAAATGTTTTCAGCTGTGACTAACAGAAAGCCTGACTACTTGTGGCTTTTGCAATCCAGACATTTAGTTATCTAACGTAACAGGAATTAAGAGGAAGAAGGCAGGGGCTTGCAAAGGCTCAGTGATGTAGCTGAGCCTTTACAAGATTCCCTTTATCTTTGCAAGATTCCTTTTATCTTTTTGTCCAAAGGCACCACCTTCCTGAATATTACTGCTTTATACCCTTGGAGCCTCATGGTCACAGGATGGCTGTTATAGCTCCAGCCATCATCACCAAGTTCAGACTCCAGGAGCAAGACAGAGGAAGCTATGTCAAGGGAGCTTTTCTTGATGTGCCTCTTGCCTTTAACCAATGAAGAAAATCTTCTTAGAAGGATCCAGCAGACTTCTCCTTATGTCTCATTATCCAGAAGTGGACCACAGGACAGTCCCTACTGTAAACTCTCTCAAGTATCAGTGAGGAACAAAAGGAACAAAAGCCCCCAGCCTGGCTTAAACCAACCATGAGTCATAATCTGACACTGGACACTTTGTTTCCCAAGCAAAATCAGAATTTTCTCTTAGCAAGCAAAGGAACTACTCATGGGTGAGAAATTAACAGTGTGGGCCATAATTCATATTTGCTGCCTAGCATCTCCTCAGGCTGATGCCAAACGTGGGGTTATAGAGATGAAGATGCAGCTTCTATCCTTGAAAGCTCACAGTCAGTGCTTTCAGGGTAATCCCAGTAACCTCCTCATCACAATTATCCATCCAGACCATGCAGGTCCCTTTACTACCCAAATAGGAAGGAGTGCCAGAAAAAAGTGACCTCACCAAGTTGACTTGAGTTTTTCCAAAAGCAAATAAATAAATAAATAATTTTTGAACCTGCACAGCCAAGTATCAAATAAATATATGTATGTTTTTGGGGGGACTGGGGGGCGTGTTTGGGGTTTTTTGTTTTTCTGAGCTTCCTGTAGTATTGAAACTATCCCACTTCCTCTTTTTTGTCTCAAAAGATCTTAAGCATTGGGCCAGACACAGTGGCTCCTGCCTGTAATCCCAGTACTCTGGGAGGCTGAGGTGGGCAGATTGCTTTAGCCCAGGAGTTCGAGACAAGTCTGGGCAACGTAATAATATCCCATCTCTAAAAAAAAAAAAAAAAAAAAAAAAAAAAATACAAAAATACAAAAATTAGCCAGGCATAGAGGTGGATGCATGTAGTCCCAGCTACCTGGAAGGCTGAGGTGGGAGGATCACTTGAGCCCCAGAGGTCAAGGCTGCAATGAACCGTGATCATCACATCTGGGCAACAGAGCAAGACCCTGTTTCCAAAAAAAAAAAAAAAAAAAAAAGATCTAAGCATCCATTCGTTTTAGTTCATTTGAGGATAATTATTGAACTCCTCTTCTACCACCACTAGAGATACAGAGGGGGAGCAAACAGTCATTGGTCCTGCCTCTTGAGGCTCACAGTAAATTGGTAAAGAGGGACCACTATTCAGAGAGTCACACATCATTGTATGATCAAAAGCTATGACAGACGCAATGAAGGAAAGCTAGGTGGTGGTGTGAGGCTTCATGGCAGGGACACCAGACCTGATCTACAGGTGAGGGAAGACTTCCCCGAGGCACTGGCTTGAATGGAGAGCTGAAGGAGGAGTAGGAATTCACTAGAAGAAAGAAGAGGAAGCAGCAAGTGCAAGGCCCTGCTGCAGCAGGAGGGAGCATGGCACGTTCAAGGAACTCAAGGAGCTGGCAGTGTGGATTACAGAGGAAGAGTGCGACATGAGGGCAGTGGCTTGAGATGAGGCCAGAGAGGAGGGAACACAGGACCAAGGGGACCAAGGCAAGGATTTTGGTGTCCATCCAATTGGAGGGTGCTGAGCAGAGGAGAGGTAACCATGTAATTGCCTTTCTCAAATGCCCCTCTTGCCACAGTAAGGACAGACTGGTAGAAGCGGGGGATGAACTGGAGAGATGAGTGAGGAAGCTGCTCCAGAAGACTCATCAGGAAATGATGGTGACAGGGAATTGAGTGGTAGGAATGACAATGGGAAGAGATGAGTGGAATCCAGGTATTTGTGGGTAGAAGTGGCAGGTGTGGCTACTGATTGGAGATGGGGCTGCAAGGCTGTGAAGGTGTGAGTCCTTTACTCATCCACCTTAAGGGTCATGACCAACACTCTTGTAACAAAAGACACATTAACAAGAGAAAAAGCAGAGCAAATTTATTTATTACAAGTTTTATGTGACATGGGAGGATTCAGAAATGACAACCCCAAGACCCAAGGAAAACTGTTGATTTTTATGCTTAGGTTAGATGAAGAATGGACAGCCAGGAAGAAATGTGATTGGATAAATGGGTATGACCTAGTGGGAACAGACTGAAAGGGGACCCAGCAAAGCTGTCGGCTCAGATTCTTCTTAGCCTCTCTGTGTAGCCTTCCTTCCTCCCGGGTATGGGGCAGGACCCCTTCTGAAATGAGGGTTTTCAAAGGAGAAGGAGAAAGTAGAGAGTGACCTTTCTAGGTTTTATAGTTTGCTTTAGCAGGAGGGTTTCTAGGTTCTATGACCCACCTTAAGGAAGATGAATTCTGGTTTATGTTACTCACTTTGGAGGAACAAGACAAGCAGGAGAGAGGGTGTCAAGAGAAGGTTGGAAAGACCTTGCTTCTGAGTTCCTTCCAATATCCTTCAGTTCAAAATACTCAGGCTCAGGCACCACGCTTTGGGGTGTCATTTTCTGAGCCCTGACAGAGCATAAGGGTAGAGTCAAGACAGCCTTTGCAGCCCAGCTTGCATAATGGACAGACCCTGGTGCAATCCATTTGGTTGGAAATGTGGAGTTAGAACCGGCTGGCGATGCCGGGAGTCTTGAGTTCAGTGTTGGACACATTGAGTGTAAAGTGCCTTTGAGACATCCAAGTAGGCTGTTGGAAATAACCAGCCTGGAGCTGAGAGGTCAGGTTGAAAATCAGCATCCAGACAGCAGGTGGACCCTTGGCCATGAATTAGACCACCAACAAGAGCAAAGTGAGAAGTCAGGAGGACCTAGCAGGGCCCCTGAAAACTCCAAATGGCTAAGAAGAGGCAAAGAGCTATAAACAATCCTGAGACGGGGCGGAGGGCAGAGCCACCTGGAGGGAATGTGTTATCGAAGTCACACCCTGCCCCTGCATCCACTCCTGACTCTGAAGATGGGAGCTCGAGAAGCCAAGGGACTTGCTCTATACCCAGGTCACCCGACTTCATCCTGGGCAAACTGAGATTACAATCCCCGGCTCTCATTTGCCCTCTTTTCTGCTTTTGGGTTTTTTTTTTTTTCTTTATATACTCTTTTGTATCTTTTTCTAGGTACATAGTAGGTGCAAATGGATGTGAGGTACATGAGGTGTTTTGATACAGACATGCACTGTGAAATAAGCACATCATGGAGAATGGGGTGTCCATCCCTGTCCATCCTATCCTTCCTTCCTTCCTTCCTTCCTTCCTTCCTTCCTTCCTTCCTTCCTTCCTTCCTTCCTTCCTTCCTTTCTTTCTTTCTTTCTTTCTTTCTTTCTTTCTTTTTTTTTTGAGATGGAGTCTGCTCTGTCACCCAGGCTGGAGTGCAGTGGCGCCATCTCCGTTCACTGCAAGCTCCAGCCCCCCCGGGTTCATGCCATTCTCCTGCCTCAGCCTCCCAAGCAGCTGGGACTACAGGTGCCCACCACCACGCCCAGCTAATTTTTTTGTATTTTTAATAGAGATGGGGTTTCACAGTGTTTGCCAGGATGGTCTTGATCTGACCTCGTGATCCGCCCGCCTCAGCCTCCCAAAGTGCTGGGATTACAGGCGTGAGCCACCGCACCCAGCACATTTATCCTTTCTAATACCAACAATTCAATTACATTCTTTTAGTTATTTGTAAATGTACAATTAAGTTATTATTGACTACAGTCATCCTGCTGTGTGATCAAACAGTATGTCTTAGTCATTCTTTCTAACATCATCCCCACCTGCTCTCGGCCCCTTCTCCTCTTACCAGCCTCTAGTAACCATCCTACCACTCTCTAGCTCCATGAGTTCAATTGTTTGATTTTTAGATCCCACAAATCAGTGAGAACATGCAATGTGTGTCTTTCTGTGCCTGGCTTGTTTCACTTAACATAATGACCTCCCATTCTATCCATGCCATTTTCTGCGTCTGTACAAGGCACACAAAGCAGGGCAATGGGACTCAATGGATTTTCCACGCTGCTCTAACACCCTACTGCAAACCCGGTGGCTTCAAACAATGCAGATAGATTCTCTCATAGTTCTGGAGGTCACAAATCCGAAACAAGTCTTCCTGGACTAAAATTGAGGTGTTGGCAGGGCCCTCGGTAGAAGCCCTAGAGGAGAGTCCATTCCTTGCCTCTTTGGTGGGGCATTTTGAATTGTGGCCACATCACTCCAATCTCTGCCTCTGTGATCACATCACCTCCTCTTCTGCAGTCGAATCTCCTCTGCCTCCCTCTTCACTTATAAGGACACCTTGCAATTACATTGCAGTTCCACACAGATAATCCACGATAGTCTCCCCATCGCAAGATCTTTGAAGTAATCACATCCACAGAGTCTCTTCTGTCAACATCCCGTTCACTAGTTCTGGACATCAGGACATGGACGTCTTTCGGGGTTATCATTCCCCCTTTCACAGGCTATCTGGGCTGTGTACAGAACCAGAGATCTTGGAATCATCTTGGCAGCCTCACTCTGTGAGCAGAGAAACGTCTGTCTATACTCAGCAGCAATCCCTGGAGGCAGAGACTGGAAATTACACCTGCAACCATAGTAAGAGCTTGCCATGGGCCGGAATGGGTGCCATACCTAGAGCTGCACATGCATCCCCCTCGATTCTCTCAGCAGCCCTTTGAGGTCGCTCTCTTACTGCCACCAAGGTGCAGGGTGGTGAAGGCAACTCGGAGCAGAGACCTGGCCTCGAAGCCTCGTCTCCCTGAGAAAGAACCAATCATCAGGAATCCATGAACACAAGCACAAGAGGCAATCCAAGTCCTTCCCCAGAAGCCTCACTCTTCATTCAATCTGGCTGGAATCCTGCCTTCCCTTCAGGGCCCACCTTAGGGACAAGGAGCAACCAGATCCTACCACCAGGGACACAGTCTTCACGTATTTCTGCAATCCGTCTGCAGCCGATGGTCTGAATGAGCATCGTGTCATCATAGCACTTGTAAATTGTTGGAGGGGCTCCTCCACACTGAGGGAATGTGCTTGTTCAGGGAAGGGCACACTCCCCCATTTCTCCCCGAACCACACTTCTGCCATGGGACCCTGTGGACAGAAAGACCCTCCCCTTGCACTGTTGCTTCGTGTGGCTTAGTCTTGCTTAACGAACATGCGAGGTGTGGAGGCTGAGAACTGCGTGTGGTGCTGAGGGCAAACAGGGACCATCTGGAAATGCTGAAAGCATTCTGTTCAAGTGGTGCCTTCCCGTCAAGATTGATAGGCCCATGATGAGAAGATATTGCAGGAAAGCACGACCTGGACCGCAGAAAGGACAGATCAATGGGTGGGGCTTTATGTGCTTATCCCTCCCACAACCCTGCTGCAGACCCCACCCACGCTCAAGCTTAGCCCCTGTGGCTTAGAACCCAAGGGCGCTTCTGAGCTGAGGCAGACATCAGGGGGTACTAGTTAGGCTGGGTCAGCTGCAAGTAACAAACAAACAAAATACACAGCAAACTCTGGCCCTCAGGGCCAAACACAGCCCACCATCTATTTTTATAAATAAAGTTTTATTGGAACATAGGTGTATCCAACCATTTACACTTTGTCTATGGTTGTTTTCAGGGTTATAGTGGCAACAGAGATCTTATGGCCCACCCAGAGCCTAAAATGTTTTCCACGTAGCCCTTTATAGAAAAAGTTCACCCACTCCTGGCTTGAGCAATGACAACATTGAATTATCTGGCATCACAAGAACTCCAGAGGAAGGCAGCTCCAGGGTCACACAGAGGCTCAGCAATGTCATCAAGGCCCCAGGCTCCTGTTCCCTCCTCAGCAGCTTGGCCTTTCTTCTCAGGCTGGTTGCTTCATGGTCACAAGCCTGCTGCCACAGTCACAGGCTTGACTGCCTCTCACAAGCACATTCAAGCCAGGAGGAAGGGCAGGCTTCCTCCTCACCTCTTCTTATTTAGGGATCAAAATCCTTCCAGGGTGGCGCAGCAGAGGCCACTTACCTCTCAGTGTTTAGACCAGGGGTCAGCAAGCATTTCCTATAAAGGGCCACATAGTGAGTGTTTTAGGCTTGTCAGGTCATGTACGATCTCTGCAGCATATTTGTGTGTGTGTGTGTGTGTGTGTGTGTGTGTGTGTGAGAGAGAGAGAGAGAGAGAGAGAGAGAGCGAGCGAGAGAGAGAGATGACCCTTTAAAAATGTATACTCCATTCTTCTCATGAGCCATAGTTTGTCACCACGTGGTCTGGCACTCTTCACGTGCCCACCTCCGTGCCCGTCTCCAGGAAAGGGGTAGCAGGCTTACCCTTGATATCAAAGGTGCTTGGCTTAGACCAATCATCCAAAACTGATGTTTCAGAGATGCCTGCCAGAGGAGTGCAGGCAGCTATTACTGATGTCAGAAAAACAGAGCTCCACTTCGTTCTCCAGCAGGAAGGAGTGATTGGCTGCTGGTCCTCCCCTGTCCGAGGAGGAGAACGGAACCCACCAAGCTGCGGAGAGGTGGACCCCACGGATCCCCTCGCAAGCCAGGTCTGAGAGCGAGCAGAGGGAAGAAACTCAAGCGTCTGTAGTCCTCTTTCTCAAAAGCCAGGCTTAAAGCGCCATCTTGTGTCTTCGAGGCAAAAGGAGGTCAGGATGTGTGTGCTAGAAGCAGGCAGAGGATCTTCACCAAAGTCTCAAAAACTAGAGAAGGAAACATGGCGATCCTCAGGGCCCATGGAGGCCCCCGCCCCTCCCATGCCCTGCGATAGTCTGGAGCTGGGAGGGTGGCCCACGTGTCCACGCAACCACATCAGGGAGGCCCCGGGAGAGGAGGAAGCACAGCTCCTGCCCTCATGAGGCAGGCAGTCCCATCCAGGACTGGACTGGATGAGCGCCAATAAATAAGAAAACACAGCTGGCGGCCGGCTGTGAAGGGGCTGGACAGGGTGCCGAGGTGAAGCGTAATGGGATGGACAGTGAGGACTTCACTACAGAGGAACACCTATCTACACACGGCCTAAAGGGTGAGAAAGATGGATCCTTGCCCGGAGCCAGAAGTGCACGCCCCAGAGAGAGCAGCTCCTGCGGAGGTCCTGCGGGGCAGGCAAGGAAGGAATATTAAAGAGAGGAAGCCAGGTGTGGGTGCAGCCGTGCAGGAGGAAGGGCGATGGGGGAGGGGAGGCGAGGCAGAGGATGGGATTGGCATGAGAAGAAAATGAAGATGCAGAGCCCAGATCGTGACAGCTCCGATAGACCATGGGTAGCAGTTTGTATTTTCTACTAAAAGCAATGGGAGGGCGGGGCGCGATGGCTCATGCCTGCAATGCCAGCACTTTGGGAGGCCGAGGCGGGTGGATCACCTGAGGTCAGGAGTTCGAGAACAGCGTGACCAACATGGTGAAACCCCATCTCTACTAAAAATACAAAAATTAGCCAAGTGTGATGACACGCGCCTGTAATCCCAGCTACTCGGGAGGCTGAGGCAGGAGAATCTCTTGGGCCCAGGAGGCAGAGGTTGCAGTGAGCCGAGATCATGCCATTGCACTCCAACCTGGGCGACAAGAGCGAAACTCTGCCTCAAGAAAAGAAAAAAAAAAAAGCAGTGGGAAACCATTGAACGGTTTTTAGCAGGTGGCCTGATTTGATTGACATTTTTTAGACATGTAGCTTCACTCTCATGGTTAAGGGGGTCCGTACGTTACTAACATTGCCGAAACCACCATGCCAGAATTACCCTCCCACTTGTGGGTTAAAACACTGCGCCCATCTGTCCCTCCCCAGAGTCCTCTTAGTGGCTGCTCTTAGGAGGAACTAACATCGCCTACATTCCCCCATCACACCGAGCACAAGCGCCCTCCCAGCCAGCTGCCCCAGCCTCCCCCACCGAACTCAGTCCCACTCACACCCCGCATGCCAGGGACTCTCCCATCAGGGGAACACCCTGTAACCCCCAAGTTCCTCCAAAGCCTCTTGAGACAGACCAGGGTGCCCTGCAGGGAGTGGGTCCTAGTGGGTACAGTGAGGGAACGTCCTTTCTGAAACAGGCTGGGTCTTGGCCGGGAAGTGGTGACAGGCATCTCTGACACATGCTACGGGAACCCAGCGCAGCCAATGGAGTCCAATCAGCACACCTTGCGCCCAGCCCTTTGTTTGGTACCTTGAGGCCACTGCCCATGCGCCAGGTGCCCCCTCTCAAGTTTGCCCTGAAGTTCAGGGAAAGGCGCCGGCGCCGCCTGCTAGTTGCACTCTCCTATAGCAGGGCTCACATTTTGGGAGAAAGAACCAGCTGTTAGCAGCTTTCATTCTTCACCATGTTAAGCAAAGTGCAGCATTTTATAAGTGGGTGAAAAGCCAGATGTTCTGTCAGCTGATTGGATTGTTCTGTACACATATCCCTGAGGCGTTGTTTAACGGATATTTTTACTGAGTTGACTTTCTTTATAAGATGATATGACTAATGAAGAGAAAAGGCAATGAAGTTCTTAAAACCGGCATGATTGGCCGGGCGCGGTGGCTCAAGCCTGTAATCCCAGCACTTTGGGAGGCCGAGACGGGCGGATCACAAGGTCAGGAGATCGAGACCATCCTCGCTAACACGGTGAAACCCCGTCTCTACTAAAAAATGCAAAAAAACTAGCCGGGCGGGTTGGCGGGCGCCTGTAGTCCCAGCTACTCGGGAGGCTGAGGTAGGAGAATGGCGTAAACCTGGGAGGCGGAGCTTGCAGTGAGCTGAGATCCGGCCACTGCACCCCAGCCTGGGCGACAGAGCAAGACTCCGTCTCAAAAAAAAAAAAAAAAAAAAAAAAACCGGCATGATGAACCAAATGCTGCCACTGACTACATAGGTACATGTGATCCAAAGGTTCCCTCTGTTCAAACAAAGTAAGTGCTTACCTAACCAGGTCAACTGTGAGCTGGGACTTCACAGACAGGTGTAGGGGGAGACGGATGCGGGAAGGGCTTCGTTAACTGAGAGGGTCATGCAACTGGAAGGCAGTAGCAAGCATTTTCCAGCTGGATCTTTTGGCTGACATTTGTGGTGGTGGGGAGACAAACAGGTCTAAGTTGCCCCCCGCGCGTGGGTAGGTAGGAAGATGCTGGTGGGTTTGGTTCGACAGTTTGGAGAATGTCTTGTGGAAGAGGTGCTTTTTCTAATGCACACTCAGGCACCATGGGAGCCTGTTGTCACCCTGGATATCTGGCTCCATGCCCTTGCCCTTCCACTCTGCCTCGACAAGAGTCATGGCACCCAAAATCCATGGTTCAAATCTGAGTTTCACAGGCTCAGGGAGGAACCCAAGCTACCAAATGCACAGGTCCCTCCTGTATACGGTTACAGCAGGTAAGGGAATAACTTACTCAGTGCAAGCTGCTATAACAAAATAGCACAAGCTGGGTGGCTAATCAACAGCAAGCATTTATTTCTCATGGGTCTGGAGGATGGAAGTCCAAGATCAGGGTGCCAGTGCTGGCATGGTTGGGTTCTGGTGAGGGCCCTCTTCCGGGTCACAGGCAGCTGTCTTCTCATTGCATCCTCACATGACAGAAAAGGAGTGCACAAGCTCTCTGGCCCCCTCTTACAGGCACTAATCCCATTCACAAGGGTCCTACCATCATGACCTCATTACCTCCCAAGACACCCACCTCCAAATACCCCCACATTGCGATTAGAGCTTCAACATATGAATTTAGGGGGGAAACAAACATTCAGTCCATTGCAGATTGTCCTGATAATATGTGTGCCCAGGACATTGTCCCCACAGCGAAGAGCTACATTGGAAGGCAAACCAATGTCAGGTTTCCTAATGTGCACAGAGTCATCCCTGGAAGAGTGAGTCCAGTGATCTTACCAGCTAATTGCATTGAGCTACCCCACCTCGGGGATCTACCTGCCAAGGAGAACAGAACACCGCTGACTTTGACACCCATCTCTCAACAATGATGGATGAATGCTGGAAATTTACCTGCTTGGGTGGCTTTGTCTAAGTTCATCTTGCTTATGCAGACTTTCTTTTTTTCTTGCTCTCAAATACTTTTATTATGAAATATCTCATTTAAAAGTTCATTAAAATACATTAAAAATACACTTAAAGAGTACATGTTTAAAGTGCAGATGAAAACATAATGAATACATCTTTGCTTAAGAAAAAATATTTCGGACGCAGCATGAACTCAGTTGTTGGTTCCAAGCCCCTCCCCTTCTCACTACACTGAACTTGGCGTGCATTCTTTCTTCAGGTGTGTTTGTAATCTTACTGCATATGGACATATCCCCCAGTAATATCAGGGATTGTCTTGCTTGTTCCTAGACATCATATTAATGTATCATACCAATTGTACCCCTATGCTACTTAATGTTTCATTCAGCACTGTTTTGGGGACTCTCCATGTTGATACATGAATTCAGGTGTGTTCATTTCTTCCTCTCGTGAAATATTCCATCATGGAAATAGTCCCTAGTGTGTCTATCTTCACTCCTAATTGACAGGCATTTAGGTGTTTTCCATTGTCCTAATTACAAGTGATGCTGAGTGAACATTCCTGAACCCATGCGTGAGGTTGTCTCTGGAGCACATGCCAAGGAACGGAATTCTTAGGTGGTAAGGCATGTGTATCTCCAGCCTTCGTCAATATTGCCAATTGCTCTCTAATCTGATTTTATTCATTTACACTCCCACTAGCAGTATATATGAGTCTTTCTTTCACATCTTGCCAACTCTTGCCAATCTAATAAATGAGAAGTGGTAACTCATTATTATTTCAATTTGTATTCCCTGTATTAATCCCTGAGATCTTAACAGTTGCGTATTGCACATTCTGGTTCCTCTTCGGCAAATTGCCTTGGCATTAAGATAGTAAATTTTCCTTGCCACCTACCCTGGTTGAGTCAGGATGCTTAATTACTTGGAGGTAAAAAGCACCTTCCTGAGTGCAGATTTCTGGGCCCCCCTCCAGACTGAATCTGCACTTCCAGCTTGAAGGGCTGGAATCCTAACAAGTTCCCCAAATGAGTCTCAGGCACACTAAAGCCAGAGCGTCAATGCCTGGGACCCAAAATAGGGAAGAAATAGCCACCCCTGAGGCTGCCTGTTGGGGATAAGAGATGCTCCGTCCATCTTGAGGTCCTTTCTTGGAAACGCTAAGCACAGCCGGCCATGCAGGCTTTTCCAAGCTCTGATGCTGCCCTGTGTCCACGATAGCATCCCCACAGCCTAGATCCATCATCCCAACATTATGATGGCTCCTTTGTCTCCTTGCCAGAGCCCAGAGCCCACAGCTGAGGCCACAGGGCTGTTCTAATGTGCTTAGAATGGGGATAAAGGTAATGCCAACCAAAATGGGGAAACCAGTATTCCTGCTCAGTCACTGCCGAGTCAGCATAAATCGCTCCAGAGCACAGCCTGTCACTGACCTCAAAGACTCAGTTACAAAGATGATCACCATAGCATTGTTTATGGTAGTACCACCAAAAGGAACCACCTAAATGTCTCTAAATGTCCAACATCACGGTTTGAAAAAATAAGGAATGGTACATCCTTCCATGGAATGTACTTTAAAGCCACCCAAAATCATACTGCACATGGATACTGCACAATCACACTGCACAATGTCAAGGAAACTTGCTCAGGAGTCCATGGATTCCCAAGTAGATGCCTATCAAAGGGAATTGGCACCCCCTGAGATGCTGATGAAAGTGCAGATTTCCGGGCCCCCCTCCAGATTGAATCTGCACTTCCAGCTTGGAGGGCAGGAATCCTAACGAGTTCCCCAGATGAGTCTCAGGCACACTAAAGCCAGAGCGTCGATGCCTGGGACTCAAAATAGGGAAGAAGCATGCTGGTATATCAAGAGGAAAAAAGCAAGTTACATACAAATACAGTATATATGTAAAAACCACCTCCTTCATGTGGGTGTGAGTGTATGTGTACTTTTGAAAAAAAAAAAAAAAATTATCGCCGGGTGTGGTGGCTCACATCTGTAATCCCAGCGCTTTGGGAGGCCAAGGTGGGTGGATCACCTGAGCTCAGGAGTTCGAGGCCAGCCTGGCCAACATGTTGAAATCCTGTCTGTACTAAAAATACAAAAATTAGCTGGGCATGATGGCAGGCATCTGTAATCCCAGTTACTCCAGAGGCTGACACAGGAGAATCACTTGAACCCAGGAGGCGGAGGTTGCAGTGAGCCAAGATTGTGCCATTGCACTCCAGCCTGGGCGACAAGAGTGAAAGTCCATCTCAAAAAATAAAAAATTAAAAAAATATATATATATTATTTATTTATTTATTTATTTATTTATTTATTTATTTATTTATTTTTAGCGACAGGGTCTTGCTGTGTCACCCAAGCTAGAATGCAGTGGCATGATCTTGGCTCACTACCCAGTCTCAAACTCTTGAGCTCAAGTGATCCTCTACACTCAGCCTCATGAGTAGCTGGGACTAGAGTCATACCCCACCGCACCTGGGTTTTTTTGGTTTTATTTTTGTTTTTTGTACAGACAGGGTCTCACTATGTTTGTGTTCCCTGACTGGTCTTAAACTCTTGGCCTCAAGCGATCCTTCCGCGTCAGCCTCCCAAAGTGTTGGGATTGCAGGCGTGAGCCACCACGCCCAGCCTGTGTGTGTGTACTAATAGCTACCTAGATAACAAAACTTAACAGCAGTTACCTCTAGATTACCTCAGCACCATTGACAATCAGCCTGATGCCTCTTCGCAGTGGGGCTGTCCTGTGAGTTGTAGGGTGTTAGCAGTATCCCTGGGCGCAGTAATGTAACAATCAAAAATGTGTTTGGTAGCACAAAAGCGCAACTATAGTTAAGAATAATTTATTGTATATTTCAGAGTAACTAACAGTGAAATTAGAATGTTCCTAACACAAAAAAAGATACATACTTGAGGGTATGAATATCTCAACCACTCTGATTTGATTATTACTTATTATATGTTTATATCAAAATATCACATGTACCCTATAAGTATGTACAAATATTATGTAGAATTTAGATTTATGTAAATTTTAATAAAAAATAAATATTAAAAAACATCTTAAGATATTGCTAAATGTCCCCTCAAGGAACAAGATCCCCAGGTGGAGAACTGATTCTCTAGATGGGACATGTATAGATGATGTTTTTCCTTTGTTTTTTAGTACATATGCCTATTTTTTAGTTTTTTCTAAAATAAGTGTACTTTAGTCATATTAAAAAAACTTTGTATCTATTATTGTACCATTGCCTGCACTGTCTGAAAAAAAATACACTCAGATGAAAAGATATTCACACTAATACTTACAGTAAGAAAATTACTTTTATTATTATTTTAAAATAACTATGGAAAAACTATACAAAGGCCTCCCAGATATCAATATTCCTTAGGCAACTTTGAAATATTTATAATCTTACTCTTTGGACTAGGCATCCTAATTGTAATTCCATATCTTAAAGAAGCAATTCTAAATATAGGAAATGCTTCACAAATAGGATTGATTTTTGCAGAGTTACTTATAAAAGCAAAAAGTTATAAACACTGTAAAACCAATCATAGGAAACTACGTTAATTAAGGTACATTCACTTAATAGACTACTGTACAGCATTAAAATGATATTTATAAAGAACTTATAACAATGTGGGGGCAAGGTTTATGCCATATTGTTAAGTGGGAAAATAACTGAATACAAAATCAAATATGTTACATCACATTCAAAGGCATAATAATGACAACGAAAAGAATCTCATCAACGTGGTCAGAAGAAATACACCAAGATATTAAAAGTAATTGTTAATTGAACAATGGCATCATAGGTGACTTTTTCACTCTACTTTCCTGAAATATCCAAATTTTTTACAATAAACATGTACGTATTTACAGTGAAAGAGAGAACAGTGAAATTTCTTTTTAAAAATACTTGAAAATGATCACAAAAATGTGCCAACATTTCAGGTAAGAAATATCTTTTTATATTGGATAGATTCCAGCCACCTCATGGATTTTGATCTAACTTGTTTACATTCATCAGGGGTGATGAGCAGTTCCAGCCCACAGGAAGCACAATCTTTGCAGACAAAAGGTGGCCCTTCTCATATTTGTCAGGCAATATTTGTCCAACCTGGCTACTCCCAGGTGGCTCCAATGAACTCTTGTTACCTCACTCCTCTGTCTCTTGTGGACCCAGACTATATGTTACAATAGACCTCAAAGAGGGAGGCAGCTGCATGCATTCGGTAGAAAATAGAAAAAGGCATGGCCAGGTTGACCACAATTATCCAGGGTTCAAAGCCAAAGACAATCTCCTCCAATCCGTTGTCATACTCGGGTCGACAGCCAAAGGCAGGAGGTATCCAAAGCTGCAAGAGAAGAGAAAATGGCCTGTGGTGGGGAGTGGCTTTGAAGCCACCACAGAAGCCTCACTCAAGTCCCAGGCCTCGTGGGAGCTGACCTGGGTACATGGAGACTGAGTCGCCCCTGACAGAACAATAAGGAAATCTCGTGGCATTTCCCATCTCCACAGAAACCACCAAATCCATATCTGCCATGATTCTGCTCACTTCCTCACCCACCCTTCCCTGCAATCCATCCCGAATGAGTGCTTTTTGAACCCATCTAACTCTCTCCATCCCTACAGCCCTCACCCAGCCTCAGTTTCCTCATTTGTAAGATGAGAATTCTAACACGTGTCTGAAAGGGCTTAGATGAGAACTAAATTTGCAAAACTGAAAGCAGTGACTTTTGTTTGTGTTGCTCACGGAACCTACACACTGTTCCCTGCTTCTCAGTCTCTTCTCTGTCCCAGTTCTCTCTCCTTCTGCCACCCCTTGAGTTGTCAGGCTCCTCACTCCCGCTTCAGGCTGCACACTTCTTCAGCTTCCTCCACCCCCTGGCTGTGGCAGGCAGCCTCTAGGATGACCCTCAATGCTCCCCAGCTCCTGCAGCCACCCTCTTGTGGAGTCCCCACCCCTTGAGCGTGGGATGCACCTAACAACTCACTTCCAACTCACAAAATATGGCAAAAGGCCCAGGAAGTCACTTCTGAAATTAAGTTGCAAAAGGACCTGCTATCCCTCTTGCTGGTGTTCTCCTGTAAGACAGTTGGCAGAGCTGCCACGCTGCGAAGCAACCTATGCGGCAAGGAGCCCAGGGAGCACTCCCGTCAACAGCCAGCAAGGAACTCAGACCCTCAGTCCAACAAGCCACAGCTGAATCCTGCCAACAGGCACATGAGTAGATTTGGAAACAAATCCTCCGCCACCTCTCACAAAGTCAAGCCTTGAAATGAATGCAGTCCCATCCAAAAGTTTCAGCCTGGGAATGGCCCTGTGCAGAG
Organism: Macaca nemestrina; assembly: GCF_043159975.1. Lineage (NCBI taxonomy): Eukaryota > Metazoa > Chordata > Mammalia > Primates > Cercopithecidae > Macaca > Macaca nemestrina. Next base: position 187,790,443 of record NC_092127.1, read on the forward strand.
ACACTCAGCTAAAACTAGTTGGATTCGTAACTCAGAGAAACTATGAAATTATAAATGTACGTTGTTTTAAGTTGCTGAGTATTGGGGTGCTCTCTTCCATAGCAATAGGTAACTGAGACACATCGCCTTCATTAGTATCACCATATGGAAAACGCCCTGCTGTGTACAGCCGACCTCTGTATCCAGGGACCTGTGTCTGTAGATTCAACCAACCACGGATCAAAAATATTCAAAAAATAGGCTGGGCACAGTGGCTCACACCTATAATCCCAGAACTTTGGGAGGCCGAGGCAGGTGGATCACCTGAGGTCAGGAGTTCAAGACGAGCCTGGCCAACATGATGAAACCCCATCTCTACTAAAAATACAAAACATTAGCTGGGCGTGGTGGCACGTGCCTGTAATCCTAGCTACTTGGGAGGCTGAAGCAAGAGAATCCCTTGAACTCAGGAGGTGAAGCTTGCAGTAAGCCAGGATCATGATGCTGCACTCCAGCCTGGGCAATAGTGAGGCTCCGTCTCAAAAAATAAAGATAAATAAATTCAAAAATAATATGGTTGGTTGTGTCTGCACTGAATATGTACAAACTTTCTTCTTGTCCTTATTCTCTAAACAATACAGTATAACAACTATTTACATAGCATTTAAATTGTATTACGTATCCTAAGTAATCTAGAGATGTCTTAAAGTATACGGGAGGATGGGTAGGTTACATGCAAATACTACCCCATTTTATATAGGACTTGAGCATCTGTGCATTTGGTATCCACCACGGGGGCCCTGGAACCAAGACCCCTCTCTTCTACTTTGCTTACTGGCTTCTGTGACTCTTAGGGTCTCTCCTACCTGTTTGTCGGGTCCAGATTTACATTTTATGGAAATCAGATGCTGTCCCTACCTTGATTAAACCCCCAAAGTCTGCCCAAAATGTTTAAAATAAAAGCTACACTCCTGCATGGGGTGATAAAGCTCTCTGTTAGCTGATTTCTAACCACTGCACATGCTTCTCCTCACTCACCCCACCCACTTGGCATGCAGCCCTTCTTCCTGTTTCTCAAACCAGACCCGCTCACTCCCACCGGGGGTTTTATACCAGTCCTTGTTCCCTCTGCCCTGAACATGTGTGGCCAGCCCCTCCCTGTTTCACGTCACCCTTCAGCGAGGCCTTCCCGCTAAGCTGGTCCATCTGATCTGCAATGGCCACCCAAGAGCTATTTCCCACACCCTCCTTTTCCACTTCTCTGCTTAATACGGGTACACTATAAGGTGTCTGTCTTGCTCAGTTGATGGTTTTGCCTGCTGTTGCCTGGTTTGTAAGCCCCATAAGAGGAAGACCAGAGATCTTGGTCATTGCTGTACCCTCACCATTCATAGCAGTCCCTGGACCTCTGTAGGTACTCAAGGGACACCTTTTAAAGGAAGGGAGAGAGGAAGGGAGAGGGAGACAGGGGGGAGAAAGGAGAAGAAAGGAAGGCAGGAAAATGGGACCTCTTTTCTGAAATCCACATTTTGATATCTGCTGTTCAGCTGTCTGTAAATTCTTGTTACTTATCCTATTGAGAGGCGGCCTATGATCTCTTTCCTTGAATCTATATGGACTCTGTCACTACAGGACTAATAAAATATGGCAGAAGTAACACCATGCAGTTTCCAAGCCCAGGGCTTAGGAGACAAGCAGCTTCCAGTTCAATCTCTTGGAGGGTCGGCTCTGAGACCTTAAGCCACCAGGTACGGAGTCCGACAACCCTGAGACATCATGCTGGAGACCCAACTGTGGATACCCCAGTCAAGAGTCCCGCTGAGCCCAACCTCCCAGCCACTCCCACCCAAGACACCAGACCACGGAGCTTCCTGCCAAGGCTTCACCAACTTCACTTGATACTGTGAGGAACAGAACTGCCCATCCAAGCCCTGCCACGAGTCACAATAAATGCCATGAGACAAAAACAGTCATGCATATTGCTTTTGTCACACATTTGGGGTAGCTCATTGCATGGCAATAGAAAACCAAACTATCTGCCTGTTGGGTTCGTCCATTTGGATGCCACAGAGGCACCTGAAACGGAACACATCCATTACTTAACTCTGGTCCTTCCTTCCACACTGACCTCCACCCACCACTCTCAAGGTTGCCCCTCCTCCAGTGTCCTCCGTCTCCAACATAGGATCACCATCTCCCCAGGAACTCAAGTGTGAAGGCAGGGGTAACGCTTGGCATCTGTCTCCCTTCATGAGTTGCAACCTGGAGACCTTGGAGGGTGTTATGATGAGTAGTCACAAAAGCACTAATACTCCACAAATCCACTTATATGAGGCATCTAGGAGTCAAATTACTAGAGACTGAAAGAACAGTGGTTGTCAAGGGCTGGGGAGAATGAGGAGTTCATATATAATGGGGCAGAGTTTCAGTTTTACCAGATGAGAATAAACTGGAAAAGGGCATTGGTGATGTTTGCGCAACAATGTGAACGTACTTTACTCAACTATACACTTGAAAGTGGGTGCAATGGGAAAGTTTATATGGTATTTTTTTACCACAATTAAAAATATAATAAAATAAGCATGAGTCAGATCTCATCACTCTCAGTGTAGACCCTTCCACGGTTTTCTGTTGCATTTAGGATCGAGTCTTGGCTCACAGGCCCTGTGTGGTCTCCCCTCTGCCCTCTGCTCCATGCTCCCAGGTCATGTCCAGTGAGCCCTGCCTTGCCTTGCGTTCGTCCCTTCCCCACACCTGCAGCTCTGCCCTGATAGTCTCTCACCACAGCCCCATCCACACCCTTCCTTAGAAGAGGCCTTCCCTGACCCGTCTCCCATAGCACCCTGCCTTTCCCCGTCACCACACCCACCCTCTGTTGTCTCCAGTGCCTCGGCTCCTGGAAATTCAACTAACATTTCCATCTCCATCTCTGGAGTGGAGCCCACTCCACCTGGACATGCACATCAGCACCTGCAGCTGGGGCCTCTGGACTGGCTCCCGATGCTGGAGAAGACAGCTCTTGCTGTCTGCCAGATGCCTTTGGCACCACCTGAGGTCAACCACAAGGTTTCAAAATACCACCCAATGAGCCAGCATGGGCATCCTAAGACACCACCCTGTGATGATTTCCATCCTCTGGTTCAATCCCCCAGAACCCAACCAGTGCCTGGGGGCATCATGGGCCAAGGACAGGGAGGAAGAAACGAAGCCCACTCTTTTCCTTGGACTGGGCCCTGGGTCTGGCCTTCGGGTCCTGACAAACCATCAGTTGCCACTTGATTCTGGTATTTCGGACAGTGCTATCTTTCTTCAAGTGGGTCCAAAAATGCAAGCCAAGTATTTCACCCAGTGGTCAACGAAAAAGGCAACCAGGGAAAAATAACTTTTCAGAACTTAGTTTTAAAAAGATATATCAGGCCAGGAGCGATGGCTCACGCCTGTAATCCCATCACTTTGAGAGGCCTAGGCAGGCAGATCACCTGAGGTCAGGAGTTCAAGACCACCTTGACCAACCTAGTGAAACCCTGTCTCTACTAAAAATACAAAACTTAGCTGGGCATGGTCAGTGCATCCCTGTAGTTCCACCTCCTTGGGAGGCTGAGGCAGGAGAATCACTTGAACCCAGGAGGCAGAGGCTGCAGTGAGCCAAGATCATGCCATTGCACTACGGCCTGGGCAACAGAGCAAGACTCCATCTCAAAATAAACATATATTAATATTAATCACAGGATATGTACAAAAAGCATATGCTTGAGGAGGATTCTAGAACTAGCTCTGACTTTACAAGAATTTGCATTTTGGAATATGCACCTCAAAAAGCTGCAGCTGACTAGAATCTAGCTCTCTTGTTAACTCTTTAAATTCTTGGTTCACTGCTGTGCCCCTGACATAGTCCCTGGCATACAGCAGGTGCCTGACAAATGTCTGTTAGACGGAGAAGAGGGTCTTCCTGCAGCCAAACTCTTCTTGACCTTCCCCCTTCAGAGCCCCTCCTCACTGCCTAGCGAGCTGAAGGAACCTGGGTGATCCAAGGCTAGGTTGGATCAGGTTTGCTTGGCAGACACACATCCATTCTGACTTCAGAAGGGACCTTCCCAACTTTGCGTTCTTAGGGCTATATCAAAAGTTGCAGGCCTTGTATGCACCATCTGAAATTCAGGGGAGGAAGCTCAAAAGCCTCTGAGCTTCTGGGGCAACAGAGAGCAGGCTTGATAATGGAGGCTGGTAGCAGAGAGCCGACTTCACCCGGAGTGATGGGCAGGCACCTCTGTGGACTGGGGCATTCCCCTCCAGCCACCAGTCACCATCACTGCAGAGACTCATGCGGTGGCAAAGGCTGCTTCCCCCTCCTTCTCACCAACCCCCACCATACTTCCTTTATGTGTCTTTAAAAAAATCCCAACAGCACACAATGCTTCTTATTTCTTTTTCTTCTCTCCATCCCTCTGTCACTCCTTCCTGCCTGGGCTGTTGCACGGCTTTTTCTCTCAGTCTTTCTGCTTCTGGCCCTGTCTGTCTCCATCTTTGCTACACACAGCTGCTGGGAGGATCATTCCAAAACACAAATCTGAGTGAATTCTCCCCTACCCTCAGCATAAAGACCAGACTCTAGCCAGGCCTAGGAAGCCCTGCTCAAGCCAGAGTCCACCTAGCTGGGCCCTCTCTCCTATTTCCCATTCTGCTGCTCTGCTTGACACACGTGGAATTTATGCCAAACTACTTGGTGCCCCCAGAACATGCCATGGTGTCTTTGCTTCTGTGTCTTCACATATTGTGTGCCTCTGCCTGAAATGCTTTTCCCTGCCTTGATCACCTGGTGAACTTCCAGTCATTCCTTGCTGATGCAGACAAGATTGGGTGAGTGACTGTACACCTTCCTCTCCCTTGCTACCTTCCATCAGAGAAGCTGGAAAGCAAACCATTCACTTCTCCAGCCTCCCTTGCAGCGAGGGGTGCCCACGTGAGAGACACAGCCCTTCCCTGCTGCTTTCTGTCTTGAACCTAGATGTGATGCCTGGTGCAGCTACAGCCATCTCATGACCATGTGGCAACAAGTGCCACACCACCCAAGTGACAAAATGAACAGTGCCTGGATGCCTGATGACATGGTTCAGCTGCCAGGCCAACGCCAAGCAGCCAACCTCTGGAATTCTCATGAGACAATTAAACATTGTTAAGACTGAAGACACTGTGAATAAAACCACCTATCACTTGCAACCAAAAGCACTCCTGATTGACACTGGGCCTCACCTCAAGCACCCACTACTCACTGAAGTCTTTCTGGATCCCTGCTCCTAGTACACCTTGCACAAGCCCCTCTCAGCACTTGTCCTGCTTACTGTATTAGATTTTCTCATTGTCTCCCTCCCCCGTTATACTGAGACCTTTTAGAGAAAAGAGACTGAATCTTTCCACTTTATCTTTAGTACCTAGCCAAGCCCCTAGCATGCAGCAAGTCTTCAGTAGGTAGATTTGTAGAATATAGGTCTACTTTCCAGCCTTATATTTTAATTTTGTACTTACAGTATTTTTATTACAAGCTGCCTCCATTCCTTATTTTAAAAAGGCAAGAGAAACCTAGATGTCCATTAGTAATGGACTGGATAAAGAAAATTTATTATGGCAGGGTACAGTGGTTCACATCTGTAATCCCAGTACTTTGGGAGACTGAGGCAGGAGGATTGTTTGAGCCCAGGAGTTCAAGAGAAGCCTGGGCAGCACAGTGAGAACCTATCTCTACAAAAAAAAAAAAAAAAGTTTTGGCCAGGCGTGGTGGCTCACACCTGTAATCCCAGCACTTTGGGAGGCCGAGGTAAGCAGATCACTTGAGGTCAAGAGTTCGAAACCAGCCTGGCCAACATGGTGAAACTCCATCTCTACTAAAAATATTTTCAAAAACTAGCCAGGTGTGGTGGCTGGTGCCTGTAATCCCAGCTACTCTGGAGGCTGAGGCAGGAGAATCACTTCAACTCGGGAGGCAGAAGTTGCAATGAGCCAAGATCACACCATTGCACCATAGCCTGGGCAACAAGAGTGAAACTCTGTCTCAAAAAAAAAAAAAAAAAAGTTTTTTTAAAATTTGCCAGGTGTGGTGGCACATGCCTGTGGTCCTAGCTATTCAGGAGGCTGAGATGGGAGGATTGCTTGAGCACAGGAGGTTGAGGCTGCAGTGAGCCGTGATCATGCCACTGCACTCCAGCCTGGGTAATAGGGCGCGACCCTGTCTCAATAAATAAATAAATAGAAAATGTGGTAGCTATACACCATGGAATATTACGCAGCCTTAAAAAAGAATGAAATCACATTATTTGCAGCAATGTGGATGGAACTGGAGTCCTTATCCTAAGTGAATTAACCCAGGAACAGAAAACCAAATACCACATGTCCTCTCTTACAAGTGGAAGCTAAACATTGGGTACTCATGAACACAAAGATATGAACAATAGACACTACTAAGCACTAGTAGAGGGGAGAGGTCAGAAGTGGGGTGCAGGCTGAAAAACTACCTATCGGGTACTATGCTCATTACCTGGGTGACGGGATCATTTGCTCACCAAACCTCAGCGACACGCGATTTACCCATGTAACAAACATGATGTGTACCCCTTGAACCTAAAATGAAAGTTTAAAGTAAAATTAAAAGAATAAGAATAAGTTGGTGCAGATTACCGAAATATTGCAGAGGAACAAGAAGGCTGCAATATTCCTCAGGACTTTTCTCTTGGCGTTGCCCTGTAAGAAACGGGGAAGGCGGACTGGGCTTGGGCTCCCTCCCCAGCTGCTCTCCTCCTGCTTCTCCTCCTCCTTGCCACAGCCTTCTCTCATGCACACATTTCCTTTGGCTGCTGGTGGCATGTCCCTGCCCCGGGGAGCCACATCTCCAGCCACACCTCCACTCTTGAGGCAGGAAGAAGCAACGGGCTTGCCATTGCAGACTGTGACCACCCGAAGAGTTCGGATGTCCTCAGAGAGCTTTTCAGGCTCTCGGTGAATGGATTCGATGATGAAGAGGTTCTGGATGTACTTCTCCACCATCACCAGGATGGAGTAGGGCAGGTTGTACCAGGTGTAGCGGGGGTGGTCCTCGGCACAGAGGATGGCCAAGATTGAGCCCCAGGAGATAAGCCAGGAGCCCGAGGCGGTGCCCACCAAGAGGTCTGAGTCCAGTTTGCGGGCTGGATTTTTGGACTCATCCAGTGATTTCTCCTCTATCCTGTAAATCCGAATTCCAGCCAGCCCCGCAGCCCCCATAAGCATCAGCAGGGTGATGGCATACAGGTAGAACATGATGAGCGCCGACTCGCTCTTGGTCTTGGAGCGCCCAATATGAATCAGGTACACTACCACCACGGCAATGGTGGCGGCCAGCGCGGTCAGGCCCAGGACTGCGCCCACCGTGACCCCATCAGACTTGAATTGCATCTTCTGGCGCTGATGGCTGTCAACTTTGCGCCCGATGTTCTTCCATAGGACATAGAGCATTGTGGAGGCCAGGATCTGATACTCTATGTTGAAGGGGTAGAGGTAGTAGATCCCGTGGGAGATGGCAGTGCAGAGAGTTGGGGGTGTGCAGTTACACTGCGGCGTGTGGTCATCTAAAACTAGGGGAGACAGGTAGATCACACAGGAGGGCGATTAGCATGTGCAAGGGGAAGCAGAAAAGCACAGAAAACCGTTTCCACCGTGGATTCAGGCTTGGATCTTCCCACTGGATTACAAGCTGTATCATATAATGGCTTATTATCACGTTTAATGTCATGGCTAAGTTGATAGCCCTGAGTGTCCCCAAAGCGTATGCATTACCTAAATCGCATTTATTTTGTGGGTTGCCAAAGAGGATAGAGAAGATGACTCTATTGTTGTAAAAAAATAGATACGTAGATGATAGATAGATGGATAGACAGACACACAGATGGGAAAAATCTGGAAGGACACAAACTAACATCTTAACAATGGTTATCTCTGGGTGGAAAAATGACAGATGATTTTTAATGTCTTCTAGATTTTGCTTCCCTGTATTTTCTAAATTTTCTCTGTGAAGATGATTTACACGTGTGATTTTTAAAAATTAATTTTTAAAAATACTTTCTGGAGAAATTGCCCCTTTTAACTAGCAAAAGATATGCCCCTTAAGACTCCAGTGCTAGCAAGCATGCAGGAGACAGGCGCTCTCCAGCATCAGTGCGGGGAAAGCAAATGGGCCACCTTCTGGAAGAGAAGCTGACTGTGGTATGGAGGGCCCTGTCATCACAGGAGGGCAGATGCTGCAAGTAAATGACGAAACAGGTCACCAAAGTCCTAAAGGCAATGCAGTCTCTGACCCGTAATTCCATTCTTCCCATTCTACCCTTCTACTCAAAGGGACGAATAAAAAAATATAATCGGCCGGGCGCGGTGGCTCAAGCCTGTAATCCCAGCACTTTGGGAGGCCGAGACGGGCGGATCACGACGTCAGGAGTTCGAGACCATCCTGGCTAACACGGTGAAACCCCGTCTCTACTAAAAAATACAAAAAACTAGCCGGGCGAGGTGGTGGGCGCCTGTAGTCCCAGCTACTCGGGAGGCTGAGGCAGGAGAATGGTGTAAAAACCCGGGAGGCGGAGCTTGCAATGAGCTGAGATCCGGCCACCGCACTCCAGCCTGGGCGACACAGCGAGACTCCATCTCAAAAAAATATATATATATATATAGAGATATATATATAATCGAAGAGTCAGGTAAGGCCGGGCGCGGTCACTCAGCCCTGTAGTCTCAGCACTTTGGGAGGCCAAAGCAGGAGGATCACTTGAGGTCAGGAGTTCAAGACCAGCCTGGTCAACATGGCAAAACCTCATCTCTACTAAAAATACAAAAATTAGCCAGGCGTGGTGGCAAGCCTCTAATACCAGCTACTCGGGAGGCTGAGGCAGGAGAATCGCTTGAACTTGGGAGGCAGAGGTGGCAGTGAGCTGAGATTGCGCCACTGCACTCCAGCCTAGGTGACAGAGCGAAACTCAATCTCAAAAAATAATTTTTTAAAAAAAAAGGTTAGGTAAAATTATGTATGTGTATGTGTGTGTGTGTGTGTGTGTGTGTGTGTGTGTGTGTGAGAGAGAGAGAGAGAGAGAGAGAGAGAGAGAGAGAGAGAAACAGCTCAATGTCCAACAATTTAGAAATTGTTAAGTAAATTTTAGTATATCCCAACAATGAGATAGTAGGCAACCATTGTACATTATAATTAAGATGTGCTTTATGGTTTTTTGGTATTTGGGAGGGGACATTGTTTGTTTGTTTTGAGACAGTCTCCTGTTGCTCAGGCTAGAATGCTGTGGCACAATCTTGGCTCACTGCAACCTCAGCCTTCTGTGCTCAAGCATCCTCCCACCTCAGCCTACTGAGTAGCTGGGACCACAGGCCAATGCCACCATGCCTGGCTAATTTTTATATTTTTTGTAGAGACAGGGTTCTGCCATGTTGGCCAGGTTGGTCTTGAACTCCTGAGCTCATGCCATCCACCCACCTCAGCCTCCCAAAGTGCTGGAATTAAAGGCATGAGCCACCACACCCAGCCAAGATGTGTTTGAATATTAAGAAAGTAATCCCGTTTCAAGGAAAATGGGAAAAAGTGGGAACAAACTGTATATCTATTTTTTTTAATGCAAGTCACAACCCAGTACCAGGCTGTAAAATCAGGTAGCAACCAACTTTTTTGTGGCAGAAATAATTTTAAGTGGACTAGAATAGCATAGAATGGAGTGGAATCACCTACCATAAAATTTGGGAGCGTCTCTGACATAGTAAAAGTAAGTATCATTTCATCACCCATACACACATAGGTATGTGCGTGTTTGGGTTACAGTGTAATATCTGTCTCTTACTGTAGGTTGCAATAAAAAAAATCAAACATATAGTATAAAATCAACTATAAATATGTGACACACTACAAAAAAATAACCAAACATTCACAGCATTTACTGCATTTCTGGGTAAGTGTTGTGGATTTTTTTTTCCTTCACACTTTGTCATTGTTTTAGTTTGTGATATGTATATATTACTTGTAAAATCTGAGAAAAGTTATATCGTAGCATTAATTTTACATTCACAGAACACTATGTAATTTTCTTTTTCTTTTTCTTTTTTTCTTTTCTTTTTTGTTTTTTTGATATAGAGTCTCCCTCTGTTGCCCAGGCTGGAGTGCAGTGGCACAAACACAGCTCACTGCAGCCTTGACTTCCTGGGCTCAAGTGATCCTCCTGCATCAGCCTCCCATGTAGCTTTAGCTGGGACCACAAGCCCATGCCACCATGCCTGGCTTTTTTTTTTTTTTTTTTTTTTTCCCCAGAGATGGGGTCTCCCTTTGTTGCCCAGGCTGGTCTCAAATTCCTAGGCTGAAGGGATGATCCTGCCTTGGGATTACAAAATGCTTAGATTACAGGTGTGAGCCACTGCCCCCGGTAATAATCTTCAATCCATACAGGGCTTCCCTAGCACTTACAATTCAATACGGCGTTATGCAGAAGACAAGGGAAGAAATCAGGAGGAAAAGTTCAGAGTAACAGAATGTTAGAGCTGACAGAGTTCTTTTTTAGAAAATTAATCCAATCTCATCTTTCACAGAGGGCCTTGAAGCCAGATTGCTAAGATTCAAATCATGACTCAATCACGTGTTCACTGTGTTACCCTGGGCTAACTTCTCCGTGGCTTGGTGGCTTCATCCATATAATGAGGTTAATATTGTCTACCTGAGGCCAGGCGTGGTGACATACGCCTGTGATCCCAACATTTTGGGAGGCCAAGGCGGGTGGATCACAAGGTCAGGAATTCGAGATCAGCCTGGCCAACATAGCGAAACCCTGTCTCTACTAAAAATACAAAAATTAGCCGGGTGTGGTGGCACGCACCTGTAGTCCCAGCTACTCAGGAAACTGAGGCAGGAGAATCGCTTGAACCTGGGAGGCAGAGGTTGCAGTGAGCCAAGGTCGTGCCACTGCACTCTAGCTTAGGTGACAGAGTGAGACTCTGTCTCAAACAAAACAAAACAAAAAAACACATATATATAGCTTACCAGAGAGTGTGGGGGCACAAATTAAATGACATGTGTAAATTTCCAAGAACAGTGGCAGGCACTCAGCAAATGCTTAATAAAAGTTTACTTTTGTTATTGTTGCCATTGCTGCTACTGATATTGATACCAAGGAGGACATGAGGCCCAAACACCAAGAGTGGCTGCTGGTTGGGGGTGGTGATTTCATTGTCTCCACCCCACTGATGACGAAACAGGTTCAAAGTGGTTCTCTAGGACAGGCTGGGTGTACACAGCTGGCACAGACTCACTGCACATTAAAGCCGGAAGGGATCTTTGCAAGTGCATGATTTGGATACCCTCACTTTACAAAGGAGAAAAGGGAGACTCAGAGAGATTAAATGTCCTTCCAAAGGTCACACAGCTCGCACATGATGGGAACAAACCTGAGACACCCAGTTCCCTGCCCCACATTCCCCTCAGCCTGAAGGTTCTAATATAGGAGTGACATACTGTAAATGCTAAAGGATTTTAGGAGAAAATATAAAGATTGGGGGGGAGGGATAGCATTAGGAGATACACCTAATGTAAATGATGAGTTAATGGGTGCAGCACACCAACATGGCACATGCATACATATGTAACAAACCTGCACATTGTGCACATGCACCCTAGAACTTAAAAGTATAAAAAAATATATATATATATATAAATATATATATATATATTTATATATATATATAAAAAGATTAACCCAACAGGCTCTCAAATGGGAACAAGGTGGAACAGACATGAGCTAGAATTATAAGCCAAGTACAGTTAAATTAAAACTTTAAATGAACTACAGCCTATTAACCACAACCTACCATTAGACTTCTATGAATTTTTAAAAGCCATACTTTCACTAGAAGGAACTGGTAATAGAGGTTTAATTAAAAACACAAGCAGAAACAACCATCAATCTTCTCTAGCTGAAAACAGACATTTATTTCTGCGGCGAACTGGACCGTGAGGAATGGCCATCAGAATGATCACTGTCGGTCTCACAAGTCCCTGAGTCATGGAAGAAACCTTTAATTACACATCACGTATGAGAGATTCAGGTTTTGGAAGATTTTCAACAACAGGGGGCTGTCTGGCTGATGCTGAGGTGGGTGGCCCTGCAGTTCTTTGGAACCTGCACTCCATCTCTGAACACTGTGGACTCTGCAGGTTTCCAAGATATTCCAACATGGCAGAAGGGCCACTTACCTCTCTCACCACTCACCTGTTGTTATGTTCCCAAAGCCCAGGGTGATGAGCCGTTCCTTGTGCTCATTGAGTTGGTGCTTGGACTCATTGAGGACGCCGTTGGCCCACAGAAGCAGGTTGGTGAACACTGAGTGGATTACCCCAAACCTGAAAAACACAAGGACTCAGTTCTCAAGCAGCCCTGGGAGAGCCTCAAGCAGCCCTGGGAGAGCCTCAAGCAGCCCTAGGAGAGCCTCAAGCCCCACGGGCTGAGACAGACGTGTGCACACAAATACATGGCTCCTTCTCAGCCATGATTCTGGTTTCACCTAGCAGCTCAGACTCTGGATGGGCCCCCTGCCTGGCTGGGTGGGGTAGATCCATGGAACCTTCCAAAACCACAGACTCTTGGCATTCAGCCTTAGTCTTGAACGTGCCAGTACTCAACTCAATGCCTATAGGACATCAAAGAAGCTGGGTCTTGGAAGCAGAGCCAGAGGGATGAAAATTTACTAAAAGCAGAAAACCCACCCCACCACACCCCAAATCTTTTTCCCAGAAGAGAAGAGGAGAGGAGAGAACAATGAGGGAAAGATGAAAGAGTACCACTGGAAATCTGGAGAGCAGGTCCACCCTTACTGCTGATTGGCCAGCCCCAACCATCATCCACCCCTCTACCACGCCACCTACTTCTAAGGACATTGAAACAAGCCAGAGACTCCTTGGCAGCTAGGCATGGCCATTCTGGCCAGTGAGATGTGACCTTTAGTCTACTGGGCACTACTGAAAAGCTTTTGCTTTCCTGACAAAAGAAACAAGAATAAGAAAAGTCTGCTATGGTCCCTTTCTCCTTTTTATCTAGCCTTGAATGTGGACATGAAGGCTGGAGCTGTGGCAGCCATCTTATGACCATGAGACAGCCAGCTTGGGCTAAAGCTGTAGCCCACTGAGGATGGCAGAGTGGAAATCTAGAAAGAGCCTGCTCGGTAATGACTTTGTTGAGCTGCAGGAGATCGATAGGCTCAAAGATGAGCCCATGGTCACACATGGAGTAAGCAGCCACATGGGGGTTTGCCAAGACGGTAAGCAGCAGAGCTCTTCTAGTCTGATTCCAGAGTCCTGCCCTTGGCTCTGTGCCATGCTGCCTCCTACGGCAGAAGATAGAAAAGAGAACTAAGTGGAAGGTAGACACTGGACTCTGGGTAGCAGGCGAGAGATCCATGGGGAATGCGGTCCCCATAGGGTCACTGATTTCTTCAAATACTCCAAAGTCTTCCTACATCTGCAGGCTTAAGGTGTATTCACACTGGTAGCTTTCAGGGTACTTAGCAACGTGCCTTGCAGGTAGCAGGTGCAGCAAACACTGGTGATTTGAGAGAGGGATTCTTTAAAACTTTCTGTGGAATTGATCACTCCTAATTGGAAAGCAGAGGCCCACAGGAAGCATGATTCCAGTTTCACCTGGCAGCTCAGGCTCTGGGTGGGTCCCCTGCCTGGCTGGGAGGGGCAGATCCATGGAACCTTCCAAAACCACAGAGTCTTGGCATTCAGCCTTAGTCTTGAACTTGCCAGTACTCAACTCAATGCCTATAGAACATCAGAGAAGCTGGGTCTTGGAAGCAGAGCTAGAGGGATGAAAATTTACTAAAAGGAGACAAACAAAGAGACCCCTCAACCATGATCTGCCCACGGGAAAAATGGTGCACCTGCGTCCTCAACCTCGACCCTGCCTCTTCTCTCAGTTTTAACCTCAGCTGATCTCTCTGGGACTCTCACGGGAAACTGCAGGCAAAACCTTGCCTCATTTGAATCCTGGCTTCCTTTGGCATAATGTCCAAGCACAACTGGAGAAGGAAACAGAATCCCAGGGTGTCTGAGTCAGGTGTTTGCCAATCTGTTTGCCCCTTGCGCTTGCCCAGTTGCTGTAGATCATGGCCAGCCTTCCCCAAAGCATCTGGGAAGCATTCTATAGAGCCTTTGACAAACGCAGACAATGCTGTTTGCCTCATACTGGCTGGCTTTTCTTTTACTCATAATGCACACAGCTCCCCTTTCTTCTCTCCTTTTTCCTGGTCCAAATGGCACTATCCAGTCCCAGGCCCATGGAGCTCAAGGAGGTAGCACTGTTGCCACGCATGGCTGTAAGCTGTTCCGCCACGCAAGCTCCCTGCAAGCTGGCAGCCTCCTGTTGGCTTGATCTGGAAATGGTCCACAAACCAAGGGCAGATGTCATTTTCCCATGCCAGGCTGCCTTTCTCATCACTGGATTTGACAATCCCAGACTACTGTAAAGGGAAGGCTCTCATGAGCCATTTCTAATCTCAGTGTATGTTTCCTTCATCTGTGTGTGTGCACCTGGTGCTTTCTTACATGGTAACAACACCTTGCAGTTAGGAGTTTCATTCTATTATCCTGTTGATTCTTTCCTTCCATCCTCATAATCCCCTGGGAGGGTGGTGGGTGGACCTAGTAACAGATCCTACACTTGCTGAGTGCCTGTTACATAGTGCTTTACATCAATTCCTTCATTCAGTCCTTGAGGCAGGCTACGTTATTTTCTCTGAAAGAAACTGATAGATTCTTCTCCGTGACACTGAAGATTGTTAAGCGGCAAAAGGTTAAAAACGCAGGGGACATTGCCTCTCCCTGTGCCTGCCTGATGGCAGGATGGCGATTCACGAAAACAAAAGATCTTGCTACCTCCCCTTCCTTTCCTGCATACAGACAGAGATGTAAGTTTTGTTCTTACTGGGGACAGCTCTGGGCTCTTACCAGCTCAGAAATGAGGTCAGCAGAGATAGGAGAATATGGGAGCAAACTTAGCCTGGTCTTGTTCTTGTAAGATTTATGGCTCTTCGTTAAAATACTATCTAAGCAAGGCCCCCAAACCACTGCCTTCACAGAAATTTGTTAGAACTGAGGTCCCCCTCCCACATTATGCACACTCGGCAAGTGTCAATAAACTCCTGTTAGTTTTTCTCTTGTTAAGCTGACCTTTGTTTTCAGGACAGCATCTCAACTGAGAATTTATGAGGGTTAAAAAAAGAAATTACATTTTCTTCCCTTCATCTCCATTTCATAGATGAGGAAACTGAGGGTCATAAGGGAAAAGTGCCTAAGATACAGACTCAAATTCAAAATGGTCTGAATTTCAAAATCAAATTCAAAATTCAAATTCTAAGATACAGACTCAAATTCAAAATTCAAGGCCACTTCATGCTACTTCTGGACCCGTCCCATGGAGAAGCCAAAGGCAGAAACCCTCTTCTGTCTACCGTAAGTGAGGGCTCAGCTTTCAGGACTGAGTGGAGAGTTGGTCTGATTTTATCATCAAAGCGAGATGGCAGTGACGAATTTTGATCATTCTAAACGAATGCCAAATTCAACATAGAAAGCAATTACCCACAATTTTTACCTTTCCAGTGTTTTGAAAGACTGGATAATATCCTTTGCATGCCCCCAAAGAAAATATACCTAGATGGAAATAAAGAAAGAAAAGAAAACTTGGTGATACACTCATCATTACGGTTGCAAACTTGAGAAGCTATAAAACTCAAAGAAAAGGTATGAGAAAATGCTGGGACATCAGTGACCTCCTGCTCCATCTTAGGTGGCAGTGCCACTCCCCAGTGGGGACAATGATCCAGGACTACCGTGCAGAAAAATAAAGTGAGGCCTCTTGGTTCAGGAAGAAACGGTGCTGCAATTCATTAAGGATGTTTTCTGTGTCTTCTGTGAGATGCGGTGATTGATTTAGGATGTCTGCTGTGGGACAGGGTACGGAAGTAGTAGCCTGCCTGACATTAATCCTATAACTGGTTTATATCACATGTTAGTTTTCACCCAAGAAATATTCACTGTACAGTTACTGTGTGCCAGTGGCCAGAAAGGAAATGTTGAGAGCTTTAAATGAATAATGAAATTGATTTGGGCTGGTTTTTTATTTCAGTCTATTATATATGCTAACAATCCCCCGGTTATGCAGTCACTAGCAGCAATACAGGGAAGGGATTGAAATCAGGGATTCTATATAGTAACACACCTGTGAAAATCCTGACTTCCTCACTGAATAACCCATGGCCTTGAACAAGTCGGGGAACCTTGCTGAATCTGTTTTCCTGTCTTTGAAATGGGGATGATGGGAACTTACCCTAGAGGGTGTTGTGAGCAATTAAATGAAATGATCCATGTCATTCACTTAGACTAGCACCTGAAGAAGCGTGTATGTTTTCAATAAATATTCTCCACTGTTCACTCACGAATTCACTGACATTGTCTGAGCTCCTCCTATATACCAGGCATTATTTGGGCTTCTAAAATGTTTTGGGCTTTATTTTAGAGATAAACACATATTGAGCACCTACTGCATGCCAAATACCACTAGGCATTTTATAAATTTGTCTCATTTAATCTTTATTTTCTAATTAAGAGTCACAAAAATAAAATCAGACAGTACAAAATAAAATAAATATCCACATATCACCTCTTTCACATTCTTTTACCTAAGATTTACCGTCTTACTCAGGAAAACACACTCAGGGCATTAACTGTCTTGAAACATCCAGTAATAAAAACAGACAGCAGTGACTCCTGTTAAAGCATTCAGCCCAATAATAGAGAAACAGTTAATTAGCAATTATCAATGATTTGAAATTAGACAGCCATTTAATTGATGCTTTTTATAAAAACTACCTACCAACACTGAAACCTTTTTTTAGTGAAAAACTTGTAATAAAAAATTCTACACCCAGAAACTTTGAGAAGAATGTACACTTTAAGTACAAGGAATGGAGGAAATACATAAAAACAATAGTAAATGCTGGTTTCAGTTGATTTGCTTACAGGTGCGTTTTTATTATCTTTTCCATTTTTTCTCAGTGATGTTACATTATATTTTTAAAATAAATGCTTTTTGCTTTTTTTTTAGAATTACCATATGGTCCAGCAATACCACTTCTGGATACACACACACACACACACACACACACACACACACACACACATACATATATATATCTCCAAAAGAAGTGAAAGCAAGTTCTCACAAAGATATTTGTCCACCCATGTTCATAGCAGCATTATTCACAATAGCCAAGAGGTAGAAGCAACTCAAGTGCCCACTGATGGATGAGTGGATGATCAAAATGTAATATAAACCAAAAAGTACCTGAGATAGGTCTCAATCAATTTAGAAGTTTATTTTGCCAAGATTAAGGACACGCACCTGGGAGACATGTCTATGCCTTTCTTTACAGATGATTTTGAGGTCTTCAATATTTTAAAGAGAAAGGAAAAATACTGTGAAACAAGGAAGAAATGTTTTTATAAAGGTGTGGGTAGATAAGAGGCAAATGGTTGCATTCTTTTGAGTCTTTGATCAGCCATTCTCATGTGAAGGGGGTAGAGGAATAGTCGCTTACGCATCCGTCTAGCTCGGTGAAACTGCGTTTCTACTAAGATAAAACAAATGTAGGGCACAAGAAGCCATCAGGTATGCATTTGTCGCAGGTGAGCAGAGGGCTGACTTTGAGCTTTGTCCTTTGTCCTTTTTCCTGTGCCTGTGAAGATCAGCTATCCATTTACATTGTGAGGGTGAAATTTAACACAACTGTTTTAGAGTAAAGATCTTGGATCCCACAAGGAATTTCCTAGTGGACAAATTGTGAGGGAGGTTTGTAGCTTTTTAAAATCTTTAAAATCTGTGTAGCTATCTTATTTAGGAATAGAATGGGAGGCAGGTTTGCCTGATGCAGTTCCCAGCTTGACTTTTCCCTTTGGTTTAGTGATTTTGGGGTCCCAAGATTTATTTTCCTTTCACAGTGGTATAGACATACATGGAATTTCACTCAACCTTAAAAAGGAAGAAAATTCTGATACGTGCTACATCGTGGATGACCCTTGAGAATATTATGCTGTGAGAAATAAGCCAGACGTGAGAAGACCAATACTGTATGATTCAATTTGAATGAGGCATCTAGAATAGTCAAACTCATAAAGACAGAAAGTAGAACAGAGTTTGCCAACAGCCGGGGAAGGGGAGGAAATGGAGAGTTGTTTAGTGGGCTCAGAGTTTCAGTTTTGCAAGATGAAAAAGGCCCGCAGATTGGTTGTACAATAAGTGAATGTAGTTAACATTACTGAACCCTACAGTTAAAATGACTAAGATGGTACATGTTATGTGATTGTCAACCTAAAAAGAAAAGACACTAGAGAAAATTATCTCTAAATATGTTGGATTTCCTTGGAAATAGAAATAGGAATTACAATCCAGAATGCATGGAATGGCAAGCCACCAGTGCATTCGGTGAGGGAAAGGTAAGGAGGAGCTGTTATTAGCAAAGAGAAATTTACATAATTCACTGAGAAACAGAGTTCATTGGTTCTAGAGGCTCAAAGCCAGAGTTGTCATCGGTTCATTGGTGGAGATGCCAGTGCTGGGCAAGAGTTCTTCCAGGAGCATCTTATCTGCTTTACTGCAGTCCTAAAGAATGTCTAGTAATGTCTAGCTTCATCAAAGCAGGAGATACATGAAAGGTTTTTAGAAAGTCTTTGAAACACTTTGTATCTCAGACACATAGGCAGGAGTCACCTCTCCTTGGTGCTTTCCCAGGCCTGTTTTGCCTGGGTGACAAAAGTGATTTCATCCTGGTATCTACAGGTTTTACAGTATTTGCCACAATTTTAAAATAAATACTCTGTTTTTTAGAAGAGCGCCTAATTATTACATATGTGTGTGTGTGTGTGTGTGTGTGTGTATACTGTTTTCCATTCTCCAGTCATCTAATGTAGCAAAAGCACATGGTAAGTGTCCAAAAGGTATAGAATGATTAATTCATTGACTTGCCAGGCCAATAAAATGCCTTAAATTAGGAAGCTAGGATCTCCAACCCACCAACTAAGAGGGATATTTTGAAAATTCATATCTGTCCCGGTCATTCTTCTGCCTAAAGCCTTCAGTGGCTCCCCATTGCCCTCGAGGTGAAACTCAAGCCCCTAGCTGATGGTCAGCCTTGACCAAGAATTTGCTGCGCACCTAGCCCTGTGTTAAGTGCTTTTCATACACCTGTGCCTTTAATCTATACAATGAGCTGATGAAGTAGGTACTGTGATTGTCCCCACCTCGCAGGTAAGACCCATGAGGCCCAGAGAAGTTAAGTAACTTGCCTGAAGTCACAAAGCTGTGGTCAGAGCCGGAGTCATGCAATCTGACCAGAGTGCAAGCTTACAAGCCCTACACCAAACCACGAATCCAGCCTGTGCCCACACATCCTCTCCCTACCCCACTGTGAGGAAAGATTGCACGTCCCAAAGACACCCTCTTCCAGTGGCCTCTGAGCCTCTACCCCTGTGCTCCTCGCTCTCTCACAGATGGTTCTGGGACCTTCCCTGGCAGAAAGCGACCCTCACGCCAAGCTGCCAAAATGCCCTTGTTTGTGTTCCCTCATTGCTCTGGGACACTCTGGTCAAAGCACTGAGCCCAGTGTTGTCACCGTTTGGGGACTGTCTGTCACCTAACTGACACCCTCATGGTGTGTGCCACAGACCATGGCTTTGCACCCTTGTATTCCCCATGCTGAGAACAATGTTCACCCAGTACTTAAAGATGAACTGCATGAAAAATGAATGAATGAACGAATGCAGTTCTTTCTGGTCTCATTAAAGCTTCCCACATTGTCATTGAATCACTGTAAGACTTTGTCTTCATGGGATTTGGCTCCCCTGGAATGAGCAGCCAGTTATCTTTGATCGGCTCTGGCTTCCATAACAAAGGACCACAGACCATCAGCTTCAATAACAGGAATTTCTCTTCTCTGGGTCCTGGGGCTAGACATCCAAGATCAAGGTGTTGGCAGGGTTGGTTCCTTTTGAGGCCTCTCTCTTCGGCTTGTAGGTGGTCAATTTCCTCCAGTGTCTTTACATGGCTGTCCCTCTGTGTGCATCTGTGTCCTTCTCTCCTCTTTAAAGACACTAAGGCCAGGCTCAGTGGCTCACGCTGTAATCCCAATACTTTGGGAGGCCGAGGCAGGTGTGTCACCTGAGGTCAGGAGTTCGAGACCAGCCTGGCCAACATGGTGAAACCTCATCTCTACTAAAAATACAAAAACTAGCTGGGCATGGTGGCAGGTGCCTGTAAGCCAAGTTACTTGGGAGACTGAGGCAGGAGAATTGCTTGAACCCAGGAGATGGAAGTTGCAGTGAGTGGAGATTATGCCATTGCACTGCAGCCTGGGCGACAAGCAAGACTCCGTCTCAAAAAAAGATGAAAAATAAAGACACCAGGCATATTGAATTTGGGCCACCCTAATGATCTTATTTAACCTCAATTTCCTCTAAACGACCCTATCTCCAAATACAGTCACATGCTCAGGGACTGAGAATGAGGATTTCGGCATATGAATTTCATGGGGATACGACTCAGTCACTCAGTCCATAACATAACAGCTTTCAAGTGCAAGGTAGCCCCTCCAAATGAGCCCCTCAGCAAGCTCCCCAGCGATCCCACTGTGCCACCACTGAGTTAAACTGTTTCCAGGCTCACTGGGCATGTTCTGTCTGTTAGCTTCACTGTTCAAGAATGTGTTTGATCTAGAGAAACACTCTAAGGTCATCCGGTGCTATCTGGTAAGTCAGCTGGGGATACAAACTGAAGGCCACTTTAGGTAAAAGATGAAGTTTTAAAAATGGCATCCCTGGTTTTCTAGAGGTAGAAAACTTTCCAAAGAACATTCCCAAAGTGGGAACTCAAAAATATTTCCAGCAATGGCAGGATCACTAGAACAAGTTCATGGTCTTCCAGGGTGACTTGTCAGGAAAAAAATAATCATTGTGTCTCCGCAGTGACTTTGAGCAAGTCATTTGTCTTCTCTGAGCTCCAACTTCTTCCTTAGAAAAGAATGAGGGCAGAGCCTACCATTTGCAACAACATGGGCAAATCTGGAGGACATCATGCTCAGTGAAATAAGGCAGATACAGAAAGAAAAATACTGCATAATCTCACTTATATGTGGTATCTAGAAAAACATTTTTAATCAAATGCATAAAAACAGACAGTAGAAGCTGGGCATGGTGACATGGGCCTGTAGTCCTAGCTACTAGGGAGACTGAGGCAGGAGGATCACTTAAGCTGAATTTACGGCTGCAGTGACCCATGATGGCACCACTGCACTCCACCCTGGGCAACAGAGCAAGACCCTGTCTCTAAAATTAAATTAAATTAATAAATAAAAATAACATAAAGAGTGGAATGGTGGTTGGAGGGGGAAAATTAGAAGATTTTGGTCAAAGGGTACAAAGTTGCAAATATGTAAGATGAATAATTCTAGAGATGTAATGCACAACTTGAAGACTATGGTTAATAATACTGTATTGCATACTGGAAATTTGCTAAGAGAATGGATTTTAGGTGCTCTTACCATATCTAAAAAAAGAAAGGCAACTATGTGAGATGACAGACATAAATATGCTTGACTGTAGTAATCACTTCACTACGGATAGGAATATAGAGGAATCATGTTGTATACCTTAAACATATGCAATAAAAAAGAAAAACAAATGAGGCTGACAATTCAACAATTCAGATCCTGACTCTGATAACATTACCACGGATTTCTGCCAAGGGCGAACACTACCCTGAAGGCCCATCTAACATTCTTTTCAACCATGAGATTTTTCTGACCCTGAGCTATGTATTTAAATCATGTTTATCAAATCCTTACTTCTGAGCCACACCAAGTTTACTGGTGCTACGGGAAAAAATCCTCATACATTTCTAAAAGATTTTAATCCCCAAATGAGAAAACAAAAGTGTTTCCATGACCCAGAGGAGGCACTGCAAGGGCACAAGGTTTCTAGGTAGGAAGAATATTAAATTTTTAAAAATAAATAAAACTGATTTTGGCAATGTTGCATAACTCTATGAACAGACTAAACCATTAAATTGCACATGTTAAATGGGCGAATTATATGCCATGTGAATTCTCTCAATAAAGCTGTTACATACCCAGAAAATAAAATTCCCTCAAGCCTTTACTCTAGACTTTGGCTTGGCAGAATTTCCTGACTGTTCAACATTAGAAGTTCTGCCTCATAGGATCCCTGCAGAAACGGCCATGGGGACACAGACTTTTATTTTGCAATGGAGGCAGCTGAAGAACTAAGCCTCAAAGAAAGGCTTCAGTTCACCTTGGGACTGGCTGAGCAGTCCACAGCTGCTCACACTGGCTCCACTTGCCGCACGTCTTGATGTTACAAGTTTCTACACACCCTGGGAGACACTTCACAGGAATGAGACAACATAAATAAACATCAGTGGTTTACCTGCAACAAAGTGTGCACTGCATGCATGACAGGGAAAACTCCTTCAGTGGCTGATAAACATTCTGAAAATCCAATGAAGTATCCAATTTTAAGGCATCCCAGGATGATGGTAATGACTGCAAACAATGTGATACTACCTAAATGCGGGATGAAAGAGGAAGTGGAAACACACACATTGCATTGATATACATTGATGTCATTTCAAAATAATTTATATTATGTATTAAACCCTTATGTATATGGTCAAATGATTTCTCCCAAGGGTGCCGAGACCATTCAATGGGAAAGGGCAGTCTTTTCAACAAATGTGGTGGGAAAACCGGATATCCACATGCAAATGAATGAAGTTGGACCCTCACCTTACACCATATACAAAAACTCACTCAAAACAGATAAAAGATCTAAAATAAAAGTATAAACCTTATAAAAGAAGACATGGGGGAAAGCTTCATGACATTGGCTTTGGCAATAATTTCTTGGCTGTGACACCAAAAATTCAAGCAACAAAAATTAAAATAAATAAGCTGAACTACATGAAAATGAAAAATTTTGGCCGGGCGCGGTGGCTCAAGCCTGTAATCCCAGCACTTTGGGAGGCCGAGACGGGCGGATCATGAGGTCAGGAGATCGAGACCATCCTGGCTAACCCGGTGAAACTCCGTCTCTACTAAAAAATACAAAAAACTAGCCGGGCGAGGTGGCGGGCGCCTGTAGTCCCAGCTACTCGGGAGGCTGAGGCAGGAGAATGGCGTAAACCCAGGAGGCGGAGCTTGCAGTGAGCTGAGATCCGGCCACTGCACTCCAGCCTGGGCGACAGAGCGAGACTCCGTCTCAAAAAAAAAATAAAATAAAATAAAATAAAAAATGAAAATGAAAAATTTTTGCATATCACAGGACGCTACCAACGAAGTGGAAAGACAACCCACAGAACTGGAGAAAACATTAGCAAATTATGTATCTAATAAGTCATTAATATCCACAATATACAGATTTGTTTACATTAAATACCTTGTATAATGAAATCGTACAGTACTGTCCTTTTGTGGTTGAGTTTATTTTACTTAGCATAATGTCCTCATGGCTCATCCATACTGTATCATGTGTCGGAATTTCCTTCCTTTTTAAACCAAATAATACTTTGTTGTATGTCTATACCTCATTGTGTTTATCCGTCCATCTGTGGATGGATGCTGGGTCGCTTCCACCTTTTGGAGACTGAAAATAATGCTGCTATGAGGGAATTTATAGAGAATTCTTATAGATCAACAACAGTGGGCTGGGCACAGTGGCTCACACCTGTAATCCCAGCACTTTGGGAGGCCTAGGAGGGTGAATAACTTGAGATCAGAAGCTGGAGACCAGCCTGGCCAACATGGTGAAACCCGTCTCTACTAATAATACAAAAATTAGCCGGGTATGGTGGTGCATGCCTATAATCCCAGTTGCTTGGGAGGCTGAGGCAGGAGAATCCATTGAACCTGGGAGGCAGAGGTTGCAGCGAACCGAGATCACGCCATTGCACTCCAGCCTGGGCAATAAGAGCGAAACTCCGTCTCCAAAAATCAATCAATCAGCAATGACGAAAGCCAATTTAAAAATTGGCAAAGGACTTGAATAAACATATCTCCGAAGAAGACATAAAGATGGCCAGCAAGTACATGAAAAGATGCCCACCATCACTAATTATTAGAGAGATGCAAATCAAAACTACGAAAATACCACCACACTATCAGGATGGCTACTATCAAAAAAAAAAAAAAAAAAAAGAAGAAGAAGAAAATGATAGAAAATAACAAGCATTGGTGAGGATATAGAGAAATAGTGCTCTGTTGGTGGGAATGTAAAGTGGCATAGCTACTCTAGAAAACAGTAGGGAGGGCCTTCAAAAAATTCAAAACACTATTACGGCATGATCTGGCATTTCCACTTCTGAGTATATACCCAAAAGAATTGAAAGCAGGGACCCGAGGGAATATCTGTATCTCCTGTTCATAGCAGCATTATTTTCAGTACCCAAAAAGTGGAAGCGACCCAGCATCCATCCACAGATGGACGGATAAACACAATGAGGTATAGACATACAACAAAGCATTATTCAGCTTAAACAGGAAGGAAATTCTGACACACGATACAGTACAGATGAGCCATGAGGACATTATGCTAAGTAAAATAAACTCAACCACAAAAGGACAATACTGTAGGATTTCATTATATGAGGTATCAAATGTAAGCAAATTCATAGACAGAAGTAGAATGGTGGTTGCCAGGTGCTGGAGGGAGGGAAGAATGAGGAGTTAGTGTTTAATGAGGACAGAGTTTCGGTTTTGCAAGATGAAAAACTTCTGGAGGTTGGTTGCACAGCAGCATATATGTACTTAACACCACTGAGCTGTACACTTAAAAACTGGTAAGTTCGTAAATCTTATATATATAAATGCATGTTTTACCATGATTAAAAATGTTAATAAAATAAATTCTAGCCCAGGCATGGTGGCTCATGCCTGTAATCCCAGCACTTTGGGAGGCCATGGCGGGAGGATCACTTGAGGCCAAGAGCCTAAGCAACTCCATCTCTACCCAAAAATAACATAAAAATTATTTCTAAATAAATAAATAAATTCTACTGTTGAGTTGCGAAGGTAAAACTAGAAGGCAGGTGTTGTGTCCTGTTCATCACTGTACCTACCCCATAGCCCAGAGTCTGACAAATGATATACAATCAACGAAGCCTGGTCCAATCAACAGAAGGCTTCTAGAAGCTTTTTCAAAAAGGAGCAATCTAAGAACGTCACTGTTCTACTCAAAAATCTACTCTAATCCTAAAATCCTGTTCTCTGAAGAGTAAGAGTGCAGCTGGCCAGGTGCAGTGGCTCACACCTATAATCCCAGCACTTTGGGAGGCCCAGGTGGGTGGATCACCTGAGGTCAGGAGTTCGAGACCAGCCTGCCCAGCATGGAGAAACCCCGTCTCTACTAAAAAATACAAAATTAGCAGGCATGGTGGCACATGCCTGTAATCCAGCTACACAGGAGGCTGAGGCAGGAGAATCACTTGAACCCGGGAGGTGGAGGTTGCAGTGAGCCAAGATCACGTGATTGCACTCCAGCCAGGGCAACAAGAGTGAAACTCTGTCTCAAAAATATATATATATAAATAAGAAATTAGAGTGCAGAGTGTGCAGGTCATATAGGTATACAGTAATTCTCTGAACTATCTTTGCCACTTTTCAATAAATCTAAAGTTTTTCTAAAATAGAACGTTTATTTATTTATTTATTTGAGACAGGGTCTTGCTCTGTCACCCAGGCTGGAGTGCAGTGGCATGATCTTGGCTCATTGCAACCTCTACCTCCTGGGTTCAAGTGATTCTTGTGCCTCAACCTCCTAAGTACCTGGGATTACAGGCGTGCACCACAATGCCCAGCTAATTTTTTGTATTTTTAGTAGAGACAGGTTTTTGCTATGTTGGCCAGGCTGGTCTTAAACTCCTGGCCTCAAGAGGTCCGCCTGCCTCAGCCTCCCAAAGTGCTGGGATTACAGGCATGAATCACTGAGCCCAGCTGAAAGCATATCAAAAAAAAAAAAAAAAAAAAAAAAAAGATGAGTAAGGGCTCTAGAGTAGTAGCGGAGGAAGGGCCTGTGCTAGATGTACTGAAGAAAGGAAGCAATCTTTGATAAGATAATGAGCATGGTTTTGCCCAAAATATAAAAACAAACTAATAAAAAATATGCATATAAAAAAGACTGGAAAGGAATATACAAAATACATTAAAAAGACACTTGGTGACAAATGAAGAAATTAGTGAGAAAAAGGCCGTGATTGTGAGCGCTTGATCAAGTCAGAGATCCTCATCTCTCTTCTGGGCTAGTATTGACCGCCATTTACACATTTGCTCCCACCAACAGGAGGAAACTGGATCATGTAGGACGTGCATTAAGGCACTGAGCAGAGAGGAGGGCATGAGCCATAACATTGGGCTATAACATTACAGCTCCAGCCTGAGAAGCCTCCTGAAAAGTAATGCAATCGCCTGGCACTTTTCCACTGCTCAAAGCCTTATAGAAACAACTCTAACTCACTTTTTTTTTTAATCCTAGAAATGCCCCAATGAAATCAGAAACTTTGTAAGAGTGGAGATTCGATCCCAGTGCTTTCAAATGTTTTGACAAATACGTGGTTGGTTTTAATTACAAAAAAACATAGCAAGATGAGGCGAGGCAGCGTGGTTGAGTGGCAAGAGCACAGGCCTGAAACTATAGGAACCTGGACACTCACAGAACACGTGAGTCACTTCCTGCTCCCAGCCTCAGGATCCCATACAGAAAATGAGGATGGTCTACAGCAGTGGCTCTCAAACTGGAGCCTGCATCAGAATCATCTGGAGGGCTTGTTAAACACAAATTTCTGGGCTCTGCCTCCAGAGTTTCTGATTCAGTAGGTCTGGGCGGGGCCCCCAAAATTTGCATCTCTAACAAGTTTTCAAATGGGGCTGCCACTGTTAATCTAGGCCCCACTTTGAAAACTACTGGTCTAAACCATCTCTGTGGTTGACATGTCAAGGGTTCAGTAATAAACATTTACATATTTTCTTATACTCTTTAAGTCCTCCCTTTCTTCCGGTGTTCATCCATTCATCCATGGATTCATTCACCCAGTTATTTATACAACAAATATCTTGGGGACTCCTACTATGCATGAGACATTGTGCGAAGGGCTCAAAGACAGACATACGAGATTGCTATAGAAACAAAAATATACAAGTATAATATTGCATAAGTTGGGGTGTGCACGAAATATCAGAGAGATGAGCTGGCAACAGACTTTTTCTGTGCAGCCTGGGAAACCAGAAGACAATGGAAGAATCTGCCGCAAGGAAAGGACTGCACCTCAGAAACCTTATTCCCAGCTAAGATGTCGCCCACGTGTCAGGGCAAAAGGCAGAACGATGTTTGAAGATATACAAAATGTTATTTTTTCCACAAGTATTTATTGAGCAGCAACCATGGGCCAGGCATTGTCCCAGGCACTGAAGAGATAAAGGTCAATAAAACAGAGTATCTGCCTTGAGGAGTTTCACATCTAGTGGGGAAGGCAAAAAATAAACCAGTAAATAGTAGACATATAAGGAATGTCAGAAAGTGCTAAATGCATGAAGAAAAGTAAAGCAGAAAAGGGGACTGAGGTTGAAGGTACATGGACAGGAAAGGAGGTGACTGTTGAACAGAGAACAGAGGGTGAGAGAAAACTGTCATGCACATAACTCGTCTGACAAAGGACTTTAACCAAACAGCTTGGAACTGGAAGAGAGTCCCCAAAAGAGGGGAAGATGAAAAGGAGAGCAAATTACAGTGACCAATCAACTTTGTAGAAGGCTGGAGGCATAAAGGATGGAGAGACAGATAGAGATAGATAATTAGATTAATAGGAGAGAAAAGAAGAAAAGAACTTAAATTCAAATGGATAAACTGCCTGAGATGTGTAATTTACATGCCCTATAAAGACTTGTCATACAGAATAGACATTTTGAGGCGAAATTCTATTAATCATCTCTACAAAACCCCTAAGTTCGGCCGAGTGCAGTGGTTCACACCTGTAATCCCAGTACTTTGGGAGGCCGAGGCAGACGGATCATCTGAGGTCAGGAGTTCGAGACCAGCCTGTACAACATGCTGAAACCCCGTCTTTACTAAAAATACAAAAATTAGTCGGGTGTGGTGGCAAGCACCTGTAGTCCCAGCTACTCAGGAGGCTGAGGCAGGATAATCAATTGAACACGGAAGGCAGAGGTTGCAGTGAACCAAGATTGTGCCATTGCACTCCAGCATGGGTGACAGAGAGAGACTCTGTCTCAAAAAAAAAAAAAAAAAAAAAAAAAAAACCGCCAAAAACAACAAAAACAACAAAACCTAAGTTGGAGAAGGACTGGATACGGAACAAAGAAAAACCTTTGAAAGCCTTCATGGTAAATAAACAGAAAGGGAGAGGGAGGAAGGGAAAGGAATAGGGAGGTAAACGCACGCTAAAGGTCCCATCCCATGAGATAGAAAGGATGTGGGAGCAGCAAGCATCTTGGACTGGCACACAGTGTGGCTCGCTGAGGGAAATATTCAATGTTTTGTTTTCAAATAAGAATGAAGTAATAGGCAGCTGGGCGCGGTGGCTCATACTTATAATCCCAGCGCTTTGGGAGGCCAAGATGGGCGGAACACTTGAGGTCAGGAGTTCGAGACCAGCCTGGCCAACATGGTGAAACCCCGTCTCAACCAAAAACTTATCCCAGTGTGGTGATGGGCACCTGTAGCCCCAGCTACTCAGGAGGCTGAGGCAGGAGAATCACTTGAACCTGGGAGGTGGAGGTTGCAGTGAGCTGAGATCATGCCACTGCACTTCAGCCTGGGCGACAAAGCAAGACTCTGTCTCAAAAAAAAAAAAAAAAAAAAAGAATGAAGTAATATGCATCTGATTATGAGAGTAAGGAAAGGAAAAAAATGGCCATTAATGGAATTAAAAAATCACAATAAATATTTCAAATGCTCAAAAAAGACAAAAATGTGGAAAAGGAAAAGGAAGAATTCGGAATGTAAAATATATCATAAACATCGTAAAGAAAAATGGAAACAAAAAAGTCAAATATATAAATTATTACTGTAAATTAGAATGATCTAAATCCTCCCACTAGGTAGTAAGCAACAATAGGAAGATTGAATTAAAAACAAAACCTAGTTACATGATCTTTACACAAATCACAGTTTTAACAAAGTAATAAAGGTTTAAAATAAAGTAGTGGACAAAGAGGAATCAGATAATGCGAACAAAAAGAAAGTCAGAATGGCAATATTAATATCAGACCATACAGAATTTAAACTTAATGTAGTAAGTAGGATAAAGAATCCCTCCTCCTTTGTCACTACATATGATAAAAGACAGACTGTATGAGGAAGATATAACAGCCACACGTGTGCCCAAATAAAACAGTTTTTGCTTTATATATACACATATATGTATAAATATATATAAATATAAATAAATATATATATTATACATATATATTATATATATATTTTAGATGGAGTTTCGCTCTTCTGGGCCAGGCTGGAGTGCAATGGTCCAAGCTCTGCCCACTGCAACCTCCGCCTTCCAGATTTAAGGGATTGTCCTGCCTCAGCCTCCCTGCTTTATATATTTAACTGCTGGTAATAAAAAAAAAGAATGGAAAATTTCAGAACTAGATAGATCAAGTAGACAAAATATAAGACATAGAAGAATTGAATCATACAATCAATGAACTTGTTTTTATATGTATATAAAATCTTGCATACCTCAAAACAGAGTATACAATGTTGGATGTACATGGAATATTGACAAAAATCATGCTCTAAAAGACAGTAGAACATAGAGTGGCAGAGGCCAGCTGCCCAATTCCTACCACTTATTAGCTGATGACCTTGGGCAATTATGTAACTTACCTTTGCCTCAGTGTCCCCATCTCTAAGATGTAATGACAGTAATAACACCTATCTCATAGGGGTGCTGAGGAGATTAAGTGAGTCATTACATGGAAGTCGCCTAGAACAGTGTTCCTTACCTAGAAAGTTCTATAAGCAGGATGTTATTGTCATCACTCAATTGCCAAGAAAAAGTCGATGCATTAGAATCAATTAGAAAGTTTACCAGCTACAATACTTGAGAATAATCCAAAGACTACCTAGGGTACCCATCTAGTGATGGCAAAGGGACCCCCCTCCTCTTTGGTAGGCACCCAAATCCCTCCTAGGAGGCTAGAATCTTGAACCCCCCTCTTAGAGGTGGAAAGTCTCACAGAGTTAGTCTACATTCTATCTCATGCAAGAATGCTTTCCAATGCATCATGACTGGCAGCCATCTGACCTCTACTTGGACAAACCCAGGGCTGGGAGGCTCAACATCTCTCAAAGCGCACTCTTCCATCACCAGCTGGTACTTACTTTATTTATTTTTTATTTTATTTTATTTCATTTTATTGAGATGGAGTCTTACTCTGTTCCCCAGACTGGAGTGCAGTGGCATAATCTCAGCTCACTGCAAACTCTGCCTCCTGGGTTCAAGCAATTCTCCTGCCTCAGCCTCCTGAGTAGTTGGGATTACAGGCACCCCACCACGCCCAGCTAATTTTTATATTTTTAGTAGAGACAGGGTTTCACCATGTTGGCCAGGCTGGTCTCAAACTCCTGACCTCAGGTGATCTGCCCACTTCAGCATCCCAAAGTGCTGGGATTACAGGCGTGAGCCACCGCGCCTGGCCTGGTGCTTACTTTAGAATGCTTTCCTTTATATTGAAGTGCAGTTCACTTCCCAGAACCATCATCCTCTTCCCTGGAGCTTCTATCATCATTCACTTATGCATTCACGCATCTAGTCATCCATCCATCCATCCATCCATCCATCCACTCATTCATTCATTCATTCCATTATTCAGTAGATATGAATTGGTATTTACTACATGTTAAGCACCATGCCAGGAGCTCAGGATACAATGGTAAGCACATTCAGACAGGGTCTCTGTCTTTAGGGGCTCAGTCCAGCTACCCCAACAGTCACTGAATAATACAATCTCCTGCTTGATTAGTGCTAGAAAGAAAATGAAGAGTGCTATGAGACCATACAACCTGGGAGCTGCCCCTGGTCTGAAACTATCTGGAGAGGCTTCCCCGAGGAAATGACTCTTATTTGCTGAAAGACAGAGGATGGCCTGGAGCTGACAGGTGCAAGGCAGCAGCACTATCTACTCTGTGACCTCCTCATCCTTCTCTCTTCTAGACTGACCCTCCTTTGGTTCCTCCTGCCACCACTCTTTCCAGGGGCCTGTAAATGCTCAAGTAGGATGATACCCTCCACGCACAGTCTGAATGAAAGCCAAGCTTGCATCTGATTTTTTGGCAGCAACGTTCTCTTGTTTGTGTTGAAATTGTGACACTATGTCTATATTTTCCATTGGACCAGAAATTTCATCTAAGAAAATAAATATGTAAGAAAATGCATGCAGTTAAGCAAGACTCTCATAGTGGCCCCAGAATGGATCTTGGGGATCACTCCTCTTTTTCCTGAGGGATTTGCCCTCTGCCAATTGATCTAAGATTGTCACCAGCACCAGGGCAGAGCTGAGTTCCTGGGTCAAACCTGTCTTTCCAGCTAGAATTCCAGAGGAAACCCTAGTCCCTGTTGGAGTGCTTCCTTTTGGCACCAGGGCCTCCCGACACTAATAATTAGCTTCTTGCTTCTTTGATGAACCCACAGGAATGGCCAGGTCTTTGCAAACTGCTTCTCTCAACATCCCTCAGCTCCTCCCAGAAAGGCTGGGATTCTTATCTTACTGATGAGGAAAGCGGGACTCAGAAAGGTGAAGGTGATAGAGCTGAGACCTCAAGTTAAGCCTTCCAGAGCCAACACCATTTCCGTGATACACACACCTCACTTGAATTACATTATTATGAGGAAACTCCCTGAATGTCTAAATAGCCACCATCTACTGAACACCTATCACGTGCTCTCTCTACCTCGCCCATTTATTCCCTCTCTACTTAGTGTCCCAAAGACACCTCAAACGTAGCATGTCCAGAAGAGAAATGTAACATGTCATTGGTTTTGTGTCCCACCCTGCTCTTCCCTTTGGCTTCCCAATCTTGGGAAATGGTGCAACCGTTCACCCATAGACTCAGGCGCCAATGCTCGGAGTCAACCTGGACGGAGGCAGAGAAAGAGAAAGAACAAGAAAACATGGATGGATGGATGGATGGATGATGCATAAATGAATTATGATAGAAGCTCCAGGGAAGAGGATGATGGTTCTGGGAAGTTAACTGCACTTCAATATAAAGAAAAGCATTCCTTGGATAAGCACAGACTGACAAGAAGAAGAAGGAGAAGGAGAAGGAGAAGGAGAACATTCTAAATGTACCAGGCCAGGTGTGGTGGCTCACGTCTGTAATCCCAGCACTTTGGGAGACTAAGGCAGGTGGATAACCTGAGCTCAGGAGTTCGAGACCAACCTGGCCAACATGGTGTAACACTGTCTCTACTAAAAAATAACAAAAATTAGCTGAGTGCGGTGGTGTGTGCACCTGTAGTCCCAGTTACTCAGGAGGCTGAGGCAGGAGAATCACTTGAACCCTGGAGGTGGAGGTTGCAGTGAGCCATGATCGAGCCACTGCACTCCAGCCTGGGCAACAGAGTGAGATTCCATCAAAAAAAAAAACAAAACAAAAACAAAAAACAACAAACAAACAAACAAAAAAACAGCAGGGGAGAGAGGAAGAGAAGAAGGAAGAGAAAGAAAAGAGAGAGAGAGGGAAGAGGGATGGTGGAGAGGATAGAGGAAGGAAGAGAGGAAGAAAGGATGAAGGAGGAGAAGAGAGAAAGAAAATGAGGAAAAAAAGAAGGAAAGGTAGGCCGGGCATGGTGGCTCACACCTGTAATCCCAGAACCTTGAGAGGCCGAGGCAGGCAGATCATGAGGTCAGGAGTTCGAGACCAGCTTGGCCAACATGATGAAACCCCATCTCTTCTAAAAATACAAAAAATAGCTGGGCATGGTGGCAGGTGCCTATAATCCCAGCTATTCGGGAGGCTGAGGCAGGAGAATCGTTTGAACCCAGGAGATGGATGTTG
This sequence comes from Macaca nemestrina, assembly GCF_043159975.1. Classification (NCBI taxonomy): domain Eukaryota; kingdom Metazoa; phylum Chordata; class Mammalia; order Primates; family Cercopithecidae; genus Macaca; species Macaca nemestrina. The sequence goes on from NC_092127.1 coordinate 187,823,615, forward strand.
CAGTGAGCCAAGATTGTACCATTGCACTCTAGCCTGGGAGACAGGGCAAGACTCCATCTTAAAAAGAAGAAGAAGAAAAGAAAAGAAAAGAAAAGAAAAGAAAAGAAAAAAAGAAGGAAAGTGAGAGAGGAAGGAAGGGGAAGAAATAGGGAGGGAGGGAGGAGGAAGAAAGGAAAGGAGAAGGAGGGAAGGAAGAAGGGAGAAAAAAGGATGGAGGAGAAAAAGAAGTGAGGAACAGAAAAGGGGGCTTTGACTGCAGGAAAGCACAGGTAAAGGCTCATGTGTATAATCCTTTTTAGCCTGTGTAAGTCAATACCCTAAAACAACACTTTGTGCCTTGTTTTAAATAGTACCAGATTCACTGTCATTCACAGAGTCACAAAACCATGAACTTCCCTAAAACAACCATTTTCAGAACAGGAATTTGGGCCAGCCTGCAATGGTATCAAATTTTCCCAAAAGCAAGATACTAGATCCAGTCCCTGAGCCTAAGAAGCCTAAAATCTCATCTGGATGATAAGGTTCATATCCAATAGTCATAATACAAGGCAGAAATGGACAAAGACCAAAAGACCTTTACAGAAGGAAGGTCATGGTGGCCCATGGAAGTGAGGAGTAATTCCTGCCAGGCATTTGGAAAGAAGGTGGCATCTGGCCAGGACCTTTGAAAGAAATGTGGAAAGGAGGCCTACTGTGTGCTGGGCAGCCACCTCGTCAGTCACTGGATCCTATCCAGTGCGGGGTCCCTGTTCTACAGATGCTGAACCCAGGATTCAGGGTAAGGGAGGCAATCAAGTAACTTGCCCAAGCTCATGCATGCAAGGAACACGGAAGCCCCACTCTAATGGAGATTTAAATTCAGGTCTAATATGAGAATCCAAGTGGCCATGTGTGATGTGTCTGGACCACATGGTGTGAAATGCACTCAGCCTCTCCCAGGAAGGTTACTCAGACAGAGGCTTTCTTCACAAGCATGCTCCCCATGACCTCCTCCCTTTCACCTGCACCACATCTGTCTCCCATTCAAGACTGTCAGCACCAGCCAGGCACAGTGGCTCATGCCTGTAATCCCAGCATTTTGGGAGGCCAAGGCAGGAGGATCCCTTGAGGTCAGGAGTTTGAGACCAGAAGACAACACAACGAGTCCCTATCTATATAAAATAAAACAAAACTTAGCCGGGCAAGGCCATGTGTGCCTACAGTTCCAGCTATTCAGGAGGCTGAAGTGGGAGGATTGTTTGAGCCCAGGAAGAAGAGGCTGTAGTGAGCTGTGATTGTGCCACTGCACTCCAGCCTGGGAAATAGAGCAACATTGTCTCAAAAAAAAAAAAAAAAAAAAAAAAAAAAAAAAAAAAAAATGGCAGCCCCTTGAGGAAGGGAGAGTTCCTATCTTGACAATTTCAGTCAATACCTGTGAATACCAGCAGGAGCCTCTATCCCTCTCTGCCCCACTCTGCATCCACGCATTCATTACTTCATTCATCCCCCCCTCATTTTCTCAACACCCACTTCGTGCCAGGCCCTGAGGTGGCTCTAGGACCGAGAGACAGGGATCACAGAGCTCCCCAGTGGAGTGGAGGATACAGACATGTCGACAAGAACACTGGGGCCCAGTGCGGGCTGGGGGCGTGTGGTCAGACCTGCAAAGCGGGGAGGAGAAGAGGGTCGAAGAAGCTTCGCGGGAAGAATGGGGTGAGGCCTGAACCCTGTCTCGGAAAGCAGGGAGGCAGGCGGGAGAGTGTAAAAGACATTCCTGGAGGAGGGAACCGAAGGTGCCAAGTGTGCAGAGGCAGAGATCATGCGAAGGAAGAAGAAAGTCAGCGAGAATGACCCCAGGACAGGATGAGAACAAAGGAGGGGATCAAAGGAAACGGGCCCTCGGGGGTCGGATGCTAGAAGGCCCTGAGTGCCAGGAGAGGGAGTGTGGCCTCCATCATGGGGTCAGTAGGGCCACTGCATGGCTTTAAGCCAGGGAAGGACTGGAGAGATTTCTGTAACTGTAGCTGTAATGATGGAAGCGTCTGGGAGAGAGAGAGGAAAGAAGGGCAGAAGGGAAAGCAAGGAAAGATGCACAGAGACCAAGGCAGAAAAGGTTGAAGGGAAGACGGCAGCGGTGGGAAATGCGCAGAGCCGCCTCAGGATGCAGCCAGCGGGCGAGGAGGCTGAGACCCGCTCGCCCGGTGCCTGGACTCACCGCGCAGCCAGCCGGCGCCGGCGTGCGTGTCCTTGAGGCGGAAGAGGCGGCGGTGCGCGGAGCTGCGGCCCACGTACCACAGCATCCACAGCAGCTGCAGCAGCATGAGCGCCGTCAGGAAGCACAGCAGGTCGCTCTTGCCCACGCCCGCGGCGTGCACCGCCCAGGCCAGCAGCAGCAGCAGCCCCGCCACGAACACGATCAGCCCATACTGGCTGCTCAGCGTCTCGGCCAGCTTCTGTGGGACGCTGGCACGCATACCGCCCCGCCGGGGGACCGGGGACTCCGGGCACCTCGGGGCCGAGGGGGAGGGAGGCGGGCAGGCCGCGGGCCCCGACGACCCCACGACCGAGGTGCTCGCAGCTGCCCGTGGCGAGGCGGGCGACCCCAGGCCCTCGAGCATCTTGGAGACACCCGCGCCAAGTCTGGTCCCGGGGGTGGCTGCCGTCGGGCTCCGCCTGCGTTCCTGGCTCCTGTCCTTGCCCCGACGCCTCTGCCAACCAGCACCCCCCTTTTCACCTCCCCTCCTGTTCCTACCCCACGCCTCTGCCAACCTGCTCCCTCTCCTGTCACCTCCCGACGCTCTCCCTCGCCTCTTCTGCCCCTTCGTCCTCCGTCAAGGTACCACCCTGTCCACTTACCCAGCGCCCCACCCCGCTGACCCAGGATTCTACGAGCTCCCCTGCCCACTGCCTCTCACTGGGCAACGCCCCGAGCAACCCCCTGCCCGCTCCGGGACCCACGCGGACAGCTCCCCGCTCCTGATTCCTGGGACACAGGCCAGCGCTGCCGCGACGCTTGCGCGTCCTCCCGCACCTCCCCCCGCGCGCCCGGCCCCTGCCCGCGGTCTGCAGCCCTCACCCCTGCGCCGACCCCCGCCCACCTTGCCCCTGTCCGGGCGCCCCGGAAACGCTGGGTGACAAGAGGTGCCTCCCGGGGTCGCGGGGTTGTGGGGCTGGGGAGAGGGGGTCTCCTGGAGCCAGCCCGAGGGGGTGTGCGCGGGGGTGGGGGTGGCTGTTGCCAAGTGGGGTGCCCGGGGCTCCACAGGGGCGTGCGATGCTCTGGGCCTTCCCCGAGGGTCTCCGTTGGGGAACCCAGAGGTCCAGGTGATCCTGCCTGGGTCCGTGTCCGAACGTCCTTCGGTCTGTCCTCGTCCCTGCGTATTTCTGTATTGTCTTCTCTGTGCGGGTCACTCTAGCGTGGGTGTGTCTGGTTAGGGGTGGAGGAACGCCCGTCACTAGGTCTCTGAATTGGGGGAGGGGCCGCCTTCTGTGGGTTTTTCTGTTTGTCCGTCTGGTGTGCCTGTGTGTTGGCTGCGAGATGCCCCCAAGCGGAGTAAGACCTGAGCCACTTTCTAAGAAGAGACCATCCCGTACCCTCTCCCAAAGGAGCGGCAGCCATTCTGGACCAAGAGGAGCTGGAATGGGGGACGCCCCGGGGTCTGCCCTGGGGCTACCCGCGTCCAAGCCTCTCCACCAGCCCCTTCCAAAGCCCCGGTGCCCGCCTGGCACCCGCCTGCTCCCGGAAGGGGACTGCGTCCGCCAGGGCTCCCCGCTGGGGTGCCGCTAAGTGGAGGTCTGGGAAGTTTCTGCAGAAGAGCATCCTACGGGTCGGGCGTGGCTGACAGGAGGCGCCGGACCCCAGCCGCAGGTTGGAGAGGGGAGTTGGCAGCCGGGCGAGGGCGAGTCCACATCCCACCGTGCAGCAGCCCAGGGCTGGGCCCCGGAAGACAACCCTTTCCCTCTTGGTTTAAGGCTCTTGACGTCTTGAAATTCTTAATTTTTGAACAAGAGGGCCCATATTTTTGTTTTGCGCTGAGCGCAGCAAATTGCAATAGCAGGTCCTGACTAGTAAAGGAGGGGCGGGTAGCCCTGGGCCGGCAAGGAGTCAACCTGGGGGACCTTGCCTTGCCACCATCATCCTTCCAATTCATGCGTTCATTCATTTGATCAACACATATTTATGTGTTGACTTATGAATCATTTGCTGGTCTCTGTTCTAGGCGCTGGGGTTTCAGCTATGAAAGGCTCTGCTCAGGTGGAGCTGATGTTCAGGCAGAGAAACAGCAATAGACAAACAGCTAATGAGCCCTCACTGGGAAGCTGGGGAGCATGACCTGTGAGAATTAGCCCTCAACTTCTAGGAGACTGGGGGTGGAGACACAGTAAGCAGCACAGCACCCTTAAGCAGGGCTAGAAGAGAGGCCTGGGAGGAACCCAGGTCTGCAGGAAGGCTGAGAGGTTCAGGAAGGAGGCAACACCTGCACAGTCTTCTTTCTTTCTTTATTTTATTTTTAATAGAGACAGGGTCTCCCTATGTCTCCCAGGCTGGAATGAAGTGGTGTGATTATAGCTTACTACAGCCTGGAACTCTGGGGCTCAAGTACTCCTCCCACCTCAACCTTCCCAATAACTAAGACTACAGGTGTGTGCTACCACGCCTGGCTCTTTTTTTGTGTTTGTTAGTTTGTTTGTTGTTTTTTGTAGAGACAGCGGTCCCGCTATGTTGTGCAGGTTGATCTCAAATTCCTGGGCTCAAGCCATCCTCCCACCTCAGCCTCCCAAAGCTTTGGGATTACAGGCTCAAGCTACTGCGTCAGGCCTCCTGTACATTCTTTAGGCTTAGGAGTGGATGGCCAGGCGGAAGGGAGCAGGGTCTGGAAAGGCAGTCCAGGAAGAGGATCCAGCAAACCTACTAGGAACCCTCCACATTCTCCCCTCCTCTTCCTAGCAATGGATGCCGACAACAACAGCTAGAGCAACCTGGGGCCCTGAGCTGAAGGTGGAAGAGGCAGTCTGCCTGTCTCCCCAGTGACCGGTGAGGCAGCTTCCTCTCCCGAAGCTGGACCTTACACAAGTGAGAAATAAACTTCCATTGTGCTAAGCCACCACAAGTCTGAAATGTTCCAGTAGCTAGCAGTACCTTAACCCGCTGCGTACAAAGATAAATAGCACTCAGTCACCATCTGAAAAATCAGGTGGAATGCCTGTCTCTGGGCTATCTGCATTTTTATTTTTATTTATTTTTTATTTTTTATTTTTATTTTTTTTTGAGATGGAATCTCACTGTGTCACCCAGGCTGGAGTGCAGTGGCACAATCTTGGCTCACTGCAACCTCTGCCTTCCAAGTTCAAGCGATTCTCCTGCCTCAGCCTCCTGAGCATCTGGGATTACAGGCATCTGCCACCATGCCCGGCTAATTTATGTATTTTTAGTACACCATGCTGGCTAGGCTGGTCTCAACTCCTGACCTTGTGATCCACCTGCCTTGGCCTCCCAAAGTTCTGGGTTTACAGGCGTGAGCCACGGTGCCTGGCCTGCATTTTTTTTTTTTTAAGAAGCAATGAAATGAAAGTTTCTGGAGGCTAAAGTCAGCCCTCTTTATTGTAATCTCAAGACAATGTTAAAACTAACTGAGACCCTGTAATCCTAGCACTTTGGGAGGTCGAGACAGATCACTTGAGGTCAGGAGTTCGAGACTAGCCTGGCCAACATGGTGAAACCCCGTCTCTACTAAAAATACAAAAATTAGCCAGTGTGGTGGTGCGTGCCTGTAATCCCAGCTACTTGGGAGGCTGAGGCAGGAGAATCGCTTGAACCCAGGAGGAAGAGGTTGCAGTGAGCCAAGATTGTGCCACTGGACTACAGCCTGGATGACAGAGTGAGACTCCATCTCAATAAATAAATAAATAAATAAATAAATAAATAAATAAATAAATCAGAGATTTACCCACACTGTGTTCTGCCTTCCACCAGTGAGATTTTTTTTTCAAAAATCTGAGCCACACGGGGCCCCCAATTTCTTATGACTGACCCCTGCTCTGTGGTGGGCAGATACAAGGGGTCAGAAATGATGCTGGTGGCACCCAGGCCTTCTGTTTTCACCACATTTGGCACATCTTACCCCTGCTCACACTGTGTCCTGAGAACTGTGTGGCATGGCTCAATCAGTGTAAAAGCTTGAAACGTTCTGACCAGGCAGCTGCCTCCCAATGATGATTCAGTACCACGCAGATGGACAGGCAGACATGCTGCCCTCAGACATAGGCTCCCTTCTTTTTTTAATTTTTTTAAATACTTTAAGTTCTAGGGTACATGTGCACAACGTGCAGGTTTGTTACGTATGTATACATGTGCCATGTTGGTGTGCTGCACCCAGTAACTCATCATCTACATTAGGTATTTCTCTTAATGCCATCCCTCCCCTGTCCCCCTACCCCACAAGAGGCCCCAGTGCATGATATTCCCCACCCTGTGTCCAAGTTGTTCTCATTGTTCAATTCCCACCTATGAGTGAGAACATGCGGTGTTTGGTTTTCTGTCCTTGTGATAGTTTGCTCAGAATGATGGTTTCCAGCTTCATTCATGGCCCTACAAAGGACATGAACTCATCCTTTTTTATGGCTGCATAGTATTCCATTGTGTATATGTGCCACATTTTCTTAATCCAGTCTATCATTGATGGACATTTGGGTTGGTTCTAAGTCTTTGCTATTGTGAATAGTGCTGCAATAATCATACATGTGCAGGTGTCTTTATAGTAGCATGATTTATAATCCTTTGAGTATATATCCAGGATTGAGATCGCTGGGTCAAATGGTATTTCTAGTTCTAGATCCTTGAGGAATCGCTACAGTCTTCCACAATGGTTGAACTAGTTTACAGTCCCACCAACAGTGTAAAAGCATTCCTATTTCTCCACATCCTCTCCAGCACCTGTTGTTTCCTGACTTTTTAAAGATCGCATGAGCTCCCTTCTTCCAGTGAAGATGATGGGATTTCACAAGGCCAGAGGCCCCCTGGCACACTCAGCTACCAGAGATAATAGAAGGTCTCAAGGGGCAATTAGAACATTTTGCCCCCAGTCACCTTTGGTGGTAGCTATGTAATTCCAGTATTTTTAAGAACAAAAGAGTTAGTGTATCCGTTTCTTTTCTTTCTTTTTTTTTTTTTTTGAAACAGAATCTCACTCTATCGCCTAGGCTGGAGTGCAGTGGCGTGATCGTGGCTCACTGCAACCTCTGCCTCCTGGGTTCAAGTGATTCTCCTGCCTCAGTCTCCCAAGTAGCTGGGATTACAGGTACACACCACCACGCCTGGCTAATTTTTTGTATTTTTAGTAGAGATGGGGGTTTCATCATGCTGGCCAGGCTGGTCTCGAACTCCTGATCTCGTGATCCACCCACCTCGGCCTCCCAAAGTCCTGGGATTACAGGCGTGAGCCACCAAGCACAGCCAAGTGTATTCATTTCTTAGGATGGGTGTAACAAAGTGCCACTAACTGGGTGGCTTTAAAACAATGAAAATTTATTCTCTCACAGTTTGGGAGGCCAGAAGTTCAAAATCTAGATGTCAGAAGAGCCAAGTTCCCTCTGAAGGCTCCAGCAGCGCTGGCCTCTTCCAGTTTCTGCTGGTTGCTGGCAACCCTTAGCATTCCTTCCCTGGTACCTGTATCACTCCAATCTTTGCCTCTGTTGTCATTTAACCATCTTTCCTCTGTATCTGTGTCTCTTTTCCTCTTCTTATAAAGACACCAGTCATAATGGGTTAAGGGCCCACCCTACTCCAGTATGACTTCATTGTAATTTACAACTTAATTTACAAAGATTCCATTTCCAAATAGGGCCACAATCAGAGGATTAGGATTTCAACAGATCTTCCAGTGAGAGAAAATTCAAACCATAACACACAAATCATAGTCAAGATATGCAATTAACCTATGCATCCATCAATGGATGGACAAAGAAAATGTGTGTATGTGTACACATTGTATACATACACAACAGAATACTATTCATTCAGCCTTAAAAGGAAGGAAATGGCCAGGCACAATGGCTCACACTTGTAATCCCAATACTTTGGGAGGCCATGGTGGGTGGACCGCTTGGGCCAAGGAGTTCAAGACCAGCTAGGCAACATGGCAAAACCTCAACTCTACAAAAAAAAAAAGAAAAAAAAAAAAAGCCTGAGCACGGTGGCTCACGCCTGTACATCCAGCACTTTGGGAGGCCGAGGCAGGTGGATAACCTGAGGTCGGGAGTTCGAGACCTGCCTGACCAACATGGAGAAACCCTATCTCTAGTAAAAATGCCTATAATCCCAACTACTCAGGAGGCTGAGGCAGGAGAATCACTTGAACTCGGGAGGCAGAAGCTGCGGGTGAGCCAAGATCGCGCCACTGCACTCCAACCTGGGCAACAAGCGTGAAATTCTGTGTCAAAATAATAATAATGATAATAATATTAGCCAGACCCAGTGGTGCGCACCTGTAGTCCCAGCTACTTGGGACGCTGAGGTAGGAGGATCATTAGAGCCTGGGAGGTCCAGGTTTCAGTGAGCTGAGATTGTGCCACTGCACTCCAGCCTCGGTGACAGAGCCAGACCCTCTCTCAAAAAAAGAAAAAAAAAAGGAAATCCTGACATTTGCAACAATATGGATATGAACTTGGAAGATACTATGTTAAGTGACATAAGCCAAGCACAGAAAGACAAATGCCACATGATCTCATTTATATGTAGAATCTAAAAAAGCTGAGGTCATATAGGTAGAGAGTAGAATAGTGGCTACCAGGGGCTGGGCAGCAGGGGGAATTAGGGGGTTGGGAGATGTTTGTCAAAGGGTACCAAATTTCAGTTAAGAAGAGTAAGTTCAAGAGACCTATTGTACACATAGTAACTACAGTTAATAACAATTTATATCATTTTAAAAATTGTGAAGAGAGTAGATTTTAAGAAATCTCACCACGAAAAATAAGTACGCAAAGTAATGCATATATTAATGAACTCAATCTAGCCATTCCACATGTACCCTCGGACTTCAAAATTTGGAAAAAATGAATTAAAAATAATAATATAAACTTTATTTCTCAACATAAGCTCCATCAAGTTCAAGACACTTCTGTAAGTCGTGATACAGCCATGTAGCCCATCCCTAAGGAACTGGAGGTCCTGAGAATTTAACCATATCAATACAGTCTTTTACACATTAACTGAAGATAAAAGGGTACCCTTTACAGAATTTTTAAGATTAGGAAACGAAAAGAAGTTAGGAGGAGCCAAATCGGGACTGTAATGATTTCCCACCAAAATTCTCCCAAAATTGCCCTTGATGACAGGAATAAGCAGAAGCATTGTCGTGGTGCAGGAGGACTCTGCTGAAGCTTTCCCAAGAATTTTCTGCTAAAGTTGTGGCTTTCTGAAAACTCTCTCATAATAAGCAGATGTTACCATTCTTTGGTCCTCCTGAAAGTCAACAAGCAAAGTGTCTTGAGCCCCAAAATACTGTTGCCATGACCTGTGTTCCTGACTCGTCTGCTTTTGCTTTGACTGACCCACTTCCACTTCTTGGTAGCCATTGCTTTGATTGTGCTTTGTCTTCAGGAATAGTACTAGGAAATCCATGTTTCATATCCTGTTGCAATTTTTTGAACAAATGCTTCAGGATTTTGATCCCACTTGTTTAAAATTTCCATTGAAAGCTCTGCTGTTGTTTGCAGCTGATCTGGGCACAACAGTTTTGGTGCACATCAAGTGGAAAGTTTGCTTTCAGTCAGAATTGTGTAACCTGAACCAATTGTTCAGTGTCTATGACACTGGTTATTGTTTCTGCTATTGTTAACTGCTGTTAATCATCAGTCCTCTTTGATTAGGGCATAAACAAGATTAATTTTTTCCTCAAAGATTCACGTGTAAGGTCTCTCACTGAGGGCTTCCTCTTCAACATCATCTGCTACCTTCTCAAAACAAGTTATTCATTTGTAAGCTGTTGATTTCTTTGGGGCATTGTTCCCATAAACTTTTCGTGAAGCATTAATGATTTCACCATTTTTTCACCCAAGCTTCACAATAAATTGATGTTTGTTCTTGCTTCGATTTTAGCAGAATTCATGTTGCACTGATGTGGTCTCTTTCCAAACTGATGTCTTATCCTTTTTAGTGTCTCAAACTACATCCTGTTCAGACATGTTATGACAAGTTAAAGACTCTGTCTCAAAAAGTCTCTTTTTAAGTAATAGGATAATCTTCATACCATCCTAATTGGCCAGTTATTAGCACTTGGGAAACTAGATTTTAACTAATTGTTTTAAACACATCCCAGCCTTAGATTTCTATCCATGTTGTAAGCACACTCTTCAAGAAAAAAATAATAATAATAATAAAAGACAGATAGAAAATGTGTGAAGGCTGACATGGGGCACTCTTCACCCAAGCTCCCTCCAGGGGATCTGATCCAAATGCCCTACCTTCCAGAGCTGCAGCCTCAGTTATGCTGGACCCTGACATCATTGCCTGATTCATCACTGCCTGACTCAGCTGCCTGACTCAGCTGCCTGACTCAGCTGCCTGATTATGGCCTTCGCCTGGCCTTGCTCCCTATTTTAAATGACACTCTCGCCACACCTGCACATACCCATGACCACAAACTGGGTTTGCTTCTGTCTACTCATCATGCCTGACTTTCCCTTTTGCAAATGTCATAACCGGATGTGATATTCCTGATCCTAGATTCTGCTTTCCCTTTCCCTCTCCATTACCATTTATTGAGTGGACACCTACTGTGTGTCAGGCACTGTAATTGGTGTTTCACAAACATTATTACTATTACCCACAACCCACAAGAAGACAGATATTATTCCCACTTCACAGCTGAAAAAAGACTACAGGCTGACTACTACTTCTCTGAAATGCTTGGGACCACAACTGTTTTAGATTTTGGAATATTTGCATTATATTCCAAAACCTGAAATGCTCCAATGAGCATTTCCTTTGAGTGTCATGTCAGCAATCAAAAAGTTTCAGATTTTGAAATTAGGGATACTAAATCTATACTGCTGAAGGTCTTGCAGCTAGTAAATGGCAGGGTATGATCTGAACCAGACACACACACAAGTGGTGATTAAGTCAGGTCATTATTAGAAGTCACCTTACAGAGAAAACAATCAACATGAGGTACCTTCTGTCACAATGCTTATGCTGTTTAGATTAAATGCAGACATATTGCATTTGAAAGTGCAAATACTGTCTTTATAAAGTCTTTGAAGAACAGAGCCCTTGTTATTTATATAGTTAATTCAAAGTGCTAATAGCTAAAAACCAGAAGTTATTCCAAAGTTTGCATGAACAAAACTCACAAGAAAGTTATAAAAATATTTTATTTAAATGGTACAGAAAAAAATATGTATACTTAAAAATGATTAAAACTTCACATTAGGAAATGCTAAAAACCCAGTAATTTACACAATGATAAAATCTAAAGTGATGGGAAAACGTAAAATACTTTCATTTGGTCCTGTACCTAACAAAACTATCATAAATATGAGATTATGGTAATTACTAAAGCTGGTTAAACGCACATGGCAACATAATTCCTTTATACACATCCAGTCATTTTATATAAGGAACTGCTATCCCTTAAATGGAAGAGTGAACTATTTGTTTAAAATATTAAGAGTGCATTATGCACCTATAATGAAACCACCTTCTCCAAATATTCAAATGGATTCGCATTGCAAAATAGTATTCCTATATCACTGACTTCTGAAAATTTTAATAATTTAAGAATATGCAAGTGAAATATAATTTATTCTGATTTCAACAACAGTTATACAAAGTCACAATTTTTCCCAGGAAACCATTCACTTCATAGTTGCAAAAACACACTGTAGCTTTTCTGTGAGGGT